>NC_143444.1:1235824-3635824 GCF_987193195.1 Phasianus colchicus
AGCTTTCTCCCAAATACACGACATTTTCTCCCACATACACCCGTTTTCTCCCAAAGATGGGACATATTCTCCCAGAAATGCCAGCTTATTCTTTAAAAAACGGCCTTTTTTTCCCCAAAATACCAGCCTTTTCCCTCTCTAGCATCTGTTTCCTCACCAATACCTGGCATTTTCTCCCAGAAACACCAGCTTTCTCACAGATACATCACCTTCCCCCCCACATCAGACCTCTTCTCCCAGAAATACCAGGACTCTGCTGAATATTTCCCATTTCCTCCGGAACATACAGCATTACACTCCGCAAGAGGACAGTTTCTTTCAGAAATGTGGCATTTTATCACAGATACACCATTTTTATGCCCAGTAGAGCTCCTTTTCTCCCAGAAATAGCACTGCTCTTAGGAAGAGCTCCCATTTTCTAACCAAAATGCTGCTTTACACTCCTCAAGATCACGCTTACCCCCATCAAGATGGCAGTGTCACAGAAATACCAGCTTCTGCCCCCAAAATGGGACTTTGGCTCTCCAAAACAAGACATTTTCTCCCAGAAATACCAGGACTCTTAGAAATACCTCACGTTTCATCTCAAGAATACTGCTTTCCACTCCTCAAGATCACACTGACTCCCATCACAATGGCCTTTTCTCCCACATACACCAGCTTTCTCCCAAATACACGACATTTTCTCCCACATACACCCGTTTTCTCCCAAAGATGGGACATATTCTCCCAGAAATGCCAGCTTATTCTTTAACAAACGGCCTTTTTTCCCCAAAATACCAGCCTTTTCCCTCTCTAGCATCTGTTTCCTCACCAATACCTGGCATTTTCTCCCAGAAACACCAGCTTTCTCACAGATACATCACCTTCCCCCCCCCACATCAGACCTCTTCTCCCAGAAATACCAGGACTCTGCTGAATATTTCCCATTTCCTCCGGAACATACAGCATTACACTCCGCAAGAGGACAGTTTCTTTCAGAAATGTGGCATTTTATCACAGATACACCATTTTTATGCCCAGTAGAGCTCCTTTTCTCCCAGAAATAGCACTGCTCTTAGGAAGAGCTCCCATTTTCTAACCAAAATGCTGCTTTACACTCCTCAAGATCACGCTTACCCCCATCAAGATGGCAGTGTCACAGAAATACCAGCTTCTGCCCCCAAAATGGGACTTTGGCTCTCCAAAACAAGACATTTTCTCCCAGAAATACCAGGACTCTTAGAAATACCTCACGTTTCATCTCAAGAATACTGCTTTCCACTCCTCAAGATCACACTGACTCCCATCACAATGGCCTTTTCTCCCACATACACCAGCTTTCTCCCAAATACACGACATTTTCTCCCACATACACCCGTTTTCTCCCAAAGATGGGACATATTCTCCCAGAAATGCCAGCTTATTCTTTAAAAAACGGCCTTTTTTCCCCAAAATACCAGCCTTTTCCCTCTCTAGCATCTGTTTCCTCACCAATACCTGGCATTTTCTCCCAGAAACACCAGCTTTCTCACAGATACATCACCTTCCCCCCCCCACATCAGACCTCTTCTCCCAGAAATACCAGGACTCTGCTGAATATTTCCCATTTCCTCCGGAACATACAGCATTACACTCCGCAAGAGGACAGTTTCTTTCAGAAATGTGGCATTTTATCACAGATACACCATTTTTATGCCCAGTAGAGCTCCTTTTCTCCCAGAAATAGCACTGCTCTTAGGAAGAGCTCCCATTTTCTAACCAAAATGCTGCTTTACACTCCTCAAGATCACACTTACCCCCATCAAGATGGCAGTGTCACAGAAATACCAGCTTCTGCCCCCAAAATGGGACTTTGGCTCTCCAAAACAAGACATTTTCTCCCAGAAATACCAGGACTCTTAGAAATACCTCACGTTTCATCTCAAGAATACTGCTTTCCACTCCTCAAGATCACACTGACTCCCATCACAATGGCCTTTTCTCCCACATACACCAGCTTTCTCCCAAATACACGACATTTTCTCCCACATACACCCGTTTTCTCCCAAAGATGGGACATATTCTCCCAGAAATGCCAGCTTATTCTTTAAAAAACGGCCTTTTTTCCCCAAAATACCAGCCTTTTCCCTCTCTAGCATCTGTTTCCTCACCAATACCTGGCATTTTCTCCCAGAAACACCAGCTTTCTCACAGATACATCACCTTCCCCCCCCCACATCAGACCTCTTCTCCCAGAAATACCAGGACTCTGCTGAATATTTCCCATTTCCTCCGGAACATACAGCATTACACTCCGCAAGAGGACAGCTTCTTTCAGAAATGTGGCATTTTATCACAGATACACCATTTTTATGCCCAGTAGAGCTCCTTTTCTCCCAGAAATAGCACTGCTCTTAGGAAGAGCTCCCATTTTCTAACCAAAATGCTGCTTTACACTCCTCAAGATCACGCTTACCCCCATCAAGATGGCAGTGTCACAGAAATACCAGCTTCTGCCCCCAAAATGGGACTTTGGCTCTCCAAAACAAGACATTTTCTCCCAGAAATACCAGGACTCTTAGAAATACCTCACGTTTCATCTCAAGAATACTGCTTTCCACTCCTCAAGATCACACTGACTCCCATCACAATGGCCTTTTCTCCCACATACACCAGCTTTCTCCCAAATACACGACATTTTCTCCCACATACACCCGTTTTCTCCCAAAGATGGGACATATTCTCCCAGAAATGCCAGCTTATTCTTTAAAAAACGGCCTTTTTTCCCCAAAATACCAGCCTTTTCCCTCTCTAGCATCTGTTTCCTCACCAATACCTGGCATTTTCTCCCAGAAACACCAGCTTTCTCACAGATACATCACCTTCCCCCCCCCACATCAGACCTCTTCTCCCAGAAATACCAGGACTCTGCTGAATATTTCCCATTTCCTCCGGAACATACAGCATTACACTCCGCAAGAGGACAGCTTCTTTCAGAAATGTGGCATTTTATCACAGATACACCATTTTTATGCCCAGTAGAGCTCCTTTTCTCCCAGAAATAGCACTGCTCTTAGGAAGAGCTCCCATTTTCTAACCAAAATGCTGCTTTACACTCCTCAAGATCACGCTTACCCCCATCAAGATGGCAGTGTCACAGAAATACCAGCTTCTGCCCCCAAAATGGGACTTTGGCTCTCCAAAACAAGACATTTTCTCCCAGAAATACCAGGACTCTTAGAAATACCTCACGTTTCATCTCAAGAATACTGCTTTCCACTCCTCAAGATCACACTGACTCCCATCACAATGGCCTTTTCTCCCACATACACCAGCTTTCTCCCAAATACACGACATTTTCTCCCACATACACCCGTTTTCTCCCAAAGATGGGACATATTCTCCCAGAAATGCCAGCTTATTCTTTAAAAAACGGCCTTTTTTCCCCAAAATACCAGCCTTTTCCCTCTCTAGCATCTGTTTCCTCACCAATACCTGGCATTTTCTCCCAGAAACACCAGCTTTCTCACAGATACATCACCTTCCCCCCCCCACATCAGACCTCTTCTCCCAGAAATACCAGGACTCTGCTGAATATTTCCCATTTCCTCCGGAACATACAGCATTACACTCCGCAAGAGGACAGTTTCTTTCAGAAATGTGGCATTTTATCACAGATACACCATTTTTATGCCCAGTAGAGCTCCTTTTCTCCCAGAAATAGCACTGCTCTTAGGAAGAGCTCCCATTTTCTAACCAAAATGCTGCTTTACACTCCTCAAGATCACGCTTACCCCCATCAAGATGGCAGTGTCACAGAAATACCAGCTTCTGCCCCCAAAATGGGACTTTGGCTCTCCAAAACAAGACATTTTCTCCCAGAAATACCAGGACTCTTAGAAATACCTCACGTTTCATCTCAAGAATACTGCTTTCCACTCCTCAAGATCACACTGACTCCCATCACAATGGCCTTTTCTCCCACATACACCAGCTTTCTCCCAAATACACGACATTTTCTCCCACATACACCCGTTTTCTCCCAAAGATGGGACATATTCTCCCAGAAATGCCAGCTTATTCTTTAAAAAACGGCCTTTTTTCCCCAAAATACCAGCCTTTTCCCTCTCTAGCATCTGTTTCCTCACCAATACCTGGCATTTTCTCCCAGAAACACCAGCTTTCTCACAGATACATCACCTTCCCCCCCCCACATCAGACCTCTTCTCCCAGAAATACCAGGACTCTGCTGAATATTTCCCATTTCCTCCGGAACATACAGCATTACACTCCGCAAGAGGACAGCTTCTTTCAGAAATGTGGCATTTTATCACAGATACACCATTTTTATGCCCAGTAGAGCTCCTTTTCTCCCAGAAATAGCACTGCTCTTAGGAAGAGCTCCCATTTTCTAACCAAAATGCTGCTTTACACTCCTCAAGATCACACTTACCCCCATCAAGATGGCAGTGTCACAGAAATACCAGCTTCTGCCCCCAAAATGGGACTTTGGCTCTCCAAAACAAGACATTTTCTCCCAGAAATACCAGGACTCTTAGAAATACCTCACGTTTCATCTCAAGAATACTGCTTTCCACTCCTCAAGATCACACTGACTCCCATCACAATGGCCTTTTCTCCCACATACACCAGCTTTCTCCCAAATACACGACATTTTCTCCCACATACACCCGTTTTCTCCCAAAGATGGGACATATTCTCCCAGAAATGCCAGCTTATTCTTTAACAAACGGCCTTTTTTCCCCAAAATACCAGCCTTTTCCCTCTCTAGCATCTGTTTCCTCACCAATACCTGGCATTTTCTCCCAGAAACACCAGCTTTCTCACAGATACATCACCTTCCCCCCCCCACATCAGACCTCTTCTCCCAGAAATACCAGGACTCTGCTGAATATTTCCCATTTCCTCCGGAACATACAGCATTACACTCCGCAAGAGGACAGTTTCTTTCAGAAATGTGGCATTTTATCACAGATACACCATTTTTATGCCCAGTAGAGCTCCTTTTCTCCCAGAAATAGCACTGCTCTTAGGAAGAGCTCCCATTTTCTAACCAAAATGCTGCTTTACACTCCTCAAGATCACGCTTACCCCCATCAAGATGGCAGTGTCACAGAAATACCAGCTTCTGCCCCCAAAATGGGACTTTGGCTCTCCAAAACAAGACATTTTCTCCCAGAAATACCAGGACTCTTAGAAATACCTCACGTTTCATCTCAAGAATACTGCTTTCCACTCCTCAAGATCACACTGACTCCCATCACAATGGCCTTTTCTCCCACATACACCAGCTTTCTCCCAAATACACGACATTTTCTCCCACATACACCCGTTTTCTCCCAAAGATGGGACATATTCTCCCAGAAATGCCAGCTTATTCTTTAAAAAACGGCCTTTTTTCCCCAAAATACCAGCCTTTTCCCTCTCTAGCATCTGTTTCCTCACCAATACCTGGCATTTTCTCCCAGAAACACCAGCTTTCTCACAGATACATCACCTTCCCCCCCCCACATCAGACCTCTTCTCCCAGAAATACCAGGACTCTGCTGAATATTTCCCATTTCCTCCGGAACATACAGCATTACACTCCGCAAGAGGACAGCTTCTTTCAGAAATGTGGCATTTTATCACAGATACACCATTTTTATGCCCAGTAGAGCTCCTTTTCTCCCAGAAATAGCACTGCTCTTAGGAAGAGCTCCCATTTTCTAACCAAAATGCTGCTTTACACTCCTCAAGATCACACTTACCCCCATCAAGATGGCAGTGTCACAGAAATACCAGCTTCTGCCCCCAAAATGGGACTTTGGCTCTCCAAAACAAGACATTTTCTCCCAGAAATACCAGGACTCTTAGAAATACCTCACGTTTCATCTCAAGAATACTGCTTTCCACTCCTCAAGATCACACTGACTCCCATCACAATGGCCTTTTCTCCCACATACACCAGCTTTCTCCCAAATACACGACATTTTCTCCCACATACACCCGTTTTCTCCCAAAGATGGGACATATTCTCCCAGAAATGCCAGCTTATTCTTTAAAAAACGGCCTTTTTTCCCCAAAATACCAGCCTTTTCCCTCTCTAGCATCTGTTTCCTCACCAATACCTGGCATTTTCTCCCAGAAACACCAGCTTTCTCACAGATACATCACCTTCCCCCCCCCACATCAGACCTCTTCTCCCAGAAATACCAGGACTCTGCTGAATATTTCCCATTTCCTCCGGAACATACAGCATTACACTCCGCAAGAGGACAGCTTCTTTCAGAAATGTGGCATTTTATCACAGATACACCATTTTTATGCCCAGTAGAGCTCCTTTTCTCCCAGAAATAGCACTGCTCTTAGGAAGAGCTCCCATTTTCTAACCAAAATGCTGCTTTACACTCCTCAAGATCACACTTACCCCCATCAAGATGGCAGTGTCACAGAAATACCAGCTTCTGCCCCCAAAATGGGACTTTGGCTCTCCAAAACAAGACATTTTCTCCCAGAAATACCAGGACTCTTAGAAATACCTCACGTTTCATCTCAAGAATACTGCTTTCCACTCCTCAAGATCACACTGACTCCCATCACAATGGCCTTTTCTCCCACATACACCAGCTTTCTCCCAAATACACGACATTTTCTCCCACATACACCCGTTTTCTCCCAAAGATGGGACATATTCTCCCAGAAATGCCAGCTTATTCTTTAAAAAACGGCCTTTTTTCCCCAAAATACCAGCCTTTTCCCTCTCTAGCATCTGTTTCCTCACCAATACCTGGCATTTTCTCCCAGAAACACCAGCTTTCTCACAGATACATCACCTTCCCCCCCCCACATCAGACCTCTTCTCCCAGAAATACCAGGACTCTGCTGAATATTTCCCATTTCCTCCGGAACATACAGCATTACACTCCGCAAGAGGACAGCTTCTTTCAGAAATGTGGCATTTTATCACAGATACACCATTTTTATGCCCAGTAGAGCTCCTTTTCTCCCAGAAATAGCACTGCTCTTAGGAAGAGCTCCCATTTTCTAACCAAAATGCTGCTTTACACTCCTCAAGATCACACTTACCCCCATCAAGATGGCAGTGTCACAGAAATACCAGCTTCTGCCCCCAAAATGGGACTTTGGCTCTCCAAAACAAGACATTTTCTCCCAGAAATACCAGGACTCTTAGAAATACCTCACGTTTCATCTCAAGAATACTGCTTTCCACTCCTCAAGATCACACTGACTCCCATCACAATGGCCTTTTCTCCCACATACACCAGCTTTCTCCCAAATACACGACATTTTCTCCCACATACACCCGTTTTCTCCCAAAGATGGGACATATTCTCCCAGAAATGCCAGCTTATTCTTTAAAAAACGGCCTTTTTTCCCCAAAATACCAGCCTTTTCCCTCTCTAGCATCTGTTTCCTCACCAATACCTGGCATTTTCTCCCAGAAACACCAGCTTTCTCACAGATACATCACCTTCCCCCCCCCACATCAGACCTCTTCTCCCAGAAATACCAGGACTCTGCTGAATATTTCCCATTTCCTCCGGAACATACAGCATTACACTCCGCAAGAGGACAGTTTCTTTCAGAAATGTGGCATTTTATCACAGATACACCATTTTTATGCCCAGTAGAGCTCCTTTTCTCCCAGAAATAGCACTGCTCTTAGGAAGAGCTCCCATTTTCTAACCAAAATGCTGCTTTACACTCCTCAAGATCACGCTTACCCCCATCAAGATGGCAGTGTCACAGAAATACCAGCTTCTGCCCCCAAAATGGGACTTTGGCTCTCCAAAACAAGACATTTTCTCCCAGAAATACCAGGACTCTTAGAAATACCTCACGTTTCATCTCAAGAATACTGCTTTCCACTCCTCAAGATCACACTGACTCCCATCACAATGGCCTTTTCTCCCACATACACCAGCTTTCTCCCAAATACACGACATTTTCTCCCACATACACCCGTTTTCTCCCAAAGATGGGACATATTCTCCCAGAAATGCCAGCTTATTCTTTAAAAAACGGCCTTTTTTCCCCAAAATACCAGCCTTTTCCCTCTCTAGCATCTGTTTCCTCACCAATACCTGGCATTTTCTCCCAGAAACACCAGCTTTCTCACAGATACATCACCTTCCCCCCCCCACATCAGACCTCTTCTCCCAGAAATACCAGGACTCTGCTGAATATTTCCCATTTCCTCCGGAACATACAGCATTACACTCCGCAAGAGGACAGTTTCTTTCAGAAATGTGGCATTTTATCACAGATACACCATTTTTATGCCCAGTAGAGCTCCTTTTCTCCCAGAAATAGCACTGCTCTTAGGAAGAGCTCCCATTTTCTAACCAAAATGCTGCTTTACACTCCTCAAGATCACACTTACCCCCATCAAGATGGCAGTGTCACAGAAATACCAGCTTCTGCCCCCAAAATGGGACTTTGGCTCTCCAAAACAAGACATTTTCTCCCAGAAATACCAGGACTCTTAGAAATACCTCACGTTTCATCTCAAGAATACTGCTTTCCACTCCTCAAGATCACACTGACTCCCATCACAATGGCCTTTTCTCCCACATACACCAGCTTTCTCCCAAATACACGACATTTTCTCCCACATACACCCGTTTTCTCCCAAAGATGGGACATATTCTCCCAGAAATGCCAGCTTATTCTTTAAAAAACGGCCTTTTTTCCCCAAAATACCAGCCTTTTCCCTCTCTAGCATCTGTTTCCTCACCAATACCTGGCATTTTCTCCCAGAAACACCAGCTTTCTCACAGATACATCACCTTCCCCCCCCCACATCAGACCTCTTCTCCCAGAAATACCAGGACTCTGCTGAATATTTCCCATTTCCTCCGGAACATACAGCATTACACTCCGCAAGAGGACAGTTTCTTTCAGAAATGTGGCATTTTATCACAGATACACCATTTTTATGCCCAGTAGAGCTCCTTTTCTCCCAGAAATAGCACTGCTCTTAGGAAGAGCTCCCATTTTCTAACCAAAATGCTGCTTTACACTCCTCAAGATCACACTTACCCCCATCAAGATGGCAGTGTCAGAGAAATACCAGCTTCTGCCCCCAAAATGGGACTTTGGCTCTCCAAAACAAGACATTTTCTCCCAGAAATACCAGGACTCTTAGAAATACCTCACGTTTCATCTCAAGAATACTGCTTTCCACTCCTCAAGATCACACTGACTCCCATCACAATGGCCTTTTCTCCCACATACACCAGCTTTCTCCCAAATACACGACATTTTCTCCCACATACACCCGTTTTCTCCCAAAGATGGGACATATTCTCCCAGAAATGCCAGCTTATTCTTTAAAAAACGGCCTTTTTTCCCCAAAATACCAGCCTTTTCCCTCTCTAGCATCTGTTTCCTCACCAATACCTGGCATTTTCTCCCAGAAACACCAGCTTTCTCACAGATACATCACCTTCCCCCCCCCACATCAGACCTCTTCTCCCAGAAATACCAGGACTCTGCTGAATATTTCCCATTTCCTCCGGAACATACAGCATTACACTCCGCAAGAGGACAGTTTCTTTCAGAAATGTGGCATTTTATCACAGATACACCATTTTTATGCCCAGTAGAGCTCCTTTTCTCCCAGAAATAGCACTGCTCTTAGGAAGAGCTCCCATTTTCTAACCAAAATGCTGCTTTACACTCCTCAAGATCACACTTACCCCCATCAAGATGGCAGTGTCACAGAAATACCAGCTTCTGCCCCCAAAATGGGACTTTGGCTCTCCAAAACAAGACATTTTCTCCCAGAAATACCAGGACTCTTAGAAATACCTCACGTTTCATCTCAAGAATACTGCTTTCCACTCCTCAAGATCACACTGACTCCCATCACAATGGCCTTTTCTCCCACATACACCAGCTTTCTCCCAAATACACGACATTTTCTCCCACATACACCCGTTTTCTCCCAAAGATGGGACATATTCTCCCAGAAATGCCAGCTTATTCTTTAAAAAACGGCCTTTTTTCCCCAAAATACCAGCCTTTTCCCTCTCTAGCATCTGTTTCCTCACCAATACCTGGCATTTTCTCCCAGAAACACCAGCTTTCTCACAGATACATCACCTTCCCCCCCCCACATCAGACCTCTTCTCCCAGAAATACCAGGACTCTGCTGAATATTTCCCATTTCCTCCGGAACATACAGCATTACACTCCGCAAGAGGACAGCTTCTTTCAGAAATGTGGCATTTTATCACAGATACACCATTTTTATGCCCAGTAGAGCTCCTTTTCTCCCAGAAATAGCACTGCTCTTAGGAAGAGCTCCCATTTTCTAACCAAAATGCTGCTTTACACTCCTCAAGATCACACTTACCCCCATCAAGATGGCAGTGTCACAGAAATACCAGCTTCTGCCCCCAAAATGGGACTTTGGCTCTCCAAAACAAGACATTTTCTCCCAGAAATACCAGGACTCTTAGAAATACCTCACGTTTCATCTCAAGAATACTGCTTTCCACTCCTCAAGATCACACTGACTCCCATCACAATGGCCTTTTCTCCCACATACACCAGCTTTCTCCCAAATACACGACATTTTCTCCCACATACACCCGTTTTCTCCCAAAGATGGGACATATTCTCCCAGAAATGCCAGCTTATTCTTTAAAAAACGGCCTTTTTTCCCCAAAATACCAGCCTTTTCCCTCTCTAGCATCTGTTTCCTCACCAACACCTGGCATTTTCTCCCAGAAACACCAGCTTTCTCACAGATACATCACCTTCCCCCCCCCACATCAGACCTCTTCTCCCAGAAATACCAGGACTCTGCTGAATATTTCCCATTTCCTCCGGAACATACAGCATTACACTCCGCAAGAGGACAGTTTCTTTCAGAAATGTGGCATTTTATCACAGATACACCATTTTTATGCCCAGTAGAGCTCCTTTTCTCCCAGAAATAGCACTGCTCTTAGGAAGAGCTCCCATTTTCTAACCAAAATGCTGCTTTACACTCCTCAAGATCACGCTTACCCCCATCAAGATGGCAGTGTCACAGAAATACCAGCTTCTGCCCCCAAAATGGGACTTTGGCTCTCCAAAACAAGACATTTTCTCCCAGAAATACCAGGACTCTTAGAAATACCTCACGTTTCATCTCAAGAATACTGCTTTCCACTCCTCAAGATCACACTGACTCCCATCACAATGGCCTTTTCTCCCACATACACCAGCTTTCTCCCAAATACATGACATTTTCTCCCACATACACCCGTTTTCTCCCAAAGATGGGACATATTCTCCCAGAAATGCCAGCTTATTCTTTAACAAACGGCCTTTTTTCCCCAAAATACCAGCCTTTTCCCTCTCTAGCATCTGTTTCCTCACCAATACCTGGCATTTTCTCCCAGAAACACCAGCTTTCTCACAGATACATCACCTTCCCCCCCCCACATCAGACCTCTTCTCCCAGAAATACCAGGACTCTGCTGAATATTTCCCATTTCCTCCGGAACATACAGCATTACACTCCGCAAGAGGACAGCTTCTTTCAGAAATGTGGCATTTTATCACAGATACACCATTTTTATGCCCAGTAGAGCTCCTTTTCTCCCAGAAATAGCACTGCTCTTAGGAAGAGCTCCCATTTTCTAACCAAAATGCTGCTTTACACTCCTCAAGATCACACTTACCCCCATCAAGATGGCAGTGTCACAGAAATACCAGCTTCTGCCCCCAAAATGGGACTTTGGCTCTCCAAAACAAGACATTTTCTCCCAGAAATACCAGGACTCTTAGAAATACCTCACGTTTCATCTCAAGAATACTGCTTTCCACTCCTCAAGATCACACTGACTCCCATCACAATGGCCTTTTCTCCCACATACACCAGCTTTCTCCCAAATACACGACATTTTCTCCCACATACACCCGTTTTCTCCCAAAGATGGGACATATTCTCCCAGAAATGCCAGCTTATTCTTTAAAAAACGGCCTTTTTTCCCCAAAATACCAGCCTTTTCCCTCTCTAGCATCTGTTTCCTCACCAATACCTGGCATTTTCTCCCAGAAACACCAGCTTTCTCACAGATACATCACCTTCCCCCCCCCACATCAGACCTCTTCTCCCAGAAATACCAGGACTCTGCTGAATATTTCCCATTTCCTCCGGAACATACAGCATTACACTCCGCAAGAGGACAGTTTCTTTCAGAAATGTGGCATTTTATCACAGATACACCATTTTTATGCCCAGTAGAGCTCCTTTTCTCCCAGAAATAGCACTGCTCTTAGGAAGAGCTCCCATTTTCTAACCAAAATGCTGCTTTACACTCCTCAAGATCACACTTACCCCCATCAAGATGGCAGTGTCACAGAAATACCAGCTTCTGCCCCCAAAATGGGACTTTGGCTCTCCAAAACAAGACATTTTCTCCCAGAAATACCAGGACTCTTAGAAATACCTCACGTTTCATCTCAAGAATACTGCTTTCCACTCCTCAAGATCACACTGACTCCCATCACAATGGCCTTTTCTCCCACATACACCAGCTTTCTCCCAAATACATGACATTTTCTCCCACATACACCCGTTTTCTCCCAAAGATGGGACATATTCTCCCAGAAATGCCAGCTTATTCTTTAACAAACGGCCTTTTTTCCCCAAAATACCAGCCTTTTCCCTCTCTAGCATCTGTTTCCTCACCAATACCTGGCATTTTCTCCCAGAAACACCAGCTTTCTCACAGATACATCACCTTCCCCCCCACATCAGACCTCTTCTCCCAGAAATACCAGGACTCTGCTGAATATTTCCCATTTCCTCCGGAACATACAGCATTACACTCCGCAAGAGGACAGTTTCTTTCAGAAATGTGGCATTTTATCACAGATACACCATTTTTATGCCCAGTAGAGCTCCTTTTCTCCCAGAAATAGCACTGCTCTTAGGAAGAGCTCCCATTTTCTAACCAAAATGCTGCTTTACACTCCTCAAGATCACACTTACCCCCATCAAGATGGCAGTGTCACAGAAATACCAGCTTCTGCCCCCAAAATGGGACTTTGGCTCTCCAAAACAAGACATTTTCTCCCAGAAATACCAGGACTCTTAGAAATACCTCACGTTTCATCTCAAGAATACTGCTTTCCACTCCTCAAGATCACACTGACTCCCATCACAATGGCCTTTTCTCCCACATACACCAGCTTTCTCCCAAATACACGACATTTTCTCCCACATACACCCGTTTTCTCCCAAAGATGGGACATATTCTCCCAGAAATGCCAGCTTATTCTTTAACAAACGGCCTTTTTTCCCCAAAATACCAGCCTTTTCCCTCTCTAGCATCTGTTTCCTCACCAATACCTGGCATTTTCTCCCAGAAACACCAGCTTTCTCACAGATACATCACCTTCCCCCCCCCACATCAGACCTCTTCTCCCAGAAATACCAGGACTCTGCTGAATATTTCCCATTTCCTCCGGAACATACAGCATTACACTCCGCAAGAGGACAGCTTCTTTCAGAAATGTGGCATTTTATCACAGATACACCATTTTTATGCCCAGTAGAGCTCCTTTTCTCCCAGAAATAGCACTGCTCTTAGGAAGAGCTCCCATTTTCTAACCAAAATGCTGCTTTACACTCCTCAAGATCACACTTACCCCCATCAAGATGGCAGTGTCACAGAAATACCAGCTTCTGCCCCCAAAATGGGACTTTGGCTCTCCAAAACAAGACATTTTCTCCCAGAAATACCAGGACTCTTAGAAATACCTCACGTTTCATCTCAAGAATACTGCTTTCCACTCCTCAAGATCACACTGACTCCCATCACAATGGCCTTTTCTCCCACATACACCAGCTTTCTCCCAAATACACGACATTTTCTCCCACATACACCCGTTTTCTCCCAAAGATGGGACATATTCTCCCAGAAATGCCAGCTTATTCTTTAAAAAACGGCCTTTTTTCCCCAAAATACCAGCCTTTTCCCTCTCTAGCATCTGTTTCCTCACCAATACCTGGCATTTTCTCCCAGAAACACCAGCTTTCTCACAGATACATCACCTTCCCCCCCCCACATCAGACCTCTTCTCCCAGAAATACCAGGACTCTGCTGAATATTTCCCATTTCCTCCGGAACATACAGCATTACACTCCGCAAGAGGACAGTTTCTTTCAGAACTGTGGCATTTTATCACAGATACACCATTTTTATGCCCAGTAGAGCTCCTTTTCTCCCAGAAATAGCACTGCTCTTAGGAAGAGCTCCCATTTTCTAACCAAAATGCTGCTTTACACTCCTCAAGATCACACTTACCCCCATCAAGATGGCAGTGTCACAGAAATACCAGCTTCTGCCCCCAAAATGGGACTTTGGCTCTCCAAAACAAGACATTTTCTCCCAGAAATACCAGGACTCTTAGAAATACCTCACGTTTCATCTCAAGAATACTGCTTTCCACTCCTCAAGATCACACTGACTCCCATCACAATGGCCTTTTCTCCCACATACACCAGCTTTCTCCCAAATACACGACATTTTCTCCCACATACACCCGTTTTCTCCCAAAGATGGGACATATTCTCCCAGAAATGCCAGCTTATTCTTTAACAAACGGCCTTTTTTCCCCAAAATACCAGCCTTTTCCCTCTCTAGCATCTGTTTCCTCACCAATACCTGGCATTTTCTCCCAGAAACACCAGCTTTCTCACAGATACATCACCTTCCCCCCCCCACATCAGACCTCTTCTCCCAGAAATACCAGGACTCTGCTGAATATTTCCCATTTCCTCCGGAACATACAGCATTACACTCCGCAAGAGGACAGTTTCTTTCAGAAATGTGGCATTTTATCACAGATACACCATTTTTATGCCCAGTAGAGCTCCTTTTCTCCCAGAAATAGCACTGCTCTTAGGAAGAGCTCCCATTTTCTAACCAAAATGCTGCTTTACACTCCTCAAGATCACACTTACCCCCATCAAGATGGCAGTGTCACAGAAATACCAGCTTCTGCCCCCAAAATGGGACTTTGGCTCTCCAAAACAAGACATTTTCTCCCAGAAATACCAGGACTCTTAGAAATACCTCACGTTTCATCTCAAGAATACTGCTTTCCACTCCTCAAGATCACACTGACTCCCATCACAATGGCCTTTTCTCCCACATACACCAGCTTTCTCCCAAATACACGACATTTTCTCCCACATACACCCGTTTTCTCCCAAAGATGGGACATATTCTCCCAGAAATGCCAGCTTATTCTTTAAAAAACGGCCTTTTTTCCCCAAAATACCAGCCTTTTCCCTCTCTAGCATCTGTTTCCTCACCAATACCTGGCATTTTCTCCCAGAAACACCAGCTTTCTCACAGATACATCACCTTCCCCCCCCCACATCAGACCTCTTCTCCCAGAAATACCAGGACTCTGCTGAATATTTCCCATTTCCTCCGGAACATACAGCATTACACTCCGCAAGAGGACAGCTTCTTTCAGAAATGTGGCATTTTATCACAGATACACCATTTTTATGCCCAGTAGAGCTCCTTTTCTCCCAGAAATAGCACTGCTCTTAGGAAGAGCTCCCATTTTCTAACCAAAATGCTGCTTTACACTCCTCAAGATCACACTTACCCCCATCAAGATGGCAGTGTCACAGAAATACCAGCTTCTGCCCCCAAAATGGGACTTTGGCTCTCCAAAACAAGACATTTTCTCCCAGAAATACCAGGACTCTTAGAAATACCTCACGTTTCATCTCAAGAATACTGCTTTCCACTCCTCAAGATCACACTGACTCCCATCACAATGGCCTTTTCTCCCACATACACCAGCTTTCTCCCAAATACACGACATTTTCTCCCACATACACCCGTTTTCTCCCAAAGATGGGACATATTCTCCCAGAAATGCCAGCTTATTCTTTAAAAAACGGCCTTTTTTCCCCAAAATACCAGCCTTTTCCCTCTCTAGCATCTGTTTCCTCACCAATACCTGGCATTTTCTCCCAGAAACACCAGCTTTCTCACAGATACATCACCTTCCCCCCCCCACATCAGACCTCTTCTCCCAGAAATACCAGGACTCTGCTGAATATTTCCCATTTCCTCCGGAACATACAGCATTACACTCCGCAAGAGGACAGCTTCTTTCAGAAATGTGGCATTTTATCACAGATACACCATTTTTATGCCCAGTAGAGCTCCTTTTCTCCCAGAAATAGCACTGCTCTTAGGAAGAGCTCCCATTTTCTAACCAAAATGCTGCTTTACACTCCTCAAGATCACACTTACCCCCATCAAGATGGCAGTGTCACAGAAATACCAGCTTCTGCCCCCAAAATGGGACTTTGGCTCTCCAAAACAAGACATTTTCTCCCAGAAATACCAGGACTCTTAGAAATACCTCACGTTTCATCTCAAGAATACTGCTTTCCACTCCTCAAGATCACACTGACTCCCATCACAATGGCCTTTTCTCCCACATACACCAGCTTTCTCCCAAATACACGACATTTTCTCCCACATACACCCGTTTTCTCCCAAAGATGGGACATATTCTCCCAGAAATGCCAGCTTATTCTTTAACAAACGGCCTTTTTTCCCCAAAATACCAGCCTTTTCCCTCTCTAGCATCTGTTTCCTCACCAACACCTGGCATTTTCTCCCAGAAACACCAGCTTTCTCACAGATACATCACCTTCCCCCCCCCACATCAGACCTCTTCTCCCAGAAATACCAGGACTCTGCTGAATATTTCCCATTTCCTCCGGAACATACAGCATTACACTCCGCAAGAGGACAGCTTCTTTCAGAAATGTGGCATTTTATCACAGATACACCATTTTTATGCCCAGTAGAGCTCCTTTTCTCCCAGAAATAGCACTGCTCTTAGGAAGAGCTCCCATTTTCTAACCAAAATGCTGCTTTACACTCCTCAAGATCACACTTACCCCCATCAAGATGGCAGTGTCACAGAAATACCAGCTTCTGCCCCCAAAATGGGACTTTGGCTCTCCAAAACAAGACATTTTCTCCCAGAAATACCAGGACTCTTAGAAATACCTCACGTTTCATCTCAAGAATACTGCTTTCCACTCCTCAAGATCACACTGACTCCCATCACAATGGCCTTTTCTCCCACATACACCAGCTTTCTCCCAAATACATGACATTTTCTCCCACATACACCCGTTTTCTCCCAAAGATGGGACATATTCTCCCAGAAATGCCAGCTTATTCTTTAAAAAACGGCCTTTTTTCCCCAAAATACCAGCCTTTTCCCTCTCTAGCATCTGTTTCCTCACCAATACCTGGCATTTTCTCCCAGAAACACCAGCTTTCTCACAGATACATCACCTTCCCCCCCCCACATCAGACCTCTTCTCCCAGAAATACCAGGACTCTGCTGAATATTTCCCATTTCCTCCGGAACATACAGCATTACACTCCGCAAGAGGACAGTTTCTTTCAGAAATGTGGCATTTTATCACAGATACACCATTTTTATGCCCAGTAGAGCTCCTTTTCTCCCAGAAATAGCACTGCTCTTAGGAAGAGCTCCCATTTTCTAACCAAAATGCTGCTTTACACTCCTCAAGATCACACTTACCCCCATCAAGATGGCAGTGTCACAGAAATACCAGCTTCTGCCCCCAAAATGGGACTTTGGCTCTCCAAAACAAGACATTTTCTCCCAGAAATACCAGGACTCTTAGAAATACCTCACGTTTCATCTCAAGAATACTGCTTTCCACTCCTCAAGATCACACTGACTCCCATCACAATGGCCTTTTCTCCCACATACACCAGCTTTCTCCCAAATACACGACATTTTCTCCCACATACACCCGTTTTCTCCCAAAGATGGGACATATTCTCCCAGAAATGCCAGCTTATTCTTTAACAAACGGCCTTTTTCCCCCAAAATACCAGCCTTTTCCCTCTCTAGCATCTGTTTCCTCACCAATACCTGGCATTTTCTCCCAGAAACACCAGCTTTCTCACAGATACATCACCTTCCCCCCCCCACATCAGACCTCTTCTCCCAGAAATACCAGGACTCTGCTGAATATTTCCCATTTCCTCCGGAACATACAGCATTACACTCCGCAAGAGGACAGCTTCTTTCAGAAATGTGGCATTTTATCACAGATACACCATTTTTATGCCCAGTAGAGCTCCTTTTCTCCCAGAAATAGCACTGCTCTTAGGAAGAGCTCCCATTTTCTAACCAAAATGCTGCTTTACACTCCTCAAGATCACACTTACCCCCATCAAGATGGCAGTGTCACAGAAATACCAGCTTCTGCCCCCAAAATGGGACTTTGGCTCTCCAAAACAAGACATTTTCTCCCAGAAATACCAGGACTCTTAGAAATACCTCACGTTTCATCTCAAGAATACTGCTTTCCACTCCTCAAGATCACACTGACTCCCATCACAATGGCCTTTTCTCCCACATACACCAGCTTTCTCCCAAATACACGATATTTTCTCCCACATACACCCGTTTTCTCCCAAAGATGGGACATATTCTCCCAGAAATGCCAGCTTATTCTTTAACAAACGGCCTTTTTTCCCCAAAATACCAGCCTTTTCCCTCTCTAGCATCTGTTTCCTCACCAATACCTGGCATTTTCTCCCAGAAACACCAGCTTTCTCACAGATACATCACCTTCCCCCCCCCACATCAGACCTCTTCTCCCAGAAATACCAGGACTCTGCTGAATATTTCCCATTTCCTCCGGAACATACAGCATTACACTCCGCAAGAGGACAGTTTCTTTCAGAAATGTGGCATTTTATCACAGATACACCATTTTTATGCCCAGTAGAGCTCCTTTTCTCCCAGAAATAGCACTGCTCTTAGGAAGAGCTCCCATTTTCTAACCAAAATGCTGCTTTACACTCCTCAAGATCACACTTACCCCCATCAAGATGGCAGTGTCACAGAAATACCAGCTTCTGCCCCCAAAATGGGACTTTGGCTCTCCAAAACAAGACATTTTCTCCCAGAAATACCAGGACTCTTAGAAATACCTCACGTTTCATCTCAAGAATACTGCTTTCCACTCCTCAAGATCACACTGACTCCCATCACAATGGCCTTTTCTCCCACATACACCAGCTTTCTCCCAAATACACGACATTTTCTCCCACATACACCCGTTTTCTCCCAAAGATGGGACATATTCTCCCAGAAATGCCAGCTTATTCTTTAAAAAACGGCCTTTTTTCCCCAAAATACCAGCCTTTTCCCTCTCTAGCATCTGTTTCCTCACCAACACCTGGCATTTTCTCCCAGAAACACCAGCTTTCTCACAGATACATCACCTTCCCCCCCCCCACATCAGACCTCTTCTCCCAGAAATACCAGGACTCTGCTGAATATTTCCCATTTCCTCCGGAACATACAGCATTACACTCCGCAAGAGGACAGCTTCTTTCAGAAATGTGGCATTTTATCACAGATACACCATTTTTATGCCCAGTAGAGCTCCTTTTCTCCCAGAAATAGCACTGCTCTTAGGAAGAGCTCCCATTTTCTAACCAAAATGCTGCTTTACACTCCTCAAGATCACACTTACCCCCATCAAGATGGCAGTGTCACAGAAATACCAGCTTCTGCCCCCAAAATGGGACTTTGGCTCTCCAAAACAAGACATTTTCTCCCAGAAATACCAGGACTCTTAGAAATACCTCACGTTTCATCTCAAGAATACTGCTTTCCACTCCTCAAGATCACACTGACTCCCATCACAATGGCCTTTTCTCCCACATACACCAGCTTTCTCCCAAATACATGACATTTTCTCCCACATACACCCGTTTTCTCCCAAAGATGGGACATATTCTCCCAGAAATGCCAGCTTATTCTTTAAAAAACGGCCTTTTTTCCCCAAAATACCAGCCTTTTCCCTCTCTAGCATCTGTTTCCTCACCAATACCTGGCATTTTCTCCCAGAAACACCAGCTTTCTCACAGATACATCACCTTCCCCCCCCCCACATCAGACCTCTTCTCCCAGAAATACCAGGACTCTGCTGAATATTTCCCATTTCCTCCGGAACATACAGCATTACACTCCGCAAGAGGACAGTTTCTTTCAGAAATGTGGCATTTTATCACAGATACACCATTTTTATGCCCAGTAGAGCTCCTTTTCTCCCAGAAATAGCACTGCTCTTAGGAAGAGCTCCCATTTTCTAACCAAAATGCTGCTTTACACTCCTCAAGATCACACTTACCCCCATCAAGATGGCAGTGTCACAGAAATACCAGCTTCTGCCCCCAAAATGGGACTTTGGCTCTCCAAAACAAGACATTTTCTCCCAGAAATACCAGGACTCTTAGAAATACCTCACGTTTCATCTCAAGAATACTGCTTTCCACTCCTCAAGATCACACTGACTCCCATCACAATGGCCTTTTCTCCCACATACACCAGCTTTCTCCCAAATACACGACATTTTCTCCCACATACACCCGTTTTCTCCCAAAGATGGGACATATTCTCCCAGAAATGCCAGCTTATTCTTTAACAAACGGCCTTTTTCCCCCAAAATACCAGCCTTTTCCCTCTCTAGCATCTGTTTCCTCACCAATACCTGGCATTTTCTCCCAGAAACACCAGCTTTCTCACAGATACATCACCTTCCCCCCCCCACATCAGACCTCTTCTCCCAGAAATACCAGGACTCTGCTGAATATTTCCCATTTCCTCCGGAACATACAGCATTACACTCCGCAAGAGGACAGCTTCTTTCAGAAATGTGGCATTTTATCACAGATACACCATTTTTATGCCCAGTAGAGCTCCTTTTCTCCCAGAAATAGCACTGCTCTTAGGAAGAGCTCCCATTTTCTAACCAAAATGCTGCTTTACACTCCTCAAGATCACACTTACCCCCATCAAGATGGCAGTGTCACAGAAATACCAGCTTCTGCCCCCAAAATGGGACTTTGGCTCTCCAAAACAAGACATTTTCTCCCAGAAATACCAGGACTCTTAGAAATACCTCACGTTTCATCTCAAGAATACTGCTTTCCACTCCTCAAGATCACACTGACTCCCATCACAATGGCCTTTTCTCCCACATACACCAGCTTTCTCCCAAATACACGATATTTTCTCCCACATACACCCGTTTTCTCCCAAAGATGGGACATATTCTCCCAGAAATGCCAGCTTATTCTTTAACAAACGGCCTTTTTTCCCCAAAATACCAGCCTTTTCCCTCTCTAGCATCTGTTTCCTCACCAATACCTGGCATTTTCTCCCAGAAACACCAGCTTTCTCACAGATACATCACCTTCCCCCCCCCACATCAGACCTCTTCTCCCAGAAATACCAGGACTCTGCTGAATATTTCCCATTTCCTCCGGAACATACAGCATTACACTCCGCAAGAGGACAGTTTCTTTCAGAAATGTGGCATTTTATCACAGATACACCATTTTTATGCCCAGTAGAGCTCCTTTTCTCCCAGAAATAGCACTGCTCTTAGGAAGAGCTCCCATTTTCTAACCAAAATGCTGCTTTACACTCCTCAAGATCACACTTACCCCCATCAAGATGGCAGTGTCACAGAAATACCAGCTTCTGCCCCCAAAATGGGACTTTGGCTCTCCAAAACAAGACATTTTCTCCCAGAAATACCAGGACTCTTAGAAATACCTCACGTTTCATCTCAAGAATACTGCTTTCCACTCCTCAAGATCACACTGACTCCCATCACAATGGCCTTTTCTCCCACATACACCAGCTTTCTCCCAAATACACGACATTTTCTCCCACATACACCCGTTTTCTCCCAAAGATGGGACATATTCTCCCAGAAATGCCAGCTTATTCTTTAAAAAACGGCCTTTTTTCCCCAAAATACCAGCCTTTTCCCTCTCTAGCATCTGTTTCCTCACCAACACCTGGCATTTTCTCCCAGAAACACCAGCTTTCTCACAGATACATCACCTTCCCCCCCACATCAGACCTCTTCTCCCAGAAATACCAGGACTCTGCTGAATATTTCCCATTTCCTCCGGAACATACAGCATTACACTCCGCAAGAGGACAGCTTCTTTCAGAAATGTGGCATTTTATCACAGATACACCATTTTTATGCCCAGTAGAGCTCCTTTTCTCCCAGAAATAGCACTGCTCTTAGGAAGAGCTCCCATTTTCTAACCAAAATGCTGCTTTACACTCCTCAAGATCACACTTACCCCCATCAAGATGGCAGTGTCACAGAAATACCAGCTTCTGCCCCCAAAATGGGACTTTGGCTCTCCAAAACAAGACATTTTCTCCCAGAAATACCAGGACTCTTAGAAATACCTCACGTTTCATCTCAAGAATACTGCTTTCCACTCCTCAAGATCACACTGACTCCCATCACAATGGCCTTTTCTCCCACATACACCAGCTTTCTCCCAAATACATGACATTTTCTCCCACATACACCCGTTTTCTCCCAAAGATGGGACATATTCTCCCAGAAATGCCAGCTTATTCTTTAAAAAACGGCCTTTTTTCCCCAAAATACCAGCCTTTTCCCTCTCTAGCATCTGTTTCCTCACCAATACCTGGCATTTTCTCCCAGAAACACCAGCTTTCTCACAGATACATCACCTTCCCCCCCCCCACATCAGACCTCTTCTCCCAGAAATACCAGGACTCTGCTGAATATTTCCCATTTCCTCCGGAACATACAGCATTACACTCCGCAAGAGGACAGTTTCTTTCAGAAATGTGGCATTTTATCACAGATACACCATTTTTATGCCCAGTAGAGCTCCTTTTCTCCCAGAAATAGCACTGCTCTTAGGAAGAGCTCCCATTTTCTAACCAAAATGCTGCTTTACACTCCTCAAGATCACACTTACCCCCATCAAGATGGCAGTGTCACAGAAATACCAGCTTCTGCCCCCAAAATGGGACTTTGGCTCTCCAAAACAAGACATTTTCTCCCAGAAATACCAGGACTCTTAGAAATACCTCACGTTTCATCTCAAGAATACTGCTTTCCACTCCTCAAGATCACACTGACTCCCATCACAATGGCCTTTTCTCCCACATACACCAGCTTTCTCCCAAATACACGACATTTTCTCCCACATACACCCGTTTTCTCCCAAAGATGGGACATATTCTCCCAGAAATGCCAGCTTATTCTTTAACAAACGGCCTTTTTCCCCCAAAATACCAGCCTTTTCCCTCTCTAGCATCTGTTTCCTCACCAATACCTGGCATTTTCTCCCAGAAACACCAGCTTTCTCACAGATACATCACCTTCCCCCCCCCACATCAGACCTCTTCTCCCAGAAATACCAGGACTCTGCTGAATATTTCCCATTTCCTCCGGAACATACAGCATTACACTCCGCAAGAGGACAGCTTCTTTCAGAAATGTGGCATTTTATCACAGATACACCATTTTTATGCCCAGTAGAGCTCCTTTTCTCCCAGAAATAGCACTGCTCTTAGGAAGAGCTCCCATTTTCTAACCAAAATGCTGCTTTACACTCCTCAAGATCACACTTACCCCCATCAAGATGGCAGTGTCACAGAAATACCAGCTTCTGCCCCCAAAATGGGACTTTGGCTCTCCAAAACAAGACATTTTCTCCCAGAAATACCAGGACTCTTAGAAATACCTCACGTTTCATCTCAAGAATACTGCTTTCCACTCCTCAAGATCACACTGACTCCCATCACAATGGCCTTTTCTCCCACATACACCAGCTTTCTCCCAAATACACGATATTTTCTCCCACATACACCCGTTTTCTCCCAAAGATGGGACATATTCTCCCAGAAATGCCAGCTTATTCTTTAACAAACGGCCTTTTTTCCCCAAAATACCAGCCTTTTCCCTCTCTAGCATCTGTTTCCTCACCAATACCTGGCATTTTCTCCCAGAAACACCAGCTTTCTCACAGATACATCACCTTCCCCCCCCCACATCAGACCTCTTCTCCCAGAAATACCAGGACTCTGCTGAATATTTCCCATTTCCTCCGGAACATACAGCATTACACTCCGCAAGAGGACAGTTTCTTTCAGAAATGTGGCATTTTATCACAGATACACCATTTTTATGCCCAGTAGAGCTCCTTTTCTCCCAGAAATAGCACTGCTCTTAGGAAGAGCTCCCATTTTCTAACCAAAATGCTGCTTTACACTCCTCAAGATCACACTTACCCCCATCAAGATGGCAGTGTCACAGAAATACCAGCTTCTGCCCCCAAAATGGGACTTTGGCTCTCCAAAACAAGACATTTTCTCCCAGAAATACCAGGACTCTTAGAAATACCTCACGTTTCATCTCAAGAATACTGCTTTCCACTCCTCAAGATCACACTGACTCCCATCACAATGGCCTTTTCTCCCACATACACCAGCTTTCTCCCAAATACACGACATTTTCTCCCACATACACCCGTTTTCTCCCAAAGATGGGACATATTCTCCCAGAAATGCCAGCTTATTCTTTAAAAAACGGCCTTTTTTCCCCAAAATACCAGCCTTTTCCCTCTCTAGCATCTGTTTCCTCACCAATACCTGGCATTTTCTCCCAGAAACACCAGCTTTCTCACAGATACATCACCTTCCCCCCCACATCAGACCTCTTCTCCCAGAAATACCAGGACTCTGCTGAATATTTCCCATTTCCTCCGGAACATACAGCATTACACTCCGCAAGAGGACAGTTTCTTTCAGAAATGTGGCATTTTATCACAGATACACCATTTTTATGCCCAGTAGAGCTCCTTTTCTCCCAGAAATAGCACTGCTCTTAGGAAGAGCTCCCATTTTCTAACCAAAATGCTGCTTTACACTCCTCAAGATCACACTTACCCCCATCAAGATGGCAGTGTCAGAGAAATACCAGCTTCTGCCCCCAAAATGGGACTTTGGCTCTCCAAAACAAGACATTTTCTCCCAGAAATACCAGGACTCTTAGAAATACCTCACGTTTCATCTCAAGAATACTGCTTTCCACTCCTCAAGATCACACTGACTCCCATCACAATGGCCTTTTCTCCCACATACACCAGCTTTCTCCCAAATACACGACATTTTCTCCCACATACACCCGTTTTCTCCCAAAGATGGGACATATTCTCCCAGAAATGCCAGCTTATTCTTTAACAAACGGCCTTTTTTCCCCAAAATACCAGCCTTTTCCCTCTCTAGCATCTGTTTCCTCACCAATACCTGGCATTTTCTCCCAGAAACACCAGCTTTCTCACAGATACATCACCTTCCCCCCCCACATCAGACCTCTTCTCCCAGAAATACCAGGACTCTGCTGAATATTTCCCATTTCCTCCGGAACATACAGCATTACACTCCGCAAGAGGACAGTTTCTTTCAGAAATGTGGCATTTTATCACAGATACACCATTTTTATGCCCAGTAGAGCTCCTTTTCTCCCAGAAATAGCACTGCTCTTAGGAAGAGCTCCCATTTTCTAACCAAAATGCTGCTTTACACTCCTCAAGATCACACTTACCCCCATCAAGATGGCAGTGTCACAGAAATACCAGCTTCTGCCCCCAAAATGGGACTTTGGCTCTCCAAAACAAGACATTTTCTCCCAGAAATACCAGGACTCTTAGAAATACCTCACGTTTCATCTCAAGAATACTGCTTTCCACTCCTCAAGATCACACTGACTCCCATCACAATGGCCTTTTCTCCCACATACACCAGCTTTCTCCCAAATACACGACATTTTCTCCCACATACACCCGTTTTCTCCCAAAGATGGGACATATTCTCCCAGAAATGCCAGCTTATTCTTTAAAAAACGGCCTTTTTTCCCCAAAATACCAGCCTTTTCCCTCTCTAGCATCTGTTTCCTCACCAACACCTGGCATTTTCTCCCAGAAACACCAGCTTTCTCACAGATACATCACCTTCCCCCCCCCACATCAGACCTCTTCTCCCAGAAATACCAGGACTCTGCTGAATATTTCCCATTTCCTCCGGAACATACAGCATTACACTCCGCAAGAGGACAGCTTCTTTCAGAAATGTGGCATTTTATCACAGATACACCATTTTTATGCCCAGTAGAGCTCCTTTTCTCCCAGAAATAGCACTGCTCTTAGGAAGAGCTCCCATTTTCTAACCAAAATGCTGCTTTACACTCCTCAAGATCACACTTACCCCCATCAAGATGGCAGTGTCACAGAAATACCAGCTTCTGCCCCCAAAATGGGACTTTGGCTCTCCAAAACAAGACATTTTCTCCCAGAAATACCAGGACTCTTAGAAATACCTCACGTTTCATCTCAAGAATACTGCTTTCCACTCCTCAAGATCACACTGACTCCCATCACAATGGCCTTTTCTCCCACATACACCAGCTTTCTCCCAAATACATGACATTTTCTCCCACATACACCCGTTTTCTCCCAAAGATGGGACATATTCTCCCAGAAATGCCAGCTTATTCTTTAAAAAACGGCCTTTTTTCCCCAAAATACCAGCCTTTTCCCTCTCTAGCATCTGTTTCCTCACCAATACCTGGCATTTTCTCCCAGAAACACCAGCTTTCTCACAGATACATCACCTTCCCCCCCCCCACATCAGACCTCTTCTCCCAGAAATACCAGGACTCTGCTGAATATTTCCCATTTCCTCCGGAACATACAGCATTACACTCCGCAAGAGGACAGTTTCTTTCAGAAATGTGGCATTTTATCACAGATACACCATTTTTATGCCCAGTAGAGCTCCTTTTCTCCCAGAAATAGCACTGCTCTTAGGAAGAGCTCCCATTTTCTAACCAAAATGCTGCTTTACACTCCTCAAGATCACACTTACCCCCATCAAGATGGCAGTGTCACAGAAATACCAGCTTCTGCCCCCAAAATGGGACTTTGGCTCTCCAAAACAAGACATTTTCTCCCAGAAATACCAGGACTCTTAGAAATACCTCACGTTTCATCTCAAGAATACTGCTTTCCACTCCTCAAGATCACACTGACTCCCATCACAATGGCCTTTTCTCCCACATACACCAGCTTTCTCCCAAATACACGACATTTTCTCCCACATACACCCGTTTTCTCCCAAAGATGGGACATATTCTCCCAGAAATGCCAGCTTATTCTTTAACAAACGGCCTTTTTCCCCCAAAATACCAGCCTTTTCCCTCTCTAGCATCTGTTTCCTCACCAATACCTGGCATTTTCTCCCAGAAACACCAGCTTTCTCACAGATACATCACCTTCCCCCCCCCACATCAGACCTCTTCTCCCAGAAATACCAGGACTCTGCTGAATATTTCCCATTTCCTCCGGAACATACAGCATTACACTCCGCAAGAGGACAGCTTCTTTCAGAAATGTGGCATTTTATCACAGATACACCATTTTTATGCCCAGTAGAGCTCCTTTTCTCCCAGAAATAGCACTGCTCTTAGGAAGAGCTCCCATTTTCTAACCAAAATGCTGCTTTACACTCCTCAAGATCACACTTACCCCCATCAAGATGGCAGTGTCACAGAAATACCAGCTTCTGCCCCCAAAATGGGACTTTGGCTCTCCAAAACAAGACATTTTCTCCCAGAAATACCAGGACTCTTAGAAATACCTCACGTTTCATCTCAAGAATACTGCTTTCCACTCCTCAAGATCACACTGACTCCCATCACAATGGCCTTTTCTCCCACATACACCAGCTTTCTCCCAAATACACGATATTTTCTCCCACATACACCCGTTTTCTCCCAAAGATGGGACATATTCTCCCAGAAATGCCAGCTTATTCTTTAACAAACGGCCTTTTTTCCCCAAAATACCAGCCTTTTCCCTCTCTAGCATCTGTTTCCTCACCAATACCTGGCATTTTCTCCCAGAAACACCAGCTTTCTCACAGATACATCACCTTCCCCCCCCCACATCAGACCTCTTCTCCCAGAAATACCAGGACTCTGCTGAATATTTCCCATTTCCTCCGGAACATACAGCATTACACTCCGCAAGAGGACAGTTTCTTTCAGAAATGTGGCATTTTATCACAGATACACCATTTTTATGCCCAGTAGAGCTCCTTTTCTCCCAGAAATAGCACTGCTCTTAGGAAGAGCTCCCATTTTCTAACCAAAATGCTGCTTTACACTCCTCAAGATCACACTTACCCCCATCAAGATGGCAGTGTCACAGAAATACCAGCTTCTGCCCCCAAAATGGGACTTTGGCTCTCCAAAACAAGACATTTTCTCCCAGAAATACCAGGACTCTTAGAAATACCTCACGTTTCATCTCAAGAATACTGCTTTCCACTCCTCAAGATCACACTGACTCCCATCACAATGGCCTTTTCTCCCACATACACCAGCTTTCTCCCAAATACACGACATTTTCTCCCACATACACCCGTTTTCTCCCAAAGATGGGACATATTCTCCCAGAAATGCCAGCTTATTCTTTAAAAAACGGCCTTTTTTCCCCAAAATACCAGCCTTTTCCCTCTCTAGCATCTGTTTCCTCACCAATACCTGGCATTTTCTCCCAGAAACACCAGCTTTCTCACAGATACATCACCTTCCCCCCCCCACATCAGACCTCTTCTCCCAGAAATACCAGGACTCTGCTGAATATTTCCCATTTCCTCCGGAACATACAGCATTACACTCCGCAAGAGGACAGTTTCTTTCAGAAATGTGGCATTTTATCACAGATACACCATTTTTATGCCCAGTAGAGCTCCTTTTCTCCCAGAAATAGCACTGCTCTTAGGAAGAGCTCCCATTTTCTAACCAAAATGCTGCTTTACACTCCTCAAGATCACACTTACCCCCATCAAGATGGCAGTGTCACAGAAATACCAGCTTCTGCCCCCAAAATGGGACTTTGGCTCTCCAAAACAAGACATTTTCTCCCAGAAATACCAGGACTCTTAGAAATACCTCACGTTTCATCTCAAGAATACTGCTTTCCACTCCTCAAGATCACACTGACTCCCATCACAATGGCCTTTTCTCCCACATACACCAGCTTTCTCCCAAATACACGACATTTTCTCCCACATACACCCGTTTTCTCCCAAAGATGGGACATATTCTCCCAGAAATGCCAGCTTATTCTTTAAAAAACGGCCTTTTTTCCCCAAAATACCAGCCTTTTCCCTCTCTAGCATCTGTTTCCTCACCAATACCTGGCATTTTCTCCCAGAAACACCAGCTTTCTCACAGATACATCACCTTCCCCCCCCCACATCAGACCTCTTCTCCCAGAAATACCAGGACTCTGCTGAATATTTCCCATTTCCTCCGGAACATACAGCATTACACTCCGCAAGAGGACAGTTTCTTTCAGAAATGTGGCATTTTATCACAGATACACCATTTTTATGCCCAGTAGAGCTCCTTTTCTCCCAGAAATAGCACTGCTCTTAGGAAGAGCTCCCATTTTCTAACCAAAATGCTGCTTTACACTCCTCAAGATCACACTTACCCCCATCAAGATGGCAGTGTCACAGAAATACCAGCTTCTGCCCCCAAAATGGGACTTTGGCTCTCCAAAACAAGACATTTTCTCCCAGAAATACCAGGACTCTTAGAAATACCTCACGTTTCATCTCAAGAATACTGCTTTCCACTCCTCAAGATCACACTGACTCCCATCACAATGGCCTTTTCTCCCACATACACCAGCTTTCTCCCAAATACACGACATTTTCTCCCACATACACCCGTTTTCTCCCAAAGATGGGACATATTCTCCCAGAAATGCCAGCTTATTCTTTAAAAAACGGCCTTTTTTCCCCAAAATACCAGCCTTTTCCCTCTCTAGCATCTGTTTCCTCACCAATACCTGGCATTTTCTCCCAGAAACACCAGCTTTCTCACAGATACATCACCTTCCCCCCCCCACATCAGACCTCTTCTCCCAGAAATACCAGGACTCTGCTGAATATTTCCCATTTCCTCCGGAACATACAGCATTACACTCCGCAAGAGGACAGCTTCTTTCAGAAATGTGGCATTTTATCACAGATACACCATTTTTATGCCCAGTAGAGCTCCTTTTCTCCCAGAAATAGCACTGCTCTTAGGAAGAGCTCCCATTTTCTAACCAAAATGCTGCTTTACACTCCTCAAGATCACACTTACCCCCATCAAGATGGCAGTGTCACAGAAATACCAGCTTCTGCCCCCAAAATGGGACTTTGGCTCTCCAAAACAAGACATTTTCTCCCAGAAATACCAGGACTCTTAGAAATACCTCACGTTTCATCTCAAGAATACTGCTTTCCACTCCTCAAGATCACACTGACTCCCATCACAATGGCCTTTTCTCCCACATACACCAGCTTTCTCCCAAATACACGACATTTTCTCCCACATACACCCGTTTTCTCCCAAAGATGGGACATATTCTCCCAGAAATGCCAGCTTATTCTTTAAAAAACGGCCTTTTTTCCCCAAAATACCAGCCTTTTCCCTCTCTAGCATCTGTTTCCTCACCAATACCTGGCATTTTCTCCCAGAAACACCAGCTTTCTCACAGATACATCACCTTCCCCCCCCCACATCAGACCTCTTCTCCCAGAAATACCAGGACTCTGCTGAATATTTCCCATTTCCTCCGGAACATACAGCATTACACTCCGCAAGAGGACAGCTTCTTTCAGAAATGTGGCATTTTATCACAGATACACCATTTTTATGCCCAGTAGAGCTCCTTTTCTCCCAGAAATAGCACTGCTCTTAGGAAGAGCTCCCATTTTCTAACCAAAATGCTGCTTTACACTCCTCAAGATCACACTTACCCCCATCAAGATGGCAGTGTCACAGAAATACCAGCTTCTGCCCCCAAAATGGGACTTTGGCTCTCCAAAACAAGACATTTTCTCCCAGAAATACCAGGACTCTTAGAAATACCTCACGTTTCATCTCAAGAATACTGCTTTCCACTCCTCAAGATCACACTGACTCCCATCACAATGGCCTTTTCTCCCACATACACCAGCTTTCTCCCAAATACACGACATTTTCTCCCACATACACCCGTTTTCTCCCAAAGATGGGACATATTCTCCCAGAAATGCCAGCTTATTCTTTAAAAAACGGCCTTTTTTCCCCAAAATACCAGCCTTTTCCCTCTCTAGCATCTGTTTCCTCACCAACACCTGGCATTTTCTCCCAGAAACACCAGCTTTCTCACAGATACATCACCTTCCCCCCCCCACATCAGACCTCTTCTCCCAGAAATACCAGGACTCTGCTGAATATTTCCCATTTCCTCCGGAACATACAGCATTACACTCCGCAAGAGGACAGCTTCTTTCAGAAATGTGGCATTTTATCACAGATACACCATTTTTATGCCCAGTAGAGCTCCTTTTCTCCCAGAAATAGCACTGCTCTTAGGAAGAGCTCCCATTTTCTAACCAAAATGCTGCTTTTTACTCCTCAAGATCACACTTACCCCCATCAAGATGGCAGTGTCACAGAAATACCAGCTTCTGCCCCCAAAATGGGACTTTGGCTCTCCAAAACAAGACATTTTCTCCCAGAAATACCAGGACTCTTAGAAATACCTCACGTTTCATCTCAAGAATACTGCTTTCCACTCCTCAAGATCACACTGACTCCCATCACAATGGCCTTTTCTCCCACATACACCAGCTTTCTCCCAAATACATGACATTTTCTCCCACATACACCCGTTTTCTCCCAAAGATGGGACATATTCTCCCAGAAATGCCAGCTTATTCTTTAAAAAACGGCCTTTTTTCCCCAAAATACCAGCCTTTTCCCTCTCTAGCATCTGTTTCCTCACCAATACCTGGCATTTTCTCCCAGAAACACCAGCTTTCTCACAGATACATCACCTTCCCCCCCCCCACATCAGACCTCTTCTCCCAGAAATACCAGGACTCTGCTGAATATTTCCCATTTCCTCCGGAACATACAGCATTACACTCCGCAAGAGGACAGTTTCTTTCAGAAATGTGGCATTTTATCACAGATACACCATTTTTATGCCCAGTAGAGCTCCTTTTCTCCCAGAAATAGCACTGCTCTTAGGAAGAGCTCCCATTTTCTAACCAAAATGCTGCTTTACACTCCTCAAGATCACACTTACCCCCATCAAGATGGCAGTGTCACAGAAATACCAGCTTCTGCCCCCAAAATGGGACTTTGGCTCTCCAAAACAAGACATTTTCTCCCAGAAATACCAGGACTCTTAGAAATACCTCACGTTTCATCTCAAGAATACTGCTTTCCACTCCTCAAGATCACACTGACTCCCATCACAATGGCCTTTTCTCCCACATACACCAGCTTTCTCCCAAATACACGACATTTTCTCCCACATACACCCGTTTTCTCCCAAAGATGGGACATATTCTCCCAGAAATGCCAGCTTATTCTTTAACAAACGGCCTTTTTTCCCCAAAATACCAGCCTTTTCCCTCTCTAGCATCTGTTTCCTCACCAATACCTGGCATTTTCTCCCAGAAACACCAGCTTTCTCACAGATACATCACCTTCCCCCCCCCACATCAGACCTCTTCTCCCAGAAATACCAGGACTCTGCTGAATATTTCCCATTTCCTCCGGAACATACAGCATTACACTCCGCAAGAGGACAGCTTCTTTCAGAAATGTGGCATTTTATCACAGATACACCATTTTTATGCCCAGTAGAGCTCCTTTTCTCCCAGAAATAGCACTGCTCTTAGGAAGAGCTCCCATTTTCTAACCAAAATGCTGCTTTACACTCCTCAAGATCACACTTACCCCCATCAAGATGGCAGTGTCACAGAAATACCAGCTTCTGCCCCCAAAATGGGACTTTGGCTCTCCAAAACAAGACATTTTCTCCCAGAAATACCAGGACTCTTAGAAATACCTCACGTTTCATCTCAAGAATACTGCTTTCCACTCCTCAAGATCACACTGACTCCCATCACAATGGCCTTTTCTCCCACATACACCAGCTTTCTCCCAAATACACGATATTTTCTCCCACATACACCCGTTTTCTCCCAAAGATGGGACATATTCTCCCAGAAATGCCAGCTTATTCTTTAACAAACGGCCTTTTTTCCCCAAAATACCAGCCTTTTCCCTCTCTAGCATCTGTTTCCTCACCAATACCTGGCATTTTCTCCCAGAAACACCAGCTTTCTCACAGATACATCACCTTCCCCCCCCCACATCAGACCTCTTCTCCCAGAAATACCAGGACTCTGCTGAATATTTCCCATTTCCTCCGGAACATACAGCATTACACTCCGCAAGAGGACAGTTTCTTTCAGAAATGTGGCATTTTATCACAGATACACCATTTTTATGCCCAGTAGAGCTCCTTTTCTCCCAGAAATAGCACTGCTCTTAGGAAGAGCTCCCATTTTCTAACCAAAATGCTGCTTTACACTCCTCAAGATCACACTTACCCCCATCAAGATGGCAGTGTCACAGAAATACCAGCTTCTGCCCCCAAAATGGGACTTTGGCTCTCCAAAACAAGACATTTTCTCCCAGAAATACCAGGACTCTTAGAAATACCTCACGTTTCATCTCAAGAATACTGCTTTCCACTCCTCAAGATCACACTGACTCCCATCACAATGGCCTTTTCTCCCACATACACCAGCTTTCTCCCAAATACACGACATTTTCTCCCACATACACCCGTTTTCTCCCAAAGATGGGACATATTCTCCCAGAAATGCCAGCTTATTCTTTAAAAAACGGCCTTTTTTCCCCAAAATACCAGCCTTTTCCCTCTCTAGCATCTGTTTCCTCACCAATACCTGGCATTTTCTCCCAGAAACACCAGCTTTCTCACAGATACATCACCTTCCCCCCCCCACATCAGACCTCTTCTCCCAGAAATACCAGGACTCTGCTGAATATTTCCCGTTTCCTCCGGAACATACAGCATTACACTCCGCAAGAGGACAGTTTCTTTCAGAAATGTGGCATTTTATCACAGATACACCATTTTTATGCCCAGTAGAGCTCCTTTTCTCCCAGAAATAGCACTGCTCTTAGGAAGAGCTCCCATTTTCTAACCAAAATGCTGCTTTACACTCCTCAAGATCACACTTACCCCCATCAAGATGGCAGTGTCAGAGAAATACCAGCTTCTGCCCCCAAAATGGGACTTTGGCTCTCCAAAACAAGACATTTTCTCCCAGAAATACCAGGACTCTTAGAAATACCTCACGTTTCATCTCAAGAATACTGCTTTCCACTCCTCAAGATCACACTGACTCCCATCACAATGGCCTTTTCTCCCACATACACCAGCTTTCTCCCAAATACACGACATTTTCTCCCACATACACCCGTTTTCTCCCAAAGATGGGACATATTCTCCCAGAAATGCCAGCTTATTCTTTAAAAAACGGCCTTTTTTCCCCAAAATACCAGCCTTTTCCCTCTCTAGCATCTGTTTCCTCACCAATACCTGGCATTTTCTCCCAGAAACACCAGCTTTCTCACAGATACATCACCTTCCCCCCCCCACATCAGACCTCTTCTCCCAGAAATACCAGGACTCTGCTGAATATTTCCCATTTCCTCCGGAACATACAGCATTACACTCCGCAAGAGGACAGCTTCTTTCAGAAATGTGGCATTTTATCACAGATACACCATTTTTATGCCCAGTAGAGCTCCTTTTCTCCCAGAAATAGCACTGCTCTTAGGAAGAGCTCCCATTTTCTAACCAAAATGCTGCTTTACACTCCTCAAGATCACACTTACCCCCATCAAGATGGCAGTGTCACAGAAATACCAGCTTCTGCCCCCAAAATGGGACTTTGGCTCTCCAAAACAAGACATTTTCTCCCAGAAATACCAGGACTCTTAGAAATACCTCACGTTTCATCTCAAGAATACTGCTTTCCACTCCTCAAGATCACACTGACTCCCATCACAATGGCCTTTTCTCCCACATACACCAGCTTTCTCCCAAATACACGACATTTTCTCCCACATACACCCGTTTTCTCCCAAAGATGGGACATATTCTCCCAGAAATGCCAGCTTATTCTTTAAAAAACGGCCTTTTTTCCCCAAAATACCAGCCTTTTCCCTCTCTAGCATCTGTTTCCTCACCAATACCTGGCATTTTCTCCCAGAAACACCAGCTTTCTCACAGATACATCACCTTCCCCCCCCCACATCAGACCTCTTCTCCCAGAAATACCAGGACTCTGCTGAATATTTCCCATTTCCTCCGGAACATACAGCATTACACTCCGCAAGAGGACAGTTTCTTTCAGAAATGTGGCATTTTATCACAGATACACCATTTTTATGCCCAGTAGAGCTCCTTTTCTCCCAGAAATAGCACTGCTCTTAGGAAGAGCTCCCATTTTCTAACCAAAATGCTGCTTTACACTCCTCAAGATCACACTTACCCCCATCAAGATGGCAGTGTCACAGAAATACCAGCTTCTGCCCCCAAAATGGGACTTTGGCTCTCCAAAACAAGACATTTTCTCCCAGAAATACCAGGACTCTTAGAAATACCTCACGTTTCATCTCAAGAATACTGCTTTCCACTCCTCAAGATCACACTGACTCCCATCACAATGGCCTTTTCTCCCACATACACCAGCTTTCTCCCAAATACACGACATTTTCTCCCACATACACCCGTTTTCTCCCAAAGATGGGACATATTCTCCCAGAAATGCCAGCTTATTCTTTAACAAACGGCCTTTTTCCCCCAAAATACCAGCCTTTTCCCTCTCTAGCATCTGTTTCCTCACCAATACCTGGCATTTTCTCCCAGAAACACCAGCTTTCTCACAGATACATCACCTTCCCCCCCCCACATCAGACCTCTTCTCCCAGAAATACCAGGACTCTGCTGAATATTTCCCATTTCCTCCGGAACATACAGCATTACACTCCGCAAGAGGACAGCTTCTTTCAGAAATGTGGCATTTTATCACAGATACACCATTTTTATGCCCAGTAGAGCTCCTTTTCTCCCAGAAATAGCACTGCTCTTAGGAAGAGCTCCCATTTTCTAACCAAAATGCTGCTTTACACTCCTCAAGATCACACTTACCCCCATCAAGATGGCAGTGTCACAGAAATACCAGCTTCTGCCCCCAAAATGGGACTTTGGCTCTCCAAAACAAGACATTTTCTCCCAGAAATACCAGGACTCTTAGAAATACCTCACGTTTCATCTCAAGAATACTGCTTTCCACTCCTCAAGATCACACTGACTCCCATCACAATGGCCTTTTCTCCCACATACACCAGCTTTCTCCCAAATACACGATATTTTCTCCCACATACACCCGTTTTCTCCCAAAGATGGGACATATTCTCCCAGAAATGCCAGCTTATTCTTTAACAAACGGCCTTTTTTCCCCAAAATACCAGCCTTTTCCCTCTCTAGCATCTGTTTCCTCACCAATACCTGGCATTTTCTCCCAGAAACACCAGCTTTCTCACAGATACATCACCTTCCCCCCCCCACATCAGACCTCTTCTCCCAGAAATACCAGGACTCTGCTGAATATTTCCCATTTCCTCCGGAACATACAGCATTACACTCCGCAAGAGGACAGTTTCTTTCAGAAATGTGGCATTTTATCACAGATACACCATTTTTATGCCCAGTAGAGCTCCTTTTCTCCCAGAAATAGCACTGCTCTTAGGAAGAGCTCCCATTTTCTAACCAAAATGCTGCTTTACACTCCTCAAGATCACACTTACCCCCATCAAGATGGCAGTGTCACAGAAATACCAGCTTCTGCCCCCAAAATGGGACTTTGGCTCTCCAAAACAAGACATTTTCTCCCAGAAATACCAGGACTCTTAGAAATACCTCACGTTTCATCTCAAGAATACTGCTTTCCACTCCTCAAGATCACACTGACTCCCATCACAATGGCCTTTTCTCCCACATACACCAGCTTTCTCCCAAATACACGACATTTTCTCCCACATACACCCGTTTTCTCCCAAAGATGGGACATATTCTCCCAGAAATGCCAGCTTATTCTTTAAAAAACGGCCTTTTTTCCCCAAAATACCAGCCTTTTCCCTCTCTAGCATCTGTTTCCTCACCAATACCTGGCATTTTCTCCCAGAAACACCAGCTTTCTCACAGATACATCACCTTCCCCCCCCCACATCAGACCTCTTCTCCCAGAAATACCAGGACTCTGCTGAATATTTCCCATTTCCTCCGGAACATACAGCATTACACTCCGCAAGAGGACAGTTTCTTTCAGAAATGTGGCATTTTATCACAGATACACCATTTTTATGCCCAGTAGAGCTCCTTTTCTCCCAGAAATAGCACTGCTCTTAGGAAGAGCTCCCATTTTCTAACCAAAATGCTGCTTTACACTCCTCAAGATCACACTTACCCCCATCAAGATGGCAGTGTCAGAGAAATACCAGCTTCTGCCCCCAAAATGGGACTTTGGCTCTCCAAAACAAGACATTTTCTCCCAGAAATACCAGGACTCTTAGAAATACCTCACGTTTCATCTCAAGAATACTGCTTTCCACTCCTCAAGATCACACTGACTCCCATCACAATGGCCTTTTCTCCCACATACACCAGCTTTCTCCCAAATACACGACATTTTCTCCCACATACACCCGTTTTCTCCCAAAGATGGGACATATTCTCCCAGAAATGCCAGCTTATTCTTTAAAAAACGGCCTTTTTTCCCCAAAATACCAGCCTTTTCCCTCTCTAGCATCTGTTTCCTCACCAATACCTGGCATTTTCTCCCAGAAACACCAGCTTTCTCACAGATACATCACCTTCCCCCCCCCACATCAGACCTCTTCTCCCAGAAATACCAGGACTCTGCTGAATATTTCCCATTTCCTCCGGAACATACAGCATTACACTCCGCAAGAGGACAGTTTCTTTCAGAAATGTGGCATTTTATCACAGATACACCATTTTTATGCCCAGTAGAGCTCCTTTTCTCCCAGAAATAGCACTGCTCTTAGGAAGAGCTCCCATTTTCTAACCAAAATGCTGCTTTACACTCCTCAAGATCACACTTACCCCCATCAAGATGGCAGTGTCACAGAAATACCAGCTTCTGCCCCCAAAATGGGACTTTGGCTCTCCAAAACAAGACATTTTCTCCCAGAAATACCAGGACTCTTAGAAATACCTCACGTTTCATCTCAAGAATACTGCTTTCCACTCCTCAAGATCACACTGACTCCCATCACAATGGCCTTTTCTCCCACATACACCAGCTTTCTCCCAAATACACGACATTTTCTCCCACATACACCCGTTTTCTCCCAAAGATGGGACATATTCTCCCAGAAATGCCAGCTTATTCTTTAAAAAACGGCCTTTTTTTCCCAAAATACCAGCTTTCTCACAAACACCTGTCATTTTCCAACCAAGTCTGCTACTATCTCCCAGAAACAGCCGGTTTCCGAGAAATACCTGACGTTTGCTCTCCCAAATACTACTTGACACTCCTCCAGAGTACATTGTCTCCCCTATTTACCACGTTGTCTCCCCAAGAGACCACTTGGCACACCAAAAAGACCACCGTTGCTCTCCAGTACAAGATCTTCTTTCCCACCGGTTCCCACTTTTCTCCCCCAGCTATGTCATTTCCTCCCAGAAATGCCACTTTTCCCTTGGAAATTTCACCTTCTCTTCCAAAAAGAGGAGATTTGCTCCCAGAAATACCCCTTCTCTTACAACTGCCACACGCTTTCTCCCCAAAAAGCCTCCATGACAATGCCAAATGGGACACTTGCAGCCAAGAAGAGGACACCTTCTCTCAGAAAGACCACTTTTCTCCCCAAGAGAGGAGATTTTCTCCCAATTGGATGACATTTGCTGTAAGAAAGACCTGTTTTCTTCCCTCAAGAGGACATTGTCTTTCCCACTGAGGACATTTTCTCCCAGAAGTGCCGCTACTCTGTGAAACACCTCCATTTCCTCCCAAATCTACTCCATGACACGCCTCAGGATGACACTTACTCCCCGATTTGGGGCATTTTCTCCCAGAAATGCCACTTCTCTCCCAAAGGGGAGAAACCACTTCTCTCCCTTTTCCCTCTCTAGCATCTGTTTCCTCACCAATACCTGACATTTTCTCCCAGAAACACCAGCTTTCTCACACATACATCACCTTCTCCCCCCCACATCAGATGTTCCCTCCCAGAAATATGGCATTTGATCACAGATATACTCTTTCAAGGGAATACCAGGTTTCATAAAAATACCTCATAATTTCTCCATGAAGTTCGTTAGCAAGATGACACTTTCACCCTAAATAGGAGATTTTCTCTCAGAAATGCATGCTTCCCCCTCACAGAACGGCATCTTCTCCCCAAATTAGGGCATTATCTCCCCGAAATACCACATTTCTCCAATCCAATGACATTATCTCTACGGAGAGTTTGCAGTTGCTGCCCGTTAAATCGCTTTTCTCCCCGAATACCACTTTCAGACTTCAGCAGCGGTCTTGTCGGATGCCGAGAAAGGGCGACTTCAGCCGGATGCTTTTCTCGGACGAGCGGCTTCTTCTGCGCACATCCCAAAGGAGTGGTTCTGACTTCTCCTTGTGTCCATGCATTCTGCACTACGCTTCTCTCTCATTCTTAACCCTTGATTCCTAGGGACATTTCGTTTTTGTGTGTTTTTCCGATGCTACACTTCAGCATTCTGTGACGAACAGAGTGGAAGGGAAAAGCCCCTCTAATAAGGCAGCTAGAAGTTCCAGGAGAGACACACGTTGTGCTTTCAGAGAGGACGTTACAGAAAGTCGAGAGATGTGGATTCTTTCCTGCGGAGAAAAAACCCCCTGTTTTCAGGAAATGCAGTATTCTGAAATCGCACGTTCTCGGCATAGCAATTTCGCTATTTCGCTCTCGTGGGTGGACGGCGCCACTCTCTGTTAACTGCTTCGGAGAGTTTGCAGTTGCTGGCCGTTAAATCGCTTTTCTCCCCGAATGCCGCTTTGTGCCTTCAGCAGCGGTCTCGTCTCTCTCGCATGGCGAGAAAGAGCGACTTCAGCCGGATGCTTTTCTCGGACGAGCGGCTTCTTCTGCGCACATCGCAAAGGAGCGGTTCTTGTCTTCTCCTTGTGTCCATGCATTCTGCACTACGCTTCTCTCTCATTCTTAACCCTTGATTCCTAGGGACATTTCGTTTTTCTCTGTTTTTCCGATGCTACACTTCAGCATTCTGTGACGAACAGAGTGGAAGGGAAAAGCCCCTCTAATAAGGCAGCTAGAAGTTCCAGGAGCGACACACGTTGTGCTTTCAGACAGGACGTTACAGAAAGTCGAGAGATGTGGATTCTTTCCTGCGGAGAAAAAAACCCCTGTTTTCAGGAAATGCAGTATTCTGAAATCGCACGTTCTCGGCATAGCAATTTCGCTATTTCGCTCTCGTGGGTGGACGGCGCCACTCTCTGTTAACCGCTTCGGAGAGTTTGCAGTTGCTGGCCGAGAAATCGCGGTTCTCCCCGAATGCCGCTGTGTGCCTTCAGCAGCGGTCTCGTCTCTCTCGCATGCCGAGAAAGAGCGACTTCAGCCGGATGCTTTTCTCGGACGAGCGGCTTCTTCTGCGCACATCGCAAAGGAGCGGTTCTTGTCTTCTCCTTGTGTCCATGCATTCTGCACTGCGCTTCTCTCTCATTCTTATGCCTTTCCGTTTATTCCTAGGGACATTTCGTTTTTCTCTGTTTTTCCGATGCTACACTTCAGCATTCTGTGACGAACAGAGTGGAAGGGAAAAGCCCCTCTAATAAGGCAGCTAGAAGTTCCAGGAGCGACACACGTTGTGCTTTCAGAGAGGACGTTACAGAAAGTCGAGAGATGTGGATTCTTTCCTGCGGAGAAAAAACCCCCTGTTTTCAGGAAATGCAGTATTCTGAAATCGCACGTTCTCGGCATAGCAATTTCGGTATTTCGCTCTCGTGGGTGGACGGCGCCACTCTCTGTTAACCGCTTCGGAGAGTTTGCAGTTGCTGGCCGTTAAATCGCGGTTCTCCCCGAATGCCGCTGTGTGCCTTCAGCAGCGGTCTCGTCTCTCTCGCATGGCGAGAAAGAGCGACTTCAGCCGGATGCTTTTCTCGGACGAGCGGCTTCTTCTGCGCACATCGCAAAGGAGCGGTTCTTGTCTTCTCCTTGTGTCCATGCATTCTGCACTACGCTTCTCTCTCATTCTTAACCCTTGATTCCTAGGGACATTTCGTTTTTCTCTGTTTTTCCGATGCTACACTTCAGCATTCTGTGACGAACAGAGTGGAAGGGAAAAGCCCCTCTAATAAGGCAGCTAGAAGTTCCAGGAGCGACACACGTTGTGCTTTCAGACAGGACGTTACAGAAAGTCGAGAGATGTGGATTCTTTCCTGCGGAGAAAAAACCCCCTGTTTTCAGGAAACGCAGTATTCTGAAATCGCACGTTCTCGGCATAGCAATTTCGCTATTTCGCTCTCGTGGGTGGACGGCGCCACTCTCTGTTAACCGCTTCGGAGAGTTTGCAGTTGCTGGCCGAGAAATCGCGGTTCTCCCCGAATGCCGCTGTGTGCCTTCAGCAGCGGTCTCGTCTCTCTCGCATGCCGAGAAAGAGCGACTTCAGCCGGATGCTTTTCTCGGACGAGCGGCTTCTTCTGCGCACATCGCAAAGGAGCGGTTCTTGTCTTCTCCTTGTGTCCATGCATTCTGCACTGCGCTTCTCTCTCATTCTTATGCCTTTCCGTTTATTCCTAGGGACATTTCGTTTTTCTCTGTTTTTCCGATGCTACACTTCAGCATTCTGTGACGAACAGAGTGGAAGGGAAAAGCCCCTCTAAGAAGGCAGCTAGAAGTTCCAGGAGCGACACACGTTGTGCTTTCAGAGAGGACGTTACAGAAAGTCGAGAGATGTGGATTCTTTCCTGCGGAGAAAAAACCCCCTGTTTTCAGGAAATGCAGTATTCTGAAATCGCACGTTCTCGGCATAGCAATTTCGGTATTTCGCTCTCGTGGGTGGACGGCGCCACTCTCTGTTAACCGCTTCGGAGAGTTTGCAGTTGCTGGCCGTTAAATCGCGGTTCTCCCCGAATGCCGCTGTGTGCCTTCAGCAGCGGTCTCGTCTCTCTCGCATGCCGAGAAAGAGCGACTTCAGCCGGATGCTTTTCTCGGACGAGCGGCTTCTTCTGCGCACATCGCAAAGGAGCGGTTCTTGTCTTCTCCTTGTGTCCATGCATTCTGCACTACGCTTCTCCCTCATTCTTAACCCTTGATTCCTAGGGACATTTCGTTTTTCTCTGTTTTTCCGATGCTACACTTCAGCATTCTGTGACGAACAGAGTGGAAGGGAAAAGCCCCTCTAATAAGGCAGCTAGAAGTTCCAGGAGCGACACACGTTGTGCTTTCAGACAGGACGTTACAGAAAGTCGAGAGATGTGGATTCTTTCCTGCGGAGAAAAAACCCCCTGTTTTCAGGAAACGCAGTATTCTGAAATCGCACGTTCTCGGCATAGCAATTTCGCTATTTCGCTCTCGTGGGTGGACGGCGCCACTCTCTGTTAACCGCTTCGGAGAGTTTGCAGTTGCTGGCCGAGAAATCGCGGTTCTCCCCGAATGCCGCTGTGTGCCTTCAGCAGCGGTCTCGTCTCTCTCGCATGCCGAGAAAGAGCGACTTCAGCCGGATGCTTTTCTCGGACGAGCGGCTTCTTCTGCGCACATCGCAAAGGAGCGGTTCTTGTCTTCTCCTTGTGTCCATGCATTCTGCACTACGCTTCTCTCTCATTCTTAACCCTTGATTCCTAGGGACATTTCGTTTTTCTCTGTTTTTCCGATGCTACACTTCAGCATTCTGTGACGAACAGAGTGGAAGGGAAAAGCCCCTCTAATAAGGCAGCTAGAAGTTCCAGGAGCGACACACGTTGTGCTTTCAGAGAGGACGTTACAGAAAGTCGAGAGATGTGGATTCTTTCCTGCGGAGAAAAAAACCCCTGTTTTCAGGAAATGCAGTATTCTGAAATCGCACGTTCTCGGCATAGCAATTTCGCTATTTCGCTCTCGTGGGTGGACGGCGCCACTCTCTGTCAACCGCTTCGGAGAGTTTGCAGTTGCTGGCCTTTAAATCGCGGTTCTCCCCGAATGCCGCTGTGTGCCTTCAGCAGCGGTCTCGTCTCTCTCGCATGCCGAGAAAGAGCGACTTCAGCCGGATGCTTTTCTCGGACGAGCGGCTTCTTCTTCAGGCAACGTTTGAATTCTGCATACTGCCTGTCCACCCACGAGAGCGAAATAGCGAAATTGTTATGCCGAGAACGTGCGATTTCAGAATACTGCATTTCCTGATAACAGGGGGTTTTTTCTCCGCAGGAAAGAATCCACATCTCTCGACTTTCTGTAACGTCCTCTCTGAAAGCACAACGTGTGTCTCTCCTGGAACTTCTAGCTGCCTTATTAGAGGGGCTTTTCCCTTCTACTCTGTTCGTCACAGAATGCTGAAGTGTAGCATCGGAAAAACAGAGAAAAACGAAATGTCCCTAGGAATCAAGGGTTAAGAATGAGAGAGAAGCGTAGTGCAGAATGCATGGACACAAGGAGAAGACAAGAACCGCTCCTTTGCGATGTGCGCAGAAGAAGCCGCTCGTCAAAGAAAAGCATCCGGCTGAAGTCGCTCTTTCTCGGCATGCGAGAGAGACGAGACCGCTGCTGAAGGCACACAGCGGCATTCGGGGAGAACCGCGATTTCTCGGCCAGCAACTGCAAACTCTCCGAAGCAGTTAACAGAGAGTGGCGCCGTCCACCCACGAGAGCGAAATAGCGAAATTGCTATGCCGAGAACGTGCGATTTCAGAATACTGCATTTCCTGAAAACAGGGGGTTTTTTCTCCGCAGGAAAGAATCCACATCTCTCGACTTTCTGTAACGTCCTCTCTGAAAGCACAACGTGTGTCGCTCCTGGAACTTCTAGCTGCCTTCTTAGAGGGGCTTTTCCCTTCCACTCTGTTCGTCACAGAATGCTGAAGTGTAGCATCGGAAAAACAGAGAAAAACGAAATGTCCCTAGGAATAAACGGAAAGGCATAAGAATGAGAGAGAAGCGTAGTGCAGAATGCATGGACACAAGGAGAAGACAAGAACCGCTCCTTTGCGATGTGCGCAGAAGAAGCCGCTCGTCCGAGAAAAGCATCCGGCTGAAGTCGCTCTTTCTCGCCATGCGAGAGAGACGAGACCGCTGCTGAAGGCACACAGCGGCATTCGGGGAGAACCGCGATTTCTCGGCCAGCAACTGCAAACTCTCCGAAGCGGTTAACAGAGAGTGGCGCCGTCCACCCACGAGAGCGAAATAGCGCAATTGCTATGCCGAGAACGTGCGATTTCAGAATACTGCATTTCCTGAAAACAGGGGTTTTTTTCTCCGCAGGAAAGAATCCACATCTCTCGACTTTCTGTAACGTCCTCTCTGAAAGCACAACGTGTGTCGCTCCTGGAACTTCTAGCTGCCTTATTAGAGGGGCTTTTCCCTTCCACTCTGTTCGTCACAGAATGCTGAAGTGTAGCATCGGAAAAACAGAGAAAAACGAAATGTCCCTAGGAATCAAGGGTTAAGAATGAGAGAGAAGCGTAGTGCAGAATGCATGGACACAAGGAGAAGACAAGAACCGCTCCTTTGCGATGTGCGCAGAAGAAGCCGCTCGTCCGAGAAAAGCATCCGGCTGAAGTCGCTCTTTCTCGGCATGCGAGAGAGACGAGACCGCTGCTGAAGGCACACAGCGGCATTCGGGGAGAACCGCGATTTCTCGGCCAGCAACTGCAAACTCTCCGAAGCGGTTAACGGAGAGTGGCGCCGTCCACCCACGAGAGCGAAATAGCGAAATTGCTATGCCGAGAACGTGCGATTTCAGAATACTGCATTTCCTGAAAACAGGGGGTTTTTTCTCCGCAGGAAAGAATCCACATCTCTCGACTTTCTCTAACGTCCTCTCTGAAAGCACAACGTGTGTCGCTCCTGGAACTTCTAGCTGCCTTATTAGAGGGGCTTTTCCCTTCCACTCTGTTCGTCACAGAATGCTGAAGTGTAGCATCGGAAAAACAGAGAAAAACGAAATGTCCCTAGGAATAAACGGAAAGGCATAAGAATGAGAGAGAAGCGTAGTGCAGAATGCATGGACACAAGGAGAAGACAAGAACCGCTCCTTTGCGATGTGCGCAGAAGAAGCCGCTCGTCCGAGAAAAGCATCCGGCTGAAGTCGCTCTTTCTCGGCATGCGAGAGAGACGAGACCGCTGCTGAAGGCACACAGCGGCATTCGGGGAGAACCGCGATTTCTCGGCCAGCAACTGCAAACTCTCCGAAGCGGTTCAACGCGAGAGCCGATTTAGACGTGCGTGAGCGAAATAACGGAACTGTGATGCCAAGAACGTGTGAATTCTGCATACTGCATTGCCTGAAAACAGGGGGTTTTTTCTCCGCAGGAAAGAATCCACATCTCTCGACTTTCTGTAACGTCCTCTCTGAAAGCACAACGTGTGTCGCTCCTGGAACTTCTAGCTGCCTTATTAGAGGGGCTTTTCCCTTCCACTCTGTTCGTCACAGAATGCTGAAGTGTAGCATCGGAAAAACAGAGAAAAACGAAATGTCCCTAGGAATAAACGGAAAGGCATAAGAATGAGAGAGAAGCGTAGTGCAGAATGCATGGACACAAGGAGAAGACAAGAACCGCTCCTTTGCGATGTGCGCAGAAGAAGCCGCTCGTCCGAGAAAAGCATCCGGCTGAAGTCGCTCTTTCTCGGCATGCGAGAGAGACGAGACCGCTGCTGAAGGCACACAGCGGCATTCGGGGAGAACCGCGATTTCTCGGCCAGCAACTGCAAACTCTCCGAAGCGGTTAACAGAGAGTGGCGCCGTCCACCCACGAGATCGAAATAGCGAAATTGCTATGCCGAGAACGTGCGATTTGAGAATACTGCATTTCCTGAAAACAGGGGGTTTTTTCTCCGCAGGAAAGAATCCACATCTCTCGACTTTCTGTAACGTCCTGTCTGAAAGCACAACGTGTGTCGCTCCTGGAACTTCTAGCTGCCTTATTAGAGGGGCTTTTCCCTTCCACTCTGTTCGTCACAGAATGCTGAAGTGTAGCATCGGAAAAACAGAGAAAAACGAAATGTCCCTAGGAATCAAGGGTTAAGAATGAGAGAGAAGCGTAGTGCAGAATGCATGGACACAAGGAGAAGACAAGAACCGCTCCTTTGCGATGTGCGCAGAAGAAGCCGCTCGTCCGAGAAAAGCATCCGGCTGAAGTCGCTCTTTCTCGGCATGCGAGAGAGACGAGACCGCTGCTGAAGGCACACAGCGGCATTCGGGGAGAACCGCGATTTCTCGGCCAGCAACTGCAAACTCTCCGAAGCGGTTCAACGCGAGAGCCGATTTAGACGTGCGTGAGCGAAATAACGGAACTGTGATGCCAAGAACGTGTGAATTCTGCATACTGCATTGCCTGAAAACAGGGGGTTTTTTCTCCGCAGGAAAGAATCCACATCTCTCGACTTTCTGTAACGTCCTCTCTGAAAGCACAACGTGTGTCGCTCCTGGAACTTCTAGCTGCCTTATTAGAGGGGCTTTTCCCTTCCACTCTGTTCGTCACAGAATGCTGAAGTGTAGCATCGGAAAAACAGAGAAAAACGAAATGTCCCTAGGAATAAACGGAAAGGCATAAGAATGAGAGAGAAGCGTAGTGCAGAATGCATGGACACAAGGAGAAGACAAGAACCGCTCCTTTGCGATGTGCGCAGAAGAAGCCGCTCGTCCGAGAAAAGCATCCGGCTGAAGTCGCTCTTTCTCGGCATGCGAGAGAGACGAGACCGCTGCTGAAGGCACACAGCGGCATTCGGGGAGAACCGCGATTTCTCGGCCAGCAACTGCAAACTCTCCGAAGCGGTTAACAGAGAGTGGCGCCGTCCACCCACGAGATCGAAATAGCGAAATTGCTATGCCGAGAACGTGCGATTTGAGAATACTGCATTTCCTGAAAACAGGGGGTTTTTTCTCCGCAGGAAAGAATCCACATCTCTCGACTTTCTGTAACGTCCTGTCTGAAAGCACAACGTGTGTCGCTCCTGGAACTTCTAGCTGCCTTATTAGAGGGGCTTTTCCCTTCCACTCTGTTCGTCACAGAATGCTGAAGTGTAGCATCGGAAAAACAGAGAAAAACGAAATGTCCCTAGGAATCAAGGGTTAAGAATGAGAGAGAAGCGTAGTGCAGAATGCATGGACACAAGGAGAAGACAAGAACCGCTCCTTTGCGATGTGCGCAGAAGAAGCCGCTCGTCCGAGAAAAGCATCCGGCTGAAGTCGCTCTTTCTCGGCATGCGAGAGAGACGAGACCGCTGCTGAAGGCACACAGCGGCATTCGGGGAGAACCGCGATTTCTCGGCCAGCAACTGCAAACTCTCCGAAGCAGTTAACAGAGAGTGGCGCCGTCCACCCACGAGAGCGAAATAGCGAAATTGCTATGCCGAGAACGTGCGATTTCAGAATACTGCATTTCCTGAAAACAGGGGGTTTTTTCTCCGCAGGAAAGAATCCACATCTCTCGACTTTCTGTAACGTCCTGTCTGAAAGCACAAGGTGTGTCGTTCCTGGAACTTCTAGCTGCCTTATTAGAGGGGCTTTTCCCTTCCACTCTGTTCGTCACAGAATGCTGAAGTGTAGCATCGGAAAAACAGAGAAAAACGAAATGTCCCTAGGAATAAACGGAAAGGCATAAGAATGAGAGAGAAGCGTAGTGCAGAATGCATGGACACAAGGAGAAGACAAGAACCGCTCCTTTGCGATGTGCGCAGAAGAAGCCGCTCGTCCGAGAAAAGCATCCGGCTGAAGTCGCTCTTTCTCGGCATGCGAGAGAGACGAGACCGCTGCTGAAGGCACACAGCGGCATTCGGGGAGAACCGCGATTTCTCGGCCAGCAACTGCAAACTCTCCGAAGCGGTTCAACGCGAGAGCCGTTTTAGACGTGCGTGAGCGAAATAACGGAACTGTGATGCCAAGAACGTGTGAATTCTGCATACTGCATTGCCTGAAAACAGGGGGTTTTTTCTCCGCAGGAAAGAATCCACATCTCTCGACTTTCTGTAACGTCCTGTCTGAAAGCACAACGTGTGTCGCTCCTGGAACTTCTAGCTGCCTTATTAGAGGGGCTTTTCCCTTCCAATCCGTTCGTCACAGAATGCTGAAGTGTAGCATCGGAAAAACAGAGAAAAACGAAATGTCCCTAGGAATAAACGGAAAGGCATAAGAATGAGAGAGAAGCGTAGTGCAGAATGCATGGACACAAGGAGAAGACAAGAACCGCTCCTTTGCGATGTGCGCAGAAGAAGCCGCTCGTCCGAGAAAAGCATCCGGCTGAAGTCGCTCTTTCTCGGCATGCGAGAGAGACGAGACCGCTGCTGAAGGCACACAGCGGCATTCGGGGAGAACCGCGATTTCTCGGCCAGCAACTGCAAACTCTCCGAAGCGGTTAACAGAGAGTGGCGCCGTCCACCCACGAGAGCGAAATAGCGAAATTGCTATGCCGAGAACGTGCGATTTCAGAATACTGCATTTCCTGAAAACAGGGGGTTTTTTCTCCGCAGGAAAGAATCCACATCTCTCGACTTTCTGTAACGTCCTGTCTGAAAGCACAACGTGTGTCGCTCCTGGAACTTCTAGCTGCCTTATTAGAGGGGCTTTTCCCTTCCACTCTGTTCGTCACAGAATGCTGAAGTGTAGCATCGGAAAAACAGAGAAAAACGAAATGTCCCTAGGAATCAAGGGTTAAGAATGAGAGAGAAGCGTAGTGCAGAATGCATGGACACAAGGAGAAGACAAGAACCGCTCCTTTGCGATGTGCGCAGAAGAAGCCGCTCGTCCGAGAAAAGCATCCGGCTGAAGTCGCTCTTTCTCGGCATGCGAGAGAGACGAGACCGCTGCTGAAGGCACACAGCGGCATTCGGGGAGAACCGCGATTTCTCGGCCAGCAACTGCAAACTCTCCGAAGCGGTTAACAGAGAGTGGCGCCGTCCACCCACGAGAGCGAAATAGCGAAATTGCTATGCCGAGAACGTGCGATTTCAGAATACTGCATTTCCTGAAAACAGGGGGTTTTTTCTCCGCAGGAAAGAATCCACATCTCTCGACTTTCTGTAACGTCCTGTCTGAAAGCACAACGTGTGTCGCTCCTGGAACTTCTAGCTGCCTTATTAGAGGGGCTTTTCCCTTCCACTCTGTTCGTCACAGAATGCTGAAGTGTAGCATCGGAAAAACAGAGAAAAACGAAATGTCCCTAGGAATCAAGGGTTAAGAATGAGAGAGAAGCGTAGTGCAGAATGCATGGACACAAGGAGAAGACAAGAACCGCTCCTTTGCGATGTGCGCAGAAGAAGCCGCTCGTCCGAGAAAAGCATCCGGCTGAAGTCGCTCTTTCTCGGCATGCGAGAGAGACGAGACCGCTGCTGAAGGCACACAGCGGCATTCGGGGAGAACCCTCGATTTCTCGGCCAGCAACTGCAAACTCTCCGAAGCAGTTAACAGAGAGTGGCGCCGTCCACCCACGAGAGCGAAATAGCGAAATTGCTATGCCGAGAACGTGCGATTTCAGAATACTGCATTTCCTGAAAACAGGGGTTTTTTTCTCCGCAGGAAAGAATCCACATCTCTCGACTTTCTGTAACGTCCTGTCTGAAAGCACAAGGTGTGTCGTTCCTGGAACTTCTAGCTGCCTTATTAGAGGGGCTTTTCCCTTCCACTCTGTTCGTCACAGAATGCTGAAGTGTAGCATCGGAAAAACAGAGAAAAACGAAATGTCCCTAGGAATAAACGGAAAGGCATAAGAATGAGAGAGAAGCGTAGTGCAGAATGCATGGACACAAGGAGAAGACAAGAACCGCTCCTTTGCGATGTGCGCAGAAGAAGCCGCTCGTCCGAGAAAAGCATCCGGCTGAAGTCGCTCTTTCTCGGCATGCGAGAGAGACGAGACCGCTGCTGAAGGCACACAGCGGCATTCGGGGAGAACCGCGATTTCTCGGCCAGCAACTGCAAACTCTCCGAAGCGGTTCAACGCGAGAGCCGATTTAGACGTGCGTGAGCGAAATAACGGAACTGTGATGCCAAGAACGTGTGAATTCTGCATACTGCATTGCCTGAAAACAGGGGTTTTTTTCTCCGCAGGAAAGAATCCACATCTCTCGACTTTCTGTAACGTCCTCTCTGAAAGCACAACGTGTGTCGCTCCTGGAACTTCTAGCTGCCTTATTAGAGGGGCTTTTCCCTTCCAATCCGTTCGTCACAGAATGCTGAAGTGTAGCATCGGAAAAACAGAGAAAAACGAAATGTCCCTAGGAATAAACGGAAAGGCATAAGAATGAGAGAGAAGCGTAGTGCAGAATGCATGGACACAAGGAGAAGACAAGAACCGCTCCTTTGCGATGTGCGCAGAAGAAGCCGCTCGTCCGAGAAAAGCATCCGGCTGAAGTCGCTCTTTCTCGGCATGCGAGAGAGACGAGACCGCTGCTGAAGGCACACAGCGGCATTCGGGGAGAACCGCGATTTAACGGCCAGCAACTGCAAACTCTCCGAAGCGGTTCAACGCGAGAGCCGATTTAGACGTGCGTGAGCGAAATAACGGAACTGTGATGCCAAGAACGTGTGAATTCTGCATACTGCATTGCCTGAAAACAGGGGTTTTTTTCTCCGCAGGGAAGAATCCACATCTCTCGACTTTCTGTAACGTCCTCTCTGAAAGCACAACGTGTGTCGCTCCTGGAACTTCTAGCTGCCTTATTAGAGGGGCTTTTCCCTTCCACTCTGTTCGTCACAGAATGCTGAAGTGTAGCATCGGAAAAACAGAGAAAAACGAAATGTCCCTAGGAATCAAGGGTTAAGAATGAGAGAGAAGCGTAGTGCAGAATGCATGGACACAAGGAGAAGACAAGAACCGCTCCTTTGCGATGTGCGCAGAAGAAGCCGCTCGTCCGAGAAAAGCATCCGGCTGAAGTCGCTCTTTCTCGGCATGCGAGAGAGACGAGACCGCTGCTGAAGGCACACAGCGGCATTCGGGGAGAACCGCGATTTCTCGGCCAGCAACTGCAAACTCTCCGAAGCGGTTAACAGAGAGTGGCGCCGTCCACCCACGAGAGCGAAATAGCGAAATTGCTATGCCGAGAACGTGCGATTTCAGAATACTGCATTTCCTGAAAACAGGGGGTTTTTTCTCCGCAGGAAAGAATCCACATCTCTCGACTTTCTGTAACGTCCTGTCTGAAAGCACAACGTGTGTCGCTCCTGGAACTTCTAGCTGCCTTATTAGAGGGGCTTTTCCCTTCCACTCTGTTCGTCACAGAATGCTGAAGTGTAGCATCGGAAAAACAGAGAAAAACGAAATGTCCCTAGGAATCAAGGGTTAAGAATGAGAGAGAAGCGTAGTGCAGAATGCATGGACACAAGGAGAAGACAAGAACCGCTCCTTTGCGATGTGCGCAGAAGAAGCCGCTCGTCCGAGAAAAGCATCCGGCTGAAGTCGCTCTTTCTCGGCATGCGAGAGAGACGAGACCGCTGCTGAAGGCACACAGCGGCATTCGGGGAGAACCCTCGATTTCTCGGCCAGCAACTGCAAACTCTCCGAAGCAGTTAACAGAGAGTGGCGCCGTCCACCCACGAGAGCGAAATAGCGAAATTGCTATGCCGAGAACGTGCGATTTCAGAATACTGCATTTCCTGAAAACAGGGGTTTTTTTCTCCGCAGGAAAGAATCCACATCTCTCGACTTTCTGTAACGTCCTGTCTGAAAGCACAAGGTGTGTCGTTCCTGGAACTTCTAGCTGCCTTATTAGAGGGGCTTTTCCCTTCCACTCTGTTCGTCACAGAATGCTGAAGTGTAGCATCGGAAAAACAGAGAAAAACGAAATGTCCCTAGGAATAAACGGAAAGGCATAAGAATGAGAGAGAAGCGTAGTGCAGAATGCATGGACACAAGGAGAAGACAAGAACCGCTCCTTTGCGATGTGCGCAGAAGAAGCCGCTCGTCCGAGAAAAGCATCCGGCTGAAGTCGCTCTTTCTCGGCATGCGAGAGAGACGAGACCGCTGCTGAAGGCACACAGCGGCATTCGGGGAGAACCGCGATTTCTCGGCCAGCAACTGCAAACTCTCCGAAGCGGTTCAACGCGAGAGCCGATTTAGACGTGCGTGAGCGAAATAACGGAACTGTGATGCCAAGAACGTGTGAATTCTGCATACTGCATTGCCTGAAAACAGGGGTTTTTTTCTCCGCAGGAAAGAATCCACATCTCTCGACTTTCTGTAACGTCCTCTCTGAAAGCACAACGTGTGTCGCTCCTGGAACTTCTAGCTGCCTTATTAGAGGGGCTTTTCCCTTCCAATCCGTTCGTCACAGAATGCTGAAGTGTAGCATCGGAAAAACAGAGAAAAACGAAATGTCCCTAGGAATAAACGGAAAGGCATAAGAATGAGAGAGAAGCGTAGTGCAGAATGCATGGACACAAGGAGAAGACAAGAACCGCTCCTTTGCGATGTGCGCAGAAGAAGCCGCTCGTCCGAGAAAAGCATCCGGCTGAAGTCGCTCTTTCTCGGCATGCGAGAGAGACGAGACCGCTGCTGAAGGCACACAGCGGCATTCGGGGAGAACCGCGATTTCTCGGCCAGCAACTGCAAACTCTCCGAAGCAGTTAACAGAGAGTGGCGCCGTCCACCCACGAGAGCGAAATAGCGAAATTGCTATGCCGAGAACGTGCGATTTCAGAATACTGCATTTCCTGAAAACAGGGGTTTTTTTCTCCGCAGGAAAGAATCCACATCTCTCGACTTTCTGTAACGTCCTGTCCGAAAGCACAAGGTGTGTCGTTCCTGGAACTTCTAGCTGCCTTATTAGAGGGGCTTTTCCCTTCCACTCTGTTCGTCACAGAATGCTGAAGTGTAGCATCGGAAAAACAGAGAAAAACGAAATGTCCCTAGGAATAAACGGAAAGGCATAAGAATGAGAGAGAAGCGTAGTGCAGAATGCATGGACACAAGGAGAAGACAAGAACCGCTCCTTTGCGATGTGCGCAGAAGAAGCCGCTCGTCCGAGAAAAGCATCCGGCTGAAGTCGCTCTTTCTCGGCATGCGAGAGAGACGAGACCGCTGCTGAAGGCACACAGCGGCATTCGGGGAGAACCGCGATTTCTCGGCCAGCAACTGCAAACTCTCCGAAGCAGTTAACAGAGAGTGGCGCCGTCCACCCACGAGAGCGAAATAGCGAAATTGCTATGCCGAGAACGTGCGATTTCAGAATACTGCATTTCCTGAAAACAGGGGTTTTTTTCTCCGCAGGAAAGAATCCACATCTCTCGACTTTCTGTAACGTCCTGTCTGAAAGCACAAGGTGTGTCGTTCCTGGAACTTCTAGCTGCCTTATTAGAGGGGCTTTTCCCTTCCACTCTGTTCGTCACAGAATGCTGAAGTGTAGCATCGGAAAAACAGAGAAAAACGAAATGTCCCTAGGAATAAACGGAAAGGCATAAGAATGAGAGAGAAGCGTAGTGCAGAATGCATGGACACAAGGAGAAGACAAGAACCGCTCCTTTGCGATGTGCGCAGAAGAAGCCGCTCGTCCGAGAAAAGCATCCGGCTGAAGTCGCTCTTTCTCGGCATGCGAGAGAGACGAGACCGCTGCTGAAGGCACACAGCGGCATTCGGGGAGAACCGCGATTTCTCGGCCAGCAACTGCAAACTCTCCGAAGCGGTTCAACGCGAGAGCCGATTTAGACGTGCGTGAGCGAAATAACGGAACTGTGATGCCAAGAACGTGTGAATTCTGCATACTGCATTGCCTGAAAACAGGGGGTTTTTTCTCCGCAGGAAAGAATCCACATCTCTCGACTTTCTGTAACGTCCTCTCTGAAAGCACAACGTGTGTCGCTCCTGGAACTTCTAGCTGCCTTATTAGAGGGGCTTTTCCCTTCCAATCCGTTCGTCACAGAATGCTGAAGTGTAGCATCGGAAAAACAGAGAAAAACGAAATGTCCCTAGGAATAAACGGAAAGGCATAAGAATGAGAGAGAAGCGTAGTGCAGAATGCATGGACACAAGGAGAAGACAAGAACCGCTCCTTTGCGATGTGCGCAGAAGAAGCCGCTCGTCCGAGAAAAGCATCCGGCTGAAGTCGCTCTTTCTCGGCATGCGAGAGAGACGAGACCGCTGCTGAAGGCACACAGCGGCATTCGGGGAGAACCGCGATTTCTCGGCCAGCAACTGCAAACTCTCCGAAGCGGTTCAACGCGAGAGCCGATTTAGACGTGCGTGAGCGAAATAACGGAACTGTGATGCCAAGAACGTGTGAATTCTGCATACTGCATTGCCTGAAAACAGGGGGTTTTTTCTCCGCAGGAAAGAATCCACATCTCTCGACTTTCTGTAACGTCCTGTCTGAAAGCACAAGGTGTGTCGTTCCTGGAACTTCTAGCTGCCTTATTAGAGGGGCTTTTCCCTTCCACTCTGTTCGTCACAGAATGCTGAAGTGTAGCATCGGAAAAACAGAGAAAAACGAAATGTCCCTAGGAATAAACGGAAAGGCATAAGAATGAGAGAGAAGCGTAGTGCAGAATGCATGGACACAAGGAGAAGACAAGAACCGCTCCTTTGCGATGTGCGCAGAAGAAGCCGCTCGTCCGAGAAAAGCATCCGGCTGAAGTCGCTCTTTCTCGGCATGCGAGAGAGACGAGACCGCTGCTGAAGGCACACAGCGGCATTCGGGGAGAACCGCGATTTCTCGGCCAGCAACTGCAAACTCTCCGAAGCGGTTAACAGAGAGTGGCGCCGTCCACCCACGAGAGCGAAATAGCGCAATTGCTATGCCGAGAACGTGCGATTTCAGAATACTGCATTTCCTGAAAACAGGGGGTTTTTTCTCCGCAGGAAAGAATCCACATCTCTCGACTTTCTGTAACGTCCTGTCTGAAAGCACAACGTGTGTCGCTCCTGGAACTTCTAGCTGCCTTATTAGAGGGGCTTTTCCCTTCCACTCTGTTCGTCACAGAATGCTGAAGTGTAGCATCGGAAAAACAGAGAAAAACGAAATGTCCCTAGGAATCAAGGGTTAAGAATGAGAGAGAAGCGTAGTGCAGAATGCATGGACACAAGGAGAAGACAAGAACCGCTCCTTTGCGATGTGCGCAGAAGAAGCCGCTCGTCCGAGAAAAGCATCCGGCTGAAGTCGCTCTTTCTCGGCATGCGAGAGAGACGAGACCGCTGCTGAAGGCACACAGCGGCATTCGGGGAGAACCGCGATTTCTCGGCCAGCAACTGCAAACTCTCCGAAGCGGTTCAACGCGAGAGCCGATTTAGACGTGCGTGAGCGAAATAACGGAACTGTGATGCCAAGAACGTGTGAATTCTGCATACTGCATTGCCTGAAAACAGGGGTTTTTTTCTCCGCAGGAAAGAATCCACATCTCTCGACTTTCTGTAACGTCCTCTCTGAAAGCACAACGTGTGTCGCTCCTGGAACTTCTAGCTGCCTTATTAGAGGGGCTTTTCCCTTCCACTCTGTTCGTCACAGAATGCTGAAGTGTAGCATCGGAAAAACAGAGAAAAACGAAATGTCCCTAGGAATAAACGGAAAGGCATAAGAATGAGAGAGAAGCGTAGTGCAGAATGCATGGACACAAGGAGAAGACAAGAACCGCTCCTTTGCGATGTGCGCAGAAGAAGCCGCTCGTCCGAGAAAAGCATCCGGCTGAAGTCGCTCTTTCTCGGCATGCGAGAGAGACGAGACCGCTGCTGAAGGCACACAGCGGCATTCGGGGAGAACCGCGATTTCTCGGCCAGCAACTGCAAACTCTCCGAAGCAGTTAACAGAGAGTGGCGCCGTCCACCCACGAGAGCGAAATAGCGAAATTGCTATGCCGAGAACGTGCGATTTCAGAATACTGCATTTCCTGAAAACAGGGGTTTTTTTCTCCGCAGGAAAGAATCCACATCTCTCGACTTTCTGTAACGTCCTGTCCGAAAGCACAAGGTGTGTCGTTCCTGGAACTTCTAGCTGCCTTATTAGAGGGGCTTTTCCCTTCCACTCTGTTCGTCACAGAATGCTGAAGTGTAGCATCGGAAAAACAGAGAAAAACGAAATGTCCCTAGGAATAAACGGAAAGGCATAAGAATGAGAGAGAAGCGTAGTGCAGAATGCATGGACACAAGGAGAAGACAAGAACCGCTCCTTTGCGATGTGCGCAGAAGAAGCCGCTCGTCCGAGAAAAGCATCCGGCTGAAGTCGCTCTTTCTCGGCATGCGAGAGAGACGAGACCGCTGCTGAAGGCACACAGCGGCATTCGGGGAGAACCGCGATTTCTCGGCCAGCAACTGCAAACTCTCCGAAGCAGTTAACAGAGAGTGGCGCCGTCCACCCACGAGAGCGAAATAGCGAAATTGCTATGCCGAGAACGTGCGATTTCAGAATACTGCATTTCCTGAAAACAGGGGTTTTTTTCTCCGCAGGAAAGAATCCACATCTCTCGACTTTCTGTAACGTCCTGTCTGAAAGCACAAGGTGTGTCGTTCCTGGAACTTCTAGCTGCCTTATTAGAGGGGCTTTTCCCTTCCACTCTGTTCGTCACAGAATGCTGAAGTGTAGCATCGGAAAAACAGAGAAAAACGAAATGTCCCTAGGAATAAACGGAAAGGCATAAGAATGAGAGAGAAGCGTAGTGCAGAATGCATGGACACAAGGAGAAGACAAGAACCGCTCCTTTGCGATGTGCGCAGAAGAAGCCGCTCGTCCGAGAAAAGCATCCGGCTGAAGTCGCTCTTTCTCGGCATGCGAGAGAGACGAGACCGCTGCTGAAGGCACACAGCGGCATTCGGGGAGAACCGCGATTTCTCGGCCAGCAACTGCAAACTCTCCGAAGCGGTTCAACGCGAGAGCCGATTTAGACGTGCGTGAGCGAAATAACGGAACTGTGATGCCAAGAACGTGTGAATTCTGCATACTGCATTGCCTGAAAACAGGGGTTTTTTTCTCCGCAGGAAAGAATCCACATCTCTCGACTTTCTGTAACGTCCTCTCTGAAAGCACAACGTGTGTCGCTCCTGGAACTTCTAGCTGCCTTATTAGAGGGGCTTTTCCCTTCCACTCTGTTCGTCACAGAATGCTGAAGTGTAGCATCGGAAAAACAGAGAAAAACGAAATGTCCCTAGGAATAAACGGAAAGGCATAAGAATGAGAGAGAAGCGTAGTGCAGAATGCATGGACACAAGGAGAAGACAAGAACCGCTCCTTTGCGATGTGCGCAGAAGAAGCCGCTCGTCCGAGAAAAGCATCCGGCTGAAGTCGCTCTTTCTCGGCATGCGAGAGAGACGAGACCGCTGCTGAAGGCACACAGCGGCATTCGGGGAGAACCGCGATTTCTCGGCCAGCAACTGCAAACTCTCCGAAGCAGTTAACAGAGAGTGGCGCCGTCCACCCACGAGAGCGAAATAGCGAAATTGCTATGCCGAGAACGTGCGATTTCAGAATACTGCATTTCCTGAAAACAGGGGTTTTTTTCTCCGCAGGAAAGAATCCACATCTCTCGACTTTCTGTAACGTCCTGTCTGAAAGCACAAGGTGTGTCGTTCCTGGAACTTCTAGCTGCCTTATTAGAGGGGCTTTTCCCTTCCACTCTGTTCGTCACAGAATGCTGAAGTGTAGCATCGGAAAAACAGAGAAAAACGAAATGTCCCTAGGAATAAACGGAAAGGCATAAGAATGAGAGAGAAGCGTAGTGCAGAATGCATGGACACAAGGAGAAGACAAGAACCGCTCCTTTGCGATGTGCGCAGAAGAAGCCGCTCGTCCGAGAAAAGCATCCGGCTGAAGTCGCTCTTTCTCGGCATGCGAGAGAGACGAGACCGCTGCTGAAGGCACACAGCGGCATTCGGGGAGAACCGCGATTTCTCGGCCAGCAACTGCAAACTCTCCGAAGCGGTTAACAGAGAGTGGCGCCGTCCACCCACGAGAGCGAAATAGCGCAATTGCTATGCCGAGAACGTGCGATTTCAGAATACTGCATTTCCTGAAAACAGGGGGTTTTTTCTCCGCAGGAAAGAATCCACATCTCTCGACTTTCTGTAACGTCCTGTCTGAAAGCACAACGTGTGTCGCTCCTGGAACTTCTAGCTGCCTTATTAGAGGGGCTTTTCCCTTCCACTCTGTTCGTCACAGAATGCTGAAGTGTAGCATCGGAAAAACAGAGAAAAACGAAATGTCCCTAGGAATCAAGGGTTAAGAATGAGAGAGAAGCGTAGTGCAGAATGCATGGACACAAGGAGAAGACAAGAACCGCTCCTTTGCGATGTGCGCAGAAGAAGCCGCTCGTCCGAGAAAAGCATCCGGCTGAAGTCGCTCTTTCTCGGCATGCGAGAGAGACGAGACCGCTGCTGAAGGCACACAGCGGCATTCGGGGAGAACCGCGATTTCTCGGCCAGCAACTGCAAACTCTCCGAAGCGGTTCAACGCGAGAGCCGATTTAGACGTGCGTGAGCGAAATAACGGAACTGTGATGCCAAGAACGTGTGAATTCTGCATACTGCATTGCCTGAAAACAGGGGTTTTTTTCTCCGCAGGAAAGAATCCACATCTCTCGACTTTCTGTAACGTCCTCTCTGAAAGCACAACGTGTGTCGCTCCTGGAACTTCTAGCTGCCTTATTAGAGGGGCTTTTCCCTTCCACTCTGTTCGTCACAGAATGCTGAAGTGTAGCATCGGAAAAACAGAGAAAAACGAAATGTCCCTAGGAATAAACGGAAAGGCATAAGAATGAGAGAGAAGCGTAGTGCAGAATGCATGGACACAAGGAGAAGACAAGAACCGCTCCTTTGCGATGTGCGCAGAAGAAGCCGCTCGTCCGAGAAAAGCATCCGGCTGAAGTCGCTCTTTCTCGGCATGCGAGAGAGACGAGACCGCTGCTGAAGGCACACAGCGGCATTCGGGGAGAACCGCGATTTCTCGGCCAGCAACTGCAAACTCTCCGAAGCAGTTAACAGAGAGTGGCGCCGTCCACCCACGAGAGCGAAATAGCGAAATTGCTATGCCGAGAACGTGCGATTTCAGAATACTGCATTTCCTGAAAACAGGGGTTTTTTTCTCCGCAGGAAAGAATCCACATCTCTCGACTTTCTGTAACGTCCTGTCCGAAAGCACAAGGTGTGTCGTTCCTGGAACTTCTAGCTGCCTTATTAGAGGGGCTTTTCCCTTCCACTCTGTTCGTCACAGAATGCTGAAGTGTAGCATCGGAAAAACAGAGAAAAACGAAATGTCCCTAGGAATAAACGGAAAGGCATAAGAATGAGAGAGAAGCGTAGTGCAGAATGCATGGACACAAGGAGAAGACAAGAACCGCTCCTTTGCGATGTGCGCAGAAGAAGCCGCTCGTCCGAGAAAAGCATCCGGCTGAAGTCGCTCTTTCTCGGCATGCGAGAGAGACGAGACCGCTGCTGAAGGCACACAGCGGCATTCGGGGAGAACCGCGATTTCTCGGCCAGCAACTGCAAACTCTCCGAAGCAGTTAACAGAGAGTGGCGCCGTCCACCCACGAGAGCGAAATAGCGAAATTGCTATGCCGAGAACGTGCGATTTCAGAATACTGCATTTCCTGAAAACAGGGGTTTTTTTCTCCGCAGGAAAGAATCCACATCTCTCGACTTTCTGTAACGTCCTGTCTGAAAGCACAAGGTGTGTCGTTCCTGGAACTTCTAGCTGCCTTATTAGAGGGGCTTTTCCCTTCCACTCTGTTCGTCACAGAATGCTGAAGTGTAGCATCGGAAAAACAGAGAAAAACGAAATGTCCCTAGGAATAAACGGAAAGGCATAAGAATGAGAGAGAAGCGTAGTGCAGAATGCATGGACACAAGGAGAAGACAAGAACCGCTCCTTTGCGATGTGCGCAGAAGAAGCCGCTCGTCCGAGAAAAGCATCCGGCTGAAGTCGCTCTTTCTCGGCATGCGAGAGAGACGAGACCGCTGCTGAAGGCACACAGCGGCATTCGGGGAGAACCGCGATTTCTCGGCCAGCAACTGCAAACTCTCCGAAGCGGTTCAACGCGAGAGCCGATTTAGACGTGCGTGAGCGAAATAACGGAACTGTGATGCCAAGAACGTGTGAATTCTGCATACTGCATTGCCTGAAAACAGGGGTTTTTTTCTCCGCAGGAAAGAATCCACATCTCTCGACTTTCTGTAACGTCCTCTCTGAAAGCACAACGTGTGTCGCTCCTGGAACTTCTAGCTGCCTTATTAGAGGGGCTTTTCCCTTCCACTCTGTTCGTCACAGAATGCTGAAGTGTAGCATCGGAAAAACAGAGAAAAACGAAATGTCCCTAGGAATAAACGGAAAGGCATAAGAATGAGAGAGAAGCGTAGTGCAGAATGCATGGACACAAGGAGAAGACAAGAACCGCTCCTTTGCGATGTGCGCAGAAGAAGCCGCTCGTCCGAGAAAAGCATCCGGCTGAAGTCGCTCTTTCTCGGCATGCGAGAGAGACGAGACCGCTGCTGAAGGCACACAGCGGCATTCGGGGAGAACCGCGATTTCTCGGCCAGCAACTGCAAACTCTCCGAAGCAGTTAACAGAGAGTGGCGCCGTCCACCCACGAGAGCGAAATAGCGAAATTGCTATGCCGAGAACGTGCGATTTCAGAATACTGCATTTCCTGAAAACAGGGGTTTTTTTCTCCGCAGGAAAGAATCCACATCTCTCGACTTTCTGTAACGTCCTGTCTGAAAGCACAAGGTGTGTCGTTCCTGGAACTTCTAGCTGCCTTATTAGAGGGGCTTTTCCCTTCCACTCTGTTCGTCACAGAATGCTGAAGTGTAGCATCGGAAAAACAGAGAAAAACGAAATGTCCCTAGGAATAAACGGAAAGGCATAAGAATGAGAGAGAAGCGTAGTGCAGAATGCATGGACACAAGGAGAAGACAAGAACCGCTCCTTTGCGATGTGCGCAGAAGAAGCCGCTCGTCCGAGAAAAGCATCCGGCTGAAGTCGCTCTTTCTCGGCATGCGAGAGAGACGAGACCGCTGCTGAAGGCACACAGCGGCATTCGGGGAGAACCGCGATTTCTCGGCCAGCAACTGCAAACTCTCCGAAGCGGTTCAACGCGAGAGCCGATTTAGACGTGCGTGAGCGAAATAACGGAACTGTGATGCCAAGAACGTGTGAATTCTGCATACTGCATTGCCTGAAAACAGGGGGTTTTTTCTCCGCAGGAAAGAATCCACATCTCTCGACTTTCTGTAACGTCCTCTCTGAAAGCACAACGTGTGTCGCTCCTGGAACTTCTAGCTGCCTTATTAGAGGGGCTTTTCCCTTCCAATCCGTTCGTCACAGAATGCTGAAGTGTAGCATCGGAAAAACAGAGAAAAACGAAATGTCCCTAGGAATAAACGGAAAGGCATAAGAATGAGAGAGAAGCGTAGTGCAGAATGCATGGACACAAGGAGAAGACAAGAACCGCTCCTTTGCGATGTGCGCAGAAGAAGCCGCTCGTCCGAGAAAAGCATCCGGCTGAAGTCGCTCTTTCTCGGCATGCGAGAGAGACGAGACCGCTGCTGAAGGCACACAGCGGCATTCGGGGAGAACCGCGATTTCTCGGCCAGCAACTGCAAACTCTCCGAAGCGGTTCAACGCGAGAGCCGATTTAGACGTGCGTGAGCGAAATAACGGAACTGTGATGCCAAGAACGTGTGAATTCTGCATACTGCATTGCCTGAAAACAGGGGGTTTTTTCTCCGCAGGAAAGAATCCACATCTCTCGACTTTCTGTAACGTCCTCTCTGAAAGCACAACGTGTGTCGCTCCTGGAACTTCTAGCTGCCTTATTAGAGGGGCTTTTCCCTTCCACTCTGTTCGTCACAGAATGCTGAAGTGTAGCATCGGAAAAACAGAGAAAAACGAAATGTCCCTAGGAATAAACGGAAAGGCATAAGAATGAGAGAGAAGCGTAGTGCAGAATGCATGGACACAAGGAGAAGACAAGAACCGCTCCTTTGCGATGTGCGCAGAAGAAGCCGCTCGTCCGAGAAAAGCATCCGGCTGAAGTCGCTCTTTCTCGGCATGCGAGAGAGACGAGACCGCTGCTGAAGGCACACAGCGGCATTCGGGGAGAACCGCGATTTCTCGGCCAGCAACTGCAAACTCTCCGAAGCGGTTCAACGCGAGAGCCGATTTAGACGTGCGTGAGCGAAATAACGGAACTGTGATGCCAAGAACGTGTGAATTCTGCATACTGCATTGCCTGAAAACAGGGGGTTTTTTCTCCGCAGGAAAGAATCCACATCTCTCGACTTTCTGTAACGTCCTCTCTGAAAGCACAACGTGTGTCGCTCCTGGAACTTCTAGCTGCCTTATTAGAGGGGCTTTTCCCTTCCACTCTGTTCGTCACAGAATGCTGAAGTGTAGCATCGGAAAAACAGAGAAAAACGAAATGTCCCTAGGAATAAACGGAAAGGCATAAGAATGAGAGAGAAGCGTAGTGCAGAATGCATGGACACAAGGAGAAGACAAGAACCGCTCCTTTGCGATGTGCGCAGAAGAAGCCGCTCGTCCGAGAAAAGCATCCGGCTGAAGTCGCTCTTTCTCGGCATGCGAGAGAGACGAGACCGCTGCTGAAGGCACACAGCGGCATTCGGGGAGAACCGCGATTTCTCGGCCAGCAACTGCAAACTCTCCGAAGCGGTTCAACGCGAGAGCCGATTTAGACGTGCGTGAGCGAAATAACGGAACTGTGATGCCAAGAACGTGTGAATTCTGCATACTGCATTGCCTGAAAACAGGGGTTTTTTTCTCCGCAGGAAAGAATCCACATCTCTCGACTTTCTGTAACGTCCTCTCTGAAAGCACAACGTGTGTCGCTCCTGGAACTTCTAGCTGCCTTATTAGAGGGGCTTTTCCCTTCCAATCCGTTCGTCACAGAATGCTGAAGTGTAGCATCGGAAAAACAGAGAAAAACGAAATGTCCCTAGGAATAAACGGAAAGGCATAAGAATGAGAGAGAAGCGTAGTGCAGAATGCATGGACACAAGGAGAAGACAAGAACCGCTCCTTTGCGATGTGCGCAGAAGAAGCCGCTCGTCCGAGAAAAGCATCCGGCTGAAGTCGCTCTTTCTCGGCATGCGAGAGAGACGAGACCGCTGCTGAAGGCACACAGCGGCATTCGGGGAGAACCGCGATTTCTCGGCCAGCAACTGCAAACTCTCCGAAGCGGTTCAACGCGAGAGCCGATTTAGACGTGCGTGAGCGAAATAACGGAACTGTGATGCCAAGAACGTGTGAATTCTGCATACTGCATTGCCTGAAAACAGGGGTTTTTTTCTCCGCAGGAAAGAATCCACATCTCTCGACTTTCTGTAACGTCCTCTCTGAAAGCACAACGTGTGTCGCTCCTGGAACTTCTAGCTGCCTTATTAGAGGGGCTTTTCCCTTCCACTCTGTTCGTCACAGAATGCTGAAGTGTAGCATCGGAAAAACAGAGAAAAACGAAATTTCCCTAGGAATAAACGGAAAGGCATAAGAATGAGAGAGAAGCGTAGTGCAGAATGCATGGACACAAGGAGAAGACAAGAACCGCTCCTTTGCGATGTGCGCAGAAGAAGCCGCTCGTCCGAGAAAAGCATCCGGCTGAAGTCGCTCTTTCTCGGCATGCGAGAGAGACGAGACCGCTGCTGAAGGCACACAGCGGCATTCGGGGAGAACCGCGATTTCTCGGCCAGCAACTGCAAACTCTCCGAAGCGGTTCAACGCGAGAGCCGATTTAGACGTGCGTGAGCGAAATAACGGAACTGTGATGCCAAGAACGTGTGAATTCTGCATACTGCATTGCCTGAAAACAGGGGGTTTTTTCTCCGCAGGAAAGAATCCACATCTCTCGACTTTCTGTAACGTCCTCTCTGAAAGCACAACGTGTGTCGCTCCTGGAACTTCTATCTGCCTTATTAGAGGGGCTTTTCCCTTCCACTCTGTTCGTCACAGAATGCTGAAGTGTAGCATCGGAAAAACAGAGAAAAACGAAATGTCCCTAGGAATAAACGGAAAGGCATAAGAATGAGAGAGAAGCGTAGTGCAGAATGCATGGACACAAGGAGAAGACAAGAACCGCTCCTTTGCGATGTGCGCAGAAGAAGCCGCTCGTCCGAGAAAAGCATCCGGCTGAAGTCGCTCTTTCTCGGCATGCGAGAGAGACGAGACCGCTGCTGAAGGCACACAGCGGCATTCGGGGAGAACCGCGATTTCTCGGCCAGCAACTGCAAACTCTCCGAAGCGGTTAACAGAGAGTGGCGCCGTCCACCCACGAGAGCGAAATAGCGAAATTGCTATGCCGAGAACGTGCGATTTCAGAATACTGCATTTCCTGAAAACAGGGGGTTTTTTCTCCGCAGGAAAGAATCCACATCTCTCGACTTTCTGTAACGTCCTGTCTGAAAGCACAAGGTGTGTCGCTCCTGGAACTTCTAGCTGCCTTATTAGAGGGGCTTTTCCCTTCCACTCTGTTCGTCACAGAATGCTGAAGTGTAGCATCGGAAAAACAGAGAAAAACGAAATGTCCCTAGGAATAAACGGAAAGGCATAAGAATGAGAGAGAAGCGTAGTGCAGAATGCATGGACACAAGGAGAAGACAAGAACCGCTCCTTTGCGATGTGCGCAGAAGAAGCCGCTCGTCCGAGAAAAGCATCCGGCTGAAGTCGCTCTTTCTCGGCATGCGAGAGAGACGAGACCGCTGCTGAAGGCACACAGCGGCATTCGGGGAGAACCGCGATTTCTCGGCCAGCAACTGCAAACTCTCCGAAGCGGTTCAACGCGAGAGCCGATTTAGACGTGCGTGAGCGAAATAACGGAACTGTGATGCCAAGAACGTGTGAATTCTGCATACTGCATTGCCTGAAAACAGGGGGTTTTTTCTCCGCAGGAAAGAATCCACATCTCTCGACTTTCTGTAACGTCCTGTCTGAAAGCACAACGTGTGTCGCTCCTGGAACTTCTAGCTGCCTTATTAGAGGGGCTTTTCCCTTCCAATCCGTTCGTCACAGAATGCTGAAGTGTAGCATCGGAAAAACAGAGAAAAACGAAATGTCCCTAGGAATAAACGGAAAGGCATAAGAATGAGAGAGAAGCGTAGTGCAGAATGCATGGACACAAGGAGAAGACAAGAACCGCTCCTTTGCGATGTGCGCAGAAGAAGCCGCTCGTCCGAGAAAAGCATCCGGCTGAAGTCGCTCTTTCTCGGCATGCGAGAGAGACGAGACCGCTGCTGAAGGCACACAGCGGCATTCGGGGAGAACCGCGATTTCTCGGCCAGCAACTGCAAACTCTCCGAAGCGGTTCAACGCGAGAGCCTATTTAGACGTGCGTGAGCGAAATAACGGAACTGTGATGCCAAGAACGTGTGAATTCTGCATACTGCATTGCCTGAAAACAGGGGTTTTTTTCTCCGCAGGAAAGAATCCACATCTCTCGACTTTCTGTAACGTCCTCTCTGAAAGCACAACGTGTGTCGCTCCTGGAACTTCTAGCTGCCTTATTAGAGGGGCTTTTCCCTTCCACTCTGTTCGTCACAGAATGCTGAAGTGTAGCATCGGAAAAACAGAGAAAAACGAAATGTCCCTAGGAATAAACGGAAAGGCATAAGAATGAGAGAGAAGCGTAGTGCAGAATGCATGGACACAAGGAGAAGACAAGAACCGCTCCTTTGCGATGTGCGCAGAAGAAGCCGCTCGTCCGAGAAAAGCATCCGGCTGAAGTCGCTCTTTCTCGGCATGCGAGAGAGACGAGACCGCTGCTGAAGGCACACAGCGGCATTCGGGGAGAACCGCGATTTAACGGCCAGCAACTGCAAACTCTCCGAAGCGGTTAACAGAGAGTGGCGCCGTCCACCCACGAGAGCGAAATAGCGCAATTGCTATGCCGAGAACGTGCGATTTCAGAATACTGCATTTCCTGAAAACAGGGGGTTTTTTCTCCGCAGGAAAGAATCCACATCTCTCGACTTTCTGTAACGTCCTCTCTGAAAGCACAACGTGTGTCGCTCCTGGAACTTCTAGCTGCCTTATTAGAGGGGCTTTTCCCTTCCACTCTGTTCGTCACAGAATGCTGAAGTGTAGCATCGGAAAAACAGAGAAAAACGAAATGTCCCTAGGAATCAAGGGTTAAGAATGAGAGAGAAGCGTAGTGCAGAATGCATGGACACAAGGAGAAGACAAGAACCGCTCCTTTGCGATGTGCGCAGAAGAAGCCGCTCGTCCGAGAAAAGCATCCGGCTGAAGTCGCTCTTTCTCGGCATGCGAGAGAGACGAGACCGCTGCTGAAGGCACACAGCGGCATTCGGGGAGAACCGCGATTTCTCGGCCAGCAACTGCAAACTCTCCGAAGCGGTTCAACGCGAGAGCCGATTTAGACGTGCGTGAGCGAAATAACGGAACTGTGATGCCAAGAACGTGTGAATTCTGCATACTGCATTGCCTGAAAACAGGGGTTTTTTTCTCCGCAGGAAAGAATCCACATCTCTCGACTTTCTGTAACGTCCTCTCTGAAAGCACAACGTGTGTCGCTCCTGGAACTTCTAGCTGCCTTATTAGAGGGGCTTTTCCCTTCCAATCCGTTCGTCACAGAATGCTGAAGTGTAGCATCGGAAAAACAGAGAAAAACGAAATGTCCCTAGGAATAAACGGAAAGGCATAAGAATGAGAGAGAAGCGTAGTGCAGAATGCATGGACACAAGGAGAAGACAAGAACCGCTCCTTTGCGATGTGCGCAGAAGAAGCCGCTCGTCCGAGAAAAGCATCCGGCTGAAGTCGCTCTTTCTCGGCATGCGAGAGAGACGAGACCGCTGCTGAAGGCACACAGCGGCATTCGGGGAGAACCGCGATTTCTCGGCCAGCAACTGCAAACTCTCCGAAGCGGTTCAACGCGAGAGCCGATTTAGACGTGCGTGAGCGAAATAACGGAACTGTGATGCCAAGAACGTGTGAATTCTGCATACTGCATTGCCTGAAAACAGGGGTTTTTTTCTCCGCAGGAAAGAATCCACATCTCTCGACTTTCTGTAACGTCCTCTCTGAAAGCACAACGTGTGTCGCTCCTGGAACTTCTAGCTGCCTTATTAGAGGGGCTTTTCCCTTCCACTCTGTTCGTCACAGAATGCTGAAGTGTAGCATCGGAAAAACAGAGAAAAACGAAATGTCCCTAGGAATAAACGGAAAGGCATAAGAATGAGAGAGAAGCGTAGTGCAGAATGCATGGACACAAGGAGAAGACAAGAACCGCTCCTTTGCGATGTGCGCAGAAGAAGCCGCTCGTCCGAGAAAAGCATCCGGCTGAAGTCGCTCTTTCTCGGCATGCGAGAGAGACGAGACCGCTGCTGAAGGCACACAGCGGCATTCGGGGAGAACCGCGATTTCTCGGCCAGCAACTGCAAACTCTCCGAAGCGGTTCAACGCGAGAGCCGATTTAGACGTGCGTGAGCGAAATAACGGAACTGTGATGCCAAGAACGTGTGAATTCTGCATACTGCATTGCCTGAAAACAGGGGTTTTTTTCTCCGCAGGAAAGAATCCACATCTCTCGACTTTCTGTAACGTCCTCTCTGAAAGCACAACGTGTGTCGCTCCTGGAACTTCTAGCTGCCTTATTAGAGGGGCTTTTCCCTTCCACTCTGTTCGTCACAGAATGCTGAAGTGTAGCATCGGAAAAACAGAGAAAAACGAAATGTCCCTAGGAATAAACGGAAAGGCATAAGAATGAGAGAGAAGCGTAGTGCAGAATGCATGGACACAAGGAGAAGACAAGAACCGCTCCTTTGCGATGTGCGCAGAAGAAGCCGCTCGTCCGAGAAAAGCATCCGGCTGAAGTCGCTCTTTCTCGGCATGCGAGAGAGACGAGACCGCTGCTGAAGGCACACAGCGGCATTCGGGGAGAACCGCGATTTCTCGGCCAGCAACTGCAAACTCTCCGAAGCGGTTCAACGCGAGAGCCGATTTAGACGTGCGTGAGCGAAATAACGGAACTGTGATGCCAAGAACGTGTGAATTCTGCATACTGCATTGCCTGAAAACAGGGGGTTTTTTCTCCGCAGGAAAGAATCCACATCTCTCGACTTTCTGTAACGTCCTCTCTGAAAGCACAACGTGTGTCGCTCCTGGAACTTCTATCTGCCTTATTAGAGGGGCTTTTCCCTTCCACTCTGTTCGTCACAGAATGCTGAAGTGTAGCATCGGAAAAACAGAGAAAAACGAAATGTCCCTAGGAATAAACGGAAAGGCATAAGAATGAGAGAGAAGCGTAGTGCAGAATGCATGGACACAAGGAGAAGACAAGAACCGCTCCTTTGCGATGTGCGCAGAAGAAGCCGCTCGTCCGAGAAAAGCATCCGGCTGAAGTCGCTCTTTCTCGGCATGCGAGAGAGACGAGACCGCTGCTGAAGGCACACAGCGGCATTCGGGGAGAACCGCGATTTCTCGGCCAGCAACTGCAAACTCTCCGAAGCGGTTAACAGAGAGTGGCGCCGTCCACCCACGAGAGCGAAATAGCGAAATTGCTATGCCGAGAACGTGCGATTTCAGAATACTGCATTTCCTGAAAACAGGGGGTTTTTTCTCCGCAGGAAAGAATCCACATCTCTCGACTTTCTGTAACGTCCTGTCTGAAAGCACAAGGTGTGTCGCTCCTGGAACTTCTAGCTGCCTTATTAGAGGGGCTTTTCCCTTCCACTCTGTTCGTCACAGAATGCTGAAGTGTAGCATCGGAAAAACAGAGAAAAACGAAATGTCCCTAGGAATAAACGGAAAGGCATAAGAATGAGAGAGAAGCGTAGTGCAGAATGCATGGACACAAGGAGAAGACAAGAACCGCTCCTTTGCGATGTGCGCAGAAGAAGCCGCTCGTCCGAGAAAAGCATCCGGCTGAAGTCGCTCTTTCTCGGCATGCGAGAGAGACGAGACCGCTGCTGAAGGCACACAGCGGCATTCGGGGAGAACCGCGATTTCTCGGCCAGCAACTGCAAACTCTCCGAAGCGGTTCAACGCGAGAGCCGATTTAGACGTGCGTGAGCGAAATAACGGAACTGTGATGCCAAGAACGTGTGAATTCTGCATACTGCATTGCCTGAAAACAGGGGGTTTTTTCTCCGCAGGAAAGAATCCACATCTCTCGACTTTCTGTAACGTCCTCTCTGAAAGCACAACGTGTGTCGCTCCTGGAACTTCTATCTGCCTTATTAGAGGGGCTTTTCCCTTCCACTCTGTTCGTCACAGAATGCTGAAGTGTAGCATCGGAAAAACAGAGAAAAACGAAATGTCCCTAGGAATAAACGGAAAGGCATAAGAATGAGAGAGAAGCGTAGTGCAGAATGCATGGACACAAGGAGAAGACAAGAACCGCTCCTTTGCGATGTGCGCAGAAGAAGCCGCTCGTCCGAGAAAAGCATCCGGCTGAAGTCGCTCTTTCTCGGCATGCGAGAGAGACGAGACCGCTGCTGAAGGCACACAGCGGCATTCGGGGAGAACCGCGATTTCTCGGCCAGCAACTGCAAACTCTCCGAAGCGGTTAACAGAGAGTGGCGCCGTCCACCCACGAGAGCGAAATAGCGAAATTGCTATGCCGAGAACGTGCGATTTCAGAATACTGCATTTCCTGAAAACAGGGGGTTTTTTCTCCGCAGGAAAGAATCCACATCTCTCGACTTTCTGTAACGTCCTGTCTGAAAGCACAAGGTGTGTCGCTCCTGGAACTTCTAGCTGCCTTATTAGAGGGGCTTTTCCCTTCCACTCTGTTCGTCACAGAATGCTGAAGTGTAGCATCGGAAAAACAGAGAAAAACGAAATGTCCCTAGGAATAAACGGAAAGGCATAAGAATGAGAGAGAAGCGTAGTGCAGAATGCATGGACACAAGGAGAAGACAAGAACCGCTCCTTTGCGATGTGCGCAGAAGAAGCCGCTCGTCCGAGAAAAGCATCCGGCTGAAGTCGCTCTTTCTCGGCATGCGAGAGAGACGAGACCGCTGCTGAAGGCACACAGCGGCATTCGGGGAGAACCGCGATTTCTCGGCCAGCAACTGCAAACTCTCCGAAGCGGTTCAACGCGAGAGCCGATTTAGACGTGCGTGAGCGAAATAACGGAACTGTGATGCCAAGAACGTGTGAATTCTGCATACTGCATTGCCTGAAAACAGGGGGTTTTTTCTCCGCAGGAAAGAATCCACATCTCTCGACTTTCTGTAACGTCCTCTCTGAAAGCACAACGTGTGTCGCTCCTGGAACTTCTATCTGCCTTATTAGAGGGGCTTTTCCCTTCCACTCTGTTCGTCACAGAATGCTGAAGTGTAGCATCGGAAAAACAGAGAAAAACGAAATGTCCCTAGGAATAAACGGAAAGGCATAAGAATGAGAGAGAAGCGTAGTGCAGAATGCATGGACACAAGGAGAAGACAAGAACCGCTCCTTTGCGATGTGCGCAGAAGAAGCCGCTCGTCCGAGAAAAGCATCCGGCTGAAGTCGCTCTTTCTCGGCATGCGAGAGAGACGAGACCGCTGCTGAAGGCACACAGCGGCATTCGGGGAGAACCGCGATTTCTCGGCCAGCAACTGCAAACTCTCCGAAGCGGTTCAACGCGAGAGCCGATTTAGACGTGCGTGAGCGAAATAACGGAACTGTGATGCCAAGAACGTGTGAATTCTGCATACTGCATTGCCTGAAAACAGGGGGTTTTTTCTCCGCAGGAAAGAATCCACATCTCTCGACTTTCTGTAACGTCCTGTCTGAAAGCACAACGTGTGTCGCTCCTGGAACTTCTAGCTGCCTTATTAGAGGGGCTTTTCCCTTCCAATCCGTTCGTCACAGAATGCTGAAGTGTAGCATCGGAAAAACAGAGAAAAACGAAATGTCCCTAGGAATAAACGGAAAGGCATAAGAATGAGAGAGAAGCGTAGTGCAGAATGCATGGACACAAGGAGAAGACAAGAACCGCTCCTTTGCGATGTGCGCAGAAGAAGCCGCTCGTCCGAGAAAAGCATCCGGCTGAAGTCGCTCTTTCTCGGCATGCGAGAGAGACGAGACCGCTGCTGAAGGCACACAGCGGCATTCGGGGAGAACCGCGATTTCTCGGCCAGCAACTGCAAACTCTCCGAAGCGGTTCAACGCGAGAGCCTATTTAGACGTGCGTGAGCGAAATAACGGAACTGTGATGCCAAGAACGTGTGAATTCTGCATACTGCATTGCCTGAAAACAGGGGTTTTTTTCTCCGCAGGAAAGAATCCACATCTCTCGACTTTCTGTAACGTCCTCTCTGAAAGCACAACGTGTGTCGCTCCTGGAACTTCTAGCTGCCTTATTAGAGGGGCTTTTCCCTTCCACTCTGTTCGTCACAGAATGCTGAAGTGTAGCATCGGAAAAACAGAGAAAAACGAAATGTCCCTAGGAATAAACGGAAAGGCATAAGAATGAGAGAGAAGCGTAGTGCAGAATGCATGGACACAAGGAGAAGACAAGAACCGCTCCTTTGCGATGTGCGCAGAAGAAGCCGCTCGTCCGAGAAAAGCATCCGGCTGAAGTCGCTCTTTCTCGGCATGCGAGAGAGACGAGACCGCTGCTGAAGGCACACAGCGGCATTCGGGGAGAACCGCGATTTAACGGCCAGCAACTGCAAACTCTCCGAAGCGGTTAACAGAGAGTGGCGCCGTCCACCCACGAGAGCGAAATAGCGCAATTGCTATGCCGAGAACGTGCGATTTCAGAATACTGCATTTCCTGAAAACAGGGGGTTTTTTCTCCGCAGGAAAGAATCCACATCTCTCGACTTTCTGTAACGTCCTCTCTGAAAGCACAACGTGTGTCGCTCCTGGAACTTCTAGCTGCCTTATTAGAGGGGCTTTTCCCTTCCACTCTGTTCGTCACAGAATGCTGAAGTGTAGCATCGGAAAAACAGAGAAAAACGAAATGTCCCTAGGAATCAAGGGTTAAGAATGAGAGAGAAGCGTAGTGCAGAATGCATGGACACAAGGAGAAGACAAGAACCGCTCCTTTGCGATGTGCGCAGAAGAAGCCGCTCGTCCGAGAAAAGCATCCGGCTGAAGTCGCTCTTTCTCGGCATGCGAGAGAGACGAGACCGCTGCTGAAGGCACACAGCGGCATTCGGGGAGAACCGCGATTTCTCGGCCAGCAACTGCAAACTCTCCGAAGCGGTTCAACGCGAGAGCCGATTTAGACGTGCGTGAGCGAAATAACGGAACTGTGATGCCAAGAACGTGTGAATTCTGCATACTGCATTGCCTGAAAACAGGGGTTTTTTTCTCCGCAGGAAAGAATCCACATCTCTCGACTTTCTGTAACGTCCTCTCTGAAAGCACAACGTGTGTCGCTCCTGGAACTTCTAGCTGCCTTATTAGAGGGGCTTTTCCCTTCCAATCCGTTCGTCACAGAATGCTGAAGTGTAGCATCGGAAAAACAGAGAAAAACGAAATGTCCCTAGGAATAAACGGAAAGGCATAAGAATGAGAGAGAAGCGTAGTGCAGAATGCATGGACACAAGGAGAAGACAAGAACCGCTCCTTTGCGATGTGCGCAGAAGAAGCCGCTCGTCCGAGAAAAGCATCCGGCTGAAGTCGCTCTTTCTCGGCATGCGAGAGAGACGAGACCGCTGCTGAAGGCACACAGCGGCATTCGGGGAGAACCGCGATTTCTCGGCCAGCAACTGCAAACTCTCCGAAGCGGTTCAACGCGAGAGCCGATTTAGACGTGCGTGAGCGAAATAACGGAACTGTGATGCCAAGAACGTGTGAATTCTGCATACTGCATTGCCTGAAAACAGGGGTTTTTTTCTCCGCAGGAAAGAATCCACATCTCTCGACTTTCTGTAACGTCCTCTCTGAAAGCACAACGTGTGTCGCTCCTGGAACTTCTAGCTGCCTTATTAGAGGGGCTTTTCCCTTCCACTCTGTTCGTCACAGAATGCTGAAGTGTAGCATCGGAAAAACAGAGAAAAACGAAATGTCCCTAGGAATAAACGGAAAGGCATAAGAATGAGAGAGAAGCGTAGTGCAGAATGCATGGACACAAGGAGAAGACAAGAACCGCTCCTTTGCGATGTGCGCAGAAGAAGCCGCTCGTCCGAGAAAAGCATCCGGCTGAAGTCGCTCTTTCTCGGCATGCGAGAGAGACGAGACCGCTGCTGAAGGCACACAGCGGCATTCGGGGAGAACCGCGATTTCTCGGCCAGCAACTGCAAACTCTCCGAAGCGGTTCAACGCGAGAGCCGATTTAGACGTGCGTGAGCGAAATAACGGAACTGTGATGCCAAGAACGTGTGAATTCTGCATACTGCATTGCCTGAAAACAGGGGTTTTTTTCTCCGCAGGAAAGAATCCACATCTCTCGACTTTCTGTAACGTCCTCTCTGAAAGCACAACGTGTGTCGCTCCTGGAACTTCTAGCTGCCTTATTAGAGGGGCTTTTCCCTTCCACTCTGTTCGTCACAGAATGCTGAAGTGTAGCATCGGAAAAACAGAGAAAAACGAAATGTCCCTAGGAATAAACGGAAAGGCATAAGAATGAGAGAGAAGCGTAGTGCAGAATGCATGGACACAAGGAGAAGACAAGAACCGCTCCTTTGCGATGTGCGCAGAAGAAGCCGCTCGTCCGAGAAAAGCATCCGGCTGAAGTCGCTCTTTCTCGGCATGCGAGAGAGACGAGACCGCTGCTGAAGGCACACAGCGGCATTCGGGGAGAACCGCGATTTCTCGGCCAGCAACTGCAAACTCTCCGAAGCGGTTAACAGAGAGTGGCGCCGTCCACCCACGAGAGCGAAATAGCGAAATTGCTATGCCGAGAACGTGCGATTTCAGAATACTGCATTTCCTGAAAACAGGGGGTTTTTTCTCCGCAGGAAAGAATCCACATCTCTCGACTTTCTGTAACGTCCTGTCTGAAAGCACAAGGTGTGTCGTTCCTGGAACTTCTAGCTGCCTTATTAGAGGGGCTTTTCCCTTCCACTCTGTTCGTCACAGAATGCTGAAGTGTAGCATCGGAAAAACAGAGAAAAACGAAATTTCCCTAGGAATAAACGGAAAGGCATAAGAATGAGAGAGAAGCGTAGTGCAGAATGCATGGACACAAGGAGAAGACAAGAACCGCTCCTTTGCGATGTGCGCAGAAGAAGCCGCTCGTCCGAGAAAAGCATCCGGCTGAAGTCGCTCTTTCTCGGCATGCGAGAGAGACGAGACCGCTGCTGAAGGCACACAGCGGCATTCGGGGAGAACCGCGATTTCTCGGCCAGCAACTGCAAACTCTCCGAAGCGGTTCAACGCGAGAGCCGATTTAGACGTGCGTGAGCGAAATAACGGAACTGTGATGCCAAGAACGTGTGAATTCTGCATACTGCATTGCCTGAAAACAGGGGGTTTTTTCTCCGCAGGAAAGAATCCACATCTCTCGACTTTCTGTAACGTCCTCTCTGAAAGCACAACGTGTGTCGCTCCTGGAACTTCTATCTGCCTTATTAGAGGGGCTTTTCCCTTCCACTCTGTTCGTCACAGAATGCTGAAGTGTAGCATCGGAAAAACAGAGAAAAACGAAATGTCCCTAGGAATAAACGGAAAGGCATAAGAATGAGAGAGAAGCGTAGTGCAGAATGCATGGACACAAGGAGAAGACAAGAACCGCTCCTTTGCGATGTGCGCAGAAGAAGCCGCTCGTCCGAGAAAAGCATCCGGCTGAAGTCGCTCTTTCTCGGCATGCGAGAGAGACGAGACCGCTGCTGAAGGCACACAGCGGCATTCGGGGAGAACCGCGATTTCTCGGCCAGCAACTGCAAACTCTCCGAAGCGGTTAACAGAGAGTGGCGCCGTCCACCCACGAGAGCGAAATAGCGAAATTGCTATGCCGAGAACGTGCGATTTCAGAATACTGCATTTCCTGAAAACAGGGGGTTTTTTCTCCGCAGGAAAGAATCCACATCTCTCGACTTTCTGTAACGTCCTGTCTGAAAGCACAAGGTGTGTCGCTCCTGGAACTTCTAGCTGCCTTATTAGAGGGGCTTTTCCCTTCCACTCTGTTCGTCACAGAATGCTGAAGTGTAGCATCGGAAAAACAGAGAAAAACGAAATGTCCCTAGGAATAAACGGAAAGGCATAAGAATGAGAGAGAAGCGTAGTGCAGAATGCATGGACACAAGGAGAAGACAAGAACCGCTCCTTTGCGATGTGCGCAGAAGAAGCCGCTCGTCCGAGAAAAGCATCCGGCTGAAGTCGCTCTTTCTCGGCATGCGAGAGAGACGAGACCGCTGCTGAAGGCACACAGCGGCATTCGGGGAGAACCGCGATTTCTCGGCCAGCAACTGCAAACTCTCCGAAGCGGTTCAACGCGAGAGCCGATTTAGACGTGCGTGAGCGAAATAACGGAACTGTGATGCCAAGAACGTGTGAATTCTGCATACTGCATTGCCTGAAAACAGGGGTTTTTTTCTCCGCAGGAAAGAATCCACATCTCTCGACTTTCTGTAACGTCCTCTCTGAAAGCACAACGTGTGTCGCTCCTGGAACTTCTAGCTGCCTTATTAGAGGGGCTTTTCCCTTCCAATCCGTTCGTCACAGAATGCTGAAGTGTAGCATCGGAAAAACAGAGAAAAACGAAATGTCGCTAGGAATCAAGGGTTAAGAATGAGAGAGAAGCGTAGTGCAGAATGCATGGACACAAGGAGAAGACAAGAACCGCTCCTTTGCGATGTGCGCAGAAGAAGCCGCTCGTCCGAGAAAAGCATCCGGCTGAAGTCGCTCTTTCTCGGCATGCGAGAGAGACGAGACCGCTGCTGAAGGCACACAGCGGCATTCGGGGAGAACCGCGATTTCTCGGCCAGCAACTGCAAACTCTCCGAAGCGGTTAACAGAGAGTGGCGCCGTCCACCCACGAGAGCGAAATAGCGAAATTGCTATGCCGAGAACGTGCGATTTCAGAATACTGCATTTCCTCAAAACAGGGGGTTTTTTCTCCGCAGGAAAGAATCCACATCTCTCGACTTTCTGTAACGTCCTCTCTGAAAGCACAACGTGTGTCGCTCCTGGAACTTCTAGCTGCCTTATTAGAGGGGCTTTTCCCTTCCACTCTGTTCGTCACAGAATGCTGAAGTGTAGCATCGGAAAAACAGAGAAAAACGAAATGTCCCTAGGAATAAACGGAAAGGCATAAGAATGAGAGAGAAGCGTAGTGCAGAATGCATGGACACAAGGAGAAGACAAGAACCGCTCCTTTGCGATGTGCGCAGAAGAAGCCGCTCGTCCGAGAAAAGCATCCGGCTGAAGTCGCTCTTTCTCGGCATGCGAGAGAGACGAGACCGCTGCTGAAGGCACACAGCGGCATTCGGGGAGAACCGCGATTTCTCGGCCAGCAACTGCAAACTCTCCGAAGCGGTTAACAGAGAGTGGCGCCGTCCACCCACGAGAGCGAAATAGCGCAATTGCTATGCCGAGAACGTGCGATTTCAGAATACTGCATTTCCTGAAAACAGGGGGTTTTTTCTCCGCAGGAACGAATCCACATCTCTCGACTTTCTGTAACGTCCTCTCTGAAAGCACAACGTGTGTCGCTCCTGGAACTTCTAGCTGCCTTATTAGAGGGGCTTTTCCCTTCCACTCTGTTCGTCACAGAATGCTGAAGTGTAGCATCGGAAAAACAGAGAAAAACGAAATGTCCCTAGGAATCAAGGGTTAAGAATGAGAGAGAAGCGTAGTGCAGAATGCATGGACACAAGGAGAAGACAAGAACCGCTCCTTTGCGATGTGCGCAGAAGAAGCCGCTCGTCCGAGAAAAGCATCCGGCTGAAGTCGCTCTTTCTCGGCATGCGAGAGAGACGAGACCGCTGCTGAAGGCACACAGCGGCATTCGGGGAGAACCGCGATTTCTCGGCCAGCAACTGCAAACTCTCCGAAGCGGTTCAACGCGAGAGCCGATTTAGACGTGCGTGAGCGAAATAACGGAACTGTGATGCCAAGAACGTGTGAATTCTGCATACTGCATTGCCTGAAAACAGGGGTTTTTTTCTCCGCAGGAAAGAATCCACATCTCTCGACTTTCTGTAACGTCCTCTCTGAAAGCACAACGTGTGTCGCTCCTGGAACTTCTAGCTGCCTTATTAGAGGGGCTTTTCCCTTCCAATCCGTTCGTCACAGAATGCTGAAGTGTAGCATCGGAAAAACAGAGAAAAACGAAATGTCGCTAGGAATCAAGGGTTAAGAATGAGAGAGAAGCGTAGTGCAGAATGCATGGACACAAGGAGAAGACAAGAACCGCTCCTTTGCGATGTGCGCAGAAGAAGCCGCTCGTCCGAGAAAAGCATCCGGCTGAAGTCGCTCTTTCTCGGCATGCGAGAGAGACGAGACCGCTGCTGAAGGCACACAGCGGCATTCGGGGAGAACCGCGATTTCTCGGCCAGCAACTGCAAACTCTCCGAAGCGGTTAACAGAGAGTGGCGCCGTCCACCCACGAGAGCGAAATAGCGAAATTGCTATGCCGAGAACGTGCGATTTCAGAATACTGCATTTCCTGAAAACAGGGGGTTTTTTCTCCGCAGGAAAGAATCCACATCTCTCGACTTTCTGTAACGTCCTGTCTGAAAGCACAAGGTGTGTCGCTCCTGGAACTTCTAGCTGCCTTATTAGAGGGGCTTTTCCCTTCCACTCTGTTCGTCACAGAATGCTGAAGTGTAGCATCGGAAAAACAGAGAAAAACGAAATGTCCCTAGGAATAAACGGAAAGGCATAAGAATGAGAGAGAAGCGTAGTGCAGAATGCATGGACACAAGGAGAAGACAAGAACCGCTCCTTTGCGATGTGCGCAGAAGAAGCCGCTCGTCCGAGAAAAGCATCCGGCTGAAGTCGCTCTTTCTCGGCATGCGAGAGAGACGAGACCGCTGCTGAAGGCACACAGCGGCATTCGGGGAGAACCGCGATTTCTCGGCCAGCAACTGCAAACTCTCCGAAGCGGTTCAACGCGAGAGCCGATTTAGACGTGCGTGAGCGAAATAACGGAACTGTGATGCCAAGAACGTGTGAATTCTGCATACTGCATTGCCTGAAAACAGGGGGTTTTTTCTCCGCAGGAAAGAATCCACATCTCTCGACTTTCTGTAACGTCCTCTCTGAAAGCACAACGTGTGTCGCTCCTGGAACTTCTATCTGCCTTATTAGAGGGGCTTTTCCCTTCCACTCTGTTCGTCACAGAATGCTGAAGTGTAGCATCGGAAAAACAGAGAAAAACGAAATGTCCCTAGGAATAAACGGAAAGGCATAAGAATGAGAGAGAAGCGTAGTGCAGAATGCATGGACACAAGGAGAAGACAAGAACCGCTCCTTTGCGATGTGCGCAGAAGAAGCCGCTCGTCCGAGAAAAGCATCCGGCTGAAGTCGCTCTTTCTCGGCATGCGAGAGAGACGAGACCGCTGCTGAAGGCACACAGCGGCATTCGGGGAGAACCGCGATTTCTCGGCCAGCAACTGCAAACTCTCCGAAGCGGTTCAACGCGAGAGCCGATTTAGACGTGCGTGAGCGAAATAACGGAACTGTGATGCCAAGAACGTGTGAATTCTGCATACTGCATTGCCTGAAAACAGGGGGTTTTTTCTCCGCAGGAAAGAATCCACATCTCTCGACTTTCTGTAACGTCCTGTCTGAAAGCACAACGTGTGTCGCTCCTGGAACTTCTAGCTGCCTTATTAGAGGGGCTTTTCCCTTCCAATCCGTTCGTCACAGAATGCTGAAGTGTAGCATCGGAAAAACAGAGAAAAACGAAATGTCCCTAGGAATAAACGGAAAGGCATAAGAATGAGAGAGAAGCGTAGTGCAGAATGCATGGACACAAGGAGAAGACAAGAACCGCTCCTTTGCGATGTGCGCAGAAGAAGCCGCTCGTCCGAGAAAAGCATCCGGCTGAAGTCGCTCTTTCTCGGCATGCGAGAGAGACGAGACCGCTGCTGAAGGCACACAGCGGCATTCGGGGAGAACCGCGATTTCTCGGCCAGCAACTGCAAACTCTCCGAAGCGGTTCAACGCGAGAGCCGATTTAGACGTGCGTGAGCGAAATAACGGAACTGTGATGCCAAGAACGTGTGAATTCTGCATACTGCATTGCCTGAAAACAGGGGGTTTTTTCTCCGCAGGAAAGAATCCACATCTCTCGACTTTCTGTAACGTCCTCTCTGAAAGCACAACGTGTGTCGCTCCTGGAACTTCTAGCTGCCTTATTAGAGGGGCTTTTCCCTTCCACTCTGTTCGTCACAGAATGCTGAAGTGTAGCATCGGAAAAACAGAGAAAAACGAAATGTCCCTAGGAATAAACGGAAAGGCATAAGAATGAGAGAGAAGCGTAGTGCAGAATGCATGGACACAAGGAGAAGACAAGAACCGCTCCTTTGCGATGTGCGCAGAAGAAGCCGCTCGTCCGAGAAAAGCATCCGGCTGAAGTCGCTCTTTCTCGGCATGCGAGAGAGACGAGACCGCTGCTGAAGGCACACAGCGGCATTCGGGGAGAACCGCGATTTAACGGCCAGCAACTGCAAACTCTCCGAAGCGGTTAACAGAGAGTGGCGCCGTCCACCCACGAGAGCGAAATAGCGCAATTGCTATGCCGAGAACGTGCGATTTCAGAATACTGCATTTCCTGAAAACAGGGGGTTTTTTCTCCGCAGGAAAGAATCCACATCTCTCGACTTTCTGTAACGTCCTCTCTGAAAGCACAACGTGTGTCGCTCCTGGAACTTCTAGCTGCCTTATTAGAGGGGCTTTTCCCTTCCACTCTGTTCGTCACAGAATGCTGAAGTGTAGCATCGGAAAAACAGAGAAAAACGAAATGTCCCTAGGAATCAAGGGTTAAGAATGAGAGAGAAGCGTAGTGCAGAATGCATGGACACAAGGAGAAGACAAGAACCGCTCCTTTGCGATGTGCGCAGAAGAAGCCGCTCGTCCGAGAAAAGCATCCGGCTGAAGTCGCTCTTTCTCGGCATGCGAGAGAGACGAGACCGCTGCTGAAGGCACACAGCGGCATTCGGGGAGAACCGCGATTTCTCGGCCAGCAACTGCAAACTCTCCGAAGCGGTTCAACGCGAGAGCCGATTTAGACGTGCGTGAGCGAAATAACGGAACTGTGATGCCAAGAACGTGTGAATTCTGCATACTGCATTGCCTGAAAACAGGGGTTTTTTTCTCCGCAGGAAAGAATCCACATCTCTCGACTTTCTGTAACGTCCTCTCTGAAAGCACAACGTGTGTCGCTCCTGGAACTTCTAGCTGCCTTATTAGAGGGGCTTTTCCCTTCCAATCCGTTCGTCACAGAATGCTGAAGTGTAGCATCGGAAAAACAGAGAAAAACGAAATGTCCCTAGGAATAAACGGAAAGGCATAAGAATGAGAGAGAAGCGTAGTGCAGAATGCATGGACACAAGGAGAAGACAAGAACCGCTCCTTTGCGATGTGCGCAGAAGAAGCCGCTCGTCCGAGAAAAGCATCCGGCTGAAGTCGCTCTTTCTCGGCATGCGAGAGAGACGAGACCGCTGCTGAAGGCACACAGCGGCATTCGGGGAGAACCGCGATTTCTCGGCCAGCAACTGCAAACTCTCCGAAGCGGTTCAACGCGAGAGCCGATTTAGACGTGCGTGAGCGAAATAACGGAACTGTGATGCCAAGAACGTGTGAATTCTGCATACTGCATTGCCTGAAAACAGGGGTTTTTTTCTCCGCAGGAAAGAATCCACATCTCTCGACTTTCTGTAACGTCCTCTCTGAAAGCACAACGTGTGTCGCTCCTGGAACTTCTAGCTGCCTTATTAGAGGGGCTTTTCCCTTCCACTCTGTTCGTCACAGAATGCTGAAGTGTAGCATCGGAAAAACAGAGAAAAACGAAATGTCCCTAGGAATAAACGGAAAGGCATAAGAATGAGAGAGAAGCGTAGTGCAGAATGCATGGACACAAGGAGAAGACAAGAACCGCTCCTTTGCGATGTGCGCAGAAGAAGCCGCTCGTCCGAGAAAAGCATCCGGCTGAAGTCGCTCTTTCTCGGCATGCGAGAGAGACGAGACCGCTGCTGAAGGCACACAGCGGCATTCGGGGAGAACCGCGATTTCTCGGCCAGCAACTGCAAACTCTCCGAAGCGGTTCAACGCGAGAGCCGATTTAGACGTGCGTGAGCGAAATAACGGAACTGTGATGCCAAGAACGTGTGAATTCTGCATACTGCATTGCCTGAAAACAGGGGTTTTTTTCTCCGCAGGAAAGAATCCACATCTCTCGACTTTCTGTAACGTCCTGTCTGAAAGCACAACGTGTGTCGCTCCTGGAACTTCTAGCTGCCTTATTAGAGGGGCTTTTCCCTTCCACTCTGTTCGTCACAGAATGCTGAAGTGTAGCATCGGAAAAACAGAGAAAAACGAAATGTCCCTAGGAATAAACGGAAAGGCATAAGAATGAGAGAGAAGCGTAGTGCAGAATGCATGGACACAAGGAGAAGACAAGAACCGCTCCTTTGCGATGTGCGCAGAAGAAGCCGCTCGTCCGAGAAAAGCATCCGGCTGAAGTCGCTCTTTCTCGGCATGCGAGAGAGACGAGACCGCTGCTGAAGGCACACAGCGGCATTCGGGGAGAACCGCGATTTCTCGGCCAGCAACTGCAAACTCTCCGAAGCGGTTCAACGCGAGAGCCGATTTAGACGTGCGTGAGCGAAATAACGGAACTGTGATGCCAAGAACGTGTGAATTCTGCATACTGCATTGCCTGAAAACAGGGGGTTTTTTCTCCGCAGGAAAGAATCCACATCTCTCGACTTTCTGTAACGTCCTCTCTGAAAGCACAACGTGTGTCGCTCCTGGAACTTCTAGCTGCCTTATTAGAGGGGCTTTTCCCTTCCACTCTGTTCGTCACAGAATGCTGAAGTGTAGCATCGGAAAAACAGAGAAAAACGAAATGTCCCTAGGAATAAACGGAAAGGCATAAGAATGAGAGAGAAGCGTAGTGCAGAATGCATGGACACAAGGAGAAGACAAGAACCGCTCCTTTGCGATGTGCGCAGAAGAAGCCGCTCGTCCGAGAAAAGCATCCGGCTGAAGTCGCTCTTTCTCGGCATGCGAGAGAGACGAGACCGCTGCTGAAGGCACACAGCGGCATTCGGGGAGAACCGCGATTTCTCGGCCAGCAACTGCAAACTCTCCGAAGCGGTTCAACGCGAGAGCCGATTTAGACGTGCGTGAGCGAAATAACGGAACTGTGATGCCAAGAACGTGTGAATTCTGCATACTGCATTGCCTGAAAACAGGGGGTTTTTTCTCCGCAGGAAAGAATCCACATCTCTCGACTTTCTGTAACGTCCTCTCTGAAAGCACAACGTGTGTCGCTCCTGGAACTTCTAGCTGCCTTATTAGAGGGGCTTTTCCCTTCCAATCCGTTCGTCACAGAATGCTGAAGTGTAGCATCGGAAAAACAGAGAAAAACGAAATGTCGCTAGGAATCAAGGGTTAAGAATGAGAGAGAAGCGTAGTGCAGAATGCATGGACACAAGGAGAAGACAAGAACCGCTCCTTTGCGATGTGCGCAGAAGAAGCCGCTCGTCCGAGAAAAGCATCCGGCTGAAGTCGCTCTTTCTCGGCATGCGAGAGAGACGAGACCGCTGCTGAAGGCACACAGCGGCATTCGGGGAGAACCGCGATTTCTCGGCCAGCAACTGCAAACTCTCCGAAGCGGTTAACAGAGAGTGGCGCCGTCCACCCACGAGAGCGAAATAGCGAAATTGCTATGCCGAGAACGTGCGATTTCAGAATACTGCATTTCCTCAAAACAGGGGGTTTTTTCTCCGCAGGAAAGAATCCACATCTCTCGACTTTCTGTAACGTCCTCTCTGAAAGCACAACGTGTGTCGCTCCTGGAACTTCTAGCTGCCTTATTAGAGGGGCTTTTCCCTTCCACTCTGTTCGTCACAGAATGCTGAAGTGTAGCATCGGAAAAACAGAGAAAAACGAAATGTCCCTAGGAATAAACGGAAAGGCATAAGAATGAGAGAGAAGCGTAGTGCAGAATGCATGGACACAAGGAGAAGACAAGAACCGCTCCTTTGCGATGTGCGCAGAAGAAGCCGCTCGTCCGAGAAAAGCATCCGGCTGAAGTCGCTCTTTCTCGGCATGCGAGAGAGACGAGACCGCTGCTGAAGGCACACAGCGGCATTCGGGGAGAACCGCGATTTCTCGGCCAGCAACTGCAAACTCTCCGAAGCGGTTAACAGAGAGTGGCGCCGTCCACCCACGAGAGCGAAATAGCGCAATTGCTATGCCGAGAACGTGCGATTTCAGAATACTGCATTTCCTGAAAACAGGGGGTTTTTTCTCCGCAGGAACGAATCCACATCTCTCGACTTTCTGTAACGTCCTCTCTGAAAGCACAACGTGTGTCGCTCCTGGAACTTCTAGCTGCCTTATTAGAGGGGCTTTTCCCTTCCACTCTGTTCGTCACAGAATGCTGAAGTGTAGCATCGGAAAAACAGAGAAAAACGAAATGTCCCTAGGAATCAAGGGTTAAGAATGAGAGAGAAGCGTAGTGCAGAATGCATGGACACAAGGAGAAGACAAGAACCGCTCCTTTGCGATGTGCGCAGAAGAAGCCGCTCGTCCGAGAAAAGCATCCGGCTGAAGTCGCTCTTTCTCGGCATGCGAGAGAGACGAGACCGCTGCTGAAGGCACACAGCGGCATTCGGGGAGAACCGCGATTTCTCGGCCAGCAACTGCAAACTCTCCGAAGCGGTTCAACGCGAGAGCCGATTTAGACGTGCGTGAGCGAAATAACGGAACTGTGATGCCAAGAACGTGTGAATTCTGCATACTGCATTGCCTGAAAACAGGGGTTTTTTTCTCCGCAGGAAAGAATCCACATCTCTCGACTTTCTGTAACGTCCTCTCTGAAAGCACAACGTGTGTCGCTCCTGGAACTTCTAGCTGCCTTATTAGAGGGGCTTTTCCCTTCCAATCCGTTCGTCACAGAATGCTGAAGTGTAGCATCGGAAAAACAGAGAAAAACGAAATGTCGCTAGGAATCAAGGGTTAAGAATGAGAGAGAAGCGTAGTGCAGAATGCATGGACACAAGGAGAAGACAAGAACCGCTCCTTTGCGATGTGCGCAGAAGAAGCCGCTCGTCCGAGAAAAGCATCCGGCTGAAGTCGCTCTTTCTCGGCATGCGAGAGAGACGAGACCGCTGCTGAAGGCACACAGCGGCATTCGGGGAGAACCGCGATTTCTCGGCCAGCAACTGCAAACTCTCCGAAGCAGTTAACAGAGAGTGGCGCCGTCCACCCACGAGAGCGAAATAGCGAAATTGCTATGCCGAGAACGTGCGATTTCAGAATACTGCATTTCCTGAAAACAGGGGTTTTTTTCTCCGCAGGAAAGAATCCACATCTCTCGACTTTCTGTAACGTCCTCTCTGAAAGCACAAGGTGTGTCGTTCCTGGAACTTCTAGCTGCCTTATTAGAGGGGCTTTTCCCTTCCACTCTGTTCGTCACAGAATGCTGAAGTGTAGCATCGGAAAAACAGAGAAAAACGAAATGTCCCTAGGAATAAACGGAAAGGCATAAGAATGAGAGAGAAGCGTAGTGCAGAATGCATGGACACAAGGAGAAGACAAGAACCGCTCCTTTGCGATGTGCGCAGAAGAAGCCGCTCGTCCGAGAAAAGCATCCGGCTGAAGTCGCTCTTTCTCGGCATGCGAGAGAGACGAGACCGCTGCTGAAGGCACACAGCGGCATTCGGGGAGAACCGCGATTTCTCGGCCAGCAACTGCAAACTCTCCGAAGCGGTTCAACGCGAGAGCCGATTTAGACGTGCGTGAGCGAAATAACGGAACTGTGATGCCAAGAACGTGTGAATTCTGCATACTGCATTGCCTGAAAACAGGGTTTTTTTTCTCCGCAGGAAAGAATCCACATCTCTCGACTTTCTGTAACGTCCTCTCTGAAAGCACAACGTGTGTCGCTCCTGGAACTTCTAGCTGCCTTATTAGAGGGGCTTTTCCCTTCCACTCTGTTCGTCACAGAATGCTGAAGTGTAGCATCGGAAAAACAGAGAAAAACGAAATGTCCCTAGGAATAAACGGAAAGGCATAAGAATGAGAGAGAAGCGTAGTGCAGAATGCATGGACACAAGGAGAAGACAAGAACCGCTCCTTTGCGATGTGCGCAGAAGAAGCCGCTCGTCCGAGAAAAGCATCCGGCTGAAGTCGCTCTTTCTCGGCATGCGAGAGAGACGAGACCGCTGCTGAAGGCACACAGCGGCATTCGGGGAGAACCGCGATTTCTCGGCCAGCAACTGCAAACTCTCCGAAGCGGTTCAACGCGAGAGCCGATTTAGACGTGCGTGAGCGAAATAACGGAACTGTGATGCCAAGAACGTGTGAATTCTGCATACTGCATTGCCTGAAAACAGGGGTTTTTTTCTCCGCAGGAAAGAATCCACATCTCTCGACTTTCTGTAACGTCCTCTCTGAAAGCACAACGTGTGTCGCTCCTGGAACTTCTAGCTGCCTTATTAGAGGGGCTTTTCCCTTCCAATCCGTTCGTCACAGAATGCTGAAGTGTAGCATCGGAAAAACAGAGAAAAACGAAATGTCGCTAGGAATCAAGGGTTAAGAATGAGAGAGAAGCGTAGTGCAGAATGCATGGACACAAGGAGAAGACAAGAACCGCTCCTTTGCGATGTGCGCAGAAGAAGCCGCTCGTCCGAGAAAAGCATCCGGCTGAAGTCGCTCTTTCTCGGCATGCGAGAGAGACGAGACCGCTGCTGAAGGCACACAGCGGCATTCGGGGAGAACCGCGATTTCTCGGCCAGCAACTGCAAACTCTCCGAAGCGGTTAACAGAGAGTGGCGCCGTCCACCCACGAGAGCGAAATAGCGAAATTGCTATGCCGAGAACGTGCGATTTCAGAATACTGCATTTCCTGAAAACAGGGGGTTTTTTCTCCGCAGGAAAGAATCCACATCTCTCGACTTTCTGTAACGTCCTGTCTGAAAGCACAAGGTGTGTCGCTCCTGGAACTTCTAGCTGCCTTATTAGAGGGGCTTTTCCCTTCCACTCTGTTCGTCACAGAATGCTGAAGTGTAGCATCGGAAAAACAGAGAAAAACGAAATGTCCCTAGGAATAAACGGAAAGGCATAAGAATGAGAGAGAAGCGTAGTGCAGAATGCATGGACACAAGGAGAAGACAAGAACCGCTCCTTTGCGATGTGCGCAGAAGAAGCCGCTCGTCCGAGAAAAGCATCCGGCTGAAGTCGCTCTTTCTCGGCATGCGAGAGAGACGAGACCGCTGCTGAAGGCACACAGCGGCATTCGGGGAGAACCGCGATTTCTCGGCCAGCAACTGCAAACTCTCCGAAGCGGTTCAACGCGAGAGCCGATTTAGACGTGCGTGAGCGAAATAACGGAACTGTGATGCCAAGAACGTGTGAATTCTGCATACTGCATTGCCTGAAAACAGGGGGTTTTTTCTCCGCAGGAAAGAATCCACATCTCTCGACTTTCTGTAACGTCCTCTCTGAAAGCACAACGTGTGTCGCTCCTGGAACTTCTATCTGCCTTATTAGAGGGGCTTTTCCCTTCCACTCTGTTCGTCACAGAATGCTGAAGTGTAGCATCGGAAAAACAGAGAAAAACGAAATGTCCCTAGGAATAAACGGAAAGGCATAAGAATGAGAGAGAAGCGTAGTGCAGAATGCATGGACACAAGGAGAAGACAAGAACCGCTCCTTTGCGATGTGCGCAGAAGAAGCCGCTCGTCCGAGAAAAGCATCCGGCTGAAGTCGCTCTTTCTCGGCATGCGAGAGAGACGAGACCGCTGCTGAAGGCACACAGCGGCATTCGGGGAGAACCGCGATTTCTCGGCCAGCAACTGCAAACTCTCCGAAGCGGTTCAACGCGAGAGCCGATTTAGACGTGCGTGAGCGAAATAACGGAACTGTGATGCCAAGAACGTGTGAATTCTGCATACTGCATTGCCTGAAAACAGGGGGTTTTTTCTCCGCAGGAAAGAATCCACATCTCTCGACTTTCTGTAACGTCCTGTCTGAAAGCACAACGTGTGTCGCTCCTGGAACTTCTAGCTGCCTTATTAGAGGGGCTTTTCCCTTCCAATCCGTTCGTCACAGAATGCTGAAGTGTAGCATCGGAAAAACAGAGAAAAACGAAATGTCCCTAGGAATAAACGGAAAGGCATAAGAATGAGAGAGAAGCGTAGTGCAGAATGCATGGACACAAGGAGAAGACAAGAACCGCTCCTTTGCGATGTGCGCAGAAGAAGCCGCTCGTCCGAGAAAAGCATCCGGCTGAAGTCGCTCTTTCTCGGCATGCGAGAGAGACGAGACCGCTGCTGAAGGCACACAGCGGCATTCGGGGAGAACCGCGATTTCTCGGCCAGCAACTGCAAACTCTCCGAAGCGGTTCAACGCGAGAGCCGATTTAGACGTGCGTGAGCGAAATAACGGAACTGTGATGCCAAGAACGTGTGAATTCTGCATACTGCATTGCCTGAAAACAGGGGTTTTTTTCTCCGCAGGAAAGAATCCACATCTCTCGACTTTCTGTAACGTCCTCTCTGAAAGCACAACGTGTGTCGCTCCTGGAACTTCTAGCTGCCTTATTAGAGGGGCTTTTCCCTTCCACTCTGTTCGTCACAGAATGCTGAAGTGTAGCATCGGAAAAACAGAGAAAAACGAAATGTCCCTAGGAATAAACGGAAAGGCATAAGAATGAGAGAGAAGCGTAGTGCAGAATGCATGGACACAAGGAGAAGACAAGAACCGCTCCTTTGCGATGTGCGCAGAAGAAGCCGCTCGTCCGAGAAAAGCATCCGGCTGAAGTCGCTCTTTCTCGGCATGCGAGAGAGACGAGACCGCTGCTGAAGGCACACAGCGGCATTCGGGGAGAACCGCGATTTAACGGCCAGCAACTGCAAACTCTCCGAAGCGGTTAACAGAGAGTGGCGCCGTCCACCCACGAGAGCGAAATAGCGCAATTGCTATGCCGAGAACGTGCGATTTCAGAATACTGCATTTCCTGAAAACAGGGGGTTTTTTCTCCGCAGGAAAGAATCCACATCTCTCGACTTTCTGTAACGTCCTCTCTGAAAGCACAACGTGTGTCGCTCCTGGAACTTCTAGCTGCCTTATTAGAGGGGCTTTTCCCTTCCACTCTGTTCGTCACAGAATGCTGAAGTGTAGCATCGGAAAAACAGAGAAAAACGAAATGTCCCTAGGAATCAAGGGTTAAGAATGAGAGAGAAGCGTAGTGCAGAATGCATGGACACAAGGAGAAGACAAGAACCGCTCCTTTGCGATGTGCGCAGAAGAAGCCGCTCGTCCGAGAAAAGCATCCGGCTGAATTCGCTCTTTCTCGGCATGCGAGAGAGACGAGACCGCTGCTGAAGGCACACAGCGGCATTCGGGGAGAACCGCGATTTCTCGGCCAGCAACTGCAAACTCTCCGAAGCGGTTCAACGCGAGAGCCGATTTAGACGTGCGTGAGCGAAATAACGGAACTGTGATGCCAAGAACGTGTGAATTCTGCATACTGCATTGCCTGAAAACAGGGGTTTTTTTCTCCGCAGGAAAGAATCCACATCTCTCGACTTTCTGTAACGTCCTCTCTGAAAGCACAACGTGTGTCGCTCCTGGAACTTCTAGCTGCCTTATTAGAGGGGCTTTTCCCTTCCAATCCGTTCGTCACAGAATGCTGAAGTGTAGCATCGGAAAAACAGAGAAAAACGAAATGTCCCTAGGAATAAACGGAAAGGCATAAGAATGAGAGAGAAGCGTAGTGCAGAATGCATGGACACAAGGAGAAGACAAGAACCGCTCCTTTGCGATGTGCGCAGAAGAAGCCGCTCGTCCGAGAAAAGCATCCGGCTGAAGTCGCTCTTTCTCGGCATGCGAGAGAGACGAGACCGCTGCTGAAGGCACACAGCGGCATTCGGGGAGAACCGCGATTTCTCGGCCAGCAACTGCAAACTCTCCGAAGCGGTTCAACGCGAGAGCCGATTTAGACGTGCGTGAGCGAAATAACGGAACTGTGATGCCAAGAACGTGTGAATTCTGCATACTGCATTGCCTGAAAACAGGGGTTTTTTTCTCCGCAGGAAAGAATCCACATCTCTCGACTTTCTGTAACGTCCTCTCTGAAAGCACAACGTGTGTCGCTCCTGGAACTTCTAGCTGCCTTATTAGAGGGGCTTTTCCCTTCCACTCTGTTCGTCACAGAATGCTGAAGTGTAGCATCGGAAAAACAGAGAAAAACGAAATGTCCCTAGGAATAAACGGAAAGGCATAAGAATGAGAGAGAAGCGTAGTGCAGAATGCATGGACACAAGGAGAAGACAAGAACCGCTCCTTTGCGATGTGCGCAGAAGAAGCCGCTCGTCCGAGAAAAGCATCCGGCTGAAGTCGCTCTTTCTCGGCATGCGAGAGAGACGAGACCGCTGCTGAAGGCACACAGCGGCATTCGGGGAGAACCGCGATTTCTCGGCCAGCAACTGCAAACTCTCCGAAGCGGTTCAACGCGAGAGCCGATTTAGACGTGCGTGAGCGAAATAACGGAACTGTGATGCCAAGAACGTGTGAATTCTGCATACTGCATTGCCTGAAAACAGGGGGTTTTTTCTCCGCAGGAAAGAATCCACATCTCTCGACTTTCTGTAACGTCCTGTCTGAAAGCACAACGTGTGTCGCTCCTGGAACTTCTAGCTGCCTTATTAGAGGGGCTTTTCCCTTCCACTCTGTTCGTCACAGAATGCTGAAGTGTAGCATCGGAAAAACAGAGAAAAACGAAATGTCCCTAGGAATAAACGGAAAGGCATAAGAATGAGAGAGAAGCGTAGTGCAGAATGCATGGACACAAGGAGAAGACAAGAACCGCTCCTTTGCGATGTGCGCAGAAGAAGCCGCTCGTCCGAGAAAAGCATCCGGCTGAAGTCGCTCTTTCTCGGCATGCGAGAGAGACGAGACCGCTGCTGAAGGCACACAGCGGCATTCGGGGAGAACCGCGATTTCTCGGCCAGCAACTGCAAACTCTCCGAAGCGGTTCAACGCGAGAGCCGATTTAGACGTGCGTGAGCGAAATAACGGAACTGTGATGCCAAGAACGTGTGAATTCTGCATACTGCATTGCCTGAAAACAGGGGTTTTTTTCTCCGCAGGAAAGAATCCACATCTCTCGACTTTCTGTAACGTCCTCTCTGAAAGCACAACGTGTGTCGCTCCTGGAACTTCTAGCTGCCTTATTAGAGGGGCTTTTCCCTTCCACTCTGTTCGTCACAGAATGCTGAAGTGTAGCATCGGAAAAACAGAGAAAAACGAAATGTCCCTAGGAATAAACGGAAAGGCATAAGAATGAGAGAGAAGCGTAGTGCAGAATGCATGGACACAAGGAGAAGACAAGAACCGCTCCTTTGCGATGTGCGCAGAAGAAGCCGCTCGTCCGAGAAAAGCATCCGGCTGAAGTCGCTCTTTCTCGGCATGCGAGAGAGACGAGACCGCTGCTGAAGGCACACAGCGGCATTCGGGGAGAACCGCGATTTAACGGCCAGCAACTGCAAACTCTCCGAAGCGGTTAACAGAGAGTGGCGCCGTCCACCCACGAGAGCGAAATAGCGCAATTGCTATGCCGAGAACGTGCGATTTCAGAATACTGCATTTCCTGAAAACAGGGGGTTTTTTCTCCGCAGGAAAGAATCCACATCTCTCGACTTTCTGTAACGTCCTCTCTGAAAGCACAACGTGTGTCGCTCCTGGAACTTCTAGCTGCCTTATTAGAGGGGCTTTTCCCTTCCACTCTGTTCGTCACAGAATGCTGAAGTGTAGCATCGGAAAAACAGAGAAAAACGAAATGTCCCTAGGAATCAAGGGTTAAGAATGAGAGAGAAGCGTAGTGCAGAATGCATGGACACAAGGAGAAGACAAGAACCGCTCCTTTGCGATGTGCGCAGAAGAAGCCGCTCGTCCGAGAAAAGCATCCGGCTGAATTCGCTCTTTCTCGGCATGCGAGAGAGACGAGACCGCTGCTGAAGGCACACAGCGGCATTCGGGGAGAACCGCGATTTCTCGGCCAGCAACTGCAAACTCTCCGAAGCGGTTCAACGCGAGAGCCGATTTAGACGTGCGTGAGCGAAATAACGGAACTGTGATGCCAAGAACGTGTGAATTCTGCATACTGCATTGCCTGAAAACAGGGGTTTTTTTCTCCGCAGGAAAGAATCCACATCTCTCGACTTTCTGTAACGTCCTCTCTGAAAGCACAACGTGTGTCGCTCCTGGAACTTCTAGCTGCCTTATTAGAGGGGCTTTTCCCTTCCAATCCGTTCGTCACAGAATGCTGAAGTGTAGCATCGGAAAAACAGAGAAAAACGAAATGTCCCTAGGAATAAACGGAAAGGCATAAGAATGAGAGAGAAGCGTAGTGCAGAATGCATGGACACAAGGAGAAGACAAGAACCGCTCCTTTGCGATGTGCGCAGAAGAAGCCGCTCGTCCGAGAAAAGCATCCGGCTGAAGTCGCTCTTTCTCGGCATGCGAGAGAGACGAGACCGCTGCTGAAGGCACACAGCGGCATTCGGGGAGAACCGCGATTTCTCGGCCAGCAACTGCAAACTCTCCGAAGCGGTTCAACGCGAGAGCCGATTTAGACGTGCGTGAGCGAAATAACGGAACTGTGATGCCAAGAACGTGTGAATTCTGCATACTGCATTGCCTGAAAACAGGGGTTTTTTTCTCCGCAGGAAAGAATCCACATCTCTCGACTTTCTGTAACGTCCTCTCTGAAAGCACAACGTGTGTCGCTCCTGGAACTTCTAGCTGCCTTATTAGAGGGGCTTTTCCCTTCCACTCTGTTCGTCACAGAATGCTGAAGTGTAGCATCGGAAAAACAGAGAAAAACGAAATGTCCCTAGGAATAAACGGAAAGGCATAAGAATGAGAGAGAAGCGTAGTGCAGAATGCATGGACACAAGGAGAAGACAAGAACCGCTCCTTTGCGATGTGCGCAGAAGAAGCCGCTCGTCCGAGAAAAGCATCCGGCTGAAGTCGCTCTTTCTCGGCATGCGAGAGAGACGAGACCGCTGCTGAAGGCACACAGCGGCATTCGGGGAGAACCGCGATTTCTCGGCCAGCAACTGCAAACTCTCCGAAGCGGTTCAACGCGAGAGCCGATTTAGACGTGCGTGAGCGAAATAACGGAACTGTGATGCCAAGAACGTGTGAATTCTGCATACTGCATTGCCTGAAAACAGGGGTTTTTTTCTCCGCAGGAAAGAATCCACATCTCTCGACTTTCTGTAACGTCCTGTCTGAAAGCACAACGTGTGTCGCTCCTGGAACTTCTAGCTGCCTTATTAGAGGGGCTTTTCCCTTCCACTCTGTTCGTCACAGAATGCTGAAGTGTAGCATCGGAAAAACAGAGAAAAACGAAATGTCCCTAGGAATAAACGGAAAGGCATAAGAATGAGAGAGAAGCGTAGTGCAGAATGCATGGACACAAGGAGAAGACAAGAACCGCTCCTTTGCGATGTGCGCAGAAGAAGCCGCTCGTCCGAGAAAAGCATCCGGCTGAAGTCGCTCTTTCTCGGCATGCGAGAGAGACGAGACCGCTGCTGAAGGCACACAGCGGCATTCGGGGAGAACCGCGATTTCTCGGCCAGCAACTGCAAACTCTCCGAAGCGGTTAACAGAGAGTGGCGCCGTCCACCCACGAGAGCGAAATAGCGAAATTGCTATGCCGAGAACGTGCGATTTCAGAATACTGCATTTCCTGAAAACAGGGGGTTTTTTCTCCGCAGGAAAGAATCCACATCTCTCGACTTTCTGTAACGTCCTGTCTGAAAGCACAAGGTGTGTCGTTCCTGGAACTTCTAGCTGCCTTATTAGAGGGGCTTTTCCCTTCCACTCTGTTCGTCACAGAATGCTGAAGTGTAGCATCGGAAAAACAGAGAAAAACGAAATTTCCCTAGGAATAAACGGAAAGGCATAAGAATGAGAGAGAAGCGTAGTGCAGAATGCATGGACACAAGGAGAAGACAAGAACCGCTCCTTTGCGATGTGCGCAGAAGAAGCCGCTCGTCCGAGAAAAGCATCCGGCTGAAGTCGCTCTTTCTCGGCATGCGAGAGAGACGAGACCGCTGCTGAAGGCACACAGCGGCATTCGGGGAGAACCGCGATTTCTCGGCCAGCAACTGCAAACTCTCCGAAGCGGTTCAACGCGAGAGCCGATTTAGACGTGCGTGAGCGAAATAACGGAACTGTGATGCCAAGAACGTGTGAATTCTGCATACTGCATTGCCTGAAAACAGGGGGTTTTTTCTCCGCAGGAAAGAATCCACATCTCTCGACTTTCTGTAACGTCCTCTCTGAAAGCACAACGTGTGTCGCTCCTGGAACTTCTAGCTGCCTTATTAGAGGGGCTTTTCCCTTCCACTCTGTTCGTCACAGAATGCTGAAGTGTAGCATCGGAAAAACAGAGAAAAACGAAATGTCCCTAGGAATAAACGGAAAGGCATAAGAATGAGAGAGAAGCGTAGTGCAGAATGCATGGACACAAGGAGAAGACAAGAACCGCTCCTTTGCGATGTGCGCAGAAGAAGCCGCTCGTCCGAGAAAAGCATCCGGCTGAAGTCGCTCTTTCTCGGCATGCGAGAGAGACGAGACCGCTGCTGAAGGCACACAGCGGCATTCGGGGAGAACCGCGATTTCTCGGCCAGCAACTGCAAACTCTCCGAAGCGGTTCAACGCGAGAGCCGATTTAGACGTGCGTGAGCGAAATAACGGAACTGTGATGCCAAGAACGTGTGAATTCTGCATACTGCATTGCCTGAAAACAGGGGTTTTTTTCTCCGCAGGAAAGAATCCACATCTCTCGACTTTCTGTAACGTCCTCTCTGAAAGCACAACGTGTGTCGCTCCTGGAACTTCTAGCTGCCTTATTAGAGGGGCTTTTCCCTTCCAATCCGTTCGTCACAGAATGCTGAAGTGTAGCATCGGAAAAACAGAGAAAAACGAAATGTCGCTAGGAATCAAGGGTTAAGAATGAGAGAGAAGCGTAGTGCAGAATGCATGGACACAAGGAGAAGACAAGAACCGCTCCTTTGCGATGTGCGCAGAAGAAGCCGCTCGTCCGAGAAAAGCATCCGGCTGAAGTCGCTCTTTCTCGGCATGCGAGAGAGACGAGACCGCTGCTGAAGGCACACAGCGGCATTCGGGGAGAACCGCGATTTCTCGGCCAGCAACTGCAAACTCTCCGAAGCGGTTAACAGAGAGTGGCGCCGTCCACCCACGAGAGCGAAATAGCGAAATTGCTATGCCGAGAACGTGCGATTTCAGAATACTGCATTTCCTGAAAACAGGGGGTTTTTTCTCCGCAGGAAAGAATCCACATCTCTCGACTTTCTGTAACGTCCTGTCTGAAAGCACAAGGTGTGTCGCTCCTGGAACTTCTAGCTGCCTTATTAGAGGGGCTTTTCCCTTCCACTCTGTTCGTCACAGAATGCTGAAGTGTAGCATCGGAAAAACAGAGAAAAACGAAATGTCCCTAGGAATAAACGGAAAGGCATAAGAATGAGAGAGAAGCGTAGTGCAGAATGCATGGACACAAGGAGAAGACAAGAACCGCTCCTTTGCGATGTGCGCAGAAGAAGCCGCTCGTCCGAGAAAAGCATCCGGCTGAAGTCGCTCTTTCTCGGCATGCGAGAGAGACGAGACCGCTGCTGAAGGCACACAGCGGCATTCGGGGAGAACCGCGATTTCTCGGCCAGCAACTGCAAACTCTCCGAAGCGGTTCAACGCGAGAGCCGATTTAGACGTGCGTGAGCGAAATAACGGAACTGTGATGCCAAGAACGTGTGAATTCTGCATACTGCATTGCCTGAAAACAGGGGGTTTTTTCTCCGCAGGAAAGAATCCACATCTCTCGACTTTCTGTAACGTCCTCTCTGAAAGCACAACGTGTGTCGCTCCTGGAACTTCTATCTGCCTTATTAGAGGGGCTTTTCCCTTCCACTCTGTTCGTCACAGAATGCTGAAGTGTAGCATCGGAAAAACAGAGAAAAACGAAATGTCCCTAGGAATAAACGGAAAGGCATAAGAATGAGAGAGAAGCGTAGTGCAGAATGCATGGACACAAGGAGAAGACAAGAACCGCTCCTTTGCGATGTGCGCAGAAGAAGCCGCTCGTCCGAGAAAAGCATCCGGCTGAAGTCGCTCTTTCTCGGCATGCGAGAGAGACGAGACCGCTGCTGAAGGCACACAGCGGCATTCGGGGAGAACCGCGATTTCTCGGCCAGCAACTGCAAACTCTCCGAAGCGGTTCAACGCGAGAGCCGATTTAGACGTGCGTGAGCGAAATAACGGAACTGTGATGCCAAGAACGTGTGAATTCTGCATACTGCATTGCCTGAAAACAGGGGGTTTTTTCTCCGCAGGAAAGAATCCACATCTCTCGACTTTCTGTAACGTCCTGTCTGAAAGCACAACGTGTGTCGCTCCTGGAACTTCTAGCTGCCTTATTAGAGGGGCTTTTCCCTTCCAATCCGTTCGTCACAGAATGCTGAAGTGTAGCATCGGAAAAACAGAGAAAAACGAAATGTCCCTAGGAATAAACGGAAAGGCATAAGAATGAGAGAGAAGCGTAGTGCAGAATGCATGGACACAAGGAGAAGACAAGAACCGCTCCTTTGCGATGTGCGCAGAAGAAGCCGCTCGTCCGAGAAAAGCATCCGGCTGAAGTCGCTCTTTCTCGGCATGCGAGAGAGACGAGACCGCTGCTGAAGGCACACAGCGGCATTCGGGGAGAACCGCGATTTCTCGGCCAGCAACTGCAAACTCTCCGAAGCGGTTCAACGCGAGAGCCGATTTAGACGTGCGTGAGCGAAATAACGGAACTGTGATGCCAAGAACGTGTGAATTCTGCATACTGCATTGCCTGAAAACAGGGGTTTTTTTCTCCGCAGGAAAGAATCCACATCTCTCGACTTTCTGTAACGTCCTCTCTGAAAGCACAACGTGTGTCGCTCCTGGAACTTCTAGCTGCCTTATTAGAGGGGCTTTTCCCTTCCACTCTGTTCGTCACAGAATGCTGAAGTGTAGCATCGGAAAAACAGAGAAAAACGAAATGTCCCTAGGAATAAACGGAAAGGCATAAGAATGAGAGAGAAGCGTAGTGCAGAATGCATGGACACAAGGAGAAGACAAGAACCGCTCCTTTGCGATGTGCGCAGAAGAAGCCGCTCGTCCGAGAAAAGCATCCGGCTGAAGTCGCTCTTTCTCGGCATGCGAGAGAGACGAGACCGCTGCTGAAGGCACACAGCGGCATTCGGGGAGAACCGCGATTTAACGGCCAGCAACTGCAAACTCTCCGAAGCGGTTAACAGAGAGTGGCGCCGTCCACCCACGAGAGCGAAATAGCGCAATTGCTATGCCGAGAACGTGCGATTTCAGAATACTGCATTTCCTGAAAACAGGGGGTTTTTTCTCCGCAGGAAAGAATCCACATCTCTCGACTTTCTGTAACGTCCTCTCTGAAAGCACAACGTGTGTCGCTCCTGGAACTTCTAGCTGCCTTATTAGAGGGGCTTTTCCCTTCCACTCTGTTCGTCACAGAATGCTGAAGTGTAGCATCGGAAAAACAGAGAAAAACGAAATGTCCCTAGGAATCAAGGGTTAAGAATGAGAGAGAAGCGTAGTGCAGAATGCATGGACACAAGGAGAAGACAAGAACCGCTCCTTTGCGATGTGCGCAGAAGAAGCCGCTCGTCCGAGAAAAGCATCCGGCTGAATTCGCTCTTTCTCGGCATGCGAGAGAGACGAGACCGCTGCTGAAGGCACACAGCGGCATTCGGGGAGAACCGCGATTTCTCGGCCAGCAACTGCAAACTCTCCGAAGCGGTTCAACGCGAGAGCCGATTTAGACGTGCGTGAGCGAAATAACGGAACTGTGATGCCAAGAACGTGTGAATTCTGCATACTGCATTGCCTGAAAACAGGGGTTTTTTTCTCCGCAGGAAAGAATCCACATCTCTCGACTTTCTGTAACGTCCTCTCTGAAAGCACAACGTGTGTCGCTCCTGGAACTTCTAGCTGCCTTATTAGAGGGGCTTTTCCCTTCCAATCCGTTCGTCACAGAATGCTGAAGTGTAGCATCGGAAAAACAGAGAAAAACGAAATGTCCCTAGGAATAAACGGAAAGGCATAAGAATGAGAGAGAAGCGTAGTGCAGAATGCATGGACACAAGGAGAAGACAAGAACCGCTCCTTTGCGATGTGCGCAGAAGAAGCCGCTCGTCCGAGAAAAGCATCCGGCTGAAGTCGCTCTTTCTCGGCATGCGAGAGAGACGAGACCGCTGCTGAAGGCACACAGCGGCATTCGGGGAGAACCGCGATTTCTCGGCCAGCAACTGCAAACTCTCCGAAGCGGTTCAACGCGAGAGCCGATTTAGACGTGCGTGAGCGAAATAACGGAACTGTGATGCCAAGAACGTGTGAATTCTGCATACTGCATTGCCTGAAAACAGGGGTTTTTTTCTCCGCAGGAAAGAATCCACATCTCTCGACTTTCTGTAACGTCCTCTCTGAAAGCACAACGTGTGTCGCTCCTGGAACTTCTAGCTGCCTTATTAGAGGGGCTTTTCCCTTCCACTCTGTTCGTCACAGAATGCTGAAGTGTAGCATCGGAAAAACAGAGAAAAACGAAATGTCCCTAGGAATAAACGGAAAGGCATAAGAATGAGAGAGAAGCGTAGTGCAGAATGCATGGACACAAGGAGAAGACAAGAACCGCTCCTTTGCGATGTGCGCAGAAGAAGCCGCTCGTCCGAGAAAAGCATCCGGCTGAAGTCGCTCTTTCTCGGCATGCGAGAGAGACGAGACCGCTGCTGAAGGCACACAGCGGCATTCGGGGAGAACCGCGATTTCTCGGCCAGCAACTGCAAACTCTCCGAAGCGGTTCAACGCGAGAGCCGATTTAGACGTGCGTGAGCGAAATAACGGAACTGTGATGCCAAGAACGTGTGAATTCTGCATACTGCATTGCCTGAAAACAGGGGGTTTTTTCTCCGCAGGAAAGAATCCACATCTCTCGACTTTCTGTAACGTCCTGTCTGAAAGCACAACGTGTGTCGCTCCTGGAACTTCTAGCTGCCTTATTAGAGGGGCTTTTCCCTTCCACTCTGTTCGTCACAGAATGCTGAAGTGTAGCATCGGAAAAACAGAGAAAAACGAAATGTCCCTAGGAATAAACGGAAAGGCATAAGAATGAGAGAGAAGCGTAGTGCAGAATGCATGGACACAAGGAGAAGACAAGAACCGCTCCTTTGCGATGTGCGCAGAAGAAGCCGCTCGTCCGAGAAAAGCATCCGGCTGAAGTCGCTCTTTCTCGGCATGCGAGAGAGACGAGACCGCTGCTGAAGGCACACAGCGGCATTCGGGGAGAACCGCGATTTCTCGGCCAGCAACTGCAAACTCTCCGAAGCGGTTCAACGCGAGAGCCGATTTAGACGTGCGTGAGCGAAATAACGGAACTGTGATGCCAAGAACGTGTGAATTCTGCATACTGCATTGCCTGAAAACAGGGGTTTTTTTCTCCGCAGGAAAGAATCCACATCTCTCGACTTTCTGTAACGTCCTCTCTGAAAGCACAACGTGTGTCGCTCCTGGAACTTCTAGCTGCCTTATTAGAGGGGCTTTTCCCTTCCACTCTGTTCGTCACAGAATGCTGAAGTGTAGCATCGGAAAAACAGAGAAAAACGAAATGTCCCTAGGAATAAACGGAAAGGCATAAGAATGAGAGAGAAGCGTAGTGCAGAATGCATGGACACAAGGAGAAGACAAGAACCGCTCCTTTGCGATGTGCGCAGAAGAAGCCGCTCGTCCGAGAAAAGCATCCGGCTGAAGTCGCTCTTTCTCGGCATGCGAGAGAGACGAGACCGCTGCTGAAGGCACACAGCGGCATTCGGGGAGAACCGCGATTTAACGGCCAGCAACTGCAAACTCTCCGAAGCGGTTAACAGAGAGTGGCGCCGTCCACCCACGAGAGCGAAATAGCGCAATTGCTATGCCGAGAACGTGCGATTTCAGAATACTGCATTTCCTGAAAACAGGGGGTTTTTTCTCCGCAGGAAAGAATCCACATCTCTCGACTTTCTGTAACGTCCTCTCTGAAAGCACAACGTGTGTCGCTCCTGGAACTTCTAGCTGCCTTATTAGAGGGGCTTTTCCCTTCCACTCTGTTCGTCACAGAATGCTGAAGTGTAGCATCGGAAAAACAGAGAAAAACGAAATGTCCCTAGGAATCAAGGGTTAAGAATGAGAGAGAAGCGTAGTGCAGAATGCATGGACACAAGGAGAAGACAAGAACCGCTCCTTTGCGATGTGCGCAGAAGAAGCCGCTCGTCCGAGAAAAGCATCCGGCTGAATTCGCTCTTTCTCGGCATGCGAGAGAGACGAGACCGCTGCTGAAGGCACACAGCGGCATTCGGGGAGAACCGCGATTTCTCGGCCAGCAACTGCAAACTCTCCGAAGCGGTTCAACGCGAGAGCCGATTTAGACGTGCGTGAGCGAAATAACGGAACTGTGATGCCAAGAACGTGTGAATTCTGCATACTGCATTGCCTGAAAACAGGGGTTTTTTTCTCCGCAGGAAAGAATCCACATCTCTCGACTTTCTGTAACGTCCTCTCTGAAAGCACAACGTGTGTCGCTCCTGGAACTTCTAGCTGCCTTATTAGAGGGGCTTTTCCCTTCCAATCCGTTCGTCACAGAATGCTGAAGTGTAGCATCGGAAAAACAGAGAAAAACGAAATGTCCCTAGGAATAAACGGAAAGGCATAAGAATGAGAGAGAAGCGTAGTGCAGAATGCATGGACACAAGGAGAAGACAAGAACCGCTCCTTTGCGATGTGCGCAGAAGAAGCCGCTCGTCCGAGAAAAGCATCCGGCTGAAGTCGCTCTTTCTCGGCATGCGAGAGAGACGAGACCGCTGCTGAAGGCACACAGCGGCATTCGGGGAGAACCGCGATTTCTCGGCCAGCAACTGCAAACTCTCCGAAGCGGTTCAACGCGAGAGCCGATTTAGACGTGCGTGAGCGAAATAACGGAACTGTGATGCCAAGAACGTGTGAATTCTGCATACTGCATTGCCTGAAAACAGGGGTTTTTTTCTCCGCAGGAAAGAATCCACATCTCTCGACTTTCTGTAACGTCCTCTCTGAAAGCACAACGTGTGTCGCTCCTGGAACTTCTAGCTGCCTTATTAGAGGGGCTTTTCCCTTCCACTCTGTTCGTCACAGAATGCTGAAGTGTAGCATCGGAAAAACAGAGAAAAACGAAATGTCCCTAGGAATAAACGGAAAGGCATAAGAATGAGAGAGAAGCGTAGTGCAGAATGCATGGACACAAGGAGAAGACAAGAACCGCTCCTTTGCGATGTGCGCAGAAGAAGCCGCTCGTCCGAGAAAAGCATCCGGCTGAAGTCGCTCTTTCTCGGCATGCGAGAGAGACGAGACCGCTGCTGAAGGCACACAGCGGCATTCGGGGAGAACCGCGATTTCTCGGCCAGCAACTGCAAACTCTCCGAAGCGGTTCAACGCGAGAGCCGATTTAGACGTGCGTGAGCGAAATAACGGAACTGTGATGCCAAGAACGTGTGAATTCTGCATACTGCATTGCCTGAAAACAGGGGTTTTTTTCTCCGCAGGAAAGAATCCACATCTCTCGACTTTCTGTAACGTCCTGTCTGAAAGCACAACGTGTGTCGCTCCTGGAACTTCTAGCTGCCTTATTAGAGGGGCTTTTCCCTTCCACTCTGTTCGTCACAGAATGCTGAAGTGTAGCATCGGAAAAACAGAGAAAAACGAAATGTCCCTAGGAATAAACGGAAAGGCATAAGAATGAGAGAGAAGCGTAGTGCAGAATGCATGGACACAAGGAGAAGACAAGAACCGCTCCTTTGCGATGTGCGCAGAAGAAGCCGCTCGTCCGAGAAAAGCATCCGGCTGAAGTCGCTCTTTCTCGGCATGCGAGAGAGACGAGACCGCTGCTGAAGGCACACAGCGGCATTCGGGGAGAACCGCGATTTCTCGGCCAGCAACTGCAAACTCTCCGAAGCGGTTAACAGAGAGTGGCGCCGTCCACCCACGAGAGCGAAATAGCGAAATTGCTATGCCGAGAACGTGCGATTTCAGAATACTGCATTTCCTGAAAACAGGGGGTTTTTTCTCCGCAGGAAAGAATCCACATCTCTCGACTTTCTGTAACGTCCTGTCTGAAAGCACAAGGTGTGTCGTTCCTGGAACTTCTAGCTGCCTTATTAGAGGGGCTTTTCCCTTCCACTCTGTTCGTCACAGAATGCTGAAGTGTAGCATCGGAAAAACAGAGAAAAACGAAATTTCCCTAGGAATAAACGGAAAGGCATAAGAATGAGAGAGAAGCGTAGTGCAGAATGCATGGACACAAGGAGAAGACAAGAACCGCTCCTTTGCGATGTGCGCAGAAGAAGCCGCTCGTCCGAGAAAAGCATCCGGCTGAAGTCGCTCTTTCTCGGCATGCGAGAGAGACGAGACCGCTGCTGAAGGCACACAGCGGCATTCGGGGAGAACCGCGATTTCTCGGCCAGCAACTGCAAACTCTCCGAAGCGGTTCAACGCGAGAGCCGATTTAGACGTGCGTGAGCGAAATAACGGAACTGTGATGCCAAGAACGTGTGAATTCTGCATACTGCATTGCCTGAAAACAGGGGGTTTTTTCTCCGCAGGAAAGAATCCACATCTCTCGACTTTCTGTAACGTCCTCTCTGAAAGCACAACGTGTGTCGCTCCTGGAACTTCTATCTGCCTTATTAGAGGGGCTTTTCCCTTCCACTCTGTTCGTCACAGAATGCTGAAGTGTAGCATCGGAAAAACAGAGAAAAACGAAATGTCCCTAGGAATAAACGGAAAGGCATAAGAATGAGAGAGAAGCGTAGTGCAGAATGCATGGACACAAGGAGAAGACAAGAACCGCTCCTTTGCGATGTGCGCAGAAGAAGCCGCTCGTCCGAGAAAAGCATCCGGCTGAAGTCGCTCTTTCTCGGCATGCGAGAGAGACGAGACCGCTGCTGAAGGCACACAGCGGCATTCGGGGAGAACCGCGATTTCTCGGCCAGCAACTGCAAACTCTCCGAAGCGGTTCAACGCGAGAGCCGATTTAGACGTGCGTGAGCGAAATAACGGAACTGTGATGCCAAGAACGTGTGAATTCTGCATACTGCATTGCCTGAAAACAGGGGTTTTTTTCTCCGCAGGAAAGAATCCACATCTCTCGACTTTCTGTAACGTCCTCTCTGAAAGCACAACGTGTGTCGCTCCTGGAACTTCTAGCTGCCTTATTAGAGGGGCTTTTCCCTTCCACTCTGTTCGTCACAGAATGCTGAAGTGTAGCATCGGAAAAACAGAGAAAAACGAAATGTCCCTAGGAATAAACGGAAAGGCATAAGAATGAGAGAGAAGCGTAGTGCAGAATGCATGGACACAAGGAGAAGACAAGAACCGCTCCTTTGCGATGTGCGCAGAAGAAGCCGCTCGTCCGAGAAAAGCATCCGGCTGAAGTCGCTCTTTCTCGGCATGCGAGAGAGACGAGACCGCTGCTGAAGGCACACAGCGGCATTCGGGGAGAACCGCGATTTCTCGGCCAGCAACTGCAAACTCTCCGAAGCGGTTCAACGCGAGAGCCGATTTAGACGTGCGTGAGCGAAATAACGGAACTGTGATGCCAAGAACGTGTGAATTCTGCATACTGCATTGCCTGAAAACAGGGGTTTTTTTCTCCGCAGGAAAGAATCCACATCTCTCGACTTTCTGTAACGTCCTGTCTGAAAGCACAACGTGTGTCGCTCCTGGAACTTCTAGCTGCCTTATTAGAGGGGCTTTTCCCTTCCACTCTGTTCGTCACAGAATGCTGAAGTGTAGCATCGGAAAAACAGAGAAAAACGAAATGTCCCTAGGAATAAACGGAAAGGCATAAGAATGAGAGAGAAGCGTAGTGCAGAATGCATGGACACAAGGAGAAGACAAGAACCGCTCCTTTGCGATGTGCGCAGAAGAAGCCGCTCGTCCGAGAAAAGCATCCGGCTGAAGTCGCTCTTTCTCGGCATGCGAGAGAGACGAGACCGCTGCTGAAGGCACACAGCGGCATTCGGGGAGAACCGCGATTTCTCGGCCAGCAACTGCAAACTCTCCGAAGCGGTTAACAGAGAGTGGCGCCGTCCACCCACGAGAGCGAAATAGCGAAATTGCTATGCCGAGAACGTGCGATTTCAGAATACTGCATTTCCTGAAAACAGGGGGTTTTTTCTCCGCAGGAAAGAATCCACATCTCTCGACTTTCTGTAACGTCCTGTCTGAAAGCACAAGGTGTTTCGTTCCTGGAACTTCTAGCTGCCTTATTAGAGGGGCTTTTCCCTTCCACTCTGTTCGTCACAGAATGCTGAAGTGTAGCATCGGAAAAACAGAGAAAAACGAAATTTCCCTAGGAATAAACGGAAAGGCATAAGAATGAGAGAGAAGCGTAGTGCAGAATGCATGGACACAAGGAGAAGACAAGAACCGCTCCTTTGCGATGTGCGCAGAAGAAGCCGCTCGTCCGAGAAAAGCATCCGGCTGAAGTCGCTCTTTCTCGGCATGCGAGAGAGACGAGACCGCTGCTGAAGGCACACAGCGGCATTCGGGGAGAACCGCGATTTCTCGGCCAGCAACTGCAAACTCTCCGAAGCGGTTCAACGCGAGAGCCGATTTAGACGTGCGTGAGCGAAATAACGGAACTGTGATGCCAAGAACGTGTGAATTCTGCATACTGCATTGCCTGAAAACAGGGGGTTTTTTCTCCGCAGGAAAGAATCCACATCTCTCGACTTTCTGTAACGTCCTCTCTGAAAGCACAACGTGTGTCGCTCCTGGAACTTCTATCTGCCTTATTAGAGGGGCTTTTCCCTTCCACTCTGTTCGTCACAGAATGCTGAAGTGTAGCATCGGAAAAACAGAGAAAAACGAAATGTCCCTAGGAATAAACGGAAAGGCATAAGAATGAGAGAGAAGCGTAGTGCAGAATGCATGGACACAAGGAGAAGACAAGAACCGCTCCTTTGCGATGTGCGCAGAAGAAGCCGCTCGTCCGAGAAAAGCATCCGGCTGAAGTCGCTCTTTCTCGGCATGCGAGAGAGACGAGACCGCTGCTGAAGGCACACAGCGGCATTCGGGGAGAACCGCGATTTCTCGGCCAGCAACTGCAAACTCTCCGAAGCGGTTAACAGAGAGTGGCGCCGTCCACCCACGAGAGCGAAATAGCGAAATTGCTATGCCGAGAACGTGCGATTTCAGAATACTGCATTTCCTGAAAACAGGGGGTTTTTTCTCCGCAGGAAAGAATCCACATCTCTCGACTTTCTGTAACGTCCTGTCTGAAAGCACAAGGTGTGTCGCTCCTGGAACTTCTAGCTGCCTTATTAGAGGGGCTTTTCCCTTCCACTCTGTTCGTCACAGAATGCTGAAGTGTAGCATCGGAAAAACAGAGAAAAACGAAATGTCCCTAGGAATAAACGGAAAGGCATAAGAATGAGAGAGAAGCGTAGTGCAGAATGCATGGACACAAGGAGAAGACAAGAACCGCTCCTTTGCGATGTGCGCAGAAGAAGCCGCTCGTCCGAGAAAAGCATCCGGCTGAAGTCGCTCTTTCTCGGCATGCGAGAGAGACGAGACCGCTGCTGAAGGCACACAGCGGCATTCGGGGAGAACCGCGATTTCTCGGCCAGCAACTGCAAACTCTCCGAAGCGGTTCAACGCGAGAGCCGATTTAGACGTGCGTGAGCGAAATAACGGAACTGTGATGCCAAGAACGTGTGAATTCTGCATACTGCATTGCCTGAAAACAGGGGGTTTTTTCTCCGCAGGAAAGAATCCACATCTCTCGACTTTCTGTAACGTCCTCTCTGAAAGCACAACGTGTGTCGCTCCTGGAACTTCTAGCTGCCTTATTAGAGGGGCTTTTCCCTTCCAATCCGTTCGTCACAGAATGCTGAAGTGTAGCATCGGAAAAACAGAGAAAAACGAAATGTCGCTAGGAATCAAGGGTTAAGAATGAGAGAGAAGCGTAGTGCAGAATGCATGGACACAAGGAGAAGACAAGAACCGCTCCTTTGCGATGTGCGCAGAAGAAGCCGCTCGTCCGAGAAAAGCATCCGGCTGAAGTCGCTCTTTCTCGGCATGCGAGAGAGACGAGACCGCTGCTGAAGGCACACAGCGGCATTCGGGGAGAACCGCGATTTCTCGGCCAGCAACTGCAAACTCTCCGAAGCGGTTAACAGAGAGTGGCGCCGTCCACCCACGAGAGCGAAATAGCGAAATTGCTATGCCGAGAACGTGCGATTTCAGAATACTGCATTTCCTGAAAACAGGGGGTTTTTTCTCCGCAGGAAAGAATCCACATCTCTCGACTTTCTGTAACGTCCTCTCTGAAAGCACAACGTGTGTCGCTCCTGGAACTTCTAGCTGCCTTATTAGAGGGGCTTTTCCCTTCCACTCTGTTCGTCACAGAATGCTGAAGTGTAGCATCGGAAAAACAGAGAAAAACGAAATGTCCCTAGGAATAAACGGAAAGGCATAAGAATGAGAGAGAAGCGTAGTGCAGAATGCATGGACACAAGGAGAAGACAAGAACCGCTCCTTTGCGATGTGCGCAGAAGAAGCCGCTCGTCCGAGAAAAGCATCCGGCTGAAGTCGCTCTTTCTCGGCATGCGAGAGAGACGAGACCGCTGCTGAAGGCACACAGCGGCATTCGGGGAGAACCGCGATTTAACGGCCAGCAACTGCAAACTCTCCGAAGCGGTTAACAGAGAGTGGCGCCGTCCACCCACGAGAGCGAAATAGCGCAATTGCTATGCCGAGAACGTGCGATTTCAGAATACTGCATTTCCTGAAAACAGGGGGTTTTTTCTCCGCAGGAACGAATCCACATCTCTCGACTTTCTGTAACGTCCTCTCTGAAAGCACAACGTGTGTCGCTCCTGGAACTTCTAGCTGCCTTATTAGAGGGGCTTTTCCCTTCCACTCTGTTCGTCACAGAATGCTGAAGTGTAGCATCGGAAAAACAGAGAAAAACGAAATGTCCCTAGGAATCAAGGGTTAAGAATGAGAGAGAAGCGTAGTGCAGAATGCATGGACACAAGGAGAAGACAAGAACCGCTCCTTTGCGATGTGCGCAGAAGAAGCCGCTCGTCCGAGAAAAGCATCCGGCTGAAGTCGCTCTTTCTCGGCATGCGAGAGAGACGAGACCGCTGCTGAAGGCACACAGCGGCATTCGGGGAGAACCGCGATTTCTCGGCCAGCAACTGCAAACTCTCCGAAGCGGTTCAACGCGAGAGCCGATTTAGACGTGCGTGAGCGAAATAACGGAACTGTGATGCCAAGAACGTGTGAATTCTGCATACTGCATTGCCTGAAAACAGGGGTTTTTTTCTCCGCAGGAAAGAATCCACATCTCTCGACTTTCTGTAACGTCCTCTCTGAAAGCACAACGTGTGTCGCTCCTGGAACTTCTAGCTGCCTTATTAGAGGGGCTTTTCCCTTCCAATCCGTTCGTCACAGAATGCTGAAGTGTAGCATCGGAAAAACAGAGAAAAACGAAATGTCGCTAGGAATCAAGGGTTAAGAATGAGAGAGAAGCGTAGTGCAGAATGCATGGACACAAGGAGAAGACAAGAACCGCTCCTTTGCGATGTGCGCAGAAGAAGCCGCTCGTCCGAGAAAAGCATCCGGCTGAAGTCGCTCTTTCTCGGCATGCGAGAGAGACGAGACCGCTGCTGAAGGCACACAGCGGCATTCGGGGAGAACCGCGATTTCTCGGCCAGCAACTGCAAACTCTCCGAAGCAGTTAACAGAGAGTGGCGCCGTCCACCCACGAGAGCGAAATAGCGAAATTGCTATGCCGAGAACGTGCGATTTCAGAATACTGCATTTCCTGAAAACAGGGGTTTTTTTCTCCGCAGGAAAGAATCCACATCTCTCGACTTTCTGTAACGTCCTCTCTGAAAGCACAAGGTGTGTCGTTCCTGGAACTTCTAGCTGCCTTATTAGAGGGGCTTTTCCCTTCCACTCTGTTCGTCACAGAATGCTGAAGTGTAGCATCGGAAAAACAGAGAAAAACGAAATGTCCCTAGGAATAAACGGAAAGGCATAAGAATGAGAGAGAAGCGTAGTGCAGAATGCATGGACACAAGGAGAAGACAAGAACCGCTCCTTTGCGATGTGCGCAGAAGAAGCCGCTCGTCCGAGAAAAGCATCCGGCTGAAGTCGCTCTTTCTCGGCATGCGAGAGAGACGAGACCGCTGCTGAAGGCACACAGCGGCATTCGGGGAGAACCGCGATTTCTCGGCCAGCAACTGCAAACTCTCCGAAGCGGTTCAACGCGAGAGCCGATTTAGACGTGCGTGAGCGAAATAACGGAACTGTGATGCCAAGAACGTGTGAATTCTGCATACTGCATTGCCTGAAAACAGGGTTTTTTTTCTCCGCAGGAAAGAATCCACATCTCTCGACTTTCTGTAACGTCCTCTCTGAAAGCACAACGTGTGTCGCTCCTGGAACTTCTAGCTGCCTTATTAGAGGGGCTTTTCCCTTCCACTCTGTTCGTCACAGAATGCTGAAGTGTAGCATCGGAAAAACAGAGAAAAACGAAATGTCCCTAGGAATAAACGGAAAGGCATAAGAATGAGAGAGAAGCGTAGTGCAGAATGCATGGACACAAGGAGAAGACAAGAACCGCTCCTTTGCGATGTGCGCAGAAGAAGCCGCTCGTCCGAGAAAAGCATCCGGCTGAAGTCGCTCTTTCTCGGCATGCGAGAGAGACGAGACCGCTGCTGAAGGCACACAGCGGCATTCGGGGAGAACCGCGATTTCTCGGCCAGCAACTGCAAACTCTCCGAAGCGGTTCAACGCGAGAGCCGATTTAGACGTGCGTGAGCGAAATAACGGAACTGTGATGCCAAGAACGTGTGAATTCTGCATACTGCATTGCCTGAAAACAGGGGTTTTTTTCTCCGCAGGAAAGAATCCACATCTCTCGACTTTCTGTAACGTCCTCTCTGAAAGCACAACGTGTGTCGCTCCTGGAACTTCTAGCTGCCTTATTAGAGGGGCTTTTCCCTTCCAATCCGTTCGTCACAGAATGCTGAAGTGTAGCATCGGAAAAACAGAGAAAAACGAAATGTCGCTAGGAATCAAGGGTTAAGAATGAGAGAGAAGCGTAGTGCAGAATGCATGGACACAAGGAGAAGACAAGAACCGCTCCTTTGCGATGTGCGCAGAAGAAGCCGCTCGTCCGAGAAAAGCATCCGGCTGAAGTCGCTCTTTCTCGGCATGCGAGAGAGACGAGACCGCTGCTGAAGGCACACAGCGGCATTCGGGGAGAACCGCGATTTCTCGGCCAGCAACTGCAAACTCTCCGAAGCAGTTAACAGAGAGTGGCGCCGTCCACCCACGAGAGCGAAATAGCGAAATTGCTATGCCGAGAACGTGCGATTTCAGAATACTGCATTTCCTGAAAACAGGGGTTTTTTTCTCCGCAGGAAAGAATCCACATCTCTCGACTTTCTGTAACGTCCTCTCTGAAAGCACAAGGTGTGTCGTTCCTGGAACTTCTAGCTGCCTTATTAGAGGGGCTTTTCCCTTCCACTCTGTTCGTCACAGAATGCTGAAGTGTAGCATCGGAAAAACAGAGAAAAACGAAATGTCCCTAGGAATAAACGGAAAGGCATAAGAATGAGAGAGAAGCGTAGTGCAGAATGCATGGACACAAGGAGAAGACAAGAACCGCTCCTTTGCGATGTGCGCAGAAGAAGCCGCTCGTCCGAGAAAAGCATCCGGCTGAAGTCGCTCTTTCTCGGCATGCGAGAGAGACGAGACCGCTGCTGAAGGCACACAGCGGCATTCGGGGAGAACCGCGATTTCTCGGCCAGCAACTGCAAACTCTCCGAAGCGGTTCAACGCGAGAGCCGATTTAGACGTGCGTGAGCGAAATAACGGAACTGTGATGCCAAGAACGTGTGAATTCTGCATACTGCATTGCCTGAAAACAGGGGGTTTTTTCTCCGCAGGAAAGAATCCACATCTCTCGACTTTCTGTAACGTCCTCTCTGAAAGCACAACGTGTGTCGCTCCTGGAACTTCTAGCTGCCTTATTAGAGGGGCTTTTCCCTTCCAATCCGTTCGTCACAGAATGCTGAAGTGTAGCATCGGAAAAACAGAGAAAAACGAAATGTCGCTAGGAATCAAGGGTTAAGAATGAGAGAGAAGCGTAGTGCAGAATGCATGGACACAAGGAGAAGACAAGAACCGCTCCTTTGCGATGTGCGCAGAAGAAGCCGCTCGTCCGAGAAAAGCATCCGGCTGAAGTCGCTCTTTCTCGGCATGCGAGAGAGACGAGACCGCTGCTGAAGGCACACAGCGGCATTCGGGGAGAACCGCGATTTCTCGGCCAGCAACTGCAAACTCTCCGAAGCGGTTAACAGAGAGTGGCGCCGTCCACCCACGAGAGCGAAATAGCGAAATTGCTATGCCGAGAACGTGCGATTTCAGAATACTGCATTTCCTGAAAACAGGGGGTTTTTTCTCCGCAGGAAAGAATCCACATCTCTCGACTTTCTGTAACGTCCTCTCTGAAAGCACAACGTGTGTCGCTCCTGGAACTTCTAGCTGCCTTATTAGAGGGGCTTTTCCCTTCCACTCTGTTCGTCACAGAATGCTGAAGTGTAGCATCGGAAAAACAGAGAAAAACGAAATGTCCCTAGGAATAAACGGAAAGGCATAAGAATGAGAGAGAAGCGTAGTGCAGAATGCATGGACACAAGGAGAAGACAAGAACCGCTCCTTTGCGATGTGCGCAGAAGAAGCCGCTCGTCCGAGAAAAGCATCCGGCTGAAGTCGCTCTTTCTCGGCATGCGAGAGAGACGAGACCGCTGCTGAAGGCACACAGCGGCATTCGGGGAGAACCGCGATTTCTCGGCCAGCAACTGCAAACTCTCCGAAGCGGTTAACAGAGAGTGGCGCCGTCCACCCACGAGAGCGAAATAGCGCAATTGCTATGCCGAGAACGTGCGATTTCAGAATACTGCATTTCCTGAAAACAGGGGGTTTTTTCTCCGCAGGAACGAATCCACATCTCTCGACTTTCTGTAACGTCCTCTCTGAAAGCACAACGTGTGTCGCTCCTGGAACTTCTAGCTGCCTTATTAGAGGGGCTTTTCCCTTCCACTCTGTTCGTCACAGAATGCTGAAGTGTAGCATCGGAAAAACAGAGAAAAACGAAATGTCCCTAGGAATCAAGGGTTAAGAATGAGAGAGAAGCGTAGTGCAGAATGCATGGACACAAGGAGAAGACAAGAACCGCTCCTTTGCGATGTGCGCAGAAGAAGCCGCTCGTCCGAGAAAAGCATCCGGCTGAAGTCGCTCTTTCTCGGCATGCGAGAGAGACGAGACCGCTGCTGAAGGCACACAGCGGCATTCGGGGAGAACCGCGATTTCTCGGCCAGCAACTGCAAACTCTCCGAAGCGGTTCAACGCGAGAGCCGATTTAGACGTGCGTGAGAGAAATAACGGAACTGTGATGCCAAGAACGTGTGAATTCTGCATACTGCATTGCCTGAAAACAGGGGTTTTTTTCTCCGCAGGAAAGAATCCACATCTCTCGACTTTCTGTAACGTCCTGTCTGAAAGCACAAGGTGTGTCGTTCCTGGAACTTCTAGCTGCCTTATTAGAGGGGCTTTTCCCTTCCAATCCGTTCGTCACAGAATGCTGAAGTGTAGCATCGGAAAAACAGAGAAAAACGAAATGTCGCTAGGAATCAAGGGTTAAGAATGAGAGAGAAGCGTAGTGCAGAATGCATGGACACAAGGAGAAGACAAGAACCGCTCCTTTGCGATGTGCGCAGAAGAAGCCGCTCGTCCGAGAAAAGCATCCGGCTGAAGTCGCTCTTTCTCGGCATGCGAGAGAGACGAGACCGCTGCTGAAGGCACACAGCGGCATTCGGGGAGAACCGCGATTTCTCGGCCAGCAACTGCAAACTCTCCGAAGCAGTTAACAGAGAGTGGCGCCGTCCACCCACGAGAGCGAAATAGCGAAATTGCTATGCCGAGAACGTGCGATTTCAGAATACTGCATTTCCTGAAAACAGGGGTTTTTTTCTCCGCAGGAAAGAATCCACATCTCTCGACTTTCTGTAACGTCCTCTCTGAAAGCACAAGGTGTGTCGTTCCTGGAACTTCTAGCTGCCTTATTAGAGGGGCTTTTCCCTTCCACTCTGTTCGTCACAGAATGCTGAAGTGTAGCATCGGAAAAACAGAGAAAAACGAAATGTCCCTAGGAATAAACGGAAAGGCATAAGAATGAGAGAGAAGCGTAGTGCAGAATGCATGGACACAAGGAGAAGACAAGAACCGCTCCTTTGCGATGTGCGCAGAAGAAGCCGCTCGTCCGAGAAAAGCATCCGGCTGAAGTCGCTCTTTCTCGGCATGCGAGAGAGACGAGACCGCTGCTGAAGGCACACAGCGGCATTCGGGGAGAACCGCGATTTCTCGGCCAGCAACTGCAAACTCTCCGAAGCGGTTCAACGCGAGAGCCGATTTAGACGTGCGTGAGCGAAATAACGGAACTGTGATGCCAAGAACGTGTGAATTCTGCATACTGCATTGCCTGAAAACAGGGGGTTTTTTCTCCGCAGGAAAGAATCCACATCTCTCGACTTTCTGTAACGTCCTGTCTGAAAGCACAACGTGTGTCGCTCCTGGAACTTCTAGCTGCCTTATTAGAGGGGCTTTTCCCTTCCAATCCGTTCGTCACAGAATGCTGAAGTGTAGCATCGGAAAAACAGAGAAAAACGAAATGTCCCTAGGAATAAACGGAAAGGCATAAGAATGAGAGAGAAGCGTAGTGCAGAATGCATGGACACAAGGAGAAGACAAGAACCGCTCCTTTGCGATGTGCGCAGAAGAAGCCGCTCGTCCGAGAAAAGCATCCGGCTGAAGTCGCTCTTTCTCGGCATGCGAGAGAGACGAGACCGCTGCTGAAGGCACACAGCGGCATTCGGGGAGAACCGCGATTTCTCGGCCAGCAACTGCAAACTCTCCGAAGCGGTTCAACGCGAGAGCCGATTTAGACGTGCGTGAGCGAAATAACGGAACTGTGATGCCAAGAACGTGTGAATTCTGCATACTGCATTGCCTGAAAACAGGGGTTTTTTTCTCCGCAGGAAAGAATCCACATCTCTCGACTTTCTGTAACGTCCTCTCTGAAAGCACAACGTGTGTCGCTCCTGGAACTTCTAGCTGCCTTATTAGAGGGGCTTTTCCCTTCCAATCCGTTCGTCACAGAATGCTGAAGTGTAGCATCGGAAAAACAGAGAAAAACGAAATGTCGCTAGGAATCAAGGGTTAAGAATGAGAGAGAAGCGTAGTGCAGAATGCATGGACACAAGGAGAAGACAAGAACCGCTCCTTTGCGATGTGCGCAGAAGAAGCCGCTCGTCCGAGAAAAGCATCCGGCTGAAGTCGCTCTTTCTCGGCATGCGAGAGAGACGAGACCGCTGCTGAAGGCACACAGCGGCATTCGGGGAGAACCGCGATTTCTCGGCCAGCAACTGCAAACTCTCCGAAGCAGTTAACAGAGAGTGGCGCCGTCCACCCACGAGAGCGAAATAGCGAAATTGCTATGCCGAGAACGTGCGATTTCAGAATACTGCATTTCCTGAAAACAGGGGTTTTTTTCTCCGCAGGAAAGAATCCACATCTCTCGACTTTCTGTAACGTCCTCTCTGAAAGCACAAGGTGTGTCGTTCCTGGAACTTCTAGCTGCCTTATTAGAGGGGCTTTTCCCTTCCACTCTGTTCGTCACAGAATGCTGAAGTGTAGCATCGGAAAAACAGAGAAAAACGAAATGTCCCTAGGAATAAACGGAAAGGCATAAGAATGAGAGAGAAGCGTAGTGCAGAATGCATGGACACAAGGAGAAGACAAGAACCGCTCCTTTGCGATGTGCGCAGAAGAAGCCGCTCGTCTGAGAAAAGCATCCGGCTGAAGTCGCTCTTTCTCGGCATGCGAGAGAGACGAGACCGCTGCTGAAGGCACACAGCGGCATTCGGGGAGAACCGCGATTTCTCGGCCAGCAACTGCAAACTCTCCGAAGCGGTTCAACGCGAGAGCCGATTTAGACGTGCGTGAGCGAAATAACGGAACTGTGATGCCAAGAACGTGTGAATTCTGCATACTGCATTGCCTGAAAACAGGGGGTTTTTTCTCCGCAGGAAAGAATCCACATCTCTCGACTTTCTGTAACGTCCTCTCTGAAAGCACAACGTGTGTCGCTCCTGGAACTTCTAGCTGCCTTATTAGAGGGGCTTTTCCCTTCCAATCCGTTCGTCACAGAATGCTGAAGTGTAGCATCGGAAAAACAGAGAAAAACGAAATGTCGCTAGGAATCAAGGGTTAAGAATGAGAGAGAAGCGTAGTGCAGAATGCATGGACACAAGGAGAAGACAAGAACCGCTCCTTTGCGATGTGCGCAGAAGAAGCCGCTCGTCCGAGAAAAGCATCCGGCTGAAGTCGCTCTTTCTCGGCATGCGAGAGAGACGAGACCGCTGCTGAAGGCACACAGCGGCATTCGGGGAGAACCGCGATTTCTCGGCCAGCAACTGCAAACTCTCCGAAGCGGTTAACAGAGAGTGGCGCCGTCCACCCACGAGAGCGAAATAGCGAAATTGCTATGCCGAGAACGTGCGATTTCAGAATACTGCATTTCCTGAAAACAGGGGGTTTTTTCTCCGCAGGAAAGAATCCACATCTCTCGACTTTCTGTAACGTCCTCTCTGAAAGCACAACGTGTGTCGCTCCTGGAACTTCTAGCTGCCTTATTAGAGGGGCTTTTCCCTTCCACTCTGTTCGTCACAGAATGCTGAAGTGTAGCATCGGAAAAACAGAGAAAAACGAAATGTCCCTAGGAATAAACGGAAAGGCATAAGAATGAGAGAGAAGCGTAGTGCAGAATGCATGGACACAAGGAGAAGACAAGAACCGCTCCTTTGCGATGTGCGCAGAAGAAGCCGCTCGTCCGAGAAAAGCATCCGGCTGAAGTCGCTCTTTCTCGGCATGCGAGAGAGACGAGACCGCTGCTGAAGGCACACAGCGGCATTCGGGGAGAACCGCGATTTCTCGGCCAGCAACTGCAAACTCTCCGAAGCGGTTAACAGAGAGTGGCGCCGTCCACCCACGAGAGCGAAATAGCGCAATTGCTATGCCGAGAACGTGCGATTTCAGAATACTGCATTTCCTGAAAACAGGGGGTTTTTTCTCCGCAGGAACGAATCCACATCTCTCGACTTTCTGTAACGTCCTCTCTGAAAGCACAACGTGTGTCGCTCCTGGAACTTCTAGCTGCCTTATTAGAGGGGCTTTTCCCTTCCACTCTGTTCGTCACAGAATGCTGAAGTGTAGCATCGGAAAAACAGAGAAAAACGAAATGTCCCTAGGAATCAAGGGTTAAGAATGAGAGAGAAGCGTAGTGCAGAATGCATGGACACAAGGAGAAGACAAGAACCGCTCCTTTGCGATGTGCGCAGAAGAAGCCGCTCGTCCGAGAAAAGCATCCGGCTGAAGTCGCTCTTTCTCGGCATGCGAGAGAGACGAGACCGCTGCTGAAGGCACACAGCGGCATTCGGGGAGAACCGCGATTTCTCGGCCAGCAACTGCAAACTCTCCGAAGCGGTTCAACGCGAGAGCCGATTTAGACGTGCGTGAGCGAAATAACGGAACTGTGATGCCAAGAACGTGTGAATTCTGCATACTGCATTGCCTGAAAACAGGGGTTTTTTTCTCCGCAGGAAAGAATCCACATCTCTCGACTTTCTGTAACGTCCTCTCTGAAAGCACAACGTGTGTCGCTCCTGGAACTTCTAGCTGCCTTATTAGAGGGGCTTTTCCCTTCCAATCCGTTCGTCACAGAATGCTGAAGTGTAGCATCGGAAAAACAGAGAAAAACGAAATGTCGCTAGGAATCAAGGGTTAAGAATGAGAGAGAAGCGTAGTGCAGAATGCATGGACACAAGGAGAAGACAAGAACCGCTCCTTTGCGATGTGCGCAGAAGAAGCCGCTCGTCCGAGAAAAGCATCCGGCTGAAGTCGCTCTTTCTCGGCATGCGAGAGAGACGAGACCGCTGCTGAAGGCACACAGCGGCATTCGGGGAGAACCGCGATTTCTCGGCCAGCAACTGCAAACTCTCCGAAGCAGTTAACAGAGAGTGGCGCCGTCCACCCACGAGAGCGAAATAGCGAAATTGCTATGCCGAGAACGTGCGATTTCAGAATACTGCATTTCCTGAAAACAGGGGTTTTTTTCTCCGCAGGAAAGAATCCACATCTCTCGACTTTCTGTAACGTCCTCTCTGAAAGCACAAGGTGTGTCGTTCCTGGAACTTCTAGCTGCCTTATTAGAGGGGCTTTTCCCTTCCACTCTGTTCGTCACAGAATGCTGAAGTGTAGCATCGGAAAAACAGAGAAAAACGAAATGTCCCTAGGAATAAACGGAAAGGCATAAGAATGAGAGAGAAGCGTAGTGCAGAATGCATGGACACAAGGAGAAGACAAGAACCGCTCCTTTGCGATGTGCGCAGAAGAAGCCGCTCGTCCGAGAAAAGCATCCGGCTGAAGTCGCTCTTTCTCGGCATGCGAGAGAGACGAGACCGCTGCTGAAGGCACACAGCGGCATTCGGGGAGAACCGCGATTTCTCGGCCAGCAACTGCAAACTCTCCGAAGCGGTTCAACGCGAGAGCCGATTTAGACGTGCGTGAGCGAAATAACGGAACTGTGATGCCAAGAACGTGTGAATTCTGCATACTGCATTGCCTGAAAACAGGGGGTTTTTTCTCCGCAGGAAAGAATCCACATCTCTCGACTTTCTGTAACGTCCTGTCTGAAAGCACAACGTGTGTCGCTCCTGGAACTTCTAGCTGCCTTATTAGAGGGGCTTTTCCCTTCCAATCCGTTCGTCACAGAATGCTGAAGTGTAGCATCGGAAAAACAGAGAAAAACGAAATGTCCCTAGGAATAAACGGAAAGGCATAAGAATGAGAGAGAAGCGTAGTGCAGAATGCATGGACACAAGGAGAAGACAAGAACCGCTCCTTTGCGATGTGCGCAGAAGAAGCCGCTCGTCCGAGAAAAGCATCCGGCTGAAGTCGCTCTTTCTCGGCATGCGAGAGAGACGAGACCGCTGCTGAAGGCACACAGCGGCATTCGGGGAGAACCGCGATTTCTCGGCCAGCAACTGCAAACTCTCCGAAGCGGTTCAACGCGAGAGCCTATTTAGACGTGCGTGAGCGAAATAACGGAACTGTGATGCCAAGAACGTGTGAATTCTGCATACTGCATTGCCTGAAAACAGGGGTTTTTTTCTCCGCAGGAAAGAATCCACATCTCTCGACTTTCTGTAACGTCCTGTCTGAAAGCACAACGTGTGTCGCTCCTGGAACTTCTAGCTGCCTTATTAGAGGGGCTTTTCCCTTCCACTCTGTTCGTCACAGAATGCTGAAGTGTAGCATCGGAAAAACAGAGAAAAACGAAATGTCCCTAGGAATAAACGGAAAGGCATAAGAATGAGAGAGAAGCGTAGTGCAGAATGCATGGACACAAGGAGAAGACAAGAACCGCTCCTTTGCGATGTGCGCAGAAGAAGCCGCTCGTCCGAGAAAAGCATCCGGCTGAAGTCGCTCTTTCTCGGCATGCGAGAGAGACGAGACCGCTGCTGAAGGCACACAGCGGCATTCGGGGAGAACCGCGATTTCTCGGCCAGCAACTGCAAACTCTCCGAAGCGGTTAACAGAGAGTGGCGCCGTCCACCCACGAGAGCGAAATAGCGAAATTGCTATGCCGAGAACGTGCGATTTCAGAATACTGCATTTCCTGAAAACAGGGGGTTTTTTCTCCGCAGGAAAGAATCCACATCTCTCGACTTTCTGTAACGTCCTGTCTGAAAGCACAAGGTGTGTCGTTCCTGGAACTTCTAGCTGCCTTATTAGAGGGGCTTTTCCCTTCCACTCTGTTCGTCACAGAATGCTGAAGTGTAGCATCGGAAAAACAGAGAAAAACGAAATTTCCCTAGGAATAAACGGAAAGGCATAAGAATGAGAGAGAAGCGTAGTGCAGAATGCATGGACACAAGGAGAAGACAAGAACCGCTCCTTTGCGATGTGCGCAGAAGAAGCCGCTCGTCCGAGAAAAGCATCCGGCTGAAGTCGCTCTTTCTCGGCATGCGAGAGAGACGAGACCGCTGCTGAAGGCACACAGCGGCATTCGGGGAGAACCGCGATTTCTCGGCCAGCAACTGCAAACTCTCCGAAGCGGTTCAACGCGAGAGCCGATTTAGACGTGCGTGAGCGAAATAACGGAACTGTGATGCCAAGAACGTGTGAATTCTGCATACTGCATTGCCTGAAAACAGGGGGTTTTTTCTCCGCAGGAAAGAATCCACATCTCTCGACTTTCTGTAACGTCCTCTCTGAAAGCACAACGTGTGTCGCTCCTGGAACTTCTCTCTGCCTTATTAGAGGGGCTTTTCCCTTCCACTCTGTTCGTCACAGAATGCTGAAGTGTAGCATCGGAAAAACAGAGAAAAACGAAATGTCCCTAGGAATAAACGGAAAGGCATAAGAATGAGAGAGAAGCGTAGTGCAGAATGCATGGACACAAGGAGAAGACAAGAACCGCTCCTTTGCGATGTGCGCAGAAGAAGCCGCTCGTCCGAGAAAAGCATCCGGCTGAAGTCGCTCTTTCTCGGCATGCGAGAGAGACGAGACCGCTGCTGAAGGCACACAGCGGCATTCGGGGAGAACCGCGATTTCTCGGCCAGCAACTGCAAACTCTCCGAAGCGGTTAACAGAGAGTGGCGCCGTCCACCCACGAGAGCGAAATAGCGAAATTGCTATGCCGAGAACGTGCGATTTCAGAATACTGCATTTCCTGAAAACAGGGGGTTTTTTCTCCGCAGGAAAGAATCCACATCTCTCGACTTTCTGTAACGTCCTGTCTGAAAGCACAAGGTGTGTCGCTCCTGGAACTTCTAGCTGCCTTATTAGAGGGGCTTTTCCCTTCCACTCTGTTCGTCACAGAATGCTGAAGTGTAGCATCGGAAAAACAGAGAAAAACGAAATGTCCCTAGGAATAAACGGAAAGGCATAAGAATGAGAGAGAAGCGTAGTGCAGAATGCATGGACACAAGGAGAAGACAAGAACCGCTCCTTTGCGATGTGCGCAGAAGAAGCCGCTCGTCCGAGAAAAGCATCCGGCTGAAGTCGCTCTTTCTCGGCATGCGAGAGAGACGAGACCGCTGCTGAAGGCACACAGCGGCATTCGGGGAGAACCGCGATTTCTCGGCCAGCAACTGCAAACTCTCCGAAGCGGTTCAACGCGAGAGCCGATTTAGACGTGCGTGAGCGAAATAACGGAACTGTGATGCCAAGAACGTGTGAATTCTGCATACTGCATTGCCTGAAAACAGGGGGTTTTTTCTCCGCAGGAAAGAATCCACATCTCTCGACTTTCTGTAACGTCCTCTCTGAAAGCACAACGTGTGTCGCTCCTGGAACTTCTAGCTGCCTTATTAGAGGGGCTTTTCCCTTCCAATCCGTTCGTCACAGAATGCTGAAGTGTAGCATCGGAAAAACAGAGAAAAACGAAATGTCGCTAGGAATCAAGGGTTAAGAATGAGAGAGAAGCGTAGTGCAGAATGCATGGACACAAGGAGAAGACAAGAACCGCTCCTTTGCGATGTGCGCAGAAGAAGCCGCTCGTCCGAGAAAAGCATCCGGCTGAAGTCGCTCTTTCTCGGCATGCGAGAGAGACGAGACCGCTGCTGAAGGCACACAGCGGCATTCGGGGAGAACCGCGATTTCTCGGCCAGCAACTGCAAACTCTCCGAAGCGGTTAACAGAGAGTGGCGCCGTCCACCCACGAGAGCGAAATAGCGAAATTGCTATGCCGAGAACGTGCGATTTCAGAATACTGCATTTCCTGAAAACAGGGGGTTTTTTCTCCGCAGGAAAGAATCCACATCTCTCGACTTTCTGTAACGTCCTCTCTGAAAGCACAACGTGTGTCGCTCCTGGAACTTCTAGCTGCCTTATTAGAGGGGCTTTTCCCTTCCACTCTGTTCGTCACAGAATGCTGAAGTGTAGCATCGGAAAAACAGAGAAAAACGAAATGTCCCTAGGAATAAACGGAAAGGCATAAGAATGAGAGAGAAGCGTAGTGCAGAATGCATGGACACAAGGAGAAGACAAGAACCGCTCCTTTGCGATGTGCGCAGAAGAAGCCGCTCGTCCGAGAAAAGCATCCGGCTGAAGTCGCTCTTTCTCGGCATGCGAGAGAGACGAGACCGCTGCTGAAGGCACACAGCGGCATTCGGGGAGAACCGCGATTTCTCGGCCAGCAACTGCAAACTCTCCGAAGCGGTTAACAGAGAGTGGCGCCGTCCACCCACGAGAGCGAAATAGCGCAATTGCTATGCCGAGAACGTGCGATTTCAGAATACTGCATTTCCTGAAAACAGGGGGTTTTTTCTCCGCAGGAACGAATCCACATCTCTCGACTTTCTGTAACGTCCTCTCTGAAAGCACAACGTGTGTCGCTCCTGGAACTTCTAGCTGCCTTATTAGAGGGGCTTTTCCCTTCCACTCTGTTCGTCACAGAATGCTGAAGTGTAGCATCGGAAAAACAGAGAAAAACGAAATGTCCCTAGGAATCAAGGGTTAAGAATGAGAGAGAAGCGTAGTGCAGAATGCATGGACACAAGGAGAAGACAAGAACCGCTCCTTTGCGATGTGCGCAGAAGAAGCCGCTCGTCCGAGAAAAGCATCCGGCTGAAGTCGCTCTTTCTCGGCATGCGAGAGAGACGAGACCGCTGCTGAAGGCACACAGCGGCATTCGGGGAGAACCGCGATTTCTCGGCCAGCAACTGCAAACTCTCCGAAGCGGTTCAACGCGAGAGCCGATTTAGACGTGCGTGAGCGAAATAACGGAACTGTGATGCCAAGAACGTGTGAATTCTGCATACTGCATTGCCTGAAAACAGGGGTTTTTTTCTCCGCAGGAAAGAATCCACATCTCTCGACTTTCTGTAACGTCCTCTCTGAAAGCACAACGTGTGTCGCTCCTGGAACTTCTAGCTGCCTTATTAGAGGGGCTTTTCCCTTCCAATCCGTTCGTCACAGAATGCTGAAGTGTAGCATCGGAAAAACAGAGAAAAACGAAATGTCGCTAGGAATCAAGGGTTAAGAATGAGAGAGAAGCGTAGTGCAGAATGCATGGACACAAGGAGAAGACAAGAACCGCTCCTTTGCGATGTGCGCAGAAGAAGCCGCTCGTCCGAGAAAAGCATCCGGCTGAAGTCGCTCTTTCTCGGCATGCGAGAGAGACGAGACCGCTGCTGAAGGCACACAGCGGCATTCGGGGAGAACCGCGATTTCTCGGCCAGCAACTGCAAACTCTCCGAAGCAGTTAACAGAGAGTGGCGCCGTCCACCCACGAGAGCGAAATAGCGAAATTGCTATGCCGAGAACGTGCGATTTCAGAATACTGCATTTCCTGAAAACAGGGGTTTTTTTCTCCGCAGGAAAGAATCCACATCTCTCGACTTTCTGTAACGTCCTCTCTGAAAGCACAAGGTGTGTCGTTCCTGGAACTTCTAGCTGCCTTATTAGAGGGGCTTTTCCCTTCCACTCTGTTCGTCACAGAATGCTGAAGTGTAGCATCGGAAAAACAGAGAAAAACGAAATGTCGCTAGGAATCAAGGGTTAAGAATGAGAGAGAAGCGTAGTGCAGAATGCATGGACACAAGGAGAAGACAAGAACCGCTCCTTTGCGATGTGCGCAGAAGAAGCCGCTCGTCCGAGAAAAGCATCCGGCTGAAGTCGCTCTTTCTCGGCATGCGAGAGAGACGAGACCGCTGCTGAAGGCACAAAGCGGCATTCGGGGAGAACCGCGATTTCTCGGCCAGCAACTGCAAACTCTCCGAAGCGGTTCAACGAGAGAGCCGATTTAGACGTGCGTGAGCGAAATAACGGAACTGTGATGCCAAGAACGTGTGAATTCTGCATACTGCATTGCCTGAAAACAGGGGGTTTTTTCTCCGCAGGAAAGAATCCACATCTCTCGACTTTCTGTAACGTCCTCTCTGAAAGCACAACGTGTGTCGCTCCTGGAACTTCTAGCTGCCTTATTAGAGGGGCTTTTCCCTTCCAATCCGTTCGTCACAGAATGCTGAAGTGTAGCATCGGAAAAACAGAGAAAAACGAAATGTCGCTAGGAATCAAGGGTTAAGAATGAGAGAGAAGCGTAGTGCAGAATGCATGGACACAAGGAGAAGACAAGAACCGCTCCTTTGCGATGTGCGCAGAAGAAGCCGCTCGTCCGAGAAAAGCATCCGGCTGAAGTCGCTCTTTCTCGGCATGCGAGAGAGACGAGACCGCTGCTGAAGGCACACAGCGGCATTCGGGGAGAACCGCGATTTCTCGGCCAGCAACTGCAAACTCTCCGAAGCGGTTAACAGAGAGTGGCGCCGTCCACCCACGAGAGCGAAATAGCGCAATTGCTATGCCGAGAACGTGCGATTTCAGAATACTGCATTTCCTGAAAACAGGGGGTTTTTTCTCCGCAGGAACGAATCCACATCTCTCGACTTTCTGTAACGTCCTCTCTGAAAGCACAACGTGTGTCGCTCCTGGAACTTCTAGCTGCCTTATTATAGGGGCTTTTCCCTTCCACTCTGTTCGTCACAGAATGCTGAAGTGGAAAAACATCGGAAAAACAGAGAAAAACGAAATGTCCCTAAAAATCAAGGGTTAAGAATGAGAGAGAAGCGTAGTGCAGAATGCATGGACACAAGGAGAAGACAAGAACCGCTCCTTTGCGATGTGCGCAGAAGAAGCCGCTCGTCCGAGAAAAGCATCCGGCTGAAGTCGCTCTTTCTCGGCATGCGAGAGAGACGAGACCGCTGCTGAAGGCACAAAGCGGCATTCGGGGAGAACCGCGATTTCTCGGCCAGCAACTGCAAACTCTCCGAAGCGGTTCAACGCGAGAGCCGATTTAGACGTGCGTGAGCGAAATAACGGAACTGTGATGCCAAGAACGTGTGAATTCTGCATACTGCATTGCCTGAAAACAGGGGGTTTTTTCTCCGCAGGAAAGAATCCACATCTCTCGACTTTCTGTAACGTCCTCTCTGAAAGCACAACGTGTGTCGCTCCTGGAACTTCTAGCTGCCTTATTAGAGGGGCTTTTCCCTTCCAATCCGTTCGTCACAGAATGCTGAAGTGTAGCATCGGAAAAACAGAGAAAAACGAAATGTCGCTAGGAATCAAGGGTTAAGAATGAGAGAGAAGCGTAGTGCAGAATGCATGGACACAAGGAGAAGACAAGAACCGCTCCTTTGCGATGTGCGCAGAAGAAGCCGCTCGTCCGAGAAAAGCATCCGGCTGAAGTCGCTCTTTCTCGGCATGCGAGAGAGACGAGACCGCTGCTGAAGGCACACAGCGGCATTCGGGGAGAACCGCGATTTCTCGGCCAGCAACTGCAAACTCTCCGAAGCGGTTAACAGAGAGTGGCGCCGTCCACCCACGAGAGCGAAATAGCGCAATTGCTATGCCGAGAACGTGCGATTTCAGAATACTGCATTTCCTGAAAACAGGGGGTTTTTTCTCCGCAGGAACGAATCCAGATCTCTCGACTTTCTGTAACGTCCTCTCTGAAAGCACAACGTGTGTCGCTCCTGGAACTTCTAGCTGCCTTATTAGAGGGGCTTTTCCCTTCCACTCTGTTCGTCACAGAATGCTGAAGTGGAAAAACATCGGAAAAACAGAGAAAAACGAAATGTCCCTAAAAATCAAGGGTTAAGAATGAGAGAGAAGCGTAGTGCAGAATGCATGGACACAAGGAGAAGACAAGAACCGCTCCTTTGCGATGTGCGCAGAAGAAGCCGCTCGTCCGAGAAAAGCATCCGGCTGAAGTCGCTCTTTCTCGGCATGCGAGAGAGACGAGACCGCTGCTGAAGGCACAAAGCGGCATTCGGGGAGAACCGCGATTTCTCGGCCAGCAACTGCAAACTCTCCGAAGCGGTTCAACGCGAGAGCCGATTTAGACGTGCGTGAGCGAAATAACGGAACTGTGATGCCAAGAACGTGTGAATTCTGCATACTGCATTGCCTGAAAACAGGGGTTTTTTTCTCCGCAGGAAAGAATCCACATCTCTCGACTTTCTGTAACGTCCTCTCTGAAAGCACAACGTGTGTCGCTCCTGGAACTTCTAGCTGCCTTATTAGAGGGGCTTTTCCCTTCCACTCTGTTCGTCACAGAATGCTGAAGTGTAGCATCGGAAAAACAGAGAAAAACGAAATGTCCCTAGGAATAAACGGAAAGGCATAAGAATGAGAGAGAAGCGTAGTGCAGAATGCATGGACACAAGGAGAAGACAAGAACCGCTCCTTTGCGATGTGCGCAGAAGAAGCCGCTCGTCCGAGAAAAGCATCCGGCTGAAGTCGCTCTTTCTCGGCATGCGAGAGAGACGAGACCGCTGCTGAAGGCACAAAGCGGCATTCGGGGAGAAAAGCGATTTAACGGCCAGCAACTGCAAACTCTCCGAAGCAGTTAACAGAGAGTGGCGCTGTCCACCCACGAGAGCGAAATAGCGAAATTGCTATGCCGAGAACGTGCGATTTGAGAATACTGCATTTCCTGAAAACAGGGGGTTTTTTCTCCGCAGGAAAGAATCCACATCTCTCGACTTTCTGTAACGTCCTGTCTGAAAGCACAACGTGTGTCTCTCCTGGAACTTCTAGCTACCTTATTAGAGGGGCTTTTCCCTTCTACTATGTTCGTCACAGAATGCTGAAGTGTAGCATCGTAAAAACAGAGAAAAACGAAATGTCGCTAGGAATCAAGGGTTAAGAATGAGAGAGAAGCGTAGTGCAGAATGCATGGACACAAGGAGAAGACAAGAACCGCTCCTTTGCGATGTGCGCAGAAGAAGCCGCTCGTCCGAGAAAAGCATCCGGCTGAAGTCGCTCTTTCTCGGCATGCGAGAGAGACGAGACCGCTGCTGAAGGCACACAGCGGCATTCGGGGAGAACCGCGATTTCTCGGCCAGCAACTGCAAACTCTCCGAAGCAGTTAACAGAGAGTGGCGCCGTCCACCCACGAGAGCGAAATAGCGAAATTGCTATGCCGAGAACGTGCGATTTCAGAATACTGCATTTCCTGAAAACAGGGGTTTTTTTCTTAGCAGGAAAGAATCCACATCTCTCGACTTTCTGTAACGTCCTCTCTGAAAGCACAAGGTGTGTCGTTCCTGGAACTTCTAGCTGCCTTATTAGAGGGGCTTTTCCCTTCCACTATGTTCGTCACAGAATGCTGAAGTGTAGCATCGGAAAAACAGAGAAAAACGAAATGTCCCTAGGAATAAACGGAAAGGCATAAGAATGAGAGAGAAGCGTAGTGCAGAATGCATGGACACAAGGAGAAGACAAGAACCGCTCCTTTGCGATGTGCGCAGAAGAAGCCGCTCGTCCGAGAAAAGCATCCGGCTGAAGTCGCTCTTTCTCGGCATGCGAGAGAGACGAGACCGCTGCTGAAGGCACAAAGCGGCATTCGGGGAGAACCGCGATTTCTCGGCCAGCAACTGCAAACTCTCCGAAGCGGTTCAACGCGAGAGCCGATTTAGACGTGCGTGAGCGAAATAACGGAACTGTGATGCCAAGAACGTGTGAATTCTGCATACTGCATTGCCTGAAAACAGGGGGTTTTTTCTCCGCAGGAAAGAATCCACATCTCTCGACTTTCTGTAACGTCCTCTCTGAAAGCACAACGTGTGTCGCTCCTGGAACTTCTAGCTGCCTTATTAGAGGTGCTTTTCCCTTCCAATCCGTTCGTCACAGAATGCTGAAGTGTAGCATCGGAAAAACAGAGAAAAACGAAATGTCGCTAGGAATCAAGGGTTAAGAATGAGAGAGAAGCGTAGTGCAGAATGCATGGACACAAGGAGAAGACAAGAACCGCTCCTTTGCGATGTGCGCAGAAGAAGCCGCTCGTCCGAGAAAAGCATCCGGCTGAAGTCGCTCTTTCTCGGCATGCGAGAGAGACGAGACCGCTGCTGAAGGCACACAGCGGCATTCGGGGAGAACCGCGATTTCTCGGCCAGCAACTGCAAACTCTTCGAAGCGGTTAACAGAGAGTGGCGCCGTCCACCCACGAGAGCGAAATAGCGAAATTGCTATGCCGAGAACGTGGGATTTCAGAATACTGCATTTCCTGAAAACAGGGGGTTTTTTCTCCGCAGGAAAGAATCCACATCTCTCGACTTTCTGTAACGTCCTCTCTGAAAGCACAACGTGTGTCGCTCCTGGAACTTCTAGCTGCCTTATTAGAGGGGCTTTTCCCTTCCACTCTGTTCGTCACAGAATGCTGAAGTGTAGCATCGGAAAAACAGAGAAAAACGAAATGTCCCTAGGAATAAACGGAAAGGCATAAGAATGAGAGAGAAGCGTAGTGCAGAATGCATGGACACAAGGAGAAGACAAGAACCGCTCCTTTGCGATGTGCGCAGAAGAAGCCGCTCGTCCGAGAAAAGCATCCGGCTGAAGTCGCTCTTTCTCGGCATGCGAGAGAGACGAGACCGCTGCTGAAGGCACACAGCGGCATTCGGGGAGAACCGCGATTTCTCGGCCAGCAACTGCAAACTCTCCGAAGCGGTTAACAGAGAGTGGCGCCGTCCACCCACGAGAGCGAAATAGCGCAATTGCTATGCCGAGAACGTGCGATTTCAGAATACTGCATTTCCTGAAAACAGGGGGTTTTTTCTCCGCAGGAACGAATCCACATCTCTCGACTTTCTGTAACGTCCTCTCTGAAAGCACAACGTGTGTCGCTCCTGGAACTTCTAGCTGCCTTATTAGAGGGGCTTTTCCCTTCCACTCTGTTCGTCACAGAATGCTGAAGTGGAAAAACATCGGAAAAACAGAGAAAAACGAAATGTCCCTAAAAATCAAGGGTTAAGAATGAGAGAGAAGCGTAGTGCAGAATGCATGGACACAAGGAGAAGACAAGAACCGCTCCTTTGCGATGTGCGCAGAAGAAGCCGCTCGTCCGAGAAAAGCATCCGGCTGAAGTCGCTCTTTCTCGGCATGCGAGAGAGACGAGACCGCTGCTGAAGGCACACAGCGGCATTCGGGGAGAACCGCGATTTCTCGGCCAGCAACTGCAAACTCTCCGAAGCGGTTCAACGCGAGAGCCGATTTAGACGTGCGTGAGCGAAATAACGGAACTGTGATGCCAAGAACGTGTGAATTCTGCATACTGCATTGCCTGAAAACAGGGGTTTTTTTCTCCGCAGGAAAGAATCCACATCTCTCGACTTTCTGTAACGTCCTCTCTGAAAGCACAACGTGTGTCTCTCCTGGAACTTCTAGCTACCTTATTAGAGGGGCTTTTCCCTTCTACTATGTTCGTCACAGAATGCTGAAGTGTAGCATCGTAAAAACAGAGAAAAACGAAATGTCGCTAGGAATCAAGGGTTAAGAATGAGAGAGAAGCGTAGTGCAGAATGCATGGACACAAGGAGAAGACAAGAACCACTCCTTTGGGATGTGCGCAGAAGAAGCCGCTCGTCCGAGAAAAGCATCCGGCTGAAGTCGCCCTTTCTCGGCATCCGACAAGACCGCTGTTGAAGTCTGAAAGTGGTATTCGGGGAGAAAAGAGATTTAACCGGCAGCAACTGCAAACTCTCCGTAGAGATAATGTCAATGGATTGGAGAAATGTGGTATTTCGGGGAGATAATGTCCTAATTTGGGGAGAAGATGCCGTTCTGTGAGGGGGAAGCATGCATTTCTGAGAGAAAATCTCCTATTTAGGGTGAAAGTGTCATCTTGCTAACGAACTTCATGGAGAAATTATGAGGTATTTTTATGAAACCTGGTATTCCCTTGAAAGAGTATATCTGTGATCAAATGCCATATTTCTGGGAGGGAACATCTGATGTGGGGGGGAGAAGGTGATGTATGTGTGAGAAAGCTGGTGTTTCTGGGAGAAAATGTCAGGTATTGGTGAGGAAACAGATGCTAGAGAGGGAAAAGGGAGAGAAGTGGTTTCTCCCCTTTGGGAGAGAAGTGGTATTTCTGGGAGAAAATGCCCCAAATCGGGGAGTAAGTGTCATCCTGAGGCGTGTCATGGAGTAGATTTGGGAGGAAATGGAGGTGTTTCACAGAGTAGCGGCACTTCTGGGAGAAAATGTCCTCAGTGGGAAAGACAATGTCCTCTTGAGGGAAGAAAACAGGTCTTTCTTACAGCAAATGTCATCCAATTGGGAGAAAATCTCCTCTCTTGGGGAGAAAAGTGGTCTTTCTGAGAGAAGGTGTCCTCTTCTTGGCTGCAAGTGTCCCAGTTGGCATTGTCATGGAGGCTTTTTGGGGAGAAAGCGTGTGGCAGTTGTAAGAGAAGGGGTATTTCTGGGAGCAAATCTCCTCTTTTTGGAAGAGAAGGTGAAATTTCCAAGGGAAAAGTGGCATTTCTGGGAGGAAATGACATAGCTGGGGGAGAAAAGTGGGAACCGGTGGGAAAGAAGATCTTGTACTGGAGAGCAACGGTGGTCTTTTTGGTGTGCCAAGTGGTCTCTTGGGGAGACAACGTGGTAAATAGGGGAGAAAATGTCCTCTGGAGGAGTGTCAAGTAGTATTTGGGAGAGCAAACGTCAGGTATTTCTCGGAAACCGGCTGTTTCAGGGAGATAGTAGCAGACTTGGTTGGAAAATGACAGGTGTTTGTGAGAAAGCTGGTATTTTGGGAAAAAAAGGCCGTTTTTTAAAGAATAAGCTGGCATTTCTGGGAGAATATGTCCCATCTTTGGGAGAAAACGGGTGTATGTGGGAGAAAATGTCGTGTATTTGGGAGAAAGCTGGTGTATGTGGGAGAAAAGGCCATTGTGATGGGAGTCAGTGTGATCTTGAGGAGTGGAAAGCAGTATTCTTGAGATGAAACGTGAGGTATTTCTAAGAGTCCTGGTATTTCTGGGAGAAAATGTCTTGTTTTGGAGAGCCAAAGTCCCATTTTGGGGGCAGAAGCTGGTATTTCTCTGACACTGCCATCTTGATGGGGGTAAGTGTGATCTTGAGGAGTGAAAAGCAGCATTTTGGTTAGAAAATGGGAGCTCTTCCTAAGAGCAGTGCTATTTCTGGGAGAAAAGGAGCTCTACTGGGCATAAAAATGGTGTATCTGTGATAAAATGCCACATTTCTGAAAGAAACTGTCCTCTTGCGGAGTGTAATGCTGTATGTTCCGGAGGAAATGGGAAATATTCAGCAGAGTCCTGGTATTTCTGGGAGAAGAGGTCTGATGTGGGGGGGGGAAGGTGATGTATCTGTGAGAAAGCTGGTGTTTCTGGGAGAAAATGCCAGGTATTGGTGAGGAAACAGATGCTAGAGAGGGAAAAGGCCATCCCTTTGGGAGAGAAGTGGTATTTCTGGGAGAAAATGCCCCAAATCGGGGAGTAAGTGTCATCCTGAGGCGTGTCATGGAGTAGATTTGGGAGGAAATGGAGGTGTTTCACAGAGTAGCGGCACTTCTGGGAGAAAATGTCCTCAGTGGGAAAGACAATGTCCTCTTGAGGGAAGAAAACAGGTCTTTCTTACAGCAAATGTCATCCAATTGGGAGAAAATCTCCTCTCTTGGGGAGAAAAGTGGTCTTTCTGAGAGAAGGTGTCCTCTTCTTGGCTGCAAGTGTCCCAGTTGGCATTGTCATGGAGGCTTTTTGGGGAGAAAGCGTGTGGCAGTTGTAAGAGAAGGGGTATTTCTGGGAGCAAATCTCCTCTTTTTGGAAGAGAAGGTGAAATTTCCAAGGGAAAAGTGGCATTTCTGGGAGGAAATGACATAGCTGGGGGAGAAAAGTGGGAACCGGTGGGAAAGAAGATCTTGTACTGGAGAGCAACGGTGGTCTTTTTGGTGTGCCAAGTGGTCTCTTGGGGAGACAACGTGGTAAATAGGGGAGAAAATGTCCTCTGGAGGAGTGTCAAGTAGTATTTGGGAGAGCAAACGTCAGGTATTTCTCGGAAACCGGCTGTTTCTGGGAGATAGTAGCAGACTTGGTTGGAAAATGACAGGTGTTTGTGAGAAAGCTGGTATTTTGGGAAAAAAAGGCCGTTTTTTAAAGAATAAGCTGGCATTTCTGGGAGAATATGTCCCATCTTTGGGAGAAAACGGGTGTATGTGGGAGAAAATGTCGTGTATTTGGGAGAAAGCTGGTGTATGTGGGAGAAAAGGCCATTGTGATGGGAGTCAGTGTGATCTTGAGGAGTGGAAAGCAGTATTCTTGAGATGAAACGTGAGGTATTTCTAAGAGTCCTGGTATTTCTGGGAGAAAATGTCTTGTTTTGGAGAGCCAAAGTCCCATTTTGGGGGCAGAAGCTGGTATTTCTGTGACACTGCCATCTTGATGGGGGTAAGTGTGATCTTGAGGAGTGTAAAGCAGCATTTTGGTTAGAAAATGGGAGCTCTTCCTAAGAGCAGTGCTATTTCTGGGAGAAAAGGAGCTCTACTGGGCATAAAAATGGTGTATCTGTGATAAAATGCCACATTTCTGAAAGAAACTGTCCTCTTGCGGAGTGTAATGCTGTATGTTCCGGAGGAAACGGGAAATATTCAGCAGAGTCCTGGTATTTCTGGGAGAAGAGGTCTGATGTGGGGGGGGGAAGGTGATGTATCTGTGAGAAAGCTGGTGTTTCTGGGAGAAAATGCCAGGTATTGGTGAGGAAACAGATGCTAGAGAGGGAAAAGGCTGGTATTTTGGGGAAAAAAGGCCGTTTTTTAAAGAATAAGCTGGCATTTCTGGGAGAATATGTCCCATCTTTGGGAGAAAACGGGTGTATGTGGGAGAAAATGTCGTGTATTTGGGAGAAAGCTGGTGTATGTGGGAGAAAAGGCCATTGTGATGGGAGTCAGTGTGATCTTGAGGAGTGGAAAGCAGTATTCTTGAGATGAAACGTGAGGTATTTCTAAGAGTCCTGGTATTTCTGGGAGAAAATGTCTTGTTTTGGAGAGCCAAAGTCCCATTTTGGGGGCAGAAGCTGGTATTTCTGTGACACTGCCATCTTGATGGGGGTAAGTGTGATCTTGAGGAGTGTAAAGCAGCATTTTGGTTAGAAAATGGGAGCTCTTCCTAAGAGCAGTGCTATTTCTGGGAGAAAAGGAGCTCTACTGGGCATAAAAATGGTGTATCTGTGATAAAATGCCACATTTCTGAAAGAAACTGTCCTCTTGCGGAGTGTAATGCTGTATGTTCCGGAGGAAACGGGAAATATTCAGCAGAGTCCTGGTATTTCTGGGAGAAGAGGTCTGATGTGGGGGGGGGAAGGTGATGTATCTGTGAGAAAGCTGGTGTTTCTGGGAGAAAATGCCAGGTATTGGTGAGGAAACAGATGCTAGAGAGGGAAAAGGCTGGTATTTTGGGGAAAAAAGGCCGTTTTTTAAAGAATAAGCTGGCATTTCTGGGAGAATATGTCCCATCTTTGGGAGAAAACGGGTGTATGTGGGAGAAAATGTCGTGTATTTGGGAGAAAGCTGGTGTATGTGGGAGAAAAGGCCATTGTGATGGGAGTCAGTGTGATCTTGAGGAGTGGAAAGCAGTATTCTTGAGATGAAACGTGAGGTATTTCTAAGAGTCCTGGTATTTCTGGGAGAAAATGTCTTGTTTTGGAGAGCCAAAGTCCCATTTTGGGGGCAGAAGCTGGTATTTCTGTGACACTGCCATCTTGATGGGGGTAAGTGTGATCTTGAGGAGTGTAAAGCAGCATTTTGGTTAGAAAATGGGAGCTCTTCCTAAGAGCAGTGCTATTTCTGGGAGAAAAGGAGCTCTACTGGGCATAAAAATGGTGTATCTGTGATAAAATGCCACATTTCTGAAAGAAACTGTCCTCTTGCGGAGTGTAATGCTGTATGTTCCGGAGGAAACGGGAAATATTCAGCAGAGTCCTGGTATTTCTGGGAGAAGAGGTCTGATGTGGGGGGGGGAAGGTGATGTATCTGTGAGAAAGCTGGTGTTTCTGGGAGAAAATGCCAGGTATTGGTGAGGAAACAGATGCTAGAGAGGGAAAAGGCTGGTATTTTGGGGAAAAAAGGCCGTTTTTTAAAGAATAAGCTGGCATTTCTGGGAGAATATGTCCCATCTTTGGGAGAAAACGGGTGTATGTGGGAGAAAATGTCGTGTATTTGGGAGAAAGCTGGTGTATGTGGGAGAAAAGGCCATTGTGATGGGAGTCAGTGTGATCTTGAGGAGTGGAAAGCAGTATTCTTGAGATGAAACGTGAGGTATTTCTAAGAGTCCTGGTATTTCTGGGAGAAAATGTCTTGTTTTGGAGAGCCAAAGTCCCATTTTGGGGGCAGAAGCTGGTATTTCTGTGACACTGCCATCTTGATGGGGGTAAGTGTGATCTTGAGGAGTGTAAAGCAGCATTTTGGTTAGAAAATGGGAGCTCTTCCTAAGAGCAGTGCTATTTCTGGGAGAAAAGGAGCTCTACTGGGCATAAAAATGGTGTATCTGTGATAAAATGCCACATTTCTGAAAGAAACTGTCCTCTTGCGGAGTGTAATGCTGTATGTTCCGGAGGAAATGGGAAATATTCAGCAGAGTCCTGGTATTTCTGGGAGAAGAGGTCTGATGTGGGGGGGGGAAGGTGATGTATCTGTGAGAAAGCTGGTGTTTCTGGGAGAAAATGCCAGGTATTGGTGAGGAAACAGATGCTAGAGAGGGAAAAGGCTGGTATTTTGGGGAAAAAAGGCCGTTTTTTAAAGAATAAGCTGGCATTTCTGGGAGAATATGTCCCATCTTTGGGAGAAAACGGGTGTATGTGGGAGAAAATGTCGTGTATTTGGGAGAAAGCTGGTGTATGTGGGAGAAAAGGCCATTGTGATGGGAGTCAGTGTGATCTTGAGGAGTGGAAAGCAGTATTCTTGAGATGAAACGTGAGGTATTTCTAAGAGTCCTGGTATTTCTGGGAGAAAATGTCTTGTTTTGGAGAGCCAAAGTCCCATTTTGGGGGCAGAAGCTGGTATTTCTGTGACACTGCCATCTTGATGGGGGTAAGTGTGATCTTGAGGAGTGTAAAGCAGCATTTTGGTTAGAAAATGGGAGCTCTTCCTAAGAGCAGTGCTATTTCTGGGAGAAAAGGAGCTCTACTGGGCATAAAAATGGTGTATCTGTGATAAAATGCCACATTTCTGAAAGAAACTGTCCTCTTGCGGAGTGTAATGCTGTATGTTCCGGAGGAAACGGGAAATATTCAGCAGAGTCCTGGTATTTCTGGGAGAAGAGGTCTGATGTGGGGGGGGGAAGGTGATGTATCTGTGAGAAAGCTGGTGTTTCTGGGAGAAAATGCCAGGTATTGGTGAGGAAACAGATGCTAGAGAGGGAAAAGGCTGGTATTTTGGGGAAAAAAGGCCGTTTTTTAAAGAATAAGCTGGCATTTCTGGGAGAATATGTCCCATCTTTGGGAGAAAACGGGTGTATGTGGGAGAAAATGTCGTGTATTTGGGAGAAAGCTGGTGTATGTGGGAGAAAAGGCCATTGTGATGGGAGTCAGTGTGATCTTGAGGAGTGGAAAGCAGTATTCTTGAGATGAAACGTGAGGTATTTCTAAGAGTCCTGGTATTTCTGGGAGAAAATGTCTTGTTTTGGAGAGCCAAAGTCCCATTTTGGGGGCAGAAGCTGGTATTTCTCTGACACTGCCATCTTGATGGGGGTAAGTGTGATCTTGAGGAGTGTAAAGCAGCATTTTGGTTAGAAAATGGGAGCTCTTCCTAAGAGCAGTGCTATTTCTGGGAGAAAAGGAGCTCTACTGGGCATAAAAATGGTGTATCTGTGATAAAATGCCACATTTCTGAAAGAAGCTGTCCTCTTGCGGAGTGTAATGCTGTATGTTCCGGAGGAAATGGGAAATATTCAGCAGAGTCCTGGTATTTCTGGGAGAAGAGGTCTGATGTGGGGGGGGGGAAGGTGATGTATCTGTGAGAAAGCTGGTGTTTCTGGGAGAAAATGCCAGGTATTGGTGAGGAAACAGATGCTAGAGAGGGAAAAGGCTGGTATTTTGGGGAAAAAAGGCCGTTTTTTAAAGAATAAGCTGGCATTTCTGGGAGAATATGTCCCATCTTTGGGAGAAAACGGGTGTATGTGGGAGAAAATGTCGTGTATTTGGGAGAAAGCTGGTGTATGTGGGAGAAAAGGCCATTGTGATGGGAGTCAGTGTGATCTTGAGGAGTGGAAAGCAGTATTCTTGAGATGAAACGTGAGGTATTTCTAAGAGTCCTGGTATTTCTGGGAGAAAATGTCTTGTTTTGGAGAGCCAAAGTCCCATTTTGGGGGCAGAAGCTGGTATTTCTGTGACACTGCCATCTTGATGGGGGTAAGTGTGATCTTGAGGAGTGTAAAGCAGCATTTTGGTTAGAAAATGGGAGCTCTTCCTAAGAGCAGTGCTATTTCTGGGAGAAAAGGAGCTCTACTGGGCATAAAAATGGTGTATCTGTGATAAAATGCCACATTTCTGAAAGAAACTGTCCTCTTGCGGAGTGTAATGCTGTATGTTCCGGAGGAAATGGGAAATATTCAGCAGAGTCCTGGTATTTCTGGGAGAAGAGGTCTGATGTGGGGGGGGGAAGGTGATGTATCTGTGAGAAAGCTGGTGTTTCTGGGAGAAAATGCCAGGTATTGGTGAGGAAACAGATGCTAGAGAGGGAAAAGGCTGGTATTTTGGGGAAAAAAGGCCGTTTTTTAAAGAATAAGCTGGCATTTCTGGGAGAATATGTCCCATCTTTGGGAGAAAACGGGTGTATGTGGGAGAAAATGTCGTGTATTTGGGAGAAAGCTGGTGTATGTGGGAGAAAAGGCCATTGTGATGGGAGTCAGTGTGATCTTGAGGAGTGGAAAGCAGTATTCTTGAGATGAAACGTGAGGTATTTCTAAGAGTCCTGGTATTTCTGGGAGAAAATGTCTTGTTTTGGAGAGCCAAAGTCCCATTTTGGGGGCAGAAGCTGGTATTTCTGTGACACTGCCATCTTGATGGGGGTAAGTGTGATCTTGAGGAGTGTAAAGCAGCATTTTGGTTAGAAAATGGGAGCTCTTCCTAAGAGCAGTGCTATTTCTGGGAGAAAAGGAGCTCTACTGGGCATAAAAATGGTGTATCTGTGATAAAATGCCACATTTCTGAAAGAAACTGTCCTCTTGCGGAGTGTAATGCTGTATGTTCCGGAGGAAACGGGAAATATTCAGCAGAGTCCTGGTATTTCTGGGAGAAGAGGTCTGATGTGGGGGGGGGAAGGTGATGTATCTGTGAGAAAGCTGGTGTTTCTGGGAGAAAATGCCAGGTATTGGTGAGGAAACAGATGCTAGAGAGGGAAAAGGCTGGTATTTTGGGGAAAAAAGGCCGTTTTTTAAAGAATAAGCTGGCATTTCTGGGAGAATATGTCCCATCGTTGGGAGAAAACGGGTGTATGTGGGAGAAAATGTCGTGTATTTGGGAGAAAGCTGGTGTATGTGGGAGAAAAGGCCATTGTGATGGGAGTCAGTGTGATCTTGAGGAGTGGAAAGCAGTATTCTTGAGATGAAACGTGAGGTATTTCTAAGAGTCCTGGTATTTCTGGGAGAAAATGTCTTGTTTTGGAGAGCCAAAGTCCCATTTTGGGGGCAGAAGCTGGTATTTCTGTGACACTGCCATCTTGATGGGGGTAAGTGTGATCTTGAGGAGTGTAAAGCAGCATTTTGGTTAGAAAATGGGAGCTCTTCCTAAGAGCAGTGCTATTTCTGGGAGAAAAGGAGCTCTACTGGGCATAAAAATGGTGTATCTGTGATAAAATGCCACATTTCTGAAAGAAGCTGTCCTCTTGCGGAGTGTAATGCTGTATGTTCCGGAGGAAATGGGAAATATTCAGCAGAGTCCTGGTATTTCTGGGAGAAGAGGTCTGATGTGGGGGGGGGAAGGTGATGTATCTGTGAGAAAGCTGGTGTTTCTGGGAGAAAATGCCAGGTATTGGTGAGGAAACAGATGCTAGAGAGGGAAAAGGCTGGTATTTTGGGGAAAAAAGGCCGTTTTTTAAAGAATAAGCTGGCATTTCTGGGAGAATATGTCCCATCTTTGGGAGAAAACGGGTGTATGTGGGAGAAAATGTCGTGTATTTGGGAGAAAGCTGGTGTATGTGGGAGAAAAGGCCATTGTGATGGGAGTCAGTGTGATCTTGAGGAGTGGAAAGCAGTATTCTTGAGATGAAACGTGAGGTATTTCTAAGAGTCCTGGTATTTCTGGGAGAAAATGTCTTGTTTTGGAGAGCCAAAGTCCCATTTTGGGGGCAGAAGCTGGTATTTCTGTGACACTGCCATCTTGATGGGGGTAAGTGTGATCTTGAGGAGTGTAAAGCAGCATTTTGGTTAGAAAATGGGAGCTCTTCCTAAGAGCAGTGCTATTTCTGGGAGAAAAGGAGCTCTACTGGGCATAAAAATGGTGTATCTGTGATAAAATGCCACATTTCTGAAAGAAACTGTCCTCTTGCGGAGTGTAATGCTGTATGTTCCGGAGGAAACGGGAAATATTCAGCAGAGTCCTGGTATTTCTGGGAGAAGAGGTCTGATGTGGGGGGGGGAAGGTGATGTATCTGTGAGAAAGCTGGTGTTTCTGGGAGAAAATGCCAGGTATTGGTGAGGAAACAGATGCTAGAGAGGGAAAAGGCTGGTATTTTGGGGAAAAAAGGCCGTTTTTTAAAGAATAAGCTGGCATTTCTGGGAGAATATGTCCCATCTTTGGGAGAAAACGGGTGTATGTGGGAGAAAATGTCGTGTATTTGGGAGAAAGCTGGTGTATGTGGGAGAAAAGGCCATTGTGATGGGAGTCAGTGTGATCTTGAGGAGTGGAAAGCAGTATTCTTGAGATGAAACGTGAGGTATTTCTAAGAGTCCTGGTATTTCTGGGAGAAAATGTCTTGTTTTGGAGAGCCAAAGTCCCATTTTGGGGGCAGAAGCTGGTATTTCTCTGACACTGCCATCTTGATGGGGGTAAGTGTGATCTTGAGGAGTGTAAAGCAGCATTTTGGTTAGAAAATGGGAGCTCTTCCTAAGAGCAGTGCTATTTCTGGGAGAAAAGGAGCTCTACTGGGCATAAAAATGGTGTATCTGTGATAAAATGCCACATTTCTGAAAGAAGCTGTCCTCTTGCGGAGTGTAATGCTGTATGTTCCGGAGGAAATGGGAAATATTCAGCAGAGTCCTGGTATTTCTGGGAGAAGAGGTCTGATGTGGGGGGGGGGAAGGTGATGTATCTGTGAGAAAGCTGGTGTTTCTGGGAGAAAATGCCAGGTATTGGTGAGGAAACAGATGCTAGAGAGGGAAAAGGCTGGTATTTTGGGGAAAAAAGGCCGTTTTTTAAAGAATAAGCTGGCATTTCTGGGAGAATATGTCCCATCTTTGGGAGAAAACGGGTGTATGTGGGAGAAAATGTCGTGTATTTGGGAGAAAGCTGGTGTATGTGGGAGAAAAGGCCATTGTGATGGGAGTCAGTGTGATCTTGAGGAGTGGAAAGCAGTATTCTTGAGATGAAACGTGAGGTATTTCTAAGAGTCCTGGTATTTCTGGGAGAAAATGTCTTGTTTTGGAGAGCCAAAGTCCCATTTTGGGGGCAGAAGCTGGTATTTCTGTGACACTGCCATCTTGATGGGGGTAAGTGTGATCTTGAGGAGTGTAAAGCAGCATTTTGGTTAGAAAATGGGAGCTCTTCCTAAGAGCAGTGCTATTTCTGGGAGAAAAGGAGCTCTACTGGGCATAAAAATGGTGTATCTGTGATAAAATGCCACATTTCTGAAAGAAACTGTCCTCTTGCGGAGTGTAATGCTGTATGTTCCGGAGGAAATGGGAAATATTCAGCAGAGTCCTGGTATTTCTGGGAGAAGAGGTCTGATGTGGGGGGGGGAAGGTGATGTATCTGTGAGAAAGCTGGTGTTTCTGGGAGAAAATGCCAGGTATTGGTGAGGAAACAGATGCTAGAGAGGGAAAAGGCTGGTATTTTGGGGAAAAAAGGCCGTTTTTTAAAGAATAAGCTGGCATTTCTGGGAGAATATGTCCCATCTTTGGGAGAAAACGGGTGTATGTGGGAGAAAATGTCGTGTATTTGGGAGAAAGCTGGTGTATGTGGGAGAAAAGGCCATTGTGATGGGAGTCAGTGTGATCTTGAGGAGTGGAAAGCAGTATTCTTGAGATGAAACGTGAGGTATTTCTAAGAGTCCTGGTATTTCTGGGAGAAAATGTCTTGTTTTGGAGAGCCAAAGTCCCATTTTGGGGGCAGAAGCTGGTATTTCTGTGACACTGCCATCTTGATGGGGGTAAGTGTGATCTTGAGGAGTGTAAAGCAGCATTTTGGTTAGAAAATGGGAGCTCTTCCTAAGAGCAGTGCTATTTCTGGGAGAAAAGGAGCTCTACTGGGCATAAAAATGGTGTATCTGTGATAAAATGCCACATTTCTGAAAGAAACTGTCCTCTTGCGGAGTGTAATGCTGTATGTTCCGGAGGAAACGGGAAATATTCAGCAGAGTCCTGGTATTTCTGGGAGAAGAGGTCTGATGTGGGGGGGGGAAGGTGATGTATCTGTGAGAAAGCTGGTGTTTCTGGGAGAAAATGCCAGGTATTGGTGAGGAAACAGATGCTAGAGAGGGAAAAGGCTGGTATTTTGGGGAAAAAAGGCCGTTTTTTAAAGAATAAGCTGGCATTTCTGGGAGAATATGTCCCATCGTTGGGAGAAAACGGGTGTATGTGGGAGAAAATGTCGTGTATTTGGGAGAAAGCTGGTGTATGTGGGAGAAAAGGCCATTGTGATGGGAGTCAGTGTGATCTTGAGGAGTGGAAAGCAGTATTCTTGAGATGAAACGTGAGGTATTTCTAAGAGTCCTGGTATTTCTGGGAGAAAATGTCTTGTTTTGGAGAGCCAAAGTCCCATTTTGGGGGCAGAAGCTGGTATTTCTGTGACACTGCCATCTTGATGGGGGTAAGTGTGATCTTGAGGAGTGTAAAGCAGCATTTTGGTTAGAAAATGGGAGCTCTTCCTAAGAGCAGTGCTATTTCTGGGAGAAAAGGAGCTCTACTGGGCATAAAAATGGTGTATCTGTGATAAAATGCCACATTTCTGAAAGAAGCTGTCCTCTTGCGGAGTGTAATGCTGTATGTTCCGGAGGAAATGGGAAATATTCAGCAGAGTCCTGGTATTTCTGGGAGAAGAGGTCTGATGTGGGGGGGGGAAGGTGATGTATCTGTGAGAAAGCTGGTGTTTCTGGGAGAAAATGCCAGGTATTGGTGAGGAAACAGATGCTAGAGAGGGAAAAGGCTGGTATTTTGGGGAAAAAAGGCCGTTTTTTAAAGAATAAGCTGGCATTTCTGGGAGAATATGTCCCATCTTTGGGAGAAAACGGGTGTATGTGGGAGAAAATGTCGTGTATTTGGGAGAAAGCTGGTGTATGTGGGAGAAAAGGCCATTGTGATGGGAGTCAGTGTGATCTTGAGGAGTGGAAAGCAGTATTCTTGAGATGAAACGTGAGGTATTTCTAAGAGTCCTGGTATTTCTGGGAGAAAATGTCTTGTTTTGGAGAGCCAAAGTCCCATTTTGGGGGCAGAAGCTGGTATTTCTCTGACACTGCCATCTTGATGGGGGTAAGTGTGATCTTGAGGAGTGTAAAGCAGCATTTTGGTTAGAAAATGGGAGCTCTTCCTAAGAGCAGTGCTATTTCTGGGAGAAAAGGAGCTCTACTGGGCATAAAAATGGTGTATCTGTGATAAAATGCCACAGTTCTGAAAGAAACTGTCCTCTTGCGGAGTGTAATGCTGTATGTTCCGGAGGAAATGGGAAATATTCAGCAGAGTCCTGGTATTTCTGGGAGAAGAGGTCTGATGTGGGGGGGGGAAGGTGATGTATCTGTGAGAAAGCTGGTGTTTCTGGGAGAAAATGCCAGGTATTGGTGAGGAAACAGATGCTAGAGAGGGAAAAGGCTGGTATTTTGGGGAAAAAAGGCCGTTTTTTAAAGAATAAGCTGGCATTTCTGGGAGAATATGTCCCATCTTTGGGAGAAAACGGGTGTATGTGGGAGAAAATGTCGTGTATTTGGGAGAAAGCTGGTGTATGTGGGAGAAAAGGCCATTGTGATGGGAGTCAGTGTGATCTTGAGGAGTGGAAAGCAGTATTCTTGAGATGAAACGTGAGGTATTTCTAAGAGTCCTGGTATTTCTGGGAGAAAATGTCTTGTTTTGGAGAGCCAAAGTCCCATTTTGGGGGCAGAAGCTGGTATTTCTGTGACACTGCCATCTTGATGGGGGTAAGTGTGATCTTGAGGAGTGTAAAGCAGCATTTTGGTTAGAAAATGGGAGCTCTTCCTAAGAGCAGTGCTATTTCTGGGAGAAAAGGAGCTCTACTGGGCATAAAAATGGTGTATCTGTGATAAAATGCCACATTTCTGAAAGAAGCTGTCCTCTTGCGGAGTGTAATGCTGTATGTTCCGGAGGAAATGGGAAATATTCAGCAGAGTCCTGGTATTTCTGGGAGAAGAGGTCTGATGTGGGGGGGGGGAAGGTGATGTATCTGTGAGAAAGCTGGTGTTTCTGGGAGAAAATGCCAGGTATTGGTGAGGAAACAGATGCTAGAGAGGGAAAAGGCTGGTATTTTGGGGAAAAAAGGCCGTTTTTTAAAGAATAAGCTGGCATTTCTGGGAGAATATGTCCCATCTTTGGGAGAAAACGGGTGTATGTGGGAGAAAATGTCGTGTATTTGGGAGAAAGCTGGTGTATGTGGGAGAAAAGGCCATTGTGATGGGAGTCAGTGTGATCTTGAGGAGTGGAAAGCAGTATTCTTGAGATGAAACGTGAGGTATTTCTAAGAGTCCTGGTATTTCTGGGAGAAAATGTCTTGTTTTGGAGAGCCAAAGTCCCATTTTGGGGGCAGAAGCTGGTATTTCTGTGACACTGCCATCTTGATGGGGGTAAGTGTGATCTTGAGGAGTGTAAAGCAGCATTTTGGTTAGAAAATGGGAGCTCTTCCTAAGAGCAGTGCTATTTCTGGGAGAAAAGGAGCTCTACTGGGCATAAAAATGGTGTATCTGTGATAAAATGCCACATTTCTGAAAGAAACTGTCCTCTTGCGGAGTGTAATGCTGTATGTTCCGGAGGAAATGGGAAATATTCAGCAGAGTCCTGGTATTTCTGGGAGAAGAGGTCTGATGTGGGGGGGGGAAGGTGATGTATCTGTGAGAAAGCTGGTGTTTCTGGGAGAAAATGCCAGGTATTGGTGAGGAAACAGATGCTAGAGAGGGAAAAGGCTGGTATTTTGGGGAAAAAAGGCCGTTTTTTAAAGAATAAGCTGGCATTTCTGGGAGAATATGTCCCATCTTTGGGAGAAAACGGGTGTATGTGGGAGAAAATGTCGTGTATTTGGGAGAAAGCTGGTGTATGTGGGAGAAAAGGCCATTGTGATGGGAGTCAGTGTGATCTTGAGGAGTGGAAAGCAGTATTCTTGAGATGAAACGTGAGGTATTTCTAAGAGTCCTGGTATTTCTGGGAGAAAATGTCTTGTTTTGGAGAGCCAAAGTCCCATTTTGGGGGCAGAAGCTGGTATTTCTGTGACACTGCCATCTTGATGGGGGTAAGTGTGATCTTGAGGAGTGTAAAGCAGCATTTTGGTTAGAAAATGGGAGCTCTTCCTAAGAGCAGTGCTATTTCTGGGAGAAAAGGAGCTCTACTGGGCATAAAAATGGTGTATCTGTGATAAAATGCCACATTTCTGAAAGAAACTGTCCTCTTGCGGAGTGTAATGCTGTATGTTCCGGAGGAAACGGGAAATATTCAGCAGAGTCCTGGTATTTCTGGGAGAAGAGGTCTGATGTGGGGGGGGGAAGGTGATGTATCTGTGAGAAAGCTGGTGTTTCTGGGAGAAAATGCCAGGTATTGGTGAGGAAACAGATGCTAGAGAGGGAAAAGGCTGGTATTTTGGGGAAAAAAGGCCGTTTTTTAAAGAATAAGCTGGCATTTCTGGGAGAATATGTCCCATCGTTGGGAGAAAACGGGTGTATGTGGGAGAAAATGTCGTGTATTTGGGAGAAAGCTGGTGTATGTGGGAGAAAAGGCCATTGTGATGGGAGTCAGTGTGATCTTGAGGAGTGGAAAGCAGTATTCTTGAGATGAAACGTGAGGTATTTCTAAGAGTCCTGGTATTTCTGGGAGAAAATGTCTTGTTTTGGAGAGCCAAAGTCCCATTTTGGGGGCAGAAGCTGGTATTTCTGTGACACTGCCATCTTGATGGGGGTAAGTGTGATCTTGAGGAGTGTAAAGCAGCATTTTGGTTAGAAAATGGGAGCTCTTCCTAAGAGCAGTGCTATTTCTGGGAGAAAAGGAGCTCTACTGGGCATAAAAATGGTGTATCTGTGATAAAATGCCACATTTCTGAAAGAAGCTGTCCTCTTGCGGAGTGTAATGCTGTATGTTCCGGAGGAAATGGGAAATATTCAGCAGAGTCCTGGTATTTCTGGGAGAAGAGGTCTGATGTGGGGGGGGGGAAGGTGATGTATCTGTGAGAAAGCTGGTGTTTCTGGGAGAAAATGCCAGGTATTGGTGAGGAAACAGATGCTAGAGAGGGAAAAGGCTGGTATTTTGGGGAAAAAAGGCCGTTTTTTAAAGAATAAGCTGGCATTTCTGGGAGAATATGTCCCATCTTTGGGAGAAAACGGGTGTATGTGGGAGAAAATGTCGTGTATTTGGGAGAAAGCTGGTGTATGTGGGAGAAAAGGCCATTGTGATGGGAGTCAGTGTGATCTTGAGGAGTGGAAAGCAGTATTCTTGAGATGAAACGTGAGGTATTTCTAAGAGTCCTGGTATTTCTGGGAGAAAATGTCTTGTTTTGGAGAGCCAAAGTCCCATTTTGGGGGCAGAAGCTGGTATTTCTCTGACACTGCCATCTTGATGGGGGTAAGTGTGATCTTGAGGAGTGTAAAGCAGCATTTTGGTTAGAAAATGGGAGCTCTTCCTAAGAGCAGTGCTATTTCTGGGAGAAAAGGAGCTCTACTGGGCATAAAAATGGTGTATCTGTGATAAAATGCCACAGTTCTGAAAGAAACTGTCCTCTTGCGGAGTGTAATGCTGTATGTTCCGGAGGAAATGGGAAATATTCAGCAGAGTCCTGGTATTTCTGGGAGAAGAGGTCTGATGTGGGGGGGGGAAGGTGATGTATCTGTGAGAAAGCTGGTGTTTCTGGGAGAAAATGCCAGGTATTGGTGAGGAAACAGATGCTAGAGAGGGAAAAGGCTGGTATTTTGGGGAAAAAAGGCCGTTTTTTAAAGAATAAGCTGGCATTTCTGGGAGAATATGTCCCATCTTTGGGAGAAAACGGGTGTATGTGGGAGAAAATGTCGTGTATTTGGGAGAAAGCTGGTGTATGTGGGAGAAAAGGCCATTGTGATGGGAGTCAGTGTGATCTTGAGGAGTGGAAAGCAGTATTCTTGAGATGAAACGTGAGGTATTTCTAAGAGTCCTGGTATTTCTGGGAGAAAATGTCTTGTTTTGGAGAGCCAAAGTCCCATTTTGGGGGCAGAAGCTGGTATTTCTGTGACACTGCCATCTTGATGGGGGTAAGTGTGATCTTGAGGAGTGTAAAGCAGCATTTTGGTTAGAAAATGGGAGCTCTTCCTAAGAGCAGTGCTATTTCTGGGAGAAAAGGAGCTCTACTGGGCATAAAAATGGTGTATCTGTGATAAAATGCCACATTTCTGAAAGAAACTGTCCTCTTGCGGAGTGTAATGCTGTATGTTCCGGAGGAAATGGGAAATATTCAGCAGAGTCCTGGTATTTCTGGGAGAAGAGGTCTGATGTGGGGGGGGGAAGGTGATGTATCTGTGAGAAAGCTGGTGTTTCTGGGAGAAAATGCCAGGTATTGGTGAGGAAACAGATGCTAGAGAGGGAAAAGGCTGGTATTTTGGGGAAAAAAGGCCGTTTTTTAAAGAATAAGCTGGCATTTCTGGGAGAATATGTCCCATCTTTGGGAGAAAACGGGTGTATGTGGGAGAAAATGTCGTGTATTTGGGAGAAAGCTGGTGTATGTGGGAGAAAAGGCCATTGTGATGGGAGTCAGTGTGATCTTGAGGAGTGGAAAGCAGTATTCTTGAGATGAAACGTGAGGTATTTCTAAGAGTCCTGGTATTTCTGGGAGAAAATGTCTTGTTTTGGAGAGCCAAAGTCCCATTTTGGGGGCAGAAGCTGGTATTTCTGTGACACTGCCATCTTGATGGGGGTAAGTGTGATCTTGAGGAGTGTAAAGCAGCATTTTGGTTAGAAAATGGGAGCTCTTCCTAAGAGCAGTGCTATTTCTGGGAGAAAAGGAGCTCTACTGGGCATAAAAATGGTGTATCTGTGATAAAATGCCACATTTCTGAAAGAAACTGTCCTCTTGCGGAGTGTAATGCTGTATGTTCCGGAGGAAACGGGAAATATTCAGCAGAGTCCTGGTATTTCTGGGAGAAGAGGTCTGATGTGGGGGGGGGAAGGTGATGTATCTGTGAGAAAGCTGGTGTTTCTGGGAGAAAATGCCAGGTATTGGTGAGGAAACAGATGCTAGAGAGGGAAAAGGCTGGTATTTTGGGGAAAAAAGGCCGTTTTTTAAAGAATAAGCTGGCATTTCTGGGAGAATATGTCCCATCTTTGGGAGAAAACGGGTGTATGTGGGAGAAAATGTCGTGTATTTGGGAGAAAGCTGGTGTATGTGGGAGAAAAGGCCATTGTGATGGGAGTCAGTGTGATCTTGAGGAGTGGAAAGCAGTATTCTTGAGATGAAACGTGAGGTATTTCTAAGAGTCCTGGTATTTCTGGGAGAAAATGTCTTGTTTTGGAGAGCCAAAGTCCCATTTTGGGGGCAGAAGCTGGTATTTCTGTGACACTGCCATCTTGATGGGGGTAAGTGTGATCTTGAGGAGTGTAAAGCAGCATTTTGGTTAGAAAATGGGAGCTCTTCCTAAGAGCAGTGCTATTTCTGGGAGAAAAGGAGCTCTACTGGGCATAAAAATGGTGTATCTGTGATAAAATGCCACATTTCTGAAAGAAACTGTCCTCTTGCGGAGTGTAATGCTGTATGTTCCGGAGGAAATGGGAAATATTCAGCAGAGTCCTGGTATTTCTGGGAGAAGAGGTCTGATGTGGGGGGGGGAAGGTGATGTATCTGTGAGAAAGCTGGTGTTTCTGGGAGAAAATGCCAGGTATTGGTGAGGAAACAGATGCTAGAGAGGGAAAAGGCTGGTATTTTGGGGAAAAAAGGCCGTTTTTTAAAGAATAAGCTGGCATTTCTGGGAGAATATGTCCCATCTTTGGGAGAAAACGGGTGTATGTGGGAGAAAATGTCGTGTATTTGGGAGAAAGCTGGTGTATGTGGGAGAAAAGGCCATTGTGATGGGAGTCAGTGTGATCTTGAGGAGTGGAAAGCAGTATTCTTGAGATGAAACGTGAGGTATTTCTAAGAGTCCTGGTATTTCTGGGAGAAAATGTCTTGTTTTGGAGAGCCAAAGTCCCATTTTGGGGGCAGAAGCTGGTATTTCTGTGACACTGCCATCTTGATGGGGGTAAGTGTGATCTTGAGGAGTGTAAAGCAGCATTTTGGTTAGAAAATGGGAGCTCTTCCTAAGAGCAGTGCTATTTCTGGGAGAAAAGGAGCTCTACTGGGCATAAAAATGGTGTATCTGTGATAAAATGCCACATTTCTGAAAGAAACTGTCCTCTTGCGGAGTGTAATGCTGTATGTTCCGGAGGAAACGGGAAATATTCAGCAGAGTCCTGGTATTTCTGGGAGAAGAGGTCTGATGTGGGGGGGGGAAGGTGATGTATCTGTGAGAAAGCTGGTGTTTCTGGGAGAAAATGCCAGGTATTGGTGAGGAAACAGATGCTAGAGAGGGAAAAGGCTGGTATTTTGGGGAAAAAAGGCCGTTTTTTAAAGAATAAGCTGGCATTTCTGGGAGAATATGTCCCATCTTTGGGAGAAAACGGGTGTATGTGGGAGAAAATGTCGTGTATTTGGGAGAAAGCTGGTGTATGTGGGAGAAAAGGCCATTGTGATGGGAGTCAGTGTGATCTTGAGGAGTGGAAAGCAGTATTCTTGAGATGAAACGTGAGGTATTTCTAAGAGTCCTGGTATTTCTGGGAGAAAATGTCTTGTTTTGGAGAGCCAAAGTCCCATTTTGGGGGCAGAAGCTGGTATTTCTCTGACACTGCCATCTTGATGGGGGTAAGTGTGATCTTGAGGAGTGTAAAGCAGCATTTTGGTTAGAAAATGGGAGCTCTTCCTAAGAGCAGTGCTATTTCTGGGAGAAAAGGAGCTCTACTGGGCATAAAAATGGTGTATCTGTGATAAAATGCCACATTTCTGAAAGAAACTGTCCTCTTGCGGAGTGTAATGCTGTATGTTCCGGAGGAAATGGGAAATATTCAGCAGAGTCCTGGTATTTCTGGGAGAAGAGGTCTGATGTGGGGGGGGGAAGGTGATGTATCTGTGAGAAAGCTGGTGTTTCTGGGAGAAAATGCCAGGTATTGGTGAGGAAACAGATGCTAGAGAGGGAAAAGGCTGGTATTTTGGGGAAAAAAGGCCGTTTTTTAAAGAATAAGCTGGCATTTCTGGGAGAATATGTCCCATCTTTGGGAGAAAACGGGTGTATGTGGGAGAAAATGTCGTGTATTTGGGAGAAAGCTGGTGTATGTGGGAGAAAAGGCCATTGTGATGGGAGTCAGTGTGATCTTGAGGAGTGGAAAGCAGTATTCTTGAGATGAAACGTGAGGTATTTCTAAGAGTCCTGGTATTTCTGGGAGAAAATGTCTTGTTTTGGAGAGCCAAAGTCCCATTTTGGGGGCAGAAGCTGGTATTTCTGTGACACTGCCATCTTGATGGGGGTAAGTGTGATCTTGAGGAGTGTAAAGCAGCATTTTGGTTAGAAAATGGGAGCTCTTCCTAAGAGCAGTGCTATTTCTGGGAGAAAAGGAGCTCTACTGGGCATAAAAATGGTGTATCTGTGATAAAATGCCACATTTCTGAAAGAAGCTGTCCTCTTGCGGAGTGTAATGCTGTATGTTCCGGAGGAAATGGGAAATATTCAGCAGAGTCCTGGTATTTCTGGGAGAAGAGGTCTGATGTGGGGGGGGGAAGGTGATGTATCTGTGAGAAAGCTGGTGTTTCTGGGAGAAAATGCCAGGTATTGGTGAGGAAACAGATGCTAGAGAGGGAAAAGGCTGGTATTTTGGGGAAAAAAGGCCGTTTTTTAAAGAATAAGCTGGCATTTCTGGGAGAATATGTCCCATCTTTGGGAGAAAACGGGTGTATGTGGGAGAAAATGTCGTGTATTTGGGAGAAAGCTGGTGTATGTGGGAGAAAAGGCCATTGTGATGGGAGTCAGTGTGATCTTGAGGAGTGGAAAGCAGTATTCTTGAGATGAAACGTGAGGTATTTCTAAGAGTCCTGGTATTTCTGGGAGAAAATGTCTTGTTTTGGAGAGCCAAACTCCCATTTTGGGGGCAGAAGCTGGTATTTCTGTGACACTGCCATCTTGATGGGGGTAAGTGTGATCTTGAGGAGTGTAAAGCAGCATTTTGGTTAGAAAATGGGAGCTCTTCCTAAGAGCAGTGCTATTTCTGGGAGAAAAGGAGCTCTACTGGGCATAAAAATGGTGTATCTGTGATAAAATGCCACATTTCTGAAAGAAACTGTCCTCTTGCGGAGTGTAATGCTGTATGTTCCGGAGGAAACGGGAAATATTCAGCAGAGTCCTGGTATTTCTGGGAGAAGAGGTCTGATGTGGGGGGGGGAAGGTGATGTATCTGTGAGAAAGCTGGTGTTTCTGGGAGAAAATGCCAGGTATTGGTGAGGAAACAGATGCTAGAGAGGGAAAAGGCTGGTATTTTGGGGAAAAAAGGCCGTTTTTTAAAGAATAAGCTGGCATTTCTGGGAGAATATGTCCCATCGTTGGGAGAAAACGGGTGTATGTGGGAGAAAATGTCGTGTATTTGGGAGAAAGCTGGTGTATGTGGGAGAAAAGGCCATTGTGATGGGAGTCAGTGTGATCTTGAGGAGTGGAAAGCAGTATTCTTGAGATGAAACGTGAGGTATTTCTAAGAGTCCTGGTATTTCTGGGAGAAAATGTCTTGTTTTGGAGAGCCAAAGTCCCATTTTGGGGGCAGAAGCTGGTATTTCTGTGACACTGCCATCTTGATGGGGGTAAGTGTGATCTTGAGGAGTGTAAAGCAGCATTTTGGTTAGAAAATGGGAGCTCTTCCTAAGAGCAGTGCTATTTCTGGGAGAAAAGGAGCTCTACTGGGCATAAAAATGGTGTATCTGTGATAAAATGCCACATTTCTGAAAGAAACTGTCCTCTTGCGGAGTGTAATGCTGTATGTTCCGGAGGAAATGGGAAATATTCAGCAGAGTCCTGGTATTTCTGGGAGAAGAGGTCTGATGTGGGGGGGGGAAGGTGATGTATCTGTGAGAAAGCTGGTGTTTCTGGGAGAAAATGCCAGGTATTGGTGAGGAAACAGATGCTAGAGAGGGAAAAGGCTGGTATTTTGGGGAAAAAAGGCCGTTTGTTAAAGAATAAGCTGGCATTTCTGGGAGAATATGTCCCATCTTTGGGAGAAAACGGGTGTATGTGGGAGAAAATGTCGTGTATTTGGGAGAAAGCTGGTGTATGTGGGAGAAAAGGCCATTGTGATGGGAGTCAGTGTGATCTTGAGGAGTGGAAAGCAGTATTCTTGAGATGAAACGTGAGGTATTTCTAAGAGTCCTGGTATTTCTGGGAGAAAATGTCTTGTTTTGGAGAGCCAAAGTCCCATTTTGGGGGCAGAAGCTGGTATTTCTGTGACACTGCCATCTTGATGGGGGTAAGTGTGATCTTGAGGAGTGTAAAGCAGCATTTTGGTTAGAAAATGGGAGCTCTTCCTAAGAGCAGTGCTATTTCTGGGAGAAAAGGAGCTCTACTGGGCATAAAAATGGTGTATCTGTGATAAAATGCCACAGTTCTGAAAGAAACTGTCCTCTTGCGGAGTGTAATGCTGTATGTTCCGGAGGAAATGGGAAATATTCAGCAGAGTCCTGGTATTTCTGGGAGAAGAGGTCTGATGTGGGGGGGGGAAGGTGATGTATCTGTGAGAAAGCTGGTGTTTCTGGGAGAAAATGCCAGGTATTGGTGAGGAAACAGATGCTAGAGAGGGAAAAGGCTGGTATTTTGGGGAAAAAAGGCCGTTTTTTAAAGAATAAGCTGGCATTTCTGGGAGAATATGTCCCATCTTTGGGAGAAAACGGGTGTATGTGGGAGAAAATGTCGTGTATTTGGGAGAAAGCTGGTGTATGTGGGAGAAAAGGCCATTGTGATGGGAGTCAGTGTGATCTTGAGGAGTGGAAAGCAGTATTCTTGAGATGAAACGTGAGGTATTTCTAAGAGTCCTGGTATTTCTGGGAGAAAATGTCTTGTTTTGGAGAGCCAAAGTCCCATTTTGGGGGCAGAAGCTGGTATTTCTGTGACACTGCCATCTTGATGGGGGTAAGTGTGATCTTGAGGAGTGTAAAGCAGCATTTTGGTTAGAAAATGGGAGCTCTTCCTAAGAGCAGTGCTATTTCTGGGAGAAAAGGAGCTCTACTGGGCATAAAAATGGTGTATCTGTGATAAAATGCCACATTTCTGAAAGAAACTGTCCTCTTGCGGAGTGTAATGCTGTATGTTCCGGAGGAAACGGGAAATATTCAGCAGAGTCCTGGTATTTCTGGGAGAAGAGGTCTGATGTGGGGGGGGGAAGGTGATGTATCTGTGAGAAAGCTGGTGTTTCTGGGAGAAAATGCCAGGTATTGGTGAGGAAACAGATGCTAGAGAGGGAAAAGGCCATCCCTTTGGGAGAGAAGTGGTATTTCTGGGAGAAAATGCCCCAAATCGGGGAGTAAGTGTCATCCTGAGGCGTGTCATGGAGTAGATTTGGGAGGAAATGGAGGTGTTTCACAGAGTAGCGGCACTTCTGGGAGAAAATGTCCTCAGTGGGAAAGACAATGTCCTCTTGAGGGAAGAAAACAGGTCTTTCTTACAGCAAATGTCATCCAATTGGGAGAAAATCTCCTCTCTTGGGGAGAAAAGTGGTCTTTCTGAGAGAAGGTGTCCTCTTCTTGGCTGCAAGTGTCCCATTTGGCATTGTCATGGAGGCTTTTTGGGGAGAAAGCGTGTGGCAGTTGTAAGAGAAGGGGTATTTCTGGGAGCAAATCTCCTCTTTTTGGAAGAGAAGGTGAAATTTCCAAGGGAAAAGTGGCATTTCTGGGAGGAAATGACATAGCTGGGGGAGAAAAGTGGGAACCGGTGGGAAAGAAGATCTTGTACTGGAGAGCAACGGTGGTCTTTTTGGTGTGCCAAGTGGTCTCTTGGGGAGACAACGTGGTAAATAGGGGAGACAATGTCCTCTGGAGGAGTGTCAAGTAGTATTTGGGAGAGCAAACGTCAGGTATTTCTCGGAAACCGGCTGTTTCTGGGAGATAGTAGCAGACTTGGTTGGAAAATGACAGGTGTTTGTGAGAAAGCTGGTATTTTGGGAAAAAAAGGCCGTTTTTTAAAGAATAAGCTGGCATTTCTGGGAGAATATGTCCCATCTTTGGGAGAAAACGGGTGTATGTGGGAGAAAATGTCGTGTATTTGGGAGAAAGCTGGTGTATGTGGGAGAAAAGGCCATTGTGATGGGAGTCAGTGTGATCTTGAGGAGTGGAAAGCAGTATTCTTGAGATGAAACGTGAGGTATTTCTAAGAGTCCTGGTATTTCTGGGAGAAAATGTCTTGTTTTGTTTTATTGTTTTTAATATTTATATATTTTTTATGTTGCAATTTCAAGGAAACACTTCGATAGAAATTGCTTTTAATTCTTTTGGCATACATAGAAGATGTGAAAATGCACATCATATTTTCACATGAATGTAGTAACACAAAAAAAGTTCAAAGCAGTAACTGATACACTCAATTATAAAAGCTGCCCTTCCTGTGCAAGAAATGTAACTCAGCCCTTGGGCTAGATGCCATTCTGTGTCATTGATGTAAACCTGGCGGACGGTACAAATACTCTGAATTTAAAATGGCATGACTAAAAATGGAGTCTTTCCTCTAGCTTTTAAGTTTTAAGAAACATAAAATATGTACGTATGCTTGGCAACTTTTCCTTTCATTATATACAAAAGTGACTCTCTCTAAAATAACTGTCAAACTAAGAGGGACTGTCAGAAACCTATCACAGGAGGTAATCTATTTGCTCAGGTTGCTGAAGAGCAATGAAAAAGTAGATATTGAGTTTCAGTTTTCAGCACATACATTAAAGTCCCATGCCTGTAATTAGGTCTCCTACCTTCCAAATAGAATTTTAAAAAAGTTTGATACATGATTATTTTAAATTATTTTTCTATAATTGGTTAGTGGTATTGTGGAACACATATTTAAGGATTAATGATGAGAAAGATTAGAAATCCAAAAAGTGTAAAATTCCATGCAAACTCAATTAAGTTTCAAGGACATTTCCATCAGAAAGAATGGAAATGAAGAAAGAACGGAGCCCCCAGGCTGGTTGTTGAGTGAGAATTACTGCTTACCCAGCATCCGTTTGCTTCATCAAATGTCCCCCATCTGCTCACAGAAACCTCTCTAAGATGCTTTTCTGAAGAATATTTGGCAGCATGTTTCCCAGGGCTGATGCCTAGAGGAGAGGGTTACATGGAGACTTGCTGTCTATCTTGATGGCAAACCCCTCCTAAGTAGGAATCCAGAGCTGGTGACTCACTTTGTAGTCTTGTATAGGTCTGGGGCAAGACAACATTATGGCAGTGGGGAGATATTCATGGTCAGGCTGGACAGGCCTCTGAGGTCTCTGACCTCTGTGGGTGTCCCTGTTCATTACTGGGGAACTGGACTCAATGGTCTGTAAGAGACCCTTCCAACTCAAAAAAAAATTCTATGATTCTATGATTCTATGAATATTCCTGGTTTTATTACAAGTACAAATACTGATAAAGCCTACATTCAAATTGTTTATTCCTTGCTTTTGGAGAAGCTAAAACACTAGCACTAAGAGTTTTAATCAACGTAGATAATAGCTTGTCAGTTGTTATGCACAGTGGTACGTGCACCCAGTTTGAAATTTCAGTGCCATTAATGTTTTTAATTTTTTAAGTGATATGACACAGTACATGCAATCAACAATAACGAACATACCATGGTTCAGGACCCCTGATCTCTCAGCTAGTAATTTAAAATATTTTCACGTGTAGAGACAAGACAAGTATTATGTCCTAAATGGAGTCTAGGTCCCCAGCACTATTTCTCTCTCTATTTGATCCCTAAAAACAACTGTTCTCTTGCCAAAGATTTTGCATCGTTAAATCTCCTTTCTGAAACAATGAATATTGTGTAGTTGCAGGCCACTTTTTCAAACCTGTGGACATTCCCTTTGCTTCTACTTCTTTAAGCAACCTGCAGTTGCAATACACTTTTGCAGTACAGTCTTGAACCTCTTTATTCCTTGTTTTTCAGTCACCATGGGATGTGTCTGTGCTGTCTTTGTAACCAGGACCAGGGAATGACCTCTTTTCTCCCAGTCAGTTTTCTCAACACATCTACTGGTGTGGATGAAGCAAGCAAAGGCAACAAGAAAAGCAAATACAATTATACTAGCAAGCAGGAGTATCATTTATTATAGATGATAATCACATGTTGGTTTGTCACTAGGTGTGTTTAATCAACAACTTTCTTTTTGAAATAAGAGTGAAGATAAAAGAAAAGTTCAAATAGGATTCCTACATGTCTCGTTTTCATTAAAGATTAGATCTGCTACAACACGATGAACTGAGGATAATATAATGTAACGTCCAAACACTTTTTTTCAAGTAATGTTAACACTGAATGAAAGGTATACAGGCTTCAATGAAATTAGGCAGTTGAGGCCTAGTTGAATGCTATTTGTTGTTGAATGGTATTTGTGACAGTGTTGAAAGAAATGGCTGATGTTATTGTAAAGTTACTGTCTGTCATCTATGAAAAACGGTGTTCTGCACAGGTCTGTGAGTGTTAGAAATGGGCTTTCTTGAAGAGCTGTCTTTATGGAAAAGGAGGCATTGCTTGCAAACTGGTAAATTGGGAAAAAAAAAAAAAAAAAGTAACATTTCTGATTTCCAATTTAGTTATTAGAAAATCCCCATCATCTCTCTTTATATTATATGAATACTCCATGGTGTCCTTGGGATGACAAGATGCCTGTACTGCTATTTAGATATGCACAAATACAACAAATCCATGGGCAGATCTTTCCCCTACTGCATTTTTTTAATGTATTTCTTTATTGCTAAACTAAAAGGAAAATAATAGTAGAAAAAATTCAATCACCTTAATCAGCACATGCAAGTCTTAAAAATCTTTTTCTTGCTCTGTAATACTGAAAAGACCTGATGGGAAATGTTACCTTCCAAATTTTGCTCTGTGTATATGCATTTCCTATTTAAACCCTCACTCAGCAAGAGAAGGAAAAACACTTCTCAGTTTCAGTGTAAGTGCCCCATGGAATTTTCTACAGGAAAAATATCACTTTAGATCTGTCAGACAATAACATTTTATTACCTCAAGGATGTTATCTGAACCTGAGGTCTAATATCTAAATGAACTGCAGTTCAGATTATTTGAGATTTAGCAGAAAGACAGAGGGATGGAAAGTTTCATAGAAAGATTCTATGGGGAGAAGTCTCATTCATTTATTGTGGATAAATATGATGAAAAGGTATTCATATACCAAGTTTTAATAACTGTATGGTTAACAGGAGGAACAGTAGACAGCTTTGAGCAGTAGCTGACATACAGAACAGGAGAGTTGGAAGAGTAATATTTCCAAGAAGATTAATTTAATTTAAAGGCAGAATGTTTTTTGGCTATTGGAAAGTTCTCTGTTGTGTTGAGCAAAAGGATAGATATACTGGCTGAAAATAAACCTGTAAAAGTGAGGTAATGCATTTACTAAAACAACAATAATTGCTATATCAGGATGGATCATATATTAAAGGCAATAAAACTCTGATTAATAGCTGTCAGGTTATTTCTTTATTTTCTCAAATATTTATTTGAGCGCAACATACTATAAATACTTTAAAGAAAATGTTTATCTTATATTTGTACATGATTGCACTCAGTAATACATGGAAGAGCAGCCACTGAAGTGGGAGGATCATAAGCCCAATGTATGTGAAGAGAGAGAGCAATAAATTTGATTCTTCTCAGCATTTTTCTGTTACAGGTTTTGAGAAACTTGTTAGATTTTAGTACCTGCAAATGTAAATGAAACCAACATAAAATACCATACATAACCTTATTACTTTAAATAACATAGAAAATATGGATTGGAAGACTCGTGTGCATGTTCTTTTTTTCTGTCTTAGACCTGAATAAAGCCGTAAAGAAGAAATTAATGCTCTAGTAAGTCACTGTCAATTCTTGCAAGTCCATTTGGGAGAAAATTTGACACTCCATTTTTTTTTTCTTGTTGTCCTTCTATCTCCTACTCTCCTTTCTGTGTATGTTTATTATTTGCCTCATTTCTGTGAAAACAAATCAGGCTCCATTAATAAAAGCAAAAACTGTTTAAGGCCATCCATCTTACTCTTTCTCCTCAAAGGTTTGCTGCCACTTGTTCTATCACAGAGGACTGCAAAACTTTTTTGCTCCACATTGTTACCCTCTAAAGATAAAATGAATAAATTGCTTAAGAAGATGTTGAAAGACTCTTAATGGTGCATTTATGATCATAACATACGTATTTGTGAGACCTAAGGATTTTTATTCATTCTATTTTTGTTCAATGTAAAATCAAGATTAACTTCTTAGATTTTCTGGACATCCTCGTTGTATAAATTTAATTTTTTACTCCTTTTCCTTGTACAACTTCTGAAATCTGACAGTAAGAACATTTTTATTTTTGTCTCAAACCTCTTTTTTATTCTTTGTCCATCTATTTTTTTTTTCCCCCTATGATGCTTCTTATAACTTTACCAATTACTTTGTGTTCCATTTCATTACGTTATTTATTTTTGCTTTTTCTTTAGGGCAGGATATGTCTACTGCTATGCATCTGCACAGTTCCTACAATGGAGCTTTGATCCTGGTTGGATTGCTTAAGTGCCATTAACATAAACGTGGTTAACAAAAATAGTAGTTTCAGCTTAGTATTTTTCATGCTAAATCAGGTTCAAAACTAGAAGAATAAAAGTTTTTTTGTAAGAAACATAAACATCCATGTTGATTTCATAAGTGAAACTGATTCTGTTTTTGAAGAGCGGAAGAAATTTAAATAATTCACCTGAAAGCAAAGTTCACTTCTGTTTCTATATTCTCAGAAGTGAATCATCAGATTAAACTAGCATGCCACAGTTTAGTGGTAAACCTCTAACACTACCAAATCTACATATGTAGATTTTGCTTTAATGTCACAGGCAACAGAATGTAATCAACTAACAAACAAAACAAGCAAACAGAAAATTCACATCCAAATAAACCAGAAAGAGGAGTTTATAGACACTCTACAGAACTGTTAGCTGTGCTATGCTTTTCAAAAGCTGGAATTTGTCCTACAGACATCTCAGAAGTTGCACATCTGTCCAAGAAGAATCATTGCACTTTATTTCTACTGTACATGTTTATCTTATATCTTATTCTTCATTACTGTTATGTACTATGCAAAATACATAAAGAAAAAAAGCAGTAATCAAACTATACATACTGTGAGCAGGGCTTTGTGAAGGCTGCAGTACTGTACAGAAGAAAGCCTTGAACAGATCTATCTCAAATTCAGGGTAATAATACATTTATTTCCTACCCACATTGCTCATGTAATCCACCAACTATTTTAGGAACGCCTAGATTCTTAAAAATACAGAAATTAAAGTGATTTCCTGATCAACCCTTACAGAAAGACACAAGTTTAAACATGAAAGCAACTATGAATGCTTTGGAGAGAAAAAAATAGAATGTAATGTTAATAATCCCTGTAATGTTAATAAGCTAAATAACAGTTTCAAAGTTTAGTATCTTGATGCTTTACGGAGCTCCCATAAAATGGCTCTGAGCCTTCCCTTTCTAATGATTTTGCACACCCACGCAACTTGCTCTGTGGGGATGGAAGATAACAGGATTTAGATCCTTGACACACTGCAATTGATTTAACAATAAATATTGTCCATCCTAGTTTTGGGTTACTATAAGATGAAAGCAAAAATGTATATACTGATCTACTGGTTTTCTTTTAAAAAACATTCATCTGATGCTGAAGGCTAATTCTGTAAAGCTGAAACTTAAATCCCAGCAGAAACAGGTTCCCAGATATTAAAAACAAACAAACAAACAAACAAAAAAAAATCATAAAAGTATGTATAATGAAATCTTTAGGCATGTGACAAACTTTGTTTTATATATTATATGATTTCAGAACATCTGTCACACACACTCACAAACTTTCCTTAGAAGGAGAAGCAGAAGTTTAGATGATGATAAAGTTATGTTCTTACCACATTAGAAGGTTCCAATTTCTTCCTTCTAGCAAGGTCAGTGATATTATTGCCATTGTAGTTGATGCTCTCCATACAGCCTTTGAAATTTTTTTCTGCTGTTAGAACTTGGCTTCCCAGAAAAAGGCATGCCTCCAAAGGTTATCTTTGAATGTATCAGAAAATGAAAGACAGTTACTGGAGGACAAGGGCTTAGAATTTTTGCTTACTAGAAAAAGAAAGTATCAAACAAGTACTGGAAAAGTAGGAAAAAGTTAAGTTTCAAGGACATTTCCACCAGAAAGAATGGAAATGAAGAAAGAACGGAGCCCCCAGGCTGGTTGTTGAGTGAGAATTTCTGCTTACCCAGCATCCGTTTGCTTCATCAAATGTCCCCCATCTGCTCACAGAAACCTCTCTAAGATGCTTTTCTGAAGAATATTTGGCAGCATGTTTCCCAGGGCTGATGCCTAGAGGAGAGGGTTACATGGAGACTTGCTGTCTATCTTGATGGCAAACCCCTCCTAAGTAGGAATCCAGAGCTGGTGACTCACTTTGTAGTCTTGTATAGGTCTGGGGCAAGACAACATTATGGCAGTGGGGAGATATTCATGGTCAGGCTGGACAGGCCTCTGAGGTCTCTGACCTCTGTGGGTGTCCCTGTTCATTACTGGGGAACTGGACTCAATGGTCTGTAAGAGTCCCTTCCAACTCAAAAAAAAATTCTAGTTTTGGGTTACTATAAGATGAAAGCAAAAATGTATATACTGATCTACTGGTTTTCTTTTAAAAAACATTCATCTGATGCTGAAGGCTAATTCTGTAAAGCTGAAACTTAAATCCCAGCAGAAACAGGTTCCCAGATATTAAAAACAGACAAACAAACAAACAAAAAAAAATCATAAAAGTATGTATAATGAAATCTTTAGGCATGTGACAAACTTTGTTTTATATATTATATGATTTCAGAACATCTGTCACACACACTCACAAACTTTCCTTAGAAGGAGAAGCAGAAGTTTAGATGATGATAAAGTTATGTTCTTACCACATTAGAAGGTTCCAATTTCTTCCTTCTAGCAAGGTCAGTGATATTATTGCCATTGTAGTTGATGCTCTCCATACAGCCTTTGAAATTTTTTTCTGCTGTTAGAACTTGGCTTCCCAGAAAAAGGCATGCCTCCAAAGGTTATCTTTGAATGTATCAGAAAATGAAAGACAGTTACTGGAGGACAAGGGCTTAGAATTTTTGCTTACTAGAAAAAGAAAGTATCAAACAAGTACTGGAAAAGTAGGAAAAAGTTAAGTTTCAAGGACATTTCCATCAGAAAGAATGGAAATGAAGAAAGAACGGAGCCCCCAGGCTGGTTGTTGAGTGAGAATTTCTGCTTACCCAGCATCCGTTTGCTTCATCAAATGTCCCCCATCTGCTCACAGAAACCTCTCTAAGATGCTTTTCTGAAGAATATTTGGCAGCATGTTTCCCAGGGCTGATGCCTAGGGGAGAGGGTTACATGGAGACTTGCTGTCTATCTTGATGGCAAACCCCTCCTAAGTAGGAATCCAGAGCTGGTGACTCACTTTGTAGTCTTGTATAGGTCTGGGGCAAGACAACATTATGGCAGTGGGGAGATATTCATGGTCAGGCTGGACAGGCCTCTGAGGTCTCTGACCTCTGTGGGTGTCCCTGTTCATTACTGGGGAACTGGACTCAATGGTCTGTAAGAGTCCCTTCCAACTCAAAAAAAAATTCTAGTTTTGGGTTACTATAAGATGAAAGCAAAAATGTATATACTGATCTACTGGTTTTCTTTTAAAAAACATTCATCTGATGCTGAAGGCTAATTCTGTAAAGCTGAAACTTAAATCCCAGCAGAAACAGGTTCCCAGATATTAAAAACAGACAAACAAACAAACAAAAAAAAATCATAAAAGTATGTATAATGAAATCTTTAGGCATGTGACAAACTTTGTTTTATATATTATATGATTTCAGAACATCTGTCACACACACTCACAAACTTTCCTTAGAAGGAGAAGCAGAAGTTTAGATGATGATAAAGTTATGTTCTTACCACATTAGAAGGTTCCAATTTCTTCCTTCTAGCAAGGTCAGTGATATTATTGCCATTGTAGTTGATGCTCTCCATACAGCCTTTGAAATTTTTTTCTGCTGTTAGAACTTGGCTTCCCAGAAAAAGGCATGCCTCCAAAGGTTATCTTTGAATGTATCAGAAAATGAAAGACAGTTACTGGAGGACAAGGGCTTAGAATTTTTGCTTACTAGAAAAAGAAAGTATCAAACAAGTACTGGAAAAGTAGGAAAAAGTTAAGTTTCAAGGACATTTCCATCAGAAAGAATGGAAATGAAGAAAGAACGGAGCCCCCAGGCTGGTTGTTGAGTGAGAATTTCTGCTTACCCAGCATCCGTTTGCTTCATCAAATGTCCCCCATCTGCTCACAGAAACCTCTCTAAGATGCTTTTCTGAAGAATATTTGGCAGCATGTTTCCCAGGGCTGATGCCTAGGGGAGAGGGTTACATGGAGACTTGCTGTCTATCTTGATGGCAAACCCCTCCTAAGTAGGAATCCAGAGCTGGTGACTCACTTTGTAGTCTTGTATAGGTCTGGGGCAAGACAACATTATGGCAGTGGGGAGATATTCATGGTCAGGCTGGACAGGCCTCTGAGGTCTCTGACCTCTGTGGGTGTCCCTGTTCATTACTGGGGAACTGGACTCAATGGTCTGTAAGAGTCCCTTCCAACACAAAAAAAAATTCTATGATTCTATGATTCTATGAATATTCCTGGTTTTATTACAAGTACAAATACTGATAAAGCCTACATTCAAATTGTTTATTCCTTGCTTTTGGAGAAGCTAAAACACTAGCACTAAGAGTTTTAATCAACGTAGATAATAGCTTGTCAGTTGTTATGCACAGTGGTACGTGCACCCAGTTTGAAATTTCAGTGCCATTAATGTTTTTAATTTTTTAAGTGATATGACACAGTACATGCAATCAACAATAACGAACATACCATGGTTCAGGACCCCTGATCTCTCAGCTAGTAATTTAAAATATTTTCACGTGTAGAGACAAGACAAGTATTATGTCCTAAATGGAGTCTAGGTCCCCAGCACTATTTCTCTCTCTATTTGATCCCTAAAAACAACTGTTCTCTTGCCAAAGATTTTGCATCGTTAAATCTCCTTTCTGAAACAATGAATATTGTGTAGTTGCAGGCCACTTTTTCAAACCTGTGGACATTCCCTTTGCTTCTACTTCTTTAAGCAACCTGCAGTTGCAATACACTTTTGCAGTACAGTCTTGAACCTCTTTATTCCTTGTTTTTCAGTCACCATGGGCTGTGTCTGTGCTGTCTTTGTAACCAGGACCAGGGAATGACCTCTTTTCTCCCAGTCAGTTTTCTCAACACATCTACTGGTGTGGATGAAGCAAGCAAAGGCAACAAGAAAAGCAAATACAATTATACTAGCAAGCAGGAGTATCATTTATTATAGATGATAATCACATGTTGGTTTGTCACTAGGTGTGTTTAATCAACAACTTTCTTTTTGAAATAAGAGTGAAGATAAAAGAAAAGTTCAAATAGGATTCCTACATGTCTCGTTTTCATTAAAGATTAGATCTGCTACAACACGATGAACTGAGGATAATATAATGTAACGTCCAAACACTTTTTTTCAAGTAATGTTAACACTGAATGAAAGGTATACAGGCTTCAATGAAATTAGGAAGTTGAGGCCTAGTTGAATGCTATTTGTTGTTGAATGGTATTTGTGACAGTGTTGAAAGAAATGGCTGATGTTATTGTAAAGTTACTGTCTGTCATCTATGAAAAACGGTGTTCTGCACAGGTCTGTGAGTGTTAGAAATGGGCTTTCTTGAAGAGCTGTCTTTATGGAAAAGGAGGCATTGCTTGCAAACTGGTAAATTGGGAAAAAAAAAAAAAAAAAAAAAAGTAACATTTCTGATTTCCAATTTAGTTATTAGAAAATCCCCATCATCTCTCTTTATATTATATGAATACTCCATGGTGTCCTTGGGATGACAAGATGCCTGTACTGCTATTTAGATATGCACAAATACAACAAATCCATGGGCAGATCTTTCCCCTACTGCATTTTTTTAATGTATTTCTTTATTGCTAAACTAAAAGGAAAATAATAGTAGAAAAAATTCAATCACCTTAATCAGCACATGCAAGTCTTAAAAATCTTTTTCTTGCTCTGTAATACTGAAAAGACCTGATGGGAAATGTTACCTTCCAAATTTTGCTCTGTGTATATGCATTTCCTATTTAAACCCTCACTCAGCAAGAGAAGGAAAAACACTTCTCAGTTTCAGTGTAAGTGCCCCATGGAATTTTCTACAGGAAAAATATCACTTTAGATCTGTCAGACAATAACATTTTATTACCTCAAGGATGTTATCTGAACCTGAGGTCTAATATCTAAATGAACTGCAGTTCAGATTATTTGAGATTTAGCAGAAAGACAGAGGGATGGAAAGTTTCATAGAAAGATTCTATGGGGAGAAGTCTCATTCATTTATTGTGGATAAATATGATGAAAAGGTATTCATATACCAAGTTTTAATAACTGTATGGTTAACAGGAGGAACAGTAGACAGCTTTGAGCAGTAGCTGACATACAGAACAGGAGAGTTGGAAGAGTAATATTTCCAAGAAGATTAATTTAATTTAAAGGCAGAATGTTTTTTGGCTATTGGAAAGTTCTCTGTTGTGTTGAGCAAAAGGATAGATATACTGGCTGAAAATAAACCTGTAAAAGTGAGGTAATGCATTTACTAAAACAACAATAATTGCTATATCAGGATGGATCATATATTAAAGGCAATAAAACTCTGATTAATAGCTGTCAGGTTATTTCTTTATTTTCTCAAATATTTATTTGAGCGCAACATACTATAAATACTTTAAAGAAAATGTTTATCTTATATTTGTACATGATTGCACTCAGTAATACATGGAAGAGCAGCCACTGAAGTGGGAGGATCATAAGCCCAATGTATGTGAAGAGAGAGAGCAATAAATTTGATTCTTCTCAGCATTTTTCTGTTACAGGTTTTGAGAAACTTGTTAGATTTTAGTACCTGCAAATGTAAATGAAACCAACATAAAATACCATACATAACCTTATTACTTTAAATAACATAGAAAATATGGATTGGAAGACTCGTGTGCATGTTCTTTTTTTCTGTCTTAGACCTGAATAAAGCCGTAAAGAAGAAATTAATGCTCTAGTAAGTCACTGTCAACTCTTGCAAGTCCATTTGGGAGAAAATTTGACACTCCATTTTTTTTTTCTTGTTGTCCTTCTATCTCCTACTCTCCTTTCTGTGTATGTTTATTATTTGCCTCATTTCTGTGAAAACAAATCAGGCTCCATTAATAAAAGCAAAAACTGTTTAAGGCCATCCATCTTACTCTTTCTCCTCAAAGGTTTGCTGCCACTTGTTCTATCACAGAGGACTGCAAAACTTTTTTGCTCCACATTGTTACCCTCTAAAGATAAAATGAATAAATTGCTTAAGATGATGTTGAAAGACTCTTAATGGTGCATTTATGATCATAACATACGTATTTGTGAGACCTAAGGATTTTTATTCATTCTATTTTTGTTCAATGTAAAATCAAGATTAACTTCTTAGATTTTCTGGACATCCTCGTTGTATAAATTTAATTTTTTACTCCTTTTCCTTGTACAACTTCTGAAATCTGACAGTAAGAACATTTTTATTTTTGTCTCAAACCTCTTTTTTATTCTTTGTCCATCTATTTTTTTTTTCCCCCTATGATGCTTCTTATAACTTTACCAATTACTTTGTGTTCCATTTCATTACGTTATTTATTTTTGCTTTTTCTTTAGGGCAGGATATGTCTACTGCTATGCATCTGCACAGTTCCTACAATGGAGCTTTGATCCTGGTTGGATTGCTTAAGTGCCATTAACATAAACGTGGTTAACAAAAATAGTAGTTTCAGCTTAGTATTTTTCATGCTAAATCAGGTTCAAAACTAGAAGAATAAAAGTTTTTTTGTAAGAAACATAAACATCCATGTTGATTTCATAAGTGAAACTGATTCTGTTTTTGAAGAGCAGAAGAAATTTAAATAATTCACCTGAAAGCAAAGTTCACTTCTGTTTCTATATTCTCAGAAGTGAATCATCAGATTAAACTAGCATGCCACAGTTTAGTGGTAAACCTCTAACACTACCAAATCTACATATGTAGATTTTGCTTTAATGTCACAGGCAACAGAATGTAATCAACTAACAAACAAAACAAGCAAACAGAAAATTCACATCCAAATAAACCAGAAAGAGGAGTTTATAGACACTCTACAGAACTGTTAGCTGTGCTATGCTTTTCAAAAGCTGGAATTTGTCCTACAGACATCTCAGAAGTTGCACATCTGTCCAAGAAGAATCATTGCACTTTATTTCTACTGTACATGTTTATCTTATATCTTATTCTTCATTACTGTTATGTACTATGCAAAATACATAAAGAAAAAAAGCAGTAATCAAACTATACATACTGTGAGCAGGGCTTTGTGAAGGCTGCAGTACTGTACAGAAGAAAGCCTTGAACAGATCTATCTCAAATTCAGGGTAATAATACATTTATTTCCTACCCACATTGCTCATGTAATCCACCAACTATTTTAGGAACGCCTAGATTCTTAAAAATACAGAAATTAAAGTGATTTCCTGATCAACCCTTACAGAAAGACACAAGTTTAAACATGAAAGCAACTATGAATGCTTTGGAGAGAAAAAAATAGAATGTAATGTTAATAATCCCTGTAATGTTAATAAGCTAAATAACAGTTTCAAAGTTTAGTATCTTGATGCTTTACGGAGCTCCCATAAAATGGCTCTGAGCCTTCCCTTTCTAATGATTTTGCACACCCACGCAACTTGCTCTGTGGGGATGGAAGATAACAGGATTTAGATCCTTGACACACTGCAATTGATTTAACAATAAATATTGTCCATCCTAGTTTTGGGTTACTATAAGATGAAAGCAAAAATGTATATACTGATCTACTGGTTTTCTTTTAAAAAACATTCATCTGATGCTGAAGGCTAATTCTGTAAAGCTGAAACTTAAATCCCAGCAGAAACAGGTTCCCAGATATTAAAAACAAACAAACAAACAAACAAAAAAAATCATAAAAGTATGTATAATGAAATCTTTAGGCATGTGACAAACTTTGTTTTATATATTATATGATTTCAGAACATCTGTCACACACACTCACAAACTTTCCTTAGAAGGAGAAGCAGAAGTTTAGATGATGATAAAGTTATGTTCTTACCACATTAGACGGTTCCAATTTCTTCCTTCTAGCAAGGTCAGTGATATTATTGCCATTGTAGTTGATGCTCTCCATACAGCCTTTGAAAATTTTTTCTGCTGTTAGAACTTGGCTTCCCAGAAAAAGGCATGCCTCCAAAGGTTATCTTTGAATGTATCAGAAAATGAAAGACAGTTACTGGAGGACAAGGGCTTAGAATTTTTGCTTACTAGAAAAAGAAAGTATCAAACAAGTACTGGAAAAGTAGGAAAAAGTCTATGATGAAGTCATGACTGCAAATATTTTTGGTGGTAAATTGTATCTATTATTAGGTTTTCCCAAATACAGAGAAAATATGTATCACAGTTACATATAGACTGTAACGAAGAGAAGGTCTCTAAAAGGAATGCACTTTTAAATGCTTGGCAGAGCAAAATGTCAGTATTGTTAAGAAACAAGAATTTGTTGGCCAAAGAATGTGCTGTCTGTCTGATCTTGGAGAAGAAAAGTCTGCCTTTCTTTACAAACCTGAATGCAGAAAGTTTGAGAAGTAAAGGTGCCCAGTAAAACCTATTTCAATATGTAGACTGAAACAAACATTAAAATAAAAAAAAATCTACTAAATCAAAAGGGAAGAAGGAAAGTGTTGCTTTATGTAGAACATCCATCAGTTTGGTAGAGTGTCAGAAGTGAGAAGTGGTTGGTGGCAAGTAAGTATTATTCATTCTTTGTCATATATTAAAATAAAGGATGTTTTATTTTCTTTCATGTACCAAACCGTAATACCAAACAGTTCCATTTGTCTTAAATACTCTATACAACTGCAGATAATTACAGCAACATAAAAACCAGCATTATGACATACCTAGAGGGATTAGTTTGACTTGTGTTTGGTTCCCAGGTCCCAAGATGCCAGTATCTGGGAAAGTGGCAAATGGAAATTCAACTGTGCAGAGGAACAGGAAAAAACCCTATATCTGTATATCAGCAATACAGAAATAATTGATAAAATGCTCAGGAAACAAGCTGTGTTTAACCAGCACTGTCCAATCCAGCCTGTTGCAGGGTCCACGACAGCAGTGAGAGGAAAGAGCAGCAGACAAGACTCCTCTGGCTTGTACCATGGTATTAGTTCTAGCACGTTCTGCTAGAAGTTCTGCATTTGAAGTTACATTAGCAAGCCTGATGTGCTTGGCAACAGCACAACATCTCACTCCATATGTAACGTATTTTCTGTGGCAAAGAACTTCTTTGTTCATAACTCACGGACTTTTGATTTCCATGCATCTCATGGGCCTGAGATAAAAGACAATTTAAAAGGAAAGAAAGAAAAAAAAAAGGGGGGGGGGATGCTATGATGGTAATGTTTAATATTCGTGTGGGGGGTGAAAGGTGTACTTGAGTTGCCTAAGCACAAGCTTCTACTGCTATTGGTGATACCTGGGGTAGTGTGCCTTAGTAACCTCTGCTTTCTGCTTGAGGAGGTATGCATCTCTATAAATTCTCTGCCATTTCTGCCAACACCATGGGAGTGCTACAGATATCTAGGGGATATATGTATATAAGCTGCTCATTCAGTTTACGTGTTTGTCTTTTTCTTGGATGAGAAATAGTTGCTGTTTATTATTTCCTTAAATGCAACACAAGCATTTACTCATAATATCCAATCTGAGAACACCGTTCTTGTAACTGCTTATGAAAATCATAGATACAGAAATCAAAAGAAACTGTTTCAATCTGCTTGCATTTAAGGAAATAGGAAGTCTCTTTCCACCCTTGCGCATATTTAAGACTGTTTTCTGACAAACTGCTAGCTAAAGGCTTCAGTCTTTCTTTTTGTGCTTACTCCCTCAATGGAATAGCTGAGCTTTTGTAACTGTCCCTACTTTGAAGTTTTCTAGTGGATCCAGGTTGGTTTAAGTATCCTCTATTCCTCACTTCTGTCTTTTCTACCATTTTCTTCAAAAAGGAGCATGTTAAGAACATAAATTTCTATTCTGTTAAGAGTCTTCTCCTGCAGTTAGCTGGTTAGTAAATAATACTTTGCTCACTCACCTCACTCAACCTGCTGGCCACATTCTTTTTAATGCATCCCAGGATACCATTGGCCTTCTTGACCACAAGGCCACATTGCTGGTTTGTGGTCACCCTGCTGTCTACAGGGACACCCAGGCCCTGTTTGTAAGAGAATGTGATTGACTTCACTTCTTCCAGCAAAAAAAGAGAAGCAGGTCTAAGACATCTGTTTATCTCCAATTTAAACAACTTAATTTAGGTAGAATTATGTGTTTTACAGCTATTCACGTTGCTGTGAAAAGAAGCGCGGCTATACGAATAAGAAGTCGCGCGGCTCTGCCCTCGCAACTCCCCCCGCCCCGCGCACGGAGGCGGCCCCCAGCCGCAGCCCCCAGCCGCAGCCCCCAGCCGCTCCCCCCCTCGCGCAGCGCCACTCCGAGGTGCCGCCTGCCGCAGCGACGGCGGCGGGGAGCCCTCGCGCCCAGAGGCGGCCTTCCCGGGGTCTGCCCTCTCCGCCCCCCTCCCACCTACCTGAGGGCAGCCGGCATCCGTCCGCGCAGCGGCGCACAGCCGGTGGCACCGCGCGCACAGCCTGCCTGCCTGCCTGCCGCCCTCCCTCGGACGAGGGTCCCCTTAGACGAAAGCACAGCCCCAGCCCGGCCGCTACCGCGAGGGACCGCGCCCGCGGCCGGAGCCCGGGGGCCGCGAGGAGGGAGGGCTGAGCGCCCGGTGACAGGTGAGGACGGCCCCCGCGCCGCTCCCTACCTCGCGCCGCTCTCCTCGCAGCCGGCGGCTCGCTTACCCTCGACCGCCGCCGCCCCCTCGCTCCGTTCCCCCGCCCTAACGCGGAGTTCAACGCGACCCCGCTAGCCGCGAGGCCCCGCCCCCCGCCCCGCACTGACGGCTCTCTCCGCCAATAGCGAAGAAGACGGCCGTCCTCGAGCTCCGCCCTCACCTCCTTCGACCAATAGGAGCTATCCGTGGTGCTGCCCCTCCGCCTTCCCGGCAGGCTCGGTTGGCTCGCAGCTGCCGAGCAACGGGCGCGGGGCTGCGGGTGGGGCCGCTGAGGGCGGTGGCCGGGCCCCCGCTGCGGGCCGGGGTTGGTGCCGCGGGATTGTGCCCGGGGCTTCTCGTTCGGGAGCTTTCGCCTCATAGATGGACGTTTTTTGTTCCCCTCCCCTTTTTCCCTCTTGGCTCAGCCATCAGGAGGATGGAAATATCTCCCGCACTCTCAAAGCTGTAATCTCGGCTTGCAGAAATGATAACTGGTATGTGAAGATGTTTCTAATTTTTTTGTTTCTTCACTTGTTTGTGAACCTAGGGTAGGGAGAAAGAACTGAAGTAACCTGCAGTGAGATTCTATCACTTTTGTAACTCCTTAAGCATAGTCAAGAATGTATGTTTGTGAACTACTTTATTAAGATAGTCCTGGTGGAGTATACTTTATATCACTGGGAGTCCAGGATTTTCTGAACAGTTCTTAAATCAGAGTCTAGCAATAGCAAAGTTGAATTACATGTACACTGTACAGTTAGGTTGTTGGTAATAAGCAGAGCTTGTGCATCTCAACAGCTGCAGCTATACAAGCTATACATTTGTCAAGTAAGCTCAGTATGAGTGGAGTATCAGCTTTATTAATTCAAGTCATTCTCATAATCTTATCCATACATAATGTTTGTGTTCTTAATACCTTAACCAAGTGAGTGAAAAGTTTCCAGCTAATCTGTTTAGCTTCCAGGCAAGTGATTCCACATGTTAAATTTGCTGCTTCCTCCTTTCTCCCATTCCCTGGTCTCTTAGGTCAGTGTTCGTTCTCTTATGTCCTCTATTAAGGAATAGGTTTAGTTCTGCTACATATTAATGCCATGCCTACAGATAAATTATCCTTACATCTCAAACTGAATAGCTGCTGCTTGACGTTTTTTTTTTTTCCTTCTAGGCTAGGAAGTCTCTGTATGGCATGCCAGCAACGTTTTGTTGCAACGTTCTTAAAAGAAGAAATCTTTTACAGCGTGCAAGTTCTTTAAGATATGGTGATGCATTGGGGTTTAACCCAGCAGATCACTGAGCGTCACGTGGCTGTTCATTCACTGCCCCCATCTCAGTGAGATGGAGAGGAGAAATGAGGGAAAAAATGAGATAGAGAAAAAGAAAAGCATAATAATTATGGCATGTATATCTACATATACACACAGATACTTGTAATCTAGATTTATAACAACGGATGCGCAAGCAATTGCTCATCTCCTCTTGAGGTCTTGAAACAGTAAACGTTCGGTGCAGAAAGTCTATACCAAATTAACTTGAAAAACGGATGCTTTCCAGCTTCAGGTGAGACAATTATTCATTGATCTTTTGTACATTTCAAGTGTGCAAAAACTCACCTCTGGAAGACTGATATTTGTAGATAAAATTGATATGGCTTACTGGGCTCTGTTAGTGGCTCTTAGATGTAGTAAATTTGATGTTGTTAATGATCTTCTGCATATGGAAGTTCTACTTCTGCTGAATTTACCTGTCATTAACAGCTTGCTGCATTGTGAAATCATTAAATAGCAGCCTTTAACATATTTAATTCTGGTTTTTGAAAAGCTGAACTTCCTAATTGGGACTCATACATGTATGAAGCCTTGGTGTCTGGTGCTGACTTGAGAATAAAACTTCAGTTATTACTTACAGGGCCTGCCTTACAGCATAAGATCACATGGCAGTGCCTTCTGCTTTCAGTATTTTACCAGTGCTGTGGTACAACTGGGTCTGGTTAATACCTGTTCAGATACAAGACAGAGTAAGGAAAATGTGTTTATTATTTCAGATCAGCCCTTTTTTACAAGGCATCGATTGGTTACTTGGTGGTGAATGTTGGGTTCTATTGCAGATGTGATGCCATCCATGCAGTAATGGATAGAAATACATTAAAGGAGCAGCATAACAATTTATTTCACAGGGCAAAGGTCAAGAGAGTGCTGATTCCATATTACAAATCTAACAAAACTGAAGTGGCAGAAGCATTCTTTGAAGGCTTAAGCAGATGAGGGATGTTCAGTTTTCTGTTACAAAACCTAAATCAGAGAGCATTGAAATCTGTTGAATTTTGGAATAGTTGAGAGTAAGAATGTGAATTCTGTTTGTAACAGAAAAAAACTTGTTCTCATTCCATCCCTCTACTACTCGCATCTGCTCCACATGTCGAAGTAGGAAAAGAGTCATTTGTTGCTCCGTTAATTGCAAAACTGTATTTGTCAGACACCAATTCTGAATCAGCTCTCATACCTGTTACCGTGCTTTCGATAACAAGACTGCAGTTGGGGTTGGTTTGTAGGGAGGCTAGATGAATTGAAAGGGAGTGGATTGGGATAGTATAGCTGCTGGACAGAAACACCTATTTTAAAAGATGATCATCCTATGAAGTATGCCAGTTTTCCCACCTTGTGTATGTGACCTGAGGAGCTATGTTAAGATAAGCTTAAGATAATGGCAGGACAAGGGGAAATGGCTTTAAGTTGAGGGAGGGAGGATTTAGGTTGAGTATCAGGGGAAGTTCTTTACAGAGTGAATGGTGAGGTGCTGGAACAGGCTGCCCAGAGAGGCTGTGGACACCCCTCTTCCTGGAGGTGTTCAAGGCCAGTTGGATGAGGTCCTGGGCAGCCTGGTCTAATATTTAATAGGGAGGTTGGTGGCCCTGCATATGGTGGAGGGGTTGGAGCTTCATGATCTTTGAGGGTCCCTTCCAACCCAAGCCATTCTATGATTTTCTGATTCTAAGCTCAAATGCTAGTGTCTTGGGAATCAAAGCAGAGTTTCTCTTTGCCATCCCTATTTACAGTTGCTTAACTAGGATCTGTAGTATCAGAAAGAAACCTGGGATATAATTGGAGTAAATGCAATTAAATTCTTCTGTAAAATAGTCAATTTAAAACCCTTTATGTCTTGAGCGATCATGGAAAGAGTGACATAAAATGATTATTTAACGGATGTATTTGGGATCTCTGCTTGATTACTATAAAAAGATTCCTTCATAAGACATTGTATGGAGTTGGCTGATATTTGCTGAAATACTCCTGTTGAAACTTTCTGGTGTGGAATATTGCTTCCAGTATTTCATCATACCTTTAAAAACTTACGAAGTTTCAATCTACAAGTTTTGGACTCCTTCATAGTGCTTTTCTGTAGCCATTTGAAGTATTACTTCTGCCTTTCAGTCTTGCACTGAGACTTCATTTGGTGGTCTCATTCTCTACTGATCTAATTTTCTCATTTGTTTCCTTTAATATTATAGTGCTTATCATTGATTGTGTCTGTTAGTACCTCTGAAATTCTATAGAAAGATGGCTATTGCTTTCCTTTTAGCAAGTTGCTGCAGCTACTTCAAGCCGACAAATAAAAGTTTGCTTTCTCCGAAAACCTCAGTAGCCACTGCTTTGCTTTTTTGATACAGATCAAACTAGAAAGTTTATCATTATTGTCTTGAGGATTGTGTAGTTGAAAGAGAAGGGCTTGTGGACTTAAAAGCTTCTTTTTGCCACAAGTGTTGTGTTTAATAGAAGATGTTATGGTGGATTGCATGTCTTGCTTTACTGAATTCACTAAGTAGGGAACCGGTTCTCTGGGTGTCTTTGTTCCACTTTGGGATAATGTTGCCTGAAGATCATAACTGTGAAATACACCTCAAGTTCTTCACTAAACTCCAGTTTTATACAGACTTCAGGAGAGAGAACGTAATTGCTAATAGAACAAGTTAAACGTGCTTAAAAAGCTCTCTGTGTGTTTTTTGTTGCTGTTGTTTGTTTGTTTGTGGAAAATACTCTTCCTTTATTTAATTCTGGAATTTTCCCAAGAAATTATTGGAAGTTGTCATATAAGAAGAGTAATAAAGAGCATATTCTAGGAACTTGTTTCACAGATTGTACCAGTTACCCCCAAGAATATGCTGCTCCACTAGATATGCCCAGTAGAGCTCCTTTTCTCCCAGAAATAGCACTGCTCTTAGGAAGAGCTCCCATTTTCTAACCAAAATGCTGCTTTACACTCCTCAAGATCACACTTACCCCCATCAAGATGGCAGTGTCACAGAAATACCAGCTTCTGCCCCCAAAATGGGACTTTGGCTCTCCAAAACAAGACATTTTCTCCCAGAAATACCAGGACTCTTAGAAATACCTCACGTTTCATCTCAAGAATACTGCTTTCCACTCCTCAAGATCACACTGACTCCCATCACAATGGCCTTTTCTCCCACATACACCAGCTTTCTCCCAAATACACGACATTTTCTCCCACATACACCCGTTTTCTCCCAAAGATGGGACATATTCTCCCAGAAATGCCAGCTTATTCTTTAAAAAACGGCCTTTTTTCCCCAAAATACCAGCCTTTTCCCTCTCTAGCATCTGTTTCCTCACCAATACCTGGCATTTTCTCCCAGAAACACCAGCTTTCTCACAGATACATCACCTTCCCCCCCCCACATCAGACCTCTTCTCCCAGAAATACCAGGACTCTGCTGAATATTTCCCATTTCCTCCGGAACATACAGCATTACACTCCGCAAAAGGACAGTTTCTTTCAGAAATGTGGCATTTTATCACAGATACACCATTTTTATGCCCAGTAGAGCTCCTTTTCTCCCAGAAATAGCACTGCTCTTAGGAAGAGCTCCCATTTTCTAACCAAAATGCTGCTTTACACTCCTCAAGATCACACTTACCCCCATCAAGATGGCAGTGTCACAGAAATACCAGCTTCTGCCCCCAAAATGGGACTTTGGCTCTCCAAAACAAGACATTTTCTCCCAGAAATACCAGGACTCTTAGAAATACCTCACGTTTCATCTCAAGAATACTGCTTTCCACTCCTCAAGATCACACTGACTCCCATCACAATGGCCTTGTCTCCCACATACACCAGCTTTCTCCCAAATACACGACATTTTCTCCCACATACACCCGTTTTCTCCCAAAGATGGGACATATTCTCCCAGAAATGCCAGCTTATTCTTTAACAAACGGCCTTTTTTCCCCAAAATACCAGCCTTTTCCCTCTCTAGCATCTGTTTCCTCACCAATACCTGGCATTTTCTCCCAGAAACACCAGCTTTCTCACAGATACATCACCTTCCCCCCCCCACATCAGACCTCTTCTCCCAGAAATACCAGGACTCTGCTGAATATTTCCCATTTCCTCCGGAACATACAGCATTACACTCCGCAAGAGGACAGTTTCTTTCAGAAATGTGGCATTTTATCACAGATACACCATTTTTATGCCCAGTAGAGCTCCTTTTCTCCCAGAAATAGCACTGCTCTTAGGAAGAGCTCCCATTTTCTAACCAAAATGCTGCTTTACACTCCTCAAGATCACACTTACCCCCATCAAGATGGCAGTGTCACAGAAATACCAGCTTCTGCCCCCAAAATGGGACTTTGGCTCTCCAAAACAAGACATTTTCTCCCAGAAATACCAGGACTCTTAGAAATACCTCACGTTTCATCTCAAGAATACTGCTTTCCACTCCTCAAGATCACACTGACTCCCATCACAATGGCCTTTTCTCCCACATACACCAGCTTTCTCCCAAATACACGACATTTTCTCCCACATACACCCGTTTTCTCCCAAAGATGGGACATATTCTCCCAGAAATGCCAGCTTATTCTTTAAAAAATGGCCTTTTTTCCCCAAAATACCAGCCTTTTCCCTCTCTAGCGTCTGTTTCCTCACCAATACCTGGCATTTTCTCCCAGAAACACCAGCTTTCTCACAGATACATCACCTTCCCCCCCCCACATCAGACCTCTTCTCCCAGAAATACCAGGACTCTGCTGAATATTTCCCATTTCCTCCGGAACATACAGCATTACACTCCGCAAGAGGACAGTTTCTTTCAGAAATGTGGCATTTTATCACAGATACACCATTTTTATGCCCAGTAGAGCTCCTTTTCTCCCAGAAATAGCACTGCTCTTAGGAAGAGCTCCCATTTTCTAACCAAAATGCTGCTTTACACTCCTCAAGATCACACTTACCCCCATCAAGATGGCAGTGTCACAGAAATACCAGCTTCTGCCCCCAAAATGGGACTTTGGCTCTCCAAAACAAGACATTTTCTCCCAGAAATACCAGGACTCTTAGAAATACCTCACGTTTCATCTCAAGAATACTGCTTTCCACTCCTCAAGATCACACTGACTCCCATCACAATGGCCTTTTCTCCCACATACACCAGCTTTCTCCCAAATACACGACATTTTCTCCCACATACACCCGTTTTCTCCCAAAGATGGGACATATTCTCCCAGAAATGCCAGCTTATTCTTTAAAAAACGGCCTTTTTTCCCCAAAATACCAGCCTTTTCCCTCTCTAGCATCTGTTTCCTCACCAATACCTGGCATTTTCTCCCAGAAACACCAGCTTTCTCACAGATACATCACCATCCCCCCCCCACATCAGACCTCTTCTCCCAGAAATACCAGGACTCTGCTGAATATTTCCCATTTCCTCCGGAACATACAGCATTACACTCCGCAAGAGGACAGTTTCTTTCAGAACTGTGGCATTTTATCACAGATACACCATTTTTATGCCCAGTAGAGCTCCTTTTCTCCCAGAAATAGCACTGCTCTTAGGAAGAGCTCCCATTTTCTAACCAAAATGCTGCTTTACACTCCTCAAGATCACACTTACCCCCATCAAGATGGCAGTGTCACAGAAATACCAGCTTCTGCCCCCAAAATGGGACTTTGGCTCTCCAAAACAAGACATTTTCTCCCAGAAATACCAGGACTCTTAGAAATACCTCACGTTTCATCTCAAGAATACTGCTTTCCACTCCTCAAGATCACACTGACTCCCATCACAATGGCCTTTTCTCCCACATACACCAGCTTTCTCCCAAATACACGACATTTTCTCCCACATACACCCGTTTTCTCCCAAAGATGGGACATATTCTCCCAGAAATGCCAGCTTATTCTTTAAAAAACGGCCTTTTTTCCCCAAAATACCAGCCTTTTCCCTCTCTAGCATCTGTTTCCTCACCAATAGCTGGCATTTTCTCCCAGAAACACCAGCTTTCTCACAGATACATCACCTTCCCCCCCCCACATCAGACCTCTTCTCCCAGAAATACCAGGACTCTGCTGAATATTTCCCATTTCCTCCGGAACATACAGCATTACACTCCGCAAGAGGACAGTTTCTTTCAGAAATGTGGCATTTTATCACAGATACACCATTTTTATGCCCAGTAGAGCTCCTTTTCTCCCAGAAATAGCACTGCTCTTAGGAAGAGCTCCCATTTTCTAACCAAAATGCTGCTTTACACTCCTCAAGATCACACTTACCCCCATCAAGATGGCAGTGTCACAGAAATACCAGCTTCTGCCCCCAAAATGGGACTTTGGCTCTCCAAAACAAGACATTTTCTCCCAGAAATACCAGGACTCTTAGAAATACCTCACGTTTCATCTCAAGAATACTGCTTTCCACTCCTCAAGATCACACTGACTCCCATCACAATGGCCTTTTCTCCCACATACACCAGCTTTCTCCCAAATACACGACATTTTCTCCCACATACACCCGTTTTCTCCCAAAGATGGGACATATTCTCCCAGAAATGCCAGCTTATTCTTTAAAAAATGGCCTTTTTTCCCCAAAATACCAGCCTTTTCCCTCTCTAGCGTCTGTTTCCTCACCAATACCTGGCATTTTCTCCCAGAAACACCAGCTTTCTCACAGATACATCACCTTCCCCCCCCCACATCAGACCTCTTCTCCCAGAAATACCAGGACTCTGCTGAATATTTCCCATTTCCTCCGGAACATACAGCATTACACTCCGCAAGAGGACAGTTTCTTTCAGAAATGTGGCATTTTATCACAGATACACCATTTTTATGCCCAGTAGAGCTCCTTTTCTCCCAGAAATAGCACTGCTCTTAGGAAGAGCTCCCATTTTCTAACCAAAATGCTGCTTTACACTCCTCAAGATCACACTTACCCCCATCAAGATGGCAGTGTCACAGAAATACCAGCTTCTGCCCCCAAAATGGGACTTTGGCTCTCCAAAACAAGACATTTTCTCCCAGAAATACCAGGACTCTTAGAAATACCTCACGTTTCATCTCAAGAATACTGCTTTCCACTCCTCAAGATCACACTGACTCCCATCACAATGGCCTTTTCTCCCACATACACCAGCTTTCTCCCAAATACACGACATTTTCTCCCACATACACCCGTTTTCTCCCAAAGATGGGACATATTCTCCCAGAAATGCCAGCTTATTCTTTAACAAACGGCCTTTTTTCCCCAAAATACCAGCCTTTTCCCTCTCTAGCATCTGTTTCCTCACCAATACCTGGCATTTTCTCCCAGAAACACCAGCTTTCTCACAGATACATCACCTTCCCCCCCCCACATCAGACCTCTTCTCCCAGAAATACCAGGACTCTGCTGAATATTTCCCATTTCCTCCGGAACATACAGCATTACGCTCCGCAAGAGGACAGTTTCTTTCAGAACTGTGGCATTTTATCACAGATACACCATTTTTATGCCCAGTAGAGCTCCTTTTCTCCCAGAAATAGCACTGCTCTTAGGAAGAGCTCCCATTTTCTAACCAAAATGCTGCTTTACACTCCTCAAGATCACACTTACCCCCATCAAGATGGCAGTGTCACAGAAATACCAGCTTCTGCCCCCAAAATGGGACTTTGGCTCTCCAAAACAAGACATTTTCTCCCAGAAATACCAGGACTCTTAGAAATACCTCACGTTTCATCTCAAGAATACTGCTTTCCACTCCTCAAGATCACACTGACTCCCATCACAATGGCCTTTTCTCCCACATACACCAGCTTTCTCCCAAATACACGACATTTTCTCCCACATACACCCGTTTTCTCCCAAAGATGGGACATATTCTCCCAGAAATGCCAGCTTATTCTTTAAAAAACGGCCTTTTTTCCCCAAAATACCAGCCTTTTCCCTCTCTAGCATCTGTTTCCTCACCAATACCTGGCATTTTCTCCCAGAAACACCAGCTTTCTCACAGATACATCACCTTCCCCCCCCCACATCAGACCTCTTCTCCCAGAAATACCAGGACTCTGCTGAATATTTCCCATTTCCTCCGGAACATACAGCATTACACTCCGCAAAAGGACAGTTTCTTTCAGAAATGTGGCATTTTATCACAGATACACCATTTTTATGCCCAGTAGAGCTCCTTTTCTCCCAGAAATAGCACTGCTCTTAGGAAGAGCTCCCATTTTCTAACCAAAATGCTGCTTTACACTCCTCAAGATCACACTTACCCCCATCAAGATGGCAGTGTCACAGAAATACCAGCTTCTGCCCCCAAAATGGGACTTTGGCTCTCCAAAACAAGACATTTTCTCCCAGAAATACCAGGACTCTTAGAAATACCTCACGTTTCATCTCAAGAATACTGCTTTCCACTCCTCAAGATCACACTGACTCCCATCACAATGGCCTTGTCTCCCACATACACCAGCTTTCTCCCAAATACACGACATTTTCTCCCACATACACCCGTTTTCTCCCAAAGATGGGACATATTCTCCCAGAAATGCCAGCTTATTCTTTAAAAAACGGCCTTTTTTCCCCAAAATACCAGCCTTTTCCCTCTCTAGCATCTGTTTCCTCACCAATACCTGGCATTTTCTCCCAGAAACACCAGCTTTCTCACAGATACATCACCTTCCCCCCCCCACATCAGACCTCTTCTCCCAGAAATACCAGGACTCTGCTGAATATTTCCCATTTCCTCCGGAACATACAGCATTACACTCCGCAAGAGGACAGTTTCTTTCAGAACTGTGGCATTTTATCACAGATACACCATTTTTATGCCCAGTAGAGCTCCTTTTCTCCCAGAAATAGCACTGCTCTTAGGAAGAGCTCCCATTTTCTAACCAAAATGCTGCTTTACACTCCTCAAGATCACACTTACCCCCATCAAGATGGCAGTGTCACAGAAATACCAGCTTCTGCCCCCAAAATGGGACTTTGGCTCTCCAAAACAAGACATTTTCTCCCAGAAATACCAGGACTCTTAGAAATACCTCACGTTTCATCTCAAGAATACTGCTTTCCACTCCTCAAGATCACACTGACTCCCATCACAATGGCCTTTTCTCCCACATACACCAGCTTTCTCCCAAATACACGACATTTTCTCCCACATACACCCGTTTTCTCCCAAAGATGGGACATATTCTCCCAGAAATGCCAGCTTATTCTTTAAAAAACGGCCTTTTTTCCCCAAAATACCAGCCTTTTCCCTCTCTAGCATCTGTTTCCTCACCAATACCTGGCATTTTCTCCCAGAAACACCAGCTTTCTCACAGATACATCACCTTCCCCCCCCCACATCAGACCTCTTCTCCCAGAAATACCAGGACTCTGCTGAATATTTCCCATTTCCTCCGGAACATACAGCATTACACTCCGCAAGAGGACAGTTTCTTTCAGAAATGTGGCATTTTATCACAGATACACCATTTTTATGCCCAGTAGAGCTCCTTTTCTCCCAGAAATAGCACTGCTCTTAGGAAGAGCTCCCATTTTCTAACCAAAATGCTGCTTTACACTCCTCAAGATCACACTTACCCCCATCAAGATGGCAGTGTCACAGAAATACCAGCTTCTGCCCCCAAAATGGGACTTTGGCTCTCCAAAACAAGACATTTTCTCCCAGAAATACCAGGACTCTTAGAAATACCTCACGTTTCATCTCAAGAATACTGCTTTCCACTCCTCAAGATCACACTGACTCCCATCACAATGGCCTTTTCTCCCACATACACCAGCTTTCTCCCAAATACACGACATTTTCTCCCACATACACCCGTTTTCTCCCAAAGATGGGACATATTCTCCCAGAAATGCCAGCTTATTCTTTAAAAAACGGCCTTTTTTCCCCAAAATACCAGCCTTTTCCCTCTCTAGCGTCTGTTTCCTCACCAATACCTGGCATTTTCTCCCAGAAACACCAGCTTTCTCACAGATACATCACCTTCCCCCCCCCACATCAGACCTCTTCTCCCAGAAATACCAGGACTCTGCTGAATATTTCCCATTTCCTCCGGAACATACAGCATTACACTCCGCAAGAGGACAGTTTCTTTCAGAAATGTGGCATTTTATCACAGATACACCATTTTTATGCCCAGTAGAGCTCCTTTTCTCCCAGAAATAGCACTGCTCTAAGGAAGAGCTCCCATTTTCTAACCAAAATGCTGCTTTACACTCCTCAAGATCACACTTACCCCCATCAAGATGGCAGTGTCACAGAAATACCAGCTTCTGCCCCCAAAATGGGACTTTGGCTCTCCAAAACAAGACATTTTCTCCCAGAAATACCAGGACTCTTAGAAATACCTCACGTTTCATCTCAAGAATACTGCTTTCCACTCCTCAAGATCACACTGACTCCCATCACAATGGCCTTTTCTCCCACATACACCAGCTTTCTCCCAAATACACGACATTTTCTCCCACATACACCCGTTTTCTCCCAAAGATGGGACATATTCTCCCAGAAATGCCAGCTTATTCTTTAAAAAACGGCCTTTTTTCCCCAAAATACCAGCCTTTTCCCTCTCTAGCATCTGTTTCCTCACCAATACCTGGCATTTTCTCCCAGAAACACCAGCTTTCTCACAGATACATCACCTTCCCCCCCCCACATCAGACCTCTTCTCCCAGAAATACCAGGACTCTGCTGAATATTTCCCATTTCCTCCGGAACATACAGCATTACACTCCGCAAGAGGACAGTTTCTTTCAGAACTGTGGCATTTTATCACAGATACACCATTTTTATGCCCAGTAGAGCTCCTTTTCTCCCAGAAATAGCACTGCTCTTAGGAAGAGCTCCCATTTTCTAACCAAAATGCTGCTTTACACTCCTCAAGATCACACTTACCCCCATCAAGATGGCAGTGTCACAGAAATACCAGCTTCTGCCCCCAAAATGGGACTTTGGCTCTCCAAAACAAGACATTTTCTCCCAGAAATACCAGGACTCTTAGAAATACCTCACGTTTCATCTCAAGAATACTGCTTTCCACTCCTCAAGATCACACTGACTCCCATCACAATGGCCTTTTCTCCCACATACACCAGCTTTCTCCCAAATACACGACATTTTCTCCCACATACACCCGTTTTCTCCCAAAGATGGGACATATTCTCCCAGAAATGCCAGCTTATTCTTTAAAAAACGGCCTTTTTTCCCCAAAATACCAGCCTTTTCCCTCTCTAGCATCTGTTTCCTCACCAATACCTGGCATTTTCTCCCAGAAACACCAGCTTTCTCACAGATACATCACCTTCCCCCCCCCACATCAGACCTCTTCTCCCAGAAATACCAGGACTCTGCTGAATATTTCCCATTTCCTCCGGAACATACAGCATTACACTCCGCAAGAGGACAGTTTCTTTCAGAAATGTGGCATTTTATCACAGATACACCATTTTTATGCCCAGTAGAGCTCCTTTTCTCCCAGAAATAGCACTGCTCTTAGGAAGAGCTCCCATTTTCTAACCAAAATGCTGCTTTACACTCCTCAAGATCACACTTACCCCCATCAAGATGGCAGTGTCACAGAAATACCAGCTTCTGCCCCCAAAATGGGACTTTGGCTCTCCAAAACAAGACATTTTCTCCCAGAAATACCAGGACTCTTAGAAATACCTCACGTTTCATCTCAAGAATACTGCTTTCCACTCCTCAAGATCACACTGACTCCCATCACAATGGCCTTTTCTCCCACATACACCAGCTTTCTCCCAAATACACGACATTTTCTCCCACATACACCCGTTTTCTCCCAAAGATGGGACATATTCTCCCAGAAATGCCAGCTTATTCTTTAAAAAACGGCCTTTTTTCCCCAAAATACCAGCCTTTTCCCTCTCTAGCGTCTGTTTCCTCACCAATACCTGGCATTTTCTCCCAGAAACACCAGCTTTCTCACAGATACATCACCTTCCCCCCCCCACATCAGACCTCTTCTCCCAGAAATACCAGGACTCTGCTGAATATTTCCCATTTCCTCCGGAACATACAGCATTACACTCCGCAAGAGGACAGTTTCTTTCAGAAATGTGGCATTTTATCACAGATACACCATTTTTATGCCCAGTAGAGCTCCTTTTCTCCCAGAAATAGCACTGCTCTAAGGAAGAGCTCCCATTTTCTAACCAAAATGCTGCTTTACACTCCTCAAGATCACACTTACCCCCATCAAGATGGCAGTGTCACAGAAATACCAGCTTCTGCCCCCAAAATGGGACTTTGGCTCTCCAAAACAAGACATTTTCTCCCAGAAATACCAGGACTCTTAGAAATACCTCACGTTTCATCTCAAGAATACTGCTTTCCACTCCTCAAGATCACACTGACTCCCATCACAATGGCCTTTTCTCCCACATACACCAGCTTTCTCCCAAATACACGACATTTTCTCCCACATACACCCGTTTTCTCCCAAAGATGGGACATATTCTCCCAGAAATGCCAGCTTATTCTTTAAAAAACGGCCTTTTTTCCCCAAAATACCAGCCTTTTCCCTCTCTAGCATCTGTTTCCTCACCAATACCTGGCATTTTCTCCCAGAAACACCAGCTTTCTCACAGATACATCACCTTCCCCCCCCCACATCAGACCTCTTCTCCCAGAAATACCAGGACTCTGCTGAATATTTCCCATTTCCTCCGGAACATACAGCATTACACTCCGCAAGAGGACAGTTTCTTTCAGAAATGTGGCATTTTATCACAGATACACCATTTTTATGCCCAGTAGAGCTCCTTTTCTCCCAGAAATAGCACTGCTCTTAGGAAGAGCTCCCATTTTCTAACCAAAATGCTGCTTTACACTCCTCAAGATCACACTTACCCCCATCAAGATGGCAGTGTCACAGAAATACCAGCTTCTGCCCCCAAAATGGGACTTTGGCTCTCCAAAACAAGACATTTTCTCCCAGAAATACCAGGACTCTTAGAAATACCTCACGTTTCATCTCAAGAATACTGCTTTCCACTCCTCAAGATCACACTGACTCCCATCACAATGGCCTTGTCTCCCACATACACCAGCTTTCTCCCAAATACACGACATTTTCTCCCACATACACCCGTTTTCTCCCAAAGATGGGACATATTCTCCCAGAAATGCCAGCTTATTCTTTAAAAAACGGCCTTTTTTCCCCAAAATACCAGCCTTTTCCCTCTCTAGCATCTGTTTCCTCACCAATACCTGGCATTTTCTCCCAGAAACACCAGCTTTCTCACAGATACATCACCTTACCCCCCCACATCAGACCTCTTCTCCCAGAAATACCAGGACTCTGCTGAATATTTCCCATTTCCTCCGGAACATACAGCATTACACTCCGCAAGAGGACAGCTTCTTTCAGAAATGTGGCATTTTATCACAGATACACCATTTTTATGCCCAGTAGAGCTCCTTTTCTCCCAGAAATAGCACTGCTCTTAGGAAGAGCTCCCATTTTCTAACCAAAATGCTGCTTTACACTCCTCAAGATCACACTTACCCCCATCAAGATGGCAGTGTCACAGAAATACCAGCTTCTGCCCCCAAAATGGGACTTTGGCTCTCCAAAACAAGACATTTTCTCCCAGAAATACCAGGACTCTTAGAAATACCTCACGTTTCATCTCAAGAATACTGCTTTCCACTCCTCAAGATCACACTGACTCCCATCACAATGGCCTTTTCTCCCACATACACCAGCTTTCTCCCAAATACACGACATTTTCTCCCACATACACCCGTTTTCTCCCAAAGATGGGACATATTCTCCCAGAAATGCCAGCTTATTCTTTAACAAACGGCCTTTTTTCCCCAAAATACCAGCCTTTTCCCTCTCTAGCATCTGTTTCCTCACCAATACCTGGCATTTTCTCCCAGAAACACCAGCTTTCTCACAGATACATCACCTTACCCCCCCACATCAGACCTCTTCTCCCAGAAATACCAGGACTCTGCTGAATATTTCCCATTTCCTCCGGAACATACAGCATTACACTCCGCAAGAGGACAGCTTCTTTCAGAAATGTGGCATTTTATCACAGATACACCATTTTTATGCCCAGTAGAGCTCCTTTTCTCCCAGAAATAGCACTGCTCTTAGGAAGAGCTCCCATTTTCTAACCAAAATGCTGCTTTACACTCCTCAAGATCACACTTACCCCCATCAAGATGGCAGTGTCACAGAAATACCAGCTTCTGCCCCCAAAATGGGACTTTGGCTCTCCAAAACAAGACATTTTCTCCCAGAAATACCAGGACTCTTAGAAATACCTCACGTTTCATCTCAAGAATACTGCTTTCCACTCCTCAAGATCACACTGACTCCCATCACAATGGCCTTTTCTCCCACATACACCAGCTTTCTCCCAAATACACGACATTTTCTCCCACATACACCCGTTTTCTCCCAAAGATGGGACATATTCTCCCAGAAATGCCAGCTTATTCTTTAAAAAACGGCCTTTTTTCCCCAAAATACCAGCCTTTTCCCTCTCTAGCATCTGTTTCCTCACCAATACCTGGCATTTTCTCCCAGAAACACCAGCTTTCTCACAGATACATCACCTTCCCCCCCCCACATCAGACCTCTTCTCCCAGAAATACCAGGACTCTGCTGAATATTTCCCATTTCCTCCGGAACATACAGCATTACACTCCGCAAGAGGACAGTTTCTTTCAGAAATGTGGCATTTTATCACAGATACACCATTTTTATGCCCAGTAGAGCTCCTTTTCTCCCAGAAATAGCACTGCTCTTAGGAAGAGCTCCCATTTTCTAACCAAAATGCTGCTTTACACTCCTCAAGATCACACTTACCCCCATCAAGATGGCAGTGTCACAGAAATACCAGCTTCTGCCCCCAAAATGGGACTTTGGCTCTCCAAAACAAGACATTTTCTCCCAGAAATACCAGGACTCTTAGAAATACCTCACGTTTCATCTCAAGAATACTGCTTTCCACTCCTCAAGATCACACTGACTCCCATCACAATGGCCTTTTCTCCCACATACACCAGCTTTCTCCCAAATACACGACATTTTCTCCCACATACACCCGTTTTCTCCCAAAGATGGGACATATTCTCCCAGAAATGCCAGCTTATTCTTTAAAAAACGGCCTTTTTTCCCCAAAATACCAGCCTTTTCCCTCTCTAGCGTCTGTTTCCTCACCAATACCTGGCATTTTCTCCCAGAAACACCAGCTTTCTCACAGATACATCACCTTCCCCCCCCACATCAGACCTCTTCTCCCAGAAATACCAGGACTCTGCTGAATATTTCCCATTTCCTCCGGAACATACAGCATTACACTCCGCAAGAGGACAGTTTCTTTCAGAAATGTGGCATTTTATCACAGATACACCATTTTTATGCCCAGTAGAGCTCCTTTTCTCCCAGAAATAGCACTGCTCTAAGGAAGAGCTCCCATTTTCTAACCAAAATGCTGCTTTACACTCCTCAAGATCACACTTACCCCCATCAAGATGGCAGTGTCACAGAAATACCAGCTTCTGCCCCCAAAATGGGACTTTGGCTCTCCAAAACAAGACATTTTCTCCCAGAAATACCAGGACTCTTAGAAATACCTCACGTTTCATCTCAAGAATACTGCTTTCCACTCCTCAAGATCACACTGACTCCCATCACAATGGCCTTGTCTCCCACATACACCAGCTTTCTCCCAAATACACGACATTTTCTCCCACATACACCCGTTTTCTCCCAAAGATGGGACATATTCTCCCAGAAATGCCAGCTTATTCTTTAAAAAACGGCCTTTTTTCCCCAAAATACCAGCCTTTTCCCTCTCTAGCATCTGTTTCCTCACCAATACCTGGCATTTTCTCCCAGAAACACCAGCTTTCTCACAGATACATCACCTTCCCCCCCCCACATCAGACCTCTTCTCCCAGAAATACCAGGACTCTGCTGAATATTTCCCATTTCCTCCGGAACATACAGCATTACACTCCGCAAGAGGACAGTTTCTTTCAGAAATGTGGCATTTTATCACAGATACACCATTTTTATGCCCAGTAGAGCTCCTTTTCTCCCAGAAATAGCACTGCTCTTAGGAAGAGCTCCCATTTTCTAACCAAAATGCTGCTTTACACTCCTCAAGATCACACTTACCCCCATCAAGATGGCAGTGTCACAGAAATACCAGCTTCTGCCCCCAAAATGGGACTTTGGCTCTCCAAAACAAGACATTTTCTCCCAGAAATACCAGGACTCTTAGAAATACCTCACGTTTCATCTCAAGAATACTGCTTTCCACTCCTCAAGATCACACTGACTCCCATCACAATGGCCTTTTCTCCCACATACACCAGCTTTCTCCCAAATACACGACATTTTCTCCCACATACACCCGTTTTCTCCCAAAGATGGGACATATTCTCCCAGAAATGCCAGCTTATTCTTTAAAAAACGGCCTTTTTTCCCCAAAATACCAGCCTTTTCCCTCTCTAGCGTCTGTTTCCTCACCAATACCTGGCATTTTCTCCCAGAAACACCAGCTTTCTCACAGATACATCACCTTCCCCCCCCCACATCAGACCTCTTCTCCCAGAAATACCAGGACTCTGCTGAATATTTCCCATTTCCTCCGGAACATACAGCATTACACTCCGCAAGAGGACAGTTTCTTTCAGAAATGTGGCATTTTATCACAGATACACCATTTTTATGCCCAGTAGAGCTCCTTTTCTCCCAGAAATAGCACTGCTCTTAGGAAGAGCTCCCATTTTCTAACCAAAATGCTGCTTTACACTCCTCAAGATCACACTTACCCCCATCAAGATGGCAGTGTCACAGAAATACCAGCTTCTGCCCCCAAAATGGGACTTTGGCTCTCCAAAACAAGACATTTTCTCCCAGAAATACCAGGACTCTTAGAAATACCTCACGTTTCATCTCAAGAATACTGCTTTCCACTCCTCAAGATCACACTGACTCCCATCACAATGGCCTTGTCTCCCACATACACCAGCTTTCTCCCAAATACACGACATTTTCTCCCACATACACCCGTTTTCTCCCAAAGATGGGACATATTCTCCCAGAAATGCCAGCTTATTCTTTAAAAAACGGCCTTTTTTCCCCAAAATACCAGCCTTTTCCCTCTCTAGCGTCTGTTTCCTCACCAATACCTGGCATTTTCTCCCAGAAACACCAGCTTTCTCACAGATACATCACCTTCCCCCCCCCACATCAGACCTCTTCTCCCAGAAATACCAGGACTCTGCTGAATATTTCCCATTTCCTCCGGAACATACAGCATTACACTCCGCAAGAGGACAGTTTCTTTCAGAAATGTGGCATTTTATCACAGATACACCATTTTTATGCCCAGTAGAGCTCCTTTTCTCCCAGAAATAGCACTGCTCTAAGGAAGAGCTCCCATTTTCTAACCAAAATGCTGCTTTACACTCCTCAAGATCACACTTACCCCCATCAAGATGGCAGTGTCACAGAAATACCAGCTTCTGCCCCCAAAATGGGACTTTGGCTCTCCAAAACAAGACATTTTCTCCCAGAAATACCAGGACTCTTAGAAATACCTCACGTTTCATCTCAAGAATACTGCTTTCCACTCCTCAAGATCACACTGACTCCCATCACAATGGCCTTTTCTCCCACATACACCAGCTTTCTCCCAAATACACGACATTTTCTCCCACATACACCCGTTTTCTCCCAAAGATGGGACATATTCTCCCAGAAATGCCAGCTTATTCTTTAACAAACGGCCTTTTTTCCCCAAAATACCAGCCTTTTCCCTCTCTAGCATCTGTTTCCTCACCAATACCTGGCATTTTCTCCCAGAAACACCAGCTTTCTCACAGATACATCACCTTCCCCCCCCCACATCAGACCTCTTCTCCCAGAAATACCAGGACTCTGCTGAATATTTCCCATTTCCTCCGGAACATACAGCATTACACTCCGCAAGAGGACAGTTTCTTTCAGAAATGTGGCATTTTATCACAGATACACCATTTTTATGCCCAGTAGAGCTCCTTTTCTCCCAGAAATAGCACTGCTCTTAGGAAGAGCTCCCATTTTCTAACCAAAATGCTGCTTTACACTCCTCAAGATCACACTTACCCCCATCAAGATGGCAGTGTCACAGAAATACCAGCTTCTGCCCCCAAAATGGGACTTTGGCTCTCCAAAACAAGACATTTTCTCCCAGAAATACCAGGACTCTTAGAAATACCTCACGTTTCATCTCAAGAATACTGCTTTCCACTCCTCAAGATCACACTGACTCCCATCACAATGGCCTTTTCTCCCACATACACCAGCTTTCTCCCAAATACACGACATTTTCTCCCACATACACCCGTTTTCTCCCAAAGATGGGACATATTCTCCCAGAAATGCCAGCTTATTCTTTAAAAAACGGCCTTTTTTCCCCAAAATACCAGCCTTTTCCCTCTCTAGCATCTGTTTCCTCACCAATACCTGGCATTTTCTCCCAGAAACACCAGCTTTCTCACAGATACATCACCTTCCCCCCCCCACATCAGACCTCTTCTCCCAGAAATACCAGGACTCTGCTGAATATTTCCCATTTCCTCCGGAACATACAGCATTACACTCCGCAAGAGGACAGTTTCTTTCAGAAATGTGGCATTTTATCACAGATACACCATTTTTATGCCCAGTAGAGCTCCTTTTCTCCCAGAAATAGCACTGCTCTTAGGAAGAGCTCCCATTTTCTAACCAAAATGCTGCTTTTCACTCCTCAAGATCACACTTACCCCCATCAAGATGGCAGTGTCACAGAAATACCAGCTTCTGCCCCCAAAATGGGACTTTGGCTCTCCAAAACAAGACATTTTCTCCCAGAAATACCAGGACTCTTAGAAATACCTCACGTTTCATCTCAAGAATACTGCTTTCCACTCCTCAAGATCACACTGACTCCCATCACAATGGCCTTTTCTCCCACATACACCAGCTTTCTCCCAAATACACGACATTTTCTCCCACATACACCCGTTTTCTCCCAAAGATGGGACATATTCTCCCAGAAATGCCAGCTTATTCTTTAACAAACGGCCTTTTTTCCCCAAAATACCAGCCTTTTCCCTCTCTAGCATCTGTTTCCTCACCAATACCTGGCATTTTCTCCCAGAAACACCAGCTTTCTCACAGATACATCACCTTCCCCCCCCCACATCAGACCTCTTCTCCCAGAAATACCAGGACTCTGCTGAATATTTCCCATTTCCTCCGGAACATACAGCATTACACTCCGCAAGAGGACAGCTTCTTTCAGAAATGTGGCATTTTATCACAGATACACCATTTTTATGCCCAGTAGAGCTCCTTTTCTCCCAGAAATAGCACTGCTCTTAGGAAGAGCTCCCATTTTCTAACCAAAATGCTGCTTTACACTCCTCAAGATCACACTTACCCCCATCAAGATGGCAGTGTCACAGAAATACCAGCTTCTGCCCCCAAAATGGGACTTTGGCTCTCCAAAACAAGACATTTTCTCCCAGAAATACCAGGACTCTTAGAAATACCTCACGTTTCATCTCAAGAATACTGCTTTCCACTCCTCAAGATCACACTGACTCCCATCACAATGGCCTTTTCTCCCACATACACCAGCTTTCTCCCAAATACACGACATTTTCTCCCACATACACCCGTTTTCTCCCAAAGATGGGACATATTCTCCCAGAAATGCCAGCTTATTCTTTAACAAACGGCCTTTTTTCCCCAAAATACCAGCCTTTTCCCTCTCTAGCATCTGTTTCCTCACCAATACCTGGCATTTTCTCCCAGAAACACCAGCTTTCTCACAGATACATCACCTTCCCCCCCCCACATCAGACCTCTTCTCCCAGAAATACCAGGACTCTGCTGAATATTTCCCATTTCCTCCGGAACATACAGCATTACACTCCGCAAGAGGACAGTTTCTTTCAGAAATGTGGCATTTTATCACAGATACACCATTTTTATGCCCAGTAGAGCTCCTTTTCTCCCAGAAATAGCACTGCTCTTAGGAAGAGCTCCCATTTTCTAACCAAAATGCTGCTTTACACTCCTCAAGATCACACTTACCCCCATCAAGATGGCAGTGTCACAGAAATACCAGCTTCTGCCCCCAAAATGGGACTTTGGCTCTCCAAAACAAGACATTTTCTCCCAGAAATACCAGGACTCTTAGAAATACCTCACGTTTCATCTCAAGAATACTGCTTTCCACTCCTCAAGATCACACTGACTCCCATCACAATGGCCTTTTCTCCCACATACACCAGCTTTCTCCCAAATACACGACATTTTCTCCCACATACACCCGTTTTCTCCCAAAGATGGGACATATTCTCCCAGAAATGCCAGCTTATTCTTTAAAAAACGGCCTTTTTTCCCCAAAATACCAGCCTTTTCCCTCTCTAGCATCTGTTTCCTCACCAATACCTGGCATTTTCTCCCAGAAACACCAGCTTTCTCACAGATACATCACCTTCCCCCCCCCACATCAGACCTCTTCTCCCAGAAATACCAGGACTCTGCTGAATATTTCCCATTTCCTCCGGAACATACAGCATTACACTCCGCAAGAGGACAGTTTCTTTCAGAAATGTGGCATTTTATCACAGATACACCATTTTTATGCCCAGTAGAGCTCCTTTTCTCCCAGAAATAGCACTGCTCTTAGGAAGAGCTCCCATTTTCTAACCAAAATGCTGCTTTACACTCCTCAAGATCACACTTACCCCCATCAAGATGGCAGTGTCACAGAAATACCAGCTTCTGCCCCCAAAATGGGACTTTGGCTCTCCAAAACAAGACATTTTCTCCCAGAAATACCAGGACTCTTAGAAATACCTCACGTTTCATCTCAAGAATACTGCTTTCCACTCCTCAAGATCACACTGACTCCCATCACAATGGCCTTTTCTCCCACATACACCAGCTTTCTCCCAAATACACGACATTTTCTCCCACATACACCCGTTTTCTCCCAAAGATGGGACATATTCTCCCAGAAATGCCAGCTTATTCTTTAAAAAACGGCCTTTTTTCCCCAAAATACCAGCCTTTTCCCTCTCTAGCATCTGTTTCCTCACCAATACCTGGCATTTTCTCCCAGAAACACCAGCTTTCTCACAGATACATCACCTTCCCCCCCCCACATCAGACCTCTTCTCCCAGAAATACCAGGACTCTGCTGAATATTTCCCATTTCCTCCGGAACATACAGCATTACACTCCGCAAGAGGACAGCTTCTTTCAGAAATGTGGCATTTTATCACAGATACACCATTTTTATGCCCAGTAGAGCTCCTTTTCTCCCAGAAATAGCACTGCTCTTAGGAAGAGCTCCCATTTTCTAACCAAAATGCTGCTTTACACTCCTCAAGATCACACTTACCCCCATCAAGATGGCAGTGTCACAGAAATACCAGCTTCTGCCCCCAAAATGGGACTTTGGCTCTCCAAAACAAGACATTTTCTCCCAGAAATACCAGGACTCTTAGAAATACCTCACGTTTCATCTCAAGAATACTGCTTTCCACTCCTCAAGATCACACTGACTCCCATCACAATGGCCTTTTCTCCCACATACACCAGCTTTCTCCCAAATACACGACATTTTCTCCCACATACACCCGTTTTCTCCCAAAGATGGGACATATTCTCCCAGAAATGCCAGCTTATTCTTTAAAAAACGGCCTTTTTTCCCCAAAATACCAGCCTTTTCCCTCTCTAGCATCTGTTTCCTCACCAATACCTGGCATTTTCTCCCAGAAACACCAGCTTTCTCACAGATACATCACCTTCCCCCCCCACATCAGACCTCTTCTCCCAGAAATACCAGGACTCTGCTGAATATTTTCCATTTCCTCCGGAACATACAGCATTACACTCCGCAAGAGGACAGTTTCTTTCAGAAATGTGGCATTTTATCACAGATACACCATTTTTATGCCCAGTAGAGCTCCTTTTCTCCCAGAAATAGCACTGCTCTTAGGAAGAGCTCCCATTTTCTAACCAAAATGCTGCTTTTCACTCCTCAAGATCACGCTTACCCCCATCAAGATGGCAGTGTCACAGAAATACCAGCTTCTGCCCCCAAAATGGGACTTTGGCTCTCCAAAACAAGACATTTTCTCCCAGAAATACCAGGACTCTTAGAAATACCTCACGTTTCATCTCAAGAATACTGCTTTCCACTCCTCAAGATCACACTGACTCCCATCACAATGGCCTTTTCTCCCACATACACCAGCTTTCTCCCAAATACACGACATTTTCTCCCACATACACCCGTTTTCTCCCAAAGATGGGACATATTCTCCCAGAAATGCCAGCTTATTCTTTAAAAAACGGCCTTTTTTCCCCAAAATACCAGCCTTTTCCCTCTCTAGCATCTGTTTCCTCACCAATACCTGGCATTTTCTCCCAGAAACACCAGCTTTCTCACAGATACATCACCTTCCCCCCCCCACATCAGACCTCTTCTCCCAGAAATACCAGGACTCTGCTGAATATTTCCCATTTCCTCCGGAACAAACAGCATTACACTCCGCAAGAGGACAGTTTCTTACAGAAATGTGGCATTTTATCACAGATACACCATTTTTATGCCCAGTAGAGCTCCTTTTCTCCCAGAAATAGCACTGCTCTTAGGAAGAGCTCCCATTTTCTAACCAAAATGCTGCTTTACACTCCTCAAGATCACGCTTACCCCCATCAAGATGGCAGTGTCACAGAAATACCAGCTTCTGCCCCCAAAATGGGACTTTGGCTCTCCAAAACAAGACATTTTCTCCCAGAAATACCAGGACTCTTAGAAATACCTCACGTTTCATCTCAAGAATACTGCTTTCCACTCCTCAAGATCACACTGACTCCCATCACAATGGCCTTTTCTCCCACATACACCAGCTTTCTCCCAAATACACGACATTTTCTCCCACATACACCCGTTTTCTCCCAAAGATGGGACATATTCTCCCAGAAATGCCAGCTTATTCTTTAAAAAACGGCCTTTTTTCCCCAAAATACCAGCCTTTTCCCTCTCTAGCATCTGTTTCCTCACCAATACCTGGCATTTTCTCCCAGAAACACCAGCTTTCTCACAGATACATCACCTTCCCCCCCCCACATCAGACCTCTTCTCCCAGAAATACCAGGACTCTGCTGAATATTTCCCATTTCCTCCGGAACATACAGCATTACACTCCGCAAGAGGACAGCTTCTTTCAGAAATGTGGCATTTTATCACAGATACACCATTTTTATGCCCAGTAGAGCTCCTTTTCTCCCAGAAATAGCACTGCTCTTAGGAAGAGCTCCCATTTTCTAACCAAAATGCTGCTTTACACTCCTCAAGATCACACTTACCCCCATCAAGATGGCAGTGTCACAGAAATACCAGCTTCTGCCCCCAAAATGGGACTTTGGCTCTCCAAAACAAGACATTTTCTCCCAGAAATACCAGGACTCTTAGAAATACCTCACGTTTCATCTCAAGAATACTGCTTTCCACTCCTCAAGATCACACTGACTCCCATCACAATGGCCTTTTCTCCCACATACACCAGCTTTCTCCCAAATACACGACATTTTCTCCCACATACACCCGTTTTCTCCCAAAGATGGGACATATTCTCCCAGAAATGCCAGCTTATTCTTTAAAAAACGGCCTTTTTTCCCCAAAATACCAGCCTTTTCCCTCTCTAGCATCTGTTTCCTCACCAATACCTGGCATTTTCTCCCAGAAACACCAGCTTTCTCACAGATACATCACCTTCCCCCCCCCACATCAGACCTCTTCTCCCAGAAATACCAGGACTCTGCTGAATATTTCCCATTTCCTCCGGAACAAACAGCATTACACTCCGCAAGAGGACAGTTTCTTACAGAAATGTGGCATTTTATCACAGATACACCATTTTTATGCCCAGTAGAGCTCCTTTTCTCCCAGAAATAGCACTGCTCTTAGGAAGAGCTCCCATTTTCTAACCAAAATGCTGCTTTACACTCCTCAAGATCACGCTTACCCCCATCAAGATGGCAGTGTCACAGAAATACCAGCTTCTGCCCCCAAAATGGGACTTTGGCTCTCCAAAACAAGACATTTTCTCCCAGAAATACCAGGACTCTTAGAAATACCTCACGTTTCATCTCAAGAATACTGCTTTCCACTCCTCAAGATCACACTGACTCCCATCACAATGGCCTTTTCTCCCACATACACCAGCTTTCTCCCAAATACACGACATTTTCTCCCACATACACCCGTTTTCTCCCAAAGATGGGACATATTCTCCCAGAAATGCCAGCTTATTCTTTAAAAAACGGCCTTTTTTCCCCAAAATACCAGCCTTTTCCCTCTCTAGCATCTGTTTCCTCACCAATACCTGGCATTTTCTCCCAGAAACACCAGCTTTCTCACAGATACATCACCTTCCCCCCCCCACATCAGACCTCTTCTCCCAGAAATACCAGGACTCTGCTGAATATTTCCCATTTCCTCCGGAACATACAGCATTACACTCCGCAAGAGGACAGCTTCTTTCAGAAATGTGGCATTTTATCACAGATACACCATTTTTATGCCCAGTAGAGCTCCTTTTCTCCCAGAAATAGCACTGCTCTTAGGAAGAGCTCCCATTTTCTAACCAAAATGCTGCTTTACACTCCTCAAGATCACACTTACCCCCATCAAGATGGCAGTGTCACAGAAATACCAGCTTCTGCCCCCAAAATGGGACTTTGGCTCTCCAAAACAAGACATTTTCTCCCAGAAATACCAGGACTCTTAGAAATACCTCACGTTTCATCTCAAGAATACTGCTTTCCACTCCTCAAGATCACACTGACTCCCATCACAATGGCCTTTTCTCCCACATACACCAGCTTTCTCCCAAATACACGACATTTTCTCCCACATACACCCGTTTTCTCCCAAAGATGGGACATATTCTCCCAGAAATGCCAGCTTATTCTTTAACAAACGGCCTTTTTTCCCCAAAATACCAGCCTTTTCCCTCTCTAGCATCTGTTTCCTCACCAATACCTGGCATTTTCTCCCAGAAACACCAGCTTTCTCACAGATACATCACCTTCCCCCCCCCACATCAGACCTCTTCTCCCAGAAATACCAGGACTCTGCTGAATATTTCCCATTTCCTCCGGAACATACAGCATTACACTCCGCAAGAGGACAGCTTCTTTCAGAAATGTGGCATTTTATCACAGATACACCATTTTTATGCCCAGTAGAGCTCCTTTTCTCCCAGAAATAGCACTGCTCTTAGGAAGATCTCCATTTACTAACCAAAATGCTGCTTTTCACTCCTCAAGATCACACTTACCCCCATCAAGATGGCAGTGTCACAGAAATACCAGCTTCTGCCCCCAAAATGGGACTTTGGCTCTCCAAAACAAGACATTTTCTCCCAGAAATACCAGGACTCTTAGAAATACCTCACGTTTCATCTCAAGAATACTGCTTTCCACTCCTCAAGATCACACTGACTCCCATCACAATGGCCTTGTCTCCCACATACACCAGCTTTCTCCCAAATACACGACATTTTCTCCCACATACACCCGTTTTCTCCCAAAGATGGGACATATTCTCCCAGAAATGCCAGCTTATTCTTTAAAAAACGGCCTTTTTTCCCCAAAATACCAGCCTTTTCCCTCTCTAGCATCTGTTTCCTCACCAATACCTGGCATTTTCTCCCAGAAACACCAGCTTTCTCACAGATACATCACCTTCCCCCCCACATCAGACCTCTTCTCCCAGAAATACCAGGACTCTGCTGAATATTTCCCATTTCCTCCGGAACATACAGCATTACACTCCGCAAGAGGACAGCTTCTTTCAGAAATGTGGCATTTTATCACAGATACACCATTTTTATGCCCAGTAGAGCTCCTTTTCTCCCAGAAATAGCACTGCTCTTAGGAAGATCTCCATTTTCTAACCAAAATGCTGCTTTTCACTCCTCAAGATCACACTTACCCCCATCAAGATGGCAGTGTCACAGAAATACCAGCTTCTGCCCCCAAAATGGGACTTTGGCTCTCCAAAACAAGACATTTTCTCCCAGAAATACCAGGACTCTTAGAAATACCTCACGTTTCATCTCAAGAATACTGCTTTCCACTCCTCAAGATCACACTGACTTCCATCACAATGGCCTTTTCTCCCACATACACCAGCTTTCTCCCAAATACACGACATTTTCTCCCACATACACCCGTTTTCTCCCAAAGATGGGACATATTCTCCCAGAAATGCCAGCTTATTCTTTAAAAAACGGCCTTTTTTCCCCAAAATACCAGCCTTTTCCCTCTCTAGCATCTGTTTCCTCACCAATACCTGGCATTTTCTCCCAGAAACACCAGCTTTCTCACAGATACATCACCTTCCCCACCCCCACATCAGACCTCTTCTCCCAGAAATACCAGGACTCTGCTGAATATTTCCCATTTCCTCCGGAACATACAGCATTACACTCCGCAAGAGGACAGTTTCTTACAGAAATGTGGCATTTTATCACAGATACACCATTTTTATGCCCAGTAGAGCTCCTTTTCTCCCAGAAATAGCACTGCTCTTAGGAAGAGCTCCCATTTTCTAACCAAAATGCTGCTTTTCACTCCTCAAGATCACACTTACCCCCATCAAGATGGCAGTGTCACAGAAATACCAGCTTCTGCCCCCAAAATGGGACTTTGGCTCTCCAAAACAAGACATTTTCTCCCAGAAATACCAGGACTCTTAGAAATACCTCACGTTTCATCTCAAGAATACTGCTTTCCACTCCTCAAGATCACACTGACTCCCATCACAATGGCCTTGTCTCCCACATACACCAGCTTTCTCCCAAATACACGACATTTTCTCCCACATACACCCGTTTTCTCCCAAAGATGGGACATATTCTCCCAGAAATGCCAGCTTATTCTTTAAAAAACGGCCTTTTTTCCCCAAAATACCAGCCTTTTCCCTCTCTAGCATCTGTTTCCTCACCAATACCTGGCATTTTCTCCCAGAAACACCAGCTTTCTCACAGATACATCACCTTCCCCCCCCCACATCAGACCTCTTCTCCCAGAAATACCAGGACTCTGCTGAATATTTCCCATTTCCTCCGGAACATACAGCATTACACTCCGCAAGAGGACAGTTTCTTTCAGAAATGTGGCATTTTATCACAGATACACCATTTTTATGCCCAGTAGAGCTCCTTTTCTCCCAGAAATAGCACTGCTCTTAGGAAGAGCTCCCATTTTCTAACCAAAATGCTGCTTTACACTCCTCAAGATCACGCTTACCCCCATCAAGATGGCAGTGTCAGAGAAATACCAGCTTCTGCCCCCAAAATGGGACTTTGGCTCTCCAAAACAAGACATTTTCTCCCAGAAATACCAGGACTCTTAGAAATACCTCACGTTTCATCTCAAGAATACTGCTTTCCACTCCTCAAGATCACACTGACTCCCATCACAATGGCCTTTTCTCCCACATACACCAGCTTTCTCCCAAATACACGACATTTTCTCCCACATACACCCGTTTTCTCCCAAAGATGGGACATATTCTCCCAGAAATGCCAGCTTATTCTTTAACAAACGGCCTTTTTTCCCCAAAATACCAGCTTTCTCACAAACACCTGTCATTTTCCAACCAAGTCTGCTACTATCTCCCAGAAACAGCCGGTTTCCGAGAAATACCTGACGTTTGCTCTCCCAAATACTACTTGACACTCCTCCAGAGGACATTGTCTCCCCTATTTACCACGTTGTCTCCCCAAGAGACCACTTGGCACACCAAAAAGACCACCGTTGCTCTCCAGTACAAGATCTTCTTTCCCACCGGTTCCCACTTTTCTCCCCCAGCTATGTCATTTCCTCCCAGAAATGCCACTTTTCCCTTGGAAATTTCACCTTCTCTTCCAAAAAGAGGAGATTTGCTCCCAGAAATACCCCTTCTCTTACAACTGCCACACGCTTTCTCCCCAAAAAGCCTCCATGACATTGCCAAATGGGACACTTGCAGCCAAGAAGAGGACAAATTCTCTCAGAAAGACCACTTTTCTCCCCAAGAGAGGAGATTTTCTCCCAATTGGATGACATTTGCTGTAAGAAAGACCTGTTTTCTTCCCTCAAGAGGACATTGTCTTTCCCACTGAGGACATTTTCTCCCAGAAGTGCCGCTACTCTGTGAAACACCTCCATTTCCTCCCAAATCTACTCCATGACACGCCTCAGGATGACACTTACTCCCCGATTTGGGGCATTTTCTCCCAGAAATACCACTTCTCTCCCAAAGGGGAGAAACCACTTCTCTCCCTTTTCCCTCTCTAGCATCTGTTTCCTCACCAATACCTGACATTTTCTCCCAGAAACACCAGCTTTCTCACACATACATCACCTTCTCCCCCCCACATCAGATGTTCCCTCCCAGAAATATGGCATTTGATCACAGATATACTCTTTCAAGGGAATACCAGGTTTCATAAAAATACCTCATAATTTCTCCATGAAGTTCGTTAGCAAGATGACACTTTCACCCTAAATAGGAGATTTTCTCTCAGAAATGCATGCTTCCCCCTCACAGAACGGCATCTTCTCCCCAAATTAGGACATTATCTCCCCGAAATACCACATTTCTCCAATCCAATGACATTATCTCTACGGAGAATTTGCAGTTGCTGCCCGTTAAATCTCTTTTCTCCCCGAATACCACTTTCAGACTTCAACAGCGGTCTTGTCGGATGCCGAGAAAGGGCGACTTCAGCCGGATGCTTTTCTCGGACGAGCGGCTTCTTCTGCGCACATCCCAAAGGAGTGGTTCTGACTTTTCCTCGTGTCCATGCATTCTGCACTACGCTTCTCTCTCATTCTTAACCCTTGATTCCTAGGGACATTTCGTTTTTCTCTGTTTTTCCGATGCTACACTTCAGCATTCTGTGACGAACATAGTAGAAGGGAAAAGCCCCTCTAATAAGGTAGCTAGAAGTTCCAGGAGAGACACACGTTGTGCTTTCAGACAGGACGTTACAGAAAGTCGAGAGATGTGGATTCTTTCCTGCGGAGAAAAAACCCCCTGTTTTCAGGAAATGCAGTATTCTGAAATCGCACGTTCTCGGCATAGCAATTTCGCTATTTCGCTCTCGTGGGTGGACAGCGCCACTCTCTGTTAACTGCTTCGGAGAGTTTGCAGTTGCTGGCCGTTAAATCGCTTTTCTCCCCGAATGCCGCTTTGTGCCTTCAGCAGCGGTCTCGTCTCTCTCGCATGCCGAGAAAGAGCGACTTCAGCCGGATGCTTTTCTCGGACGAGCGGCTTCTTCTGCGCACATCGCAAAGGAGCGGTTCTTGTCTTCTCCTTGTGTCCATGCATTCTGCACTACGCTTCTCTCTCATTCTTAACCCTTGATTCCTAGGGACATTTCGTTTTTCTCTGTTTTTCCGATGCTACACTTCAGCATTCTGTGACGAACATAGTAGAAGGGAAAAGCCCCTCTAATAAGGTAGCTAGAAGTTCCAGGAGAGACACACGTTGTGCTTTCAGAGAGGACGTTACAGAAAGTCGAGAGATGTGGATTCTTTCCTGCGGAGAAAAAAACCCCTGTTTTCAGGCAATGCAGTATGCAGAATTCACACGTTCTTGGCATCACAGTTCCGTTATTTCGCTCACGCACGTCTAAATCGGCTCTCGCGTTGAACCGCTTCGGAGAGTTTGCAGTTGCTGGTCGAGAAATCGCGGTTCTCCCCGAATGCCGCTGTGTGCCTTCAGCAGCGGTCTCGTCTCTCTGGCATGCCGAGAAAGAGCGACTTCAGCCGGATGCTTTTCTCGGACGAGCGGCTTCTTCTGCGCACATCGCAAAGGAGCGGTTCTTGTCTTCTCCTTGTGTCCATGCATTCTGCACAACGCTTCTCTCTCATTCTTATGCCTTTCCGTTTATTCCTAGGGACATTTCGTTTTTCTCTGTTTTTCCGATGCTACACTTCAGCATTCTGTGACGAACAGAGTGGAAGGGAAAAGCCCCTCTAATAAGGCAGCTAGAAGTTCCAGGAGCGACACACGTTGCGCTTTCAGAGAAGACGTTACAGAAAGTCGAGAGATGTGGATTCTTTCCTGCGGAGAAAAAACCCCCTGTTTTCAGGCAATGCAGTATGCAGAATTCACACGTTCTTGGCATCACAGTTCCGTTATTTCGCTCACGCACGTCTAAATCGGCTCTCGCGTTGAACCGCTTCGGAGAGTTTGCAGTTGCTGGCCGTTAAATCGCGGTTCTCCCCGAATGCCGCTGTGTGCCTTCAGCAGCGGTCTCGTCTCTCTCGCATGCCGAGAAAGAGCGACTTCAGCCGGATGCTTTTCTCGGACGAGCGGCTTCTTCTGCGCACATCGCAAAGGAGCGGTTCTTGTCTTCTCCTTGTGTCCATGCATTCTGCACTACGCTTCTCTCTCATTCTTATGCCTTTCCGTTTATTCCTAGGGACATTTCGTTTTTCTCTGTTTTTCCGATGCTACACTTCAGCATTCTGTGACGAACAGAGTGGAAGGGAAAAGCCCCTCTAATAAGGCAGCTAGAAGTTCCAGGAGCGACACACGTTGTGCTTTCAGAGAGGACGTTACAGAAAGTCGAGAGATGTGGATTCTTTCCTGCGGAGAAAAAACCCCCTGTTTTCAGGAAATGCAGTATTCTGAAATTGCACGTTCTCGGCATAGCAATTTCGCTATTTCGCTCTCGTGGGTGGACGGCGCCACTCTCTGTTAACCGCTTCGGAGAGTTTGCAGTTGCTGGCCGAGAAATCGCGGTTCTCCCCGAATGCCGCTGTGTGCCTTCAGCAGCGGTCTCGTCTCTCTGGCATGCCGAGAAAGAGCGACTTCAGCCGGATGCTTTTCTCGGACGAGCGGCTTCTTCTGCGCACATCGCAAAGGAGCGGTTCTTGTCTTCTCCTTGTGTCCATGCATTCTGCACTACGCTTCTCTCTCATTCTTAACCCTTGATTCCTAGGGACATTTCGTTTTTCTCTGTTTTTCCGATGCTACACTTCAGCATTCTGTGACGAACAGAGTGGAAGGGAAAAGCCCCTCTAATAAGGTAGCTAGAAGTTCCAGGAGCGACACACGTTGCGCTTTCAGAGAAGACGTTACAGAAAGTCGAGAGATGTGGATTCTTTCCTGCGGAGAAAAAACCCCCTGTTTTCAGGCAATGCAGTATGCAGAATTCACACGTTCTTGGCATCACAGTTCCGTTATTTCGCTCACGCACGTCTAAATCGGCTCTCGCGTTGAACCGCTTCGGAGAGTTTGCAGTTGCTGGCCGTTAAATCGCGGTTCTCCCCGAATGCCGCTGTGTGCCTTCAGCAGCGGTCTCGTCTCTCTCGCATGCCGAGAAAGAGCGACTTCAGCCGGATGCTTTTCTCGGACGAGCGGCTTCTTCTGCGCACATCGCAAAGGAGCGGTTCTTGTCTTCTCCTTGTGTCCATGCATTCTGCACTACGCTTCTCTCTCATTCTTAACCCTTGATTCCTAGGGACATTTCGTTTTTCTCTGTTTTTCCGATGCTACACTTCAGCATTCTGTGACGAACAGAGTGGAAGGGAAAAGCCCCTCTAATAAGGCAGCTAGAAGTTCCAGGAGCGACACACGTTGTGCTTTCAGACAGGACGTTACAGAAAGTCGAGAGATGTGGATTCTTTCCTGCGGAGAAAAAACCCCCTGTTTTCAGGAAATGCAGTATTCTGAAATCGCACGTTCTCGGCATAGCAATTTCGCTATTTCGCTCTCGTGGGTGGACGGCGCCACTCTCTGTTAACTGCTTCGGAGAGTTTGCAGTTGCTGGTCGAGAAATCGCGGTTCTCCCCGAATGCCGCTGTGTGCCTTCAGCAGCGGTCTCGTCTCTCTCGCATGCCGAGAAAGAGCGACTTCAGCCGGATGCTTTTCTCGGACGAGCGGCTTCTTCTGCGCACATCGCAAAGGAGCGGTTCTTGTCTTCTCCTTGTGTCCATGCATTCTGCACTACGCTTCTCTCTCATTCTTAACCCTTGATTCCTAGGGACATTTCGTTTTTCTCTGTTTTTCCGATGCTACACTTCAGCATTCTGTGACGAACAGAGTGGAAGGGAAAAGCCCCTCTAATAAGGCAGCTAGAAGTTCCAGGAGCGACACACGTTGTGCTTTCAGACAGGACGTTACAGAAAGTCGAGAGATGTGGATTCTTTCCTGCGGAGAAAAAACCCCTGTTTTCAGGAAATGCAGTATTCTGAAATCGCACGTTCTCGGCATAGCAATTTCGCTATTTCGCTCTCGTGGGTGGACGGCGCCACTCTCTGTTAACCGCTTCGGAGAGTTTGCAGTTGCTGGCCGAGAAATCGCGGTTCTCCCCGAATGCCGCTGTGTGCCTTCAGCAGCGGTCTCGTCTCTCTCGCATGCCGAGAAAGAGCGACTTCAGCCGGATGCTTTTCTCGGACGAGCGGCTTCTTCTGCGCACATCGCAAAGGAGCGGTTCTTGTCTTCTCCTTGTGTCCATGCATTCTGCACTACGCTTCTCTCTCATTCTTAACCCTTGATTCCTAGGGACATTTCGTTTTTCTCTGTTTTTCCGATGCTACACTTCAGCATTCTGTGACGAACAGAGTGGAAGGGAAAAGCCCCTCTAATAAGGCAGCTAGAAGTTCCAGGAGAGACACACGTTGTGCTTTCAGAGAGGACGTTACAGAAAGTCGAGAGATGTGGATTCTTTCCTGCGGAGAAAAAACCCCCTGCTTTCAGGAAATGCAGTATTCTGAAATTGCACGTTCTCGGCATAGCAATTTCGCTATTTCGCTCTCGTGGGTGGACGGCGCCACTCTCTGTTAACCGCTTCGGAGAGTTTGCAGTTGCTGGCCGAGAAATCGCGGTTCTCCCCGAATGCCGCTGTGTGCCTTCAGCAGCGGTCTCGTCTCTCTCGCATGCCGAGAAAGAGCGACTTCAGCCGGATGCTTTTCTCGGACGAGCGGCTTCTTCTGCGCACATCGCAAAGGAGCGGTTCTTGTCTTCTCCTTGTGTCCATGCATTCTGCACTACGCTTCTCTCTCATTCTTAACCCTTGATTCCTAGGGACATTTCGTTTTTCTCTGTTTTTCCGATGCTACACTTCAGCATTCTGTGACGAACAGAGTGGAAGGGAAAAGCCCCTCTAATAAGGCAGCTAGAAGTTCCAGGAGCGACACACGTTGCGCTTTCAGAGAAGACGTTACAGAAAGTCGAGAGATGTGGATTCTTTCCTGCGGAGAAAAAACCCCCTGTTTTCAGGCAATGCAGTATGCAGAATTCACACGTTCTTGGCATCACAGTTCCGTTATTTCGCTCACGCACGTCTAAATCGGCTCTCGCGTTGAACCGCTTCGGAGAGTTTGCAGTTGCTGGCCGTTAAATCGCGGTTCTCCCCGAATGCCGCTGTGTGCCTTCAGCAGCGGTCTCGTCTCTCTCGCATGCCGAGAAAGAGCGACTTCAGCCGGATGCTTTTCTCGGACGAGCGGCTTCTTCTGCGCACATCGCAAAGGAGCGGTTCTTGTCTTCTCCTTGTGTCCATGCATTCTGCACTACGCTTCTCTCTCATTCTTATGCCTTTCCGTTTATTCCTAGGGACATTTCGTTTTTCTCTGTTTTTCCGATGCTACACTTCAGCATTCTGTGACGAACAGAGTGGAAGGGAAAAGCCCCTCTAATAAGGCAGCTAGAAGTTCCAGGAGCGACACACGTTGTGCTTTCAGAGAGGACGTTACAGAAAGTCGAGAGATGTGGATTCTTTCCTGCGGAGAAAAAACCCCCTGTTTTCAGGAAATGCAGTATTCTGAAATTGCACGTTCTCGGCATAGCAATTTCGCTATTTCGCTCTCGTGGGTGGACGGCGCCACTCTCTGTTAACCGCTTCGGAGAGTTTGCAGTTGCTGGCCGAGAAATCGCGGTTCTCCCCGAATGCCGCTGTGTGCCTTCAGCAGCGGTCTCGTCTCTCTGGCATGCCGAGAAAGAGCGACTTCAGCCGGATGCTTTTCTCGGACGAGCGGCTTCTTCTGCGCACATCGCAAAGGAGCGGTTCTTGTCTTCTCCTTGTGTCCATGCATTCTGCACTACGCTTCTCTCTCATTCTTAACCCTTGATTCCTAGGGACATTTCGTTTTTCTCTGTTTTTCCGATGCTACACTTCAGCATTCTGTGACGAACAGAGTGGAAGGGAAAAGCCCCTCTAATAAGGCAGCTAGAAGTTCCAGGAGCGACACACGTTGCGCTTTCAGAGAAGACGTTACAGAAAGTCGAGAGATGTGGATTCTTTCCTGCGGAGAAAAAACCCCCTGTTTTCAGGCAATGCAGTATGCAGAATTCACACGTTCTTGGCATCACAGTTCCGTTATTTCGCTCACGCACGTCTAAATCGGCTCTCGCGTGTAACCGCTTCGGAGAGTTTGCAGTTGCTGGCCGTTAAATCGCGGTTCTCCCCGAATGCCGCTGTGTGCCTTCAGCAGCGGTCTCGTCTCTCTGGCATGCCGAGAAAGAGCGACTTCAGCCGGATGCTTTTCTCGGACGAGCGGCTTCTTCTGCGCACATCGCAAAGGAGCCGTTCTTGTCTTCTCCTTGTGTCCATGCATTCTGCACTACGCTTCTCTCTCATTCTTAACCCTTGATTCCTAGGGACATTTCGTTTTTCTCTGTTTTTCCGATGCTACACTTCAGCATTCTGTGACGAACAGAGTGGAAGGGAAAAGCCCCTCTAATAAGGCAGCTAGAAGTTCCAGGAGCGACACACGTTGTGCTTTCAGACAGGACGTTACAGAAAGTCGAGAGATGTGGATTCTTTCCTGCGGAGAAAAAACCCCCTGTTTTCAGGAAATGCAGTATTCTGAAATCGCACGTTCTCGGCATAGCAATTTCGCTATTTCGCTCTCGTGGGTGGACGGCGCCACTCTCTGTTAACTGCTTCGGAGAGTTTGCAGTTGCTGGCCGAGAAATCGCGGTTCTCCCCGAATGCCGCTGTGTGCCTTCAGCAGCGGTCTCGTCTCTCTCGCATGCCGAGAAAGAGCGACTTCAGCCGGATGCTTTTCTCGGACGAGCGGCTTCTTCTGCGCACATCGCAAAGGAGCGGTTCTTGTCTTCTCCTTGTGTCCATGCATTCTGCACTACGCTTCTCTCTCATTCTTAACCCTTGATTCCTAGGGACATTTCGTTTTTCTCTGTTTTTCCGATGCTACACTTCAGCATTCTGTGACGAACAGAGTGGAAGGGAAAAGCCCCTCTAATAAGGCAGCTAGAAGTTCCAGGAGCGACACACGTTGTGCTTTCAGAGAGGACGTTACAGAAAGTCGAGAGATGTGGATTCTTTCCTGCGGAGAAAAAACCCCCTGTTTTCAGGAAATGCAGTATTCTGAAATCGCACGTTCTCGGCATAGCAATTTCGCTATTTCGCTCTCGTGGGTGGACGGCGCCACTCTCTGTTAACCGCTTCGGAGAGTTTGCAGTTGCTGGCCGAGAAATCGCGGTTCTCCCCGAATGCCGCTGTGTGCCTTCAGCAGCGGTCTCGTCTCTCTCGCATGCCGAGAAAGAGCGACTTCAGCCGGATGCTTTTCTCGGACGAGCGGCTTCTTCTGCGCACATCGCAAAGGAGCCGTTCTTGTCTTCTCCTTGTGTCCATGCATTCTGCACTACGCTTCTCTCTCATTCTTAACCCTTGATTCCTAGGGACATTTCGTTTTTCTCTGTTTTTCCGATGCTACACTTCAGCATTCTGTGACGAACAGAGTGGAAGGGAAAAGCCCCTCTAATAAGGCAGCTAGAAGTTCCAGGAGAGACACACGTTGTGCTTTCAGAGAGGACGTTACAGAAAGTCGAGAGATGTGGATTCTTTCCTGCGGAGAAAAAACCCCCTGCTTTCAGGAAATGCAGTATTCTGAAATCGCACGTTCTCGGCATAGCAATTTCGCTATTTCGCTCTCGTGGGTGGACGGCGCCACTCTCTGTTAACCGCTTCGGAGAGTTTGCAGTTGCTGGCCGAGAAATCGCGGTTCTCCCCGAATGCCGCTGTGTGCCTTCAGCAGCGGTCTCGTCTCTCTCGCATGCCGAGAAAGAGCGACTTCAGCCGGATGCTTTTCTCGGACGAGCGGCTTCTTCTGCGCACATCGCAAAGGAGCGGTTCTTGTCTTCTCCTTGTGTCCATGCATTCTGCACTACGCTTCTCTCTCATTCTTAACCCTTGATTCCTAGGGACATTTCGTTTTTCTCTGTTTTTCCGATGCTACACTTCAGCATTCTGTGACGAACAGAGTGGAAGGGAAAAGCCCCTCTAATAAGGCAGCTAGAAGTTCCAGGAGAGACACACGTTGTGCTTTCAGAGAGGACGTTACAGAAAGTCGAGAGATGTGGATTCTTTCCTGCGGAGAAAAAACCCCCTGCTTTCAGGAAATGCAGTATTCTGAAATTGCACGTTCTCGGCATAGCAATTTCGCTATTTCGCTCTCGTGGGTGGACGGCGCCACTCTCTGTTAACCGCTTCGGAGAGTTTGCAGTTGCTGGCCGAGAAATCTCGGTTCTCCCCGAATGCCGCTGTGTGCCTTCAGCAGCGGTCTCGTCTCTCTCGCATGCCGAGAAAGAGCGACTTCAGCCGGATGCTTTTCTCGGACGAGCGGCTTCTTCTGCGCACATCGCAAAGGAGCGGTTCTTGTCTTCTCCTTGTGTCCATGCATTCTGCACTACGCTTCTCTCTCATTCTTAACCCTTGATTCCTAGGGACATTTCGTTTTTCTCTGTTTTTCCGATGCTACACTTCAGCATTCTGTGACGAACAGAGTGGAAGGGAAAAGCCCCTCTAATAAGGCAGCTAGAAGTTCCAGGAGCGACACACGTTGCGCTTTCAGAGAAGACGTTACAGAAAGTCGAGAGATGTGGATTCTTTCCTGCGGAGAAAAAACCCCCTGTTTTCAGGCAATGCAGTATGCAGAATTCACACGTTCTTGGCATCACAGTTCCGTTATTTCGCTCACGCACGTCTAAATCGGCTCTCGCGTTGAACCGCTTCGGAGAGTTTGCAGTTGCTGGCCGAGAAATCGCGGTTCTCCCCGAATGCCGCTGTGTGCCTTCAGCAGCGGTCTCGTCTCTCTCGCATGCCGAGAAAGAGCGACTTCAGCCGGATGCTTTTCTCGGACGAGCGGCTTCTTCTGCGCACATCGCAAAGGAGCGGTTCTTGTCTTCTCCTTGTGTCCATGCATTCTGCACTACGCTTCTCTCTCATTCTTAACCCTTGATTCCTAGCGACATTTCGTTTTTCTCTGTTTTTCCGATGCTACACTTCAGCATTCTGTGACGAACAGAGTGGAAGGGAAAAGCCCCTCTAATAAGGCAGCTAGAAGTTCCAGGAGCGACACACGTTGCGCTTTCAGAGAAGACGTTACAGAAAGTCGAGAGATGTGGATTCTTTCCTGCGGAGAAAAAACCCCCTGTTTTCAGGCAATGCAGTATGCAGAATTCACACGTTCTTGGCATCACAGTTCCGTTATTTCGCTCACGCACGTCTAAATCGGCTCTCGCGTTGAACCGCTTCGGAGAGTTTGCAGTTGCTGGCCGAGAAATCGCGGTTCTCCCCGAATGCCGCTGTGTGCCTTCAGCAGCGGTCTCGTCTCTCTCGCATGCCGAGAAAGAGCGACTTCAGCCGGATGCTTTTCTCGGACGAGCGGCTTCTTCTGCGCACATCGCAAAGGAGCGGTTCTTGTCTTCTCCTTGTGTCCATGCATTCTGCACTACGCTTCTCTCTCATTCTTATGCCTTTCCGTTTATTCCTAGGGACATTTCGTTTTTCTCTGTTTTTCCGATGCTACACTTCAGCATTCTGTGACGAACAGAGTGGAAGGGAAAAGCCCCTCTAATAAGGCAGCTAGAAGTTCCAGGAGCGACACACGTTGTGCTTTCAGAGAGGACGTTACAGAAAGTCGAGAGATGTGGATTCTTTCCTGCGGAGAAAAAACCCCCTGTTTTCAGGAAATGCAGTATTCTGAAATTGCACGTTCTCGGCATAGCAATTTCGCTATTTCGCTCTCGTGGGTGGACGGCGCCACTCTCTGTTAACCGCTTCGGAGAGTTTGCAGTTGCTGGCCGAGAAATCGCGGTTCTCCCCGAATGCCGCTGTGTGCCTTCAGCAGCGGTCTCGTCTCTCTGGCATGCCGAGAAAGAGCGACTTCAGCCGGATGCTTTTCTCGGACGAGCGGCTTCTTCTGCGCACATCGCAAAGGAGCGGTTCTTGTCTTCTCCTTGTGTCCATGCATTCTGCACTACGCTTCTCTCTCATTCTTAACCCTTGATTCCTAGCGACATTTCGTTTTTCTCTGTTTTTCCGATGCTACACTTCAGCATTCTGTGACGAACAGAGTGGAAGGGAAAAGCCCCTCTAATAAGGCAGCTAGAAGTTCCAGGAGCGACACACGTTGCGCTTTCAGAGAAGACGTTACAGAAAGTCGAGAGATGTGGATTCTTTCCTGCGGAGAAAAAACCCCCTGTTTTCAGGCAATGCAGTATGCAGAATTCACACGTTCTTGGCATCACAGTTCCGTTATTTCGCTCACGCACGTCTAAATCGGCTCTCGCGTTGAACCGCTTCGGAGAGTTTGCAGTTGCTGGCCGAGAAATCGCGGTTCTCCCCGAATGCCGCTGTGTGCCTTCAGCAGCGGTCTCGTCTCTCTCGCATGCCGAGAAAGAGCGACTTCAGCCGGATGCTTTTCTCGGACGAGCGGCTTCTTCTGCGCACATCGCAAAGGTGCGGTTCTTGTCTTCTCCTTGTGTCCATGCATTCTGCACTACGCTTCTCTCTCATTCTTAACCCTTGATTCCTAGGGACATTTCGTTTTTCTCTGTTTTTCCGATGCTACACTTCAGCATTCTGTGACGAACAGAGTGGAAGGGAAAAGCCCCTCTAATAAGGCAGCTAGAAGTTCCAGGAGAGACACACGTTGTGCTTTCAGAGAGGACGTTACAGAAAGTCGAGAGATGTGGATTCTTTCCTGCGGAGAAAAAACCCCCTGCTTTCAGGAAATGCAGTATTCTGAAATTGCACGTTCTCGGCATAGCAATTTCGCTATTTCGCTCTCGTGGGTGGACGGCGCCACTCTCTGTTAACCGCTTCGGAGAGTTTGCAGTTGCTGGCCGAGAAATCGCGGTTCTCCCCGAATGCCGCTGTGTGCCTTCAGCAGCGGTCTCGTCTCTCTCGCATGCCGAGAAAGAGCGACTTCAGCCGGATGCTTTTCTCGGACGAGCGGCTTCTTCTGCGCACATCGCAAAGGAGCGGTTCTTGTCTTCTCCTTGTGTCCATGCATTCTGCACTACGCTTCTCTCTCATTCTTAACCCTTGATTCCTAGGGACATTTCGTTTTTCTCTGTTTTTCCGATGCTACACTTCAGCATTCTGTGACGAACAGAGTGGAAGGGAAAAGCCCCTCTAATAAGGCAGCTAGAAGTTCCAGGAGCGACACACGTTGTGCTTTCAGACAGGACGTTACAGAAAGTCGAGAGATGTGGATTCTTTCCTGCGGAGAAAAAACCCCCTGTTTTCAGGAAATGCAGTATTCTGAAATCGCACGTTCTCGGCATAGCAATTTCGCTATTTCGCTCTCGTGGGTGGACGGCGCCACTCTCTGTTAACCGCTTCGGAGAGTTTGCAGTTGCTGGCCGAGAAATCGCGGTTCTCCCCGAATGCCGCTGTGTGCCTTCAGCAGCGGTCTCGTCTCTCTCGCATGCCGAGAAAGAGCGACTTCAGCCGGATGCTTTTCTCGGACGAGCGGCTTCTTCTGCGCACATCGCAAAGGAGCGGTTCTTGTCTTCTCCTTGTGTCCATGCATTCTGCACTACGCTTCTCTCTCATTCTTAACCCTTGATTCCTAGCGACATTTCGTTTTTCTCTGTTTTTCCGATGCTACACTTCAGCATTCTGTGACGAACAGAGTGGAAGGGAAAAGCCCCTCTAATAAGGCAGCTAGAAGTTCCAGGAGCGACACACGTTGCGCTTTCAGAGAAGACGTTACAGAAAGTCGAGAGATGTGGATTCTTTCCTGCGGAGAAAAAACCCCCTGTTTTCAGGCAATGCAGTATGCAGAATTCACACGTTCTTGGCATCACAGTTCCGTTATTTCGCTCACGCACGTCTAAATCGGCTCTCGCGTTGAACCGCTTCGGAGAGTTTGCAGTTGCTGGCCGAGAAATCGCGGTTCTCCCCGAATGCCGCTGTGTGCCTTCAGCAGCGGTCTCGTCTCTCTCGCATGCCGAGAAAGAGCGACTTCAGCCGGATGCTTTTCTCGGACGAGCGGCTTCTTCTGCGCACATCGCAAAGGTGCGGTTCTTGTCTTCTCCTTGTGTCCATGCATTCTGCACTACGCTTCTCTCTCATTCTTAACCCTTGATTCCTAGGGACATTTCGTTTTTCTCTGTTTTTCCGATGCTACACTTCAGCATTCTGTGACGAACAGAGTGGAAGGGAAAAGCCCCTCTAATAAGGCAGCTAGAAGTTCCAGGAGAGACACACGTTGTGCTTTCAGAGAGGACGTTACAGAAAGTCGAGAGATGTGGATTCTTTCCTGCGGAGAAAAAACCCCCTGCTTTCAGGAAATGCAGTATTCTGAAATTGCACGTTCTCGGCATAGCAATTTCGCTATTTCGCTCTCGTGGGTGGACGGCGCCACTCTCTGTTAACCGCTTCGGAGAGTTTGCAGTTGCTGGCCGAGAAATCGCGGTTCTCCCCGAATGCCGCTGTGTGCCTTCAGCAGCGGTCTCGTCTCTCTCGCATGCCGAGAAAGAGCGACTTCAGCCGGATGCTTTTCTCGGACGAGCGGCTTCTTCTGCGCACATCGCAAAGGAGCGGTTCTTGTCTTCTCCTTGTGTCCATGCATTCTGCACTACGCTTCTCTCTCATTCTTAACCCTTGATTCCTAGGGACATTTCGTTTTTCTCTGTTTTTCCGATGCTACACTTCAGCATTCTGTGACGAACAGAGTGGAAGGGAAAAGCCCCTCTAATAAGGCAGCTAGAAGTTCCAGGAGCGACACACGTTGTGCTTTCAGACAGGACGTTACAGAAAGTCGAGAGATGTGGATTCTTTCCTGCGGAGAAAAAACCCCCTGTTTTCAGGAAATGCAGTATTCTGAAATCGCACGTTCTCGGCATAGCAATTTCGCTATTTCGCTCTCGTGGGTGGACGGCGCCACTCTCTGTTAACCGCTTCGGAGAGTTTGCAGTTGCTGGCCGAGAAATCGCGGTTCTCCCCGAATGCCGCTGTGTGCCTTCAGCAGCGGTCTCGTCTCTCTCGCATGCCGAGAAAGAGCGACTTCAGCCGGATGCTTTTCTCGGACGAGCGGCTTCTTCTGCGCACATCGCAAAGGAGCGGTTCTTGTCTTCTCCTTGTGTCCATGCATTCTGCACTACGCTTCTCTCTCATTCTTAACCCTTGATTCCTAGGGACATTTCGTTTTTCTCTGTTTTTCCGATGCTACACTTCAGCATTCTGTGACGAACAGAGTGGAAGGGAAAAGCCCCTCTAATAAGGCAGCTAGAAGTTCCAGGAGCGACACACGTTGCGCTTTCAGAGAAGACGTTACAGAAAGTCGAGAGATGTGGATTCTTTCCTGCGGAGAAAAAACCCCCTGTTTTCAGGCAATGCAGTATGCAGAATTCACACGTTCTTGGCATCACAGTTCCGTTATTTCGCTCACGCACGTCTAAATCGGCTCTCGCGTTGAACCGCTTCGGAGAGTTTGCAGTTGCTGGCCGAGAAATCGCGGTTCTCCCCGAATGCCGCTGTGTGCCTTCAGCAGCGGTCTCGTCTCTCTCGCATGCCGAGAAAGAGCGACTTCAGCCGGATGCTTTTCTCGGACGAGCGGCTTCTTCTGCGCACATCGCAAAGGAGCGGTTCTTGTCTTCTCCTTGTGTCCATGCATTCTGCACTACGCTTCTCTCTCATTCTTAACCCTTGATTCCTAGGGACATTTCGTTTTTCTCTGTTTTTCCGATGCTACACTTCAGCATTCTGTGACGAACAGAGTGGAAGGGAAAAGCCCCTCTAATAAGGCAGCTAGAAGTTCCAGGAGCGACACACGTTGCGCTTTCAGAGAAGACGTTACAGAAAGTCGAGAGATGTGGATTCTTTCCTGCGGAGAAAAAACCCCCTGTTTTCAGGCAATGCAGTATGCAGAATTCACACGTTCTTGGCATCACAGTTCCGTTATTTCGCTCACGCACGTCTAAATCGGCTCTCGCGTTGAACCGCTTCGGAGAGTTTGCAGTTGCTGGCCGAGAAATCGCGGTTCTCCCCGAATGCCGCTGTGTGCCTTCAGCAGCGGTCTCGTCTCTCTCGCATGCCGAGAAAGAGCGACTTCAGCCGGATGCTTTTCTCGGACGAGCGGCTTCTTCTGCGCACATCGCAAAGGAGCGGTTCTTGTCTTCTCCTTGTGTCCATGCATTCTGCACTACGCTTCTCTCTCATTCTTAACCCTTGATTCCTAGGGACATTTCGTTTTTCTCTGTTTTTCCGATGCTACACTTCAGCATTCTGTGACGAACAGAGTGGAAGGGAAAAGCCCCTCTAATAAGGCAGCTAGAAGTTCCAGGAGCGACACACGTTGTGCTTTCAGACAGGACGTTACAGAAAGTCGAGAGATGTGGATTCTTTCCTGCGGAGAAAAAACCCCCTGTTTTCAGGAAATGCAGTATTCTGAAATCGCACGTTCTCGGCATAGCAATTTCGCTATTTCGCTCTCGTGGGTGGACGGCGCCACTCTCTGTTAACCGCTTCGGAGAGTTTGCAGTTGCTGGCCGAGAAATCGCGGTTCTCCCCGAATGCCGCTGTGTGCCTTCAGCAGCGGTCTCGTCTCTCTCGCATGCCGAGAAAGAGCGACTTCAGCCGGATGCTTTTCTCGGACGAGCGGCTTCTTCTGCGCACATCGCAAAGGAGCGGTTCTTGTCTTCTCCTTGTGTCCATGCATTCTGCACTACGCTTCTCTCTCATTCTTAACCCTTGATTCCTAGGGACATTTCGTTTTTCTCTGTTTTTCCGATGCTACACTTCAGCATTCTGTGACGAACAGAGTGGAAGGGAAAAGCCCCTCTAATAAGGCAGCTAGAAGTTCCAGGAGCGACACACGTTGCGCTTTCAGAGAAGACGTTACAGAAAGTCGAGAGATGTGGATTCTTTCCTGCGGAGAAAAAACCCCCTGTTTTCAGGCAATGCAGTATGCAGAATTCATACGTTCTTGGCATCACAGTTCCGTTATTTCGCTCACGCACGTCTAAATCGGCTCTCGCGTTGAACCGCTTCGGAGAGTTTGCAGTTGCTGGCCGAGAAATCGCGGTTCTCCCCGAATGCCGCTGTGTGCCTTCAGCAGCGGTCTCGTCTCTCTCGCATGCCGAGAAAGAGCGACTTCAGCCGGATGCTTTTCTCGGACGAGCGGCTTCTTCTGCGCACATCGCAAAGGAGCGGTTCTTGTCTTCTCCTTGTGTCCATGCATTCTGCACTACGCTTCTCTCTCATTCTTAACCCTTGATTCCTAGGGACATTTCGTTTTTCTCTGTTTTTCCGATGCTACACTTCAGCATTCTGTGACGAACAGAGTGGAAGGGAAAAGCCCCTCTAATAAGGCAGCTAGAAGTTCCAGGAGCGACACACGTTGCGCTTTCAGAGAAGACGTTACAGAAAGTCGAGAGATGTGGATTCTTTCCTGCGGAGAAAAAACCCCCTGTTTTCAGGCAATGCAGTATGCAGAATTCACACGTTCTTGGCATCACAGTTCCGTTATTTCGCTCACGCACGTCTAAATCGGCTCTCGCGTTGAACCGCTTCGGAGAGTTTGCAGTTGCTGGCCGTTAAATCGCGGTTCTCCCCGAATGCCGCTGTGTGCCTTCAGCAGCGGTCTCGTCTCTCTCGCATGCCGAGAAAGAGCGACTTCAGCCGGATGCTTTTCTCGGACGAGCGGCTTCTTCTGCGCACATCGCAAAGGAGCCGTTCTTGTCTTCTCCTTGTGTCCATGCATTCTGCACTACGCTTCTCTCTCATTCTTATGCCTTTCCGTTTATTCCTAGGGACATTTCGTTTTTCTCTGTTTTTCCGATGCTACACTTCAGCATTCTGTGACGAACAGAGTGGAAGGGAAAAGCCCCTCTAATAAGGCAGCTAGAAGTTCCAGGAGCGACACACGTTGTGCTTTCAGAGAGGACGTTACAGAAAGTCGAGAGATGTGGATTCTTTCCTGCGGAGAAAAAACCCCCTGTTTTCAGGAAATGCAGTATTCTGAAATTGCACGTTCTCGGCATAGCAATTGCGCTATTTCGCTCTCGTGGGTGGACGGCGCCACTCTCTGTTAACCGCTTCGGAGAGTTTGCAGTTGCTGGCCGAGAAATCGCGGTTCTCCCCGAATGCCGCTGTGTGCCTTCAGCAGCGGTCTCGTCTCTCTGGCATGCCGAGAAAGAGCGACTTCAGCCGGATGCTTTTCTCGGACGAGCGGCTTCTTCTGCGCACATCGCAAAGGAGCGGTTCTTGTCTTCTCCTTGTGTCCATGCATTCTGCACTACGCTTCTCTCTCATTCTTAACCCTTGATTCCTAGCGACATTTCGTTTTTCTCTGTTTTTCCGATGCTACACTTCAGCATTCTGTGACGAACAGAGTGGAAGGGAAAAGCCCCTCTAATAAGGCAGCTAGAAGTTCCAGGAGCGACACACGTTGCGCTTTCAGAGAAGACGTTACAGAAAGTCGAGAGATGTGGATTCTTTCCTGCGGAGAAAAAACCCCCTGTTTTCAGGCAATGCAGTATGCAGAATTCACACGTTCTTGGCATCACAGTTCCGTTATTTCGCTCACGCACGTCTAAATCGGCTCTCGCGTTGAACCGCTTCGGAGAGTTTGCAGTTGCTGGCCGTTAAATCGCGGTTCTCCCCGAATGCCGCTGTGTGCCTTCAGCAGCGGTCTCGTCTCTCTCGCATGCCGAGAAAGAGCGACTTCAGCCGGATGCTTTTCTCGGACGAGCGGCTTCTTCTGCGCACATCGCAAAGGAGCCGTTCTTGTCTTCTCCTTGTGTCCATGCATTCTGCACTACGCTTCTCTCTCATTCTTAACCCTTGATTCCTAGGGACATTTCGTTTTTCTCTGTTTTTCCGATGCTACACTTCAGCATTCTGTGACGAACAGAGTGGAAGGGAAAAGCCCCTCTAATAAGGCAGCTAGAAGTTCCAGGAGCGACACACGTTGTGCTTTCAGACAGGACGTTACAGAAAGTCGAGAGATGTGGATTCTTTCCTGCGGAGAAAAAACCCCCTGTTTTCAGGAAATGCAGTATTCTGAAATCGCACGTTCTCGGCATAGCAATTTCGCTATTTCGCTCTCGTGGGTGGACGGCGCCACTCTCTGTTAACTGCTTCGGAGAGTTTGCAGTTGCTGGCCGAGAAATCGCGGTTCTCCCCGAATGCCGCTGTGTGCCTTCAGCAGCGGTCTCGTCTCTCTCGCATGCCGAGAAAGAGCGACTTCAGCCGGATGCTTTTCTCGGACGAGCGGCTTCTTCTGCGCACATCGCAAAGGAGCGGTTCTTGTCTTCTCCTTGTGTCCATGCATTCTGCACTACGCTTCTCTCTCATTCTTAACCCTTGATTCCTAGGGACATTTCGTTTTTCTCTGTTTTTCCGATGCTACACTTCAGCATTCTGTGACGAACAGAGTGGAAGGGAAAAGCCCCTCTAATAAGGCAGCTAGAAGTTCCAGGAGCGACACACGTTGTGCTTTCAGACAGGACGTTACAGAAAGTCGAGATATGTGGATTCTTTCCTGCGGAGAAAAAACCCCCTGTTTTCAGGAAATGCAGTATTCTGAAATCGCACGTTCTCGGCATAGCAATTTCGCTATTTCGCTCTCGTGGGTGGACGGCGCCACTCTCTGTTAACTGCTTCGGAGAGTTTGCAGTTGCTGGTCGAGAAATCGCGGTTCTCCCCGAATGCCGCTGTGTGCCTTCAGCAGCGGTCTCGTCTCTCTCGCATGCCGAGAAAGAGCGACTTCAGCCGGATGCTTTTCTCGGACGAGCGGCTTCTTCTGCGCACATCGCAAAGGAGCGGTTCTTGTCTTCTCCTTGTGTCCATGCATTCTGCACTACGCTTCTCTCTCATTCTTAACCCTTGATTCCTAGGGACATTTCGTTTTTCTCTGTTTTTCCGATGCTACACTTCAGCATTCTGTGACGAACAGAGTGGAAGGGAAAAGCCCCTCTAATAAGGCAGCTAGAAGTTCCAGGAGCGACACACGTTGTGCTTTCAGACAGGACGTTACAGAAAGTCGAGAGATGTGGATTCTTTCCTGCGGAGAAAAAACCCCCTGTTTTCAGGAAATGCAGTATTCTGAAATCGCACGTTCTCGGCATAGCAATTTCGCTATTTCGCTCTCGTGGGTGGACGGCGCCACTCTCTGTTAACCGCTTCGGAGAGTTTGCAGTTGCTGGCCGAGAAATCGCGGTTCTCCCCGAATGCCGCTGTGTGCCTTCAGCAGCGGTCTCGTCTCTCTCGCATGCCGAGAAAGAGCGACTTCAGCCGGATGCTTTTCTCGGACGAGCGGCTTCTTCTGCGCACATCGCAAAGGAGCGGTTCTTGTCTTCTCCTTGTGTCCATGCATTCTGCACTACGCTTCTCTCTCATTCTTAACCCTTGATTCCTAGGGACATTTCGTTTTTCTCTGTTTTTCCGATGCTACACTTCAGCATTCTGTGACGAACAGAGTGGAAGGGAAAAGCCCCTCTAATAAGGCAGCTAGAAGTTCCAGGAGCGACACACGTTGCGCTTTCAGAGAAGACGTTACAGAAAGTCGAGAGATGTGGATTCTTTCCTGCGGAGAAAAAACCCCCTGTTTTCAGGCAATGCAGTATGCAGAATTCACACGTTCTTGGCATCACAGTTCCGTTATTTCGCTCACGCACGTCTAAATCGGCTCTCGCGTTGAACCGCTTCGGAGAGTTTGCAGTTGCTGGCCGAGAAATCGCGGTTCTCCCCGAATGCCGCTGTGTGCCTTCAGCAGCGGTCTCGTCTCTCTCGCATGCCGAGAAAGAGCGACTTCAGCCGGATGCTTTTCTCGGACGAGCGGCTTCTTCTGCGCACATCGCAAAGGAGCGGTTCTTGTCTTCTCCTTGTGTCCATGCATTCTGCACTACGCTTCTCTCTCATTCTTAACCCTTGATTCCTAGGGACATTTCGTTTTTCTCTGTTTTTCCGATGCTACACTTCAGCATTCTGTGACGAACAGAGTGGAAGGGAAAAGCCCCTCTAATAAGGCAGCTAGAAGTTCCAGGAGCGACACACGTTGCGCTTTCAGAGAAGACGTTACAGAAAGTCGAGAGATGTGGATTCTTTCCTGCGGAGAAAAAACCCCCTGTTTTCAGGCAATGCAGTATGCAGAATTCACACGTTCTTGGCATCACAGTTCCGTTATTTCGCTCACGCACGTCTAAATCGGCTCTCGCGTTGAACCGCTTCGGAGAGTTTGCAGTTGCTGGCCGTTAAATCGCGGTTCTCCCCGAATGCCGCTGTGTGCCTTCAGCAGCGGTCTCGTCTCTCTCGCATGCCGAGAAAGAGCGACTTCAGCCGGATGCTTTTCTCGGACGAGCGGCTTCTTCTGCGCACATCGCAAAGGAGCCGTTCTTGTCTTCTCCTTGTGTCCATGCATTCTGCACTACGCTTCTCTCTCATTCTTAACCCTTGATTCCTAGGGACATTTCGTTTTTCTCTGTTTTTCCGATGCTACACTTCAGCATTCTGTGACGAACAGAGTGGAAGGGAAAAGCCCCTCTAATAAGGCAGCTAGAAGTTCCAGGAGCGACACACGTTGTGCTTTCAGACAGGACGTTACAGAAAGTCGAGAGATGTGGATTCTTTCCTGCGGAGAAAAAACCCCCTGTTTTCAGGAAATGCAGTATTCTGAAATCGCACGTTCTCGGCATAGCAATTTCGCTATTTCGCTCTCGTGGGTGGACGGCGCCACTCTCTGTTAACTGCTTCGGAGAGTTTGCAGTTGCTGGCCGAGAAATCGCGGTTCTCCCCGAATGCCGCTGTGTGCCTTCAGCAGCGGTCTCGTCTCTCTCGCATGCCGAGAAAGAGCGACTTCAGCCGGATGCTTTTCTCGGACGAGCGGCTTCTTCTGCGCACATCGCAAAGGAGCGGTTCTTGTCTTCTCCTTGTGTCCATGCATTCTGCACTACGCTTCTCTCTCATTCTTAACCCTTGATTCCTAGGGACATTTCGTTTTTCTCTGTTTTTCCGATGCTACACTTCAGCATTCTGTGACGAACAGAGTGGAAGGGAAAAGCCCCTCTAATAAGGCAGCTAGAAGTTCCAGGAGCGACACACGTTGTGCTTTCAGACAGGACGTTACAGAAAGTCGAGAGATGTGGATTCTTTCCTGCGGAGAAAAAACCCCCTGTTTTCAGGAAATGCAGTATTCTGAAATCGCACGTTCTCGGCATAGCAATTTCGCTATTTCGCTCTCGTGGGTGGACGGCGCCACTCTCTGTTAACTGCTTCGGAGAGTTTGCAGTTGCTGGTCGAGAAATCGCGGTTCTCCCCGAATGCCGCTGTGTGCCTTCAGCAGCGGTCTCGTCTCTCTCGCATGCCGAGAAAGAGCGACTTCAGCCGGATGCTTTTCTCGGACGAGCGGCTTCTTCTGCGCACATCGCAAAGGAGCGGTTCTTGTCTTCTCCTTGTGTCCATGCATTCTGCACTACGCTTCTCTCTCATTCTTAACCCTTGATTCCTAGGGACATTTCGTTTTTCTCTGTTTTTCCGATGCTACACTTCAGCATTCTGTGACGAACAGAGTGGAAGGGAAAAGCCCCTCTAATAAGGCAGCTAGAAGTTCCAGGAGCGACACACGTTGTGCTTTCAGACAGGACGTTACAGAAAGTCGAGAGATGTGGATTCTTTCCTGCGGAGAAAAAACCCCCTGTTTTCAGGAAATGCAGTATTCTGAAATCGCACGTTCTCGGCATAGCAATTTCGCTATTTCGCTCTCGTGGGTGGACGGCGCCACTCTCTGTTAACCGCTTCGGAGAGTTTGCAGTTGCTGGCCGAGAAATCGCGGTTCTCCCCGAATGCCGCTGTGTGCCTTCAGCAGCGGTCTCGTCTCTCTCGCATGCCGAGAAAGAGCGACTTCAGCCGGATGCTTTTCTCGGACGAGCGGCTTCTTCTGCGCACATCGCAAAGGAGCGGTTCTTGTCTTCTCCTTGTGTCCATGCATTCTGCACTACGCTTCTCTCTCATTCTTAACCCTTGATTCCTAGGGACATTTCGTTTTTCTCTGTTTTTCCGATGCTACACTTCAGCATTCTGTGACGAACAGAGTGGAAGGGAAAAGCCCCTCTAATAAGGCAGCTAGAAGTTCCAGGAGAGACACACGTTGTGCTTTCAGAGAAGACGTTACAGAAAGTCGAGAGATGTGGATTCTTTCCTGCGGAGAAAAAACCCCCTGTTTTCAGGCAATGCAGTATGCAGAATTCACACGTTCTTGGCATCACAGTTCCGTTATTTCGCTCACGCACGTCTAAATCGGCTCTCGCGTTGAACCGCTTCGGAGAGTTTGCAGTTGCTGGCCGAGAAATCGCGGTTCTCCCCGAATGCCGCTGTGTGCCTTCAGCAGCGGTCTCGTCTCTCTCGCATGCCGAGAAAGAGCGACTTCAGCCGGATGCTTTTCTCGGACGAGCGGCTTCTTCTGCGCACATCGCAAAGGAGCGGTTCTTGTCTTCTCCTTGTGTCCATGCATTCTGCACTACGCTTCTCTCTCATTCTTAACCCTTGATTCCTAGCGACATTTCGTTTTTCTCTGTTTTTCCGATGCTACACTTCAGCATTCTGTGACGAACAGAGTGGAAGGGAAAAGCCCCTCTAATAAGGCAGCTAGAAGTTCCAGGAGCGACACACGTTGCGCTTTCAGAGAAGACGTTACAGAAAGTCGAGAGATGTGGATTCTTTCCTGCGGAGAAAAAACCCCCTGTTTTCAGGAAATGCAGTATGCAGAATTCACACGTTCTTGGCATCACAGTTCCGTTATTTCGCTCACGCACGTCTAAATCGGCTCTCGCGTTGAACCGCTTCGGAGAGTTTGCAGTTGCTGGCCGTTAAATCGCGGTTCTCCCCGAATGCCGCTGTGTGCCTTCAGCAGCGGTCTCGTCTCTCTCGCATGCCGAGAAAGAGCGACTTCAGCCGGATGCTTTTCTCGGACGAGCGGCTTCTTCTGCGCACATCGCAAAGGAGCCGTTCTTGTCTTCTCCTTGTGTCCATGCATTCTGCACTACGCTTCTCTCTCATTCTTAACCCTTGATTCCTAGGGACATTTCGTTTTTCTCTGTTTTTCCGATGCTACACTTCAGCATTCTGTGACGAACAGAGTGGAAGGGAAAAGCCCCTCTAATAAGGCAGCTAGAAGTTCCAGGAGCGACACACGTTGTGCTTTCAGACAGGACGTTACAGAAAGTCGAGAGATGTGGATTCTTTCCTGCGGAGAAAAAACCCCCTGTTTTCAGGAAATGCAGTATTCTGAAATCGCACGTTCTCGGCATAGCAATTTCGCTATTTCGCTCTCGTGGGTGGACGGCGCCACTCTCTGTTAACTGCTTCGGAGAGTTTGCAGTTGCTGGTCGAGAAATCGCGGTTCTCCCCGAATGCCGCTGTGTGCCTTCAGCAGCGGTCTCGTCTCTCTCGCATGCCGAGAAAGAGCGACTTCAGCCGGATGCTTTTCTCGGACGAGCGGCTTCTTCTGCGCACATCGCAAAGGAGCGGTTCTTGTCTTCTCCTTGTGTCCATGCATTCTGCACTACGCTTCTCTCTCATTCTTAACCCTTGATTCCTAGGGACATTTCGTTTTTCTCTGTTTTTCCGATGCTACACTTCAGCATTCTGTGACGAACAGAGTGGAAGGGAAAAGCCCCTCTAATAAGGCAGCTAGAAGTTCCAGGAGCGACACACGTTGTGCTTTCAGACAGGACGTTACAGAAAGTCGAGAGATGTGGATTCTTTCCTGCGGAGAAAAAACCCCCTGTTTTCAGGAAATGCAGTATTCTGAAATCGCACGTTCTCGGCATAGCAATTTCGCTATTTCGCTCTCGTGGGTGGACGGCGCCACTCTCTGTTAACCGCTTCGGAGAGTTTGCAGTTGCTGGCCGAGAAATCGCGGTTCTCCCCGAATGCCGCTGTGTGCCTTCAGCAGCGGTCTCGTCTCTCTCGCATGCCGAGAAAGAGCGACTTCAGCCGGATGCTTTTCTCGGACGAGCGGCTTCTTCTGCGCACATCGCAAAGGAGCGGTTCTTGTCTTCTCCTTGTGTCCATGCATTCTGCACTACGCTTCTCTCTCATTCTTAACCCTTGATTCCTAGGGACATTTCGTTTTTCTCTGTTTTTCCGATGCTACACTTCAGCATTCTGTGACGAACAGAGTGGAAGGGAAAAGCCCCTCTAATAAGGCAGCTAGAAGTTCCAGGAGAGACACACGTTGTGCTTTCAGAGAGGACGTTACAGAAAGTCGAGAGATGTGGATTCTTTCCTGCGGAGAAAAAACCCCCTGCTTTCAGGAAATGCAGTATTCTGAAATTGCACGTTCTCGGCATAGCAATTTCGCTATTTCGCTCTCGTGGGTGGACGGCGCCACTCTCTGTTAACCGCTTCGGAGAGTTTGCAGTTGCTGGCCGAGAAATCGCGGTTCTCCCCGAATGCCGCTGTGTGCCTTCAGCAGCGGTCTCGTCTCTCTCGCATGCCGAGAAAGAGCGACTTCAGCCGGATGCTTTTCTCGGACGAGCGGCTTCTTCTGCGCACATCGCAAAGGAGCGGTTCTTGTCTTCTCCTTGTGTCCATGCATTCTGCACTACGCTTCTCTCTCATTCTTAACCCTTGATTCCTAGGGACATTTCGTTTTTCTCTGTTTTTCCGATGCTACACTTCAGCATTCTGTGACGAACAGAGTGGAAGGGAAAAGCCCCTCTAATAAGGCAGCTAGAAGTTCCAGGAGCGACACACGTTGCGCTTTCAGAGAAGACGTTACAGAAAGTCGAGAGATGTGGATTCTTTCCTGCGGAGAAAAAACCCCCTGTTTTCAGGCAATGCAGTATGCAGAATTCACACGTTCTTGGCATAACAGTTCCGTTATTTCGCTCACGCACGTCTAAATCGGCTCTCGCGTTGAACCGCTTCGGAGAGTTTGCAGTTGCTGGCCGAGAAATCGCGGTTCTCCCCGAATGCCGCTGTGTGCCTTCAGCAGCGGTCTCGTCTCTCTCGCATGCCGAGAAAGAGCGACTTCAGCCGGATGCTTTTCTCGGACGAGCGGCTTCTTCTGCGCACATCGCAAAGGAGCGGTTCTTGTCTTCTCCTTGTGTCCATGCATTCTGCACTACGCTTCTCTCTCATTCTTAACCCTTGATTCCTAGGGACATTTCGTTTTTCTCTGTTTTTCCGATGCTACACTTCAGCATTCTGTGACGAACAGAGTGGAAGGGAAAAGCCCCTCTAATAAGGCAGCTAGAAGTTCCAGGAGCGACACACGTTGCGCTTTCAGAGAAGACGTTACAGAAAGTCGAGAGATGTGGATTCTTTCCTGCGGAGAAAAAACCCCCTGTTTTCAGGCAATGCAGTATGCAGAATTCACACGTTCTTGGCATCACAGTTCCGTTATTTCGCTCACGCACGTCTAAATCGGCTCTCGCGTTGAACCGCTTCGGAGAGTTTGCAGTTGCTGGCCGTTAAATCGCGGTTCTCCCCGAATGCTGCTGTGTGCCTTCAGCAGCGGTCTCGTCTCTCTCGCATGCCGAGAAAGAGCGACTTCAGCCGGATGCTTTTCTCGGACGAGCGGCTTCTTCTGCGCACATCGCAAAGGAGCCGTTCTTGTCTTCTCCTTGTGTCCATGCATTCTGCACTACGCTTCTCTCTCATTCTTAACCCTTGATTTCTAGGGACATTTCGTTTTTCTCTGTTTTTCCGATGCTACACTTCAGCATTCTGTGACGAACAGAGTGGAAGGGAAAAGCCCCTCTAATAAGGCAGCTAGAAGTTCCAGGAGCGACACACGTTGTGCTTTCAGACAGGACGTTACAGAAAGTCGAGAGATGTGGATTCTTTCCTGCGGAGAAAAAACCCCCTGTTTTCAGGAAATGCAGTATTCTGAAATCGCACGTTCTCGGCATAGCAATTTCGCTATTTCGCTCTCGTGGGTGGACGGCGCCACTCTCTGTTAACTGCTTCGGAGAGTTTGCAGTTGCTGGTCGAGAAATCGCGGTTCTCCCCGAATGCCGCTGTGTGCCTTCAGCAGCGGTCTCGTCTCTCTCGCATGCCGAGAAAGAGCGACTTCAGCCGGATGCTTTTCTCGGACGAGCGGCTTCTTCTGCGCACATCGCAAAGGAGCGGTTCTTGTCTTCTCCTTGTGTCCATGCATTCTGCACTACGCTTCTCTCTCATTCTTAACCCTTGATTCCTAGGGACATTTCGTTTTTCTCTGTTTTTCCGATGCTACACTTCAGCATTCTGTGACGAACAGAGTGGAAGGGAAAAGCCCCTCTAATAAGGCAGCTAGAAGTTCCAGGAGCGACACACGTTGTGCTTTCAGACAGGACGTTACAGAAAGTCGAGAGATGTGGATTCTTTCCTGCGGAGAAAAAACCCCCTGTTTTCAGGAAATGCAGTATTCTGAAATCGCACGTTCTCGGCATAGCAATTTCGCTATTTCGCTCTCGTGGGTGGACGGCGCCACTCTCTGTTAACCGCTTCGGAGAGTTTGCAGTTGCTGGCCGAGAAATCGCGGTTCTCCCCGAATGCCGCTGTGTGCCTTCAGCAGCGGTCTCGTCTCTCTCGCATGCCGAGAAAGAGCGACTTCAGCCGGATGCTTTTCTCGGACGAGCGGCTTCTTCTGCGCACATCGCAAAGGAGCGGTTCTTGTCTTCTCCTTGTGTCCATGCATTCTGCACTACGCTTCTCTCTCATTCTTAACCCTTGATTCCTAGGGACATTTCGTTTTTCTCTGTTTTTCCGATGCTACACTTCAGCATTCTGTGACGAACAGAGTGGAAGGGAAAAGCCCCTCTAATAAGGCAGCTAGAAGTTCCAGGAGCGACACACGTTGCGCTTTCAGAGAAGACGTTACAGAAAGTCGAGAGATGTGGATTCTTTCCTGCGGAGAAAAAACCCCCTGTTTTCAGGCAATGCAGTATGCAGAATTCACACGTTCTTGGCATCACAGTTCCGTTATTTCGCTCACGCACGTCTAAATCGGCTCTCGCGTTGAACCGCTTCGGAGAGTTTGCAGTTGCTGGCCGTTAAATCGCGGTTCTCCCCGAATGCCGCTGTGTGCCTTCAGCAGCGGTCTCGTCTCTCTCGCATGCCGAGAAAGAGCGACTTCAGCCGGATGCTTTTCTCGGACGAGCGGCTTCTTCTGCGCACATCGCAAAGGAGCCGTTCTTGTCTTCTCCTTGTGTCCATGCATTCTGCACTACGCTTCTCTCTCATTCTTAACCCTTGATTCCTAGGGACATTTCGTTTTTCTCTGTTTTTCCGATGCTACACTTCAGCATTCTGTGACGAACAGAGTGGAAGGGAAAAGCCCCTCTAATAAGGCAGCTAGAAGTTCCAGGAGCGACACACGTTGCGCTTTCAGAGAAGACGTTACAGAAAGTCGAGAGATGTGGATTCTTTCCTGCGGAGAAAAAACCCCCTGTTTTCAGGCAATGCAGTATGCAGAATTCACACGTTCTTGGCATCACAGTTCCGTTATTTCGCTCACGCACGTCTAAATCGGCTCTCGCGTTGAACCGCTTCGGAGAGTTTGCAGTTGCTGGCCGTTAAATCGCGGTTCTCCCCGAATGCCGCTGTGTGCCTTCAGCAGCGGTCTCGTCTCTCTCGCATGCCGAGAAAGAGCGACTTCAGCCGGATGCTTTTCTCGGACGAGCGGCTTCTTCTGCGCACATCGCAAAGGAGCGGTTCTTGTCTTCTCCTTGTGTCCATGCATTCTGCACTACGCTTCTCTCTCATTCTTATGCCTTTCCGTTTATTCCTAGGGACATTTCGTTTTTCTCTGTTTTTCCGATGCTACACTTCAGCATTCTGTGACGAACAGAGTGGAAGGGAAAAGCCCCTCTAATAAGGCAGCTAGAAGTTCCAGGAGAGACACACGTTGTGCTTTCAGAGAGGACGTTACAGAAAGTCGAGAGATGTGGATTCTTTCCTGCGGAGAAAAAACCCCCTGCTTTCAGGAAATGCAGTATTCTGAAATTGCACGTTCTCGGCATAGCAATTTCGCTATTTCGCTCTCGTGGGTGGACGGCGCCACTCTCTGTTAACCGCTTCGGAGAGTTTGCAGTTGCTGGCCGAGAAATCGCGGTTCTCCCCGAATGCCGCTGTGTGCCTTCAGCAGCGGTCTCGTCTCTCTCGCATGCCGAGAAAGAGCGACTTCAGCCGGATGCTTTTCTCGGACGAGCGGCTTCTTCTGCGCACATCGCAAAGGAGCGGTTCTTGTCTTCTCCTTGTGTCCATGCATTCTGCACTACGCTTCTCTCTCATTCTTAACCCTTGATTCCTAGGGACATTTCGTTTTTCTCTGTTTTTCCGATGCTACACTTCAGCATTCTGTGACGAACAGAGTGGAAGGGAAAAGCCCCTCTAATAAGGCAGCTAGAAGTTCCAGGAGCGACACACGTTGCGCTTTCAGAGAAGACGTTACAGAAAGTCGAGAGATGTGGATTCTTTCCTGCGGAGAAAAAACCCCCTGTTTTCAGGCAATGCAGTATGCAGAATTCACACGTTCTTGGCATCACAGTTCCGTTATTTCGCTCACGCACGTCTAAATCGGCTCTCGCGTTGAACCGCTTCGGAGAGTTTGCAGTTGCTGGCCGAGAAATCGCGGTTCTCCCCGAATGCCGCTGTGTGCCTTCAGCAGCGGTCTCGTCTCTCTCGCATGCCGAGAAAGAGCGACTTCAGCCGGATGCTTTTCTCGGACGAGCGGCTTCTTCTGCGCACATCGCAAAGGAGCGGTTCTTGTCTTCTCCTTGTGTCCATGCATTCTGCACTACGCTTCTCTCTCATTCTTAACCCTTGATTCCTAGGGACATTTCGTTTTTCTCTGTTTTTCCGATGCTACACTTCAGCATTCTGTGACGAACAGAGTGGAAGGGAAAAGCCCCTCTAATAAGGCAGCTAGAAGTTCCAGGAGCGACACACGTTGCGCTTTCAGAGAAGACTTACAGAAAGTCGAGAGATGTGGATTCTTTCCTGCGGAGAAAAAACCCCCTGTTTTCAGGCAATGCAGTATGCAGAATTCACACGTTCTTGGCATCACAGTTCCGTTATTTCGCTCACGCACGTCTAAATCGGCTCTCGCGTTGAACCGCTTCGGAGAGTTTGCAGTTGCTGGCCGTTAAATCGCGGTTCTCCCCGAATGCCGCTGTGTGCCTTCAGCAGCGGTCTCGTCTCTCTCGCATGCCGAGAAAGAGCGACTTCAGCCGGATGCTTTTCTCGGACGAGCGGCTTCTTCTGCGCACATCGCAAAGGAGCGGTTCTTGTCTTCTCCTTGTGTCCATGCATTCTGCACTACGCTTCTCTCTCATTCTTATGCCTTTCCGTTTATTCCTAGGGACATTTCGTTTTTCTCTGTTTTTCCGATGCTACACTTCAGCATTCTGTGACGAACAGAGTGGAAGGGAAAAGCCCCTCTAATAAGGCAGCTAGAAGTTCCAGGAGAGACACACGTTGTGCTTTCAGAGAGGACGTTACAGAAAGTCGAGAGATGTGGATTCTTTCCTGCGGAGAAAAAACCCCCTGCTTTCAGGAAATGCAGTATTCTGAAATTGCACGTTCTCGGCATAGCAATTTCGCTATTTCGCTCTCGTGGGTGGACGGCGCCACTCTCTGTTAACCGCTTCGGAGAGTTTGCAGTTGCTGGCCGAGAAATCGCGGTTCTCCCCGAATGCCGCTGTGTGCCTTCAGCAGCGGTCTCGTCTCTCTCGCATGCCGAGAAAGAGCGACTTCAGCCGGATGCTTTTCTCGGACGAGCGGCTTCTTCTGCGCACATCGCAAAGGAGCGGTTCTTGTCTTCTCCTTGTGTCCATGCATTCTGCACTACGCTTCTCTCTCATTCTTAACCCTTGATTCCTAGGGACATTTCGTTTTTCTCTGTTTTTCCGATGCTACACTTCAGCATTCTGTGACGAACAGAGTGGAAGGGAAAAGCCCCTCTAATAAGGCAGCTAGAAGTTCCAGGAGCGACACACGTTGCGCTTTCAGAGAAGACGTTACAGAAAGTCGAGAGATGTGGATTCTTTCCTGCGGAGAAAAAACCCCCTGTTTTCAGGCAATGCAGTATGCAGAATTCACACGTTCTTGGCATCACAGTTCCGTTATTTCGCTCACGCACGTCTAAATCGGCTCTCGCGTTGAACCGCTTCGGAGAGTTTGCAGTTGCTGGCCGTTAAATCGCGGTTCTCCCCGAATGCCGCTGTGTGCCTTCAGCAGCGGTCTCGTCTCTCTCGCATGCCGAGAAAGAGCGACTTCAGCCGGATGCTTTTCTCGGACGAGCGGCTTCTTCTGCGCACATCGCAAAGGAGCGGTTCTTGTCTTCTCCTTGTGTCCATGCATTCTGCACTACGCTTCTCTCTCATTCTTATGCCTTTCCGTTTATTCCTAGGGACATTTCGTTTTTCTCTGTTTTTCCGATGCTACACTTCAGCATTCTGTGACGAACAGAGTGGAAGGGAAAAGCCCCTCTAATAAGGCAGCTAGAAGTTCCAGGAGAGACACACGTTGTGCTTTCAGAGAGGACGTTACAGAAAGTCGAGAGATGTGGATTCTTTCCTGCGGAGAAAAAACCCCCTGCTTTCAGGAAATGCAGTATTCTGAAATTGCACGTTCTCGGCATAGCAATTTCGCTATTTCGCTCTCGTGGGTGGACGGCGCCACTCTCTGTTAACCGCTTCGGAGAGTTTGCAGTTGCTGGCCGAGAAATCGCGGTTCTCCCCGAATGCCGCTGTGTGCCTTCAGCAGCGGTCTCGTCTCTCTCGCATGCCGAGAAAGAGCGACTTCAGCCGGATGCTTTTCTCGGACGAGCGGCTTCTTCTGCGCACATCGCAAAGGAGCGGTTCTTGTCTTCTCCTTGTGTCCATGCATTCTGCACTACGCTTCTCTCTCATTCTTAACCCTTGATTCCTAGGGACATTTCGTTTTTCTCTGTTTTTCCGATGCTACACTTCAGCATTCTGTGACGAACAGAGTGGAAGGGAAAAGCCCCTCTAATAAGGCAGCTAGAAGTTCCAGGAGCGACACACGTTGCGCTTTCAGAGAAGACGTTACAGAAAGTCGAGAGATGTGGATTCTTTCCTGCGGAGAAAAAACCCCCTGTTTTCAGGCAATGCAGTATGCAGAATTCACACGTTCTTGGCATCACAGTTCCGTTATTTCGCTCACGCACGTCTAAATCGGCTCTCGCGTTGAACCGCTTCGGAGAGTTTGCAGTTGCTGGCCGAGAAATCGCGGTTCTCCCCGAATGCCGCTGTGTGCCTTCAGCAGCGGTCTCGTCTCTCTCGCATGCCGAGAAAGAGCGACTTCAGCCGGATGCTTTTCTCGGACGAGCGGCTTCTTCTGCGCACATCGCAAAGGAGCGGTTCTTGTCTTCTCCTTGTGTCCATGCATTCTGCACTACGCTTCTCTCTCATTCTTAACCCTTGATTCCTAGGGACATTTCGTTTTTCTCTGTTTTTCCGATGCTACACTTCAGCATTCTGTGACGAACAGAGTGGAAGGGAAAAGCCCCTCTAATAAGGCAGCTAGAAGTTCCAGGAGCGACACACGTTGCGCTTTCAGAGAAGACGTTACAGAAAGTCGAGAGATGTGGATTCTTTCCTGCGGAGAAAAAACCCCCTGTTTTCAGGCAATGCAGTATGCAGAATTCACACGTTCTTGGCATCACAGTTCCGTTATTTCGCTCACGCACGTCTAAATCGGCTCTCGCGTTGAACCGCTTCGGAGAGTTTGCAGTTGCTGGCCGAGAAATCGCGGTTCTCCCCGAATGCCGCTGTGTGCCTTCAGCAGCGGTCTCGTCTCTCTCGCATGCCGAGAAAGAGCGACTTCAGCCGGATGCTTTTCTCGGACGAGCGGCTTCTTCTGCGCACATCGCAAAGGAGCGGTTCTTGTCTTCTCCTTGTGTCCATGCATTCTGCACTACGCTTCTCTCTCATTCTTAACCCTTGATTCCTAGGGACATTTCGTTTTTCTCTGTTTTTCCGATGCTACACTTCAGCATTCTGTGACGAACAGAGTGGAAGGGAAAAGCCCCTCTAATAAGGCAGCTAGAAGTTCCAGGAGCGACACACGTTGCGCTTTCAGAGAAGACGTTACAGAAAGTCGAGAGATGTGGATTCTTTCCTGCGGAGAAAAAACCCCCTGTTTTCAGGCAATGCAGTATGCAGAATTCACACGTTCTTGGCATCACAGTTCCGTTATTTCGCTCACGCACGTCTAAATCGGCTCTCGCGTTGAACCGCTTCGGAGAGTTTGCAGTTGCTGGCCGAGAAATCGCGGTTCTCCCCGAATGCCGCTGTGTGCCTTCAGCAGCGGTCTCGTCTCTCTCGCATGCCGAGAAAGAGCGACTTCAGCCGGATGCTTTTCTCGGACGAGCGGCTTCTTCTGCGCACATCGCAAAGGAGCGGTTCTTGTCTTCTCCTTGTGTCCATGCATTCTGCACTACGCTTCTCTCTCATTCTTATGCCTTTCCGTTTATTCCTAGGGACATTTCGTTTTTCTCTGTTTTTCCGATGCTACACTTCAGCATTCTGTGACGAACAGAGTGGAAGGGAAAAGCCCCTCTAATAAGGCAGCTAGAAGTTCCAGGAGAGACACACGTTGTGCTTTCAGAGAGGACGTTACAGAAAGTCGAGAGATGTGGATTCTTTCCTGCGGAGAAAAAACCCCCTGCTTTCAGGAAATGCAGTATTCTGAAATTGCACGTTCTCGGCATAGCAATTTCGCTATTTCGCTCTCGTGGGTGGACGGCGCCACTCTCTGTTAACCGCTTCGGAGAGTTTGCAGTTGCTGGCCGAGAAATCGCGGTTCTCCCCGAATGCCGCTGTGTGCCTTCAGCAGCGGTCTCGTCTCTCTCGCATGCCGAGAAAGAGCGACTTCAGCCGGATGCTTTTCTCGGACGAGCGGCTTCTTCTGCGCACATCGCAAAGGAGCGGTTCTTGTCTTCTCCTTGTGTCCATGCATTCTGCACTACGCTTCTCTCTCATTCTTAACCCTTGATTCCTAGCGACATTTCGTTTTTCTCTGTTTTTCCGATGCTACACTTCAGCATTCTGTGACGAACAGAGTGGAAGGGAAAAGCCCCTCTAATAAGGCAGCTAGAAGTTCCAGGAGCGACACACGTTGCGCTTTCAGAGAAGACGTTACAGAAAGTCGAGAGATGTGGATTCTTTCCTGCGGAGAAAAAACCCCCTGTTTTCAGGCAATGCAGTATGCAGAATTCACACGTTCTTGGCATCACAGTTCCGTTATTTCGCTCACGCACGTCTAAATCGGCTCTCGCGTTGAACCGCTTCGGAGAGTTTGCAGTTGCTGGCCGTTAAATCGCGGTTCTCCCCGAATGCCGCTGTGTGCCTTCAGCAGCGGTCTCGTCTCTCTCGCATGCCGAGAAAGAGCGACTTCAGCCGGATGCTTTTCTCGGACGAGCGGCTTCTTCTGCGCACATCGCAAAGGAGCCGTTCTTGTCTTCTCCTTGTGTCCATGCATTCTGCACTACGCTTCTCTCTCATTCTTAACCCTTGATTCCTAGGGACATTTCGTTTTTCTCTGTTTTTCCGATGCTACACTTCAGCATTCTGTGACGAACAGAGTGGAAGGGAAAAGCCCCTCTAATAAGGCAGCTAGAAGTTCCAGGAGCGACACACGTTGTGCTTTCAGACAGGACGTTACAGAAAGTCGAGAGATGTGGATTCTTTCCTGCGGAGAAAAAAACCCCTGTTTTCAGGAAATGCAGTATTCTGAAATCGCACGTTCTCGGCATAGCAATTTCGCTATTTCGCTCTCGTGGGTGGACGGCGCCACTCTCTGTTAACTGCTTCGGAGAGTTTGCAGTTGCTGGCCGTTAAATCGCGGTTCTCCCCGAATGCCGCTGTGTGCCTTCAGCAGCGGTCTCGTCTCTCTCGCATGCCGAGAAAGAGCGACTTCAGCCGGATGCTTTTCTCGGACGAGCGGCTTCTTCTGCGCACATCGCAAAGGAGCGGTTCTTGTCTTCTCCTTGTGTCCATGCATTCTGCACTACGCTTCTCTCTCATTCTTATGCCTTTCCGTTTATTCCTAGGGACATTTCGTTTTTCTCTGTTTTTCCGATGCTACACTTCAGCATTCTGTGACGAACAGAGTGGAAGGGAAAAGCCCCTCTAATAAGGCAGCTAGAAGTTCCAGGAGAGACACACGTTGTGCTTTCAGAGAGGACGTTACAGAAAGTCGAGAGATGTGGATTCTTTCCTGCGGAGAAAAAACCCCCTGCTTTCAGGAAATGCAGTATTCTGAAATTGCACGTTCTCGGCATAGCAATTTCGCTATTTCGCTCTCGTGGGTGGACGGCGCCACTCTCTGTTAACCGCTTCGGAGAGTTTGCAGTTGCTGGCCGAGAAATCGCGGTTCTCCCCGAATGCCGCTGTGTGCCTTCAGCAGCGGTCTCGTCTCTCTCGCATGCCGAGAAAGAGCGACTTCAGCCGGATGCTTTTCTCGGACGAGCGGCTTCTTCTGCGCACATCGCAAAGGAGCGGTTCTTGTCTTCTCCTTGTGTCCATGCATTCTGCACTACGCTTCTCTCTCATTCTTAACCCTTGATTCCTAGGGACATTTCGTTTTTCTCTGTTTTTCCGATGCTACACTTCAGCATTCTGTGACGAACAGAGTGGAAGGGAAAAGCCCCTCTAATAAGGCAGCTAGAAGTTCCAGGAGCGACACACGTTGCGCTTTCAGAGAAGACGTTACAGAAAGTCGAGAGATGTGGATTCTTTCCTGCGGAGAAAAAACCCCCTGTTTTCAGGCAATGCAGTATGCAGAATTCACACGTTCTTGGCATCACAGTTCCGTTATTTCGCTCACGCACGTCTAAATCGGCTCTCGCGTTGAACCGCTTCGGAGAGTTTGCAGTTGCTGGCCGAGAAATCGCGGTTCTCCCCGAATGCCGCTTTGTGCCTTCAGCAGCGGTCTCGTCTGTCTCGCATGCCGAGAAAGAGCGACTTCAGCCGGATGCTTTTCTCGGACGAGCGGCTTCTTCTGCGCACATCGCAAAGGAGCGGTTCTTGTCTTCTCCTTGTGTCCATGCATTCTGCACTACGCTTCTCTCTCATTCTTAACCCTTGATTCCTAGGGACATTTCGTTTTTCTCTGTTTTTCCGATGCTACACTTCAGCATTCTGTGACGAACAGAGTGGAAGGGAAAAGCCCCTCTAATAAGGCAGCTAGAAGTTCCAGGAGCGACACACGTTGCGCTTTCAGAGAAGACGTTACAGAAAGTCGAGAGATGTGGATTCTTTCCTGCGGAGAAAAAACCCCCTGTTTTCAGGAAATGCAGTATTCTGAAATCGCACGTTCTTGGCATCACAGTTCCGTTATTTCGCTCACGCACGTCTAAATCGGCTCTCGCGTTGAACCGCTTCGGAGAGTTTGCAGTTGCTGGCCGTTAAATCGCGGTTCTCCCCGAATGCCGCTGTGTGCCTTCAGCAGCGGTCTCGTCTCTCTCGCATGCCGAGAAAGAGCGACTTCAGCCGGATGCTTTTCTCGGACGAGCGGCTTCTTCTGCGCACATCGCAAAGGAGCGGTTCTTGTCTTCTCCTTGTGTCCATGCATTCTGCACTACGCTTCTCTCTCATTCTTATGCCTTTCCGTTTATTCCTAGGGACATTTCGTTTTTCTCTGTTTTTCCGATGCTACACTTCAGCATTCTGTGACGAACAGAGTGGAAGGGAAAAGCCCCTCTAATAAGGCAGCTAGAAGTTCCAGGAGCGACACACGTTGTGCTTTCAGAGAGGACGTTACAGAAAGTCGAGAGATGTGGATTCTTTCCTGCGGAGAAAAAACCCCCTGTTTTCAGGAAATGCAGTATTCTGAAATTGCACGTTCTCGGCATAGCAATTTCGCTATTTCGCTCTCGTGGGTGGACGGCGCCACTCTCTGTTAACCGCTTCGGAGAGTTTGCAGTTGCTGGCCGAGAAATCGCGGTTCTCCCCGAATGCCGCTGTGTGCCTTCAGCAGCGGTCTCGTCTCTCTCGCATGCCGAGAAAGAGCGACTTCAGCCGGATGCTTTTCTCGGACGAGCGGCTTCTTCTGCGCACATCGCAAAGGAGCGGTTCTTGTCTTCTCCTTGTGTCCATGCATTCTGCACTACGCTTCTCTCTCATTCTTAACCCTTGATTCCTAGCGACATTTCGTTTTTCTCTGTTTTTCCGATGCTACACTTCAGCATTCTGTGACGAACAGAGTGGAAGGGAAAAGCCCCTCTAATAAGGCAGCTAGAAGTTCCAGGAGCGACACACGTTGCGCTTTCAGAGAAGACGTTACAGAAAGTCGAGAGATGTGGATTCTTTCCTGCGGAGAAAAAACCCCCTGTTTTCAGGCAATGCAGTATGCAGAATTCACACGTTCTTGGCATCACAGTTCCGTTATTTCGCTCACGCACGTCTAAATCGGCTCTCGCGTTGAACCGCTTCGGAGAGTTTGCAGTTGCTGGCCGTTAAATCGCGGTTCTCCCCGAATGCCGCTGTGTGCCTTCAGCAGCGGTCTCGTCTCTCTCGCATGCCGAGAAAGAGCGACTTCAGCCGGATGCTTTTCTCGGACGAGCGGCTTCTTCTGCGCACATCGCAAAGGAGCCGTTCTTGTCTTCTCCTTGTGTCCATGCATTCTGCACTACGCTTCTCTCTCATTCTTAACCCTTGATTCCTAGGGACATTTCGTTTTTCTCTGTTTTTCCGATGCTACACTTCAGCATTCTGTGACGAACAGAGTGGAAGGGAAAAGCCCCTCTAATAAGGCAGCTAGAAGTTCCAGGAGCGACACACGTTGTGCTTTCAGACAGGACGTTACAGAAAGTCGAGAGATGTGGATTCTTTCCTGCGGAGAAAAAAACCCCTGTTTTCAGGAAATGCAGTATTCTGAAATCGCACGTTCTCGGCATAGCAATTTCGCTATTTCGCTCTCGTGGGTGGACGGCGCCACTCTCTGTTAACTGCTTCGGAGAGTTTGCAGTTGCTGGCCGTTAAATCGCGGTTCTCCCCGAATGCCGCTGTGTGCCTTCAGCAGCGGTCTCGTCTCTCTCGCATGCCGAGAAAGAGCGACTTCAGCCGGATGCTTTTCTCGGACGAGCGGCTTCTTCTGCGCACATCGCAAAGGAGCGGTTCTTGTCTTCTCCTTGTGTCCATGCATTCTGCACTACGCTTCTCTCTCATTCTTATGCCTTTCCGTTTATTCCTAGGGACATTTCGTTTTTCTCTGTTTTTCCGATGCTACACTTCAGCATTCTGTGACGAACAGAGTGGAAGGGAAAAGCCCCTCTAATAAGGCAGCTAGAAGTTCCAGGAGCGACACACGTTGTGCTTTCAGACAGGACGTTACAGAAAGTCGAGAGATGTGGATTCTTTCCTGCGGAGAAAAAACCCCCTGTTTTCAGGAAATGCAGTATTCTGAAATTGCACGTTCTCGGCATAGCAATTTCGCTATTTCGCTCTCGTGGGTGGACGGCGCCACTCTCTGTTAACCGCTTCGGAGAGTTTGCAGTTGCTGGCCGAGAAATCGCGGTTCTCCCCGAATGCCGCTGTGTGCCTTCAGCAGCGGTCTCGTCTCTCTCGCATGCCGAGAAAGAGCGACTTCAGCCGGATGCTTTTCTCGGACGAGCGGCTTCTTCTGCGCACATCGCAAAGGAGCGGTTCTTGTCTTCTCCTTGTGTCCATGCATTCTGCACTACGCTTCTCTCTCATTCTTAACCCTTGATTCCTAGCGACATTTCGTTTTTCTCTGTTTTTCCGATGCTACACTTCAGCATTCTGTGACGAACAGAGTGGAAGGGAAAAGCCCCTCTAATAAGGCAGCTAGAAGTTCCAGGAGCGACACACGTTGCGCTTTCAGAGAAGACGTTACAGAAAGTCGAGAGATGTGGATTCTTTCCTGCGGAGAAAAAACCCCCTGTTTTCAGGCAATGCAGTATGCAGAATTCACACGTTCTTGGCATCACAGTTCCGTTATTTCGCTCACGCACGTCTAAATCGGCTCTCGCGTTGAACCGCTTCGGAGAGTTTGCAGTTGCTGGCCGTTAAATCGCGGTTCTCCCCGAATGCCGCTGTGTGCCTTCAGCAGCGGTCTCGTCTCTCTCGCATGCCGAGAAAGAGCGACTTCAGCCGGATGCTTTTCTCGGACGAGCGGCTTCTTCTGCGCACATCGCAAAGGAGCCGTTCTTGTCTTCTCCTTGTGTCCATGCATTCTGCACTACGCTTCTCTCTCATTCTTAACCCTTGATTCCTAGGGACATTTCGTTTTTCTCTGTTTTTCCGATGCTACACTTCAGCATTCTGTGACGAACAGAGTGGAAGGGAAAAGCCCCTCTAATAAGGCAGCTAGAAGTTCCAGGAGCGACACACGTTGTGCTTTCAGACAGGACGTTACAGAAAGTCGAGAGATGTGGATTCTTTCCTGCGGAGAAAAAAACCCCTGTTTTCAGGAAATGCAGTATTCTGAAATCGCACGTTCTCGGCATAGCAATTTCGCTATTTCGCTCTCGTGGGTGGACGGCGCCACTCTCTGTTAACTGCTTCGGAGAGTTTGCAGTTGCTGGCCGTTAAATCGCGGTTCTCCCCGAATGCCGCTGTGTGCCTTCAGCAGCGGTCTCGTCTCTCTCGCATGCCGAGAAAGAGCGACTTCAGCCGGATGCTTTTCTCGGACGAGCGGCTTCTTCTGCGCACATCGCAAAGGAGCGGTTCTTGTCTTCTCCTTGTGTCCATGCATTCTGCACTACGCTTCTCTCTCATTCTTAACCCTTGATTCCTAGCGACATTTCGTTTTTCTCTGTTTTTCCGATGCTACACTTCAGCATTCTGTGACGAACAGAGTGGAAGGGAAAAGCCCCTCTAATAAGGCAGCTAGAAGTTCCAGGAGCGACACACGTTGTGCTTTCAGAGAGGACGTTACAGAAAGTCGAGAGATGTGGATTCTTTCCTGCGGAGAAAAAACCCCCTGTTTTCAGGAAATGCAGTATTCTGAAATCGCACGTTCTCGGCATAGCAATTTCGCTATTTCGCTCTCGTGGGTGGACGGCGCCACTCTCTGTTAACCGCTTCGGAGAGTTTGCAGTTGCTGGCCGAGAAATCGCGGTTCTCCCCGAATGCCGCTGTGTGCCTTCAGCAGCGGTCTCGTCTCTCTCGCATGCCGAGAAAGAGCGACTTCAGCCGGACGCTTTTCTCGGACGAGCGGCTTCTTCTGCGCACATCGCAAAGGAGCGGTTCTTGTCTTCTCCTTGTGTCCATGCATTCTGCACTACGCTTCTCTCTCATTCTTAACCCTTGATTCCTAGGGACATTTCGTTTTTCTCTGTTTTTCCGATGCTACACTTCAGCATTCTGTGACGAACAGAGTGGAAGGGAAAAGCCCCTCTAATAAGGCAGCTAGAAGTTCCAGGAGCGACACACGTTGTGCTTTCAGACAGGACGTTACAGAAAGTCGAGAGATGTGGATTCGGCATGCGAGAGAGACGAGACCGCTGCTGAAGGCACACAGCGGCATTCGGGGAGAACCGCGATTTCTCGGCCAGCAACTGCAAACTCTCCGAAGCGGTTAACAGAGAGTGGCGCCGTCCACCCACGAGAGCGAAATAGCGAAATTGCTATGCCGAGAACGTGCAATTTCAGAATACTGAATTTCCTGAAAGCAGGGGGTTTTTTCTCCGCAGGAAAGAATCCACATCTCTCGACTTTCTGTAACGTCCTCTCTGAAAGCACAACGTGTGTCTCTCCTGGAACTTCTAGCTGCCTTATTAGAGGGGCTTTTCCCTTCCACTCTGTTCGTCACAGAATGCTGAAGTGTAGCATCGGAAAAACAGAGAAAAACGAAATGTCCCTAGGAATCAAGGGTTAAGAATGAGAGAGAAGCGTAGTGCAGAATGCATGGACACAAGGAGAAGACAAGAACCGCTCCTTTGCGATGTGCGCAGAAGAAGCCGCTCGTCCGAGAAAAGCATCCGGCTGAAGTCGCTCTTTCTCGGCATGCGAGAGAGACGAGACCGCTGCTGAAGGCACACAGCGGCATTCGGGGAGAACCGCGATTTCTCGGCCAGCAACTGCAAACTCTCCGAAGCGGTTAACAGAGAGTGGCGCCGTCCACCCACGAGAGCGAAATAGCGAAATTGCTATGCCGAGAACGTGCGATTTCAGAATACTGCATTTCCTGAAAACAGGGGGTTTTTTCTCCGCAGGAAAGAATCCACATCTCTCGACTTTCTGTAACGTCCTGTCTGAAAGCACAACGTGTGTCGCTCCTGGAACTTCTAGCTGCCTTATTAGAGGGGCTTTTCCCTTCCACTCTGTTCGTCACAGAATGCTGAAGTGTAGCATCGGAAAAACAGAGAAAAACGAAATGTCCCTAGGAATAAACGGAAAGGCATAAGAATGAGAGAGAAGCGTAGTGCAGAATGCATGGACACAAGGAGAAGACAAGAACCGCTCCTTTGCGATGTGCGCAGAAGAAGCCGCTCGTCCGAGAAAAGCATCCGGCTGAAGTCGCTCTTTCTCGGCATGCGAGAGAGACGAGACCGCTGCTGAAGGCACACAGCGGCATTCGGGGAGAACCGCGATTTCTCGACCAGCAACTGCAAACTCTCCGAAGCAGTTAACAGAGAGTGGCGCCGTCCACCCACGAGAGCGAAATAGCGAAATTGCTATGCCGAGAACGTGCGATTTCAGAATACTGCATTTCCTGAAAACAGGGGGTTTTTTCTCCGCAGGAAAGAATCCACATCTCTCGACTTTCTGTAACGTCCTGTCTGAAAGCACAACGTGTGTCGCTCCTGGAACTTCTAGCTGCCTTATTAGAGGGGCTTTTCCCTTCCACTCTGTTCGTCACAGAATGCTGAAGTGTAGCATCGGAAAAACAGAGAAAAACGAAATGTCCCTAGGAATCAAGGGTTAAGAATGAGAGAGAAGCGTAGTGCAGAATGCATGGACACAAGGAGAAGACAAGAACCGCTCCTTTGCGATGTGCGCAGAAGAAGCCGCTCGTCCGAGAAAAGCATCCGGCTGAAGTCGCTCTTTCTCGGCATGCGAGAGAGACGAGACCGCTGCTGAAGGCACACAGCGGCATTCGGGGAGAACCGCGATTTAACGGCCAGCAACTGCAAACTCTCCGAAGCGGTTAACAGAGAGTGGCGCCGTCCACCCACGAGAGCGAAATAGCGCAATTGCTATGCCGAGAACGTGCGATTTCAGAATACTGCATTTCCTGAAAACAGGGGTTTTTTTCTCCGCAGGAAAGAATCCACATCTCTCGACTTTCTGTAACGTCCTGTCTGAAAGCACAACGTGTGTCGCTCCTGGAACTTCTAGCTGCCTTATTAGAGGGGCTTTTCCCTTCCACTCTGTTCGTCACAGAATGCTGAAGTGTAGCATCGGAAAAACAGAGAAAAACGAAATGTCCCTAGGAATCAAGGGTTAAGAATGAGAGAGAAGCGTAGTGCAGAATGCATGGACACAAGGAGAAGACAAGAACCGCTCCTTTGCGATGTGCGCAGAAGAAGCCGCTCGTCCGAGAAAAGCATCCGGCTGAAGTCGCTCTTTCTCGGCATGCGAGAGAGACGAGACCGCTGCTGAAGGCACACAGCGGCATTCGGGGAGAACCGCGATTTCTCGGCCAGCAACTGCAAACTCTCCGAAGCGGTTAACAGAGAGTGGCGCCGTCCACCCACGAGAGCGAAATAGCGAAATTGCTATGCCGAGAACGTGCGATTTCAGAATACTGCATTTCCTGAAAACAGGGGTTTTTTTCTCCGCAGGAAAGAATCCACATCTCTCGACTTTCTGTAACGTCCTGTCTGAAAGCACAACGTGTGTCGCTCCTGGAACTTCTAGCTGCCTTATTAGAGGGGCTTTTCCCTTCCACTCTGTTCGTCACAGAATGCTGAAGTGTAGCATCGGAAAAACAGAGAAAAACGAAATGTCCCTAGGAATCAAGGGTTAAGAATGAGAGAGAAGCGTAGTGCAGAATGCATGGACACAAGGAGAAGACAAGAACCGCTCCTTTGCGATGTGCGCAGAAGAAGCCGCTCGTCCGAGAAAAGCATCCGGCTGAAGTCGCTCTTTCTCGGCATGCGAGAGAGACGAGACCGCTGCTGAAGGCACACAGCGGCATTCGGGGAGAACCGCGATTTCTCGGCCAGCAACTGCAAACTCTCCGAAGCGGTTAACAGAGAGTGGCGCCGTCCACCCACGAGAGCGAAATAGCGCAATTGCTATGCCGAGAACGTGCGATTTCAGAATACTGCATTTCCTGAAAACAGGGGGTTTTTTCTCAGCAGGAAAGAATCCACATCTCTCGACTTTCTGTAACGTCCTCTCTGAAAGCACAACGTGTGTCGCTCCTGGAACTTCTAGCTGCCTTATTAGAGGGGCTTTTCCCTTCCACTCTGTTCGTCACAGAATGCTGAAGTGTAGCATCGGAAAAACAGAGAAAAACGAAATGTCCCTAGGAATCAAGGGTTAAGAATGAGAGAGAAGCGTAGTGCAGAATGCATGGACACAAGGAGAAGACAAGAACCGCTCCTTTGCGATGTGCGCAGAAGAAGCCGCTCGTCCGAGAAAAGCATCCGGCTGAAGTCGCTCTTTCTCGGCATGCGAGAGAGACGAGACCGCTGCTGAAGGCACACAGCGGCATTCGGGGAGAACCGCGATTTCTCGGCCAGCAACTGCAAACTCTCCGAAGCAGTTAACAGAGAGTGGCGCCGTCCACCCACGAGAGCGAAATAGCGAAATTGCTATGCCTAGAACGTGCGATTTCAGAATACTGCATTTCCTGAAAGCAGGAGGTTTTTTCTCCGCAGGAAAGAATCCACATCTCTCGACTTTCTGTAACGTCCTCTCTGAAAGCACAACGTGTGTCTCTCCTGGAACTTCTAGCTGCCTTATTAGAGGGGCTTTTCCCTTCCACTCTGTTCGTCACAGAATGCTGAAGTGTAGCATCGGAAAAACAGAGAAAAACGAAATGTCCCTAGGAATCAAGGGTTAAGAATGAGAGAGAAGCGTAGTGCAGAATGCATGGACACAAGGAGAAGACAAGAACCGCTCCTTTGCGATGTGCGCAGAAGAAGCCGCTCGTCCGAGAAAAGCATCCGGCTGAAGTCGCTCTTTCTCGGCATGCGAGACAGACGAGACCGCTGCTGAAGGCACACAGCGGCATTCGGGGAGAACCGCGATTTCTCGGCCAGCAACTGCAAACTCTCCGAAGCGGTTAACGGAGAGTGGCGCCGTCCACCCACGAGAGCGAAATAGCGAAATTGCTATGCCGAGAACGTGCGATTTCAGAATACTGCATTTCCTGAAAACAGGGGGTTTTTTCTCCGCAGGAAAGAATCCACATCTCTCGACTTTCTGTAACGTCCTCTCTGAAAGCACAACGTGTGTCGCTCCTGGAACTTCTAGCTGCCTTATTAGAGGGGCTTTTCCCTTCCACTCTGTTCGTCACAGAATGCTGAAGTGTAGCATCGGAAAAACAGAGAAAAACGAAATGTCCCTAGGAATAAACGGAAAGGCATAAGAATGAGAGAGAAGCGTAGTGCAGAATGCATGGACACAAGGAGAAGACAAGAACCGCTCCTTTGCGATGTGCGCAGAAGAAGCCGCTCGTCCGAGAAAAGCATCCGGCTGAAGTCGCTCTTTCTCGGCATGCGAGAGAGACGAGACCGCTGCTGAAGGCACACAGCGGCATTCGGGTAGAACCGCGATTTCTCGACCAGCAACTGCAAACTTTCCGAAGCGGTTCAACGCGAGTGCCGATTTAGACGTGCGTGAGCGAAATAACGGAACTGTGATGCCAAGAACGTGTGAATTCTGCATACTGCATTGCCTGAAAACAGGGGTTTTTTTCTCCGCAGGAAAGAATCCACATCTCTCGACTTTCTGTAACGTCCTCTCTGAAAGCGCAACGTGTGTCGCTCCTGGAACTTCTAGCTGCCTTATTAGAGGGGCTTTTCCCTTCCACTCTGTTCGTCACAGAATGCTGAAGTGTAGCATCGGAAAAACAGAGAAAAACGAAATGTCCCTAGGAATCAAGGGTTAAGAATGAGAGAGAAGCGTAGTGCAGAATGCATGGACACAAGGAGAAGACAAGAACCGCTCCTTTGCGATGTGCGCAGAAGAAGCCGCTCGTCCGAGAAAAGCATCCGGCTGAAGTCGCTCTTTCTCGGCATGCGAGAGAGACGAGACCGCTGCTGAAGGCACAAAGCGGCATTCGGGGAGAAAAGCGATTTAACGGCCAGCAACTGCAAACTCTCCGAAGCGGTTAACAGAGAGTGGCGCTGTCCACCCACGAGAGCGAAATAGCGAAATTGCTATGCCGAGAACGTGCGATTTCAGAATACTGCATTTCCTGAAAACAGGGGGTTTTTTCTCCGCAGGAAAGAATCCACATCTCTCGACTTTCTGTAACGTCCTCTCTGAAAGCACAACGTGTGTCTCTCCTGGAACTTCTAGCTACCTTATTAGAGGGGCTTTTCCCTTCTACTATGTTCGTCACAGAATGCTGAAGTGTAGCATCGTAAAAACAGAGAAAAACGAAATGTCCCTAGGAATCAAGGGTTAAGAATGAGAGAGAAGCGTAGTGCAGAATGCATGGACACAAGGAGAAGTCAGAACCACTCCTTTGGGATGTGCGCAGAAGAAGCCGCTCGTCCGAGAAAAGCATCCGGCTGAAGTCGCCCTTTCTCGGCATCCGACAAGACCGCTGTTGAAGTCTGAAAGTGGTATTCGGGGAGAAAAGAGATTTAACGGGCAGCAACTGCAAACTCTCCGTAGAGATAATGTCATTGGATTGGAGAAATGTGGTATTTCGGGGAGATAATGTCCTAATTTGGGGAGAAGATGCCGTTCTGTGAGGGGGAAGCATGCATTTCTGAGAGAAAATCTCCTATTTAGGGTGAAAGTGTCATCTTGCTAACGAACTTCATGGAGAAATTATGAGGTATTTTTATGAAACCTGGTATTCCCTTGAAAGAGTATATCTGTGATCAAATGCCATATTTCTGGGAGGGAACATCTGATGTGGGGGGGAGAAGGTGATGTATGTGTGAGAAAGCTGGTGTTTCTGGGAGAAAATGTCAGGTATTGGTGAGGAAACAGATGCTAGAGAGGGAAAAGGGAGAGAAGTGGTTTCTCCCCTTTGGGAGAGAAGTGGTATTTCTGGGAGAAAATGCCCCAAATCGGGGAGTAAGTGTCATCCTGAGGCGTGTCATGGAGTAGATTTGGGAGGAAATGGAGGTGTTTCACAGAGTAGCGGCACTTCTGGGAGAAAATGTCCTCAGTGGGAAAGACAATGTCCTCTTGAGGGAAGAAAACAGGTCTTTCTTACAGCAAATGTCATCCAATTGGGAGAAAATCTCCTCTCTTGGGGAGAAAAGTGGTCTTTCTGAGAGAAGGTGTCCTCTTCTTGGCTGCAAGTGTCCCATTTGGCATTGTCATGGAGGCTTTTTGGGGAGAAAGCGTGTGGCAGTTGTAAGAGAAGGGGTATTTCTGGGAGCAAATCTCCTCTTTTTGGAAGAGAAGGTGAAATTTCCAAGGGAAAAGTGGCATTTCTGGGAGGAAATGACATAGCTGGGGGAGAAAAGTGGGAACCGGTGGGAAAGAAGATCTTGTACTGGAGAGCAACGGTGGTCTTTTTGGTGTGCCAAGTGGTCTCTTGGGGAGACAACGTGGTAAATAGGGGAGACAATGTCCTCTGGAGGAGTGTCAAGTAGTATTTGGGAGAGCAAACGTCAGGTATTTCTCGGAAACCGGCTGTTTCTGGGAGATAGTAGCAGACTTGGTTGGAAAATGACAGGTGTTTGTGAGAAAGCTGGTATTTTGGGAAAAAAAGGCCGTTTTTTAAAGAATAAGCTGGCATTTCTGGGAGAATATGTCCCATCTTTGGGAGAAAACGGGTGTATGTGGGAGAAAATGTCGTGTATTTGGGAGAAAGCTGGTGTATGTGGGAGAAAAGGCCATTGTGATGGGAGTCAGTGTGATCTTGAGGAGTGGAAAGCAGTATTCTTGAGATGAAACGTGAGGTATTTCTAAGAGTCCTGGTATTTCTGGGAGAAAATGTCTTGTTTTGGAGAGCCAAAGTCCCATTTTGGGGGCAGAAGCTGGTATTTCTGTGACACTGCCATCTTGATGGGGGTAAGTGTGATCTTGAGGAGTGTAAAGCAGCATTTTGGTTAGAAAATGGGAGCTCTTCCTAAGAGCAGTGCTATTTCTGGGAGAAAAGGAGCTCTACTGGGCATAAAAATGGTGTATCTGTGATAAAATGCCACATTTCTGAAAGAAACTGTCCTCTTGCGGAGTGTAATGCTGTATGTTCCGGAGGAAATGGGAAATATTCAGCAGAGTCCTGGTATTTCTGGGAGAAGAGGTCTGATGTGGGGGGGGGAAGGTGATGTATCTGTGAGAAAGCTGGTGTTTCTGGGAGAAAATGCCAGGTATTGGTGAGGAAACAGATGCTAGAGAGGGAAAAGGCTGGTATTTTGGGGAAAAAAGGCCGTTTTTTAAAGAATAAGCTGGCATTTCTGGGAGAATATGTCCCATCTTTGGGAGAAAACGGGTGTATGTGGGAGAAAATGTCGTGTATTTGGGAGAAAGCTGGTGTATGTGGGAGAAAAGGCCATTGTGATGGGAGTCAGTGTGATCTTGAGGAGTGGAAAGCAGTATTCTTGAGATGAAACGTGAGGTATTTCTAAGAGTCCTGGTATTTCTGGGAGAAAATGTCTTGTTTTGGAGAGCCAAAGTCCCATTTTGGGGGCAGAAGCTGGTATTTCTGTGACACTGCCATCTTGATGGGGGTAAGCGTGATCTTGAGGAGTGTAAAGCAGCATTTTGGTTAGAAAATGGGAGCTCTTCCTAAGAGCAGTGCTATTTCTGGGAGAAAAGGAGCTCTACTGGGCATAAAAATGGTGTATCTGTGATAAAATGCCACATTTCTGAAAGAAACTGTCCTCTTGCGGAGTGTAATGCTGTATGTTCCGGAGGAAATGGGAAATATTCAGCAGAGTCCTGGTATTTCTGGGAGAAGAGGTCTGATGTGGGGGGGGGAAGGTGATGTATCTGTGAGAAAGCTGGTGTTTCTGGGAGAAAATGCCAGGTATTGGTGAGGAAACAGATGCTAGAGAGGGAAAAGGCTGGTATTTTGGGGAAAAAAGGCCGTTTTTTAAAGAATAAGCTGGCATTTCTGGGAGAATATGTCCCATCTTTGGGAGAAAACGGGTGTATGTGGGAGAAAATGTCGTGTATTTGGGAGAAAGCTGGTGTATGTGGGAGAAAAGGCCATTGTGATGGGAGTCAGTGTGATCTTGAGGAGTGGAAAGCAGTATTCTTGAGATGAAACGTGAGGTATTTCTAAGAGTCCTGGTATTTCTGGGAGAAAATGTCTTGTTTTGGAGAGCCAAAGTCCCATTTTGGGGGCAGAAGCTGGTATTTCTGTGACACTGCCATCTTGATGGGGGTAAGTGTGATCTTGAGGAGTGAAAAGCAGCATTTTGGTTAGAAAATGGAGATCTTCCTAAGAGCAGTGCTATTTCTGGGAGAAAAGGAGCTCTACTGGGCATAAAAATGGTGTATCTGTGATAAAATGCCACATTTCTGAAAGAAACTGTCCTCTTGCGGAGTGTAATGCTGTATGTTCCGGAGGAAATGGGAAATATTCAGCAGAGTCCTGGTATTTCTGGGAGAAGAGGTCTGATGTGGGGGGGGGAAGGTGATGTATCTGTGAGAAAGCTGGTGTTTCTGGGAGAAAATGCCAGGTATTGGTGAGGAAACAGATGCTAGAGAGGGAAAAGGCTGGTATTTTGGGGAAAAAAGGCCGTTTTTTAAAGAATAAGCTGGCATTTCTGGGAGAATATGTCCCATCTTTGGGAGAAAACGGGTGTATGTGGGAGAAAATGTCGTGTATTTGGGAGAAAGCTGGTGTATGTGGGAGAAAAGGCCATTGTGATGGGAGTCAGTGTGATCTTGAGGAGTGGAAAGCAGTATTCTTGAGATGAAACGTGAGGTATTTCTAAGAGTCCTGGTATTTCTGGGAGAAAATGTCTTGTTTTGGAGAGCCAAAGTCCCATTTTGGGGGCAGAAGCTGGTATTTCTGTGACACTGCCATCTTGATGGGGGTAAGTGTGATCTTGAGGAGTGAAAGCAGCATTTTGGTTAGAAAATGGAGATCTTCCTAAGAGCAGTGCTATTTCTGGGAGAAAAGGAGCTCTACTGGGCATAAAAATGGTGTATCTGTGATAAAATGCCACATTTCTGAAAGAAACTGTCCTCTTGCGGAGTGTAATGCTGTATGTTCCGGAGGAAATGGGAAATATTCAGCAGAGTCCTGGTATTTCTGGGAGAAGAGGTCTGATGTGGGGGGGGGAAGGTGATGTATCTGTGAGAAAGCTGGTGTTTCTGGGAGAAAATGCCAGGTATTGGTGAGGAAACAGATGCTAGAGAGGGAAAAGGCTGGTATTTTGGGGAAAAAAGGCCGTTTTTTAAAGAATAAGCTGGCATTTCTGGGAGAATATGTCCCATCTTTGGGAGAAAACGGGTGTATGTGGGAGAAAATGTCGTGTATTTGGGAGAAAGCTGGTGTATGTGGGAGAAAAGGCCATTGTGATGGGAGTCAGTGTGATCTTGAGGAGTGGAAAGCAGTATTCTTGAGATGAAACGTGAGGTATTTCTAAGAGTCTTGGTATTTCGTGGAGAAAATGTCTTGTTTTGGAGAGCCAAAGTCCCATTTTGGGGGCAGAAGCTGGTATTTCTGTGACACTGCCATCTTGATGGGGGTAAGTGTGATCTTGAGGAGTGAAAAGCAGCATTTTGGTTAGAAAATGGAGATCTTCCTAAGAGCAGTGCTATTTCTGGGAGAAAAGGAGCTCTACTGGGCATAAAAATGGTGTATCTGTGATAAAATGCCACATTTCTGAAAGAAACTGTCCTCTTGCGGAGTGTAATGCTGTATGTTCCGGAGGAAATGGGAAATATTCAGCAGAGTCCTGGTATTTCTGGGAGAAGAGGTCTGATGTGGGGGGGGGAAGGTGATGTATCTGTGAGAAAGCTGGTGTTTCTGGGAGAAAATGCCAGGTATTGGTGAGGAAACAGATGCTAGAGAGGGAAAAGGCTGGTATTTTGGGGAAAAAAGGCCGTTTTTTAAAGAATAAGCTGGCATTTCTGGGAGAATATGTCCCATCTTTGGGAGAAAACGGGTGTATGTGGGAGAAAATGTCGTGTATTTGGGAGAAAGCTGGTGTATGTGGGAGAAAAGGCCATTGTGATGGGAGTCAGTGTGATCTTGAGGAGTGGAAAGCAGTATTCTTGAGATGAAACGTGAGGTATTTCTAAGAGTCCTGGTATTTCTGGGAGAAAATGTCTTGTTTTGGAGAGCCAAAGTCCCATTTTGGGGGCAGAAGCTGGTATTTCTGTGACACTGCCATCTTGATGGGGGTAAGCGTGATCTTGAGGAGTGTAAAGATGCATTTTGGTTAGAAAATGGGAGCTCTTCCTAAGAGCAGTGCTATTTCTGGGAGAAAAGGAGCTCTACTGGGCATAAAAATGGTGTATCTGTGATAAAATGCCACATTTCTGAAAGAAACTGTCCTCTTGCGGAGTGTAATGCTCTATGTTCCGGAGGAAATGGGAAATATTCAGCAGAGTCCTGGTATTTCTGGGAGAAGAGGTCTGATGTGGGGGGGGGAAGGTGATGTATCTGTGAGAAAGCTGGTGTTTCTGGGAGAAAATGCCAGGTATTGGTGAGGAAACAGATGCTAGAGAGGGAAAAGGCTGGTATTTTGGGGAAAAAAGGCCGTTTTTTAAAGAATAAGCTGGCATTTCTGGGAGAATATGTCCCATCTTTGGGAGAAAACGGGTGTATGTGGGAGAAAATGTCGTGTATTTGGGAGAAAGCTGGTGTATGTGGGAGAAAAGGCCATTGTGATGGGAGTCAGTGTGATCTTGAGGAGTGGAAAGCAGTATTCTTGAGATGAAACGTGAGGTATTTCTAAGAGTCCTGGTATTTCTGGGAGAAAATGTCTTGTTTTGGAGAGCCAAAGTCCCATTTTGGGGGCAGAAGCTGGTATTTCTGTGACACTGCCATCTTGATGGGGGTAAGTGTGATCTTGAGGAGTGAAAGCAGCATTTTGGTTAGAAAATGGAGATCTTCCTAAGAGCAGTGCTATTTCTGGGAGAAAAGGAGCTCTACTGGGCATAAAAATGGTGTATCTGTGATAAAATGCCACATTTCTGAAAGAAACTGTCCTCTTGCGGAGTGTAATGCTGTATGTTCCGGAGGAAATGGGAAATATTCAGCAGAGTCCTGGTATTTCTGGGAGAAGAGGTCTGATGTGGGGGGGGGAAGGTGATGTATCTGTGAGAAAGCTGGTGTTTCTGGGAGAAAATGCCAGGTATTGGTGAGGAAACAGATGCTAGAGAGGGAAAAGGCTGGTATTTTGGGGAAAAAAGGCCGTTTTTTAAAGAATAAGCTGGCATTTCTGGGAGAATATGTCCCATCTTTGGGAGAAAACGGGTGTATGTGGGAGAAAATGTCGTGTATTTGGGAGAAAGCTGGTGTATGTGGGAGAAAAGGCCATTGTGATGGGAGTCAGTGTGATCTTGAGGAGTGGAAAGCAGTATTCTTGAGATGAAACGTGAGGTATTTCTAAGAGTCTTGGTATTTCGTGGAGAAAATGTCTTGTTTTGGAGAGCCAAAGTCCCATTTTGGGGGCAGAAGCTGGTATTTCTGTGACACTGCCATCTTGATGGGGGTAAGTGTGATCTTGAGGAGTGAAAAGCAGCATTTTGGTTAGAAAATGGAGATCTTCCTAAGAGCAGTGCTATTTCTGGGAGAAAAGGAGCTCTACTGGGCATAAAAATGGTGTATCTGTGATAAAATGCCACATTTCTGAAAGAAACTGTCCTCTTGCGGAGTGTAATGCTGTATGTTCCGGAGGAAATGGGAAATATTCAGCAGAGTCCTGGTATTTCTGGGAGAAGAGGTCTGATGTGGGGGGGGGAAGGTGATGTATCTGTGAGAAAGCTGGTGTTTCTGGGAGAAAATGCCAGGTATTGGTGAGGAAACAGATGCTAGAGAGGGAAAAGGCTGGTATTTTGGGGAAAAAAGGCCGTTTTTTAAAGAATAAGCTGGCATTTCTGGGAGAATATGTCCCATCTTTGGGAGAAAACGGGTGTATGTGGGAGAAAATGTCGTGTATTTGGGAGAAAGCTGGTGTATGTGGGAGAAAAGGCCATTGTGATGGGAGTCAGTGTGATCTTGAGGAGTGGAAAGCAGTATTCTTGAGATGAAACGTGAGGTATTTCTAAGAGTCCTGGTATTTCTGGGAGAAAATGTCTTGTTTTGGAGAGCCAAAGTCCCATTTTGGGGGCAGAAGCTGGTATTTCTGTGACACTGCCATCTTGATGGGGGTAAGCGTGATCTTGAGGAGTGTAAAGATGCATTTTGGTTAGAAAATGGGAGCTCTTCCTAAGAGCAGTGCTATTTCTGGGAGAAAAGGAGCTCTACTGGGCATAAAAATGGTGTATCTGTGATAAAATGCCACATTTCTGAAAGAAACTGTCCTCTTGCGGAGTGTAATGCTCTATGTTCCGGAGGAAATGGGAAATATTCAGCAGAGTCCTGGTATTTCTGGGAGAAGAGGTCTGATGTGGGGGGGAAGGTGATGTATCTGTGAGAAAGCTGGTGTTTCTGGGAGAAAATGCCAGGTATTGGTGAGGAAACAGATGCTAGAGAGGGAAAAGGCTGGTATTTTGGGGAAAAAAGGCCGTTTTTTAAAGAATAAGCTGGCATTTCTGGGAGAATATGTCCCATCTTTGGGAGAAAACGGGTGTATGTGGGAGAAAATGTCGTGTATTTGGGAGAAAGCTGGTGTATGTGGGAGAAAAGGCCATTGTGATGGGAGTCAGTGTGATCTTGAGGAGTGGAAAGCAGTATTCTTGAGATGAAACGTGAGGTATTTCTAAGAGTCCTGGTATTTCTGGGAGAAAATGTCTTGTTTTGGAGAGCCAAAGTCCCATTTTGGGGGCAGAAGCTGGTATTTCTGTGACACTGCCATCTTGATGGGGGTAAGTGTGATCTTGAGGAGTGAAAAGCAGCATTTTGGTTAGAAAATGGGAGCTCTTCCTAAGAGCAGTGCTATTTCTGGGAGAAAAGGAGCTCTACTGGGCATAAAAATGGTGTATCTGTGATAAAATGCCACATTTCTGAAAGAAACTGTCCTCTTGCGGAGTGTAATGCTGTATGTTCCGGAGGAAATGGGAAATATTCAGCAGAGTCCTGGTATTTCTGGGAGAAGAGGTCTGATGTGGGGGGGGGAAGGTGATGTATCTGTGAGAAAGCTGGTGTTTCTGGGAGAAAATGCCAGGTATTGGTGAGGAAACAGATGCTAGAGAGGGAAAAGGCTGGTATTTTGGGGAAAAAAGGCCGTTTTTTAAAGAATAAGCTGGCATTTCTGGGAGAATATGTCCCATCTTTGGGAGAAAACGGGTGTATGTGGGAGAAAATGTCGTGTATTTGGGAGAAAGCTGGTGTATGTGGGAGAAAAGGCCATTGTGATGGGAGTCAGTGTGATCTTGAGGAGTGGAAAGCAGTATTCTTGAGATGAAACGTGAGGTATTTCTAAGAGTCCTGGTATTTCTGGGAGAAAATGTCTTGTTTTGGAGAGCCAAAGTCCCATTTTGGGGGCAGAAGCTGGTATTTCTGTGACACTGCCATCTTGATGGGGGTAAGTGTGATCTTGAGGAGTGTAAAGCAGCATTTTGGTTAGAAAATGGGAGCTCTTCCTAAGAGCAGTGCTATTTCTGGGAGAAAAGGAGCTCTACTGGGCATAAAAATGGTGTATCTGTGATAAAATGCCACATTTCTGAAAGAAGCTGTCCTCTTGCGGAGTGTAATGCTGTATGTTCCGGAGGAAATGGGAAATATTCAGCAGAGTCCTGGTATTTCTGGGAGAAGAGGTCTGATGTGGGGGGGGGAAGGTGATGTATCTGTGAGAAAGCTGGTGTTTCTGGGAGAAAATGCCAGGTATTGGTGAGGAAACAGATGCTAGAGAGGGAAAAGGCTGGTATTTTGGGGAAAAAAGGCCGTTTTTTAAAGAATAAGCTGGCATTTCTGGGAGAATATGTCCCATCTTTGGGAGAAAACGGGTGTATGTGGGAGAAAATGTCGTGTATTTGGGAGAAAGCTGGTGTATGTGGGAGAAAAGGCCATTGTGATGGGAGTCAGTGTGATCTTGAGGAGTGGAAAGCAGTATTCTTGAGATGAAACGTGAGGTATTTCTAAGAGTCCTGGTATTTCTGGGAGAAAATGTCTTGTTTTGGAGAGCCAAAGTCCCATTTTGGGGGCAGAAGCTGGTATTTCTGTGACACTGCCATCTTGATGGGGGTAAGTGTGATCTTGAGGAGTGTAAAGCAGCATTTTGGTTAGAAAATGGGAGCTCTTCCTAAGAGCAGTGCTATTTCTGGGAGAAAAGGAGCTCTACTGGGCATAAAAATGGTGTATCTGTGATAAAATGCCACATTTCTGAAAGAAACTGTCCTCTTGCGGAGTGTAATGCTGTATGTTCCGGAGGAAATGGGAAATATTCAGCAGAGTCCTGGTATTTCTGGGAGAAGAGGTCTGATGTGGGGGGGGGAAGGTGATGTATCTGTGAGAAAGCTGGTGTTTCTGGGAGAAAATGCCAGGTATTGGTGAGGAAACAGACGCTAGAGAGGGAAAAGGCTGGTATTTTGGGGAAAAAAGGCCGTTTGTTAAAGAATAAGCTGGCATTTCTGGGAGAATATGTCCCATCTTTGGGAGAAAACGGGTGTATGTGGGAGAAAATGTCGTGTATTTGGGAGAAAGCTGGTGTATGTGGGAGAAAAGGCCATTGTGATGGGAGTCAGTGTGATCTTGAGGAGTGGAAAGCAGTATTCTTGAGATGAAACGTGAGGTATTTCTAAGAGTCCTGGTATTTCTGGGAGAAAATGTCTTGTTTTGGAGAGCCAAAGTCCCATTTTGGGGGCAGAAGCTGGTATTTCTGTGACACTGCCATCTTGATGGGGGTAAGTGTGATCTTGAGGAGTGTAAAGCAGCATTTTGGTTAGAAAATGGGAGCTCTTCCTAAGAGCAGTGCTATTTCTGGGAGAAAAGGAGCTCTACTGGGCATATCTAGTGGTGCAGCATATTCTTGGGGGTAACTGGTACAATCTGTGAAACAAGTTCCTAGAATATGCTCTTTATTACTCTTCTTATATGACAACTTCCAATAATTTCTTGGGAAAATTCCAGAATTAAATAAAGGAAGAGTATTTTCCACAAACAAACAAACAACAGCAACAAAAAACACACAGAGAGCTTTTTAAGCACGTTTAACTTGTTCTATTAGCAATTACGTTCTCTCTCCTGAAGTCTGTATAAAACTGGAGTTTAGTGAAGAACTTGAGGTGTATTTCACAGTTATGATCTTCAGGCAACATTATCCCAAAGTGGAACAAAGACACCCAGAGAACCGGTTCCCTACTTAGTGAATTCAGTAAAGCAAGACATGCAATCCACCATAACATCTTCTATTAAACACAACACTTGTGGCAAAAAGAAGCTTTTAAGTCCACAAGCCCTTCTCTTTCAAGTACACAATCCTCAAGACAATAATGATAAACTTTCTAGTTTGATCTGTATCAAAAAAGCAAAGCAGTGGCTACTGAGGTTTTCGGAGAAAGCAAACTTTTATTTGTCGGCTTGAAGTAGCTGCAGCAACTTGCTAAAAGGAAAGCAATAGCCATCTTTCTATAGAATTTCAGAGGTACTAACAGACACAATCAATGATAAGCACTATAATATTAAAGGAAACAAATGAGAAAATTAGATCAGTAGAGAATGAGACCACCAAATGAAGTCTCAGTGCAAGACTGAAAGGCAGAAGTAATACTTCAAATGGCTACAGAAAAGCACTATGAAGGAGTCCAAAACTTGTAGATTGAAACTTCGTAAGTTTTTAAAGGTATGATGAAATACTGGAAGCAATATTCCACACCAGAAAGTTTCAACAGGAGTATTTCAGCAAATATCAGCCAACTCCATACAATGTCTTATGAAGGAATCTTTTTATAGTAATCAAGCAGAGATCCCAAATACATCCGTTAAATAATCATTTTATGTCACTCTTTCCATGATCGCTCAAGACATAAAGGGTTTTAAATTGACTATTTTACAGAAGAATTTAATTGCATTTACTCCAATTATATCCCAGGTTTCTTTCTGATACTACAGATCCTAGTTAAGCAACTGTAAATAGGGATGGCAAAGAGAAACTCTGCTTTGATTCCCAAGACACTAGCATTTGAGCTTAGAATCAGAAAATCATAGAATGGCTTGGGTTGGAAGGGACCCTCAAAGATCATGAAGCTCCAACCCCTCCACCATATGCAGGGCCACCAACCTCCCTATTAAATATTAGACCAGGCTGCCCAGGACCTCATCCAACTGGCCTTGAACACCTCCAGGAAGAGGGGTGTCCACAGCCTCTCTGGGCAGCCTGTTCCAGCACCTCACCATTCACTCTGTAAAGAACTTCCCCTGATACTCAACCTAAATCCTCCCTCCCTCAACTTAAAGCCATTTCCCCTTGTCCTGCCATTATCTTAAGCTTATCTTAACATAGCTCCTCAGGTCACATACACAAGGTGGGAAAACTGGCATACTTCATAGGATGATCATCTTTTAAAATAGGTGTTTCTGTCCAGCAGCTATACTATCCCAATCCACTCCCTTTCAATTCATCTAGCCTCCCTACAAACCAACCCCAACTGCAGTCTTGTTATCGAAAGCACGGTAACAGGTATGAGAGCTGATTCAGAATTGGTGTCTGACAAATACAGTTTTGCAATTAACGGAGCAACAAATGACTCTTTTCCTACTTCGACATGTGGAGCAGATGCGAGTAGTAGAGGGATGGAATGAGAACAAGTTTTTTTCTGTTACAAACAGAATTCACATTCTTACTCTCAACTATTCCAAAATTCAACAGATTTCAATGCTCTCTGATTTAGGTTTTGTAACAGAAAACTGAACATCCCTCATCTGCTTAAGCCTTCAAAGAATGCTTCTGCCACTTCAGTTTTGTTAGATTTGTAATATGGAATCAGCACTCTCTTGACCTTTGCCCTGTGAAATAAATTGTTATGCTGCTCCTTTAATGTATTTCTATCCATTACTGCATGGATGGCATCACATCTGCAATAGAACCCAACATTCACCACCAAGTAACCAATCGATGCCTTGTAAAAAAGGGCTGATCTGAAATAATAAACACATTTTCCTTACTCTGTCTTGTATCTGAACAGGTATTAACCAGACCCAGTTGTACCACAGCACTGGTAAAATACTGAAAGCAGAAGGCACTGCCATGTGATCTTATGCTGTAAGGCAGGCCCTGTAAGTAATAACTGAAGTTTTATTCTCAAGTCAGCACCAGACACCAAGGCTTCATACATGTATGAGTCCCAATTAGGAAGTTCAGCTTTTCAAAAACCAGAGTTAAATATGTTAAAGGCTGCTATTTAATGATTTCACAATGCAGCAAGCTGTTAATGACAGGTAAATTCAGCAGAAATAGAACTTCCATATGCAGAAGATCATTAACAACATCAAATTTACTACATCTAAGAGCCACTAACAGAGCCCAGTAAGCCATATCAATTTTATCTACAAATATCAGTCTTCCAGAGGTGAGTTTTTGCACACTTGAAATGTACAAAAGATCAATGAATAATTGTCTCACCTGAAGCTGGAAAGCATCCGTTTTTCAAGTTAATTTGGTATAGACTTTCTGCACCGAACGTTTACTGTTTCAAGACCTCAAGAGGAGATGAGCAATTGCTTGCGCATCCGTTGTTATAAATCTAGATTACAAGTATCTGTGTGTATATGTAGATATACATGCCATAATTATTATGCTTTTCTTTTTCTCTATCTCATTTTTTCCCTCATTTCTCCTCTCCATCTCACTGAGATGGGGGCAGTGAATGAACAGCCACGTGACGCTCAGTGATCTGCTGGGTTAAACCCCAATGCATCACCATATCTTAAAGAACTTGCACGCTGTAAAAGATTTCTTCTTTTAAGAACGTTGCAACAAAACGTTGCTGGCATGCCATACAGAGACTTCCTAGCCTAGAAGGAAAAAAAAAAAACGTCAAGCAGCAGCTATTCAGTTTGAGATGTAAGGATAATTTATCTGTAGGCATGGCATTAATATGTAGCAGAACTAAACCTATTCCTTAATAGAGGACATAAGAGAACGAACACTGACCTAAGAGACCAGGGAATGGGAGAAAGGAGGAAGCAGCAAATTTAACATGTGGAATCACTTGCCTGGAAGCTAAACAGATTAGCTGGAAACTTTTCACTCACTTGGTTAAGGTATTAAGAACACAAACATTATGTATGGATAAGATTATGAGAATGACTTGAATTAATAAAGCTGATACTCCACTCATACTGAGCTTACTTGACAAATGTATAGCTTGTATAGCTGCAGCTGTTGAGATGCACAAGCTCTGCTTATTACCAACAACCTAACTGTACAGTGTACATGTAATTCAACTTTGCTATTGCTAGACTCTGATTTAAGAACTGTTCAGAAAATCCTGGACTCCCAGTGATATAAAGTATACTCCACCAGGACTATCTTAATAAAGTAGTTCACAAACATACATTCTTGACTATGCTTAAGGAGTTACAAAAGTGATAGAATCTCACTGCAGGTTACTTCAGTTCTTTCTCCCTACCCTAGGTTCACAAACAAGTGAAGAAACAAAAAAATTAGAAACATCTTCACATACCAGTTATCATTTCTGCAAGCCGAGATTACAGCTTTGAGAGTGCGGGAGATATTTCCATCCTCCTGATGGCTGAGCCAAGAGGGAAAAAGGGGAGGGGAACAAAAAACGTCCATCTATGAGGCGAAAGCTCCCGAACGAGAAGCCCCGGGCACAATCCCGCGGCACCAACCCCGGCCCGCAGCGGGGGCCCGGCCACCGCCCTCAGCGGCCCCACCCGCAGCCCCGCGCCCGTTGCTCGGCAGCTGCGAGCCAACCGAGCCTGCCGGGAAGGCGGAGGGGCAGCACCACGGATAGCTCCTATTGGTCGAAGGAGGTGAGGGCGGAGCTCGAGGACGGCCGTCTTCTTCGCTATTGGCGGAGAGAGCCGTCAGTGCGGGGCGGGGGGCGGGGCCTCGCGGCTAGCGGGGTCGCGTTGAACTCCGCGTTAGGGCGGGGGAACGGAGCGAGGGGGCGGCGGCGGTCGAGGGTAAGCGAGCCGCCGGCTGCGAGGAGAGCGGCGCGAGGTAGGGAGCGGCGCGGGGGCCGTCCTCACCTGTCACCGGGCGCTCAGCCCTCCCTCCTCGCGGCCCCCGGGCTCCGGCCGCGGGCGCGGTCCCTCGCGGTAGCGGCCGGGCTGGGGCTGTGCTTTCGTCTAAGGGGACCCTCGTCCGAGGGAGGGCGGCAGGCAGGCAGGCAGGCTGTGCGCGCGGTGCCACCGGCTGTGCGCCGCTGCGCGGACGGATGCCGGCTGCCCTCAGGTAGGTGGGAGGGGGGCGGAGAGGGCAGACCCCGGGAAGGCCGCCTCTGGGCGCGAGGGCTCCCCGCCGCCGTCGCTGCGGCAGGCGGCACCTCGGAGTGGCGCTGCGCGAGGGGGGGAGCGGCTGGGGGCTGCGGCTGGGGGCTGCGGCTGGGGGCCGCCTCCGTGCGCGGGGCGGGGGGAGTTGCGAGGGCAGAGCCGCGCGACTTCTTATTCGTATAGCCGCGCTTCTTTTCACAGCAACGTGAATAGCTGTAAAACACATAATTCTACCTAAATTAAGTTGTTTAAATTGGAGATAAACAGATGTCTTAGACCTGCTTCTCTTTTTTTGCTGGAAGAAGTGAAGTCAATCACATTCTCTTACAAACAGGGCCTGGGTGTCCCTGTAGACAGCAGGGTGACCACAAACCAGCAATGTGGCCTTGTGGTCAAGAAGGCCAATGGTATCCTGGGATGCATTAAAAAGAATGTGGCCAGCAGGTTGAGTGAGGTGAGTGAGCAAAGTATTATTTACTAACCAGCTAACTGCAGGAGAAGACTCTTAACAGAATAGAAATTTATGTTCTTAACATGCTCCTTTTTGAAGAAAATGGTAGAAAAGACAGAAGTGAGGAATAGAGGATACTTAAACCAACCTGGATCCACTAGAAAACTTCAAAGTAGGGACAGTTACAAAAGCTCAGCTATTCCATTGAGGGAGTAAGCACAAAAAGAAAGACTGAAGCCTTTAGCTAGCAGTTTGTCAGAAAACAGTCTTAAATATGCGCAAGGGTGGAAAGAGACTTCCTATTTCCTTAAATGCAAGCAGATTGAAACAGTTTCTTTTGATTTCTGTATCTATGATTTTCATAAGCAGTTACAAGAACGGTGTTCTCAGATTGGATATTATGAGTAAATGCTTGTGTTGCATTTAAGGAAATAATAAACAGCAACTATTTCTCATCCAAGAAAAAGACAAACACGTAAACTGAATGAGCAGCTTATATACATATATCCCCTAGATATCTGTAGCACTCCCATGGTGTTGGCAGAAATGGCAGAGAATTTATAGAGATGCATACCTCCTCAAGCAGAAAGCAGAGGTTACTAAGGCACACTACCCCAGGTATCACCAATAGCAGTAGAAGCTTGTGCTTAGGCAACTCAAGTACACCTTTCACCCCCCACACGAATATTAAACATTACCATCATAGCATCCCCCCCCCCCTTTTTTTTTTCTTTCTTTCCTTTTAAATTGTCTTTTATCTCAGGCCCATGAGATGCATGGAAATCAAAAGTCCGTGAGTTATGAACAAAGAAGTTCTTTGCCACAGAAAATATGTTACATATGGAGTGAGATGTTGTGCTGTTGCCAAGCACATCAGGCTTGCTAATGTAACTTCAAATGCAGAACTTCTAGCAGAACGTGCTAGAACTAATACCATGGTACAAGCCAGAGGAGTCTTGTCTGCTGCTCTTTCCTCTCACTGCTGTCGTGGACCCTGCAACAGGCTGGATTGGACAGTGCTGGTTAAACACAGCTTGTTTCCTGAGCATTTTATCAATTATTTCTGTATTGCTGATATACAGATATAGGGTTTTTTCCTGTTCCTCTGCACAGTTGAATTTCCATTTGCCACTTTCCCAGATACTGGCATCTTGGGACCTGGGAACCAAACACAAGTCAAACTAATCCCTCTAGGTATGTCATAATGCTGGTTTTTATGTTGCTGTAATTATCTGCAGTTGTATAGAGTATTTAAGACAAATGGAACTGTTTGGTATTACGGTTTGGTACATGAAAGAAAATAAAACATCCTTTATTTTAATATATGACAAAGAATGAATAATACTTACTTGCCACCAACCACTTCTCACTTCTGACACTCTACCAAACTGATGGATGTTCTACATAAAGCAACACTTTCCTTCTTCCCTTTTGATTTAGTAGATTTTTTTTTATTTTAATGTTTGTTTCAGTCTACATATTGAAATAGGTTTTACTGGGCACCTTTACTTCTCAAACTTTCTGCATTCAGGTTTGTAAAGAAAGGCAGACTTTTCTTCTCCAAGATCAGACAGACAGCACATTCTTTGGCCAACAAATTCTTGTTTCTTAACAATACTGACATTTTGCTCTGCCAAGCATTTAAAAGTGCATTCCTTTTAGAGACCTTCTCTTCGTTACAGTCTATATGTAACTGTGATACATATTTTCTCTGTATTTGGGAAAACCTAATAATAGATACAATTTACCACCAAAAATATTTGCAGTCATGACTTCATCATAGACTTTTTCCTACTTTTCCAGTACTTGTTTGATACTTTCTTTTTCTAGTAAGCAAAAATTCTAAGCCCTTGTCCTCCAGTAACTGTCTTTCATTTTCTGATACATTCAAAGATAACCTTTGGAGGCATGCCTTTTTCTGGGAAGCCAAGTTCTAACAGCAGAAAAAATTTTCAAAGGCTGTATGGAGAGCATCAACTACAATGGCAATAATATCACTGACCTTGCTAGAAGGAAGAAATTGGAACCGTCTAATGTGGTAAGAACATAACTTTATCATCATCTAAACTTCTGCTTCTCCTTCTAAGGAAAGTTTGTGAGTGTGTGTGACAGATGTTCTGAAATCATATAATATATAAAACAAAGTTTGTCACATGCCTAAAGATTTCATTATACATACTTTTATGATTTTGTTTGTTTGTTTGTTTGTTTGTTTTTAATATCTGGGAACCTGTTTCTGCTGGGATTTAAGTTTCAGCTTTACAGAATTAGCCTTCAGCATCAGGTGAATGTTTTTTAAAAGAAAACCAGTAGATCAGTATATACATTTTTGCTTTCATCTTATAGTAACCCAAAACTAGGATGGACAATATTTATTGTTAAATCAATTGCAGTGTGTCAAGGATCTAAATCCTGTTATCTTCCATCCCCACAGAGCAAGTTGCGTGGGTGTGCAAAATCATTAGAAAGGGAAGGCTCAGAGCCATTTTATGGGAGCTCCGTAAAGCATCAAGATACTAAACTTTGAAACTGTTATTTAGCTTATTAACATTACAGGGATTATTAACATTACATTCTATTTTTTTCTCTCCAAAGCATTCATAGTTGCTTTCATGTTTAAACTTGTGTCTTTCTGTAAGGGTTGATCAGGAAATCACTTTAATTTCTGTATTTTTAAGAATCTAGGCGTTCCTAAAATAGTTGGTGGATTACATGAGCAATGTGGGTAGGAAATAAATGTATTATTACCCTGAATTTGAGATAGATCTGTTCAAGGCTTTCTTCTGTACAGTACTGCAGCCTTCACAAAGCCCTGCTCACAGTATGTATAGTTTGATTACTGCTTTTTTTCTTTATGTGTTTTGCATAGTACATAACAGTAATGAAGAATAAGATATAAGATAAACATGTACAGTAGAAATAAAGTGCAATGATTCTTCTTGGACAGATGTGCAACTTCTGAGATGTCTGTAGGACAAATTCCAGCTTTTGAAAAGCATAGCACAGCTAACAGTTCTGTAGAGTGTCTATAAACTCCTCTTTCTGGTTTATTTGGATGTGAATTTTCTGTTTGCTTGTTTTGTTTGTTAGTTGATTACATTCTGTTGCCTGTGACATTAAAGCAAAATCTACATATGTAGATTTGGTAGTGTTAGAGGTTTACCACTAAACTGTGGCATGCTAGTTTAATCTGATGATTCACTTCTGAGAATATAGAAACAGAAGTGAACTTTGCTTTCAGATGAATTATTTAAATTTCTTCTGCTCTTCAAAAACAGAATCAGTTTCACTTATGAAATCAACATGGATGTTTATGTTTCTTACAAAAAAACTTTTATTCTTCTAGTTTTGAACCTGATTTAGCATGAAAAATACTAAGCTGAAACTACTATTTTTGTTAACCACGTTTATGTTAATGGCACTTAAGCAATCCAACCAGGATCAAAGCTCCATTGTAGGAACTGTGCAGATGCATAGCAGTAGACATATCCTGCCCTAAAGAAAAAGCAAAAATAAATAACGTAATGAAATGGAACACAAAGTAATTGGTAAAGTTATAAGAAGCATCATAGGGGGAAAAAAAAAATAGATGGACAAAGAATAAAAAAGAGGTTTGAGACAAAAATAAAAATGTTCTTACTGTCAGATTTCAGAAGTTGTACAAGGAAAAGGAGTAAAAAATTAAATTTATACAACGAGGATGTCCAGAAAATCTAAGAAGTTAATCTTGATTTTACATTGAACAAAAATAGAATGAATAAAAATCCTTAGGTCTCACAAATACGTATGTTATGATCATAAATGCACCATTAAGAGTCTTTCAACATCATCTTAAGCAATTTATTCATTTTATCTTTAGAGGGTAACAATGTGGAGCAAAAAAGTTTTGCAGTCCTCTGTGATAGAACAAGTGGCAGCAAACCTTTGAGGAGAAAGAGTAAGATGGATGGCCTTAAACAGTTTTTGCTTTTATTAATGGAGCCTGATTTGTTTTCACAGAAATGAGGCAAATAATAAACATACACAGAAAGGAGAGTAGGAGATAGAAGGACAACAAGAAAAAAAAAATGGAGTGTCAAATTTTCTCCCAAATGGACTTGCAAGAGTTGACAGTGACTTACTAGAGCATTAATTTCTTCTTTACGGCTTTATTCAGGTCTAAGACAGAAAAAAAGAACATGCACACGAGTCTTCCAATCCATATTTTCTATGTTATTTAAAGTAATAAGGTTATGTATGGTATTTTATGTTGGTTTCATTTACATTTGCAGGTACTAAAATCTAACAAGTTTCTCAAAACCTGTAACAGAAAAATGCTGAGAAGAATCAAATTTATTGCTCTCTCTCTTCACATACATTGGGCTTATGATCCTCCCACTTCAGTGGCTGCTCTTCCATGTATTACTGAGTGCAATCATGTACAAATATAAGATAAACATTTTCATTAAAGTATTTATAGTATGTTGCGCTCAAATAAATATTTGAGAAAATAAAGAAATAACCTGACAGCTATTAATCAGAGTTTTATTGCCTTTAATATATGATCCATCCTGATATAGCAATTACTGTTGTTTTAGTAAATGCATTACCTCACTTTTACAGGTTTATTTTCAGCCAGTATATCTATCCTTTTGCTCAACACAACAGAGAACTTTCCAATAGCCAAAAAACATTCTGCCTTTAAATTAAATTAATCTTCTTGGAAATATTACTCTTCCAACTCTCCTGTTCTGTATGTCAGCTACTGCTCAAAGCTGTCTACTGTTCCTCCTGTTAACCATACAGTTATTAAAACTTGGTATATGAATACCTTTTCATCATATTTATCCACAATAAATGAATGAGACTTCTCCCCATAGAATCTTTCTATGAAACTTTCCATCCCTCTGTCTTTCTGCTAAATCTCAAATAATCTGAACTGCAGTTCATTTAGATATTAGACCTCAGGTTCAGATAACATCCTTGAGGTAATAAAATGTTATTGTCTGACAGATCTAAAGTGATATTTTTCCTGTAGAAAATTCCATGGGGCACTTACACTGAAACTGAGAAGTGTTTTTCCTTCTCTTGCTGAGTGAGGGTTTAAATAGGAAATGCATATACACAGAGCAAAATTTGGAAGGTAACATTTCCCATCAGGTCTTTTCAGTATTACAGAGCAAGAAAAAGATTTTTAAGACTTGCATGTGCTGATTAAGGTGATTGAATTTTTTCTACTATTATTTTCCTTTTAGTTTAGCAATAAAGAAATACATTAAAAAAATGCAGTAGGGGAAAGATCTGCCCATGGATTTGTTGTATTTGTGCATATCTAAATAGCAGTACAGGCATCTTGTCATCCCAAGGACACCATGGAGTATTCATATAATATAAAGAGAGATGATGGGGATTTTCTAATAACTAAATTGGAAATCAGAAATGTTACTTTTTTTTTTTTTTTTTTTTCCCAATTTACCAGTTTGCAAGCAATGCCTCCTTTTCCATAAAGACAGCTCTTCAAGAAAGCCCATTTCTAACACTCACAGACCTGTGCAGAACACCGTTTTTCATAGATGACAGACAGTAACTTTACAATAACATCAGCCATTTCTTTCAACACTGTCACAAATACCATTCAACAACAAATAGCATTCAACTAGGCCTCAACTGCCTAATTTCATTGAAGCCTGTATACCTTTCATTCAGTGTTAACATTACTTGAAAAAAAGTGTTTGGACGTTACATTATATTATCCTCAGTTCATCGTGTTGTAGCAGATCTAATCTTTAATGAAAACGAGACATGTAGGAATCCTATTTGAACTTTTCTTTTATCTTCACTCTTATTTCAAAAAGAAAGTTGTTGATTAAACACACCTAGTGACAAACCAACATGTGATTATCATCTATAATAAATGATACTCCTGCTTGCTAGTATAATTGTATTTGCTTTTCTTGTTGCCTTTGCTTGCTTCATCCACACCAGTAGATGTGTTGAGAAAACTGACTGGGAGAAAAGAGGTCATTCCCTGGTCCTGGTTACAAAGACAGCACAGACACAGCCCATGGTGACTGAAAAACAAGGAATAAAGAGGTTCAAGACTGTACTGCAAAAGTGTATTGCAACTGCAGGTTGCTTAAAGAAGTAGAAGCAAAGGGAATGTCCACAGGTTTGAAAAAGTGGCCTGCAACTACACAATATTCATTGTTTCAGAAAGGAGATTTAACGATGCAAAATCTTTGGCAAGAGAACAGTTGTTTTTAGGGATCAAATAGAGAGAGAAATAGTGCTGGGGACCTAGACTCCATTTAGGACATAATACTTGTCTTGTCTCTACACGTGAAAATATTTTAAATTACTAGCTGAGAGATCAGGGGTCCTGAACCATGGTATGTTCGTTATTGTTGATTGCATGTACTGTGTCATATCACTTAAAAAATTAAAAACATTAATGGCACTGAAATTTCAAACTGGGTGCACGTACCACTGTGCATAACAACTGACAAGCTATTATCTACGTTGATTAAAACTCTTAGTGCTAGTGTTTTAGCTTCTCCAAAAGCAAGGAATAAACAATTTGAATGTAGGCTTTATCAGTATTTGTACTTGTAATAAAACCAGGAATATTCATAGAATCATAGAATCATAGAATTTTTTTTTGAGTTGGAAGGGACTCTTACAGACCATTGAGTCCAGTTCCCCAGTAATGAACAGGGACACCCACAGAGGTCAGAGACCTCAGAGGCCTGTCCAGCCTGACCATGAATATCTCCCCACTGCCATAATGTTGTCTTGCCCCAGACCTATACAAGACTACAAAGTGAGTCACCAGCTCTGGATTCCTACTTAGGAGGGGTTTGCCATCAAGATAGACAGCAAGTCTCCATGTAACCCTCTCCCCTAGGCATCAGCCCTGGGAAACATGCTGCCAAATATTCTTCAGAAAAGCATCTTAGAGAGGTTTCTGTGAGCAGATGGGGGACATTTGATGAAGCAAACGGATGCTGGGTAAGCAGTAATTCTCACTCAACAACCAGCCTGGGGGCTCCGTTCTTTCTTCATTTCCATTCTTTCTGATGGAAATGTCCTTGAAACTTAATTGAGTTTGCATGGAATTTTACACTTTTTGGATTTCTAATCTTTCTCATCATTAATCCTTAAATATGTGTTCCACAATACCACTAACCAATTATAGAAAAATAATTTAAAATAATCATGTATCAAACTTTTTTAAAATTCTATTTGGAAGGTAGGAGACCTAATTACAGGCATGGGACTTTAATGTATGTGCTGAAAACTGAAACTCAATATCTACTTTTTCATTGCTCTTCAGCAACCTGAGCAAATAGATTACCTCCTGTGATAGGTTTCTGACAGTCCCTCTTAGTTTGACAGTTATTTTAGAGAGAGTCACTTTTGTATATAATGAAAGGAAAAGTTGCCAAGCATACGTACATATTTTATGTTTCTTAAAACTTAAAAGCTAGAGGAAAGACTCCATTTTTAGTCATGCCATTTTAAATTCAGAGTATTTCTACCGTCCGCCAGGTTTACATCAATGACACAGAATGGCATCTAGCCCAAGGGCTGAGTTACATTTCTTGCACAGGAAGGGCAGCTTTTATAATTGAGTGTATCAGTTACTACTTTGAACTTTTTTTGTGTTACTACATTCATGTGAAAATATGATGTGCATTTTCACATCTTCTATGTATGCCAAAAGAATTAAAAGCAATTTCTATCGAAGTGTTTCCTTGAAATTGCAACATAAAAAATATATAAATATTAAAAACAATAAAACAAAACAAGACATTTTCTCCCAGAAATACCAGGACTCTTAGAAATACCTCACGTTTCATCTCAAGAATACTGCTTTCCACTCCTCAAGATCACACTGACTCCCATCACAATGGCCTTTTCTCCCACATACACCAGCTTTCTCCCAAATACACGACATTTTCTCCCACATACACCCGTTTTCTCCCAAAGATGGGACATATTCTCCCAGAAATGCCAGCTTATTCTTTAAAAAACGGCCTTTTTTTCCCAAAATACCAGCTTTCTCACAAACACCTGTCATTTTCCAACCAAGTCTGCTACTATCTCCCAGAAACAGCCGGTTTCCGAGAAATACCTGACGTTTGCTCTCCCAAATACTACTTGACACTCCTCCAGAGGACATTGTCTCCCCTATTTACCACGTTGTCTCCCCAAGAGACCACTTGGCACACCAAAAAGACCACCGTTGCTCTCCAGTACAAGATCTTCTTTCCCACCGGTACCCACTTTTCTCCCCCAGCTATGTTATTTCCTCCCAGAAATGCCACTTTTCCCTTGGAAATTTCACCTTCTCTTCCAAAAAGAGGAGATTTGCTCCCAGAAATACCCCTTCTCTTACAACTGCCACACGCTTTCTCCCCAAAAAGCCTCCATGACAATGCCAACTGGGACACTTGCAGCCAAGAAGAGGACACCTTCTCTCAGAAAGACCACTTTTCTCCCCCAGAGAGGAGATTTTCTCCCAATTGGATGACATTTGCTGTAAGAAAGACCTGTTTTCTTCCCTCAAGAGGACATTGTCTTTCCCACTGAGGACATTTTCTCCCAGAAGTGCCGCTACTCTGTGAAACACCTCCATTTCCTCCCAAATCTACTCCATGACACGCCTCAGGATGACACTTAATCCCCGATTTGGGGCATTCTCTCCCAGAAATACCACTTCTCTCCCAAAGGGATGGCCTTTTCCCTCTCTAGCATCTGTTTCCTCACCAATACCTGGCATTTTCTCCCAGAAACACCAGCTTTCTCACAGATACATCACCTTCCCCCCCCCACATCAGACCTCTTCTCCCAGAAATACCAGGACTCTGCTGAATATTTCCCATTTCCTCCGGAACATACAGCATTACACTCCGCAAGAGGACAGTTTCTTTCAGAAATGTGGCATTTTATCACAGATACACCATTTTTATGCCCAGTAGAGCTCCTTTTCTCCCAGAAATAGCACTGCTCTTAGGAAGAGCTCCCATTTTCTAACCAAAATGCTGCTTTACACTCCTCAAGATCACACTTACCCCCATCAAGATGGCAGTGTCACAGAAATATCAGCTTCTGCCCCCAAAATGGGACTTTGGCTCTCCAAAACAAGACATTTTCTCCCAGAAATACCAGGACTCTTAGAAATACCTCACGTTTCATCTCAAGAATACTGCTTTCCACTCCTCAAGATCACACTGACTCCCATCACAATGGCCTTTTCTCCCACATACACCAGCTTTCTCCCAAATACACGACATTTTCTCCCACATACACCCGTTTTCTCCCAAAGATGGGACATATTCTCCCAGAAATGCCAGCTTATTCTTTAACAAACGGCCTTTTTTCCCCAAAATACCAGCCTTTTCCCTCTCTAGCATCTGTTTCCTCACCAATACCTGGCATTTTCTCCCAGAAACACCAGCTTTCTCACAGATACATCACCTTCCCCCCCCCACATCAGACCTCTTCTCCCAGAAATACCAGGACTCTGCTGAATATTTCCCATTTCCTCCGGAACATACAGCATTACACTCCGCAAGAGGACAGCTTCTTTCAGAAATGTGGCATTTTATCACAGATACACCATTTTTATGCCCAGTAGAGCTCCTTTTCTCCCAGAAATAGCACTGCTCTTAGGAAGAGCTCCCATTTTCTAACCAAAATGCTGCTTTACACTCCTCAAGATCACACTTACCCCCATCAAGATGGCAGTGTCACAGAAATACCAGCTTCTGCCCCCAAAATGGGACTTTGGCTCTCCAAAACAAGACATTTTCTCCCAGAAATACCAGGACTCTTAGAAATACCTCACGTTTCATCTCAAGAATACTGCTTTCCACTCCTCAAGATCACACTGACTCCCATCACAATGGCCTTTTCTCCCACATACACCAGCTTTCTCCCAAATACACGACATTTTCTCCCACATACACCCGTTTTCTCCCAAAGATGGGACATATTCTCCCAGAAATGCCAGCTTATTCTTTAAAAAACGGCCTTTTTTCCCCAAAATACCAGCCTTTTCCCTCTCTAGCATCTGTTTTCTCACCAATACCTGGCATTTTCTCCCAGAAACACCAGCTTTCTCACAGATACATCACCTTCCCCCCCCCACATCAGACCTCTTCTCCCAGAAATACCAGGACTCTGCTGAATATTTCCCATTTCCTCCGGAACATACAGCATTACACTCCGCAAGAGGACAGTTTCTTTCAGAAATGTGGCATTTTATCACAGATACACCATTTTTATGCCCAGTAGAGCTCCTTTTCTCCCAGAAATAGCACTGCTCTTAGGAAGAGCTCCCATTTTCTAACCAAAATGCTGCTTTACACTCCTCAAGATCACGCTTACCCCCATCAAGATGGCAGTGTCACAGAAATACCAGCTTCTGCCCCCAAAATGGGACTTTGGCTCTCCAAAACAAGACATTTTCTCCCAGAAATACCAGGACTCTTAGAAATACCTCACGTTTCATCTCAAGAATACTGCTTTCCACTCCTCAAGATCACACTGACTCCCATCACAATGGCCTTTTCTCCCACATACACCAGCTTTCTCCCAAATACACGACATTTTCTCCCACATACACCCGTTTTCTCCCAAAGATGGGACATATTCTCCCAGAAATGCCAGCTTATTCTTTAACAAACGGCCTTTTTTCCCCAAAATACCAGCCTTTTCCCTCTCTAGCATCTGTTTCCTCACCAATACCTGGCATTTTCTCCCAGAAACACCAGCTTTCTCACAGATACATCACCTTCCCCCCCCCACATCAGACCTCTTCTCCCAGAAATACCAGGACTCTGCTGAATATTTCCCATTTCCTCCGGAACATACAGCATTACACTCCGCAAGAGGACAGCTTCTTTCAGAAATGTGGCATTTTATCACAGATACACCATTTTTATGCCCAGTAGAGCTCCTTTTCTCCCAGAAATAGCACTGCTCTTAGGAAGAGCTCCCATTTTCTAACCAAAATGCTGCTTTACACTCCTCAAGATCACACTTACCCCCATCAAGATGGCAGTGTCACAGAAATACCAGCTTCTGCCCCCAAAATGGGACTTTGGCTCTCCAAAACAAGACATTTTCTCCCAGAAATACCAGGACTCTTAGAAATACCTCACGTTTCATCTCAAGAATACTGCTTTCCACTCCTCAAGATCACACTGACTCCCATCACAATGGCCTTTTCTCCCACATACACCAGCTTTCTCCCAAATACACGACATTTTCTCCCACATACACCCGTTTTCTCCCAAAGATGGGACATATTCTCCCAGAAATGCCAGCTTATTCTTTAAAAAACGGCCTTTTTTCCCCAAAATACCAGCCTTTTCCCTCTCTAGCATCTGTTTCCTCACCAATACCTGGCATTTTCTCCCAGAAACACCAGCTTTCTCACAGATACATCACCTTCCCCCCCCCACATCAGACCTCTTCTCCCAGAAATACCAGGACTCTGCTGAATATTTCCCATTTCCTCCGGAACATACAGCATTACACTCCGCAAGAGGACAGTTTCTTTCAGAAATGTGGCATTTTATCACAGATACACCATTTTTATGCCCAGTAGAGCTCCTTTTCTCCCAGAAATAGCACTGCTCTTAGGAAGAGCTCCCATTTTCTAACCAAAATGCTGCTTTACACTCCTCAAGATCACGCTTACCCCCATCAAGATGGCAGTGTCACAGAAATACCAGCTTCTGCCCCCAAAATGGGACTTTGGCTCTCCAAAACAAGACATTTTCTCCCAGAAATACCAGGACTCTTAGAAATACCTCACGTTTCATCTCAAGAATACTGCTTTCCACTCCTCAAGATCACACTGACTCCCATCACAATGGCCTTTTCTCCCACATACACCAGCTTTCTCCCAAATACACGACATTTTCTCCCACATACACCCGTTTTCTCCCAAAGATGGGACATATTCTCCCAGAAATGCCAGCTTATTCTTTAACAAACGGCCTTTTTTCCCCAAAATACCAGCCTTTTCCCTCTCTAGCATCTGTTTCCTCACCAATACCTGGCATTTTCTCCCAGAAACACCAGCTTTCTCACAGATACATCACCTTCCCCCCCCCACATCAGACCTCTTCTCCCAGAAATACCAGGACTCTGCTGAATATTTCCCATTTCCTCCGGAACATACAGCATTACACTCCGCAAGAGGACAGTTTCTTTCAGAAATGTGGCATTTTATCACAGATACACCATTTTTATGCCCAGTAGAGCTCCTTTTCTCCCAGAAATAGCACTGCTCTTAGGAAGAGCTCCCATTTTCTAACCAAAATGCTGCTTTACACTCCTCAAGATCACACTTACCCCCATCAAGATGGCAGTGTCACAGAAATACCAGCTTCTGCCCCCAAAATGGGACTTTGGCTCTCCAAAACAAGACATTTTCTCCCAGAAATACCAGGACTCTTAGAAATACCTCACGTTTCATCTCAAGAATACTGCTTTCCACTCCTCAAGATCACACTGACTCCCATCACAATGGCCTTTTCTCCCACATACACCAGCTTTCTCCCAAATACACGACATTTTCTCCCACATACACCCGTTTTCTCCCAAAGATGGGACATATTCTCCCAGAAATGCCAGCTTATTCTTTAACAAACGGCCTTTTTTCCCCAAAATACCAGCCTTTTCCCTCTCTAGCATCTGTTTCCTCACCAATACCTGGCATTTTCTCCCAGAAACACCAGCTTTCTCACAGATACATCACCTTCCCCCCCCCACATCAGACCTCTTCTCCCAGAAATACCAGGACTCTGCTGAATATTTCCCATTTCCTCCGGAACATACAGCATTACACTCCGCAAGAGGACAGTTTCTTTCAGAAATGTGGCATTTTATCACAGATACACCATTTTTATGCCCAGTAGAGCTCCTTTTCTCCCAGAAATAGCACTGCTCTTAGGAAGAGCTCCCATTTTCTAACCAAAATGCTGCTTTACACTCCTCAAGATCACACTTACCCCCATCAAGATGGCAGTGTCACAGAAATACCAGCTTCTGCCCCCAAAATGGGACTTTGGCTCTCCAAAACAAGACATTTTCTCCCAGAAATACCAGGACTCTTAGAAATACCTCACGTTTCATCTCAAGAATACTGCTTTCCACTCCTCAAGATCACACTGACTCCCATCACAATGGCCTTTTCTCCCACATACACCAGCTTTCTCCCAAATACACGACATTTTCTCCCACATACACCCGTTTTCTCCCAAAGATGGGACATATTCTCCCAGAAATGCCAGCTTATTCTTTAACAAACGGCCTTTTTTCCCCAAAATACCAGCCTTTTCCCTCTCTAGCATCTGTTTCCTCACCAATACCTGGCATTTTCTCCCAGAAACACCAGCTTTCTCACAGATACATCACCTTCCCCCCCCCACATCAGACCTCTTCTCCCAGAAATACCAGGACTCTGCTGAATATTTCCCATTTCCTCCGGAACATACAGCATTACACTCCGCAAGAGGACAGCTTCTTTCAGAAATGTGGCATTTTATCACAGATACACCATTTTTATGCCCAGTAGAGCTCCTTTTCTCCCAGAAATAGCACTGCTCTTAGGAAGAGCTCCCATTTTCTAACCAAAATGCTGCTTTACACTCCTCAAGATCACACTTACCCCCATCAAGATGGCAGTGTCACAGAAATACCAGCTTCTGCCCCCAAAATGGGACTTTGGCTCTCCAAAACAAGACATTTTCTCCCAGAAATACCAGGACTCTTAGAAATACCTCACGTTTCATCTCAAGAATACTGCTTTCCACTCCTCAAGATCACACTGACTCCCATCACAATGGCCTTTTCTCCCACATACACCAGCTTTCTCCCAAATACACGACATTTTCTCCCACATACACCCGTTTTCTCCCAAAGATGGGACATATTCTCCCAGAAATGCCAGCTTATTCTTTAAAAAACGGCCTTTTTTCCCCAAAATACCAGCCTTTTCCCTCTCTAGCATCTGTTTCCTCACCAATACCTGGCATTTTCTCCCAGAAACACCAGCTTTCTCACAGATACATCACCTTCCCCCCCCCACATCAGACCTCTTCTCCCAGAAATACCAGGACTCTGCTGAATATTTCCCATTTCCTCCGGAACATACAGCATTACACTCCGCAAGAGGACAGTTTCTTTCAGAAATGTGGCATTTTATCACAGATACACCATTTTTATGCCCAGTAGAGCTCCTTTTCTCCCAGAAATAGCACTGCTCTTAGGAAGAGCTCCCATTTTCTAACCAAAATGCTGCTTTACACTCCTCAAGATCACGCTTACCCCCATCAAGATGGCAGTGTCACAGAAATACCAGCTTCTGCCCCCAAAATGGGACTTTGGCTCTCCAAAACAAGACATTTTCTCCCAGAAATACCAGGACTCTTAGAAATACCTCACGTTTCATCTCAAGAATACTGCTTTCCACTCCTCAAGATCACACTGACTCCCATCACAATGGCCTTTTCTCCCACATACACCAGCTTTCTCCCAAATACACGACATTTTCTCCCACATACACCCGTTTTCTCCCAAAGATGGGACATATTCTCCCAGAAATGCCAGCTTATTCTTTAACAAACGGCCTTTTTTCCCCAAAATACCAGCCTTTTCCCTCTCTAGCATCTGTTTCCTCACCAATACCTGGCATTTTCTCCCAGAAACACCAGCTTTCTCACAGATACATCACCTTCCCCCCCCCACATCAGACCTCTTCTCCCAGAAATACCAGGACTCTGCTGAATATTTCCCATTTCCTCCGGAACATACAGCATTACACTCCGCAAGAGGACAGTTTCTTTCAGAAATGTGGCATTTTATCACAGATACACCATTTTTATGCCCAGTAGAGCTCCTTTTCTCCCAGAAATAGCACTGCTCTTAGGAAGAGCTCCCATTTTCTAACCAAAATGCTGCTTTACACTCCTCAAGATCACACTTACCCCCATCAAGATGGCAGTGTCACAGAAATATCAGCTTCTGCAGCCAAAATGGGACTTTGGCTCTCCAAAACAAGACATTTTCTCCCAGAAATACCAGGACTCTTAGAAATACCTCACGTTTCATCTCAAGAATACTGCTTTCCACTCCTCAAGATCACACTGACTCCCATCACAATGGCCTTTTCTCCCACATACACCAGCTTTCTCCCAAATACACGACATTTTCTCCCACATACACCCGTTTTCTCCCAAAGATGGGACATATTCTCCCAGAAATGCCAGCTTATTCTTTAACAAACGGCCTTTTTTCCCCAAAATACCAGCCTTTTCCCTCTCTAGCATCTGTTTCCTCACCAATACCTGGCATTTTCTCCCAGAAACACCAGCTTTCTCACAGATACATCACCTTCCCCCCCCCACATCAGACCTCTTCTCCCAGAAATACCAGGACTCTGCTGAATATTTCCCATTTCCTCCGGAACATACAGCATTACACTCCGCAAGAGGACAGCTTCTTTCAGAAATGTGGCATTTCATCACAGATACACCATTTTTATGCCCAGTAGAGCTCCTTTTCTCCCAGAAATAGCACTGCTCTTAGGAAGAGCTCCCATTTTCTAACCAAAATGCTGCTTTACACTCCTCAAGATCACACTTACCCCCATCAAGATGGCAGTGTCACAGAAATACCAGCTTCTGCCCCCAAAATGGGACTTTGGCTCTCCAAAACAAGACATTTTCTCCCAGAAATACCAGGACTCTTAGAAATACCTCACGTTTCATCTCAAGAATACTGCTTTCCACTCCTCAAGATCACACTGACTCCCATCACAATGGCCTTTTCTCCCACATACACCAGCTTTCTCCCAAATACACGACATTTTCTCCCACATACACCCGTTTTCTCCCAAAGATGGGACATATTCTCCCAGAAATGCCAGCTTATTCTTTAACAAACGGCCTTTTTTCCCCAAAATACCAGCCTTTTCCCTCTCTAGCATCTGTTTCCTCACCAATACCTGGCATTTTCTCCCAGAAACACCAGCTTTCTCACAGATACATCACCTTCCCCCCCCCACATCAGACCTCTTCTCCCAGAAATACCAGGACTCTGCTGAATATTTCCCATTTCCTCCGGAACATACAGCATTACACTCCGCAAGAGGACAGTTTCTTTCAGAAATGTGGCATTTTATCACAGATACACCATTTTTATGCCCAGTAGAGCTCCTTTTCTCCCAGAAATAGCACTGCTCTTAGGAAGAGCTCCCATTTTCTAACCAAAATGCTGCTTTACACTCCTCAAGATCACACTTACCCCCATCAAGATGGCAGTGTCACAGAAATACCAGCTTCTGCCCCCAAAATGGGACTTTGGCTCTCCAAAACAAGACATTTTCTCCCAGAAATACCAGGACTCTTAGAAATACCTCACGTTTCATCTCAAGAATACTGCTTTCCACTCCTCAAGATCACACTGACTCCCATCACAATGGCCTTTTCTCCCACATACACCAGCTTTCTCCCAAATACACGACATTTTCTCCCACATACACCCGTTTTCTCCCAAAGATGGGACATATTCTCCCAGAAATGCCAGCTTATTCTTTAACAAACGGCCTTTTTTCCCCAAAATACCAGCCTTTTCCCTCTCTAGCATCTGTTTCCTCACCAATACCTGGCATTTTCTCCCAGAAACACCAGCTTTCTCACAGATACATCACCTTCCCCCCCCCACATCAGACCTCTTCTCCCAGAAATACCAGGACTCTGCTGAATATTTCCCATTTCCTCCGGAACATACAGCATTACACTCCGCAAGAGGACAGTTTCTTTCAGAAATGTGGCATTTTATCACAGATACACCATTTTTATGCCCAGTAGAGCTCCTTTTCTCCCAGAAATAGCACTGCTCTTAGGAAGAGCTCCCATTTTCTAACCAAAATGCTGCTTTACACTCCTCAAGATCACACTTACCCCCATCAAGATGGCAGTGTCACAGAAATACCAGCTTCTGCCCCCAAAATGGGACTTTGGCTCTCCAAAACAAGACATTTTCTCCCAGAAATACCAGGACTCTTAGAAATACCTCACGTTTCATCTCAAGAATACTGCTTTCCACTCCTCAAGATCACACTGACTCCCATCACAATGGCCTTTTCTCCCACATACACCAGCTTTCTCCCAAATACACGACATTTTCTCCCACATACACCCGTTTTCTCCCAAAGATGGGACATATTCTCCCAGAAATGCCAGCTTATTCTTTAACAAACGGCCTTTTTTCCCCAAAATACCAGCCTTTTCCCTCTCTAGCATCTGTTTCCTCACCAATACCTGGCATTTTCTCCCAGAAACACCAGCTTTCTCACAGATACATCACCTTCCCCCCCCCACATCAGACCTCTTCTCCCAGAAATACCAGGACTCTGCTGAATATTTCCCATTTCCTCCGGAACATACAGCATTACACTCCGCAAGAGGACAGTTTCTTTCAGAAATGTGGCATTTTATCACAGATACACCATTTTTATGCCCAGTAGAGCTCCTTTTCTCCCAGAAATAGCACTGCTCTTAGGAAGAGCTCCCATTTTCTAACCAAAATGCTGCTTTACACTCCTCAAGATCACACTTACCCCCATCAAGATGGCAGTGTCACAGAAATACCAGCTTCTGCCCCCAAAATGGGACTTTGGCTCTCCAAAACAAGACATTTTCTCCCAGAAATACCAGGACTCTTAGAAATACCTCACGTTTCATCTCAAGAATACTGCTTTCCACTCCTCAAGATCACACTGACTCCCATCACAATGGCCTTTTCTCCCACATACACCAGCTTTCTCCCAAATACACGACATTTTCTCCCACATACACCCGTTTTCTCCCAAAGATGGGACATATTCTCCCAGAAATGCCAGCTTATTCTTTAACAAACGGCCTTTTTTCCCCAAAATACCAGCCTTTTCCCTCTCTAGCATCTGTTTCCTCACCAATACCTGGCATTTTCTCCCAGAAACACCAGCTTTCTCACAGATACATCACCTTCCCCCCCCCACATCAGACCTCTTCTCCCAGAAATACCAGGACTCTGCTGAATATTTCCCATTTCCTCCGGAACATACAGCATTACACTCCGCAAGAGGACAGTTTCTTTCAGAAATGTGGCATTTTATCACAGATACACCATTTTTATGCCCAGTAGAGCTCCTTTTCTCCCAGAAATAGCACTGCTCTTAGGAAGAGCTCCCATTTTCTAACCAAAATGCTGCTTTACACTCCTCAAGATCACGCTTACCCCCATCAAGATGGCAGTGTCACAGAAATACCAGCTTCTGCCCCCAAAATGGGACTTTGGCTCTCCAAAACAAGACATTTTCTCCCAGAAATACCAGGACTCTTAGAAATACCTCACGTTTCATCTCAAGAATACTGCTTTCCACTCCTCAAGATCACACTGACTCCCATCACAATGGCCTTTTCTCCCACATACACCAGCTTTCTCCCAAATACACGACATTTTCTCCCACATACACCCGTTTTCTCCCAAAGATGGGACATATTCTCCCAGAAATGCCAGCTTATTCTTTAACAAACGGCCTTTTTTCCCCAAAATACCAGCCTTTTCCCTCTCTAGCATCTGTTTCCTCACCAATACCTGGCATTTTCTCCCAGAAACACCAGCTTTCTCACAGATACATCACCTTCCCCCCCCCACATCAGACCTCTTCTCCCAGAAATACCAGGACTCTGCTGAATATTTCCCATTTCCTCCGGAACATACAGCATTACACTCCGCAAGAGGACAGTTTCTTTCAGAAATGTGGCATTTTATCACAGATACACCATTTTTATGCCCAGTAGAGCTCCTTTTCTCCCAGAAATAGCACTGCTCTTAGGAAGAGCTCCCATTTTCTAACCAAAATGCTGCTTTACACTCCTCAAGATCACACTTACCCCCATCAAGATGGCAGTGTCACAGAAATACCAGCTTCTGCCCCCAAAATGGGACTTTGGCTCTCCAAAACAAGACATTTTCTCCCAGAAATACCAGGACTCTTAGAAATACCTCACGTTTCATCTCAAGAATACTGCTTTCCACTCCTCAAGATCACACTGACTCCCATCACAATGGCCTTTTCTCCCACATACACCAGCTTTCTCCCAAATACACGACATTTTCTCCCACATACACCCGTTTTCTCCCAAAGATGGGACATATTCTCCCAGAAATGCCAGCTTATTCTTTAACAAACGGCCTTTTTTCCCCAAAATACCAGCCTTTTCCCTCTCTAGCATCTGTTTCCTCACCAATACCTGGCATTTTCTCCCAGAAACACCAGCTTTCTCACAGATACATCACCTTCCCCCCCCCACATCAGACCTCTTCTCCCAGAAATACCAGGACTCTGCTGAATATTTCCCATTTCCTCCGGAACATACAGCATTACACTCCGCAAGAGGACAGTTTCTTTCAGAAATGTGGCATTTTATCACAGATACACCATTTTTATGCCCAGTAGAGCTCCTTTTCTCCCAGAAATAGCACTGCTCTTAGGAAGAGCTCCCATTTTCTAACCAAAATGCTGCTTTACACTCCTCAAGATCACACTTACCCCCATCAAGATGGCAGTGTCACAGAAATACCAGCTTCTGCCCCCAAAATGGGACTTTGGCTCTCCAAAACAAGACATTTTCTCCCAGAAATACCAGGACTCTTAGAAATACCTCACGTTTCATCTCAAGAATACTGCTTTCCACTCCTCAAGATCACACTGACTCCCATCACAATGGCCTTTTCTCCCACATACACCAGCTTTCTCCCAAATACACGACATTTTCTCCCACATACACCCGTTTTCTCCCAAAGATGGGACATATTCTCCCAGAAATGCCAGCTTATTCTTTAACAAACGGCCTTTTTTCCCCAAAATACCAGCCTTTTCCCTCTCTAGCATCTGTTTCCTCACCAATACCTGGCATTTTCTCCCAGAAACACCAGCTTTCTCACAGATACATCACCTTCCCCCCCCCACATCAGACCTCTTCTCCCAGAAATACCAGGACTCTGCTGAATATTTCCCATTTCCTCCGGAACATACAGCATTACACTCCGCAAGAGGACAGTTTCTTTCAGAAATGTGGCATTTTATCACAGATACACCATTTTTATGCCCAGTAGAGCTCCTTTTCTCCCAGAAATAGCACTGCTCTTAGGAAGAGCTCCCATTTTCTAACCAAAATGCTGCTTTACACTCCTCAAGATCACACTTACCCCCATCAAGATGGCAGTGTCACAGAAATACCAGCTTCTGCCCCCAAAATGGGACTTTGGCTCTCCAAAACAAGACATTTTCTCCCAGAAATACCAGGACTCTTAGAAATACCTCACGTTTCATCTCAAGAATACTGCTTTCCACTCCTCAAGATCACACTGACTCCCATCACAATGGCCTTTTCTCCCACATACACCAGCTTTCTCCCAAATACACGACATTTTCTCCCACATACACCCGTTTTCTCCCAAAGATGGGACATATTCTCCCAGAAATGCCAGCTTATTCTTTAACAAACGGCCTTTTTTTCCCCAAAATACCAGCCTTTTCCCTCTCTAGCATCTGTTTCCTCACCAATACCTGGCATTTTCTCCCAGAAACACCAGCTTTCTCACAGATACATCACCTTCCCCCCCCCCACATCAGACCTCTTCTCCCAGAAATACCAGGACTCTGCTGAATATTTCCCATTTCCTCCGGAACATACAGCATTACACTCCGCAAGAGGACAGTTTCTTTCAGAAATGTGGCATTTTATCACAGATACACCATTTTTATGCCCAGTAGAGCTCCTTTTCTCCCAGAAATAGCACTGCTCTTAGGAAGAGCTCCCATTTTCTAACCAAAATGCTGCTTTACACTCCTCAAGATCACACTTACCCCCATCAAGATGGCAGTGTCACAGAAATACCAGCTTCTGCCCCCAAAATGGGACTTTGGCTCTCCAAAACAAGACATTTTCTCCCAGAAATACCAGGACTCTTAGAAATACCTCACGTTTCATCTCAAGAATACTGCTTTCCACTCCTCAAGATCACACTGACTCCCATCACAATGGCCTTTTCTCCCACATACACCAGCTTTCTCCCAAATACACGACATTTTCTCCCACATACACCCGTTTTCTCCCAAAGATGGGACATATTCTCCCAGAAATGCCAGCTTATTCTTTAACAAACGGCCTTTTTTCCCCAAAATACCAGCCTTTTCCCTCTCTAGCATCTGTTTCCTCACCAATACCTGGCATTTTCTCCCAGAAACACCAGCTTTCTCACAGATACATCACCTTCCCCCCCCCACATCAGACCTCTTCTCCCAGAAATACCAGGACTCTGCTGAATATTTCCCATTTCCTCCGGAACATACAGCATTACACTCCGCAAGAGGACAGTTTCTTTCAGAAATGTGGCATTTTATCACAGATACACCATTTTTATGCCCAGTAGAGCTCCTTTTCTCCCAGAAATAGCACTGCTCTTAGGAAGAGCTCCCATTTTCTAACCAAAATGCTGCTTTACACTCCTCAAGATCACGCTTACCCCCATCAAGATGGCAGTGTCACAGAAATACCAGCTTCTGCCCCCAAAATGGGACTTTGGCTCTCCAAAACAAGACATTTTCTCCCAGAAATACCAGGACTCTTAGAAATACCTCACGTTTCATCTCAAGAATACTGCTTTCCACTCCTCAAGATCACACTGACTCCCATCACAATGGCCTTTTCTCCCACATACACCAGCTTTCTCCCAAATACACGACATTTTCTCCCACATACACCCGTTTTCTCCCAAAGATGGGACATATTCTCCCAGAAATGCCAGCTTATTCTTTAACAAACGGCCTTTTTTCCCCAAAATACCAGCCTTTTCCCTCTCTAGCATCTGTTTCCTCACCAATACCTGGCATTTTCTCCCAGAAACACCAGCTTTCTCACAGATACATCACCTTCCCCCCCCCACATCAGACCTCTTCTCCCAGAAATACCAGGACTCTGCTGAATATTTCCCATTTCCTCCGGAACATACAGCATTACACTCCGCAAGAGGACAGTTTCTTTCAGAAATGTGGCATTTTATCACAGATACACCATTTTTATGCCCAGTAGAGCTCCTTTTCTCCCAGAAATAGCACTGCTCTTAGGAAGAGCTCCCATTTTCTAACCAAAATGCTGCTTTACACTCCTCAAGATCACACTTACCCCCATCAAGATGGCAGTGTCACAGAAATACCAGCTTCTGCCCCCAAAATGGGACTTTGGCTCTCCAAAACAAGACATTTTCTCCCAGAAATACCAGGACTCTTAGAAATACCTCACGTTTCATCTCAAGAATACTGCTTTCCACTCCTCAAGATCACACTGACTCCCATCACAATGGCCTTTTCTCCCACATACACCAGCTTTCTCCCAAATACACGACATTTTCTCCCACATACACCCGTTTTCTCCCAAAGATGGGACATATTCTCCCAGAAATGCCAGCTTATTCTTTAACAAACGGCCTTTTTTCCCCAAAATACCAGCCTTTTCCCTCTCTAGCATCTGTTTCCTCACCAATACCTGGCATTTTCTCCCAGAAACACCAGCTTTCTCACAGATACATCACCTTCCCCCCCCCACATCAGACCTCTTCTCCCAGAAATACCAGGACTCTGCTGAATATTTCCCATTTCCTCCGGAACATACAGCATTACACTCCGCAAGAGGACAGTTTCTTTCAGAAATGTGGCATTTTATCACAGATACACCATTTTTATGCCCAGTAGAGCTCCTTTTCTCCCAGAAATAGCACTGCTCTTAGGAAGAGCTCCCATTTTCTAACCAAAATGCTGCTTTACACTCCTCAAGATCACACTTACCCCCATCAAGATGGCAGTGTCACAGAAATACCAGCTTCTGCCCCCAAAATGGGACTTTGGCTCTCCAAAACAAGACATTTTCTCCCAGAAATACCAGGACTCTTAGAAATACCTCACGTTTCATCTCAAGAATACTGCTTTCCACTCCTCAAGATCACACTGACTCCCATCACAATGGCCTTTTCTCCCACATACACCAGCTTTCTCCCAAATACACGACATTTTCTCCCACATACACCCGTTTTCTCCCAAAGATGGGACATATTCTCCCAGAAATGCCAGCTTATTCTTTAACAAACGGCCTTTTTTCCCCAAAATACCAGCCTTTTCCCTCTCTAGCATCTGTTTCCTCACCAATACCTGGCATTTTCTCCCAGAAACACCAGCTTTCTCACAGATACATCACCTTCCCCCCCCCACATCAGACCTCTTCTCCCAGAAATACCAGGACTCTGCTGAATATTTCCCATTTCCTCCGGAACATACAGCATTACACTCCGCAAGAGGACAGTTTCTTTCAGAAATGTGGCATTTTATCACAGATACACCATTTTTATGCCCAGTAGAGCTCCTTTTCTCCCAGAAATAGCACTGCTCTTAGGAAGAGCTCCCATTTTCTAACCAAAATGCTGCTTTACACTCCTCAAGATCACACTTACCCCCATCAAGATGGCAGTGTCACAGAAATACCAGCTTCTGCCCCCAAAATGGGACTTTGGCTCTCCAAAACAAGACATTTTCTCCCAGAAATACCAGGACTCTTAGAAATACCTCACGTTTCATCTCAAGAATACTGCTTTCCACTCCTCAAGATCACACTGACTCCCATCACAATGGCCTTTTCTCCCACATACACCAGCTTTCTCCCAAATACACGACATTTTCTCCCACATACACCCGTTTTCTCCCAAAGATGGGACATATTCTCCCAGAAATGCCAGCTTATTCTTTAACAAACGGCCTTTTTTTCCCCAAAATACCAGCCTTTTCCCTCTCTAGCATCTGTTTCCTCACCAATACCTGGCATTTTCTCCCAGAAACACCAGCTTTCTCACAGATACATCACCTTCCCCCCCCCACATCAGACCTCTTCTCCCAGAAATACCAGGACTCTGCTGAATATTTCCCATTTCCTCCGGAACATACAGCATTACACTCCGCAAGAGGACAGTTTCTTTCAGAAATGTGGCATTTTATCACAGATACACCATTTTTATGCCCAGTAGAGCTCCTTTTCTCCCAGAAATAGCACTGCTCTTAGGAAGAGCTCCCATTTTCTAACCAAAATGCTGCTTTACACTCCTCAAGATCACACTTACCCCCATCAAGATGGCAGTGTCACAGAAATACCAGCTTCTGCCCCCAAAATGGGACTTTGGCTCTCCAAAACAAGACATTTTCTCCCAGAAATACCAGGACTCTTAGAAATACCTCACGTTTCATCTCAAGAATACTGCTTTCCACTCCTCAAGATCACACTGACTCCCATCACAATGGCCTTTTCTCCCACATACACCAGCTTTCTCCCAAATACACGACATTTTCTCCCACATACACCCGTTTTCTCCCAAAGATGGGACATATTCTCCCAGAAATGCCAGCTTATTCTTTAACAAACGGCCTTTTTTCCCCAAAATACCAGCCTTTTCCCTCTCTAGCATCTGTTTCCTCACCAATACCTGGCATTTTCTCCCAGAAACACCAGCTTTCTCACAGATACATCACCTTCCCCCCCCCACATCAGACCTCTTCTCCCAGAAATACCAGGACTCTGCTGAATATTTCCCATTTCCTCCGGAACATACAGCATTACACTCCGCAAGAGGACAGTTTCTTTCAGAAATGTGGCATTTTATCACAGATACACCATTTTTATGCCCAGTAGAGCTCCTTTTCTCCCAGAAATAGCACTGCTCTTAGGAAGAGCTCCCATTTTCTAACCAAAATGCTGCTTTACACTCCTCAAGATCACACTTACCCCCATCAAGATGGCAGTGTCACAGAAATACCAGCTTCTGCCCCCAAAATGGGACTTTGGCTCTCCAAAACAAGACATTTTCTCCCAGAAATACCAGGACTCTTAGAAATACCTCACGTTTCATCTCAAGAATACTGCTTTCCACTCCTCAAGATCACACTGACTCCCATCACAATGGCCTTTTCTCCCACATACACCAGCTTTCTCCCAAATACACGACATTTTCTCCCACATACACCCGTTTTCTCCCAAAGATGGGACATATTCTCCCAGAAATGCCAGCTTATTCTTTAACAAACGGCCTTTTTTCCCCAAAATACCAGCCTTTTCCCTCTCTAGCATCTGTTTCCTCACCAATACCTGGCATTTTCTCCCAGAAACACCAGCTTTCTCACAGATACATCACCTTCCCCCCCCCACATCAGACCTCTTCTCCCAGAAATACCAGGACTCTGCTGAATATTTCCCATTTCCTCCGGAACATACAGCATTACACTCCGCAAGAGGACAGTTTCTTTCAGAAATGTGGCATTTTATCACAGATACACCATTTTTATGCCCAGTAGAGCTCCTTTTCTCCCAGAAATAGCACTGCTCTTAGGAAGAGCTCCCATTTTCTAACCAAAATGCTGCTTTACACTCCTCAAGATCACACTTACCCCCATCAAGATGGCAGTGTCACAGAAATACCAGCTTCTGCCCCCAAAATGGGACTTTGGCTCTCCAAAACAAGACATTTTCTCCCAGAAATACCAGGACTCTTAGAAATACCTCACGTTTCATCTCAAGAATACTGCTTTCCACTCCTCAAGATCACACTGACTCCCATCACAATGGCCTTTTCTCCCACATACACCAGCTTTCTCCCAAATACACGACATTTTCTCCCACATACACCCGTTTTCTCCCAAAGATGGGACATATTCTCCCAGAAATGCCAGCTTATTCTTTAACAAACGGCCTTTTTTCCCCAAAATACCAGCCTTTTCCCTCTCTAGCATCTGTTTCCTCACCAATACCTGGCATTTTCTCCCAGAAACACCAGCTTTCTCACAGATACATCACCTTCCCCCCCCCCACATCAGACCTCTTCTCCCAGAAATACCAGGACTCTGCTGAATATTTCCCATTTCCTCCGGAACATACAGCATTACACTCCGCAAGAGGACAGTTTCTTTCAGAAATGTGGCATTTTATCACAGATACACCATTTTTATGCCCAGTAGAGCTCCTTTTCTCCCAGAAATAGCACTGCTCTTAGGAAGAGCTCCCATTTTCTAACCAAAATGCTGCTTTACACTCCTCAAGATCACACTTACCCCCATCAAGATGGCAGTGTCACAGAAATACCAGCTTCTGCCCCCAAAATTGGGACTTTGGCTCTCCAAAACAAGACATTTTCTCCCAGAAATACCAGGACTCTTAGAAATACCTCACGTTTCATCTCAAGAATACTGCTTTCCACTCCTCAAGATCACACTGACTCCCATCACAATGGCCTTTTCTCCCACATACACCAGCTTTCTCCCAAATACACGACATTTTCTCCCACATACACCCGTTTTCTCCCAAAGATGGGACATATTCTCCCAGAAATGCCAGCTTATTCTTTAACAAACGGCCTTTTTTCCCCAAAATACCAGCCTTTTCCCTCTCTAGCATCTGTTTCCTCACCAATACCTGGCATTTTCTCCCAGAAACACCAGCTTTCTCACAGATACATCACCTTCCCCCCCCCACATCAGACCTCTTCTCCCAGAAATACCAGGACTCTGCTGAATATTTCCCATTTCCTCCGGAACATACAGCATTACACTCCGCAAGAGGACAGTTTCTTTCAGAAATGTGGCATTTTATCACAGATACACCATTTTTATGCCCAGTAGAGCTCCTTTTCTCCCAGAAATAGCACTGCTCTTAGGAAGAGCTCCCATTTTCTAACCAAAATGCTGCTTTACACTCCTCAAGATCACACTTACCCCCATCAAGATGGCAGTGTCACAGAAATACCAGCTTCTGCCCCCAAAATGGGACTTTGGCTCTCCAAAACAAGACATTTTCTCCCAGAAATACCAGGACTCTTAGAAATACCTCACGTTTCATCTCAAGAATACTGCTTTCCACTCCTCAAGATCACACTGACTCCCATCACAATGGCCTTTTCTCCCACATACACCAGCTTTCTCCCAAATACACGACATTTTCTCCCACATACACCCGTTTTCTCCCAAAGATGGGACATATTCTCCCAGAAATGCCAGCTTATTCTTTAACAAACGGCCTTTTTTCCCCAAAATACCAGCCTTTTCCCTCTCTAGCATCTGTTTCCTCACCAATACCTGGCATTTTCTCCCAGAAACACCAGCTTTCTCACAGATACATCACCTTCCCCCCCCCACATCAGACCTCTTCTCCCAGAAATACCAGGACTCTGCTGAATATTTCCCATTTCCTCCGGAACATACAGCATTACACTCCGCAAGAGGACAGTTTCTTTCAGAAATGTGGCATTTTATCACAGATACACCATTTTTATGCCCAGTAGAGCTCCTTTTCTCCCAGAAATAGCACTGCTCTTAGGAAGAGCTCCCATTTTCTAACCAAAATGCTGCTTTACACTCCTCAAGATCACACTTACCCCCATCAAGATGGCAGTGTCACAGAAATACCAGCTTCTGCCCCCAAAATGGGACTTTGGCTCTCCAAAACAAGACATTTTCTCCCAGAAATACCAGGACTCTTAGAAATACCTCACGTTTCATCTCAAGAATACTGCTTTCCACTCCTCAAGATCACACTGACTCCCATCACAATGGCCTTTTCTCCCACATACACCAGCTTTCTCCCAAATACACGACATTTTCTCCCACATACACCCGTTTTCTCCCAAAGATGGGACATATTCTCCCAGAAATGCCAGCTTATTCTTTAAAAAACGGCCTTTTCTCCCCAAAATACCAGCCTTTTCCCTCTCTAGCATCTGTTTCCTCACCAATACCTGGCATTTTCTCCCAGAAACACCAGCTTTCTCACAGATACATCACCTTCCCCCCCCCACATCAGACCTCTTCTCCCAGAAATACCAGGACTCTGCTGAATATTTCCCATTTCCTCCGGAACATACAGCATTACACTCCGCAAGAGGACAGTTTCTTTCAGAAATGTGGCATTTTATCACAGATACACCATTTTTATGCCCAGTAGAGCTCCTTTTCTCCCAGAAATAGCACTGCTCTTAGGAAGAGCTCCCATTTTCTAACCAAAATGCTGCTTTACACTCCTCAAGATCACACTTACCCCCATCAAGATGGCAGTGTCACAGAAATACCAGCTTCTGCCCCCAAAATGGGACTTTGGCTCTCCAAAACAAGACATTTTCTCCCAGAAATACCAGGACTCTTAGAAATACCTCACGTTTCATCTCAAGAATACTGCTTTCCACTCCTCAAGATCACACTGACTCCCATCACAATGGCCTTTTCTCCCACATACACCAGCTTTCTCCCAAATACACGACATTTTCTCCCACATACACCCGTTTTCTCCCAAAGATGGGACATATTCTCCCAGAAATGCCAGCTTATTCTTTAACAAACGGCCTTTTTTCCCCAAAATACCAGCCTTTTCCCTCTCTAGCATCTGTTTCCTCACCAATACCTGGCATTTTCTCCCAGAAACACCAGCTTTCTCACAGATACATCACCTTCCCCCCCCCACATCAGACCTCTTCTCCCAGAAATACCAGGACTCTGCTGAATATTTCCCATTTCCTCCGGAACATACAGCATTACACTCCGCAAGAGGACAGTTTCTTTCAGAAATGTGGCATTTTATCACAGATACACCATTTTTATGCCCAGTAGAGCTCCTTTTCTCCCAGAAATAGCACTGCTCTTAGGAAGAGCTCCCATTTTCTAACCAAAATGCTGCTTTACACTCCTCAAGATCACACTTACCCCCATCAAGATGGCAGTGTCACAGAAATACCAGCTTCTGCCCCCAAAATGGGACTTTGGCTCTCCAAAACAAGACATTTTCTCCCAGAAATACCAGGACTCTTAGAAATACCTCACGTTTCATCTCAAGAATACTGCTTTCCACTCCTCAAGATCACACTGACTCCCATCACAATGGCCTTTTCTCCCACATACACCAGCTTTCTCCCAAATACACGACATTTTCTCCCACATACACCCGTTTTCTCCCAAAGATGGGACATATTCTCCCAGAAATGCCAGCTTATTCTTTAACAAACGGCCTTTTTTCCCCAAAATACCAGCCTTTTCCCTCTCTAGCATCTGTTTCCTCACCAATACCTGGCATTTTCTCCCAGAAACACCAGCTTTCTCACAGATACATCACCTTCCCCCCCCCACATCAGACCTCTTCTCCCAGAAATACCAGGACTCTGCTGAATATTTCCCATTTCCTCCGGAACATACAGCATTACACTCCGCAAGAGGACAGTTTCTTTCAGAAATGTGGCATTTTATCACAGATACACCATTTTTATGCCCAGTAGAGCTCCTTTTCTCCCAGAAATAGCACTGCTCTTAGGAAGAGCTCCCATTTTCTAACCAAAATGCTGCTTTACACTCCTCAAGATCACACTTACCCCCATCAAGATGGCAGTGTCACAGAAATACCAGCTTCTGCCCCCAAAATGGGACTTTGGCTCTCCAAAACAAGACATTTTCTCCCAGAAATACCAGGACTCTTAGAAATACCTCACGTTTCATCTCAAGAATACTGCTTTCCACTCCTCAAGATCACACTGACTCCCATCACAATGGCCTTTTCTCCCACATACACCAGCTTTCTCCCAAATACACGACATTTTCTCCCACATACACCCGTTTTCTCCCAAAGATGGGACATATTCTCCCAGAAATGCCAGCTTATTCTTTAACAAACGGCCTTTTTTCCCCAAAATACCAGCCTTTTCCCTCTCTAGCATCTGTTTCCTCACCAATACCTGGCATTTTCTCCCAGAAACACCAGCTTTCTCACAGATACATCACCTTCCCCCCCCCACATCAGACCTCTTCTCCCAGAAATACCAGGACTCTGCTGAATATTTCCCATTTCCTCCGGAACATACAGCATTACACTCCGCAAGAGGACAGTTTCTTTCAGAAATGTGGCATTTTATCACAGATACACCATTTTTATGCCCAGTAGAGCTCCTTTTCTCCCAGAAATAGCACTGCTCTTAGGAAGAGCTCCCATTTTCTAACCAAAATGCTGCTTTACACTCCTCAAGATCACACTTACCCCCATCAAGATGGCAGTGTCACAGAAATACCAGCTTCTGCCCCCAAAATGGGACTTTGGCTCTCCAAAACAAGACATTTTCTCCCAGAAATACCAGGACTCTTAGAAATACCTCACGTTTCATCTCAAGAATACTGCTTTCCACTCCTCAAGATCACACTGACTCCCATCACAATGGCCTTTTCTCCCACATACACCAGCTTTCTCCCAAATACACGACATTTTCTCCCACATACACCCGTTTTCTCCCAAAGATGGGACATATTCTCCCAGAAATGCCAGCTTATTCTTTAACAAACGGCCTTTTTTCCCCAAAATACCAGCCTTTTCCCTCTCTAGCATCTGTTTCCTCACCAATACCTGGCATTTTCTCCCAGAAACACCAGCTTTCTCACAGATACATCACCTTCCCCCCCACATAAGACCTCTTCTCCCAGAAATACCAGGACTCTGCTGAATATTTCCCATTTCCTCCGGAACATACAGCATTACACTCCGCAAGAGGACAGTTTCTTTCAGAAATGTGGCATTTTATCACAGATACACCATTTTTATGCCCAGTAGAGCTCCTTTTCTCCCAGAAATAGCACTGCTCTTAGGAAGAGCTCCCATTTTCTAACCAAAATGCTGCTTTACACTCCTCAAGATCACACTTACCCCCATCAAGATGGCAGTGTCACAGAAATACCAGCTTCTGCCCCCAAAATGGGACTTTGGCTCTCCAAAACAAGACATTTTCTCCCAGAAATACCAGGACTCTTAGAAATACCTCACGTTTCATCTCAAGAATACTGCTTTCCACTCCTCAAGATCACACTGACTCCCATCACAATGGCCTTTTCTCCCACATACACCAGCTTTCTCCCAAATACACGACATTTTCTCCCACATACACCCGTTTTCTCCCAAAGATGGGACATATTCTCCCAGAAATGCCAGCTTATTCTTTAAAAAACGGCCTTTTTTCCCCAAAATACCAGCCTTTTCCCTCTCTAGCATCTGTTTCCTCACCAATACCTGGCATTTTCTCCCAGAAACACCAGCTTTCTCACAGATACATCACCTTCCCCCCCACATCAGACCTCTTCTCCCAGAAATACCAGGACTCTACTGAATATTTCCCATTTCCTCCGGAACATACAGCATTACACTCCGCAAGAGGACAGTTTCTTTCAGAAATGTGGCATTTTATCACAGATACACCATTTTTATGCCCAGTAGAGCTCCTTTTCTCCCAGAAATAGCACTGCTCTTAGGAAGAGCTCCCATTTTCTAACCAAAATGCTGCTTTACACTCCTCAAGATCACACTTACCCCCATCAAGATGGCAGTGTCACAGAAATACCAGCTTCTGCCCCCAAAATGGGACTTTGGCTCTCCAAAACAAGACATTTTCTCCCAGAAATACCAGGACTCTTAGAAATACCTCACGTTTCATCTCAAGAATACTGCTTTCCACTCCTCAAGATCACACTGACTCCCATCACAATGGCCTTTTCTCCCACATACACCAGCTTTCTCCCAAATACACGACATTTTCTCCCACATACACCCGTTTTCTCCCAAAGATGGGACATATTCTCCCAGAAATGCCAGCTTATTCTTTAACAAACGGCCTTTTTTCCCCAAAATACCAGCCTTTTCCCTCTCTAGCATCTGTTTCCTCACCAATACCTGGCATTTTCTCCCAGAAACACCAGCTTTCTCACAGATACATCACCTTCCCCCCCCCACATCAGACCTCTTCTCCCAGAAATACCAGGACTCTGCTGAATATTTCCCATTTCCTCCGGAACATACAGCATTACACTCCGCAAGAGGACAGTTTCTTTCAGAAATGTGGCATTTTATCACAGATACACCATTTTTATGCCCAGTAGAGCTCCTTTTCTCCCAGAAATAGCACTGCTCTTAGGAAGAGCTCCCATTTTCTAACCAAAATGCTGCTTTACACTCCTCAAGATCACACTTACCCCCATCAAGATGGCAGTGTCACAGAAATACCAGCTTCTGCCCCCAAAATGGGACTTTGGCTCTCCAAGACAAGACATTTTCTCCCAGAAATACCAGGACTCTTAGAAATACCTCACGTTTCATCTCAAGAATACTGCTTTCCACTCCTCAAGATCACACTGACTCCCATCACAATGGCCTTTTCTCCCACATACACCAGCTTTCTCCCAAATACACGACATTTTCTCCCACATACACCCGTTTTCTCCCAAAGATGGGACATATTCTCCCAGAAATGCCAGCTTATTCTTTAACAAACGGCCTTTTTTCCCCAAAATACCAGCCTTTTCCCTCTCTAGCATCTGTTTCCTCACCAATACCTGGCATTTTCTCCCAGAAACACCAGCTTTCTCACAGATACATCACCTTCCCCCCCACATCAGACCTCTTCTCCCAGAAATACCAGGACTCTGCTGAATATTCCCCATTTCCTCCGGAACATACAGCATTACACTCCGCAAGAGGACAGTTTCTTTCAGAAATGTGGCATTTTATCACAGATACACCATTTTTATGCCCAGTAGAGCTCCTTTTCTCCCAGAAATAGCACTGCTCTTAGGAAGAGCTCCCATTTTCTAACCAAAATGCTGCTTTACACTCCTCAAGATCACGCTTACCCCCATCAAGATGGCAGTGTCACAGAAATACCAGCTTCTGCCCCCAAAATGGGACTTTGGCTCTCCAAAACAAGACATTTTCTCCCAGAAATACCAGGACTCTTAGAAATACCTCACGTTTCATCTCAAGAATACTGCTTTCCACTCCTCAAGATCACACTGACTCCCATCACAATGGCCTTTTCTCCCACATACACCAGCTTTCTCCCAAATACACGACATTTTCTCCCACATACACCCGTTTTCTCCCAAAGATGGGACATATTCTCCCAGAAATGCCAGCTTATTCTTTAAAAAACGGCCTTTTCTCCCCAAAATACCAGCCTTTTCCCTCTCTAGCATCTGTTTCCTCACCAATACCTGGCATTTTCTCCCAGAAACACCAGCTTTCTCACAGATACATCACCTTCCCCCCCCCACATCAGACCTCTTCTCCCAGAAATACCAGGACTCTGCTGAATATTTCCCATTTCCTCCGGAACATACAGCATTACACTCCGCAAGAGGACAGTTTCTTTCAGAAATGTGGCATTTTATCACAGATACACCATTTTTATGCCCAGTAGAGCTCCTTTTCTCCCAGAAATAGCACTGCTCTTAGGAAGAGCTCCCATTTTCTAACCAAAATGCTGCTTTACACTCCTCAAGATCACACTTACCCCCATCAAGATGGCAGTGTCACAGAAATACCAGCTTCTGCCCCCAAAATGGGACTTTGGCTCTCCAAAACAAGACATTTTCTCCCAGAAATACCAGGACTCTTAGAAATACCTCACGTTTCATCTCAAGAATACTGCTTTCCACTCCTCAAGATCACACTGACTCCCATCACAATGGCCTTTTCTCCCACATACACCAGCTTTCTCCCAAATACACGACATTTTCTCCCACATACACCCGTTTTCTCCCAAAGATGGGACATATTCTCCCAGAAATGCCAGCTTATTCTTTAACAAACGGCCTTTTTTCCCCAAAATACCAGCCTTTTCCCTCTCTAGCATCTGTTTCCTCACCAATACCTGGCATTTTCTCCCAGAAACACCAGCTTTCTCACAGATACATCACCTTCCCCCCCCCACATCAGACCTCTTCTCCCAGAAATACCAGGACTCTGCTGAATATTTCCCATTTCCTCCGGAACATACAGCATTACACTCCGCAAGAGGACAGTTTCTTTCAGAAATGTGGCATTTTATCACAGATACACCATTTTTATGCCCAGTAGAGCTCCTTTTCTCCCAGAAATAGCACTGCTCTTAGGAAGAGCTCCATTTTCTAACCAAAATGCTGCTTTTCACTCCTCAAGATCACACTTACCCCCATCAAGATGGCAGTGTCACAGAAATACCAGCTTCTGCCCCCAAAATGGGACTTTGGCTCTCCAAAACAAGACATTTTCTCCCAGAAATACCAGGACTCTTAGAAATACCTCACGTTTCATCTCAAGAATACTGCTTTCCACTCCTCAAGATCACACTGACTCCCATCACAATGGCCTTTTCTCCCACATACACCAGCTTTCTCCCAAATACACGACATTTTCTCCCACATACACCCGTTTTCTCCCAAAGATGGGACATATTCTCCCAGAAATGCCAGCTTATTCTTTAACAAACGGCCTTTTTTCCCCAAAATACCAGCCTTTTCCCTCTCTAGCATCTGTTTCCTCACCAATACCTGGCATTTTCTCCCAGAAACACCAGCTTTCTCACAGATACATCACCTTCCCCCCCCCACATCAGACCTCTTCTCCCAGAAATACCAGGACTCTGCTGAATATTTCCCATTTCCTCCGGAACATACAGCATTACACTCCGCAAGAGGACAGTTTCTTACAGAAATGTGGCATTTTATCACAGATACACCATTTTTATGCCCAGTAGAGCTCCTTTTCTCCCAGAAATAGCACTGCTCTTAGGAAGAGCTCCCATTTTCTAACCAAAATGCTGCTTTTCACTCCTCAAGATCACACTTACCCCCATCAAGATGGCAGTGTCACAGAAATACCAGCTTCTGCCCCCAAAATGGGACTTCGGCTCTCCAAAACAAGACATTTTCTCCCAGAAATACCAGGACTCTTAGAAATACCTCACGTTTCATCTCAAGAATACTGCTTTCCACTCCTCAAGATCACACTGACTCCCATCACAATGGCCTTTTCTCCCACATACACCAGCTTTCTCCCAAATACACGACATTTTCTCCCACATACACCCGTTTTCTCCCAAAGATGGGACATATTCTCCCAGAAATGCCAGCTTATTCTTTAACAAACGGCCTTTTTTCCCCAAAATACCAGCCTTTTCCCTCTCTAGCATCTGTTTCCTCACCAATACCTGGCATTTTCTCCCAGAAACACCAGCTTTCTCACAGATACATCACCTTCCTCCCCCCACATCAGACCTCTTCTCCCAGAAATACCAGGACGCTGCTGAATATTTCCCATTTCCTCCGGAACATACAGCATTACACTCCGCAAGAGGACAGTTTCTTTCAGAAATGTGGCATTTTATCACAGATACACCATTTTTATGCCCAGTAGAGCTCCTTTTCTCCCAGAAATAGCACTGCTCTTAGGAAGAGCTCCCATTTTCTAACCAAAATGCTGCTTTACACTCCTCAAGATCACACTTACCCCCATCAAGATGGCAGTGTCACAGAAATACCAGCTTCTGCCCCCAAAATGGGACTTTGGCTCTCCAAAACAAGACATTTTCTCCCAGAAATACCAGGACTCTTAGAAATACCTCACGTTTCATCTCAAGAATACTGCTTTCCACTCCTCAAGATCACACTGACTCCCATCACAATGGCCTTTTCTCCCACATACACCAGCTTTCTCCCAAATACACGACATTTTCTCCCACATACACCCGTTTTCTCCCAAAGATGGGACATATTCTCCCAGAAATGCCAGCTTATTCTTTAACAAACGGCCTTTTTTCCCCAAAATACCAGCCTTTTCCCTCTCTAGCATCTGTTTCCTCACCAATACCTGGCATTTTCTCCCAGAAACACCAGCTTTCTCACAGATACATCACCTTCCTCCCCCCACATCAGACCTCTTCTCCCAGAAATACCAGGACGCTGCTGAATATTTCCCATTTCCTCCGGAACATACAGCATTACACTCCGCAAGAGGACAGTTTCTTTCAGAAATGTGGCATTTTATCACAGATACACCATTTTTATGCCCAGTAGAGCTCCTTTTCTCCCAGAAATAGCACTGCTCTTAGGAAGAGCTCCCATTTTCTAACCAAAATGCTGCTTTACACTCCTCAAGATCACACTTACCCCCATCAAGATGGCAGTGTCACAGAAATACCAGCTTCTGCCCCCAAAATGGGACTTTGGCTCTCCAAAACAAGACATTTTCTCCCAGAAATACCAGGACTCTTAGAAATACCTCACGTTTCATCTCAAGAATACTGCTTTCCACTCCTCAAGATCACACTGACTCCCATCACAATGGCCTTTTCTCCCACATACACCAGCTTTCTCCCAAATACACGACATTTTCTCCCACATAAACCCGTTTTCTCCCAACGATGGGACATATTCTCCCAGAAATGCCAGCTTATTCTTTAAAAAACGGCCTTTTCTCCCCAAAATACCAGCCTTTTCCCTCTCTAGCATCTGTTTCCTCACCAATACCTGGCATTTTCTCCCAGAAACACCAGCTTTCTCACAGATACATCACCTTCCCCCCCACATCAGACCTCTTCTCCCAGAAATACCAGGACTCTGCTGAATATTTCCCATTTCCTCCGGAACATACAGCATTACACTCCGCAAGAGGACAGTTTCTTTCAGAAATGTGGCATTTTATCACAGATACACCATTTTTATGCCCAGTAGAGCTCCTTTTCTCCCAGAAATAGCACTGCTCTTAGGAAGAGCTCCCATTTTCTAACCAAAATGCTGCTTTACACTCCTCAAGATCACACTTACCCCCATCAAGATGGCACTGTCACAGAAATACCAGCTTCTGCCCCCAAAATGGGACTTTGGCTCTCCAAAACAAGACATTTTCTCCCAGAAATACCAGGACTCTTAGAAATACCTCACGTTTCATCTCAAGAATACTGCTTTCCACTCCTCAAGATCACACTGACTCCCATCACAATGGCCTTTTCTCCCACATACACCAGCTTTCTCCCAAATACACGACATTTTCTCCCACATACACCCGTTTTCTCCCAAAGATGGGACATATTCTCCCAGAAATGCCAGCTTATTCTTTAACAAACGGCCTTTTTTCCCCAAAATACCAGCCTTTTCCTTCTCTAGCATCTGTTTCCTCACCAATACCTGGCATTTTCTCCCAGAAACACCAGCTTTCTCACAGATACATCACCTTCCCCCCCCCACATCAGACCTCTTCTCCCAGAAATACCAGGACTCTGCTGAATATTTCCCATTTCCTCCGGAACATACAGCATTACACTCCGCAAGAAGACAGTTTCTTTCAGAAATGTGGCATTTTATCACAGATACACCATTTTTATGCCCAGTAGAGCTCCTTTTCTCCCAGAAATAGCACTGCTCTTAGGAAGAGCTCCCATTTTCTAACCAAAATGCTGCTTTTCACTCCTCAAGATCACACTTACCCCCATCAAGATGGCAGTGTCACAGAAATACCAGCTTCTGCCCCCAAAATGGGACTTTGGCTCTCCAAAACAAGACATTTTCTCCCAGAAATACCAGGACTCTTAGAAATACCTCACGTTTCATCTCAAGAATACTGCTTTCCACTCCTCAAGATCACACTGACTCCCATCACAATGGCCTTTTCTCCCACATACACCAGCTTTCTCCCAAATACACGACATTTTCTCCCACATACACCCGTTTTCTCCCAAAGATGGGACATATTCTCCCAGAAATGCCAGCTTATTCTTTAAAAAACGGCCTTTTTTCCCCAAAATACCAGCCTTTTCCCTCTCTAGCATCTGTTTCCTCACCAATACCTGGCATTTTCTCCCAGAAACACCAGCTTTCTCACAGATACATCACCTTCCCCCCCCCACATCAGACCTCTTCTCCCAGAAATACCAGGACTCTGCTGAATATTTCCCATTTCCTCCGGAACATACAGCATTACACTCCGCAAGAGGACAGCTTCTTTCAGAAATGTGGCATTTTATCACAGATACACCATTTTTATGCCCAGTAGAGCTCCTTTTCTCCCAGAAATAGCACTGCTCTTAGGAAGAGCTCCCATTTTCTAACCAAAATGCTGCTTTACACTCCTCAAGATCACACTTACCCCCATCAAGATGGCAGTGTCACAGAAATACCAGCTTCTGCCCCCAAAATGGGACTTTGGCTCTCCAAAACAAGACATTTTCTCCCAGAAATACCAGGACTCTTAGAAATACCTCACGTTTCATCTCAAGAATACTGCTTTCCACTCCTCAAGATCACACTGACTCCCATCACAATGGCCTTTTCTCCCACATACACCAGCTTTCTCCCAAATACACGACATTTTCTCCCACATACACCCGTTTTCTCCCAAAGATGGGACATATTCTCCCAGAAATGCCAGCTTATTCTTTAACAAACGGCCTTTTTTCCCCAAAATACCAGCCTTTTCCCTCTCTAGCATCTGTTTCCTCACCAATACCTGGCATTTTCTCCCAGAAACACCAGCTTTCTCACAGATACATCACCTTCCCCCCCACATCAGACCTCTTCTCCCAGAAATACCAGGACTCTGCTGAATATTTCCCATTTCCTCCGGAACATACAGCATTACACTCCGCAAGAGGACAGTTTCTTTCAGAAATGTGGCATTTTATCACAGATACACCATTTTTATGCCCAGTAGAGCTCCTTTTCTCCCAGAAATAGCACTGCTCTTAGGAAGAGCTCCATTTTCTAACCAAAATGCTGCTTTTCACTCCTCAAGATCACACTTACCCCCATCAAGATGGCAGTGTCACAGAAATACCAGCTTCTGCCCCCAAAATGGGACTTTGGCTCTCCAAAACAAGACATTTTCTCCCAGAAATACCAGGACTCTTAGAAATACCTCACGTTTCATCTCAAGAATACTGCTTTCCACTCCTCAAGATCACACTGACTCCCATCACAATGGCCTTTTCACCCACATACACCTGCTTTCTCCCAAATACACGACATTTTCTCCCACATAAACCCGTTTTCTCCCAACGATGGGACATATTCTCCCAGAAATGCCAGCTTATTCTTTAACAAACGGCCTTTTTTCCCCAAAATACCAGCCTTTTCCCTCTCTAGCGTCTGTTTCCTCACCAATACCTGGCATTTTCTCCCAGAAACACCAGCTTTCTCACAGATACATCACCTTCCCCCCCCCACATCAGACCTCTTCTCCCAGAAATACCAGGACTCTGCTGAATATTTCCCATTTCCTCCGGAACATACAGCATTACACTCCGCAAAAGGACAGTTTCTTTCAGAAATGTGGCATTTTATCACAGATACACCATTTTTATGCCCAGTAGAGCTCCTTTTCTCCCAGAAATAGCACTGCTCTTAGGAAGAGCTCCCATTTTCTAACCAAAATGCTGCTTTACACTCCTCAAGATCACACTTACCCCCATCAAGATGGCAGTGTCACAGAAATACCAGCTTCTGCCCCCAAAATGGGACTTTGGCTCTCCAAAACAAGACATTTTCTCCCAGAAATACCAGGACTCTTAGAAATACCTCACGTTTCATCTCAAGAATACTGCTTTCCACTCCTCAAGATCACACTGACTCCCATCACAATGGCCTTTTCTCCCACATACACCAGCTTTCTCCCAAATACACGACATTTTCTCCCACATACACCCGTTTTCTCCCAAAGATGGGACATATTCTCCCAGAAATGCCAGCTTATTCTTTAACAAACGGCCTTTTTTCCCCAAAATACCAGCCTTTTCCCTCTCTAGCATCTGTTTCCTCACCAATACCTGGCATTTTCTCCCAGAAACACCAGCTTTCTCACAGATACATCACCTTCCCCCCCCCACATCAGACCTCTTCTCCCAGAAATACCAGGACTCTGCTGAATATTTCCCATTTCCTCCGGAACATACAGCATTACACTCCGCAAGAGGACAGTTTCTTTCAGAAATGTGGCATTTTATCACAGATACACCATTTTTATGCCCAGTAGAGCTCCTTTTCTCCCAGAAATAGCACTGCTCTTAGGAAGAGCTCCCATTTTCTAACCAAAATGCTGCTTTACACTCCTCAAGATCACACTTACCCCCATCAAGATGGCAGTGTCACAGAAATACCAGCTTCTGCCCCCAAAATGGGACTTTGGCTCTCCAAAACAAGACATTTTCTCCCAGAAATACCAGGACTCTTAGAAATACCTCACGTTTCATCTCAAGAATACTGCTTTCCACTCCTCAAGATCACACTGACTCCCATCACAATGGCCTTTTCTCCCACATACACCTGCTTTCTCCCAAATACACGACATTTTCTCCCACATAAACCCGTTTTCTCCCAACGATGGGACATATTCTCCCAGAAATGCCAGCTTATTCTTTAACAAACGGCCTTTTTTCCCCAAAATACCAGCCTTTTCCCTCTCTAGCATCTGTTTCCTCACCAATACCTGGCATTTTCTCCCAGAAACACCAGCTTTCTCACAGATACATCACCTTCCCCCCCCCACATCAGACCTCTTCTCCCAGAAATACCAGGACTCTGCTGAATATTTCCCATTTCCTCCGGAACATACAGCATTACACTCCGCAAGAGGACAGTTTCTTTCAGAAATGTGGCATTTTATCACAGATACACCATTTTTATGCCCAGTAGAGCTCCTTTTCTCCCAGAAATAGCACTGCTCTTAGGAAGAGCTCCATTTTCTAACCAAAATGCTGCTTTACACTCCTCAAGATCACACTTACTCCCATCAAGATGGCAGTGTCACAGAAATACCAGCTTCTGCCCCCAAAATGGGACTTCGGCTCTCCAAAACAAGACATTTTCTCCCAGAAATACCAGGACTCTTAGAAATACCTCACGTTTCATCTCAAGAATACTGCTTTCCACTCCTCAAGATCACACTGACTCCCATCACAATGGCCTTTTCTCCCACATACACCAGCTTTCTCCCAAATACACGACATTTTCTCCCACATACACCCGTTTTCTCCCAAAGATGGGACATATTCTCCCAGAAATGCCAGCTTATTCTTTAACAAACGGCCTTTTTTCCCCAAAATACCAGCCTTTTCCCTCTCTAGCGTCTGTTTCCTCACCAATACCTGGCATTTTCTCCCAGAAACACCAGCTTTCTCACAGATACATCACCTTCCCCCCCCCACATCAGACCTCTTCTCCCAGAAATACCAGGACTCTGCTGAATATTTCCCATTTCCTCCGGAACATACAGCATTACACTCCGCAAAAGGACAGTTTCTTTCAGAAATGTGGCATTTTATCACAGATACACCATTTTTATGCCCAGTAGAGCTCCTTTTCTCCCAGAAATAGCACTGCTCTTAGGAAGAGCTCCCATTTTCTAACCAAAATGCTGCTTTACACTCCTCAAGATCACACTTACCCCCATCAAGATGGCAGTGTCACAGAAATACCAGCTTCTGCCCCCAAAATGGGACTTTGGCTCTCCAAAACAAGACATTTTCTCCCAGAAATACCAGGACTCTTAGAAATACCTCACGTTTCATCTCAAGAATACTGCTTTCCACTCCTCAAGATCACACTGACTCCCATCACAATGGCCTTTTCTCCCACATACACCAGCTTTCTCCCAAATACACGACATTTTCTCCCACATACACCCGTTTTCTCCCAAAGATGGGACATATTCTCCCAGAAATGCCAGCTTATTCTTTAACAAACGGCCTTTTTTCCCCAAAATACCAGCCTTTTCCCTCTCTAGCATCTGTTTCCTCACCAATACCTGGCATTTTCTCCCAGAAACACCAGCTTTCTCACAGATACATCACCTTCCCCCCCCCACATCAGACCTCTTCTCCCAGAAATACCAGGACTCTGCTGAATATTTCCCATTTCCTCCGGAACATACAGCATTACACTCCGCAAGAGGACAGTTTCTTTCAGAAATGTGGCATTTTATCACAGATACACCATTTTTATGCCCAGTAGAGCTCCTTTTCTCCCAGAAATAGCACTGCTCTTAGGAAGAGCTCCCATTTTCTAACCAAAATGCTGCTTTACACTCCTCAAGATCACACTTACCCCCATCAAGATGGCAGTGTCACAGAAATACCAGCTTCTGCCCCCAAAATGGGACTTTGGCTCTCCAAAACAAGACATTTTCTCCCAGAAATACCAGGACTCTTAGAAATACCTCACGTTTCATCTCAAGAATACTGCTTTCCACTCCTCAAGATCACACTGACTCCCATCACAATGGCCTTTTCTCCCACATACACCAGCTTTCTCCCAAATACACGACATTTTCTCCCACATACACCCGTTTTCTCCCAAAGATGGGACATATTCTCCCAGAAATGCCAGCTTATTCTTTAACAAACGGCCTTTTTTCCCCAAAATACCAGCCTTTTCCCTCTCTAGCATCTGTTTCCTCACCAATACCTGGCATTTTCTCCCAGAAACACCAGCTTTCTCACAGATACATCACCTTCCCCCCCCCACATCAGACCTCTTCTCCCAGAAATACCAGGACTCTGCTGAATATTTCCCATTTCCTCCGGAACATACAGCATTACACTCCGCAAGAGGACAGTTTCTTACAGAAATGTGGCATTTTATCACAGATACACCATTTTTATGCCCAGTAGAGCTCCTTTTCTCCCAGAAATAGCACTGCTCTTAGGAAGAGCTCCCATTTTCTAACCAAAATGCTGCTTTACACTCCTCAAGATCACGCTTACCCCCATCAAGATGGCAGTGTCACAGAAATACCAGCTTCTGCCCCCAAAATGGGACTTTGGCTCTCCAAAACAAGACATTTTCTCCCAGAAATACCAGGACTCTTAGAAATACCTCACGTTTCATCTCAAGAATACTGCTTTCCACTCCTCAAGATCACACTGACTCCCATCACAATGGCCTTTTCTCCCACATACACCAGCTTTCTCCCAAATACACGACATTTTCTCCCACATACACCCGTTTTCTCCCAAAGATGGGACATATTCTCCCAGAAATGCCAGCTTATTCTTTAACAAACGGCCTTTTTTCCCCAAAATACCAGCCTTTTCCCTCTCTAGCATCTGTTTCCTCACCAATACCTGGCATTTTCTCCCAGAAACACCAGCTTTCTCACAGATACATCACCTTCCCCCCCCCACATCAGACCTCTTCTCCCAGAAATACCAGGACTCTGCTGAATATTTCCCATTTCCTCCGGAACATACAGCATTACACTCCGCAAGAGGACAGTTTCTTACAGAAATGTGGCATTTTATCACAGATACACCATTTTTATGCCCAGTAGAGCTCCTTTTCTCCCAGAAATAGCACTGCTCTTAGGAAGAGCTCCCATTTTCTAACCAAAATGCTGCTTTACACTCCTCAAGATCACGCTTACCCCCATCAAGATGGCAGTGTCACAGAAATACCAGCTTCTGCCCCCAAAATGGGACTTTGGCTCTCCAAAACAAGACATTTTCTCCCAGAAATACCAGGACTCTTAGAAATACCTCACGTTTCATCTCAAGAATACTGCTTTCCACTCCTCAAGATCACACTGACTCCCATCACAATGGCCTTTTCTCCCACATACACCAGCTTTCTCCCAAATACACGACATTTTCTCCCACATACACCCGTTTTCTCCCAAAGATGGGACATATTCTCCCAGAAATGCCAGCTTATTCTTTAAAAAACGGCCTTTTTTCCCCAAAATACCAGCCTTTTCCCTCTCTAGCATCTGTTTCCTCACCAATACCTGGCATTTTCTCCCAGAAACACCAGCTTTCTCACAGATACATCACCTTCCCCCCCCCACATCAGACCTCTTCTCCCAGAAATACCAGGACTCTGCTGAATATTTCCCATTTCCTCCGGAACATACAGCATTACACTCCGCAAGAGGACAGTTTCTTTCAGAAATGTGGCATTTTATCACAGATACACCATTTTTATGCCCAGTAGAGCTCCTTTTCTCCCAGAAATAGCACTGCTCTTAGGAAGAGCTCCCATTTTCTAACCAAAATGCTGCTTTACACTCCTCAAGATCACACTTACCCCCATCAAGATGGCAGTGTCACAGAAATACCAGCTTCTGCCCCCAAAATGGGACTTTGGCTCTCCAAAACAAGACATTTTCTCCCAGAAATACCAGGACTCTTAGAAATACCTCACGTTTCATCTCAAGAATACTGCTTTCCACTCCTCAAGATCACACTGACTCCCATCACAATGGCCTTTTCTCCCACATACACCAGCTTTCTCCCAAATACACGACATTTTCTCCCACATACACCCGTTTTCTCCCAAAGATGGGACATATTCTCCCAGAAATGCCAGCTTATTCTTTAACAAACGGCCTTTTTTCCCCAAAATACCAGCCTTTTCCCTCTCTAGCATCTGTTTCCTCACCAATACCTGGCATTTTCTCCCAGAAACACCAGCTTTCTCACAGATACATCACCTTCCCCCCCCCACATCAGACCTCTTCTCCCAGAAATACCAGGACTCTGCTGAATATTTCCCATTTCCTCCGGAACATACAGCATTACACTCCGCAAGAGGACAGCTTCTTTCAGAAATGTGGCATTTTATCACAGATACACCATTTTTATGCCCAGTAGAGCTCCTTTTCTCCCAGAAATAGCACTGCTCTTAGGAAGAGCTCCCATTTTCTAACCAAAATGCTGCTTTACACTCCTCAAGATCACGCTTACCCCCATCAAGATGGCAGTGTCACAGAAATACCAGCTTCTGCCCCCAAAATGGGACTTTGGCTCTCCAAAACAAGACATTTTCTCCCAGAAATACCAGGACTCTTAGAAATACCTCACGTTTCATCTCAAGAATACTGCTTTCCACTCCTCAAGATCACACTGACTCCCATCACAATGGCCTTTTCTCCCACATACACCAGCTTTCTCCCAAATACACGACATTTTCTCCCACATACACCCGTTTTCTCCCAAAGATGGGACATATTCTCCCAGAAATGCCAGCTTATTCTTTAAAAAACGGCCTTTTTTCCCCAAAATACCAGCCTTTTCCCTCTCTAGCATCTGTTTCCTCACCAATACCTGGCATTTTCTCCCAGAAACACCAGCTTTCTCACAGATACATCACCTTCCCCCCCCCACATCAGACCTCTTCTCCCAGAAATACCAGGACTCTGCTGAATATTTCCCATTTCCTCCGGAACATACAGCATTACACTCCGCAAGAGGACAGTTTCTTTCAGAAATGTGGCATTTTATCACAGATACACCATTTTTATGCCCAGTAGAGCTCCTTTTCTCCCAGAAATAGCACTGCTCTTAGGAAGAGCTCCCATTTTCTAACCAAAATGCTGCTTTACACTCCTCAAGATCACGCTTACCCCCATCAAGATGGCAGTGTCACAGAAATACCAGCTTCTGCCCCCAAAATGGGACTTTGGCTCTCCAAAACAAGACATTTTCTCCCAGAAATACCAGGACTCTTAGAAATACCTCACGTTTCATCTCAAGAATACTGCTTTCCACTCCTCAAGATCACACTGACTCCCATCACAATGGCCTTTTCTCCCACATACACCAGCTTTCTCCCAAATACACGACATTTTCTCCCACATACACCCGTTTTCTCCCAAAGATGGGACATATTCTCCCAGAAATGCCAGCTTATTCTTTAAAAAACGGCCTTTTTTCCCCAAAATACCAGCCTTTTCCCTCTCTAGCATCTGTTTCCTCACCAATACCTGGCATTTTCTCCCAGAAACACCAGCTTTCTCACAGATACATCACCTTCCCCCCCCCACATCAGACCTCTTCTCCCAGAAATACCAGGACTCTGCTGAATATTTCCCATTTCCTCCGGAACATACAGCATTACACTCCGCAAGAGGACAGTTTCTTTCAGAAATGTGGCATTTTATCACAGATACACCATTTTTATGCCCAGTAGAGCTCCTTTTCTCCCAGAAATAGCACTGCTCTTAGGAAGAGCTCCCATTTTCTAACCAAAATGCTGCTTTTCACTCCTCAAGATCACACTTACCCCCATCAAGATGGCAGTGTCACAGAAATACCAGCTTCTGCCCCCAAAATGGGACTTTGGCTCTCCAAAACAAGACATTTTCTCCCAGAAATACCAGGACTCTTAGAAATACCTCACGTTTCATCTCAAGAATACTGCTTTCCACTCCTCAAGATCACACTGACTCCCATCACAATGGCCTTTTCTCCCACATACACCAGCTTTCTCCCAAATACACGACATTTTCTCCCACATACACCCGTTTTCTCCCAAAGATGGGACATATTCTCCCAGAAATGCCAGCTTATTCTTTAACAAACGGCCTTTTTTCCCCAAAATACCAGCCTTTTCCCTCTCTAGCATCTGTTTCCTCACCAATACCTGGCATTTTCTCCCAGAAACACCAGCTTTCTCACAGATACATCACCTTCCCCCCCCCACATCAGACCTCTTCTCCCAGAAATACCAGGACTCTGCTGAATATTTCCCATTTCCTCCGGAACATACAGCATTACACTCCGCAAGAGGACAGTTTCTTTCAGAAATGTGGCATTTTATCACAGATACACCATTTTTATGCCCAGTAGAGCTCCTTTTCTCCCAGAAATAGCACTGCTCTTAGGAAGAGCTCCCATTTTCTAACCAAAATGCTGCTTTACACTCCTCAAGATCACGCTTACCCCCATCAAGATGGCAGTGTCACAGAAATACCAGCTTCTGCCCCCAAAATGGGACTTTGGCTCTCCAAAACAAGACATTTTCTCCCAGAAATACCAGGACTCTTAGAAATACCTCACGTTTCATCTCAAGAATACTGCTTTCCACTCCTCAAGATCACACTGACTCCCATCACAATGGCCTTTTCTCCCACATACACCAGCTTTCTCCCAAATACACGACATTTTCTCCCACATACACCCGTTTTCTCCCAAAGATGGGACATATTCTCCCAGAAATGCCAGCTTATTCTTTAACAAACGGCCTTTTTTCCCCAAAATACCAGCCTTTTCCCTCTCTAGCATCTGTTTCCTCACCAATACCTGGCATTTTCTCCCAGAAACACCAGCTTTCTCACAGATACATCACCTTCCCCCCCCCACATCAGACCTCTTCTCCCAGAAATACCAGGACTCTGCTGAATATTTCCCATTTCCTCCGGAACATACAGCATTACACTCCGCAAGAGGACAGTTTCTTTCAGAAATGTGGCATTTTATCACAGATACACCATTTTTATGCCCAGTAGAGCTCCTTTTCTCCCAGAAATAGCACTGCTCTTAGGAAGAGCTCCCATTTTCTAACCAAAATGCTGCTTTACACTCCTCAAGATCACACTTACCCCCATCAAGATGGCAGTGTCACAGAAATACCAGCTTCTGCCCCCAAAATGGGACTTTGGCTCTCCAAAACAAGACATTTTCTCCCAGAAATACCAGGACTCTTAGAAATACCTCACGTTTCATCTCAAGAATACTGCTTTCCACTCCTCAAGATCACACTGACTCCCATCACAATGGCCTTTTCTCCCACATACACCAGCTTTCTCCCAAATACACGACATTTTCTCCCACATACACCCGTTTTCTCCCAAAGATGGGACATATTCTCCCAGAAATGCCAGCTTATTCTTTAACAAACGGCCTTTTTTCCCCAAAATACCAGCCTTTTCCCTCTCTAGCATCTGTTTCCTCACCAATACCTGGCATTTTCTCCCAGAAACACCAGCTTTCTCACAGATACATCACCTTCCCCCCCCCACATCAGACCTCTTCTCCCAGAAATACCAGGACTCTGCTGAATATTTCCCATTTCCTCCGGAACATACAGCATTACACTCCGCAAGAGGACAGTTTCTTTCAGAAATGTGGCATTTTATCACAGATACACCATTTTTATGCCCAGTAGAGCTCCTTTTCTCCCAGAAATAGCACTGCTCTTAGGAAGAGCTCCCATTTTCTAACCAAAATGCTGCTTTACACTCCTCAAGATCACACTTACCCCCATCAAGATGGCAGTGTCACAGAAATACCAGCTTCTGCCCCCAAAATGGGACTTTGGCTCTCCAAAACAAGACATTTTCTCCCAGAAATACCAGGACTCTTAGAAATACCTCACGTTTCATCTCAAGAATACTGCTTTCCACTCCTCAAGATCACACTGACTCCCATCACAATGGCCTTTTCTCCCACATACACCAGCTTTCTCCCAAATACACGACATTTTCTCCCACATACACCCGTTTTCTCCCAAAGATGGGACATATTCTCCCAGAAATGCCAGCTTATTCTTTAAAAAACAGCCTTTTTTCCCCAAAATACCAGCCTTTTCCCTCTCTAGCATCTGTTTCCTCACCAATACCTGGCATTTTCTCCCAGAAACACCAGCTTTCTCACAGATACATCACCTTCCCCCCCCCCACATCAGACCTCTTCTCCCAGAAATACCAGGACTCTGCTGAATATTTCCCATTTCCTCCGGAACATACAGCATTACACTCCGCAAGAGGACAGTTTCTTTCAGAAATGTGGCATTTTATCACAGATACACCATTTTTATGCCCAGTAGAGCTCCTTTTCTCCCAGAAATAGCACTGCTCTTAGGAAGAGCTCCCATTTTCTAACCAAAATGCTGCTTTACACTCCTCAAGATCACGCTTACCCCCATCAAGATGGCAGTGTCACAGAAATACCAGCTTCTGCCCCCAAAATGGGACTTTGGCTCTCCAAAACAAGACATTTTCTCCCAGAAATACCAGGACTCTTAGAAATACCTCACGTTTCATCTCAAGAATACTGCTTTCCACTCCTCAAGATCACACTGACTCCCATCACAATGGCCTTTTCTCCCACATACACCAGCTTTCTCCCAAATACACGACATTTTCTCCCACATACACCCGTTTTCTCCCAAAGATGGGACATATTCTCCCAGAAATGCCAGCTTATTCTTTAAAAAACGGCCTTTTTTCCCCAAAATACCAGCCTTTTCCCTCTCTAGCATCTGTTTCCTCACCAATACCTGGCATTTTCTCCCAGAAACACCAGCTTTCTCACAGATACATCACCTTCCCCCCCCCACATCAGACCTCTTCTCCCAGAAATACCAGGACTCTGCTGAATATTTCCCATTTCCTCCGGAACATACAGCATTACACTCCGCAAGAGGACAGTTTCTTTCAGAAATGTGGCATTTTATCACAGATACACCATTTTTATGCCCAGTAGAGCTCCTTTTCTCCCAGAAATAGCACTGCTCTTAGGAAGAGCTCCCATTTTCTAACCAAAATGCTGCTTTACACTCCTCAAGATCACACTTACCCCCATCAAGATGGCAGTGTCACAGAAATACCAGCTTCTGCCCCCAAAATGGGACTTTGGCTCTCCAAAACAAGACATTTTCTCCCAGAAATACCAGGACTCTTAGAAATACCTCACGTTTCATCTCAAGAATACTGCTTTCCACTCCTCAAGATCACACTGACTCCCATCACAATGGCCTTTTCTCCCACATACACCAGCTTTCTCCCAAATACACGACATTTTCTCCCACATACACCCGTTTTCTCCCAAAGATGGGACATATTCTCCCAGAAATGCCAGCTTATTCTTTAACAAACGGCCTTTTTTCCCCAAAATACCAGCCTTTTCCCTCTCTAGCATCTGTTTCCTCACCAATACCTGGCATTTTCTCCCAGAAACACCAGCTTTCTCACAGATACATCACCTTCCCCCCCCCACATCAGACCTCTTCTCCCAGAAATACCAGGACTCTGCTGAATATTTCCCATTTCCTCCGGAACATACAGCATTACACTCCGCAAGAGGACAGTTTCTTTCAGAAATGTGGCATTTTATCACAGATACACCATTTTTATGCCCAGTAGAGCTCCTTTTCTCCCAGAAATAGCACTGCTCTTAGGAAGAGCTCCCATTTTCTAACCAAAATGCTGCTTTACACTCCTCAAGATCACGCTTACCCCCATCAAGATGGCAGTGTCACAGAAATACCAGCTTCTGCCCCCAAAATGGGACTTTGGCTCTCCAAAACAAGACATTTTCTCCCAGAAATACCAGGACTCTTAGAAATACCTCACGTTTCATCTCAAGAATACTGCTTTCCACTCCTCAAGATCACACTGACTCCCATCACAATGGCCTTTTCTCCCACATACACCAGCTTTCTCCCAAATACACGACATTTTCTCCCACATACACCCGTTTTCTCCCAAAGATGGGACATATTCTCCCAGAAATGCCAGCTTATTCTTTAAAAAACGGCCTTTTTTCCCCAAAATACCAGCCTTTTCCCTCTCTAGCATCTGTTTCCTCACCAATACCTGGCATTTTCTCCCAGAAACACCAGCTTTCTCACAGATACATCACCTTCCCCCCCCCACATCAGACCTCTTCTCCCAGAAATACCAGGACTCTGCTGAATATTTCCCATTTCCTCCGGAACATACAGCATTACACTCCGCAAGAGGACAGTTTCTTTCAGAAATGTGGCATTTTATCACAGATACACCATTTTTATGCCCAGTAGAGCTCCTTTTCTCCCAGAAATAGCACTGCTCTTAGGAAGAGCTCCCATTTTCTAACCAAAATGCTGCTTTACACTCCTCAAGATCACACTTACCCCCATCAAGATGGCAGTGTCACAGAAATACCAGCTTCTGCCCCCAAAATGGGACTTTGGCTCTCCAAAACAAGACATTTTCTCCCAGAAATACCAGGACTCTTAGAAATACCTCACGTTTCATCTCAAGAATACTGCTTTCCACTCCTCAAGATCACACTGACTCCCATCACAATGGCCTTTTCTCCCACATACACCAGCTTTCTCCCAAATACACGACATTTTCTCCCACATACACCCGTTTTCTCCCAAAGATGGGACATATTCTCCCAGAAATGCCAGCTTATTCTTTAACAAACGGCCTTTTTTCCCCAAAATACCAGCCTTTTCCCTCTCTAGCATCTGTTTCCTCACCAATACCTGGCATTTTCTCCCAGAAACACCAGCTTTCTCACAGATACATCACCTTCCCCCCCCCACATCAGACCTCTTCTCCCAGAAATACCAGGACTCTGCTGAATATTTCCCATTTCCTCCGGAACATACAGCATTACACTCCGCAAGAGGACAGTTTCTTTCAGAAATGTGGCATTTTATCACAGATACACCATTTTTATGCCCAGTAGAGCTCCTTTTCTCCCAGAAATAGCACTGCTCTTAGGAAGAGCTCCCATTTTCTAACCAAAATGCTGCTTTACACTCCTCAAGATCACACTTACCCCCATCAAGATGGCAGTGTCACAGAAATACCAGCTTCTGCCCCCAAAATGGGACTTTGGCTCTCCAAAACAAGACATTTTCTCCCAGAAATACCAGGACTCTTAGAAATACCTCACGTTTCATCTCAAGAATACTGCTTTCCACTCCTCAAGATCACACTGACTCCCATCACAATGGCCTTTTCTCCCACATACACCAGCTTTCTCCCAAATACACGACATTTTCTCCCACATACACCCGTTTTCTCCCAAAGATGGGACATATTCTCCCAGAAATGCCAGCTTATTCTTTAAAAAACGGCCTTTTTTCCCCAAAATACCAGCCTTTTCCCTCTCTAGCATCTGTTTCCTCACCAATACCTGGCATTTTCTCCCAGAAACACCAGCTTTCTCACAGATACATCACCTTCCCCCCCCCACATCAGACCTCTTCTCCCAGAAATACCAGGACTCTGCTGAATATTTCCCATTTCCTCCGGAACATACAGCATTACACTCCGCAAGAGGACAGTTTCTTTCAGAAATGTGGCATTTTATCACAGATACACCATTTTTATGCCCAGTAGAGCTCCTTTTCTCCCAGAAATAGCACTGCTCTTAGGAAGAGCTCCCATTTTCTAACCAAAATGCTGCTTTACACTCCTCAAGATCACGCTTACCCCCATCAAGATGGCAGTGTCACAGAAATACCAGCTTCTGCCCCCAAAATGGGACTTTGGCTCTCCAAAACAAGACATTTTCTCCCAGAAATACCAGGACTCTTAGAAATACCTCACGTTTCATCTCAAGAATACTGCTTTCCACTCCTCAAGATCACACTGACTCCCATCACAATGGCCTTTTCTCCCACATACACCAGCTTTCTCCCAAATACACGACATTTTCTCCCACATACACCCGTTTTCTCCCAAAGATGGGACATATTCTCCCAGAAATGCCAGCTTATTCTTTAAAAAACGGCCTTTTTTCCCCAAAATACCAGCCTTTTCCCTCTCTAGCATCTGTTTCCTCACCAATACCTGGCATTTTCTCCCAGAAACACCAGCTTTCTCACAGATACATCACCTTCCCCCCCCCACATCAGACCTCTTCTCCCAGAAATACCAGGACTCTGCTGAATATTCCCCATTTCCTCCGGAACATACAGCATTACACTCCGCAAGAGGACAGTTTCTTTCAGAAATGTGGCATTTTATCACAGATACACCATTTTTATGCCCAGTAGAGCTCCTTTTCTCCCAGAAATAGCACTGCTCTTAGGAAGAGCTCCCATTTTCTAACCAAAATGCTGCTTTACACTCCTCAAGATCACACTTACCCCCATCAAGATGGCAGTGTCACAGAAATACCAGCTTCTGCCCCCAAAATGGGACTTTGGCTCTCCAAAACAAGACATTTTCTCCCAGAAATACCAGGACTCTTAGAAATACCTCACGTTTCATCTCAAGAATACTGCTTTCCACTCCTCAAGATCACACTGACTCCCATCACAATGGCCTTTTCTCCCACATACACCAGCTTTCTCCCAAATACACGACATTTTCTCCCACATACACCCGTTTTCTCCCAAAGATGGGACATATTCTCCCAGAAATGCCAGCTTATTCTTTAACAAACGGCCTTTTTTCCCCAAAATACCAGCCTTTTCCCTCTCTAGCATCTGTTTCCTCACCAATACCTGGCATTTTCTCCCAGAAACACCAGCTTTCTCACAGATACATCACCTTCCCCCCCCCACATCAGACCTCTTCTCCCAGAAATACCAGGACTCTGCTGAATATTTCCCATTTCCTCCGGAACATACAGCATTACACTCCGCAAGAGGACAGTTTCTTTCAGAAATGTGGCATTTTATCACAGATACACCATTTTTATGCCCAGTAGAGCTCCTTTTCTCCCAGAAATAGCACTGCTCTTAGGAAGAGCTCCCATTTTCTAACCAAAATGCTGCTTTACACTCCTCAAGATCACACTTACCCCCATCAAGATGGCAGTGTCACAGAAATACCAGCTTCTGCCCCCAAAATGGGACTTTGGCTCTCCAAAACAAGACATTTTCTCCCAGAAATACCAGGACTCTTAGAAATACCTCACGTTTCATCTCAAGAATACTGCTTTCCACTCCTCAAGATCACACTGACTCCCATCACAATGGCCTTTTCTCCCACATACACCAGCTTTCTCCCAAATACACGACATTTTCTCCCACATACACCCGTTTTCTCCCAAAGATGGGACATATTCTCCCAGAAATGCCAGCTTATTCTTTAACAAACGGCCTTTTTTCCCCAAAATACCAGCCTTTTCCCTCTCTAGCATCTGTTTCCTCACCAATACCTGGCATTTTCTCCCAGAAACACCAGCTTTCTCACAGATACATCACCTTCCCCCCCCCACATCAGACCTCTTCTCCCAGAAATACCAGGACTCTGCTGAATATTTCCCATTTCCTCCGGAACATACAGCATTACACTCCGCAAGAGGACAGCTTCTTTCAGAAATGTGGCATTTTATCACAGATACACCATTTTTATGCCCAGTAGAGCTCCTTTTCTCCCAGAAATAGCACTGCTCTTAGGAAGAGCTCCCATTTTCTAACCAAAATGCTGCTTTTCACTCCTCAAGATCACACTTACCCCCATCAAGATGGCAGTGTCACAGAAATACCAGCTTCTGCCCCCAAAATGGGACTTTGGCTCTCCAAAACAAGACATTTTCTCCCAGAAATACCAGGACTCTTAGAAATACCTCACGTTTCATCTCAAGAATACTGCTTTCCACTCCTCAAGATCACACTGACTCCCATCACAATGGCCTTTTCTCCCACATACACCAGCTTTCTCCCAAATACACGACATTTTCTCCCACATACACCCGTTTTCTCCCAAAGATGGGACATAGTCTCCCAGAAATGCCAGCTTATTCTTTAACAAACGGCCTTTTTTCCCCAAAATACCAGCCTTTTCCCTCTCTAGCATCTGTTTCCTCACCAATACCTGGCATTTTCTCCCAGAAACACCAGCTTTCTCACAGATACATCACCTTCCCCCCCCCACATCAGACCTCTTCTCCCAGAAATACCAGGACTCTGCTGAATATTTCCCATTTCCTCCGGAACATACAGCATTACACTCCGCAAGAGGACAGCTTCTTTCAGAAATGTGGCATTTTATCACAGATACACCATTTTTATGCCCAGTAGAGCTCCTTTTCTCCCAGAAATAGCACTGCTCTTAGGAAGAGCTCCCATTTTCTAACCAAAATGCTGCTTTTCACTCCTCAAGATCACACTTACCCCCATCAAGATGGCAGTGTCACAGAAATACCAGCTTCTGCCCCCAAAATGGGACTTTGGCTCTCCAAAACAAGACATTTTCTCCCAGAAATACCAGGACTCTTAGAAATACCTCACGTTTCATCTCAAGAATACTGCTTTCCACTCCTCAAGATCACACTGACTCCCATCACAATGGCCTTTTCTCCCACATACACCAGCTTTCTCCCAAATACACGACATTTTCTCCCACATACACCCGTTTTCTCCCAAAGATGGGACATAGTCTCCCAGAAATGCCAGCTTATTCTTTAACAAACGGCCTTTTTTCCCCAAAATACCAGCCTTTTCCCTCTCTAGCATCTGTTTCCTCACCAATACCTGGCATTTTCTCCCAGAAACACCAGCTTTCTCACAGATACATCACCTTCCCCCCCCCACATCAGACCTCTTCTCCCAGAAATACCAGGACTCTGCTGAATATTCCCCATTTCCTCCGGAACATACAGCATTACACTCCGCAAGAGGACAGTTTCTTTCAGAAATGTGGCATTTTATCACAGATACACCATTTTTATGCCCAGTAGAGCTCCTTTTCTCCCAGAAATAGCACTGCTCTTAGGAAGAGCTCCCATTTTCTAACCAAAATGCTGCTTTACACTCCTCAAGATCACACTTACCCCCATCAAGATGGCAGTGTCACAGAAATACCAGCTTCTGCCCCCAAAATGGGACTTTGGCTCTCCAAAACAAGACATTTTCTCCCAGAAATACCAGGACTCTTAGAAATACCTCACGTTTCATCTCAAGAATACTGCTTTCCACTCCTCAAGATCACACTGACTCCCATCACAATGGCCTTTTCTCCCACATACACCAGCTTTCTCCCAAATACACGACATTTTCTCCCACATACACCCGTTTTCTCCCAAAGATGGGACATATTCTCCCAGAAATGCCAGCTTATTCTTTAACAAACGGCCTTTTTTCCCCAAAATACCAGCCTTTTCCCTCTCTAGCATCTGTTTCCTCACCAATACCTGGCATTTTCTCCCAGAAACACCAGCTTTCTCACAGATACATCACCTTCCCCCCCCCACATCAGACCTCTTCTCCCAGAAATACCAGGACTCTGCTGAATATTTCCCATTTCCTCCGGAACATACAGCATTACACTCCGCAAGAGGACAGTTTCTTTCAGAAATGTGGCATTTTATCACAGATACACCATTTTTATGCCCAGTAGAGCTCCTTTTCTCCCAGAAATAGCACTGCTCTTAGGAAGAGCTCCCATTTTCTAACCAAAATGCTGCTTTACACTCCTCAAGATCACACTTACCCCCATCAAGATGGCAGTGTCACAGAAATACCAGCTTCTGCCCCCAAAATGGGACTTTGGCTCTCCAAAACAAGACATTTTCTCCCAGAAATACCAGGACTCTTAGAAATACCTCACGTTTCATCTCAAGAATACTGCTTTCCACTCCTCAAGATCACACTGACTCCCATCACAATGGCCTTTTCTCCCACATACACCAGCTTTCTCCCAAATACACGACATTTTCTCCCACATACACCCGTTTTCTCCCAAAGATGGGACATAGTCTCCCAGAAATGCCAGCTTATTCTTTAAAAAACGGCCTTTTTTCCCCAAAATACCAGCCTTTTCCCTCTCTAGCATCTGTTTCCTCACCAATACCTGGCATTTTCTCCCAGAAACACCAGCTTTCTCACAGATACATCACCTTCCCCCCCCCACATCAGACCTCTTCTCCCAGAAATACCAGGACTCTGCTGAATATTTCCCATTTCCTCCGGAACATACAGCATTACACTCCGCAAGAGGACAGCTTCTTTCAGAAATGTGGCATTTTATCACAGATACACCATTTTTATGCCCAGTAGAGCTCCTTTTCTCCCAGAAATAGCACTGCTCTTAGGAAGAGCTCCCATTTTCTAACCAAAATGCTGCTTTTCACTCCTCAAGATCACACTTACCCCCATCAAGATGGCAGTGTCACAGAAATACCAGCTTCTGCCCCCAAAATGGGACTTTGGCTCTCCAAAACAAGACATTTTCTCCCAGAAATACCAGGACTCTTAGAAATACCTCACGTTTCATCTCAAGAATACTGCTTTCCACTCCTCAAGATCACACTGACTCCCATCACAATGGCCTTTTCTCCCACATACACCAGCTTTCTCCCAAATACACGACATTTTCTCCCACATACACCCGTTTTCTCCCAAAGATGGGACATAGTCTCCCAGAAATGCCAGCTTATTCTTTAAAAAACGGCCTTTTTTCCCCAAAATACCAGCCTTTTCCCTCTCTAGCATCTGTTTCCTCACCAATACCTGGCATTTTCTCCCAGAAACACCAGCTTTCTCACAGATACATCACCTTCCCCCCCCCACATCAGACCTCTTCTCCCAGAAATACCAGGACTCTGCTGAATATTCCCCATTTCCTCCGGAACATACAGCATTACACTCCGCAAGAGGACAGTTTCTTTCAGAAATGTGGCATTTTATCACAGATACACCATTTTTATGCCCAGTAGAGCTCCTTTTCTCCCAGAAATAGCACTGCTCTTAGGAAGAGCTCCCATTTTCTAACCAAAATGCTGCTTTACACTCCTCAAGATCACACTTACCCCCATCAAGATGGCAGTGTCACAGAAATACCAGCTTCTGCCCCCAAAATGGGACTTTGGCTCTCCAAAACAAGACATTTTCTCCCAGAAATACCAGGACTCTTAGAAATACCTCACGTTTCATCTCAAGAATACTGCTTTCCACTCCTCAAGATCACACTGACTCCCATCACAATGGCCTTTTCTCCCACATACACCAGCTTTCTCCCAAATACACGACATTTTCTCCCACATACACCCGTTTTCTCCCAAAGATGGGACATATTCTCCCAGAAATGCCAGCTTATTCTTTAACAAACGGCCTTTTTTCCCCAAAATACCAGCCTTTTCCCTCTCTAGCATCTGTTTCCTCACCAATACCTGGCATTTTCTCCCAGAAACACCAGCTTTCTCACAGATACATCACCTTCCCCCCCCCACATCAGACCTCTTCTCCCAGAAATACCAGGACTCTGCTGAATATTTCCCATTTCCTCCGGAACATACAGCATTACACTCCGCAAGAGGACAGTTTCTTTCAGAAATGTGGCATTTTATCACAGATACACCATTTTTATGCCCAGTAGAGCTCCTTTTCTCCCAGAAATAGCACTGCTCTTAGGAAGAGCTCCCATTTTCTAACCAAAATGCTGCTTTACACTCCTCAAGATCACACTTACCCCCATCAAGATGGCAGTGTCACAGAAATACCAGCTTCTGCCCCCAAAATGGGACTTTGGCTCTCCAAAACAAGACATTTTCTCCCAGAAATACCAGGACTCTTAGAAATACCTCACGTTTCATCTCAAGAATACTGCTTTCCACTCCTCAAGATCACACTGACTCCCATCACAATGGCCTTTTCTCCCACATACACCAGCTTTCTCCCAAATACACGACATTTTCTCCCACATACACCCGTTTTCTCCCAAAGATGGGACATATTCTCCCAGAAATGCCAGCTTATTCTTTAACAAACGGCCTTTTTTCCCCAAAATACCAGCCTTTTCCCTCTCTAGCATCTGTTTCCTCACCAATACCTGGCATTTTCTCCCAGAAACACCAGCTTTCTCACAGATACATCACCTTCCCCCCCCCACATCAGACCTCTTCTCCCAGAAATACCAGGACTCTGCTGAATATTCCCCATTTCCTCCGGAACATACAGCATTACACTCCGCAAGAGGACAGTTTCTTTCAGAAATGTGGCATTTTATCACAGATACACCATTTTTATGCCCAGTAGAGCTCCTTTTCTCCCAGAAATAGCACTGCTCTTAGGAAGAGCTCCCATTTTCTAACCAAAATGCTGCTTTACACTCCTCAAGATCACACTTACCCCCATCAAGATGGCAGTGTCACAGAAATACCAGCTTCTGCCCCCAAAATGGGACTTTGGCTCTCCAAAACAAGACATTTTCTCCCAGAAATACCAGGACTCTTAGAAATACCTCACATTTCATCTCAAGAATACTGCTTTCCACTCCTCAAGATCACACTGACTCCCATCACAATGGCCTTTTCTCCCACATACACCAGCTTTCTCCCAAATACACGACATTTTCTCCCACATACACCCGTTTTCTCCCAAAGATGGGACATATTCTCCCAGAAATGCCAGCTTATTCTTTAAAAAACGGCCTTTTTTTCCCAAAATACCAGCTTTCTCACAAACACCTGTCATTTTCCAACCAAGTCTGCTACTATCTCCCAGAAACAGCCGGTTTCCGAGAAATACCTGACGTTTGCTCTCCCAAATACTACTTGACACTCCTCCAGAGGACATTGTCTCCCCTATTTACCACGTTGTCTCCCCAAGAGACCACTTGGCACACCAAAAAGACCACCGTTGCTCTCCAGTACAAGATCTTCTTTCCCACCGGTTCCCACTTTTCTCCCCCAGCTATGTCATTTCCTCCCAGAAATGCCACTTTTCCCTTGGAAATTTCACCTTCTCTTCCAAAAAGAGGAGATTTGCTCCCAGAAATACCCCTTCTCTTACAACTGCCACACGCTTTCTCCCCAAAAAGCCTCCATGACAATGCCAACTGGGACACTTGCAGCCAAGAAGAGGACACCTTCTCTCAGAAAGACCACTTTTCTCCCCAAGAGAGGAGATTTTCTCCCAATTGGATGACATTTGCTGTAAGAAAGACCTGTTTTCTTCCCTCAAGAGGACATTGTCTTTCCCACTGAGGACATTTTCTCCCAGAAGTGCCGCTACTCTGTGAAACACCTCCATTTCCTCCCAAATCTACTCCATGACACGCCTCAGGATGACACTTACTCCCCGATTTGGGGCATTTTCTCCCAGAAATACAACTTCTCTCCCAAAGGGATGGCCTTTTCCCTCTCTAGCATCTGTTTCCTCACCAATACCTGGCATTTTCTCCCAGAAACACCAGCTTTCTCACAGATACATCACCTTTCCCCCTCCACATCAGACCTCTTCTCCCAGAAATACCAGGACTCTGCTGAATATTTCCCATTTCCTCCGGAACATACAGCATTACACTCCGCAAGAGGACAGTTTCTTTCAGAAATGTGGCATTTTATCACAGATACACCATTTTTATGCCCAGTAGAGCTCCTTTTCTCCCAGAAATAGCACTGCTCTTAGGAAGAGCTCCCATTTTCTAACCAAAATGCTGCTTTACACTCCTCAAGATCACACTTACCCCCATCAAGATGGCAGTGTCACAGAAATACCAGCTTCTGCCCCCAAAATGGGACTTTGGCTCTCCAAAACAAGACATTTTCTCCCAGAAATACCAGGACTCTTAGAAATACCTCACGTTTCATCTCAAGAATACTGCTTTCCACTCCTCAAGATCACACTGACTCCCATCACAATGGCCTTTTCTCCCACATACACCAGCTTTCTCCCAAATACACGACATTTTCTCCCACATACACCCGTTTTCTCCCAAAGATGGGACATATTCTCCCAGAAATGCCAGCTTATTCTTTAAAAAACGGCCTTTTTTCCCCAAAATACCAGCCTTTTCCCTCTCTAGCATCTGTTTCCTCACCAATACCTGGCATTTTCTCCCAGAAACACCAGCTTTCTCACAGATACATCACCTTCCCCCCCCCACATCAGACCTCTTCTCCCAGAAATACCAGGACTCTGCTGAATATTTCCCATTTCCTCCGGAACATACAGCATTACACTCCGCAAGAGGACAGTTTCTTTCAGAAATGTGGCATTTTATCACAGATACACCATTTTTATGCCCAGTAGAGCTCCTTTTCTCCCAGAAATAGCACTGCTCTTAGGAAGAGCTCCCATTTTCTAACCAAAATGCTGCTTTACACTCCTCAAGATCACACTTACCCCCATCAAGATGGCAGTGTCACAGAAATACCAGCTTCTGCCCCCAAAATGGGACTTTGGCTCTCCAAAACAAGACATTTTCTCCCAGAAATACCAGGACTCTTAGAAATACCTCACGTTTCATCTCAAGAATACTGCTTTCCACTCCTCAAGATCACACTGACTCCCATCACAATGGCCTTTTCTCCCACATACACCAGCTTTCTCCCAAATACACGACATTTTCTCCCACATACACCCGTTTTCTCCCAAAGATGGGACATAGTCTCCCAGAAATGCCAGCTTATTCTTTAACAAACGGCCTTTTTTCCCCAAAATACCAGCCTTTTCCCTCTCTAGCATCTGTTTCCTCACCAATACCTGGCATTTTCTCCCAGAAACACCAGCTTTCTCACAGATACATCACCTTCCCCCCCCCACATCAGACCTCTTCTCCCAGAAATACCAGGACTCTGCTGAATATTTCCCATTTCCTCCGGAACATACAGCATTACACTCCGCAAGAGGACAGTTTCTTTCAGAAATGTGGCATTTTATCACAGATACACCATTTTTATGCCCAGTAGAGCTCCTTTTCTCCCAGAAATAGCACTGCTCTTAGGAAGAGCTCCCATTTTCTAACCAAAATGCTGCTTTACACTCCTCAAGATCACACTTACCCCCATCAAGATGGCAGTGTCACAGAAATACCAGCTTCTGCCCCCAAAATGGGACTTTGGCTCTCCAAAACAAGACATTTTCTCCCAGAAATACCAGGACTCTTAGAAATACCTCACGTTTCATCTCAAGAATACTGCTTTCCACTCCTCAAGATCACACTGACTCCCATCACAATGGCCTTTTCTCCCACATACACCAGCTTTCTCCCAAATACACGACATTTTCTCCCACATACACCCGTTTTCTCCCAAAGATGGGACATAGTCTCCCAGAAATGCCAGCTTATTCTTTAACAAACGGCCTTTTTTCCCCAAAATACCAGCCTTTTCCCTCTCTAGCATCTGTTTCCTCACCAATACCTGGCATTTTCTCCCAGAAACACCAGCTTTCTCACAGATACATCACCTTCCCCCCCCCACATCAGACCTCTTCTCCCAGAAATACCAGGACTCTGCTGAATATTTCCCATTTCCTCCGGAACATACAGCATTACACTCCGCAAGAGGACAGCTTCTTTCAGAAATGTGGCATTTTATCACAGATACACCATTTTTATGCCCAGTAGAGCTCCTTTTCTCCCAGAAATAGCACTGCTCTTAGGAAGAGCTCCCATTTTCTAACCAAAATGCTGCTTTACACTCCTCAAGATCACGCTTACCCCCATCAAGATGGCAGTGTCACAGAAATACCAGCTTCTGCCCCCAAAATGGGACTTTGGCTCTCCAAAACAAGACATTTTCTCCCAGAAATACCAGGACTCTTAGAAATACCTCACGTTTCATCTCAAGAATACTGCTTTCCACTCCTCAAGATCACACTGACTCCCATCACAATGGCCTTTTCTCCCACATACACCAGCTTTCTCCCAAATACACGACATTTTCTCCCACATACACCCGTTTTCTCCCAAAGATGGGACATATTCTCCCAGAAATGCCAGCTTATTCTTTAACAAACGGCCTTTTTTCCCCAAAATACCAGCCTTTTCCCTCTCTAGCATCTGTTTCCTCACCAATACCTGGCATTTTCTCCCAGAAACACCAGCTTTCTCACAGATACATCACCTTCCCCCCCCCACATCAGACCTCTTCTCCCAGAAATACCAGGACTCTGCTGAATATTTCCCATTTCCTCCGGAACATACAGCATTACACTCCGCAAGAGGACAGTTTCTTTCAGAAATGTGGCATTTTATCACAGATACACCATTTTTATGCCCAGTAGAGCTCCTTTTCTCCCAGAAATAGCACTGCTCTTAGGAAGAGCTCCCATTTTCTAACCAAAATGCTGCTTTACACTCCTCAAGATCACACTTACCCCCATCAAGATGGCAGTGTCACAGAAATACCAGCTTCTGCCCCCAAAATGGGACTTTGGCTCTCCAAAACAAGATATTTTCTCCCAGAAATACCAGGACTCTTAGAAATACCTCACGTTTCATCTCAAGAATACTGCTTTCCACTCCTCAAGATCACACTGACTCCCATCACAATGGCCTTTTCTCCCACATACACCAGCTTTCTCCCAAATACACGACATTTTCTCCCACATACACCCGTTTTCTCCCAAAGATGGGACATATTCTCCCAGAAATGCCAGCTTATTCTTTAACAAACGGCCTTTTTTCCCCAAAATACCAGCCTTTTCCCTCTCTAGCATCTGTTTCCTCACCAATACCTGGCATTTTCTCCCAGAAACACCAGCTTTCTCACAGATACATCACCTTCCCCCCCCCACATCAGACCTCTTCTCCCAGAAATACCAGGACTCTGCTGAATATTTCCCATTTCCTCCGGAACATACAGCATTACACTCCGCAAGAGGACAGTTTCTTTCAGAAATGTGGCATTTTATCACAGATACACCATTTTTATGCCCAGTAGAGCTCCTTTTCTCCCAGAAATAGCACTGCTCTTAGGAAGAGCTCCCATTTTCTAACCAAAATGCTGCTTTACACTCCTCAAGATCACGCTTACCCCCATCAAGATGGCAGTGTCACAGAAATACCAGCTTCTGCCCCCAAAATGGGACTTTGGCTCTCCAAAACAAGACATTTTCTCCCAGAAATACCAGGACTCTTAGAAATACCTCACGTTTCATCTCAAGAATACTGCTTTCCACTCCTCAAGATCACACTGACTCCCATCACAATGGCCTTTTCTCCCACATACACCAGCTTTCTCCCAAATACACGACATTTTCTCCCACATACACCCGTTTTCTCCCAAAGATGGGACATATTCTCCCAGAAATGCCAGCTTATTCTTTAAAAAACGGCCTTTTTTCCCCAAAATACCAGCCTTTTCCCTCTCTAGCATCTGTTTCCTCACCAATACCTGGCATTTTCTCCCAGAAACACCAGCTTTCTCACAGATACATCACCTTCCCCCCCCCACATCAGACCTCTTCTCCCAGAAATACCAGGACTCTGCTGAATATTTCCCATTTCCTCCGGAACATACAGCATTACACTCCGCAAGAGGACAGCTTCTTACAGAAATGTGGCATTTTATCACAGATACACCATTTTTATGCCCAGTAGAGCTCCTTTTCTCCCAGAAATAGCACTGCTCTTAGGAAGAGCTCCCATTTTCTAACCAAAATGCTGCTTTACACTCCTCAAGATCACGCTTACCCCCATCAAGATGGCAGTGTCACAGAAATACCAGCTTCTGCCCCCAAAATGGGACTTTGGCTCTCCAAAACAAGACATTTTCTCCCAGAAATACCAGGACTCTTAGAAATACCTCACGTTTCATCTCAAGAATACTGCTTTCCACTCCTCAAGATCACACTGACTCCCATCACAATGGCCTTTTCTCCCACATACACCAGCTTTCTCCCAAATACACGACATTTTCTCCCACATACACCCGTTTTCTCCCAAAGATGGGACATATTCTCCCAGAAATGCCAGCTTATTCTTTAACAAACGGCCTTTTTTCCCCAAAATACCAGCCTTTTCCCTCTCTAGCATCTGTTTCCTCACCAATACCTGGCATTTTCTCCCAGAAACACCAGCTTTCTCACAGATACATCACCTTCCCCCCCCCACATCAGACCTCTTCTCCCAGAAATACCAGGACTCTGCTGAATATTTCCCATTTCCTCCGGAACATACAGCATTACACTCCGCAAGAGGACAGCTTCTTTCAGAAATGTGGCATTTTATCACAGATACACCATTTTTATGCCCAGTAGAGCTCCTTTTCTCCCAGAAATAGCACTGCTCTTAGGAAGAGCTCCCATTTTCTAACCAAAATGCTGCTTTACACTCCTCAAGATCACACTTACCCCCATCAAGATGGCAGTGTCACAGAAATACCAGCTTCTGCCCCCAAAATGGGACTTTGGCTCTCCAAAACAAGATATTTTCTCCCAGAAATACCAGGACTCTTAGAAATACCTCACGTTTCATCTCAAGAATACTGCTTTCCACTCCTCAAGATCACACTGACTCCCATCACAATGGCCTTTTCTCCCACATACACCAGCTTTCTCCCAAATACACGACATTTTCTCCCACATACACCCGTTTTCTCCCAAAGATGGGACATATTCTCCCAGAAATGCCAGCTTATTCTTTAACAAACGGCCTTTTTTCCCCAAAATACCAGCCTTTTCCCTCTCTAGCATCTGTTTCCTCACCAATACCTGGCATTTTCTCCCAGAAACACCAGCTTTCTCACAGATACATCACCTTCCCCCCCCCACATCAGACCTCTTCTCCCAGAAATACCAGGACTCTGCTGAATATTTCCCATTTCCTCCGGAACATACAGCATTACACTCCGCAAGAGGACAGTTTCTTTCAGAAATGTGGCATTTTATCACAGATACACCATTTTTATGCCCAGTAGAGCTCCTTTTCTCCCAGAAATAGCACTGCTCTTAGGAAGAGCTCCCATTTTCTAACCAAAATGCTGCTTTACACTCCTCAAGATCACACTTACCCCCATCAAGATGGCAGTGTCACAGAAATACCAGCTTCTGCCCCCAAAATGGGACTTTGGCTCTCCAAAACAAGACATTTTCTCCCAGAAATACCAGGACTCTTAGAAATACCTCACGTTTCATCTCAAGAATACTGCTTTCCACTCCTCAAGATCACACTGACTCCCATCACAATGGCCTTTTCTCCCACATACACCAGCTTTCTCCCAAATACACGACATTTTCTCCCACATACACCCGTTTTCTCCCAAAGATGGGACATATTCTCCCAGAAATGCCAGCTTATTCTTTAAAAAACGGCCTTTTTTCCCCAAAATACCAGCCTTTTCCCTCTCTAGCATCTGTTTCCTCACCAATACCTGGCATTTTCTCCCAGAAACACCAGCTTTCTCACAGATACATCACCTTCCCCCCCCCCACATCAGACCTCTTCTCCCAGAAATACCAGGACTCTGCTGAATATTTCCCATTTCCTCCGGAACATACAGCATTACACTCCGCAAGAGGACAGTTTCTTTCAGAAATGTGGCATTTTATCACAGATACACCATTTTTATGCCCAGTAGAGCTCCTTTTCTCCCAGAAATAGCACTGCTCTTAGGAAGAGCTCCCATTTTCTAACCAAAATGCTGCTTTACACTCCTCAAGATCACACTTACCCCCATCAAGATGGCAGTGTCACAGAAATACCAGCTTCTGCCCCCAAAATGGGACTTTGGCTCTCCAAAACAAGACATTTTCTCCCAGAAATACCAGGACTCTTAGAAATACCTCACGTTTCATCTCAAGAATACTGCTTTCCACTCCTCAAGATCACACTGACTCCCATCACAATGGCCTTTTCTCCCACATACACCAGCTTTCTCCCAAATACACGACATTTTCTCCCACATACACCCGTTTTCTCCCAAAGATGGGACATATTCTCCCAGAAATGCCAGCTTATTCTTTAACAAACGGCCTTTTTTCCCCAAAATACCAGCCTTTTCCCTCTCTAGCATCTGTTTCCTCACCAATACCTGGCATTTTCTCCCAGAAACACCAGCTTTCTCACAGATACATCACCTTCCCCCCCCCACATCAGACCTCTTCTCCCAGAAATACCAGGACTCTGCTGAATATTTCCCATTTCCTCCGGAACATACAGCATTACACTCCGCAAGAGGACAGTTTCTTTCAGAAATGTGGCATTTTATCACAGATACACCATTTTTATGCCCAGTAGAGCTCCTTTTCTCCCAGAAATAGCACTGCTCTTAGGAAGAGCTCCCATTTTCTAACCAAAATGCTGCTTTACACTCCTCAAGATCACACTTACCCCCATCAAGATGGCAGTGTCACAGAAATACCAGCTTCTGCCCCCAAAATGGGACTTTGGCTCTCCAAAACAAGACATTTTCTCCCAGAAATACCAGGACTCTTAGAAATACCTCACGTTTCATCTCAAGAATACTGCTTTCCACTCCTCAAGATCACACTGACTCCCATCACAATGGCCTTTTCTCCCACATACACCAGCTTTCTCCCAAATACACGACATTTTCTCCCACATACACCCGTTTTCTCCCAAAGATGGGACATATTCTCCCAGAAATGCCAGCTTATTCTTTAAAAAACGGCCTTTTTTCCCCAAAATACCAGCCTTTTCCCTCTCTAGCATCTGTTTCCTCACCAATACCTGGCATTTTCTCCCAGAAACACCAGCTTTCTCACAGATACATCACCTTCCCCCCCCCCACATCAGACCTCTTCTCCCAGAAATACCAGGACTCTGCTGAATATTTCCCATTTCCTCCGGAACATACAGCATTACACTCCGCAAGAGGACAGTTTCTTTCAGAAATGTGGCATTTTATCACAGATACACCATTTTTATGCCCAGTAGAGCTCCTTTTCTCCCAGAAATAGCACTGCTCTTAGGAAGAGCTCCCATTTTCTAACCAAAATGCTGCTTTACACTCCTCAAGATCACACTTACCCCCATCAAGATGGCAGTGTCACAGAAATACCAGCTTCTGCCCCCAAAATGGGACTTTGGCTCTCCAAAACAAGACATTTTCTCCCAGAAATACCAGGACTCTTAGAAATACCTCACGTTTCATCTCAAGAATACTGCTTTCCACTCCTCAAGATCACACTGACTCCCATCACAATGGCCTTTTCTCCCACATACACCAGCTTTCTCCCAAATACACGACATTTTCTCCCACATACACCCGTTTTCTCCCAAACATGGGACATATTCTCCCAGAAATGCCAGCTTATTCTTTAAAAAACGGCCTTTTTTCCCCAAAATACCAGCCTTTTCCCTCTCTAGCATCTGTTTCCTCACCAATACCTGGCATTTTCTCCCAGAAACACCAGCTTTCTCACAGATACATCACCTTCCCCCCCCCACATCAGACCTCTTCTCCCAGAAATACCAGGACTCTGCTGAATATTTCCCATTTCCTCCGGAACATACAGCATTACACTCCGCAAGAGGACAGTTTCTTTCAGAAATGTGGCATTTTATCACAGATACACCATTTTTATGCCCAGTAGAGCTCCTTTTCTCCCAGAAATAGCACTGCTCTTAGGAAGAGCTCCCATTTTCTAACCAAAATGCTGCTTTACACTCCTCAAGATCACACTTACCCCCATCAAGATGGCAGTGTCACAGAAATACCAGCTTCTGCCCCCAAAATGGGACTTTGGCTCTCCAAAACAAGACATTTTCTCCCAGAAATACCAGGACTCTTAGAAATACCTCACGTTTCATCTCAAGAATACTGCTTTCCACTCCTCAAGATCACACTGACTCCCATCACAATGGCCTTTTCTCCCACATACACCAGCTTTCTCCCAAATACACGACATTTTCTCCCACATACACCCGTTTTCTCCCAAAGATGGGACATATTCTCCCAGAAATGCCAGCTTATTCTTTAAAAAACGGCCTTTTTTCCCCAAAATACCAGCCTTTTCCCTCTCTAGCATCTGTTTCCTCACCAATACCTGGCATTTTCTCCCAGAAACACCAGCTTTCTCACAGATACATCACCTTCCCCCCCCCACATCAGACCTCTTCTCCCAGAAATACCAGGACTCTGCTGAATATTTCCCATTTCCTCCGGAACATACAGCATTACACTCCGCAAGAGGACAGTTTCTTTCAGAAATGTGGCATTTTATCACAGATACACCATTTTTATGCCCAGTAGAGCTCCTTTTCTCCCAGAAATAGCACTGCTCTTAGGAAGAGCTCCCATTTTCTAACCAAAATGCTGCTTTACACTCCTCAAGATCACACTTACCCCCATCAAGATGGCAGTGTCACAGAAATACCAGCTTCTGCCCCCAAAATGGGACTTTGGCTCTCCAAAACAAGACATTTTCTCCCAGAAATACCAGGACTCTTAGAAATACCTCACGTTTCATCTCAAGAATACTGCTTTCCACTCCTCAAGATCACACTGACTCCCATCACAATGGCCTTTTCTCCCACATACACCAGCTTTCTCCCAAATACACGACATTTTCTCCCACATACACCCGTTTTCTCCCAAAGATGGGACATATTCTCCCAGAAATGCCAGCTTATTCTTTAACAAACGGCCTTTTTTCCCCAAAATACCAGCCTTTTCCCTCTCTAGCATCTGTTTCCTCACCAATACCTGGCATTTTCTCCCAGAAACACCAGCTTTCTCACAGATACATCACCTTCCCCCCCCCACATCAGACCTCTTCTCCCAGAAATACCAGGACTCTGCTGAATATTTCCCATTTCCTCCGGAACATACAGCATTACACTCCGCAAGAGGACAGCTTCTTTCAGAAATGTGGCATTTTATCACAGATACACCATTTTTATGCCCAGTAGAGCTCCTTTTCTCCCAGAAATAGCACTGCTCTTAGGAAGAGCTCCCATTTTCTAACCAAAATGCTGCTTTTCACTCCTCAAGATCACACTTACCCCCATCAAGATGGCAGTGTCACAGAAATACCAGCTTCTGCCCCCAAAATGGGACTTTGGCTCTCCAAAACAAGACATTTTCTCCCAGAAATACCAGGACTCTTAGAAATACCTCACGTTTCATCTCAAGAATACTGCTTTCCACTCCTCAAGATCACACTGACTCCCATCACAATGGCCTTTTCTCCCACATACACCAGCTTTCTCCCAAATACACGACATTTTCTCCCACATACACCCGTTTTCTCCCAAAGATGGGACATATTCTCCCAGAAATGCCAGCTTATTCTTTAACAAACGGCCTTTTTTCCCCAAAATACCAGCCTTTTCCCTCTCTAGCATCTGTTTCCTCACCAATACCTGGCATTTTCTCCCAGAAACACCAGCTTTCTCACAGATACATCACCTTCCCCCCCCCACATCAGACCTCTTCTCCCAGAAATACCAGGACTCTGCTGAATATTTCCCATTTCCTCCGGAACATACAGCATTACACTCCGCAAGAGGACAGCTTCTTTCAGAAATGTGGCATTTTATCACAGATACACCATTTTTATGCCCAGTAGAGCTCCTTTTCTCCCAGAAATAGCACTGCTCTTAGGAAGAGCTCCCATTTTCTAACCAAAATGCTGCTTTTCACTCCTCAAGATCGCACTTACCCCCATCAAGATGGCAGTGTCACAGAAATACCAGCTTCTGCCCCCAAAATGGGACTTTGGCTCTCCAAAACAAGACATTTTCTCCCAGAAATACCAGGACTCTTAGAAATACCTCACGTTTCATCTCAAGAATACTGCTTTCCACTCCTCAAGATCACACTGACTCCCATCACAATGGCCTTTTCTCCCACATACACCAGCTTTCTCCCAAATACACGACATTTTCTCCCACATACACCCGTTTTCTCCCAAAGATGGGACATATTCTCCCAGAAATGCCAGCTTATTCTTTAAAAAACGGCCTTTTTTCCCCAAAATACCAGCCTTTTCCCTCTCTAGCATCTGTTTCCTCACCAATACCTGGCATTTTCTCCCAGAAACACCAGCTTTCTCACAGATACATCACCTTCCCCCCCCCACATCAGACCTCTTCTCCCAGAAATACCAGGACTCTGCTGAATATTTCCCATTTCCTCCGGAACATACAGCATTACACTCCGCAAGAGGACAGCTTCTTTCAGAAATGTGGCATTTTATCACAGATACACCATTTTTATGCCCAGTAGAGCTCCTTTTCTCCCAGAAATAGCACTGCTCTTAGGAAGAGCTCCCATTTTCTAACCAAAATGCTGCTTTTCACTCCTCAAGATCACACTTACCCCCATCAAGATGGCAGTGTCACAGAAATACCAGCTTCTGCCCCCAAAATGGGACTTTGGCTCTCCAAAACAAGACATTTTCTCCCAGAAATACCAGGACTCTTAGAAATACCTCACGTTTCATCTCAAGAATACTGCTTTCCACTCCTCAAGATCACACTGACTCCCATCACAATGGCCTTTTCTCCCACATACACCAGCTTTCTCCCAAATACACGACATTTTCTCCCACATACACCCGTTTTCTCCCAAAGATGGGACATATTCTCCCAGAAATGCCAGCTTATTCTTTAACAAACGGCCTTTTTTCCCCAAAATACCAGCCTTTTCCCTCTCTAGCATCTGTTTCCTCACCAATACCTGGCATTTTCTCCCAGAAACACCAGCTTTCTCACAGATACATCACCTTCCCCCCCCCACATCAGACCTCTTCTCCCAGAAATACCAGGACTCTGCTGAATATTTCCCATTTCCTCCGGAACATACAGCATTACACTCCGCAAGAGGACAGCTTCTTTCAGAAATGTGGCATTTTATCACAGATACACCATTTTTATGCCCAGTAGAGCTCCTTTTCTCCCAGAAATAGCACTGCTCTTAGGAAGAGCTCCCATTTTCTAACCAAAATGCTGCTTTTCACTCCTCAAGATCGCACTTACCCCCATCAAGATGGCAGTGTCACAGAAATACCAGCTTCTGCCCCCAAAATGGGACTTTGGCTCTCCAAAACAAGACATTTTCTCCCAGAAATACCAGGACTCTTAGAAATACCTCACGTTTCATCTCAAGAATACTGCTTTCCACTCCTCAAGATCACACTGACTCCCATCACAATGGCCTTTTCTCCCACATACACCAGCTTTCTCCCAAATACACGACATTTTCTCCCACATACACCCGTTTTCTCCCAAAGATGGGACATATTCTCCCAGAAATGCCAGCTTATTCTTTAAAAAACGGCCTTTTTTCCCCAAAATACCAGCCTTTTCCCTCTCTAGCATCTGTTTCCTCACCAATACCTGGCATTTTCTCCCAGAAACACCAGCTTTCTCACAGATACATCACCTTCCCCCCCCCACATCAGACCTCTTCTCCCAGAAATACCAGGACTCTGCTGAATATTTCCCATTTCCTCCGGAACATACAGCATTACACTCCGCAAGAGGACAGTTTCTTTCAGAAATGTGGCATTTTATCACAGATACACCATTTTTATGCCCAGTAGAGCTCCTTTTCTCCCAGAAATAGCACTGCTCTTAGGAAGAGCTCCCATTTTCTAACCAAAATGCTGCTTTACACTCCTCAAGATCACACTTACCCCCATCAAGATGGCAGTGTCACAGAAATACCAGCTTCTGCCCCCAAAATGGGACTTTGGCTCTCCAAAACAAGACATTTTCTCCCAGAAATACCAGGACTCTTAGAAATACCTCACGTTTCATCTCAAGAATACTGCTTTCCACTCCTCAAGATCACACTGACTCCCATCACAATGGCCTTTTCTCCCACATACACCAGCTTTCTCCCAAATACACGACATTTTCTCCCACATACACCCGTTTTCTCCCAAAGATGGGACATATTCTCCCAGAAATGCCAGCTTATTCTTTAACAAACGGCCTTTTTTCCCCAAAATACCAGCCTTTTCCCTCTCTAGCATCTGTTTCCTCACCAATACCTGGCATTTTCTCCCAGAAACACCAGCTTTCTCACAGATACATCACCTTCCCCCCCCCACATCAGACCTCTTCTCCCAGAAATACCAGGACTCTGCTGAATATTTCCCATTTCCTCCGGAACATACAGCATTACACTCCACAAGAGGACAGCTTCTTTCAGAAATGTGGCATTTTATCACAGATACACCATTTTTATGCCCAGTAGAGCTCCTTTTCTCCCAGAAATAGCACTGCTCTTAGGAAGAGCTCCCATTTTCTAACCAAAATGCTGCTTTTCACTCCTCAAGATCACACTTACCCCCATCAAGATGGCAGTGTCACAGAAATACCAGCTTCTGCCCCCAAAATGGGACTTTGGCTCTCCAAAACAAGACATTTTCTCCCAGAAATACCAGGACTCTTAGAAATACCTCACGTTTCATCTCAAGAATACTGCTTTCCACTCCTCAAGATCACACTGACTCCCATCACAATGGCCTTTTCTCCCACATACACCAGCTTTCTCCCAAATACACGACATTTTCTCCCACATACACCCGTTTTCTCCCAAAGATGGGACATATTCTCCCAGAAATGCCAGCTTATTCTTTAACAAACGGCCTTTTTTCCCCAAAATACCAGCCTTTTCCCTCTCTAGCATCTGTTTCCTCACCAATACCTGGCATTTTCTCCCAGAAACACCAGCTTTCTCACAGATACATCACCTTCCCCCCCCCCACATCAGACCTCTTCTCCCAGAAATACCAGGACTCTGCTGAATATTTCCCATTTCCTCCGGAACATACAGCATTACACTCCGCAAGAGGACAGCTTCTTTCAGAAATGTGGCATTTTATCACAGATACACCATTTTTATGCCCAGTAGAGCTCCTTTTCTCCCAGAAATAGCACTGCTCTTAGGAAGAGCTCCCATTTTCTAACCAAAATGCTGCTTTACACTCCTCAAGATCACACTTACCCCCATCAAGATGGCAGTGTCACAGAAATACCAGCTTCTGCCCCCAAAATGGGACTTTGGCTCTCCAAAACAAGACATTTTCTCCCAGAAATACCAGGACTCTTAGAAATACCTCACGTTTCATCTCAAGAATACTGCTTTCCACTCCTCAAGATCACACTGACTCCCATCACAATGGCCTTTTCTCCCACATACACCAGCTTTCTCCCAAATACACGACATTTTCTCCCACATACACCCGTTTTCTCCCAAAGATGGGACATATTCTCCCAGAAATGCCAGCTTATTCTTTAACAAACGGCCTTTTTTCCCCAAAATACCAGCCTTTTCCCTCTCTAGCATCTGTTTCCTCACCAATACCTGGCATTTTCTCCCAGAAACACCAGCTTTCTCACAGATACATCACCTTCCCCCCCCCCACATCAGACCTCTTCTCCCAGAAATACCAGGACTCTGCTGAATATTTCCCATTTCCTCCGGAACATACAGCATTACACTCCGCAAGAGGACAGTTTCTTTCAGAAATGTGGCATTTTATCACAGATACACCATTTTTATGCCCAGTAGAGCTCCTTTTCTCCCAGAAATAGCACTGCTCTTAGGAAGAGCTCCCATTTTCTAACCAAAATGCTGCTTTACACTCCTCAAGATCACACTTACCCCCATCAAGATGGCAGTGTCACAGAAATACCAGCTTCTGCCCCCAAAATGGGACTTTGGCTCTCCAAAACAAGACATTTTCTCCCAGAAATACCAGGACTCTTAGAAATACCTCACGTTTCATCTCAAGAATACTGCTTTCCACTCCTCAAGATCACACTGACTCCCATCACAATGGCCTTTTCTCCCACATACACCAGCTTTCTCCCAAATACACGACATTTTCTCCCACATACACCCGTTTTCTCCCAAAGATGGGACATATTCTCCCAGAAATGCCAGCTTATTCTTTAACAAACGGCCTTTTTTCCCCAAAATACCAGCCTTTTCCCTCTCTAGCATCTGTTTCCTCACCAATACCTGGCATTTTCTCCCAGAAACACCAGCTTTCTCACAGATACATCACCTTCCCCCCCACATCAGACCTCTTCTCCCAGAAATACCAGGACTCTGCTGAATATTTCCCATTTCCTCCGGAACATACAGCATTACACTCCGCAAGAGGACAGCTTCTTTCAGAAATGTGGCATTTTATCACAGATACACCATTTTTATGCCCAGTAGAGCTCCTTTTCTCCCAGAAATAGCACTGCTCTTAGGAAGAGCTCCCATTTTCTAACCAAAATGCTGCTTTTCACTCCTCAAGATCACACTTACCCCCATCAAGATGGCAGTGTCACAGAAATACCAGCTTCTGCCCCCAAAATGGGACTTTGGCTCTCCAAAACAAGACATTTTCTCCCAGAAATACCAGGACTCTTAGAAATACCTCACGTTTCATCTCAAGAATACTGCTTTCCACTCCTCAAGATCACACTGACTCCCATCACAATGGCCTTTTCTCCCACATACACCAGCTTTCTCCCAAATACACGACATTTTCTCCCACATACACCCGTTTTCTCCCAAAGATGGGACATATTCTCCCAGAAATGCCAGCTTATTCTTTAACAAACGGCCTTTTTTCCCCAAAATACCAGCCTTTTCCCTCTCTAGCATCTGTTTCCTCACCAATACCTGGCATTTTCTCCCAGAAACACCAGCTTTCTCACAGATACATCACCTTCCCCCCCCCCACATCAGACCTCTTCTCCCAGAAATACCAGGACTCTGCTGAATATTTCCCATTTCCTCCGGAACATACAGCATTACACTCCGCAAGAGGACAGTTTCTTTCAGAAATGTGGCATTTTATCACAGATACACCATTTTTATGCCCAGTAGAGCTCCTTTTCTCCCAGAAATAGCACTGCTCTTAGGAAGAGCTCCCATTTTCTAACCAAAATGCTGCTTTACACTCCTCAAGATCACACTTACCCCCATCAAGATGGCAGTGTCACAGAAATACCAGCTTCTGCCCCCAAAATGGGACTTTGGCTCTCCAAAACAAGACATTTTCTCCCAGAAATACCAGGACTCTTAGAAATACCTCACGTTTCATCTCAAGAATACTGCTTTCCACTCCTCAAGATCACACTGACTCCCATCACAATGGCCTTTTCTCCCACATACACCAGCTTTCTCCCAAATACACGACATTTTCTCCCACATACACCCGTTTTCTCCCAAAGATGGGACATATTCTCCCAGAAATGCCAGCTTATTCTTTAAAAAACGGCCTTTTTTCCCCAAAATACCAGCCTTTTCCCTCTCTAGCATCTGTTTCCTCACCAATACCTGGCATTTTCTCCCAGAAACACCAGCTTTCTCACAGATACATCACCTTCCCCCCCCCACATCAGACCTCTTCTCCCAGAAATACCAGGACTCTGCTGAATATTTCCCATTTCCTCCGGAACATACAGCATTACACTCCGCAAGAGGACAGTTTCTTTCAGAAATGTGGCATTTTATCACAGATACACCATTTTTATGCCCAGTAGAGCTCCTTTTCTCCCAGAAATAGCACTGCTCTTAGGAAGAGCTCCCATTTTCTAACCAAAATGCTGCTTTACACTCCTCAAGATCACACTTACCCCCATCAAGATGGCAGTGTCACAGAAATACCAGCTTCTGCCCCCAAAATGGGACTTTGGCTCTCCAAAACAAGACATTTTCTCCCAGAAATACCAGGACTCTTAGAAATACCTCACGTTTCATCTCAAGAATACTGCTTTCCACTCCTCAAGATCACACTGACTCCCATCACAATGGCCTTTTCTCCCACATACACCAGCTTTCTCCCAAATACACGACATTTTCTCCCACATACACCCGTTTTCTCCCAAAGATGGGACATATTCTCCCAGAAATGCCAGCTTATTCTTTAACAAACGGCCTTTTTTCCCCAAAATACCAGCCTTTTCCCTCTCTAGCATCTGTTTCCTCACCAATACCTGGCATTTTCTCCCAGAAACACCAGCTTTCTCACAGATACATCACCTTCCCCCCCCCACATCAGACCTCTTCTCCCAGAAATACCAGGACTCTGCTGAATATTTCCCATTTCCTCCGGAACATACAGCATTACACTCCACAAGAGGACAGCTTCTTTCAGAAATGTGGCATTTTATCACAGATACACCATTTTTATGCCCAGTAGAGCTCCTTTTCTCCCAGAAATAGCACTGCTCTTAGGAAGAGCTCCCATTTTCTAACCAAAATGCTGCTTTTCACTCCTCAAGATCACACTTACCCCCATCAAGATGGCAGTGTCACAGAAATACCAGCTTCTGCCCCCAAAATGGGACTTTGGCTCTCCAAAACAAGACATTTTCTCCCAGAAATACCAGGACTCTTAGAAATACCTCACGTTTCATCTCAAGAATACTGCTTTCCACTCCTCAAGATCACACTGACTCCCATCACAATGGCCTTTTCTCCCACATACACCAGCTTTCTCCCAAATACACGACATTTTCTCCCACATACACCCGTTTTCTCCCAAAGATGGGACATATTCTCCCAGAAATGCCAGCTTATTCTTTAACAAACGGCCTTTTTTCCCCAAAATACCAGCCTTTTCCCTCTCTAGCATCTGTTTCCTCACCAATACCTGGCATTTTCTCCCAGAAACACCAGCTTTCTCACAGATACATCACCTTCCCCCCCCCCACATCAGACCTCTTCTCCCAGAAATACCAGGACTCTGCTGAATATTTCCCATTTCCTCCGGAACATACAGCATTACACTCCGCAAGAGGACAGCTTCTTTCAGAAATGTGGCATTTTATCACAGATACACCATTTTTATGCCCAGTAGAGCTCCTTTTCTCCCAGAAATAGCACTGCTCTTAGGAAGAGCTCCCATTTTCTAACCAAAATGCTGCTTTTCACTCCTCAAGATCACACTTACCCCCATCAAGATGGCAGTGTCACAGAAATACCAGCTTCTGCCCCCAAAATGGGACTTTGGCTCTCCAAAACAAGACATTTTCTCCCAGAAATACCAGGACTCTTAGAAATACCTCACGTTTCATCTCAAGAATACTGCTTTCCACTCCTCAAGATCACACTGACTCCCATCACAATGGCCTTTTCTCCCACATACACCAGCTTTCTCCCAAATACACGACATTTTCTCCCACATACACCCGTTTTCTCCCAAAGATGGGACATATTCTCCCAGAAATGCCAGCTTATTCTTTAACAAACGGCCTTTTTTCCCCAAAATACCAGCCTTTTCCCTCTCTAGCATCTGTTTCCTCACCAATACCTGGCATTTTCTCCCAGAAACACCAGCTTTCTCACAGATACATCACCTTCCCCCCCCCACATCAGACCTCTTCTCCCAGAAATACCAGGACTCTGCTGAATATTTCCCATTTCCTCCGGAACATACAGCATTACACTCCGCAAGAGGACAGTTTCTTTCAGAAATGTGGCATTTTATCACAGATACACCATTTTTATGCCCAGTAGAGCTCCTTTTCTCCCAGAAATAGCACTGCTCTTAGGAAGAGCTCCCATTTTCTAACCAAAATGCTGCTTTACACTCCTCAAGATCACACTTACCCCCATCAAGATGGCAGTGTCACAGAAATACCAGCTTCTGCCCCCAAAATGGGACTTTGGCTCTCCAAAACAAGACATTTTCTCCCAGAAATACCAGGACTCTTAGAAATACCTCACGTTTCATCTCAAGAATACTGCTTTCCACTCCTCAAGATCACACTGACTCCCATCACAATGGCCTTTTCTCCCACATACACCAGCTTTCTCCCAAATACACGACATTTTCTCCCACATACACCCGTTTTCTCCCAAAGATGGGACATATTCTCCCAGAAATGCCAGCTTATTCTTTAACAAACGGCCTTTTTTCCCCAAAATACCAGCCTTTTCCCTCTCTAGCATCTGTTTCCTCACCAATACCTGGCATTTTCTCCCAGAAACACCAGCTTTCTCACAGATACATCACCTTCCCCCCCCCACATCAGACCTCTTCTCCCAGAAATACCAGGACTCTGCTGAATATTTCCCATTTCCTCCGGAACATACAGCATTACACTCCGCAAGAGGACAGCTTCTTTCAGAAATGTGGCATTTTATCACAGATACACCATTTTTATGCCCAGTAGAGCTCCTTTTCTCCCAGAAATAGCACTGCTCTTAGGAAGAGCTCCCATTTTCTAACCAAAATGCTGCTTTTCACTCCTCAAGATCACACTTACCCCCATCAAGATGGCAGTGTCACAGAAATACCAGCTTCTGCCCCCAAAATGGGACTTTGGCTCTCCAAAACAAGACATTTTCTCCCAGAAATACCAGGACTCTTAGAAATACCTCACGTTTCATCTCAAGAATACTGCTTTCCACTCCTCAAGATCACACTGACTCCCATCACAATGGCCTTTTCTCCCACATACACCAGCTTTCTCCCAAATACACGACATTTTCTCCCACATACACCCGTTTTCTCCCAAAGATGGGACATATTCTCCCAGAAATGCCAGCTTATTCTTTAACAAACGGCCTTTTTTCCCCAAAATACCAGCCTTTTCCCTCTCTAGCATCTGTTTCCTCACCAATACCTGGCATTTTCTCCCAGAAACACCAGCTTTCTCACAGATACATCACCTTCCCCCCCCCACATCAGACCTCTTCTCCCAGAAATACCAGGACTCTGCTGAATATTTCCCATTTCCTCCGGAACATACAGCATTACACTCCGCAAGAGGACAGCTTCTTTCAGAAATGTGGCATTTTATCACAGATACACCATTTTTATGCCCAGTAGAGCTCCTTTTCTCCCAGAAATAGCACTGCTCTTAGGAAGAGCTCCCATTTTCTAACCAAAATGCTGCTTTTCACTCCTCAAGATCGCACTTACCCCCATCAAGATGGCAGTGTCACAGAAATACCAGCTTCTGCCCCCAAAATGGGACTTTGGCTCTCCAAAACAAGACATTTTCTCCCAGAAATACCAGGACTCTTAGAAATACCTCACGTTTCATCTCAAGAATACTGCTTTCCACTCCTCAAGATCACACTGACTCCCATCACAATGGCCTTTTCTCCCACATACACCAGCTTTCTCCCAAATACACGACATTTTCTCCCACATACACCCGTTTTCTCCCAAAGATGGGACATATTCTCCCAGAAATGCCAGCTTATTCTTTAAAAAACGGCCTTTTTTCCCCAAAATACCAGCCTTTTCCCTCTCTAGCATCTGTTTCCTCACCAATACCTGGCATTTTCTCCCAGAAACACCAGCTTTCTCACAGATACATCACCTTCCCCCCCCCACATCAGACCTCTTCTCCCAGAAATACCAGGACTCTGCTGAATATTTCCCATTTCCTCCGGAACATACAGCATTACACTCCGCAAGAGGACAGTTTCTTTCAGAAATGTGGCATTTTATCACAGATACACCATTTTTATGCCCAGTAGAGCTCCTTTTCTCCCAGAAATAGCACTGCTCTTAGGAAGAGCTCCCATTTTCTAACCAAAATGCTGCTTTACACTCCTCAAGATCACACTTACCCCCATCAAGATGGCAGTGTCACAGAAATACCAGCTTCTGCCCCCAAAATGGGACTTTGGCTCTCCAAAACAAGACATTTTCTCCCAGAAATACCAGGACTCTTAGAAATACCTCACGTTTCATCTCAAGAATACTGCTTTCCACTCCTCAAGATCACACTGACTCCCATCACAATGGCCTTTTCTCCCACATACACCAGCTTTCTCCCAAATACACGACATTTTCTCCCACATACACCCGTTTTCTCCCAAAGATGGGACATATTCTCCCAGAAATGCCAGCTTATTCTTTAACAAACGGCCTTTTTTCCCCAAAATACCAGCCTTTTCCCTCTCTAGCATCTGTTTCCTCACCAATACCTGGCATTTTCTCCCAGAAACACCAGCTTTCTCACAGATACATCACCTTCCCCCCCCCACATCAGACCTCTTCTCCCAGAAATACCAGGACTCTGCTGAATATTTCCCATTTCCTCCGGAACATACAGCATTACACTCCACAAGAGGACAGCTTCTTTCAGAAATGTGGCATTTTATCACAGATACACCATTTTTATGCCCAGTAGAGCTCCTTTTCTCCCAGAAATAGCACTGCTCTTAGGAAGAGCTCCCATTTTCTAACCAAAATGCTGCTTTACACTCCTCAAGATCACACTTACCCCCATCAAGATGGCAGTGTCACAGAAATACCAGCTTCTGCCCCCAAAATGGGACTTTGGCTCTCCAAAACAAGACATTTTCTCCCAGAAATACCAGGACTCTTAGAAATACCTCACGTTTCATCTCAAGAATACTGCTTTCCACTCCTCAAGATCACACTGACTCCCATCACAATGGCCTTTTCTCCCACATACACCAGCTTTCTCCCAAATACACGACATTTTCTCCCACATACACCCGTTTTCTCCCAAAGATGGGACATATTCTCCCAGAAATGCCAGCTTATTCTTTAACAAACGGCCTTTTTTCCCCAAAATACCAGCCTTTTCCCTCTCTAGCATCTGTTTCCTCACCAATACCTGGCATTTTCTCCCAGAAACACCAGCTTTCTCACAGATACATCACCTTCCCCCCCCCCACATCAGACCTCTTCTCCCAGAAATACCAGGACTCTGCTGAATATTTCCCATTTCCTCCGGAACATACAGCATTACACTCCGCAAGAGGACAGTTTCTTTCAGAAATGTGGCATTTTATCACAGATACACCATTTTTATGCCCAGTAGAGCTCCTTTTCTCCCAGAAATAGCACTGCTCTTAGGAAGAGCTCCCATTTTCTAACCAAAATGCTGCTTTACACTCCTCAAGATCACACTTACCCCCATCAAGATGGCAGTGTCACAGAAATACCAGCTTCTGCCCCCAAAATGGGACTTTGGCTCTCCAAAACAAGACATTTTCTCCCAGAAATACCAGGACTCTTAGAAATACCTCACGTTTCATCTCAAGAATACTGCTTTCCACTCCTCAAGATCACACTGACTCCCATCACAATGGCCTTTTCTCCCACATACACCAGCTTTCTCCCAAATACACGACATTTTCTCCCACATACACCCGTTTTCTCCCAAAGATGGGACATATTCTCCCAGAAATGCCAGCTTATTCTTTAACAAACGGCCTTTTTTCCCCAAAATACCAGCCTTTTCCCTCTCTAGCATCTGTTTCCTCACCAATACCTGGCATTTTCTCCCAGAAACACCAGCTTTCTCACAGATACATCACCTTCCCCCCCCCACATCAGACCTCTTCTCCCAGAAATACCAGGACTCTGCTGAATATTTCCCATTTCCTCCGGAACATACAGCATTACACTCCGCAAGAGGACAGCTTCTTTCAGAAATGTGGCATTTTATCACAGATACACCATTTTTATGCCCAGTAGAGCTCCTTTTCTCCCAGAAATAGCACTGCTCTTAGGAAGAGCTCCCATTTTCTAACCAAAATGCTGCTTTTCACTCCTCAAGATCACACTTACCCCCATCAAGATGGCAGTGTCACAGAAATACCAGCTTCTGCCCCCAAAATGGGACTTTGGCTCTCCAAAACAAGACATTTTCTCCCAGAAATACCAGGACTCTTAGAAATACCTCACGTTTCATCTCAAGAATACTGCTTTCCACTCCTCAAGATCACACTGACTCCCATCACAATGGCCTTTTCTCCCACATACACCAGCTTTCTCCCAAATACACGACATTTTCTCCCACATACACCCGTTTTCTCCCAAAGATGGGACATATTCTCCCAGAAATGCCAGCTTATTCTTTAACAAACGGCCTTTTTTCCCCAAAATACCAGCCTTTTCCCTCTCTAGCATCTGTTTCCTCACCAATACCTGGCATTTTCTCCCAGAAACACCAGCTTTCTCACAGATACATCACCTTCCCCCCCCCACATCAGACCTCTTCTCCCAGAAATACCAGGACTCTGCTGAATATTTCCCATTTCCTCCGGAACATACAGCATTACACTCCGCAAGAGGACAGCTTCTTTCAGAAATGTGGCATTTTATCACAGATACACCATTTTTATGCCCAGTAGAGCTCCTTTTCTCCCAGAAATAGCACTGCTCTTAGGAAGAGCTCCCATTTTCTAACCAAAATGCTGCTTTTCACTCCTCAAGATCGCACTTACCCCCATCAAGATGGCAGTGTCACAGAAATACCAGCTTCTGCCCCCAAAATGGGACTTTGGCTCTCCAAAACAAGACATTTTCTCCCAGAAATACCAGGACTCTTAGAAATACCTCACGTTTCATCTCAAGAATACTGCTTTCCACTCCTCAAGATCACACTGACTCCCATCACAATGGCCTTTTCTCCCACATACACCAGCTTTCTCCCAAATACACGACATTTTCTCCCACATACACCCGTTTTCTCCCAAAGATGGGACATATTCTCCCAGAAATGCCAGCTTATTCTTTAAAAAACGGCCTTTTTTCCCCAAAATACCAGCCTTTTCCCTCTCTAGCATCTGTTTCCTCACCAATACCTGGCATTTTCTCCCAGAAACACCAGCTTTCTCACAGATACATCACCTTCCCCCCCCCACATCAGACCTCTTCTCCCAGAAATACCAGGACTCTGCTGAATATTTCCCATTTCCTCCGGAACATACAGCATTACACTCCGCAAGAGGACAGTTTCTTTCAGAAATGTGGCATTTTATCACAGATACACCATTTTTATGCCCAGTAGAGCTCCTTTTCTCCCAGAAATAGCACTGCTCTTAGGAAGAGCTCCCATTTTCTAACCAAAATGCTGCTTTACACTCCTCAAGATCACACTTACCCCCATCAAGATGGCAGTGTCACAGAAATACCAGCTTCTGCCCCCAAAATGGGACTTTGGCTCTCCAAAACAAGACATTTTCTCCCAGAAATACCAGGACTCTTAGAAATACCTCACGTTTCATCTCAAGAATACTGCTTTCCACTCCTCAAGATCACACTGACTCCCATCACAATGGCCTTTTCTCCCACATACACCAGCTTTCTCCCAAATACACGACATTTTCTCCCACATACACCCGTTTTCTCCCAAAGATGGGACATATTCTCCCAGAAATGCCAGCTTATTCTTTAACAAACGGCCTTTTTTCCCCAAAATACCAGCCTTTTCCCTCTCTAGCATCTGTTTCCTCACCAATACCTGGCATTTTCTCCCAGAAACACCAGCTTTCTCACAGATACATCACCTTCCCCCCCCCACATCAGACCTCTTCTCCCAGAAATACCAGGACTCTGCTGAATATTTCCCATTTCCTCCGGAACATACAGCATTACACTCCACAAGAGGACAGCTTCTTTCAGAAATGTGGCATTTTATCACAGATACACCATTTTTATGCCCAGTAGAGCTCCTTTTCTCCCAGAAATAGCACTGCTCTTAGGAAGAGCTCCCATTTTCTAACCAAAATGCTGCTTTTCACTCCTCAAGATCACACTTACCCCCATCAAGATGGCAGTGTCACAGAAATACCAGCTTCTGCCCCCAAAATGGGACTTTGGCTCTCCAAAACAAGACATTTTCTCCCAGAAATACCAGGACTCTTAGAAATACCTCACGTTTCATCTCAAGAATACTGCTTTCCACTCCTCAAGATCACACTGACTCCCATCACAATGGCCTTTTCTCCCACATACACCAGCTTTCTCCCAAATACACGACATTTTCTCCCACATACACCCGTTTTCTCCCAAAGATGGGACATATTCTCCCAGAAATGCCAGCTTATTCTTTAACAAACGGCCTTTTTTCCCCAAAATACCAGCCTTTTCCCTCTCTAGCATCTGTTTCCTCACCAATACCTGGCATTTTCTCCCAGAAACACCAGCTTTCTCACAGATACATCACCTTCCCCCCCCCCACATCAGACCTCTTCTCCCAGAAATACCAGGACTCTGCTGAATATTTCCCATTTCCTCCGGAACATACAGCATTACACTCCGCAAGAGGACAGCTTCTTTCAGAAATGTGGCATTTTATCACAGATACACCATTTTTATGCCCAGTAGAGCTCCTTTTCTCCCAGAAATAGCACTGCTCTTAGGAAGAGCTCCCATTTTCTAACCAAAATGCTGCTTTTCACTCCTCAAGATCACACTTACCCCCATCAAGATGGCAGTGTCACAGAAATACCAGCTTCTGCCCCCAAAATGGGACTTTGGCTCTCCAAAACAAGACATTTTCTCCCAGAAATACCAGGACTCTTAGAAATACCTCACGTTTCATCTCAAGAATACTGCTTTCCACTCCTCAAGATCACACTGACTCCCATCACAATGGCCTTTTCTCCCACATACACCAGCTTTCTCCCAAATACACGACATTTTCTCCCACATACACCCGTTTTCTCCCAAAGATGGGACATATTCTCCCAGAAATGCCAGCTTATTCTTTAACAAACGGCCTTTTTTCCCCAAAATACCAGCCTTTTCCCTCTCTAGCATCTGTTTCCTCACCAATACCTGGCATTTTCTCCCAGAAACACCAGCTTTCTCACAGATACATCACCTTCCCCCCCCCACATCAGACCTCTTCTCCCAGAAATACCAGGACTCTGCTGAATATTTCCCATTTCCTCCGGAACATACAGCATTACACTCCACAAGAGGACAGCTTCTTTCAGAAATGTGGCATTTTATCACAGATACACCATTTTTATGCCCAGTAGAGCTCCTTTTCTCCCAGAAATAGCACTGCTCTTAGGAAGAGCTCCCATTTTCTAACCAAAATGCTGCTTTTCACTCCTCAAGATCACACTTACCCCCATCAAGATGGCAGTGTCACAGAAATACCAGCTTCTGCCCCCAAAATGGGACTTTGGCTCTCCAAAACAAGACATTTTCTCCCAGAAATACCAGGACTCTTAGAAATACCTCACGTTTCATCTCAAGAATACTGCTTTCCACTCCTCAAGATCACACTGACTCCCATCACAATGGCCTTTTCTCCCACATACACCAGCTTTCTCCCAAATACACGACATTTTCTCCCACATACACCCGTTTTCTCCCAAAGATGGGACATATTCTCCCAGAAATGCCAGCTTATTCTTTAACAAACGGCCTTTTTTCCCCAAAATACCAGCCTTTTCCCTCTCTAGCATCTGTTTCCTCACCAATACCTGGCATTTTCTCCCAGAAACACCAGCTTTCTCACAGATACATCACCTTCCCCCCCCCCACATCAGACCTCTTCTCCCAGAAATACCAGGACTCTGCTGAATATTTCCCATTTCCTCCGGAACATACAGCATTACACTCCGCAAGAGGACAGCTTCTTTCAGAAATGTGGCATTTTATCACAGATACACCATTTTTATGCCCAGTAGAGCTCCTTTTCTCCCAGAAATAGCACTGCTCTTAGGAAGAGCTCCCATTTTCTAACCAAAATGCTGCTTTACACTCCTCAAGATCACACTTACCCCCATCAAGATGGCAGTGTCACAGAAATACCAGCTTCTGCCCCCAAAATGGGACTTTGGCTCTCCAAAACAAGACATTTTCTCCCAGAAATACCAGGACTCTTAGAAATACCTCACGTTTCATCTCAAGAATACTGCTTTCCACTCCTCAAGATCACACTGACTCCCATCACAATGGCCTTTTCTCCCACATACACCAGCTTTCTCCCAAATACACGACATTTTCTCCCACATACACCCGTTTTCTCCCAACGATGGGACATATTCTCCCAGAAATGCCAGCTTATTCTTTAAAAAACGGCCTTTTTTCCCCAAAATACCAGCCTTTTCCCTCTCTAGCATCTGTTTCCTCACCAATACCTGGCATTTTCTCCCAGAAACACCAGCTTTCTCACAGATACATCACCTTCCCCCCCCCCACATCAGACCTCTTCTCCCAGAAATACCAGGACTCTGCTGAATATTTCCCATTTCCTCCGGAACATACAGCATTACACTCCGCAAGAGGACAGCTTCTTTCAGAAATGTGGCATTTTATCACAGATACACCATTTTTATGCCCAGTAGAGCTCCTTTTCTCCCAGAAATAGCACTGCTCTTAGGAAGAGCTCCCATTTTCTAACCAAAATGCTGCTTTACACTCCTCAAGATCACACTTACCCCCATCAAGATGGCAGTGTCACAGAAATACCAGCTTCTGCCCCCAAAATGGGACTTTGGCTCTCCAAAACAAGACATTTTCTCCCAGAAATACCAGGACTCTTAGAAATACCTCACGTTTCATCTCAAGAATACTGCTTTCCACTCCTCAAGATCACACTGACTCCCATCACAATAGCCTTTTCTCCCACATACACCAGCTTTCTCCCAAATACACGACATTTTCTCCCACATACACCCGTTTTCTCCCAAAGATGGGACATATTCTCCCAGAAATGCCAGCTTATTCTTTAAAAAACGGCCTTTTTTTCCCAAAATACCAGCTTTCTCACAAACACCTGTCATTTTCCAACCAAGTCTGCTACTATCTCCCAGAAACAGCCGGTTTCCGAGAAATACCTGACGTTTGCTCTCCCAAATACTACTTGACACTCCTCCAGAGGACATTGTCTCCCCTATTTACCACGTTGTCTCCCCAAGAGACCACTTGGCACACCAAAAAGACCACCGTTGCTCTCCAGTACAAGATCTTCTTTCCCACCGGTTCCCACTTTTCTCCCCCAGCTATGTCATTTCCTCCCAGAAATGCCACTTTTCCCTTGGAAATTTCACCTTCTCTTCCAAAAAGAGGAGATTTGCTCCCAGAAATACCCCTTCTCTTACAACTGCCACACGCTTTCTCCCCAAAAAGCCTCCATGACAATGCCAAATGGGACACTTGCAGCCAAGAAGAGGACACCTTCTCTCAGAAAGACCACTTTTCTCCCCCAGAGAGGAGATTTTCTCCCAATTGGATGACATTTGCTGTAAGAAAGACCTGTTTTCTTCCCTCAAGAGGACATTGTCTTTCCCACTGAGGACATTTTCTCCCAGAAGTGCCGCTACTCTGTGAAACACCTCCATTTCCTCCCAAATCTACTCCATGACACGCCTCAGGATGACACTTACTCCCCGATTTGGGGCATTTTCTCCCAGAAATACCACTTCTCTCCCAAAGGGATGGCCTTTTCCCTCTCTAGCATCTGTTTCCTCACCAATACCTGGCATTTTCTCCCAGAAACACCAGCTTTCTCACAGATACATCACCTTCCCCCCCCCACATCAGACCTCTTCTCCCAGAAATACCAGGACTCTGCTGAATATTCCCCATTTCCTCCGGAACATACAGCATTACACTCCGCAAGAGGACAGTTTCTTTCAGAAATGTGGCATTTTATCACAGATACACCATTTTTATGCCCAGTAGAGCTCCTTTTCTCCCAGAAATAGCACTGCTCTTAGGAAGAGCTCCCATTTTCTAACCAAAATGCTGCTTTACACTCCTCAAGATCACACTTACCCCCATCAAGATGGCAGTGTCACAGAAATACCAGCTTCTGCCCCCAAAATGGGACTTTGGCTCTCCAAAACAAGACATTTTCTCCCAGAAATACCAGGACTCTTAGAAATACCTCACGTTTCATCTCAAGAATACTGCTTTCCACTCCTCAAGATCACACTGACTCCCATCACAATGGCCTTTTCTCCCACATACACCAGCTTTCTCCCAAATACACGACATTTTCTCCCACATACACCCGTTTTCTCCCAAAGATGGGACATATTCTCCCAGAAATGCCAGCTTATTCTTTAACAAACGGCCTTTTTTCCCCAAAATACCAGCCTTTTCCCTCTCTAGCATCTGTTTCCTCACCAATACCTGGCATTTTCTCCCAGAAACACCAGCTTTCTCACAGATACATCACCTTCCCCCCCCCACATCAGACCTCTTCTCCCAGAAATACCAGGACTCTGCTGAATATTTCCCATTTCCTCCGGAACATACAGCATTACACTCCACAAGAGGACAGCTTCTTTCAGAAATGTGGCATTTTATCACAGATACACCATTTTTATGCCCAGTAGAGCTCCTTTTCTCCCAGAAATAGCACTGCTCTTAGGAAGAGCTCCCATTTTCTAACCAAAATGCTGCTTTTCACTCCTCAAGATCACACTTACCCCCATCAAGATGGCAGTGTCACAGAAATACCAGCTTCTGCCCCCAAAATGGGACTTTGGCTCTCCAAAACAAGACATTTTCTCCCAGAAATACCAGGACTCTTAGAAATACCTCACGTTTCATCTCAAGAATACTGCTTTCCACTCCTCAAGATCACACTGACTCCCATCACAATGGCCTTTTCTCCCACATACACCAGCTTTCTCCCAAATACACGACATTTTCTCCCACATACACCCGTTTTCTCCCAAAGATGGGACATATTCTCCCAGAAATGCCAGCTTATTCTTTAACAAACGGCCTTTTTTCCCCAAAATACCAGCCTTTTCCCTCTCTAGCATCTGTTTCCTCACCAATACCTGGCATTTTCTCCCAGAAACACCAGCTTTCTCACAGATACATCACCTTCCCCCCCCCCACATCAGACCTCTTCTCCCAGAAATACCAGGACTCTGCTGAATATTTCCCATTTCCTCCGGAACATACAGCATTACACTCCGCAAGAGGACAGCTTCTTTCAGAAATGTGGCATTTTATCACAGATACACCATTTTTATGCCCAGTAGAGCTCCTTTTCTCCCAGAAATAGCACTGCTCTTAGGAAGAGCTCCCATTTTCTAACCAAAATGCTGCTTTTCACTCCTCAAGATCACACTTACCCCCATCAAGATGGCAGTGTCACAGAAATACCAGCTTCTGCCCCCAAAATGGGACTTTGGCTCTCCAAAACAAGACATTTTCTCCCAGAAATACCAGGACTCTTAGAAATACCTCACGTTTCATCTCAAGAATACTGCTTTCCACTCCTCAAGATCACACTGACTCCCATCACAATGGCCTTTTCTCCCACATACACCAGCTTTCTCCCAAATACACGACATTTTCTCCCACATACACCCGTTTTCTCCCAAAGATGGGACATATTCTCCCAGAAATGCCAGCTTATTCTTTAACAAACGGCCTTTTTTCCCCAAAATACCAGCCTTTTCCCTCTCTAGCATCTGTTTCCTCACCAATACCTGGCATTTTCTCCCAGAAACACCAGCTTTCTCACAGATACATCACCTTCCCCCCCCCACATCAGACCTCTTCTCCCAGAAATACCAGGACTCTGCTGAATATTTCCCATTTCCTCCGGAACATACAGCATTACACTCCACAAGAGGACAGCTTCTTTCAGAAATGTGGCATTTTATCACAGATACACCATTTTTATGCCCAGTAGAGCTCCTTTTCTCCCAGAAATAGCACTGCTCTTAGGAAGAGCTCCCATTTTCTAACCAAAATGCTGCTTTTCACTCCTCAAGATCACACTTACCCCCATCAAGATGGCAGTGTCACAGAAATACCAGCTTCTGCCCCCAAAATGGGACTTTGGCTCTCCAAAACAAGACATTTTCTCCCAGAAATACCAGGACTCTTAGAAATACCTCACGTTTCATCTCAAGAATACTGCTTTCCACTCCTCAAGATCACACTGACTCCCATCACAATGGCCTTTTCTCCCACATACACCAGCTTTCTCCCAAATACACGACATTTTCTCCCACATACACCCGTTTTCTCCCAAAGATGGGACATATTCTCCCAGAAATGCCAGCTTATTCTTTAACAAACGGCCTTTTTTCCCCAAAATACCAGCCTTTTCCCTCTCTAGCATCTGTTTCCTCACCAATACCTGGCATTTTCTCCCAGAAACACCAGCTTTCTCACAGATACATCACCTTCCCCCCCCCCACATCAGACCTCTTCTCCCAGAAATACCAGGACTCTGCTGAATATTTCCCATTTCCTCCGGAACATACAGCATTACACTCCGCAAGAGGACAGCTTCTTTCAGAAATGTGGCATTTTATCACAGATACACCATTTTTATGCCCAGTAGAGCTCCTTTTCTCCCAGAAATAGCACTGCTCTTAGGAAGAGCTCCCATTTTCTAACCAAAATGCTGCTTTACACTCCTCAAGATCACACTTACCCCCATCAAGATGGCAGTGTCACAGAAATACCAGCTTCTGCCCCCAAAATGGGACTTTGGCTCTCCAAAACAAGACATTTTCTCCCAGAAATACCAGGACTCTTAGAAATACCTCACGTTTCATCTCAAGAATACTGCTTTCCACTCCTCAAGATCACACTGACTCCCATCACAATGGCCTTTTCTCCCACATACACCAGCTTTCTCCCAAATACACGACATTTTCTCCCACATACACCCGTTTTCTCCCAACGATGGGACATATTCTCCCAGAAATGCCAGCTTATTCTTTAAAAAACGGCCTTTTTTCCCCAAAATACCAGCCTTTTCCCTCTCTAGCATCTGTTTCCTCACCAATACCTGGCATTTTCTCCCAGAAACACCAGCTTTCTCACAGATACATCACCTTCCCCCCCCCACATCAGACCTCTTCTCCCAGAAATACCAGGACTCTGCTGAATATTTCCCATTTCCTCCGGAACATACAGCATTACACTCCGCAAGAGGACAGCTTCTTTCAGAAATGTGGCATTTTATCACAGATACACCATTTTTATGCCCAGTAGAGCTCCTTTTCTCCCAGAAATAGCACTGCTCTTAGGAAGAGCTCCCATTTTCTAACCAAAATGCTGCTTTACACTCCTCAAGATCACACTTACCCCCATCAAGATGGCAGTGTCACAGAAATACCAGCTTCTGCCCCCAAAATGGGACTTTGGCTCTCCAAAACAAGACATTTTCTCCCAGAAATACCAGGACTCTTAGAAATACCTCACGTTTCATCTCAAGAATACTGCTTTCCACTCCTCAAGATCACACTGACTCCCATCACAATAGCCTTTTCTCCCACATACACCAGCTTTCTCCCAAATACACGACATTTTCTCCCACATACACCCGTTTTCTCCCAAAGATGGGACATATTCTCCCAGAAATGCCAGCTTATTCTTTAAAAAACGGCCTCTTTTTTCCCAAAATACCAGCTTTCTCACAAACACCTGTCATTTTCCAACCAAGTCTGCTACTATCTCCCAGAAACAGCCGGTTTCCGAGAAATACCTGACGTTTGCTCTCCCAAATACTACTTGACACTCCTCCAGAGGACATTGTCTCCCCTATTTACCACGTTGTCTCCCCAAGAGACCACTTGGCACACCAAAAAGACCACCGTTGCTCTCCAGTACAAGATCTTCTTTCCCACCGGTTCCCACTTTTCTCCCCCAGCTATGTCATTTCCTCCCAGAAATGCCACTTTTCCCTTGGAAATTTCACCTTCTCTTCCAAAAAGAGGAGATTTGCTCCCAGAAATACCCCTTCTCTTACAACTGCCACACGCTTTCTCCCCAAAAAGCCTCCATGACAATGCCAAATGGGACACTTGCAGCCAAGAAGAGGACACCTTCTCTCAGAAAGACCACTTTTCTCCCCCAGAGAGGAGATTTTCTCCCAATTGGATGACATTTGCTGTAAGAAAGACCTGTTTTCTTCCCTCAAGAGGACATTGTCTTTCCCACTGAGGACATTTTCTCCCAGAAGTGCCGCTACTCTGTGAAACACCTCCATTTCCTCCCAAATCTACTCCATGACACGCCTCAGGATGACACTTACTCCCCGATTTGGGGCATTTTCTCCCAGAAATACCACTTCTCTCCCAAAGGGATGGCCTTTTCCCTCTCTAGCATCTGTTTCCTCACCAATACCTGGCATTTTCTCCCAGAAACACCAGCTTTCTCACAGATACATCACCTTCCCCCCCCCACATCAGACCTCTTCTCCCAGAAATACCAGGACTCTGCTGAATATTTCCCATTTCCTCCGGAACATACAGCATTACACTCCGCAAGAGGACAGTTTCTTTCAGAAATGTGGCATTTTATCACAGATACACCATTTTTATGCCCAGTAGAGCTCCTTTTCTCCCAGAAATAGCACTGCTCTTAGGAAGAGCTCCCATTTTCTAACCAAAATGCTGCTTTACACTCCTCAAGATCACACTTACCCCCATCAAGATGGCAGTGTCACAGAAATACCAGCTTCTGCCCCCAAAATGGGACTTTGGCTCTCCAAAACAAGACATTTTCTCCCAGAAATACCAGGACTCTTAGAAATACCTCACGTTTCATCTCAAGAATACTGCTTTCCACTCCTCAAGATCACACTGACTCCCATCACAATGGCCTTTTCTCCCACATACACCAGCTTTCTCCCAAATACACGACATTTTCTCCCACATACACCCGTTTTCTCCCAAAGATGGGACATATTCTCCCAGAAATGCCAGCTTATTCTTTAACAAATGGCCTTTTTTCCCCAAAATACCAGCCTTTTCCCTCTCTAGCATCTGTTTCCTCACCAATACCTGGCATTTTCTCCCAGAAACACCAGCTTTCTCACAGATACATCACCTTCCCCCCCCCACATCAGACCTCTTCTCCCAGAAATACCAGGACTCTGCTGAATATTTCCCATTTCCTCCGGAACATACAGCATTACACTCCGCAAGAGGACAGCTTCTTTCAGAAATGTGGCATTTTATCACAGATACACCATTTTTATGCCCAGTAGAGCTCCTTTTCTCCCAGAAATAGCACTGCTCTTAGGAAGAGCTCCCATTTTCTAACCAAAATGCTGCTTTACACTCCTCAAGATCACACTTACCCCCATCAAGATGGCAGTGTCACAGAAATACCAGCTTCTGCCCCCAAAATGGGACTTTGGCTCTCCAAAACAAGACATTTTCTCCCAGAAATACCAGGACTCTTAGAAATACCTCACGTTTCATCTCAAGAATACTGCTTTCCACTCCTCAAGATCACACTGACTCCCATCACAATGGCCTTTTCTCCCACATACACCAGCTTTCTCCCAAATACACGACATTTTCTCCCACATACACCCGTTTTCTCCCAAAGATGGGACATATTCTCCCAGAAATGCCAGCTTATTCTTTAACAAACGGCCTTTTTTCCCCAAAATACCAGCCTTTTCCCTCTCTAGCATCTGTTTCCTCACCAATACCTGGCATTTTCTCCCAGAAACACCAGCTTTCTCACAGATACATCACCTTCCCCCCCCCACATCAGACCTCTTCTCCCAGAAATACCAGGACTCTGCTGAATATTTCCCATTTCCTCCGGAACATACAGCATTACACTCCGCAAAAGGACAGTTTCTTTCAGAACTGTGGCATTTTATCACAGATACACCATTTTTATGCCCAGTAGAGCTCCTTTTCTCCCAGAAATAGCACTGCTCTTAGGAAGAGCTCCCATTTTCTAACCAAAATGCTGCTTTACACTCCTCAAGATCACACTTACCCCCATCAAGATGGCAGTGTCACAGAAATACCAGCTTCTGCCCCCAAAATGGGACTTTGGCTCTCCAAAACAAGACATTTTCTCCCAGAAATACCAGGACTCTTAGAAATACCTCACGTTTCATCTCAAGAATACTGCTTTCCACTCCTCAAGATCACACTGACTCCCATCACAATGGCCTTTTCTCCCACATACACCAGCTTTCTCCCAAATACACGACATTTTCTCCCACATACACCCGTTTTCTCCCAAAGATGGGACATATTCTCCCAGAAATGCCAGCTTATTCTTTAAAAAACGGCCTTTTTTTCCCAAAATACCAGCTTTCTCACAAACACCTGTCATTTTCCAACCAAGTCTGCTACTATCTCCCAGAAACAGCCGGTTTCCGAGAAATACCTGACGTTTGCTCTCCCAAATACTACTTGAAACTCCGCAAGAGGACATTGTCTCCCCTATTTACCACGTTGTCTCCCCAAGAGACCACTTGGCACACCAAAAAGACCACCGTTGCTCTCCAGTACAAGATCTTCTTTCCCACCGGTTCCCACTTTTCTCCCCCAGCTATGTCATTTCCTCCCAGAAATGCCACTTTTCCCTTGGAAATTTCACCTTCTCTTCCAAAAAGAGGAGATTTGCTCCCAGAAATACCCCTTCTCTTACAACTGCCACACGCTTTCTCCCCAAAAAGCCTCCATGACAATGCCAAATGGGACACTTGCAGCCAAGAAGAGGACACCTTCTCTCAGAAAGACCACTTTTCTCCCCAAGAGAGGAGATTTTCTCCCAATTGGATGACATTTGCTGTAAGAAAGACCTGTTTTCTTCCCTCAAGAGGACATTGTCTTTCCCACTGAGGACATTTTCTCCCAGAAGTGCCGCTACTCTGTGAAACACCTCCATTTCCTCCCAAATCTACTCCATGACACGCCTCAGGATGACACTTACTCCCCGATTTGGGGCATTTTCTCCCAGAAATACCACTTCTCTCCCAAAGGGGAGAAACCACTTCTCTCCCTTTTCCCTCTCTAGCATCTGTTTCCTCACCAATACCTGACATTTTCTCCCAGAAACACCAGCTTTCTCACACATACATCACCATCTCCCCCCCACATCAGATGTTCCCTCCCAGAAATATGGCATTTGATCACAGATATACTCTTTCAAGGGAATACCAGGTTTCATAAAAATACCTCATAATTTCTCCATGAAGTTCGTTAGCAAGATGACACTTTCACCCTAAATAGGAGATTTTCTCTCAGAAATGCATGCTTCCCCCTCACAGAACGGCATCTTCTCCCCAAATTAGGACATTATCTCCCCGAAATACCACATTTCTCCAATCCAATGACATTATCTCTACGGAGAGTTTGCAGTTGCTGCCCGTTAAATCTCTTTTCTCCCCGAATACCACTTTCAGACTTCAACAGCGGTCTTGTCGGATGCCGAGAAAGGGCGACTTCAGCCGGATGCTTTTCTCGGACGAGCGGCTTCTTCTGCGCACATCCCAAAGGAGTGGTTCTGACTTCTCCTTGTGTCCATGCATTCTGCACTACGCTTCTCTCTCATTCTTAACCCTTGATTCCTAGGGACATTTCGTTTTTCTCTGTTTTTCCGATGCTACACTTCAGCATTCTGTGACGAACATAGTAGAAGGGAAAAGCCCCTCTAATAAGGTAGCTAGAAGTTCTTGGAGAGACACACGTTGTGCTTTCAGACAGGACGTTACAGAAAGTCGAGAGATGTGGATTCTTTCCTGCGGAGAAAAAACCCCCTGTTTTCAGGAAATGCAGTATTCTCAAATCGCACGTTCTCGGCATAGCAATTTCGCTATTTCGCTCTCGTGGGTGGACAGCGCCACTCTCTGTTAACTGCTTCGGAGAGTTTGCAGTTGCTGGCCGTTAAATCGCGGTTCTCCCCGAATGCCGCTGTGTGCCTTCAGCAGCGGTCTCGTCTCTCTCGCATGCCGAGAAAGAGCGACTTCAGCCGGATGCTTTTCTCGGACGAGCGGCTTCTTCTGCGCACATCTCAAAGGAGCGGTTCTTGTCTTCTCCTTGTGTCCATGCATTCTGCACTACGCTTCTCTCTCATTCTTAACCCTTGATTCCTAGGGACATTTCGTTTTTCTCTGTTTTTCCGATGCTACACTTCAGCATTCTGTGACGAACAGAGTGGAAGGGAAAAGCCCCTCTAATAAGGCAGCTAGAAGTTCCAGGAGCGACACACGTTGCGCTTTCAGAGAAGACGTTACAGAAAGTCGAGAGATGTGGATTCTTTCCTGCGGAGAAAAAACCCCCTGTTTTCAGGCAATGCAGTATGCAGAATTCACACGTTCTTGGCATCACAGTTCCGTTATTTCGCTCACGCACGTCTAAATCGGCTCTCGCGTTGAACCGCTTCGGAGAGTTTGCAGTTGCTGGCCGAGAAATCGCGGTTCTCCCCGAATGCCGCTGTGTGCCTTCAGCAGCGGTCTCGTCTCTCTCGCATGCCGAGAAAGAGCGACTTCAGCCGGATGCTTTTCTCGGACGAGCGGCTTCTTCTGCGCACATCGCAAAGGAGCGGTTCTTGTCTTCTCCTTGTGTCCATGCATTCTGCACTACGCTTCTCTCTCATTCTTATGCCTTTCCGTTTATTCCTAGGGACATTTCGTTTTTCTCTGTTTTTCCGATGCTACACTTCAGCATTCTGTGACGAACAGAGTGGAAGGGAAAAGCCCCTCTAATAAGGCAGCTAGAAGTTCCAGGAGCGACACACGTTGTGCTTTCAGACAGGACGTTACAGAAAGTCGAGAGATGTGGATTCTTTCCTGCGGAGAAAAAAACCCCTGTTTTCAGGAAATGCAGTATTCTGAAATCGCACGTTCTCGGCATAGCAATTTCGCTATTTCGCTCTCGTGGGTGGACGGCGCCACTCTCTGTTAACCGCTTCGGAGAGTTTGCAGTTGCTGGTCGAGAAATCGCGGTTCTCCCCGAATGCCGCTGTGTGCCTTCAGCAGCGGTCTCGTCTCTCTCGCATGCCGAGAAAGAGCGACTTCAGCCGGATGCTTTTCTCGGACGAGCGGCTTCTTCTGCGCACATCGCAAAGGAGCGGTTCTTGTCTTCTCCTTGTGTCCATGCATTCTGCACTACGCTTCTCTCTCATTCTTAACCCTTGATTCCTAGGGACATTTCGTTTTTCTCTGTTTTTCCGATGCTACACTTCAGCATTCTGTGACGAACAGAGTGGAAGGGAAAAGCCCCTCTAATAAGGCAGCTAGAAGTTCCAGGAGCGACACACGTTGTGCTTTCAGACAGGACGTTACAGAAAGTCGAGAGATGTGGATTCTTTCCTGCGGAGAAAAAACCCCCTGTTTTCAGGAAATGCAGTATTCTGAAATCGCACGTTCTCGGCATAGCAATTTCGCTATTTCGCTCTCGTGGGTGGACGGCGCCACTCTCTGTTAACCGCTTCGGAGAGTTTGCAGTTGCTGGCCGTTAAATCGCGGTTCTCCCCGAATGCCGCTGTGTGCCTTCAGCAGCGGTCTCGTCTCTCTCGCATGCCGAGAAAGAGCGACTTCAGCCGGATGCTTTTCTCGGACGAGCGGCTTCTTCTGCGCACATCGCAAAGGAGCGGTTCTTGTCTTCTCCTTGTGTCCATGCATTCTGCACTACGCTTCTCTCTCATTCTTAACCCTTGATTCCTAGGGACATTTCGTTTTTCTCTGTTTTTCCGATGCTACACTTCAGCATTCTGTGACGAACAGAGTGGAAGGGAAAAGCGCCTCTAATAAGGCAGCTAGAAGTTCCAGGAGAGACACACGTTGTGCTTTCAGAGAGGACGTTACAGAAAGTCGAGAGATGTGGATTCTTTCCTGCGGAGAAAAAACCCCCTGTTTTCAGGAAATGCAGTATTCTGAAATCGCACGTTCTCGGCATAGCAATTTCGCTATTTCGCTCTCGTGGGTGGACGGCGCCACTCTCTGTTAACCGCTTCGGAGAGTTTGCAGTTGCTGGCCGAGAAATCGCGGTTCTCCCCGAATGCCGCTGTGTGCCTTCAGCAGCGGTCTCGTCTGTCTCGCATGCCGAGAAAGAGCGACTTCAGCCGGATGCTTTTCTCGGACGAGCGGCTTCTTCTGCGCACATCGCAAAGGAGCGGTTCTTGTCTTCTCCTTGTGTCCATGCATTCTGCACTACGCTTCTCTCTCATTCTTAACCCTTGATTCCTAGGGACATTTCGTTTTTCTCTGTTTTTCCGATGCTACACTTCAGCATTCTGTGACGAACAGAGTGGAAGGGAAAAGCCCCTCTAATAAGGCAGCTAGAAGTTCCAGGAGCGACACACGTTGTGCTTTCAGACAGGACGTTACAGAAAGTCGAGAGATGTGGATTCTTTCCTGCGGAGAAAAAACCCCCTGTTTTCAGGAAATGCAGTATTCTGAAATCGCACGTTCTCGGCATAGCAATTTCGCTATTTCGCTCTCGTGGGTGGACGGCGCCACTCTCTGTTAACCGCTTCGGAGAGTTTGCAGTTGCTGGCCGAGAAATCGCGGTTCTCCCCGAATGCCGCTGTGTGCCTTCAGCAGCGGTCTCGTCTGTCTCGCATGCCGAGAAAGAGCGACTTCAGCCGGATGCTTTTCTCGGACGAGCGGCTTCTTCTGCGCACATCGCAAAGGAGCGGTTCTTGTCTTCTCCTTGTGTCCATGCATTCTGCACTACGCTTCTCTCTCATTCTTAACCCTTGATTCCTAGGGACATTTCGTTTTTCTCTGTTTTTCCGATGCTACACTTCAGCATTCTGTGACGAACAGAGTGGAAGGGAAAAGCCCCTCTAATAAGGCAGCTAGAAGTTCCAGGAGCGACACACGTTGTGCTTTCAGACAGGACGTTACAGAAAGTCGAGAGATGTGGATTCTTTCCTGCGGAGAAAAAAACCCCTGTTTTCAGGAAATGCAGTATTCTGAAATCGCACGTTCTCGGCATAGCAATTTCGCTATTTCGCTCTCGTGGGTGGACGGCGCCACTCTCTGTTAACCGCTTCGGAGAGTTTGCAGTTGCTGGCCGAGAAATCGCGGTTCTCCCCGAATGCCGCTGTGTGCCTTCAGCAGCGGTCTCGTCTCTCTCGCATGCCGAGAAAGAACGACTTCAGCCGGATGCTTTTCTCGGACGAGCGGCTTCTTCTGCGCACATCGCAAAGGAGCGGTTCTTGTCTTCTCCTTGTGTCCATGCATTCTGCACTACGCTTCTCTCTCATTCTTAACCCTTGATTCCTAGGGACATTTCGTTTTTCTCTGTTTTTCCGATGCTACACTTCAGCATTCTGTGACGAACAGAGTGGAAGGGAAAAGCCCCTCTAATAAGGCAGCTAGAAGTTCCAGGAGAGACACACGTTGTGCTTTCAGACAGGACGTTACAGAAAGTCGAGAGATGTGGATTCTTTCCTGCGGAGAAAAAACCCCCTGTTTTCAGGAAATGCAGTATTCTGAAATTGCACGTTCTCGGCATAGCAATTTCGCTATTTCGCTCTCGTGGGTGGACGGCGCCACTCTCTGTTAACCGCTTCGGAGAGTTTGCAGTTGCTGGTCGAGAAATCGCGGTTCTCCCCGAATGCCGCTGTGTGCCTTCAGCAGCGGTCTCGTCTCTCTCGCATGCCGAGAAAGAGCGACTTCAGCCGGATGCTTTTCTCGGACGAGCGGCTTCTTCTGCGCACATCGCAAAGGAGCGGTTCTTGTCTTCTCCTTGTGTCCATGCATTCTGCACTACGCTTCTCTCTCATTCTTAACCCTTGATTCCTAGGGACATTTCGTTTTTCTCTGTTTTTCCGATGCTACACTTCAGCATTCTGTGACGAACAGAGTGGAAGGGAAAAGCCCCTCTAATAAGGCAGCTAGAAGTTCCAGGAGCGACACACGTTGTGCTTTCAGACAGGACGTTACAGAAAGTCGAGAGATGTGGATTCTTTCCTGCGGAGAAAAAACCCCCTGTTTTCAGGAAATGCAGTATTCTCAAATCGCACGTTCTCGGCATAGCAATTTCGCTATTTCGCTCTCGTGGGTGGACGGCGCCACTCTCTGTTAACCGCTTCGGAGAGTTTGCAGTTGCTGGCCGAGAAATCGCGGTTCTCCCCGAATGCCGCTGTGTGCCTTCAGCAGCGGTCTCGTCTCTCTCGCATGCCGAGAAAGAGCGACTTCAGCCGGATGCTTTTCTCGGACGAGCGGCTTCTTCTGCGCACATCGCAAAGGAGCGGTTCTTGTCTTCTCCTTGTGTCCATGCATTCTGCACTACGCTTCTCTCTCATTCTTAACCCTTGATTCCTAGGGACATTTCGTTTTTCTCTGTTTTTCCGATGCTACACTTCAGCATTCTGTGACGAACAGAGTGGAAGGGAAAAGCCCCTCTAATAAGGCAGCTAGAAGTTCCAGGAGAGACACACGTTGTGCTTTCAGAGAGGACGTTACAGAAAGTCGAGAGATGTGGATTCTTTCCTGCGGAGAAAAAACCCCCTGTTTTCAGGAAATGCAGTATTCTGAAATCGCACGTTCTCGGCATAGCAATTTCGCTATTTCGCTCTCGTGGGTGGACGGCGCCACTCTCTGTTAACCGCTTCGGAGAGTTTGCAGTTGCTGGCCGTTAAATCGCGGTTCTCCCCGAATGCCGCTGTGTGCCTTCAGCAGCGGTCTCGTCTCTCTCGCATGCCGAGAAAGAGCGACTTCAGCCGGATGCTTTTCTCGGACGAGCGGCTTCTTCTGCGCACATCGCAAAGGAGCGGTTCTTGTCTTCTCCTTGTGTCCATGCATTCTGCACTACGCTTCTCTCTCATTCTTAACCCTTGATTCCTAGGGACATTTCGTTTTTCTCTGTTTTTCCGATGCTACACTTCAGCATTCTGTGACGAACAGAGTGGAAGGGAAAAGCCCCTCTAATAAGGCAGCTAGAAGTTCCAGGAGCGACACACGTTGTGCTTTCAGACAGGACGTTACAGAAAGTCGAGAGATGTGGATTCTTTCCTGCGGAGAAAAAAACCCCTGTTTTCAGGAAATGCAGTATTCTGAAATCGCACGTTCTCGGCATAGCAATTTCGCTATTTCGCTCTCGTGGGTGGACGGCGCCACTCTCTGTTAACCGCTTCGGAGAGTTTGCAGTTGCTGGCCGAGAAATCGCGGTTCTCCCCGAATGCCGCTGTGTGCCTTCAGCAGCGGTCTCGTCTCTCTCGCATGCCGAGAAAGAGCGACTTCAGCCGGATGCTTTTCTCGGACGAGCGGCTTCTTCTGCGCACATCGCAAAGGAGCGGTTCTTGTCTTCTCCTTGTGTCCATGCATTCTGCACTACGCTTCTCTCTCATTCTTAACCCTTGATTCCTAGGGACATTTCGTTTTTCTCTGTTTTTCCGATGCTACACTTCAGCATTCTGTGACGAACAGAGTGGAAGGGAAAAGCCCCTCTAATAAGGCAGCTAGAAGTTCCAGGAGCGACACACGTTGTGCTTTCAGACAGGACGTTACAGAAAGTCGAGAGATGTGGATTCTTTCCTGCGGAGAAAAAACCCCCTGTTTTCAGGAAATGCAGTATTCTGAAATCGCACGTTCTCGGCATAGCAATTTCGCTATTTCGCTCTCGTGGGTGGACGGCGCCACTCTCTGTTAACTGCTTCGGAGAGTTTGCAGTTGCTGGCCGAGAAATCGCGGTTCTCCCCGAATGCCGCTGTGTGCCTTCAGCAGCGGTCTCGTCTGTCTCGCATGCCGAGAAAGAGCGACTTCAGCCGGATGCTTTTCTCGGACGAGCGGCTTCTTCTGCGCACATCGCAAAGGAGCGGTTCTTGTCTTCTCCTTGTGTCCATGCATTCTGCACTACGCTTCTCTCTCATTCTTAACCCTTGATTCCTAGGGACATTTCGTTTTTCTCTGTTTTTCCGATGCTACACTTCAGCATTCTGTGACGAACAGAGTGGAAGGGAAAAGCCCCTCTAATAAGGCAGCTAGAAGTTCCAGGAGCGACACACGTTGTGCTTTCAGACAGGACGTTACAGAAAGTCGAGAGATGTGGATTCTTTCCTGCGGAGAAAAAAACCCCTGTTTTCAGGAAATGCAGTATTCTCAAATCGCACGTTCTCGGCATAGCAATTTCGCTATTTCGCTCTCGTGGGTGGACGGCGCCACTCTCTGTTAACTGCTTCGGAGAGTTTGCAGTTGCTGGCCGTTAAATCGCGGTTCTCCCCGAATGCCGCTGTGTGCCTTCAGCAGCGGTCTCGTCTCTCTCGCATGCCGAGAAAGAGCGACTTCAGCCGGATGCTTTTCTCGGACGAGCGGCTTCTTCTGCGCACATCTCAAAGGAGCGGTTCTTGTCTTCTCCTTGTGTCCATGCATTCTGCACTACGCTTCTCTCTCATTCTTAACCCTTGATTCCTAGGGACATTTCGTTTTTCTCTGTTTTTCCGATGCTACACTTCAGCATTCTGTGACGAACAGAGTGGAAGGGAAAAGCCCCTCTAATAAGGCAGCTAGAAGTTCCAGGAGCGACACACGTTGCGCTTTCAGAGAAGACGTTACAGAAAGTCGAGAGATGTGGATTCTTTCCTGCGGAGAAAAAACCCCCTGTTTTCAGGCAATGCAGTATGCAGAATTCACACGTTCTTGGCATCACAGTTCCGTTATTTCGCTCACGCACGTCTAAATCGGCTCTCGCGTTGAACCGCTTCGGAGAGTTTGCAGTTGCTGGCCGAGAAATCGCGGTTCTCCCCGAATGCCGCTGTGTGCCTTCAGCAGCGGTCTCGTCTCTCTCGCATGCCGAGAAAGAGCGACTTCAGCCGGATGCTTTTCTCGGACGAGCGGCTTCTTCTGCGCACATCGCAAAGGAGCGGTTCTTGTCTTCTCCTTGTGTCCATGCATTCTGCACTACGCTTCTCTCTCATTCTTATGCCTTTCCGTTTATTCCTAGGGACATTTCGTTTTTCTCTGTTTTTACGATGCTACACTTCAGCATTCTGTGACGAACAGAGTGGAAGGGAAAAGCCCCTCTAATAAGGCAGCTAGAAGTTCCAGGAGCGACACACGTTGTGCTTTCAGAGAGGACGTTACAGAAAGTCGAGAGATGTGGATTCTTTCCTGCGGAGAAAAAACCCCCTGTTTTCAGGAAATGCAGTATTCTGAAATCGCACGTTCTCGGCATAGCAATTTCGCTATTTCGCTCTCGTGGGTGGACGGCGCCACTCTCTGTTAACCGCTTCGGAGAGTTTGCAGTTGCTGGCCGAGAAATCGCGGTTCTCCCCGAATGCCGCTGTGTGCCTTCAGCAGCGGTCTCGTCTCTCTCGCATGCCGAGAAAGAGCGACTTCAGCCGGATGCTTTTCTCGGACGAGCGGCTTCTTCTGCGCACATCGCAAAGGAGCGGTTCTTGTCTTCTCCTTGTGTCCATGCATTCTGCACTACGCTTCTCTCTCATTCTTAACCCTTGATTCCTAGGGACATTTCGTTTTTCTCTGTTTTTCCGATGCTACACTTCAGCATTCTGTGACGAACAGAGTGGAAGGGAAAAGCCCCTCTAATAAGGCAGCTAGAAGTTCCAGGAGAGACACACGTTGTGCTTTCAGAGAGGATGTTACAGAAAGTCGAGAGATGTGGATTCTTTCCTGCGGAGAAAAAACCCCCTGTTTTCAGGAAATGCAGTATTCTGAAATCGCACGTTCTCGGCATAGCAATTTCGCTATTTCGCTCTCGTGGGTGGACGGCGCCACTCTCTGTTAACCGCTTCGGAGAGTTTGCAGTTGCTGGCCGAGAAATCGCGGTTCTCCCCGAATGCCGCTGTGTGCCTTCAGCAGCGGTCTCGTCTCTCTCGCATGCCGAGAAAGAGCGACTTCAGCCGGATGCTTTTCTCGGACGAGCGGCTTCTTCTGCGCACATCGCAAAGGAGCGGTTCTTGTCTTCTCCTTGTGTCCATGCATTCTGCACTACGCTTCTCTCTCATTCTTAACCCTTGATTCCTAGGGACATTTCGTTTTTCTCTGTTTTTCCGATGCTACACTTCAGCATTCTGTGACGAACAGAGTGGAAGGGAAAAGCCCCTCTACGAAGGCAGCTAGAAGTTCCAGGAGAGACACACGTTGTGCTTTCAGAGAGGACGTTACAGAAAGTCGAGAGATGTGGATTCTTTCCTGCGGAGAAAAAACCCCCTGTTTTCAGGCAATGCAGTATGCAGAATTCACACGTTCTTGGCATCACAGTTCCGTTATTTCCCTCACGCACGTCTAAATCGGCTCTCGCGTTGAACCGCTTCGGAGAGTTTGCAGTTGCTGGCCGTTAAATCGCGGTTCTCCCCGAATGCCGCTGTGTGCCTTCAGCAGCGGTCTCGTCTCTCTCGCATGCCGAGAAAGAGCGACTTCAGCCGGATGCTTTTCTCGGACGAGCGGCTTCTTCTGCGCACATCGCAAAGGAGCGGTTCTTGTCTTCTCCTTGTGTCCATGCATTCTGCACTACGCTTCTCTCTCATTCTTAACCCTTGATTCCTAGGGACATTTCGTTTTTCTCTGTTTTTCCGATGCTACACTTCAGCATTCTGTGACGAACAGAGTGGAAGGGAAAAGCCCCTCTAATAAGGCAGCTAGAAGTTCCAGGAGCGACACACGTTGTGCTTTCAGAGAGGACGTTACAGAAAGTCGAGAGATGTGGATTCTTTCCTGCGGAGAAAAAAACCCCTGTTTTCAGGAAATGCAGTATTCTGAAATCGCACGTTCTCGGCATAGCAATTTCGCTATTTCGCTCTCGTGGGTGGACGGCGCCACTCTCTGTTAACCGCTTCGGAGAGTTTGCAGTTGCTGGTCGAGAAATCGCTTTTCTCCCCGAATGCCGCTTTGTGCCTTCAGCAGCGGTCTCGTCTCTCTCGCATGCCGAGAAAGAGCGACTTCAGCCGGATGCTTTTCTCGGACGAGCGGCTTCTTCTGCGCACATCGCAAAGGAGCGGTTCTTGTCTTCTCCTTGTGTCCATGCATTCTGCACTACGCTTCTCTCTCATTCTTAACCCTTGATTCCTAGGGACATTTCGTTTTTCTCTGTTTTTCCGATGCTACACTTCAGCATTCTGTGACGAACAGAGTGGAAGGGAAAAGCCCCTCTAATAAGGCAGCTAGAAGTTCCAGGAGCGACACACGTTGTGCTTTCAGACAGGACGTTACAGAAAGTCGAGAGATGTGGATTCTTTCCTGCGGAGAAAAAAACCCCTGTTTTCAGGAAATGCAGTATTCTGAAATCGCACGTTCTCGGCATAGCAATTTCGCTATTTCGCTCTCGTGGGTGGACGGCGCCACTCTCTGTTAACCGCTTCGGAGAGTTTGCAGTTGCTGGCCGTTAAATCGCGGTTCTCCCCGAATGCCGCTGTGTGCCTTCAGCAGCGGTCTCGTCTCTCTCGCATGCCGAGAAAGAGCGACTTCAGCCGGATGCTTTTCTCGGACGAGCGGCTTCTTCTGCGCACATCGCAAAGGAGCGGTTCTTGTCTTCTCCTTGTGTCCATGCATTCTGCACTACGCTTCTCTCTCATTCTTAACCCTTGATTCCTAGGGACATTTCGTTTTTCTCTGTTTTTCCGATGCTACACTTCAGCATTCTGTGACGAACAGAGTGGAAGGGAAAAGCCCCTCTAATAAGGCAGCTAGAAGTTCCAGGAGAGACACACGTTGTGCTTTCAGAGAGGACGTTACAGAAAGTCGAGAGATGTGGATTCTTTCCTGCGGAGAAAAAACCCCCTGTTTTCAGGAAATGCAGTATTCTGAAATCGCACGTTCTCGGCATAGCAATTTCGCTATTTCGCTCTCGTGGGTGGACGGCGCCACTCTCTGTTAACCGCTTCGGAGAGTTTGCAGTTGCTGGCCGAGAAATCGCGGTTCTCCCCGAATGCCGCTGTGTGCCTTCAGCAGCGGTCTCGTCTCTCTCGCATGCCGAGAAAGAGCGACTTCAGCCGGATGCTTTTCTCGGACGAGCGGCTTCTTCTGCGCACATCGCAAAGGAGCGGTTCTTGTCTTCTCCTTGTGTCCATGCATTCTGCACTACGCTTCTCTCTCATTCTTAACCCTTGATTCCTAGGGACATTTCGTTTTTCTCTGTTTTTCCGATGCTACACTTCAGCATTCTGTGACGAACAGAGTGGAAGGGAAAAGCCCCTCTAATAAGGCAGCTAGAAGTTCCAGGAGCGACACACGTTGTGCTTTCAGACAGGACGTTACAGAAAGTCGAGAGATGTGGATTCTTTCCTGCGGAGAAAAAACCCCCTGTTTTCAGGAAATGCAGTATTCTGAAATCGCACGTTCTCGGCATAGCAATTTCGCTATTTCGCTCTCGTGGGTGGACGGCGCCACTCTCTGTTAACCGCTTCGGAGAGTTTGCAGTTGCTGGCCGAGAAATCGCGGTTCTCCCCGAATGCCGCTGTGTGCCTTCAGCAGCGGTCTCGTCTGTCTCGCATGCCGAGAAAGAGCGACTTCAGCCGGATGCTTTTCTCGGACGAGCGGCTTCTTCTGCGCACATCGCAAAGGAGCGGTTCTTGTCTTCTCCTTGTGTCCATGCATTCTGCACTACGCTTCTCTCTCATTCTTAACCCTTGATTCCTAGGGACATTTCGTTTTTCTCTGTTTTTCCGATGCTACACTTCAGCATTCTGTGACGAACAGAGTGGAAGGGAAAAGCCCCTCTAATAAGGCAGCTAGAAGTTCCAGGAGCGACACACGTTGTGCTTTCAGAGAGGACGTTACAGAAAGTCGAGAGATGTGGATTCTTTCCTGCGGAGAAAAAACCCCCTGTTTTCAGGAAATGCAGTATTCTGAAATCGCACGTTCTCGGCATAGCAATTTCGCTATTTCGCTCTCGTGGGTGGACGGCGCCACTCTCTGTTAACCGCTTCGGAGAGTTTGCAGTTGCTGGCCGAGAAATCGCGGTTCTCCCCGAATGCCGCTGTGTGCCTTCAGCAGCGGTCTCGTCTCTCTCGCATGCCGAGAAAGAACGACTTCAGCCGGATGCTTTTCTCGGACGAGCGGCTTCTTCTGCGCACATCGCAAAGGAGCGGTTCTTGTCTTCTCCTTGTGTCCATGCATTCTGCACTACGCTTCTCTCTCATTCTTAACCCTTGATTCCTAGGGACATTTCGTTTTTCTCTGTTTTTCCGATGCTACACTTCAGCATTCTGTGACGAACAGAGTGGAAGGGAAAAGCCCCTCTAATAAGGCAGCTAGAAGTTCCAGGAGAGACACACGTTGTGCTTTCAGACAGGACGTTACAGAAAGTCGAGAGATGTGGATTCTTTCCTGCGGAGAAAAAACCCCCTGTTTTCAGGAAATGCAGTATTCTGAAATTGCACGTTCTCGGCATAGCAATTTCGCTATTTCGCTCTCGTGGGTGGACGGCGCCACTCTCTGTTAACCGCTTCGGAGAGTTTGCAGTTGCTGGTCGAGAAATCGCGGTTCTCCCCGAATGCCGCTGTGTGCCTTCAGCAGCGGTCTCGTCTGTCTCGCATGCCGAGAAAGAGCGACTTCAGCCGGATGCTTTTCTCGGACGAGCGGCTTCTTCTGCGCACATCGCAAAGGAGCGGTTCTTGTCTTCTCCTTGTGTCCATGCATTCTGCACTACGCTTCTCTCTCATTCTTAACCCTTGATTCCTAGGGACATTTCGTTTTTCTCTGTTTTTCCGATGCTACACTTCAGCATTCTGTGACGAACAGAGTGGAAGGGAAAAGCCCCTCTAATAAGGCAGCTAGAAGTTCCAGGAGCGACACACGTTGTGCTTTCAGACAGGACGTTACAGAAAGTCGAGAGATGTGGATTCTTTCCTGCGGAGAAAAAACCCCCTGTTTTCAGGAAATGCAGTATTCTGAAATTGCACGTTCTCGGCATAGCAATTTCGCTATTTCGCTCTCGTGGGTGGACGGCGCCACTCTCTGTTAACCGCTTCGGAGAGTTTGCAGTTGCTGGTCGAGAAATCGCGGTTCTCCCCGAATGCCGCTGTGTGCCTTCAGCAGCGGTCTCGTCTGTCTCGCATGCCGAGAAAGAGCGACTTCAGCCGGATGCTTTTCTCGGACGAGCGGCTTCTTCTGCGCACATCGCAAAGGAGCGGTTCTTGTCTTCTCCTTGTGTCCATGCATTCTGCACTACGCTTCTCTCTCATTCTTAACCCTTGATTCCTAGGGACATTTCGTTTTTCTCTGTTTTTCCGATGCTACACTTCAGCATTCTGTGACGAACAGAGTGGAAGGGAAAAGCCCCTCTAATAAGGCAGCTAGAAGTTCCAGGAGAGACACACGTTGTGCTTTCAGAGAGGACGTTACAGAAAGTCGAGAGATGTGGATTCTTTCCTGCGGAGAAAAAACCCCCTGTTTTCAGGAAATGCAGTATTCTGAAATCGCACGTTCTCGGCATAGCAATTTCGCTATTTCGCTCTCGTGGGTGGACGGCGCCACTCTCTGTTAACCGCTTCGGAGAGTTTGCAGTTGCTGGCCGTTAAATCGCGGTTCTCCCCGAATGCCGCTGTGTGCCTTCAGCAGCGGTCTCGTCTCTCTCGCATGCCGAGAAAGAGCGACTTCAGCCGGATGCTTTTCTCGGACGAGCGGCTTCTTCTGCGCACATCGCAAAGGAGCGGTTCTTGTCTTCTCCTTGTGTCCATGCATTCTGCACTACGCTTCTCTCTCATTCTTAACCCTTGATTCCTAGGGACATTTCGTTTTTCTCTGTTTTTCCGATGCTACACTTCAGCATTCTGTGACGAACAGAGTGGAAGGGAAAAGCCCCTCTAATAAGGCAGCTAGAAGTTCCAGGAGCGACACACGTTGTGCTTTCAGACAGGACGTTACAGAAAGTCGAGAGATGTGGATTCTTTCCTGCGGAGAAAAAAACCCCTGTTTTCAGGAAATGCAGTATTCTGAAATCGCACGTTCTCGGCATAGCAATTTCGCTATTTCGCTCTCGTGGGTGGACGGCGCCACTCTCTGTTAACCGCTTCGGAGAGTTTGCAGTTGCTGGCCGTTAAATCGCGGTTCTCCCCGAATGCCGCTGTGTGCCTTCAGCAGCGGTCTCGTCTCTCTCGCATGCCGAGAAAGAGCGACTTCAGCCGGATGCTTTTCTCGGACGAGCGGCTTCTTCTGCGCACATCGCAAAGGAGCGGTTCTTGTCTTCTCCTTGTGTCCATGCATTCTGCACTACGCTTCTCTCTCATTCTTAACCCTTGATTCCTAGGGACATTTCGTTTTTCTCTGTTTTTCCGATGCTACACTTCAGCATTCTGTGACGAACAGAGTGGAAGGGAAAAGCCCCTCTAATAAGGCAGCTAGAAGTTCCAGGAGCGACACACGTTGTGCTTTCAGACAGGACGTTACAGAAAGTCGAGAGATGTGGATTCTTTCCTGCGGAGAAAAAACCCCCTGTTTTCAGGAAATGCAGTATTCTGAAATCGCACGTTCTCGGCATAGCAATTTCGCTATTTCGCTCTCGTGGGTGGACGGCGCCACTCTCTGTTAACTGCTTCGGAGAGTTTGCAGTTGCTGGCCGAGAAATCGCGGTTCTCCCCGAATGCCGCTGTGTGCCTTCAGCAGCGGTCTCGTCTGTCTCGCATGCCGAGAAAGAGCGACTTCAGCCGGATGCTTTTCTCGGACGAGCGGCTTCTTCTGCGCACATCGCAAAGGAGCGGTTCTTGTCTTCTCCTTGTGTCCATGCATTCTGCACTACGCTTCTCTCTCATTCTTAACCCTTGATTCCTAGGGACATTTCGTTTTTCTCTGTTTTTCCGATGCTACACTTCAGCATTCTGTGACGAACAGAGTGGAAGGGAAAAGCCCCTCTAATAAGGCAGCTAGAAGTTCCAGGAGCGACACACGTTGTGCTTTCAGACAGGACGTTACAGAAAGTCGAGAGATGTGGATTCTTTCCTGCGGAGAAAAAACCCCCTGTTTTCAGGAAATGCAGTATTCTCAAATCGCACGTTCTCGGCATAGCAATTTCGCTATTTCGCTCTCGTGGGTGGACGGCGCCACTCTCTGTTAACTGCTTCGGAGAGTTTGCAGTTGCTGGCCGTTAAATCGCGGTTCTCCCCGAATGCCGCTGTGTGCCTTCAGCAGCGGTCTCGTCTCTCTCGCATGCCGAGAAAGAGCGACTTCAGCCGGATGCTTTTCTCGGACGAGCGGCTTCTTCTGCGCACATCGCAAAGGAGCGGTTCTTGTCTTCTCCTTGTGTCCATGCATTCTGCACTACGCTTCTCTCTCATTCTTAACCCTTGATTCCTAGGGACATTTCGTTTTTCTCTGTTTTTCCGATGCTACACTTCAGCATTCTGTGACGAACAGAGTGGAAGGGAAAAGCCCCTCTAATAAGGCAGCTAGAAGTTCCAGGAGCGACACACGTTGTGCTTTCAGAGAGGACGTTACAGAAAGTCGAGAGATGTGGATTCTTTCCTGCGGAGAAAAAACCCCCTGTTTTCAGGAAATGCAGTATTCTGAAATCGCACGTTCTCGGCATAGCAATTTCGCTATTTCGCTCTCGTGGGTGGACAGCGCCACTCTCTGTTAACTGCTTCGGAGAGTTTGCAGTTGCTGGCCGAGAAATCGCGGTTCTCCCCGAATGCCGCTGTGTGCCTTCAGCAGCAGTCTCGTCTCTCTCGCATGCCGAGAAAGAGCGACTTCAGCCGGATGCTTTTCTCGGACGAGCGGCTTCTTCTGCGCACATCTCAAAGGAGCGGTTCTTGTCTTCTCCTTGTGTCCATGCATTCTGCACTACGCTTCTCTCTCATTCTTAACCCTTGATTCCTAGGGACATTTCGTTTTTCTCTGTTTTTCCGATGCTACACTTCAGCATTCTGTGACGAACAGAGTGGAAGGGAAAAGCCCCTCTAATAAGGCAGCTAGAAGTTCCAGGAGCGACACACGTTGTGCTTTCAGACAGGACGTTACAGAAAGTCGAGAGATGTGGATTCTTTCCTGCGGAGAAAAAACCCCCTGTTTTCAGGAAATGCAGTATGCAGAATTCACACGTTCTTGGCATCACAGTTCCGTTATTTCGCTCACGCACGTCTAAATCGGCTCTCGCGTTGAACCGCTTCGGAGAGTTTGCAGTTGCTGGCCGTTAAATCGCGGTTCTCCCCGAATGCCGCTGTGTGCCTTCAGCAGCGGTCTCGTCTCTCTCGCATGCCGAGAAAGAGCGACTTCAGCCGGATGCTTTTCTCGGACGAGCGGCTTCTTCTGCGCACATCGCAAAGGAGCGGTTCTTGTCTTCTCCTTGTGTCCATGCATTCTGCACTACGCTTCTCTCTCATTCTTATGCCTTTCCGTTTATTCCTAGGGACATTTCGTTTTTCTCTGTTTTTCCGATGCTACACTTCAGCATTCTGTGACGAACAGAGTGGAAGGGAAAAGCCCCTCTAATAAGGCAGCTAGAAGTTCCAGGAGCGACACACGTTGTGCTTTCAGAGAGGACGTTACAGAAAGTCGAGAGATGTGGATTCTTTCCTGCGGAGAAAAAACCCCCTGTTTTCAGGAAATGCAGTATTCTGAAATCGCACGTTCTCGGCATAGCAATTTCGCTATTTCGCTCTCGTGGGTGGACGGCGCCACTCTCTGTTAACCGCTTAGGAGAGTTTGCAGTTGCTGGTCGAGAAATCGCGGTTCTCCCCGAATGCCGCTGTGTGCCTTCAGCAGCGGTCTCGTCTGTCTCGCATGCCGAGAAAGAGCGACTTCAGCCGGATGCTTTTCTCGGACGAGCGGCTTCTTCTGCGCACATCGCAAAGGAGCGGTTCTTGTCTTCTCCTTGTGTCCATGCATTCTGCACTACGCTTCTTACTCATTCTTAACCCTTGATTCCTAGGGACATTTCGTTTTTCTCTGTTTTTCCGATGCTACACTTCAGCATTCTGTGACGAACAGAGTGGAAGGGAAAAGCCCCTCTAATAAGGCAGCTAGAAGTTCCAGGAGAGACACACGTTGTGCTTTCAGACAGGACGTTACAGAAAGTCGAGAGATGTGGATTCTTTCCTGCGGAGAAAAAACCCCCTGTTTTCAGGAAATGCAGTATTCTGAAATCGCACGTTCTCGGCATAGCAATTTCGCTATTTCGCTCTCGTGGGTGGACGGCGCCACTCTCTGTTAACCGCTTCGGAGAGTTTGCAGTTGCTGGCCGAGAAATCGCGGTTCTCCCCGAATGCCGCTGTGTGCCTTCAGCAGCGGTCTCGTCTCTCTCGCATGCCGAGAAAGAGCGACTTCAGCCGGATGCTTTTCTCGGACGAGCGGCTTCTTCTGCGCACATCGCAAAGGAGCGGTTCTTGTCTTCTCCTTGTGTCCATGCATTCTGCACTACGCTTCTCTCTCATTCTTAACCCTTGATTCCTAGGGACATTTCGTTTTTCTCTGTTTTTCCGATGCTACACTTCAGCATTCTGTGACGAACAGAGTGGAAGGGAAAAGCCCCTCTAATAAGGCAGCTAGAAGTTCCAGGAGAGACACACGTTGTGCTTTCAGAGAGGACGTTACAGAAAGTCGAGAGATGTGGATTCTTTCCTGCGGAGAAAAAAACCCCTGTTTTCAGGCAATGCAGTATGCAGAATTCACACGTTCTTGGCATCACAGTTCCGTTATTTCGCTCACGCACGTCTAAATCGGCTCTCGCGTTGAACCGCTTCGGAGAGTTTGCAGTTGCTGGCCGTTAAATCGCGGTTCTCCCCGAATGCCGCTGTGTGCCTTCAGCAGCGGTCTCGTCTCTCTCGCATGCCGAGAAAGAGCGACTTCAGCCGGATGCTTTTCTCGGACGAGCGGCTTCTTCTGCGCACATCGCAAAGGAGCGGTTCTTGTCTTCTCCTTGTGTCCATGCATTCTGCACTACGCTTCTTACTCATTCTTAACCCTTGATTCCTAGGGACATTTCGTTTTTCTCTGTTTTTCCGATGCTACACTTCAGCATTCTGTGACGAACAGAGTGGAAGGGAAAAGCCCCTCTAAAAAGGCAGCTAGAAGTTCCAGGAGCGACACACGTTGTGCTTTCAGACAGGACGTTACAGAAAGTCGAGAGATGTGGATTCTTTCCTGCGGAGAAAAAACCCCCTGTTTTCAGGAAATGCAGTATTCTGAAATCGCACGTTCTCGGCATAGCAATTTCGCTATTTCGCTCTCGTGGGTGGACGGCGCCACTCTCTGTTAACCGCTTCGGAGAGTTTGCAGTTGCTGGCCGTTAAATCGCGGTTCTCCCCGAATGCCGCTGTGTGCCTTCAGCAGCGGTCTCGTCTCTCTCGCATGCCGAGAAAGAGCGACTTCAGCCGGATGCTTTTCTCGGACGAGCGGCTTCTTCTGCGCACATCGCAAAGGAGCGGTTCTTGTCTTCTCCTTGTGTCCATGCATTCTGCACTACGCTTCTCTCTCATTCTTAACCCTTGATTCCTAGGGACATTTCGTTTTTCTCTGTTTTTCCGATGCTACACTTCAGCATTCTGTGACGAACAGAGTGGAAGGGAAAAGCCCCTCTAATAAGGCAGCTAGAAGTTCCAGGAGCGACACACGTTGTGCTTTCAGACAGGACGTTACAGAAAGTCGAGAGATGTGGATTCTTTCCTGCGGAGAAAAAAACCCCTGTTTTCAGGAAATGCAGTATTCTGAAATCGCACGTTCTCGGCATAGCAATTTCGCTATTTCGCTCTCGTGGGTGGACGGCGCCACTCTCTGTTAACCGCTTCGGAGAGTTTGCAGTTGCTGGCCGTTAAATCGCGGTTCTCCCCGAATGCCGCTGTGTGCCTTCAGCAGCGGTCTCGTCTCTCTCGCATGCCGAGAAAGAGCGACTTCAGCCGGATGCTTTTCTCGGACGAGCGGCTTCTTCTGCGCACATCGCAAAGGAGCGGTTCTTGTCTTCTCCTTGTGTCCATGCATTCTGCACTACGCTTCTCTCTCATTCTTAACCCTTGATTCCTAGGGACATTTCGTTTTTCTCTGTTTTTCCGATGCTACACTTCAGCATTCTGTGACGAACAGAGTGGAAGGGAAAAGCCCCTCTAATAAGGCAGCTAGAAGTTCCAGGAGCGACACACGTTGTGCTTTCAGACAGGACGTTACAGAAAGTCGAGAGATGTGGATTCTTTCCTGCGGAGAAAAAACCCCCTGTTTTCAGGAAATGCAGTATTCTGAAATCGCACGTTCTCGGCATAGCAATTTCGCTATTTCGCTCTCGTGGGTGGACGGCGCCACTCTCTGTTAACTGCTTCGGAGAGTTTGCAGTTGCTGGCCGAGAAATCGCGGTTCTCCCCGAATGCCGCTGTGTGCCTTCAGCAGCGGTCTCGTCTGTCTCGCATGCTGAGAAAGAGCGACTTCAGCCGGATGCTTTTCTCGGACGAGCGGCTTCTTCTGCGCACATCGCAAAGGAGCGGTTCTTGTCTTCTCCTTGTGTCCATGCATTCTGCACTACGCTTCTCTCTCATTCTTAACCCTTGATTCCTAGGGACATTTCGTTTTTCTCTGTTTTTCCGATGCTACACTTCAGCATTCTGTGACGAACAGAGTGGAAGGGAAAAGCCCCTCTAATAAGGCAGCTAGAAGTTCCAGGAGCGACACACGTTGTGCTTTCAGACAGGACGTTACAGAAAGTCGAGAGATGTGGATTCTTTCCTGCGGAGAAAAAAACCCCTGTTTTCAGGAAATGCAGTATTCTCAAATCGCACGTTCTCGGCATAGCAATTTCGCTATTTCGCTCTCGTGGGTGGACGGCGCCACTCTCTGTTAACTGCTTCGGAGAGTTTGCAGTTGCTGGCCGTTAAATCGCGGTTCTCCCCGAATGCCGCTGTGTGCCTTCAGCAGCGGTCTCGTCTCTCTCGCATGCCGAGAAAGAGCGACTTCAGCCGGATGCTTTTCTCGGACGAGCGGCTTCTTCTGCGCACATCGCAAAGGAGCGGTTCTTGTCTTCTCCTTGTGTCCATGCATTCTGCACTACGCTTCTCTCTCATTCTTAACCCTTGATTCCTAGGGACATTTCGTTTTTCTCTGTTTTTCCGATGCTACACTTCAGCATTCTGTGACGAACAGAGTGGAAGGGAAAAGCCCCTCTAATAAGGCAGCTAGAAGTTCCAGGAGCGACACACGTTGTGCTTTCAGACAGGACGTTACAGAAAGTCGAGAGATGTGGATTCTTTCCTGCGGAGAAAAAACCCCCTGTTTTCAGGAAATGCAGTATTCTGAAATCGCACGTTCTCGGCATAGCAATTTCGCTATTTCGCTCTCGTGGGTGGACAGCGCCACTCTCTGTTAACTGCTTCGGAGAGTTTGCAGTTGCTGGCCGAGAAATCGCGGTTCTCCCCGAATGCCGCTGTGTGCCTTCAGCAGCGGTCTCGTCTGTCTCGCATGCCGAGAAAGAGCGACTTCAGCCGGATGCTTTTCTCGGACGAGCGGCTTCTTCTGCGCACATCGCAAAGGAGCGGTTCTTGTCTTCTCCTTGTGTCCATGCATTCTGCACTACGCTTCTCTCTCATTCTTAACCCTTGATTCCTAGGGACATTTCGTTTTTCTCTGTTTTTCCGATGCTACACTTCAGCATTCTGTGACGAACAGAGTGGAAGGAAAAAGCCCCTCTAATAAGGCAGCTAGAAGTTCCAGGAGCGACACACGTTGCGCTTTCAGAGAAGACGTTACAGAAAGTCGAGAGATGTGGATTCTTTCCTGCGGAGAAAAAACCCCCTGTTTTCAGGCAATGCAGTATGCAGAATTCACACGTTCTTGGCATCACAGTTCCGTTATTTCGCTCACGCACGTCTAAATCGGCTCTCGCGTTGAACCGCTTCGGAGAGTTTGCAGTTGCTGGCCGTTAAATCGCGGTTCTCCCCGAATGCCGCTGTGTGCCTTCAGCAGCGGTCTCGTCTCTCTCGCATGCCGAGAAAGAGCGACTTCAGCCGGATGCTTTTCTCGGACGAGCGGCTTCTTCTGCGCACATCGCAAAGGAGCGGTTCTTGTCTTCTCCTTGTGTCCATGCATTCTGCACTACGCTTCTCTCTCATTCTTATGCCTTTCCGTTTATTCCTAGGGATATTTCGTTTTTCTCTGTTTTTACGATGCTACACTTCAGCATTCTGTGACGAACAGAGTGGAAGGGAAAAGCCCCTCTAATAAGGCAGCTAGAAGTTCCAGGAGCGACACACGTTGTGCTTTCAGAGAGGACGTTACAGAAAGTCGAGAGATGTGGATTCTTTCCTGCGGAGAAAAAACCCCCTGTTTTCAGGAAATGCAGTATTCTGAAATCGCACGTTCTCGGCATAGCAATTTCGCTATTTCGCTCTCGTGGGTGGACGGCGCCACTCTCTGTTAACCGCTTCGGAGAGTTTGCAGTTGCTGGTCGAGAAATCGCGGTTCTCCCCGAATGCCGCTGTGTGCCTTCAGCAGCGGTCTCGTCTCTCTCGCATGCCGAGAAAGAGCGACTTCAGCCGGATGCTTTTCTCGGACGAGCGGCTTCTTCTGCGCACATCGCAAAGGAGCGGTTCTTGTCTTCTCCTTGTGTCCATGCATTCTGCACTACGCTTCTCTCTCATTCTTAACCCTTGATTCCTAGGGACATTTCGTTTTTCTCTGTTTTTCCGATGCTACACTTCAGCATTCTGTGACGAACAGAGTGGAAGGGAAAAGCCCCTCTAATAAGGCAGCTAGAAGTTCCAGGAGAGACACACGTTGTGCTTTCAGAGAGGACGTTACAGAAAGTCGAGAGATGTGGATTCTTTCCTGCGGAGAAAAAACCCCCTGTTTTCAGGAAATGCAGTATTCTGAAATCGCACGTTCTCGGCATAGCAATTTCGCTATTTCGCTCTCGTGGGTGGACGGCGCCACTCTCTGTTAACCGCTTCGGAGAGTTTGCAGTTGCTGGCCGAGAAATCGCGGTTCTCCCCGAATGCCGCTGTGTGCCTTCAGCAGCGGTCTCGTCTCTCTCGCATGCCGAGAAAGAGCGACTTCAGCCGGATGCTTTTCTCGGACGAGCGGCTTCTTCTGCGCACATCGCAAAGGAGCGGTTCTTGTCTTCTCCTTGTGTCCATGCATTCTGCACTACGCTTCTCTCTCATTCTTAACCCTTGATTCCTAGGGACATTTCGTTTTTCTCTGTTTTTCCGATGCTACACTTCAGCATTCTGTGACGAACAGAGTGGAAGGGAAAAGCCCCTCTAATAAGGCAGCTAGAAGTTCCAGGAGAGACACACGTTGTGCTTTCAGAGAGGACGTTACAGAAAGTCGAGAGATGTGGATTCTTTCCTGCGGAGAAAAAACCCCCTGTTTTCAGGCAATGCAGTATGCAGAATTCACACGTTCTTGGCATCACAGTTCCGTTATTTCGCTCACGCACGTCTAAATCGGCTCTCGCGTTGAACCGCTTCGGAGAGTTTGCAGTTGCTGGCCGTTAAATCGCGGTTCTCCCCGAATGCCGCTGTGTGCCTTCAGCAGCGGTCTCGTCTCTCTCGCATGCCGAGAAAGAGCGACTTCAGCCGGATGCTTTTCTCGGACGAGCGGCTTCTTCTGCGCACATCGCAAAGGAGCGGTTCTTGTCTTCTCCTTGTGTCCATGCATTCTGCACTACGCTTCTTACTCATTCTTAACCCTTGATTCCTAGGGACATTTCGTTTTTCTCTGTTTTTCCGATGCTACACTTCAGCATTCTGTGACGAACAGAGTGGAAGGGAAAAGCCCCTCTAAAAAGGCAGCTAGAAGTTCCAGGAGCGACACACGTTGTGCTTTCAGACAGGACGTTACAGAAAGTCGAGAGATGTGGATTCTTTCCTGCGGAGAAAAAACCCCCTGTTTTCAGGAAATGCAGTATTCTGAAATCGCACGTTCTCGGCATAGCAATTTCGCTATTTCGCTCTCGTGGGTGGACGGCGCCACTCTCTGTTAACCGCTTCGGAGAGTTTGCAGTTGCTGGTCGAGAAATCGCTTTTCTCCCCGAATGCCGCTGTGTGCCTTCAGCAGCGGTCTCGTCTCTCTCGCATGCCGAGAAAGAGCGACTTCAGCCGGATGCTTTTCTCGGACGAGCGGCTTCTTCTGCGCACATCGCAAAGGAGCGGTTCTTGTCTTCTCCTTGTGTCCATGCATTCTGCACTACGCTTCTCTCTCATTCTTAACCCTTGATTCCTAGGGACATTTCGTTTTTCTCTGTTTTTCCGATGCTACACTTCAGCATTCTGTGACGAACAGAGTGGAAGGGAAAAGCCCCTCTAATAAGGCAGCTAGAAGTTCCAGGAGCGACACACGTTGTGCTTTCAGACAGGACGTTACAGAAAGTCGAGAGATGTGGATTCTTTCCTGCGGAGAAAAAACCCCCTGTTTTCAGGAAATGCAGTATTCTGAAATCGCACGTTCTCGGCATAGCAATTTCGCTATTTCGCTCTCGTGGGTGGACGGCGCCACTCTCTGTTAACCGCTTCGGAGAGTTTGCAGTTGCTGGCCGTTAAATCGCGGTTCTCCCCGAATGCCGCTGTGTGCCTTCAGCAGCGGTCTCGTCTCTCTCGCATGCCGAGAAAGAGCGACTTCAGCCGGATGCTTTTCTCGGACGAGCGGCTTCTTCTGCGCACATCGCAAAGGAGCGGTTCTTGTCTTCTCCTTGTGTCCATGCATTCTGCACTACGCTTCTCTCTCATTCTTAACCCTTGATTCCTAGGGACATTTCGTTTTTCTCTGTTTTTCCGATGCTACACTTCAGCATTCTGTGACGAACAGAGTGGAAGGGAAAAGCCCCTCTAATAAGGCAGCTAGAAGTTCCAGGAGCGACACACGTTGCGCTTTCAGAGAAGACGTTACAGAAAGTCGAGAGATGTGGATTCTTTCCTGCGGAGAAAAAACCCCCTGTTTTCAGGCAATGCAGTATGCAGAATTCACACGTTCTTGGCATCACAGTTCCGTTATTTCGCTCACGCACGTCTAAATCGGCTCTCGCGTTGAACCGCTTCGGAGAGTTTGCAGTTGCTGGCCGTTAAATCGCGGTTCTCCCCGAATGCCGCTGTGTGCCTTCAGCAGCGGTCTCGTCTCTCTCGCATGCCGAGAAAGAGCGACTTCAGCCGGATGCTTTTCTCGGACGAGCGGCTTCTTCTGCGCACATCGCAAAGGAGCGGTTCTTGTCTTCTCCTTGTGTCCATGCATTCTGCACTACGCTTCTCTCTCATTCTTATGCCTTTCCGTTTATTCCTAGGGATATTTCGTTTTTCTCTGTTTTTACGATGCTACACTTCAGCATTCTGTGACGAACAGAGTGGAAGGGAAAAGCCCCTCTAATAAGGCAGCTAGAAGTTCCAGGAGCGACACACGTTGTGCTTTCAGAGAGGACGTTACAGAAAGTCGAGAGATGTGGATTCTTTCCTGCGGAGAAAAAACCCCCTGTTTTCAGGAAATGCAGTATTCTGAAATCGCACGTTCTCGGCATAGCAATTTCGCTATTTCGCTCTCGTGGGTGGACGGCGCCACTCTCTGTTAACCGCTTAGGAGAGTTTGCAGTTGCTGGTCGAGAAATCGCGGTTCTCCCCGAATGCCGCTGTGTGCCTTCAGCAGCGGTCTCGTCTCTCTCGCATGCCGAGAAAGAGCGACTTCAGCCGGATGCTTTTCTCGGACGAGCGGCTTCTTCTGCGCACATCGCAAAGGAGCGGTTCTTGTCTTCTCCTTGTGTCCATGCATTCTGCACTACGCTTCTCTCTCATTCTTAACCCTTGATTCCTAGGGACATTTCGTTTTTCTCTGTTTTTCCGATGCTACACTTCAGCATTCTGTGACGAACAGAGTGGAAGGGAAAAGCCCCTCTAATAAGGCAGCTAGAAGTTCCAGGAGAGACACACGTTGTGCTTTCAGAGAGGACGTTACAGAAAGTCGAGAGATGTGGATTCTTTCCTGCGGAGAAAAAACCCCCTGTTTTCAGGAAATGCAGTATTCTGAAATCGCACGTTCTCGGCATAGCAATTTCGCTATTTCGCTCTCGTGGGTGGACGGCGCCACTCTCTGTTAACCGCTTCGGAGAGTTTGCAGTTGCTGGCCGAGAAATCGCGGTTCTCCCCGAATGCCGCTGTGTGCCTTCAGCAGCGGTCTCGTCTCTCTCGCATGCCGAGAAAGAGCGACTTCAGCCGGATGCTTTTCTCGGACGAGCGGCTTCTTCTGCGCACATCGCAAAGGAGCGGTTCTTGTCTTCTCCTTGTGTCCATGCATTCTGCACTACGCTTCTCTCTCATTCTTAACCCTTGATTCCTAGGGACATTTCGTTTTTCTCTGTTTTTCCGATGCTACACTTCAGCATTCTGTGACGAACAGAGTGGAAGGGAAAAGCCCCTCTAATAAGGCAGCTAGAAGTTCCAGGAGCGACACACGTTGCGCTTTCAGAGAAGACGTTACAGAAAGTCGAGAGATGTGGATTCTTTCCTGCGGAGAAAAAACCCCCTGTTTTCAGGCAATGCAGTATGCAGAATTCACACGTTCTTGGCATCACAGTTCCGTTATTTCGCTCACGCACGTCTAAATCGGCTCTCGCGTTGAACCGCTTCGGAGAGTTTGCAGTTGCTGGCCGTTAAATCGCGGTTCTCCCCGAATGCCGCTGTGTGCCTTCAGCAGCGGTCTCGTCTCTCTCGCATGCCGAGAAAGAGCGACTTCAGCCGGATGCTTTTCTCGGACGAGCGGCTTCTTCTGCGCACATCGCAAAGGAGCGGTTCTTGTCTTCTCCTTGTGTCCATGCATTCTGCACTACGCTTCTCTCTCATTCTTATGCCTTTCCGTTTATTCCTAGGGATATTTCGTTTTTCTCTGTTTTTACGATGCTACACTTCAGCATTCTGTGACGAACAGAGTGGAAGGGAAAAGCCCCTCTAATAAGGCAGCTAGAAGTTCCAGGAGCGACACACGTTGTGCTTTCAGAGAGGACGTTACAGAAAGTCGAGAGATGTGGATTCTTTCCTGCGGAGAAAAAACCCCCTGTTTTCAGGAAATGCAGTATTCTGAAATCGCACGTTCTCGGCATAGCAATTTCGCTATTTCGCTCTCGTGGGTGGACGGCGCCACTCTCTGTTAACCGCTTAGGAGAGTTTGCAGTTGCTGGTCGAGAAATCGCGGTTCTCCCCGAATGCCGCTGTGTGCCTTCAGCAGCGGTCTCGTCTCTCTCGCATGCCGAGAAAGAGCGACTTCAGCCGGATGCTTTTCTCGGACGAGCGGCTTCTTCTGCGCACATCGCAAAGGAGCGGTTCTTGTCTTCTCCTTGTGTCCATGCATTCTGCACTACGCTTCTCTCTCATTCTTAACCCTTGATTCCTAGGGACATTTCGTTTTTCTCTGTTTTTCCGATGCTACACTTCAGCATTCTGTGACGAACAGAGTGGAAGGGAAAAGCCCCTCTAATAAGGCAGCTAGAAGTTCCAGGAGAGACACACGTTGTGCTTTCAGAGAGGACGTTACAGAAAGTCGAGAGATGTGGATTCTTTCCTGCGGAGAAAAAACCCCCTGTTTTCAGGAAATGCAGTATTCTGAAATCGCACGTTCTCGGCATAGCAATTTCGCTATTTCGCTCTCGTGGGTGGACGGCGCCACTCTCTGTTAACCGCTTCGGAGAGTTTGCAGTTGCTGGCCGAGAAATCGCGGTTCTCCCCGAATGCCGCTGTGTGCCTTCAGCAGCGGTCTCGTCTCTCTCGCATGCCGAGAAAGAGCGACTTCAGCCGGATGCTTTTCTCGGACGAGCGGCTTCTTCTGCGCACATCGCAAAGGAGCGGTTCTTGTCTTCTCCTTGTGTCCATGCATTCTGCACTACGCTTCTCTCTCATTCTTAACCCTTGATTCCTAGGGACATTTCGTTTTTCTCTGTTTTTCCGATGCTACACTTCAGCATTCTGTGACGAACAGAGTGGAAGGGAAAAGCCCCTCTAATAAGGCAGCTAGAAGTTCCAGGAGAGACACACGTTGTGCTTTCAGAGAGGACGTTACAGAAAGTCGAGAGATGTGGATTCTTTCCTGCGGAGAAAAAAACCCCTGTTTTCAGGCAATGCAGTATGCAGAATTCACACGTTCTTGGCATCACAGTTCCGTTATTTCGCTCACGCACGTCTAAATCGGCTCTCGCGTTGAACCGCTTCGGAGAGTTTGCAGTTGCTGGCCGTTAAATCGCGGTTCTCCCCGAATGCCGCTGTGTGCCTTCAGCAGCGGTCTCGTCTCTCTCGCATGCCGAGAAAGAGCGACTTCAGCCGGATGCTTTTCTCGGACGAGCGGCTTCTTCTGCGCACATCGCAAAGGAGCGGTTCTTGTCTTCTCCTTGTGTCCATGCATTCTGCACTACGCTTCTCTCTCATTCTTAACCCTTGATTCCTAGGGACATTTCGTTTTTCTCTGTTTTTCCGATGCTACACTTCAGCATTCTGTGACGAACAGAGTGGAAGGGAAAAGCCCCTCTAATAAGGCAGCTAGAAGTTCCAGGAGCGACACACGTTGTGCTTTCAGACAGGACGTTACAGAAAGTCGAGAGATGTGGATTCTTTCCTGCGGAGAAAAAACCCCCTGTTTTCAGGAAATGCAGTATTCTGAAATCGCACGTTCTCGGCATAGCAATTTCGCTATTTCGCTCTCGTGGGTGGACGGCGCCACTCTCTGTTAACCGCTTCGGAGAGTTTGCAGTTGCTGGTCGAGAAATCGCTTTTCTCCCCGAATGCCGCTGTGTGCCTTCAGCAGCGGTCTCGTCTGTCTCGCATGCCGAGAAAGAGCGACTTCAGCCGGATGCTTTTCTCGGACGAGCGGCTTCTTCTGCGCACATCGCAAAGGAGCGGTTCTTGTCTTCTCCTTGTGTCCATGCATTCTGCACTACGCTTCTCTCTCATTCTTAACCCTTGATTCCTAGGGACATTTCGTTTTTCTCTGTTTTTCCGATGCTACACTTCAGCATTCTGTGACGAACAGAGTGGAAGGGAAAAGCCCCTCTAATAAGGCAGCTAGAAGTTCCAGGAGCGACACACGTTGTGCTTTCAGAGAGGACGTTACAGAAAGTCGAGAGATGTGGATTCTTTCCTGCGGAGAAAAAACCCCCTGCTTTCAGGAAATGCAGTATTCTGAAATCGCACGTTCTCGGCATAGCAATTTCGCTATTTCGCTCTCGTGGGTGGACGGCGCCACTCTCTGTTAACCGCTTCGGAGAGTTTGCAGTTGCTGGCCGTTAAATCGCGGTTCTCCCCGAATGCCGCTGTGTGCCTTCAGCAGCGGTCTCGTCTCTCTCGCATGCCGAGAAAGAGCGACTTCAGCCGGATGCTTTTCTCGGACGAGCGGCTTCTTCTGCGCACATCGCAAAGGAGCGGTTCTTGTCTTCTCCTTGTGTCCATGCATTCTGCACTACGCTTCTCTCTCATTCTTAACCCTTGATTCCTAGGGACATTTCGTTTTTCTCTGTTTTTCCGATGCTACACTTCAGCATTCTGTGACGAACAGAGTGGAAGGGAAAAGCCCCTCTAATAAGGCAGCTAGAAGTTCCAGGAGAGACACACGTTGTGCTTTCAGAGAGGACGTTACAGAAAGTCGAGAGATGTGGATTCTTTCCTGCGGAGAAAAAACCCCCTGTTTTCAGGAAATGCAGTATTCTGAAATCGCACGTTCTCGGCATAGCAATTTCGCTATTTCGCTCTCGTGGGTGGACGGCGCCACTCTCTGTTAACCGCTTCGGAGAGTTTGCAGTTGCTGGCCGAGAAATCGCGGTTCTCCCCGAATGCCGCTGTGTGCCTTCAGCAGCGGTCTCGTCTCTCTCGCATGCCGAGAAAGAGCGACTTCAGCCGGATGCTTTTCTCGGACGAGCGGCTTCTTCTGCGCACATCGCAAAGGAGCGGTTCTTGTCTTCTCCTTGTGTCCATGCATTCTGCACTACGCTTCTCTCTCATTCTTAACCCTTGATTCCTAGGGACATTTCGTTTTTCTCTGTTTTTCCGATGCTACACTTCAGCATTCTGTGACGAACAGAGTGGAAGGGAAAAGCCCCTCTAATAAGGCAGCTAGAAGTTCCAGGAGCGACACACGTTGTGCTTTCAGACAGGACGTTACAGAAAGTCGAGAGATGTGGATTCTTTCCTGCGGAGAAAAAACCCCCTGTTTTCAGGAAATGCAGTATTCTGAAATCGCACGTTCTCGGCATAGCAATTTCGCTATTTCGCTCTCGTGGGTGGACGGCGCCACTCTCTGTTAACCGCTTCGGAGAGTTTGCAGTTGCTGGCCGAGAAATCGCGGTTCTCCCCGAATGCCGCTGTGTGCCTTCAGCAGCGGTCTCGTCTCTCTCGCATGCCGAGAAAGAGCGACTTCAGCCGGATGCTTTTCTCGGACGAGCGGCTTCTTCTGCGCACATCGCAAAGGAGCGGTTCTTGTCTTCTCCTTGTGTCCATGCATTCTGCACTACGCTTCTCTCTCATTCTTAACCCTTGATTCCTAGGGACATTTCGTTTTTCTCTGTTTTTCCGATGCTACACTTCAGCATTCTGTGACGAACAGAGTGGAAGGGAAAAGCCCCTCTAATAAGGCAGCTAGAAGTTCCAGGAGCGACACACGTTGTGCTTTCAGACAGGACGTTACAGAAAGTCGAGAGATGTGGATTCTTTCCTGCGGAGAAAAAACCCCCTGTTTTCAGGAAATGCAGTATTCTGAAATCGCACGTTCTCGGCATAGCAATTTCGCTATTTCGCTCTCGTGGGTGGACGGCGCCACTCTCTGTTAACCGCTTCGGAGAGTTTGCAGTTGCTGGTCGAGAAATCGCTTTTCTCCCCGAATGCCGCTGTGTGCCTTCAGCAGCGGTCTCGTCTCTCTCGCATGCCGAGAAAGAGCGACTTCAGCCGGATGCTTTTCTCGGACGAGCGGCTTCTTCTGCGCACATCGCAAAGGAGCGGTTCTTGTCTTCTCCTTGTGTCCATGCATTCTGCACTACGCTTCTCTCTCATTCTTAACCCTTGATTCCTAGGGACATTTCGTTTTTCTCTGTTTTTCCGATGCTACACTTCAGCATTCTGTGACGAACAGAGTGGAAGGGAAAAGCCCCTCTAATAAGGCAGCTAGAAGTTCCAGGAGCGACACACGTTGTGCTTTCAGACAGGACGTTACAGAAAGTCGAGAGATGTGGATTCTTTCCTGCGGAGAAAAAACCCCCTGTTTTCAGGAAATGCAGTATTCTGAAATCGCACGTTCTCGGCATAGCAATTTCGCTATTTCGCTCTCGTGGGTGGACGGCGCCACTCTCTGTTAACCGCTTCGGAGAGTTTGCAGTTGCTGGTCGAGAAATCGCTTTTCTCCCCGAATGCCGCTGTGTGCCTTCAGCAGCGGTCTCGTCTGTCTCGCATGCCGAGAAAGAGCGACTTCAGCCGGATGCTTTTCTCGGACGAGCGGCTTCTTCTGCGCACATCGCAAAGGAGCGGTTCTTGTCTTCTCCTTGTGTCCATGCATTCTGCACTACGCTTCTCTCTCATTCTTAACCCTTGATTCCTAGGGACATTTCGTTTTTCTCTGTTTTTCCGATGCTACACTTCAGCATTCTGTGACGAACAGAGTGGAAGGGAAAAGCCCCTCTAATAAGGCAGCTAGAAGTTCCAGGAGCGACACACGTTGTGCTTTCAGAGAGGACGTTACAGAAAGTCGAGAGATGTGGATTCTTTCCTGCGGAGAAAAAACCCCCTGCTTTCAGGAAATGCAGTATTCTGAAATCGCACGTTCTCGGCATAGCAATTTCGCTATTTCGCTCTCGTGGGTGGACGGCGCCACTCTCTGTTAACCGCTTCGGAGAGTTTGCAGTTGCTGGCCGTTAAATCGCGGTTCTCCCCGAATGCCGCTGTGTGCCTTCAGCAGCGGTCTCGTCTCTCTCGCATGCCGAGAAAGAGCGACTTCAGCCGGATGCTTTTCTCGGACGAGCGGCTTCTTCTGCGCACATCGCAAAGGAGCGGTTCTTGTCTTCTCCTTGTGTCCATGCATTCTGCACTACGCTTCTCTCTCATTCTTAACCCTTGATTCCTAGGGACATTTCGTTTTTCTCTGTTTTTCCGATGCTACACTTCAGCATTCTGTGACGAACAGAGTGGAAGGGAAAAGCCCCTCTAATAAGGCAGCTAGAAGTTCCAGGAGCGACACACGTTGTGCTTTCAGAGAGGACGTTACAGAAAGTCGAGAGATGTGGATTCTTTCCTGCGGAGAAAAAACCCCCTGTTTTCAGGAAATGCAGTATTCTGAAATCGCACGTTCTCGGCATAGCAATTTCGCTATTTCGCTCTCGTGGGTGGACGGCGCCACTCTCTGTTAACCGCTTCGGAGAGTTTGCAGTTGCTGGCCGAGAAATCGCGGTTCTCCCCGAATGCCGCTGTGTGCCTTCAGCAGCGGTCTCGTCTCTCTCGCATGCCGAGAAAGAGCGACTTCAGCCGGATGCTTTTCTCGGACGAGCGGCTTCTTCTGCGCACATCGCAAAGGAGCGGTTCTTGTCTTCTCCTTGTGTCCATGCATTCTGCACTACGCTTCTCTCTCATTCTTAACCCTTGATTCCTAGGGACATTTCGTTTTTCTCTGTTTTTCCGATGCTACACTTCAGCATTCTGTGACGAACAGAGTGGAAGGGAAAAGCCCCTCTAATAAGGCAGCTAGAAGTTCCAGGAGCGACACACGTTGTGCTTTCAGACAGGACGTTACAGAAAGTCGAGAGATGTGGATTCTTTCCTGCGGAGAAAAAACCCCCTGTTTTCAGGAAATGCAGTATTCTGAAATCGCACGTTCTCGGCATAGCAATTTCGCTATTTCGCTCTCGTGGGTGGACGGCGCCACTCTCTGTTAACCGCTTCGGAGAGTTTGCAGTTGCTGGCCGAGAAATCGCGGTTCTCCCCGAATGCCGCTGTGTGCCTTCAGCAGCGGTCTCGTCTCTCTCGCATGCCGAGAAAGAGCGACTTCAGCCGGATGCTTTTCTCGGACGAGCGGCTTCTTCTGCGCACATCGCAAAGGAGCGGTTCTTGTCTTCTCCTTGTGTCCATGCATTCTGCACTACGCTTCTCTCTCATTCTTAACCCTTGATTCCTAGGGACATTTCGTTTTTCTCTGTTTTTCCGATGCTACACTTCAGCATTCTGTGACGAACAGAGTGGAAGGGAAAAGCCCCTCTAATAAGGCAGCTAGAAGTTCCAGGAGCGACACACGTTGTGCTTTCAGACAGGACGTTACAGAAAGTCGAGAGATGTGGATTCTTTCCTGCGGAGAAAAAACCCCCTGTTTTCAGGAAATGCAGTATTCTGAAATCGCACGTTCTCGGCATAGCAATTTCGCTATTTCGCTCTCGTGGGTGGACGGCGCCACTCTCTGTTAACCGCTTCGGAGAGTTTGCAGTTGCTGGTCGAGAAATCGCTTTTCTCCCCGAATGCCGCTGTGTGCCTTCAGCAGCGGTCTCGTCTCTCTCGCATGCCGAGAAAGAGCGACTTCAGCCGGATGCTTTTCTCGGACGAGCGGCTTCTTCTGCGCACATCGCAAAGGAGCGGTTCTTGTCTTCTCCTTGTGTCCATGCATTCTGCACTACGCTTCTCTCTCATTCTTAACCCTTGATTCCTAGGGACATTTCGTTTTTCTCTGTTTTTCCGATGCTACACTTCAGCATTCTGTGACGAACAGAGTGGAAGGGAAAAGCCCCTCTAATAAGGCAGCTAGAAGTTCCAGGAGCGACACACGTTGTGCTTTCAGACAGGACGTTACAGAAAGTCGAGAGATGTGGATTCTTTCCTGCGGAGAAAAAACCCCCTGTTTTCAGGAAATGCAGTATTCTGAAATCGCACGTTCTCGGCATAGCAATTTCGCTATTTCGCTCTCGTGGGTGGACGGCGCCACTCTCTGTTAACCGCTTCGGAGAGTTTGCAGTTGCTGGCCGTTAAATCGCGGTTCTCCCCGAATGCCGCTGTGTGCCTTCAGCAGCGGTCTCGTCTCTCTCGCATGCCGAGAAAGAGCGACTTCAGCCGGATGCTTTTCTCGGACGAGCGGCTTCTTCTGCGCACATCGCAAAGGAGCGGTTCTTGTCTTCTCCTTGTGTCCATGCATTCTGCACTACGCTTCTCTCTCATTCTTAACCCTTGATTCCTAGGGACATTTCGTTTTTCTCTGTTTTTCCGATGCTACACTTCAGCATTCTGTGACGAACAGAGTGGAAGGGAAAAGCCCCTCTAATAAGGCAGCTAGAAGTTCCAGGAGAGACACACGTTGTGCTTTCAGACAGGACGTTACAGAAAGTCGAGAGATGTGGATTCTTTCCTGCGGAGAAAAAACCCCCTGTTTTCAGGAAATGCAGTATTCTCAAATCGCACGTTCTCGGCATAGCAATTTCGCTATTTCGCTCTCGTGGGTGGACGGCGCCACTCTCTGTTAACCGCTTCGGAGAGTTTGCAGTTGCTGGCCGAGAAATCGCGGTTCTCCCCGAATGCCGCTGTGTGCCTTCAGCAGCGGTCTCGTCTCTCTCGCATGCCGAGAAAGAGCGACTTCAGCCGGATGCTTTTCTCGGACGAGCGGCTTCTTCTGCGCACATCGCAAAGGAGCGGTTCTTGTCTTCTCCTTGTGTCCATGCATTCTGCACTACGCTTCTCTCTCATTCTTAACCCTTGATTCCTAGGGACATTTCGTTTTTCTCTGTTTTTCCGATGCTACACTTCAGCATTCTGTGACGAACAGAGTGGAAGGGAAAAGCCCCTCTAATAAGGCAGCTAGAAGTTCCAGGAGCGACACACGTTGTGCTTTCAGACAGGACGTTACAGAAAGTCGAGAGATGTGGATTCTTTCCTGCGGAGAAAAAACCCCCTGTTTTCAGGAAATGCAGTATTCTCAAATCGCACGTTCTCGGCATAGCAATTTCGCTATTTCGCTCTCGTGGGTGGACGGCGCCACTCTCTGTTAACCGCTTCGGAGAGTTTGCAGTTGCTGGTCGAGAAATCGCTTTTCTCCCCGAATGCCGCTGTGTGCCTTCAGCAGCGGTCTCGTCTCTCTCGCATGCCGAGAAAGAGCGACTTCAGCCGGATGCTTTTCTCGGACGAGCGGCTTCTTCTGCGCACATCGCAAAGGAGCGGTTCTTGTCTTCTCCTTGTGTCCATGCATTCTGCACTACGCTTCTCTCTCATTCTTAACCCTTGATTCCTAGGGACATTTCGTTTTTCTCTGTTTTTCCGATGCTACACTTCAGCATTCTGTGACGAACAGAGTGGAAGGGAAAAGCCCCTCTAATAAGGCAGCTAGAAGTTCCAGGAGCGACACACGTTGTGCTTTCAGACAGGACGTTACAGAAAGTCGAGAGATGTGGATTCTTTCCTGCGGAGAAAAAACCCCCTGTTTTCAGGAAATGCAGTATTCTGAAATCGCACGTTCTCGGCATAGCAATTTCGCTATTTCGCTCTCGTGGGTGGACGGCGCCACTCTCTGTTAACCGCTTCGGAGAGTTTGCAGTTGCTGGCCGAGAAATCGCGGTTCTCCCCGAATGCCGCTGTGTGCCTTCAGCAGCGGTCTCGTCTCTCTCGCATGCCGAGAAAGAGCGACTTCAGCCGGATGCTTTTCTCGGACGAGCGGCTTCTTCTGCGCACATCGCAAAGGAGCGGTTCTTGTCTTCTCCTTGTGTCCATGCATTCTGCACTACGCTTCTCTCTCATTCTTAACCCTTGATTCCTAGGGACATTTCGTTTTTCTCTGTTTTTCCGATGCTACACTTCAGCATTCTGTGACGAACAGAGTGGAAGGGAAAAGCCCCTCTAATAAGGCAGCTAGAAGTTCCAGGAGCGACACACGTTGTGCTTTCAGACAGGACGTTACAGAAAGTCGAGAGATGTGGATTCTTTCCTGCGGAGAAAAAACCCCCTGTTTTCAGGAAATGCAGTATTCTGAAATCGCACGTTCTCGGCATAGCAATTTCGCTATTTCGCTCTCGTGGGTGGACGGCGCCACTCTCTGTTAACCGCTTCGGAGAGTTTGCAGTTGCTGGCCGAGAAATCGCGGTTCTCCCCGAATGCCGCTGTGTGCCTTCAGCAGCGGTCTCGTCTCTCTCGCATGCCGAGAAAGAGCGACTTCAGCCGGATGCTTTTCTCGGACGAGCGGCTTCTTCTGCGCACATCGCAAAGGAGCGGTTCTTGTCTTCTCCTTGTGTCCATGCATTCTGCACTACGCTTCTCTCTCATTCTTAACCCTTGATTCCTAGGGACATTTCGTTTTTCTCTGTTTTTCCGATGCTACACTTCAGCATTCTGTGACGAACAGAGTGGAAGGGAAAAGCCCCTCTAATAAGGCAGCTAGAAGTTCCAGGAGCGACACACGTTGTGCTTTCAGACAGGACGTTACAGAAAGTCGAGAGATGTGGATTCTTTCCTGCGGAGAAAAAACCCCCTGTTTTCAGGAAATGCAGTATTCTGAAATCGCACGTTCTCGGCATAGCAATTTCGCTATTTCGCTCTCGTGGGTGGACGGCGCCACTCTCTGTTAACCGCTTCGGAGAGTTTGCAGTTGCTGGTCGAGAAATCGCTTTTCTCCCCGAATGCCGCTGTGTGCCTTCAGCAGCGGTCTCGTCTCTCTCGCATGCCGAGAAAGAGCGACTTCAGCCGGATGCTTTTCTCGGACGAGCGGCTTCTTCTGCGCACATCGCAAAGGAGCGGTTCTTGTCTTCTCCTTGTGTCCATGCATTCTGCACTACGCTTCTCTCTCATTCTTAACCCTTGATTCCTAGGGACATTTCGTTTTTCTCTGTTTTTCCGATGCTACACTTCAGCATTCTGTGACGAACAGAGTGGAAGGGAAAAGCCCCTCTAATAAGGCAGCTAGAAGTTCCAGGAGAGACACACGTTGTGCTTTCAGACAGGACGTTACAGAAAGTCGAGAGATGTGGATTCTTTCCTGCGGAGAAAAAACCCCCTGTTTTCAGGAAATGCAGTATTCTGAAATCGCACGTTCTCGGCATAGCAATTTCGCTATTTCGCTCTCGTGGGTGGACGGCGCCACTCTCTGTTAACCGCTTCGGAGAGTTTGCAGTTGCTGGCCGTTAAATCGCGGTTCTCCCCGAATGCCGCTGTGTGCCTTCAGCAGCGGTCTCGTCTCTCTCGCATGCCGAGAAAGAGCGACTTCAGCCGGATGCTTTTCTCGGACGAGCGGCTTCTTCTGCGCACATCGCAAAGGAGCGGTTCTTGTCTTCTCCTTGTGTCCATGCATTCTGCACTACGCTTCTCTCTCATTCTTAACCCTTGATTCCTAGGGACATTTCGTTTTTCTCTGTTTTTCCGATGCTACACTTCAGCATTCTGTGACGAACAGAGTGGAAGGGAAAAGCCCCTCTAATAAGGCAGCTAGAAGTTCCAGGAGAGACACACGTTGTGCTTTCAGACAGGACGTTACAGAAAGTCGAGAGATGTGGATTCTTTCCTGCGGAGAAAAAACCCCCTGTTTTCAGGAAATGCAGTATTCTGAAATCGCACGTTCTCGGCATAGCAATTTCGCTATTTCGCTCTCGTGGGTGGACGGCGCCACTCTCTGTTAACCGCTTCGGAGAGTTTGCAGTTGCTGGCCGAGAAATCGCGGTTCTCCCCGAATGCCGCTGTGTGCCTTCAGCAGCGGTCTCGTCTCTCTCGCATGCCGAGAAAGAGCGACTTCAGCCGGATGCTTTTCTCGGACGAGCGGCTTCTTCTGCGCACATCGCAAAGGAGCGGTTCTTGTCTTCTCCTTGTGTCCATGCATTCTGCACTACGCTTCTCTCTCATTCTTAACCCTTGATTCCTAGGGACATTTCGTTTTTCTCTGTTTTTCCGATGCTACACTTCAGCATTCTGTGACGAACAGAGTGGAAGGGAAAAGCCCCTCTAATAAGGCAGCTAGAAGTTCCAGGAGCGACACACGTTGTGCTTTCAGACAGGACGTTACAGAAAGTCGAGAGATGTGGATTCTTTCCTGCGGAGAAAAAACCCCCTGTTTTCAGGAAATGCAGTATTCTGAAATCGCACGTTCTCGGCATAGCAATTTCGCTATTTCGCTCTCGTGGGTGGACGGCGCCACTCTCTGTTAACCGCTTCGGAGAGTTTGCAGTTGCTGGCCGTTAAATCGCGGTTCTCCCCGAATGCCGCTGTGTGCCTTCAGCAGCGGTCTCGTCTCTCTCGCATGCCGAGAAAGAGCGACTTCAGCCGGATGCTTTTCTCGGACGAGCGGCTTCTTCTGCGCACATCGCAAAGGAGCGGTTCTTGTCTTCTCCTTGTGTCCATGCATTCTGCACTACGCTTCTCTCTCATTCTTAACCCTTGATTCCTAGGGACATTTCGTTTTTCTCTGTTTTTCCGATGCTACACTTCAGCATTCTGTGACGAACAGAGTGGAAGGGAAAAGCCCCTCTAATAAGGCAGCTAGAAGTTCCAGGAGAGACACACGTTGTGCTTTCAGAGAGGACGTTACAGAAAGTCGAGAGATGTGGATTCTTTCCTGCGGAGAAAAAACCCCCTGTTTTCAGGAAATGCAGTATTCTGAAATCGCACGTTCTCGGCATAGCAATTTCGCTATTTCGCTCTCGTGGGTGGACGGCGCCACTCTCTGTTAACCGCTTCGGAGAGTTTGCAGTTGCTGGCCGAGAAATCGCGGTTCTCCCCGAATGCCGCTGTGTGCCTTCAGCAGCGGTCTCGTCTGTCTCGCATGCCGAGAAAGAGCGACTTCAGCCGGATGCTTTTCTCGGACGAGCGGCTTCTTCTGCGCACATCGCAAAGGAGCGGTTCTTGTCTTCTCCTTGTGTCCATGCATTCTGCACTACGCTTCTCTCTCATTCTTAACCCTTGATTCCTAGGGACATTTCGTTTTTCTCTGTTTTTCCGATGCTACACTTCAGCATTCTGTGACGAACAGAGTGGAAGGGAAAAGCCCCTCTAATAAGGCAGCTAGAAGTTCCAGGAGCGACACACGTTGTGCTTTCAGAGAGGACGTTACAGAAAGTCGAGAGATGTGGATTCTTTCCTGCGGAGAAAAAAACCCCTGTTTTCAGGAAATGCAGTATTCTGAAATCGCACGTTCTCGGCATAGCAATTTCGCTATTTCGCTCTCGTGGGTGGACGGCGCCACTCTCTGTTAACCGCTTCGGAGAGTTTGCAGTTGCTGGCCGAGAAATCGCTTTTCTCCCCGAATGCCGCTGTGTGCCTTCAGCAGCGGTCTCGTCTCTCTCGCATGCCGAGAAAGAGCGACTTCAGCCGGATGCTTTTCTCGGACGAGCGGCTTCTTCTGCGCACATCGCAAAGGAGCGGTTCTTGTCTTCTCCTTGTGTCCATGCATTCTGCACTACGCTTCTCTCTCATTCTTAACCCTTGATTCCTAGGGACATTTCGTTTTTCTCTGTTTTTCCGATGCTACACTTCAGCATTCTGTGACGAACAGAGTGGAAGGGAAAAGCCCCTCTAATAAGGCAGCTAGAAGTTCCAGGAGCGACACACGTTGTGCTTTCAGACAGGACGTTACAGAAAGTCGAGAGATGTGGATTCTTTCCTGCGGAGAAAAAACCCCCTGTTTTCAGGAAATGCAGTATTCTGAAATCGCACGTTCTCGGCATAGCAATTTCGCTATTTCGCTCTCGTGGGTGGACGGCGCCACTCTCTGTTAACCGCTTCGGAGAGTTTGCAGTTGCTGGTCGAGAAATCGCTTTTCTCCCCGAATGCCGCTGTGTGCCTTCAGCAGCGGTCTCGTCTCTCTCGCATGCCGAGAAAGAGCGACTTCAGCCGGATGCTTTTCTCGGACGAGCGGCTTCTTCTGCGCACATCGCAAAGGAGCGGTTCTTGTCTTCTCCTTGTGTCCATGCATTCTGCACTACGCTTCTCTCTCATTCTTAACCCTTGATTCCTAGGGACATTTCGTTTTTCTCTGTTTTTCCGATGCTACACTTCAGCATTCTGTGACGAACAGAGTGGAAGGGAAAAGCCCCTCTAATAAGGCAGCTAGAAGTTCCAGGAGCGACACACGTTGTGCTTTCAGACAGGACGTTACAGAAAGTCGAGAGATGTGGATTCTTTCCTGCGGAGAAAAAACCCCCTGTTTTCAGGAAATGCAGTATTCTCAAATCGCACGTTCTCGGCATAGCAATTTCGCTATTTCGCTCTCGTGGGTGGACGGCGCCACTCTCTGTTAACCGCTTCGGAGAGTTTGCAGTTGCTGGCCGTTAAATCGCGGTTCTCCCCGAATGCCGCTGTGTGCCTTCAGCAGCGGTCTCGTCTCTCTCGCATGCCGAGAAAGAGCGACTTCAGCCGGATGCTTTTCTCGGACGAGCGGCTTCTTCTGCGCACATCGCAAAGGAGCGGTTCTTGTCTTCTCCTTGTGTCCATGCATTCTGCACTACGCTTCTCTCTCATTCTTAACCCTTGATTCCTAGGGACATTTCGTTTTTCTCTGTTTTTCCGATGCTACACTTCAGCATTCTGTGACGAACAGAGTGGAAGGGAAAAGCCCCTCTAATAAGGCAGCTAGAAGTTCCAGGAGAGACACACGTTGTGCTTTCAGAGAGGACGTTACAGAAAGTCGAGAGATGTGGATTCTTTCCTGCGGAGAAAAAACCCCCTGTTTTCAGGAAATGCAGTATTCTGAAATCGCACGTTCTCGGCATAGCAATTTCGCTATTTCGCTCTCGTGGGTGGACGGCGCCACTCTCTGTTAACCGCGTCGGAGAGTTTGCAGTTGCTGGCCGAGAAATCGCGGTTCTCCCCGAATGCCGCTGTGTGCCTTCAGCAGCGGTCTCGTCTCTCTCGCATGCCGAGAAAGAGCGACTTCAGCCGGATGCTTTTCTCGGACGAGCGGCTTCTTCTGCGCACATCGCAAAGGAGCGGTTCTTGTCTTCTCCTTGTGTCCATGCATTCTGCACTACGCTTCTCTCTCATTCTTAACCCTTGATTCCTAGGGACATTTCGTTTTTCTCTGTTTTTCCGATGCTACACTTCAGCATTCTGTGACGAACAGAGTGGAAGGGAAAAGCCCCTCTAATAAGGCAGCTAGAAGTTCCAGGAGCGACACACGTTGTGCTTTCAGACAGGACGTTACAGAAAGTCGAGAGATGTGGATTCTTTCCTGCGGAGAAAAAACCCCCTGTTTTCAGGAAATGCAGTATTCTGAAATCGCACGTTCTCGGCATAGCAATTTCGCTATTTCGCTCTCGTGGGTGGACGGCGCCACTCTCTGTTAACCGCTTCGGAGAGTTTGCAGTTGCTGGCCGAGAAATCGCGGTTCTCCCCGAATGCCGCTGTGTGCCTTCAGCAGCGGTCTCGTCTCTCTCGCATGCCGAGAAAGAGCGACTTCAGCCGGATGCTTTTCTCGGACGAGCGGCTTCTTCTGCGCACATCGCAAAGGAGCGGTTCTTGTCTTCTCCTTGTGTCCATGCATTCTGCACTACGCTTCTCTCTCATTCTTAACCCTTGATTCCTAGGGACATTTCGTTTTTCTCTGTTTTTCCGATGCTACACTTCAGCATTCTGTGACGAACAGAGTGGAAGGGAAAAGCCCCTCTAATAAGGCAGCTAGAAGTTCCAGGAGCGACACACGTTGTGCTTTCAGACAGGACGTTACAGAAAGTCGAGAGATGTGGATTCTTTCCTGCGGAGAAAAAACCCCCTGTTTTCAGGAAATGCAGTATTCTGAAATCGCACGTTCTCGGCATAGCAATTTCGCTATTTCGCTCTCGTGGGTGGACGGCGCCACTCTCTGTTAACCGCTTCGGAGAGTTTGCAGTTGCTGGTCGAGAAATCGCTTTTCTCCCCGAATGCCGCTGTGTGCCTTCAGCAGCGGTCTCGTCTCTCTCGCATGCCGAGAAAGAGCGACTTCAGCCGGATGCTTTTCTCGGACGAGCGGCTTCTTCTGCGCACATCGCAAAGGAGCGGTTCTTGTCTTCTCCTTGTGTCCATGCATTCTGCACTACGCTTCTCTCTCATTCTTAACCCTTGATTCCTAGGGACATTTCGTTTTTCTCTGTTTTTCCGATGCTACACTTCAGCATTCTGTGACGAATAGAGTGGAAGGGAAAAGCCCCTCTAATAAGGCAGCTAGAAGTTCCAGGAGCGACACACGTTGTGCTTTCAGACAGGACGTTACAGAAAGTCGAGAGATGTGGATTCTTTCCTGCGGAGAAAAAACCCCCTGTTTTCAGGAAATGCAGTATTCTGAAATCGCACGTTCTCGGCATAGCAATTTCGCTATTTCGCTCTCGTGGGTGGACGGCGCCACTCTCTGTTAACCGCTTCGGAGAGTTTGCAGTTGCTGGTCGAGAAATCGCTTTTCTCCCCGAATGCCGCTGTGTGCCTTCAGCAGCGGTCTCGTCTCTCTCGCATGCCGAGAAAGAGCGACTTCAGCCGGATGCTTTTCTCGGACGAGCGGCTTCTTCTGCGCACATCGCAAAGGAGCGGTTCTTGTCTTCTCCTTGTGTCCATGCATTCTGCACTACGCTTCTCTCTCATTCTTAACCCTTGATTCCTAGGGACATTTCGTTTTTCTCTGTTTTTCCGATGCTACACTTCAGCATTCTGTGACGAACAGAGTGGAAGGGAAAAGCCCCTCTAATAAGGCAGCTAGAAGTTCCAGGAGAGACACACGTTGTGCTTTCAGACAGGACGTTACAGAAAGTCGAGAGATGTGGATTCTTTCCTGCGGAGAAAAAACCCCCTGTTTTCAGGAAATGCAGTATTCTGAAATCGCACGTTCTCGGCATAGCAATTTCGCTATTTCGCTCTCGTGGGTGGACGGCGCCACTCTCTGTTAACCGCTTCGGAGAGTTTGCAGTTGCTGGCCGAGAAATCGCGGTTCTCCCCGAATGCCGCTGTGTGCCTTCAGCAGCGGTCTCGTCTCTCTGGCATGCCGAGAAAGAGCGACTTCAGCCGGATGCTTTTCTCGGACGAGCGGCTTCTTCTGCGCACATCGCAAAGGAGCGGTTCTTGTCTTCTCCTTGTGTCCATGCATTCTGCACTACGCTTCTCTCTCATTCTTAACCCTTGATTCCTAGGGACATTTCGTTTTTCTCTGTTTTTCCGATGCTACACTTCAGCATTCTGTGACGAACAGAGTGGAAGGGAAAAGCCCCTCTAATAAGGCAGCTAGAAGTTCCAGGAGAGACACACGTTGTGCTTTCAGACAGGACGTTACAGAAAGTCGAGAGATGTGGATTCTTTCCTGCGGAGAAAAAACCCCCTGTTTTCAGGAAATGCAGTATTCTGAAATCGCACGTTCTCGGCATAGCAATTTCGCTATTTCGCTCTCGTGGGTGGACGGCGCCACTCTCTGTTAACCGCTTCGGAGAGTTTGCAGTTGCTGGCCGAGAAATCGCGGTTCTCCCCGAATGCCGCTGTGTGCCTTCAGCAGCGGTCTCGTCTCTCTGGCATGCCGAGAAAGAGCGACTTCAGCCGGATGCTTTTCTCGGACGAGCGGCTTCTTCTGCGCACATCGCAAAGGAGCGGTTCTTGTCTTCTCCTTGTGTCCATGCATTCTGCACTACGCTTCTCTCTCATTCTTAACCCTTGATTCCTAGGGACATTTCGTTTTTCTCTGTTTTTCCGATGCTACACTTCAGCATTCTGTGACGAACAGAGTGGAAGGGAAAAGCCCCTCTAATAAGGCAGCTAGAAGTTCCAGGAGCGACACACGTTGTGCTTTCAGACAGGACGTTACAGAAAGTCGAGAGATGTGGATTCTTTCCTGCGGAGAAAAAACCCCCTGTTTTCAGGAAATGCAGTATTCTGAAATCGCACGTTCTCGGCATAGCAATTTCGCTATTTCGCTCTCGTGGGTGGACGGCGCCACTCTCTGTTAACCGCTTCGGAGAGTTTGCAGTTGCTGGCCGAGAAATCGCGGTTCTCCCCGAATGCCGCTGTGTGCCTTCAGCAGCGGTCTCGTCTGTCTCGCATGCCGAGAAAGAGCGACTTCAGCCGGATGCTTTTCTCGGACGAGCGGCTTCTTCTGCGCACATCGCAAAGGAGCGGTTCTTGTCTTCTCCTTGTGTCCATGCATTCTGCACTACGCTTCTCTCTCATTCTTAACCCTTGATTCCTAGGGACATTTCGTTTTTCTCTGTTTTTCCGATGCTACACTTCAGCATTCTGTGACGAACAGAGTGGAAGGGAAAAGCCCCTCTAATAAGGCAGCTAGAAGTTCCAGGAGCGACACACGTTGTGCTTTCAGACAGGACGTTACAGAAAGTCGAGAGATGTGGATTCTTTCCTGCGGAGAAAAAACCCCCTGTTTTCAGGAAATGCAGTATTCTGAAATCGCACGTTCTCGGCATAGCAATTTCGCTATTTCGCTCTCGTGGGTGGACGGCGCCACTCTCTGTTAACTGCTTCGGAGAGTTTGCAGTTGCTGGCCGAGAAATCGCGGTTCTCCCCGAATGCCGCTGTGTGCCTTCAGCAGCGGTCTCGTCTGTCTCGCATGCCGAGAAAGAGCGACTTCAGCCGGATGCTTTTCTCGGACGAGCGGCTTCTTCTGCGCACATCGCAAAGGAGCGGTTCTTGTCTTCTCCTTGTGTCCATGCATTCTGCACTACGCTTCTCTCTCATTCTTAACCCTTGATTCCTAGGGACATTTCGTTTTTCTCTGTTTTTCCGATGCTACACTTCAGCATTCTGTGACGAACAGAGTGGAAGGGAAAAGCCCCTCTAATAAGGCAGCTAGAAGTTCCAGGAGCGACACACGTTGTGCTTTCAGAGAGGACGTTACAGAAAGTCGAGAGATGTGGATTCTTTCCTGCGGAGAAAAAACCCCCTGTTTTCAGGAAATGCAGTATTCTGAAATCGCACGTTCTCGGCATAGCAATTTCGCTATTTCGCTCTCGTGGGTGGACGGCGCCACTCTCTGTTAACTGCTTCGGAGAGTTTGCAGTTGCTGGCCGTTAAATCGCGGTTCTCCCCGAATGCCGCTGTGTGCCTTCAGCAGCGGTCTCGTCTCTCTCGCATGCCGAGAAAGAGCGACTTCAGCCGGATGCTTTTCTCGGACGAGCGGCTTCTTCTGCGCACATCGCAAAGGAGCGGTTCTTGTCTTCTCCTTGTGTCCATGCATTCTGCACTACGCTTCTCTCTCATTCTTAACCCTTGATTCCTAGGGACATTTCGTTTTTCTCTGTTTTTCCGATGCTACACTTCAGCATTCTGTGACGAACAGAGTGGAAGGGAAAAGCCCCTCTAATAAGGCAGCTAGAAGTTCCAGGAGCGACACACGTTGTGCTTTCAGACAGGACGTTACAGAAAGTCGAGAGATGTGGATTCTTTCCTGCGGAGAAAAAACCCCCTGTTTTCAGGAAATGCAGTATTCTGAAATCGCACGTTCTCGGCATAGCAATTTCGCTATTTCGCTCTCGTGGGTGGACGGCGCCACTCTCTGTTAACTGCTTCGGAGAGTTTGCAGTTGCTGGCCGAGAAATCGCGGTTCTCCCCGAATGCCGCTGTGTGCCTTCAGCAGCGGTCTCGTCTCTCTCGCATGCCGAGAAAGAGCGACTTCAGCCGGATGCTTTTCTCGGACGAGCGGCTTCTTCTGCGCACATCGCAAAGGAGCGGTTCTTGTCTTCTCCTTGTGTCCATGCATTCTGCACTACGCTTCTCTCTCATTCTTAACCCTTGATTCCTAGGGACATTTCGTTTTTCTCTGTTTTTCCGATGCTACACTTCAGCATTCTGTGACGAACAGAGTGGAAGGGAAAAGCCCCTCTAATAAGGCAGCTAGAAGTCCCAGGAGAGACACACGTTGTGCTTTCAGAGAGGACGTTACAGAAAGTCGAGAGATGTGGATTCTTTCCTGCGGAGAAAAAACCCCCTGCTTTCAGGAAATGCAGTATTCTGAAATCGCACGTTCTCGGCATAGCAATTTCGCTATTTCGCTCTCGTGGGTGGACGGCGCCACTCTCTGTTAACCGCTTCGGAGAGTTTGCAGTTGCTGGTCGAGAAATCGCGGTTCTCCCCGAATGCCGCTGTGTGCCTTCAGCAGCGGTCTCGTCTCTCTCGCATGCCGAGAAAGAGCGACTTCAGCCGGATGCTTTTCTCGGACGAGCGGCTTCTTCTGCGCACATCGCAAAGGAGCGGTTCTTGTCTTCTCCTTGTGTCCATGCATTCTGCACTACGCTTCTCTCTCATTCTTAACCCTTGATTCCTAGGGACATTTCGTTTTTCTCTGTTTTTCCGATGCTACACTTCAGCATTCTGTGACGAACAGAGTGGAAGGGAAAAGCCCCTCTAATAAGGCAGCTAGAAGTTCCAGGAGCGACACACGTTGTGCTTTCAGAGAGGACGTTACAGAAAGTCGAGAGATGTGGATTCTTTCCTGCGGAGAAAAAACCCCCTGTTTTCAGGAAATGCAGTATTCTGAAATCGCACGTTCTCGGCATAGCAATTTCGCTATTTCGCTCTCGTGGGTGGACGGCGCCACTCTCTGTTAACTGCTTCGGAGAGTTTGCAGTTGCTGGCCGAGAAATCGCGGTTCTCCCCGAATGCCGCTGTGTGCCTTCAGCAGCGGTCTCGTCTCTCTCGCATGCCGAGAAAGAGCGACTTCAGCCGGATGCTTTTCTCGGACGAGCGGCTTCTTCTGCGCACATCGCAAAGGAGCGGTTCTTGTCTTCTCCTTGTGTCCATGCATTCTGCACTACGCTTCTCTCTCATTCTTAACCCTTGATTCCTAGGGACATTTCGTTTTTCTCTGTTTTTCCGATGCTACACTTCAGCATTCTGTGACGAACAGAGTGGAAGGGAAAAGCCCCTCTAATAAGGCAGCTAGAAGTTCCAGGAGCGACACACGTTGTGCTTTCAGACAGGACGTTACAGAAAGTCGAGAGATGTGGATTCTTTCCTGCGGAGAAAAAACCCCCTGTTTTCAGGAAATGCAGTATTCTGAAATCGCACGTTCTCGGCATAGCAATTTCGCTATTTCGCTCTCGTGGGTGGACGGCGCCACTCTCTGTTAACTGCTTCGGAGAGTTTGCAGTTGCTGGCCGTTAAATCGCGGTTCTCCCCGAATGCCGCTGTGTGCCTTCAGCAGCGGTCTCGTCTCTCTCGCATGCCGAGAAAGAGCGACTTCAGCCGGATGCTTTTCTCGGACGAGCGGCTTCTTCTGCGCACATCGCAAAGGAGCGGTTCTTGTCTTCTCCTTGTGTCCATGCATTCTGCACTACGCTTCTCTCTCATTCTTAACCCTTGATTCCTAGGGACATTTCGTTTTTCTCTGTTTTTCCGATGCTACACTTCAGCATTCTGTGACGAACAGAGTGGAAGGGAAAAGCCCCTCTAATAAGGCAGCTAGAAGTTCCAGGAGCGACACACGTTGTGCTTTCAGACAGGACGTTACAGAAAGTCGAGAGATGTGGATTCTTTCCTGCGGAGAAAAAACCCCCTGTTTTCAGGAAATGCAGTATTCTGAAATCGCACGTTCTCGGCATAGCAATTTCGCTATTTCGCTCTCGTGGGTGGACGGCGCCACTCTCTGTTAACCGCTTCGGAGAGTTTGCAGTTGCTGGCCGAGAAATCGCGGTTCTCCCCGAATGCCGCTGTGTGCCTTCAGCAGCGGTCTCGTCTCTCTGGCATGCCGAGAAAGAGCGACTTCAGCCGGATGCTTTTCTCGGACGAGCGGCTTCTTCTGCGCACATCGCAAAGGAGCGGTTCTTGTCTTCTCCTTGTGTCCATGCATTCTGCACTACGCTTCTCTCTCATTCTTAACCCTTGATTCCTAGGGACATTTCGTTTTTCTCTGTTTTTCCGATGCTACACTTCAGCATTCTGTGACGAACAGAGTGGAAGGGAAAAGCCCCTCTAATAAGGCAGCTAGAAGTTCCAGGAGCGACACACGTTGTGCTTTCAGACAGGACGTTACAGAAAGTCGAGAGATGTGGATTCTTTCCTGCGGAGAAAAAACCCCCTGTTTTCAGGAAATGCAGTATTCTGAAATCGCACGTTCTCGGCATAGCAATTTCGCTATTTCGCTCTCGTGGGTGGACGGCGCCACTCTCTGTTAACCGCTTCGGAGAGTTTGCAGTTGCTGGCCGAGAAATCGCTTTTCTCCCCGAATGCCGCTGTGTGCCTTCAGCAGCGGTCTCGTCTCTCTCGCATGCCGAGAAAGAGCGACTTCAGCCGGATGCTTTTCTCGGACGAGCGGCTTCTTCTGCGCACATCGCAAAGGAGCGGTTCTTGTCTTCTCCTTGTGTCCATGCATTCTGCACTACGCTTCTCTCTCATTCTTAACCCTTGATTCCTAGGGACATTTCGTTTTTCTCTGTTTTTCCGATGCTACACTTCAGCATTCTGTGACGAACAGAGTGGAAGGGAAAAGCCCCTCTAATAAGGCAGCTAGAAGTTCCAGGAGCGACACACGTTGTGCTTTCAGACAGGACGTTACAGAAAGTCGAGAGATGTGGATTCTTTCCTGCGGAGAAAAAACCCCCTGTTTTCAGGAAATGCAGTATTCTGAAATCGCACGTTCTCGGCATAGCAATTTCGCTATTTCGCTCTCGTGGGTGGACGGCGCCACTCTCTGTTAACCGCTTCGGAGAGTTTGCAGTTGCTGGCCGTAAAATCGCGGTTCTCCCCGAATGCCGCTGTGTGCCTTCAGCAGCGGTCTCGTCTCTCTCGCATGCCGAGAAAGAGCGACTTCAGCCGGATGCTTTTCTCGGACGAGCGGCTTCTTCTGCGCACATCGCAAAGGAGCGGTTCTTGTCTTCTCCTTGTGTCCATGCATTCTGCACTACGCTTCTCTCTCATTCTTAACCCTTGATTCCTAGGGACATTTCGTTTTTCTCTGTTTTTCCGATGCTACACTTCAGCATTCTGTGACGAACAGAGTGGAAGGGAAAAGCCCCTCTAATAAGGCAGCTAGAAGTTCCAGGAGAGACACACGTTGTGCTTTCAGAGAGGACGTTACAGAAAGTCGAGAGATGTGGATTCTTTCCTGCGGAGAAAAAACCCCCTGTTTTCAGGAAATGCAGTATTCTGAAATCGCACGTTCTCGGCATAGCAATTTCGCTATTTCGCTCTCGTGGGTGGACGGCGCCACTCTCTGTTAACCGCTTCGGAGAGTTTGCAGTTGCTGGCCGAGAAATCGCGGTTCTCCCCGAATGCCGCTGTGTGCCTTCAGCAGCGGTCTCGTCTCTCTGGCATGCCGAGAAAGAGCGACTTCAGCCGGATGCTTTTCTCGGACGAGCGGCTTCTTCTGCGCACATCGCAAAGGAGCGGTTCTTGTCTTCTCCTTGTGTCCATGCATTCTGCACTACGCTTCTCTCTCATTCTTAACCCTTGATTCCTAGGGACATTTCGTTTTTCTCTGTTTTTCCGATGCTACACTTCAGCATTCTGTGACGAACAGAGTGGAAGGGAAAAGCCCCTCTAATAAGGCAGCTAGAAGTTCCAGGAGCGACACACGTTGTGCTTTCAGACAGGACGTTACAGAAAGTCGAGAGATGTGGATTCTTTCCTGCGGAGAAAAAACCCCCTGTTTTCAGGAAATGCAGTATTCTGAAATCGCACGTTCTCGGCATAGCAATTTCGCTATTTCGCTCTCGTGGGTGGACGGCGCCACTCTCTGTTAACCGCTTCGGAGAGTTTGCAGTTGCTGGTCGAGAAATCGCTTTTCTCCCCGAATGCCGCTGTGTGCCTTCAGCAGCGGTCTCGTCTCTCTCGCATGCCGAGAAAGAGCGACTTCAGCCGGATGCTTTTCTCGGACGAGCGGCTTCTTCTGCGCACATCGCAAAGGAGCGGTTCTTGTCTTCTCCTTGTGTCCATGCATTCTGCACTACGCTTCTCTCTCATTCTTAACCCTTGATTCCTAGGGACATTTCGTTTTTCTCTGTTTTTCCGATGCTACACTTCAGCATTCTGTGACGAACAGAGTGGAAGGGAAAAGCCCCTCTAATAAGGCAGCTAGAAGTTCCAGGAGCGACACACGTTGTGCTTTCAGACAGGACGTTACAGAAAGTCGAGAGATGTGGATTCTTTCCTGCGGAGAAAAAACCCCCTGTTTTCAGGAAATGCAGTATTCTGAAATCGCACGTTCTCGGCATAGCAATTTCGCTATTTCGCTCTCGTGGGTGGACGGCGCCACTCTCTGTTAACCGCTTCGGAGCGTTTGCAGTTGCTGGCCGTTAAATCGCGGTTCTCCCCGAATGCCGCTGTGTGCCTTCAGCAGCGGTCTCGTCTGTCTCGCATGCCGAGAAAGAGCGACTTCAGCCGGATGCTTTTCTCGGACGAGCGGCTTCTTCTGCGCACATCGCAAAGGAGCGGTTCTTGTCTTCTCCTTGTGTCCATGCATTCTGCACTACGCTTCTCTCTCATTCTTAACCCTTGATTCCTAGGGACATTTCGTTTTTCTCTGTTTTTCCGATGCTACACTTCAGCATTCTGTGACGAACAGAGTGGAAGGGAAAAGCCCCTCTAATAAGGCAGCTAGAAGTTCCAGGAGAGACACACGTTGTGCTTTCAGAGAGGACGTTACAGAAAGTCGAGAGATGTGGATTCTTTCCTGCGGAGAAAAAACCCCCTGTTTTCAGGAAATGCAGTATTCTGAAATCGCACGTTCTCGGCATAGCAATTTCGCTATTTCGCTCTCGTGGGTGGACGGCGCCACTCTCTGTTAACCGCTTCGGAGAGTTTGCAGTTGCTGGCCGAGAAATCGCGGTTCTCCCCGAATGCCGCTGTGTGCCTTCAGCAGCGGTCTCGTCTCTCTCGCATGCCGAGAAAGAGCGACTTCAGCCGGATGCTTTTCTCGGACGAGCGGCTTCTTCTGCGCACATCGCAAAGGAGCGGTTCTTGTCTTCTCCTTGTGTCCATGCATTCTGCACTACGCTTCTCTCTCATTCTTAACCCTTGATTCCTAGGGACATTTCGTTTTTCTCTGTTTTTCCGATGCTACACTTCAGCATTCTGTGACGAACAGAGTGGAAGGGAAAAGCCCCTCTAATAAGGCAGCTAGAAGTTCCAGGAGCGACACACGTTGTGCTTTCAGACAGGACGTTACAGAAAGTCGAGAGATGTGGATTCTTTCCTGCGGAGAAAAAACCCCCTGTTTTCAGGAAATGCAGTATTCTGAAATCGCACGTTCTCGGCATAGCAATTTCGCTATTTCGCTCTCGTGGGTGGACGGCGCCACTCTCTGTTAACCGCTTCGGAGAGTTTGCAGTTGCTGGTCGAGAAATCGCTTTTCTCCCCGAATGCCGCTGTGTGCCTTCAGCAGCGGTCTCGTCTCTCTCGCATGCCGAGAAAGAGCGACTTCAGCCGGATGCTTTTCTCGGACGAGCGGCTTCTTCTGCGCACATCGCAAAGGAGCGGTTCTTGTCTTCTCCTTGTGTCCATGCATTCTGCACTACGCTTCTCTCTCATTCTTAACCCTTGATTCCTAGGGACATTTCGTTTTTCTCTGTTTTTCCGATGCTACACTTCAGCATTCTGTGACGAACAGAGTGGAAGGGAAAAGCCCCTCTAATAAGGCAGCTAGAAGTTCCAGGAGAGACACACGTTGTGCTTTCAGAGAGGACGTTACAGAAAGTCGAGAGATGTGGATTCTTTCCTGCGGAGAAAAAACCCCCTGCTTTCAGGAAATGCAGTATTCTGAAATCGCACGTTCTCGGCATAGCAATTTCGCTATTTCGCTCTCGTGGGTGGACGGCGCCACTCTCTGTTAACTGCTTCGGAGAGTTTGCAGTTGCTGGCCGAGAAATCGCGGTTCTCCCCGAATGCCGCTGTGTGCCTTCAGCAGCGGTCTCGTCTCTCTCGCATGCCGAGAAAGAGCGACTTCAGCCGGATGCTTTTCTCGGACGAGCGGCTTCTTCTGCGCACATCGCAAAGGAGCGGTTCTTGTCTTCTCCTTGTGTCCATGCATTCTGCACTACGCTTCTCTCTCATTCTTAACCCTTGATTCCTAGGGACATTTCGTTTTTCTCTGTTTTTCCGATGCTACACTTCAGCATTCTGTGACGAACAGAGTGGAAGGGAAAAGCCCCTCTAATAAGGCAGCTAGAAGTTCCAGGAGCGACACACGTTGTGCTTTCAGACAGGACGTTACAGAAAGTCGAGAGATGTGGATTCTTTCCTGCGGAGAAAAAACCCCCTGTTTTCAGGAAATGCAGTATTCTGAAATCGCACGTTCTCGGCATAGCAATTTCGCTATTTCGCTCTCGTGGGTGGACGGCGCCACTCTCTGTTAACCGCTTCGGAGAGTTTGCAGTTGCTGGTCGAGAAATCGCTTTTCTCCCCGAATGCCGCTGTGTGCCTTCAGCAGCGGTCTCGTCTCTCTCGCATGCCGAGGAAGAGCGACTTCAGCCGGATGCTTTTCTCGGACGAGCGGCTTCTTCTGCGCACATCGCAAAGGAGCGGTTCTTGTCTTCTCCTTGTGTCCATGCATTCTGCACTACGCTTCTCTCTCATTCTTAACCCTTGATTCCTAGGGACATTTCGTTTTTCTCTGTTTTTCCGATGCTACACTTCAGCATTCTGTGACGAACAGAGTGGAAGGGAAAAGCCCCTCTAATAAGGCAGCTAGAAGTTCCAGGAGCGACACACGTTGTGCTTTCAGACAGGACGTTACAGAAAGTCGAGAGATGTGGATTCTTTCCTGCGGAGAAAAAACCCCCTGTTTTCAGGAAATGCAGTATTCTGAAATCGCACGTTCTCGGCATAGCAATTTCGCTATTTCGCTCTCGTGGGTGGACGGCGCCACTCTCTGTTAACCGCTTCGGAGAGTTTGCAGTTGCTGGTCGAGAAATCGCTTTTCTCCCCGAATGCCGCTGTGTGCCTTCAGCAGCGGTCTCGTCTCTCTCGCATGCCGAGAAAGAGCGACTTCAGCCGGATGCTTTTCTCGGACGAGCGGCTTCTTCTGCGCACATCGCAAAGGAGCGGTTCTTGTCTTATCCTTGTGTCCATGCATTCTGCACTACGCTTCTCTCTCATTCTTAACCCTTGATTCCTAGGGACATTTCGTTTTTCTCTGTTTTTCCGATGCTACACTTCAGCATTCTGTGACGAACAGAGTGGAAGGGAAAAGCCCCTCTAATAAGGCAGCTAGAAGTTCCAGGAGAGACACACGTTGTGCTTTCAGAGAGGACGTTACAGAAAGTCGAGAGATGTGGATTCTTTCCTGCGGAGAAAAAACCCCCTGCTTTCAGGAAATGCAGTATTCTGAAATCGCACGTTCTCGGCATAGCAATTTCGCTATTTCGCTCTCGTGGGTGGACGGCGCCACTCTCTGTTAACTGCTTCGGAGAGTTTGCAGTTGCTGGCCGAGAAATCGCGGTTCTCCCCGAATGCCGCTGTGTGCCTTCAGCAGCGGTCTCGTCTCTCTCGCATGCCGAGAAAGAGCGACTTCAGCCGGATGCTTTTCTCGGACGAGCGGCTTCTTCTGCGCACATCGCAAAGGAGCGGTTCTTGTCTTCTCCTTGTGTCCATGCATTCTGCACTACGCTTCTCTCTCATTCTTAACCCTTGATTCCTAGGGACATTTCGTTTTTCTCTGTTTTTCCGATGCTACACTTCAGCATTCTGTGACGAACAGAGTGGAAGGGAAAAGCCCCTCTAATAAGGCAGCTAGAAGTTCCAGGAGAGACACACGTTGTGCTTTCAGAGAGGACGTTACAGAAAGTCGAGAGATGTGGATTCTTTCCTGCGGAGAAAAAACCCCCTGTTTTCAGGAAATGCAGTATTCTGAAATCGCACGTTCTCGGCATAGCAATTTCGCTATTTCGCTCTCGTGGGTGGACGGCGCCACTCTCTGTTAACTGCTTCGGAGAGTTTGCAGTTGCTGGCCGTTAAATCGCGGTTCTCCCCGAATGCCGCTGTGTGCCTTCAGCAGCGGTCTCGTCTCTCTCGCATGCCGAGAAAGAGCGACTTCAGCCGGATGCTTTTCTCGGACGAGCGGCTTCTTCTGCGCACATCGCAAAGGAGCGGTTCTTGTCTTCTCCTTGTGTCCATGCATTCTGCACTACGCTTCTCTCTCATTCTTAACCCTTGATTCCTAGGGACATTTCGTTTTTCTCTGTTTTTCCGATGCTACACTTCAGCATTCTGTGACGAACAGAGTGGAAGGGAAAAGCCCCTCTAATAAGGCAGCTAGAAGTTCCAGGAGCGACACACGTTGTGCTTTCAGACAGGACGTTACAGAAAGTCGAGAGATGTGGATTCTTTCCTGCGGAGAAAAAACCCCCTGTTTTCAGGAAATGCAGTATTCTGAAATCGCACGTTCTCGGCATAGCAATTTCGCTATTTCGCTCTCGTGGGTGGACGACGCCACTCTCTGTTAACTGCTTCGGAGAGTTTGCAGTTGCTGGCCGTTAAATCGCTTTTCTCCCCGAATGCCGCTGTGTGCCTTCAGCAGCGGTCTCGTCTCTCTCGCATGCCGAGAAAGAGCGACTTCAGCCGGATGCTTTTCTCGGACGAGCGGCTTCTTCTGCGCACATCGCAAAGGAGCGGTTCTTGTCTTCTCCTTGTGTCCATGCATTCTGCACTACGCTTCTCTCTCATTCTTAACCCTTGATTCCTAGGGACATTTCGTTTTTCTCTGTTTTTCCGATGCTACACTTCAGCATTCTGTGACGAACAGAGTGGAAGGGAAAAGCCCCTCTAATAAGGCAGCTAGAAGTTCCAGGAGCGACACACGTTGTGCTTTCAGACAGGACGTTACAGAAAGTCGAGAGATGTGGATTCTTTCCTGCGGAGAAAAAACCCCCTGCTTTCAGGAAATGCAGTATTCTGAAATCGCACGTTCTCGGCATAGCAATTTCGCTATTTCGCTCTCGTGGGTGGACGACGCCACTCTCTGTTAACTGCTTCGGAGAGTTTGCAGTTGCTGGCCGTTAAATCGCTTTTCTCCCCGAATGCCGCTGTGTGCCTTCAGCAGCGGTCTCGTCTCTCTCGCATGCCGAGAAAGAGCGACTTCAGCCGGATGCTTTTCTCGGACGAGCGGCTTCTTCTGCGCACATCGCAAAGGAGCGGTTCTTGTCTTCTCCTTGTGTCCATGCATTCTGCACTACGCTTCTCTCTCATTCTTAACCCTTGATTCCTAGGGACATTTCGTTTTTCTCTGTTTTTCCGATGCTACACTTCAGCATTCTGTGACGAACAGAGTGGAAGGGAAAAGCCCCTCTAATAAGGCAGCTAGAAGTTCCAGGAGCGACACACGTTGTGCTTTCAGACAGGACGTTACAGAAAGTCGAGAGATGTGGATTCTTTCCTGCGGAGAAAAAACCCCCTGCTTTCAGGAAATGCAGTATTCTGAAATCGCACGTTCTCGGCATAGCAATTTCGCTATTTCGCTCTCGTGCGTGGACGGCGCCACTCTCTGTTAACCGCTTCGGAGAGTTTGCAGTTGCTGGCCGAGAAATCGCGGTTCTCCCCGAATGCCGCTGTGTGCCTTCAGCAGCGGTCTCGTCTCTCTCGCATGCCGAGAAAGAGCGACTTCAGCCGGATGCTTTTCTCGGACGAGCGGCTTCTTCTGCGCACATCGCAAAGGAGCGGTTCTTGTCTTATCCTTGTGTCCATGCATTCTGCACTACGCTTCTCTCTCATTCTTAACCCTTGATTCCTAGGGACATTTCGTTTTTCTCTGTTTTTCCGATGCTACACTTCAGCATTCTGTGACGAACAGAGTGGAAGGGAAAAGCCCCTCTAATAAGGCAGCTAGAAGTTCCAGGAGCGACACACGTTGTGCTTTCAGAGAGGACGTTACAGAAAGTCGAGAGATGTGGATTCTTTCCTGCGGAGAAAAAACCCCCTGCTTTCAGGAAATGCAGTATTCTGAAATCGCACGTTCTCGGCATAGCAATTTCGCTATTTCGCTCTCGTGGGTGGACGGCGCCACTCTCTGTTAACTGCTTCGGAGAGTTTGCAGTTGCTGGCCGAGAAATCGCGGTTCTCCCCGAATGCCGCTGTGTGCCTTCAGCAGCGGTCTCGTCTCTCTCGCATGCCGAGAAAGAGCGACTTCAGCCGGATGCTTTTCTCGGACGAGCGGCTTCTTCTGCGCACATCGCAAAGGAGCGGTTCTTGTCTTCTCCTTGTGTCCATGCATTCTGCACTACGCTTCTCTCTCATTCTTAACCCTTGATTCCTAGGGACATTTCGTTTTTCTCTGTTTTTCCGATGCTACACTTCAGCATTCTGTGACGAACAGAGTGGAAGGGAAAAGCCCCTCTAATAAGGCAGCTAGAAGTTCCAGGAGAGACACACGTTGTGCTTTCAGAGAGGACGTTACAGAAAGTCGAGAGATGTGGATTCTTTCCTGCGGAGAAAAAACCCCCTGTTTTCAGGAAATGCAGTATTCTGAAATCGCACGTTCTCGGCATAGCAATTTCGCTATTTCGCTCTCGTGGGTGGACGGCGCCACTCTCTGTTAACTGCTTCGGAGAGTTTGCAGTTGCTGGCCGTTAAATCGCGGTTCTCCCCGAATGCCGCTGTGTGCCTTCAGCAGCGGTCTCGTCTCTCTCGCATGCCGAGAAAGAGCGACTTCAGCCGGATGCTTTTCTCGGACGAGCGGCTTCTTCTGCGCACATCGCAAAGGAGCGGTTCTTGTCTTCTCCTTGTGTCCATGCATTCTGCACTACGCTTCTCTCTCATTCTTAACCCTTGATTCCTAGGGACATTTCGTTTTTCTCTGTTTTTCCGATGCTACACTTCAGCATTCTGTGACGAACAGAGTGGAAGGGAAAAGCCCCTCTAATAAGGCAGCTAGAAGTTCCAGGAGCGACACACGTTGTGCTTTCAGACAGGACGTTACAGAAAGTCGAGAGATGTGGATTCTTTCCTGCGGAGAAAAAACCCCCTGTTTTCAGGAAATGCAGTATTCTGAAATCGCACGTTCTCGGCATAGCAATTTCGCTATTTCGCTCTCGTGGGTGGACGACGCCACTCTCTGTTAACTGCTTCGGAGAGTTTGCAGTTGCTGGCCGTTAAATCGCTTTTCTCCCCGAATGCCGCTGTGTGCCTTCAGCAGCGGTCTCGTCTCTCTCGCATGCCGAGAAAGAGCGACTTCAGCCGGATGCTTTTCTCGGACGAGCGGCTTCTTCTGCGCACATCGCAAAGGAGCGGTTCTTGTCTTCTCCTTGTGTCCATGCATTCTGCACTACGCTTCTCTCTCATTCTTAACCCTTGATTCCTAGGGACATTTCGTTTTTCTCTGTTTTTCCGATGCTACACTTCAGCATTCTGTGACGAACAGAGTGGAAGGGAAAAGCCCCTCTAATAAGGCAGCTAGAAGTTCCAGGAGCGACACACGTTGTGCTTTCAGACAGGACGTTACAGAAAGTCGAGAGATGTGGATTCTTTCCTGCGGAGAAAAAACCCCCTGCTTTCAGGAAATGCAGTATTCTGAAATCGCACGTTCTCGGCATAGCAATTTCGCTATTTCGCTCTCGTGGGTGGACGACGCCACTCTCTGTTAACTGCTTCGGAGAGTTTGCAGTTGCTGGCCGTTAAATCGCTTTTCTCCCCGAATGCCGCTGTGTGCCTTCAGCAGCGGTCTCGTCTCTCTCGCATGCCGAGAAAGAGCGACTTCAGCCGGATGCTTTTCTCGGACGAGCGGCTTCTTCTGCGCACATCGCAAAGGAGCGGTTCTTGTCTTCTCCTTGTGTCCATGCATTCTGCACTACGCTTCTCTCTCATTCTTAACCCTTGATTCCTAGGGACATTTCGTTTTTCTCTGTTTTTCCGATGCTACACTTCAGCATTCTGTGACGAACAGAGTGGAAGGGAAAAGCCCCTCTAATAAGGCAGCTAGAAGTTCCAGGAGCGACACACGTTGTGCTTTCAGACAGGACGTTACAGAAAGTCGAGAGATGTGGATTCTTTCCTGCGGAGAAAAAACCCCCTGCTTTCAGGAAATGCAGTATTCTGAAATCGCACGTTCTCGGCATAGCAATTTCGCTATTTCGCTCTCGTGGGTGGACGGCGCCACTCTCTGTTAACCGCTTCGGAGAGTTTGCAGTTGCTGGCCGAGAAATCGCGGTTCTCCCCGAATGCCGCTGTGTGCCTTCAGCAGCGGTCTCGTCTCTCTCGCATGCCGAGAAAGAGCGACTTCAGCCGGATGCTTTTCTCGGACGAGCGGCTTCTTCTGCGCACATCGCAAAGGAGCGGTTCTTGTCTTATCCTTGTGTCCATGCATTCTGCACTACGCTTCTCTCTCATTCTTAACCCTTGATTCCTAGGGACATTTCGTTTTTCTCTGTTTTTCCGATGCTACACTTCAGCATTCTGTGACGAACAGAGTGGAAGGGAAAAGCCCCTCTAATAAGGCAGCTAGAAGTTCCAGGAGCGACACACGTTGTGCTTTCAGACAGGACGTTACAGAAAGTCGAGAGATGTGGATTCTTTCCTGCGGAGAAAAAACCCCCTGTTTTCAGGAAATGCAGTATTCTGAAATCGCACGTTCTCGGCATAGCAATTTCGCTATTTCGCTCTCGTGGGTGGACGGCGCCACTCTCTGTTAACCGCTTCGGAGAGTTTGCAGTTGCTGGCCGAGAAATCGCGGTTCTCCCCGAATGCCGCTGTGTGCCTTCAGCAGCGGTCTCGTCTCTCTCGCATGCCGAGAAAGAGCGACTTCAGCCGGATGCTTTTCTCGGACGAGCGGCTTCTTCTGCGCACATCGCAAAGGAGCGGTTCTTGTCTTATCCTTGTGTCCATGCATTCTGCACTACGCTTCTCTCTCATTCTTAACCCTTGATTCCTAGGGACATTTCGTTTTTCTCTGTTTTTCCGATGCTACACTTCAGCATTCTGTGACGAACAGAGTGGAAGGGAAAAGCCCCTCTAATAAGGCAGCTAGAAGTTCCAGGAGAGACACACGTTGTGCTTTCAGACAGGACGTTACAGAAAGTCGAGAGATGTGGATTCTTTCCTGCGGAGAAAAAACCCCCTGTTTTCAGGAAATGCAGTATTCTGAAATCGCACGTTCTCGGCATAGCAATTTCGCTATTTCGCTCTCGTGGGTGGACGGCGCCACTCTCTGTTAACCGCTTCGGAGAGTTTGCAGTTGCTGGCCGAGAAATCGCGGTTCTCCCCGAATGCCGCTGTGTGCCTTCAGCAGCGGTCTCGTCTCTCTCGCATGCCGAGAAAGAGCGACTTCAGCCGGATGCTTTTCTCGGACGAGCGGCTTCTTCTGCGCACATCGCAAAGGAGCGGTTCTTGTCTTCTCCTTGTGTCCATGCATTCTGCACTACGCTTCTCTCTCATTCTTAACCCTTGATTCCTAGGGACATTTCGTTTTTCTCTGTTTTTCCGATGCTACACTTCAGCATTCTGTGACGAACAGAGTGGAAGGGAAAAGCCCCTCTAATAAGGCAGCTAGAAGTTCCAGGAGAGACACACGTTGTGCTTTCAGAGAGGACGTTACAGAAAGTCGAGAGATGTGGATTCTTTCCTGCGGAGAAAAAACCCCCTGCTTTCAGGAAATGCAGAATTCTGAAATCGCACGTTCTCAGCATAGCAATTTCGCTATTTCGCTCTCGTGGGTGGACGGCGCCACTCTCTGTTAACTGCTTCGGAGAGTTTGCAGTTGCTGGCCGTTAAATCGCTTTTCTCCCCGAATGCCGCTGTGTGCCTTCAGCAGCGGTCTCGTCTCTCTCGCATGCCGAGAAAGAGCGACTTCAGCCGGATGCTTTTCTCGGACGAGCGGCTTCTTCTGCGCACATCGCAAAGGAGCGGTTCTTGTCTTCTCCTTGTGTCCATGCATTCTGCACTACGCTTCTCTCTCATTCTTAACCCTTGATTCCTAGGGACATTTCGTTTTTCTCTGTTTTTCCGATGCTACACTTCAGCATTCTGTGACGAACAGAGTGGAAGGGAAAAGCCCCTCTAATATGGCAGCTAGAAGTTCCAGGAGCGACACACGTTGTGCTTTCAGACAGGACGTTACAGAAAGTCGAGAGATGTGGATTCTTTCCTGCGGAGAAAAAACCCCCTGCTTTCAGGAAATGCAGTATTCTGAAATCGCACGTTCTCGGCATAGCAATTTCGCTATTTCGCTCTCGTGGGTGGACGGCGCCACTCTCTGTTAACCGCTTCGGAGAGTTTGCAGTTGCTGGCCGAGAAATCGCGGTTCTCCCCGAATGCCGCTGTGTGCCTTCAGCAGCGGTCTCGTCTCTCTCGCATGCCGAGAAAGAGCGACTTCAGCCGGATGCTTTTCTCGGACGAGCGGCTTCTTCTGCGCACATCGCAAAGGAGCGGTTCTTGTCTTATCCTTGTGTCCATGCATTCTGCACTACGCTTCTCTCTCATTCTTAACCCTTGATTCCTAGGGACATTTCGTTTTTCTCTGTTTTTCCGATGCTACACTTCAGCATTCTGTGACGAACAGAGTGGAAGGGAAAAGCCCCTCTAATAAGGCAGCTAGAAGTTCCAGGAGCGACACACGTTGTGCTTTCAGACAGGACGTTACAGAAAGTCGAGAGATGTGGATTCTTTCCTGCGGAGAAAAAACCCCCTGTTTTCAGGAAATGCAGTATTCTGAAATCGCACGTTCTCGGCATAGCAATTTCGCTATTTCGCTCTCGTGGGTGGACGGCGCCACTCTCTGTTAACCGCTTCGGAGAGTTTGCAGTTGCTGGCCGAGAAATCGCGGTTCTCCCCGAATGCCGCTGTGTGCCTTCAGCAGCGGTCTCGTCTCTCTCGCATGCCGAGAAAGAGCGACTTCAGCCGGATGCTTTTCTCGGACGAGCGGCTTCTTCTGCGCACATCGCAAAGGAGCGGTTCTTGTCTTATCCTTGTGTCCATGCATTCTGCACTACGCTTCTCTCTCATTCTTAACCCTTGATTCCTAGGGACATTTCGTTTTTCTCTGTTTTTCCGATGCTACACTTCAGCATTCTGTGACGAACAGAGTGGAAGGGAAAAGCCCCTCTAATAAGGCAGCTAGAAGTTCCAGGAGAGACACACGTTGTGCTTTCAGACAGGACGTTACAGAAAGTCGAGAGATGTGGATTCTTTCCTGCGGAGAAAAAACCCCCTGTTTTCAGGAAATGCAGTATTCTGAAATCGCACGTTCTCGGCATAGCAATTTCGCTATTTCGCTCTCGTGGGTGGACGGCGCCACTCTCTGTTAACCGCTTCGGAGAGTTTGCAGTTGCTGGCCGAGAAATCGCGGTTCTCCCCGAATGCCGCTGTGTGCCTTCAGCAGCGGTCTCGTCTCTCTCGCATGCCGAGAAAGAGCGACTTCAGCCGGATGCTTTTCTCGGACGAGCGGCTTCTTCTGCGCACATCGCAAAGGAGCGGTTCTTGTCTTCTCCTTGTGTCCATGCATTCTGCACTACGCTTCTCTCTCATTCTTAACCCTTGATTCCTAGGGACATTTCGTTTTTCTCTGTTTTTCCGATGCTACACTTCAGCATTCTGTGACGAACAGAGTGGAAGGGAAAAGCCCCTCTAATAAGGCAGCTAGAAGTTCCAGGAGAGACACACGTTGTGCTTTCAGAGAGGACGTTACAGAAAGTCGAGAGATGTGGATTCTTTCCTGCGGAGAAAAAACCCCCTGCTTTCAGGAAATGCAGAATTCTGAAATTGCACGTTCTCAGCATAGCAATTTCGCTATTTCGCTCTCGTGGGTGGACGGCGCCACTCTCTGTTAACTGCTTCGGAGAGTTTGCAGTTGCTGGCCGAGAAATCGCGGTTCTCCCCGAATGCCGCTGTGTGCCTTCAGCAGCGGTCTCGTCTCTCTCGCATGCCGAGAAAGAGCGACTTCAGCCGGATGCTTTTCTCGGACGAGCGGCTTCTTCTGCGCACATCGCAAAGGAGCGGTTCTTGTCTTCTCCTTGTGTCCATGCATTCTGCACTACGCTTCTCTCTCATTCTTAACCCTTGATTCCTAGGGACATTTCGTTTTTCTCTGTTTTTCCGATGCTACACTTCAGCATTCTGTGACGAACAGAGTGGAAGGGAAAAGCCCCTCTAATAAGGCAGCTAGAAGTTCCAGGAGCGACACACGTTGTGCTTTCAGACAGGACGTTACAGAAAGTCGAGAGATGTGGATTCTTTCCTGCGGAGAAAAAACCCCCTGTTTTCAGGAAATGCAGTATTCTGAAATCGCACGTTCTCGGCATAGCAATTTCGCTATTTCGCTCTCGTGGGTGGACGGCGCCACTCTCTGTTAACTGCTTCGGAGAGTTTGCAGTTGCTGGCCGTTAAATCGCGGTTCTCCCCGAATGCCGCTGTGTGCCTTCAGCAGCGGTCTCGTCTCTCTCGCATGCCGAGAAAGAGCGACTTCAGCCGGATGCTTTTCTCGGACGAGCGGCTTCTTCTGCGCACATCGCAAAGGAGCGGTTCTTGTCTTCTCCTTGTGTCCATGCATTCTGCACTACGCTTCTCTCTCATTCTTAACCCTTGATTCCTAGGGACATTTCGTTTTTCTCTGTTTTTCCGATGCTACACTTCAGCATTCTGTGACGAACAGAGTGGAAGGGAAAAGCCCCTCTAATAAGGCAGCTAGAAGTTCCAGGAGCGACACACGTTGTGCTTTCAGACAGGACGTTACAGAAAGTCGAGAGATGTGGATTCTTTCCTGCGGAGAAAAAACCCCCTGTTTTCAGGAAATGCAGTATTCTGAAATCGCACGTTCTCGGCATAGCAATTTCGCTATTTCGCTCTCGTGGGTGGACGGCGCCACTCTCTGTTAACTGCTTCGGAGAGTTTGCAGTTGCTGGCCGTTAAATCGCTTTTCTCCCCGAATGCCGCTGTGTGCCTTCAGCAGCGGTCTCGTCTCTCTCGCATGCCGAGAAAGAGCGACTTCAGCCGGATGCTTTTCTCGGACGAGCGGCTTCTTCTGCGCACATCGCAAAGGAGCGGTTCTTGTCTTCTCCTTGTGTCCATGCATTCTGCACTACGCTTCTCTCTCATTCTTAACCCTTGATTCCTAGGGACATTTCGTTTTTCTCTGTTTTTCCGATGCTACACTTCAGCATTCTGTGACGAACAGAGTGGAAGGGAAAAGCCCCTCTAATAAGGCAGCTAGAAGTTCCAGGAGAGACACACGTTGTGCTTTCAGAGAGGACGTTACAGAAAGTCGAGAGATGTGGATTCTTTCCTGCGGAGAAAAAACCCCCTGCTTTCAGGAAATGCAGTATTCTGAAATCGCACGTTCTCGGCATAGCAATTTCGCTATTTCGCTCTCGTGGGTGGACGGCGCCACTCTCTGTTAACTGCTTCGGAGAGTTTGCAGTTGCTGGCCGTTAAATCGCTTTTCTCCCCGAATGCCGCTGTGTGCCTTCAGCAGCGGTCTCGTCTCTCTCGCATGCCGAGAAAGAGCGACTTCAGCCGGATGCTTTTCTCGGACGAGCGGCTTCTTCTGCGCACATCGCAAAGGAGCGGTTCTTGTCTTCTCCTTGTGTCCATGCATTCTGCACTACGCTTCTCTCTCATTCTTAACCCTTGATTCCTAGGGACATTTCGTTTTTCTCTGTTTTTCCGATGCTACACTTCAGCATTCTGTGACGAACAGAGTGGAAGGGAAAAGCCCCTCTAATAAGGCAGCTAGAAGTTCCAGGAGAGACACACGTTGTGCTTTCAGAGAGGACGTTACAGAAAGTCGAGAGATGTGGATTCTTTCCTGCGGAGAAAAAACCCCCTGCTTTCAGGAAATGCAGTATTCTGAAATCGCACGTTCTCGGCATAGCAATTTCGCTATTTCGCTCTCGTGGGTGGACGGCGCCACTCTCTGTTAACCGCTTCGGAGAGTTTGCAGTTGCTGGTCGAGAAATCGCGGTTCTCCCCGAATGCCGCTGTGTGCCTTCAGCAGCGGTCTCGTCTCTCTCGCATGCCGAGAAAGAGCGACTTCAGCCGGATGCTTTTCTCGGACGAGCGGCTTCTTCTGCGCACATCGCAAAGGAGCGGTTCTTGTCTTCTCCTTGTGTCCATGCATTCTGCACTACGCTTCTCTCTCATTCTTAACCCTTGATTCCTAGGGACATTTCGTTTTTCTCTGTTTTTCCGATGCTACACTTCAGCATTCTGTGACGAACAGAGTGGAAGGGAAAAGCCCCTCTAATAAGGCAGCTAGAAGTTCCAGGAGAGACACACGTTGTGCTTTCAGAGAGGACGTTACAGAAAGTCGAGAGATGTGGATTCTTTCCTGCGGAGAAAAAACCCCCTGCTTTCAGGAAATGCAGTATTCTGAAATCGCACGTTCTCGGCATAGCAATTTCGCTATTTCGCTCTCGTGGGTGGACGGCGCCACTCTCTGTTAACTGCTTCGGAGAGTTTGCAGTTGCTGGTCGAGAAATCGCGGTTCTCCCCGAATGCCGCTGTGTGCCTTCAGCAGCGGTCTCGTCTCTCTCGCATGCCGAGAAAGAGCGACTTCAGCCGGATGCTTTTCTCGGACGAGCGGCTTCTTCTGCGCACATCGCAAAGGAGCGGTTCTTGTCTTCTCCTTGTGTCCATGCATTCTGCACTACGCTTCTCTCTCATTCTTAACCCTTGATTCCTAGGGACATTTCGTTTTTCTCTGTTTTTCCGATGCTACACTTCAGCATTCTGTGACGAACAGAGTGGAAGGGAAAAGCCCCTCTAATAAGGCAGCTAGAAGTTCCAGGAGCGACACACGTTGTGCTTTCAGACAGGACGTTACAGAAAGTCGAGAGATGTGGATTCTTTCCTGCGGAGAAAAAACCCCCTGTTTTCAGGAAATGCAGTATTCTGAAATCGCACGTTCTCGGCATAGCAATTTCGCTATTTCGCTCTCGTGGGTGGACGACGCCACTCTCTGTTAACTGCTTCGGAGAGTTTGCAGTTGCTGGCCGTTAAATCGCTTTTCTCCCCGAATGCCGCTGTGTGCCTTCAGCAGCGGTCTCGTCTCTCTCGCATGCCGAGAAAGAGCGACTTCAGCCGGATGCTTTTCTCGGACGAGCGGCTTCTTCTGCGCACATCGCAAAGGAGCGGTTCTTGTCTTCTCCTTGTGTCCATGCATTCTGCACTACGCTTCTCTCTCATTCTTAACCCTTGATTCCTAGGGACATTTTGTTTTTCTCTGTTTTTCCGATGCTACACTTCAGCATTCTGTGACGAACAGAGTGGAAGGGAAAAGCCCCTCTAATAAGGCAGCTAGAAGTTCCAGGAGAGACACACGTTGTGCTTTCAGAGAGGACGTTACAGAAAGTCGAGAGATGTGGATTCTTTCCTGCGGAGAAAAAACCCCCTGTTTTCAGGAAATGCAGTATTCTGAAATCGCACGTTCTCAGCATAGCAATTTCGCTATTTCGCTCTCGTGGGTGGACGGCGCCACTCTCTGTTAACCGCTTCGGAGAGTTTGCAGTTGCTGGTCGAGAAATCGCGGTTCTCCCCGAATGCCGCTGTGTGCCTTCAGCAGCGGTCTCGTCTCTCTCGCATGCCGAGAAAGAGCGACTTCAGCCGGATGCTTTTCTCGGACGAGCGGCTTCTTCTGCGCACATCGCAAAGGAGCGGTTCTTGTCTTCTCCTTGTGTCCATGCATTCTGCACTACGCTTCTCTCTCATTCTTAACCCTTGATTCCTAGGGACATTTCGTTTTTCTCTGTTTTTCCGATGCTACACTTCAGCATTCTGTGACGAACAGAGTGGAAGGGAAAAGCCCCTCTAATAAGGCAGCTAGAAGTTCCAGGAGAGACACACGTTGTGCTTTCAGAGAGGACGTTACAGAAAGTCGAGAGATGTGGATTCTTTCCTGCGGAGAAAAAACCCCCTGCTTTCAGGAAATGCAGTATTCTGAAATCGCACGTTCTCGGCATAGCAATTTCGCTATTTCGCTCTCGTGGGTGGACGGCGCCACTCTCTGTTAACTGCTTCGGAGAGTTTGCAGTTGCTGGCCGAGAAATCGCGGTTCTCCCCGAATGCCGCTGTGTGCCTTCAGCAGCGGTCTCGTCTCTCTCGCATGCCGAGAAAGAGCGACTTCAGCCGGATGCTTTTCTCGGACGAGCGGCTTCTTCTGCGCACATCGCAAAGGAGCGGTTCTTGTCTTCTCCTTGTGTCCATGCATTCTGCACTACGCTTCTCTCTCATTCTTAACCCTTGATTCCTAGCGACATTTCGTTTTTCTCTGTTTTTCCGATGCTACACTTCAGCATTCTGTGACGAACAGAGTGGAAGGGAAAAGCCCCTCTAATAAGGCAGCTAGAAGTTCCAGGAGCGACACACGTTGTGCTTTCAGACAGGACGTTACAGAAAGTCGAGAGATGTGGATTCTTTCCTGCGGAGAAAAAACCCCCTGTTTTCAGGAAATGCAGTATTCTGAAATCGCACGTTCTCGGCATAGCAATTTCGCTATTTCGCTCTCGTGGGTGGACGGCGCCACTCTCTGTTAACCGCTTCGGAGAGTTTGCAGTTGCTGGCCGAGAAATCGCGGTTCTCCCCGAATGCCGCTGTGTGCCTTCAGCAGCGGTCTCGTCTCTCTCGCATGCCGAGAAAGAGCGACTTCAGCCGGATGCTTTTCTCGGACGAGCGGCTTCTTCTGCGCACATCGCAAAGGAGCGGTTCTTGTCTTCTCCTTGTGTCCATGCATTCTGCACTACGCTTCTCTCTCATTCTTAACCCTTGATTCCTAGGGACATTTCGTTTTTCTCTGTTTTTCCGATGCTACACTTCAGCATTCTGTGACGAACAGAGTGGAAGGGAAAAGCCCCTCTAATAAGGCAGCTAGAAGTTCCAGGAGCGACACACGTTGTGCTTTCAGACAGGACGTTACAGAAAGTCGAGAGATGTGGATTCTTTCCTGCGGAGAAAAAACCCCCTGCTTTCAGGAAATGCAGTATTCTGAAATCGCACGTTCTCGGCATAGCAATTTCGCTATTTCGCTCTCGTGGGTGGACGGCGCCACTCTCTGTTAACCGCTTCGGAGAGTTTGCAGTTGCTGGCCGAGAAATCGCGGTTCTCCCCGAATGCCGCTGTGTGCCTTCAGCAGCGGTCTCGTCTCTCTCGCATGCCGAGAAAGAGCGACTTCAGCCGGATGCTTTTCTCGGACGAGCGGCTTCTTCTGCGCACATCGCAAAGGAGCGGTTCTTGTCTTCTCCTTGTGTCCATGCATTCTGCACTACGCTTCTCTCTCATTCTTAACCCTTGATTCCTAGGGACATTTCGTTTTTCTCTGTTTTTCCGATGCTACACTTCAGCATTCTGTGACGAACAGAGTGGAAGGGAAAAGCCCCTCTAATAAGGCAGCTAGAAGTTCCAGGAGCGACACACGTTGTGCTTTCAGACAGGACGTTACAGAAAGTCGAGAGATGTGGATTCTTTCCTGCGGAGAAAAAACCCCCTGTTTTCAGGAAATGCAGTATTCTGAAATCGCACGTTCTCGGCATAGCAATTTCGCTATTTCGCTCTCGTGGGTGGACGACGCCACTCTCTGTTAACTGCTTCGGAGAGTTTGCAGTTGCTGGCCGTTAAATCGCTTTTCTCCCCGAATGCCGCTGTGTGCCTTCAGCAGCGGTCTCGTCTCTCTCGCATGCGGAGAAAGAGCGACTTCAGCCGGATGCTTTTCTCGGACGAGCGGCTTCTTCTGCGCACATCGCAAAGGAGCGGTTCTTGTCTTCTCCTTGTGTCCATGCATTCTGCACTACGCTTCTCTCTCATTCTTAACCCTTGATTCCTAGGGACATTTTGTTTTTCTCTGTTTTTCCGATGCTACACTTCAGCATTCTGTGACGAACAGAGTGGAAGGGAAAAGCCCCTCTAATAAGGCAGCTAGAAGTTCCAGGAGAGACACACGTTGTGCTTTCAGAGAGGACGTTACAGAAAGTCGAGAGATGTGGATTCTTTCCTGCGGAGAAAAAACCCCCTGCTTTCAGGAAATGCAGTATTCTGAAATCGCACGTTCTCGGCATAGCAATTTCGCTATTTCGCTCTCGTGGGTGGACGGCGCCACTCTCTGTTAACCGCTTCGGAGAGTTTGCAGTTGCTGGTCGAGAAATCGCGGTTCTCCCCGAATGCCGCTGTGTGCCTTCAGCAGCGGTCTCGTCTCTCTCGCATGCCGAGAAAGAGCGACTTCAGCCGGATGCTTTTCTCGGACGAGCGGCTTCTTCTGCGCACATCGCAAAGGAGCGGTTCTTGTCTTCTCCTTGTGTCCATGCATTCTGCACTACGCTTCTCTCTCATTCTTAACCCTTGATTCCTAGGGACATTTCGTTTTTCTCTGTTTTTCCGATGCTACACTTCAGCATTCTGTGACGAACAGAGTGGAAGGGAAAAGCCCCTCTAATAAGGCAGCTAGAAGTTCCAGGAGAGACACACGTTGTGCTTTCAGAGAGGACGTTACAGAAAGTCGAGAGATGTGGATTCTTTCCTGCGGAGAAAAAACCCCCTGCTTTCAGGAAATGCAGTATTCTGAAATCGCACGTTCTCGGCATAGCAATTTCGCTATTTCGCTCTCGTGGGTGGACGGCGCCACTCTCTGTTAACTGCTTCGGAGAGTTTGCAGTTGCTGGCCGAGAAATCGCGGTTCTCCCCGAATGCCGCTGTGTGCCTTCAGCAGCGGTCTCGTCTGTCTCGCATGCCGAGAAAGAGCGACTTCAGCCGGATGCTTTTCTCGGACGAGCGGCTTCTTCTGCGCACATCGCAAAGGAGCGGTTCTTGTCTTATCCTTGTGTCCATGCATTCTGCACTACGCTTCTCTCTCATTCTTAACCCTTGATTCCTAGGGACATTTCGTTTTTCTCTGTTTTTCCGATGCTACACTTCAGCATTCTGTGACGAACAGAGTGGAAGGGAAAAGCCCCTCTAATAAGGCAGCTAGAAGTTCCAGGAGCGACACACGTTGTGCTTTCAGACAGGACGTTACAGAAAGTCGAGAGATGTGGATTCTTTCCTGCGGAGAAAAAACCCCCTGTTTTCAGGAAATGCAGTATTCTGAAATCGCACGTTCTCGGCATAGCAATTTCGCTATTTCGCTCTCGTGGGTGGACGGCGCCACTCTCTGTTAACCGCTTCGGAGAGTTTGCAGTTGCTGGCCGAGAAATCGCGGTTCTCCCCGAATGCCGCTGTGTGCCTTCAGCAGCGGTCTCGTCTCTCTCGCATGCCGAGAAAGAGCGACTTCAGCCGGATGCTTTTCTCGGACGAGCGGCTTCTTCTGCGCACATCGCAAAGGAGCGGTTCTTGTCTTCTCCTTGTGTCCATGCATTCTGCACTACGCTTCTCTCTCATTCTTAACCCTTGATTCCTAGGGACATTTCGTTTTTCTCTGTTTTTCCGATGCTACACTTCAGCATTCTGTGACGAACAGAGTGGAAGGGAAAAGCCCCTCTAATAAGGCAGCTAGAAGTTCCAGGAGCGACACACGTTGTGCTTTCAGACAGGACGTTACAGAAAGTCGAGAGATGTGGATTCTTTCCTGCGGAGAAAAAACCCCCTGCTTTCAGGAAATGCAGTATTCTGAAATCGCACGTTCTCGGCATAGCAATTTCGCTATTTCGCTCTCGTGGGTGGACGGCGCCACTCTCTGTTAACTGCTTCGGAGAGTTTGCAGTTGCTGGCCGAGAAATCGCGGTTCTCCCCGAATGCCGCTGTGTGCCTTCAGCAGCGGTCTCGTCTCTCTCGCATGCCGAGAAAGAGCGACTTCAGCCGGATGCTTTTCTCGGACGAGCGGCTTCTTCTGCGCACATCGCAAAGGAGCGGTTCTTGTCTTCTCCTTGTGTCCATGCATTCTGCACTACGCTTCTCTCTCATTCTTAACCCTTGATTCCTAGGGACATTTCGTTTTTCTCTGTTTTTCCGATGCTACACTTCAGCATTCTGTGACGAACAGAGTGGAAGGGAAAAGCCCCTCTAATAAGGCAGCTAGAAGTTCCAGGAGCGACACACGTTGTGCTTTCAGACAGGACGTTACAGAAAGTCGAGAGATGTGGATTCTTTCCTGCAAAAAAAAAAACCCCTGTTTTCAGGAAATGCAGTATTCTGAAATCGCACGTTCTCGGCATAGCAATTTCGCTATTTCGCTCTCGTGGGTGGACGGCGCCACTCTCTGTTAACTGCTTCGGAGAGTTTGCAGTTGCTGGCCGTTAAATCGCTTTTCTCCCCGAATGCCGCTGTGTGCCTTCAGCAGCGGTCTCGTCTCTCTCGCATGCCGAGAAAGAGCGACTTCAGCCGGATGCTTTTCTCGGACGAGCGGCTTCTTCTGCGCACATCGCAAAGGAGCGGTTCTTGTCTTCTCCTTGTGTCCATGCATTCTGCACTACGCTTCTCTCTCATTCTTAACCCTTGATTCCTAGGGACATTTCGTTTTTCTCTGTTTTTCCGATGCTACACTTCAGCATTCTGTGACGAACAGAGTGGAAGGGAAAAGCCCCTCTAATAAGGCAGCTAGAAGTTCCAGGAGCGACACACGTTGTGCTTTCAGACAGGACGTTACAGAAAGTCGAGAGATGTGGATTCTTTCCTGCGGAGAAAAAACCCCCTGCTTTCAGGAAATGCAGTATTCTGAAATCGCACGTTCTCGGCATAGCAATTTCGCTATTTCGCTCTCGTGGGTGGACGGCGCCACTCTCTGTTAACTGCTTCGGAGAGTTTGCAGTTGCTGGCCGAGAAATCGCGGTTCTCCCCGAATGCCGCTGTGTGCCTTCAGCAGCGGTCTCGTCTCTCTCGCATGCCGAGAAAGAGCGACTTCAGCCGGATGCTTTTCTCGGACGAGCGGCTTCTTCTGCGCACATCGCAAAGGAGCGGTTCTTGTCTTCTCCTTGTGTCCATGCATTCTGCACTACGCTTCTCTCTCATTCTTAACCCTTGATTCCTAGCGACATTTCGTTTTTCTCTGTTTTTCCGATGCTACACTTCAGCATTCTGTGACGAACAGAGTGGAAGGGAAAAGCCCCTCTAATAAGGCAGCTAGAAGTTCCAGGAGCGACACACGTTGTGCTTTCAGACAGGACGTTACAGAAAGTCGAGAGATGTGGATTCTTTCCTGCGGAGAAAAAACCCCCTGTTTTCAGGAAATGCAGTATTCTGAAATCGCACGTTCTCGGCATAGCAATTTCGCTATTTCGCTCTCGTGGGTGGACGGCGCCACTCTCTGTTAACTGCTTCGGAGAGTTTGCAGTTGCTGGCCGTTAAATCGCGGTTCTCCCCGAATGCCGCTGTGTGCCTTCAGCAGCGGTCTCGTCTCTCTCGCATGCCGAGAAAGAGCGACTTCAGCCGGATGCTTTTCTCGGACGAGCGGCTTCTTCTGCGCACATCGCAAAGGAGCGGTTCTTGTCTTCTCCTTGTGTCCATGCATTCTGCACTACGCTTCTCTCTCATTCTTAACCCTTGATTCCTAGGGACATTTCGTTTTTCTCTGTTTTTCCGATGCTACACTTCAGCATTCTGTGACGAACAGAGTGGAAGGGAAAAGCCCCTCTAATAAGGCAGCTAGAAGTTCCAGGAGCGACACACGTTGTGCTTTCAGACAGGACGTTACAGAAAGTCGAGAGATGTGGATTCTTTCCTGCAAAAAAAAAACCCCCTGTTTTCAGGAAATGCAGTATTCTGAAATCGCACGTTCTCGGCATAGCAATTTCGCTATTTCGCTCTCGTGGGTGGACGGCGCCACTCTCTGTTAACTGCTTCGGAGAGTTTGCAGTTGCTGGCCGTTAAATCGCTTTTCTCCCCGAATGCCGCTGTGTGCCTTCAGCAGCGGTCTCGTCTCTCTCGCATGCCGAGAAAGAGCGACTTCAGCCGGATGCTTTTCTCGGACGAGCGGCTTCTTCTGCGCACATCGCAAAGGAGCGGTTCTTGTCTTCTCCTTGTGTCCATGCATTCTGCACTACGCTTCTCTCTCATTCTTAACCCTTGATTCCTAGGGACATTTCGTTTTTCTCTGTTTTTCCGATGCTACACTTCAGCATTCTGTGACGAACAGAGTGGAAGGGAAAAGCCCCTCTAATAAGGCAGCTAGAAGTTCCAGGAGAGACACACGTTGTGCTTTCAGAGAGGACGTTACAGAAAGTCGAGAGATGTGGATTCTTTCCTGCGGAGAAAAAACCCCCTGCTTTCAGGAAATGCAGTATTCTGAAATCGCACGTTCTCAGCATAGCAATTTCGCTATTTCGCTCTCGTGGGTGGACGGCGCCACTCTCTGTTAACTGCTTCGGAGAGTTTGCAGTTGCTGGCCGAGAAATCGCGGTTCTCCCCGAATGCCGCTGTGTGCCTTCAGCAGCGGTCTCGTCTCTCGCATGCCGAGAAAGAGCGACTTCAGCCGGATGCTTTTCTCGGACGAGCGGCTTCTTCTGCGCACATCGCAAAGGAGCGGTTCTTGTCTTCTCCTTGTGTCCATGCATTCTGCACTACGCTTCTCTCTCATTCTTAACCCTTGATTCCTAGGGACATTTCGTTTTTCTCTGTTTTTCCGATGCTACACTTCAGCATTCTGTGACGAACAGAGTGGAAGGGAAAAGCCCCTCTAATAAGGCAGCTAGAAGTTCCAGGAGCGACACACGTTGTGCTTTCAGACAGGACGTTACAGAAAGTCGAGAGATGTGGATTCTTTCCTGCGGAGAAAAAACCCCCTGTTTTCAGGAAATGCAGTATTCTGAAATCGCACGTTCTCGGCATAGCAATTTCGCTATTTCGCTCTCGTGGGTGGACGGCGCCACTCTCTGTTAACCGCTTCGGAGAGTTTGCAGTTGCTGGCCGAGAAATCGCGGTTCTCCCCGAATGCCGCTGTGTGCCTTCAGCAGCGGTCTCGTCTCTCTCGCATGCCGAGAAAGAGCGACTTCAGCCGGATGCTTTTCTCGGACGAGCGGCTTCTTCTGCGCACATCGCAAAGGAGCGGTTCTTGTCTTCTCCTTGTGTCCATGCATTCTGCACTACGCTTCTCTCTCATTCTTAACCCTTGATTCCTAGGGACATTTCGTTTTTCTCTGTTTTTCCGATGCTACACTTCAGCATTCTGTGACGAACAGAGTGGAAGGGAAAAGCCCCTCTAATAAGGCAGCTAGAAGTTCCAGGAGCGACACACGTTGTGCTTTCAGACAGGACGTTACAGAAAGTCGAGAGATGTGGATTCTTTCCTGCGGAGAAAAAACCCCCTGTTTTCAGGAAATGCAGTATTCTGAAATCGCACGTTCTCGGCATAGCAATTTCGCTATTTCGCTCTCGTGGGTGGACGGCGCCACTCTCTGTTAACCGCTTCGGAGAGTTTGCAGTTGCTGGCCGAGAAATCGCGGTTCTCCCCGAATGCCGCTGTGTGCCTTCAGCAGCGGTCTCGTCTCTCTCGCATGCCGAGAAAGAGCGACTTCAGCCGGATGCTTTTCTCGGACGAGCGGCTTCTTCTGCGCACATCGCAAAGGAGCGGTTCTTGTCTTCTCCTTGTGTCCATGCATTCTGCACTACGCTTCTCTCTCATTCTTAACCCTTGATTCCTAGGGACATTTCGTTTTTCTCTGTTTTTCCGATGCTACACTTCAGCATTCTGTGACGAACAGAGTGGAAGGGAAAAGCCCCTCTAATAAGGCAGCTAGAAGTTCCAGGAGAGACACACGTTGTGCTTTCAGAGAGGACGTTACAGAAAGTCGAGAGATGTGGATTCTTTCCTGCGGAGAAAAAACCCCCTGTTTTCAGGAAATGCAGTATTCTGAAATCGCACGTTCTCGGCATAGCAATTTCGCTATTTCGCTCTCGTGGGTGGACGGCGCCACTCTCTGTTAACCGCTTCGGAGAGTTTGCAGTTGCTGGCCGAGAAATCGCGGTTCTCCCCGAATGCCGCTGTGTGCCTTCAGCAGCGGTCTCGTCTCTCTCGCATGCCGAGAAAGAGCGACTTCAGCCGGATGCTTTTCTCGGACGAGCGGCTTCTTCTGCGCACATCGCAAAGGAGCGGTTCTTGTCTTCTCCTTGTGTCCATGCATTCTGCACTACGCTTCTCTCTCATTCTTAACCCTTGATTCCTAGGGACATTTCGTTTTTCTCTGTTTTTCCGATGCTACACTTCAGCATTCTGTGACGAACAGAGTGGAAGGGAAAAGCCCCTCTAATAAGGCAGCTAGAAGTTCCAGGAGAGACACACGTTGTGCTTTCAGAGAGGACGTTACAGAAAGTCGAGAGATGTGGATTCTTTCCTGCGGAGAAAAAACCCCCTGCTTTCAGGAAATGCAGTATTCTGAAATCGCACGTTCTCGGCATAGCAATTTCGCTATTTCGCTCTCGTGGGTGGACGGCGCCACTCTCTGTTAACTGCTTCGGAGAGTTTGCAGTTGCTGCCTGGTCCTGGTATTTCTGGGAGAAAATGTCTTGTTTTGGAGAGCCAAAGTCCCATTTTGGGGGCACAAGCTGGTATTTCTGTGACACTGCCATCTTGATGGGGGTCAGTGTGATCTTGAGGAGTGTAAAGCAGCATTTTGGTTAGAAAATGGGAGCTCTTCCTAAGAGCAGTGCTATTTCTGGGAGAAAAGGAGCTCTACTGGGCATAAAAATGGTGTATCTGTGATAAAATGCCACATTTCTGAAAGAAACTGTCCTCTTGCGGAATGTAATGCTGTATGTTCCGGAGGAAATGGGAAATATTCAGCAGAGTCCTGGTATTTCTGGGAGAAGAGGTCTGATGTGGGGGGGAAGGTGATGTATCTGTGAGAAAGCTGGTGTTTCTGGGAGAAAATGCCAGGTATTGGTGAGGAAACAGATGCTAGAGAGGGAAAAGGCCATCCCTTTGGGAGAGAAGTGGTATTTCTGGGAGAAAATGCCCCAAATCGGGGAGTAAGTGTCATCCTGAGGCGTGTCATGGAGTAGATTTGGGAGGAAATGGAGGTGTTTCACAGAGTAGCGGCACTTCTGGGAGAAAATGTCCTCAGTGGGAAAGACAATGTCCTCTTGAGGGAAGAAAACAGGTCTTTCTTACAGCAAATGTCATCCAATTGGGAGAAAATCTCCTCTCTTGGGGAGAAAAGTGGTCTTTCTGAGAGAAGGTGTCCTCTTCTTGGCTGCAAGTGTCCCATTTGGCATTGTCATGGAGGCTTTTTGGGGAGAAAGCGTGTGGCAGTTGTAAGAGAAGGGGTATTTCTGGGAGCAAATCTCCTCTTTTTGGAAGAGAAGGTGAAATTTCCAAGGGAAAAGTGGCATTTCTGGGAGGAAATGACATAGCTGGGGGAGAAAAGTGGGAACCGGTGGGAAAGAAGATCTTGTACTGGAGAGCAACGGTGGTGGTCTTTTTGGTGTGCCAAGTGGTCTCTTGGGGAGACAACGTGGTAAATAGGGGAGACAATGTCCTCTGGAGGAGTGTCAAGTAGTATTTGGGAGAGCAAACGTCAGGTATTTCTCGGAAACCGGCTGTTTCTGGGAGATAGTAGCAGACTTGGTTGGAAAATGACAGGTGTTTGTGAGAAAGCTGGTATTTTGGGAAAAAGAGGCCGTTTTTTAAAGAATAAGCTGGCATTTCTGGGAGAATATGTCCCATCTTTGGGAGAAAACGGGTGTATGTGGGAGAAAATGTCGTGTATTTGGGAGAAAGCTGGTGTATGTGGGAGAAAAGGCCATTGTGATGGGAGTCAGTGTGATCTTGAGGAGTGGAAAGCAGTATTCTTGAGATGAAACGTGAGGTATTTCTAAGAGTCCTGGTATTTCTGGGAGAAAATGTCTTGTTTTGGAGAGCCAAAGTCCCATTTTGGGGGCAGAAGCTGGTATTTCTGTGACACTGCCATCTTGATGGGGGTAAGTGTGATCTTGAGGAGTGTAAAGCAGCATTTTGGTTAGAAAATGGGAGCTCTTCCTAAGAGCAGTGCTATTTCTGGGAGAAAAGGAGCTCTACTGGGCATAAGAATGGTGTATCTGTGATAAAATGCCACATTTCTGAAAGAAACTGTCCTCTTGCGGAGTGTAATGCTGTATGTTCCGGAGGAAATGGGAAATATTCAGCAGAGTCCTGGTATTTCTGGGAGAAGAGGTCTGATGTGGGGGGGGGAAGGTGATGTATCTGTGAGAAAGCTGGTGTTTCTGGGAGAAAATGCCAGGTATTGGTGAGGAAACAGATGCTAGAGAGGGAAAAGGCCATCCCGTTGGGAGAGAAGTGGTATTTCTGGGAGAAAATGCCCCAAATCGGGGAGTAAGTGTCATCCTGAGGCGTGTCATGGAGTAGATTTGGGAGGAAATGGAGGTGTTTCACAGAGTAGCGGCACTTCTGGGAGAAAATGTCCTCAGTGGGAAAGACAATGTCCTCTTGAGGGAAGAAAACAGGTCTTTCTTACAGCAAATGTCATCCAATTGGGAGAAAATCTCCTCTCTGGGGGAGAAAAGTGGTCTTTCTGAGAGAAGGTGTCCTCTTCTTGGCTGCAAGTGTCCCATTTGGCATTGTCATGGAGGCTTTTTGGGGAGAAAGCGTGTGGCAGTTGTAAGAGAAGGGGTATTTCTGGGAGCAAATCTCCTCTTTTTGGAAGAGAAGGTGAAATTTCCAAGGGAAAAGTGGCATTTCTGGGAGGAAATGACATAGCTGGGGGAGAAAAGTGGGAACCGGTGGGAAAGAAGATCTTGTACTGGAGAGCAACGGTGGTCTTTTTGGTGTGCCAAGTGGTCTCTTGGGGAGACAACGTGGTAAATAGGGGAGACAATGTCCTCTGGAGGAGTGTCAAGTAGTATTTGGGAGAGCAAACGTCAGGTATTTCTCGGAAACCGGCTGTTTCTGGGAGATAGTAGCAGACTTGGTTGGAAAATGACAGGTGTTTGTGAGAAAGCTGGTATTTTGGGAAAAAGAGGCCGTTTTTTAAAGAATAAGCTGGCATTTCTGGGAGAATATGTCCCATCTTTGGGAGAAAACGGGTGTATGTGGGAGAAAATGTCGTGTATTTGGGAGAAAGCTGGTGTATGTGGGAGAAAAGGCCATTGTGATGGGAGTCAGTGTGATCTTGAGGAGTGGAAAGCAGTATTCTTGAGATGAAACGTGAGGTATTTCTAAGAGTCCTGGTATTTCTGGGAGAAAATGTCTTGTTTTGGAGAGCCAAAGTCCCATTTTGGGGGCAGAAGCTGGTATTTCTGTGACACTGCCATCTTGATGGGGGTAAGCGTGATCTTGAGGAGTGTAAAGCAGCATTTTGGTTAGAAAATGGGAGCTCTTCCTAAGAGCAGTGCTATTTCTGGGAGAAAAGGAGCTCTACTGGGCATAAGAATGGTGTATCTGTGATAAAATGCCACATTTCTGAAAGAAACTGTCCTCTTGCGGAGTGTAATGCTGTATGTTCCGGAGGAAATGGGAAATATTCAGCAGAGTCCTGGTATTTCTGGGAGAAGAGGTCTGATGTGGGGGGGGGGAAGGTGATGTATCTGTGAGAAAGCTGGTGTTTCTGGGAGAAAATGCCAGGTATTGGTGAGGAAACAGATGCTAGAGAGGGAAAAGGCCATCCCTTTGGGAGAGAAGTGGTATTTCTGGGAGAAAATGCCCCAAATCGGGGAGTAAGTGTCATCCTGAGGCGTGTCATGGAGTAGATTTGGGAGGAAATGGAGGTGTTTCACAGAGTAGCGGCACTTCTGGGAGAAAATGTCCTCAGTGGGAAAGACAATGTCCTCTTGAGGGAAGAAAACAGGTCTTTCTTACAGCAAATGTCATCCAATTGGGAGAAAATCTCCTCTCTTGGGGAGAAAAGTGGTCTTTCTGAGAGAAGGTGTCCTCTTCTTGGCTGCAAGTGTCCCATTTGGCATTGTCATGGAGGCTTTTTGGGGAGAAAGCGTGTGGCAGTTGTAAGAGAAGGGGTATTTCTGGGAGCAAATCTCCTCTTTTTGGAAGAGAAGGTGAAATTTCCAAGGGAAAAGTGGCATTTCTGGGAGGAAATGACATAGCTGGGGGAGAAAAGTGGGAACCGGTGGGAAAGAAGATCTTGTACTGGAGAGCAACGGTGGTCTTTTTGGTGTGCCAAGTGGTCTCTTGGGGAGACAACGTGGTAAATAGGGGAGACAATGTCCTCTGGAGGAGTGTCAAGTAGTATTTGGGAGAGCAAACGTCAGGTATTTCTCGGAAACCGGCTGTTTCTGGGAGATAGTAGCAGACTTGGTTGGAAAATGACAGGTGTTTGTGAGAAAGCTGGTATTTTGGGAAAAAGAGGCCGTTTTTTAAAGAATAAGCTGGCATTTCTGGGAGAATATGTCCCATCTTTGGGAGAAAACGGGTGTATGTGGGAGAAAATGTCGTGTATTTGGGAGAAAGCTGGTGTATGTGGGAGAAAAGGCCATTGTGATGGGAGTCAGTGTGATCTTGAGGAGTGGAAAGCAGTATTCTTGAGATGAAACGTGAGGTATTTCTAAGAGTCCTGGTATTTCTGGGAGAAAATGTCTTGTTTTGGAGAGCCAAAGTCCCATTTTGGGGGCAGAAGCTGGTATTTCTGTGACACTGCCATCTTGATGGGGGTAAGCGTGATCTTGAGGAGTGTAAAGCAGCATTTTGGTTAGAAAATGGGAGCTCTTCCTAAGAGCAGTGCTATTTCTGGGAGAAAAGGAGCTCTACTGGGCATAAGAATGGTGTATCTGTGATAAAATGCCACATTTCTGAAAGAAACTGTCCTCTTGCGGAGTGTAATGCTGTATGTTCCGGAGGAAATGGGAAATATTCAGCAGAGTCCTGGTATTTCTGGGAGAAGAGGTCTGATGTGGGGGGGGGAAGGTGATGTATCTGTGAGAAAGCTGGTGTTTCTGGGAGAAAATGCCAGGTATTGGTGAGGAAACAGATGCTAGAGAGGGAAAAGGCCATCCCGTTGGGAGAGAAGTGGTATTTCTGGGAGAAAATGCCCCAAATCGGGGAGTAAGTGTCATCCTGAGGCGTGTCATGGAGTAGATTTGGGAGGAAATGGAGGTGTTTCACAGAGTAGCGGCACTTCTGGGAGAAAATGTCCTCAGTGGGAAAGACAATGTCCTCTTGAGGGAAGAAAACAGGTCTTTCTTACAGCAAATGTCATCCAATTGGGAGAAAATCTCCTCTCTTGGGGAGAAAAGTGGTCTTTCTGAGAGAAGGTGTCCTCTTCTTGGCTGCAAGTGTCCCATTTGGCATTGTCATGGAGGCTTTTTGGGGAGAAAGCGTGTGGCAGTTGTAAGAGAAGGGGTATTTCTGGGAGCAAATCTCCTCTTTTTGGAAGAGAAGGTGAAATTTCCAAGGGAAAAGTGGCATTTCTGGGAGGAAATGACATAGCTGGGGGAGAAAAGTGGGAACCGGTGGGAAAGAAGATCTTGTACTGGAGAGCAACGGTGGTCTTTTTGGTGTGCCAAGTGGTCTCTTGGGGAGACAACGTGGTAAATAGGGGAGACAATGTCCTCTGGAGGAGTGTCAAGTAGTATTTGGGAGAGCAAACGTCAGGTATTTCTCGGAAACCGGCTGTTTCTGGGAGATAGTAGCAGACTTGGTTGGAAAATGACAGGTGTTTGTGAGAAAGCTGGTATTTTGGGAAAAAGAGGCCGTTTTTTAAAGAATAAGCTGGCATTTCTGGGAGAATATGTCCCATCTTTGGGAGAAAACGGGTGTATGTGGGAGAAAATGTCGTGTATTTGGGAGAAAGCTGGTGTATGTGGGAGAAAAGGCCATTGTGATGGGAGTCAGTGTGATCTTGAGGAGTGGAAAGCAGTATTCTTGAGATGAAACGTGAGGTATTTCTAAGAGTCCTGGTATTTCTGGGAGAAAATGTCTTGTTTTGGAGAGCCAAAGTCCCATTTTGGGGGCAGAAGCTGGTATTTCTGTGACACTGCCATCTTGATGGGGGTAAGCGTGATCTTGAGGAGTGTAAAGCAGCATTTTGGTTAGAAAATGGGAGCTCTTCCTAAGAGCAGTGCTATTTCTGGGAGAAAAGGAGCTCTACTGGGCATAAGAATGGTGTATCTGTGATAAAATGCCACATTTCTGAAAGAAACTGTCCTCTTGCGGAGTGTAATGCTGTATGTTCCGGAGGAAATGGGAAATATTCAGCAGAGTCCTGGTATTTCTGGGAGAAGAGGTCTGATGTGGGGGGGGGGAAGGTGATGTATCTGTGAGAAAGCTGGTGTTTCTGGGAGAAAATGCCAGGTATTGGTGAGGAAACAGATGCTAGAGAGGGAAAAGGCCATCCCTTTGGGAGAGAAGTGGTATTTCTGGGAGAAAATGCCCCAAATCGGGGAGTAAGTGTCATCCTGAGGCGTGTCATGGAGTAGATTTGGGAGGAAATGGAGGTGTTTCACAGAGTAGCGGCACTTCTGGGAGAAAATGTCCTCAGTGGGAAAGACAATGTCCTCTTGAGGGAAGAAAACAGGTCTTTCTTACAGCAAATGTCATCCAATTGGGAGAAAATCTCCTCTCTTGGGGAGAAAAGTGGTCTTTCTGAGAGAAGGTGTCCTCTTCTTGGCTGCAAGTGTCCCATTTGGCATTGTCATGGAGGCTTTTTGGGGAGAAAGCGTGTGGCAGTTGTAAGAGAAGGGGTATTTCTGGGAGCAAATCTCCTCTTTTTGGAAGAGAAGGTGAAATTTCCAAGGGAAAAGTGGCATTTCTGGGAGGAAATGACATAGCTGGGGGAGAAAAGTGGGAACCGGTGGGAAAGAAGATCTTGTACTGGAGAGCAACGGTGGTGGTCTTTTTGGTGTGCCAAGTGGTCTCTTGGGGAGACAACGTGGTAAATAGGGGAGACAATGTCCTCTGGAGGAGTGTCAAGTAGTATTTGAGAGAGCAAATGTCAGGTATTTCTCGGAAACCGGCTGTTTCTGGGAGATAGTAGCAGACTTGGTTGGAAAATGACAGGTGTTTGTGAGAAAGCTGGTATTTTGGGAAAAAGCGGCCGTTTTTTAAAGAATAAGCTGGCATTTCTGGGAGAATATGTCCCATCTTTGGGAGAAAACGGGTGTATGTGGGAGAAAATGTCGTGTATTTGGGAGAAAGCTGGTGTATGTGGGAGAAAAGGCCATTGTGATGGGAGTCAGTGTGATCTTGAGGAGTGGAAAGCAGTATTCTTGAGATGAAACGTGAGGTATTTCTAAGAGTCCTGGTATTTCTGGGAGAAAATGTCTTGTTTTGGAGAGCCAAAGTCCCATTTTGGGGGCAGAAGCTGGTATTTCTGTGACACTGCCATCTTGATGGGGGTAAGTGTGATCTTGAGGAGTGTAAAGCAGCATTTTGGTTAGAAAATGGGAGCTCTTCCTAAGAGCAGTGCTATTTCTGGGAGAAAAGGAGCTCTACTGGGCATAAAAATGGTGTACCTGTGATAAAATGCCACATTTCTGAAAGAAACTGTCCTCTTGCGGAGTGTAATGCTGTATGTTCCGGAGGAAATGGGAAATATTCAGCAGAGTCCTGGTATTTCTGGGAGAAGAGGTCTGATGTGGGGGGGGGAAGGTGATGTATCTGTGAGAAAGCTGGTGTTTCTGGGAGAAAATGCCAGGTATTGGTGAGGAAACAGATGCTAGAGAGGGAAAAGGCCATCCCTTTGGGAGAGAAGTGGTATTTCTGGGAGAAAATGCCCCAAATCGGGGAGTAAGTGTCATCCTGAGGCGTGTCATGGAGTAGATTTGGGAGGAAATGGAGGTGTTTCACAGAGTAGCGGCACTTCTGGGAGAAAATGTCCTCAGTGGGAAAGACAATGTCCTCTTGAGGGAAGAAAACAGGTCTTTCTTACAGCAAATGTCATCCAATTGGGAGAAAATCTCCTCTCTGGGGGAGAAAAGTGGTCTTTCTGAGAGAAGGTGTCCTCTTCTTGGCTGCAAGTGTCCCATTTGGCATTGTCATGGAGGCTTTTTGGGGAGAAAGCGTGTGGCAGTTGTAAGAGAAGGGGTATTTCTGGGAGCAAATCTCCTCTTTTTGGAAGAGAAGGTGAAATTTCCAAGGGAAAAGTGGCATTTCTGGGAGGAAATGACATAGCTGGGGGAGAAAAGTGGGAACCGGTGGGAAAGAAGATCTTGTACTGGAGAGCAACGGTGGTGGTCTTTTTGGTGTGCCAAGTGGTCTCTTGGGGAGACAACGTGGTAAATAGGGGAGACAATGTCCTCTGGAGGAGTGTCAAGTAGTATTTGGGAGAGCAAACGTCAGGTATTTCTCGGAAACCGGCTGTTTCTGGGAGATAGTAGCAGACTTGGTTGGAAAATGACAGGTGTTTGTGAGAAAGCTGGTATTTTGGGAAAAAGCGGCCGTTTTTTAAAGAATAAGCTGGCATTTCTGGGAGAATATGTCCCATCTTTGGGAGAAAACGGGTGTATGTGGGAGAAAATGTCGTGTATTTGGGAGAAAGCTGGTGTATGTGGGAGAAAAGGCCATTGTGATGGGAGTCAGTGTGATCTTGAGGAGTGGAAAGCAGTATTCTTGAGATGAAACGTGAGGTATTTCTAAGAGTCCTGGTATTTCTGGGAGAAAATGTCTTGTTTTGGAGAGCCAAAGTCCCATTTTGGGGGCAGAAGCTGGTATTTCTGTGACACTGCCATCTTGATGGGGGTAAGTGTGATCTTGAGGAGTGTAAAGCAGCATTTTGGTTAGAAAATGGGAGCTCTTCCTAAGAGCAGTGCTATTTCTGGGAGAAAAGGAGCTCTACTGGGCATAAAAATGGTGTATCTGTGATAAAATGCCACATTTCTGAAAGAAACTGTCCTCTTGCGGAGTGTAATGCTGTATGTTCCGGAGGAAATGGGAAATATTCAGCAGAGTCCTGGTATTTCTGGGAGAAGAGGTCTGATGTGGGGGGGGGGAAGGTGATGTATCTGTGAGAAAGCTGGTGTTTCTGGGAGAAAATGCCAGGTATTGGTGAGGAAACAGATGCTAGAGAGGGAAAAGGCCATCCCTTTGGGAGAGAAGTGGTATTTCTGGGAGAAAATGCCCCAAATCGGGGAGTAAGTGTCATCCTGAGGCGTGTCATGGAGTAGATTTGGGAGGAAATGGAGGTGTTTCACAGAGTAGCGGCACTTCTGGGAGAAAATGTCCTCAGTGGGAAAGACAATGTCCTCTTGAGGGAAGAAAACAGGTCTTTCTTACAGCAAATGTCATCCAATTGGGAGAAAATCTCCTCTCTTGGGGAGAAAAGTGGTCTTTCTGAGAGAAGGTGTCCTCTTCTTGGCTGCAAGTGTCCCATTTGGCATTGTCGTGGAGGCTTTTTGGGGAGAAAGCGTGTGGCAGTTGTAAGAGAAGGGGTATTTCTGGGAGCAAATCTCCTCTTTTTGGAAGAGAAGGTGAAATTTCCAAGGGAAAAGTGGCATTTCTGGGAGGAAATGACATAGCTGGGGGAGAAAAGTGGGAACCGGTGGGAAAGAAGATCTTGTACTGGAGAGCAACGGTGGTCTTTTTGGTGTGCCAAGTGGTCTCTTGGGGAGACAACGTGGTAAATAGGGGAGACAATGTCCTCTGGAGGAGTGTCAAGTAGTATTTGGGAGAGCAAACGTCAGGTATTTCTCGGAAACCGGCTGTTTCTGGGAGATAGTAGCAGACTTGGTTGGAAAATGACAGGTGTTTGTGAGAAAGCTGGTATTTTGGGAAAAAGCGGCCGTTTTTTAAAGAATAAGCTGGCATTTCTGGGAGAATATGTCCCATCTTTGGGAGAAAACGGGTGTATGTGGGAGAAAATGTCGTGTATTTGGGAGAAAGCTGGTGTATGTGGGAGAAAAGGCCATTGTGATGGGAGTCAGTGTGATCTTGAGGAGTGGAAAGCAGTATTCTTGAGATGAAACGTGAGGTATTTCTAAGAGTCCTGGTATTTCTGGGAGAAAATGTCTTGTTTTGGAGAGCCAAAGTCCCATTTTGGGGGCAGAAGCTGGTATTTCTGTGACACTGCCATCTTGATGGGGGTAAGTGTGATCTTGAGGAGTGTAAAGCAGCATTTTGGTTAGAAAATGGGAGCTCTTCCTAAGAGCAGTGCTATTTCTGGGAGAAAAGGAGCTCTACTGGGCATAAAAATGGTGTATCTGTGATAAAATGCCACATTTCTGAAAGAAACTGTCCTCTTGCGGAGTGTAATGCTGTATGTTCCGGAGGAAATGGGAAATATTCAGCAGAGTCCTGGTATTTCTGGGAGAAGAGGTCTGATGTGGGGGGGGGAAGGTGATGTATCTGTGAGAAAGCTGGTGTTTCTGGGAGAAAATGCCAGGTATTGGTGAGGAAACAGATGCTAGAGAGGGAAAAGGCCATCCCTTTGGGAGAGAAGTGGTATTTCTGGGAGAAAATGCCCCAAATCGGGGAGTAAGTGTCATCCTGAGGCGTGTCATGGAGTAGATTTGGGAGGAAATGGAGGTGTTTCACAGAGTAGCGGCACTTCTGGGAGAAAATGTCCTCAGTGGGAAAGACAATGTCCTCTTGAGGGAAGAAAACAGGTCTTTCTTACAGCAAATGTCATCCAATTGGGAGAAAATCTCCTCTCTGGGGGAGAAAAGTGGTCTTTCTGAGAGAAGGTGTCCTCTTCTTGGCTGCAAGTGTCCCATTTGGCATTGTCATGGAGGCTTTTTGGGGAGAAAGCGTGTGGCAGTTGTAAGAGAAGGGGTATTTCTGGGAGCAAATCTCCTCTTTTTGGAAGAGAAGGTGAAATTTCCAAGGGAAAAGTGGCATTTCTGGGAGGAAATGACATAGCTGGGGGAGAAAAGTGGGAACCGGTGGGAAAGAAGATCTTGTACTGGAGAGCAACGGTGGTGGTCTTTTTGGTGTGCCAAGTGGTCTCTTGGGGAGACAACGTGGTAAATAGGGGAGACAATGTCCTCTGGAGGAGTGTCAAGTAGTATTTGGGAGAGCAAACGTCAGGTATTTCTCGGAAACCGGCTGTTTCTGGGAGATAGTAGCAGACTTGGTTGGAAAATGACAGGTGTTTGTGAGAAAGCTGGTATTTTGGGAAAAAGAGGCCGTTTTTTAAAGAATAAGCTGGCATTTCTGGGAGAATATGTCCCATCTTTGGGAGAAAACGGGTGTATGTGGGAGAAAATGTCGTGTATTTGGGAGAAAGCTGGTGTATGTGGGAGAAAAGGCCATTGTGATGGGAGTCAGTGTGATCTTGAGGAGTGGAAAGCAGTATTCTTGAGATGAAACGTGAGGTATTTCTAAGAGTCCTGGTATTTCTGGGAGAAAATGTCTTGTTTTGGAGAGCCAAAGTCCCATTTTGGGGGCAGAAGCTGGTATTTCTGTGACACTGCCATCTTGATGGGGGTAAGTGTGATCTTGAGGAGTGTAAAGCAGCATTTTGGTTAGAAAATGGGAGCTCTTCCTAAGAGCAGTGCTATTTCTGGGAGAAAAGGAGCTCTACTGGGCATAAAAATGGTGTATCTGTGATAAAATGCCACATTTCTGAAAGAAACTGTCCTCTTGCGGAGTGTAATGCTGTATGTTCCGGAGGAAATGGGAAATATTCAGCAGAGTCCTGGTATTTCTGGGAGAAGAGGTCTGATGTGGGGGGGGGGAAGGTGATGTATCTGTGAGAAAGCTGGTGTTTCTGGGAGAAAATGCCAGGTATTGGTGAGGAAACAGATGCTAGAGAGGGAAAAGGCCATCCCTTTGGGAGAGAAGTGGTATTTCTGGGAGAAAATGCCCCAAATCGGGGAGTAAGTGTCATCCTGAGGCGTGTCATGGAGTAGATTTGGGAGGAAATGGAGGTGTTTCACAGAGTAGCGGCACTTCTGGGAGAAAATGTCCTCAGTGGGAAAGACAATGTCCTCTTGAGGGAAGAAAACAGGTCTTTCTTACAGCAAATGTCATCCAATTGGGAGAAAATCTCCTCTCTTGGGGAGAAAAGTGGTCTTTCTGAGAGAAGGTGTCCTCTTCTTGGCTGCAAGTGTCCCATTTGGCATTGTCGTGGAGGCTTTTTGGGGAGAAAGCGTGTGGCAGTTGTAAGAGAAGGGGTATTTCTGGGAGCAAATCTCCTCTTTTTGGAAGAGAAGGTGAAATTTCCAAGGGAAAAGTGGCATTTCTGGGAGGAAATGACATAGCTGGGGGAGAAAAGTGGGAACCGGTGGGAAAGAAGATCTTGTACTGGAGAGCAACGGTGGTCTTTTTGGTGTGCCAAGTGGTCTCTTGGGGAGACAACGTGGTAAATAGGGGAGACAATGTCCTCTGGAGGAGTGTCAAGTAGTATTTGGGAGAGCAAACGTCAGGTATTTCTCGGAAACCGGCTGTTTCTGGGAGATAGTAGCAGACTTGGTTGGAAAATGACAGGTGTTTGTGAGAAAGCTGGTATTTTGGGAAAAAGCGGCCGTTTTTTAAAGAATAAGCTGGCATTTCTGGGAGAATATGTCCCATCTTTGGGAGAAAACGGGTGTATGTGGGAGAAAATGTCGTGTATTTGGGAGAAAGCTGGTGTATGTGGGAGAAAAGGCCATTGTGATGGGAGTCAGTGTGATCTTGAGGAGTGGAAAGCAGTATTCTTGAGATGAAACGTGAGGTATTTCTAAGAGTCCTGGTATTTCTGGGAGAAAATGTCTTGTTTTGGAGAGCCAAAGTCCCATTTTGGGGGCAGAAGCTGGTATTTCTGTGACACTGCCATCTTGATGGGGGTAAGTGTGATCTTGAGGAGTGTAAAGCAGCATTTTGGTTAGAAAATGGGAGCTCTTCCTAAGAGCAGTGCTATTTCTGGGAGAAAAGGAGCTCTACTGGGCATAAAAATGGTGTATCTGTGATAAAATGCCACATTTCTGAAAGAAACTGTCCTCTTGCGGAGTGTAATGCTGTATGTTCCGGAGGAAATGGGAAATATTCAGCAGAGTCCTGGTATTTCTGGGAGAAGAGGTCTGATGTGGGGGGGGGGAAGGTGATGTATCTGTGAGAAAGCTGGTGTTTCTGGGAGAAAATGCCAGGTATTGGTGAGGAAACAGATGCTAGAGAGGGAAAAGGCCATCCCGTTGGGAGAGAAGTGGTATTTCTGGGAGAAAATGCCCCAAATCGGGGAGTAAGTGTCATCCTGAGGCGTGTCATGGAGTAGATTTGGGAGGAAATGGAGGTGTTTCACAGAGTAGCGGCACTTCTGGGAGAAAATGTCCTCAGTGGGAAAGACAATGTCCTCTTGAGGGAAGAAAACAGGTCTTTCTTACAGCAAATGTCATCCAATTGGGAGAAAATCTCCTCTCTGGGGGAGAAAAGTGGTCTTTCTGAGAGAAGGTGTCCTCTTCTTGGCTGCAAGTGTCCCATTTGGCATTGTCATGGAGGCTTTTTGGGGAGAAAGCGTGTGGCAGTTGTAAGAGAAGGGGTATTTCTGGGAGCAAATCTCCTCTTTTTGGAAGAGAAGGTGAAATTTCCAAGGGAAAAGTGGCATTTCTGGGAGGAAATGACATAGCTGGGGGAGAAAAGTGGGAACCGGTGGGAAAGAAGATCTTGTACTGGAGAGCAACGGTGGTGGTCTTTTTGGTGTGCCAAGTGGTCTCTTGGGGAGACAACGTGGTAAATAGGGGAGACAATGTCCTCTGGAGGAGTGTCAAGTAGTATTTGGGAGAGCAAACGTCAGGTATTTCTCGGAAACCGGCTGTTTCTGGGAGATAGTAGCAGACTTGGTTGGAAAATGACAGGTGTTTGTGAGAAAGCTGGTATTTTGGGAAAAAGCGGCCGTTTTTTAAAGAATAAGCTGGCATTTCTGGGAGAATATGTCCCATCTTTGGGAGAAAACGGGTGTATGTGGGAGAAAATGTCGTGTATTTGGGAGAAAGCTGGTGTATGTGGGAGAAAAGGCCATTGTGATGGGAGTCAGTGTGATCTTGAGGAGTGGAAAGCAGTATTCTTGAGATGAAACGTGAGGTATTTCTAAGAGTCCTGGTATTTCTGGGAGAAAATGTCTTGTTTTGGAGAGCCAAAGTCCCATTTTGGGGGCAGAAGCTGGTATTTCTGTGACACTGCCATCTTGATGGGGGTAAGTGTGATCTTGAGGAGTGTAAAGCAGCATTTTGGTTAGAAAATGGGAGCTCTTCCTAAGAGCAGTGCTATTTCTGGGAGAAAAGGAGCTCTACTGGGCATAAAAATGGTGTACCTGTGATAAAATGCCACATTTCTGAAAGAAACTGTCCTCTTGCGGAGTGTAATGCTGTATGTTCCGGAGGAAATGGGAAATATTCAGCAGAGTCCTGGTATTTCTGGGAGAAGAGGTCTGATGTGGGGGGGGGAAGGTGATGTATCTGTGAGAAAGCTGGTGTTTCTGGGAGAAAATGCCAGGTATTGGTGAGGAAACAGATGCTAGAGAGGGAAAAGGCCATCCCTTTGGGAGAGAAGTGGTATTTCTGGGAGAAAATGCCCCAAATCGGGGAGTAAGTGTCATCCTGAGGCGTGTCATGGAGTAGATTTGGGAGGAAATGGAGGTGTTTCACAGAGTAGCGGCACTTCTGGGAGAAAATGTCCTCAGTGGGAAAGACAATGTCCTCTTGAGGGAAGAAAACAGGTCTTTCTTACAGCAAATGTCATCCAATTGGGAGAAAATCTCCTCTCTTGGGGAGAAAAGTGGTCTTTCTGAGAGAAGGTGTCCTCTTCTTGGCTGCAAGTGTCCCATTTGGCATTGTCGTGGAGGCTTTTTGGGGAGAAAGCGTGTGGCAGTTGTAAGAGAAGGGGTATTTCTGGGAGCAAATCTCCTCTTTTTGGAAGAGAAGGTGAAATTTCCAAGGGAAAAGTGGCATTTCTGGGAGGAAATGACATAGCTGGGGGAGAAAAGTGGGAACCGGTGGGAAAGAAGATCTTGTACTGGAGAGCAACGGTGGTCTTTTTGGTGTGCCAAGTGGTCTCTTGGGGAGACAACGTGGTAAATAGGGGAGACAATGTCCTCTGGAGGAGTGTCAAGTAGTATTTGGGAGAGCAAACGTCAGGTATTTCTCGGAAACCGGCTGTTTCTGGGAGATAGTAGCAGACTTGGTTGGAAAATGACAGGTGTTTGTGAGAAAGCTGGTATTTTGGGAAAAAGAGGCCGTTTTTTAAAGAATAAGCTGGCATTTCTGGGAGAATATGTCCCATCTTTGGGAGAAAACGGGTGTATGTGGGAGAAAATGTCGTGTATTTGGGAGAAAGCTGGTGTATGTGGGAGAAAAGGCCATTGTGATGGGAGTCAGTGTGATCTTGAGGAGTGGAAAGCAGTATTCTTGAGATGAAACGTGAGGTATTTCTAAGAGTCCTGGTATTTCTGGGAGAAAATGTCTTGTTTTGGAGAGCCAAAGTCCCATTTTGGGGGCAGAAGCTGGTATTTCTGTGACACTGCCATCTTGATGGGGGTAAGCGTGATCTTGAGGAGTGTAAAGCAGCATTTTGGTTAGAAAATGGGAGCTCTTCCTAAGAGCAGTGCTATTTCTGGGAGAAAAGGAGCTCTACTGGGCATAAAAATGGTGTATCTGTGATAAAATGCCACATTTCTGAAAGAAACTGTCCTCTTGCGGAGTGTAATGCTGTATGTTCCGGAGGAAATGGGAAATATTCAGCAGAGTCCTGGTATTTCTGGGAGAAGAGGTCTGATGTGGGGGGGGGGAAGGTGATGTATCTGTGAGAAAGCTGGTGTTTCTGGGAGAAAATGCCAGGTATTGGTGAGGAAACAGATGCTAGAGAGGGAAAAGGCCATCCCTTTGGGAGAGAAGTGGTATTTCTGGGAGAAAATGCCCCAAATCGGGGAGTAAGTGTCATCCTGAGGCGTGTCATGGAGTAGATTTGGGAGGAAATGGAGGTGTTTCACAGAGTAGCGGCACTTCTGGGAGAAAATGTCCTCAGTGGGAAAGACAATGTCCTCTTGAGGGAAGAAAACAGGTCTTTCTTACAGCAAATGTCATCCAATTGGGAGAAAATCTCCTCTCTTGGGGAGAAAAGTGGTCTTTCTGAGAGAAGGTGTCCTCTTCTTGGCTGCAAGTGTCCCATTTGGCATTGTCGTGGAGGCTTTTTGGGGAGAAAGCGTGTGGCAGTTGTAAGAGAAGGGGTATTTCTGGGAGCAAATCTCCTCTTTTTGGAAGAGAAGGTGAAATTTCCAAGGGAAAAGTGGCATTTCTGGGAGGAAATGACATAGCTGGGGGAGAAAAGTGGGAACCGGTGGGAAAGAAGATCTTGTACTGGAGAGCAACGGTGGTCTTTTTGGTGTGCCAAGTGGTCTCTTGGGGAGACAACGTGGTAAATAGGGGAGACAATGTCCTCTGGAGGAGTGTCAAGTAGTATTTGGGAGAGCAAACGTCAGGTATTTCTCGGAAACCGGCTGTTTCTGGGAGATAGTAGCAGACTTGGTTGGAAAATGACAGGTGTTTGTGAGAAAGCTGGTATTTTGGGAAAATGAGGCCGTTTTTTAAAGAATAAGCTGGCATTTCTGGGAGAATATGTCCCATCTTTGGGAGAAAACGGGTGTATGTGGGAGAAAATGTCGTGTATTTGGGAGAAAGCTGGTGTATGTGGGAGAAAAGGCCATTGTGATGGGAGTCAGTGTGATCTTGAGGAGTGGAAAGCAGTATTCTTGAGATGAAACGTGAGGTATTTCTAAGAGTCCTGGTATTTCTGGGAGAAAATGTCTTGTTTTGGAGAGCCAAAGTCCCATTTTGGGGGCAGAAGCTGGTATTTCTGTGACACTGCCATCTTGATGGGGGTAAGTGTGATCTTGAGGAGTGTAAAGCAGCATTTTGGTTAGAAAATGGGAGCTCTTCCTAAGAGCAGTGCTATTTCTGGGAGAAAAGGAGCTCTACTGGGCATAAAAATGGTGTATCTGTGATAAAATGCCACATTTCTGAAAGAAACTGTCCTCTTGCGGAGTGTAATGCTGTATGTTCCGGAGGAAATGGGAAATATTCAGCAGAGTCCTGGTATTTCTGGGAGAAGAGGTCTGATGTGGGGGGGGGAAGGTGATGTATCTGTGAGAAAGCTGGTGTTTCTGGGAGAAAATGCCAGGTATTGGTGAGGAAACAGATGCTAGAGAGGGAAAAGGCCATCCCGTTGGGAGAGAAGTGGTATTTCTGGGAGAAAATGCCCCAAATCGGGGAGTAAGTGTCATCCTGAGGCGTGTCATGGAGTAGATTTGGGAGGAAATGGAGGTGTTTCACAGAGTAGCGGCACTTCTGGGAGAAAATGTCCTCAGTGGGAAAGACAATGTCCTCTTGAGGGAAGAAAACAGGTCTTTCTTACAGCAAATGTCATCCAATTGGGAGAAAATCTCCTCTCTGGGGGAGAAAAGTGGTCTTTCTGAGAGAAGGTGTCCTCTTCTTGGCTGCAAGTGTCCCATTTGGCATTGTCATGGAGGCTTTTTGGGGAGAAAGCGTGTGGCAGTTGTAAGAGAAGGGGTATTTCTGGGAGCAAATCTCCTCTTTTTGGAAGAGAAGGTGAAATTTCCAAGGGAAAAGTGGCATTTCTGGGAGGAAATGACATAGCTGGGGGAGAAAAGTGGGAACCGGTGGGAAAGAAGATCTTGTACTGGAGAGCAACGGTGGTCTTTTTGGTGTGCCAAGTGGTCTCTTGGGGAGACAACGTGGTAAATAGGGGAGACAATGTCCTCTGGAGGAGTGTCAAGTAGTATTTGGGAGAGCAAACGTCAGGTATTTCTCGGAAACCGGCTGTTTCTGGGAGATAGTAGCAGACTTGGTTGGAAAATGACAGGTGTTTGTGAGAAAGCTGGTATTTTGGGAAAAAGCGGCCGTTTTTTAAAGAATAAGCTGGCATTTCTGGGAGAATATGTCCCATCTTTGGGAGAAAACGGGTGTATGTGGGAGAAAATGTCGTGTATTTGGGAGAAAGCTGGTGTATGTGGGAGAAAAGGCCATTGTGATGGGAGTCAGTGTGATCTTGAGGAGTGGAAAGCAGTATTCTTGAGATGAAACGTGAGGTATTTCTAAGAGTCCTGGTATTTCTGGGAGAAAATGTCTTGTTTTGGAGAGCCAAAGTCCCATTTTGGGGGCAGAAGCTGGTATTTCTGTGACACTGCCATCTTGATGGGGGTAAGTGTGATCTTGAGGAGTGTAAAGCAGCATTTTGGTTAGAAAATGGGAGCTCTTCCTAAGAGCAGTGCTATTTCTGGGAGAAAAGGAGCTCTACTGGGCATAAAAATGGTGTATCTGTGATAAAATGCCACATTTCTGAAAGAAACTGTCCTCTTGCGGAGTGTAATGCTGTATGTTCCGGAGGAAATGGGAAATATTCAGCAGAGTCCTGGTATTTCTGGGAGAAGAGGTCTGATGTGGGGGGGGGGAAGGTGATGTATCTGTGAGAAAGCTGGTGTTTCTGGGAGAAAATGCCAGGTATTGGTGAGGAAACAGATGCTAGAGAGGGAAAAGGCCATCCCTTTGGGAGAGAAGTGGTATTTCTGGGAGAAAATGCCCCAAATCGGGGAGTAAGTGTCATCCTGAGGCGTGTCATGGAGTAGATTTGGGAGGAAATGGAGGTGTTTCACAGAGTAGCGGCACTTCTGGGAGAAAATGTCCTCAGTGGGAAAGACAATGTCCTCTTGAGGGAAGAAAACAGGTCTTTCTTACAGCAAATGTCATCCAATTGGGAGAAAATCTCCTCTCTTGGGGAGAAAAGTGGTCTTTCTGAGAGAAGGTGTCCTCTTCTTGGCTGCAAGTGTCCCATTTGGCATTGTCGTGGAGGCTTTTTGGGGAGAAAGCGTGTGGCAGTTGTAAGAGAAGGGGTATTTCTGGGAGCAAATCTCCTCTTTTTGGAAGAGAAGGTGAAATTTCCAAGGGAAAAGTGGCATTTCTGGGAGGAAATGACATAGCTGGGGGAGAAAAGTGGGAACCGGTGGGAAAGAAGATCTTGTACTGGAGAGCAACGGTGGTGGTCTTTTTGGTGTGCCAAGTGGTCTCTTGGGGAGACAACGTGGTAAATAGGGGAGACAATGTCCTCTGGAGGAGTGTCAAGTAGTATTTGGGAGAGCAAACGTCAGGTATTTCTCGGAAACCGGCTGTTTCTGGGAGATAGTAGCAGACTTGGTTGGAAAATGACAGGTGTTTGTGAGAAAGCTGGTATTTTGGGAAAAAGAGGCCGTTTTTTAAAGAATAAGCTGGCATTTCTGGGAGAATATGTCCCATCTTTGGGAGAAAACGGGTGTACGTGGGAGAAAATGTCGTGTATTTGGGAGAAAGCTGGTGTATGTGGGAGAAAAGGCCATTGTGATGGGAGTCAGTGTGATCTTGAGGAGTGGAAAGCAGTATTCTTGAGATGAAACGTGAGGTATTTCTAAGAGTCCTGGTATTTCTGGGAGAAAATGTCTTGTTTTGGAGAGCCAAAGTCCCATTTTGGGGGCAGAAGCTGGTATTTCTGTGACACTGCCATCTTGATGGGGGTAAGTGTGATCTTGAGGAGTGTAAAGCAGCATTTTGGTTAGAAAATGGGAGCTCTTCCTAAGAGCAGTGCTATTTCTGGGAGAAAAGGAGCTCTACTGGGCATAAAAATGGTGTATCTGTGATAAAATGCCACATTTCTGAAAGAAACTGTCCTCTTGCGGAGTGTAATGCTGTATGTTCCGGAGGAAATGGGAAATATTCAGCAGAGTCCTGGTATTTCTGGGAGAAGAGGTCTGATGTGGGGGGGGGAAGGTGATGTATCTGTGAGAAAGCTGGTGTTTCTGGGAGAAAATGCCAGGTATTGGTGAGGAAACAGATGCTAGAGAGGGAAAAGGCCATCCCGTTGGGAGAGAAGTGGTATTTCTGGGAGAAAATGCCCCAAATCGGGGAGTAAGTGTCATCCTGAGGCGTGTCATGGAGTAGATTTGGGAGGAAATGGAGGTGTTTCACAGAGTAGCGGCACTTCTGGGAGAAAATGTCCTCAGTGGGAAAGACAATGTCCTCTTGAGGGAAGAAAACAGGTCTTTCTTACAGCAAATGTCATCCAATTGGGAGAAAATCTCCTCTCTGGGGGAGAAAAGTGGTCTTTCTGAGAGAAGGTGTCCTCTTCTTGGCTGCAAGTGTCCCATTTGGCATTGTCATGGAGGCTTTTTGGGGAGAAAGCGTGTGGCAGTTGTAAGAGAAGGGGTATTTCTGGGAGCAAATCTCCTCTTTTTGGAAGAGAAGGTGAAATTTCCAAGGGAAAAGTGGCATTTCTGGGAGGAAATGACATAGCTGGGGGAGAAAAGTGGGAACCGGTGGGAAAGAAGATCTTGTACTGGAGAGCAACGGTGGTGGTCTTTTTGGTGTGCCAAGTGGTCTCTTGGGGAGACAACGTGGTAAATAGGGGAGACAATGTCCTCTGGAGGAGTGTCAAGTAGTATTTGGGAGAGCAAACGTCAGGTATTTCTCGGAAACCGGCTGTTTCTGGGAGATAGTAGCAGACTTGGTTGGAAAATGACAGGTGTTTGTGAGAAAGCTGGTATTTTGGGAAAAAGCGGCCGTTTTTTAAAGAATAAGCTGGCATTTCTGGGAGAATATGTCCCATCTTTGGGAGAAAACGGGTGTACGTGGGAGAAAATGTCGTGTATTTGGGAGAAAGCTGGTGTATGTGGGAGAAAAGGCCATTGTGATGGGAGTCAGTGTGATCTTGAGGAGTGGAAAGCAGTATTCTTGAGATGAAACGTGAGGTATTTCTAAGAGTCCTGGTATTTCTGGGAGAAAATGTCTTGTTTTGGAGAGCCAAAGTCCCATTTTGGGGGCAGAAGCTGGTATTTCTGTGACACTGCCATCTTGATGGGGGTAAGTGTGATCTTGAGGAGTGTAAAGCAGCATTTTGGTTAGAAAATGGGAGCTCTTCCTAAGAGCAGTGCTATTTCTGGGAGAAAAGGAGCTCTACTGGGCATAAAAATGGTGTATCTGTGATAAAATGCCACATTTCTGAAAGAAACTGTCCTCTTGCGGAGTGTAATGCTGTATGTTCCGGAGGAAATGGGAAATATTCAGCAGAGTCCTGGTATTTCTGGGAGAAGAGGTCTGATGTGGGGGGGGGGAAGGTGATGTATCTGTGAGAAAGCTGGTGTTTCTGGGAGAAAATGCCAGGTATTGGTGAGGAAACAGATGCTAGAGAGGGAAAAGGCCATCCCTTTGGGAGAGAAGTGGTATTTCTGGGAGAAAATGCCCCAAATCGGGGAGTAAGTGTCATCCTGAGGCGTGTCATGGAGTAGATTTGGGAGGAAATGGAGGTGTTTCACAGAGTAGCGGCACTTCTGGGAGAAAATGTCCTCAGTGGGAAAGACAATGTCCTCTTGAGGGAAGAAAACAGGTCTTTCTTACAGCAAATGTCATCCAATTGGGAGAAAATCTCCTCTCTTGGGGAGAAAAGTGGTCTTTCTGAGAGAAGGTGTCCTCTTCTTGGCTGCAAGTGTCCCATTTGGCATTGTCATGGAGGCTTTTTGGGGAGAAAGCGTGTGGCAGTTGTAAGAGAAGGGGTATTTCTGGGAGCAAATCTCCTCTTTTTGGAAGAGAAGGTGAAATTTCCAAGGGAAAAGTGGCATTTCTGGGAGGAAATGACATAGCTGGGGGAGAAAAGTGGGAACCGGTGGGAAAGAAGATCTTGTACTGGAGAGCAACGGTGGTGGTCTTTTTGGTGTGCCAAGTGGTCTCTTGGGGAGACAACGTGGTAAATAGGGGAGACAATGTCCTCTGGAGGAGTGTCAAGTAGTATTTGGGAGAGCAAACGTCAGGTATTTCTCGGAAACCGGCTGTTTCTGGGAGATAGTAGCAGACTTGGTTGGAAAATGACAGGTGTTTGTGAGAAAGCTGGTATTTTGGGAAAAAGCGGCCGTTTTTTAAAGAATAAGCTGGCATTTCTGGGAGAATATGTCCCATCTTTGGGAGAAAACGGGTGTATGTGGGAGAAAATGTCGTGTATTTGGGAGAAAGCTGGTGTATGTGGGAGAAAAGGCCATTGTGATGGGAGTCAGTGTGATCTTGAGGAGTGGAAAGCAGTATTCTTGAGATGAAACGTGAGGTATTTCTAAGAGTCCTGGTATTTCTGGGAGAAAATGTCTTGTTTTGGAGAGCCAAAGTCCCATTTTGGGGGCAGAAGCTGGTATTTCTGTGACACTGCCATCTTGATGGGGGTAAGTGTGATCTTGAGGAGTGTAAAGCAGCATTTTGGTTAGAAAATGGGAGCTCTTCCTAAGAGCAGTGCTATTTCTGGGAGAAAAGGAGCTCTACTGGGCATAAAAATGGTGTATCTGTGATAAAATGCCACATTTCTGAAAGAAACTGTCCTCTTGCGGAGTGTAATGCTGTATGTTCCGGAGGAAATGGGAAATATTCAGCAGAGTCCTGGTATTTCTGGGAGAAGAGGTCTGATGTGGGGGGGGGAAGGTGATGTATCTGTGAGAAAGCTGGTGTTTCTGGGAGAAAATGCCAGGTATTGGTGAGGAAACAGATGCTAGAGAGGGAAAAGGCCATCCCGTTGGGAGAGAAGTGGTATTTCTGGGAGAAAATGCCCCAAATCGGGGAGTAAGTGTCATCCTGAGGCGTGTCATGGAGTAGATTTGGGAGGAAATTGAGGTGTTTCACAGAGTAGCGGCACTTCTGGGAGAAAATGTCCTCAGTGGGAAAGACAATGTCCTCTTGAGGGAAGAAAACAGGTCTTTCTTACAGCAAATGTCATCCAATTGGGAGAAAATCTCCTCTCTGGGGGAGAAAAGTGGTCTTTCTGAGAGAAGGTGTCCTCTTCTTGGCTGCAAGTGTCCCATTTGGCATTGTCATGGAGGCTTTTTGGGGAGAAAGCGTGTGGCAGTTGTAAGAGAAGGGGTATTTCTGGGAGCAAATCTCCTCTTTTTGGAAGAGAAGGTGAAATTTCCAAGGGAAAAGTGGCATTTCTGGGAGGAAATGACATAGCTGGGGGAGAAAAGTGGGAACCGGTGGGAAAGAAGATCTTGTACTGGAGAGCAACGGTGGTGGTCTTTTTGGTGTGCCAAGTGGTCTCTTGGGGAGACAACGTGGTAAATAGGGGAGACAATGTCCTCTGGAGGAGTGTCAAGTAGTATTTGGGAGAGCAAACGTCAGGTATTTCTCGGAAACCGGCTGTTTCTGGGAGATAGTAGCAGACTTGGTTGGAAAATGACAGGTGTTTGTGAGAAAGCTGGTATTTTGGGAAAAAGCGGCCGTTTTTTAAAGAATAAGCTGGCATTTCTGGGAGAATATGTCCCATCTTTGGGAGAAAACGGGTGTACGTGGGAGAAAATGTCGTGTATTTGGGAGAAAGCTGGTGTATGTGGGAGAAAAGGCCATTGTGATGGGAGTCAGTGTGATCTTGAGGAGTGGAAAGCAGTATTCTTGAGATGAAACGTGAGGTATTTCTAAGAGTCCTGGTATTTCTGGGAGAAAATGTCTTGTTTTGGAGAGCCAAAGTCCCATTTTGGGGGCAGAAGCTGGTATTTCTGTGACACTGCCATCTTGATGGGGGTAAGTGTGATCTTGAGGAGTGTAAAGCAGCATTTTGGTTAGAAAATGGGAGCTCTTCCTAAGAGCAGTGCTATTTCTGGGAGAAAAGGAGCTCTACTGGGCATAAAAATGGTGTATCTGTGATAAAATGCCACATTTCTGAAAGAAACTGTCCTCTTGCGGAGTGTAATGCTGTATGTTCCGGAGGAAATGGGAAATATTCAGCAGAGTCCTGGTATTTCTGGGAGAAGAGGTCTGATGTGGGGGGGGGGAAGGTGATGTATCTGTGAGAAAGCTGGTGTTTCTGGGAGAAAATGCCAGGTATTGGTGAGGAAACAGATGCTAGAGAGGGAAAAGGCCATCCCTTTGGGAGAGAAGTGGTATTTCTGGGAGAAAATGCCCCAAATCGGGGAGTAAGTGTCATCCTGAGGCGTGTCATGGAGTAGATTTGGGAGGAAATGGAGGTGTTTCACAGAGTAGCGGCACTTCTGGGAGAAAATGTCCTCAGTGGGAAAGACAATGTCCTCTTGAGGGAAGAAAACAGGTCTTTCTTACAGCAAATGTCATCCAATTGGGAGAAAATCTCCTCTCTTGGGGAGAAAAGTGGTCTTTCTGAGAGAAGGTGTCCTCTTCTTGGCTGCAAGTGTCCCATTTGGCATTGTCATGGAGGCTTTTTGGGGAGAAAGCGTGTGGCAGTTGTAAGAGAAGGGGTATTTCTGGGAGCAAATCTCCTCTTTTTGGAAGAGAAGGTGAAATTTCCAAGGGAAAAGTGGCATTTCTGGGAGGAAATGACATAGCTGGGGGAGAAAAGTGGGAACCGGTGGGAAAGAAGATCTTGTACTGGAGAGCAACGGTGGTCTTTTTGGTGTGCCAAGTGGTCTCTTGGGGAGACAACGTGGTAAATAGGGGAGACAATGTCCTCTGGAGGAGTGTCAAGTAGTATTTGGGAGAGCAAACGTCAGGTATTTCTCGGAAACCGGCTGTTTCTGGGAGATAGTAGCAGACTTGGTTGGAAAATGACAGGTGTTTGTGAGAAAGCTGGTATTTTGGGAAAAAGCGGCCGTTTTTTAAAGAATAAGCTGGCATTTCTGGGAGAATATGTCCCATCTTTGGGAGAAAACGGGTGTACGTGGGAGAAAATGTCGTGTATTTGGGAGAAAGCTGGTGTATGTGGGAGAAAAGGCCATTGTGATGGGAGTCAGTGTGATCTTGAGGAGTGGAAAGCAGTATTCTTGAGATGAAACGTGAGGTATTTCTAAGAGTCCTGGTATTTCTGGGAGAAAATGTCTTGTTTTGGAGAGCCAAAGTCCCATTTTGGGGGCAGAAGCTGGTATTTCTGTGACACTGCCATCTTGATGGGGGTAAGTGTGATCTTGAGGAGTGTAAAGCAGCATTTTGGTTAGAAAATGGGAGCTCTTCCTAAGAGCAGTGCTATTTCTGGGAGAAAAGGAGCTCTACTGGGCATAAAAATGGTGTATCTGTGATAAAATGCCACATTTCTGAAAGAAACTGTCCTCTTGCGGAGTGTAATGCTGTATGTTCCGGAGGAAATGGGAAATATTCAGCAGAGTCCTGGTATTTCTGGGAGAAGAGGTCTGATGTGGGGGGGGGAAGGTGATGTATCTGTGAGAAAGCTGGTGTTTCTGGGAGAAAATGCCAGGTATTGGTGAGGAAACAGATGCTAGAGAGGGAAAAGGCCATCCCTTTGGGAGAGAAGTGGTATTTCTGGGAGAAAATGCCCCAAATCGGGGAGTAAGTGTCATCCTGAGGCGTGTCATGGAGTAGATTTGGGAGGAAATGGAGGTGTTTCACAGAGTAGCGGCACTTCTGGGAGAAAATGTCCTCAGTGGGAAAGACAATGTCCTCTTGAGGGAAGAAAACAGGTCTTTCTTACAGCAAATGTCATCCAATTGGGAGAAAATCTCCTCTCTTGGGGAGAAAAGTGGTCTTTCTGAGAGAAGGTGTCCTCTTCTTGGCTGCAAGTGTCCCATTTGGCATTGTCATGGAGGCTTTTTGGGGAGAAAGCGTGTGGCAGTTGTAAGAGAAGGGGTATTTCTGGGAGCAAATCTCCTCTTTTTGGAAGAGAAGGTGAAATTTCCAAGGGAAAAGTGGCATTTCTGGGAGGAAATGACATAGCTGGGGGAGAAAAGTGGGAACCGGTGGGAAAGAAGATCTTGTACTGGAGAGCAACGGTGGTGGTCTTTTTGGTGTGCCAAGTGGTCTCTTGGGGAGACAACGTGGTAAATAGGGGAGACAATGTCCTCTGGAGGAGTGTCAAGTAGTATTTGGGAGAGCAAACGTCAGGTATTTCTCGGAAACCAGCTGTTTCTGGGAGATAGTAGCAGACTTGGTTGGAAAATGACAGGTGTTTGTGAGAAAGCTGGTATTTTGGGAAAAAGAGGCCGTTTTTTAAAGAATAAGCTGGCATTTCTGGGAGAATATGTCCCATCGTTGGGAGAAAACGGGTGTACGTGGGAGAAAATGTCGTGTATTTGGGAGAAAGCTGGTGTATGTGGGAGAAAAGGCCATTGTGATGGGAGTCAGTGTGATCTTGAGGAGTGGAAAGCAGTATTCTTGAGATGAAACGTGAGGTATTTCTAAGAGTCCTGGTATTTCTGGGAGAAAATGTCTTGTTTTGTTTTATTGTTTTTAATATTTGTATATTTTTTTTTTGTTGCAATTTCAAGGAAACACTTCGATAGAAATTGCTTTTAATTCTTTTGGCATACATAAAAGATGCGAAAATGCACATCATATTTTCACATGAATGTAGTAACACAAAAAAAGTTCAAAGCAGTAACTGATACACTCAATTATAAAAGCTGCCCTTCCTGTGCAAGAAATGTAACTCAGCCCTTGGGCTAGATGCCATTCTGTGTCATTGATGTAAACCTGGCGGACAGTACAAATACTCTGAATTTAAAATGGCATGACTAAAAATGGAGTCTTTCCTCTAGCTTTTAAGTTTTAAGAAACATAAAATCTGTACATATGCTTGGCAAATTTTCCTTTCATTATATACAAAAGTGACTCTCTAAAATAACTGTCAAACTAAGAGGGACTGTCAGAAACCTATCACAGGAGGTAATCTATTTGCTCAGGTTGCTGAAGAGCAATGAAAAAGTAGATAATGAGTTTCAGTTTTCAGCACATACATTCTTTATGGAAAAGGAGGCATTGCTTGCAAACTGGTAAATTGGGAAAAAAAAAAAAAAAAAAGTAACATTTCTGATTTCCAATTTAGTTATTAGAAAATCCCCATCATCTCTCTTTATATTATTTGAATACTCCATGGTGTCCAAACCTGTGGACATTCCCTTTGCTTGCTTCATCCACACCAGTAGATGTGTTGAGAAAACTGACTGGGAGAAAAGAGGTCATTCCCTGGTCCTGGTTACAAAGACAGCACAGACACAGCCCATGGTGACTGAAAAACAAGGAATAAAGAGGTTCAAGACTGTACTGCAAAAGTGTATTGCAACTGCAGGTTGCTTAAAGAAGTAGAAGCAAAGGGAATGTCCACAGGTTTGAAAAAGTGGCCTGCAACTACACAATATTCATTGTTTCAGAAAGGAGATTTAACGATGCAAAATCTTTGGCAAGAAAACAGTTGTTTTTAGGGATCAAATAGAGAGAGAAATAGTGCTGGGGACCTAGACTCCATTTAGGACATAATACTTGTCTTGTCTCTACACATGAAAATATTTTAAATTACTAGCTGAGAGATCAGGGGTCCTGAACCATGGTATGTTCATTATTGTTGATTGCATGTACTGTGTCATATCACTTAAAAAATTAAAAACATTAATGGCACTGAAATTTCAAACTGGGTGCACGTACCACTGTGCATAACAACTGACAAGCTATTATCTACGTTGATTAAAACTCTTAGTGCTAGTGTTTTAGCTTCTCCAAAAGCAAGGAATAAACAATTTGAATGTAGGCTTTATCAGTATTTGTACTTGTAATAAAACCAGGAATATTCATAGAATCATAGAATCATAGAATTTTTTTTTGAGTTGGAAGGGACTCTTACAGACCATTGAGTCCAGTTCCCCAGTAATGAACAGGGACACCCACAGAGGTCAGAGACCTCAGAGGCCTGTCCAGCCTGACCATGAATATCTCCCCACTGCCATAATGTTGTCTTGCCCCAGACCTATACAAGACTACAAAGTGAGTCACCAGCTCTGGATTCCTACTTAGGAGGGGTTTGCCATCAAGATAGACAGCAAGTCTCCATGTAACCCTCTCCTCTAGGCATCAGCCCTGGGAAACATGCTGCCAAATATTCTTCAGAAAAGCATCTTAGAGAGGTTTCTGTGAGCAGATGGGGGACATTTGATGAAGCAAACGGATGCTGGGTAAGCAGTAATTCTCACTCAACAACCAGCCTGGGGGCTCCGTTCTTTCTTCATTTCCATTCTTTCTGATGGAAATGTCCTTGAAACTTTTTCCTACTTTTCCAGTACTTGTTTGATACTTTCTTTTTCTAGTAAGCAAAAATTCTAAGCCCTTGTCCTCCAGTAACTGTCTTTCATTTTCTGATACATTCAAAGATAACCTTTGGAGGCATGCCTTTTTCTGGGAAGCCAAGTTCTAACAGCAGAAAAAAATTTCAAAGGCTGTATGGAGAGCATCAACTACAATGGCAATAATATCACTGACCTTGCTAGAAGGAAGAAATTGGAACCTTCTAATGTGGTAAGAACATAACTTTATCATCATCTAAACTTCTGCTTCTCCTTCTAAGGAAAGTTTGTGAGTGTGTGTGACAGATGTTCTGAAATCATATAATATATAAAACAAAGTTTGTCACATGCCTAAAGATTTCATTATACATACTTTTATGATTTTTGTTTGTTTGTTTGTTTGTTTGTTTGTTTTTAATATCTGGGAACCTGTTTCTGCTGGGATTTAAGTTTCAGCTTTACAGAATTAGCCTTCAGCATCAGATGAATGTTTTTTAAAAGAAAACCAGTAGATCAGTATATACATTTTTGCTTTCATCTTATAGTAACCCAAAACTAGGATGGACAATATTTATTGTTAAATCAATTGCAGTGTGTCAAGGATCTAAATCCTGTTATCTTCCATCCCCACAGAGCAAGTTGCGTGGGTGTGCAAAATCATTAGAAAGGGAAGGCTCAGAGCCATTTTATGGGAGCTCCGTAAAGCATCAAGATACTAAACTTTGAAACTGTTATTTAGCTTATTAACATTACAGGGATTATTAACATTACATTCTATTTTTTTCTCTCCAAAGCATTCATAGTTGCTTTCATGTTTAAACTTGTGTCTTTCTGTAAGGGTTGATCAGGAAATCACTTTAATTTCTGTATTTTTAAGAATCTAGGCGTTCCTAAAATAGTTGGTGGATTACATGAGCAATGTGGGTAGGAAATAAATGTATTATTACCCTGAATTTGAGATAGATCTGTTCAAGGCTTTCTTCTGTACAGTACTGCAGCCTTCACAAAGCCCTGCTCACAGTATGTATAGTTTGATTACTGCTTTTTTTCTTTATGTATTTTGCATAGTACATAACAGTAATGAAGAATAAGATATAAGATAAACATGTACAGTAGAAATAAAGTGCAATGATTCTTCTTGGACAGATGTGCAACTTCTGAGATGTCTGTAGGACAAATTCCAGCTTTTGAAAAGCATAGCACAGCTAACAGTTCTGTAGAGTGTCTATAAACTCCTCTTTCTGGTTTATTTGGATGTGAATTTTCTGTTTGCTTGTTTTGTTTGTTAGTTGATTACATTCTGTTGCCTGTGACATTAAAGCAAAATCTACATATGTAGATTTGGTAGTGTTAGAGGTTTACCACTAAACTGTGGCATGCTAGTTTAATCTGATGATTCACTTCTGAGAATATAGAAACAGAAGTGAACTTTGCTTTCAGATGAATTATTTAAATTTCTTCCGCTCTTCAAAAACAGAATCAGTTTCACTTATGAAATCAACATGGATGTTTATGTTTCTTACAAAAAAACTTTTATTCTTCTAGTTTTGAACCTGATTTAGCATGAAAAATACTAAGCTGAAACTACTATTTTTGTTAACCACGTTTATGTTAATGGCACTTAAGCAATCCAACCAGGATCAAAGCTCCATTGTAGGAACTGTGCAGACGCATAGCAGTAGACATATCCTGCCCTAAAGAAAAAGCAAAAATAAATAACGTAATGAAATGGAACACAAAGTAATTGGTAAAGTTATAAGAAGCATCATAGGGGGAAAAAAAAAAATAGATGGACAAAGAATAAAAAAGAGGTTTGAGACAAAAATAAAAATGTTCTTACTGTCAGATTTCAGAAGTTGTACAAGGAAAAGGAGTAAAAAATTAAATTTATACAACGAGGATGTCCAGAAAATCTAAGAAGTTAATCTTGATTTTACATTGAACAAAAATAGAATGAATAAAAATCCTTAGGTCTCACAAATACGTATGTTATGATCATAAATGCACCATTAAGAGTCTTTCAACATCTTCTTCAGCAATTTATTCATTTTATCTTTAGAGGGTAACAATGTGGAGCAAAAAAGTTTTGCAGTCCTCTGTGATAGAACAAGTGGCAGCAAACCTTTGAGGAGAAAGAGTAAGATGGATGGCCTTAAACAGTTTTTGCTTTTATTAATGGAGCCTGATTTGTTTTCACAGAAATGAGGCAAATAATAAACATACACAGAAAGGAGAGTAGGAGATAGAAGGACAACAAGAAAAAAAAAATGGAGTGTCAAATTTTCTCCCAAATGGACTTGCAAGAGTTGACAGTGACTTACTAGAGCATTAATTTCTTCTTTACAGCTTTATTCAGGTCTAAGACAGAAAAAAAGAACATGCACACGAGTCTTCCAATCCATATTTTCTATGTTATTTAAAGTAATAAGGTTATGTATGGTATTTTATGTTGGTTTCATTTACATTTGCAGGTACTAAAATCTAACAAGTTTCTCAAAACCTGTAACAGAAAAATGCTGAGAAGAATCAAATTTATTGCTCTCTCTCTTCACATACATTGGGCTTATGATCCTCCCACTTCAGTGGCTGCTCTTCCATGTATTACTGAGTGCAATCATGTACAAATATAAGATAAACATTTTCTTTAAAGTATTTATAGTATGTTGCGCTCAAATAAATATTTGAGAAAATAAAGAAATAACCTGACAGCTATTAATCAGAGTTTTATTGCCTTTAATATATGATCCATCCTGATATAGCAATTATTGTTGTTTTAGTAAATGCATTACCTCACTTTTACAGGTTTATTTTCAGCCAGTATATCTATCCTTTTGCTCAACACAACAGAGAACTTTCCAATAGCCAAAAAACATTCTGCCTTTAAATTAAATTAATCTTCTTGGAAATATTACTCTTCCAACTCTCCTGTTCTGTATGTCAGCTACTGCTCAAAGCTGTCTACTGTTCCTCCTGTTAACCATACAGTTATTAAAACTTGGTATATGAATACCTTTTCATCATATTTATCCACAATAAATGAATGAGACTTCTCCCCATAGAATCTTTCTATGAAACTTTCCATCCCTCTGTCTTTCTGCTAAATCTCAAATAATCTGAACTGCAGTTCATTTAGATATTAGACCTCAGGTTCAGATAACATCCTTGAGGTAATAAAATGTTATTGTCTGACAGATCTAAAGTGATATTTTTCCTGTAGAAAATTCCATGGGGCACTTACACTGAAACTGAGAAGTGTTTTTCCTTCTCTTGCTGAGTGAGGGTTTAAATAGGAAATGCATATACACAGAGCAAAATTTGGAAGGTAACATTTCCCATCAGGTCTTTTCAGTATTACAGAGCAAGAAAAAGATTTTTAAGACTTGCATGTGCTGATTAAGGTGATTGAATTTTTTCTACTATTATTTTCCTTTTAGTTTAGCAATAAAGAAATACATTAAAAAAATGCAGTAGGGGAAAGATCTGCCCATGGATTTGTTGTATTTGTGCATATCTAAATAGCAGTACAGGCATCTTGTCATCCCAAGGACACCATGGAGTATTCATATAATATAAAGAGAGATGATGGGGATTTTCTAATAACTAAATTGGAAATCAGAAATGTTACTTTTTTTTTTTTTTTTTTCCCAATTTACCAGTTTGCAAGCAATGCCTCCTTTTCCATAAAGACAGCTCTTCAAGAAAGCCCATTTCTAACACTCACAGACCTGTGCAGAACACCGTTTTTCATAGATGACAGACAGTAACTTTACAATAACATCAGCCATTTCTTTCAACACTGTCACAAATACCATTCAACAACAAATAGCATTCAACTAGGCCTCAACTGCCTAATTTCATTGAAGCCTGTATACCTTTCATTCAGTGTTAACATTACTTGAAACAAAGTGTTTGGACGTTACATTATATTATCCTCAGTTCATCGTGTTGTAGCAGATCTAATCTTTAATGAAAACGAGACATGTAGGAATCCTATTTGAACTTTTCTTTTATCTTCACTCTTATTTCAAAAAGAAAGTTGTTGATTAAACACACCTAGTGACAAACCAACATGTGATTATCATCTATAATAAATGATACTCCTGCTTGCTAGTATAATTGTATTTGCTTTTCTTGTTGCCTTTGCTTGCTTCATCCACACCAGTAGATGTGTTGAGAAAACTGACTGGGAGAAAAGAGGTCATTCCCTGGTCCTGGTTACAAAGACAGCACAGACACAGCCCATGGTGACTGAAAAACAAGGAATAAAGAGGTTCAAGACTGTACTGCAAAAGTGTATTGCAACTGCAGGTTGCTTAAAGAAGTAGAAGCAAAGGGAATGTCCACAGGTTTGAAAAAGTGGCCTGCAACTACACAATATTCATTGTTTCAGAAAGGAGATTTAACGATGCAAAATCTTTGGCAAGAAAACAGTTGTTTTTAGGGATCAAATAGAGAGAGAAATAGTGCTGGGGACCTAGACTCCATTTAGGACATAATACTTGTCTTGTCTCTACACATGAAAATATTTTAAATTACTAGCTGAGAGATCAGGGGTCCTGAACCATGGTATGTTCATTATTGTTGATTGCATGTACTGTGTCATATCACTTAAAAAATTAAAAACATTAATGGCACTGAAATTTCAAACTGGGTGCACGTACCACTGTGCATAACAACTGACAAGCTATTATCTACGTTGATTAAAACTCTTAGTGCTAGTGTTTTAGCTTCTCCAAAAGCAAGGAATAAACAATTTGAATGTAGGCTTTATCAGTATTTGTACTTGTAATAAAACCAGGAATATTCATAGAATCATAGAATCATAGAATTTTTTTTTGAGTTGGAAGGGACTCTTACAGACCATTGAGTCCAGTTCCCCAGTAATGAACAGGGACACCCACAGAGGTCAGAGACCTCAGAGGCCTGTCCAGCCTGACCATGAATATCTCCCCACTGCCATAATGTTGTCTTGCCCCAGACCTATACAAGACTACAAAGTGAGTCACCAGCTCTGGATTCCTACTTAGGAGGGGTTTGCCATCAAGATAGACAGCAAGTCTCCATGTAACCCTCTCCTCTAGGCATCAGCCCTGGGAAACATGCTGCCAAATATTCTTCAGAAAAGCATCTTAGAGAGGTTTCTGTGAGCAGATGGGGGACATTTGATGAAGCAAACGGATGCTGGGTAAGCAGTAATTCTCACTCAACAACCAGCCTGGGGGCTCCGTTCTTTCTTCATTTCCATTCTTTCTGATGGAAATGTCCTTGAAACTTAACTTTTTCCTACTTTTCCAGTACTTGTTTGATACTTTCTTTTTCTAGTAAGCAAAAATTCTAAGCCCTTGTCCTCCAGTAACTGTCTTTCATTTTCTGATACATTCAAAGATAACCTTTGGAGGCATGCCTTTTTCTGGGAAGCCAAGTTCTAACAGCAGAAAAAAATTTCAAAGGCTGTATGGAGAGCATCAACTACAATGGCAATAATATCACTGACCTTGCTAGAAGGAAGAAATTGGAACCTTCTAATGTGGTAAGAACATAACTTTATCATCATCTAAACTTCTGCTTCTCCTTCTAAGGAAAGTTTGTGAGTGTGTGTGACAGATGTTCTGAAATCATATAATATATAAAACAAAGTTTGTCACATGCCTAAAGATTTCATTATACATACTTTTATGATTTTTGTTTGTTTGTTTGTTTGTTTGTTTGTTTTTAATATCTGGGAACCTGTTTCTGCTGGGATTTAAGTTTCAGCTTTACAGAATTAGCCTTCAGCATCAGATGAATGTTTTTTAAAAGAAAACCAGTAGATCAGTATATACATTTTTGCTTTCATCTTATAGTAACCCAAAACTAGGATGGACAATATTTATTGTTAAATCAATTGCAGTGTGTCAAGGATCTAAATCCTGTTATCTTCCATCCCCACAGAGCAAGTTGCGTGGGTGTGCAAAATCATTAGAAAGGGAAGGCTCAGAGCCATTTTATGGGAGCTCCGTAAAGCATCAAGATACTAAACTTTGAAACTGTTATTTAGCTTATTAACATTACAGGGATTATTAACATTACATTCTATTTTTTTCTCTCCAAAGCATTCATAGTTGCTTTCATGTTTAAACTTGTGTCTTTCTGTAAGGGTTGATCAGGAAATCACTTTAATTTCTGTATTTTTAAGAATCTAGGCGTTCCTAAAATAGTTGGTGGATTACATGAGCAATGTGGGTAGGAAATAAATGTATTATTACCCTGAATTTGAGATAGATCTGTTCAAGGCTTTCTTCTGTACAGTACTGCAGCCTTCACAAAGCCCTGCTCACAGTATGTATAGTTTGATTACTGCTTTTTTTCTTTATGTATTTTGCATAGTACATAACAGTAATGAAGAATAAGATATAAGATAAACATGTACAGTAGAAATAAAGTGCAATGATTCTTCTTGGACAGATGTGCAACTTCTGAGATGTCTGTAGGACAAATTCCAGCTTTTGAAAAGCATAGCACAGCTAACAGTTCTGTAGAGTGTCTATAAACTCCTCTTTCTGGTTTATTTGGATGTGAATTTTCTGTTTGCTTGTTTTGTTTGTTAGTTGATTACATTCTGTTGCCTGTGACATTAAAGCAAAATCTACATATGTAGATTTGGTAGTGTTAGAGGTTTACCACTAAACTGTGGCATGCTAGTTTAATCTGATGATTCACTTCTGAGAATATAGAAACAGAAGTGAACTTTGCTTTCAGATGAATTATTTAAATTTCTTCCGCTCTTCAAAAACAGAATCAGTTTCACTTATGAAATCAACATGGATGTTTATGTTTCTTACAAAAAAACTTTTATTCTTCTAGTTTTGAACCTGATTTAGCATGAAAAATACTAAGCTGAAACTACTATTTTTGTTAACCACGTTTATGTTAATGGCACTTAAGCAATCCAACCAGGATCAAAGCTCCATTGTAGGAACTGTGCAGACGCATAGCAGTAGACATATCCTGCCCTAAAGAAAAAGCAAAAATAAATAACGTAATGAAATGGAACACAAAGTAATTGGTAAAGTTATAAGAAGCATCATAGGGGGAAAAAAAAAAATAGATGGACAAAGAATAAAAAAGAGGTTTGAGACAAAAATAAAAATGTTCTTACTGTCAGATTTCAGAAGTTGTACAAGGAAAAGGAGTAAAAAATTAAATTTATACAACGAGGATGTCCAGAAAATCTAAGAAGTTAATCTTGATTTTACATTGAACAAAAATAGAATGAATAAAAATCCTTAGGTCTCACAAATACGTATGTTATGATCATAAATGCACCATTAAGAGTCTTTCAACATCTTCTTCAGCAATTTATTCATTTTATCTTTAGAGGGTAACAATGTGGAGCAAAAAAGTTTTGCAGTCCTCTGTGATAGAACAAGTGGCAGCAAACCTTTGAGGAGAAAGAGTAAGATGGATGGCCTTAAACAGTTTTTGCTTTTATTAATGGAGCCTGATTTGTTTTCACAGAAATGAGGCAAATAATAAACATACACAGAAAGGAGAGTAGGAGATAGAAGGACAACAAGAAAAAAAAAATGGAGTGTCAAATTTTCTCCCAAATGGACTTGCAAGAGTTGACAGTGACTTACTAGAGCATTAATTTCTTCTTTACAGCTTTATTCAGGTCTAAGACAGAAAAAAAGAACATGCACACGAGTCTTCCAATCCATATTTTCTATGTTATTTAAAGTAATAAGGTTATGTATGGTATTTTATGTTGGTTTCATTTACATTTGCAGGTACTAAAATCTAACAAGTTTCTCAAAACCTGTAACAGAAAAATGCTGAGAAGAATCAAATTTATTGCTCTCTCTCTTCACATACATTGGGCTTATGATCCTCCCACTTCAGTGGCTGCTCTTCCATGTATTACTGAGTGCAATCATGTACAAATATAAGATAAACATTTTCTTTAAAGTATTTATAGTATGTTGCGCTCAAATAAATATTTGAGAAAATAAAGAAATAACCTGACAGCTATTAATCAGAGTTTTATTGCCTTTAATATATGATCCATCCTGATATAGCAATTATTGTTGTTTTAGTAAATGCATTACCTCACTTTTACAGGTTTATTTTCAGCCAGTATATCTATCCTTTTGCTCAACACAACAGAGAACTTTCCAATAGCCAAAAAACATTCTGCCTTTAAATTAAATTAATCTTCTTGGAAATATTACTCTTCCAACTCTCCTGTTCTGTATGTCAGCTACTGCTCAAAGCTGTCTACTGTTCCTCCTGTTAACCATACAGTTATTAAAACTTGGTATATGAATACCTTTTCATCATATTTATCCACAATAAATGAATGAGACTTCTCCCCATAGAATCTTTCTATGAAACTTTCCATCCCTCTGTCTTTCTGCTAAATCTCAAATAATCTGAACTGCAGTTCATTTAGATATTAGACCTCAGGTTCAGATAACATCCTTGAGGTAATAAAATGTTATTGTCTGACAGATCTAAAGTGATATTTTTCCTGTAGAAAATTCCATGGGGCACTTACACTGAAACTGAGAAGTGTTTTTCCTTCTCTTGCTGAGTGAGGGTTTAAATAGGAAATGCATATACACAGAGCAAAATTTGGAAGGTAACATTTCCCATCAGATCTTTTCAGTATTACAGAGCAAGAAAAAGATTTTTAAGACTTGCATGTGCTGATTAAGGTGATTGAATTTTTTCTACTATTATTTTCCTTTTAGTTTAGCAATCACAGAATCACAGAATCACAGAATCACAGAATGACCTGGGTTGGAGGGGACCTCAAGGATCATGTAGTTCCAACCCCCCTGCCTAGCAGGGCCACCAAACATACACCTTTACTAGATCAGGTTGCCCAGAGCCTCGTCCAACCTGGTCTTGAACACCTCCAAGGACGGGGCATCCACAACATCCCTGGGCAGCCTGTTCCAGGACCTAACCACCCTCCTAGTAAAAAACTTCCCCCTAACATCCAACCTAAATCTTCCCTCTTTTAACTTAAAACCATTTCCCCGTGTCCTGCTATTATCAGCCCTTATGAAGAGTTTACTCCCCTCCTGGGAGTAAGTTCCCTTCAGATATTGAAAGGCTGCAATGAGGTCGCCCCGCAACCTTCTCTTCTCCAGGCTGAACAAACCCAACTCCCTCAGCCTGTCCTCATAGGGGAGGTGCTCCAGCCCCCTGATCATCTTCGTGGCCCTCCTCTGGACCCTTTCCAAAATCTCCATGTCTTTTTTGTACTGAGGGCTCCACACCTGAACACAGTACTCCAGATGGGGCCTCACAAGAGCAGAGTAGAGAGGGACAATCACCTCCCTATCCCTGCTGACCACCCCTCTCCTGATGGAGCCCAGGATCCCATTTGCTTTCCGGGCTGCCAGAGCGCACTGCTGGCTCATGTTAAGTTTCTCATCTATCAGGACCCCTAGGTCTTTCTCTGCCGAGCTGCTCTCAAGGACAACTCCCCCCAGCCTGTACAGGTGCCTGGGGTTCTTCCGGCCCAAGTGCAAAACCTTGCACTTTGCCTTATTGAACCTCATTTGGTTCACCCGAGCCCAGCTTTCCAGCCTGTCAAGGTCCCTCTGAATGGCCTCCATTCCCTCCACCGTATCGACTGCACCACTCAGCTTGGTGTCATCAGCAAACTTGCTGAGGGTGCACTCCATTCCCTCATCGATGTCATTAATAAAGATGTTAAAGAGCACCGGTCCCAAGACAGACCCTTGAGGGACACCGCTCGTTACCGGCCTCCACCTGGACATAGAGCCATTGACCACCACCCTCTGTCTGCGGCCTTTCAACCAATTGCTTATCCATCTAGTTGTCCACCCGTCAAATCCACTTCCCTCCAGTTTGGAGATGAGGATGTGATGGGGGACCATGTCAAAGGCCTTGCTCAGGTCCAGGTAAATGACATCAGTTGCCTTCCCTTCGTCCACCAATGCCGTCACTCCATCATAGAAGGCCACAAGATTAGTTAAGCATGACCTTCCCCTGGTGAAGCCATGCTGGCTATCTAGGATCACGTGCTCGTTCTTTATGTGATCAAGCATATTGTCCAGGAGGATCTGTTCCATAATCTTCCCAGGCACGGAGGTGAGACTCACCGGCCTGTAGTTACCCGGGTCCTCCCTGCTCCCCTTCTTGTAAATGGGAGTGACGTGACCCTTCCTCCAATCGTCCGGGACCTCACCTGACAGCCACGACTTCTCAAATATGATGGAGAGCGGCTCAGCAACCACCTCAGCCAGCTCCTTCAGGACCCTGGGATGCACGCCATCTGGCCCCATAGACTTATACTCATTCAGTCTAAGGAGGCACTCTCGGACTTGCTCAACCCTTACAGTGGGGAGGGATTTACCTCCTTGGTCCCCACATAGAGGTATGGGGGTGCAAGACTTAGGGACGTGAAAAAGACTAGAATCCTGGCCACCAGTGAAGACCGAGGTGAAGAACTCATTCAGCACCTCAGCTTTCTCTTCATCTGTTGAAGCCATTTCTCCTTTTAAATTTACCAAAGTAGGTACGCCCGTTTTGGCCTGTCTCTTCTGGCCAATGTACCTGTAGAAGGTTTTCTTATTGTTTTTCACGTCCCTGGCCAAGTTCAGTTCTGCCTGCGCCTTGGCTTTCCTGATCCCACGTCTGCAAGTCCGGACGGCATCCCTGTATTCTTCCCAGGTGACACAGCCTTGTTTCCAGAGCTTGTACACCCCTTTCTTCACCCTCAGTTCTCTTAGCAGGTCCTTGCTGAGCCATGCCGGTTTTCTACCTCTCCTGCCCACTTTCTTAATCAGGGGAATGGAGACCTCTTGTGCTGCCAGGAGGGCATCCTTGAAGAGCAGCCAGCTCTCCTCAACGTCCTTATCTTTGAGGGCAGCGCGCCAGGGGATCTTGGCCAGCATTCCATTGAGTAGCTTGAAGTCTGCTCTTCTAAAGTTCAGCGTCCTGGTCCTGCTCTTTACCAGGCCCACATCGCTTGAGATCACAAACTCAACCAGGGCATGATCGCTGGAGCCTAGGCATCCTCCAACCTTGACGCCTTTGATGATCTCCTCAGCGTTGGTGAGCAGCAGGTCCAGCAACGCTTGACCTCTGGTCGGTCTGTCCAATACCTGAACCAGAAAGCTATCATCAATGGATTCCAAGAGCCTTCTGGAGCTCTTGCAGCTCGCCGTGTGGTTTTTCCAACAAATGTCCGGATGGTTGAAGCAATAAAGAAATACATTAAAAAAATGCAGTAGGGGAAAGATCTGCCCATGGATTTGTTGTATTTGTGCATATCTAAATAGCAGTACAGGCATCTTGTCATCCCAAGGACACCATGGAGTATTCATATAATATAAAGAGAGATGATGGGGATTTTCTAATAACTAAATTGGAAATCAGAAATGTTACTTTTTTTTTTTTTTTTTCCCAATTTACCAGTTTGCAAGCAATGCCTCCTTTTCCATAAAGACAGCTCTTCAAGAAAGCCCATTTCTAACACTCACAGACCTGTGCAGAACACCGTTTTTCATAGATGACAGACAGTAACTTTACAATAACATCAGCCATTTCTTTCAACACTGTCACAAATACCATTCAACAACAAATAGCATTCAACTAGGCCTCAACTGCCTAATTTCATTGAAGCCTGTATACCTTTCATTCAGTGTTAACATTACTTGAAACAAAGTGTTTGGACGTTACATTATATTATCCTCAGTTCATCGTGTTGTAGCAGATCTAATCTTTAATGAAAACGAGACATGTAGGAATCCTATTTGAACTTTTCTTTTATCTTCACTCTTATTTCAAAAAGAAAGTTGTTGATTAAACACACCTAGTGACAAACCAACATGTGATTATCATCTATAATAAATGATACTCCTGCTTGCTAGTATAATTGTATTTGCTTTTCTTGTTGCCTTTGCTTGCTTCATCCACACCAGTAGATGTGTTGAGAAAACTGACTGGGAGAAAAGAGGTCATTCCCTGGTCCTGGTTACAAAGACAGCACAGACACAGCCCATGGTGACTGAAAAACAAGGAATAAAGAGGTTCAAGACTGTACTGCAAAAGTGTATTGCAACTGCAGGTTGCTTAAAGAAGTAGAAGCAAAGGGAATGTCCACAGGTTTGAAAAAGTGGCCTGCAACTACACAATATTCATTGTTTCAGAAAGGAGATTTAACGATGCAAAATCTTTGGCAAGAAAACAGTTGTTTTTAGGGATCAAATAGAGAGAGAAATAGTGCTGGGGACCTAGACTCCATTTAGGACATAATACTTGTCTTGTCTCTACACATGAAAATATTTTAAATTACTAGCTGAGAGATCAGGGGTCCTGAACCATGGTATGTTCATTATTGTTGATTGCATGTACTGTGTCATATCACTTAAAAAATTAAAAACATTAATGGCACTGAAATTTCAAACTGGGTGCACGTACCACTGTGCATAACAACTGACAAGCTATTATCTACGTTGATTAAAACTCTTAGTGCTAGTGTTTTAGCTTCTCCAAAAGCAAGGAATAAACAATTTGAATGTAGGCTTTATCAGTATTTGTACTTGTAATAAAACCAGGAATATTCATAGAATCATAGAATCATAGAATTTTTTTTTGAGTTGGAAGGGTCTCTTACAGACCATTGAGTCCAGTTCCCCAGTAATGAACAGGGACACCCACAGAGGTCAGAGACCTCAGAGGCCTGTCCAGCCTGACCATGAATATCTCCCCACTGCCATAATGTTGTCTTGCCCCAGACCTATACAAGACTACAAAGTGAGTCACCAGCTCTGGATTCCTACTTAGGAGGGGTTTGCCATCAAGATAGACAGCAAGTCTCCATGTAACCCTCTCCTCTAGGCATCAGCCCTGGGAAACATGCTGCCAAATATTCTTCAGAAAAGCATCTTAGAGAGGTTTCTGTGAGCAGATGGGGGACATTTGATGAAGCAAACGGATGCTGGGTAAGCAGTAATTCTCACTCAACAACCAGCCTGGGGGCTCCGTTCTTTCTTCATTTCCATTCTTTCTGATGGAAATGTCCTTGAAACTTAATTGAGTTTGCATGGAATTTTACACTTTTTGGATTTCTAATCTTTCTCATCATTAATCCTTAAATATGTGTTCCACAATACCACTAACCAATTATAGAAAAATAATTTAAAATAATCATGTATCAAACTTTTTTAAAATTCTATTTGGAAGGTAGGAGACCTAATTACAGGCATGGGACTTTAATGTATGTGCTGAAAACTGAAACTCAATATCTACTTTTTCATTGCTCTTCAGCAACCTGAGCAAATAGATTACCTCCTGTGATAGGTTTCTGACAGTCCCTCTTAGTTTGACAGTTATTTTAGAGAGAGTCACTTTTGTATATAATGAAAGGAAAAGTTGCCAAGCATACGTACATATTTTATGTTTCTTAAAACTTAAAAGCTAGAGGAAAGACTCCATTTTTAGTCATGCCATTTTAAATTCAGAGTATTTGTACTGTCCGCCAGGTTTACATCAATGACACAGAATGGCATCTAGCCCAAGGGCTGAGTTACATTTCTTGCACAGGAAGGGCAGCTTTTATAATTGAGTGTATCAGTTACGGCTTTGAACTTTTTTTGTGTTACTACATTCATGTGAAAATATGATGTGCATTTTCGCATCTTCTATGTATGCCAAAAGAATTAAAAGCAATTTCTATCGAAGTGTTTCCTTGAAATTGCAACAAAAAAAAATATATAAATATTAAAAACAATAAAACAAAACAAGACATTTTCTCCCAGAAATACCAGGACTCTTAGAAATACCTCACGTTTCATCTCAAGAATACTGCTTTCCACTCCTCAAGATCACACTGACTCCCATCACAATGGCCTTTTCTCCCACATACACCAGCTTTCTCCCAAATACACGACATTTTCTCCCACATACACCCCTTTTCTCCCAAAGATGGGACATATTCTCCCAGAAATGCCAGCTTATTCTTTAAAAAACGGCCTCTTTTTCCCAAAATACCAGCTTTCTCACAAACACCTGTCATTTTCCAACCAAGTCTGCTACTATCTCCCAGAAACAGCCGGTTTCCGAGAAATACCTGACGTTTGCTCTCCCAAATACTACTTGACACTCCTCCAGAGGACATTGTCTCCCCTATTTACCACGTTGTCTCCCCAAGAGACCACTTGGCACACCAAAAAGACCACCGTTGCTCTCCAGTACAAGATCTTCTTTCCCACCGGTTCCCACTTTTCTCCCCCAGCTATGTCATTTCCTCCCAGAAATGCCACTTTTCCCTTGGAAATTTCACCTTCTCTTCCAAAAAGAGGAGATTTGCTCCCAGAAATACCCCTTCTCTTACAACTGCCACACGCTTTCTCCCCAAAAAGCCTCCATGACAATGCCAAATGGGACACTTGCAGCCAAGAAGAGGACACCTTCTCTCAGAAAGACCACTTTTCTCCCCCAGAGAGGAGATTTTCTCCCAATTGGATGACATTTGCTGTAAGAAAGACCTGTTTTCTTCCCTCAAGAGGACATTGTCTTTCCCACTGAGGACATTTTCTCCCAGAAGTGCCGCTACTCTGTGAAACACCTCCATTTCCTCCCAAATCTACTCCATGACACGCCTCAGGATGACACTTACTCCCCGATTTGGGGCATTTTCTCCCAGAAATACCACTTCTCTCCCAAAGGGATGGCCTTTTCCCTCTCTAGCATCTGTTTCCTCACCAATACCTGGCATTTTCTCCCAGAAACACCAGCTTTCTCACAGATACATCACCTTCCCCCCCCCACATCAGACCTCTTCTCCCAGAAATACCAGGACTCTGCTGAATATTTCCCATTTCCTCCGGAACATACAGCATTACACTCCGCAAGAGGACAGTTTCTTTCAGAAATGTGGCATTTTATCACAGATACACCATTTTTATGCCCAGTAGAGCTCCTTTTCTCCCAGAAATAGCACTGCTCTTAGGAAGAGCTCCCATTTTCTAACCAAAATGCTGCTTTACACTCCTCAAGATCACACTTACCCCCATCAAGATGGCAGTGTCACAGAAATACCAGCTTCTGCCCCCAAAATGGGACTTTGGCTCTCCAAAACAAGACATTTTCTCCCAGAAATACCAGGACTCTTAGAAATACCTCACGTTTCATCTCAAGAATACTGCTTTCCACTCCTCAAGATCACACTGACTCCCATCACAATGGCCTTTTCTCCCACATACACCAGCTTTCTCCCAAATACACGACATTTTCTCCCACATACACCCGTTTTCTCCCAAAGATGGGACATATTCTCCCAGAAATGCCAGCTTATTCTTTAAAAAACGGCCTCTTTTTCCCAAAATACCAGCTTTCTCACAAACACCTGTCATTTTCCAACCAAGTCTGCTACTATCTCCCAGAAACAGCCGGTTTCCGAGAAATACCTGACGTTTGCTCTCCCAAATACTACCTGACACTCCTCCAGAGGACATTGTCTCCCCTATTTACCACGTTGTCTCCCCAAGAGACCACTTGGCACACCAAAAAGACCACCGTTGCTCTCCAGTACAAGATCTTCTTTCCCACCGGTTCCCACTTTTCTCCCCCAGCTATGTCATTTCCTCCCAGAAATGCCACTTTTCCCTTGGAAATTTCACCTTCTCTTCCAAAAAGAGGAGATTTGCTCCCAGAAATACCCCTTCTCTTACAACTGCCACACGCTTTCTCCCCAAAAAGCCTCCATGACAATGCCAAATGGGACACTTGCAGCCAAGAAGAGGACACCTTCTCTCAGAAAGACCACTTTTCTCCCCCAGAGAGGAGATTTTCTCCCAATTGGATGACATTTGCTGTAAGAAAGACCTGTTTTCTTCCCTCAAGAGGACATTGTCTTTCCCACTGAGGACATTTTCTCCCAGAAGTGCCGCTACTCTGTGAAACACCTCCATTTCCTCCCAAATCTACTCCATGACACGCCTCAGGATGACACTTACTCCCCGATTTGGGGCATTTTCTCCCAGAAATACCACTTCTCTCCCAAAGGGATGGCCTTTTCCCTCTCTAGCATCTGTTTCCTCACCAATACCTGGCATTTTCTCCCAGAAACACCAGCTTTCTCACAGATACATCACCTTCCCCCCCCCACATCAGACCTCTTCTCCCAGAAATACCAGGACTCTGCTGAATATTTCCCATTTCCTCCGGAACATACAGCATTACACTCCGCAAGAGGACAGTTTCTTTCAGAAATGTGGCATTTTATCACAGATACACCATTTTTATGCCCAGTAGAGCTCCTTTTCTCCCAGAAATAGCACTGCTCTTAGGAAGAGCTCCCATTTTCTAACCAAAATGCTGCTTTACACTCCTCAAGATCACACTTACCCCCATCAAGATGGCAGTGTCACAGAAATACCAGCTTCTGCCCCCAAAATGGGACTTTGGCTCTCCAAAACAAGACATTTTCTCCCAGAAATACCAGGACTCTTAGAAATACCTCACGTTTCATCTCAAGAATACTGCTTTCCACTCCTCAAGATCACACTGACTCCCATCACAATGGCCTTTTCTCCCACATACACCAGCTTTCTCCCAAATACACGACATTTTCTCCCACATACACCCCTTTTCTCCCAAAGATGGGACATATTCTCCCAGAAATGCCAGCTTATTCTTTAAAAAACGGCCGCTTTTTCCCAAAATACCAGCTTTCTCACAAACACCTGTCATTTTCCAACCAAGTCTGCTACTATCTCCCAGAAACAGCCGGTTTCCGAGAAATACCTGACGTTTGCTCTCCCAAATACTACTTGACACTCCTCCAGAGGACATTGTCTCCCCTATTTACCACGTTGTCTCTCCAAGAGACCACTTGGCACACCAAAAAGACCACCGTTGCTCTCCAGTACAAGATCTTCTTTCCCACCGGTTCCCACTTTTCTCCCCCAGCTATGTCATTTCCTCCCAGAAATGCCACTTTTCCCTTGGAAATTTCACCTTCTCTTCCAAAAAGAGGAGATTTGCTCCCAGAAATACCCCTTCTCTTACAACTGCCACACGCTTTCTCCCCAAAAAGCCTCCATGACAATGCCAAATGGGACACTTGCAGCCAAGAAGAGGACACCTTCTCTCAGAAAGACCACTTTTCTCCCCAAGAGAGGAGATTTTCTCCCAATTGGATGACATTTGCTGTAAGAAAGACCTGTTTTCTTCCCTCAAGAGGACATTGTCTTTCCCACTGAGGACATTTTCTCCCAGAAGTGCCGCTACTCTGTGAAACACCTCCATTTCCTCCCAAATCTACTCCATGACACGCCTCAGGATGACACTTACTCCCCGATTTGGGGCATTTTCTCCCAGAAATACCACTTCTCTCCCAAAGGGATGGCCTTTTCCCTCTCTAGCATCTGTTTCCTCACCAATACCTGGCATTTTCTCCCAGAAACACCAGCTTTCTCACAGATACATCACCTTCCCCCCCCCACATCAGACCTCTTCTCCCAGAAATACCAGGACTCTGCTGAATATTTCCCATTTCCTCCGGAACATACAGCATTACACTCCGCAAGAGGACAGTTTCTTTCAGAAATGTGGCATTTTATCACAGATACACCATTTTTATGCCCAGTAGAGCTCCTTTTCTCCCAGAAATAGCACTGCTCTTAGGAAGAGCTCCCATTTTCTAACCAAAATGCTGCTTTACACTCCTCAAGATCACACTTACCCCCATCAAGATGGCAGTGTCACAGAAATACCAGCTTCTGCCCCCAAAATGGGACTTTGGCTCTCCAAAACAAGACATTTTCTCCCAGAAATACCAGGACTCTTAGAAATACCTCACGTTTCATCTCAAGAATACTGCTTTCCACTCCTCAAGATCACACTGACTCCCATCACAATGGCCTTTTCTCCCACATACACCAGCTTTCTCCCAAATACACGACATTTTCTCCCACATACACCCCTTTTCTCCCAAAGATGGGACATATTCTCCCAGAAATGCCAGCTTATTCTTTAAAAAACGGCCGCTTTTTCCCAAAATACCAGCTTTCTCACAAACACCTGTCATTTTCCAACCAAGTCTGCTACTATCTCCCAGAAACAGCCGGTTTCCGAGAAATACCTGACGTTTGCTCTCCCAAATACTACTTGACACTCCTCCAGAGGACATTGTCTCCCCTATTTACCACGTTGTCTCCCCAAGAGACCACTTGGCACACCAAAAAGACCACCGTTGCTCTCCAGTACAAGATCTTCTTTCCCACCGGTTCCCACTTTTCTCCCCCAGCTATGTCATTTCCTCCCAGAAATGCCACTTTTCCCTTGGAAATTTCACCTTCTCTTCCAAAAAGAGGAGATTTGCTCCCAGAAATACCCCTTCTCTTACAACTGCCACACGCTTTCTCCCCAAAAAGCCTCCATGACAATGCCAAATGGGACACTTGCAGCCAAGAAGAGGACACCTTCTCTCAGAAAGACCACTTTTCTCCCCAAGAGAGGAGATTTTCTCCCAATTGGATGACATTTGCTGTAAGAAAGACCTGTTTTCTTCCCTCAAGAGGACATTGTCTTTCCCACTGAGGACATTTTCTCCCAGAAGTGCCGCTACTCTGTGAAACACCTCCATTTCCTCCCAAATCTACTCCATGACACGCCTCAGGATGACACTTACTCCCCGATTTGGGGCATTTTCTCCCAGAAATACCACTTCTCTCCCAAAGGGATGGCCTTTTCCCTCTCTAGCATCTGTTTCCTCACCAATACCTGGCATTTTCTCCCAGAAACACCAGCTTTCTCACAGATACATCACCTTCCCCCCCCCACATCAGACCTCTTCTCCCAGAAATACCAGGACTCTGCTGAATATTTCCCATTTCCTCCGGAACATACAGCATTACACTCCGCAAGAGGACAGTTTCTTTCAGAAATGTGGCATTTTATCACAGATACACCATTTTTATGCCCAGTAGAGCTCCTTTTCTCCCAGAAATAGCACTGCTCTTAGGAAGAGCTCCCATTTTCTAACCAAAATGCTGCTTTACACTCCTCAAGATCACACTTACCCCCATCAAGATGGCAGTGTCACAGAAATACCAGCTTCTGCCCCCAAAATGGGACTTTGGCTCTCCAAAACAAGACATTTTCTCCCAGAAATACCAGGACTCTTAGAAATACCTCACGTTTCATCTCAAGAATACTGCTTTCCACTCCTCAAGATCACACTGACTCCCATCACAATGGCCTTTTCTCCCACATACACCAGCTTTCTCCCAAATACACGACATTTTCTCCCACATACACCCCTTTTCTCCCAAAGATGGGACATATTCTCCCAGAAATGCCAGCTTATTCTTTAAAAAACGGCCGCTTTTTCCCAAAATACCAGCTTTCTCACAAACACCTGTCATTTTCCAACCAAGTCTGCTACTATCTCCCAGAAACAGCCGGTTTCCGAGAAATACCTGACGTTTGCTCTCCCAAATACTACTTGACACTCCTCCAGAGGACATTGTCTCCCCTATTTACCACGTTGTCTCTCCAAGAGACCACTTGGCACACCAAAAAGACCACCGTTGCTCTCCAGTACAAGATCTTCTTTCCCACCGGTTCCCACTTTTCTCCCCCAGCTATGTCATTTCCTCCCAGAAATGCCACTTTTCCCTTGGAAATTTCACCTTCTCTTCCAAAAAGAGGAGATTTGCTCCCAGAAATACCCCTTCTCTTACAACTGCCACACGCTTTCTCCCCAAAAAGCCTCCATGACAATGCCAAATGGGACACTTGCAGCCAAGAAGAGGACACCTTCTCTCAGAAAGACCACTTTTCTCCCCAAGAGAGGAGATTTTCTCCCAATTGGATGACATTTGCTGTAAGAAAGACCTGTTTTCTTCCCTCAAGAGGACATTGTCTTTCCCACTGAGGACATTTTCTCCCAGAAGTGCCGCTACTCTGTGAAACACCTCCATTTCCTCCCAAATCTACTCCATGACACGCCTCAGGATGACACTTACTCCCCGATTTGGGGCATTTTCTCCCAGAAATACCACTTCTCTCCCAAAGGGATGGCCTTTTCCCTCTCTAGCATCTGTTTCCTCACCAATACCTGGCATTTTCTCCCAGAAACACCAGCTTTCTCACAGATACATCACCTTCCCCCCCCCACATCAGACCTCTTCTCCCAGAAATACCAGGACTCTGCTGAATATTTCCCATTTCCTCCGGAACATACAGCATTACACTCCGCAAGAGGACAGTTTCTTTCAGAAATGTGGCATTTTATCACAGATACACCATTTTTATGCCCAGTAGAGCTCCTTTTCTCCCAGAAATAGCACTGCTCTTAGGAAGAGCTCCCATTTTCTAACCAAAATGCTGCTTTACACTCCTCAAGATCACACTTACCCCCATCAAGATGGCAGTGTCACAGAAATACCAGCTTCTGCCCCCAAAATGGGACTTTGGCTCTCCAAAACAAGACATTTTCTCCCAGAAATACCAGGACTCTTAGAAATACCTCACGTTTCATCTCAAGAATACTGCTTTCCACTCCTCAAGATCACACTGACTCCCATCACAATGGCCTTTTCTCCCACATACACCAGCTTTCTCCCAAATACACGACATTTTCTCCCACATACACCCCTTTTCTCCCAAAGATGGGACATATTCTCCCAGAAATGCCAGCTTATTCTTTAAAAAACGGCCGCTTTTTCCCAAAATACCAGCTTTCTCACAAACACCTGTCATTTTCCAACCAAGTCTGCTACTATCTCCCAGAAACAGCCGGTTTCCGAGAAATACCTGACGTTTGCTCTCCCAAATACTACTTGACACTCCTCCAGAGGACATTGTCTCCCCTATTTACCACGTTGTCTCCCCAAGAGACCACTTGGCACACCAAAAAGACCACCGTTGCTCTCCAGTACAAGATCTTCTTTCCCACCGGTTCCCACTTTTCTCCCCCAGCTATGTCATTTCCTCCCAGAAATGCCACTTTTCCCTTGGAAATTTCACCTTCTCTTCCAAAAAGAGGAGATTTGCTCCCAGAAATACCCCTTCTCTTACAACTGCCACACGCTTTCTCCCCAAAAAGCCTCCATGACAATGCCAAATGGGACACTTGCAGCCAAGAAGAGGACACCTTCTCTCAGAAAGACCACTTTTCTCCCCCAGAGAGGAGATTTTCTCCCAATTGGATGACATTTGCTGTAAGAAAGACCTGTTTTCTTCCCTCAAGAGGACATTGTCTTTCCCACTGAGGACATTTTCTCCCAGAAGTGCCGCTACTCTGTGAAACACCTCCATTTCCTCCCAAATCTACTCCATGACACGCCTCAGGATGACACTTACTCCCCGATTTGGGGCATTTTCTCCCAGAAATACCACTTCTCTCCCAAAGGGATGGCCTTTTCCCTCTCTAGCATCTGTTTCCTCACCAATACCTGGCATTTTCTCCCAGAAACACCAGCTTTCTCACAGATACATCACCTTCCCCCCCCCACATCAGACCTCTTCTCCCAGAAATACCAGGACTCTGCTGAATATTTCCCATTTCCTCCGGAACATACAGCATTACACTCCGCAAGAGGACAGTTTCTTTCAGAAATGTGGCATTTTATCACAGATACACCATTTTTATGCCCAGTAGAGCTCCTTTTCTCCCAGAAATAGCACTGCTCTTAGGAAGAGCTCCCATTTTCTAACCAAAATGCTGCTTTACACTCCTCAAGATCACACTTACCCCCATCAAGATGGCAGTGTCACAGAAATACCAGCTTCTGCCCCCAAAATGGGACTTTGGCTCTCCAAAACAAGACATTTTCTCCCAGAAATACCAGGACTCTTAGAAATACCTCACGTTTCATCTCAAGAATACTGCTTTCCACTCCTCAAGATCACACTGACTCCCATCACAATGGCCTTTTCTCCCACATACACCAGCTTTCTCCCAAATACACGACATTTTCTCCCACATACACCCCTTTTCTCCCAAAGATGGGACATATTCTCCCAGAAATGCCAGCTTATTCTTTAAAAAACGGCCGCTTTTTCCCAAAATACCAGCTTTCTCACAAACACCTGTCATTTTCCAACCAAGTCTGCTACTATCTCCCAGAAACAGCCGGTTTCCGAGAAATACCTGACGTTTGCTCTCCCAAATACTACTTGACACTCCTCCAGAGGACATTGTCTCCCCTATTTACCACGTTGTCTCTCCAAGAGACCACTTGGCACACCAAAAAGACCACCGTTGCTCTCCAGTACAAGATCTTCTTTCCCACCGGTTCCCACTTTTCTCCCCCAGCTATGTCATTTCCTCCCAGAAATGCCACTTTTCCCTTGGAAATTTCACCTTCTCTTCCAAAAAGAGGAGATTTGCTCCCAGAAATACCCCTTCTCTTACAACTGCCACACGCTTTCTCCCCAAAAAGCCTCCATGACAATGCCAAATGGGACACTTGCAGCCAAGAAGAGGACACCTTCTCTCAGAAAGACCACTTTTCTCCCCAAGAGAGGAGATTTTCTCCCAATTGGATGACATTTGCTGTAAGAAAGACCTGTTTTCTTCCCTCAAGAGGACATTGTCTTTCCCACTGAGGACATTTTCTCCCAGAAGTGCCGCTACTCTGTGAAACACCTCCATTTCCTCCCAAATCTACTCCATGACACGCCTCAGGATGACACTTACTCCCCGATTTGGGGCATTTTCTCCCAGAAATACCACTTCTCTCCCAAAGGGATGGCCTTTTCCCTCTCTAGCATCTGTTTCCTCACCAATACCTGGCATTTTCTCCCAGAAACACCAGCTTTCTCACAGATACATCACCTTCCCCCCCCCACATCAGACCTCTTCTCCCAGAAATACCAGGACTCTGCTGAATATTTCCCATTTCCTCCGGAACATACAGCATTACACTCCGCAAGAGGACAGTTTCTTTCAGAAATGTGGCATTTTATCACAGATACACCATTTTTATGCCCAGTAGAGCTCCTTTTCTCCCAGAAATAGCACTGCTCTTAGGAAGAGCTCCCATTTTCTAACCAAAATGCTGCTTTACACTCCTCAAGATCACACTTACCCCCATCAAGATGGCAGTGTCACAGAAATACCAGCTTCTGCCCCCAAAATGGGACTTTGGCTCTCCAAAACAAGACATTTTCTCCCAGAAATACCAGGACTCTTAGAAATACCTCACGTTTCATCTCAAGAATACTGCTTTCCACTCCTCAAGATCACACTGACTCCCATCACAATGGCCTTTTCTCCCACATACACCAGCTTTCTCCCAAATACACGACATTTTCTCCCACATACACCCCTTTTCTCCCAAAGATGGGACATATTCTCCCAGAAATGCCAGCTTATTCTTTAAAAAACGGCCGCTTTTTCCCAAAATACCAGCTTTCTCACAAACACCTGTCATTTTCCAACCAAGTCTGCTACTATCTCCCAGAAACAGCCGGTTTCCGAGAAATACCTGACGTTTGCTCTCCCAAATACTACTTGACACTCCTCCAGAGGACATTGTCTCCCCTATTTACCACGTTGTCTCCCCAAGAGACCACTTGGCACACCAAAAAGACCACCGTTGCTCTCCAGTACAAGATCTTCTTTCCCACCGGTTCCCACTTTTCTCCCCCAGCTATGTCATTTCCTCCCAGAAATGCCACTTTTCCCTTGGAAATTTCACCTTCTCTTCCAAAAAGAGGAGATTTGCTCCCAGAAATACCCCTTCTCTTACAACTGCCACACGCTTTCTCCCCAAAAAGCCTCCATGACAATGCCAAATGGGACACTTGCAGCCAAGAAGAGGACACCTTCTCTCAGAAAGACCACTTTTCTCCCCCAGAGAGGAGATTTTCTCCCAATTGGATGACATTTGCTGTAAGAAAGACCTGTTTTCTTCCCTCAAGAGGACATTGTCTTTCCCACTGAGGACATTTTCTCCCAGAAGTGCCGCTACTCTGTGAAACACCTCCATTTCCTCCCAAATCTACTCCATGACACGCCTCAGGATGACACTTACTCCCCGATTTGGGGCATTTTCTCCCAGAAATACCACTTCTCTCCCAAAGGGATGGCCTTTTCCCTCTCTAGCATCTGTTTCCTCACCAATACCTGGCATTTTCTCCCAGAAACACCAGCTTTCTCACAGATACATCACCTTCCCCCCCCCACATCAGACCTCTTCTCCCAGAAATACCAGGACTCTGCTGAATATTTCCCATTTCCTCCGGAACATACAGCATTACACTCCGCAAGAGGACAGTTTCTTTCAGAAATGTGGCATTTTATCACAGATACACCATTTTTATGCCCAGTAGAGCTCCTTTTCTCCCAGAAATAGCACTGCTCTTAGGAAGAGCTCCCATTTTCTAACCAAAATGCTGCTTTACACTCCTCAAGATCACACTTACCCCCATCAAGATGGCAGTGTCACAGAAATACCAGCTTCTGCCCCCAAAATGGGACTTTGGCTCTCCAAAACAAGACATTTTCTCCCAGAAATACCAGGACTCTTAGAAATACCTCACGTTTCATCTCAAGAATACTGCTTTCCACTCCTCAAGATCACACTGACTCCCATCACAATGGCCTTTTCTCCCACATACACCAGCTTTCTCCCAAATACACGACATTTTCTCCCACATACACCCCTTTTCTCCCAAAGATGGGACATATTCTCCCAGAAATGCCAGCTTATTCTTTAAAAAACGGCCGCTTTTTCCCAAAATACCAGCTTTCTCACAAACACCTGTCATTTTCCAACCAAGTCTGCTACTATCTCCCAGAAACAGCCGGTTTCCGAGAAATACCTGATGTTTGCTCTCCCAAATACTACTTGACACTCCTCCAGAGGACATTGTCTCCCCTATTTACCACGTTGTCTCCCCAAGAGACCACTTGGCACACCAAAAAGACCACCGTTGCTCTCCAGTACAAGATCTTCTTTCCCACCGGTTCCCACTTTTCTCCCCCAGCTATGTCATTTCCTCCCAGAAATGCCACTTTTCCCTTGGAAATTTCACCTTCTCTTCCAAAAAGAGGAGATTTGCTCCCAGAAATACCCCTTCTCTTACAACTGCCACACGCTTTCTCCCCAAAAAGCCTCCATGACAATGCCAAATGGGACACTTGCAGCCAAGAAGAGGACACCTTCTCTCAGAAAGACCACTTTTCTCCCCAAGAGAGGAGATTTTCTCCCAATTGGATGACATTTGCTGTAAGAAAGACCTGTTTTCTTCCCTCAAGAGGACATTGTCTTTCCCACTGAGGACATTTTCTCCCAGAAGTGCCGCTACTCTGTGAAACACCTCCATTTCCTCCCAAATCTACTCCATGACACGCCTCAGGATGACACTTACTCCCCGATTTGGGGCATTTTCTCCCAGAAATACCACTTCTCTCCCAAAGGGATGGCCTTTTCCCTCTCTAGCATCTGTTTCCTCACCAATACCTGGCATTTTCTCCCAGAAACACCAGCTTTCTCACAGATACATCACCTTCCCCCCCCCACATCAGACCTCTTCTCCCAGAAATACCAGGACTCTGCTGAATATTTCCCATTTCCTCCGGAACATACAGCATTACACTCCGCAAGAGGACAGTTTCTTTCAGAAATGTGGCATTTTATCACAGATACACCATTTTTATGCCCAGTAGAGCTCCTTTTCTCCCAGAAATAGCACTGCTCTTAGGAAGAGCTCCCATTTTCTAACCAAAATGCTGCTTTACACTCCTCAAGATCACACTTACCCCCATCAAGATGGCAGTGTCACAGAAATACCAGCTTCTGCCCCCAAAATGGGACTTTGGCTCTCCAAAACAAGACATTTTCTCCCAGAAATACCAGGACTCTTAGAAATACCTCACGTTTCATCTCAAGAATACTGCTTTCCACTCCTCAAGATCACACTGACTCCCATCACAATGGCCTTTTCTCCCACATACACCAGCTTTCTCCCAAATACACGACATTTTCTCCCACATACACCCGTTTTCTCCCAAAGATGGGACATATTCTCCCAGAAATGCCAGCTTATTCTTTAAAAAACGGCCGCTTTTTCCCAAAATACCAGCTTTCTCACAAACACCTGTCATTTTCCAACCAAGTCTGCTACTATCTCCCAGAAACAGCCGGTTTCCGAGAAATACCTGACGTTTGCTCTCCCAAATACTACTTGACACTCCTCCAGAGGACATTGTCTCCCCTATTTACCACGTTGTCTCCCCAAGAGACCACTTGGCACACCAAAAAGACCACCGTTGCTCTCCAGTACAAGATCTTCTTTCCCACCGGTTCCCACTTTTCTCCCCCAGCTATGTCATTTCCTCCCAGAAATGCCACTTTTCCCTTGGAAATTTCACCTTCTCTTCCAAAAAGAGGAGATTTGCTCCCAGAAATACCCCTTCTCTTACAACTGCCACACGCTTTCTCCCCAAAAAGCCTCCATGACAATGCCAAATGGGACACTTGCAGCCAAGAAGAGGACACCTTCTCTCAGAAAGACCACTTTTCTCCCCAAGAGAGGAGATTTTCTCCCAATTGGATGACATTTGCTGTAAGAAAGACCTGTTTTCTTCCCTCAAGAGGACATTGTCTTTCCCACTGAGGACATTTTCTCCCAGAAGTGCCGCTACTCTGTGAAACACCTCCATTTCCTCCCAAATCTACTCCATGACACGCCTCAGGATGACACTTACTCCCCGATTTGGGGCATTTTCTCCCAGAAATACCACTTCTCTCCCAAAGGGATGGCCTTTTCCCTCTCTAGCATCTGTTTCCTCACCAATACCTGGCATTTTCTCCCAGAAACACCAGCTTTCTCACAGATACATCACCTTCCCCCCCCCACATCAGACCTCTTCTCCCAGAAATACCAGGACTCTGCTGAATATTTCCCATTTCCTCCGGAACATACAGCATTACACTCCGCAAGAGGACAGTTTCTTTCAGAAATGTGGCATTTTATCACAGATACACCATTTTTATGCCCAGTAGAGCTCCTTTTCTCCCAGAAATAGCACTGCTCTTAGGAAGAGCTCCCATTTTCTAACCAAAATGCTGCTTTACACTCCTCAAGATCACACTTACCCCCATCAAGATGGCAGTGTCACAGAAATACCAGCTTCTGCCCCCAAAATGGGACTTTGGCTCTCCAAAACAAGACATTTTCTCCCAGAAATACCAGGACTCTTAGAAATACCTCACGTTTCATCTCAAGAATACTGCTTTCCACTCCTCAAGATCACACTGACTCCCATCACAATGGCCTTTTCTCCCACATACACCAGCTTTCTCCCAAATACACGACATTTTCTCCCACATACACCCGTTTTCTCCCAAAGATGGGACATATTCTCCCAGAAATGCCAGCTTATTCTTTAAAAAACGGCCGCTTTTTCCCAAAATACCAGCTTTCTCACAAACACCTGTCATTTTCCAACCAAGTCTGCTACTATCTCCCAGAAACAGCCGGTTTCCGAGAAATACCTGACGTTTGCTCTCCCAAATACTACTTGACACTCCTCCAGAGGACATTGTCTCCCCTATTTACCACGTTGTCTCCCCAAGAGACCACTTGGCACACCAAAAAGACCACCGTTGCTCTCCAGTACAAGATCTTCTTTCCCACCGGTTCCCACTTTTCTCCCCCAGCTATGTCATTTCCTCCCAGAAATGCCACTTTTCCCTTGGAAATTTCACCTTCTCTTCCAAAAAGAGGAGATTTGCTCCCAGAAATACCCCTTCTCTTACAACTGCCACACGCTTTCTCCCCAAAAAGCCTCCACGACAATGCCAAATGGGACACTTGCAGCCAAGAAGAGGACACCTTCTCTCAGAAAGACCACTTTTCTCCCCCAGAGAGGAGATTTTCTCCCAATTGGATGACATTTGCTGTAAGAAAGACCTGTTTTCTTCCCTCAAGAGGACATTGTCTTTCCCACTGAGGACATTTTCTCCCAGAAGTGCCGCTACTCTGTGAAACACCTCCATTTCCTCCCAAATCTACTCCATGACACGCCTCAGGATGACACTTACTCCCCGATTTGGGGCATTTTCTCCCAGAAATACCACTTCTCTCCCAACGGGATGGCCTTTTCCCTCTCTAGCATCTGTTTCCTCACCAATACCTGGCATTTTCTCCCAGAAACACCAGCTTTCTCACAGATACATCACCTTCCCCCCCCCACATCAGACCTCTTCTCCCAGAAATACCAGGACTCTGCTGAATATTTCCCATTTCCTCCGGAACATACAGCATTACACTCCGCAAGAGGACAGTTTCTTTCAGAAATGTGGCATTTTATCACAGATACACCATTTTTATGCCCAGTAGAGCTCCTTTTCTCCCAGAAATAGCACTGCTCTTAGGAAGAGCTCCCATTTTCTAACCAAAATGCTGCTTTACACTCCTCAAGATCACACTTACCCCCATCAAGATGGCAGTGTCACAGAAATACCAGCTTCTGCCCCCAAAATGGGACTTTGGCTCTCCAAAACAAGACATTTTCTCCCAGAAATACCAGGACTCTTAGAAATACCTCACGTTTCATCTCAAGAATACTGCTTTCCACTCCTCAAGATCACACTGACTCCCATCACAATGGCCTTTTCTCCCACATACACCAGCTTTCTCCCAAATACACGACATTTTCTCCCACATACACCCCTTTTCTCCCAAAGATGGGACATATTCTCCCAGAAATGCCAGCTTATTCTTTAAAAAACGGCCGCTTTTTCCCAAAATACCAGCTTTCTCACAAACACCTGTCATTTTCCAACCAAGTCTGCTACTATCTCCCAGAAACAGCCGGTTTCCGAGAAATACCTGATGTTTGCTCTCCCAAATACTACTTGACACTCCTCCAGAGGACATTGTCTCCCCTATTTACCACGTTGTCTCCCCAAGAGACCACTTGGCACACCAAAAAGACCACCGTTGCTCTCCAGTACAAGATCTTCTTTCCCACCGGTTCCCACTTTTCTCCCCCAGCTATGTCATTTCCTCCCAGAAATGCCACTTTTCCCTTGGAAATTTCACCTTCTCTTCCAAAAAGAGGAGATTTGCTCCCAGAAATACCCCTTCTCTTACAACTGCCACACGCTTTCTCCCCAAAAAGCCTCCATGACAATGCCAAATGGGACACTTGCAGCCAAGAAGAGGACACCTTCTCTCAGAAAGACCACTTTTCTCCCCAAGAGAGGAGATTTTCTCCCAATTGGATGACATTTGCTGTAAGAAAGACCTGTTTTCTTCCCTCAAGAGGACATTGTCTTTCCCACTGAGGACATTTTCTCCCAGAAGTGCCGCTACTCTGTGAAACACCTCCATTTCCTCCCAAATCTACTCCATGACACGCCTCAGGATGACACTTACTCCCCGATTTGGGGCATTTTCTCCCAGAAATACCACTTCTCTCCCAAAGGGATGGCCTTTTCCCTCTCTAGCATCTGTTTCCTCACCAATACCTGGCATTTTCTCCCAGAAACACCAGCTTTCTCACAGATACATCACCTTCCCCCCCCCACATCAGACCTCTTCTCCCAGAAATACCAGGACTCTGCTGAATATTTCCCATTTCCTCCGGAACATACAGCATTACACTCCGCAAGAGGACAGTTTCTTTCAGAAATGTGGCATTTTATCACAGATACACCATTTTTATGCCCAGTAGAGCTCCTTTTCTCCCAGAAATAGCACTGCTCTTAGGAAGAGCTCCCATTTTCTAACCAAAATGCTGCTTTACACTCCTCAAGATCACACTTACCCCCATCAAGATGGCAGTGTCACAGAAATACCAGCTTCTGCCCCCAAAATGGGACTTTGGCTCTCCAAAACAAGACATTTTCTCCCAGAAATACCAGGACTCTTAGAAATACCTCACGTTTCATCTCAAGAATACTGCTTTCCACTCCTCAAGATCACACTGACTCCCATCACAATGGCCTTTTCTCCCACATACACCAGCTTTCTCCCAAATACACGACATTTTCTCCCACATACACCCGTTTTCTCCCAAAGATGGGACATATTCTCCCAGAAATGCCAGCTTATTCTTTAAAAAACGGCCGCTTTTTCCCAAAATACCAGCTTTCTCACAAACACCTGTCATTTTCCAACCAAGTCTGCTACTATCTCCCAGAAACAGCCGGTTTCCGAGAAATACCTGACGTTTGCTCTCCCAAATACTACTTGACACTCCTCCAGAGGACATTGTCTCCCCTATTTACCACGTTGTCTCCCCAAGAGACCACTTGGCACACCAAAAAGACCACCGTTGCTCTCCAGTACAAGATCTTCTTTCCCACCGGTTCCCACTTTTCTCCCCCAGCTATGTCATTTCCTCCCAGAAATGCCACTTTTCCCTTGGAAATTTCACCTTCTCTTCCAAAAAGAGGAGATTTGCTCCCAGAAATACCCCTTCTCTTACAACTGCCACACGCTTTCTCCCCAAAAAGCCTCCATGACAATGCCAAATGGGACACTTGCAGCCAAGAAGAGGACACCTTCTCTCAGAAAGACCACTTTTCTCCCCAAGAGAGGAGATTTTCTCCCAATTGGATGACATTTGCTGTAAGAAAGACCTGTTTTCTTCCCTCAAGAGGACATTGTCTTTCCCACTGAGGACATTTTCTCCCAGAAGTGCCGCTACTCTGTGAAACACCTCCATTTCCTCCCAAATCTACTCCATGACACGCCTCAGGATGACACTTACTCCCCGATTTGGGGCATTTTCTCCCAGAAATACCACTTCTCTCCCAAAGGGATGGCCTTTTCCCTCTCTAGCATCTGTTTCCTCACCAATACCTGGCATTTTCTCCCAGAAACACCAGCTTTCTCACAGATACATCACCTTCCCCCCCCCACATCAGACCTCTTCTCCCAGAAATACCAGGACTCTGCTGAATATTTCCCATTTCCTCCGGAACATACAGCATTACACTCCGCAAGAGGACAGTTTCTTTCAGAAATGTGGCATTTTATCACAGATACACCATTTTTATGCCCAGTAGAGCTCCTTTTCTCCCAGAAATAGCACTGCTCTTAGGAAGAGCTCCCATTTTCTAACCAAAATGCTGCTTTACACTCCTCAAGATCACACTTACCCCCATCAAGATGGCAGTGTCACAGAAATACCAGCTTCTGCCCCCAAAATGGGACTTTGGCTCTCCAAAACAAGACATTTTCTCCCAGAAATACCAGGACTCTTAGAAATACCTCACGTTTCATCTCAAGAATACTGCTTTCCACTCCTCAAGATCACACTGACTCCCATCACAATGGCCTTTTCTCCCACATACACCAGCTTTCTCCCAAATACACGACATTTTCTCCCACATACACCCGTTTTCTCCCAAAGATGGGACATATTCTCCCAGAAATGCCAGCTTATTCTTTAAAAAACGGCCGCTTTTTCCCAAAATACCAGCTTTCTCACAAACACCTGTCATTTTCCAACCAAGTCTGCTACTATCTCCCAGAAACAGCCGGTTTCCGAGAAATACCTGACGTTTGCTCTCCCAAATACTACTTGACACTCCTCCAGAGGACATTGTCTCCCCTATTTACCACGTTGTCTCCCCAAGAGACCACTTGGCACACCAAAAAGACCACCGTTGCTCTCCAGTACAAGATCTTCTTTCCCACCGGTTCCCACTTTTCTCCCCCAGCTATGTCATTTCCTCCCAGAAATGCCACTTTTCCCTTGGAAATTTCACCTTCTCTTCCAAAAAGAGGAGATTTGCTCCCAGAAATACCCCTTCTCTTACAACTGCCACACGCTTTCTCCCCAAAAAGCCTCCACGACAATGCCAAATGGGACACTTGCAGCCAAGAAGAGGACACCTTCTCTCAGAAAGACCACTTTTCTCCCCCAGAGAGGAGATTTTCTCCCAATTGGATGACATTTGCTGTAAGAAAGACCTGTTTTCTTCCCTCAAGAGGACATTGTCTTTCCCACTGAGGACATTTTCTCCCAGAAGTGCCGCTACTCTGTGAAACACCTCCATTTCCTCCCAAATCTACTCCATGACACGCCTCAGGATGACACTTACTCCCCGATTTGGGGCATTTTCTCCCAGAAATACCACTTCTCTCCCAACGGGATGGCCTTTTCCCTCTCTAGCATCTGTTTCCTCACCAATACCTGGCATTTTCTCCCAGAAACACCAGCTTTCTCACAGATACATCACCTTCCCCCCCCCACATCAGACCTCTTCTCCCAGAAATACCAGGACTCTGCTGAATATTTCCCATTTCCTCCGGAACATACAGCATTACACTCCGCAAGAGGACAGTTTCTTTCAGAAATGTGGCATTTTATCACAGATACACCATTTTTATGCCCAGTAGAGCTCCTTTTCTCCCAGAAATAGCACTGCTCTTAGGAAGAGCTCCCATTTTCTAACCAAAATGCTGCTTTACACTCCTCAAGATCACACTTACCCCCATCAAGATGGCAGTGTCACAGAAATACCAGCTTCTGCCCCCAAAATGGGACTTTGGCTCTCCAAAACAAGACATTTTCTCCCAGAAATACCAGGACTCTTAGAAATACCTCACGTTTCATCTCAAGAATACTGCTTTCCACTCCTCAAGATCACACTGACTCCCATCACAATGGCCTTTTCTCCCACATACACCAGCTTTCTCCCAAATACACGACATTTTCTCCCACATACACCCGTTTTCTCCCAAAGATGGGACATATTCTCCCAGAAATGCCAGCTTATTCTTTAAAAAACGGCCGCTTTTTCCCAAAATACCAGCTTTCTCACAAACACCTGTCATTTTCCAACCAAGTCTGCTACTATCTCCCAGAAACAGCCGGTTTCCGAGAAATACCTGACGTTTGCTCTCCCAAATACTACTTGACACTCCTCCAGAGGACATTGTCTCCCCTATTTACCACGTTGTCTCCCCAAGAGACCACTTGGCACACCAAAAAGACCACCGTTGCTCTCCAGTACAAGATCTTCTTTCCCACCGGTTCCCACTTTTCTCCCCCAGCTATGTCATTTCCTCCCAGAAATGCCACTTTTCCCTTGGAAATTTCACCTTCTCTTCCAAAAAGAGGAGATTTGCTCCCAGAAATACCCCTTCTCTTACAACTGCCACACGCTTTCTCCCCAAAAAGCCTCCATGACAATGCCAAATGGGACACTTGCAGCCAAGAAGAGGACACCTTCTCTCAGAAAGACCACTTTTCTCCCCAAGAGAGGAGATTTTCTCCCAATTGGATGACATTTGCTGTAAGAAAGACCTGTTTTCTTCCCTCAAGAGGACATTGTCTTTCCCACTGAGGACATTTTCTCCCAGAAGTGCCGCTACTCTGTGAAACACCTCCATTTCCTCCCAAATCTACTCCATGACACGCCTCAGGATGACACTTACTCCCCGATTTGGGGCATTTTCTCCCAGAAATACCACTTCTCTCCCAACGGGATGGCCTTTTCCCTCTCTAGCATCTGTTTCCTCACCAATACCTGGCATTTTCTCCCAGAAACACCAGCTTTCTCACAGATACATCACCTTCCCCCCCCCACATCAGACCTCTTCTCCCAGAAATACCAGGACTCTGCTGAATATTTCCCATTTCCTCCGGAACATACAGCATTACACTCCGCAAGAGGACAGTTTCTTTCAGAAATGTGGCATTTTATCACAGATACACCATTCTTATGCCCAGTAGAGCTCCTTTTCTCCCAGAAATAGCACTGCTCTTAGGAAGAGCTCCCATTTTCTAACCAAAATGCTGCTTTACACTCCTCAAGATCACACTTACCCCCATCAAGATGGCAGTGTCACAGAAATACCAGCTTCTGCCCCCAAAATGGGACTTTGGCTCTCCAAAACAAGACATTTTCTCCCAGAAATACCAGGACTCTTAGAAATACCTCACGTTTCATCTCAAGAATACTGCTTTCCACTCCTCAAGATCACACTGACTCCCATCACAATGGCCTTTTCTCCCACATACACCAGCTTTCTCCCAAATACACGACATTTTCTCCCACATACACCCCTTTTCTCCCAAAGATGGGACATATTCTCCCAGAAATGCCAGCTTATTCTTTAAAAAACGGCCGCTTTTTCCCAAAATACCAGCTTTCTCACAAACACCTGTCATTTTCCAACCAAGTCTGCTACTATCTCCCAGAAACAGCCGGTTTCCGAGAAATACCTGACGTTTGCTCTCCCAAATACTACTTGACACTCCTCCAGAGGACATTGTCTCCCCTATTTACCACGTTGTCTCCCCAAGAGACCACTTGGCACACCAAAAAGACCACCACCGTTGCTCTCCAGTACAAGATCTTCTTTCCCACCGGTTCCCACTTTTCTCCCCCAGCTATGTCATTTCCTCCCAGAAATGCCACTTTTCCCTTGGAAATTTCACCTTCTCTTCCAAAAAGAGGAGATTTGCTCCCAGAAATACCCCTTCTCTTACAACTGCCACACGCTTTCTCCCCAAAAAGCCTCCACGACAATGCCAAATGGGACACTTGCAGCCAAGAAGAGGACACCTTCTCTCAGAAAGACCACTTTTCTCCCCAAGAGAGGAGATTTTCTCCCAATTGGATGACATTTGCTGTAAGAAAGACCTGTTTTCTTCCCTCAAGAGGACATTGTCTTTCCCACTGAGGACATTTTCTCCCAGAAGTGCCGCTACTCTGTGAAACACCTCCATTTCCTCCCAAATCTACTCCATGACACGCCTCAGGATGACACTTACTCCCCGATTTGGGGCATTTTCTCCCAGAAATACCACTTCTCTCCCAACGGGATGGCCTTTTCCCTCTCTAGCATCTGTTTCCTCACCAATACCTGGCATTTTCTCCCAGAAACACCAGCTTTCTCACAGATACATCACCTTCCCCCCCCCACATCAGACCTCTTCTCCCAGAAATACCAGGACTCTGCTGAATATTTCCCATTTCCTCCGGAACATACAGCATTACACTCCGCAAGAGGACAGTTTCTTTCAGAAATGTGGCATTTTATCACAGATACACCATTTTTATGCCCAGTAGAGCTCCTTTTCTCCCAGAAATAGCACTGCTCTTAGGAAGAGCTCCCATTTTCTAACCAAAATGCTGCTTTACACTCCTCAAGATCACACTTATCCCCATCAAGATGGCAGTGTCACAGAAATACCAGCTTCTGCCCCCAAAATGGGACTTTGGCTCTCCAAAACAAGACATTTTCTCCCAGAAATACCAGGACTCTTAGAAATACCTCACGTTTCATCTCAAGAATACTGCTTTCCACTCCTCAAGATCACACTGACTCCCATCACAATGGCCTTTTCTCCCACATACACCAGCTTTCTCCCAAATACACGACATTTTCTCCCACATACACCCGTTTTCTCCCAAAGATGGGACATATTCTCCCAGAAATGCCAGCTTATTCTTTAAAAAACGGCCGCTTTTTCCCAAAATACCAGCTTTCTCACAAACACCTGTCATTTTCCAACCAAGTCTGCTACTATCTCCCAGAAACAGCCGGTTTCCGAGAAATACCTGACGTTTGCTCTCCCAAATACTACTTGACACTCCTCCAGAGGACATTGTCTCCCCTATTTACCACGTTGTCTCTCCAAGAGACCACTTGGCACACCAAAAAGACCACCGTTGCTCTCCAGTACAAGATCTTCTTTCCCACCGGTTCCCACTTTTCTCCCCCAGCTATGTCATTTCCTCCCAGAAATGCCACTTTTCCCTTGGAAATTTCACCTTCTCTTCCAAAAAGAGGAGATTTGCTCCCAGAAATACCCCTTCTCTTACAACTGCCACACGCTTTCTCCCCAAAAAGCCTCCACGACAATGCCAAATGGGACACTTGCAGCCAAGAAGAGGACACCTTCTCTCAGAAAGACCACTTTTCTCCCCAAGAGAGGAGATTTTCTCCCAATTGGATGACATTTGCTGTAAGAAAGACCTGTTTTCTTCCCTCAAGAGGACATTGTCTTTCCCACTGAGGACATTTTCTCCCAGAAGTGCCGCTACTCTGTGAAACACCTCCATTTCCTCCCAAATCTACTCCATGACACGCCTCAGGATGACACTTACTCCCCGATTTGGGGCATTTTCTCCCAGAAATACCACTTCTCTCCCAACGGGATGGCCTTTTCCCTCTCTAGCATCTGTTTCCTCACCAATACCTGGCATTTTCTCCCAGAAACACCAGCTTTCTCACAGATACATCACCTTCCCCCCCCCACATCAGACCTCTTCTCCCAGAAATACCAGGACTCTGCTGAATATTTCCCATTTCCTCCGGAACATACAGCATTACACTCCGCAAGAGGACAGTTTCTTTCAGAAATGTGGCATTTTATCACAGATACACCATTTTTATGCCCAGTAGAGCTCCTTTTCTCCCAGAAATAGCACTGCTCTTAGGAAGAGCTCCCATTTTCTAACCAAAATGCTGCTTTACACTCCTCAAGATCACACTTATCCCCATCAAGATGGCAGTGTCACAGAAATACCAGCTTCTGCCCCCAAAATGGGACTTTGGCTCTCCAAAACAAGACATTTTCTCCCAGAAATACCAGGACTCTTAGAAATACCTCACGTTTCATCTCAAGAATACTGCTTTCCACTCCTCAAGATCACACTGACTCCCATCACAATGGCCTTTTCTCCCACATACACCAGCTTTCTCCCAAATACACGACATTTTCTCCCACATACACCCCTTTTCTCCCAAAGATGGGACATATTCTCCCAGAAATGCCAGCTTATTCTTTAAAAAACGGCCGCTTTTTCCCAAAATACCAGCTTTCTCACAAACACCTGTCATTTTCCAACCAAGTCTGCTACTATCTCCCAGAAACAGCCGGTTTCCGAGAAATACCTGACGTTTGCTCTCCCAAATACTACTTGACACTCCTCCAGAGGACATTGTCTCCCCTATTTACCACGTTGTCTCTCCAAGAGACCACTTGGCACACCAAAAAGACCACCGTTGCTCTCCAGTACAAGATCTTCTTTCCCACCGGTTCCCACTTTTCTCCCCCAGCTATGTCATTTCCTCCCAGAAATGCCACTTTTCCCTTGGAAATTTCACCTTCTCTTCCAAAAAGAGGAGATTTGCTCCCAGAAATACCCCTTCTCTTACAACTGCCACACGCTTTCTCCCCAAAAAGCCTCCACGACAATGCCAAATGGGACACTTGCAGCCAAGAAGAGGACACCTTCTCTCAGAAAGACCACTTTTCTCCCCAAGAGAGGAGATTTTCTCCCAATTGGATGACATTTGCTGTAAGAAAGACCTGTTTTCTTCCCTCAAGAGGACATTGTCTTTCCCACTGAGGACATTTTCTCCCAGAAGTGCCGCTACTCTGTGAAACACCTCCATTTCCTCCCAAATCTACTCCATGACACGCCTCAGGATGACACTTACTCCCCGATTTGGGGCATTTTCTCCCAGAAATACCACTTCTCTCCCAACGGGATGGCCTTTTCCCTCTCTAGCATCTGTTTCCTCACCAATACCTGGCATTTTCTCCCAGAAACACCAGCTTTCTCACAGATACATCACCTTCCCCCCCCCACATCAGACCTCTTCTCCCAGAAATACCAGGACTCTGCTGAATATTTCCCATTTCCTCCGGAACATACAGCATTACACTCCGCAAGAGGACAGTTTCTTTCAGAAATGTGGCATTTTATCACAGATACACCATTTTTATGCCCAGTAGAGCTCCTTTTCTCCCAGAAATAGCACTGCTCTTAGGAAGAGCTCCCATTTTCTAACCAAAATGCTGCTTTACACTCCTCAAGATCACACTTATCCCCATCAAGATGGCAGTGTCACAGAAATACCAGCTTCTGCCCCCAAAATGGGACTTTGGCTCTCCAAAACAAGACATTTTCTCCCAGAAATACCAGGACTCTTAGAAATACCTCACGTTTCATCTCAAGAATACTGCTTTCCACTCCTCAAGATCACACTGACTCCCATCACAATGGCCTTTTCTCCCACATACACCAGCTTTCTCCCAAATACACGACATTTTCTCCCACATACACCCCTTTTCTCCCAAAGATGGGACATATTCTCCCAGAAATGCCAGCTTATTCTTTAAAAAACGGCCGCTTTTTCCCAAAATACCAGCTTTCTCACAAACACCTGTCATTTTCCAACCAAGTCTGCTACTATCTCCCAGAAACAGCCGGTTTCCGAGAAATACCTGACGTTTGCTCTCCCAAATACTACTTGACACTCCTCCAGAGGACATTGTCTCCCCTATTTACCACGTTGTCTCCCCAAGAGACCACTTGGCACACCAAAAAGACCACCACCGTTGCTCTCCAGTACAAGATCTTCTTTCCCACCGGTTCCCACTTTTCTCCCCCAGCTATGTCATTTCCTCCCAGAAATGCCACTTTTCCCTTGGAAATTTCACCTTCTCTTCCAAAAAGAGGAGATTTGCTCCCAGAAATACCCCTTCTCTTACAACTGCCACACGCTTTCTCCCCAAAAAGCCTCCACGACAATGCCAAATGGGACACTTGCAGCCAAGAAGAGGACACCTTCTCTCAGAAAGACCACTTTTCTCCCCAAGAGAGGAGATTTTCTCCCAATTGGATGACATTTGCTGTAAGAAAGACCTGTTTTCTTCCCTCAAGAGGACATTGTCTTTCCCACTGAGGACATTTTCTCCCAGAAGTGCCGCTACTCTGTGAAACACCTCCATTTCCTCCCAAATCTACTCCATGACACGCCTCAGGATGACACTTACTCCCCGATTTGGGGCATTTTCTCCCAGAAATACCACTTCTCTCCCAACGGGATGGCCTTTTCCCTCTCTAGCATCTGTTTCCTCACCAATACCTGGCATTTTCTCCCAGAAACACCAGCTTTCTCACAGATACATCACCTTCCCCCCCCCACATCAGACCTCTTCTCCCAGAAATACCAGGACTCTGCTGAATATTTCCCATTTCCTCCGGAACATACAGCATTACACTCCGCAAGAGGACAGTTTCTTTCAGAAATGTGGCATTTTATCACAGATACACCATTTTTATGCCCAGTAGAGCTCCTTTTCTCCCAGAAATAGCACTGCTCTTAGGAAGAGCTCCCATTTTCTAACCAAAATGCTGCTTTACACTCCTCAAGATCACACTTATCCCCATCAAGATGGCAGTGTCACAGAAATACCAGCTTCTGCCCCCAAAATGGGACTTTGGCTCTCCAAAACAAGACATTTTCTCCCAGAAATACCAGGACTCTTAGAAATACCTCACGTTTCATCTCAAGAATACTGCTTTCCACTCCTCAAGATCACACTGACTCCCATCACAATGGCCTTTTCTCCCACATACACCAGCTTTCTCCCAAATACACGACATTTTCTCCCACATACACCCCTTTTCTCCCAAAGATGGGACATATTCTCCCAGAAATGCCAGCTTATTCTTTAAAAAACGGCCGCTTTTTCCCAAAATACCAGCTTTCTCACAAACACCTGTCATTTTCCAACCAAGTCTGCTACTATCTCCCAGAAACAGCCGGTTTCCGAGAAATACCTGACGTTTGCTCTCCCAAATACTACTTGACACTCCTCCAGAGGACATTGTCTCCCCTATTTACCACGTTGTCTCCCCAAGAGACCACTTGGCACACCAAAAAGACCACCGTTGCTCTCCAGTACAAGATCTTCTTTCCCACCGGTTCCCACTTTTCTCCCCCAGCTATGTCATTTCCTCCCAGAAATGCCACTTTTCCCTTGGAAATTTCACCTTCTCTTCCAAAAAGAGGAGATTTGCTCCCAGAAATACCCCTTCTCTTACAACTGCCACACGCTTTCTCCCCAAAAAGCCTCCATGACAATGCCAAATGGGACACTTGCAGCCAAGAAGAGGACACCTTCTCTCAGAAAGACCACTTTTCTCCCCCAGAGAGGAGATTTTCTCCCAATTGGATGACATTTGCTGTAAGAAAGACCTGTTTTCTTCCCTCAAGAGGACATTGTCTTTCCCACTGAGGACATTTTCTCCCAGAAGTGCCGCTACTCTGTGAAACACCTCCATTTCCTCCCAAATCTACTCCATGACACGCCTCAGGATGACACTTACTCCCCGATTTGGGGCATTTTCTCCCAGAAATACCACTTCTCTCCCAACGGGATGGCCTTTTCCCTCTCTAGCATCTGTTTCCTCACCAATACCTGGCATTTTCTCCCAGAAACACCAGCTTTCTCACAGATACATCACCTTCCCCCCCCCACATCAGACCTCTTCTCCCAGAAATACCAGGACTCTGCTGAATATTTCCCATTTCCTCCGGAACATACAGCATTACACTCCGCAAGAGGACAGTTTCTTTCAGAAATGTGGCATTTTATCACAGATACACCATTTTTATGCCCAGTAGAGCTCCTTTTCTCCCAGAAATAGCACTGCTCTTAGGAAGAGCTCCCATTTTCTAACCAAAATGCTGCTTTACACTCCTCAAGATCACACTTACCCCCATCAAGATGGCAGTGTCACAGAAATACCAGCTTCTGCCCCCAAAATGGGACTTTGGCTCTCCAAAACAAGACATTTTCTCCCAGAAATACCAGGACTCTTAGAAATACCTCACGTTTCATCTCAAGAATACTGCTTTCCACTCCTCAAGATCACACTGACTCCCATCACAATGGCCTTTTCTCCCACATACACCAGCTTTCTCCCAAATACACGACATTTTCTCCCACATACACCCCTTTTCTCCCAAAGATGGGACATATTCTCCCAGAAATGCCAGCTTATTCTTTAAAAAACGGCCGCTTTTTCCCAAAATACCAGCTTTCTCACAAACACCTGTCATTTTCCAACCAAGTCTGCTACTATCTCCCAGAAACAGCCGGTTTCCGAGAAATACCTGACGTTTGCTCTCCCAAATACTACTTGACACTCCTCCAGAGGACATTGTCTCCCCTATTTACCACGTTGTCTCCCCAAGAGACCACTTGGCACACCAAAAAGACCACCGTTGCTCTCCAGTACAAGATCTTCTTTCCCACCGGTTCCCACTTTTCTCCCCCAGCTATGTCATTTCCTCCCAGAAATGCCACTTTTCCCTTGGAAATTTCACCTTCTCTTCCAAAAAGAGGAGATTTGCTCCCAGAAATACCCCTTCTCTTACAACTGCCACACGCTTTCTCCCCAAAAAGCCTCCATGACAATGCCAAATGGGACACTTGCAGCCAAGAAGAGGACACCTTCTCTCAGAAAGACCACTTTTCTCCCCAAGAGAGGAGATTTTCTCCCAATTGGATGACATTTGCTGTAAGAAAGACCTGTTTTCTTCCCTCAAGAGGACATTGTCTTTCCCACTGAGGACATTTTCTCCCAGAAGTGCCGCTACTCTGTGAAACACCTCCATTTCCTCCCAAATCTACTCCATGACACGCCTCAGGATGACACTTACTCCCCGATTTGGGGCATTTTCTCCCAGAAATACCACTTCTCTCCCAACGGGATGGCCTTTTCCCTCTCTAGCATCTGTTTCCTCACCAATACCTGGCATTTTCTCCCAGAAACACCAGCTTTCTCACAGATACATCACCTTCCCCCCCCCACATCAGACCTCTTCTCCCAGAAATACCAGGACTCTGCTGAATATTTCCCATTTCCTCCGGAACATACAGCATTACACTCCGCAAGAGGACAGTTTCTTTCAGAAATGTGGCATTTTATCACAGATACACCATTCTTATGCCCAGTAGAGCTCCTTTTCTCCCAGAAATAGCACTGCTCTTAGGAAGAGCTCCCATTTTCTAACCAAAATGCTGCTTTACACTCCTCAAGATCACACTTACCCCCATCAAGATGGCAGTGTCACAGAAATACCAGCTTCTGCCCCCAAAATGGGACTTTGGCTCTCCAAAACAAGACATTTTCTCCCAGAAATACCAGGACTCTTAGAAATACCTCACGTTTCATCTCAAGAATACTGCTTTCCACTCCTCAAGATCACACTGACTCCCATCACAATGGCCTTTTCTCCCACATACACCAGCTTTCTCCCAAATACACGACATTTTCTCCCACATACACCCGTTTTCTCCCAAAGATGGGACATATTCTCCCAGAAATGCCAGCTTATTCTTTAAAAAACGGCCGCTTTTTCCCAAAATACCAGCTTTCTCACAAACACCTGTCATTTTCCAACCAAGTCTGCTACTATCTCCCAGAAACAGCCGGTTTCCGAGAAATACCTGACGTTTGCTCTCCCAAATACTACTTGACACTCCTCCAGAGGACATTGTCTCCCCTATTTACCACGTTGTCTCCCCAAGAGACCACTTGGCACACCAAAAAGACCACCACCGTTGCTCTCCAGTACAAGATCTTCTTTCCCACCGGTTCCCACTTTTCTCCCCCAGCTATGTCATTTCCTCCCAGAAATGCCACTTTTCCCTTGGAAATTTCACCTTCTCTTCCAAAAAGAGGAGATTTGCTCCCAGAAATACCCCTTCTCTTACAACTGCCACACGCTTTCTCCCCAAAAAGCCTCCACGACAATGCCAAATGGGACACTTGCAGCCAAGAAGAGGACACCTTCTCTCAGAAAGACCACTTTTCTCCCCAAGAGAGGAGATTTTCTCCCAATTGGATGACATTTGCTGTAAGAAAGACCTGTTTTCTTCCCTCAAGAGGACATTGTCTTTCCCACTGAGGACATTTTCTCCCAGAAGTGCCGCTACTCTGTGAAACACCTCCATTTCCTCCCAAATCTACTCCATGACACGCCTCAGGATGACACTTACTCCCCGATTTGGGGCATTTTCTCCCAGAAATACCACTTCTCTCCCAACGGGATGGCCTTTTCCCTCTCTAGCATCTGTTTCCTCACCAATACCTGGCATTTTCTCCCAGAAACACCAGCTTTCTCACAGATACATCACCTTCCCCCCCCCACATCAGACCTCTTCTCCCAGAAATACCAGGACTCTGCTGAATATTTCCCATTTCCTCCGGAACATACAGCATTACACTCCGCAAGAGGACAGTTTCTTTCAGAAATGTGGCATTTTATCACAGATACACCATTTTTATGCCCAGTAGAGCTCCTTTTCTCCCAGAAATAGCACTGCTCTTAGGAAGAGCTCCCATTTTCTAACCAAAATGCTGCTTTACACTCCTCAAGATCACACTTATCCCCATCAAGATGGCAGTGTCACAGAAATACCAGCTTCTGCCCCCAAAATGGGACTTTGGCTCTCCAAAACAAGACATTTTCTCCCAGAAATACCAGGACTCTTAGAAATACCTCACGTTTCATCTCAAGAATACTGCTTTCCACTCCTCAAGATCACACTGACTCCCATCACAATGGCCTTTTCTCCCACATACACCAGCTTTCTCCCAAATACACGACATTTTCTCCCACATACACCCCTTTTCTCCCAAAGATGGGACATATTCTCCCAGAAATGCCAGCTTATTCTTTAAAAAACGGCCGCTTTTTCCCAAAATACCAGCTTTCTCACAAACACCTGTCATTTTCCAACCAAGTCTGCTACTATCTCCCAGAAACAGCCGGTTTCCGAGAAATACCTGACGTTTGCTCTCCCAAATACTACTTGACACTCCTCCAGAGGACATTGTCTCCCCTATTTACCACGTTGTCTCTCCAAGAGACCACTTGGCACACCAAAAAGACCACCGTTGCTCTCCAGTACAAGATCTTCTTTCCCACCGGTTCCCACTTTTCTCCCCCAGCTATGTCATTTCCTCCCAGAAATGCCACTTTTCCCTTGGAAATTTCACCTTCTCTTCCAAAAAGAGGAGATTTGCTCCCAGAAATACCCCTTCTCTTACAACTGCCACACGCTTTCTCCCCAAAAAGCCTCCACGACAATGCCAAATGGGACACTTGCAGCCAAGAAGAGGACACCTTCTCTCAGAAAGACCACTTTTCTCCCCAAGAGAGGAGATTTTCTCCCAATTGGATGACATTTGCTGTAAGAAAGACCTGTTTTCTTCCCTCAAGAGGACATTGTCTTTCCCACTGAGGACATTTTCTCCCAGAAGTGCCGCTACTCTGTGAAACACCTCCATTTCCTCCCAAATCTACTCCATGACACGCCTCAGGATGACACTTACTCCCCGATTTGGGGCATTTTCTCCCAGAAATACCACTTCTCTCCCAACGGGATGGCCTTTTCCCTCTCTAGCATCTGTTTCCTCACCAATACCTGGCATTTTCTCCCAGAAACACCAGCTTTCTCACAGATACATCACCTTCCCCCCCCCACATCAGACCTCTTCTCCCAGAAATACCAGGACTCTGCTGAATATTTCCCATTTCCTCCGGAACATACAGCATTACACTCCGCAAGAGGACAGTTTCTTTCAGAAATGTGGCATTTTATCACAGATACACCATTTTTATGCCCAGTAGAGCTCCTTTTCTCCCAGAAATAGCACTGCTCTTAGGAAGAGCTCCCATTTTCTAACCAAAATGCTGCTTTACACTCCTCAAGATCACACTTATCCCCATCAAGATGGCAGTGTCACAGAAATACCAGCTTCTGCCCCCAAAATGGGACTTTGGCTCTCCAAAACAAGACATTTTCTCCCAGAAATACCAGGACTCTTAGAAATACCTCACGTTTCATCTCAAGAATACTGCTTTCCACTCCTCAAGATCACACTGACTCCCATCACAATGGCCTTTTCTCCCACATACACCAGCTTTCTCCCAAATACACGACATTTTCTCCCACATACACCCCTTTTCTCCCAAAGATGGGACATATTCTCCCAGAAATGCCAGCTTATTCTTTAAAAAACGGCCGCTTTTTCCCAAAATACCAGCTTTCTCACAAACACCTGTCATTTTCCAACCAAGTCTGCTACTATCTCCCAGAAACAGCCGGTTTCCGAGAAATACCTGACGTTTGCTCTCCCAAATACTACTTGACACTCCTCCAGAGGACATTGTCTCCCCTATTTACCACGTTGTCTCCCCAAGAGACCACTTGGCACACCAAAAAGACCACCGTTGCTCTCCAGTACAAGATCTTCTTTCCCACCGGTTCCCACTTTTCTCCCCCAGCTATGTCATTTCCTCCCAGAAATGCCACTTTTCCCTTGGAAATTTCACCTTCTCTTCCAAAAAGAGGAGATTTGCTCCCAGAAATACCCCTTCTCTTACAACTGCCACACGCTTTCTCCCCAAAAAGCCTCCACGACAATGCCAAATGGGACACTTGCAGCCAAGAAGAGGACACCTTCTCTCAGAAAGACCACTTTTCTCCCCAAGAGAGGAGATTTTCTCCCAATTGGATGACATTTGCTGTAAGAAAGACCTGTTTTCTTCCCTCAAGAGGACATTGTCTTTCCCACTGAGGACATTTTCTCCCAGAAGTGCCGCTACTCTGTGAAACACCTCCATTTCCTCCCAAATCTACTCCATGACACGCCTCAGGATGACACTTACTCCCCGATTTGGGGCATTTTCTCCCAGAAATACCACTTCTCTCCCAAAGGGATGGCCTTTTCCCTCTCTAGCATCTGTTTCCTCACCAATACCTGGCATTTTCTCCCAGAAACACCAGCTTTCTCACAGATACATCACCTTCCCCCCCCCACATCAGACCTCTTCTCCCAGAAATACCAGGACTCTGCTGAATATTTCCCATTTCCTCCGGAACATACAGCATTACACTCCGCAAGAGGACAGTTTCTTTCAGAAATGTGGCATTTTATCACAGATACACCATTTTTATGCCCAGTAGAGCTCCTTTTCTCCCAGAAATAGCACTGCTCTTAGGAAGAGCTCCCATTTTCTAACCAAAATGCTGCTTTACACTCCTCAAGATCACGCTTACCCCCATCAAGATGGCAGTGTCACAGAAATACCAGCTTCTGCCCCCAAAATGGGACTTTGGCTCTCCAAAACAAGACATTTTCTCCCAGAAATACCAGGACTCTTAGAAATACCTCACGTTTCATCTCAAGAATACTGCTTTCCACTCCTCAAGATCACACTGACTCCCATCACAATGGCCTTTTCTCCCACATACACCAGCTTTCTCCCAAATACACGACATTTTCTCCCACATACACCCCTTTTCTCCCAAAGATGGGACATATTCTCCCAGAAATGCCAGCTTATTCTTTAAAAAACGGCCGCTTTTTCCCAAAATACCAGCTTTCTCACAAACACCTGTCATTTTCCAACCAAGTCTGCTACTATCTCCCAGAAACAGCCGGTTTCCGAGAAATACCTGACGTTTGCTCTCCCAAATACTACTTGACACTCCTCCAGAGGACATTGTCTCCCCTATTTACCACGTTGTCTCCCCAAGAGACCACTTGGCACACCAAAAAGACCACCACCGTTGCTCTCCAGTACAAGATCTTCTTTCCCACCGGTTCCCACTTTTCTCCCCCAGCTATGTCATTTCCTCCCAGAAATGCCACTTTTCCCTTGGAAATTTCACCTTCTCTTCCAAAAAGAGGAGATTTGCTCCCAGAAATACCCCTTCTCTTACAACTGCCACACGCTTTCTCCCCAAAAAGCCTCCACGACAATGCCAAATGGGACACTTGCAGCCAAGAAGAGGACACCTTCTCTCAGAAAGACCACTTTTCTCCCCAAGAGAGGAGATTTTCTCCCAATTGGATGACATTTGCTGTAAGAAAGACCTGTTTTCTTCCCTCAAGAGGACATTGTCTTTCCCACTGAGGACATTTTCTCCCAGAAGTGCCGCTACTCTGTGAAACACCTCCATTTCCTCCCAAATCTACTCCATGACACGCCTCAGGATGACACTTACTCCCCGATTTGGGGCATTTTCTCCCAGAAATACCACTTCTCTCCCAAAGGGATGGCCTTTTCCCTCTCTAGCATCTGTTTCCTCACCAATACCTGGCATTTTCTCCCAGAAACACCAGCTTTCTCACAGATACATCACCTTCCCCCCCCCACATCAGACCTCTTCTCCCAGAAATACCAGGACTCTGCTGAATATTTCCCATTTCCTCCGGAACATACAGCATTACACTCCGCAAGAGGACAGTTTCTTTCAGAAATGTGGCATTTTATCACAGATACACCATTTTTATGCCCAGTAGAGCTCCTTTTCTCCCAGAAATAGCACTGCTCTTAGGAAGAGCTCCCATTTTCTAACCAAAATGCTGCTTTACACTCCTCAAGATCACGCTTACCCCCATCAAGATGGCAGTGTCACAGAAATACCAGCTTCTGCCCCCAAAATGGGACTTTGGCTCTCCAAAACAAGACATTTTCTCCCAGAAATACCAGGACTCTTAGAAATACCTCACGTTTCATCTCAAGAATACTGCTTTCCACTCCTCAAGATCACACTGACTCCCATCACAATGGCCTTTTCTCCCACATACACCAGCTTTCTCCCAAATACACGACATTTTCTCCCACATACACCCGTTTTCTCCCAAAGATGGGACATATTCTCCCAGAAATGCCAGCTTATTCTTTAAAAAACGGCCGCTTTTTCCCAAAATACCAGCTTTCTCACAAACACCTGTCATTTTCCAACCAAGTCTGCTACTATCTCCCAGAAACAGCCGGTTTCCGAGAAATACCTGACGTTTGCTCTCCCAAATACTACTTGACACTCCTCCAGAGGACATTGTCTCCCCTATTTACCACGTTGTCTCTCCAAGAGACCACTTGGCACACCAAAAAGACCACCGTTGCTCTCCAGTACAAGATCTTCTTTCCCACCGGTTCCCACTTTTCTCCCCCAGCTATGTCATTTCCTCCCAGAAATGCCACTTTTCCCTTGGAAATTTCACCTTCTCTTCCAAAAAGAGGAGATTTGCTCCCAGAAATACCCCTTCTCTTACAACTGCCACACGCTTTCTCCCCAAAAAGCCTCCACGACAATGCCAAATGGGACACTTGCAGCCAAGAAGAGGACACCTTCTCTCAGAAAGACCACTTTTCTCCCCAAGAGAGGAGATTTTCTCCCAATTGGATGACATTTGCTGTAAGAAAGACCTGTTTTCTTCCCTCAAGAGGACATTGTCTTTCCCACTGAGGACATTTTCTCCCAGAAGTGCCGCTACTCTGTGAAACACCTCCATTTCCTCCCAAATCTACTCCATGACACGCCTCAGGATGACACTTACTCCCCGATTTGGGGCATTTTCTCCCAGAAATACCACTTCTCTCCCAAAGGGATGGCCTTTTCCCTCTCTAGCATCTGTTTCCTCACCAATACCTGGCATTTTCTCCCAGAAACACCAGCTTTCTCACAGATACATCACCTTCCCCCCCCCACATCAGACCTCTTCTCCCAGAAATACCAGGACTCTGCTGAATATTTCCCATTTCCTCCGGAACATACAGCATTACACTCCGCAAGAGGACAGTTTCTTTCAGAAATGTGGCATTTTATCACAGATACACCATTTTTATGCCCAGTAGAGCTCCTTTTCTCCCAGAAATAGCACTGCTCTTAGGAAGAGCTCCCATTTTCTAACCAAAATGCTGCTTTACACTCCTCAAGATCACACTTATCCCCATCAAGATGGCAGTGTCACAGAAATACCAGCTTCTGCCCCCAAAATGGGACTTTGGCTCTCCAAAACAAGACATTTTCTCCCAGAAATACCAGGACTCTTAGAAATACCTCACGTTTCATCTCAAGAATACTGCTTTCCACTCCTCAAGATCACACTGACTCCCATCACAATGGCCTTTTCTCCCACATACACCAGCTTTCTCCCAAATACACGACATTTTCTCCCACATACACCCCTTTTCTCCCAAAGATGGGACATATTCTCCCAGAAATGCCAGCTTATTCTTTAAAAAACGGCCGCTTTTTCCCAAAATACCAGCTTTCTCACAAACACCTGTCATTTTCCAACCAAGTCTGCTACTATCTCCCAGAAACAGCCGGTTTCCGAGAAATACCTGACGTTTGCTCTCCCAAATACTACTTGACACTCCTCCAGAGGACATTGTCTCCCCTATTTACCACGTTGTCTCCCCAAGAGACCACTTGGCACACCAAAAAGACCACCACCGTTGCTCTCCAGTACAAGATCTTCTTTCCCACCGGTTCCCACTTTTCTCCCCCAGCTATGTCATTTCCTCCCAGAAATGCCACTTTTCCCTTGGAAATTTCACCTTCTCTTCCAAAAAGAGGAGATTTGCTCCCAGAAATACCCCTTCTCTTACAACTGCCACACGCTTTCTCCCCAAAAAGCCTCCACGACAATGCCAAATGGGACACTTGCAGCCAAGAAGAGGACACCTTCTCTCAGAAAGACCACTTTTCTCCCCCAGAGAGGAGATTTTCTCCCAATTGGATGACATTTGCTGTAAGAAAGACCTGTTTTCTTCCCTCAAGAGGACATTGTCTTTCCCACTGAGGACATTTTCTCCCAGAAGTGCCGCTACTCTGTGAAACACCTCCATTTCCTCCCAAATCTACTCCATGACACGCCTCAGGATGACACTTACTCCCCGATTTGGGGCATTTTCTCCCAGAAATACCACTTCTCTCCCAAAGGGATGGCCTTTTCCCTCTCTAGCATCTGTTTCCTCACCAATACCTGGCATTTTCTCCCAGAAACACCAGCTTTCTCACAGATACATCACCTTCCCCCCCCCACATCAGACCTCTTCTCCCAGAAATACCAGGACTCTGCTGAATATTTCCCATTTCCTCCGGAACATACAGCATTACACTCCGCAAGAGGACAGTTTCTTTCAGAAATGTGGCATTTTATCACAGATACACCATTTTTATGCCCAGTAGAGCTCCTTTTCTCCCAGAAATAGCACTGCTCTTAGGAAGAGCTCCCATTTTCTAACCAAAATGCTGCTTTACACTCCTCAAGATCACGCTTACCCCCATCAAGATGGCAGTGTCACAGAAATACCAGCTTCTGCCCCCAAAATGGGACTTTGGCTCTCCAAAACAAGACATTTTCTCCCAGAAATACCAGGACTCTTAGAAATACCTCACGTTTCATCTCAAGAATACTGCTTTCCACTCCTCAAGATCACACTGACTCCCATCACAATGGCCTTTTCTCCCACATACACCAGCTTTCTCCCAAATACACGACATTTTCTCCCACATACACCCCTTTTCTCCCAAAGATGGGACATATTCTCCCAGAAATGCCAGCTTATTCTTTAAAAAACGGCCGCTTTTTCCCAAAATACCAGCTTTCTCACAAACACCTGTCATTTTCCAACCAAGTCTGCTACTATCTCCCAGAAACAGCCGGTTTCCGAGAAATACCTGACGTTTGCTCTCCCAAATACTACTTGACACTCCTCCAGAGGACATTGTCTCCCCTATTTACCACGTTGTCTCTCCAAGAGACCACTTGGCACACCAAAAAGACCACCGTTGCTCTCCAGTACAAGATCTTCTTTCCCACCGGTTCCCACTTTTCTCCCCCAGCTATGTCATTTCCTCCCAGAAATGCCACTTTTCCCTTGGAAATTTCACCTTCTCTTCCAAAAAGAGGAGATTTGCTCCCAGAAATACCCCTTCTCTTACAACTGCCACACGCTTTCTCCCCAAAAAGCCTCCACGACAATGCCAAATGGGACACTTGCAGCCAAGAAGAGGACACCTTCTCTCAGAAAGACCACTTTTCTCCCCCAGAGAGGAGATTTTCTCCCAATTGGATGACATTTGCTGTAAGAAAGACCTGTTTTCTTCCCTCAAGAGGACATTGTCTTTCCCACTGAGGACATTTTCTCCCAGAAGTGCCGCTACTCTGTGAAACACCTCCATTTCCTCCCAAATCTACTCCATGACACGCCTCAGGATGACACTTACTCCCCGATTTGGGGCATTTTCTCCCAGAAATACCACTTCTCTCCCAAAGGGATGGCCTTTTCCCTCTCTAGCATCTGTTTCCTCACCAATACCTGGCATTTTCTCCCAGAAACACCAGCTTTCTCACAGATACATCACCTTCCCCCCCCCACATCAGACCTCTTCTCCCAGAAATACCAGGACTCTGCTGAATATTTCCCATTTCCTCCGGAACATACAGCATTACACTCCGCAAGAGGACAGTTTCTTTCAGAAATGTGGCATTTTATCACAGATACACCATTTTTATGCCCAGTAGAGCTCCTTTTCTCCCAGAAATAGCACTGCTCTTAGGAAGAGCTCCCATTTTCTAACCAAAATGCTGCTTTACACTCCTCAAGATCACACTTATCCCCATCAAGATGGCAGTGTCACAGAAATACCAGCTTCTGCCCCCAAAATGGGACTTTGGCTCTCCAAAACAAGACATTTTCTCCCAGAAATACCAGGACTCTTAGAAATACCTCACGTTTCATCTCAAGAATACTGCTTTCCACTCCTCAAGATCACACTGACTCCCATCACAATGGCCTTTTCTCCCACATACACCAGCTTTCTCCCAAATACACGACATTTTCTCCCACATACACCCCTTTTCTCCCAAAGATGGGACATATTCTCCCAGAAATGCCAGCTTATTCTTTAAAAAACGGCCGCTTTTTCCCAAAATACCAGCTTTCTCACAAACACCTGTCATTTTCCAACCAAGTCTGCTACTATCTCCCAGAAACAGCCGGTTTCCGAGAAATACCTGACGTTTGCTCTCCCAAATACTACTTGACACTCCTCCAGAGGACATTGTCTCCCCTATTTACCACGTTGTCTCCCCAAGAGACCACTTGGCACACCAAAAAGACCACCACCGTTGCTCTCCAGTACAAGATCTTCTTTCCCACCGGTTCCCACTTTTCTCCCCCAGCTATGTCATTTCCTCCCAGAAATGCCACTTTTCCCTTGGAAATTTCACCTTCTCTTCCAAAAAGAGGAGATTTGCTCCCAGAAATACCCCTTCTCTTACAACTGCCACACGCTTTCTCCCCAAAAAGCCTCCACGACAATGCCAAATGGGACACTTGCAGCCAAGAAGAGGACACCTTCTCTCAGAAAGACCACTTTTCTCCCCAAGAGAGGAGATTTTCTCCCAATTGGATGACATTTGCTGTAAGAAAGACCTGTTTTCTTCCCTCAAGAGGACATTGTCTTTCCCACTGAGGACATTTTCTCCCAGAAGTGCCGCTACTCTGTGAAACACCTCCATTTCCTCCCAAATCTACTCCATGACACGCCTCAGGATGACACTTACTCCCCGATTTGGGGCATTTTCTCCCAGAAATACCACTTCTCTCCCAACGGGATGGCCTTTTCCCTCTCTAGCATCTGTTTCCTCACCAATACCTGGCATTTTCTCCCAGAAACACCAGCTTTCTCACAGATACATCACCTTCCCCCCCCCACATCAGACCTCTTCTCCCAGAAATACCAGGACTCTGCTGAATATTTCCCATTTCCTCCGGAACATACAGCATTACACTCCGCAAGAGGACAGTTTCTTTCAGAAATGTGGCATTTTATCACAGATACACCATTTTTATGCCCAGTAGAGCTCCTTTTCTCCCAGAAATAGCACTGCTCTTAGGAAGAGCTCCCATTTTCTAACCAAAATGCTGCTTTACACTCCTCAAGATCACACTTATCCCCATCAAGATGGCAGTGTCACAGAAATACCAGCTTCTGCCCCCAAAATGGGACTTTGGCTCTCCAAAACAAGACATTTTCTCCCAGAAATACCAGGACTCTTAGAAATACCTCACGTTTCATCTCAAGAATACTGCTTTCCACTCCTCAAGATCACACTGACTCCCATCACAATGGCCTTTTCTCCCACATACACCAGCTTTCTCCCAAATACACGACATTTTCTCCCACATACACCCCTTTTCTCCCAAAGATGGGACATATTCTCCCAGAAATGCCAGCTTATTCTTTAAAAAACGGCCGCTTTTTCCCAAAATACCAGCTTTCTCACAAACACCTGTCATTTTCCAACCAAGTCTGCTACTATCTCCCAGAAACAGCCGGTTTCCGAGAAATACCTGACGTTTGCTCTCCCAAATACTACTTGACACTCCTCCAGAGGACATTGTCTCCCCTATTTACCACGTTGTCTCCCCAAGAGACCACTTGGCACACCAAAAAGACCACCGTTGCTCTCCAGTACAAGATCTTCTTTCCCACCGGTTCCCACTTTTCTCCCCCAGCTATGTCATTTCCTCCCAGAAATGCCACTTTTCCCTTGGAAATTTCACCTTCTCTTCCAAAAAGAGGAGATTTGCTCCCAGAAATACCCCTTCTCTTACAACTGCCACACGCTTTCTCCCCAAAAAGCCTCCACGACAATGCCAAATGGGACACTTGCAGCCAAGAAGAGGACACCTTCTCTCAGAAAGACCACTTTTCTCCACAAGAGAGGAGATTTTCTCCCAATTGGATGACATTTGCTGTAAGAAAGACCTGTTTTCTTCCCTCAAGAGGACATTGTCTTTCCCACTGAGGACATTTTCTCCCAGAAGTGCCGCTACTCTGTGAAACACCTCCATTTCCTCCCAAATCTACTCCATGACACGCCTCAGGATGACACTTACTCCCCGATTTGGGGCATTTTCTCCCAGAAATACCACTTCTCTCCCAAAGGGATGGCCTTTTCCCTCTCTAGCATCTGTTTCCTCACCAATACCTGGCATTTTCTCCCAGAAACACCAGCTTTCTCACAGATACATCATCTTCCCCCCCCCACATCAGACCTCTTCTCCCAGAAATACCAGGACTCTGCTGAATATTTCCCATTTCCTCCGGAACATACAGCATTACACTCCGCAAGAGGACAGTTTCTTTCAGAAATGTGGCATTTTATCACAGATACACCATTTTTATGCCCAGTAGAGCTCCTTTTCTCCCAGAAATAGCACTGCTCTTAGGAAGAGCTCCCATTTTCTAACCAAAATGCTGCTTTACACTCCTCAAGATCACACTTATCCCCATCAAGATGGCAGTGTCACAGAAATACCAGCTTCTGCCCCCAAAATGGGACTTTGGCTCTCCAAAACAAGACATTTTCTCCCAGAAATACCAGGACTCTTAGAAATACCTCACGTTTCATCTCAAGAATACTGCTTTCCACTCCTCAAGATCACACTGACTCCCATCACAATGGCCTTTTCTCCCACATACACCAGCTTTCTCCCAAATACACGACATTTTCTCCCACATACACCCCTTTTCTCCCAAAGATGGGACATATTCTCCCAGAAATGCCAGCTTATTCTTTAAAAAACGGCCGCTTTTTCCCAAAATACCAGCTTTCTCACAAACACCTGTCATTTTCCAACCAAGTCTGCTACTATCTCCCAGAAACAGCCGGTTTCCGAGAAATACCTGACGTTTGCTCTCCCAAATACTACTTGACACTCCTCCAGAGGACATTGTCTCCCCTATTTACCACGTTGTCTCCCCAAGAGACCACTTGGCACACCAAAAAGACCACCATTGCTCTCCAGTACAAGATCTTCTTTCCCACCGGTTCCCACTTTTCTCCCCCAGCTATGTCATTTCCTCCCAGAAATGCCACTTTTCCCTTGGAAATTTCACCTTCTCTTCCAAAAAGAGGAGATTTGCTCCCAGAAATACCCCTTCTCTTACAACTGCCACACGCTTTCTCCCCAAAAAGCCTCCATGACAATGCCAAATGGGACACTTGCAGCCAAGAAGAGGACACCTTCTCTCAGAAAGACCACTTTTCTCCCCCAGAGAGGAGATTTTCTCCCAATTGGATGACATTTGCTGTAAGAAAGACCTGTTTTCTTCCCTCAAGAGGACATTGTCTTTCCCACTGAGGACATTTTCTCCCAGAAGTGCCGCTACTCTGTGAAACACCTCCATTTCCTCCCAAATCTACTCCATGACACGCCTCAGGATGACACTTACTCCCCGATTTGGGGCATTTTCTCCCAGAAATACCACTTCTCTCCCAAAGGGATGGCCTTTTCCCTCTCTAGCATCTGTTTCCTCACCAATACCTGGCATTTTCTCCCAGAAACACCAGCTTTCTCACAGATACATCACCTTCCCCCCCCCACATCAGACCTCTTCTCCCAGAAATACCAGGACTCTGCTGAATATTTCCCATTTCCTCCGGAACATACAGCATTACACTCCGCAAGAGGACAGTTTCTTTCAGAAATGTGGCATTTTATCACAGATACACCATTTTTATGCCCAGTAGAGCTCCTTTTCTCCCAGAAATAGCACTGCTCTTAGGAAGAGCTCCCATTTTCTAACCAAAATGCTGCTTTACACTCCTCAAGATCACACTTACCCCCATCAAGATGGCAGTGTCACAGAAATACCAGCTTCTGCCCCCAAAATGGGACTTTGGCTCTCCAAAACAAGACATTTTCTCCCAGAAATACCAGGACTCTTAGAAATACCTCACGTTTCATCTCAAGAATACTGCTTTCCACTCCTCAAGATCACACTGACTCCCATCACAATGGCCTTTTCTCCCACATACACCAGCTTTCTCCCAAATACACGACATTTTCTCCCACATACACCCGTTTTCTCCCAAAGATGGGACATATTCTCCCAGAAATGCCAGCTTATTCTTTAAAAAACGGCCGCTTTTTCCCAAAATACCAGCTTTCTCACAAACACCTGTCATTTTCCAACCAAGTCTGCTACTATCTCCCAGAAACAGCCGGTTTCCGAGAAATACCTGACGTTTGCTCTCCCAAATACTACTTGACACTCCTCCAGAGGACATTGTCTCCCCTATTTACCACGTTGTCTCCCCAAGAGACCACTTGGCACACCAAAAAGACCACCACCGTTGCTCTCCAGTACAAGATCTTCTTTCCCACCGGTTCCCACTTTTCTCCCCCAGCTATGTCATTTCCTCCCAGAAATGCCACTTTTCCCTTGGAAATTTCACCTTCTCTTCCAAAAAGAGGAGATTTGCTCCCAGAAATACCCCTTCTCTTACAACTGCCACACGCTTTCTCCCCAAAAAGCCTCCATGACAATGCCAAATGGGACACTTGCAGCCAAGAAGAGGACACCTTCTCTCAGAAAGACCACTTTTCTCCCCAAGAGAGGAGATTTTCTCCCAATTGGATGACATTTGCTGTAAGAAAGACCTGTTTTCTTCCCTCAAGAGGACATTGTCTTTCCCACTGAGGACATTTTCTCCCAGAAGTGCCGCTACTCTGTGAAACACCTCCATTTCCTCCCAAATCTACTCCATGACACGCCTCAGGATGACACTTACTCCCCGATTTGGGGCATTTTCTCCCAGAAATACCACTTCTCTCCCAAAGGGGAGAAACCACTTTTCTCCCTTATCCCTCTCTAGCATCTGTTTCCTCACCAATACCTGGCATTTTCTCCCAGAAACACCAGCTTTCTCACACATACATCACCTTCCCCCCCCCACATCTGATGTTCCCTCCCAGAAATATGGCATTTGATCACAGATATGCTCTTTCAAGGTAATACCAGGTTTCATAAAAATACCTCATAATTTCTCCATGAAGTTCGTTAGCAAGATGACACTTTCACCCTAAATAGGAGATTTTCTCTCAGAAATGCATGCTTCCCCCTCACAGAACGGCATCTTCTCCCCAAATTGGGACATTATCTCCCCGAAATACCACATTTCTCCAATCCAATGACATTATCTCTACGGAGAGTTTGCAGTTGCTGCCCGTTAAATCGCTTTTCTCCCCGAATACCACTTTCAGACTTCAACAGCGGTCTTGTCGGATGCCGAGAAAGGGCGACTTCAGCCGGATGCTGAAAACTCGGACGAGCGGCTTCTTCTGCGCACATCCCAAAGTTCTGACTTCTCCTTGTGTCCATGCATTCTGCACTACGCTTCTCTCTCATTCTTATGCCTTTCCGTTTATTCCTAGGGACATTTCGTTTTTCTCTGTTTTTCCGATGCTACACTTCAGCATTCTGTGACCAACAGTGTGGAAGGGAAAAGCCCCTCTAATAAGGCAGCTAGAAGTTCCAGGAGCGACACACGTTGTGCTTTCAGAGAGGACGTTACAGAAAGTCGAGAGATGTGGATTCTTTCCTGCGGAGAAAAAACCCCCTGTTTTCTGGAAATGCAGTATGCAGAATTCACACGTTCTTGGCATCACAGTTCCGTTATTTCGCTCACGCACGTCTAAAGCGGCTCTCGCGTTGAACCGCTTCGGAGAGTTTGCAATTGCTGGCCGTTAAATCGCGGTTCTCCCCGAATGCCGCTTTGTGCCTTCAGCAGCGGTCTCGTCTCTCTCGCATGCCGAGAAAGAGCGACTTCAGCCGGATGCTTTTCTCGGACGAGCGGCTTCTTCTGCGCACATCGCAAAGGAGCGGTTCTGTCTTCTCCTTGTGTCCATGCATTCTGCACTACGCTTCTCTCTCATTCTTAACCCTTTATTCCTAGGGACATTTCGTTTTTCTCTGTTTTTCCGATGCTACACTTCAGCATTCTGTGACGAACAGAGTGGAAGGGAAAAGCCCCTCTAATAAGGCAGCTGGAAGTCCCAGGAGAGACACACGTTGTGCTTTCAGAGAGGACGTTACAGAAAGTCGAGAGATGTGGATTCTTTCCTGCGGAGAAAAAAACCCCTGTTTTCAGGAAATGCAGTATTCTGAAATCGCACGTTCTCGCATAGCAATTTCGCTATTTCGCTCTCGTGGGTTGACAGCGCCACTCTCTGTTAACCGCTTCGGAGAGTTTGCAGTTGCTAGCCGAGAGATCGCGGTTCTCCCCGAATGCCGCTTTATGCCTTCAGCAGCGGTCTCGTCTCTCTCGCATGCCGAGAAAGAGCGACTTCAGCCGGATGCTTTTCTCGGACGAGCGGCTTCTTCTGCGCACATCGCAAAGGAGCGGTTCTTGTCTTCTCCTTGTGTCCATGCATTCTGCACTACGCTTCTCTCTCATTCTTATGCCTTTCCGTTTATTCCTAGGGACATTTCGTTTTTCTCTGTTTTTCCGATGCTACACTTCAGCATTCTGTGACGAACAGAGTGGAAGGGAAAAGCCCCTCTAATAAGGCAGCTAGAAGTTCCAGGAGCGACACACGTTGTGCTTTCAGAGAGGACGTTACAGAAAGTCGAGAGATGTGGATTCTTTCCTGCGGAGAAAAAACCCCCTGTTTTCTGGAAATGCAGTATGCAGAATTCACACGTTCTTGGCATCACAGTTCCGTTATTTCGCTCACGCACGTCTAAAGCGGCTCTCGCGTTGAACCGCTTCGGAGAGTTTGCAATTGCTGGCCGTTAAATCGCTTTTCTCCCCGAATGCCGCTTTGTGCCTTCAGCAGCGGTCTCGTCTCTCTCGCATGCCGAGAAAGAGCGACTTCAGCCGGATGCTTTTCTCGGACGAGCGGCTTCTTCTGCGCACATCGCAAAGGAGCGGTTCTGTCTTCTCCTTGTGTCCATGCATTCTGCACTACGCTTCTCTCTCATTCTTAACCCTTGATTCCTAGGGACATTTCGTTTTTCTCTGTTTTTCCGATGCTACACTTCAGCATTCTGTGACGAACAGAGTGGAAGGGAAAAGCCCCTCTAATAAGGCAGCTAGAAGTCCCAGGAGAGACACACGATGTGCTTTCAGAGAGGACGTTACAGAAAGTCGAGAGATGTGGATTCTTTCCTGCGGAGAAAAAACCCCCTGTTTTCTGGAAATGCAGTATTCTGAAATCGCACGTTCTCGCATAGCAATTTCGTAATTTCGCTCTCGTGGGTGGACAGCGCCACTCTCTGTTAACCGCTTCGGAGAGTTTGCAGTTGCTGGCCGTTAAATCGCTTCTCTCCCCGAATGCCGCTTTGTGCCTTCAGCAGCGGTCTCGTCTCTCTCGCATGCCGAGAAAGAGCGACTTCAGCCGGATGCTTTTCTCGGACGAGCGGCTTCTTCTGCGCACATCGCAAAGGAGCGGTTCTTGTCTTCTCCTTGTGTCCATGCATTCTGCACTACGCTTCTCTCTCATTCTTATGCCTTTCCGTTTATTCCTAGGGACATTTCGTTTTTCTCTGTTTTTCCGATGCTACACTTCAGCATTCTGTGACCAACAGTGTGGAAGGGAAAAGCCCCTCTAATAAGGCAGCTAGAAGTTCCAGGAGCGACACACGTTGTGCTTTCAGAGAGGACGTTACAGAAAGTCGAGAGATGTGGATTCTTTCCTGCGGAGAAAAAACCCCCTGTTTTCTGGAAATGCAGTATGCAGAATTCACACGTTCTTGGCATCACAGTTCCGTTATTTCGCTCACGCACGTCTAAAGCGGCTCTCGCGTTGAACCGCTTCGGAGAGTTTGCAGTTGCTGGCCGTTAAATCGCTTTTCTCCCCGAATGCCGCTTTGTGCCTTCAGCAGCGGTCTCGTCTCTGTCGCATGCGGAGAAAGAGCGACTTCAGCCGGATGCTTTTCTCGGACGAGCGGCTTCTTCTGCGCACATCGCAAAGGAGCGGTTCTTGTCTTCTCCTTGTGTCCATGCATTCTGCACTACGCTTCTCTCTCATTCTTATGCCTTTCCGTTTATTCCTAGGGACATTTCGTTTTTCTCTGTTTTTCCGATGCTACAATTCAGCATTCTGTGTCGAACAGAGTGGAAGGGAAAAGCCCCTCTAATAAGGCAGCTAGAAGTCCCAGGAGAGACACACGTTGTGCTTTCAGAGAGGACGTTACAGAAAGTCGAGAGATGTGGATTCTTTCCTGCGGAGAAAAAACCCCCTGTTTTCAGGAAATGCAGTATTCTGAAATCGCACGTTCTCGCATAGCAATTTCGCTATTTCGCTCTCGTGGGTGGACAGCGCCACTCTCTGTTAACCGCTTCGGAGAGTTTGCAGTTGCTGGCCGTTAAATCGCTTTTCTCCCCGAATGCCGCTTTGTGCCTTCAGCAGCGGTCTCGTCTCTGTCGCATGCGGAGAAAGAGCGACTTCAGCCGGATGCTTTTCTCGGACGAGCGGCTTCTTCTGCGCACATCGCAAAGGAGCGGTTCTGTCTTCTCCTTGTGTCCATGCATTCTGCACTACGCTTCTCTCTCATTCTTAACCCTTGATTCCTAGGGACATTTCGTTTTTCTCTGTTTTTCCGATGCTACACTTCAGCATTCTGTGACGAACAGAGTGGAAGGAAAAAGCCCCTCTAATAAGGCAGCTAGAAGTTCCAGGAGAGACACACGTTGTGCTTTCAGAGAGGACGTTACAGAAAGTCGAGAGCTGTGCATTCTTTCCTAAGGAGAAAAAAACCCCTGTTTTCAGGAAATGCAGTATTCTGAAATCGCACGTTCTCGCATAGCAATTTCGCTATTTCGCTCTCGTGGGTGGACAGCGCCACTCTCTGTTAACCGCTTCGGAGAGTTTGCAGTTGCTGGCCGTTAAATCGCTTCTCTCCCCGAATGCCGCTTTGTGCCTTCAGCAGCGGTCTCGTCTCTCTCGCATGCCGAGAAAGAGCGACTTCAGCCGGATGCTTTTCTCGGACGAGCGGCTTCTTCTGCGCACATCGCAAAGGAGCGGTTCTTGTCTTCTCCTTGTGTCCATGCATTCTGCACTACGCTTCTCTCTCATTCTTATGCCTTTCCGTTTATTCCTAGGGACATTTCGTTTTTCTCTGTTTTTCCGATGCTACACTTCAGCATTCTGTGACCAACAGTGTGGAAGGGAAAAGCCCCTCTAATAAGGCAGATAGAAGTTCCAGGAGCGACACACGTTGTGCTTTCAGAGAGGACGTTACAGAAAGTCGAGAGATGTGGATTCTTTCCTGCGGAGAAAAAACCCCCTGTTTTCTGGAAATGCAGTATGCAGAATTCACACGTTCTTGGCATCACAGTTCCGTTATTTCGCTCACGCACGTCTAAAGCGGCTCTCGCGTTGAACCGCTTCGGAGAGTTTGCAGTTGCTGGCCGTTAAATCGCTTTTCTCCCCGAATGCCGCTTTGTGCCTTCAGCAGCGGTCTCGTCTCTGTCGCATGCGGAGAAAGAGCGACTTCAGCCGGATGCTTTTCTCGGACGAGCGGCTTCTTCTGCGCACATCGCAAAGGAGCGGTTCTTGTCTTCTCCTTGTGTCCATGCATTCTGCACTACGCTTCTCTCTCATTCTTATGCCTTTCCGTTTATTCCTAGGGACATTTCGTTTTTCTCTGTTTTTCCGATGCTACACTTCAGCATTCTGTGTCGAACAGAGTGGAAGGGAAAAGCCCCTCTAATAAGGCAGCTAGAAGTCCCAGGAGAGACACACGTTGTGCTTTCAGAGAGGACGTTACAGAAAGTCGAGAGATGTGGATTCTTTCCTGCAAAGAAAAAACCCCCTGTTTTCAGGAAATGCAGTATTCTGAAATCGCACGTTCTCGCATAGCAATTTCGCTATTTCGCTCTCGTGGGTGGACAGCGCCACTCTCTGTTAACCGCTTCGGAGAGTTTGCAGTTGCTGCCCGTTAAATCGCTTTTCTCCCCGAATGCCGCTTTGTGCCTTCAGCAGCGGTCTCGTCTCTGTCGCATGCGGAGAAAGAGCGACTTCAGCCGGATGCTTTTCTCGGACGAGCGGCTTCTTCTGCGCACATCGCAAAGGAGCGGTTCTGTCTTCTCCTTGTGTCCATGCATTCTGCACTACGCTTCTCTCTCATTCTTAACCCTTGATTCCTAGGGACATTTCGTTTTTCTCTGTTTTTCCGATGCTACACTTCAGCATTCTGTGACGAACAGAGTGGAAGGAAAAAGCCCCTCTAATAAGGCAGCTAGAAGTCCCAGGAGAGACACACGTTGTGCTTTCAGAGAGGACGTTACAGAAAGTCGAGAGATGTGGATTCTTTCCTGCGGAGAAAAAAACCCCTGTTTTCAGGAAATGCAGTATTCTGAAATCGCACGTTCTCGCATAGCAATTTCGCTATTTCGCTCTCGTGGGTGGACAGCGCCACTCTCTGTTAACCGCTTCGGAGAGTTTGCAGTTGCTGGCCGTTAAATCGCTTCTCTCCCCGAATGCCGCTTTGTGCCTTCAGCAGCGGTCTCGTCTCTCTCGCATGCCGAGAAAGAGCGACTTCAGCCGGATGCTTTTCTCGGACGAGCGGCTTCTTCTGCGCACATCGCAAAGGAGCGGTTCTTGTCTTCTCCTTGTGTCCATGCATTCTGCACTACGCTTCTCTCTCATTCTTATGCCTTTCCGTTTATTCCTAGGGACATTTCGTTTTTCTCTGTTTTTCCGATGCTACACTTCAGCATTCTGTGACCAACAGTGTGGAAGGGAAAAGCCCCTCTAATAAGGCAGATAGAAGTTCCAGGAGCGACACACGTTGTGCTTTCAGAGAGGACGTTACAGAAAGTCGAGAGATGTGGATTCTTTCCTGCGGAGAAAAAACCCCCTGTTTTCTGGAAATGCAGTATGCAGAATTCACACGTTCTTGGCATCACAGTTCCGTTATTTCGCTCACGCACGTCTAAAGCGGCTCTCGCGTTGAACCGCTTCGGAGAGTTTGCAGTTGCTGGCCGTTAAATCGCTTTTCTCCCCGAATGCCGCTTTGTGCCTTCAGCAGCGGTCTCGTCTCTGTCGCATGCGGAGAAAGAGCGACTTCAGCCGGATGCTTTTCTCGGACGAGCGGCTTCTTCTGCGCACATCGCAAAGGAGCGGTTCTTGTCTTCTCCTTGTGTCCATGCATTCTGCACTACGCTTCTCTCTCATTCTTATGCCTTTCCGTTTATTCCTAGGGACATTTCGTTTTTCTCTGTTTTTCCGATGCTACACTTCAGCATTCTGTGTCGAACAGAGTGGAAGGGAAAAGCCCCTCTAATAAGGCAGCTAGAAGTCCCAGGAGAGACACACGTTGTGCTTTCAGAGAGGACGTTACAGAAAGTCGAGAGATGTGGATTCTTTCCTGCGGAGAAAAAACCCCCTGTTTTCAGGAAATGCAGTATTCTGAAATCGCACGTTCTCGCATAGCAATTTCGCTATTTCGCTCTCGTGGGTGGACAGCGCCACTCTCTGTTAACCGCTTCGGAGAGTTTGCAGTTGCTGGCCGTTAAATCGCTTTTCTCCCCGAATGCCGCTTTGTGCCTTCAGCAGCGGTCTCGTCTCTGTCGCATGCGGAGAAAGAGCGACTTCAGCCGGATGCTTTTCTCGGACGAGCGGCTTCTTCTGCGCACATCGCAAAGGAGCGGTTCTGTCTTCTCCTTGTGTCCATGCATTCTGCACTACGCTTCTCTCTCATTCTTAACCCTTGATTCCTAGGGACATTTCGTTTTTCTCTGTTTTTCCGATGCTACACTTCAGCATTCTGTGACGAACAGAGTGGAAGGGAAAAGCCCCTCTAATAAGGCAGCTAGAAGTTCCAGGAGAGACACACGTTGTGCTTTCAGAGAGGACGTTACAGAAAGTCGAGAGCTGTGCATTCTTTCCTAAGGAGAAAAAACCCCCTGTTTTCAGGAAATGCAGTATTCTGAAATCGCACGTTCTCGGCATAGCAATTTCGCTATTTCGCTCTCGTGGGTGGACAGCGCCACTCTCTGTTAACCGCTTCGGAGAGTTTGCAGTTGCTGGCCGTTAAATCGCTTCTCTCCCCGAATGCCGCTTTGTGCCTTCAGCAGCGGTCTCGTCTCTCTCGCATGCCGAGAAAGAGCGACTTCAGCCGGATGCTTTTCTCGGACGAGCGGCTTCTTCTGCGCACATCGCAAAGGAGCGGTTCTTGTCTTCTCCTTGTGTCCATGCATTCTGCACTACGCTTCTCTCTCATTCTTATGCCTTTCCGTTTATTCCTAGGGACATTTCGTTTTTCTCTGTTTTTCCGATGCTACACTTCAGCATTCTGTGACCAACAGTGTGGAAGGGAAAAGCCCCTCTAATAAGGCAGATAGAAGTTCCAGGAGCGACACACGTTGTGCTTTCAGAGAGGACGTTACAGAAAGTCGAGAGATGTGGATTCTTTCCTGCGGAGAAAAAACCCCCTGTTTTCTGGAAATGCAGTATGCAGAATTCACACGTTCTTGGCATCACAGTTCCGTTATTTCGCTCACGCACGTCTAAAGCGGCTCTCGCGTTGAACCGCTTCGGAGAGTTTGCAATTGCTGCCCGTTAAATCGCGGTTCTCCCCGAATGCCGCTTTGTGCCTTCAGCAGCGGTCTCGTCTCTCTCGCATGCCGAGAAAGAGCGACTTCAGCCGGATGCTTTTCTCGGACGAGCGGCTTCTTCTGCGCACATCGCAAAGGAGCGGTTCTGTCTTCTCCTTGTGTCCATGCATTCTGCACTACGCTTCTCTCTCATTCTTAACCCTTGATTCCTAGGGACATTTCGTTTTTCTCTGTTTTTCCGATGCTACACTTCAGCATTCTGTGACGAACAGAGTGGAAGGGAAAAGCCCCTCTAATAAGGCAGCTAGAAGTCCCAGGAGAGACACACGTTGTGCTTTCAGAGAGGACGTTACAGAAAGTCGAGAGATGTGGATTCTTTCCTGCGGAGAAAAAAACCCCTGTTTTCAGGAAATGCAGTATTCTGAAATCGCACGTTCTCGCATAGCAATTTCGCTATTTCGCTCTCGTGGGTTGACAGCGCCACTCTCTGTTAACCGCTTCGGAGAGTTTGCAGTTGCTAGCCGAGAGATCGCGGTTCTCCCCGAATGCCGCTTTGTGCCTTCAGCAGCGGTCTCGTCTCTCTCGCATGCCGAGAAAGAGCGACTTCAGCCGGATGCTTTTCTCGGACGAGCGGCTTCTTCTGCGCACATCGCAAAGGAGCGGTTCTTGTCTTCTCCTTGTGTCCATGCATTCTGCACTACGCTTCTCTCTCATTCTTATGCCTTTCCGTTTATTCCTAGGGACATTTCGTTTTTCTCTGTTTTTCCGATGCTACACTTCAGCATTCTGTGACCAACAGTGTGGAAGGGAAAAGCCCCTCTAATAAGGCAGCTAGAAGTTCCAGGAGCGACACACGTTGTGCTTTCAGAGAGGACGTTACAGAAAGTCGAGAGATGTGGACTCTTTCCTGCGGAAAAAAAAAAACCCTGTTTTCATTCAATGCAGTATGCAGAATTCACACGTTCTTGGCATCACAGTTCCGTTATTTCGCTCACGCACGTCTAAAGCGAGACTCTGTTAACCGCTTCGGAGAGTTTGCAGTTGCTGGCCGTTAAATCGCTTTTCTCCCCGAATGCCGCTTTGTGCCTTCAGCAGCGGTCTCGTCTCTGTCGCATGCGGAGAAAGAGCGACTTCAGCCGGATGCTTTTCTCGGACGAGCGGCTTCTTCTGCGCACATCGCAAAGGAGCGGTTCTGTCTTCTCCTTGTGTCCATGCATTCTGCACTACGCTTCTCTCTCATTCTTAACCCTTGATTCCTAGGGACATTTCGTTTTTCTCTGTTTTTCCGATGCTACACTTCAGCATTCTGTGACGAACAGAGTGGAAGGAAAAAGCCCCTCTAATAAGGCAGCTAGAAGTTCCAGGAGAGACACACGTTGTGCTTTCAGAGAGGACGTTACAGAAAGTCGAGAGATGTGGATTCTTTCCTGCGGAGAAAAAACCCCCTGTTTTCAGGAAATGCAGTATTCTGAAATCGCACGTTCTCGCATAGCAATTTCGCTATTTCGCTCTCGTGGGTGGACAGCGCCACTCTCTGTTAACCGCTTCGGAGAGTTTGCAGTTGCTGGCCGTTAAATCGCTTCTCTCCCCGAATGCCGCTTTGTGCCTTCAGCAGCGGTCTCGTCTCTCTCGCATGCCGAGAAAGAGCGACTTCAGCCGGATGCTTTTCTCGGACGAGCGGCTTCTTCTGCGCACATCGCAAAGGAGCGGTTCTTGTCTTCTCCTTGTGTCCATGCATTCTGCACTACGCTTCTCTCTCATTCTTATGCCTTTCCGTTTATTCCTAGGGACATTTCGTTTTTCTCTGTTTTTCCGATGCTACACTTCAGCATTCTGTGACCAACAGTGTGGAAGGGAAAAGCCCCTCTAATAAGGCAGATAGAAGTTCCAGGAGCGACACACGTTGTGCTTTCAGAGAGGACGTTACAGAAAGTCGAGAGATGTGGATTCTTTCCTGCGGAGAAAAAACCCCCTGTTTTCTGGAAATGCAGTATGCAGAATTCACACGTTCTTGGCATCACAGTTCCGTTATTTCGCTCACGCACGTCTAAAGCGGCTCTCGCGTTGAACCGCTTCGGAGAGTTTGCAATTGCTGGCCGTTAAATCGCGGTTCTCCCCGAATGCCGCTTTGTGCCTTCAGCAGCGGTCTCGTCTCTCTCGCATGCGGAGAAAGAGCGACTTCAGCCGGATGCTTTTCTCGGACGAGCGGCTTCTTCTGCGCACATCGCAAAGGAGCGGTTCTGTCTTCTCCTTGTGTCCATGCATTCTGCACTACGCTTCTCTCTCATTCTTAACCCTTGATTCCTAGGGACATTTCGTTTTTCTCTGTTTTTCCGATGCTACACTTCAGCATTCTGTGACGAACAGTGTGGAAGGGAAAAGCCCCTCTAATAAGGCAGCTAGAAGTCCCAGGAGAGACACACGTTGTGCTTTCAGAGAGGACGTTACAGAAAGTCGAGAGATGTGGATTCTTTCCTGCGGAGAAAAAACCCCCTGTTTTCAGGAAATGCAGTATTCTGAAATCGCACGTTCTCGGCATAGCAATTTCGCTATTTCGCTCTCGTGGGTGGACAGCGCCACTCTCTGTTAACCGCTTCGGAGAGTTTGCAGTTGCTGGCCGTTAAATCGCTTCTCTCCCCGAATGCCGCTTTGTGCCTTCAGCAGCGGTCTCGTCTCTCTCGCATGCCGAGAAAGAGCGACTTCAGCCGGATGCTTTTCTCGGACGAGCGGCTTCTTCTGCGCACATCGCAAAGGAGCGGTTCTGTCTTCTCCTTGTGTCCATGCATTCTGCACTACGCTTCTCTCTCATTCTTAACCCTTGATTCCTAGGGACATTTCGTTTTTCTCTGTTTTTCCGATGCTACACTTCAGCATTCTGTGACGAACAGAGTGGAAGGGAAAAGCCCCTCTAATAAGGCAGCTAGAAGTCCCAGGAGAGACACACGTTGTGCTTTCAGAGAGGACGTTACAGAAAGTCGAGAGATGTGGATTCTTTCCTGCGGAGAAAAAACCCCCTGTTTTCAGGAAATGCAGTATTCTGAAATCGCACGTTCTCGCATAGCAATTTCGCTATTTCGCTCTCGTGGGTTGACAGCGCCACTCTCTGTTAACCGCTTCGGAGAGTTTGCAGTTGCTAGCCGAGAGATCGCGGTTCTCCCCGAATGCCGCTTTGTGCCTTCAGCAGCGGTCTCGTCTCTCTCGCATGCCGAGAAAGAGCGACTTCAGCCGGATGCTTTTCTCGGACGAGCGGCTTCTTCTGCGCACATCGCAAAGGAGCGGTTCTTGTCTTCTCCTTGTGTCCATGCATTCTGCACTACGCTTCTCTCTCATTCTTATGCCTTTCCGTTTATTCCTAGGGACATTTCGTTTTTCTCTGTTTTTCCGATGCTACACTTCAGCATTCTGTGACCAACAGTGTGGAAGGGAAAAGCCCCTCTAATAAGGCAGATAGAAGTTCCAGGAGCGACACACGTTGTGCTTTCAGAGAGGACGTTACAGAAAGTCGAGAGATGTGGATTCTTTCCTGCGGAGAAAAAACCCCCTGTTTTCTGGAAATGCAGTATGCAGAATTCACACGTTCTTGGCATCACAGTTCCGTTATTTCGCTCACGCACGTCTAAAGCGGCTCTCGCGTTGAACCGCTTCGGAGAGTTTGCAATTGCTGGCCGTTAAATCGCGGTTCTCCCCGAATGCCGCTTTGTGCCTTCAACAGCGGTCTCGTCTCTCTCGCATGCCGAGAAAGAGCGACTTCAGCCGGATGCTTTTCTCGGACGAGCGGCTTCTTCTGCGCACATCGCAAAGGAGCGGTTCTGTCTTCTCCTTGTGTCCATGCATTCTGCACTACGCTTCTCTCTCATTCTTAACCCTTGATTCCTAGGGACATTTCGTTTTTCTCTGTTTTTCCGATGCTACACTTCAGCATTCTGTGACGAACAGTGTGGAAGGGAAAAGCCCCTCTAATAAGGCAGCTAGAAGTCCCAGGAGAGACACACGTTGTGCTTTCAGAGAGGACGTTACAGAAAGTCGAGAGATGTGGATTCTTTCCTGCGGAGAAAAAACCCCCTGTTTTCAGGAAATGCAGTATTCTGAAATCGCACGTTCTCGGCATAGCAATTTCGCTATTTCGCTCTCGTGGGTGGACAGCGCCACTCTCTGTTAACCGCTTCGGAGAGTTTGCAGTTGCTGGCCGTTAAATCGCTTCTCTCCCCGAATGCCGCTTTGTGCCTTCAGCAGCGGTCTCGTCTCTCTCGCATGCCGAGAAAGAGCGACTTCAGCCGGATGCTTTTCTCGGACGAGCGGCTTCTTCTGCGCACATCGCAAAGGTGCGGTTCTGTCTTCTCCTTGTGTCCATGCATTCTGCACTACGCTTCTCTCTCATTCTTAACCCTTGATTCCTAGGGACATTTCGTTTTTCTCTGTTTTTCCGATGCTACACTTCAGCATTCTGTGACGAACAGTGTGGAAGGGAAAAGCCCCTCTAATAAGGCAGCTAGAAGTCCCAGGAGAGACACACGTTGTGCTTTCAGAGAGGACGTTACAGAAAGTCGAGAGATGTGGATTCTTTCCTGCGGAGAAAAAACCCCCTGTTTTCAGGAAATGCAGTATTCTGAAATCGCACGTTCTCGGCATAGCAATTTCGCTATTTCGCTCTCGTGGGTGGACAGCGCCACTCTCTGTTAACCGCTTCGGAGAGTTTGCAGTTGCTGGCCGTTAAATCGCTTCTCTCCCCGAATGCCGCTTTGTGCCTTCAGCAGCGGTCTCGTCTCTCTCGCATGCCGAGAAAGAGCGACTTCAGCCGGATGCTTTTCTCGGACGAGCGGCTTCTTCTGCGCACATCGCAAAGGAGCGGTTCTGTCTTCTCCTTGTGTCCATGCATTCTGCACTACGCTTCTCTCTCATTCTTAACCCTTGATTCCTAGGGACATTTCGTTTTTCTCTGTTTTTCCGATGCTACACTTCAGCATTCTGTGACGAACAGAGTGGAAGGAAAAAGCCCCTCTAATAAGGCAGCTAGAAGTTCCAGGAGAGACACACGTTGTGCTTTCAGAGAGGACGTTACAGAAAGTCGAGAGATGTGGATTCTTTCCTGCGGAGAAAAAAAACCCTGTTTTCAGGAAATGCAGTATTCTGAAATCGCACGTTCTCGGCATAGCAATTTCGCTATTTCGCTCTCGTGGGTGGACAGCGCCACTCTCTGTTAACCGCTTCGGAGAGTTTGCAGTTGCTGGCCGTTAAATCGCTTCTCTCCCCGAATGCCGCTTTGTGCCTTCAGCAGCGGTCTCGTCTCTCTCGCATGCCGAGAAAGAGCGACTTCAGCCGGATGCTTTTCTCGGACGAGCGGCTTCTTCTGCGCACATCGCAAAGGAGCGGTTCTTGTCTTCTCCTTGTGTCCATGCATTCTGCACTACGCTTCTCTCTCATTCTTATGCCTTTCCGATTATTCCTAGGGACATTTCGTTTTTCTCTGTTTTTCCGATGCTACACTTCAGCATTCTGTGACCAACAGTGTGGAAGGGAAAAGCCCCTCTAATAAGGCAGATAGAAGTTCCAGGAGCGACACACGTTGTGCTTTCAGAGAGGACGTTACAGAAAGTCGAGAGATGTGGATTCTTTCCTGCGGAGAAAAAACCCCCTGTTTTCAGGAAATGCAGTATGCAGAATTCACACGTTCTTGGCATCACAGTTCCGTTATTTCGCTCACGCACGTCTAAAGCGGCTCTCGCGTTGAACCGCTTCGGAGAGTTTGCAATTGCTGGCCGTTAAATCGCGGTTCTCCCCGAATGCCGCTTTGTGCCTTCAGCAGCGGTCTCGTCTCTCTCGCATGCCGAGAAAGAGCGACTTCAGCCGGATGCTTTTCTCGGACGAGCGGCTTCTTCTGCGCACATCGCAAAGGAGCGGTTCTGTCTTCTCCTTGTGTCCATGCATTCTGCACTACGCTTCTCTCTCATTCTTAACCCTTGATTCCTAGGGACATTTCGTTTTTCTCTGTTTTTCCGATGCTACACTTCAGCATTCTGTGACGAACAGAGTGGAAGGGAAAAGCCCCTCTAATAAGGCAGCTAGAAGTCCCAGGAGAGACACACGTTGTGCTTTCAGAGAGGACGTTACAGAAAGTCGAGAGATGTGGATTCTTTCCTGCGGAGAAAAAAACCCCTGTTTTCAGGAAATGCAGTATTCTGAAATCGCACGTTCTCGCATAGCAATTTCGCTATTTCGCTCTCGTGGGTTGACAGCGCCACTCTCTGTTAACCGCTTCGGAGAGTTTGCAGTTGCTAGCCGAGAGATCGCGGTTCTCCCCGAATGCCGCTTTGTGCCTTCAGCAGCGGTCTCGTCTCTCTCGCATGCCGAGAAAGAGCGACTTCAGCCGGATGCTTTTCTCGGACGAGCGGCTTCTTCTGCGCACATCGCAAAGGAGCGGTTCTTGTCTTCTCCTTGTGTCCATGCATTCTGCACTACGCTTCTCTCTCATTCTTATGCCTTTCCGTTTATTCCTAGGGACATTTCGTTTTTCTCTGTTTTTCCGATGCTACACTTCAGCATTCTGTGACCAACAGTGTGGAAGCGAAAAGCCCCTCTAATAAGGCAGCTAGAAGTTCCAGGAGCGACACACGTTGTGCTTTCAGAGAGGACGTTACAGAAAGTCGAGAGATGTGGATTCTTTCCTGCGGAGAAAAAACCCCCTGTTTTCTGGAAATGCAGTATGCAGAATTCACACGTTCTTGGCATCACAGTTCCGTTATTTCGCTCACGCACGTCTAAAGCGGCTCTCGCGTTGAACCGCTTCGGAGAGTTTGCAGTTGCTGGCCGTTAAATCGCTTTTCTCCCCGAATGCCGCTTTGTGCCTTCAGCAGCGGTCTCGTCTCTGTCGCATGCGGAGAAAGAGCGACTTCAGCCGGATGCTTTTCTCGGACGAGCGGCTTCTTCTGCGCACATCGCAAAGGAGCGGTTCTGTCTTCTCCTTGTGTCCATGCATTCTGCACTACGCTTCTCTCTCATTCTTAACCCTTGATTCCTAGGGACATTTCGTTTTTCTCTGTTTTTCCGATGCTACACTTCAGCATTCTGTGACGAACAGAGTGGAAGGAAAAAGCCCCTCTAATAAGGCAGCTAGAAGTCCCAGGAGAGACACACGTGCTTTCAGAGAGGACGTTACAGAAAGTCGAGAGATGTGGATTCTTTCCTGCGGAGAAAAAACCCCCTGTTTTCAGGAAATGCAGTATTCTGAAATCGCACGTTCTCGCATAGCAATTTCGCTATTTCGCTCTCGTGGGTGGACAGCGCCACTCTCTGTTAACCGCTTCGGAGAGTTTGCAGTTGCTGGCCGTTAAATCGCTTCTCTCCCCGAATGCCGCTTTGTGCCTTCAGCAGCGGTCTCGTCTCTCTCGCATGCCGAGAAAGAGCGACTTCAGCCGGATGCTTTTCTCGGACGAGCGGCTTCTTCTGCGCACATCGCAAAGGAGCGGTTCTTGTCTTCTCCTTGTGTCCATGCATTCTGCACTACGCTTCTCTCTCATTCTTATGCCTTTCCGTTTATTCCTAGGGACATTTCGTTTTTCTCTGTTTTTCCGATGCTACACTTCAGCATTCTGTGACCAACAGTGTGGAAGGGAAAAGCCCCTCTAATAAGGCAGCTAGAAGTTCCAGGAGCGACACACGTTGTGCTTTCAGAGAGGACGTTACAGAAAGTCGAGAGATGTGGATTCTTTCCTGCGGAGAAAAAACCCCCTGTTTTCTGGAAATGCAGTATGCAGAATTCACACGTTCTTGGCATCACAGTTCCGTTATTTCGCTCACGCACGTCTAAAGCGGCTCTCGCGTTGAACCGCTTCGGAGAGTTTGCAGTTGCTGGCCGTTAAATCGCTTTTCTCCCCGAATGCCGCTTTGTGCCTTCAGCAGCGGTCTCGTCTCTGTCGCATGCGGAGAAAGAGCGACTTCAGCCGGATGCTTTTCTCGGACGAGCGGCTTCTTCTGCGCACATCGCAAAGGAGCGGTTCTGTCTTCTCCTTGTGTCCATGCATTCTGCACTACGCTTCTCTCTCATTCTTAACCCTTGATTCCTAGGGACATTTCGTTTTTCTCTGTTTTTCCGATGCTACACTTCAGCATTCTGTGACGAACAGAGTGGAAGGGAAAAGCCCCTCTAATAAGGCAGCTAGAAGTCCCAGGAGAGACACACGTTGTGCTTTCAGAGAGGACGTTACAGAAAGTCGAGAGATGTGGATTCTTTCCTGCGGAGAAAAAACCCCCTGTTTTCAGGAAATGCAGTATTCTGAAATCGCACGTTCTCGCATAGCAATTTCGCTATTTCGCTCTCGTGGGTGGACAGCGCCACTCTCTGTTAACCGCTTCGGAGAGTTTGCAGTTGCTGGCCGTTAAATCGCTTCTCTCCCCGAATGCCGCTTTGTGCCTTCAGCAGCGGTCTCGTCTCTCTCGCATGCCGAGAAAGAGCGACTTCAGCCGGACGCTTTTCTCGGACGAGCGGCTTCTTCTGCGCACATCGCAAAGGAGCGGTTCTGTCTTCTCCTTGTGTCCATGCATTCTGCACTACGCTTCTCTCTCATTCTTAACCCTTGATTCCTAGGGACATTTCGTTTTTCTCTGTTTTTCCGATGCTACACTTCAGCATTCTGTGACGAACAGAGTGGAAGGAAAAAGCCCCTCTAATAAGGCAGCTAGAAGTTCCAGGAGCGACACACGTTGTGCTTTCAGAGAGGACGTTACAGAAAGTCGAGAGATTTGGCCTCTTTCCTGCGGAGAAAAAACCCCCTGTTTTCTGGAAATGCAGTATGCAGAATTCACACGTTCTTGGCATCACAGTTCCGTTATTTCGCTCACGCACGTCTAAAGCGGCTCTCGCGTTGAACCGCTTCGGAGAGTTTGCAATTGCTGGCCGTTAAATCGCGGTTCTCCCCGAATGCCGCTTTGTGCCTTCAGCAGCGGTCTCGTCTCTCTCGCATGCCGAGAAAGAGCGACTTCAGCCGGATGCTTTTCTCGGACGAGCGGCTTCTTCTGCGCACATCGCAAAGGAGCGGTTCTGTCTTCTCCTTGTGTCCATGCATTCTGCACTACGCTTCTCTCTCATTCTTAACCCTTGATTCCTAGGGACATTTCGTTTTTCTCTGTTTTTCCGATGCTACACTTCAGCATTCTGTGACGAACAGAGTGGAAGGGAAAAGCCCCTCTAATAAGGCAGCTAGAAGTCCCAGGAGAGACACACGTTGTGCTTTCAGAGAGGACGTTACAGAAAGTCGAGAGATGTGGATTCTTTCCTGCGGAGAAAAAAACCCCTGTTTTCAGGAAATGCAGTATTCTGAAATCGCACGTTCTCGCATAGCAATTTCGCTATTTCGCTCTCGTGGGTTGACAGCGCCACTCTCTGTTAACCGCTTCGGAGAGTTTGCAGTTGCTGGCCGTTAAATCGCTTCTCTCCCCGAATGCCGCTTTGTGCCTTCAGCAGCGGTCTCGTCTCTCTCGCATGCCGAGAAAGAGCGACTTCAGCCGGACGCTTTTCTCGGACGAGCGGCTTCTTCTGCGCACATCGCAAAGGAGCGGTTCTGTCTTCTCCTTGTGTCCATGCATTCTGCACTACGCTTCTCTCTCATTCTTAACCCTTGATTCCTAGGGACATTTCGTTTTTCTCTGTTTTTCCGATGCTACACTTCAGCATTCTGTGACGAACAGAGTGGAAGGAAAAAGCCCCTCTAATAAGGCAGCTAGAAGTTCCAGGAGCGACACACGTTGTGCTTTCAGAGAGGACGTTACAGAAAGTCGAGAGATGTGGATTCTTTCCTGCGGAGAAAAAACCCCCTGTTTTCAGGAAATGCAGTATGCAGAATTCACACGTTCTTGGCATCACAGTTCCGTTATTTCGCTCACGCACGTCTAAAGCGGCTCTCGCGTTGAACCGCTTCGGAGAGTTTGCAATTGCTGGCCGTTAAATCGCGGTTCTCCCCGAATGCCGCTTTGTGCCTTCAGCAGCGGTCTCGTCTCTGTCGCATGCGGAGAAAGAGCGACTTCAGCCGGATGCTTTTCTCGGACGAGCGGCTTCTTCTGCGCACATCGCAAAGGAGCGGTTCTGTCTTCTCCTTGTGTCCATGCATTCTGCACTACGCTTCTCTCTCATTCTTAACCCTTGATTCCTAGGGACATTTCGTTTTTCTCTGTTTTTCCGATGCTACACTTCAGCATTCTGTGACGAACAGAGTGGAAGGGAAAAGCCCCTCTAATAAGGCAGCTAGAAGTCCCAGGAGAGACACACGTTGTGCTTTCAGAGAGGACGTTACAGAAAGTCGAGAGATGTGGATTCTTTCCTGCGGAGAAAAAAACCCCTGTTTTCAGGAAATGCAGTATTCTGAAATCGCACGTTCTCGCATAGCAATTTCGCTATTTCACTCTCGTGGGTTGACAGCGCCACTCTCTGTTAACCGCTTCGGAGAGTTTGCAGTTGCTAGCCGAGAGATCGCGGTTCTCCCCGAATGCCGCTTTGTGCCTTCAGCAGCGGTCTCGTCTCTCTCGCATGCCGAGAAAGAGCGACTTCAGCCGGATGCTTTTCTCGGACGAGCGGCTTCTTCTGCGCACATCGCAAAGGAGCGGTTCTTGTCTTCTCCTTGTGTCCATGCATTCTGCACTACGCTTCTCTCTCATTCTTATGCCTTTCCGTTTATTCCTAGGGACATTTCGTTTTTCTCTGTTTTTCCGATGCTACACTTCAGCATTCTGTGACCAACAGTGTGGAAGGGAAAAGCCCCTCTAATAAGGCAGCTAGAAGTTCCAGGAGCGACACACGTTGTGCTTTCAGAGAGGACGTTACAGAAAGTCGAGAGATGTGGATTCTTTCCTGCGGAGAAAAAAACCCCTGTTTTCTGGAAATGCAGTATGCAGAATTCACACGTTCTTGGCATCACAGTTCCGTTATTTCGCTCACGCACGTCTAAAGCGGCTCTCGCGTTGAACCGCTTCGGAGAGTTTGCAGTTGCTGGCCGTTAAATCGCTTTTCTCCCCGAATGCCGCTTTGTGCCTTCAGCAGCGGTCTCGTCTCTGTCGCATGCGGAGAAAGAGCGACTTCAGCCGGATGCTTTTCTCGGACGAGCGGCTTCTTCTGCGCACATCGCAAAGGAGCGGTTCTGTCTTCTCCTTGTGTCCATGCATTCTGCACTACGCTTCTCTCTCATTCTTAACCCTTGATTCCTAGGGACATTTCGTTTTTCTCTGTTTTTCCGATGCTACACTTCAGCATTCTGTGACGAACAGAGTGGAAGGAAAAAGCCCCTCTAATAAGGCAGCTAGAAGTCCCAGGAGAGACACACGTTGTGCTTTCAGAGAGGACGTTACAGAAAGTCGAGAGATGTGGATTCTTTCCTGCGGAGAAAAAACCCCCTGTTTTCAGGAAATGCAGTATTCTGAAATCGCACGTTCTCGCATAGCAATTTCGCTATTTCGCTCTCGTGGGTGGACAGCGCCACTCTCTGTTAACCGCTTCGGAGAGTTTGCAGTTGCTGGCCGTTAAATCGCTTCTCTCCCCGAATGCCGCTTTGTGCCTTCAGCAGCGGTCTCGTCTCTCTCGCATGCCGAGAAAGAGCGACTTCAGCCGGATGCTTTTCTCGGACGAGCGGCTTCTTCTGCGCACATCGCAAAGGAGCGGTTCTTGTCTTCTCCTTGTGTCCTTGCATTCTGCACTACGCTTCTCTCTCATTCTTATGCCTTTCCGTTTATTCCTAGGGACATTTCGTTTTTCTCTGTTTTTCCGATGCTACACTTCAGCATTCTGTGTCGAACAGAGTGGAAGGGAAAAGCCCCTCTAATAAGGCAGATAGAAGTTCCAGGAGAGACACACGTTGTGCTTTCAGAGAGGACGTTACAGAAAGTCGAGAGATGTGGATTCTTTCCTGCGGAGAAAAAACCCCCTGTTTTCTGGAAATGCAGTATGCAGAATTCACACGTTCTTGGCATCACAGTTCCGTTATTTCGCTCACGCACGTCTAAAGCGGCTCTCGCGTTGAACCGCTTCGGAGAGTTTGCAGTTGCTGGCCGTTAAATCGCTTTTCTCCCCGAATGCCGCTTTGTGCCTTCAGCAGCGGTCTCGTCTCTCTCGCATGCCGAGAAAGAGCGACTTCAGCCGGATGCTTTTCTCGGACGAGCGGCTTCTTCTGCGCACATCGCAAAGGAGCGGTTCTGTCTTCTCCTTGTGTCCATGCATTCTGCACTACGCTTCTCTCTCATTCTTAACCCTTGATTCCTAGGGACATTTCGTTTTTCTCTGTTTTTCCGATGCTACACTTCAGCATTCTGTGACGAACAGAGTGGAAGGGAAAAGCCCCTCTAATAAGGCAGCTAGAAGTCCCAGGAGAGACACACGTTGTGCTTTCAGAGAGGACGTTACAGAAAGTCGAGAGATGTGGATTCTTTCCTGCGGAGAAAAAACCCCCTGTTTTCAGGAAATGCAGTATTCTGAAATCGCACGTTCTCGCATAGCAATTTCGCTATTTCGCTCTCGTGGGTGGACAGCGCCACTCTCTGTTAACCGCTTCGGAGAGTTTGCAGTTGCTGCCCGTTAAATCGCTTCTCTCTCCGAATGCCGCTTGGTGCCTTCAGCAGCGGTCTCGTCTCTCTCGCATGCCGAGAAAGAGCGACTTCAGCCGGATGCTTTTCTCGGACGAGCGGCTTCTTCTGCGCACATCGCAAAGGAGCGGTTCTTGTCTTCTCCTTGTGTCCATGCATTCTGCACTACGCTTCTCTCTCATTCTTATGCCTTTCCGTTTATTCCTAGGGACATTTCGTTTTTCTCTGTTTTTCCGATGCTACACTTCAGCATTCTGTGACGAACAGAGTGGAAGGGAAAAGCCCCTCTAATAAGGCAGCTAGAAGTTCCAGGAGCGACACACGTTGTGCTTTCAGAGAGGACGTTACAGAAAGTCGAGAGATGTGGATTCTTTCCTGCGGAGAAAAAACCCCCTGTTTTCTGGAAATGCAGTATGCAGAATTCACACGTTCTTGGCATCACAGTTCCGTTATTTCGCTCACGCACGTCTAAAGCGGCTCTCGCGTTGAACCGCTTCGGAGAGTTTGCAGTTGCTGGCCGTTAAATCGCTTTTCTCCCCGAATGCCGCTTTGTGCCTTCAGCAGCGGTCTCGTCTCTGTCGCATGCGGAGAAAGAGCGACTTCAGCCGGATGCTTTTCTCGGACGAGCGGCTTCTTCTGCGCACATCGCAAAGGAGCGGTTCTGTCTTCTCCTTGTGTCCATGCATTCTGCACTACGCTTCTCTCTCATTCTTAACCCTTGATTCCTAGGGACATTTCGTTTTTCTCTTTTTTTCCGATGCTACACTTCAGCATTCTGTGACGAACAGAGTGGAAGGAAAAAGCCCCTCTAATAAGGCAGCTAGAAGTTCCAGGAGAGACACACGTTGTGCTTTCAGAGAGGACGTTACAGAAAGTCGAGAGATGTGGATTCTTTCCTGCGGAGAAAAAACCCCCTGTTTTCAGGAAATGCAGTATTCTGAAATCGCACGTTCTCGGCATAGCAATTTCGCTATTTCGCTCTCGTGGGTGGACAGCGCCACTCTCTGTTAACCGCTTCGGAGAGTTTGCAGTTGCTGGCCGTTAAATCGCTTCTCTCCCCGAATGCCGCTTTGTGCCTTCAGCAGCGGTCTCGTCTCTCTCGCATGCCGAGAAAGAGCGACTTCAGCCGGATGCTTTTCTCGGACGAGCGGCTTCTTCTGCGCACATCGCAAAGGAGCGGTTCTTGTCTTCTCCTTGTGTCCATGCATTCTGCACTACGCTTCTCTCTCATTCTTAACCCTTGATTCCTAGGGACATTTCGTTTTTCTCTGTTTTTCCGATGCTACACTTCAGCATTCTGTGACGAACAGAGTGGAAGGGAAAAGCCCCTCTAATAAGGCAGCTAGAAGTCCCAGGAGCGACACACGTTGTGCTTTCAGAGAGGACGTTACTGAAAGTCGAGAGATGTGGCCTCTTTCCTGCGGAGAAAAAACCCCCTGTTTTCTGGAAATGCAGTATGCAGAATTCACACGTTCTTGGCATCACAGTTCCGTTATTTCGCTCACGCACGTCTAAAGCGTCTCTCGCGTTGAACCGCTTCGGAGAGTTTGCAATTGCTGGCCGTTAAATCGCGGTTCTCCCCGAATGCCGCTTTGTGCCTTCAGCAGCGGTCTCGTCTCTCTCGCATGCCGAGAAAGAGCGACTTCAGCCGGATGCTTTTCTCGGACGAGCGGCTTCTTCTGCGCACATCGCAAAGGAGCGGTTCTGTCTTCTCCTTGTGTCCATGCATTCTGCACTACGCTTCTCTCTCATTCTTAACCCTTGATTCCTAGGGACATTTCGTTTTTCTCTGTTTTTCCGATGCTACACTTCAGCATTCTGTGACGAACAGAGTGGAAGGGAAAAGCCCCTCTAATAAGGCAGCTAGAAGTCCCAGGAGAGACACACGTTGTGCTTTCAGAGAGGACGTTACAGAAAGTCGAGAGATGTGGATTCTTTCCTGCGGAGAAAAAACCCCCTGTTTTCAGGAAATGCAGTATTCTGAAATCGCACGTTCTCGGCATAGCAATTTCGCTATTTCGCTCTCGTGGGTGGACAGCGCCACTCTCTGTTAACCGCTTCGGAGAGTTTGCAGTTGCTAGCCGAGAGATCGCGGTTCTCCCCGAATGCCGCTTTGTGCCTTCAGCAGCGGTCTCGTCTCTCTCGCATGCCGAGAAAGAGCGACTTCAGCCGGATGCTTTTCTCGGACGAGCGGCTTCTTCTGCGCACATCGCAAAGGAGCGGTTCTTGTCTTCTCCTTGTGTCCATGCATTCTGCACTACGCTTCTCTCTCATTCTTAACCCTTGATTCCTAGGGACATTTCGTTTTTCCCTGTTTTTCCGATGCTACACTTCAGCATTCTGTGACGAACAGAGTGGAAGGGAAAAGCCCCTCTAATAAGGCAGCTAGAAGTCCCAGGAGAGACACACGTTGTGCTTTCAGAGAGGACGTTACAGAAAGTCGAGAGATGTGGATTCTTTCCTGCGGAGAAAAAACCCCCTGTTTTCAGGAAATGCAGTATTCTGAAATCGCACGTTCTCGGCATAGCAATTTCGCTATTTCGCTCTCGTGGGTGGACAGCGCCACTCTCTGTTAACCACTTCGGAGAGTTTGCAGTTGCTGCCCGTTAAATCGCTTCTCTCCCCGAATGCCGCTTTGTGCCTTCAGCAGCGGTCTCGTCTCTCTCGCATGCCGAGAAAGAGCGACTTCAGCCGGATGCTTTTCTCGGACGAGCGGCTTCTTCTGCGCACATCGCAAAGGAGCGGTTCTTGTCTTCTCCTTGTGTCCATGCATTCTGCACTACGCTTCTCTCTCATTCTTATGCCTTTCCGTTTATTCCTAGGGACATTTCGTTTTTCTCTGTTTTTCCGATGCTACACTTCAGCATTCTGTGACCAACAGAGTGGAAGGGAAAAGCCCCTCTAATAAGGCAGATAGAAGTTCCAGGAGCGACACACGTTGTGCTTTCAGAGAGGACGTTACAGAAAGTCGAGAGATGTGGCCTCTTTCCTGCGGAGAAAAAACCCCCTGTTTTCAGGAAATGCAGTATTCTGAAATCGCACGTTCTCGCATAGCAATTTCGCTATTTCGCTCTCGTGGGTTGACAGCGCCACTCTCTGTTAACCGCTTCGGAGAGTTTGCAGTTGCTGGCCGTTAAATCGCTTTTCTCCCCGAATGCCGCTTTGTGCCTTCAGCAGCGGTCTCGTCTCTCTCGCATGCCGAGAAAGAGCGACTTCAGCCGGATGCTTTTCTCGGACGAGCGGCTTCTTCTGCGCACATCGCAAAGGAGCGGTTCTTGTCTTCTCCTTGTGTCCATGCATTCTGCACTACGCTTCTCTCTCATTCTTATGCCTTTCCGTTTATTCCTAGGGACATTTCGTTTTTCTCTGTTTTTCCGATGCTACACTTCAGCATTCTGTGACCAACAGTGTGGAAGGGAAAAGCCCCTCTAATAAGGCAGATAGAAGTTCCAGGAGCGACACACGTTGTGCTTTCAGAGAGGACGTTACAGAAAGTCGAGAGATGTGGATTCTTTCCTGCGGAGAAAAAACCCCCTGTTTTCTGGAAATGCAGTATGCAGAATTCACACGTTCTTGGCATCACAGTTCCGTTATTTCGCTCACGCACGTCTAATGCGGCTCTCGCGTTGAACCGCTTCGGAGAGTTTGCAGTTGCTGGCCGTTAAATCGCTTTTCTCCCCGAATGCCGCTTTGTGCCTTCAGCAGCGGTCTCGTCTCTCTCGCATGCCGAGAAAGAGCGACTTCAGCCGGATGCTTTTCTCGGACGAGCGGCTTCTTCTGCGCACATCGCAAAGGAGCGGTTCTGTCTTCTCCTTGTGTCCATGCATTCTGCACTACGCTTCTCTCTCATTCTTAACCCTTGATTCCTAGGGACATTTCGTTTTTCTCTGTTTTTCCGATGCTACACTTCAGCATTCTGTGACGAACAGAGTGGAAGGAAAAAGCCCCTCTAATAAGGCAGCTAGAAGTCCCAGGAGAAACACACGTTGTGCTTTCAGAGAGGACGTTACAGAAAGTCGAGAGATGTGGATTCTTTCCTGCGGAGAAAAAAACCCCTGTTTTCAGGAAATGCAGTATTCTGAAATCGCACGTTCTCGCATAGCAATTTCGCTATTTCGCTCTCGTGGGTGGACAGCGCCACTCTCTGTTAACCGCTTCGGAGAGTTTGCAGTTGCTGCCCGTTAAATCGCTTCTCTCCCCGAATGCCGCTTTGTGCCTTCAGCAGCGGTCTCGTCTCTCTCGCATGCCGAGAAAGAGCGACTTCAGCCGGATGCTTTTCTCGGACGAGCGGCTTCTTCTGCGCACATCGCAAAGGAGCGGTTCTTGTCTTCTCCTTGTGTCCATGCATTCTGCACTACGCTTCTCTCTCATTCTTAACCCTTGATTCCTAGGGACATTTCGTTTTTCTCTGTTTTTCCGATGCTACACTTCAGCATTCTGTGACGAACAGAGTGGAAGGGAAAAGCCCCTCTAATAAGGCAGATAGAAGTTCCAGGAGCGACACACGTTGTGCTTTCAGAGAGGACGTTACTGAAAGTCGAGAGATGTGGCCTCTTTCCTGCGGAGAAAAAACCCCCTGTTTTCAGGAAATGCAGTATTCTGAAATCGCACGTTCTCGCATAGCAATTTCGCTATTTCGCTCTCGTGGGTTGACAGCGCCACTCTCTGTTAACCGCTTCGGAGAGTTTGCAGTTGCTGGCCGTTAAATCGCTTCTCTCCCCGAATGCCGCTTTGTGCCTTCAGCAGCGGTCTCGTCTCTCTCGCATGCCGAGAAAGAGCGACTTCAGCCGGATGCTTTTCTCGGACGAGCGGCTTCTTCTGCGCACATCGCAAAGGAGCGGTTCTTGTCTTCTCCTTGTGTCCATGCATTCTGCACTACGCTTCTCTCTCATTCTTATGCCTTTCCGTTTATTCCTAGGGACATTTCGTTTTTCTCTGTTTTTCCGATGCTACACTTCAGCATTCTGTGACGAACAGAGTGGAAGGGAAAAGCCCCTCTAATAAGGCAGCTAGAAGTCCCAGGAGAGACACACGTTGTGCTTTCAGAGAGGACGTTACAGAAAGTCGAGAGATGTGGATTCTTTCCTGCGGAGAAAAAACCCCCTGTTTTCTGGAAATGCAGTATGCAGAATTCACACGTTCTTGGCATCACAGTTCCGTTATTTCGCTCACGCACGTCTAATGCGGCTCTCGCGTTGAACCGCTTCGGAGAGTTTGCAGTTGCTGGCCGTTAAATCGCTTTTCTCCCCGAATGCCGCTTTGTGCCTTCAGCAGCGGTCTCGTCTCTCTCGCATGCGGAGAAAGAGCGACTTCAGCCGGATGCTTTTCTCGGACGAGCGGCTTCTTCTGCGCACATCGCAAAGGAGCGGTTCTGTCTTCTCCTTGTGTCCATGCATTCTGCACTACGCTTCTCTCTCATTCTTAACCCTTGATTCCTAGGGACATTTCGTTTTTCTCTGTTTTTCCGATGCTACACTTCAGCATTCTGTGACGAACAGAGTGGAAGGAAAAAGCCCCTCTAATAAGGCAGCTAGAAGTCCCAGGAGAGACACACGTTGTGCTTTCAGAGAGGACGTTACAGAAAGTCGAGAGATGTGGATTCTTTCCTGCGGAGAAAAAACCCCCTGTTTTCAGGAAATGCAGTATTCTGAAATCGCACGTTCTCGCATAGCAATTTCGCTATTTCGCTCTCGTGGGTGGACAGCGCCACTCTCTGTTAACCGCTTCGGAGAGTTTGCAGTTGCTGGCCGTTAAATCGCTTTTCTCCCCGAATGCCGCTTTGTGCCTTCAGCAGCGGTCTCGTCTCTCTCGCATGCCGAGAAAGAGCGACTTCAGCCGGATGCTTTTCTCGGACGAGCGGCTTCTTCTGCGCACATCGCAAAGGAGCGGTTCTTGTCTTCTCCTTGTGTCCATGCATTCTGCACTACGCTTCTCTCTCATTCTTATGCCTTTCCGTTTATTCCTAGGGACATTTCGTTTTTCTCTGTTTTTCCGATGCTACACTTCAGCATTCTGTGACCAACAGTGTGGAAGGGAAAAGCCCCTCTAATAAGGCAGATAGAAGTTCCAGGAGCGACACACGTTGTGCTTTCAGAGAGGACGTTACAGAAAGTCGAGAGATGTGGATTCTTTCCTGCGGAGAAAAAAACCCCTGTTTTCTGGAAATGCAGTATGCAGAATTCACACGTTCTTGGCATCACAGTTCCGTTATTTCGCTCACGCACGTCTAATGCGGCTCTCGCGTTGAACCGCTTCGGAGAGTTTGCAGTTGCTGGCCGTTAAATCGCTTTTCTCCCCGAATGCCGCTTTGTGCCTTCAGCAGCGGTCTCGTCTCTCTCGCATGCCGAGAAAGAGCGACTTCAGCCGGATGCTTTTCTCGGACGAGCGGCTTCTTCTGCGCACATCGCAAAGGAGCGGTTCTGTCTTCTCCTTGTGTCCATGCATTCTGCACTACGCTTCTCTCTCATTCTTAACCCTTGATTCCTAGGGACATTTCGTTTTTCTCTGTTTTTCCGATGCTACACTTCAGCATTCTGTGACGAACAGAGTGGAAGGAAAAAGCCCCTCTAATAAGGCAGCTAGAAGTCCCAGGAGAAACACACGTTGTGCTTTCAGAGAGGACGTTACAGAAAGTCGAGAGATGTGGATTCTTTCCTGCGGAGAAAAAACCCCCTGTTTTCAGGAAATGCAGTATTCTGAAATCGCACGTTCTCGCATAGCAATTTCGCTATTTCGCTCTCGTGGGTGGACAGCGCCACTCTCTGTTAACCGCTTCGGAGAGTTTGCAGTTGCTGCCCGTTAAATCGCTTCTCTCCCCGAATGCCGCTTTGTGCCTTCAGCAGCGGTCTCGTCTCTCTCGCATGCCGAGAAAGAGCGACTTCAGCCGGATGCTTTTCTCGGACGAGCGGCTTCTTCTGCGCACATCGCAAAGGAGCGGTTCTTGTCTTCTCCTTGTGTCCATGCATTCTGCACTACGCTTCTCTCTCATTCTTATGCCTTTCCGTTTATTCCTAGGGACATTTCGTTTTTCTCTGTTTTTCCGATGCTACACTTCAGCATTCTGTGACCAACAGTGTGGAAGGGAAAAGGCCCTCTAATAAGGCAGCTAGAAGTTCCAGGAGCGACACACGTTGTGCTTTCAGAGAGGACGTTACAGAAAGTCAAGAGATGTGGATTCTTTCCTGCGGAGAAAAAACCCCCTGTTTTCTGGAAATGCAGTATGCAGAATTCACACGTTCTTGGCATCACAGTTCCGTTATTTCGCTCACGCACGTCTAAAGCGGCTCTCGCGTTGAACCGCTTCGGAGAGTTTGCAGTTGCTGGCCGTTAAATCGCTTTTCTCCCCGAATGCCGCTTTGTGCCTTCAGCAGCGGTCTCGTCTCTGTCGCATGCGGAGAAAGAGCGACTTCAGCCGGATGCTTTTCTCGGACGAGCGGCTTCTTCTGCGCACATCGCAAAGGAGCGGTTCTGTCTTCTCCTTGTGTCCATGCATTCTGCACTACGCTTCTCTCTCATTCTTAACCCTTGATTCCTAGGGACATTTCGTTTTTCTCTGTTTTTCCGATGCTACACTTCAGCATTCTGTGACGAACAGAGTGGAAGGAAAAAGCCCCTCTAATAAGGCAGCTAGAAGTTCCAGGAGCGACACACGTTGTGCTTTCAGAGAGGACGTTACAGAAAGTCGAGAGATTTGGCCTCTTTCCTGCGGAGAAAAAACCCCCTGTTTTCTGGAAATGCAGTATGCAGAATTCACACGTTCTTGGCATCACAGTTCCGTTATTTCGCTCACGCACGTCTAAAGCGGCTCTCGCGTTGAACCGCTTCGGAGAGTTTGCAATTGCTGGCCGTTAAATCGCGGTTCTCCCCGAATGCCGCTTTGTGCCTTCAGCAGCGGTCTCGTCTCTCTCGCATGCCGAGAAAGAGCGACTTCAGCCGGATGCTTTTCTCGGACGAGCGGCTTCTTCTGCGCACATCGCAAAGGAGCGGTTCTGTCTTCTCCTTGTGTCCATGCATTCTGCACTGCGCTTCTCTCTCATTCTTAACCCTTGATTCCTAGGGACATTTCGTTTTTCTCTGTTTTTCCGATGCTACACTTCAGCATTCTGTGACGAACAGAGTGGAAGGGAAAAGCCCCTCTAATAAGGCAGCTAGAAGTCCCAGGAGAGACACACGTTGTGCTTTCAGAGAGGACGTTACAGAAAGTCGAGAGATGTGGATTCTTTCCTGCGGAGAAAAAACCCCCTGTTTTCAGGAAATGCAGTATTCTGAAATCGCACGTTCTCGCATAGCAATTTCGCTATTTCGCTCTCGTGGGTTGACAGCGCCACTCTCTGTTAACCGCTTCGGAGAGTTTGCAGTTGCTGGCCGTTAAATCGCTTCTCTCCCCGAATGCCGCTTTGTGCCTTCAGCAGCGGTCTCGTCTCTCTCGCATGCCGAGAAAGAGCGACTTCAGCCGGACGCTTTTCTCGGACGAGCGGCTTCTTCTGCGCACATCGCAAAGGAGCGGTTCTGTCTTCTCCTTGTGTCCATGCATTCTGCACTACGCTTCTCTCTCATTCTTAACCCTTGATTCCTAGGGACATTTCGTTTTTCTCTGTTTTTCCGATGCTACACTTCAGCATTCTGTGACGAACAGAGTGGAAGGAAAAAGCCCCTCTAATAAGGCAGCTAGAAGTCCCAGGAGAGACACACGTTGTGCTTTCAGAGAGGACGTTACAGAAAGTCGAGAGATTTGGCCTCTTTCCTGCGGAGAAAAAACCCCCTGTTTTCTGGAAATGCAGTATGCAGAATTCACACGTTCTTGGCATCACAGTTCCGTTATTTCGCTCACGCACGTCTAAAGCGGCTCTCGCGTTGAACCGCTTCGGAGAGTTTGCAATTGCTGGCCGTTAAATCGCGGTTCTCCCCGAATGCCGCTTTGTGCCTTCAGCAGCGGTCTCGTCTCTCTCGCATGCCGAGAAAGAGCGACTTCAGCCGGATGCTTTTCTCGGACGAGCGGCTTCTTCTGCGCACATCGCAAAGGAGCGGTTCTGTCTTCTCCTTGTGTCCATGCATTCTGCACTACGCTTCTCTCTCATTCTTAACCCTTGATTCCTAGGGACATTTCGTTTTTCTCTGTTTTTCCGATGCTACACTTCAGCATTCTGTGACGAACAGAGTGGAAGGGAAAAGCCCCTCTAATAAGGCAGCTAGAAGTCCCAGGAGAGACACACGTTGTGCTTTCAGAGAGGACGTTACAGAAAGTCGAGAGATGTGGATTCTTTCCTGCGGAGAAAAAACCCCCTGTTTTCAGGAAATGCAGTATTCTGAAATCGCACGTTCTCGCATAGCAATTTCGCTATTTCGCTCTCGTGGGTGGACAGCGCCACTCTCTGTTAACCGCTTCGGAGAGTTTGCAGTTGCTGCCCGTTAAATCGCTTCTCTCCCCGAATGCCGCTTTGTGCCTTCAGCAGCGGGCTCGTCTCTCTCGCATGCCGAGAAAGAGCGACTTCAGCCGGATGCTTTTCTCGGACGAGCGGCTTCTTCTGCGCACATCGCAAAGGAGCGGTTCTTGTCTTCTCCTTGTGTCCATGCATTCTGCACTACGCTTCTCTCTCATTCTTATGCCTTTCCGTTTATTCCTAGGGACATTTCGTTTTTCTCTGTTTTTCCGATGCTACACTTCAGCATTCTGTGACCAACAGTGTGGAAGGGAAAAGGCCCTCTAATAAGGCAGCTAGAAGTTCCAGGAGCGACACACGTTGTGCTTTCAGAGAGGACGTTACAGAAAGTCGAGAGATGTGGATTCTTTCCTGCGGAGAAAAAACCCCCTGTTTTCTGGAAATGCAGTATGCAGAATTCACACGTTCTTGGCATCACAGTTCCGTTATTTCGCTCACGCACGTCTAAAGCGGCTCTCGCGTTGAACCGCTTCGGAGAGTTTGCAGTTGCTGGCCGTTAAATCGCTTTTCTCCCCGAATGCCGCTTTGTGCCTTCAGCAGCGGTCTCGTCTCTGTCGCATGCGGAGAAAGAGCGACTTCAGCCGGATGCTTTTCTCGGACGAGCGGCTTCTTCTGCGCACATCGCAAAGGAGCGGTTCTGTCTTCTCCTTGTGTCCATGCATTCTGCACTACGCTTCTCTCTCATTCTTAACCCTTGATTCCTAGGGACATTTCGTTTTTCTCTGTTTTTCCGATGCTACACTTCAGCATTCTGTGACGAACAGAGTGGAAGGGAAAAGCCCCTCTAATAAGGCAGCTAGAAGTCCCAGGAGAGACACACGTTGTGCTTTCAGAGAGGACGTTACAGAAAGTCGAGAGATGTGGATTCTTTCCTGCGGAGAAAAAACCCCCTGTTTTCAGGAAATGCAGTATTCTGAAATCGCACGTTCTCGCATAGCAATTTCGCTATTTCGCTCTCGTGGGTGGACAGCGCCACTCTCTGTTAACCGCTTCGGAGAGTTTGCAGTTGCTGCCCGTTAAATCGCTTCTCTCCCCGAATGCCGCTTTGTGCCTTCAGCAGCGGTCTCGTCTCTCTCGCATGCCGAGAAAGAGCGACTTCAGCTGGACGCTTTTCTCGGACGAGCGGCTTCTTCTGCGCACATCGCAAAGGAGCGGTTCTGTCTTCTCCTTGTGTCCGTGCATTCTGCACTACGCTTCTCTCTCATTCTTAACCCTTGATTCCTAGGGACATTTCGTTTTTCTCTGTTTTTCCGATGCTACACTTCAGCATTCTGTGACGAACAGAGTGGAAGGAAAAAGCCCCTCTAATAAGGCAGCTAGAAGTTCCAGGAGCGACACACGTTGTGCTTTCAGAGAGGACGTTACAGAAAGTCGAGAGATTTGGCCTCTTTCCTGCGGAGAAAAAACCCCCTGTTTTCTGGAAATGCAGTATGCAGAATTCACACGTTCTTGGCATCACAGTTCCGTTATTTCGCTCACGCACGTCTAAAGCGGATCTCGCGTTGAACCGCTTCGGAGAGTTTGCAATTGCTGGCCGTTAAATCGCGGTTCTCCCCGAATGCCGCTTTGTGCCTTCAGCAGCGGTCTCTTCTCTCTCCCATGCCGAGAAAAGCGACTTCAGCCGGATGCTTTTCTCGGACGAGCGGCTTCTTCTGCGCACATCGCAAAGGAGCGGTTCTGTCTTCTCCTTGTGTCCGTGCATTCTGCACTACGCTTCTCTCTCATTCTTAACCCTTGATTCCTAGGGACATTCCGTTTTTCTCTGTTTTTCCGATGCTACACTTCAGCATTCTGTGACGAACAGAGTGGAAGGAAAAAGCCCCTCTAATAAGGCAGCTAGAAGTTCCAGGAGCGACACACGTTGTGCTTTCAGAGAGGACGTTACAGAAAGTCGAGAGATTTGGCCTCTTTCCTGCGGAGAAAAAACCCCCTGTTTTCTGGAAATGCAGTATGCAGAATTCACACGTTCTTGGCATCACAGTTCCGTTATTTCGCTCACGCACGTCTAAAGCGGATCTCGCGTTGAACCGCTTCGGAGAGTTTGCAATTGCTGGCCGTTAAATCGCGGTTCTCCCCGAATGCCGCTTTGTGCCTTCAGCAGCGGTCTCTTCTCTCTCCCATGCCGAGAAAAGCGACTTCAGCCGGATGCTTTTCTCGGACGAGCGGCTTCTTCTGCGCACATCGCAAAGGAGCGGTTCTGTCTTCTCCTTGTGTCCGTGCATTCTGCACTACGCTTCTCTCTCATTCTTAACCCTTGATTCCTAGGGACATTCCGTTTTTCTCTGTTTTTCCGATGCTACACTTCAGCATTCTGTGACGAACAGAGTGGAAGGAAAAAGCCCCTCTAATAAGGCAGCTAGAAGTTCCAGGAGCGACACACGTTGTGCTTTCAGAGAGGACGTTACAGAAAGTCGAGAGATTTGGCCTCTTTCCTGCGGAGAAAAAACCCCCTGTTTTCTGGAAATGCAGTATGCAGAATTCACACGTTCTTGGCATCACAGTTCCGTTATTTCGCTCACGCACGTCTAAAGCGGATCTCGCGTTGAACCGCTTCGGAGAGTTTGCAATTGCTGGCCGTTAAATCGCGGTTCTCCCCGAATGCCGCTTTGTGCCTTCAGCAGCGGTCTCTTCTCTCTCCCATGCCGAGAAAAGCGACTTCAGCCGGATGCTTTTCTCGGACGAGCGGCTTCTTCTGCGCACATCGCAAAGGAGCGGTTCTGTCTTCTCCTTGTGTCCGTGCATTCTGCACTACGCTTCTCTCTCATTCTTAACCCTTGATTCCTAGGGACATTCCGTTTTTCTCTGTTTTTCCGATGCTACACTTCAGCATTCTGTGACGAACAGAGTGGAAGGAAAAAGCCCCTCTAATAAGGCAGCTAGAAGTTCCAGGAGCGACACACGTTGTGCTTTCAGAGAGGACGTTACAGAAAGTCGAGAGATTTGGCCTCTTTCCTGCGGAGAAAAAACCCCCTGTTTTCTTGAAATGCAGTATGCAGAATTCACACGTTCTTGGCATCACAGTTCCGTTATTTCGCTCACGCACGTCTAAAGCGGCTCTCGCGTTGAACCGCTTCGGAGAGTTTGCAGTTGCTGGCCGTTAAATCGCTTTTCTCCCCGAATGCCGCTTTGTGCCTTCAGCAGCGGTCTCGTCTCTGTCGCATGCGGAGAAAGAGCGACTTCAGCCGGATGCTTTTCTCGGACGAGCGGCTTCTTCTGCGCACATCGCAAAGGAGCGGTTCTGTCTTCTCCTTGTGTCCATGCATTCTGCACTACGCTTCTCTCTCATTCTTAACCCTTGATTCCTAGGGACATTTCGTTTTTCTCTGTTTTTCCGATGCTACACTTCAGCATTCTGTGACGAACAGAGTGGAAGGGAAAAGCCCCTCTAATAAGGCAGCTAGAAGTCCCAGGAGAGACACACGTTGTGCTTTCAGAGAGGACGTTACAGAAAGTCGAGAGATGTGGATTCTTTCCTGCGGAGAAAAAACCCCCTGTTTTCAGGAAATGCAGTATTCTGAAATCGCACGTTCTCGCATAGCAATTTCGCTATTTCGCTCTCGTGGGTGGACAGCGCCACTCTCTGTTAACCGCTTCGGAGAGTTTGCAGTTGCTGGCCGTTAAATCGCTTCTCTCCCCGAATGCCGCTTTGTGCCTTCAGCAGCGGTCTCGTCTCTCTCGCATGCCGAGAAAGAGCGACTTCAGCTGGACGCTTTTCTCGGACGAGCGGCTTCTTCTGCGCACATCGCAAAGGAGCGGTTCTGTCTTCTCCTTGTGTCCATGCATTCTGCACTACGCTTCTCTCTCATTCTTAACCCTTGATTCCTAGGGACATTTCGTTTTTCTCTGTTTTTCCGATGCTACACTTCAGCATTCTGTGACGAACAGAGTGGAAGGAAAAAGCCCCTCTAATAAGGCAGCTAGAAGTTCCAGGAGCGACACACGTTGTGCTTTCAGAGAGGACGTTACAGAAAGTCGAGAGATTTGGCCTCTTTCCTGCGGAGAAAAAACCCCCTGTTTTCTGGAAATGCAGTATGCAGAATTCACACGTTCTTGGCATCACAGTTCCGTTATTTCGCTCACGCACGTCTAAAGCGGATCTCGCGTTGAACCGCTTCGGAGAGTTTGCAATTGCTGGCCGTTAAATCGCGGTTCTCCCCGAATGCCGCTTTGTGCCTTCAGCAGCGGTCTCTTCTCTCTCCCATGCCGAGAAAAGCGCCTTCAGCCGGATGCTTTTCTCGGACGAGCGGCTTCTTCTGCGCACATCGCAAAGGAGCGGTTCTGTCTTCTCCTTGTGTCCATGCATTCTGCACTACGCTTCTCTCTCATTCTTAACCCTTGATTCCTAGGGACATTCCGTTTTTCTCTGTTTTTCCGATGCTACACTTCAGCATTCTGTGACGAACAGAGTGGAAGGAAAAAGCCCCTCTAATAAGGCAGCTAGAAGTTCCAGGAGCGACACACGTTGTGCTTTCAGAGAGGACGTTACAGAAAGTCGAGAGATTTGGCCTCTTTCCTGCGGAGAAAAAACCCCCTGTTTTCTGGAAATGCAGTATGCAGAATTCACACGTTCTTGGCATCACAGTTCCGTTATTTCGCTCACGCACGTCTAAAGCGGATCTCGCGTTGAACCGCTTCGGAGAGTTTGCAATTGCTGGCCGTTAAATCGCGGTTCTCCCCGAATGCCGCTTTGTGCCTTCAGCAGCGGTCTCTTCTCTCTCCCATGCCGAGAAAAGCGACTTCAGCCGGATGCTTTTCTCGGACGAGCGGCTTCTTCTGCGCACATCGCAAAGGAGCGGTTCTGTCTTCTCCTTGTGTCCATGCATTCTGCACTACGCTTCTCTCTCATTCTTAACCCTTGATTCCTAGGGACATTCCGTTTTTCTCTGTTTTTCCGATGCTACACTTCAGCATTCTGTGACGAACAGAGTGGAAGGAAAAAGCCCCTCTAATAAGGCAGCTAGAAGTTCCAGGAGCGACACACGTTGTGCTTTCAGAGAGGACGTTACAGAAAGTCGAGAGATTTGGCCTCTTTCCTGCGGAGAAAAAACCCCCTGTTTTCTGGAAATGCAGTATGCAGAATTCACACGTTCTTGGCATCACAGTTCCGTTATTTCGCTCACGCACGTCTAAAGCGGCTCTCGCGTTGAACCGCTTTGGAGAGTTTGCAGTTGCTGGCCGTTAAATCGCTTTTCTCCCCGAATGCCGCTTTGTGCCTTCAGCAGCGGTCTCGTCTCTGTCGCATGCGGAGAAAGAGCGACTTCAGCCGGATGCTTTTCTCGGACGAGCGGCTTCTTCTGCGCACATCGCAAAGGAGCGGTTCTGTCTTCTCCTTGTGTCCATGCATTCTGCACTACGCTTCTCTCTCATTCTTAACCCTTGATTCCTAGGGACATTTCGTTTTTCTCTGTTTTTCCGATGCTACACTTCAGCATTCTGTGACGAACAGAGTGGAAGGGAAAAGCCCCTCTAATAAGGCAGCTAGAAGTCCCAGGAGAGACACACGTTGTGCTTTCAGAGAGGACGTTACAGAAAGTCGAGAGATGTGGATTCTTTCCTGCGGAGAAAAAACCCCCTGTTTTCAGGAAATGCAGTATTCTGAAATCGCACGTTCTCGCATAGCAATTTCGCTATTTCGCTCTCGTGGGTTGACAGCGCCACTCTCTGTTAACCGCTTCGGAGAGTTTGCAGTTGCTAGCCGAGAGATCGCGGTTCTCCCCGAATGCCGCTTTGTGCCTTCAGCAGCGGTCTCGTCTCTCTCGCATGCCGAGAAAGAGCGACTTCAGCCGGATGCTTTTCTCGGACGAGCGGCTTCTTCTGCGCACATCGCAAAGGAGCGGTTCTTGTCTTCTCCTTGTGTCCATGCATTCTGCACTACGCTTCTCTCTCATTCTTATGCCTTTCCGTTTATTCCTAGGGACATTTCGTTTTTCTCTGTTTTTCCGATGCTACACTTCAGCATTCTGTGACCAACAGTGTGGAAGGGAAAAGCCCCTCTAATAAGGCAGCTAGAAGTTCCAGGAGAGACACACGTTGTGCTTTCAGAGAGGACGTTACAGAAAGTCGAGAGATGTGGATTCTTTCCTGCGGAGAAAAAACCCCCTGTTTTCAGGAAATGCAGTATTCTGAAATCGCACGTTCTCGCATAGCAATTTCGCTATTTCGCTCTCGTGGGTGGACAGCGCCACTCTCTGTTAACCGCTTCGGAGAGTTTGCAGTTGCTGCCCGTTAAATCGCTTTTCTCCCCGAATGCCGCTTTGTGCCTTCAGCAGCGGTCTCGTCTCTGTCGCATGCGGAGAAAGAGCGACTTCAGCCGGATGCTTTTCTCGGACGAGCGGCTTCTTCTGCGCACATCGCAAAGGAGCGGTTCTTGTCTTCTCCTTGTGTCCATGCATTCTGCACTACGCTTCTCTCTCATTCTTAACCCTTGATTCCTAGGGACATTTCGTTTTTCTCTGTTTTTCCGATGCTACACTTCAGCATTCTGTGACGAACAGAGTGGAAGGAAAAAGCCCCTCTAATAAGGCAGCTAGAAGTTCCAGGAGAGACACACGTTGTGCTTTCAGAGAGGACGTTACAGAAAGTCGAGAGATGTGGATTCTTTCCTGCGGAGAAAAAAACCCCTGTTTTCAGGAAATGCAGTATTCTGAAATCGCACGTTCTCGGCATAGCAATTTCGCTATTTCGCTCTCGTGGTTGGACAGCGCCACTCTCTGTTAACCGCTTCGGAGAGTTTGCAGTTGCTGGCCGTTAAATCGCTTCTCTCCCCGAATGCCGCTTTGTGCCTTCAGCAGCGGTCTCGTCTCTCTCGCATGCCGAGAAAGAGCGACTTCAGCCGGATGCTTTTCTCGGACGAGCGGCTTCTTCTGCGCACATCGCAAAGGAGCGGTTCTTGTCTTCTCCTTGTGTCCATGCATTCTGCACTACGCTTCTCTCTCATTCTTATGCCTTTCCGATTATTCCTAGGGACATTTCGTTTTTCTCTGTTTTTCCGATGCTACACTTCAGCATTCTGTGACGAACAGAGTGGAAGGGAAAGGCCCCTCTAATAAGGCAGATAGAAGTTCCAGGAGCGACACACGTTGTGCTTTCAGAGAGGACGTTACAGAAAGTCGAGAGATGTGGATTCTTTCCTGCGGAGAAAAAACCCCCTGTTTTCAGGAAATGCAGTATGCAGAATTCACACGTTCTTGGCATCACAGTTCCGTTATTTCGCTCACGCACGTCTAAAGCGGCTCTCGCGTTGAACCGCTTCGGAGAGTTTGCAATTGCTGGCCGTTAAATCGCGGTTCTCCCCGAATGCCGCTTTGTGCCTTCAGCAGCGGTCTCGTCTCTGTCGCATGCGGAGAAAGAGCGACTTCAGCCGGATGCTTTTCTCGGACGAGCGGCTTCTTCTGCGCACATCGCAAAGGAGCGGTTCTGTCTTCTCCTTGTGTCCATGCATTCTGCACTACGCTTCTCTCTCATTCTTAACCCTTGATTCCTAGGGACATTTCGTTTTTCTCTGTTTTTCCGATGCTACACTTCAGCATTCTGTGACGAACAGAGTGGAAGGGAAAAGCCCCTCTAATAAGGCAGCTAGAAGTCCCAGGAGAGACACACGTTGTGCTTTCAGAGAGGACGTTACAGAAAGTCGAGAGATGTGGATTCTTTCCTGCGGAGAAAAAACCCCCTGTTTTCAGGAAATGCAGTATTCTGAAATCGCACGTTCTCGCATAGCAATTTCGCTATTTCGCTCTCGTGGGTGGACAGCGCCACTCTCTGTTAACCGCTTCGGAGAGTTTGCAGTTGCTGGCCGTTAAATCGCTTCTCTCCCCGAATGCCGCTTTGTGCCTTCAGCAGCGGTCTCGTCTCTCTCGCATGCCGAGAAAGAGCGACTTCAGCCGGATGCTTTTCTCGGACGAGCGGCTTCTTCTGCGCACATCGCAAAGGAGCGGTTCTGTCTTCTCCTTGTGTCCATGCATTCTGCACTACGCTTCTCTCTCATTCTTATGCCTTTCCGTTTATTCCTAGGGACATTTCGTTTTTCTCTGTTTTTCCGATGCTACACTTCAGCATTCTGTGACCAACAGTGTGGAAGGGAAAAGCCCCTCTAATAAGGCAGATAGAAGTTCCAGGAGCGACACACGTTGTGCTTTCAGAGAGGACGTTACAGAAAGTCGAGAGATTTGGATTCTTTCCTGCGGAGAAAAAACCCCCTATTTTCTGGAAATGCAGTATGCAGAATTCACACGTTCTTGGCATCACAGTTCCGTTATTTCGCTCACGCACGTCTAAAGCGGCTCTCGCGTTGAACCGCTTCGGAGAGTTTGCAGTTGCTGGCCGTTAAATCGCTTTTCTCCCCGAATGCCGCTTTGTGCCTTCAGCAGCGGTCTCGTCTCTGTCGCATGCGGAGAAAGAGCGACTTCAGCCGGATGCTTTTCTCGGACGAGCGGCTTCTTCTGCGCACATCGCAAAGGAGCGGTTCTGTCTTCTCCTTGTGTCCATGCGTTCTGCACTACGCTTCTCTCTCATTCTTAACCCTTGATTCCTAGGGACATTTCGTTTTTCTCTGTTTTTCCGATGCTACACTTCAGCATTCTGTGACGAACAGAGTGGAAGGGAAAAGCCCCTCTAATAAGGCAGCTAGAAGTCCCAGGAGAGACACACGTTGTGCTTTCAGAGAGGACGTTACAGAAAGTCGAGAGATGTGGATTCTTTCCTGCGGAGAAAAAACCCCCTGTTTTCAGGAAATGCAGTATTCTGAAATCGCACGTTCTCGCATAGCAATTTCGCTATTTCGCTCTCGTGGGTGGACAGCGCCACTCTCTGTTAACCGCTTCGGAGAGTTTGCAGTTGCTGGCCGTTAAATCGCTTCTCTCCCCGAATGCCGCTTTGTGCCTTCAGCAGCGGTCTCGTCTCTCTCGCATGCCGAGAAAGAGCGACTTCAGCCGGATGCTTTTCTCGGACGAGCGGCTTCTTCTGCGCACATCGCAATGGAGCGGTTCTTGTCTTCTCCTTGTGTCCATGCATTCTGCACTACGCTTCTCTCTCATTCTTATGCCTTTCCGTTTATTCCTAGGGACATTTCGTTTTTCTCTGTTTTTCCGATGCTACACTTCAGCATTCTGTGACCAACAGTGTGGAAGGGAAAAGCCCCTCTAATAAGGCAGATAGAAGTTCCAGGAGCGACACACGTTGTGCTTTCAGAGAGGACGTTACAGAAAGTCGAGAGATGTGGATTCTTTCCTGCGGAGAAAAAACCCCCTATTTTCTGGAAATGCAGTATGCAGAATTCACACGTTCTTGGCATCACAGTTCCGTTATTTCGCTCACGCACGTCTAAAGCGGCTCTCGCGTTGAACCGCTTCGGAGAGTTTGCAGTTGCTGGCCGTTAAATCGCTTTTCTCCCTGAATGCCGCTTTGTGCCTTCAGCAGCGGTCTCGTCTCTCTCGCATGCGGAGAAAGAGCGACTTCAGCCGGATGCTTTTCTCGGACGAGCGGCTTCTTCTGCGCACATCGCAAAGGAGCGGTTCTGTCTTCTCCTTGTGTCCATGCATTCTGCACTACGCTTCTCTCTCATTCTTAACCCTTGATTCCTAGGGACATTTCGTTTTTCTCTGTTTTTCCGATGCTACACTTCAGCATTCTGTGACGAACAGAGTGGAAGGGAAAAGCCCCTCTAATAAGGCAGCTAGAAGTCCCAGGAGAGACACACGTTGTGCTTTCAGAGAGGACGTTACAGAAAGTCGAGAGATGTGGATTCTTTCCTGCGGAGAAAAAACCCCCTGTTTTCAGGAAATGCAGTATTCTGAAATCGCACGTTCTCGCATAGCAATTTCGCTATTTCGCTCTCGTGGGTGGACAGCGCCACTCTCTGTTAACCGCTTCGGAGAGTTTGCAGTTGCTGGCCGTTAAATCGCTTCTCTCCCCGAATGCCGCTTTGTGCCTTCAGCAGCGGTCTCGTCTCTCTCGCATGCCGAGAAAGAGCGACTTCAGCCGGATGCTTTTCTCGGACGAGCGGCTTCTTCTGCGCACATCGCAAAGGAGCGGTTCTTGTCTTCTCCTTGTGTCCATGCATTTTGCACTACGCTTCTCTCTCATTCTTAACCCTTGATTCCTAGGGACATTTCGTTTTTCTCTGTTTTTCCGATGCTACACTTCAGCATTCTGTGACGAACAGAGTGGAAGGAAAAAGCCCCTCTAATAAGGCAGCTAGAAGTTCCAGGAGCGACACACGTTGTGCTTTCAGAGAGGACGTTACAGAAAGTCGAGAGATGTGGATTCTTTCCTGCGGAGAAAAAACCCCCTGTTTTCTGGAAATGCAGTATGCAGAATTCACACGTTCTTGGCATCACAGTTCCGTTATTTCGCTCACGCACGTCTAAAGCGGCTCTCGCGTTGAACCGCTTTGGAGAGTTTGCAATTGCTGGCCGTTAAATCGCGGTTCTCCCCGAATGCCGCTTTGTGCCTTCAGCAGCGGTCTCGTCTCTCTCGCATGCCGAGAAAGAGCGACTTCAGCCGGATGCTTTTCTCGGACGAGCGGCTTCTTCTGCGCACATCGCAAAGGAGCGGTTCTGTCTTCTCCTTGTGTCCATGCATTCTGCACTACGCTTCTCTCTCATTCTTAACCCTTGATTCCTAGGGACATTTCGTTTTTCTCTGTTTTTCCGATGCTACACTTCAGCATTCTGTGACGAACAGAGTGGAAGGGAAAAGCCCCTCTAATAAGGCAGCTAGAAGTCCCAGGAGAGACACACGTTGTGCTTTCAGAGAGGACGTTACAGAAAGTCGAGAGATGTGGATTCTTTCCTGCGGAGAAAAAAACCCCTGTTTTCAGGAAATGCAGTATTCTGAAATCGCACGTTCTCGCATAGCAATTTCGCTATTTCGCTCTCGTGGGTTGACAGCGCCACTCTCTGTTAACCGCTTCGGAGAGTTTGCAGTTGCTGGCCGTTAAATCGCTTCTCTCCCCGAATGCCGCTTTGTGCCTTCAGCAGCGGTCTCGTCTCTCTCGCATGCCGAGAAAGAGCGACTTCAGCCGGACGCTTTTCTCGGACGAGCGGCTTCTTCTGCGCACATCGCAAAGGAGCGGTTCTTGTCTTCTCCTTGTGTCCATGCATTCTGCACTACGCTTCTCTCTCATTCTTATGCCTTTCCGTTTATTCCTAGGGACATTTCGTTTTTCTCTGTTTTTCCGATGCTACACTTCAGCATTCTGTGACCAACAGTGTGGAAGGGAAAAGCCCCTCTAATAAGGCAGATAGAAGTTCCAGGAGCGACACACGTTGTGCTTTCAGAGAGGACGTTACAGAAAGTCGAGAGATTTGGATTCTTTCCTGCGGAGAAAAAACCCCCTATTTTCTGGAAATGCAGTATGCAGAATTCACACGTTCTTGGCATCACAGTTCCGTTATTTCGCTCACGCACGTCTAAAGCGGCTCTCGCGTTGAACCGCTTCGGAGAGTTTGCAGTTGCTGGCCGTTAAATCGCTTTTCTCCCCGAATGCCGCTTTGTGCCTTCAGCAGCGGTCTCGTCTCTGTCGCATGCGGAGAAAGAGCGACTTCAGCCGGATGCTTTTCTCGGACGAGCGGCTTCTTCTGCGCACATCGCAAAGGAGCGGTTCTGTCTTCTCCTTGTGTCCATGCGTTCTGCACTACGCTTCTCTCTCATTCTTAACCCTTGATTCCTAGGGACATTTCGTTTTTCTCTGTTTTTCCGATGCTACACTTCAGCATTCTGTGACGAACAGAGTGGAAGGGAAAAGCCCCTCTAATAAGGCAGCTAGAAGTCCCAGGAGAGACACACGTTGTGCTTTCAGAGAGGACGTTACAGAAAGTCGAGAGATGTGGATTCTTTCCTGCGGAGAAAAAACCCCCTGTTTTCAGGAAATGCAGTATTCTGAAATCGCACGTTCTCGCATAGCAATTTCGCTATTTCGCTCTCGTGGGTGGACAGCGCCACTCTCTGTTAACCGCTTCGGAGAGTTTGCAGTTGCTGGCCGTTAAATCGCTTCTCTCCCCGAATGCCGCTTTGTGCCTTCAGCAGCGGTCTCGTCTCTCTCGCATGCCGAGAAAGAGCGACTTCAGCCGGATGCTTTTCTCGGACGAGCGGCTTCTTCTGCGCACATCGCAAAGGAGCGGTTCTTGTCTTCTCCTTGTGTCCATGCATTCTGCACTACGCTTCTCTCTCATTCTTATGCCTTTCCGTTTATTCCTAGGGACATTTCGTTTTTCTCTGTTTTTCCGATGCTACACTTCAGCATTCTGTGACCAACAGTGTGGAAGGGAAAAGCCCCTCTAATAAGGCAGATAGAAGTTCCAGGAGCGACACACGTTGTGCTTTCAGAGAGGACGTTACAGAAAGTCGAGAGATGTGGATTCTTTCCTGCGGAGAAAAAACCCCCTGTTTTCTGGAAATGCAGTATGCAGAATTCACACGTTCTTGGCATCACAGTTCCGTTATTTCGCTCACGCACGTCTAAAGCGGCTCTCGCGTTGAACCGCTTTGGAGAGTTTGCAGTTGCTGGCCGTTAAATCGCTTTTCTCCCCGAATGCCGCTTTGTGCCTTCAGCAGCGGTCTCGTCTCTGTCGCATGCGGAGAAAGAGCGACTTCAGCCGGATGCTTTTCTCGGACGAGCGGCTTCTTCTGCGCACATCGCAAAGGAGCGGTTCTGTCTTCTCCTTGTGTCCATGCATTCTGCACTACGCTTCTCTCTCATTCTTAACCCTTGATTCCTAGGGACATTTCGTTTTTCTCTGTTTTTCCGATGCTACACTTCAGCATTCTGTGACGAACAGAGTGGAAGGGAAAAGCCCCTCTAATAAGGCAGCTAGAAGTCCCAGGAGAGACACACGTTGTGCTTTCAGAGAGGACGTTACAGAAAGTCGAGAGATGTGGATTCTTTCCTGCGGAGAAAAAACCCCCTGTTTTCAGGAAATGCAGTATTCTGAAATCGCACGTTCTCGCATAGCAATTTCGCTATTTCGCTCTCGTGGGTGGACAGCGCCACTCTCTGTTAACCGCTTCGGAGAGTTTGCAGTTGCTGGCCGTTAAATCGCTTCTCTCCCCGAATGCCGCTTTGTGCCTTCAGCAGCGGTCTCGTCTCTCTCGCATGCCGAGAAAGAGCGACTTCAGCCGGATGCTTTTCTCGGACGAGCGGCTTCTTCTGCGCACATCGCAAAGGAGCGGTTCTTGTCTTCTCCTTGTGTCCATGCATTCTGCACTACGCTTCTCTCTCATTCTTATGCCTTTCCGTTTATTCCTAGGGACATTTCGTTTTTCTCTGTTTTTCCGATGCTACACTTCAGCATTCTGTGACCAACAGAGTGGAAGGGAAAAGCCCCTCTAATAAGGCAGCTAGAAGTTCCAGGAGCGACACACGTTGTGCTTTCAGAGAGGACGTTACAGAAAGTCGAGAGATGTGGATTCTTTCCTGCGGAGAAAAAACCCCCTGTTTTCTGGAAATGCAGTATGCAGAATTCACACGTTCTTGGCATCACAGTTCCGTTATTTCGCTCACGCACGTCTAAAGCGGCTCTCGCGTTGAACCGCTTTGGAGAGTTTGCAGTTGCTGGCCGTTAAATCGCTTTTCTCCCCGAATGCCGCTTTGTGCCTTCAGCAGCGGTCTCGTCTCTGTCGCATGCGGAGAAAGAGCGACTTCAGCCGGATGCTTTTCTCGGACGAGCGGCTTCTTCTGCGCACATCGCAAAGGAGCGGTTCTGTCTTCTCCTTGTGTCCATGCATTCTGCACTACGCTTCTCTCTCATTCTTAACCCTTGATTCCTAGGGACATTTCGTTTTTCTCTGTTTTTCCGATGCTACACTTCAGCATTCTGTGACGAACAGAGTGGAAGGGAAAAGCCCCTCTAATAAGGCAGCTAGAAGTCCCAGGAGAGACACACGTTGTGCTTTCAGAGAGGACGTTACAGAAAGTCGAGAGATGTGGATTCTTTCCTGCGGAGAAAAAACCCCCTGTTTTCAGGAAATGCAGTATTCTGAAATCGCACGTTCTCGCATAGCAATTTCGCTATTTCGCTCTCGTGGGTGGACAGCGCCACTCTCTGTTAACCGCTTCGGAGAGTTTGCAGTTGCTGGCCGTTAAATCGCTTCTCTCCCCGAATGCCGCTTTGTGCCTTCAGCAGCGGTCTCGTCTCTCTCGCATGCCGAGAAAGAGCGACTTCAGCCGGATGCTTTTCTCGGACGAGCGGCTTCTTCTGCGCACATCGCAATGGAGCGGTTCTTGTCTTCTCCTTGTGTCCATGCATTCTGCACTACGCTTCTCTCTCATTCTTATGCCTTTCCGTTTATTCCTAGGGACATTTCGTTTTTCTCTGTTTTTCCGATGCTACACTTCAGCATTCTGTGACCAACAGTGTGGAAGGGAAAAGCCCCTCTAATAAGGCAGATAGAAGTTCCAGGAGCGACACACGTTGTGCTTTCAGAGAGGACGTTACAGAAAGTCGAGAGATGTGGATTCTTTCCTGCGGAGAAAAAACCCCCTATTTTCTGGAAATGCAGTATGCAGAATTCACACGTTCTTGGCATCACAGTTCCGTTATTTCGCTCACGCACGTCTAAAGCGGCTCTCGCGTTGAACCGCTTCGGAGAGTTTGCAGTTGCTGGCCGTTAAATCGCTTTTCTCCCCGAATGCCGCTTTGTGCCTTCAGCAGCGGTCTCGTCTCTCTCGCATGCGGAGAAAGAGCGACTTCAGCCGGATGCTTTTCTCGGACGAGCGGCTTCTTCTGCGCACATCGCAAAGGAGCGGTTCTGTCTTCTCCTTGTGTCCATGCGTTCTGCACTACGCTTCTCTCTCATTCTTAACCCTTGATTCCTAGGGACATTTCGTTTTTCTCTGTTTTTCCGATGCTACACTTCAGCATTCTGTGACGAACAGAGTGGAAGGGAAAAGCCCCTCTAATAAGGCAGCTAGAAGTCCCAGGAGAGACACACGTTGTGCTTTCAGAGAGGACGTTACAGAAAGTCGAGAGATGTGGATTCTTTCCTGCGGAGAAAAAACCCCCTGTTTTCAGGAAATGCAGTATTCTGAAATCGCACGTTCTCGCATAGCAATTTCGCTATTTCGCTCTCGTGGGTGGACAGCGCCACTCTCTGTTAACCGCTTCGGAGAGTTTGCAGTTGCTGGCCGTTAAATCGCTTCTCTCCCCGAATGCCGCTTTGTGCCTTCAGCAGCGGTCTCGTCTCTGTCGCATGCGGAGAAAGAGCGACTTCAGCCGGATGCTTTTCTCGGACGAGCGGCTTCTTCTGCGCACATCGCAAAGGAGCGGTTCTTGTCTTCTCCTTGTGTCCATGCATTCTGCACTACGCTTCTCTCTCATTCTTATGCCTTTCCGTTTATTCCTAGGGACATTTCGTTTTTCTCTGTTTTTCCGATGCTACACTTCAGCATTCTGTGACCAACAGTGTGGAAGGGAAAAGCCCCTCTAATAAGGCAGATAGAAGTTCCAGGAGCGACACACGTTGTGCTTTCAGAGAGGACGTTACAGAAAGTCGAGAGATGTGGATTCTTTCCTGCGGAGAAAAAACCCCCTGTTTTCTGTAAATGCAGTATGCAGAATTCACACGTTCTTGGCATCACAGTTCCGTTATTTCGCTCACGCACGTCTAGAGCGGCTCTCGCGTTGAACCGCTTCGGAGAGTTTGCAGTTGCTGGCCGTTAAATCGCTTTTCTCCCCGAATGCCGCTTTGTGCCTTCAGCAGCGGTCTCGTCTCTGTCGCATGCGGAGAAAGAGCGACTTCAGCCGGATGCTTTTCTCGGACGAGCGGCTTCTTCTGCGCACATCGCAAAGGAGCGGTTCTGTCTTCTCCTTGTGTCCATGCATTCTGCACTACGCTTCTCTCTCATTCTTAACCCTTGATTCCTAGGGACATTTCGTTTTTCTCTGTTTTTCCGATGCTACACTTCAGCATTCTGTGACGAACAGAGTGGAAGGGAAAAGCCCCTCTAATAAGGCAGCTAGAAGTCCCAGGAGAGACACACGTTGTGCTTTCAGAGAGGACGTTACAGAAAGTCGAGAGATGTGGATTCTTTCCTGCGGAGAAAAAACCCCCTGTTTTCAGGAAATGCAGTATTCTGAAATCGCACGTTCTCGCATAGCAATTTCGCTATTTCGCTCTCGTGGGTGGACAGCGCCACTCTCTGTTAACCGCTTCGGAGAGTTTGCAGTTGCTGGCCGTTAAATCGCTTCTCTCCCCGAATGCCGCTTTGTGCCTTCAGCAGCGGTCTCGTCTCTCTCGCATGCCGAGAAAGAGCGACTTCAGCCGGATGCTTTTCTCGGACGAGCGGCTTCTTCTGCGCACATCGCAATGGAGCGGTTCTTGTCTTCTCCTTGTGTCCATGCATTCTGCACTACGCTTCTCTCTCATTCTTATGCCTTTCCGTTTATTCCTAGGGACATTTCGTTTTTCTCTGTTTTTCCGATGCTACACTTCAGCATTCTGTGACCAACAGTGTGGAAGGGAAAAGCCCCTCTAATAAGGCAGATAGAAGTTCCAGGAGCGACACACGTTGTGCTTTCAGAGAGGACGTTACAGAAAGTCGAGAGATGTGGATTCTTTCCTGCGGAGAAAAAACCCCCTATTTTCTGGAAATGCAGTATGCAGAATTCACACGTTCTTGGCATCACAGTTCCGTTATTTCGCTCACGCACGTCTAAAGCGGCTCTCGCGTTGAACCGCTTCGGAGAGTTTGCAGTTGCTGGCCGTTAAATCGCTTTTCTCCCCGAATGCCGCTTTGTGCCTTCAGCAGCGGTCTCGTCTCTCTCGCATGCGGAGAAAGAGCGACTTCAGCCGGATGCTTTTCTCGGACGAGCGGCTTCTTCTGCGCACATCGCAAAGGAGCGGTTCTGTCTTCTCCTTGTGTCCATGCGTTCTGCACTACGCTTCTCTCTCATTCTTAACCCTTGATTCCTAGGGACATTTCGTTTTTCTCTGTTTTTCCGATGCTACACTTCAGCATTCTGTGACGAACAGAGTGGAAGGGAAAAGCCCCTCTAATAAGGCAGCTAGAAGTCCCAGGAGAGACACACGTTGTGCTTTCAGAGAGGACGTTACAGAAAGTCGAGAGATGTGGATTCTTTCCTGCGGAGAAAAAACCCCCTGTTTTCAGGAAATGCAGTATTCTGAAATCGCACGTTCTCGCATAGCAATTTCGCTATTTCGCTCTCGTGGGTGGACAGCGCCACTCTCTGTTAACCGCTTCGGAGAGTTTGCAGTTGCTGGCCGTTAAATCGCTTCTCTCCCCGAATGCCGCTTTGTGCCTTCAGCAGCGGTCTCGTCTCTCTCGCATGCCGAGAAAGAGCGACTTCAGCCGGATGCTTTTCTCGGACGAGCGGCTTCTTCTGCGCACATCGCAATGGAGCGGTTCTTGTCTTCTCCTTGTGTCCATGCATTCTGCACTACGCTTCTCTCTCATTCTTATGCCTTTCCGTTTATTCCTAGGGACATTTCGTTTTTCTCTGTTTTTCCGATGCTACACTTCAGCATTCTGTGACCAACAGTGTGGAAGGGAAAAGCCCCTCTAATAAGGCAGATAGAAGTTCCAGGAGCGACACACGTTGTGCTTTCAGAGAGGACGTTACAGAAAGTCGAGAGATGTGGATTCTTTCCTGCGGAGAAAAAACCCCCTATTTTCTGGAAATGCAGTATGCAGAATTCACACGTTCTTGGCATCACAGTTCCGTTATTTCGCTCACGCACGTCTAAAGCGGCTCTCGCGTTGAACCGCTTCGGAGAGTTTGCAGTTGCTGGCCGTTAAATCGCTTTTCTCCCCGAATGCCGCTTTGTGCCTTCAGCAGCGGTCTCGTCTCTCTCGCATGCGGAGAAAGAGCGACTTCAGCCGGATGCTTTTCTCGGACGAGCGGCTTCTTCTGCGCACATCGCAAAGGAGCGGTTCTGTCTTCTCCTTGTGTCCATGCGTTCTGCACTACGCTTCTCTCTCATTCTTAACCCTTGATTCCTAGGGACATTTCGTTTTTCTCTGTTTTTCCGATGCTACACTTCAGCATTCTGTGACGAACAGAGTGGAAGGGAAAAGCCCCTCTAATAAGGCAGCTAGAAGTCCCAGGAGAGACACACGTTGTGCTTTCAGAGAGGACGTTACAGAAAGTCGAGAGATGTGGATTCTTTCCTGCGGAGAAAAAACCCCCTGTTTTCAGGAAATGCAGTATTCTGAAATCGCACGTTCTCGCATAGCAATTTCGCTATTTCGCTCTCGTGGGTGGACAGCGCCACTCTCTGTTAACCGCTTCGGAGAGTTTGCAGTTGCTGGCCGTTAAATCGCTTCTCTCCCCGAATGCCGCTTTGTGCCTTCAGCAGCGGTCTCGTCTCTGTCGCATGCGGAGAAAGAGCGACTTCAGCCGGATGCTTTTCTCGGACGAGCGGCTTCTTCTGCGCACATCGCAAAGGAGCGGTTCTTGTCTTCTCCTTGTGTCCATGCATTCTGCACTACGCTTCTCTCTCATTCTTATGCCTTTCCGTTTATTCCTAGGGACATTTCGTTTTTCTCTGTTTTTCCGATGCTACACTTCAGCATTCTGTGACCAACAGTGTGGAAGGGAAAAGCCCCTCTAATAAGGCAGATAGAAGTTCCAGGAGCGACACACGTTGTGCTTTCAGAGAGGACGTTACAGAAAGTCGAGAGATGTGGATTCTTTCCTGCGGAGAAAAAACCCCCTGTTTTCTGTAAATGCAGTATGCAGAATTCACACGTTCTTGGCATCACAGTTCCGTTATTTCGCTCACGCACGTCTAGAGCGGCTCTCGCGTTGAACCGCTTCGGAGAGTTTGCAGTTGCTGGCCGTTAAATCGCTTTTCTCCCCGAATGCCGCTTTGTGCCTTCAGCAGCGGTCTCGTCTCTGTCGCATGCGGAGAAAGAGCGACTTCAGCCGGATGCTTTTCTCGGACGAGCGGCTTCTTCTGCGCACATCGCAAAGGAGCGGTTCTGTCTTCTCCTTGTGTCCATGCATTCTGCACTACGCTTCTCTCTCATTCTTAACCCTTGATTCCTAGGGACATTTCGTTTTTCTCTGTTTTTCCGATGCTACACTTCAGCATTCTGTGACGAACAGAGTGGAAGGGAAAAGCCCCTCTAATAAGGCAGCTAGAAGTCCCAGGAGAGACACACGTTGTGCTTTCAGAGAGGACGTTACAGAAAGTCGAGAGATGTGGATTCTTTCCTGCGGAGAAAAAACCCCCTGTTTTCAGGAAATGCAGTATTCTGAAATCGCACGTTCTCGCATAGCAATTTCGCTATTTCGCTCTCGTGGGTGGACAGCGCCACTCTCTGTTAACCGCTTCGGAGAGTTTGCAGTTGCTGGCCGTTAAATCGCTTCTCTCCCCGAATGCCGCTTTGTGCCTTCAGCAGCGGTCTCGTCTCTCTCGCATGCCGAGAAAGAGCGACTTCAGCCGGATGCTTTTCTCGGACGAGCGGCTTCTTCTGCGCACATCGCAAAGGAGCGGTTCTTGTCTTCTCCTTGTGTCCATGCATTCTGCACTACGCTTCTCTCTCATTCTTATGCCTTTCCGTTTATTCCTAGGGACATTTCGTTTTTCTCTGTTTTTCCGATGCTACACTTCAGCATTCTGTGACCAACAGAGTGGAAGGGAAAAGCCCCTCTAATAAGGCAGCTAGAAGTTCCAGGAGCGACACACGTTGTGCTTTCAGAGAGGACGTTACAGAAAGTCGAGAGATGTGGATTCTTTCCTGCGGAGAAAAAACCCCCTGTTTTCTGGAAATGCAGTATGCAGAATTCACACGTTCTTGGCATCACAGTTCCGTTATTTCGCTCACGCACGTCTAAAGCGGCTCTCGCGTTGAACCGCTTTGGAGAGTTTGCAGTTGCTGGCCGTTAAATCGCTTTTCTCCCCGAATGCCGCTTTGTGCCTTCAGCAGCGGTCTCGTCTCTGTCGCATGCGGAGAAAGAGCGACTTCAGCCGGATGCTTTTCTCGGACGAGCGGCTTCTTCTGCGCACATCGCAAAGGAGCGGTTCTGTCTTCTCCTTGTGTCCATGCATTCTGCACTACGCTTCTCTCTCATTCTTAACCCTTGATTCCTAGGGACATTTCGTTTTTCTCTGTTTTTCCGATGCTACACTTCAGCATTCTGTGACGAACAGAGTGGAAGGGAAAAGCCCCTCTAATAAGGCAGCTAGAAGTCCCAGGAGAGACACACGTTGTGCTTTCAGAGAGGACGTTACAGAAAGTCGAGAGATGTGGATTCTTTCCTGCGGAGAAAAAACCCCCTGTTTTCAGGAAATGCAGTATTCTGAAATCGCACGTTCTCGCATAGCAATTTCGCTATTTCGCTCTCGTGGGTGGACAGCGCCACTCTCTGTTAACCGCTTCGGAGAGTTTGCAGTTGCTGGCCGTTAAATCGCTTCTCTCCCCGAATGCCGCTGTGTGCCTTCAGCAGCGGTCTCGTCTCTCTCGCATGCCGAGAAAGAGCGACTTCAGCCGGATGCTTTTCTCGGACGAGCGGCTTCTTCTGCGCACATCGCAAAGGAGCGGTTCTTGTCTTCTCCTTGTGTCCATGCATTCTGCACTACGCTTCTCTCTCATTCTTATGCCTTTCCGTTTATTCCTAGGGACATTTCGTTTTTCTCTGTTTTTCCGATGCTACACTTCAGCATTCTGTGACCAACAGAGTGGAAGGGAAAAGCCCCTCTAATAAGGCAGCTAGAAGTTCCAGGAGCGACACACGTTGTGCTTTCAGAGAGGACGTTACAGAAAGTCGAGAGATGTGGATTCTTTCCTGCGGAGAAAAAACCCCCTGTTTTCTGGAAATGCAGTATGCAGAATTCACACGTTCTTGGCATCACAGTTCCGTTATTTCGCTCACGCACGTCTAAAGCGGCTCTCGCGTTGAACCGCTTCGGAGAGTTTGCAGTTGCTGGCCGTTAAATCGCTTTTCTCCCCGAATGCCGCTTTGTGCCTTCAGCAGCGGTCTCGTCTCTGTCGCATGCGGAGAAAGAGCGACTTCAGCCGGATGCTTTTCTCGGACGAGCGGCTTCTTCTGCGCACATCGCAAAGGAGCGGTTCTGTCTTCTCCTTGTGTCCATGCGTTCTGCACTACGCTTCTCTCTCATTCTTAACCCTTGATTCCTAGGGACATTTCGTTTTTCTCTGTTTTTCCGATGCTACACTTCAGCATTCTGTGACGAACAGAGTGGAAGGAAAAAGCCCCTCTAATAAGGCAGCTAGAAGTTCCAGGAGAGACACACGTTGTGCTTTCAGAGAGGACGTTACAGAAAGTCGAGAGATGTGGATTCTTTCCTGCGGAGAAAAAACCCCCTGTTTTCAGGAAATGCAGTATTCTGAAATCGCACGTTCTCGCATAGCAATTTCGCTATTTCGCTCTCGTGGGTGGACAGCGCCACTCTCTGTTAACCGCTTCGGAGAGTTTGCAGTTGCTAGCCGAGAGATCGCGGTTCTCCCCGAATGCCGCTTTGTGCCTTCAGCAGCGGTCTCGTCTCTCTCGCATGCCGAGAAAGAGCGACTTCAGCCGGATGCTTTTCTCGGACGAGCGGCTTCTTCTGCGCACATCGCAAAGGAGCGGTTCTGTCTTCTCCTTGTGTCCATGCATTCTGCACTACGCTTCTCTCTCATTCTTATGCCTTTCCGTTTATTCCTAGGGACATTTCGTTTTTCTCTGTTTTTCCGATGCTACACTTCAGCATTCTGTGACCAACAGAGTGGAAGGGAAAAGCCCCTCTAATAAGGCAGATAGAAGTTCCAGGAGCGACACACGTTGTGCTTTCAGAGAGGACGTTACAGAAAGTCGAGAGATGTGGCCTCTTTCCTGCGGAGAAAAAACCCCCTGTTTTCTGGAAATGCAGTATGCAGAATTCACACGTTCTTGGCATCACAGTTCCGTTATTTCGCTCACGCACGTCTAAAGCGGCTCTCGCGTTGAACCGCTTTGGAGAGTTTGCAATTGCTGGCCGTTAAATCGCGGTTCTCCCCGAATGCCGCTTTGTGCCTTCAGCAGCGGTCTCGTCTCTCTCGCATGCCGAGAAAGAGCGACTTCAGCCGGATGCTTTTCTCGGACGAGCGGCTTCTTCTGCGCACATCGCAAAGGAGCGGTTCTTGTCTTCTCCTTGTGTCCATGCATTCTGCACTACGCTTCTCTCTCATTCTTAACCCTTGATTCCTAGGGACATTTCGTTTTTCTCTGTTTTTCCGATGCTACACTTCAGCATTCTGTGACGAACAGAGTGGAAGGGAAAAGCCCCTCTAATAAGGCAGCTAGAAGTTCCTGGAGAGACACACGTTGTGCTTTCAGAGAGGACGTTACAGAAAGTCGAGAGATGTGGATTCTTTCCTGCGGAGAAAAAACCCCCTGTTTTCAGGAAATGCAGTATTCTGAAATCGCACGTTCTCGGCATAGCAATTTCGCTATTTCGCTCTCGTGGGTGGACAGCGCCACTCTCTGTTAACCGCTTCGGAGAGTTTGCAGTTGCTAGCCGAGAGATCGCGGTTCTCCCCGAATGCCGCTGTGTGCCTTCAGCAGCGGTCTCGTCTCTCTCGCATGCCGAGAAAGAGCGACTTCAGCCGGATGCTTTTCTCGGACGAGCGGCTTCTGCGCACATCGCAAAGGAGCGGTTCTTGTCTTCTCCTTGTGTCCATGCATTCTGCACTACGCTTCTCTCTCATTCTTATGCCTTTCCGTTTATTCCTAGGGACATTTCGTTTTTCTCTGTTTTTCCGATGCTACACTTCAGCATTCTGTGACCAACAGTGTGGAAGGGAAAAGCCCCTCTAATAAGGCAGATAGAAGTTCCAGGAGCGACACACGTTGTGCTTTCAGAGAGGACGTTACAGAAAGTCGAGAGATGTGGATTCTTTCCTGCGGAGAAAAAACCCCCTGTTTTCTGGAAATGCAGTATGCAGAATTCACACGTTCTTGGCATCACAGTTCCGTTATTTCGCTCACGCACGTCTAAAGCGGCTCTCGCGTTGAACCGCTTCGGAGAGTTTGCAGTTGCTGGCCGTTAAATCGCTTTTCTCCCCGAATGCCGCTTTGTGCCTTCAGCAGCGGTCTCGTCTCTGTCGCATGCGGAGAAAGAGCGACTTCAGCCGGATGCTTTTCTCGGACGAGCGGCTTCTTCTGCGCACATCGCAAAGGAGCGGTTCTGTCTTCTCCTTGTGTCCATGCATTCTGCACTACGCTTCTCTCTCATTCTTAACCCTTGATTCCTAGGGACATTTCGTTTTTCTCTGTTTTTCCGATGCTACACTTCAGCATTCTGTGACGAACAGAGTGGAAGGGAAAAGCCCCTCTAATAAGGCAGCTAGAAGTCCCAGGAGAGACACACGTTGTGCTTTCAGAGAGGACGTTACAGAAAGTCGAGAGATGTGGATTCTTTCCTGCGGAGAAAAAACCCCCTGTTTTCAGGAAATGCAGTATTCTGAAATCGCACGTTCTCGCATAGCAATTTCGCTATTTCGCTCTCGTGGGTGGACAGCGCCACTCTCTGTTAACCGCTTCGGAGAGTTTGCAGTTGCTGCCCGTTAAATCGCTTCTCTCCCCGAATGCCGCTTTGTGCCTTCAGCAGCGGTCTCGTCTCTCTCGCATGCCGAGAAAGAGCGACTTCAGCCGGATGCTTTTCTCGGACGAGCGGCTTCTTCTGCGCACATCGCAAAGGAGCGGTTCTTGTCTTCTCCTTGTGTCCATGCATTCTGCACTACGCTTCTCTCTCATTCTTATGCCTTTCCGTTTATTCCTAGGGACATTTCGTTTTTCTCTGTTTTTCCGATGCTACACTTCAGCATTCTGTGACCAACAGAGTGGAAGGGAAAAGCCCCTCTAATAAGGCAGCTAGAAGTTCCAGGAGCGACACACGTTGTGCTTTCAGAGAGGACGTTACAGAAAGTCGAGAGATGTGGATTCTTTCCTGCGGAGAAAAAACCCCCTGTTTTCTGGAAATGCAGTATGCAGAATTCACACGTTCTTGGCATCACAGTTCCGTTATTTCGCTCACGCACGTCTAAAGCGGCTCTCGCGTTGAACCGCTTCGGAGAGTTTGCAGTTGCTGGCCGTTAAATCGCTTTTCTCCCCGAATGCCGCTTTGTGCCTTCAGCAGCGGTCTCGTCTCTGTCGCATGCGGAGAAAGAGCGACTTCAGCCGGATGCTTTTCTCGGACGAGCGGCTTCTTCTGCGCACATCGCAAAGGAGCGGTTCTGTCTTCTCCTTGTGTCCATGCATTCTGCACTACGCTTCTCTCTCATTCTTAACCCTTGATTCCTAGGGACATTTCGTTTTTCTCTGTTTTTCCGATGCTACACTTCAGCATTCTGTGACGAACAGAGTGGAAGGAAAAAGCCCCTCTAATAAGGCAGCTAGAAGTTCCAGGAGAGACACACGTTGTGCTTTCAGAGAGGACGTTACAGAAAGTCGAGAGATGTGGATTCTTTCCTGCGGAGAAAAAACCCCCTGTTTTCAGGAAATGCAGTATTCTGAAATCGCACGTTCTCGCATAGCAATTTTGCTATTTCGCTCTCGTGGGTGGACAGCGCCACTCTCTGTTAACCGCTTCGGAGAGTTTGCAGTTGCTAGCCGAGAGATCGCGGTTCTCCCCGAATGCCGCTTTGTGCCTTCAGCAGCGGTCTCGTCTCTCTCGCATGCCGAGAAAGAGCGACTTCAGCCGGATGCTTTTCTCGGACGAGCGGCTTCTTCTGCGCACATCGCAAAGGAGCGGTTCTGTCTTCTCCTTGTGTCCATGCATTCTGCACTACGCTTCTCTCTCATTCTTATGCCTTTCCGTTTATTCCTAGGGACATTTCGTTTTTCTCTGTTTTTCCGATGCTACACTTCAGCATTCTGTGACCAACAGAGTGGAAGGGAAAAGCCCCTCTAATAAGGCAGATAGAAGTTCCAGGAGCGACACACGTTGTGCTTTCAGAGAGGACGTTACAGAAAGTCGAGAGATGTGGCCTCTTTCCTGCGGAGAAAAAACCCCCTGTTTTCTGGAAATGCAGTATGCAGAATTCACACGTTCTTGGCATCACAGTTCCGTTATTTCGCTCACGCACGTCTAAAGCGGCTCTCGCGTTGAACCGCTTTGGAGAGTTTGCAATTGCTGGCCGTTAAATCGCGGTTCTCCCCGAATGCCGCTTTGTGCCTTCAGCAGCGGTCTCGTCTCTCTCGCATGCCGAGAAAGAGCGACTTCAGCCGGATGCTTTTCTCGGACGAGCGGCTTCTTCTGCGCACATCGCAAAGGAGCGGTTCTTGTCTTCTCCTTGTGTCCATGCATTCTGCACTACGCTTCTCTCTCATTCTTAACCCTTGATTCCTAGGGACATTTCGTTTTTCTCTGTTTTTCCGATGCTACACTTCAGCATTCTGTGACGAACAGAGTGGAAGGGAAAAGCCCCTCTAATAAGGCAGCTAGAAGTCCCAGGAGAGACACACGTTGTGCTTTCAGAGAGGACGTTACAGAAAGTCGAGAGATGTGGATTCTTTCCTGCGGAGAAAAAACCCCCTGTTTTCAGGAAATGCAGTATTCTGAAATCGCACGTTCTCGGCATAGCAATTTCGCTATTTCGCTCTCGTGGGTGGACAGCGCCACTCTCTGTTAACCGCTTCGGAGAGTTTGCAGTTGCTAGCCGAGAGATCGCGGTTCTCCCCGAATGCCGCTTTGTGCCTTCAGCAGCGGTCTCGTCTCTCTCGCATGCCGAGAAAGAGCGACTTCAGCCGGATGCTTTTCTCGGACGAGCGGCTTCTTCTGCGCACATCGCAAAGGAGCGGTTCTTGTCTTCTCCTTGTGTCCATGCATTCTGCACTACGCTTCTCTCTCATTCTTATGCCTTTCCGTTTATTCCTAGGGACATTTCGTTTTTCTCTGTTTTTCCGATGCTACACTTCAGCATTCTGTGACCAACAGTGTGGAAGGGAAAAGCCCCTCTAATAAGGCAGATAGAAGTTCCAGGAGCGACACACGTTGTGCTTTCAGAGAGGACGTTACAGAAAGTCGAGAGATGTGGATTCTTTCCTGCGGAGAAAAAACCCCCTGTTTTCTGGAAATGCAGTATGCAGAATTCACACGTTCTTGGCATCACAGTTCCGTTATTTCGCTCATGCACGTCTAAAGCGGCTCTCGCGTTGAACCGCTTCGGAGAGTTTGCAGTTGCTGGCCGTTAAATCGCTTTTCTCCCCGAATGCCGCTTTGTGCCTTCAGCAGCGGTCTCGTCTCTGTCGCATGCGGAGAAAGAGCGACTTCAGCCGGATGCTTTTCTCGGACGAGCGGCTTCTTCTGCGCACATCGCAAAGGAGCGGTTCTGTCTTCTCCTTGTGTCCATGCATTCTGCACTACGCTTCTCTCTCATTCTTAACCCTTGATTCCTAGGGACATTTCGTTTTTCTCTGTTTTTCCGATGCTACACTTCAGCATTCTGTGACGAACAGAGTGGAAGGGAAAAGCCCCTCTAATAAGGCAGCTAGAAGTCCCAGGAGAGACACACGTTGTGCTTTCAGAGAGGACGTTACAGAAAGTCGAGAGATGTGGATTCTTTCCTGCGGAGAAAAAACCCCCTGTTTTCAGGAAATGCAGTATTCTGAAATCGCACGTTCTCGCATAGCAATTTCGCTATTTCGCTCTCGTGGGTTGACAGCGCCACTCTCTGTTAACCGCTTCGGAGAGTTTGCAGTTGCTAGCCGAGAGATCGCGGTTCTCCCCGAATGCCGCTTTGTGCCTTCAGCAGCGGTCTCGTCTCTCTCGCATGCCGAGAAAGAGCGACTTCAGCCGGATGCTTTTCTCGGACGAGCGGCTTCTTCTGCGCACATCGCAAAGGAGCGGTTCTTGTCTTCTCCTTGTGTCCATGCATTCTGCACTACGCTTCTCTCTCATTCTTATGCCTTTCCGTTTATTCCTAGGGACATTTCGTTTTTCTCTGTTTTTCCGATGCTACACTTCAGCATTCTGTGACCAACAGTGTGGAAGGGAAAAGCCCCTCTAATAAGGCAGCTAGAAGTTCCAGGAGCGACACACGTTGTGCTTTCAGAGAGGACGTTACAGAAAGTCGAGAGATGTGGATTCTTTCCTGCGGAGAAAAAACCCCCTGTTTTCTGGAAATGCAGTATGCAGAATTCACACGTTCTTGGCATCACAGTTCCGTTATTTCGCTCACGCACGTCTAAAGCGGCTCTCGCGTTGAACCGCTTCGGAGAGTTTGCAGTTGCTGGCCGTTAAATCGCTTTTCTCCCCGAATGCCGCTTTGTGCCTTCAGCAGCGGTCTCGTCTCTCTCGCATGCCGAGAAAGAGCGACTTCAGCCGGATGCTTTTCTCGGACGAGCGGCTTCTTCTGCGCACATCGCAAAGGAGCGGTTCTTGTCTTCTCCTTGTGTCCATGCATTCTGCACTACGCTTCTCTCTCATTCTTATGCCTTTCCGTTTATTCCTAGGGACATTTCGTTTTTCTCTGTTTTTCCGATGCTACACTTCAGCATTCTGTGACCAACAGTGTGGAAGGGAAAAGCCCCTCTAATAAGGCAGCTAGAAGTTCCAGGAGCGACACACGTTGTGCTTTCAGAGAGGACGTTACAGAAAGTCGAGAGATGTGGATTCTTTCCTGCGGAGAAAAAACCCCCTGTTTTCTGGAAATGCAGTATGCAGAATTCACACGTTCTTGGCATCACAGTTCCGTTATTTCGCTCACGCACGTCTAAAGCGGCTCTCGCGTTGAACCGCTTCGGAGAGTTTGCAGTTGCTGGCCGTTAAATCGCTTTTCTCCCCGAATGCCGCTTTGTGCCTTCAGCAGCGGTCTCGTCTCTGTCGCATGCGGAGAAAGAGCGACTTCAGCCGGATGCTTTTCTCGGACGAGCGGCTTCTTCTGCGCACATCGCAAAGGAGCGGTTCTGTCTTCTCCTTGTGTCCATGCATTCTGCACTACGCTTCTCTCTCATTCTTAACCCTTGATTCCTAGGGACATTTCGTTTTTCTCTGTTTTTCCGATGCTACACTTCAGCATTCTGTGACGAACAGAGTGGAAGGGAAAAGCCCCTCTAATAAGGCAGCTAGAAGTCCCAGGAGAGACACACGTTGTGCTTTCAGAGAGGACGTTACAGAAAGTCGAGAGATGTGGATTCTTTCCTGCGGAGAAAAAACCCCCTGTTTTCAGGAAATGCAGTATTCTGAAATCGCACGTTCTCGGCATAGCAATTTCGCTATTTCGCTCTCGTGGGTGGACAGCGCCACTCTCTGTTAACCGCTTCGGAGAGTTTGCAGTTGCTAGCCGAGAGATCGCGGTTCTCCCCGAATGCCGCTTTGTGCCTTCAGCAGCGGTCTCGTCTCTCTCGCATGCCGAGAAAGAGCGACTTCAGCCGGATGCTTTTCTCGGACGAGCGGCTTCTTCTGCGCACATCGCAAAGGAGCGGTTCTTGTCTTCTCCTTGTGTCCATGCATTCTGCACTACGCTTCTCTCTCATTCTTATGCCTTTCCGTTTATTCCTAGGGACATTTCGTTTTTCTCTGTTTTTCCGATGCTACACTTCAGCATTCTGTGACCAACAGTGTGGAAGGGAAAAGCCCCTCTAATAAGGCAGATAGAAGTTCCAGGAGCGACACACGTTGTGCTTTCAGAGAGGACGTTACAGAAAGTCGAGAGATGTGGATTCTTTCCTGCGGAGAAAAAACCCCCTGTTTTCTGGAAATGCAGTATGCAGAATTCACACGTTCTTGGCATCACAGTTCCGTTATTTCGCTCATGCACGTCTAAAGCGGCTCTCGCGTTGAACCGCTTCGGAGAGTTTGCAGTTGCTGGCCGTTAAATCGCTTTTCTCCCCGAATGCCGCTTTGTGCCTTCAGCAGCGGTCTCGTCTCTGTCGCATGCGGAGAAAGAGCGACTTCAGCCGGATGCTTTTCTCGGACGAGCGGCTTCTTCTGCGCACATCGCAAAGGAGCGGTTCTGTCTTCTCCTTGTGTCCATGCATTCTGCACTACGCTTCTCTCTCATTCTTAACCCTTGATTCCTAGGGACATTTCGTTTTTCTCTGTTTTTCCGATGCTACACTTCAGCATTCTGTGACGAACAGAGTGGAAGGGAAAAGCCCCTCTAATAAGGCAGCTAGAAGTCCCAGGAGAGACACACGTTGTGCTTTCAGAGAGGACGTTACAGAAAGTCGAGAGATGTGGATTCTTTCCTGCGGAGAAAAAACCCCCTGTTTTCAGGAAATGCAGTATTCTGAAATCGCACGTTCTCGCATAGCAATTTCGCTATTTCGCTCTCGTGGGTTGACAGCGCCACTCTCTGTTAACCGCTTCGGAGAGTTTGCAGTTGCTAGCCGAGAGATCGCGGTTCTCCCCGAATGCCGCTTTGTGCCTTCAGCAGCGGTCTCGTCTCTCTCGCATGCCGAGAAAGAGCGACTTCAGCCGGATGCTTTTCTCGGACGAGCGGCTTCTTCTGCGCACATCGCAAAGGAGCGGTTCTTGTCTTCTCCTTGTGTCCATGCATTCTGCACTACGCTTCTCTCTCATTCTTAACCCTTGATTCCTAGGGACATTTCGTTTTTCTCTGTTTTTCCGATGCTACACTTCAGCATTCTGTGACCAACAGTGTGGAAGGGAAAAGCCCCTCTAATAAGGCAGCTAGAAGTCCCAGGAGAGACACACGTTGTGCTTTCAGAGAGGACGTTACAGAAAGTCGAGAGATGTGGATTCTTTCCTGCGGAGAAAAAACCCCCTGTTTTCAGGAAATGCAGTATTCTGAAATCGCACGTTCTCGGCATAGCAATTTCGCTATTTCGCTCTCGTGGGTGGACAGCGCCACTCTCTGTTAACCGCTTCGGAGAGTTTGCAGTTGCTGGCCGTTAAATCGCTTCTCTCCCCGAATGCCGCTTTGTGCCTTCAGCAGCGGTCTCGTCTCTCTCGCATGCCGAGAAAGAGCGACTTCAGCCGGATGCTTTTCTCGGACGAGCGGCTTCTTCTGCGCACATCGCAAAGGAGCGGTTCTGTCTTCTCCTTGTGTCCATGCATTCTGCACTACGCTTCTCTCTCATTCTTATGCCTTTCCGTTTATTCCTAGGGACATTTCGTTTTTCTCTGTTTTTCCGATGCTACACTTCAGCATTCTGTGACCAACAGAGTGGAAGGGAAAAGCCCCTCTAATAAGGCAGATAGAAGTTCCAGGAGCGACACACGTTGTGCTTTCAGAGAGGACGTTACAGAAAGTCGAGAGATGTGGCCTCTTTCCTGCGGAGAAAAAACCCCCTGTTTTCTGGAAATGCAGTATGCAGAATTCACACGTTCTTGGCATCACAGTTCCGTTATTTCGCTCACGCACGTCTAAAGCGGCTCTCGCGTTGAACCGCTTTGGAGAGTTTGCAATTGCTGGCCGTTAAATCGCGGTTCTCCCCGAATGCCGCTTTGTGCCTTCAGCAGCGGTCTCGTCTCTCTCGCATGCCGAGAAAGAGCGACTTCAGCCGGATGCTTTTCTCGGACGAGCGGCTTCTTCTGCGCACATCGCAAAGGAGCGGTTCTTGTCTTCTCCTTGTGTCCATGCATTCTGCACTACGCTTCTCTCTCATTCTTAACCCTTGATTCCTAGGGACATTTCGTTTTTCTCTGTTTTTCCGATGCTACACTTCAGCATTCTGTGACGAACAGAGTGGAAGGGAAAAGCCCCTCTAATAAGGCAGCTAGAAGTCCCAGGAGAGACACACGTTGTGCTTTCAGAGAGGACGTTACAGAAAGTCGAGAGATGTGGATTCTTTCCTGCGGAGAAAAAACCCCCTGTTTTCAGGAAATGCAGTATTCTGAAATCGCACGTTCTCGGCATAGCAATTTCGCTATTTCGCTCTCGTGGGTGGACATCGCCACTCTCTGTTAACCGCTTCGGAGAGTTTGCAGTTGCTAGCCGAGAGATCGCGGTTCTCCCCGAATGCCGCTTTGTGCCTTCAGCAGCGGTCTCGTCTCTCTCGCATGCCGAGAAAGAGCGACTTCAGCCGGATGCTTTTCTCGGACGAGCGGCTTCTTCTGCGCACATCGCAAAGGAGCGGTTCTTGTCTTCTCCTTGTGTCCATGCATTCTGCACTACGCTTCTCTCTCATTCTTATGCCTTTCCGTTTATTCCTAGGGACATTTCGTTTTTCTCTGTTTTTCCGATGCTACACTTCAGCATTCTGTGACCAACAGTGTGGAAGGGAAAAGCCCCTCTAATAAGGCAGATAGAAGTTCCAGGAGCGACACACGTTGTGCTTTCAGAGAGGACGTTACAGAAAGTCGAGAGATGTGGATTCTTTCCTGCGGAGAAAAAACCCCCTGTTTTCTGGAAATGCAGTATGCAGAATTCACACGTTCTTGGCATCACAGTTCCGTTATTTCGCTCACGCACGTCTAAAGCGGCTCTCGCGTTGAACCGCTTCGGAGAGTTTGCAGTTGCTGGCCGTTAAATCGCTTTTCTCCCCGAATGCCGCTTTGTGCCTTCAGCAGCGGTCTCGTCTCTGTCGCATGCGGAGAAAGAGCGACTTCAGCCGGATGCTTTTCTCGGACGAGCGGCTTCTTCTGCGCACATCGCAAAGGAGCGGTTCTGTCTTCTCCTTGTGTCCATGCATTCTGCACTACGCTTCTCTCTCATTCTTAACCCTTGATTCCTAGGGACATTTCGTTTTTCTCTGTTTTTCCGATGCTACACTTCAGCATTCTGTGACGAACAGAGTGGAAGGGAAAAGCCCCTCTAATAAGGCAGCTAGAAGTCCCAGGAGAGACACACGTTGTGCTTTCAGAGAGGACGTTACAGAAAGTCGAGAGATGTGGATTCTTTCCTGCGGAGAAAAAACCCCCTGTTTTCAGGAAATGCAGTATTCTGAAATCGCACGTTCTCGCATAGCAATTTCGCTATTTCGCTCTCGTGGGTTGACAGCGCCACTCTCTGTTAACCGCTTCGGAGAGTTTGCAGTTGCTAGCCGAGAGATCGCGGTTCTCCCCGAATGCCGCTTTGTGCCTTCAGCAGCGGTCTCGTCTCTCTCGCATGCCGAGAAAGAGCGACTTCAGCCGGATGCTTTTCTCGGACGAGCGGCTTCTTCTGCGCACATCGCAAAGGAGCGGTTCTTGTCTTCTCCTTGTGTCCATGCATTCTGCACTACGCTTCTCTCTCATTCTTATGCCTTTCCGTTTATTCCTAGGGACATTTCGTTTTTCTCTGTTTTTCCGATGCTACACTTCAGCATTCTGTGACCAACAGTGTGGAAGGGAAAAGCCCCTCTAATAAGGCAGCTAGAAGTTCCAGGAGCGACACACGTTGTGCTTTCAGAGAGGACGTTACAGAAAGTCGAGAGATGTGGATTCTTTCCTGCGGAGAAAAAACCCCCTGTTTTCTGGAAATGCAGTATGCAGAATTCACACGTTCTTGGCATCACAGTTCCGTTATTTCGCTCACGCACGTCTAAAGCGGCTCTCGCGTTGAACCGCTTCGGAGAGTTTGCAGTTGCTGGCCGTTAAATCGCTTTTCTCCCCGAATGCCGCTTTGTGCCTTCAGCAGCGGTCTCGTCTCTGTCGCATGCGGAGAAAGAGCGACTTCAGCCGGATGCTTTTCTCGGACGAGCGGCTTCTTCTGCGCACATCGCAAAGGAGCGGTTCTGTCTTCTCCTTGTGTCCATGCATTCTGCACTACGCTTCTCTCTCATTCTTAACTCTTGATTCCTAGGGACATTTCGTTTTTCTCTGTTTTTCCGATGCTACACTTCAGCATTCTGTGACGAACAGAGTGGAAGGGAAAAGCCCCTCTAATAAGGCAGCTAGAAGTCCCAGGAGCGACACACGTTGTGCTTTCAGAGAGGACGTTACAGAAAGTCGAGAGATGTGGATTCTTTCCTGCGGAGAAAAAACCCCCTGTTTTCAGGAAATGCAGTATTCTGAAATCGCACGTTCTCGCATAGCAATTTCGCTATTTCGCTCTCGTGGGTTGACAGCGCCACTCTCTGTTAACCGCTTCGGAGAGTTTGCAGTTGCTAGCCGAGAGATCGCGGTTCTCCCCGAATGCCGCTTTGTGCCTTCAGCAGCGGTCTCGTCTCTCTCGCATGCCGAGAAAGAGCGACTTCAGCCGGATGCTTTTCTCGGACGAGCGGCTTCTTCTGCGCACATCGCAAAGGAGCGGTTCTTGTCTTCTCCTTGTGTCCATGCATTCTGCACTACGCTTCTCTCTCATTCTTATGCCTTTCCGTTTATTCCTAGGGACATTTCGTTTTTCTCTGTTTTTCCGATGCTACACTTCAGCATTCTGTGACCAACAGTGTGGAAGGGAAAAGCCCCTCTAATAAGGCAGATAGAAGTTCCAGGAGCGACACACGTTGTGCTTTCAGAGAGGACGTTACAGAAAGTCGAGAGATGTGGATTCTTTCCTGCGGAGAAAAAACCCCCTGTTTTCTGGAAATGCAGTATGCAGAATTCACACGTTCTTGGCATCACAGTTCCGTTATTTCGCTCACGCACGTCTAAAGCGGCTCTCGCGTTGAACCGCTTCGGAGAGTTTGCAGTTGCTGGCCGTTAAATCGCTTTTCTCCCCGAATGCCGCTTTGTGCCTTCAGCAGCGGTCTCGTCTCTGTCGCATGCGGAGAAAGAGCGACTTCAGCCGGATGCTTTTCTCGGACGAGCGGCTTCTTCTGCGCACATCGCAAAGGAGCGGTTCTGTCTTCTCCTTGTGTCCATGCATTCTGCACTACGCTTCTCTCTCATTCTTAACCCTTGATTCCTAGGGACATTTCGTTTTTCTCTGTTTTTCCGATGCTACACGTCAGCATTCTGTGACGAACAGAGTGGAAGGGAAAAGCCCCTCTAATAAGGCAGCTAGAAGTCCCAGGAGAGACACACGTTGTGCTTTCAGAGAGGACGTTACAGAAAGTCGAGAGATGTGGATTCTTTCCTGCGGAGAAAAAACCCCCTGTTTTCAGGAAATGCAGTATTCTGAAATCGCACGTTCTCGGCATAGCAATTTCGCTATTTCGCTCTCGTGGGTGGACAGCGCCACTCTCTGTTAACCGCTTCGGAGAGTTTGCAGTTGCTGGCCGTTAAATCGCTTCTCTCCCCGAATGCCGCTTTGTGCCTTCAGCAGCGGTCTCGTCTCTCTCGCATGCCGAGAAAGAGCGACTTCAGCCGGATGCTTTTCTCGGACGAGCGGCTTCTTCTGCGCACATCGCAAAGGAGCGGTTCTTGTCTTCTCCTTGTGTCCATGCATTCTGCACTACGCTTCTCTCTCATTCTTATGCCTTTCCGTTTATTCCTAGGGACATTTCGTTTTTCTCTGTTTTTCCGATGCTACACTTCAGCATTCTGTGACCAACAGTGTGGAAGGGAAAAGCCCCTCTAATAAGGCAGATAGAAGTTCCAGGAGCGACACACGTTGTGCTTTCAGAGAGGACGTTACAGAAAGTCGAGAGATGTGGATTCTTTCCTGCGGAGAAAAAACCCCCTGTTTTCTGGAAATGCAGTATGCAGAATTCACACGTTCTTGGCATCACAGTTCCGTTATTTCGCTCACGCACGTCTAAAGCGGCTCTCGCGTTGAACCGCTTCGGAGAGTTTGCAGTTGCTGGCCGTTAAATCGCTTTTCTCCCCGAATGCCGCTTTGTGCCTTCAGCAGCGGTCTCGTCTCTGTCGCATGCGGAGAAAGAGCGACTTCAGCCGGATGCTTTTCTCGGACGAGCGGCTTCTTCTGCGCACATCGCAAAGGAGCGGTTCTGTCTTCTCCTTGTGTCCATGCATTCTGCACTACGCTTCTCTCTCATTCTTAACCCTTGATTCCTAGGGACATTTCGTTTTTCTCTGTTTTTCCGATGCTACACTTCAGCATTCTGTGACGAACAGAGTGGAAGGGAAAAGCCCCTCTAATAAGGCAGCTAGAAGTCCCAGGAGAGACACACGTTGTGCTTTCAGAGAGGACGTTACAGAAAGTCGAGAGATGTGGATTCTTTCCTGCGGAGAAAAAACCCCCTGTTTTCAGGAAATGCAGTATTCTGAAATCGCACGTTCTCGCATAGCAATTTCGCTATTTCGCTTTCGTGGGTGGACAGCGCCACTCTCTGTTAACCGCTTCGGAGAGTTTGCAGTTGCTGGCCGTTAAATCGCTTCTCTCCCCGAATGCCGCTTTGTGCCTTCAGCAGCGGTCTCGTCTCTCTCGCATGCCGAGAAAGAGCGACTTCAGCCGGATGCTTTTCTCGGACGAGCGGCTTCTTCTGCGCACATCGCAAAGGAGCGGTTCTTGTCTTCTCCTTGTGTCCATGCATTCTGCACTACGCTTCTCTCTCATTCTTATGCCTTTCCGTTTATTCCTAGGGACATTTCGTTTTTCTCTGTTTTTCCGATGCTACACTTCAGCATTCTGTGACCAACAGTGTGGAAGGGAAAAGCCCCTCTAATAAGGCAGATAGAAGTTCCAGGAGCGACACACGTTGTGCTTTCAGAGAGGACGTTACAGAAAGTCGAGAGATGTGGATTCTTTCCTGCGGAGAAAAAACCCCCTGTTTTCTGGAAATGCAGTATGCAGAATTCACACGTTCTTGGCATCACAGTTCCGTTATTTCGCTCACGCACGTCTAAAGCGGCTCTCGCGTTGAACCGCTTCGGAGAGTTTGCAGTTGCTGGCCGTTAAATCGCTTTTCTCCCCGAATGCCGCTTTGTGCCTTCAGCAGCGGTCTCGTCTCTGTCGCATGCGGAGAAAGAGCGACTTCAGCCGGATGCTTTTCTCGGACGAGCGGCTTCTTCTGCGCACATCGCAAAGGAGCGGTTCTGTCTTCTCCTTGTGTCCATGCATTCTGCACTACGCTTCTCTCTCATTCTTAACCCTTGATTCCTAGGGACATTTCGTTTTTCTCTGTTTTTCCGATGCTACACTTCAGCATTCTGTGACGAACAGAGTGGAAGGAAAAAGCCCCTCTAATAAGGCAGCTAGAAGTTCCAGGAGAGACACACGTTGTGCTTTCAGAGAGGACGTTACAGAAAGTCGAGAGATGTGGATTCTTTCCTGCGGAGAAAAAACCCCCTGTTTTCAGGAAATGCAGTATTCTGAAATCGCACGTTCTCGCATAGCAATTTCGCTATTTCGCTCTCGTGGGTGGACAGCGCCACTCTCTGTTAACCGCTTCGGAGAGTTTGCAGTTGCTGCCCGTTAAATCGCTTCTCTCCCCGAATGCCGCTTTGTGCCTTCAGCAGCGGTCTCGTCTCTCTCGCATGCCGAGAAAGAGCGACTTCAGCCGGATGCTTTTCTCGGACGAGCGGCTTCTTCTGCGCACATCGCAAAGGAGCGGTTCTTGTCTTCTCCTTGTGTCCATGCATTCTGCACTACGCTTCTCTCTCATTCTTATGCCTTTCCGTTTATTCCTAGGGACATTTCGTTTTTCTCTGTTTTTCCGATGCTACACTTCAGCATTCTGTGACCAACAGAGTGGAAGGGAAAAGCCCCTCTAATAAGGCAGATAGAAGTTCCAGGAGCGACACACGTTGTGCTTTCAGAGAGGACGTTACAGAAAGTCGAGAGATGTGGCCTCTTTCCTGCGGAGAAAAAACCCCCTGTTTTCTGGAAATGCAGTATGCAGAATTCACACGTTCTTGGCATCACAGTTCCGTTATTTCGCTCACGCACGTCTAAAGCGGCTCTCGCGTTGAACCGCTTCGGAGAGTTTGCAATTGCTGGCCGTTAAATCGCGGTTCTCCCCGAATGCCGCTTTGTGCCTTCAGCAGCGGTCTCGTCTCTCTCGCATGCCGAGAAAGAGCGACTTCAGCCGGATGCTTTTCTCGGACGAGCGGCTTCTTCTGCGCACATCGCAAAGGAGCGGTTCTGTCTTCTCCTTGTGTCCATGCATTCTGCACTACGCTTCTCTCTCATTCTTAACCCTTGATTCCTAGGGACATTTCGTTTTTCTCTGTTTTTCCGATGCTACACTTCAGCATTCTGTGACGAACAGAGTGGAAGGGAAAAGCCCCTCTAATAAGGCAGCTAGAAGTCCCAGGAGAGACACACGTTGTGCTTTCAGAGAGGACGTTACAGAAAGTCGAGAGATGTGGATTCTTTCCTGCGGAGAAAAAACCCCCTGTTTTCAGGAAATGCAGTATTCTGAAATCGCACGTTCTCGCATAGCAATTTCGCTATTTCGCTCTCGTGGGTTGACAGCGCCACTCTCTGTTAACCGCTTCGGAGAGTTTGCAGTTGCTAGCCGAGAGATCGCGGTTCTCCCCGAATGCCGCTTTGTGCCTTCAGCAGCGGTCTCGTCTCTCTCGCATGCCGAGAAAGAGCGACTTCAGCCGGATGCTTTTCTCGGACGAGCGGCTTCTTCTGCGCACATCGCAAAGGAGCGGTTCTTGTCTTCTCCTTGTGTCCATGCATTCTGCACTACGCTTCTCTCTCATTCTTATGCCTTTCCGTTTATTCCTAGGGACATTTCGTTTTTCTCTGTTTTTCCGATGCTACACTTCAGCATTCTGTGACCAACAGTGTGGAAGGGAAAAGCCCCTCTAATAAGGCAGATAGAAGTTCCAGGAGCGACACACGTTGTGCTTTCAGAGAGGACGTTACAGAAAGTCGAGAGATGTGGATTCTTTCCTGCGGAGAAAAAACCCCCTGTTTTCTGGAAATGCAGTATGCAGAATTCACACGTTCTTGGCATCACAGTTCCGTTATTTCGCTCACGCACGTCTAAAGCGGCTCTCGCGTTGAACCGCTTCGGAGAGTTTGCAGTTGCTGGCCGTTAAATCGCTTTTCTCCCCGAATGCCGCTTTGTGCCTTCAGCAGCGGTCTCGTCTCTGTCGCATGCGGAGAAAGAGCGACTTCAGCCGGATGCTTTTCTCGGACGAGCGGCTTCTTCTGCGCACATCGCAAAGGAGCGGTTCTGTCTTCTCCTTGTGTCCATGCATTCTGCACTACGCTTCTCTCTCATTCTTAACCCTTGATTCCTAGGGACATTTCGTTTTTCTCTGTTTTTCCGATGCTACACTTCAGCATTCTGTGACGAACAGAGTGGAAGGGAAAAGCCCCTCTAATAAGGCAGCTAGAAGTCCCAGGAGAGACACACGTTGTGCTTTCAGAGAGGACGTTACAGAAAGTCGAGAGATGTGGATTCTTTCCTGCGGAGAAAAAACCCCCTGTTTTCAGGAAATGCAGTATTCTGAAATCGCACATTCTCGCATAGCAATTTCGCTATTTCGCTCTCGTGGGTGGACAGCGCCACTCTCTGTTAACCGCTTCGGAGAGTTTGCAGTTGCTGGCCGTTAAATCGCTTCTCTCCCCGAATGCCGCTTTGTGCCTTCAGCAGCGGTCTCGTCTCTCTCGCATGCCGAGAAAGAGCGACTTCAGCCGGATGCTTTTCTCGGACGAGCGGCTTCTTCTGCGCACATCGCAAAGGAGCGGTTCTTGTCTTCTCCTTGTGTCCATGCATTCTGCACTACGCTTCTCTCTCATTCTTATGCCTTTCCGTTTATTCCTAGGGACATTTCGTTTTTCTCTGTTTTTCCGATGCTACACTTCAGCATTCTGTGACCAACAGTGTGGAAGGGAAAAGCCCCTCTAATAAGGCAGCTAGAAGTTCCAGGAGCGACACACGTTGTGCTTTCAGAGAGGACGTTACAGAAAGTCGAGAGATGTGGATTCTTTCCTGCGGAGAAAAAACCCCCTGTTTTCTGGAAATGCAGTATGCAGAATTCACACGTTCTTGGCATCACAGTTCCGTTATTTCGCTCACGCACGTCTAAAGCGGCTCTCGCGTTGAACCGCTTCGGAGAGTTTGCAGTTGCTGGCCGTTAAATCGCTTTTCTCCCCGAATGCCGCTTTGTGCCTTCAGCAGCGGTCTCGTCTCTGTCGCATGCGGAGAAAGAGCGACTTCAGCCGGATGCTTTTCTCGGACGAGCGGCTTCTTCTGCGCACATCGCAAAGGAGCGGTTCTGTCTTCTCCTTGTGTCCATGCATTCTGCACTACGATTCTCTCTCATTCTTAACCCTTGATTCCTAGGGACATTTCGTTTTTCTCTGTTTTTCCGATGCTACACTTCAGCATTCTGTGACGAACAGAGTGGAAGGGAAAAGCCCCTCTAATAAGGCAGCTAGAAGTCCCAGGAGAGACACACGTTGTGCTTTCAGAGAGGACGTTACAGAAAGTCGAGAGATGTGGATTCTTTCCTGCGGAGAAAAAACCCCCTGTTTTCAGGAAATGCAGTATTCTGAAATCGCACGTTCTCGCATAGCAATTTCGCTATTTCGCTCTCGTGGGTTGACAGCGCCACTCTCTGTTAACCGCTTCGGAGAGTTTGCAGTTGCTAGCCGAGAGATCGCGGTTCTCCCCGAATGCCGCTTTGTGCCTTCAGCAGCGGTCTCGTCTCTCTCGCATGCCGAGAAAGAGCGACTTCAGCCGGATGCTTTTCTCGGACGAGCGGCTTCTTCTGCGCACATCGCAAAGGAGCGGTTCTGTCTTCTCCTTGTGTCCATGCATTCTGCACTACGCTTCTCTCTCATTCTTATGCCTTTCCGTTTATTCCTAGGGACATTTCGTTTTTCTCTGTTTTTCCGATGCTACACTTCAGCATTCTGTGACCAACAGTGTGGAAGGGAAAAGCCCCTCTAATAAGGCAGATAGAAGTTCCAGGAGCGACACACGTTGTGCTTTCAGAGAGGACGTTACAGAAAGTCGAGAGATGTGGATTCTTTCCTGCGGAGAAAAAACCCCCTGTTTTCTGGAAATGCAGTATGCAGAATTCACACGTTCTTGGCATCACAGTTCCGTTATTTCGCTCACGCACGTCTAAAGCGGCTCTCGCGTTGAACCGCTTCGGAGAGTTTGCAGTTGCTGGCCGTTAAATCGCTTTTCTCCCCGAATGCCGCTTTGTGCCTTCAGCAGCGGTCTCGTCTCTGTCGCATGCGGAGAAAGAGCGACTTCAGCCGGATGCTTTTCTCGGACGAGCGGCTTCTTCTGCGCACATCGCAAAGGAGCGGTTCTGTCTTCTCCTTGTGTCCATGCATTCTGCACTACGCTTCTCTCTCATTCTTAACCCTTGATTCCTAGGGACATTTCGTTTTTCTCTGTTTTTCCGATGCTACACTTCAGCATTCTGTGACGAACAGAGTGGAAGGGAAAAGCCCCTCTAATAAGGCAGCTAGAAGTCCCAGGAGAGACACACGTTGTGCTTTCAGAGAGGACGTTACAGAAAGTCGAGAGATGTGGATTCTTTCCTGCGGAGAAAAAACCCCCTGTTTTCAGGAAATGCAGTATTCTGAAATCGCACGTTCTCGCATAGCAATTTCGCTATTTCGCTCTCGTGGGTTGACAGCGCCACTCTCTGTTAACCGCTTCGGAGAGTTTGCAGTTGCTAGCCGAGAGATCGCGGTTCTCCCCGAATGCCGCTTTGTGCCTTCAGCAGCGGTCTCGTCTCTCTCGCATGCCGAGAAAGAGCGACTTCAGCCGGATGCTTTTCTCGGACGAGCGGCTTCTTCTGCGCACATCGCAAAGGAGCGGTTCTTGTCTTCTCCTTGTGTCCATGCATTCTGCACTACGCTTCTCTCTCATTCTTATGCCTTTCCGTTTATTCCTAGGGACATTTCGTTTTTCTCTGTTTTTCCGATGCTACACTTCAGCATTCTGTGACCAACAGTGTGGAAGGGAAAAGCCCCTCTAATAAGGCAGATAGAAGTTCCAGGAGCGACACACGTTGTGCTTTCAGAGAGGACGTTACAGAAAGTCGAGAGATGTGGATTCTTTCCTGCGGAGAAAAAACCCCCTGTTTTCTGGAAATGCAGTATGCAGAATTCACACGTTCTTGGCATCACAGTTCCGTTATTTCGCTCACGCACGTCTAAAGCGGCTCTCGCGTTGAACCGCTTCGGAGAGTTTGCAGTTGCTGGCCGTTAAATCGCTTTTCTCCCCGAATGCCGCTTTGTGCCTTCAGCAGCGGTCTCGTCTCTGTCGCATGCGGAGAAAGAGCGACTTCAGCCGGATGCTTTTCTCGGACGAGCGGCTTCTTCTGCGCACATCGCAAAGGAGCGGTTCTGTCTTCTCCTTGTGTCCATGCATTCTGCACTACGCTTCTCTCTCATTCTTAACCCTTGATTCCTAGGGACATTTCGTTTTTCTCTGTTTTTCCGATGCTACACTTCAGCATTCTGTGACGAACAGAGTGGAAGGGAAAAGCCCCTCTAATAAGGCAGCTAGAAGTCCCAGGAGAGACACACGTTGTGCTTTCAGAGAGGACGTTACAGAAAGTCGAGAGATGTGGATTCTTTCCTGCGGAGAAAAAACCCCCTGTTTTCAGGAAATGCAGTATTCTGAAATCGCACATTCTCGCATAGCAATTTCGCTATTTCGCTCTCGTGGGTGGACAGCGCCACTCTCTGTTAACCGCTTCGGAGAGTTTGCAGTTGCTGGCCGTTAAATCGCTTCTCTCCCCGAATGCCGCTTTGTGCCTTCAGCAGCGGTCTCGTCTCTCTCGCATGCCGAGAAAGAGCGACTTCAGCCGGATGCTTTTCTCGGACGAGCGGCTTCTTCTGCGCACATCGCAAAGGAGCGGTTCTTGTCTTCTCCTTGTGTCCATGCATTCTGCACTACGCTTCTCTCTCATTCTTATGCCTTTCCGTTTATTCCTAGGGACATTTCGTTTTTCTCTGTTTTTCCGATGCTACACTTCAGCATTCTGTGACCAACAGTGTGGAAGGGAAAAGCCCCTCTAATAAGGCAGCTAGAAGTTCCAGGAGCGACACACGTTGTGCTTTCAGAGAGGACGTTACAGAAAGTCGAGAGATGTGGATTCTTTCCTGCGGAGAAAAAACCCCCTGTTTTCTGGAAATGCAGTATGCAGAATTCACACGTTCTTGGCATCACAGTTCCGTTATTTCGCTCACGCACGTCTAAAGCGGCTCTCGCGTTGAACCGCTTCGGAGAGTTTGCAGTTGCTGGCCGTTAAATCGCTTTTCTCCCCAAATGCCGCTTTGTGCCTTCAGCAGCGGTCTCGTCTCTGTCGCATGCGGAGAAAGAGCGACTTCAGCCGGATGCTTTTCTCGGACGAGCGGCTTCTTCTGCGCACATCGCAAAGGAGCGGTTCTGTCTTCTCCTTGTGTCCATGCATTCTGCACTACGCTTCTCTCTCATTCTTAACCCTTGATTCCTAGGGACATTTCGTTTTTCTCTGTTTTTCCGATGCTACACTTCAGCATTCTGTGACGAACAGAGTGGAAGGGAAAAGCCCCTCTAATAAGGCAGCTAGAAGTCCCAGGAGAGACACACGTTGTGCTTTCAGAGAGGACGTTACAGAAAGTCGAGAGATGTGGATTCTTTCCTGCGGAGAAAAAACCCCCTGTTTTCAGGAAATGCAGTATTCTGAAATCGCACGTTCTCGCATAGCAATTTCGCTATTTCGCTCTCGTGGGTTGACAGCGCCACTCTCTGTTAACCGCTTCGGAGAGTTTGCAGTTGCTAGCCGAGAGATCGCGGTTCTCCCCGAATGCCGCTTTGTGCCTTCAGCAGCGGTCTCGTCTCTCTCGCATGCCGAGAAAGAGCGACTTCAGCCGGATGCTTTTCTCGGACGAGCGGCTTCTTCTGCGCACATCGCAAAGGAGCGGTTCTTGTCTTCTCCTTGTGTCCATGCATTCTGCACTACGCTTCTCTCTCATTCTTATGCCTTTCCGTTTATTCCTAGGGACATTTCGTTTTTCTCTGTTTTTCCGATGCTACACTTCAGCATTCTGTGACCAACAGTGTGGAAGGGAAAAGCCCCTCTAATAAGGCAGATAGAAGTTCCAGGAGCGACACACGTTGTGCTTTCAGAGAGGACGTTACAGAAAGTCGAGAGATGTGGATTCTTTCCTGCGGAGAAAAAACCCCCTGTTTTCAGGAAATGCAGTATGCAGAATTCACACGTTCTTGGCATCACAGTTCCGTTATTTCGCTCACGCACGTCTAAAGCGGCTCTCGCGTTGAACCGCTTCGGAGAGTTTGCAGTTGCTGGCCGTTAAATCGCTTTTCTCCCCGAATGCCGCTTTGTGCCTTCAGCAGCGGTCTCGTCTCTGTCGCATGCGGAGAAAGAGCGACTTCAGCCGGATGCTTTTCTCGGACGAGCGGCTTCTTCTGCGCACATCGCAAAGGAGCGGTTCTGTCTTCTCCTTGTGTCCATGCATTCTGCACTACGCTTCTCTCTCATTCTTAACCCTTGATTCCTAGGGACATTTCGTTTTTCTCTGTTTTTCCGATGCTACACTTCAGCATTCTGTGACGAACAGAGTGGAAGGGAAAAGCCCCTCTAATAAGGCAGCTAGAAGTCCCAGGAGAGACACACGTTGTGCTTTCAGAGAGGACGTTACAGAAAGTCGAGAGATGTGGATTCTTTCCTGCGGAGAAAAAACCCCCTGTTTTCAGGAAATGCAGTATTCTGAAATCGCACATTCTCGCATAGCAATTTCGCTATTTCGCTCTCGTGGGTGGACAGCGCCACTCTCTGTTAACCGCTTCGGAGAGTTTGCAGTTGCTGGCCGTTAAATCGCTTTTCTCCCCGAATGCCGCTTTGTGCCTTCAGCAGCGGTCTCGTCTCTCTCGCATGCCGAGAAAGAGCGACTTCAGCCGGATGCTTTTCTCGGACGAGCGGCTTCTTCTGCGCACATCGCAAAGGAGCGGTTCTTGTCTTCTCCTTGTGTCCATGCATTCTGCACTACGCTTCTCTCTCATTCTTATGCCTTTCCGTTTATTCCTAGGGACATTTCGTTTTTCTCTGTTTTTCCGATGCTACACTTCAGCATTCTGTGACCAACAGTGTGGAAGGGAAAAGCCCCTCTAATAAGGCAGCTAGAAGTTCCAGGAGCGACACACGTTGTGCTTTCAGAGAGGACGTTACAGAAAGTCGAGAGATGTGGATTCTTTCCTGCGGAGAAAAAACCCCCTGTTTTCTGGAAATGCAGTATGCAGAATTCACACGTTCTTGGCATCACAGTTCCGTTATTTCGCTCACGCACGTCTAAAGCGGCTCTCGCGTTGAACCGCTTCGGAGAGTTTGCAGTTGCTGGCCGTTAAATCGCTTTTCTCCCCGAATGCCGCTTTGTGCCTTCAGCAGCGGTCTCGTCTCTCTCGCATGCGGAGAAAGAGCGACTTCAGCCGGATGCTTTTCTCGGACGAGCGGCTTCTTCTGCGCACATCGCAAAGGAGCGGTTCTGTCTTCTCCTTGTGTCCATGCATTCTGCACTACGCTTCTCTCTCATTCTTAACCCTTGATTCCTAGGGACATTTCGTTTTTCTCTGTTTTTCCGATGCTACACTTCAGCATTCTGTGACGAACAGAGTGGAAGGAAAAAGCCCCTCTAATAAGGCAGCTAGAAGTTCCAGGAGAGACACACGTTGTGCTTTCAGAGAGGACGTTACAGAAAGTCGAGAGATGTGGATTCTTTCCTGCGGAGAAAAAAACCCCTGTTTTCAGGAAATGCAGTATTCTGAAATCGCACGTTCTCGGCATAGCAATTTCGCTATTTCGCTCTCGTGGGTGGACAGCGCCACTCTCTGTTAACCGCTTCGGAGAGTTTGCAGTTGCTAGCCGAGAGATCGCGGTTCTCCCCGAATGCCGCTTTGTGCCTTCAGCAGCGGTCTCGTCTCTCTCGCATGCCGAGAAAGAGCGACTTCAGCCGGATGCTTTTCTCGGACGAGCGGCTTCTTCTGCGCACATCGCAAAGGAGCGGTTCTTGTCTTCTCCTTGTGTCCATGCATTCTGCACTACGCTTCTCTCTCATTCTTATGCCTTTCCGTTTATTCCTAGGGACATTTCGTTTTTCTCTGTTTTTCCGATGCTACACTTCAGCATTCTGTGACCAACAGTGTGGAAGGGAAAAGCCCCTCTAATAAGGCAGCTAGAAGTTCCAGGAGCGACACACGTTGTGCTTTCAGAGAGGACGTTACAGAAAGTCGAGAGATGTGGATTCTTTCCTGCGGAGAAAAAACCCCCTGTTTTCAGGAAATGCAGTATGCAGAATTCACACGTTCTTGGCATCACAGTTCCGTTATTTCACTCACGCACGTCTAAAGCGGCTCTCGCGTTGAACCGCTTCGGAGAGTTTGCAGTTGCTGGCCGTTAAATCGCTTTTCTCCCCGAATGCCGCTTTGTGCCTTCAGCAGCGGTCTCGTCTCTGTCGCATGCGGAGAAAGAGCGACTTCAGCCGGATGCTTTTCTCGGACGAGCGGCTTCTTCTGCGCACATCGCAAAGGAGCGGTTCTGTCTTCTCCTTGTGTCCATGCATTCTGCACTACGCTTCTCTCTCATTCTTAACCCTTGATTCCTAGGGACATTTCGTTTTTCTCTGTTTTTCCGATGCTACACTTCAGCATTCTGTGACCAACAGAGTGGAAGGGAAAAGCCCCTCTAATAAGGCAGATAGAAGTTCCAGGAGCGACACACGTTGTGCTTTCAGAGAGGACGTTACAGAAAGTCGAGAGATGTGGATTCTTTCCTGCGGAGAAAAAACCCCCTGTTTTCTGGAAATGCAGTATGCAGAATTCACACGTTCTTGGCATCACAGTTCCGTTATTTCGCTCACGCACGTCTAAAGCGGCTCTCGCGTTGAACCGCTTCGGAGAGTTTGCAGTTGCTGGCCGTTAAATCGCTTTTCTCCCCGAATGCCGCTTTGTGCCTTCAGCAGCGGTCTCGTCTCTGTCGCATGCGGAGAAAGAGCGACTTCAGCCGGATGCTTTTCTCGGACGAGCGGCTTCTTCTGCGCACATCGCAAAGGAGCGGTTCTGTCTTCTCCTTGTGTCCATGCATTCTGCACTACGCTTCTCTCTCATTCTTAACCCTTGATTCCTAGGGACATTTCGTTTTTCTCTGTTTTTCCGATGCTACACTTCAGCATTCTGTGACGAACAGAGTGGAAGGGAAAAGCCCCTCTAATAAGGCAGCTAGAAGTCCCAGGAGAGACACACGTTGTGCTTTCAGAGAGGACGTTACAGAAAGTCGAGAGATGTGGATTCTTTCCTGCGGAGAAAAAAACCCCTGTTTTCAGGAAATGCAGTATTCTGAAATCGCACGTTCTCGGCATAGCAATTTCGCTATTTCGCTCTCGTGGGTGGACAGCGCCACTCTCTGTTAACCGCTTCGGAGAGTTTGCAGTTGCTGGCCGTTAAATCGCTTTTCTCCCCGAATGCCGCTTTGTGCCTTCAGCAGCGGTCTCGTCTCTCTCGCATGCCGAGAAAGAGCGACTTCAGCCGGATGCTTTTCTCGGACGAGCGGCTTCTTCTGCGCACATCGCAAAGGAGCGGTTCTTGTCTTCTCCTTGTGTCCATGCATTCTGCACTACGCTTCTCTCTCATTCTTATGCCTTTCCGTTTATTCCTAGGGACATTTCGTTTTTCTCTGTTTTTCCGATGCTACACTTCAGCATTCTGTGACCAACAGAGTGGAAGGGAAAAGCCCCTCTAATAAGGCAGATAGAAGTTCCAGGAGCGACACACGTTGTGCTTTCAGAGAGGACGTTACAGAAAGTCGAGAGATGTGGCCTCTTTCCTGCGGAGAAAAAACCCCCTGTTTTCTGGAAATGCAGTATGCAGAATTCACACGTTCTTGGCATCACAGTTCCGTTATTTCGCTCACGCACGTCTAAAGCGGCTCTCGCGTTGAACCGCTTCGGAGAGTTTGCAATTGCTGGCCGTTAATTCGCGGTTCTCCCCGAATGCCGCTTTGTGCCTTCAGCAGCGGTCTCGTCTCTCTCGCATGCCGAGAAAGAGCGACTTCAGCCGGATGCTTTTCTCGGACGAGCGGCTTCTTCTGCGCACATCGCAAAGGAGCGGTTCTTGTCTTCTCCTTGTGTCCATGCATTCTGCACTACGCTTCTCTCTCATTCTTAACCCTTGATTCCTAGGGACATTTCGTTTTTCTCTGTTTTTCCGATGCTACACTTCAGCATTCTGTGACGAACAGAGTGGAAGGGAAAAGCCCCTCTAATAAGGCAGCTAGAAGTCCCAGGAGAGACACACGTTGTGCTTTCAGAGAGGACGTTACAGAAAGTCGAGAGATGTGGATTCTTTCCTGCGGAGAAAAAACCCCCTGTTTTCTGGAAATGCAGTATTCTGAAATCGCACGTTCTCGCATAGCAATTTCGCTATTTCGCTCTCGTGGGTGGACAGCGCCACTCTCTGTTAACCGCTTCGGAGAGTTTGCAGTTGCTGGCCGTTAAATCGCTTTTCTCCCCGAATGCCGCTTTGTGCCTTCAGCAGCGGTCTCGTCTCTCTCGCATGCCGAGAAAGAGCGACTTCAGCCGGATGCTTTTCTCGGACGAGCGGCTTCTTCTGCGCACATCGCAAAGGAGCGGTTCTTGTCTTCTCCTTGTGTCCATGCATTCTGCACTACGCTTCTCTCTCATTCTTATGCCTTTCCGTTTATTCCTTGGGACATTTCGTTTTTCTCTGTTTTTCCGATGCTACACTTCAGCATTCTGTGACCAACAGAGTGGAAGGGAAAAGCCCCTCTAATAAGGCAGATAGAAGTTCCAGGAGCGACACACGTTGTGCTTTCAGAGTGGACGTTACAGAAAGTCGAGAGATGTGGCCTCTTTCCTGCGGAGAAAAAACCCCCTGTTTTCTGGAAATGCAGTATGCAGAATTCACACGTTCTTGGCATCACAGTTCCGTTATTTCGCTCACGCACGTCTAAAGCGGCTCTCGCGTTGAACCGCTTCGGAGAGTTTGCAATTGCTGGCCGTTAAATCGCGGTTCTCCCCGAATGCCGCTTTGTGCCTTCAGCAGCGGTCTCGTCTCTCTCGCATGCCGAGAAAGAGCGACTTCAGCCGGATGCTTTTCTCGGACGAGCGGCTTCTTCTGCGCACATCGCAAAGGAGCGGTTCTGTCTTCTCCTTGTGTCCATGCATTCTGCACTACGCTTCTCTCTCATTCTTAACCCTTGATTCCTAGGGACATTTCGTTTTTCTCTGTTTTTCCGATGCTACACTTCAGCATTCTGTGACGAACAGAGTGGAAGGGAAAAGCCCCTCTAATAAGGCAGATAGAAGTTCCAGGAGCGACACACGTTGTGCTTTCAGAGAGGACGTTACAGAAAGTCGAGAGATGTGGATTCTTTCCTGCGGAGAAAAAACCCCCTGTTTTCAGGAAATGCAGTATTCTGAAATCGCACGTTCTCGCATAGCAATTTCGCTATTTCGCTCTCGTGGGTGGACAGCGCCACTCTCTGTTAACCGCTTCGGAGAGTTTGCAGTTGCTGGCCGTTAAATCGCTTTTCTCCCCGAATGCCGCTTTGTGCCTTCAGCAGCGGTCTCGTCTCTCTCGCATGCCGAGAAAGAGCGACTTCAGCCGGATGCTTTTCTCGGACGAGCGGCTTCTTCTGCGCACATCGCAAAGGAGCGGTTCTTGTCTTCTCCTTGTGTCCATGCATTCTGCACTACGCTTCTCTCTCATTCTTATGCCTTTCCGTTTATTCCTAGGGACATTTCGTTTTTCTCTGTTTTTCCGATGCTACACTTCAGCATTCTGTGACCAACAGAGTGGAAGGGAAAAGCCCCTCTAATAAGGCAGCTAGAAGTTCCAGGAGCGACACACGTTGTGCTTTCAGAGAGGACGTTACAGAAAGTCGAGAGATGTGGATTCTTTCCTGCGGAGAAAAAACCCCCTGTTTTCTGGAAATGCAGTATTATGAAATCGCACGTTCTCGCATAGCAATTTCGCTATTTCGCTCTCGTGGGTGGACAGCGCCACTCTCTGTTAACCGCTTCGGAGAGTTTGCAGTTGCTAGCCGAGAGATCGCGGTTCTCCCCGAATGCCGCTTTGTGCCTTCAGCAGCGGTCTCGTCTCTCTCGCATGCCGAGAAAGAGCGACTTCAGCCGGATGCTTTTCTCGGACGAGCGGCTTCTTCTGCGCACATCGCAAAGGAGCGGTTCTGTCTTCTCCTTGTGTCCATGCATTCTGCACTACGCTTCTCTCTCATTCTTAACCCTTGATTCCTAGGGACATTTCGTTTTTCTCTGTTTTTCCGATGCTACACTTCAGCATTCTGTGACCAACAGAGTGGAAGGAAAAAGCCCCTCTAATAAGGCAGCTAGAAGTCCCAGGAGAGACACACGTTGTGCTTTCAGAGAGGACGTTACAGAAAGTCGAGAGATGTGGATTCTTTCCTGCGGAGAAAAAACCCCCTGTTTTCAGGAAATGCAGTATTATGAAATCGCACGTTCTCGCATAGCAATTTCGCTATTTCGCTCTCGTGGGTGGACAGCGCCACTCTCTGTTAACCGCTTCGGAGAGTTTGCAGTTGCTGCCCGTTAAATCGCTTCTCTCCCCGAATGCCGCTTTGTGCCTTCAGCAGCGGTCTCGTCTCTCTCGCATGCCGAGAAAGAGCGACTTCAGCCGGATGCTTTTCTCGGACGAGCGGCTTCTTCTGCGCACATCGCAAAGGAGCGGTTCTTGTCTTCTCCTTGTGTCCATGCATTCTGCACTACGCTTCTCTCTCATTCTTATGCCTTTCCGTTTATTCCTAGGGACATTTCGTTTTTCTCTGTTTTTCCGATGCTACACTTCAGCATTCTGTGACCAACAGAGTGGAAGGAAAAAGCCCCTCTAATAAGGCAGCTAGAAGTCCCAGGAGAGACACACGTTGTGCTTTCAGAGAGGACGTTACAGAAAGTCGAGAGATGTGGCCTCTTTCCTGCGGAGAAAAAACCCCCTGTTTTCTGGAAATGCAGTATGCAGAATTCACACGTTCTTGGCATCACAGTTCCGTTATTTCGCTCACGCACGTCTAAAGCGGCTCTCGCGTCGAACCGCTTCGGAGAGTTTGCAATTGCTGGCCGTTAAATCGCGGTTCTCCCCGAATGCCGCTTTGTGCCTTCAGCAGCGGTCTCGTCTCTCTCGCATGCCGAGAAAGAGCGACTTCAGCCGGATGCTTTTCTCGGACGAGCGGCTTCTTCTGCGCACATCGCAGGTTCTCGTCCGAGAAAAGCAAGGAGAAGACAGAACCGCTCCTTTGCGATGTGCGCAGAAGAGGCCGCTCGTCCGAGAAAAGCATCCGGCTGAAGTCGCTCTTTCTCGGCATGCGAGAGAGACGAGACCGCTGCTGAAGGCACAAAGCGGCATTCGGGGAGAGAAGCGATTTAACGGGCAGCAACTGCAAACTCTCCGAAGCGGTTAACAGAGAGTGGCGCTGTCCACCCACGAGAGCGAAATAGCGAAATTGCTATGCGAGAACGTGCGATTTCAGAATACTGCATTTCCTGAAAACAGGGGTTTTTTTCTCCGCAGGAAAGAATCCACATCTCTCGACTTTCTGTAACGTCCTCTCTGAAAGCACAACGTGTGTCTCTCCTGGAACTTCTAGCTACCTTATTAGAGGGGCTTTTCCCTTCTACTATGTTCGTCACAGAATGCTGAAGTGTAGCATCGGAAAAACAGAGAAAAACGAAATGTCCCTAGGAATCAAGGGTTAAGAATGAGAGAGAAGCGTAGTGCAGAATGCATGGACACAAGGAGAAGTCAGAACCACTCCTTTGCGATGTGCGCAGAAGAAGCCGCTCGTCCGAGAAAAGCATCCGGCTCTAGTCGCTCTTTCTCCGCATGCGACAGAGACGAGACCGCTGCTGAAGGCACAAAGCGGCATTCGGGGAGAACCGCGATTTAACGGCCAGCAATTGCAAACTCTCCGAAGCGGTTCAACGCGAGAGCCGCTTTAGACGTGCGTGAGCGAAATAACGGAACTGTGATGCCAAGAACGTGTGAATTCTGCATACTGCATTTCCAGAAAACAGGGGGTTTTTTCTCCGCAGGAAAGAGGCCACATCTCTCGACTTTCTGTAACGTCCTCTCTGAAAGCACAACGTGTGTCGCTCCTGGAACTTCTATCTGCCTTATTAGAGGGGCTTTTCCCTTCCACTCTGTTGGTCACAGAATGCTGAAGTGTAGCATCGGAAAAACAGAGAAAAACGAAATGTCCCTAGGAATAAACGGAAAGGCATAAGAATGAGAGAGAAGCGTAGTGCAGAATGCATGGACACAAGGAGAAGACAAGAACCGCTCCTTTGCGATGTGCGCAGAAGAAGCCGCTCGTCCGAGAAAAGCATCCGGCTGAAGTCGCTCTTTCTCGGCATGCGAGAGAGACGAGACCGCTGCTGAAGGCACACAGCGGCATTCGGGGAGAACCGGGATTTCTCGGCCAGCAACTGCAAACTCTCCGAAGCGGTTAACAGAGAGTGGCGCCGTCCACCCACGAGAGCGAAATAGCGAAATTGCTATGCCGAGAACGTGCGATTTCAGAATACTGCATTTCCTGAAAACAGGGGGTTTTTTCTCCGCAGGAAAGAATCCACATCTCTCGACTTTCTGTAACGTCCTCTCTGAAAGCACAACGTGTGTCACTCCTGGAACTTCTAGCTGCCTTATTAGAGGGGCTTTTCCCTTCCACTCTGTTCGTCACAGAATGCTGAAGTGTAGCATCGGAAAAACAGAGAAAAACGAAATGTCCCTAGGAATCACGGGTTAAGAATGAGAGAGAAGCGTAGTGCAGAATGCATGGACACAAGGAGAAGACAGAACCGCTCCTTTGCGATGTGCGCAGAAGAAGCCGCTCGTCCGAGAATAGCATCCGGCTGAAGTCGCTCTTTCTCCCCTTTTAGAGAGAAGTGTTATTTCTGGGAGAAAATGCCCCAAATCGGGGAGTAAGTGTCATCCTGAGGCGTGTCATGGAGTAGATTTGGGAGGAAATGGAGGTGTTTCACAGAGTAGCGGCACTTCTGGGAGAAAATGTCCTCAGTGGGAAAGACAATGTCCTCTTGAGGGAAGAAAACAGGTCTTTCTTACAGCAAATGTCATCCAATTGGGAGAAAATCTCCTCTCTGGGGGAGAAAAGTGGTCTTTCTGAGAGAAGGTGTCCTCTTCTTGGCTGCAAGTGTCCCATTTGGCATTGTCATGGAGGCTTTTTGGGGAGAAAGCGTGTGGCAGTTGTAAGAGAAGGGGTATTTCTGGGAGCAAATCTCCTCTTTTTGGAAGAGAAGGTGAAATTTCCAAGGGAAAAGTGGCATTTCTGGGAGGAAATGACATAGCTGGGGGAGAAAAGTGGGAACCGGTGGGAAAGAAGATCTTGTACTGGAGAGCAACGGTGGTCTTTTTGGTGTGCCAAGTGGTCTCTTGGGGAGACAACGTGGTAAATAGGGGAGACAATGTCCTCTGGAGGAGTGTCAAGTAGTATTTGGGAGAGCAAACGTCAGGTATTTCTCGGAAACCGGCTGTTTCTGGGAGATAGTAGCAGACTTGGTTGGAAAATGACAGGTGTTTGTGAGAAAGCTGGTATTTTGGGAAAAAAGAGGCCGTTTTTTAAAGAATAAGCTGGCATTTCTGGGAGAATATGTCCCATCTTTGGGAGAAAACGGGTGTATGTGGGAGAAAAGGCCATTGTGATGGGAGTCAGTGTGATCTTGAGGAGTGGAAAGCAGTATTCTTGAGATGAAACGTGAGGTATTTCTAAGAGTCCTGGTATTTCTGGGAGAAAATGTCTTGTTTTGGAGAGCCAAAGTCCCATTTTGGGGGCAGAAGCTGGTATTTCTGTGACACTGCCATCTTGATGGGGGTAAGTGTGATCTTGAGGAGTGTAAAGCAGCATTTTGGTTAGAAAATGGGAGCTCTTCCTAAGAGCAGTGCTATTTCTGGGAGAAAAGGAGCTCTACTGGGCATAAAAATGGTGTATCTGTGATAAAATGCCACATTTCTGAAAGAAACTGTCCTCTTGCGGAGTGTAATGCTGTATGTTCCGGAGGAAATGGGAAATATTCAGCAGAGTCCTGGTATTTCTGGGAGAAGAGGTCTGATGTGGGGGGGGGAAGGTGATGTATCTGTGAGAAAGCTGGTGTTTCTGGGAGAAAATGCCAGGTATTGGTGAGGAAACAGATGCTAGAGAGGGAAAAGGCCATCCCTTTGGGAGAGAAGTGGTATTTCTGGGAGAAAATGCCCCAAATCGGGGAGTAAGTGTCATCCTGAGGCGTGTCATGGAGTAGATTTGGGAGGAAATGGAGGTGTTTCACAGAGTAGCGGCACTTCTGGGAGAAAACGTCCTCAGTGGGAAAGACAATGTCCTCTTGAGGGAAGAAAACAGGTCTTTCTTACAGCAAATGTCATCCAATTGGGAGAAAATCTCCTCTCTGGGGGAGAAAAGTGGTCTTTCTGAGAGAAGGTGTCCTCTTCTTGGCTGCAAGTGTCCCATTTGGCATTGTCATGGAGGCTTTTTGGGGAGAAAGCGTGTGGCAGTTGTAAGAGAAGGGGTATTTCTGGGAGCAAATCTCCTCTTTTTGGAAGAGAAGGTGAAATTTCCAAGGGAAAAGTGGCATTTCTGGGAGGAAATGACATAGCTGGGGGAGAAAAGTGGGAACCGGTGGGAAAGAAGATCTTGTACTGGAGAGCAACGGTGGTCTTTTTGGTGTGCCAAGTGGTCTCTTGGGGAGACAACGTGGTAAATAGGGGAGACAATGTCCTCTGGAGGAGTGTCAAGTAGTATTTGGGAGAGCAAACGTCAGGTATTTCTCGGAAACCGGCTGTTTCTGGGAGATAGTAGCAGACTTGGTTGGAAAATGACAGGTGTTTGTGAGAAAGCTGGTATTTTGGGAAAAAGAGGCCGTTTTTTAAAGAATAAGCTGGCATTTCTGGGAGAATATGTCCCATCTTTGGGAGAAAACGGGTGTATGTGGGAGAAAATGTCGTGTATTTGGGAGAAAGCTGGTGTATGTGGGAGAAAAGGCTATTGTGATGGGAGTCAGTGTGATCTTGAGGAGTGGAAAGCAGTATTCTTGAGATGAAACGTGAGGTATTTCTAAGAGTCCTGGTATTTCTGGGAGAAAATGTCTTGTTTTGGAGAGCCAAAGTCCCATTTTGGGGGCAGAAGCTGGTATTTCTGTGACACTGCCATCTTGATGGGGGTAAGTGTGATCTTGAGGAGTGTAAAGCAGCATTTTGGTTAGAAAATGGGAGCTCTTCCTAAGAGCAGTGCTATTTCTGGGAGAAAAGGAGCTCTACTGGGCATAAAAATGGTGTATCTGTGATAAAATGCCACATTTCTGAAAGAAACTGTCCTCTTGCGGAGCGTAATGCTGTATGTTCCGGAGGAAATGGGAAATATTCAGCAGAGTCCTGGTATTTCTGGGAGAAGAGGTCTGATGTGGGGGGGGGAAGGTGATGTATCTGTGAGAAAGCTGGTGTTTCTGGGAGAAAATGCCAGGTATTGGTGAGGAAACAGATGCTAGAGAGGGAAAAGGCCATCCCTTTGGGAGAGAAGTGGTATTTCTGGGAGAAAATGCCCCAAATCGGGGAGTAAGTGTCATCCTGAGGCGTGTCATGGAGTAGATTTGGGAGGAAATGGAGGTGTTTCACAGAGTAGCGGCACTTCTGGGAGAAAACGTCCTCAGTGGGAAAGACAATGTCCTCTTGAGGGAAGAAAACAGGTCTTTCTTACAGCAAATGTCATCCAATTGGGAGAAAATCTCCTCTCTGGGGGAGAAAAGTGGTCTTTCTGAGAGAAGGTGTCCTCTTCTTGGCTGCAAGTGTCCCATTTGGCATTGTCATGGAGGCTTTTTGGGGAGAAAGCGTGTGGCAGTTGTAAGAGAAGGGGTATTTCTGGGAGCAAATCTCCTCTTTTTGGAAGAGAAGGTGAAATTTCCAAGGGAAAAGTGGCATTTCTGGGAGGAAATGACATAGCTGGGGGAGAAAAGTGGGAACCGGTGGGAAAGAAGATCTTGTACTGGAGAGCAACGGTGGTCTTTTTGGTGTGCCAAGTGGTCTCTTGGGGAGACAACGTGGTAAATAGGGGAGACAATGTCCTCTGGAGGAGTGTCAAGTAGTATTTGGGAGAGCAAACGTCAGGTATTTCTCGGAAACCGGCTGTTTCTGGGAGATAGTAGCAGACTTGGTTGGAAAATGACAGGTGTTTGTGAGAAAGCTGGTATTTTGGGAAAAAGAGGCTGTTTTTTAAAGAATAAGCTGGCATTTCTGGGAGAATATGTCCCATCTTTGGGAGAAAACGGGTGTATGTGGGAGAAAATGTCGTGTATTTGGGAGAAAGCTGGTGTATGTGGGAGAAAAGGCTATTGTGATGGGAGTCAGTGTGATCTTGAGGAGTGGAAAGCAGTATTCTTGAGATGAAACGTGAGGTATTTCTAAGAGTCCTGGTATTTCTGGGAGAAAATGTCTTGTTTTGGAGAGCCAAAGTCCCATTTTGGGGGCAGAAGCTGGTATTTCTGTGACACTGCCATCTTGATGGGGGTAAGTGTGATCTTGAGGAGTGTAAAGCAGCATTTTGGTTAGAAAATGGGAGCTCTTCCTAAGAGCAGTGCTATTTCTGGGAGAAAAGGAGCTCTACTGGGCATAAAAATGGTGTATCTGTGATAAAATGCCACATTTCTGAAAGAAACTGTCCTCTTGCGGAGCGTAATGCTGTATGTTCCGGAGGAAATGGGAAATATTCAGCAGAGTCCTGGTATTTCTGGGAGAAGAGGTCTGATGTGGGGGGGGGAAGGTGATGTATCTGTGAGAAAGCTGGTGTTTCTGGGAGAAAATGCCAGGTATTGGTGAGGAAACAGATGCTAGAGAGGGAAAAGGCCATCCCTTTGGGAGAGAAGTGGTATTTCTGGGAGAAAATGCCCCAAATCGGGGAGTAAGTGTCATCCTGAGGCGTGTCATGGAGTAGATTTGGGAGGAAATGGAGGTGTTTCACAGAGTAGCGGCACTTCTGGGAGAAAACGTCCTCAGTGGGAAAGACAATGTCCTCTTGAGGGAAGAAAACAGGTCTTTCTTACAGCAAATGTCATCCAATTGGGAGAAAATCTCCTCTCTGGGGGAGAAAAGTGGTCTTTCTGAGAGAAGGTGTCCTCTTCTTGGCTGCAAGTGTCCCATTTGGCATTGTCATGGAGGCTTTTTGGGGAGAAAGCGTGTGGCAGTTGTAAGAGAAGGGGTATTTCTGGGAGCAAATCTCCTCTTTTTGGAAGAGAAGGTGAAATTTCCAAGGGAAAAGTGGCATTTCTGGGAGGAAATGACATAGCTGGGGGAGAAAAGTGGGAACCGGTGGGAAAGAAGATCTTGTACTGGAGAGCAACGGTGGTCTTTTTGGTGTGCCAAGTGGTCTCTTGGGGAGACAACGTGGTAAATAGGGGAGACAATGTCCTCTGGAGGAGTGTCAAGTAGTATTTGGGAGAGCAAACGTCAGGTATTTCTCGGAAACCGGCTGTTTCTGGGAGATAGTAGCAGACTTGGTTGGAAAATGACAGGTGTTTGTGAGAAAGCTGGTATTTTGGGAAAAAGAGGCTGTTTTTTAAAGAATAAGCTGGCATTTCTGGGAGAATATGTCCCATCTTTGGGAGAAAACGGGTGTATGTGGGAGAAAATGTCGTGTATTTGGGAGAAAGCTGGTGTATGTGGGAGAAAAGGCCATTGTGATGGGAGTCAGTGTGATCTTGAGGAGTGGAAAGCAGTATTCTTGAGATGAAACGTGAGGTATTTCTAAGAGTCCTGGTATTTCTGGGAGAAAATGTCTTGTTTTGGAGAGCCAAAGTCCCATTTTGGGGGCAGAAGCTGGTATTTCTGTGACACTGCCATCTTGATGGGGGTAAGTGTGATCTTGAGGAGTGTAAAGCAGCATTTTGGTTAGAAAATGGGAGCTCTTCCTAAGAGCAGTGCTATTTCTGGGAGAAAAGGAGCTCTACTGGGCATAAAAATGGTGTATCTGTGATAAAATGCCACATTTCTGAAAGAAACTGTCCTCTTGCGGAGTGTAATGCTGTATGTTCCGGAGGAAATGGGAAATATTCAGCAGAGTCCTGGTATTTCTGGGAGAAGAGGTCTGATGTGGGGGGGGGAAGGTGATGTATCTGTGAGAAAGCTGGTGTTTCTGGGAGAAAATGCCAGGTATTGGTGAGGAAACAGATGCTAGAGAGGGAAAAGGCCATCCCGTTGGGAGAGAAGTGGTATTTCTGGGAGAAAATGCCCCAAATCGGGGAGTAAGTGTCATCCTGAGGCGTGTCATGGAGTAGATTTGGGAGGAAATGGAGGTGTTTCACAGAGTAGCGGCACTTCTGGGAGAAAACGTCCTCAGTGGGAAAGACAATGTCCTCTTGAGGGAAGAAAACAGGTCTTTCTTACAGCAAATGTCATCCAATTGGGAGAAAATCTCCTCTCTGGGGGAGAAAAGTGGTCTTTCTGAGAGAAGGTGTCCTCTTCTTGGCTGCAAGTGTCCCATTTGGCATTGTCATGGAGGCTTTTTGGGGAGAAAGCGTGTGGCAGTTGTAAGAGAAGGGGTATTTCTGGGAGCAAATCTCCTCTTTTTGGAAGAGAAGGTGAAATTTCCAAGGGAAAAGTGGCATTTCTGGGAGGAAATAACATAGCTGGGGGAGAAAAGTGGGAACCGGTGGGAAAGAAGATCTTGTACTGGAGAGCAACGGTGGTCTTTTTGGTGTGCCAAGTGGTCTCTTGGGGAGACAACGTGGTAAATAGGGGAGACAATGTCCTCTGGAGGAGTGTCAAGTAGTATTTGGGAGAGCAAACGTCAGGTATTTCTCGGAAACCGGCTGTTTCTGGGAGATAGTAGCAGACTTGGTTGGAAAATGACAGGTGTTTGTGAGAAAGCTGGTATTTTGGGGAAAAAGAGGCCGTTTTTTAAAGAATAAGCTGGCATTTCTGGGAGAATATGTCCCATCTTTGGGAGAAAACGGGTGTATGTGGGAGAAAATGTCGTGTATTTGGGAGAAAGCTGGTGTATGTGGGAGAAAAGGCTATTGTGATGGGAGTCAGTGTGATCTTGAGGAGTGGAAAGCAGTATTCTTGAGATGAAACGTGAGGTATTTCTAAGAGTCCTGGTATTTCTGGGAGAAAATGTCTTGTTTTGGAGAGCCAAAGTCCCATTTTGGGGGCAGAAGCTGGTATTTCTGTGACACTGCCATCTTGATGGGGGTAAGTGTGATCTTGAGGAGTGTAAAGCAGCATTTTGGTTAGAAAATGGGAGCTCTTCCTAAGAGCAGTGCTATTTCTGGGAGAAAAGGAGCTCTACTGGGCATAAAAATGGTGTATCTGTGATAAAATGCCACATTTCTGAAAGAAACTGTCCTCTTGCGGAGCGTAATGCTGTATGTTCCGGAGGAAATGGGAAATATTCAGCAGAGTCCTGGTATTTCTGGGAGAAGAGGTCTGATGTGGGGGGGGGAAGGTGATGTATCTGTGAGAAAGCTGGTGTTTCTGGGAGAAAATGCCAGGTATTGGTGAGGAAACAGATGCTAGAGAGGGAAAAGGCCATCCCTTTGGGAGATAAGTGGTATTTCTGGGAGAAAATGCCCCAAATCGGGGAGTAAGTGTCATCCTGAGGCGTGTCATGGAGTAGATTTGGGAGGAAATGGAGGTGTTTCACAGAGTAGCGGCACTTCTGGGAGAAAACGTCCTCAGTGGGAAAGACAATGTCCTCTTGAGGGAAGAAAACAGGTCTTTCTTACAGCAAATGTCATCCAATTGGGAGAAAATCTCCTCTCTGGGGGAGAAAAGTGGTCTTTCTGAGAGAAGGTGTCCTCTTCTTGGCTGCAAGTGTCCCATTTGGCATTGTCATGGAGGCTTTTTGGGGAGAAAGCGTGTGGCAGTTGTAAGAGAAGGGGTATTTCTGGGAGCAAATCTCCTCTTTTTGGAAGAGAAGGTGAAATTTCCAAGGGAAAAGTGGCATTTCTGGGAGGAAATGACATAGCTGGGGGAGAAAAGTGGGAACCGGTGGGAAAGAAGATCTTGTACTGGAGAGCAACGGTGGTCTTTTTGGTGTGCCAAGTGGTCTCTTGGGGAGACAACGTGGTAAATAGGGGAGACAATGTCCTCTGGAGGAGTGTCAAGTAGTATTTGGGAGAGCAAACGTCAGGTATTTCTCGGAAACCGGCTGTTTCTGGGAGATAGTAGCAGACTTGGTTGGAAAATGACAGGTGTTTGTGAGAAAGCTGGTATTTTGGGAAAAAGAGGCTGTTTTTTAAAGAATAAGCTGGCATTTCTGGGAGAATATGTCCCATCTTTGGGAGAAAACGGGTGTATGTGGGAGAAAATGTCGTGTATTTGGGAGAAAGCTGGTGTATGTGGGAGAAAAGGCCATTGTGATGGGAGTCAGTGTGATCTTGAGGAGTGGAAAGCAGTATTCTTGAGATGAAACGTGAGGTATTTCTAAGAGTCCTGGTATTTCTGGGAGAAAATGTCTTGTTTTGGAGAGCCAAAGTCCCATTTTGGGGGCAGAAGCTGGTATTTCTGTGACACTGCCATCTTGATGGGGGTAAGTGTGATCTTGAGGAGTGTAAAGCAGCATTTTGGTTAGAAAATGGGAGCTCTTCCTAAGAGCAGTGCTATTTCTGGGAGAAAAGGAGCTCTACTGGGCATAAAAATGGTGTATCTGTGATAAAATGCCACATTTCTGAAAGAAACTGTCCTCTTGCGGAGTGTAATGCTGTATGTTCCGGAGGAAATGGGAAATATTCAGCAGAGTCCTGGTATTTCTGGGAGAAGAGGTCTGATGTGGGGGGGGGAAGGTGATGTATCTGTGAGAAAGCTGGTGTTTCTGGGAGAAAATGCCAGGTATTGGTGAGGAAACAGATGCTAGAGAGGGAAAAGGCCATCCCTTTGGGAGAGAAGTGGTATTTCTGGGAGAAAATGCCCCAAATCGGGGAGTAAGTGTCATCCTGAGGCGTGTCATGGAGTAGATTTGGGAGGAAATGGAGGTGTTTCACAGAGTAGCGGCACTTCTGGGAGAAAACGTCCTCAGTGGGAAAGACAATGTCCTCTTGAGGGAAGAAAACAGGTCTTTCTTACAGCAAATGTCATCCAATTGGGAGAAAATCTCCTCTCTGGGGGAGAAAAGTGGTCTTTCTGAGAGAAGGTGTCCTCTTCTTGGCTGCAAGTGTCCCATTTGGCATTGTCATGGAGGCTTTTTGGGGAGAAAGCGTGTGGCAGTTGTAAGAGAAGGGGTATTTCTGGGAGCAAATCTCCTCTTTTTGGAAGAGAAGGTGAAATTTCCAAGGGAAAAGTGGCATTTCTGGGAGGAAATGACATAGCTGGGGGAGAAAAGTGGGAACCGGTGGGAAAGAAGATCTTGTACTGGAGAGCAACGGTGGTCTTTTTGGTGTGCCAAGTGGTCTCTTGGGGAGACAACGTGGTAAATAGGGGAGACAATGTCCTCTGGAGGAGTGTCAAGTAGTATTTGGGAGAGCAAACGTCAGGTATTTCTCGGAAACCGGCTGTTTCTGGGAGATAGTAGCAGACTTGGTTGGAAAATGACAGGTGTTTGTGAGAAAGCTGGTATTTTGGGGAAAAAAGGCCGTTTTTTAAAGAATAAGCTGGCATTTCTGGGAGAATATGTCCCATCTTTGGGAGAAAACGGGTGTATGTGGGAGAAAATGTCGTGTATTTGGGAGAAAGCTGGTGTATGTGGGAGAAAAGGCCATTGTGATGGGAGTCAGTGTGATCTTGAGGAGTGGAAAGCAGTATTCTTGAGATGAAACGTGAGGTATTTCTAAGAGTCCTGGTATTTCTGGGAGAAAATGTCTTGTTTTGGAGAGCCAAAGTCCCATTTTGGGGGCAGAAGCTGGTATTTCTGTGACACTGCCATCTTGATGGGGGTAAGTGTGATCTTGAGGAGTGTAAAGCAGCATTTTGGTTAGAAAATGGGAGCTCTTCCTAAGAGCAGTGCTATTTCTGGGAGAAAAGGAGCTCTACTGGGCATAAAAATGGTGTATCTGTGATAAAATGCCACATTTCTGAAAGAAACTGTCCTCTTGCGGAGTGTAATGCTGTATGTTCCGGAGGAAATGGGAAATATTCAGCAGAGTCCTGGTATTTCTGGGAGAAGAGGTCTGATGTGGGGGGGGGAAGGTGATGTATCTGTGAGAAAGCTGGTGTTTCTGGGAGAAAATGCCAGGTATTGGTGAGGAAACAGATGCTAGAGAGGGAAAAGGCCATCCCTTTGGGAGAGAAGTGGTATTTCTGGGAGAAAATGCCCCAAATCGGGGAGTAAGTGTCATCCTGAGGCGTGTCATGGAGTAGATTTGGGAGGAAATGGAGGTGTTTCACAGAGTAGCGGCACTTCTGGGAGAAAATGTCCTCAGTGGGAAAGACAATGTCCTCTTGAGGGAAGAAAACAGGTCTTTCTTACAGCAAATGTCATCCAATTGGGAGAAAATCTCCTCTCTGGGGGAGAAAAGTGGTCTTTCTGAGAGAAGGTGTCCTCTTCTTGGCTGCAAGTGTCCCATTTGGCATTGTCATGGAGGCTTTTTGGGGAGAAAGCGTGTGGCAGTTGTAAGAGAAGGGGTATTTCTGGGAGCAAATCTCCTCTTTTTGGAAGAGAAGGTGAAATTTCCAAGGGAAAAGTGGCATTTCTGGGAGGAAATGACATAGCTGGGGGAGAAAAGTGGGAACCGGTGGGAAAGAAGATCTTGTACTGGAGAGCAACGGTGGTCTTTTTGGTGTGCCAAGTGGTCTCTTGGGGAGACAACGTGGTAAATAGGGGAGACAATGTCCTCTGGAGGAGTGTCAAGTAGTATTTGGGAGAACAAACGTCAGGTATTTCTCGGAAACCGGCTGTTTCTGGGAGATAGTAGCAGACTTGGTTGGAAAATGACAGGTGTTTGTGAGAAAGCTGGTATTTTGGGAAAAAGCGGCCGTTTTTTAAAGAATAAGCTGGCATTTCTGGGAGAATATGTCCCATCTTTGGGAGAAAACGGGTGTATGTGGGAGAAAATGTCGTGTATTTGGGAGAAAGCTGGTGTATGTGGGAGAAAAGGCCATTGTGATGAGAGTCAGTGTGATCTTGAGGAGTGGAAAGCAGTATTCTTGAGATGAAACGTGAGGTATTTCTAAGAGTCCTGGTATTTCTGGGAGAAAATGTCTTGTTTTGGAGAGCCAAAGTCCCATTTTGGGGGCAGAAGCTGGTATTTCTGTGACACTGCCATCTTGATGGGGGTAAGTGTGATCTTGAGGAGTGTAAAGCAGCATTTTGGTTAGAAAATGGGAGCTCTTCCTAAGAGCAGTGCTATTTCTGGGAGAAAAGGAGCTCTACTGGGCATAAAAATGGTGTATCTGTGATAAAATGCCACATTTCTGAAAGAAACTGTCCTCTTGCGGAGCGTAATGCTGTATGTTCCGGAGGAAATGGGAAATATTCAGCAGAGTCCTGGTATTTCTGGGAGAAGAGGTCTGATGTGGGGGGGGAAGGTGATGTATCTGTGAGAAAGCTGGTGTTTCTGGGAGAAAATGCCAGGTATTGGTGAGGAAACAGATGCTAGAGAGGGAAAAGGCCATCCCTTTGGGAGAGAAGTGGTATTTCTGGGAGAAAATGCCCCAAATCGGGGAGTAAGTGTCATCCTGAGGCATGTCATGGAGTAGATTTGGGAGGAAATGGAGGTGTTTCACAGAGTAGCGGCACTTCTGGGAGAAAACGTCCTCAGTGGGAAAGACAATGTCCTCTTGAGGGAAGAAAACAGGTCTTTCTTACAGCAAATGTCATCCAATTGGGAGAAAATCTCCTCTCTGGGGGAGAAAAGTGGTCTTTCTGAGAGAAGGTGTCCTCTTCTTGGCTGCAAGTGTCCCATTTGGCATTGTCATGGAGGCTTTTTGGGGAGAAAGCGTGTGGCAGTTGTAAGAGAAGGGGTATTTCTGGGAGCAAATCTCCTCTTTTTGGAAGAGAAGGTGAAATTTCCAAGGGAAAAGTGGCATTTCTGGGAGGAAATGACATAGCTGGGGGAGAAAAGTGGGAACCGGTGGGAAAGAAGATCTTGTACTGGAGAGCAACGGTGGTCTTTTTGGTGTGCCAAGTGGTCTCTTGGGGAGACAACGTGGTAAATAGGGGAGACAATGTCCTCTGGAGGAGTGTCAAGTAGTATTTGGGAGAGCAAACGTCAGGTATTTCTCGGAAACCGGCTGTTTCTGGGAGATAGTAGCAGACTTGGTTGGAAAATGACAGGTGTTTGTGAGAAAGCTGGTATTTTGGGAAAAAGAGGCCGTTTTTTAAAGAATAAGCTGGCATTTCTGGGAGAATATGTCCCATCTTTGGGAGAAAACGGGTGTATGTGGGAGAAAATGTCGTGTATTTGGGAGAAAGCGGGTGTATGTGGGAGAAAAGGCCATTGTGATGGGAGTCAGTGTGATCTTGAGGAGTGGAAAGCAGTATTCTTGAGATGAAACGTGAGGTATTTCTAAGAGTCCTGGTATTTCTGGGAGAAAATGTCTTGTTTTGGAGAGCCAAAGTCCCATTTTGGGGGCAGAAGCTGGTATTTCTGTGACACTGCCATCTTGATGGGGGTAAGTGTGATCTTGAGGAGTGTAAAGCAGCATTTTGGTTAGAAAATGGGAGCTCTTCCTAAGAGCAGTGCTATTTCTGGGAGAAAAGGAGCTCTACTGGGCATAAAAATGGTGTATCTGTGATAAAATGCCACATTTCTGAAAGAAACTGTCCTCTTGCGGAGTGTAATGCTGTATGTTCCGGAGGAAATGGGAAATATTCAGCAGAGTCCTGGTATTTCTGGGAGAAGAGGTCTGATGTGGGGGGGGGAAGGTGATGTATCTGTGAGAAAGCTGGTGTTTCTGGGAGAAAATGCCAGGTATTGGTGAGGAAACAGATGCTAGAGAGGGAAAAGGCCATCCCTTTGGGAGAGAAGTGGTATTTCTGGGAGAAAATGCCCCAAATCGGGGAGTAAGTGTCATCCTGAGGCGTGTCATGGAGTAGATTTGGGAGGAAATGGAGGTGTTTCACAGAGTAGCGGCACTTCTGGGAGAAAACGTCCTCAGTGGGAAAGACAATGTCCTCTTGAGGGAAGAAAACAGGTCTTTCTTACAGCAAATGTCATCCAATTGGGAGAAAATCTCCTCTCTGGGGGAGAAAAGTGGTCTTTCTGAGAGAAGGTGTCCTCTTCTTGGCTGCAAGTGTCCCATTTGGCATTGTCATGGAGGCTTTTTGGGGAGAAAGCGTGTGGCAGTTGTAAGAGAAGGGGTATTTCTGGGAGCAAATCTCCTCTTTTTGGAAGAGAAGGTGAAATTTCCAAGGGAAAAGTGGCATTTCTGGGAGGAAATGACATAGCTGGGGGAGAAAAGTGGGAACCGGTGGGAAAGAAGATCTTGTACTGGAGAGCAACGGTGGTCTTTTTGGTGTGCCAAGTGGTCTCTTGGGGAGACAACGTGGTAAATAGGGGAGACAATGTCCTCTGGAGGAGTGTCAAGTAGTATTTGGGAGAGCAAACGTCAGGTATTTCTCGGAAACCGGCTGTTTCTGGGAGATAGTAGCAGACTTGGTTGGAAAATGACAGGTGTTTGTGAGAAAGCTGGTATTTTGGGAAAAAGAGGCCGTTTTTTAAAGAATAAGCTGGCATTTCTGGGAGAATATGTCCCATCTTTGGGAGAAAACGGGTGTATGTGGGAGAAAATGTCGTGTATTTGGGAGAAAGCTGGTGTATGTGGGAGAAAAGGCCATTGTGATGGGAGTCAGTGTGATCTTGAGGAGTGGAAAGCAGTATTCTTGAGATGAAATGTGAGGTATTTCTAAGAGTCCTGGTATTTCTGGGAGAAAATGTCTTGTTTTGGAGAGCCAAAGTCCCATTTTGGGGGCAGAAGCTGGTATTTCTGTGACACTGCCATCTTGATGGGGGTAAGTGTGATCTTGAGGAGTGTAAAGCAGCATTTTGGTTAGAAAATGGGAGCTCTTCCTAAGAGCAGTGCTATTTCTGGGAGAAAAGGAGCTCTACTGGGCATAAAAATGGTGTATCTGTGATAAAATGCCACATTTCTGAAAGAAACTGTCCTCTTGCGGAGTGTAATGCTGTATGTTCCGGAGGAAATGGGAAATATTCAGCAGAGTCCTGGTATTTCTGGGAGAAGAGGTCTGATGTGGGGGGGGGAAGGTGATGTATCTGTGAGAAAGCTGGTGTTTCTGGGAGAAAATGCCAGGTATTGGTGAGGAAACAGATGCTAGAGAGGGAAAAGGCCATCCCTTTGGGAGAGAAGTGGTATTTCTGGGAGAAAATGCCCCAAATCGGGGAGTAAGTGTCATCCTGAGGCGTGTCATGGAGTAGATTTGGGAGGAAATGGAGGTGTTTCACAGAGTAGCGGCACTTCTGGGAGAAAACGTCCTCAGTGGGAAAGACAATGTCCTCTTGAGGGAAGAAAACAGGTCTTTCTTACAGCAAATGTCATCCAATTGGGAGAAAATCTCCTCTCTGGGGGAGAAAAGTGGTCTTTCTGAGAGAAGGTGTCCTCTTCTTGGCTGCAAGTGTCCCATTTGGCATTGTCATGGAGGCTTTTTGGGGAGAAAGCGTGTGGCAGTTGTAAGAGAAGGGGTATTTCTGGGAGCAAATCTCCTCTTTTTGGAAGAGAAGGTGAAATTTCCAAGGGAAAAGTGGCATTTCTGGGAGGAAATGACATAGCTGGGGGAGAAAAGTGGGAACCGGTGGGAAAGAAGATCTTGTACTGGAGAGCAATGGTGGTCTTTTTGGTGTGCCAAGTGGTCTCTTGGGGAGACAACGTGGTAAATAGGGGAGACAATGTCCTCTGGAGGAGTGTCAAGTAGTATTTGGGAGAGCAAACGTCAGGTATTTCTCGGAAACCGGCTGTTTCTGGGAGATAGTAGCAGACTTGGTTGGAAAATGACAGGTGTTTGTGAGAAAGCTGGTATTTTGGGAAAAAGAGGCCGTTTTTTAAAGAATAAGCTGGCATTTCTGGGAGAATATGTCCCATCTTTGGGAGAAAACGGGTGTATGTGGGAGAAAATGTCGTGTATTTGGGAGAAAGCGGGTGTATGTGGGAGAAAAGGCCATTGTGATGGGAGTCAGTGTGATCTTGAGGAGTGGAAAGCAGTATTCTTGAGATGAAACGTGAGGTATTTCTAAGAGTCCTGGTATTTCTGGGAGAAAATGTCTTGTTTTGGAGAGCCAAAGTCCCATTTTGGGGGCAGAAGCTGGTATTTCTGTGACACTGCCATCTTGATGGGGGTAAGTGTGATCTTGAGGAGTGTAAAGCAGCATTTTGGTTAGAAAATGGGAGCTCTTCCTAAGAGCAGTGCTATTTCTGGGAGAAAAGGAGCTCTACTGGGCATAAAAATGGTGTATCTGTGATAAAATGCCACATTTCTGAAAGAAACTGTCCTCTTGCGGAGTGTAATGCTGTATGTTCCGGAGGAAATGGGAAATATTCAGCAGAGTCCTGGTATTTCTGGGAGAAGAGGTCTGATGTGGGGGGGGGGAAGGTGATGTATCTGTGAGAAAGCTGGTGTTTCTGGGAGAAAATGCCAGGTATTGGTGAGGAAACAGATGCTAGAGAGGGAAAAGGCCATCCCTTTGGGAGATAAGTGGTATTTCTGGGAGAAAATGCCCCAAATCGGGGAGTAAGTGTCATCCTGAGGCGTGTCATGGAGTAGATTTGGGAGGAAATGGAGGTGTTTCACAGAGTAGCGGCACTTCTGGGAGAAAACGTCCTCAGTGGGAAAGACAATGTCCTCTTGAGGGAAGAAAACAGGTCTTTCTTACAGCAAATGTCATCCAATTGGGAGAAAATCTCCTCTCTGGGGGAGAAAAGTGGTCTTTCTGAGAGAAGGTGTCCTCTTCTTGGCTGCAAGTGTCCCATTTGGCATTGTCATGGAGGCTTTTTGGGGAGAAAGCGTGTGGCAGTTGTAAGAGAAGGGGTATTTCTGGGAGCAAATCTCCTCTTTTTGGAAGAGAAGGTGAAATTTCCAAGGGAAAAGTGGCATTTCTGGGAGGAAATGACATAGCTGGGGGAGAAAAGTGGGAACCGGTGGGAAAGAAGATCTTGTACTGGAGAGCAACGGTGGTCTTTTTGGTGTGCCAAGTGGTCTCTTGGGGAGACAACGTGGTAAATAGGGGAGACAATGTCCTCTGGAGGAGTGTCAAGTAGTATTTGGGAGAGCAAACGTCAGGTATTTCTCGGAAACCGGCTGTTTCTGGGAGATAGTAGCAGACTTGGTTGGAAAATGACAGGTGTTTGTGAGAAAGCTGGTATTTTGGGAAAAAGAGGCCGTTTTTTAAAGAATAAGCTGGCATTTCTGGGAGAATATGTCCCATCTTTGGGAGAAAACGGGTGTATGTGGGAGAAAATGTCGTGTATTTGGGAGAAAGCTGGTGTATGTGGGAGAAAAGGCCATTGTGATGGGAGTCAGTGTGATCTTGAGGAGTGGAAAGCAGTATTCTTGAGATGAAACGTGAGGTATTTCTAAGAGTCCTGGTATTTCTGGGAGAAAATGTCTTGTTTTGTTTTATTGTTTTTAATATTTATATATTTTTTTTTGTTGCAATTTCAAGGAAACACTTCGATAGAAATTGCTTTTAATTCTTTTGGCATACATAGAAGATGCGAAAATGCACATCATATTTTCACATGAATGTAGTAACACAAAAAAAGTTCAAAGCAGTAACTGATACACTCAATTATAAAAGCTGCCCTTCGTGTGCAAGAAATGTAACTCAGCCCTGTGTCATTGATGTAAACCTGGCGGACAGTACAAATACTCTGAATTTAAAATGGCTTGACTAAAAATGGAGTCTTTCCTCTAGCTTTTAAGTTTTAAGAAACATAAAATATGTACGTATGCTTGGCAACTTTTCCTTTCATTATATACAAAAGTGACTCTCTCTAAAATAACTGTCAAACTAAGAGGGACTGTCAGAAACCTATCACAGGAGGTAATCTATTTGCTCAGGTTGCTGAAGAGCAATGAAAAAGTAGATATTGAGTTTCAGTTTTCAGCACATACATTAAAGTCCCATGCCTGTAATCAGGTCTCCTACCTACCAAATAGAATTTTAAAAAAGTTTGATACATGATTATTTTAAATTATTTTTCTATGATTGGTTAGTGGTATTGTGGAACACATATTTAAGGGTTAATGATGAGAAAGATTAGAAATCCAAAAAGTGTAAAATTCCATGCAAACTCAATTAAGTTTCAAGGACATTTCCATCAGAAAGAATGGAAATGAAGAAAGAACGGAGCCCCCAGGCTGGTTGTTGAGTGAGAATTACTGCTTACCCAGCATCCGTTTGCTTCATCAAATGTCCCCCATCTGCTCACAGAAACCTCTCTAAGATGCTTTTCTGAAGAATATTTGGCAGCATGTTTCCCAGGGCTGATGCCTAGAGGAGAGGGTTACATGGAGACTTGCTGTCTATCTTGATGGCAAACCCCTCCTAAGTAGGAATCCAGAGCTGGTGACTCACTTTGTAGTCTTGTATAGGTCTGGGGCAAGACAACATTATGGCAGTGGGGAGATATTCATGGTCAGGCTGGACAGGCCTCTGAGGTCTCTGACCTCTGTGGGTGTCCCTGTTCATTACTGGGGAACTGGACTCAATGGTCTGTAAGAGTCCCTTCCAACTCAAAAAAAAATTCTATGATTCTATGATTCTATGAATATTCCTGGTTTTATTACAAGTACAAATACTGATAAAGCCTGCATTCAAAATGTTTATTCCTTGCTTTTGGAGAAGCTAAAACACTAGCACTAAGAGTTTTAATCAACGTAGATAATAGCTTGTCAGTTGTTATGCACAGTGGTACGTGCACCCAGTTTGAAATTTCAGTGCCATTAATGTTTTTAATTTTTTAAGTGATATGACACAGTACATGCAATCAACAATAATGAACATACCATGGTTCAGGACCCCTGATCTCTCAGCTAGTAATTTAAAATATTTTCACGTGTAGAGACAAGACAAGTATTATGTCCTAAATGGAGTCTAGGTCCCCAGCACTATTTCTCTCTCTATTTGATCCCTAAAAACAACTGTTTTCTTGCCAAAGATTTTGCATCGTTAAATCTCCTTTCTGAAACAATGAATATTGTGTAGTTGCAGGCCACTTTTTCAAACCTGTGGACATTCCCTTTGCTTCTACTTCTTTAAGCAACCTGCAGTTGCAATACACTTTTGCAGTACAGTCTTGAACCTCTTTATTCCTTGTTTTTCAGTCACCATGGGCTGTGTCTGTGCTGTCTTTGTAACCAGGACCAGGGAATGACCTCTTTTCTCCCAGTCAGTTTTCTCAACACATCTACTGGTGTGGATGAAGCAAGCAAAGGCAACAAGAAAAGCAAATACAATTATACTAGCAAGCAGGAGTATCATTTATTATAGATGATAATCACATGTTGGTTTGTCACTAGGTGTGTTTAATCAACAACTTTCTTTTTGAAATAAGAGTGAAGATAAAAGAAAAGTTCAAATAGGATTCCTACATGTCTCGTTTTCATTAAAGATTAGATCTGCTACAACACGATGAACTGAGGATAATATAATGTAACGTCCAAACACTTTGTTTCAAGTAATGTTAACACTGAATGAAAGGTATACAGGCTTCAATGAAATTAGGCAGTTGAGGCCTAGTTGAATGCTATTTGTTGTTGAATGGTATTTGTGACAGTGTTGAAAGAAATGGCTGATGTTATTGTAAAGTTACTGTCTGTCATCTATGAAAAACGGTGTTCTGCACAGGTCTGTGAGTGTTAGAAATGGGCTTTCTTGAAGAGCTGTCTTTATGGAAAAGGAGGCATTGCTTGCAAACTGGTAAATTGGGGAAAAAAAAAAAAAAAAAAAAAAGTAACATTTCTGATTTCCAATTTAGTTATTAGAAAATCCCCATCATCTCTCTTTATATTATATGAATACTCCATGGTGTCCTTGGGATGACAAGATGCCTGTACTGCTATTTAGATATGCACAAATACAACAAATCCATGGGCAGATCTTTCCCCTACTGCATTTTTTTAATGTATTTCTTTATTGCTAAACTAAAAGGAAAATAATAGTAGAAAAAATTCAATCACCTTAATCAGCACATGCAAGTCTTAAAAATCTTTTTCTTGCTCTGTAATACTGAAAAGACCTGATGGGAAATGTTACCTTCCAAATTTTGCTCTGTGTATATGCATTTCCTATTTAAACCCTCACTCAGCAAGAGAAGGAAAAACACTTCTCAGTTTCAGTGTAAGTGCCCCATGGAATTTTCTACAGGAAAAATATCACTTTAGATCTGTCAGACAATAACATTTTATTACCTCAAGGATGTTATCTGAACCTGAGGTCTAATATCTAAATGAACTGCAGTTCAGATTATTTGAGATTTAGCAGAAAGACAGAGGGATGGAAAGTTTCATAGAAAGATTCTATGGGGAGAAGTCTCATTCATTTATTGTGGATAAATATGATGAAAAGGTATTCATATACCAAGTTTTAATAACTGTATGGTTAACAGGAGGAACAGTAGACATCTTTGAGCAGTAGCTGACATACAGAACAGGAGAGTTGGAAGAGTAATATTTCCAAGAAGATTAATTTAATTTAAAGGCAGAATGTTTTTTGGCTATTGGAAAGTTCTCTGTTGTGTTGAGCAAAAGGATATATATACTGGCTGAAAATAAACCTGTAAAAGTGAGGTAATGCATTTACTAAAACAACAATAATTGCTATATCAGGATGGATCATATATTAAAGGCAATAAAACTCTGATTAATAGCTGTCAGGTTATTTCTTTATTTTCTCAAATATTTATTTGAGCGCAACATACTATAAATACTTTAAAGAAAATGTTTATCTTATATTTGTACATGATTGCACTCAGTAATACATGGAAGAGCAGCCACTGAAGTGGGAGGATCATAAGCCCAATGTATGTGAAGAGAGAGAGCAATAAATTTGATTCTTCTCAGCATTTTTCTGTTACAGGTTTTGAGAAACTTGTTAGATTTTAGTACCTGCAAATGTAAATGAAACCAACATAAAATACCATACATAACCTTATTACTTTAAATAACATAGAAAATATGGATTGGAAGACTCGTGTGCATGTTCTTTTTTTCTGTCTTAGACCTGAATAAAGCTGTAAAGAAGAAATTAATGCTCTAGTAAGTCACTGTCAACTCTTGCAAGTCCATTTGGGAGAAAATTTGACACTCCATTTTTTTTTTCTTGTTGTCCTTCTATCTCCTACTCTCCTTTCTGTGTATGTTTATTATTTGCCTCATTTCTGTGAAAACAAATCAGGCTCCATTAATAAAAGCAAAAACTGTTTAAGGCCATCCATCTTACTCTTTCTCCTCAAAGGTTTGCTGCCACTTGTTCTATCACAGAGGACTGCAAAACTTTTTTGCTCCACATTGTTACCCTCTAAAGATAAAATGAATAAATTGCTTAAGAAGATGTTGAAAGACTCTTAATGGTGCATTTATGATCATTACATACGTATTTGTGAGACCTAAGGATTTTTATTCATTCTATTTTTGTTCAATGTAAAATCAAGATTAACTTCTTAGATTTTCTGGACATCCTCGTTGTATAAATTTAATTTTTTACTCCTTTTCCTTGTACAACTTCTGAAATCTGACAGTAAGAACATTTTTATTTTTGTCTCAAACCTCTTTTTTATTCTTTGTCCATCTATTTTTTTTTTCCCCCTATGATGCTTCTTATAACTTTACCAATTACTTTGTGTTCCATTTCATTACGTTATTTATTTTTGCTTTTTCTTTAGGGCAGGATATGTCTACTGCTATGCGTCTGCACAGTTCCTACAATGGAGCTTTGATCCTGGTTGGATTGCTTAAGTGCCATTAACATAAACGTGGTTAACAAAAATAGTAGTTTCAGCTTAGTATTTTTCATGCTAAATCAGGTTCAAAACTAGAAGAATAAAAGTTTTTTTGTAAGAAACATAAACATCCATGTTGATTTCATAAGTGAAACTGATTCTGTTTTTGAAGAGCGGAAGAAATTTAAATAATTCACCTGAAAGCAAAGTTCACTTCTGTTTCTATATTCTCAGAAGTGAATCATCAGATTAAACTAGCATGCCACAGTTTAGTGGTAAACCTCTAACACTACCAAATCTACATATGTAGATTTTGCTTTAATGTCACAGGCAACAGAATGTAATCAACTAACAAACAAAACAAGCAAACAGAAAATTCACATCCAAATAAACCAGAAAGAGGAGTTTATAGACACTCTACAGAACTGTTAGCTGTGCTATGCTTTTCAAAAGCTGGAATTTGTCCTACAGACATCTCAGAAGTTGCACATCTGTCCAAGAAGAATCATTGCACTTTATTTCTACTGTACATGTTTATCTTATATCTTATTCTTCATTACTGTTATGTACTATGCAAAATACATAAAGAAAAAAAGCAGTAATCAAACTATACATACTGTGAGCAGGGCTTTGTGAAGGCTGCAGTACTGTACAGAAGAAAGCCTTGAACAGATCTATCTCAAATTCAGGGTAATAATACATTTATTTCCTACCCACATTGCTCATGTAATCCACCAACTATTTTAGGAACGCCTAGATTCTTAAAAATACAGAAATTAAAGTGATTTCCTGATCAACCCTTACAGAAAGACACAAGTTTAAACATGAAAGCAACTATGAATGCTTTGGAGAGAAAAAAATAGAATGTAATGTTAATAATCCCTGTAATGTTAATAAGCTAAATAACAGTTTCAAAGTTTAGTATCTTGATGCTTTACGGAGCTCCCATAAAATGGCTCTGAGCCTTCCCTTTCTAATGATTTTGCACACCCACGCAACTTGCTCTGTGGGGATGGAAGATAACAGGATTTAGATCCTTGACACACTGCAATTGATTTAACAATAAATATTGTCCATCCTAGTTTTGGGTTACTATAAGATGAAAGCAAAAATGTATATACTGATCTACTGGTTTTCTTTTAAAAAACATTCATCTGATGCTGAAGGCTAATTCTGTAAAGCTGAAACTTAAATCCCAGCAGAAACAGGTTCCCAGATATTAAAAACAAACAAACAAACAAACAAACAAAAATCATAAAAGTATGTATAATGAAATCTTTAGGCATGTGACAAACTTTGTTTTATATATTATATGATTTCAGAACATCTGTCACACACACTCACAAACTTTCCTTAGAAGGAGAAGCAGAAGTTTAGATGATGATAAAGTTATGTTCTTACCACATTAGAAGGTTCCAATTTCTTCCTTCTAGCAAGGTCAGTGATATTATTGCCATTGTAGTTGATGCTCTCCATACAGCCTTTGAAATTTTTTTCTGCTGTTAGAACTTGGCTTCCCAGAAAAAGGCATGCCTCCAAAGGTTATCTTTGAATGTATCAGAAAATGAAAGACAGTTACTGGAGGACAAGGGCTTAGAATTTTTGCTTACTAGAAAAAGAAAGTATCAAACAAGTACTGGAAAAGTAGGAAAAAGTTAAGTTTCAAGGACATTTCCATCAGAAAGAATGGAAATGAAGAAAGAACGGAGCCCCCAGGCTGGTTGTTGAGTGAGAATTACTGCTTACCCAGCATCCGTTTGCTTCATCAAATGTCCCCCATCTGCTCACAGAAACCTCTCTAAGATGCTTTTCTGAAGAATATTTGGCAGCATGTTTCCCAGGGCTGATGCCTAGAGGAGAGGGTTACATGGAGACTTGCTGTCTATCTTGATGGCAAACCCCTCCTAAGTAGGAATCCAGAGCTGGTGACTCACTTTGTAGTCTTGTATAGGTCTGGGGCAAGACAACATTATGGCAGTGGGGAGATATTCATGGTCAGGCTGGACAGGCCTCTGAGGTCTCTGACCTCTGTGGGTGTCCCTGTTCATTACTGGGGAACTGGACTCAATGGTCTGTAAGAGTCCCTTCCAACTCAAAAAAAAATTCTATGATTCTATGATTCTATGAATATTCCTGGTTTTATTACAAGTACAAATACTGATAAAGCCTGCATTCAAATTGTTTATTCCTTGCTTTTGGAGAAGCTAAAACACTAGCACTAAGAGTTTTAATCAACGTAGATAATAGCTTGTCAGTTGTTATGCACAGTGGTACGTGCACCCAGTTTGAAATTTCAGTGCCATTAATGTTTTTAATTTTTTAAGTGATATGACACAGTACATGCAATCAACAATAATGAACATACCATGGTTCAGGACCCCTGATCTCTCAGCTAGTAATTTAAAATATTTTCACGTGTAGAGACAAGACAAGTATTATGTCCTAAATGGAGTCTAGGTCCCCAGCACTATTTCTCTCTCTATTTGATCCCTAAAAACAACTGTTTTCTTGCCAAAGATTTTGCATCGTTAAATCTCCTTTCTGAAACAATGAATATTGTGTAGTTGCAGGCCACTTTTTCAAACCTGTGGACATTCCCTTTGCTTCTACTTCTTTAAGCAACCTGCAGTTGCAATACACTTTTGCAGTACAGTCTTGAACCTCTTTATTCCTTGTTTTTCAGTCACCATGGGCTGTGTCTGTGCTGTCTTTGTAACCAGGACCAGGGAATGACCTCTTTTCTCCCAGTCAGTTTTCTCAACACATCTACTGGTGTGGATGAAGCAAGCAAAGGCAACAAGAAAAGCAAATACAATTATACTAGCAAGCAGGAGTATCATTTATTATAGATGATAATCACATGTTGGTTTGTCACTAGGTGTGTTTAATCAACAACTTTCTTTTTGAAATAAGAGTGAAGATAAAAGAAAAGTTCAAATAGGATTCCTACATGTCTCGTTTTCATTAAAGATTAGATCTGCTACAACACGATGAACTGAGGATAATATAATGTAACGTCCAAACACTTTGTTTCAAGTAATGTTAACACTGAATGAAAGGTATACAGGCTTCAATGAAATTAGGCAGTTGAGGCCTAGTTGAATGCTATTTGTTGTTGAATGGTATTTGTGACAGTGTTGAAAGAAATGGCTGATGTTATTGTAAAGTTACTGTCTGTCATCTATGAAAAACGGTGTTCTGCACAGGTCTGTGAGTGTTAGAAATGGGCTTTCTTGAAGAGCTGTCTTTATGGAAAAGGAGGCATTGCTTGCAAACTGGTAAATTGGGGAAAAAAAAAAAAAAAAAAAAAAAGTAACATTTCTGATTTCCAATTTAGTTATTAGAAAATCCCCATCATCTCTCTTTATATTATATGAATACTCCATGGTGTCCTTGGGATGACAAGATGCCTGTACTGCTATTTAGATATGCACAAATACAACAAATCCATGGGCAGATCTTTCCCCTACTGCATTTTTTTAATGTATTTCTTTATTGCTAAACTAAAAGGAAAATAATAGTAGAAAAAATTCAATCACCTTAATCAGCACATGCAAGTCTTAAAAATCTTTTTCTTGCTCTGTAATACTGAAAAGACCTGATGGGAAATGTTACCTTCCAAATTTTGCTCTGTGTATATGCATTTCCTATTTAAACCCTCACTCAGCAAGAGAAGGAAAAACACTTCTCAGTTTCAGTGTAAGTGCCCCATGCAATTTTCTACAGGAAAAATATCACTTTAGATCTGTCAGACAATAACATTTTATTACCTCAAGGATGTTATCTGAACCTGAGGTCTAATATCTAAATGAACTGCAGTTCAGATTATTTGAGATTTAGCAGAAAGACAGAGGGATGGAAAGTTTCATAGAAAGATTCTATGGGGAGAAGTCTCATTCATTTATTGTGGATAAATATGATGAAAAGGTATTCATATACCAAGTTTTAATAACTGTATGGTTAACAGGAGGAACAGTAGACAGCTTTGAGCAGTAGCTGACATACAGAACAGGAGAGTTGGAAGAGTAATATTTCCAAGAAGATTAATTTAATTTAAAGGCAGAATGTTTTTTGGCTATTGGAAAGTTCTCTGTTGTGTTGAGCAAAAGGATATATATACTGGCTGAAAATAAACCTGTAAAAGTGAGGTAATGCATTTACTAAAACAACAATAATTGCTATATCAGGATGGATCATATATTAAAGGCAATAAAACTCTGATTAATAGCTGTCAGGTTATTTCTTTATTTTCTCAAATATTTATTTGAGCGCAACATACTATAAATACTTTAAAGAAAATGTTTATCTTATATTTGTACATGATTGCACTCAGTAATACATGGAAGAGCAGCCACTGAAGTGGGAGGATCATAAGCCCAATGTATGTGAAGAGAGAGAGCAATAAATTTGATTCTTCTCAGCATTTTTCTGTTACAGGTTTTGAGAAACTTGTTAGATTTTAGTACCTGCAAATGTAAATGAAACCAACATAAAATACCATACATAACCTTATTACTTTAAATAACATAGAAAATATGGATTGGAAGACTCGTGTGCATGTTCTTTTTTTCTGTCTTAGACCTGAATAAAGCTGTAAAGAAGAAATTAATGCTCTAGTAAGTCACTGTCAACTCTTGCAAGTCCATTTGGGAGAAAATTTGACACTCCATTTTTTTTTTCTTGTTGTCCTTCTATCTCCTACTCTCCTTTCTGTGTATGTTTATTATTTGCCTCATTTCTGTGAAAACAAATCAGGCTCCATTAATAAAAGCAAAAACTGTTTAAGGCCATCCATCTTACTCTTTCTCCTCAAAGGTTTGCTGCCACTTGTTCTATCACAGAGGACTGCAAAACTTTTTTGCTCCACATTGTTACCCTCTAAAGATAAAATGAATAAATTGCTTAAGAAGATGTTGAAAGACTCTTAATGGTGCATTTATGATCATAACATACGTATTTGTGAGACCTAAGGATTTTTATTCATTCTATTTTTGTTCAATGTAAAATCAAGATTAACTTCTTAGATTTTCTGGACATCCTCGTTGTATAAATTTAATTTTTTACTCCTTTTCCTTGTACAACTTCTGAAATCTGACAGTAAGAACATTTTTATTTTTGTCTCAAACCTCTTTTTTATTCTTTGTCCATCTATTTTTTTTTTCCCCCTATGATGCTTCTTATAACTTTACCAATTACTTTGTGTTCCATTTCATTACGTTATTTATTTTTGCTTTTTCTTTAGGGCAGGATATGTCTACTGCTATGCGTCTGCACAGTTCCTACAATGGAGCTTTGATCCTGGTTGGATTGCTTAAGTGCCATTAACATAAACGTGGTTAACAAAAATAGTAGTTTCAGCTTAGTATTTTTCATGCTAAATCAGGTTCAAAACTAGAAGAATAAAAGTTTTTTTGTAAGAAACATAAACATCCATGTTGATTTCATAAGTGAAACTGATTCTGTTTTTGAAGAGCGGAAGAAATTTAAATAATTCATCTGAAAGCAAAGTTCACTTCTGTTTCTATATTCTCAGAAGTGAATCATCAGATTAAACTAGCATGCCACAGTTTAGTGGTAAACCTCTAACACTACCAAATCTACATATGTAGATTTTGCTTTAATGTCACAGGCAACAGAATGTAATCAACTAACAAACAAAACAAGCAAACAGAAAATTCACATCCAAATAAACCAGAAAGAGGAGTTTATAGACACTCTACAGAACTGTTAGCTGTGCTATGCTTTTCAAAAGCTGGAATTTGTCCTACAGACATCTCAGAAGTTGCACATCTGTCCAAGAAGAATCATTGCACTTTATTTCTACTGTACATGTTTATCTTATATCTTATTCTTCATTACTGTTATGTACTATGCAAAATACATAAAGAAAAAAAGCAGTAATCAAACTATACATACTGTGAGCAGGGCTTTGTGAAGGCTGCAGTACTGTACAGAAGAAAGCCTTGAACAGATCTATCTCAAATTCAGGGTAATAATACATTTATTTCCTACCCACATTGCTCATGTAATCCACCAACTATTTTAGGAACGCCTAGATTCTTAAAAATACAGAAATTAAAGTGATTTCCTGATCAACCCTTACAGAAAGACACAAGTTTAAACATGAAAGCAACTATGAATGCTTTGGAGAGAAAAAAATAGAATGTAATGTTAATAATCCCTGTAATGTTAATAAGCTAAATAACAGTTTCAAAGTTTAGTATCTTGATGCTTTACGGAGCTCCCATAAAATGGCTCTGAGCCTTCCCTTTCTAATGATTTTGCACACCCACGCAACTTGCTCTGTGGGGATGGAAGATAACAGGATTTAGATCCTTGACACACTGCAATTGATTTAACAATAAATATTGTCCATCCTAGTTTTGGGTTACTATAAGATGAAAGCAAAAATGTATATACTGATCTACTGGTTTTCTTTTAAAAAACATTCATCTGATGCTGAAGGCTAATTCTGTAAAGCTGAAACTTAAATCCCAGCAGAAACAGGTTCCCAGATATTAAAAACAAACAAACAAACAAACAAACAAACAAAAATCATAAAAGTATGTATAATGAAATCTTTAGGCATGTGACAAACTTTGTTTTATATATTATATGATTTCAGAACATCTGTCACACACACTCACAAACTTTCCTTAGAAGGAGAAGCAGAAGTTTAGATGATGATAAAGTTATGTTCTTACCACATTAGAAGGTTCCAATTTCTTCCTTCTAGCAAGGTCAGTGATATTATTGCCATTGTAGTTGATGCTCTCCATACAGCCTTTGAAATTTTTTTCTGCTGTTAGAACTTGGCTTCCCAGAAAAAGGCATGCCTCCAAAGGTTATCTTTGAATGTATCAGAAAATGAAAGACAGTTACTGGAGGACAAGGGCTTAGAATTTTTGCTTACTAGAAAAAGAAAGTATCAAACAAGTACTGGAAAAGTAGGAAAAAGTCTATGATGAAGTCATGACTGCAAATATTTTTGGTGGTAAATTGTATCTGTTATTAGGTTTTCCCAAATACAGAGAAAATATGTATCACAGTTACATATAGACTGTAACGAAGAGAAGGTCTCTAAAAGGAATGCACTTTTAAATGCTTGGCAGAGCAAAATGTCAGTATTGTTAAGAAACAAGAATTTGTTGGCCAAAGAATGTGCTGTCTGTCTGATCTTGGAGAAGAAAAGTCTGCCTTTCTTTACAAACCTGAATGCAGAAAGTTTGAGAAGTAAAGGTGCCCAGTAAAACCTATTTCAGTATGTAGACTGAAACAAACATTAAAATAAAAAAAAATCTACTAAATCAAAAGGGAAGAAGGAAAGCGTTGCTTTATGTAGAACATCCATCAGTTTGGTAGAGTGTCAGAAGTGAGAAGTGGTTGGTGGCAAGTAAGTATTATTCATTCTTTGTCATATATTAAAATAAAGGATGTTTTATTTTCTTTCATGTACCAAACCGTAATACCAAACAGTTCCATTTGTCTTAAATACTCTATACAACTGCAGATAATTACAGCAACATAAAAACCAGCATTATGACATACCTAGAGGGATTAGTTTGACTTGTGTTTGGTTCCCAGGTCCCAAGATGCCAGTATCTGGGAAAGTGGCAAATGGAAATTCAACTGTGCAGAGGAACAGGAAAAAACCCTATATCTGTATATCAGCAATACAGAAATAATTGATAAAATGCTCAGGAAACAAGCTGTGTTTAACCAGCACTGTCCAATCCAGCCTGTTGCAGGGTCCACGACAGCAGTGAGAGGAAAGAGCAGCAGACAAGACTCCTCTGGCTTGTACCATGGTATTAGTTCTAGCACGTTCTGCTAGAAGTTCTGCATTTGAAGTTACATTAGCAAGCCTGATGTGCTTGGCAACAGCACAACATCTCACTCCATATGTAACGTATTTTCTGTGGCAAAGAACTTCTTTGTTCATAACTCACGGACTTTTGATTTCCATGCATCTCGTGGGCCTGAGATAAAAGACAATTTAAAAGGAAAGAAAGAAAAAAAAAGGGGGGGGGGGATGCTATGATGGTAATGTTTAATATTCGTGTGGGGGGTGAAAGGTGTACTTGAGTTGCCTAAGCACAAGCTTCTACTGCTATTGGTGATACCTGGGGTAGTGTGCCTTAGTAACCTCTGCTTTCTGCTTGAGGAGGTATGCATCTCTATAAATTCTCTGCCATTTCTGCCAACACCATGGGAGTGCTACAGATATCTAGGGGATATATGTATATAAGCTGCTCATTCAGTTTACGTGTTTGTCTTTTTCTTGGATGAGAAATAGTTGCTGTTTATTATTTCCTTAAATGCAACACAAGCATTTACTCATAATATCCAATCTGAGAACACCGTTCTTGTAACTGCTTATGAAAATCATAGATACAGAAATCAAAAGAAACTGTTTCAATCTGCTTGCATTTAAGGAAATAGGAAGTCTCTTTCCACCCTTGCGCATATTTAAGACTGTTTTCTGACAAACTGCTAGCTAAAGGCTTCAGTCTTTCTTTTTGTGCTTACTCCCTCAATGGAATAGCTGAGCTTTTGTAACTGTCCCTACTTTGAAGTTTTCTAGTGGATCCAGGTTGGTTTAAGTATCCTCTATTCCTCACTTCTGTCTTTTCTACCATTTTCTTCAAAAAGGAGCATGTTAAGAACATAAATTTCTATTCTGTTAAGAGTCTTCTCCTGCAGTTAGCTGGTTAGTAAATAATACTTTGCTCACTCACCTCACTCAACCTGCTGGCCACATTCTTTTTAATGCATCCCAGGATACCATTGGCCTTCTTGACCACAAGGCCACATTGCTGGTTTGTGGTCACCCTGCTGTCTACAGGGACACCCAGGCCCTGTTTGTAAGAGAATGTGATTGACTTCACTTCTTCCAGCAAAAAAAGAGAAGCAGGTCTAAGACATCTGTTTATCTCCAATTTAAACAACTTAATTTAGGTAGAATTATGTGTTTTACAGCTATTCACGTTGCTGTGAAAAGAAGCGCGGCTATACGAATAAGAAGTCGCGCGGCTCTGCCCTCGCAACTCCCCCCGCCCCGCGCACGGAGGCGGCCCCCAGCCGCAGCCCCCAGCCGCAGCCCCCAGCCGCTCCCCCCCTCGCGCAGCGCCACTCCGAGGTGCCGCCTGCCGCAGCGACGGCGGCGGGGAGCCCTCGCGCCCAGAGGCGGCCTTCCCGGGGTCTGCCCTCTCCGCCCCCCTCCCACCTACCTGAGGGCAGCCGGCATCCGTCCGCGCAGCGGCGCACAGCCGGTGGCACCGCGCGCACAGCCTGCCTGCCTGCCTGCCGCCCTCCCTCGGACGAGGGTCCCCTTAGACGAAAGCACAGCCCCAGCCCGGCCGCTACCGCGAGGGACCGCGCCCGCGGCCGGAGCCCGGGGGCCGCGAGGAGGGAGGGCTGAGCGCCCGGTGACAGGTGAGGACGGCCCCCGCGCCGCTCCCTACCTCGCGCCGCTCTCCTCGCAGCCGGCGGCTCGCTTACCCTCGACCGCCGCCGCCCCCTCGCTCCGTTCCCCCGCCCTAACGCGGAGTTCAACGCGACCCCGCTAGCCGCGAGGCCCCGCCCCCCGCCCCGCACTGACGGCTCTCTCCGCCAATAGCGAAGAAGACGGCCGTCCTCGAGCTCCGCCCTCACCTCCTTCGACCAATAGGAGCTATCCGTGGTGCTGCCCCTCCGCCTTCCCGGCAGGCTCGGTTGGCTCGCAGCTGCCGAGCAACGGGCGCGGGGCTGCGGGTGGGGCCGCTGAGGGCGGTGGCCGGGCCCCCGCTGCGGGCCGGGGTTGGTGCCGCGGGATTGTGCCCGGGGCTTCTCGTTCGGGAGCTTTCGCCTCATAGATGGACGTTTTTTGTTCCCCTCCCCTTTTTCCCTCTTGGCTCAGCCATCAGGAGGATGGAAATATCTCCCGCACTCTCAAAGCTGTAATCTCGGCTTGCAGAAATGATAACTGGTATGTGAAGATGTTTCTAATTTTTTTGTTTCTTCACTTGTTTGTGAACCTAGGGTAGGGAGAAAGAACTGAAGTAACCTGCAGTGAGATTCTATCACTTTTGTAACTCCTTAAGCATAGTCAAGAATGTATGTTTGTGAACTACTTTATTAAGATAGTCCTGGTGGAGTATACTTTATATCACTGGGAGTCCAGGATTTTCTGAACAGTTCTTAAATCAGAGTCTAGCAATAGCAAAGTTGAATTACATGTACACTGTACAGTTAGGTTGTTGGTAATAAGCAGAGCTTGTGCATCTCAACAGCTGCAGCTATACAAGCTATACATTTGTCAAGTAAGCTCAGTATGAGTGGAGTATCAGCTTTATTAATTCAAGTCATTCTCATAATCTTATCCATACATAATGTTTGTGTTCTTAATACCTTAACCAAGTGAGTGAAAAGTTTCCAGCTAATCTGTTTAGCTTCCAGGCAAGTGATTCCACATGTTAAATTTGCTGCTTCCTCCTTTCTCCCATTCCCTGGTCTCTTAGGTCAGTGTTCGTTCTCTTATGTCCTCTATTAAGGAATAGGTTTAGTTCTGCTACATATTAATGCCATGCCTACAGATAAATTATCCTTACATCTCAAACTGAATAGCTGCTGCTTGACATTTTTTTTTTCCTTCTAGGCTAGGCAGTCTCTGTATGGCAGTTAGCACATCAATTCATAATTCTATCACTGGCAGTAAAAAGACTTGGTGTTACTTTAATCTCCTTACATTAACACCAGGTGTGAAAGATGATTAGTGGAATACAGGTTTAATTAAATCCTTGTAAAAGATGTTGCTATCTAACAGTGTCTGTAACATAGCACCCTGACCTGCATATAGCAGAATTTCAGTAGTCCTTGCTTATGTGTCTGCACAAGTTTGTTCAAAAGATAGATGCTTCTTTTCTACTTTGTAATAGAAGTTTACTGGAACTGTGTAAGTATGGGTTTGAAACTTGTATTACTTTATTTTTTGCAAAACATATGAAATGTTATTATATTATTAATATAATAACATAGTTGTGCCTTGTTGTGCCTCATTCCAACAAGTCATTTTTTTTGGAACAAAATACACTGAGATGTGCTTTGCCAGTATTCTGATTGTTATTGTTCTAGAAGAAGGACTAAATTGTAGGCCAGTGGTGAATGTGGGCTATGATGGAATAGTTGAAAGTAATTATTTTACAAAGCAGATGTTAAAAAAAAAAAAAAAAAAAAAAAAAAAAAAAAAATCTATCTAGTTCTGATATGTTTTCATTCAAAAATCCTATAGGAACAGGAATTACTATTGTAATTACTGCTAGATTCAAAGAAGTCAGCTCAGTAGTCCTAAGCTCAAGAAGCCTGTGGGCTGCTCCTGAAGCAGAGTGCTGGAGCTCTCTCAGGTGTTACAGAGCCACAAGGCCCTTGTGGGTTTCCTGTGTTTTTTAGCTCTTGTCTTCTCATCATCTTGTTGGATAGGTTGCTGAGAGGCTCACTGAGTGATAAGTCAAATCGTAAGTCATTTTATAAAAAATTTTTGAGGGATATATTTTGAGAAGAACAAAATGTGGCTAAGGTTAATGTAACGCATTAAAACTCTTTGAAAGGGTAGATAACAGCAGGACAAGGGGAAATGGTTTTAAGCTGAAGGAGGGAAGATCTAAGTTGGATGTCAGGGGGAAGTTCTTTACAGAGAGAGTGGTGAGGTGCTGGAACAGGCTGCTCAGAGAGGTTGTGGATGCCCCGTCGCTAGAGGTGTTCAAGGCCAGATTGGATGGGGCCCTGGGCAGCCTGGTCTAGCACTGAATGTGGAGGTTGGTGGCCCTGCATTGGCAGGGGGTTGGAGATTCATGATCCTTGAGGTCCCTTCCAACCCTGGCCATTCTGTGATTCTGTGAAAACCAACTGTGCAGTTGAATAGGAAGGTAGGGTGTAGACAGTAGAATTAAATGAGAAATTGCAGAATGAAATTGTGAGAATATTTTCTTGTAGAGTTTTTGTTTGAAAGTTGTTTTTTTTTTTTGTATAGTTGGTTTTTCTTTAAGACTGGCAAGAAAAACAATTGTCTGCATCAGAGATTAAGGAAAGAAATCTAAATCTTTTGTGATGAACTTTCATGGCAAGTATTGTATTTGCTATAGTAGAAAGCTGCGTGCTGGGACTTGGATGAAATAATCTTGCTACAATATGTGTGAATAATTAGTGGGTTCTTTTGGTTCAGCTGCCAGAGAAAATAATTGTTTTGAATGGAGTTGAATTTAGGATTTTTTCTTACTCAAAACAAAAGCACAAACCATTTTAATTTTGCTTGATGCATAAGGTTTCAATTCAAGCAAATGTAACCAAAGGGAAATTAAAGGCTTGATTAGCAAGCCCACTCATGGTGGTGGTGTCAGCCCCTTTTTTCTGCTTCTAGCTCTGAGTCTGTGTCATTTAGTGGGATGAAACAGACTGAGGTTCAGATAAACCTTCTCAAGCAGAGAATTAAATCAGTCTCTTGGGTGATTTTCTTCACTATCAGACAGACACATTTGTCTGATAGTTTAGTGCTCAGCCTTTCTCCTGGCTTGAGCTTGCTGTTTGAAACATACCTACACAATGAAAAGTAAAGAAATGAGAATGACTCTTCATCCCAAGGGCTGGAGTTGCACAAACAAGCTCCATTCCCTGTTTATTTGTCATTTGAGGTTGAGGTTGTTGCACCTCAGAAGTGCTCCTTTTTATTTTCAGCCCTAGCATTTATCTTGGAAGTAAGAAGCTTATGTTGTTCCCAGGCAGAGCAGAGAGTTGAGCCTGTAGATCTGGATCCCACTCCTTTGCTTGGAGTTCCTATGGTTGCCCTCAGATGTTTGGAGTACAAGGGAGCTGTGTTTGCACTGAATCCTGTTTTCTTTTTTTTGTGGATTTTTCTCATGGTGTGACTTGGGGCATTCAGATGGCCTCAGATGTTTCTTGCTTTATCCTCCTGACAACTCTAAGATAATATTATTCTTTTCAGTGCTTCTTTTCAAAATGAGAAATTAAGATGTGGAGAACAAGTAATTTCCCTAGGGCCATGTAAGACTACCTGTGAGGCTATTATGAAGTTATCTGAATGTTTGCTGCAGCTGATAGTGCTACCTTGAAGTAAATACCAGGAGATCAGGCTGTGCTGGGTCTCACAGCCCATTTGCTCTCCAGAACTGGTTGAGCTCCTAGCAGAAATATGCCTCCCGAGACCTTTTCCCCAAACAGGAGGTAGAGAGCCTTGTGTCTGAGCCACATGTGAATCATTAGGTTTCCATTCAAACATTGGAGTCTGGAAAAAATGTGAATGGGCCATGGAAACCCGTGGGTCCAGGATTTATTCCTGTGGTACTGACTCTTAAACTCTAGGCACCTGCACTGATCACCACACAATGAAAGCAAACGAGAGGTAGTGTGTTATTGTTGATGCTAGCTCGTGTACTTGCATTAACCCTAACCATAGGCTCACTTAACAGTATAAGTCAGTCACGCTTCTGATTTCCTAAGGAAGCATAAAATATGCTAGAGCTGGGGCGTTTTCTTTGTTTTTGCATGTAATATCTGTCTTCTTCTGTAACGCAATATGGGTATGCTTCTTATTTCAGACTTGTGAATAAAGGCTTTCTTGTAATTTTTGTGGGTTTGTGTTTTTTTTTTTTTTTTTTTTGAAAATGCATCTGCCACTAACCAAATGTGATCCTTTAAAGCTCTGCTTACCATTTGGAAACTCAAAAACAGAAAGCTGCCTGAGAAGACAAATTGATGCATAAACCTGGTGTTCACACTGATTCTTTCCAACCCTAAGCATAATTTACAAGTTTGTTCCTGTTGTAGTGTCTTTCTAATTAGAAATAACCAAAGGATTCAGATAACGTAATTGTAATTATTTACCTATGTAGTGGTGGCATTTGCAACAGTAAGTTTTTTAGGAATCTCACCAAGTATCACAAAAAGGGAAAATTATCATTAACTACTACTACTATAGTACTACCATCATTCTAAATATTTAGGGAGCAAGGAAGGAAGTTAATAAGTTAAAGATGTTGGCCCATGTTCAGTCTCTTTGTAATCACTCGTTCAAGTCCATTCTTGTGGTATCTCTGCCACCTAGATTTTTTAGAATTAAGTTGGAGTTTCATCACTGTAGCGTTGACAGCAGGATGGATTTCTCTAATGGTAAAATATCAAATGACAAGATGAGTTTCTGTAGTCAGAATTTCAGTGGTGATGCATGCCAGCAATGTTTTGTTGCAACGTTCTTAAAAGAAGAAATCTTTTACAGCGTGCAAGTTCTTTAAGATATGGTGATGCACTGGGGTTTAACCCAGCAGATCACTGAGCATCACGTGGCTGTTCATTCACTGCCCCCATCTCAGTGAGATGGAGAGGAGAAATGAGGGAAAAAATGAGATAGAGAAAAAGAAAAGCATAATAATTATGGCATGGATATCTACATATACACACAGATACTTGTAATCTAGATTTATAACAACGGATGCGCAAGCAATTGCTCATCTCCTCTTGAGGTCTTGAAACAGTAAACGTTCGGTGCAGAAAGTCTATACCAAATTAACTTGAAAAACTGATGCTTTCCAGCTTCAGGTGAGACAATTATTCATTGATCTTTTGTACATTTCAAGTGTGCAAAAACTCACCTCTGGAAGACTGATATTTGTAGATAAAATTGATATGGCTTACTGGGCTCTGTTAGTGGCTCTTAGATGTAGTAAATTTGATGTTGTTAATGATCTTCTGCATATGGAAGTTCTACTTCTGCTGAATTTACCTGTCATTAACAGCTTGCTGCATTGTGAAATCATTAAATAGCAGCCTTTAACATATTTAACTCTGGTTTTTGAAAAGCTGAACTTCCTAATTGGGACTCATACATGTATGAAGCCTTGGTGTCTGGTGCTGACTTGAGAATAAAACTTCAGTTATTACTTACAGGGCCTGCCTTACAGCATAAGATCACATGGCAGTGCCTTCTGCTTTCAGTATTTTACCAGTGCTGTGGTACAACTGGGTCTGGTTAATACCTGTTCAGATACAAGACAGAGTAAGGAAAATGTGTTTATTATTTCAGATCAGCCCTTTTTTACAAGGCATCGATTGGTTACTTGGTGGTGAATGTTGGGTTCTATTGCAGATGTGATGCCATCCATGCAGTAATGGATGGAAATACATTAAAGGAGCAGCATAACAATTTATTTCACAGGGCAAAGGTCAAGAGAGTGCTGATTCCATATTACAAATCTAACAAAACTGAAGTGGCAGAAGCATTCTTTGAAGGCTTAAGCAGATGAGGGATGTTCAGTTTTCTGTTACAAAACCTAAATCAGAGAGCATTGAAATCTGTTGAATTTTGGAATAGTTGAGAGTAAGAATGTGAATTCTGTTTGTAACAGAAAAAAACTTGTTCTCATTCCATCCCTCTACTACTCGCATCTGCTCCACATGTCGAAGTAGGAAAAGAGTCATTTGTTGCTCCGTTAATTGCAAAACTGTATTTGTCAGACACCAATTCTGAATCAGCTCTCATACCTGTTACCGTGCTTTCAATAACAAGACTGCAGTTGGGGTTGGTTTGTAGGGAGGCTAGATGAATTGAAAGGGAGTGGATTGGGATAGTATAGCTGCTGGACAGAAACACCTATTTTAAAAGATGATCATCCTATGAAGTATGCCAGTTTTCCCACCTTGTGTATGTGACCTGAGGAGCTATGTTAAGATAAGCTTAAGATAATGGCAGGACAAGGGGAAATGGCTTTAAGTTGAGGGAGGGAGGATTTAGGTTGAGTATCAGGGGAAGTTCTTTACAGAGTGAATGGTGAGGTGCTGGAACAGGCTGCCCAGAGAGGCTGTGGACACCCCTCTTCCTGGAGGTGTTCAAGGCCAGTTGGATGAGGTCCTGGGCAGCCTGGTCTAATATTTAATAGGGAGGTTGGTGGCCCTGCATATGGTGGAGGGGTTGGAGCTTCATGATCTTTGAGGGTCCCTTCCAACCCAAGCCATTCTATGATTTTCTGATTCTAAGCTCAAATGCTAGTGTCTTGGGAATCAAAGCAGAGTTTCTCTTTGCCATCCCTATTTACAGTTGCTTAACTAGGATCTGTAGTATCAGAAAGAAACCTGGGATATAATTGGAGTAAATGCAATTAAATTCTTCTGTAAAATAGTCAATTTAAAACCCTTTATGTCTTGAGCGATCATGGAAAGAGTGACATAAAATGATTATTTAACGGATGTATTTGGGATCTCTGCTTGATTACTATAAAAAGATTCCTTCATAAGACATTGTATGGAGTTGGCTGATATTTGCTGAAATACTCCTGTTGAAACTTTCTGGTGTGGAATATTGCTTCCAGTATTTCATCATACCTTTAAAAACTTACGAAGTTTCAATCTACAAGTTTTGGACTCCTTCATAGTGCTTTTCTGTAGCCATTTGAAGTATTACTTCTGCCTTTCAGTCTTGCACTGAGACTTCATTTGGTGGTCTCATTCTCTACTGATCTAATTTTCTCATTTGTTTCCTTTAATATTATAGTGCTTATCATTGATTGTGTCTGTTAGTACCTCTGAAATTCTATAGAAAGATGGCTATTGCTTTCCTTTTAGCAAGTTGCTGCAGCTACTTCAAGCCGACAAATAAAAGTTTGCTTTCTCCGAAAACCTCAGTAGCCACTGCTTTGCTTTTTTGATACAGATCAAACTAGAAAGTTTATCATTATTGTCTTGAGGATTGTGTACTTGAAAGAGAAGGGCTTGTGGACTTAAAAGCTTCTTTTTGCCACAAGTGTTGTGTTTAATAGAAGATGTTATGGTGGATTGCATGTCTTGCTTTACTGAATTCACTAAGTAGGGAACCGGTTCTCTGGGTGTCTTTGTTCCACTTTGGGATAATGTTGCCTGAAGATCATAACTGTGAAATACACCTCAAGTTCTTCACTAAACTCCAGTTTTATACAGACTTCAGGAGAGAGAACGTAATTGCTAATAGAACAAGTTAAACGTGCTTAAAAAGCTCTCTGTGTGTTTTTTGTTGCTGTTGTTTGTTTGTTTGTGGAAAATACTCTTCCTTTATTTAATTCTGGAATTTTCCCAAGAAATTATTGGAAGTTGTCATATACGAAGAGTAATAAAGACCATATTCTAGGAACTTGTTTCACAGATTGTACCAGTTACCCCCAAGAATATGCTGCTCCACTAGCATATGTTTTATAACTTTCATAGAGTAATTTTCAAGATGGTAATGTGGAGTTTACACTTCTGTGAACCTGTTAGCTATATTTTCCAGCTCTTAACTCTCTTGCCAAAGCAGCATTTGTTTCATGCAGATTTTTGCATCAGGCTTCCAACTTCTTCCTCAGGCTAGATGTTGGCCTAGTGCAAGTGGAGCTGAGAACATACAATGATGAGAGAATGGAGTGGTGTTCCCACTGATGTTTAACGACTCGTAGTTGCAGCATTGTGATCAGACTGTATTGTGTTAGTGTGCATGTGAGTCTAGGATTTACAGCCTTCTGCAGCTCTGCATGTAGTCTCTTCAGTTTTTTGTGATGGCTATTGTCTCCGAACATATGGAGATCTACAGATGATAATTGTCCTCTTGCATATGAAGTTAGAGACTCCCTCTACTGTGTAGAACAAATTAAACATTTGCTAGTTAACATGAGAGGTTTTTTTATGTTAAAAAATTCTTTTTATATTTATAAAAAATAGAAACATAATGCACTCCTAAACAAATTCTCAGAAGATAACCATTAAGAAAGATAATGAAAATGCTTGACTGAGATTGCATATGTGTTAATGCTAATATCAGACAATGAAAAAAAAAATCAAACCTTATGTCCACATCATGCTCATAATATTTAACATATACAGCTGAGATGATTTATGGAAGACTGTCTCAAACTTGTCTATTAGACATTTTACTGGAAATTTTTTAATGTAGTAAAGGACCAGTGATTACTTGAGAATGACTATTCTTCAGTAAGTCTTGTCTCACAGGAGACTTGTTAACAGGCTTGGAGCTTGTTATTATCTTCAAGAGAACATAGCAAGGAATTAAATAACAAAGCTACAAAGCCCATCGTTTTGAACATCGTTTTGAACAGATTGATGCTTTTGTTTTCTGTAGCAGAAACGTTACGTATAGAAGAAAACAGCACTTCCAAAGAGCATCGCTTTTCTGAGGACTCTATGGATTCTGCACATAATTCAGTAAATCTGTCAAGCCCAGCCCGTCAAAATTCCACTGAATATCGTACTTCGGGGAGTGCAGCATATTACAGGAATTCCTTTCAGCCAGTGACTGCTACCTCAAATTCAGCCCCGATCCTGCGCCGGCTGTCATTGAGCTCTGCTGGGAACAGCAGTTACTATGAAGTCAGTAGGAATTGAATACAGAGGAGGATTGAAGGTATGCCTGAACTTTCCAAAGTATGTAACAGCTTTTATGAACATGCAAAGTCCGTGAGTTATGAACAAAACAAAAGCATCAATCTGTCCAGAAACACCTCCTCCTCTGGAGGAGTGTCAAGTAGTATTTGGGAGAGCAAACGTCAGGTATTTCTCGGAAACCGGCTGTTTCTGGGAGATAGTAGCAGACTTGGTTGGAAAATGACAGGTGTTTGTGAGAAAGCTGGTATTTTGGGAAAAAGAGGCCGTTTTTTAAAGAATAAGCTGGCATTTCTGGGAGAATATGTCCCATCTTTGGGAGAAAACGGGTGTATGTGGGAGAAAATGTCGTGTATTTGGGAGAAAGCGGGTGTATGTGGGAGAAAAGGCCATTGTGATGGGAGTCAGTGTGATCTTGAGGAGTGGAAAGCAGTATTCTTGAGATGAAACGTGAGGTATTTCTAAGAGTCCTGGTATTTCTGGGAGAAAATGTCTTGTTTTGGAGAGCCAAAGTCCCATTTTGGGGGCAGAAGCTGGTATTTCTGTGACACTGCCATCTTGATGGGGGTAAGTGTGATCTTGAGGAGTGTAAAGCAGCATTTTGGTTAGAAAATGGGAGCTCTTCCTAAGAGCAGTGCTATTTCTGGGAGAAAAGGAGCTCTACTGGGCATAAAAATGGTGTATCTGTGATAAAATGCCACATTTCTGAAAGAAACTGTCCTCTTGCGGAGTGTAATGCTGTATGTTCCGGAGGAAATGGGAAATATTCAGCAGAGTCCTGGTATTTCTGGGAGAAGAGGTCTGATGTGGGGGGGGGAAGGTGATGTATCTGTGAGAAAGCTGGTGTTTCTGGGAGAAAATGCCAGGTATTGGTGAGGAAACAGATGCTAGAGAGGGAAAAGGCCATCCCTTTGGGAGAGAAGTGGTATTTCTGGGAGAAAATGCCCCAAATCGGGGAGTAAGTGTCATCCTGAGGCGTGTCATGGAGTAGATTTGGGAGGAAATGGAGGTGTTTCACAGAGTAGCGGCACTTCTGGGAGAAAATGTCCTCAGTGGGAAAGACAATGTCCTCTTGAGGGAAGAAAACAGGTCTTTCTTACAGCAAATGTCATCCAATTGGGAGAAAATCTCCTCTCTTGGGGAGAAAAGTGGTCTTTCTGAGAGAAGGTGTCCTCTTCTTGGCTGCAAGTGTCCCATTTGGCATTGTCATGGAGGCTTTTTGGGGAGAAAGCGTGTGGCAGTTGTAAGAGAAGGGGTATTTCTGGGAGCAAATCTCCTCTTTTTGGAAGAGAAGGTGAAATTTCCAAGGGAAAAGTGGCATTTCTGGGAGGAAATGACATAGCTGGGGGAGAAAAGTGGGAACCGGTGGGAAAGAAGATCTTGTACTGGAGAGCAACGGTGGTCTTTTTGGTGTGCCAAGTGGTCTCTTGGGGAGACAACGTGGTAAATAGGGGAGACAATGTCCTCTGGAGGAGTGTCAAGTAGTATTTGGGAGAGCAAACGTCAGGTATTTCTCGGAAACCGGCTGTTTCTGGGAGATAGTAGCAGACTTGGTTGGAAAATGACAGGTGTTTGTGAGAAAGCTGGTATTTTGGGAAAAAGAGGCCGTTTTTTAAAGAATAAGCTGGCATTTCTAGGAGAATATGTCCCATCTTTGGGAGAAAACGGGTGTATGTGGGAGAAAATGTCGTGTATTTGGGAGAAAGCGGGTGTATGTGGGAGAAAAGGCCATTGTGATGGGAGTCAGTGTGATCTTGAGGAGTGGAAAGCAGTATTCTTGAGATGAAACGTGAGGTATTTCTAAGAGTCCTGGTATTTCTGGGAGAAAATGTCTTGTTTTGGAGAGCCAAAGTCCCATTTTGGGGGCAGAAGCTGGTATTTCTGTGACACTGCCATCTTGATGGGGGTAAGTGTGATCTTGAGGAGTGTAAAGCAGCATTTTGGTTAGAAAATGGGAGCTCTTCCTAAGAGCAGTGCTATTTCTGGGAGAAAAGGAGCTCTACTGGGCATAAAAATGGTGTATCTGTGATAAAATGCCACATTTCTGAAAGAAACTGTCCTCTTGCGGAGTGTAATGCTGTATGTTCCGGAGGAAATGGGAAATATTCAGCAGAGTCCTGGTATTTCTGGGAGAAGAGGTCTGATGTGGGGGGGGGAAGGTGATGTATCTGTGAGAAAGCTGGTGTTTCTGGGAGAAAATGCCAGGTATTGGTGAGGAAACAGATGCTAGAGAGGGAAAAGGCCATCCCTTTGGGAGAGAAGTGGTATTTCTGGGAGAAAATGCCCCAAATCGGGGAGTAAGTGTCATCCTGAGGCGTGTCATGGAGTAGATTTGGGAGGAAATGGAGGTGTTTCACAGAGTAGCGGCACTTCTGGGAGAAAATGTCCTCAGTGGGAAAGACAATGTCCTCTTGAGGGAAGAAAACAGGTCTTTCTTACAGCAAATGTCATCCAATTGGGAGAAAATCTCCTCTCTTGGGGAGAAAAGTGGTCTTTCTGAGAGAAGGTGTCCTCTTCTTGGCTGCAAGTGTCCCATTTGGCATTGTCATGGAGGCTTTTTGGGGAGAAAGCGTGTGGCAGTTGTAAGAGAAGGGGTATTTCTGGGAGCAAATCTCCTCTTTTTGGAAGAGAAGGTGAAATTTCCAAGGGAAAAGTGGCATTTCTGGGAGGAAATGACATAGCTGGGGGAGAAAAGTGGGAACCGGTGGGAAAGAAGATCTTGTACTGGAGAGCAACGGTGGTCTTTTTGGTGTGCCAAGTGGTCTCTTGGGGAGACAACGTGGTAAATAGGGGAGACAATGTCCTCTGGAGGAGTGTCAAGTAGTATTTGGGAGAGCAAACGTCAGGTATTTCTCGGAAACCGGCTGTTTCTGGGAGATAGTAGCAGACTTGGTTGGAAAATGACAGGTGTTTGTGAGAAAGCTGGTATTTTGGGAAAAAGCGGCCGTTTTTTAAAGAATAAGCTGGCATTTCTGGGAGAATATGTCCCATCTTTGGGAGAAAACGGGTGTATGTGGGAGAAAATGTCGTGTATTTGGGAGAAAGCGGGTGTATGTGGGAGAAAAGGCCATTGTGATGGGAGTCAGTGTGATCTTGAGGAGTGGAAAGCAGTATTCTTGAGATGAAACGTGAGGTATTTCTAAGAGTCCTGGTATTTCTGGGAGAAAATGTCTTGTTTTGGAGAGCCAAAGTCCCATTTTGGGGGCAGAAGCTGGTATTTCTGTGACACTGCCATCTTGATGGGGGTAAGTGTGATCTTGAGGAGTGTAAAGCAGCATTTTGGTTAGAAAATGGGAGCTCTTCCTAAGAGCAGTGCTATTTCTGGGAGAAAAGGAGCTCTACTGGGCATAAAAATGGTGTATCTGTGATAAAATGCCACATTTCTGAAAGAAACTGTCCTCTTGCGGAGTGTAATGCTGTATGTTCCGGAGGAAATGGGAAATATTCAGCAGAGTCCTGGTATTTCTGGGAGAAGAGGTCTGATGTGGGGGGGGAAGGTGATGTATCTGTGAGAAAGCTGGTGTTTCTGGGAGAAAATGCCAGGTATTGGTGAGGAAACAGATGCTAGAGAGGGAAAAGGCCATCCCTTTGGGAGAGAAGTGGTATTTCTGGGAGAAAATGCCCCAAATCGGGGAGTAAGTGTCATCCTGAGGCGTGTCATGGAGTAGATTTGGGAGGAAATGGAGGTGTTTCACAGAGTAGCGGCACTTCTGGGAGAAAACGTCCTCAGTGGGAAAGACAATGTCCTCTTGAGGGAAGAAAACAGGTCTTTCTTACAGCAAATGTCATCCAATTGGGAGAAAATCTCCTCTCTTGGGGAGAAAAGTGGTCTTTCTGAGAGAAGGTGTCCTCTTCTTGGCTGCAAGTGTCCCATTTGGCATTGTCATGGAGGCTTTTTGGGGAGAAAGCGTGTGGCAGTTGTAAGAGAAGGGGTATTTCTGGGAGCAAATCTCCTCTTTTTGGAAGAGAAGGTGAAATTTCCAAGGGAAAAGTGGCATTTCTGGGAGGAAATGACATAGCTGGGGGAGAAAAGTGGGAACCGGTGGGAAAGAAGATCTTGTACTGGAGAGCAACGGTGGTCTTTTTGGTGTGCCAAGTGGTCTCTTGGGGAGACAACGTGGTAAATAGGGGAGACAATGTCCTCTGGAGGAGTGTCAAGTAGTATTTGGGAGAGCAAACGTCAGGTATTTCTCGGAAACCGGCTGTTTCTGGGAGATAGTAGCAGACTTGGTTGGAAAATGACAGGTGTTTGTGAGAAAGCTGGTATTTTGGGAAAAAGCGGCCGTTTTTTAAAGAATAAGCTGGCATTTCTGGGAGAATATGTCCCATCTTTGGGAGAAAACGGGTGTATGTGGGAGAAAATGTCGTGTATTTGGGAGAAAGCGGGTGTATGTGGGAGAAAAGGCCATTGTGATGGGAGTCAGTGTGATCTTGAGGAGTGGAAAGCAGTATTCTTGAGATGAAACGTGAGGTATTTCTAAGAGTCCTGGTATTTCTGGGAGAAAATGTCTTGTTTTGGAGAGCCAAAGTCCCATTTTGGGGGCAGAAGCTGGTATTTCTTTGACACTGCCATCTTGATGGGGGTAAGTGTGATCTTGAGGAGTGTAAAGCAGCATTTTGGTTAGAAAATGGGAGCTCTTCCTAAGAGCAGTGCTATTTCTGGGAGAAAAGGAGCTCTACTGGGCATAAAAATGGTGTATCTGTGATAAAATGCCACATTTCTGAAAGAAACTGTCCTCTTGCGGAGTGTAATGCTGTATGTTCCGGAGGAAATGGGAAATATTCAGCAGAGTCCTGGTATTTCTGGGAGAAGAGGTCTGATGTGGGGGGGGGAAGGTGATGTATCTGTGAGAAAGCTGGTGTTTCTGGGAGAAAATGCCAGGTATTGGTGAGGAAACAGATGCTAGAGAGGGAAAAGGCCATCCCTTTGGGAGAGAAGTGGTATTTCTGGGAGAAAATGCCCCAAATCGGGGAGTAAGTGTCATCCTGAGGCGTGTCATGGAGTAGATTTGGGAGGAAATGGAGGTGTTTCACAGAGTAGCGGCACTTCTGGGAGAAAATGTCCTCAGTGGGAAAGACAATGTCCTCTTGAGGGAAGAAAACAGGTCTTTCTTACAGCAAATGTCATCCAATTGGGAGAAAATCTCCTCTCTTGGGGAGAAAAGTGGTCTTTCTGAGAGAAGGTGTCCTCTTCTTGGCTGCAAGTGTCCCATTTGGCATTGTCATGGAGGCTTTTTGGGGAGAAAGCGTGTGGCAGTTGTAAGAGAAGGGGTATTTCTGGGAGCAAATCTCCTCTTTTTGGAAGAGAAGGTGAAATTTCCAAGGGAAAAGTGGCATTTCTGGGAGGAAATGACATAGCTGGGGGAGAAAAGTGGGAACCGGTGGGAAAGAAGATCTTGTACTGGAGAGCAACGGTGGTCTTTTTGGTGTGCCAAGTGGTCTCTTGGGGAGACAACGTGGTAAATAGGGGAGACAATGTCCTCTGGAGGAGTGTCAAGTAGTATTTGGGAGAGCAAACGTCAGGTATTTCTCGGAAACCGGCTGTTTCTGGGAGATAGTAGCAGACTTGGTTGGAAAATGACAGGTGTTTGTGAGAAAGCTGGTATTTTGGGAAAAAGAGGCCGTTTTTTAAAGAATAAGCTGGCATTTCTGGGAGAATATGTCCCATCTTTGGGAGAAAACGGGTGTATGTGGGAGAAAATGTCGTGTATTTGGGAGAAAGCGGGTGTATGTGGGAGAAAAGGCCATTGTGATGGGAGTCAGTGTGATCTTGAGGAGTGGAAAGCAGTATTCTTGAGATGAAACGTGAGGTATTTCTAAGAGTCCTGGTATTTCTGGGAGAAAATGTCTTGTTTTGGAGAGCCAAAGTCCCATTTTGGGGGCAGAAGCTGGTATTTCTTTGACACTGCCATCTTGATGGGGGTAAGTGTGATCTTGAGGAGTGTAAAGCAGCATTTTGGTTAGAAAATGGGAGCTCTTCCTAAGAGCAGTGCTATTTCTGGGAGAAAAGGAGCTCTACTGGGCATAAAAATGGTGTATCTGTGATAAAATGCCACATTTCTGAAAGAAACTGTCCTCTTGCGGAGTGTAATGCTGTATGTTCCGGAGGAAATGGGAAATATTCAGCAGAGTCCTGGTATTTCTGGGAGAAGAGGTCTGATGTGGGGGGGAAGGTGATGTATCTGTGAGAAAGCTGGTGTTTCTGGGAGAAAATGCCAGGTATTGGTGAGGAAACAGATGCTAGAGAGGGAAAAGGCCATCCCTTTGGGAGAGAAGTGGTATTTCTGGGAGAAAATGCCCCAAATCGGGGAGTAAGTGTCATCCTGAGGCGTGTCATGGAGTAGATTTGGGAGGAAATGGAGGTATTTCACAGAGTAGCGGCACTTCTGGGAGAAAACGTCCTCAGTGGGAAAGACAATGTCCTCTTGAGGGAAGAAAACAGGTCTTTCTTACAGCAAATGTCATCCAATTGGGAGAAAATCTCCTCTCTTGGGGAGAAAAGTGGTCTTTCTGAGAGAAGGTGTCCTCTTCTTGGCTGCAAGTGTCCCATTTGGCATTGTCATGGAGGCTTTTTGGGGAGAAAGCGTGTGGCAGTTGTAAGAGAAGGGGTATTTCTGGGAGCAAATCTCCTCTTTTTGGAAGAGAAGGTGAAATTTCCAAGGGAAAAGTGGCATTTCTGGGAGGAAATGACATAGCTGGGGGAGAAAAGTGGGAACCGGTGGGAAAGAAGATCTTGTACTGGAGAGCAACGGTGGTCTTTTTGGTGTGCCAAGTGGTCTCTTGGGGAGACAACGTGGTAAATAGGGGAGACAATGTCCTCTGGAGGAGTGTCAAGTAGTATTTGGGAGAGCAAACGTCAGGTATTTCTCGGAAACCGGCTGTTTCTGGGAGATAGTAGCAGACTTGGTTGGAAAATGACAGGTGTTTGTGAGAAAGCTGGTATTTTGGGAAAAAAAGGCCGTTTTTTAAAGAATAAGCTGGCATTTCTGGGAGAATATGTCCCATCTTTGGGAGAAAACGGGTGTATGTGGGAGAAAATGTCGTGTATTTGGGAGAAAGCTGGTGTATGTGGGAGAAAAGGCCATTGTGATGGGAGTCAGTGTGATCTTGAGGAGTGGAAAGCAGTATTCTTGAGATGAAACGTGAGGTATTTCTAAGAGTCCTGGTATTTCTGGGAGAAAATGTCTTGTTTTGTTTTATTGTTTTTAATATTTATATATTTTTTTTGTTGCAATTTCAAGGAAACACTTCGATAGAAATTGCTTTTAATTCTAATAAATTAATTATAAAATTAATAAAATATGTACGTATGCTTGGCAACTTTTCCTTTCATTATATACAAAAGTGACTCTCTCTAAAATAACTGTCAAACTAAGAGGGACTGTCAGAAACCTATCACAGGAGGTAATCTATTTGCTCAGGTTGCTGAAGAGCAATGAAAAAGTAGATATTGAGTTTCAGTTTTCAGCACATACATTAAAGTCCCATGCCTGTAATTAGGTCTCCTACCTACCAAATAGAATTTTAAAAAAGTTTGATACATGATTATTTTAAATTATTTTTCTATGATTGGTTAGTGGTACTGTGGAACACATATTTAAGGATTAATGATGAGAAAGATTAGAAATCCAAAAAGTGTAAAATTCCATGCAAACTCAATTAAGTTTCAAGGACATTTCCATCAGAAAGAATGGAAATGAAGAAAGAATGGAGCCCCCAGGCTGGTTGTTGAGTGAGAATTACTGCTTACCCAGCATCCGTTTGCTTCATCAAATGTCCCCCATCTGCTCACAGAAACCTCTCTAAGATGCTTTTCTGAAGAATATTTGGCAGCATGTTTCCCAGGGCTGATGCCTAGAGGAGAGGGTTACATGGAGACTTGCTGTCTATCTTGATGGCAAACCCCTCCTAAGTAGGAATCCAGAGCTGGTGACTCACTTTGTAGTCTTGTATAGGTCTGGGGCAAGACAACATTATGGCAGTGGGGAGATATTCATGGTCAGGCTGGACAGGCCTCTGAGGTCTCTGACCTCTGTGGGTGTCCCTGTTCATTACTGGGGAACTGGACTCAATGGTCTGTAAGAGTCCCTTCCAACTCAAAAAAAAATTCTATGATTCTATGAATATTCCTGGTTTTATTACAAGTACAAATACTGATAAAGCCTACATTCAAATTGTTTATTCCTTGCTTTTGGAGAAGCTAAAACACTAGCACTAAGAGTTTTAATCAACGTAGATAATAGCTTGTCAGTTGTTATGCACAGTGGTACGTGCACCCAGTTTGAAATTTCAGTGCCATTAATGTTTTTAATTTTTTAAGTGATATGACACAGTACATGCAATCAACAATAATGAACATACCATGGTTCAGGACCCCTGATCTCTCAGCTAGTAATTTAAAATATTTTCATGTGTAGAGACAAGACAAGTATTATGTCCTAAATGGAGTCTAGGTCCCCAGCACTATTTCTCTCTCTATTTGATCCCTAAAAACAACTGTTTTCTTGCCAAAGATTTTGCATCGTTAAATCTCCTTTCTGAAACAATGAATATTGTGTAGTTGCAGGCCACTTTTTCAAACCTGTGGACATTCCCTTTGCTTCTACTTCTTTAAGCAACCTGCAGTTGCAATACACTTTTGCAGTACAGTCTTGAACCTCTTTATTCCTTGTTTTTCAGTCACCATGGGCTGTGTCTGTGCTGTCTTTGTAACCAGGACCAGGGAATGACCTCTTTTCTCCCAGTCAGTTTTCTCAACACATCTACTGGTGTGGATGAAGCAAGCAAAGGCAACAAGAAAAGCAAATACAATTATACTAGCAAGCAGGAGTATCATTTATTATAGATGATAATCACATGTTGGTTTGTCACTAGGTGTGTTTAATCAACAACTTTCTTTTTGAAATAAGAGTGAAGATAAAAGAAAAGTTCAAATAGGATTCCTACATGTCTCGTTTTCATTAAAGATTAGATCTGCTACAACACGATGAACTGAGGATAATATAATGTAACGTCCAAACACTTTTTTTCAAGTAATGTTAACACTGAATGAAAGGTATACAGGCTTCAATGAAATTAGGCAGTTGAGGCCTAGTTGAATGCTATTTGTTGTTGAATGGTATTTGTGACAGTGTTGAAAGAAATGGCTGATGTTATTGTAAAGTTACTGTCTGTCATCTATGAAAAACGGTGTTCTGCACAGGTCTGTGAGTGTTAGAAATGGGCTTTCTTGAAGAGCTGTCTTTATGGAAAAGGAGGCATTGCTTGCAAACTGGTAAATTGGGAAAAAAAAAAAAAAAAAGTAACATTTCTGATTTCCAATTTAGTTATTAGAAAATCCCCATCATCTCTCTTTATATTATATGAATACTCCATGGTGTCCTTGGGATGACAAGATGCCTGTACTGCTATTTAGATATGCACAAATACAACAAATCCATGGGCAGATCTTTCCCCTACTGCATTTTTTTAATGTATTTCTTTATTGCTAAACTAAAAGGAAAATAATAGTAGAAAAAATTCAATCACCTTAATCAGCACATGCAAGTCTTAAAAATCTTTTTCTTGCTCTGTAATACTGAAAAGACCTGATGGGAAATGTTACCTTCCAAATTTTGCTCTGTGTATATGCATTTCCTATTTAAACCCTCACTCAGCAAGAGAAGGAAAAACACTTCTCAGTTTCAGTGTAAGTGCCCCATGGAATTTTCTACAGGAAAAATATCACTTTAGATCTGTCAGACAATAACATTTTATTACCTCAAGGATGTTATCTGAACCTGAGGTCTAATATCTAAATGAACTGCAGTTCAGATTATTTGAGATTTAGCAGAAAGACAGAGGGATGGAAAGTTTCATAGAAAGATTCTATGGGGAGAAGTCTCATTCATTTATTGTGGATAAATATGATGAAAAGGTATTCATATACCAAGTTTTAATAACTGTATGGTTAACAGGAGGAACAGTAGACAGCTTTGAGCAGTAGCTGACATACAGAACAGGAGAGTTGGAAGAGTAATATTTCCAAGAAGATTAATTTAATTCAAAGGCAGAATGTTTTTTGGCTATTGGAAAGTTCTCTGTTGTGTTGAGCAAAAGGATATATATACTGGCTGAAAATAAACCTGTAAAAGTGAGGTAATGCATTTACTAAAACAACAATAATTGCTATATCAGGATGGATCATATATTAAAGGCAATAAAACTCTGATTAATAGCTGTCAGGTTATTTCTTTATTTTCTCAAATATTTATTTGAGCGCAACATACTATAAATACTTTAAAGAAAATGTTTATCTTATATTTGTACATGATTGCACTCAGTAATACATGGAAGAGCAGCCACTGAAGTGGGAGGATCATAAGCCCAATGTATGTGAAGAGAGAGAGCAATAAATTTGATTCTTCTCAGCATTTTTCTGTTACAGGTTTTGAGAAACTTGTTAGATTTTAGTACCTGCAAATGTAAATGAAACCAACATAAAATACCATACATAACCTTATTACTTTAAATAACATAGAAAATATGGATTGGAAGACTCGTGTGCATGTTCTTTTTTTCTGTCTTAGACCTGAATAAAGCTGTAAAGAAGAAATTAATGCTCTAGTAAGTCACTGTCAACTCTTGCAAGTCCATTTGGGAGAAAATTTGACACTCCATTTTTTTTTTCTTGTTGTCCTTCTATCTCCTACTCTCCTTTCTGTGTATGTTTATTATTTGCCTCATTTCTGTGAAAACAAATCAGGCTCCATTAATAAAAGCAAAAACTGTTTAAGGCCATCCATCTTACTCTTTCTCCTCAAAGGTTTGCTGCCACTTGTTCTATCACAGAGGACTGCAAAACTTTTTTGCTCCACATTGTTACCCTCTAAAGATAAAATGAATAAATTGCTTAAGAAGATGTTGAAAGACTCTTAATGGTGCATTTATGATCATTACATACGTATTTGTGAGACCTAAGGATTTTTATTCATTCTATTTTTGTTCAATGTAAAATCAAGATTAACTTCTTAGATTTTCTGGACATCCTCGTTGTATAAATTTAATTTTTTACTCCTTTTCCTTGTACAACTTCTGAAATCTGACAGTAAGAACATTTTTATTTTTGTCTCAAACCTCTTTTTTATTCTTTGTCCATCTATTTTTTTTTTCCCCCTATGATGCTTCTTATAACTTTACCAATTACTTTGTGTTCCATTTCATTACGTTATTTATTTTTGCTTTTTCTTTAGGGCAGGATATGTCTACTGCTATGCGTCTGCACAGTTCCTACAATGGAGCTTTGATCCTGGTTGGATTGCTTAAGTGCCATTAACATAAACGTGGTTAACAAAAATAGTAGTTTCAGCTTAGTATTTTTCATGCTAAATCAGGTTCAAAACTAGAAGAATAAAAGTTTTTTTGTAAGAAACATAAACATCCATGTTGATTTCATAAGTGAAACTGATTCTGTTTTTGAAGAGCGGAAGAAATTTAAATAATTCATCTGAAAGCAAAGTTCACTTCTGTTTCTATATTCTCAGAAGTGAATCATCAGATTAAACTAGCATGCCACAGTTTAGTGGTAAACCTCTAACACTACCAAATCTACATATGTAGATTTTGCTTTAATGTCACAGGCAACAGAATGTAATCAACTAACAAACAAAACAAGCAAACAGAAAATTCACATCCAAATAAACCAGAAAGAGGAGTTTATAGACACTCTACAGAACTGTTAGCTGTGCTATGCTTTTCAAAAGCTGGAATTTGTCCTACAGACATCTCAGAAGTTGCACATCTGTCCAAGAAGAATCATTGCACTTTATTTCTACTGTACATGTTTATCTTATATCTTATTCTTCATTACTGTTATGTACTATGCAAAATACATAAAGAAAAAAAGCAGTAATCAAACTATACATACTGTGAGCAGGGCTTTGTGAAGGCTGCAGTACTGTACAGAAGAAAGCCTTGAACAGATCTATCTCAAATTCAGGGTAATAATACATTTATTTCCTACCCACATTGCTCATGTAATCCACCAACTATTTTAGGAACGCCTAGATTCTTAAAAATACAGAAATTAAAGTGATTTCCTGATCAACCCTTACAGAAAGACACAAGTTTAAACATGAAAGCAACTATGAATGCTTTGGAGAGAAAAAAATAGAATGTAATGTTAATAATCCCTGTAATGTTAATAAGCTAAATAACAGTTTCAAAGTTTAGTATCTTGATGCTTTACGGAGCTCCCATAAAATGGCTCTGAGCCTTCCCTTTCTAATGATTTTGCACACCCACGCAACTTGCTCTGTGGGGATGGAAGATAACAGGATTTAGATCCTTGACACACTGCAATTGATTTAACAATAAATATTGTCCATCCTAGTTTTGGGTTACTATAAGATGAAAGCAAAAATGTATATACTGATCTACTGGTTTTCTTTTAAAAAACATTCATCTGATGCTGAAGGCTAATTCTGTAAAGCTGAAACTTAAATCCCAGCAGAAACAGGTTCCCAGATATTAAAAACAAACAAACAAACAAACAAACAAACAAAAATCATAAAAGTATGTATAATGAAATCTTTAGGCATGTGACAAACTTTGTTTTATATATTATATGATTTCAGAACATCTGTCACACACACTCACAAACTTTCCTTAGAAGGAGAAGCAGAAGTTTAGATGATGATAAAGTTATGTTCTTACCACATTAGAAGGTTCCAATTTCTTCCTTCTAGCAAGGTCAGTGATATTATTGCCATTGTAGTTGATGCTCTCCATACAGCCTTTGAAATTTTTTTCTGCTGTTAGAACTTGGCTTCCCAGAAAAAGGCATGCCTCCAAAGGTTATCTTTGAATGTATCAGAAAATGAAAGACAGTTACTGGAGGACAAGGGCTTAGAATTTTTGCTTACTAGAAAAAGAAAGTATCAAACAAGTACTGGAAAAGTAGGAAAAAGTCTATGATGAAGTCATGACTGCAAATATTTTTGGTGGTAAATTGTATCTGTTATTAGGTTTTCCCAAATACAGAGAAAATATGTATCACAGTTACATATAGACTGTAACGAAGAGAAGGTCTCTAAAAGGAATGCACTTTTAAATGCTTGGCAGAGCAAAATGTCAGTATTGTTAAGAAACAAGAATTTGTTGGCCAAAGAATGTGCTGTCTGTCTGATCTTGGAGAAGAAAAGTCTGCCTTTCTTTACAAACCTGAATGCAGAAAGTTTGAGAAGTAAAGGTGCCCAGTAAAACCTATTTCAGTATGTAGACTGAAACAAACATTAAAATAAAAAAAAATCTACTAAATCAAAAGGGAAGAAGGAAAGCGTTGCTTTATGTAGAACATCCATCAGTTTGGTAGAGTGTCAGAAGTGAGAAGTGGTTGGTGGCAAGTAAGTATTATTCATTCTTTGTCATATATTAAAATAAAGGATGTTTTATTTTCTTTCATGTACCAAACCGTAATACCAAACAGTTCCATTTGTCTTAAATACTCTATACAACTGCAGATAATTACAGCAACATAAAAACCAGCATTATGACATACCTAGAGGGATTAGTTTGACTTGTGTTTGGTTCCCAGGTCCCAAGATGCCAGTATCTGGGAAAGTGGCAAATGGAAATTCAACTGTGCAGAGGAACAGGAAAAAACCCTATATCTGTATATCAGCAATACAGAAATAATTGATAAAATGCTCAGGAAACAAGCTGTGTTTAACCAGCACTGTCCAATCCAGCCTGTTGCAGGGTCCACGACAGCAGTGAGAGGAAAGAGCAGCAGACAAGACTCCTCTGGCTTGTACCATGGTATTAGTTCTAGCACGTTCTGCTAGAAGTTCTGCATTTGAAGTTACATTAGCAAGCCTGATGTGCTTGGCAACAGCACAACATCTCACTCCATATGTAACGTATTTTCTGTGGCAAAGAACTTCTTTGTTCATAACTCACGGACTTTTGATTTCCATGCATCTCGTGGGCCTGAGATAAAAGACAATTTAAAAGGAAAGAAAGAAAAAAAAAGGGGGGGGGGGATGCTATGATGGTAATGTTTAATATTCGTGTGGGGGGTGAAAGGTGTACTTGAGTTGCCTAAGCACAAGCTTCTACTGCTATTGGTGATACCTGGGGTAGTGTGCCTTAGTAACCTCTGCTTTCTGCTTGAGGAGGTATGCATCTCTATAAATTCTCTGCCATTTCTGCCAACACCATGGGAGTGCTACAGATATCTAGGGGATATATGTATATAAGCTGCTCATTCAGTTTACGTGTTTGTCTTTTTCTTGGATGAGAAATAGTTGCTGTTTATTATTTCCTTAAATGCAACACAAGCATTTACTCATAATATCCAATCTGAGAACACCGTTCTTGTAACTGCTTATGAAAATCATAGATACAGAAATCAAAAGAAACTGTTTCAATCTGCTTGCATTTAAGGAAATAGGAAGTCTCTTTCCACCCTTGCGCATATTTAAGACTGTTTTCTGACAAACTGCTAGCTAAAGGCTTCAGTCTTTCTTTTTGTGCTTACTCCCTCAATGGAATAGCTGAGCTTTTGTAACTGTCCCTACTTTGAAGTTTTCTAGTGGATCCAGGTTGGTTTAAGTATCCTCTATTCCTCACTTCTGTCTTTTCTACCATTTTCTTCAAAAAGGAGCATGTTAAGAACATAAATTTCTATTCTGTTAAGAGTCTTCTCCTGCAGTTAGCTGGTTAGTAAATAATACTTTGCTCACTCACCTCACTCAACCTGCTGGCCACATTCTTTTTAATGCATCCCAGGATACCATTGGCCTTCTTGACCACAAGGCCACATTGCTGGTTTGTGGTCACCCTGCTGTCTACAGGGACACCCAGGCCCTGTTTGTAAGAGAATGTGATTGACTTCACTTCTTCCAGCAAAAAAAGAGAAGCAGGTCTAAGACATCTGTTTATCTCCAATTTAAACAACTTAATTTAGGTAGAATTATGTGTTTTACAGCTATTCACGTTGCTGTGAAAAGAAGCGCGGCTATACGAATAAGAAGTCGCGCGGCTCTGCCCTCGCAACTCCCCCCGCCCCGCGCACGGAGGCGGCCCCCAGCCGCAGCCCCCAGCCGCAGCCCCCAGCCGCTCCCCCCCTCGCGCAGCGCCACTCCGAGGTGCCGCCTGCCGCAGCGACGGCGGCGGGGAGCCCTCGCGCCCAGAGGCGGCCTTCCCGGGGTCTGCCCTCTCCGCCCCCCTCCCACCTACCTGAGGGCAGCCGGCATCCGTCCGCGCAGCGGCGCACAGCCGGTGGCACCGCGCGCACAGCCTGCCTGCCTGCCTGCCGCCCTCCCTCGGACGAGGGTCCCCTTAGACGAAAGCACAGCCCCAGCCCGGCCGCTACCGCGAGGGACCGCGCCCGCGGCCGGAGCCCGGGGGCCGCGAGGAGGGAGGGCTGAGCGCCCGGTGACAGGTGAGGACGGCCCCCGCGCCGCTCCCTACCTCGCGCCGCTCTCCTCGCAGCCGGCGGCTCGCTTACCCTCGACCGCCGCCGCCCCCTCGCTCCGTTCCCCCGCCCTAACGCGGAGTTCAACGCGACCCCGCTAGCCGCGAGGCCCCGCCCCCCGCCCCGCACTGACGGCTCTCTCCGCCAATAGCGAAGAAGACGGCCGTCCTCGAGCTCCGCCCTCACCTCCTTCGACCAATAGGAGCTATCCGTGGTGCTGCCCCTCCGCCTTCCCGGCAGGCTCGGTTGGCTCGCAGCTGCCGAGCAACGGGCGCGGGGCTGCGGGTGGGGCCGCTGAGGGCGGTGGCCGGGCCCCCGCTGCGGGCCGGGGTTGGTGCCGCGGGATTGTGCCCGGGGCTTCTCGTTCGGGAGCTTTCGCCTCATAGATGGACGTTTTTTGTTCCCCTCCCCTTTTTCCCTCTTGGCTCAGCCATCAGGAGGATGGAAATATCTCCCGCACTCTCAAAGCTGTAATCTCGGCTTGCAGAAATGATAACTGGTATGTGAAGATGTTTCTAATTTTTTTGTTTCTTCACTTGTTTGTGAACCTAGGGTAGGGAGAAAGAACTGAAGTAACCTGCAGTGAGATTCTATCACTTTTGTAACTCCTTAAGCATAGTCAAGAATGTATGTTTGTGAACTACTTTATTAAGATAGTCCTGGTGGAGTATACTTTATATCACTGGGAGTCCAGGATTTTCTGAACAGTTCTTAAATCAGAGTCTAGCAATAGCAAAGTTGAATTACATGTACACTGTACAGTTAGGTTGTTGGTAATAAGCAGAGCTTGTGCATCTCAACAGCTGCAGCTATACAAGCTATACATTTGTCAAGTAAGCTCAGTATGAGTGGAGTATCAGCTTTATTAATTCAAGTCATTCTCATAATCTTATCCATACATAATGTTTGTGTTCTTAATACCTTAACCAAGTGAGTGAAAAGTTTCCAGCTAATCTGTTTAGCTTCCAGGCAAGTGATTCCACATGTTAAATTTGCTGCTTCCTCCTTTCTCCCATTCCCTGGTCTCTTAGGTCAGTGTTCGTTCTCTTATGTCCTCTATTAAGGAATAGGTTTAGTTCTGCTACATATTAATGCCATGCCTACAGATAAATTATCCTTACATCTCAAACTGAATAGCTGCTGCTTGACATTTTTTTTTTCCTTCTAGGCTAGGAAGTCTCTGTATGGCATGCCAGCAACGTTTTGTTGCAACGTTCTTAAAAGAAGAAATCTTTTACAGCGTGCAAGTTCTTTAAGATATGGTGATGCACTGGGGTTTAACCCAGCAGATCACTGAGCGTCACGTGGCTGTTCATTCACTGCCCCCATCTCAGTGAGATGGAGAGGAGAAATGAGGGAAAAAATGAGATAGAGAAAAAGAAAAGCATAATAATTATGGCATGGATATCTACATATACACACAGATACTTGTAATCTAGATTTATAACAACGGATGCGCAAGCAATTGCTCATCTCCTCTTGAGGTCTTGAAACAGTAAACGTTCGGTGCAGAAAGTCTATACCAAATTAACTTGAAAAACGGATGCTTTCCAGCTTCAGGTGAGACAATTATTCATTGATCTTTTGTACATTTCAAGTGTGCAAAAACTCACCTCTGGAAGACTGATATTTGTAGATAAAATTGATATGGCTTACTGGGCTCTGTTAGTGGCTCTTAGATGTAGTAAATTTGATGTTGTTAATGATCTTCTGCATATGGAAGTTCTACTTCTGCTGAATTTACCTGTCATTAACAGCTTGCTGCATTGTGAAATCATTAAATAGCAGCCTTTAACATATTTAACTCTGGTTTTTGAAAAGCTGAACTTCCTAATTGGGACTCATACATGTATGAAGCCTTGGTGTCTGGTGCTGACTTGAGAATAAAACTTCAGTTATTACTTACAGGGCCTGCCTTACAGCATAAGATCACATGGCAGTGCCTTCTGCTTTCAGTATTTTACCAGTGCTGTGGTACAACTGGGTCTGGTTAATACCTGTTCAGATACAAGACAGAGTAAGGAAAATGTGTTTATTATTTCAGATCAGCCCTTTTTTACAAGGCATCGATTGGTTACTTGGTGGTGAATGTTGGGTTCTATTGCAGATGTGATGCCATCCATGCAGTAATGGATGGAAATACATTAAAGGAGCAGCATAACAATTTATTTCACAGGGCAAAGGTCAAGAGAGTGCTGATTCCATATTACAAATCTAACAAAACTGAAGTGGCAGAAGCATTCTTTGAAGGCTTAAGCAGATGAGGGATGTTCAGTTTTCTGTTACAAAACCTAAATCAGAGAGCATTGAAATCTGTTGAATTTTGGAATAGTTGAGAGTAAGAATGTGAATTCTGTTTGTAACAGAAAAAAACTTGTTCTCATTCCATCCCTCTACTACTCGCATCTGCTCCACATGTCGAAGTAGGAAAAGAGTCATTTGTTGCTCCGTTAATTGCAAAACTGTATTTGTCAGACACCAATTCTGAATCAGCTCTCATACCTGTTACCGTGCTTTCAATAACAAGACTGCAGTTGGGGTTGGTTTGTAGGGAGGCTAGATGAATTGAAAGGGAGTGGATTGGGATAGTATAGCTGCTGGACAGAAACACCTATTTTAAAAGATGATCATCCTATGAAGTATGCCAGTTTTCCCACCTTGTGTATGTGACCTGAGGAGCTATGTTAAGATAAGCTTAAGATAATGGCAGGACAAGGGGAAATGGCTTTAAGTTGAGGGAGGGAGGATTTAGGTTGAGTATCAGGGGAAGTTCTTTACAGAGTGAATGGTGAGGTGCTGGAACAGGCTGCCCAGAGAGGCTGTGGACACCCCTCTTCCTGGAGGTGTTCAAGGCCAGTTGGATGAGGTCCTGGGCAGCCTGGTCTAATATTTAATAGGGAGGTTGGTGGCCCTGCATATGGTGGAGGGGTTGGAGCTTCATGATCTTTGAGGGTCCCTTCCAACCCAAGCCATTCTATGATTTTCTGATTCTAAGCTCAAATGCTAGTGTCTTGGGAATCAAAGCAGAGTTTCTCTTTGCCATCCCTATTTACAGTTGCTTAACTAGGATCTGTAGTATCAGAAAGAAACCTGGGATATAATTGGAGTAAATGCAATTAAATTCTTCTGTAAAATAGTCAATTTAAAACCCTTTATGTCTTGAGAGATCATGGAAAGAGTGACATAAAATGATTATTTAACGGATGTATTTGGGATCTCTGCTTGATTACTATAAAAAGATTCCTTCATAAGACATTGTATGGAGTTGGCTGATATTTGCTGAAATACTCCTGTTGAAACTTTCTGGTGTGGAATATTGCTTCCAGTATTTCATCATACCTTTAAAAACTTACGAAGTTTCAATCTACAAGTTTTGGACTCCTTCATAGTGCTTTTCTGTAGCCATTTGAAGTATTACTTCTGCCTTTCAGTCTTGCACTGAGACTTCATTTGGTGGTCTCATTCTCTACTGATCTAATTTTCTCATTTGTTTCCTTTAATATTATAGTGCTTATCATTGATTGTGTCTGTTAGTACCTCTGAAATTCTATAGAAAGATGGCTATTGCTTTCCTTTTAGCAAGTTGCTGCAGCTACTTCAAGCCGACAAATAAAAGTTTGCTTTCTCCGAAAACCTCAGTAGCCACTGCTTTGCTTTTTTGATACAGATCAAACTAGAAAGTTTATCATTATTGTCTTGAGGATTGTGTACTTGAAAGAGAAGGGCTTGTGGACTTAAAAGCTTCTTTTTGCCACAAGTGTTGTGTTTAATAGAAGATGTTATGGTGGATTGCATGTCTTGCTTTACTGAATTCACTAAGTAGGGAACCGGTTCTCTGGGTGTCTTTGTTCCACTTTGGGATAATGTTGCCTGAAGATCATAACTGTGAAATACACCTCAAGTTCTTCACTAAACTCCAGTTTTATACAGACTTCAGGAGAGAGAACGTAATTGCTAATAGAACAAGTTAAACGTGCTTAAAAAGCTCTCTGTGTGTTTTTTGTTGCTGTTGTTTGTTTGTTTGTGGAAAATACTCTTCCTTTATTTAATTCTGGAATTTTCCCAAGAAATTATTGGAAGTTGTCATATACGAAGAGTAATAAAGACCATATTCTAGGAACTTGTTTCACAGATTGTACCAGTTACCCCCAAGAATATGCTGCTCCACTAGCATATGTTTTATAACTTTCATAGAGTAATTTTCAAGATGGTAATGTGGAGTTTACACTTCTGTGAACCTGTTAGCTATATTTTCCAGCTCTTAACTCTCTTGCCAAAGCAGCATTTGTTTCATGCAGATTTTTGCATCAGGCTTCCAACTTCTTCCTCAGGCTAGATGTTGGCCTAGTGCAAGTGGAGCTGAGAACATACAATGATGAGAGAATGGAGTGGTGTTCCCACTGATGTTTAACGACTCGTAGTTGCAGCATTGTGATCAGACTGTATTGTGTTAGTGTGCATGTGAGTCTAGGATTTACAGCCTTCTGCAGCTCTGCATGTAGTCTCTTCAGTTTTTTGTGATGGCTATTGTCTCCGAACATATGGAGATCTACAGATGATAATTGTCCTCTTGCATATGAAGTTAGAGACTCCCTCTACTGTGTAGAACAAATTAAACATTTGCTAGTTAACATGAGAGGTTTTTTTATGTTAAAAAATTCTTTTTATATTTATAAAAAATAGAAACATAATGCACTCCTAAACAAATTCTCAGAAGATAACCATTAAGAAAGATAATGAAAATGCTTGACTGAGATTGCATATGTGTTAATGCTAATATCAGACAATGAAAAAAAAAATCAAACCTTATGTCCACATCCTGCTCATAATATTTAACATATACAGCTGAGATGATTTATGGAAGACTGTCTCAAACTTGTCTATTAGACATTTTACTGGAAATTTTTTAATGTAGTAAAGGACCAGTGATTACTTGAGAATGACTATTCTTCAGTAAGTCTTGTCTCACAGGAGACTTGTTAACAGGCTTGGAGCTTGTTATTATCTTCAAGAGAACATAGCAAGGAATTAAATAACAAAGCTACAAAGCCCATCGTTTTGAACATCGTTTTGAACAGATTGATGCTTTTGTTTTCTGTAGCAGAAACGTTACGTATAGAAGAAAACAGCACTTCCAAAGAGCATCGCTTTTCTGAGGACTCTATGGATTCTGCACATAATTCAGTAAATCTGTCAAGCCCAGCCCGTCAAAATTCCACTGAATATCGTACTTCGGGGAGTGCAGCATATTACAGGAATTCCTTTCAGCCAGTGACTGCTACCTCAAATTCAGCCCCGATCCTGCGCCGGCTGTCATTGAGCTCTGCTGGGAACAGCAGTTACTATGAAGTCAGTAGGAATTGAATACAGAGGAGGATTGAAGGTATGCCTGAACTTTCCAAAGTATGTAACAGCTTTTATGAACATGCAAAGTCCGTGAGTTATGAACAAAACAAAAGCATCAATCTGTCCAGAAACACCTCCTCCTCTGGAGGAGTGTCAAGTAGTATTTGGGAGAGCAAACGTCAGGTATTTCTCGGAAACCGGCTGTTTCTGGGAGATAGTAGCAGACTTGGTTGGAAAATGACAGGTGTTTGTGAGAAAGCTGGTATTTTGGGAAAAAGCGGCCATTTTTTAAAGAATAAGCTGGCATTTCTGGGAGAATATGTCCCATCTTTGGGAGAAAACGGGTGTACGTGGGAGAAAATGTCGTGTATTTGGGAGAAAGCTGGTGTATGTGGGAGAAAAGGCCATTGTGATGGGAGTCAGTGTGATCTTGAGGAGTGGAAAGCAGTATTCTTGAGATGAAACGTTAAGTATTTCTAAGAGTCCTGGTATTTCTGGGAGAAAATGTCTTGTTTTGGAGAGCCAAAGTCCCATTTTGGGGGCAGAAGCTGGTATTTCTGTGATAAAATGATAAAAGGACCAGTGATTACTTGAGAATGACTATTCTTCAGTAAGTCTTGTCTCACAGGAGACTTGTTAACAGGCTTGGAGCTTGTTATTATCTTCAAGAGAACATAGCAAGGAATTAAATAACAAAGCTACAAAGCTACAAATACCTGGCATTTTCTCCCAGAAACACCAGCTTTCTCACAGATACATCACCTTCCCCCCCCCACATCAGACCTCTTCTCCCAGAAATACCAGGACTCTGCTGAATATTTCCCATTTCCTCCGGAACATACAGCATTACACTCCGCAAGAGGACAGTTTCTTTCAGAAATGTGGCATTTTATCACAGATACACCATTTTTATGCCCAGTAGAGCTCCTTTTCTCCCAGAAATAGCACTGCTCTTAGGAAGAGCTCCCATTTTCTAACCAAAATGCTGCTTTACACTCCTCAAGATCACGCTTACCCCCATCAAGATGGCAGTGTCACAGAAATACCAGCTTCTGCCCCCAAAATGGGACTTTGGCTCTCCAAAACAAGACATTTTCTCCCAGAAATACCAGGACTCTTAGAAATACCTCACGTTTCATCTCAAGAATACTGCTTTCCACTCCTCAAGATCACACTGACTCCCATCACAATGGCCTTTTCTCCCACATACACCAGCTTTCTCCCAAATACACGACATTTTCTCCCACATACACCCGTTTTCTCCCAAAGATGGGACATATTCTCCCAGAAATGCCAGCTTATTCTTTAAAAAACGGCCTCTTTTTCCCAAAATACCAGCTTTCTCACAAACACCTGTCATTTTCCAACCAAGTCTGCTACTATCTCCCAGAAACAGCCGGTTTCCGAGAAATACCTGACGTTTGCTCTCCCAAATACTACTTGACACTCCTCCAGAGGACATTGTCTCCCCTATTTACCACGTTGTCTCCCCAAGAGACCACTTGGCACACCAAAAAGACCACCGTTGCTCTCCAGTACAAGATCTTCTTTCCCACCGGTTCCCACTTTTCTCCCCCAGCTATGTCATTTCCTCCCAGAAATGCCACTTTTCCCTTGGAAATTTCACCTTCTCTTCCAAAAAGAGGAGATTTGCTCCCAGAAATACCCCTTCTCTTACAACTGCCACACGCTTTCTCCCCAAAAAGCCTCCATGACAATGCCAAATGGGACACTTGCAGCCAAGAAGAGGACACCTTCTCTCAGAAAGACCACTTTTCTCCCCAAGAGAGGAGATTTTCTCCCAATTGGATGACATTTGCTGTAAGAAAGACCTGTTTTCTTCCCTCAAGAGGACATTGTCTTTCCCACTGAGGACGTTTTCTCCCAGAAGTGCCGCTACTCTGTGAAACACCTCCATTTCCTCCCAAATCTACTCCATGACACGCCTCAGGATGACACTTACTCCCCGATTTGGGGCATTTTCTCCCAGAAATACCACTTCTCTCCCAAAGGGATGGCCTTTTCCCTCTCTAGCATCTGTTTCCTCACCAATACCTGGCATTTTCTCCCAGAAACACCAGCTTTCTCACAGATACATCACCTTCCCCCCCCCACATCAGACCTCTTCTCCCAGAAATACCAGGACTCTGCTGAATATTTCCCATTTCCTCCGGAACATACAGCATTACACTCCGCAAGAGGACAGTTTCTTTCAGAAATGTGGCATTTTATCACAGATACACCATTTTTATGCCCAGTAGAGCTCCTTTTCTCCCAGAAATAGCACTGCTCTTAGGAAGAGCTCCCATTTTCTAACCAAAATGCTGCTTTACACTCCTCAAGATCACACTTACCCCCATCAAGATGGCAGTGTCACAGAAATACCAGCTTCTGCCCCCAAAATGGGACTTTGGCTCTCCAAAACAAGACATTTTCTCCCAGAAATACCAGGACTCTTAGAAATACCTCACGTTTCATCTCAAGAATACTGCTTTCCACTCCTCAAGATCACACTGACTCCCATCACAATGGCCTTTTCTCCCACATACACCAGCTTTCTCCCAAATACACTACATTTTCTCCCACGTACACCCGTTTTCTCCCAAAGATGGGACATATTCTCCCAGAAATGCCAGCTTATTCTTTAAAAAATGGCCGCTTTTTCCCAAAATACCAGCTTTCTCACAAACACCTGTCATTTTCCAACCAAGTCTGCTACTATCTCCCAGAAACAGCCGGTTTCCGAGAAATACCTGACGTTTGCTCTCCCAAATACTACTTGACACTCCTCCAGAGGAGGAGGTGTTTCTGGACAGATTGATGCTTTTGTTTTGTTCATAACTCACGGACTTTGCATGTTCATAAAAGCTGTTACATACTTTGGAAAGTTCAGGCATACCTTCAATCCTCCTCTGTATTCGATTCCTTCTGACTTCATAGTAACTGCTGTTCCCAGCAGAGCTCAATGACAGCCGGCGCAGGATCGGGGCTGAATTTGAGGTAGCAGTCACTGGCTGAAAGGAATTCCTGTAATATGCTGCACTCCCCGAAGTACGATATTCAGTGGAATTTTGACGGGCTGGGCTTGACAGATTTACTGAATTATGTGCAGAATCCATAGAGTCCTCAGAAAAGCGATGCTCTTTGGAAGTGCTGTTTTCTTCTATACGTAACGTTTCTGCTACAGAAAACAAAAGCATCAATCTGTTCAAAACGATGTTCAAAACGATGGGCTTTGTAGCTTTGTTATTTAATTCCTTGCTATGTTCTCTTGAAGATAATAACAAGCTCCAAGCCTGTTAACAAGTCTCCTGTGAGACAAGACTTACTGAAGAATAGTCATTCTCAAGTAATCACTGGTCCTTTACTACATTAAAAAATTTCCAGTAAAATGTCTAATAGACAAGTTTGAGACAGTCTTCCATAAATCATCTCAGCTGTATATGTTAAATATTATGAGCAGGATGTGGACATAAGGTTTGATTTTTTTTTTCATTGTCTGATATTAGCATTAACACATATGCAATCTCAGTCAAGCATTTTCATTATCTTTCTTAATGGTTATCTTCTGAGAATTTGTTTAGGAGTGCATTATGTTTCTATTTTTTATAAATATAAAAAGAATTTTTTAACATAAAAAAACCTCTCATGTTAACTAGCAAATGTTTAATTTGTTCTACACAGTAGAGGGAGTCTCTAACTTCATATGCAAGAGGACAATTATCATCTGTAGATCTCCATATGTTCGGAGACAATAGCCATCACAAAAAACTGAAGAGACTACATGCAGAGCTGCAGAAGGCTGTAAATCCTAGACTCACATGCACACTAACACAATACAGTCTGATCACAATGCTGCAACTACGAGTCGTTAAACATCAGTGGGAACACCACTCCATTCTCTCATCATTGTATGTTCTCAGCTCCACTTGCACTAGGCCAACATCTAGCCTGAGGAAGAAGTTGGAAGCCTGATGCAAAAATCTGCATGAAACAAATGCTGCTTTGGCAAGAGACTTAAGAGCTGGAAAATATAGCTAACAGGTTCACAGAAGTGTAAACTCCACATTACCATCTTGAAAATTACTCTATGAAAGTTATAAAACATATGCTAGTGGAGCAGCATATTCTTGGGGGTAACTGGTACAATCTGTGAAACAAGTTCCTAGAATATGGTCTTTATTACTCTTCGTATATGACAACTTCCAATAATTTCTTGGGAAAATTCCAGAATTAAATAAAGGAAGAGTATTTTCCACAAACAAACAAACAACAGCAACAAAAAACACACAGAGAGCTTTTTAAGCACGTTTAACTTGTTCTATTAGCAATTACGTTCTCTCTCCTGAAGTCTGTATAAAACTGGAGTTTAGTGAAGAACTTGAGGTGTATTTCACAGTTATGATCTTCAGGCAACATTATCCCAAAGTGGAACAAAGACACCCAGAGAACCGGTGCCCTACTTAGTGAATTCAGTAAAGCAAGACATGCAATCCACCATAACATCTTCTATTAAACACAACACTTGTGGCAAAAAGAAGCTTTTAAGTCCACAAGCCCTTCTCTTTCAAGTACACAATCCTCAAGACAATAATGATAAACTTTCTAGTTTGATCTGTATCAAAAAAGCAAAGCAGTGGCTACTGAGGTTTTCGGAGAAAGCAAACTTTTATTTGTCGGCTTGAAGTAGCTGCAGCAACTTGCTAAAAGGAAAGCAATAGCCATCTTTCTATAGAATTTCAGAGGTACTAACAGACACAATCAATGATAAGCACTATAATATTAAAGGAAACAAATGAGAAAATTAGATCAGTAGAGAATGAGACCACCAAATGAAGTCTCAGTGCAAGACTGAAAGGCAGAAGTAATACTTCAAATGGCTACAGAAAAGCACTATGAAGGAGTCCAAAACTTGTAGATTGAAACTTCGTAAGTTTTTAAAGGTATGATGAAATACTGGAAGCAATATTCCACACCAGAAAGTTTCAACAGGAGTATTTCAGCAAATATCAGCCAACTCCATACAATGTCTTATGAAGGAATCTTTTTATAGTAATCAAGCAGAGATCCCAAATACATCCGTTAAATAATCATTTTATGTCACTCTTTCCATGATCGCTCAAGACATAAAGGGTTTTAAATTGACTATTTTACAGAAGAATTTAATTGCATTTACTCCAATTATATCCCAGGTTTCTTTCTGATACTACAGATCCTAGTTAAGCAACTGTAAATAGGGATGGCAAAGAGAAACTCTGCTTTGATTCCCAAGACACTAGCATTTGAGCTTAGAATCAGAAAATCATAGAATGGCTTGGGTTGGAAGGGACCCTCAAAGATCATGAAGCTCCAACCCCTCCACCATATGCAGGGCCACCAACCTCCCTATTAAATATTAGACCAGGCTGCCCAGGACCTCATCCAACTGGCCTTGAACACCTCCAGGAAGAGGGGTGTCCACAGCCTCTCTGGGCAGCCTGTTCCAGCACTTCACCATTCACTCTGTAAAGAACTTCCCCTGATACTCAACCTAAATCCTCCCTCCCTCAACTTAAAGCCATTTCCCCTTGTCCTGCCATTATCTTAAGCTTATCTTAACATAGCTCCTCAGGTCACATACACAAGGTGGGAAAACTGGCATACTTCATAGGATGATCATCTTTTAAAATAGGTGTTTCTGTCCAGCAGCTATACTATCCCAATCCACTCCCTTTCAATTCATCTAGCCTCCCTACAAACCAACCCCAACTGCAGTCTTGTTACTGAAAGCACGGTAACAGGTATGAGAGCTGATTCAGAATTGGTGTCTGACAAATACAGTTTTGCAATTAACGGAGCAACAAATGACTCTTTTCCTACTTCGACATGTGGAGCAGATGCGAGTAGTAGAGGGATGGAATGAGAACAAGTTTTTTTCTGTTACAAACAGAATTCACATTCTTACTCTCAACTATTCCAAAATTCAACAGATTTCAATGCTCTCTGATTTAGGTTTTGTAACAGAAAACTGAACATCCCTCATCTGCTTAAGCCTTCAAAGAATGCTTCTGCCACTTCAGTTTTGTTAGATTTGTAATATGGAATCAGCACTCTCTTGACCTTTGCCCTGTGAAATAAATTGTTATGCTGCTCCTTTAATGTATTTCCATCCATTACTGCATGGATGGCATCACATCTGCAATAGAACCCAACATTCACCACCAAGTAACCAATCGATGCCTTGTAAAAAAGGGCTGATCTGAAATAATAAACACATTTTCCTTACTCTGTCTTGTATCTGAACAGGTATTAACCAGACCCAGTTGTACCACAGCACTGGTAAAATACTGAAAGCAGAAGGCACTGCCATGTGATCTTATGCTGTAAGGCAGGCCCTGTAAGTAATAACTGAAGTTTTATTCTCAAGTCAGCACCAGACACCAAGGCTTCATACATGTATGAGTCCCAATTAGGAAGTTCAGCTTTTCAAAAACCAGAGTTAAATATGTTAAAGGCTGCTATTTAATGATTTCACAATGCAGCAAGCTGTTAATAACAGGTAAATTCAGCAGAAGTAGAACTTCCATATGCAGAAGATCATTAACAACATCAAATTTACTACATCTAAGAGCCACTAACAGAGCCCAGTAAGCCATATCAATTTTATCTACAAATATCAGTCTTCCAGAGGTGAGTTTTTGCACACTTGAAATGTACAAAAGATCAATGAATAATTGTCTCACCTGAAGCTGGAAAGCATCCGTTTTTCAAGTTAATTTGGTATAGACTTTCTGCACCGAACGTTTACTGTTTCAAGACCTCAAGAGGAGATGAGCAATTGCTTGCGCATCCGTTGTTATAAATCTAGATTACAAGTATCTGTGTGTATATGTAGATATCCATGCCATAATTATTATGCTTTTCTTTTTCTCTATCTCATTTTTTCCCTCATTTCTCCTCTCCATCTCACTGAGATGGGGGCAGTGAATGAACAGCCACATGACGCTCAGTGATCTGCTGGGTTAAACCCCAGTGCATCACCATATCTTAAAGAACTTGCACGCTGTAAAAGATTTCTTCTTTTAAGAACGTTGCAACAAAACGTTGCTGGCATGCCATACAGAGACTTCCTAGCCTAGAAGGAAAAAAAAAACGTCAAGCAGCAGCTATTCAGTTTGAGATGTAAGGATAATTTATCTGTAGGCATGGCATTAATATGTAGCAGAACTAAACCTATTCCTTAATAGAGGACATAAGAGAACGAACACTGACCTAAGAGACCAGGGAATGGGAGAAAGGAGGAAGCAGCAAATTTAACATGTGGAATCACTTGCCTGGAAGCTAAACAGATTAGCTGGAAACTTTTCACTCACTTGGTTAAGGTATTAAGAACACAAACATTATGTATGGATAAGATTATGAGAATGACTTGAATTAATAAAGCTGATACTCCACTCATACTGAGCTTACTTGACAAATGTATAGCTTGTATAGCTGCAGCTGTTGAGATGCACAAGCTCTGCTTATTACCAACAACCTAACTGTACAGTGTACATGTAATTCAACTTTGCTATTGCTAGACTCTGATTTAAGAACTGTTCAGAAAATCCTGGACTCCCAGTGATATAAAGTATACTCCACCAGGACTATCTTAATAAAGTAGTTCACAAACATACATTCTTGACTATGCTTAAGGAGTTACAAAAGTGATAGAATCTCACTGCAGGTTACTTCAGTTCTTTCTCCCTACCCTAGGTTCACAAACAAGTGAAGAAACAAAAAAATTAGAAACATCTTCACATACCAGTTATCATTTCTGCAAGCCGAGATTACAGCTTTGAGAGTGCGGGAGATATTTCCATCCTCCTGATGGCTGAGCCAAGAGGGAAAAAGGGGAGGGGAACAAAAAACGTCCATCTATGAGGCGAAAGCTCCCGAACGAGAAGCCCCGGGCACAATCCCGCGGCACCAACCCCGGCCCGCAGCGGGGGCCCGGCCACCGCCCTCAGCGGCCCCACCCGCAGCCCCGCGCCCGTTGCTCGGCAGCTGCGAGCCAACCGAGCCTGCCGGGAAGGCGGAGGGGCAGCACCACGGATAGCTCCTATTGGTCGAAGGAGGTGAGGGCGGAGCTCGAGGACGGCCGTCTTCTTCGCTATTGGCGGAGAGAGCCGTCAGTGCGGGGCGGGGGGCGGGGCCTCGCGGCTAGCGGGGTCGCGTTGAACTCCGCGTTAGGGCGGGGGAACGGAGCGAGGGGGCGGCGGCGGTCGAGGGTAAGCGAGCCGCCGGCTGCGAGGAGAGCGGCGCGAGGTAGGGAGCGGCGCGGGGGCCGTCCTCACCTGTCACCGGGCGCTCAGCCCTCCCTCCTCGCGGCCCCCGGGCTCCGGCCGCGGGCGCGGTCCCTCGCGGTAGCGGCCGGGCTGGGGCTGTGCTTTCGTCTAAGGGGACCCTCGTCCGAGGGAGGGCGGCAGGCAGGCAGGCAGGCTGTGCGCGCGGTGCCACCGGCTGTGCGCCGCTGCGCGGACGGATGCCGGCTGCCCTCAGGTAGGTGGGAGGGGGGCGGAGAGGGCAGACCCCGGGAAGGCCGCCTCTGGGCGCGAGGGCTCCCCGCCGCCGTCGCTGCGGCAGGCGGCACCTCGGAGTGGCGCTGCGCGAGGGGGGGAGCGGCTGGGGGCTGCGGCTGGGGGCTGCGGCTGGGGGCCGCCTCCGTGCGCGGGGCGGGGGGAGTTGCGAGGGCAGAGCCGCGCGACTTCTTATTCGTATAGCCGCGCTTCTTTTCACAGCAACGTGAATAGCTGTAAAACACATAATTCTACCTAAATTAAGTTGTTTAAATTGGAGATAAACAGATGTCTTAGACCTGCTTCTCTTTTTTTGCTGGAAGAAGTGAAGTCAATCACATTCTCTTACAAACAGGGCCTGGGTGTCCCTGTAGACAGCAGGGTGACCACAAACCAGCAATGTGGCCTTGTGGTCAAGAAGGCCAATGGTATCCTGGGATGCATTAAAAAGAATGTGGCCAGCAGGTTGAGTGAGGTGAGTGAGCAAAGTATTATTTACTAACCAGCTAACTGCAGGAGAAGACTCTTAACAGAATAGAAATTTATGTTCTTAACATGCTCCTTTTTGAAGAAAATGGTAGAAAAGACAGAAGTGAGGAATAGAGGATACTTAAACCAACCTGGATCCACTAGAAAACTTCAAAGTAGGGACAGTTACAAAAGCTCAGCTATTCCATTGAGGGAGTAAGCACAAAAAGAAAGACTGAAGCCTTTAGCTAGCAGTTTGTCAGAAAACAGTCTTAAATATGCGCAAGGGTGGAAAGAGACTTCCTATTTCCTTAAATGCAAGCAGATTGAAACAGTTTCTTTTGATTTCTGTATCTATGATTTTCATAAGCAGTTACAAGAACGGTGTTCTCAGATTGGATATTATGAGTAAATGCTTGTGTTGCATTTAAGGAAATAATAAACAGCAACTATTTCTCATCCAAGAAAAAGACAAACACGTAAACTGAATGAGCAGCTTATATACATATATCCCCTAGATATCTGTAGCACTCCCATGGTGTTGGCAGAAATGGCAGAGAATTTATAGAGATGCATACCTCCTCAAGCAGAAAGCAGAGGTTACTAAGGCACACTACCCCAGGTATCACCAATAGCAGTAGAAGCTTGTGCTTAGGCAACTCAAGTACACCTTTCACCCCCCACACGAATATTAAACATTACCATCATAGCATCCCCCCCCCCCTTTTTTTTTTCTTTCTTTCCTTTTAAATTGTCTTTTATCTCAGGCCCATGAGATGCATGGAAATCAAAAGTCCGTGAGTTATGAACAAAGAAGTTCTTTGCCACAGAAAATACGTTACATATGGAGTGAGATGTTGTGCTGTTGCCAAGCACATCAGGCTTGCTAATGTAACTTCAAATGCAGAACTTCTAGCAGAACGTGCTAGAACTAATACCATGGTACAAGCCAGAGGAGTCTTGTCTGCTGCTCTTTCCTCTCACTGCTGTCGTGGACCCTGCAACAGGCTGGATTGGACAGTGCTGGTTAAACACAGCTTGTTTCCTGAGCATTTTATCAATTATTTCTGTATTGCTGATATACAGATATAGGGTTTTTTCCTGTTCCTCTGCACAGTTGAATTTCCATTTGCCACTTTCCCAGATACTGGCATCTTGGGACCTGGGAACCAAACACAAGTCAAACTAATCCCTCTAGGTATGTCATAATGCTGGTTTTTATGTTGCTGTAATTATCTGCAGTTGTATAGAGTATTTAAGACAAATGGAACTGTTTGGTATTACGGTTTGGTACATGAAAGAAAATAAAACATCCTTTATTTTAATATATGACAAAGAATGAATAATACTTACTTGCCACCAACCACTTCTCACTTCTGACACTCTACCAAACTGATGGATGTTCTACATAAAGCAACGCTTTCCTTCTTCCCTTTTGATTTAGTAGATTTTTTTTTATTTTAATGTTTGTTTCAGTCTACATACTGAAATAGGTTTTACTGGGCACCTTTACTTCTCAAACTTTCTGCATTCAGGTTTGTAAAGAAAGGCAGACTTTTCTTCTCCAAGATCAGACAGACAGCACATTCTTTGGCCAACAAATTCTTGTTTCTTAACAATACTGACATTTTGCTCTGCCAAGCATTTAAAAGTGCATTCCTTTTAGAGACCTTCTCTTCGTTACAGTCTATATGTAACTGTGATACATATTTTCTCTGTATTTGGGAAAACCTAATAACAGATACAATTTACCACCAAAAATATTTGCAGTCATGACTTCATCATAGACTTTTTCCTACTTTTCCAGTACTTGTTTGATACTTTCTTTTTCTAGTAAGCAAAAATTCTAAGCCCTTGTCCTCCAGTAACTGTCTTTCATTTTCTGATACATTCAAAGATAACCTTTGGAGGCATGCCTTTTTCTGGGAAGCCAAGTTCTAACAGCAGAAAAAAATTTCAAAGGCTGTATGGAGAGCATCAACTACAATGGCAATAATATCACTGACCTTGCTAGAAGGAAGAAATTGGAACCTTCTAATGTGGTAAGAACATAACTTTATCATCATCTAAACTTCTGCTTCTCCTTCTAAGGAAAGTTTGTGAGTGTGTGTGACAGATGTTCTGAAATCATATAATATATAAAACAAAGTTTGTCACATGCCTAAAGATTTCATTATACATACTTTTATGATTTTTGTTTGTTTGTTTGTTTGTTTGTTTTTAATATCTGGGAACCTGTTTCTGCTGGGATTTAAGTTTCAGCTTTACAGAATTAGCCTTCAGCATCAGATGAATGTTTTTTAAAAGAAAACCAGTAGATCAGTATATACATTTTTGCTTTCATCTTATAGTAACCCAAAACTAGGATGGACAATATTTATTGTTAAATCAATTGCAGTGTGTCAAGGATCTAAATCCTGTTATCTTCCATCCCCACAGAGCAAGTTGCATGGGTGTGCAAAATCATTAGAAAGGGAAGGCTCAGAGCCATTTTATGGGAGCTCCGTAAAGCATCAAGATACTAAACTTTGAAACTGTTATTTAGCTTATTAACATTACAGGGATTATTAACATTACATTCTATTTTTTTCTCTCCAAAGCATTCATAGTTGCTTTCATGTTTAAACTTGTGTCTTTCTGTAAGGGTTGATCAGGAAATCACTTTAATTTCTGTATTTTTAAGAATCTAGGCGTTCCTAAAATAGTTGGTGGATTACATGAGCAATGTGGGTAGGAAATAAATGTATTATTACCCTGAATTTGAGATAGATCTGTTCAAGGCTTTCTTCTGTACAGTACTGCAGCCTTCACAAAGCCCTGCTCACAGTATGTATAGTTTGATTACTGCTTTTTTTCTTTATGTATTTTGCATAGTACATAACAGTAATGAAGAATAAGATATAAGATAAACATGTACAGTAGAAATAAAGTGCAATGATTCTTCTTGGACAGATGTGCAACTTCTGAGATGTCTGTAGGACAAATTCCAGCTTTTGAAAAGCATAGCACAGCTAACAGTTCTGTAGAGTGTCTATAAACTCCTCTTTCTGGTTTATTTGGATGTGAATTTTCTGTTTGCTTGTTTTGTTTGTTAGTTGATTACATTCTGTTGCCTGTGACATTAAAGCAAAATCTACATATGTAGATTTGGTAGTGTTAGAGGTTTACCACTAAACTGTGGCATGCTAGTTTAATCTGATGATTCACTTCTGAGAATATAAAAACAGAAGTGAACTTTGCTTTCAGATGAATTATTTAAATTTCTTCCGCTCTTCAAAAACAGAATCAGTTTCACTTATGAAATCAACATGGATGTTTATGTTTCTTACAAAAAAACTTTTATTCTTCTAGTTTTGAACCTGATTTAGCATGAAAAATACTAAGCTGAAACTACTATTTTTGTTAACCACGTTTATGTTAATGGCACTTAAGCAATCCAACCAGGATCAAAGCTCCATTGTAGGAACTGTGCAGATGCATAGCAGTAGACATATCCTGCCCTAAAGAAAAAGCAAAAATAAATAACGTAATGAAATGGAACACAAAGTAATTGGTAAAGTTATAAGAAGCATCATAGGGGGAAAAAAAAAATAGATGGACAAAGAATAAAAAAGAGGTTTGAGACAAAAATAAAAATGTTCTTACTGTCAGATTTCAGAAGTTGTACAAGGAAAAGGAGTAAAAAATTAAATTTATACAACGAGGATGTCCAGAAAATCTAAGAAGTTAATCTTGATTTTACATTGAACAAAAATAGAATGAATAAAAATCCTTAGGTCTCACAAATACGTATGTAATGATCATAAATGCACCATTAAGAGTCTTTCAACATCTTCTTAAGCAATTTATTCATTTTATCTTTAGAGGGTAACAATGTGGAGCAAAAAAGTTTTGCAGTCCTCTGTGATAGAACAAGTGGCAGCAAACCTTTGAGGAGAAAGAGTAAGATGGATGGCCTTAAACAGTTTTTGCTTTTATTAATGGAGCCTGATTTGTTTTCACAGAAATGAGGCAAATAATAAACATACACAGAAAGGAGAGTAGGAGATAGAAGGACAACAAGAAAAAAAAAATGGAGTGTCAAATTTTCTCCCAAATGGACTTGCAAGAGTTGACAGTGACTTACTAGAGCATTAATTTCTTCTTTACAGCTTTATTCAGGTCTAAGACAGAAAAAAAGAACATGCACACGAGTCTTCCAATCCATATTTTCTATGTTATTTAAAGTAATAAGGTTATGTATGGTATTTTATGTTGGTTTCATTTACATTTGCAGGTACTAAAATCTAACAAGTTTCTCAAAACCTGTAACAGAAAAATGCTGAGAAGAATCAAATTTATTGCTCTCTCTCTTCACATACATTGGGCTTATGATCCTCCCACTTCAGTGGCTGCTCTTCCATGTATTACTGAGTGCAATCATGTACAAATATAAGATAAACATTTTCTTTAAAGTATTTATAGTATGTTGCGCTCAAATAAATATTTGAGAAAATAAAGAAATAACCTGACAGCTATTAATCAGAGTTTTATTGCCTTTAATATATGATCCATCCTGATATAGCAATTATTGTTGTTTTAGTAAATGCATTACCTCACTTTTACAGGTTTATTTTCAGCCAGTATATATATCCTTTTGCTCAACACAACAGAGAACTTTCCAATAGCCAAAAAACATTCTGCCTTTAAATTAAATTAATCTTCTTGGAAATATTACTCTTCCAACTCTCCTGTTCTGTATGTCAGCTACTGCTCAAAGCTGTCTACTGTTCCTCCTGTTAACCATACAGTTATTAAAACTTGGTATATGAATACCTTTTCATCATATTTATCCACAATAAATGAATGAGACTTCTCCCCATAGAATCTTTCTATGAAACTTTCCATCCCTCTGTCTTTCTGCTAAATCTCAAATAATCTGAACTGCAGTTCATTTAGATATTAGACCTCAGGTTCAGATAACATCCTTGAGGTAATAAAATGTTATTGTCTGACAGATCTAAAGTGATATTTTTCCTGTAGAAAATTGCATGGGGCACTTACACTGAAACTGAGAAGTGTTTTTCCTTCTCTTGCTGAGTGAGGGTTTAAATAGGAAATGCATATACACAGAGCAAAATTTGGAAGGTAACATTTCCCATCAGGTCTTTTCAGTATTACAGAGCAAGAAAAAGATTTTTAAGACTTGCATGTGCTGATTAAGGTGATTGAATTTTTTCTACTATTATTTTCCTTTTAGTTTAGCAATAAAGAAATACATTAAAAAAATGCAGTAGGGGAAAGATCTGCCCATGGATTTGTTGTATTTGTGCATATCTAAATAGCAGTACAGGCATCTTGTCATCCCAAGGACACCATGGAGTATTCATATAATATAAAGAGAGATGATGGGGATTTTCTAATAACTAAATTGGAAATCAGAAATGTTACTTTTTTTTTTTTTTTTTTTTTTTCCCCAATTTACCAGTTTGCAAGCAATGCCTCCTTTTCCATAAAGACAGCTCTTCAAGAAAGCCCATTTCTAACACTCACAGACCTGTGCAGAACACCGTTTTTCATAGATGACAGACAGTAACTTTACAATAACATCAGCCATTTCTTTCAACACTGTCACAAATACCATTCAACAACAAATAGCATTCAACTAGGCCTCAACTGCCTAATTTCATTGAAGCCTGTATACCTTTCATTCAGTGTTAACATTACTTGAAAAAAAGTGTTTGGACGTTACATTATATTATCCTCAGTTCATCGTGTTGTAGCAGATCTAATCTTTAATGAAAACGAGACATGTAGGAATCCTATTTGAACTTTTCTTTTATCTTCACTCTTATTTCAAAAAGAAAGTTGTTGATTAAACACACCTAGTGACAAACCAACATGTGATTATCATCTATAATAAATGATACTCCTGCTTGCTAGTATAATTGTATTTGCTTTTCTTGTTGCCTTTGCTTGCTTCATCCACACCAGTAGATGTGTTGAGAAAACTGACTGGGAGAAAAGAGGTCATTCCCTGGTCCTGGTTACAAAGACAGCACAGACACAGCCCATGGTGACTGAAAAACAAGGAATAAAGAGGTTCAAGACTGTACTGCAAAAGTGTATTGCAACTGCAGGTTGCTTAAAGAAGTAGAAGCAAAGGGAATGTCCACAGGTTTGAAAAAGTGGCCTGCAACTACACAATATTCATTGTTTCAGAAAGGAGATTTAACGATGCAAAATCTTTGGCAAGAAAACAGTTGTTTTTAGGGATCAAATAGAGAGAGAAATAGTGCTGGGGACCTAGACTCCATTTAGGACATAATACTTGTCTTGTCTCTACACATGAAAATATTTTAAATTACTAGCTGAGAGATCAGGGGTCCTGAACCATGGTATGTTCATTATTGTTGATTGCATGTACTGTGTCATATCACTTAAAAAATTAAAAACATTAATGGCACTGAAATTTCAAACTGGGTGCACGTACCACTGTGCATAACAACTGACAAGCTATTATCTACGTTGATTAAAACTCTTAGTGCTAGTGTTTTAGCTTCTCCAAAAGCAAGGAATAAACAATTTGAATGTAGGCTTTATCAGTATTTGTACTTGTAATAAAACCAGGAATATTCATAGAATCATAGAATCATAGAATTTTTTTTTGAGTTGGAAGGGACTCTTACAGACCATTGAGTCCAGTTCCCCAGTAATGAACAGGGACACCCACAGAGGTCAGAGACCTCAGAGGCCTGTCCAGCCTGACCATGAATATCTCCCCACTGCCATAATGTTGTCTTGCCCCAGACCTATACAAGACTACAAAGTGAGTCACCAGCTCTGGATTCCTACTTAGGAGGGGTTTGCCATCAAGATAGACAGCAAGTCTCCATGTAACCCTCTCCTCTAGGCATCAGCCCTGGGAAACATGCTGCCAAATATTCTTCAGAAAAGCATCTTAGAGAGGTTTCTGTGAGCAGATGGGGGACATTTGATGAAGCAAACGGATGCTGGGTAAGCAGTAATTCTCACTCAACAACCAGCCTGGGGGCTCCATTCTTTCTTCATTTCCATTCTTTCTGATGGAAATGTCCTTGAAACTTAATTGAGTTTGCATGGAATTTTACACTTTTTGGATTTCTAATCTTTCTCATCATTAATCCTTAAATATGTGTTCCACAGTACCACTAACCAATCATAGAAAAATAATTTAAAATAATCATGTATCAAACTTTTTTAAAATTCTATTTGGTAGGTAGGAGACCTAATTACAGGCATGGGACTTTAATGTATGTGCTGAAAACTGAAACTCAATATCTACTTTTTCATTGCTCTTCAGCAACCTGAGCAAATAGATTACCTCCTGTGATAGGTTTCTGACAGTCCCTCTTAGTTTGACAGTTATTTTAGAGAGAGTCACTTTTGTATATAATGAAAGGAAAAGTTGCCAAGCATACGTACATATTTTATTAATTTTATAATTAATTTATTAGAATTAAAAGCAATTTCTATCGAAGTGTTTCCTTGAAATTGCGACAAAACAAATATATAAATATTAAAAACAATAAAACAAAACAAGACATTTTCTCCCAGAAATACCAGGACTCTTAGAAATACCTCACGTTTCATCTCAAGAATACTGCTTTCCACTCCTCAAGATCACACTGACTCCCATCACAATGGCCTTTTCTCCCACATACACCAGCTTTCTCCCAAATACACGACATTTTCTCCCACATACACCCGTTTTCTCCCAAAGATGGGACATATTCTCCCAGAAATGCCAGCTTATTCTTTAAAAAACGGCCGCTTTTTCCCAAAATACCAGCTTTCTCACAAACACCTGTCATTTTCCAACCAAGTCTGCTACTATCTCCCAGAAACAGCCGGTTTCCGAGAAATACCTGACGTTTGCTCTCCCAAATACTACTTGACACTCCTCCAGAGGACATTGTCTCCCCTATTTACCACGTTGTCTCCCCAAGAGACCACTTGGCACACCAAAGAGACCACCATTGCTCTCCAGTACAAGATCTTCTTTCCCACCGGTTCCCACTTTTCTCCCCCAGCTATGTCATTTCCTCCCAGAAATGCCACTTTTCCCTTGGAAATTTCACCTTCTCTTCCAAAAAGAGGAGATTTGCTCCCAGAAATACCCCTTCTCTTACAACTGCCACACGCTTTCTCCCCAAAAAGCCTCCATGACAATGCCAAATGGGACACTTGCAGCCAAGAAGAGGACACCTTCTCTCAGAAAGACCACTTTTCTCCCCAAGAGAGGAGATTTTCTCCCAATTGGATGACATTTGCTGTAAGAAAGACCTGTTTTCTTCCCTCAAGAGGACATTGTCTTTCCCACTGAGGACATTTTCTCCCAGAAGTGCCGCTACTCTGTGAAACACCTCCATTTCCTCCCAAATCTACTCCATGACACGCCTCAGGATGACACTTACTCCCCGATTTGGGGCATTTTCTCCCAGAAATACCACTTCTCTCCCAAAGGGATGGCCTTTTCCCTCTCTAGCATCTGTTTCCTCACCAATACCTGGCATTTTCTCCCAGAAACACCAGCTTTCTCACAGATACATCACCTTCCCCCCCCCACATCAGATGTTCCCTCCCAGAAATATGGCATTTGATCACAGATATACTCTTTCCAGGGAATACCAGGTTTCATAAAAATACCTCATCATTTCTCCATGAAGTTCGTTAGCAAGATGACACTTTCCCCCTGAATAGGAGATTTTCTCTCAGAAATGCATGCTTCCCCCTCACAGAACGGCATCTTCTCCCCAAATTAGGACATTATCTCCCCGAAATACCGCATTTCTCCAATCCAATGACATTATCTCTACGGAGAGTTTGCAGTTACTGCCCGTTAAATTGCTTTTCTCCCCGAATACCACTTTCAGACTTCAACAGCGGTCTTGTCGGATGCCGAGAAAGGGCGACTTCAGCCGGATGCTTTTCTCGGACGAGCGGCTTCTTCTGCGCACATCCCAAAGGAGTGGTTCTGACTTCTCCTTGTGTCCATGCATTCTGCACTACGCTTCTCTCTCATTCTTAACCCTTGATTCCTAGGGACATTTCGTTTTTGTGTGTTTTTCCGATGCTACACTTCAGCATTCTGTGACGAACAGAGTAGAAGGAAAAAGCCCCTCTAATAAGGCAGCTAGAAGTTCCAGGAGCGACACACGTTGTGCTTTCAGAGAGGACGTTACAGAAAGTCGAGAGCTGTGGATTCTTTCCTGCGGAGAAAAAACCCCCTGTTTTCAGGCAATGCAGTATTCTGAAATCGCACGTTCTCGGCATAGCAATTTCGCTATTTCGCTCTCGTGGGTGGACAGCGCCACTCTCTGTTAACCGCTTCGGAGAGTTTGCAGTTGCTGGCCGTTAAATCGCGGTTCTCCCCGAATGCCGCTGTGTGCCTTCAGCAGCGGTCTCGTCTCTCTCGCATGCCGAGAAAGAGCGACTTCAGCCGGATGCTTTTCTCGGACGAGCGGCTTCTTCTGCGCACATCGCAAAGGAGCGGTTCTGTCTTCTCCTTGTGTCCATGCATTCTGCACTACGCTTCTCTCTCATTCTTATGCCTTTCCTTTTATTCCTAGCGACATTTCGTTTTTGTGTGTTTATCCGATGCTACACTTCAGCATTCTGTGACGAACAGAGTAGAAGGAAGAAGCCCCTCTAATAAGGCAGCTAGAAGTTCCAGGAGCGACACACGTTGTGCTTTCAGAGAGGACGTTACAGAAAGTCGAGAGATGTGGATTCTTTCCTGCGGAGAAAAAACCCCCTGTTTTCAGGCAACGTGCGATTTCAGAATACTGCATTTCCCCTCACCATGGTGGTGAGGGGCAGAGGCTGGGCCTCTTGACAGGCTGCGCCAGATTGCATGTTGTCCACAGTCCATGGGTTGGACATGCCTGGTCTAGCTGGAAAAATCCTGAAGGACAGAAACATAATGTGTTGGTGCGTATATCAGAAAACTCACTTTGCTTAATGGTGAAAGGATGTATGGACAGGCACTTAATAAACATAACTGCGAGCCTTGATCTCAACTGACTGTTGTTTAGTTAATGAATAGAAGATGTGTTGTGGATTTTGCGACTGGACAATGAAATAGAATGAAACATTGGTTCTGTTTGTACATACTTTCAGTAAAGAATAAACATCATGAAGCTTGCCTTTCTCTGACACTCAGATAACTTTTCTATCACTGCAAAAATGTTCCTGGAAATTATAGAATGTGAAAAGAAGCCTACATTGATGCTGTACATAAGCAGTCTCTTGACAGCAGTTGAGGACTCAGAACTCGTAAAAATTGACTCAGCAGATCATTTTGGTATCCCCTAAATTCCCAGACATTTAGGCATGGTTGTAGATATTTCTTTAGGCGCTTCACTGAATCTGGATGAAAAATAATATTTCAAGAATTACTTCAAAGTAAGCATTTTTTAAAATGCATGTCTGACATATGTTGCCAAAAACAAAGGCAACTTTTTTAACATAATAGCGGATAATGTTGACTACCTAAATTTGAACTGAAATATATATAATTTATTAATCATTTATATGTAATATTAATCATGTACAAAATGCTATAATGGAATTTTTTAAGATTCTGCTGCACTAACTGCACAATGGAATGTTTTTGTTTGTGTGTTTTTGAGAAGGTCTGAAAGATTTAAGTTACTTTCCACCATGATAACAAAAACTAGTTAGGATTTTTAGAAAGTTAAAAGCAGTCACGCAAGAAAATAGGCACACAATAGAAGCAGGCAAAAATAAGGAAGATGTAATTGAAGAATTTATGATAAATTTTATTTTTTATTTAATTCAGAACATGAAATGAATTATACTAATATGTTTTGCCAATAACAGTGGACGCTTCCGTAGAATATAAGTGGGGAAGACTCTTTTCTTTAAAAAGATCAACATTTGAAAGAATTATTTTTAAAGAATTTAAATTATTAGTTGTGAATAGAGAGGAGGAAATACTCATAGAAATAATAGCTAGGGCACTAGTTACTGGTCACAGGTTAAGTTGCTTTTAAAGGGTTTTATTAAACAAATCCATAAAATTTTAAAGATCTATATGTTTGCAGTCTTTTACTGAACTGTTTTTAAAAGAGAAGATTCAAAACTCACTAGAAGTATGCCTGTTCATTGAAATGAAATTCTGTAGCTATTACTTCTGGACCGTGCATCCAAAAAAAGTTGTGAAAAATTCTGTCTCATTCTTAAAAAAATGAAAATAAGAATATATCAAATTTTGTAGTATATTATGCAACTTTTACATGAATATTGGATTAACTTTAAAAGATAATCATTGCATCCCTCAGTTTTCCTCCCTGATTTTGAATAAAACCAAACCTAGATAAAAGCTTGGTCCAAATGATAGAATTTTTTCTTCTCAAGACCAGTTGAAGCTAAATTTTATCAAACATTTCTATATACAACTGAACAAGGCAAGGAAAAATATTTTAAAACTCCTACACAATTTTTTTAGTTTCATGTCTTAGTGATTACAGTCTTCACAGATGCATATATTTGATTTTAGGAGGCATAATATGAGTAATTAATGATAACTCAGAAGTTGTCAACTAGTTAAGAAAATGCATAGGAAAGCAAATACATTTAAGAAAAGTCAGAATAAAATTAGTACTGTGGCAGTATTTGTTTTCCTGATGCTGCTTTTTTACATCCTATGAATTAAACTTATGCCCTTCCTCGTTCCTACTTTTTATAGGAATAATCCTTGGTCAATAGAAAATATATTTGCAATGCATACTGCACTTGCACAAGTTTTTATTCTGTTCAGATACAATCTACATACAACGTATCTGTTTTTTCCAATAGCTACTGGAATATATAATCGCTCATAAACAATGTTATGTTTTTTTTTTTTTTCTTCTTCTTTAGGGGCTGATGTTATCAATTTTGATGGCCACGTAGTGCTACCATACAGATTCAGGAACAAGAAAATGAAAACATTGAAAGATGTCATCTCTCTGAAATTTAAGACCTCTGAAAGTGAAGGTGTAATTTTCCATGGAGAAGGACAACAAGGAGACTATATCACCTTGGAACTCAAGAAAGCCAAACTTTTTCTAAATTTAAATTTAGGTAATTTTTTTTTTTTTTTTTTTTTTGTATGCTTTTGTGTCCTTTTTAACACTTGTTCTGGTTTCAGCTGAAATAAAGATGTCTTGGCTTTTGCTTAGTCATGGGAGCATGTCCATGGCCAAGCCAGGACAGGCCACTTAGTGGGAAAAAGAAGTCACCACTATACGCATGACTGCAAGGGGAGGGTGGAGCCAGGACAGGTGGCCAGAATTAGGCCAAGGGTTATTCTATAAAATATGACATGCAGAAGGTCATGACTACTACCCTCTGCTGATCTTCCACAGATGGGGAGGAAACTGCATCCCATAGTCTGAGGGGAATGAAGAAAGTCTTCAAGGCCTTGGGACAGTTGGTGAAAGGGTCTGGGGCGCAAGTTATTTTCTCTTCCCTCCCTTCGTTTTCAGGTGATGACATGGGATGGAATAGAAGGATCCAGTCCATAAATGCCTGGCTACAAGACTGATGCTATAGGCAGGGCTTTGAGTTCTTTGATCATGGCTGGTTTTATAAGACACCAGACCTGACAGTAATACATGGAAAAGGTTTATTTCACAGTAGCAAAAGGGTTCTGGAACAGGAATTAGCAGGGCTCATCCAAAGACCTGTAAACTAAGTTTGAAGGGGGATGGGGATGTAGATTGACTTGGACTGGTGGAGAAGTGCTCTAGTATTGATGAAGGCCAGGACATGGGACAGACACCCCTTGAGGGTTGCTGGGCATTGGTTGGTATGGGGTAAGAACTTGCATTGCTGGCAGGCCACAGGTCAGCAGGGAGTTGTATTTATTGCTGTGGATTGGTCAGTAGGTAGAGAGTAATTGCACTGTGGCTGTATAATGTATGCATTTATATATTTATAGTTGCATTTCTTCCCATTTTCCTCTTCTTTCTTAGTGTATAGTTTTTATCTCAACCTGCAATTCCTGTTTTTTTTTTTTTTTTTTTTTTTTTTCCCCAATTCTCTCCCTCATTCCATCTGGGATGGAAAGGGGGAGTCTGGAGAGAGTGAATGGCTGTGTGATGTTTAGCTACGTGACAAGTTGAACCGCAGTTCTCAAAAGAACTTATATCCTTCTTTTTCTTCAGATATGGCAGGCCACATAATTTAATTTTGTGAAAATATTCATCATTCCTTTTATGTTGTTCTTTTTTACTTCCTGTCCTATGTCCCCCCACTTTGTGTGAGATAACATGAAAGTAAAATCAAAATGAAGATCAACAATATATTATTATTAGAAACTTGTTGGAAAGGATTGGTAGGGGATTGGGAGAACTGTATTTGCCTCAGCTATAATTTCATCTTCAGAAACTTGCAAAATTGTTGAGATTGGAAGGACTTCTAGAGGTCATCTCGTCCATCCCCCAGCTCAAGCAGAATCAGCTAGAGCAGGTTGCCCATAAGTACATCCAGAGCTTCAAGTATCCAGAGCTTCGAATATCTTCAAGAGTGGAAATTGTCATTATCTCATTTTAAGAACACAATCAAGTGGCTGTGTGAAAGAAAGATGCTGTTTTTAATGCTAGGGAAATAAGGATCACTCTTAAAAATCTGCAGCAAAAAAAGATTACTGTATGGGAAGCTACAGGCCACATGAGGTTCAGTAACCTTCCTACAAAGAAACAGAGCTTGAAGATAGGCAGGGAGAAGGTCCTGTTTGTTTTTTTTTAAGCTATACTATGAAGCACTGGACCCACTGAAGCTGGTGAAAATTCTCAGAAGGATCAATAACCTTCAGCAAAAAAGCAGTAAAGATCATTTGTAGGAAAATACTGTATTAAGCCATGGCAGTGTGATTTGCTAGAATGTGTTGTCAACTTGCACATCTTTACTGATTTTCAGGCATGCTCCAGGAATGCATTGTCTTCTCATGTATTTAAAACATAGAAGAATACACTGAGTTATTGGGCAGTGCAGCGATTTTTTAAACTTCTTGGTGAATTTGTCATTTGCTGCTTCACTTGAGATATATACTGCCTACCTTTCTGGCTTATTTATGTCAGCCAGACTGCAGTGAAATATGACCTCTGATGAGCACAGCTACACAGGCAAAAGTTTCCAGAAAGCACAGCAGTAAGCTGCAAAACTGTATTTACGTTAACTTTAATTGCCTCCCAGAAAAATTGCAGAATCACAGGTGGCCAGGGTTGGAAGGGACCTCAAGGATCATGAATCTCCAACCCCCCTGCCATGTGCACAGCCACCAACCTCCACATTTAATGCTAGACCAGGCTGCCCAGGGCCCCATCCAATCTGGCCTTGAACACCTCCAGGGATGGGGCATCCACAACCTCTCTTGGCAGCTGTTCCAGCACCTCACCACTCTCTCTGTAAAGAACTTCCCCCTGACATCCAACCTAAATCTTCCCTCTCTCAACTTAAACCCATTTTCCCTTGTCCTGCTGTTGTCTACTCTTTCAAAGAAATGACTCCCCTCCAGTTTGTAGGCTCCCTTTAGGTACTGAAAGGCTGCAGTGAGGTCACCCTGCAGCCTTCTTTTCTCCAGACTGAAGAAGCCCAGCTCCCTCAGACTATCTTGGTAGGGAAGATGCTCCAGTCCCATGATCATCTCTGTGGTCGTCCTCTGGACAGTTCTGTCTTTCTTGTACTGGAGGCTCCAGATCTGGACACAGTACTCCAGATGGGTCCCCACAATAGCAGAGTGGAGAGGGACAATCACCTCCCTGTCCCTGCTGACCACCCCTTTTCTGATGGAGCCCTGTATACCATTTGCTTTCTGAGCTGCAAGAGTACTGCTGGCTCATGTTAAGTTTATCATCCATCAGGACGCCCAGGTCCTTCTCTGCAGGGCTGCTCTCAAGGACTGCTCCTTTTACCTCATCTAGTGAAATGTGTCCCTACCCAGGGTGACACTTAGTAGAATGAAAAGGCTCTCACTGTGAGGGTGCTCAAACGTGGAACAGGTGACAGAGATACAGAGGATCTCAATCCTCCCCAGATTAACCAGATATAAGTAAGCTTCACTGAATCTAACCTACAGAACCAACAACCAATGCTTGCAAGTTGTATTCCGTTCAGAGGCTTTCCTCAGAAAACGAGTCAAAGAAGAGAAGCTATGAAGCAGCGGTGAAGGGACAGCTGTCCCACTTACCCCATTAGTCCAGTGGACAGTTCAATGGTACAATTTTCTGCATCTATACAAGGCATAGAAAAAAATATAAGAAGTACCCAAGCAAAAGGGGTGCGTTGAGATCCTCTGGTACCATGGCAACACTGATGTCACCAAAAACAACACAACTAACTCAGTTTTCTTTAGTTCAGTAACAGTCTGTATGATTGTTTGCAATTTAGTCTTCATAGGAAACAGAATCACCGCTTTTCTCTCTACCTGAAGAGAATGTACACAGGGGTAAAGTGATGGGGGGACAGACACACTTATACATGCATCACTAAGCAAGAGCATCCGTAAATAAAAGCATGCTACATAAATGCCAGCTGTGGCTAAACAAATAGAATCATAGAATCACTCAGGTTGGAAAAGACATTCAAGATCATTGAGTCCAACGACCTAACCTTACTACCCTAACAAGCCTCTGCTAAATCATGTATCTGAGCAGCACATCCAAATGGTTTTTAAACACATCCAGGGATGCGATCTTTTAGGTAACAAAGAACTTTTTTATAGCTATAGATTTATACAGTTATTCTCTCAAGTTGTTCAATATACTTAGAACCAAAAGGGCAACTATGTACCATGAGAAATAAAGAAAACAAGGAGAGAGAAAACGAAGGAAGAAAGGAAGTAAGAACATGTTTATATTGAAAGAATTAAAAATCCACTACTTCAAGTTTCTGAAAAAGAAAAATAGAGATGTTACCATGCAAGGAATTAAGCAATAATTCTTTTTCCAGCAACCAATACAGAAATATGAAGTTCTGTTCGGAAAAATAAATGCTGAAAACAATTAATAATGTAAAAAAATATATTTATTTTCAGAACTTGCTAATTACATACATTCTTCTAAAAGTTTGAGGTTCCTTTATTAAAATAATTTTCTAATCTAGAAGTTACATAAGCACTTATGTGAAAAGGAAAGATTTATAGATTTCTCATGCAAAGGCTGCTCTGAAAGCAATGCCTTCTATTTTATTTTGTTGGCCCATGATATCAGAGGTAGACATCAGTAGTATAGCAGTAGAGATTGAACGTTCCCACCAATATCCCACTAGATTTTGTTGCCATGATGGCAGCATAGTGGCAGTCTGTGAAAATTATATCTGACACAGAAGTGCACATGAAACAAAGATATAACTGAATTCCTCCATGTGGAAAAAACAGCATCCATTGACATTCTTCAATACTTGATGAACATTCACAGAGATTTAACAGTCAGTGTTAGCATAGTGTGTTAGGTGGTGTGTTTCAGCAGTGGTGACAGTAATAGTGGATCAAATCTGCTGCTCCAGGCTTTTTTTTTTTTTTTTTTTTTAAACAATACGCGCAGCATACAAGCCCTTCTTCAATCACCACCAAAAATGCATAGCTAGTCATGGTGACTACATTGAAAAATAATCTTCTGTAGCTTAGAACTTATTCTATTTAAATGGAAACTATATTATATAAGATTATGATGATACAATTTGATAAATGGGAAGCATTACTTTCAGAGCAAAGAAAATATTTAAGGGAATGTATTTAAATCTTATTTAATTTATTGTGACTTTCTAAAAGATAAACAAAGTCCAAGTGTCCCATAAAAAAAAAAAAAATTAGTATTTCTAAATCAATTTTTCTGAAGGAGGGCCACAAAGATGATCAGAGGGATGGAACACGTCCCCTGTGAGGACAGGCTGAGGGAGTTGGGCTTGTTCAGCCTGGAGAAAAGAAGGCTGCAGGGTGACCTCACTGCAGCATTCCGGTACCTAAAGAGAGTCTACAAAGAGGAGGGGAGTCAACTCTTTGAAAGGGTAGATAATGGCAGGACGAGGGGAAATGGTTTGAAGTTGAGGGAGGGAAGATTTAAGTTGGATGTCAGGGGGAAGTTCTTTACAGAGAGAGTGGTGAGGTGTTGGAACAGCTGCCCAGAGGGGTTGTGGATGCCCCATCTCTGAATGTGTTCAAGGCCAGATTTTATGAGGCCCTGGGTAGCCTGGTCTAGCATTAAATGGGGAGGTTGGTGGCCCTGCATGTGCAGGGAGGTTGGCGATCCACAATCCTTGAGGTCCCTTCCAACCCTGGCCATTCAGTGATTCTGTTATAACATCTGTACATTCATTGATTATACAGTATTCCATCAAAAAACCTTAAAAAATCTTTTAAAAATGAACTAGCAATACATACTCTTCTAAAGGAAATGCTGAATGATTTAAAAAAGTGTTCAAGTGTAATTGAAAAATGTTTGAGTATGCAACTGAACATTTTGGTGGGATATGTATGCATGTAAAATAGATTTTTTTTAAATCTGACTTTGATTATGCATCCACTGATGCATAACAAATGTACTTGTATGGGATACACATTGCTGTTGCAGATCACAAACCTGTGGTGCCTGAGAATATCCACCAGTAACTTCACTACAGCTAGACATTTAAAAATAATGGACTGCTCAATTTGCTGTGGTTTCAAGAAGTTGATACAAAAATAAAACATTTTTTGGTATCAGACTAAATATATGTTAAAAGAATGAAAAATATATGTTAAATTTTAATATTTCATTTAAAAATTGTACCATTCTTAGGTGCCGAGTTGATGACAGGGCCTGCTGGGCTGCTGTGTGTGTCTGGGGTGCCCTGTGCTGGACACAGCCAGAACCAAAATAGACCCATACCTATTACTGTTAACCACTAGAGATAAGAAATTAGCTGAAGTCTGTTCTCACTTACTTTCATACCAGAATAACAAACACTTGCAAAGAAACAATCACAACTATTTCTTCCTGGGGAGTGGGTAAACAACCCACACTTTAAATACTTATTAAAAAAAAAAAAAAGTTATTTTTGATCCTAAATCTGCAAAACTCTACTGTTTGAGGAGTACCATGGAGCAAATGAGGAAAATCACCAATTTTTATCATCTTCAAGATAAGAAGTCCCCTCTATGTAAAAACAAATAAGAAAAAAAAAAAGAAAAAAAAAAAAAAACATGCTAGAGAGTACATTAGAAAAGAATTAAGCTTTCAAACAGAGCATGTTTTCAAAGAGATCTTCAAATGTTTTCACAGTTCATTTCCCTCAATCTCCATTGTTTTAATACAAGTACTGAGACATGCACCTGTAATATCAGAAAAAGTAAATACCAAGCTATGCTTGCAGATGTTGAACTGTGACTATGCTGGCTGAAGATCAATTACATAGAAATTGTAGAAATATCCAGAATAAAAATATCTAAAGAGAAACAGAGAAAAAGAGGGTTGGATGCTTCGGATAACTCTTAAGTGTTCTATTCACTGTCACAAACAAAGCTACTAAGTTTACAGTGACTGCTGATAATTTTCTCAAATCTGTGATTCTTTTTTTCTCCAAAATGAAAAACAATTTTAATTACAATGATTTAATACAGTTGCTACAAATATGAGAACATGATTAGACAAAACATATGCTTCAAAATGTTTCTTCCTATCTATCATTTAATATTTTTATGCAGTTCCATCACTTCTATGGTCATAGAAGTCCATCTTTTCATTAAGACAGTTTAGTGAACATTATTATTATGAGTAATAAAATATTATGAGAGGTTGGCAAAGAACCATTTACATGGATTATGAGACCACATAAGTATCTTCACAATTTAGGTGGAAAAAAAAAGTGTAAAAGAATAAATATGTATTCATATGTTTACATACATATGGACATATAGTTCATTCAGCATAGGGAGTTCCAGTGGCCATCAAGACACTTCATCAGTTTTTTGATCGTGAAGGTTTGTTTGTTTGTGAGCATAGGCTGATGAAACAAAATGTCCAGTATATCTATCTAGTGGCACTGGACAAAAGAAAATTGGTTAGGTTCCACACAAGTTAAATAGTGGCTTTCTTATCTACTTTAAATATTCCCTGTGATATTTTGATGTAATATATAGTTTTGGAGAGAATGGAGTTTCTGTGAAGTACATATGGCAACCATAGGAGAGAGTGATGGAGATATGAATAGTTGGTAGCAATAGCATGACAATGGCAAAGGAAATTACAAGTATCACAGAAATTTTTCTAATGATGAATACAGCTGATGAATGTGGAATTAATAGTGAAGAGGAACAATGGTTTCACTTAAAGTCACTACAGGCAAATAGGATTAACTTGTCAAAATCTGTTCAAGCTCTAATTTTTAGCACTTCAATATTTTCAAAACAGTTATTGTAAATATTCCTTTCAAATACTTATGGCTTAAGCCTTAACAGCATCTCCAAGTCTAATTTTTTTTTCTCTTGTAAATATTCACATGACCAAGATTTTGTTCACTGTACTATCTAAGGAGTAAATAATCTCCATAAAAAAATGTTCATTTCTTCATAAAATGATAAGGTCTGACTTGTTTATTTTTCTTCTTTTCTCTCCTTCCTTAAAAAGAAATCAGTCATACATCAGAATACTCTAACAGTAACATTTGACATAGCAAGATAGAACTAGTCCATGAGCAAAGGTATCAGTGACTCCATTCCACTCATGCCATAAGATTTCAGCACCCAGAAGTCCTCATAAGATTATCTTAAAAAGTGCTGTCAAAGACTGTTCAATAGGAATGCTACTGGTTTTTTTGTTGTTGTTTGTTTGTTTGTTTGTTTGTTTGTTTGTTTGTTTTGTATGCATTAATCTGCTGCAGTATTGTGATTGAAGGAACTATTCGTATGGCAATGATTCTGCAGGAGATTATTATGAACTTCAAAAATCAGTGATAAAATACAATATATATTGTAGTTGTCATAGCCTCCAGATGCCTTGAATTTGCTGATTGTCTAAAAAATTCATAAATGGGAACATGACGAGAGACATCTATCTATCATGTCTCTTTACTCTCTGTCTCAAAAAGAGCTTGAATATAAATATTCCATCAGCTTTGCATTAATGAATTCAGTGGATACTTTGCCTTCTGTAACATTACTTTCTTTCCTATGACTTGCTTTTTGATAAATTTTTCCTATGGCTTGCTCATTTTCAATCTTACTGTAGAGGGAGACTTTAATTTATTTATTTATTTATTTATTTATTTTTGTGACTTCCAAGAGATCTATTAGAAAGTAACGTCACAGATCTCATCTGCAGTTTCAAACATAGAAAAATCTCAAAGCAAGAAGGCAAGAAAATAATTAAATGAATAAGAGCACCTTGAAAGGAAATATTTTGTAATTTTACAAACTTCTCTAGGGAATAGATGTCATCTCTAATTCTCTTTTAAAGTTGAACCTTTTTTTTAATTCACATTGCTGTGTAAGGAAGAATGTGGTTTCCATTTCTGACACACAAAAAATAATGTGTATTTTATCAGCATACTCAAGAAAAATAAGAACAAATCAATATGGCAATTAATGACCACGTATTTCAATATGTGGTTTAATGAGAGTTCTTAATACTCTGAGACTAATAACCAGATTGCTGTATTGTGCAATGAAATATTTTTCTTAAGCACTAAGTTTATGACTTTCCAATTAAACCTTTACTATGAGAAAATGTGCAAGTTCTACATCTGAAATATGTTCTCAAATATTCTCTAAATAAAAGACTGCATTCAATATAAACCTACAAACTTGAAGAAAAATATATGATTGTAAGGTATTAAGCAACCTTTTGCTTTAGGTAATGTTTCAGAAATTTTCACAAATTGGATTAGATGCCCATGTTTTAATCAGGCTTTAAAAATTGCTACTTATCTATACAGTCAGTTTCTTCACTGACAGCAGGATTAATCTGCAAATCTCACTGGTTAATGACAATGCTTCAATATACAATACTAATTATAGGGCTAAAAGCTTTGCTCCTGCTGAATTCCATATCTATGGAACAATGTAACTTTACATAAGTTGCTCCAAATAATGCATTTGAAAACAAGTTTGGAACTCTCAAACATTATTCTGTTTTTCCAAGAAGTCATAAGACAGTGAACTTTTCTTCTCTACTGCGCTGCTGCTGTCTACTGGTTTCAGCATACTGACTCAAGGACAGCCTGATTCCTGCTTCTAAAATCTACACAGTATTTTAGGAGAGGTTTTTTTTGTTTCTTTGTTTTGTTTGTTTTGTTTGTTTTGTTTGTTTTGTTTGTTTGGGAGGAGAAAGAAAAAAAAAGTTCCTATAGACATATAAATGTAAAACATTATTATTAATGTCATTAACAAAATACTGAAATAACTTATAATACTAGCAGTTCAATGCTTCTCTTCGTTGAAAACAAAAGGTTAGGTTTCTTACTTCAGTTGTCTGTGAAGACAAATTTTATCAGTATTTTTTTAGTTGATTCATTATTTCCTTGATAGATGTGTTTTATTTTTCTCCAGAAATATGCAGTCTTTCAAGCAGACAACTTTTCATTTCGTTAGCCAACTATGCTTTTCCTCACATTTAGTTTCAGACTCCAAATTCATCTTGTAACGTGCTTACAGTGCATTAGATATCAATTTAATTAAAAAAAAAAAAAGGAAACAAAACAAAAACCTAAAACCTTTTGCTTGTAAATATTTTTGGCTAAAAACAAACAAACAAACAAAAAAAAAACCCTACAACTTAAAAATATTTTCTTTTTTTTGTTGTTGTTTAAAAAAGTGTTGGATTAAAAAAAAAAAAAAAAAAAAAAAGTTGGTTTCTGTCTCCATATACTTGTATTTGTATTCAAAGTAGATATACTTAAATGTAAAAAAATGTAATCATGATGTGAAATCAACCATGTTATAGTGTTGGCTACACTTAAAACAGCATATAAAATATTTTAGTAGAGTGATGGCAAATTTGGTTCATTAAGAGCCTTGTACACAGTGCTACCTAATACTTCAGATGATCACTACCTTTTTGAACAAGAACCAACTTGTTGTAGGATAACCTACAGTTCCTCAGATAACACATACAATGTGTTTTCTTACAAACGTATCCAACACCCAGCAAGTTTGATTTGATTTTTCAGCTAAGTTATTTCAGCTGTTAAAAAATTATCTAAGTTTAATCTAAATTTTAAAATGAGGCTTTAATTCTTTGCATGGAAATAGGAAAAATAATACCAGAATGTGATTCTCAATAGTGTTTAATGAAAGCACATAGCCAAGTCAAAGCAACAGAAATCACAAGATATTTTTGCTAGTTAGTTAACATAATTGCTAGTTACCATGACAAAGTGTTTCAATAGGCCTTAAATCACTTGATGTCAATGGAAGAGTCTTCAAGATAGGTGCTTCTTAACTTGTTCTAACATTTTTTTTTTTTTTTAAGATAAATCTCAAGTATTTATTTCCCCTAAAACACCTACAAGAATACTGTACTAAATTTGCATAGAAATTTGCATAGAAATAGGACATCAGACATTTACAGTTTGCAGGCATGTGGACTTCACATAAGCACCCACAGGATCAAATTCAAGGAATGGTATTTAGAAACTACACTTGCTTTTCTTAAAACTTGATCTGTTGTGCTCTTAACCACTTGCACCATTGCTCATCTCGTTTTTTTTTTTTTTAGAAGAGATTCTAAAGTTATACTCAAATATTAAAGGAAAAATCTCTGAAAAACATGTCATATTTAGACAAGATGAGCTTCTTCAATTGAATTTTTACTTGTTTTATTTTTATCTTTGTCATCAGGCAATGAATTATGTCTTGTTTCCCTCTCAAGACCCAGCATGAAATGTATCTGAATGCTATCTTTTCCTCAACTGGTCTATTCAAGTCTTCTGCAAAAACAATTTTGAAGATCAAAAGTAGTGATTTCAAAGCACTCTTACTAATTCTAATGCTGTATTTCCTATAGAAGAGCTAACTAGAAACTCAGAATAAAGGATACAGTAAATATTAAATTAAGCTCCAGTTATTACAATCAGTAATCCTGGAATATCTTCATGCATTTTAGCAAAAAGCACTTGAGATTCAGATTTAATCTGAAATTCAAAGACAGTTTCTATTTAGATTTTTTTTTTTTTTTTAAGGAATATAATGGAAAAACTTACAGTAGGAGCAGCCGTAGACCTCAATTCTTAACCCAATTTGGCCTTCTCCATTCCAATCTAAAGGAACTATACGTACATAGCGAGCAATGACTGGGTGTTGCAAATCATGTCGGACCACACTATCAGAGTTTGTGTTTCCAGGAAATGCCTAAGGGAAAGAATAAGAAAATTATTTTATTATTTCTATCTCATACACTGTAAAGATTCTGTTATGAAGGAAAATTTTAGGTAGTGAAGACCTCCGAGTGACTAGTTAGCACTTAAGTTTGGTTAAAATGTTTTCTTTGATACTGAGCAAATGAACAGTGGTTTTAAAAAGTTTTGTAGTGCTCACAACACAAACACTGTAGCACTGGAACCTCGTGCTTTCTCCACAATAGATACAGTAAATTCAGATAAGAGCTGCTGCTAGATAAGAAAGTATTTTGCATCACTGATCCATTGCTCAGTTACTAAAACATTTATAAAGATGTCCAAAAGGGTTGTTCTGTGACAAGATACCCATCCTCTAACAGATTACAAACAGCAGTCACTGTCTTGTAAACAGAAACACTGATATATCCTATTTCCTACAGCAGACCCTCCAATTTCTCAAATTTCCAGGAATACAAAGATCTTTCTTTATTTTTTATGTACTACCTTCTGGAAAATGAGCACACAGTTTCTCTCCTAACCATAGTTACCTCCCACAGCAAAATCAGCTCTTTTTTGACTTTGGAAGTCAAAAAAGTACAAAACACAGTACTCTGTCATGGTTTTATAATTTTGTTATCGGTATTCCACAAACATCATGTAAAGCACGGGTAATTAAAGAGTTAATACTCCAGTTCCGTGGACTGACAACTTTCTGGATGCCTGGTTCTCAGAAGAAAGGAAGAACTACACATCCCAGGGGAATTCATGTTCAGAGAGGAAGATAAGCCATGGGAGGGAGTCATGGGATCTTGCTCTCTGGCTCTCTTGCTCACTGCCTAGCAGTGTGTGGGTCTGCTCCCCAACCGTGTGCCTTCAGTTCAAAGTAGGCCTTTTAGTTTCGGACACTCTCTCTCTCTTATTTGATTTATTAGCCTCAATTTCAATTATATTATATTATATTGTGTTATCTTGCATTCCGATATCATGTTTAGTAAAATTAAGTTTTCCTCCTTAGATTGTTGCTGCTGTTCTGGTTTCTGGGCCCAGCTCCCATCTCCCTTCCCTTCCCCCTTTTCCGTCCTGTTTTTGGGCCAGGGGGCCTATGGGCTTGCTGCCCCCTGTCGAGGGCACACGTTGATCTAGATAACTCCGTGACAGACTCTCAAGTAAAATTTAAAAATGACTGAAGTAAATTCAGTGCTTCTTTTGTAATTTTGTACCTCTTGGTAAAAGATTTCATAGTACTCTGCTTAAAAGTAAATGATATCTATCTGTTAACATAACAGATTTTATTGTCTTTTCATCTCATGCACAAACCATTTGTTTTCTAATGGTAAATGTTAAAGACTGCCATTTAGTTATTTTCAGCATTTTCAGAGAAACATCATAAGTCTTCATGAGTAATTTTCAATAAAACGAGTATCTTGGAGCAGTAAACAAAGAAAGGTGATCTTTGCCACACAAATAAACCCATATAGAATCCTATAATACATTCAAGTACTGGAAATAAAAAGAAATGAAGAAACAACTAGGCTGTAAATATATCTACTGCAAAATATAGTCATCAAAATTTTGTAAAGCCAAAAATTTAGGTTGACACTTTGCATATAGATACAGCACTAGATATTTCAGATGAGTATCCATCTTGTATACTGCACAGTAGATCTAGGTGTAGGTAAAGATTCACAGAACCCTTTCCTTGATGAGCTAAAAAAAAATAATACATGTAATATTTTTTATAAGGTTGGTTGTTTGTACTGCTGCAATTATTGTGCTAAATAATGATGAAGACACTCGTGGCTTCATAGTAAAACTTGTTAGGTACAAAAATTAATGCCTGTGAAGCACTTCCATATTTGAGTGCTAAGCATTTATGAGAAATACAATAGTTCTGTATTCTGAGCTGAATAGCAGACAGACAACAACAAAAAGCACAGGCTGAACAAGAACTAAACAATCTATTGAATAACTGCCTATTTTCTGAGTCCTGTTCAAGGAATCACAGGACATTATGTCATGAATAAAAAAGCTGATCCTTAAACTTGAATTTTATGAATACTATGTCAGAAAGACTTAGAACCAGGAGGTATTTGATAGTTTGAAGGTTCACATTGATCTGTGATCAAATAATATTTGCTGAATGCATAAACGTCGTCAAGAGAGAATAGAGTACTTTGTCATCAGCTTCCTAGATAATTAAAAAGCATTCCATTTTGTCTCCAGCAGAAAAATATATTTTAAATTCAGCCTTCATTTAGATAGATTTTATAAAGTAATATATGTTCTGTGGATAATATCAGACCAAATTCTATTGTTATAAGGCTGAATAATCAATTTCCAGGAGCTTGTGAACTATGTATTATTACTGTAAAATCTCCTTTTCTGACTGAGAAAGTCAGATTCTCATTAAAAAATGAATTAACAAAATTTGCAAAGCTACATTTGTCAAGGTTAATAAAAAGTTTAACAAGATTTAAAAGTAAATAATATATATATTTTTGTTTTTATTCTACACAGAGAGTGATTTCTAAATAAAACAAACAAACAACAACAACAACAACAACAAATCACAGAAACACACAGTAAGAACCTCTCTTCTTTCCTTCCTCCCTCTACCTCCTTCATGCAAAACTACTTTTCAGGAAAAGCTGGAAATATTTGTGTAAACTAAACAAGACAGCTAGCTTACTGATCTCATTAACTCTTTATTATAATTATTGCCAGAAAGGTTCTTTCTGTGGGTAATGTAGTTTTTCTTTAAGCCAAACTGAGAATAAGACCACGACAGCTCACCTGTTTGTAAAACAGGTACCACTGCCTCATCAGTTCAGTAAACTGCCTTTTTTACAGGCCGCTTCCATTTTTATAGTAAGTTCTTTAAGCTGCTTTATGTTTTCATCTCATATTAGAAGAATAACTTTGGGGATGTTGTGAGTCACAATAACTTCTCTCAAATACAGTACTCCATACGACAGTAATGTATGTAGTAAGAATGAAGGAAGGTAAGAAAATATGCCTGCAATTCCTTTCTAAATACTTGTTTTGAACACATGTTCAGTGGAGTTTTCAAAAGTACTCAGTACGAGGTTTGTAACTCGCTTTCCAAAGAGTACAATTATGATTAGTGTCATGTATTTTTCAGAAGTTACTAGAGCAGATTTATAGAACAGATAATATGTATTTTAATGGGCCAACTAATTACACCACAAAAATAGGTAAGCTTGCAGGACAGGATCTTTCTTCAGGAAAAGCATCAGCAATTAAAGCTGAATTTAGGTCTTTGAAAGGTCTTTGAAAGTGATTTTGTTTTTACCAATATTCTTCAGCTACATTACTACACATATAAATACTTTAAATATATCCAGTAGAATTTTATTTGCGTTAAGAAAAAAAAATAGAAAGAAAAAAATGAAGTGAGAATTGAAGTTGTTTTAAATTTGGAGACAAAGTTAGGGAAACTTAATATTCAAATTCAGTTTTAAAATCTATATTTATAATATAATGAAATCAACAAAAAACAAATGCAAAACTGAATTATAAATTCAAAACTGAATTTCATTAACATTCAGCTAAAGAATATTAATTAAGTAAAGCTGACAAAAATAGCTTTGGTTTTCTGTAGAATAGATTTGCAATACCATTCTATGAATAAAACAAATAAATCATAAAACCTTATTTTGAGGCTTTGATCATCTTTTACAACAACAAAAAAAATAAATAAAAGGAAATTGTCATAATTTCAAAATTATCTTTGAAATAAGAAATTTCAAAACTGAAAAGTAATGTTATTAAGTGAAGAAAAATCCTCTTCAACCAAAATTAATTTGTCCAGGTGGATTAGTCTCTGTACAGATTAACAGTTTATTCATGCACAATCGTAAAAATTGTTTTGATGTATGCTTTATCTACGGTGATGTACACCTGGTGCAATGCAGGGAATAGCAGCATGACATTTATTATCCAGTTAAACAAAGAAGGACTGCTTTTTTCATTACTTATCCATTTATGTTTCTTGAATGCTACATTTTGCCAGTGACACTGTAGCAAGGGTAGACACAAGATGGCGATAATTTATGAGTCTAATCTAGGATTCTACCTTTATTTTGATACAGTAATAGTGAAAACACTACAAAGATTCTGTTCCGTGGCTTTACAGCTCTATAAATGACTCTTGTTATTTCAAACAGAGCTTGCATGTAAAAACACATGTGCATAAAAGTGCATTATTATGAAATATGGAAATGACCATAGACAGAAAATGTCTGTGGAAAACACAATTACATCTTCTTTGAGAATTCCAAGGTGAGTTAAACACAGAACTGACTAGGCCAGATAGAAAGAAGAAAAGTAATTTAATAAGTTAAGAAAAGCTTCTGAGACACTTCTGCTCTCATTGTATCAGCTCAAAAGCATTTAAATCCAAAATGCAAAGAATGATCACTGCATTTACATCAATTTTCTATTTCAATTTCCATCAACAAATAATTATTCTATTTTCTTTTTAAAAATGGTTTATTAGTAACAAGTCTCCTGCACAGTCTTGTGTGGAAAATATGATTGGATATCTTTGTATCTTTCTGCATGTTAGTCTTCTCAACTCTTTGGAGCTTACTGGGCGAATTTCAATTGCATTTGATGAAAAAGGAGATATAAATATTCCTTGTTTTCGTGAAGTTTCAAAAAAGAAAAATTCATTATTAGGAAAAAATATGCACCTTACTACATTCTAACAGGTTTCTGATATGACTAAATACAGCTCTTTTCTATGCTAAAATATTTCCAAGCATTTTGAAATAGAAACTTGGGTCACATTGTTCTCTATTGATTCCCTGGGGGCTTTCTTTAGGTCCCACATCTGTTTTTGTCTACTTAAAACATACCGTAACCACGTGTACATAATTAGATCTATTTCACCTATTTCATCCACTACATTCAAAAAAATAACGATGAAAGCTGTACTTGTAGCCTTTCACCCTAAAACATTTTAAATTGAAACCATGATTCACCACTGTAACACTTTTTACTTTTAGAACATAATATGCTAACACTTTATAATGTGTGTTACCTATGCTACACTTCAAAGGACCTTGATCTCATTTGCAGGAGATCAAGTTTTTATTACTTCAATAGTAGTCTCAATAACTTTAAGAGATAAATCTGACTTCTGTTCAAAAATGGCTCTTATATATCTCAGTTCTTCACACTGATGCACGGAAAAAAAAAAAAAATCAGTTCGAAGACAGAATTTGAAGAACTGTACAAAATGATATCCTGATATCAGGATTACATGTTCAAACAGTGTTTCAACCTTGTGTATTGATGTTTGTGGTTTTCTTAAGACGCAAAACAAAGAAAAGCAACAACACAAACACGACCACTCTTTCTAGTAAAAACTTAAATTTAACTGAATGCAAGTTGAAAAAAAGCACTTTTTTTTTTCCTCCTCTAGGAGTATCACAGTCAATTATCTTTGTTAATATAGTTGCAGTAATGAAGCATTAAGTTAACATCCAATCTCCCTCCTTGTACATTTCAAGTCCAAGAATGAATTGCCTTTGTTATCCTTCTGCAAAATTGTTGTTCATACCATTTTATGCACAGAAAAGTTATCAATTTATTTGTACATTTGCTAGGGAAATTAACTACTTCCAGTCAGTTAATCCTTGGCTAAATTTACAAAACAACTATTTGAAGTAGGACATCTGAGAATGCACGTGTGTATAAGCTGTTAATTTGTTCCACCACAAACCTCTCTCTACCCCTAAACTTCATACTCATTAAGTGGACATAGGGATGGATATTTTAGTTTTACTCTAGAGGGTATCACAGTTTCCTAAAGATGGCAGCTCAGAAAAGGTAGCAAAGAACTCATGTTTCTCCAGATTCTGAAATTGAACATAATATTCCATAAATGTTCAAAATATCTCACAAGCAAGTATCCCACTCCTTTCTGGTGTACATACGAAATGTGAAAGATAAGAAACTTTCAATTATTCGCAAAGATAGCAGATACTTTTACAGAACTGAATAATGAATAGATTTCAACCTTTGTGCTGAATCATGCAGATTTTGTCAAGATGACACCAAATTAGGAAAAATGTCAGATTTTTAAAACATAAAATATACACCACGTATATTAAAATAACATTAGATTGTGAAGTCAACACTGAAAGGTTAGAAATAATGTTTCCTGCAGAGTCTTTATGAATTCCTAAATAACATTATGGCACTGATTTACTTCCATAAACACACACTGTTTATTCCCTAGAAAGTCATACTATAGCGAAATGATAATTATTTGTCTTAGTATCCTAAACAACTGAGGCTGCAGTACCTTGAGATGCTTTTTGTTTGTTTGTTTGCTTTCCATTTTGAAACACATTCAATAATAAAAATGAATGAGATTGATTTGAAAGCATTTGTTGATGAGAAACTATCCTTGTCTTTTGTAATTTTTTTTAGGATTAAAGAACCAGTATTCACACTAGCACTGAGTTTGTGAAAATACAACCTTTCAGCCTTTGCAGACCTTGAATAAAGTTACTTCTTTGCTGCCATGATAAAACAATAGCATAATTAGTAACATTTTTATTAACATATTTGGGAGTAGTCATTAATGTGCTCTTTAACTAAGCAAATTTTAACTCAGACAATTCAGGTCAGAGGGCAGACCCAGAGATAACTTCGAGCTTCAAAATGAGTAAGACTGATAACATTAAAATAGTTCCTTTATTTGCATGACAATCTGAAACATGCATATTACCCAACCCTGCATGCTGCCAAATGGTAACATATAGGATATGCCATACAGTACAACTACTGAATTCTCTTTGCAACTGCTTCACATCTCCCATTTGATGCTCAACAAATAAGCTGCAAATACATATTTATTGGCATTTAATTTCCTATACCCTATATCTTTGGTACTGAAAATGATTAGACAGTTTTGACTCAATCTTTCAGTGCCCCAGTTAAACATATGAAACAGGGACTAAGAATCTATTATAGGATTTTATAGGGTTGCAAAAATAAAATTAATTAAAAAAAATACTTTTTAAGCACTTACTCATGTATTCACATCGGTAAATTAGAAATCTATGCTTTTATAGTCAGTGAAGCAAAGTGGGTGACACTAACTAAACTAAAACACTTCTTATGCAGCAAAACATCATTTTTTTTTCCAGATTGCAATGTAACTGTGAATTAAAAAAGGGAGAATAAAATCACCTTAGTTCTGAGAGTTACCAAATGACTCATCCACATTAAATTAAATAAGAATAAAGAAAGTCTGAAATGGTTACAAGAGAATAAAAACTGTTTGTCTCCCAAGGAGTTGTGCGATTTTATTCGTTAATACACCAAAAATGCTAGATCTCAAATGAAAGAGATGGGAAGAAAACTAGCAATTGCTGAAATCATCACATCAGAAGCTCTCCTCTCACTGCTGCTGGGCTACAGAGCTCAACAGTATCAGGAACTCTAGCCCTGTGAAGGGTAAGCACAGTAAGAGCCATGGTTTCCTTTCCTCTCTGGAACTGATATACTTAGCTATTTTCACTCACTTGCATACTTTTTAAATAACCATTAAAAATTTTTCAGAACAGCATGTATTCTTTGTACACCAGTCTGGTCTCAAAGTCTAGTGTCTTCCAGCTGACTCCACTACTCTATTGGTTTACTCTCATGAAACCCAAGAATTTGATTATGTTACTAGCAAGCACACTAGTGAGAGTTAAATGGAAACTGAGCACTGCCATTCCACATCTCTTCAATTTAGTTTATCTAATTCTCTGATTCTGAGATTATGCAATGGTCAGTAGGGACATAGGAAGTAAAAAAGTGCACACATTTGATATTTTATTTAGGTATATATTAATGTAAAGAATTTTATTTGTCCTTGATAGAAAATCTTCAATTTATAACTATAAATCAAAATTGCAATCCTTGCTCTTTTCATATTCTTTCCTTTCTGATGGGAAAATACTGACGGTAAGCTTTTTAGGATCAACTATCCTCAGTTACAACTGGTTTTCATTTGTATGTGAAATTTCCAAGGACTACTTTTCAGATTATTGCAATTCTGTCTAGACTGTCTGAGTGCAAGGAATAATCCTTAAATGAAAAATGTGCCATACGTGAAACAGTTTGTTTCAGAAATATAGCTGTAAGTCAAACTGAAGAAAAAAAGTAATGGAGAATAAATTATGGCTATTGTGTATTAAATGCTTGAAGTTGGAAGTTAATATTGCATACTAATAAAACAATAGATCATAAATAAAATATAAATACAAATATATAAATAAAATAAAATAAAATAATAAGGTATTTTCCTTATAAGAGTTTTTTTAAGAGTACAATTAACATTGAGATTACAGTAAGTTGCAAAGTAGTTATTCATAATCATAGGAAATCTAATAAGTACTGGTATCTGACTTAGGGCAATCCTGTATAAATATACAGGCTGGAGGATGAGAAGTTGAAGAGCAGCCCCACAGAAAGCAGTCTGTGCATTCTGGTTGATGGTGAGCTGAATCTGAGTCAGCAGTGTGCTATGGCAGCCAAAAGGGCCAACTGTACTCTAGGGAGCATCAGATGAAGGTAAGGATTGTGCCACTCACCTCTGTGCTGGTGCAGCCACAAACTGAGCTCTGTGTGTTCTGGATGAGAAAATGTAAGAATTACATAAAACCATTAGGGATCATCCTAAGTAGGGCTGTGAGGATGATGAACTGTCCAGAGGGCAAGGCACATGAGGAGTTTCACATATGTGTCCAACAAGTGAGTTTAACACTGTTGTTGACACCCCCCACACACTCCTCCCCCATGGTGCCTCTGTACAACGGGTATGAGGTCCTGGGTGAGGAAGGCCTGTCTGAGGGTGGGAACAGCCTGCTTAGTCTAGACGTGCTAACTAAACCAATCGAGGAAAAGCCTTCCACCAACACAAAGACTACTTAATTGAAGAAGAAGATATGAATATCAGTTGTGATTCCTTCCCACAGAGAACTGAAGGTCCGATATGCCGAGCAGACCCTCCTTTTAGAGAAATCTGCTTTTCTTCCTACATGGTACTGGGTCTGTGGGCACCGTATGGGGCTCAACTTTCTCGAAGAGGAAGAAGAGTGCTCTGGGAAAAGCTAACTGTGCTCACTGGGACGGCTTTAAACTAGGTGTGAAGGGGGACAAGGAGGATAGTGAGCCTTCCCCTGGTGGAAGGCATAAAAATATTAGCGGGACAGGGTGCTGGCAGGGGCCATAATGGACCTCCTGCCTTGAGAGGTATTGGCAACACTGCAGAACATACAAAATTCTATGATAATAAGGCAGTAACTGCTGGAGCAACAGGAGAAGGCAATGGGGAAATTCAGGAGAAATACCTAAAAGGAATGAAGGAGTTATTCTTTAAAGAAGTGACAAGAGCAGCTGCTAAGGTAATTAATGACTTTTTTGCCACAGCCTTTTCTGATGAGCGCTCAGCACACAGCCCTCAAAATACTGGTTCACAGTAAGGGGATTAGAGAAGAAACATCCTTCCCACTGTAAACAAAGATCAGGTTCAGGATCACCTGAGGAATCTGAACATCCACAAGACTATGAGTCCTGATGAGATGCATCCCAGAGTCCTGACGGAATTGGCTGATGTAGTTGCCAACCATCAAACATATTAGAAAAGCCATGTCAGTCAACTGAATGCCCTGGATACTGGGAAAAAGACAACATCACACCAATTTTTAAGAAAGTAAAAAGGACAACATCAGAAACTAGCAACCTGTCAGTATCTCTCGTGTGCCAGAGAAGGTTGTGGAACAGATCCTTCCAGAAGATATGCTAGGGCACATGGAAGACAGAGAGGTGATGCGGGAGAACCAGCATGGCTTCACCAAGGGCAAATCCCGCTTGACCAACCTACTGGCCTTCTATGATAGTGTCCCTGTGTCAATGGATAAGGGAAGAGTCATTAATGTCTGTGTGGACTTCAGTAAGACTTTTGACATGGTACCCCACAACTTCCTTCCCTCCAAATTGGAAAGATATGGATTTGATGGGTGGACTGTTTGACGGACGAAGAACTGGCTGCAGGATCGAGTCCAAAGAGTGATGGCCAATGCCTCAATGTCTGGATGGATATAAGTGATGAATGGTGTCCCTCAGAGGCTGGTGCTAGTTTTCTACTAGAGAAAGCCAGTCTGGTTTCTTTTGAGGAGACAATATTCAACAAAGAGCTGAAAATACTTCTGCAGCTTTTTCCGTTTATGTTCACTTGGGTAATTTATTTGCACAGAAGAATAGCAAGAAGTATGAATCACTCTCTTTAAGGGACAAACCAGTAATTTTAAACTCCTGTATGGTAACTACACTGAAGAATTATTTCAGCAGCAATATCACCAATATTGCATACTAATTTACAGTTCCTTACTTATGAATACATGAACTGAAATTATTCTCACAGCTAATCCAGTTCTTATGAAAAAAAGCCAAATCAGTGTAAATTTCTTTTCAGAAAGTCAAAGGTGACCCCTCCAAAAAGAAGCTGATGAAAAATGATGAGAAATCTGCTTCAGGTAGAAGCATGGGGAATAAACAAACTGCACCAAGTGATAAAGCCTGAAAAACTTCATCAAGCAAAATAGAAGCAATCCAGGAAATTTGGAAAAACAACAACAACAACAACAAACAAAAATAAAACAAAACAAACTTAAGAACTCGAGAAAACAGAGGGTAAAGATGAGAAGAGTGATAATGGTCCTAATCAAGAAATAACTAAAAAAGAAAACCTGAAGAAAAGAAAAGCATAAGTGGTAAAAGATTGAGTTGTAGTTTTAGATTAAACAAAAGGAAATCAAGGCCACACTAGGACAGTTATAAGGGAAAGGTTTAATAAACCACAGATGTAGAGGAACAAAGAGTGTATTATTCAAGATAAAGTGTAGTTTAGAGAATACATGAGTAGAGAGGATATCTTGTCTTTTGCAAAGATGAAGGAAAAGAGATTGCAAGAACACATGGTTCTGCTGGAGAGAATACTCTTGAACTCTGAAAGAATACAGAAATTGCTGAAAGGGAGTGTCATGAGAGAGAATGTGTACAAATAATGTATGAGCAAGAAGAATGCTTGCAAAGAGAAAGGGAACAATTAGAAATAGAAAGGTAAAATCTAGAGGGAAAGGATGGAATGAGAGCATTTTGAAAGAGAGCAAGTTCTTATTGAACAGGAACATCAAAAAGAAGCAGAGTGAATTGCTTATGAAAGGAAGGCACTTCATGGACAACAACTTCATTATGAACAGGGAAAGAGGAATGCTTTGAAACATCCACACAATACATATCAAAGAAGAGATTATTTTTACTGGAATGAACGTAGCTCATTCTGATTCTAGTTCCAGAACATCTAACAGTCTTTAGAAATCTCTCACTTCGCTTCAATGATATAACAGTAAATGATTAAATCATTTTCTTTGTAAGGAAAAGATGTATTTAAATCACTCTATCAAAATCTTGTCATTCTTCTCTATTGCTCTTTTCTTTTTCTGGTTATTAAATGATATTTACATCTTAATCTATTTGCTAAGATACAGAAGTCCTCCTATTTCAGATGCTAAGATCTATTCAGGGGCATTTGACCTAAAAGACTTTCTGAATTTTGGAGTACTTTGTTTCATATAAACATGAATAGAACTATAGGGAAATCACAGAGGAATAGTATCTCTTCCAAAGGAACAAAAACCTCCTGAAATAATAAAGCTTCAAAAGAAACAGAAGCATGAAATCAGATTATTTACTTTAAAACAAACAAACAAATAAACCTACCTTCCATTATCTTATGTTCATTATATTGTTTTCTTTCTTTTTCTTAAGCTACTTAAGACCAGGTGTTTAGAACTGTCTTCATTTTCCTAGGAAGGAGAACAGCTTTCACATTCAAGTAGAAGGACATATAAGCATGTTTGAAGACAGTCACAGATTGTAATTCTGCCTCTGAGGATCAATCAGTAGTACTTTTTTGATGCGTATGAAAGGAATATTTGAAATAAATATATTCAAGGCACTCTTTCTGATATGAATTTTCCATCTGCTTGTGGGTTTTAATATAACTTTTTGCATTCAGAGCTCTTTTAATCTCTGAGTTCTAGAAAGGATCCACATGCATTGCATTGATGTTTCCCATTGCTATACTACGTTTAGATCCTTTTGCTCATATCCTGAACCATACAGTAGAAGATTCCTAACCCATGATCTTCTATTGAGAAGTTCTTAAGGAAGTTATTTTTGGAGCATGGACTTTTCCTAGTACAACTAGGAGTAATGAAAGGCAAATTGACTAGAGGTTTCCTACGTCAAAACCATCGTTGGTAACTTCATCAACCTTATGAACTCTTGACTTCAGTGACTCTAAAATAGTTTGGAATAGTTATATTTGTTCTCTTCCCTTGTGACATGTTCAGAGAGTACTGCAGCTACAGCTAGAAAGTTAGGCATTTATTAATATTAAATAGCAACAGTAGTAATTTTCCTTCTGTTTTGCTAAGCTTTACCTGCTAATTCCTGACTTGTTTAATAATATATTTTTTTTTTCCTTCTCTAAATATCACTACTCAGCACCATAAAAAATAAGTAAATAAAATAAAATAAAATAAAATAAAATAAAATAAAATAAAAAAGAAAAGCAATAGTCAGAAATTGATTTTATATAGATTTTTAGAAACCTTTCCAGAAACATTTCCAAATCTTTCCCAGTCATCAGGGCATTCAGTTGACTGTCATGGCTTTTCTAATATGTTTGATGGTTGGCAACTACATCAGCCAATTCCGTCAGGACTCTGGGATGCATCTCATCAGGACTCATAGTCTTGTGGATGTTCAGATTCCTCAGGTGATCCTGAACCTGATCTTTGTTTACAGTGGGAAGGATGTTTCTTCTCTAATCCCCTCACTGTGAACCAGTATTTTGAGGGCTGTGTGCTGTGCTGTGCACTCATCAGAACAGGCTGAGGTAAAAATTTTTTGAGTACCTCAGCCTTCTCCTTATCTGCTGTTACCATCTTGCCTGTGTCACTCTTTCGGGGGGGTACACCCTCTTGGACTCACCTTTTCTGGTTGAGATACCCATAGAAGATTCATTTCAAATACATATTTTTATTTTTATTTTTATTTTTATTTTTATTTTTTTGTGTGATTTATTTATTAAATTTATTGCTCCATGGCATTTATTCAGATTTAGTAAGGCCATCCAATGATTTCATGTAAAGCCAAACATTCTGAGAATTGTGCTTTCTTTTCAAATGAAGAAAAACCACTTACATGTACATGTAAAATTTGAGAGAACTAATCAGCAATACCACTTGTAGGTGAGGAAACAGTCTGATTAAAGCAGGGGAGCACACTGAAGAGATGTGAGACTAGGCACTTTAAAAATTTAGAATACAAATTTTTGCCAAATATTTAGTTAATAAAAAACCTCAGCACTGGGCGTGGAGTCTGGACATCCTCACTTCTAAACTTGTCTTAGCCACAGAACCTCTCTCTTTTGCCACTTCAAGCTTTACATTTTCTTGCTTTGCATTTCAAATGTTAAAATAATCAATATTTAAAATATAGTTTATATGATGGATCTGATCCCTAAAAATTGATTTCAAATAATCAATAAGAGCCAAATAGAACTTTGTCTCAGGTTTTGGAAATACATACAATGATAACATGGCTATCTAGATGCACAGAAACAGAACTGAGGAAAAAAAAGATATTACAAAACAACATTCTCTTTTTTAAAATGTTTTAACTAAAACTAAAATGTTTTAAGTAAACTATTCACTTAATTTGCAGAATTTTTAGACTAGCTTATTTAAAGCACTGCAGGTTATGTGGGGAATATATTCTGTCATAACACTGTAGCTCATAGTTTCCTAAATTTCCAAATTTAGTGAAAACCTGATGGCATAGAGATTACTTACAGATTGTGATCATGGTCAAAACGGATTTAGCTTGGGGAAAAGTAATTTGTTTCCAAACAAATAACATGAGATGGAGAGAAACAAACACAGAGAGCACAGAGCCTATGTTACTGCCTGCTTTTCAGGCCTACGCCACCCCTCCATTTCTGACCCTTCTAACTGTCTCAGAGCTGATCGTCTCTGCTGACCTTTCCTCCTCACACCTTTCCCTGCTTCAGCACAGGCTCTCCAGAACAGCACAATGAACTCTGCTGGATGCACCTCCTCCCCGAGCTACTTGCAGGATTGTTTCTCACTCTTTTCCTCTTAATGCCAGGCAGCATTTTGGATTTCCAAGCTTTCTTCATCCCAAGGCACTTGCCCATGGTTGAGGGGCCTGACTGCACCCTGTGGTGGGGTCAGTGGAGCCAGCTGAACCAGCTGTGTCTGGCACAAAGCAGCTACACCTCACTTCTCACAGCACTGTGGCAATCTGTGCTTGCTGCTTCCTCAGCACCTGAATTTGGTACACTCACTCAAAAGTATACTTGCTTTTCTAGGGCGTACATTATTCCCTCACCTAAAATCTAAGAAATGACTGTACTATGTTGTTATGTTGTTGCTAGCTTCTCCCCCACTCCAGCTCTCTCTCTCTCTTTTTTTTTTTAAAAAAAACTAATAGATGGAAAACAATTCCTAAAAGATTCAAGTTTATTTATTTGCAACAGAATTTTCCTAAACTTAATTTTACACTGTATTACAAATCTTAGAATATTTAACATTTAGTCAATTGGTAACTAGTTATTTACAAGTCATTTGTTAATTTATGCAGCATGAGGTATCTGATTTATCTGATTCTGGTATGTCTTTCTTCTTATTATTAATTTCGGCAGTCAGGATTTTTTAAAAAAGGAAGTGGTGATATTTTGAGTCTAGCTTTGCTTTGTATCAGGCTGCTAGTTGTATCAATGAGTTGAGATGATAGCCTTTATGGACTGAATAAAGGAAAATTTAGATACCAACAGAGTGCATCTCTGCTATTAATGGTTTCATGTTTTCTTGCTGGTGTAGAAGCAGGCAACGGAAATTTTAATATACAAAGTTAAAGGCCCAATGTTTGTTTTACATCACCTACTTGCTAGTTAAAAGGATCTATAACAGCACAGAGGAGTGTGGTTTTCTTGCTATTCAAAGACCCAAATTCCCCAGGAAAGGATTGGTAAAAAATGGTGAATCTTGTGTATATTTTTCCATATATATAAAATGAATATCTCCCTTTTCCAGTAAGAACAGCTATTCTTATTATAACTAGCTTAATATTATAACTAGCTTAGTAATATGATCTTCACTATTAATACATTGCTATTCTTCAGTGAAGTTTATCCATTCTGTTAGAATTAGTGTAAGAAAAACTAAAATAGAGCTTGAGAGTACTTTGAAACCATGTTTACAAATGTTCAGAATACCTGCAGGAAACATCTTTACAGCGGTTTGATAAAACTTTGTAAATACATGTAATGCAATGGTACAAGCACCGGAGCCAGGAATGGTGGTTGGAAGTTTTAATTTTGTTGCTCGCATACTGTTTGAATTTAGACCTAACAACTCAATGTCTATGAAACTCATTCTGTCTGTAAAAAGGAGATAATATCCATTATACCCTCAGAAGTCTGTTCTCAGTACAAATTTTTGTACTGATCGTTTAAAAATAAAAACAATAGATGCACTGTTTTTACATCTCTCTTAAAATATAAAATATAAGTAATTACTATTTATTTATTTATTAAAAGAGAGACTCACTGTCCAAATGAGAGCATTATGATAATCTAGTAAGAAGTTTAGTAGACACAGAACAGACTCCTATGAAACAGTTCAGTTAATGAGTTCTCAGTCAGGGTCATAGTGAAACATTTAGAAGGTTATTCACTCTTAATTTCAAAACTTATAGTAATGGAAGACAGAATTGACAAACACCCTACAGAAGATCATCCAATAGTTAATAATGTTTACTCTTTAAAATAGGCTTTATTTTCACCTAGGCTATATCTGTTTTGATCCTCTAGGAATTGGATCTCATTGTGCCTTTTGCTTTGTATTAAGGAATAGTTCAATGTTATGCATGTCATCTCCTTTGCAAGTTCCTGGCAAATTATGATGAAACGGATACACTTGCAGAACATCAAAGTAATCACGTAATTAAGCCAAACTGGTGGTTTGTCTGGAACAGCTTGCAAAATGACAATGTGATCTAATTTGCAATATCTGTATAGGTTTGGTTTTAAACGTGCTGGCATATTTTTTAATTAGATCTTCTTCCTCTGTCACTGGTGTAAAAAATCAGACTTAAATAACAGTGTGGGTTTCTATTCTGTTTTTGTTTCCAATTATCAGTCTCATTACTTATTATTATCTAGCTGGGATTGTATATTGTACAATAACAGAAAACTTCCTCACAGTCTTTGTACTTCATATAAAATCAGCTGTAACTTAATTCACAATGACATAAACAATGTGATAACACCATAGCTTATGCTTCCATTTAAAATTTATCATTTCTATTTTTGTAAAATAACATCAGTTCGTATAATCTGTGTACAATTCAGTCTGATTGCTTAGAATAACTTGTTACAAATGTTGAATAGCTGTCATGCTAATATATCATAAGACATGATGAATATGTAGTTTTTAGGAAGAGTGCCACAAGAGCTCAATCCATCTTTGAAGAGACACATTTTTTATAAGGAACCTATTTCATACTCATACATAAAGCACAGTTGTTTAGCTTTGTTTATCTTTGCAGAAGCTTGCTTATGAATATAAATAACACATTTTATAGAAGAGAGAAAGAAAGGTAGAAAGAAAGTAGCAGTAGCACATCCTTCTTTTCATAAATTCTCTTAGAAAGTTAACTGAGTTTCACTGAAGGGAATGAATCAATGGTCCTTTATAAAGAAAAAATCAATTAGAAAGTCATTACATAAACGCTAGCATTCAAAAAATAAAATTATATATTAAAGCCAATTAGACTGTATGTCAGAACTATGGTGAATTGCACTTGCATTGATGTATGCAAAATCATTAACGACCTCCATGTCCAAGAAATGTAGAGAGTGAAAAAGAACATGTTTATAGACAACTGAATTTTCTTTTGCAAGCTATCTCAAGCAGCAGATGACTTCTCTGGGCTTTTTAAGAGGTTTACTTTGTCTATCTCAAGTGTTACTGTTGTTACTGAAATTAGAACACTTGAGGCAACACATAAGACAACAGCCACTCCTGTGGCAACCAGGAGGGCTATAGGAAGAACAGGAATCCCAGTAGAGTCTTTCTCCCAATAGCTTGCTGTAGTCCTGGTGTGATTTGTGTTTAATGCCACACTGGAGAGGCAGATGGTGTTAAACATTGAGAAGGAGCACTACTGAGCATCTCACAGAAGAGCTGAAGTCCCCTCCTGTGGATGCAATGGGACAGTCAATCTTATTTATTTCCTTAATGACAGCAAATAGGCTAGCTAACTTTTCGTGTTTGGGTCTGCATCACAGAAGATTAATGTATCTCTCCCTGATGCCAGCAGGCAGGCATCAGGATACTCCCCTCTGTCCTTCTTCCAAACTTATCCCTATCCGAGAATGAGATGTCCAGAAATAATGGCCGAGTGCTGAATGTGCACGTCGGAAGTTAAATAATTAGCAGTACATGTTTAGCTAGCACAATTTATGTGGAACTGGTTTCTATGTGTTTAGTTGAGCACTGGGAAGATTTGTGAGCCTGAAGCACTCAGGCAATGAGGAACCAGGCGAGGGAAAGATCAGCAACGGGTAATAGGGCATAAAAGATGTCACACTGTCTCTGCAGGAGACACTGCCACTGTGAATAAAGTCTGCTTTTATCGTTCTCTACCCCCAGACCGACCGGCACTGCCGCTCGCGCTCCGTCACGAGGGAGCTGGAATCACGTCTGCCGGCCGCACCGTTTGCTCTTCCTCCGAACGCGCTTCCAGCGGCCGCTGACGGACACAAGGGTGGAGCGGCCGTAGAAGCGCCGAGCGAAGCAGAGCTACGGCCTCCGCAGCAGGTGGGGCGGGTATAGTGAGCATCTCCGCCCCGCCCTGCCTGACGGCGTCGCGGCCCGACGGCGCCGTGCCGCCCGGTGCCCCCCGGTACCCACGGCCGCGCCAGGCCGCCCGTCTGGCTCCTCCAGCGCCCAGCCGCAGGTGCGGGCCGCCCCAGCTCCCCCGTCCCCTCCCGCTTTTCGCCCTCCTCGGCGGCGCCCGTGGGAGCCGGCCCGGCCCCCCGGCGGCGTTTCCCGCCCCGCTTCCTCCGCAGGTGCTGTTCCGGGCGGCCGCCTTCGGGCTGAACGCCCTGACGCTGCGCCGCCTCTCCAGGGAGCTCCTCGGCGTCGTCGGCGTGAGGCGATCGCCGTTCTGCCTTCTGGCTGCGGGAGCCGGCGATGAGCCGCCTCGCGTGGCCGCGTTCGGTTCCGCGCGTCGGGCGGCCTCGCGTGGCAGGACGGGTTAACGACGGGCGCCTGCAGAGGCGGCGAGCGAGGGACCGCTTGTGCGCTTCCCCTCCCGTCTCCTCCGGGCTGACTCTGCTCTATTCTACGGCCGTCTTCCCGGCCAGGGAGGCGCTCCGCGGGGCCCGCTTGAGCGGCGGCGCGGAGCGGAGCTGGGCTGCGTCCATCAACGTGCTGTGGCTGACGTGAGAGCTCCTCGGCTGTTCTTTAACTGCTCGTTCTTGTCCGAGGGCTCGCTTGAGGAAGACGTTTCCGTTTCCAATTTTCCTCCTAGAACAGCGCGATTTAAAATGCAAACCGTGTTGCCTGAGCGATGTGAAGCACGTGCTGCGAGTTGAACGTCACGCAGCTCAGGGATCTGAGGGGGGGTCAGATTCGCCCTGCTGCAGTGCTGTGAAACCTGCCGCGCTCCGGCAGAGGCTGCAGGTCCTGAAGCAGCATCAGCAGAAGGCAGTGCGTGTCTGCACCGCGTGCCTTGCTCGGCTTTGCTGGCAGCGGCCGCTGCTGGAAGGGGCATCGCGCTGCAGTGCTGCTGGCAGCCAGCACGGCTGGGCTGCGGGCGTGTTTTCTTCTGCTGACTGCGCTGTCATTGCTGGAAGGTCGGCACAGCACTTGGCATCAAAGCTTGTGGCTGCACGTGGCAACTTGTAGTTACAGGTATTACACCAAAGCTTGGAGTTGCAATAGAAATGAATTCATCAGATCTCTTCAAAAATAAGGAAAGTATACCAGCATGTGAAATTTTAATCAGATTTTCTCCTTTCTGTTTTTTTTTTTCTGCTGGAGAAAACCTGACTGTTGTTACATTGCCTTTTTAGAGTCCTTCTTGGTGTTTTTTTGGTCTGTTTTCTTGGCCTTCATCTGGCTGCACTTCCTAGAAGTTCTGTCTGTGGTTCCTCATTATCATCGGGCTGCTGTTGTGGCATTTGGCCTTTCTGCAGTTGTTGAGCTTCTAGGAGAGCCGTTCTGGGTTTTAGCCCAGGCTCACTTCTTTGTAAGACTTAAGGTTAGCAAGGAAGCTATGTGCACAGGGGTGTGTGTGTGAGAGAGAAAGCTTTTCTTGTTGAAAAAAAATGATAATGATGTAAAGAACAGATTCCTGAATGAGCTCTGTATATGTTCAGAGTTCAGGAGTATTTTAAAAAATGAATAGAATTATGGACTGCTTAATGCTGCATGACTTTGTTGTAACGTATTTGTAATACTCAATTTGCTCCTGTTTAAGAAAGGAATTTAATTTAGAAGTTATTGCCTTAATGATCATTAAATACATAATCATGAATGTTAATCAGAGGAAGGCACAGATGGCTTCCACAGTTCTGCTTTCCACTGTCAGTACGAGGTTGTGAAGTGCAACAGCAGGGATCACGACTGTGTCAAACAAAATGTATTCCCGTGTGTGTCCCACACAAGGGGCTGGGGCAGTGCAATGGGGGAATTGTGCATCATCAGATATGAGGATGTTCAGAGAGACTGCAGTCTAAGGTGGCCAATGCACCAGGAGAACTGTGGTGGTCACGCTGACTTTGAATGCCTTGTATTCCTGTGTGGGTTGCTTGTGTGGAACTGAAGTGCTTTGTGTTCCTGTAGGTGGTTAAGTTGGCAAAAAGGAACGTTCTCTGTTTTCTCTTTCTTGAAGGTAATTGCTGAAAGCCTTTCAGTAGTGTCAAAATGCATTCTGACGGTTATTCTAGTCATCCTTTATCTGCAGTGGAGCCTTTACATTTTTTCATTGGCTCAGCTAAGTTTCCTGTATTCTTTCTCAACATAAATTCTTGTTCTAAAGAGTTACTTGCTACTGCCTTCGACGTTTAGTCTGCTAATACCACGGGGGAGGTGAGAGAATGTTCCTTTAAGGGTGGGATTTAAATGTTAAGAATTTTGGTGATAGTTGTTACTGACTTGGCATTATGACGCCAGTCAGTTTAGTGGAGGTACAGGAGAGCACCTCTGTTGTACACAGAAAGGCAAGTTTTGCAAATAAGGTGATGCTGTATGTGCTTTTTTGTGTGTTTTTGAAGTGTGTCAACTGTTTTTTGACCAAATAGTTGTTTTTAAGTTGGACTCAGTCTTTCTAAAAGTACTGAATAGAAGGTGAGAACAAGTTGGCAAAGGACTGTGGTGCTGATCTGCTGATTAAAAGAAATTTAAATCAACAGCATTCTGTGTGGGGGGAGGGGAGTTACAGTAATGCCTTCAGCCTGATTAAAATTTGACAGGAGTAAGAACTACTTACTGCCTTCAGTTCTCACTGAATTGGCAAAGCTAGCACGTGATTCTACATTTCTAAGTTGGTTTTGTTTTACTATTCTATTTTATTTTTTAATTCTTTCCTTCCCTGTCATTTCAGCTTTTATATACCAGTGTTCTGGTAATGTGCTTTGCGGTTTATTTTGCAAAGTTCTTGGAAGCAACCAAGAAGTGCTTTCCAATTACAGGAATGAACGCTCGGTTACCTAACTTGATGGAAGATAAGGTGGGTCACAGAGTTCATTCTGAAATCTTTAATGAGAGAACTTTTGCAGGCTATTTGGAGGTGATGGAGTTAAATGAGTGATTTTGAGGTTATTAAGTAAGGCTAGTTAGGAAACATGGTTGCATAAAATTCTATTTACAGGTGGTGCATTCAAATCCTTGACAGCAAACCACAATGAACCCAGAGCTCTCTGTTTCTAGGCCTCGTTGGCTGTCTTGTCTTTCAGTAGCTTTGCACCACCCATTAATTGGAGATGGAATGCTTACAGTCTTAAAGGGAGTGAGCTGGTAGCAGGTAGAAGTCAGGAGAAAATTCAAAGCCATCTTATGGTTCTGGTACTTCAATTTTCCTCAAACAAAACATGGTGGTGCACGATACAGATACTACAGATATCTGATGTACTCTGAAAAGGAAATGGGGCAAAGAAGGAAATGAAAATACAGTGAGAAAGAAGGCGTTCTGAGGAAGAGATTGAGAATAGAAAGGCAGTTCTGGCTTGTGAGACTTGCAGGAACACTTTGAAGAGCACTGGAAGATTTATTTTACTGTGAGGGTGAGAGTTATATTGGTCTACTAAACAATTTTTCCTCCCTCTCTCGTTACTATGAGTGATTTATTCTGTAGAAAGCTGACACAGTTCCTTTGTCTGTCTGCAGCAACAGTAATTTTCTGCAAGGGAGATAGTCGGGCAGATGAGTGACTTTGAGTGATTTTTCCTTAGCTGAAAAGAAGCGCAGCTGACTTGAAGCTTCTTCAAAGAATCCTTCCTGAAGCAGATTTTGACAGAGGGTGAGACTGGATGTGTGGGCATGTTGGGGAAAGGCAAGTGAATGCTGGTCACCAAATGGACACGGAGCCTGGGAAGGCTGGGAGGGGATGGTGTTCAGAGAGTGGCACCAGCAGGTGCTGCCAGCCCAGATGCAGTTACTGAAGGTTCATGAAGCATCAGAACTGCACTGTCCTGTCAAACGTGTCTCTCGAATGCTTCCTGTTAGCAGTGCCTGAGCACGTGCTGGGGAAGATGTAGGGGTTTGTCCTGACTTCTGTATTTTGAACTGCCAGGTGAGTGATATGCGATGACTTTTCTGAATGTGATCAATTTTGGTGATCAGAGTGAATGTGGTGATGTTGTGGGACAGCGACAGAATTTTTGTAGTTGCTCCTTTTTGTCTGTTTCTGAAAATACTGAAAATGTTAGAAACCATTTGAATATAGCATGAAAACGTGGGAGGATTTCAGTGGCACTGGGACTTTGAGGTGCATTTCAGAGAATGATGGATTAACGGGTATTAAAAAAAAAACCCACACCAAAGAACCAACAACCAAAACCAGAGCAACTTATTTGAGGGTTGTGCATTTAAATAATATTTTCCTTTGGATCAAAACTTTACAATTGTGTGTGTTTTGCTGCATATCTTATTTCTGTTTCAAAAAATTGGAAGTAGAAGGCATAGTATGTGATGCATATACTTCTCTTCATTTGTTTAGTCCTGTATTCTTCCTGTGGAATCTGTTAGCTGTTACAGCAGGAACACTGTTGTTTGTAGCATTACATCTCCAACTGCACGTGTTCCACGAAAGCACTGTGTCATTACAGAGTGATGCACGGCAGCAGCAGTCCAGGTGACAGCACTGGCAGCACCACAGGTCTTACCTGGGAAGGAAAACAGGCTGTAATTGCTGGCCCGCTGTTAGAAGTTTCTTGGCTCTTTTGAATTTATGTTATTTGCTGGCAGTGGAACGGTCTCTCATAAACATAGACTTTATGCTCTTGCTGCCAGAGGATTCATCCACTGCTGGTCCTCCTCCTGGGGAACAAATAAGCTGCCTCCTACTGGAAGGGTCTTTATGAGACACACAAGTGCAAAAATGCTTGCGTTCTGCAGATGTTACAGAATCTCTTTCATCTGGATCTTTTATCTTCCTCTGTATTAAGAAGTGAAGGGGCTTTCTGGGGGTGTTTGGGGCTGTTGCTCGATTTGCTCTAATGTTGCATTAAGTTCCACAGGTTTTCTCTTTGTTCATCAGAAATGTGAAGTAGGAATTTGTGCTGCTGTTAGTCCTGGACTTGTGCCAGAAAAAAAAGTGACATCTTGACACCTTGTTTGTAAAGGTGTGTATGATACCGTGAACAATCTGGGTTCGCTGGTGGCCAGGTACATCTTTTTGCCTATTGAAGAAAGTTTTTGTGTCTTGTTTGCTCAAGTATTGCAAAGAGGGAAGAATGTAAAGATCAGAAGCAGGTATGCTTGTTAGTATTAGTTCCACATGAAATTCTTGCCTTCTGTTAGAGGTGAATTGTATCAGGAATGTGACTGGCGTGTGTGTTTAAATGTTTGAGCATAAAGACTGTTGAAATGGGAAGAAATTAGAAGTGGAGACCATGCCGAAGGTGTCTGGACCAAAAAGCAAGCAGGTAAAAAGCAAGCAAAGTAGGAGTTAGGGATGCAATAGCGTAATACTGCATTGTCTGGTAACTGAAGGTGAGTTAGGGGATGAAGGGTAAACATGGCCCGGCTGTAAAGGAGGCCAAGAATGTAACAAGCAGGATGAGATAATAAGCTGAAGAATACAAGATGTAAGGGGTCCGTAACATCGCCTGGTTTTGCTAACTCAAAAGAAATTTGCAAACAGCATCGCTTAATTTAACCTCTTGCTAGCTCAAGGGGAACTTATTGCTTACCCTTTTGCTAGCCCAGACACATTCTCAAAAGGGAGAATGTGTCCAGTCAGCAGGAAAGGGCCCCTAAGAAAGCAAGAGAGGCAGAATTAGAAATTGCTGAGGTATGCAGGGCAGGAGAAGAGCTCAAAACTGGGACAAAGGTCAGAAGGACATGGTGAGGAAGACGTCTGACTTCATCCCAGAACAACCACCAGAGGGGGAGGAAGACGTCGAGCCTTCATCTAATAGAAGCTACTGCGCATGCACTGGGAGGGGGACAGTATGTAAATGAATTCCCGGAAAAGTAAGGAATATGTTAATGGGTCTTGGGTAACACTTCTGAATATGTCTGGATTGACTTATAAATGTATTGGGATCCTGTTCTCTGGTGTGCAGGCTAGGAGGAGTGATCCCCCTTGCACCCAGCGTGTGGTGCAGCGCTGAAATAAAGACGTACCTGCTCTTGTCACCTTACGTGGATGAGAGAGTTTGATTCCACAAATCAAAGGTAAAATCCTTTCCTCCAAACAGTGTGATGTAAAGGCTTGTGCACCACGTATTTGCAGCTGTGCTGAGGCAGTTACTGTAGATTCAATCCCAAAAGCATGCTGTTTCCTGCAACTAAATGCCACTTGACAGTATTTGACTGACTTGAAAATACAACTGGCTGGTAAGCATTGAGTGCTTTAGAGGGTGCCCTTTTCAGAGGAAGAGAGCTGTATTTTAGCTGAGCTTTGGGATTGTTTGTGGAGTAATGATGGTTACACGAAGGAGAGGTTTCTGTGTGCTCCAGTTAAGAAATTCTTGATCAGATAGGAAGGTCACAGTCAGACAAATGTCGTGTGTCATGTTAATGGCAGGCTGACAGAGGTGTACCTGTGTGTGTGTTTGATACAGAGCACACATGGTGGGTTTGTGTGTGAATATCCAGTGCACCTGGCAAGACGTTTGACTCCTTACAGGGTGTGTGGGCAGCAGCATCCTACAATGTACAGAACTTCCAAGTTGCTCCTTCTGCTGTGGCAAAACTTGTAGTCCAAGGTAGCAGTGAAGATGTGACCCTTTGGGTGCTTCAGGCTGTGGCTTTGGGCAAATGCTGTGCTTTTCTGTGCTATTTGCTGGCTGTTAACAGGTGCAGCTGCTGTTTACCCCTTTCCTTAAACCCTGAAACAGAGCTGTTAATGGTTGATCTTTGTTTAGAGTTCTGCATGTAACACAGACGAGAATAATGCATGTTGGAAGCTAGGACTATGTGTGTAGGTGTTTCAATAGCAAAGAATAATTTTGATGCTGCCTTGCATGGTGCCAATGGATGTTTTCCCCCATGGAATAGTTTTTCTTGGTGAAAACAACAGCTGTGCTGATTCTGGTTCATGTAATTGACTGCTGGGTGTTGCTGTCTTGTTTTTGTTTTCTCCCCAGCAACAGCTATGGCTGCAGATTTGTTAGAGTTGCTGTTGAAGCTAGTGCTTCTGATTGGTCTTACCACTGCTGTTTTTGGATCTGCCTTTTCTCAGCTGGCTCTGGATATTTATGGAGGTTCGATGCTCAGTTCTGGAACAGGTAAAAAGTTTGAGCTGCAGTTTTTGTTTCTCAGCTCTATGCTGAGTTCTTGGCTCAGTCAGCTTTCTGTCTGAGAAAAATCAGCTCAGGTTAAAAGAAGCTTTAAGTCGTGAGTCCTAGTGTGCTTTGAACTGCATTCTGCTATGTTGTCACCTGGCCTTATTCTGGCAAAATAATTTAATTCTTTTGTCCCCCTGCTTACACCTCGAATATTCCAGCTGTGGCAGCACTTTAGCTCCCAAAGTTGCCTGTAGGGATGATTGCTGAGGCTGGAATGTTGCTCACCAGTAGTATTTAAGATATTAGGAGGTTTACAAGGAAGGAAGGATAAAGCAATTGGCTTTTTGTGACTTGTGTCATGTGTACCAGCATGCTTGCTTGTGGCCATGCAGGACTACCTGATACAAATGCATTGCAGTGAAGTGCTCTCTGTTTCACCTCTGCCTGCTGACTTGAGTAGGTTTGGTGCTGGTTGGGGCTCATCAGTTTCATGTTACCCTCATCAACAATTAATGGTGCATAAGATTACTTTGGGTGGATTGCACAGGAATAAAATTAAATCAGAAAGCAGGGGATTGTTCAGATAATGTGTTTCAGGAAAAGCTGTCACTGGCGGACTTGACGTGTGTGTACAAGCAGCTTTTCAGAAGTGCATCTTCTTCATGCTAGATAGTTGTCACATCCTGCTGGTTGCTCTTTGTGGGTGGTTTTTTTTTACATGAAGATATCACCTTGTCCAGATGCAGACCTTGATCCTTTTGTAACAGCATCTGCACATAGGTAGCCACGTCGAGCTGGAAGGACAGAAAATGATTTTGAAGGCTGAGTGTAGAATTTTAAAGTTACTTTTTAAATATCTGGTTTTAATCTAGCACAGTTTTGAATATGTTGTTTTTTCTTACTTTTGTATTTGAGATGTGTATTTGATTGCTTTGAGCACATTACAGTGTCTGTTGGATCCTTTCTCACAAATATCTGTAATGTGAAAGAATTGGTTTGCAGTACAGTAAAGAATCCCATTTAATACAATCATCACTTTGGTGGTGGAGATCTTCTCTGTTACGTTAATAGCTGCTACTCTCTTGTATTTTGGTTTTGGTTTCACTTTGCCTTGTTTTTTCTACTTGTGTTCTTGTCAAGATGTCTAGAACAGAAGCTTCTTCAAAGAACATAAAAGTTGCCATTATCATCAGTGATAATGTTATAGCTTTTATTGTGGAGTATAAAAACAGTGTGATTTTGTAAAAGAAATAATGATCTCTTCATTCTTGTAACGTTGTTATCTTTGTTTTGTTTTGGGTCCAGATCTTCTCCAGTGCTGCTCTTTCTATGTCCTCTTTCTTGCTGTCAATGGAGTAACAGAACGTTTCACATTTGCTTTGATGTGCAAAGAAGAGATAGACAGGTGAGGAATATCCCTGTGTTTTATGATCTGTAAATGATACGCATGGTGTTAAGCATGTGAATGGGGAAAATTATTGTGCTTAAATATTTGCTTGGAAATGCTTTTCTGTTACTGAAAAGCCTGTTTCTTTTTGCAGCCATTTTAAGGACTTCCTGCCCCTTGAAACCCAAGCTGCTGATTTAGATGCTGGTGTACAGACCTCAGTGTAGAAGCTTTAGTAACTGTTTAAACCTTTGGGTAATAAAGATGTGAATTGGAAAGGTTATTAGCTTTTGGTAGACAGCTAACTGGGAAAGTAATTTCAATGTGGAGTCTTATTTGCTGTACGTGTACTTGAATTGAAGCTTCAGTTTTTAAGGTGGACTGCTATTTAAAATTCATTAAAATCTGCAGCTGTTAGAACTTTTCAGATGCAGTTTCTATAGATCACATTTGGAATAATCTGAGTCAGGCATGTGAGTTCAGTGGTTTATCTGCCTTGAGGAGAGCATTGGACTGGATGACTTCCTGAGATCTCTCCCAGCCTGGATGTTTTCTTGGTTCTCTGTTCTGGTGTATTGGCACTGCAGCCTGATGGCTGCCATCAGACTTGTTTCACTTCTGTAGCAGTTGTCCATTATAAGGCCATTCCAAATTATTTAGACTTTTTTTTTTTTTTTTTTTTTTTTAGGTCATCAATTAAATGAGATCTGCTTTTGGCAGAAAGAAAGAAATTCTTTTTAGACGTGCAAGGGCTGCTTTCATCCCCCTTTTCAAGTATGAATTCTCTTCAAAGCCACTGTTTGGAGCAGGAACCAAGTGTCATCTTATTGAGCATTATTGTTCTTTAATACCTAACAGAGTAGGGAAAAAATCCTCATTCTTTGATGTTGCTAATTATTGTTATTGTGTTTTCTGAGATGAATACACAGATGAACAGTAGGATAGAATTTCCTTCGCTTCATGTGGTTCTTGGTTTAGTTTGCTCAACAAAGTTTTCATTCTTGTGGTGATTTCTTTTCTTAGCTTTGTTCTCAACCTTGCCATCTGTGATGAGAATAGTTGTCACTGCTGCATTTTAGAAAGCTAATGGATTTTTAACTTTGAAAATGCATTTAGTAACTAAATAGTGCAATTGTATATGTTGTTTCTATTGTTTCTTCTTCCTAGATACAACTTTGTTACGCTAGCTTTGTCCAGTTGATGTTCCTGTTCATCTCTTGTTTCTTGACCTGCTGGCATGGAAGCGCTGGCTTTATCCTTGCCAACTGCTTTAATATGGGTATTTGCATTGCTCACAGCACCCATTGTATCTATGATTCTTCAAGGAAAGCTCCTACAGGCTTTTGAAGAGTATAAGCTTAAAATGGAGTTTGAAGCTCTCCACCTCTGATGTACAGCTGGGCCATGGAAGCTAAGTGCAAGACACACTCCAAAGCTTTGCCAGCTGGGGGATCTAAACAAAACAGTGATGAAAAGTGCTTATCCCTGTTGTGTTTTGCGTTGCTTCCATAAAGAGGTGCTTGTGCTCTGTTCTTTATGAATTTAGGCTGTGTTCATGCACTGTGATCTGGGAGGAGGAATGAGCCCTTCTGTTGGGGTGTTTATAGCTTTGTGCAGCTGTAGTGAGCTTCGTTCATGGAACTGGATGAACATGTGCTCTCATCTGCAGCTAAGGTGGGATAATTGGCTTTGCTGCTGTAATTGTGGGGAAGACATGAACAGCTCTTTTGTTCTGTGACTTCTTGTCATAGGCAAACACCTAATGCACCTCTGCTCTGTATTTATTTACTAGGTAAGTTTCTTGCTTCACAGATGACTGTATTCAGCATGACTTGGTTGCAGAGGAGTTTTATGCTATCTTGCTGAGCTGAGAGTGGAAAGGAAATTAGCCAGGAGGACAGATGTGTTACACCTGTGACCCATTTAGGGAGACAGAAATACTTAAAGCTGTGTGAAGAAGGTAGGAAGAATAGGAGAGAGATAGGGGTCCTTAAATGCAGGTGGAGTTTGAGTTGTCATCGTTGTCATTTGCTAGTGAACAGGAATTGTGATTTCTTCATGATACAGTTTGATTCCCCTTCAATAAGGGAAGAACATGTCGGAGCTTGGGAGAAGACTTTGGAGCTTTACCAAAACCTTCTTGTAAGTGCAGGAGTATTTTAGACTCTTACTCCCTTGTGGATCCTTGTTGGATGTGGAAGGAGTGTGCAAGAGTGCGTTAATGCTGTTCCAAAGAGATTGGCTTGTGTCTTGGGAGTCAGCCGAGGCCTAGCCATGTCCTACAAGTGAGAGAGTGCCTTGTGGCCACTTGTGAATATTTTGTGAGTGCAGATTTCCCTCTTCTGAGGAAAAAGTCAGCCTCGCCAGTCTCAATGTAAAAAATGTGGTGGGTTAGCAGAGTGCTGCTCCAGGGTACAAGGAGGAATGTGTTGGTCAGGCAGCTGAGGTTATGTCAGGCCTTATAAGCACACCGTGACGAGAAGGAGTGAGGAGGGAGCAAATGTAGTTTACACAGGAGAACTTAATTGTGGCTTCACTTTTGGATCCTTGAGTTTGCAGTGTCAGTCATGTCTTCCCAGTGGTAGTAGATGGGTTTTTGGGAATATAATTTTATAAAAGGAGTGCCTCCAAAAGCACTTCTTTTACCAATATAATGATTTTAGCTCTCTGGGGAAAGGCAGAGAAGGTATGATTTGGGGAGAGGAAGAAGGGAAATGTGACAGGTATGGTTTGTGTGCAAGAAGCGTGGTGCTCCTTTGTATAAGGGAAGCTCTTTAATCTTTGGGTACGTTCCGTCTCTGAATCTATTTCTGTCACTGCATGAGAGCTCTGAGTGTGTCCTGCACGGGTGGCAGCTAGCAGACAGCTAGCAGAATATGCTTGGAATACGAATATTGGATATACATTGGATAACAAATGTAATGTTGCTGAGGACATGGCTTCTCTGGTGCCACGGAAAGGCACAATTAAATCTCTTGATTTGTGTATAAAATAATGCATTAGAGCAATTTTCTTTAACTTTTGTCAGCATAACCGGTAGAACTACTGATGGTGCCCCAGTGATGGTTGGCTTATAAAAAAACCAAAAATATATATGGATGTATGAAATGAGTAGAAGATGATGCAGTTACCACCGGCAACTCATGTTTGATGTCATGGCATCAGGCATCAAGAAAATCTGTGTGCAAAAGCTTTAATAATGTTATGCTGGTTGTCTTCAAAGCCATGCAATTCATAAGCTCCACTAGGAATGGCAGCCGCTGCCGGTGAGCCAGCCTGGTGCATTAGTTTCACAAAAACAAGGCATCCCACTAGTTTTGTCTTTGTTGCTCCTTGTTTTTTGTGTTTTAATAAAAAATACATAAAAATAAGTTCTGTTACTTAATGTATGTAAGTTCATTGCACGTTTTGTATGTGGCCCGTGGCACTTGCTGTGTACTCAGTATGGCCCAGGCAAGCCAAAAGGTCAGATGCTCACAAAGTAAAGTGTCCTTTGCTACAGACTGTCTGTCTTTCTCCGTTGCTGGTCAAGGCTGTCTTTATTTATATCTGCACTGGAAATACAGACAGCAGTGTGTTGCAGTCCTGTTTGACACATACAGCTCACTCTTGCTGTAAGTCTTCCCATTTGAGGCTGACTGTATATTCACTGTGGAAAGTGTGGGTGTTCCTGTGGATCTGAAGAGTTCTCCCCCTCACTCCCTGCTGTCAGATGTCTCTGTTACAGGGCATTTCAGCATGTTTTGATCTGATGGCTCTGGTGAAGAACCAGGACTAAGATTGGGGCAGTGCTGGGGTTTTGGTGAAGTCTTGTTATTTGAAGACCAATTCTGTTTGTTCAGTGTTTTTATGAGGAAATTATTGATGATACTAAACTGGGAGTGTATCTTAATGCACTGGGCAATTGTCAATGGCATGAAATTCAACAAATGAAATTCAGGGTTCTACACCTGGAGCAAAGCCATTGCAGGGGAGTTGGACTAGATGACCTTTAAGGGTCCTTTCCAACTCAAACGATTCTATGAGTAGGATATGTTAAAGAAGATGTAACATTTGTTAGGTCATGAAATATTAGCTGGAGACATCCCTTTATGGCCAACAAGCTTTGTGAAGGAAGAGTTAAATGAGCTTTACAGCCCTGAAGAGAAAGCAAGTAGAAATGTAAGTTGGAGTGATTCACGTCCACCTCGAGCAGGCCAGGACATCCAACTATTGTTAATGTTTGGCACTGCAATTAATAAGGCATGTTTTGATGCCAGATTTCAGTTATCGGTAAATCATCTGACCATCAACAGGAAAAAAATGTTTCCAAATATCAAAACTTTAATCAATTTCTGTGCCATGTGCTGTCATTACAAGTTGTTGCGTTTCTGCAGGTTATGGCAGTGTGCGATGACTGCTGGAGAAGCATCACCCAGATGAACATAAGCATGTATGCCAAACGAGTACAGACATGTGAGAGCATCACAAGCTAAGCAAATATTTATGTTGCTACAGAGCAAGCTGTAAGTGGTGGTGACACCCAGTTTTTGCTGCTGGGTACATAAATATTTACTAATGGACCTCTGTAAGCAGGGGTTCTGCTAAATGCCTTCTGGGAATAGATTGCTAATTTGTCTTTGAAATAATTTCATAGAATCACCGAAGTTGGAAAAGACCTCTGAGATCATCCACAGGATCATGAAATGGCCAGGGTTGGAAGGGACCTCAAGGATCATGAATCTCCAACCCCCCTGCCACATTGCAGGGCCACCAACCTCCACGTTTAATACTAGATTAGGCTGCCCAGGGTCCCATCCAGCCTGGCCTTGAACAGCTCCAGGGACGGGGTATCCACAACCTCTCTGGGCAGCCTGTTCCAGCACCTCACCGCTCTCTCTGCAAAGAACTTCCCCCTGACATCCAGTGCCTGACCAGAGAAGAAATTTTCTTCCAGAGAAGAAATTTTTTCTAATATCCAACCTGAATCTCCCCCAATGCAACGTGAGGCCATTCCCTCTCATCCTATCTCTAGTCACATGGGAGAAGAAGCTGACCCCCAGCTCACCTCAACCTCCTTTCAGGGAGTTGTAGAGAGTGATGAGGTCTCTGCTTAGCCTTCTCTTCTCCGGACTGGCAATCCCAGTTCCTTCAGCTGCTCCTCTTAAGGCTGGTGCTCCAGACTCCTCACTGGCTTCGTTGCCCTTCTCTGGACACGCTCCAGATCCTCGATGTCTTTCTTGTAGTGAGGTGCCCAAATCTGAATGCAGTGCTTGGTGCAGCCTCACCAGAGCTGCGTACAGGGGGATAATCACCTCCTGCTCCTGCTGGGAGTCTGTAAAAGTGTGTGCTGTGGTGTTTTTGTTGTTCTGTGGTGAGATGCAAAGCGCCTTTGTGACTAGGACAGCTTGTACAAAGTCAAGATCAGACAAAGGGACCGTGGTAACGTTTAACAAAAGGAATAATGCTCTGTTTCTCTTGGACCCCATTTCCAGTCCTGCATCCAGGTCTGGGGCCCCCAGCACAGGAAGGGTGCAGAGCTGTTGGAGTGGGTACAGAGGAGGCCATGAAGATGCTCAGAGAGCTGGAGCACCAATTCTATGAAGACAGGCTGAGAGAGCTGAGGTTGTTCAGCCTGGAGAAGAGAAGGCACCGGGGATGCCTTGCGTGGTCTTGCAGTACTTAAAGGGAGCTTATGAGGTGGAGTGAGGGGCTGTATGGACCATGGGACCTGAAACAGGTGATCCTTCCAGCCAAAGGGTTCTATAATTATTTGAGCAAAGTCCATCTATACAGCAATTAGGAACAAGATACAGATATGTTCCACTGCATTCTGCTGCCTGGGCTTAAATGTGTGTATGTGTTCAAGATGGGGAAGATCTTGCAGCAAATCTGCGTGCAGCAAATCAAAAACAAGAAGTAGTTGATGTAAAAATATTTCCCTAATGTTGACATCAATTTGAGTTTGTGAGTTTTACATGTTTATTGCTGAAGTGGATTCTGAAAAAGACCTGATCAAAGCCAGGATGTGTTGAGCAAATGCACTCTTCCAAAAGCAAATGTCACCTGAGTTGCCATCTACAACTAGTTTCCTGGGAACTTGAAGTTGTAAAGGGTTCTGAGTGGTGGTGTGGGCTTCTTTTACCCTTCTGCAGCTGTGAATTAGGTGGAGAAATACTGCAGCTGAAATGTACGTGGTTTTGTCTCTCAAAAATTCACTGTTGGCACGGAATTCAGCCTGCAAAAGTAAAGAGGTCATGACACAACATCTGTTTTATGGAGAGCACTGCTATTACCACCACTAATACTGTGACTGCTGGAATGGAAAAATAACTCTAGAGCAGAGCTGCTGTAATGATGTCTTTTTGACCATCATTCAGTGGATTACAGTAGCTGGATTTCCCCTAGAATTATGCTTGGAAGGTAAATGTGAACAAAATGCTTATGCTGCTCAGACATCAGGTGGAGCTGATTTTGTTAGTTTGTTTGTGATAGTTTCTGCCTCAGCTCCATTTCCTGATCGTGTTTTCACCTTTGCTAGTGATTTTACAGGCAGAATTCCTGTACTACTGTGACTAAGGTTTCTTAAACTCCTATAATTATTGCTCTTAAATTGAGTTAATGCAGGCTACCTGAGACATGAAGGGATGCTGTACTGTACTTTAATTCCCTCCCTTGTACTGATTATCCAAACTGGTTTGATTCCTTTACTGTGCTTCCTGGAGCTGGTTGGTAATTCTGTTTTGCTATTCCAGCAATAATTGTGATAACACAAAGCTTAGTTTCATCCTTGGGCAATTGCCTTTGTGTGCCAAAGACAAGGGAGGCTGGGGTATTTGAGATTTTTGGCTAAAACAATAGAACTTCTGTGCTGTTGTCAGCAACTGCCTTTTACAAAGCATTCAAATAATTAGGAAAAATGTGTTTCTTGGAACTTGTATGTTTAAAGCATTGACGCCATTGGACACTGACTTCCTGTTTGGAACCTGACTAACTTTTCTTGCCCTCTTCTGAAGCGGGAGGAAAACAATTCCATCCTCAGATAAATCTATGACCCTGCAAAACAAGAAGTGCTTTTTGCACCAACATTGAGATGACCTGGAGCTTTGCTTGCATCACTGAGCAGGTGAGCTACAAAGAAAGCAGACGCCAGGTGTTTTAGTTAGAGACATACTTGTCACTGGGTCTACAGCTAGTGAGTATTATTCCTATTGCTCTCACTGTGAAGTGGTGCAAAGTGGCGATTCTGGCAATTCTTTTTGCACTGCTCCCTGTGAATGAGATTGACATTAGCCTGCTTGGCCTGTGGGCTGCCAGGCCCATGTGGGTATTGACAGCTGGTCTTTGGTTTTGCTTTTTTTTCCCTTCTCTTCCACTCAGTGGTTCTTCTAGTGATGGCATTGCTTTTTGTAGTCATGCAAGCTGTGTATTACTGTATTACAGTATTACAAGATAAGCCATAGTTGAACATACCCATAGCATCCTTAAAACTATGCTACATAAGCAAAACAGAAGGAATACAGAATGATGAGAAGGATGAAGTTTATCCTGGGCTGTGGGTAGTAGAATCCCCAGGTAGGGCCAAGAATGCAGCACCAAAAGGATTCAGGATAAAGCAATGTCAATGACTGTGTGGAATTTCCCCCGTAAAGCTGCAGGGTCTTCTTCCACTTCAATGTCTCTGCTGTCTGACACAACGAGAGAGCTGCTGTGGCCTCGTGTCCGTGCCTGTGCCTCCTGCAGTGTGAGCAGCTTTGTGGGAGGAGAAGAAACCCACAGGGACTTGGGCCACAATTAAGAACAGTGTCCTGTAAAGGAAAACCACAGATAAGAGGGAGGATCAGCAAGCAGCAGCACGGCCATCACAGCTCTGGGGGAGGTGCTGTATTTTTCTAAGACTTGGCTATCCCAGCCACTGGAGGATGATGTCAAAACTACCATCTTGTCACAGGTATGTTTATGGCAAAGGACATACTCATAATTGAGTCAGCTTAAATTGTTCGCATGATGATGTGCTCTAACCAGCTGCACGGCATATTTTTGCTTCTCTCTGTGCAAAATTTGCATCCTTACATGAGTCTGTTTAAACAAGTTTTGTTTTTTTTTTTTTTTTTTTTTATGATGATGATGATCCTTCACACCAAGTTTATTCCCTGCGAAACAAGAGCTGAATAAAATTTATGTCATTGCCTATGTTACAAAAATCTTTTTCCTAAGCAGAGGATATATAAAATCATGTAGCTTTGTGTTCTCAGGAAGATGAGGAGGGTTACTCTTTTTCTCTTCTCTTTTTTTGAAGTTCTTTTGCATACAAATTTTGGTGTTAAAACCAACTCAATTAAAACCATGAATGCACACCACCCTTTGCAGTCCCTACCTTGGATAGATTGTCTATAAAAACCAGGAAACTTTTTTTGTAGGCATCTCATAACATTTCCAGAAGTGGACTGCTTGGTTTAATCTTCATAATGATGTTGGTTCTGCTTTTTTTTTTTTTTCCACTACTTTTCATCTGATACAATTACACCGGTTGTCTTCTTTTGAACATTCAGTGCAGTTTGTAGACTTAATACCTGGAAATCAGATACATGTTTTTATTAGTACTTTGGTTTGCAAACTTATATGCCTCAGTCCCACCTCCCACCCTCTCACCCCCCCGCCAAAAAAAAAAAAAAGTATATATTTGGTCAGCATATGAATTAGCCCACCAAAATTAAACATATTCATCAATAAATGTAGGAATCCAGCCTTGAATGAAGTCATTACTCACTTATTTTTCAAAGACATGGTATCTTTCAAGCATCAGTGTGTCAGGTGCCATTTATATGTTGTTCCTGTCATTTTGCCTGTGGACCTGACTGCAATTCCCTTTTTCATATGGAGACATTTCTCTGTAAATACCTCTTGTACTTCACTTGTGTCTGCATCTCTTCCAAGCATGTATTCAGAAATAATTCTTCTGATTTTCTTCCTGCTTCCTTCCTGTGTAGCACAGGGAAGTTTGCTAAGCTTTTATGTTCTTTCTTTTGTTGTTGTTGGAAGACAGTGTGCATTATATTTAAAAACTGAAGAAGAACTGATTTTTGCCATCAGTCCACAAAATATGTTCACAGTCCTTTGTCTCATGAGTGAGTAATTTGGGGGGTTTCGTTTAACTCTGATGGATTTCTAATTTAATGTTCACAACCCAATCTTCACCTGTTGATTTAATCGTGATGCAATTGTTAGGAAGGATCCCAGACTAACCAGGAGAGGTAACAAAAGGCAATGTCAAGGTCCAAGTGCCAAGAGACAGAGTCTGGAACAAAAGAATGTGGCACTCAGTTGGGTTGTTGCCTGTGACAGTCTGTGAGTTGTGTTTTGCATCTTCTCTAACACTTCAAGATCCAGCTGAGAGATCCTTCTGACATGCCCACAGTCACCATAAATGTCAATAGGCATTTGCTGGGATGTAGAATACCTTATGTTTGTAAAGTCCTTTGTGATAATAGATCCCTAGGAATCACGAACATGAGTACTTCAACCCTCAGACAAGTCACCTCAAACAGCCTAAAACTAGTATAGCTTTCCAGCTAATAAGTAATGCAGGCACAAAGAAAATATGAATGAGAAAGCTATTCAGCTTTCATTCATTTCTGGATGCAATTTAAAATTAAATTCCCAGTCCAGCTTTCCATCTGTTGTGAAAAACTGTAAAGTGGTATTTTGTCCACATTGTTGTTTTAATCCTTGAAAATGCCATTCACATTTTAATTTGAAAAAAAAGCTAACGCAAAACCAAATTTAAGATTCAAACCACTAGGTAGGTGTAATCTAGTAACGGAATGCAATGTTCCACATTGAAATTGTGAAAGAATAACAAAGTGAAAGCCTACCCTGAGGCATTTTGCATCCTCCTGCACGCTTCTGGCTAAGATCTTAGAAGCACAGGTGTTATCAGCCAAGAAAAATGGTGGGCAGTGTGGCTAGTCAAGAAAAATGATATCCACTGTGGCTGAGGGAGCCAGACTCTGTGCAGATTTCAAGGATCTGAACACAGAAGGTTCCCACGCTCCTTTCACTGAGTCAACCCGTGCACCCCATGATTGCAGGGCATACTCTCACCTCTGCAACAACTTGTACCCTTCAGAAAAGAGAGTACAGGCACCTCCTGTCCTCATTCCCACTTGCTTTCAGGATAGGAGACACAGAACATTTGGTGGTGGTTGCTTTGCAGGGCTCCCAGGAGGGCTAACATCTCTCTTTTCTGCCCTTTTTTTTTTTTTTTTTTTTTTTGGCATAATGCCACAGCACTTCATTTTTATATCAGCAAATGGATTCTGTAGTATCTGCAGTTCAGCAGATGGACGAGCTTAACTTTTCTGAAACACATTACCTTTGGGAAGGGGCAGGTGCACACAGGGTACCGTGCGCTACAGCTGCTCAGTGCATTTCTTTAGGAAAGAGATGATCATCTAGAATAAAATTCCACTCCAAATCTCTGCCTCTGAGATTCGTGTATTTTCTATATGCTTGTCTTTTTTTTTTTTTCTTTACAGCTATATTTCACAGAAAAAATAAAATCTTGTCCTATGGCACAGAATGATCTGTCTCCCACAGAACAAGAATTTTACAAGATTTACATGGAAAGCATAAATGAGTGAAAGTCCCTGTTCTGCAAGTCACCTAGACATCTAACTGTGGGTTGTTTTAATGAAAATCAGGCGCACTGCTATAGAAACGGGCTTACAAAAGATGGCTTTATAGTCCTGGGTATTGCAAGCATCTGACCCATATGGGTTGAAGTCTCTAAGGTCACATAAGCAGAAGTATGCATGAAAATAAACTTATTTCAGTTCAAACTCTGGTACTTAAATACAGGAAAGTTTTATGGCTGTTAGGACCTTATGTTTTCATGACACTACAAGACATCACAGGAAAACAGCGAAGTCCTAGCAGTTTTCATTAACAGTTTGTTAATTAAAAAAAAAGGGAGGGAGGGGGGAATTATAAAGTAGGATAGAACGCTAAAAAAAGAAACTTGTGAACGTATATCAGTTTGGTGAGAACCTGTAATAAACTATTTGGATTGTTCATATCTGAGTCCATACAAGGACTGAGGTGGACCGAGAGTGCTGAAAGGAAGCTCATGCTGCACAGAAACTTCACGCTGCAAGAAGTGCTACGCTGAAAGAAGCAATCCCGTGCAGAGTCCTGCTTTGCTCTGGATGAAGGAACAGGTCCAAGATGAGTGGAATATATTCAGGGGTCTCTTTAAGGGTTTTTGCAGGATGGATACAGAATTTGTTAAAATTAGGATTGGTTTGTCTCACTGCTTTTTTTAATTTGTGTTTCACGCTTGTTGCACTGTGTACAAAAAAATGATACAGGATGCTATGAACCACGCCTTTTTTATTAATAAAGAAGGGGGAGATGTGGGGGAAGATGTAACTGTGAGCAAGAGTTTATCAGATTCCTTGATAGACCCTATCACTGTGAAACCTTGGGAGTCTGGAGTGTAAGACCGAGAGCAAATGGTATCTGTTTGCATCTAAGGGTAAACAGGAGGTTGTGTTTGTATGCACTGTTAACCTTATCACACTTAAGAAACCTTTCATCCTTTATCACTGTGGTTTGGGAGAAGCGAGGCCAATTAACTGATTAGAGGGACAGGAATTCCTGCCTTGTAAGTGAATGGTATATAAGATGTATGTTGAACACAACAAAGCAGAACTATTCGGAGAACGATTCTGATGCTACAAGAAACTGTGAGAGATCTCTAACTCGACTGAGCGCCGACAATTGGCGCCCGAACAAGGACCCGAAGCTGGGCCTGACTTGAAGACTGAGCGGTCCGGAGCGCGCTGAGAAAAGCGTGACAGGTGCTGAGGAAAGCGTGACAGACGCTGAGAAAGGGCGCAGAAGATGCTGAGAGAAGCATGGCAGACGCTGAGAGAAGCGTGGGTGCGCCGAGAGAAGCGTCACGTCTGAGGATTCATTGTCCCCGACAGCTCTGATCGCCTTTCTCCGGACGAAGGTAGGCCACTGCGTTACCGTGGGGAATAAGATGAGCTCAGAACAAAAGAATGTCCTGGTTACTTTTCAAATTATTCGTAAAAAATGGGACAAGACGGTGCCCGCTGCCATTTTACAGCAGATGCTTGCATGGGCTACCAAGAGTGACCCCTCGATCACAAATCAGACAATTTACGATCCCGAAGTAGGGGACCGGGTCGCGGTGAAGCTATGGGATGCTGCTACTAAGGGTGATAAGACAGCGTTCGGATAGCTTCTGACTTGGAGAAAGGTCTTTGAAGCGCTAAAGAGCCGCTGAAGATCGCAATCTGACACCCCCAGTCTGCCTGAGGGCAAGGGAGCGGCTGGTTGCTCTACAGATCAGCCCGCAATGCCACTGGCTCCCCGGCCACCGCCATCGGATGGGATTTTTACTGCCTCGCCCCCCGAGGATCCCGGCGGCGGGAAGAGACGGATTAGTCCCCTCCTGATCCACGCGCAACTGCTGGAAGGGAGGCTAGGAAAGCCGGAAAACAGATAGGTTGAAAGTTTTCCCTGTTATCATAGCCCCAGACCAAGAGCCATGTTGGGAAGCGTTATGGCATAGTGTCCTGCAGGACTTGGCTCGCACGGTCACACCCGTGCCCCCATGTGAAGTACTGGCAGGCGCTTGTATTGCTCAACTGATTTATTCTCAGGCACAGCCAGTGCCAGCTGCGCCCATGAAAAGGGGTGCTGCAGGGTTTCCATCAACGGGGACCCCCACGCAGAAGTTTGACGTTTCAGGACTTCTAACGCCTGACTTAAAAGAGTGTTTTTTCACCGTCTCTCTGGACCCCCACGATGCTCCTAACTTTGCTTTTTCGCCCTCTCTGTAAAACATCAGCACCAGCCCAGCAGTATCATTGGACGGTGTTACCTCAGGGCATGAAAAACAGCCCTACAACCCGTACAGATAATGGCCCGGGACATATATCCCGGAAAGTATTACAGTATTACAGTATTACAAGATAAGCCATAGTTGTGCATACCCATAGCATCCTTAAAATTATGCTACTTAACAAAACAGAGGCAATGCAGAAGGCACTTCCAGCTGGAAGGCTTGCTGAAACTACACATGGATTGAACTTTTTAAACCAAGGATGTGAATACAGCAATAGCCCTCATTTCGTTTCAGTGAATTAGGAAAGAGTGAATATTAATGGAAAAACTATGATACTAGTAAAGAACCTGGAATCGGGTGAATGGGAAGGCTCATTCCCACTGGTAACTTGGAGGAGAGGAAGAATCTTTAGAATAAACTGTACTGGTTACTGTCACTCTCTTTGTGATTGCTAAATGTTTATGGCATATGAAAGTGTAAATGTAAATGGCATATGGGAATGTAATTGTTAATGCTGTATGGAAGTGGAATTATTAATGGTACGTGGAAGCGTAACTGAGGGTACAAATAGTGGAACTGTGAAAAACAAAACAACAGAAACAAAAAACAGCAAAAAGTTTAAAGAACAGTGAGTTAAAATATTGAAGTTTGTGATCTGCTCTAGCCAAAGAAGATAAGTGCCGGCAGGAGAACACATCCCCGGGGGGCACTGCTCCGCCCCCCGCTTGTAATCAGAACGTAAACAAAGCGTTAGTTGCGAATGGGGACAAAAACAAAACATTGGAAGCGAGAAGAGACGTGATCTGCAGAGCTCTAGGAAACTTGATATCCCGGCGTTAGCACGGGAAGCCTTCGGACGAAGGAGCTGAGAGCAGGGCTCCAGGACCCAGAGCTCTCCTCAGGAAGAGCTGAGAGGGGGGCCGGCAGGGTCCAGGAGGGTTCTGCCCTCATTGAACAGAAAAGCAGTTGGTGCGAAAAGCAGCGCTGGATTTGGTAACAGATGCAATAAGAGTTACGGGTGGAGAAAATTAAGCTAAGGAAGGAATTACAGCAAGGTGTGGAATTTGTAGTAAACGCTGAAGCAAAATTTGGTGTTCTTACTCCAGTAAGTGATGAATTTGTAACCAGAAGGGAAACTACTGGCAAAAGTTTACTTTGGAGGTCTACTTTGTTAAACGTTTACAATCTAGTCTAGGTAAACAGGTAGGCACACACAAATTGTTGTACATGCCAAATTCATCAAAACTTTTACTAGGGCATGATTTACTAAAACAACTGTAAACTGAAATAAAGTTTAAAGGAAAACTGGAATTGGAGGTAAAAAAGAGCAGTTAATAAAGGCAGTTGGTTTAGCATTAATCATTATCCCTGCTGGGACCAGAACACAGACGAAGTAAGGGATGAAGTTTATCCTGGCTGTGGATAGTAGAATCCCCAGGTAGGGCAGCACCAAAAGGATTCAGAATAAAGCAGGGAGCTCAGCTGGTTCGGATTAAAGAGTACTCTCTCAAATTCAAAGACATGCATGACCTGATAGCTACCAAAACAAAGGAGGTAATGCATAACACGGACAATTAGCTTACTAAACTTTCTCAGACTTAATGGCTATCGAGTTTCTCCACAGAAAGCCCAAGTGGCACAGCCACAAGTAACCCATTTGCGCTAAGGAATCGCTGTGGGATCCCGAGCCTGAGGAAACAGCAAGAAAGGAAACAGCCAGACTCTGGAACCTCAAACAGCTGAGGAGCTCCAGATTTTCCTAAGGATGATGAGGTGGTGCCACCTACAACCATGGAATACTGGTAAAGTCCCTCAATGCCCTTTCGAAATCCTGTCCAAAGGTCCTCATACAGGTTGAGGAAGACAAATAAGAGGAAGGTTTAACTGTGCCAATTAGACACGGACTCCGTTGTTAGTGCAGAACAAAAAAACACTTTTATTGTGGGTGATGAACTTGAACAATGTGCGCTCGGTCAAGTGCCTTATGAAACGTGACCCTCTTGCCATGTTTGACAGTGCTGGATCTTCCCTCCTGCCCTGAAGTAGATGTCACTGGAGCTGGGCTCGTCGCTCTGGTGCCGTTCCGTGGCATCCAGTCTGTGTTGTTGTGAGTGTTGGACCGAGGCACGGCTCTGTCAGCCTTATCTCAAGTCCGCTGTACCTCAGTGGCGTCTGCCAGTAGTCGGTGATGAGGTCGTACAGGCTGTCAAATACTTGGGTGTCTGCAAGGCGTTACATAGAACACCACCGCAGCACGGCTCTGAGTGATCCCTTCCTGCTGTGCAGGCTACAGCTTGTCCACACATGAACGTCAGACCTCAGCTTCCGATGTCTCATGGTGAACACACTAAAATATACCTACCATGTGCTGCCTTCTCCATTTCCTTCAGCAGTTCCTTTAGGAGATGGGATGAGCCTGGGAGTTTCTTCCTCGTTTGGGTTCATCCTTTCCTCTTTCCAGACTTGTACAGAATGTACGAAGTCAAATATCAGGTGCATGAAGTTTTGGAGACCAGCGGTGAGTCAGCGAAGTCAGTAAAGACAAACTGCTCACCGCTGGGATTCCAGCTGGGCTCCAGCGCGGGAGGAAATGAATGACCAGGCAAAGACATCCACAGGAGCACTTCTGCAACCAAAGACCCACAAAAAGTTTCACTCATATGCTACAGCATCACTGAAGAGGAGAGCATTAGGGGGAATCGTGCCATGAAATGGCACTGAAATGGGCAATGAAAGCTCTCGCAGGAATTACAAAGCCATGACTTACCCATGCCATCCACCAGAGTTTTGGTCCCAGAGCTCAGAGCGGATCCTGGATCACCTGCTCCAGTCACATCTGCAAACAAACGCAGGACAGAGCAACTCCCATTAAACATCCTTCCAGGCAGAATGACACAAGATGCAATTAAAGCCAGGGATTTCTCCATGACACTATTCTCTCCCTTCCACACCTCAAAAACAGTTCCTGGGTGCCTGCAGGGGCACCACCGTCATACATAACTAACCCTGTGTGGAACTGCCCAGAGGAATGCCCTCTTGGAGCTCACCCCAGCTCTAAACTCAACTGCATGAACTGCATTAAACCTAGGCTTTGGTAAGCCACTGCCTGGAGACAGAGCTGTAAGCAAGGACAGAGGAGAAACATTCCCAATTGCATGTGCCCATCTCTCTCTTCCTTAGTGAGCTGCAGTGAAGGAAGGGGCTCAGCTAACGACGGGGGAAAGTTGCAAAGCTGCAGAGCAGCCAGGTGACCTGCTGGCTGGTATTCCACAGCTTTCCAAATACTTTCTCCAGGCCGTGGGGAACAGTGCTCAGGGACCTCATGGAAGAACATTCAGTCCCTTGAAATTTTCTTGCTGGGAGACCTCAGAGATACAGGGACGAAGGCAACACAATGCTGACAGCATGGAGCACCCAAAAAACAACGACCATCCACGCTTCTCAAGAAGAACCTGCTGGCCGGTGAAAAGCGGAACCCTTGCTGAACTATCCCAGCCAAATATGATCCAATACCAAGGAAATGAAGCCTGGTGACTTACCTCCAGCATCCCCTTCAGGCTCGTAGACATGGTTCTCTTCTGCTGATTCACCAGCAGGGCCTGCAGGCACAAGTGTGATCAGACACAGGTGAGGAGAGCTTCCAGCACATGTGGGGCCTCCTTTTCCCTGAGTGACCTGTAGGGTCTGGCGGTGGGCCAGGGAATGCCACGGCCCAAATACAAAGCTCTGGGCTCTCTCAGCTGAAGAGGGGCAGCTGTAACCTTCCCACTGAAAAGTGGCAGCTCTCCGAGTAAAGAAATACTCATGGCTCGACTGTGCATGCCCTTGAAGGCTCAAACAAGCTCAGAAGGACTTGAGAGGATCTTAAGTAAAATTGCACTCAAGTAAACTAGGAGAGCATGAATGTTTCTGCCTCCAAGGAAACAGACACAACTTACATGCCCAATGCTTATGCATTTTCTCACTCCTCTTGTCTGGCTACCTTGTGACAATAAGCCCTGTTTAGTGTTTATTTCTTATATTTATATTATTTGTTGAGTAACAGCTTCCACCATGTGCAGCCAAGCAGAGAGCAGTTACTGAGTGAGGTGGTCAGAAGGGCAGCAGCTCCTGGCTGGCCACGTGCAGGGGCTTCTCAGCCACATATACCAGCAAAGTGTGGGCACAGTCGGTAGAACAGCTCCTGGTGGTAATTTCTGGTCACAGAGCACTGCAGTGCCCAGGACAAAGCCAGCAGCCCGTCCCTACAGAGACCCCTGTCAGGTGGGGCTGGGGCTGCAGCAGCCCTGCCTCTTCCCAGTCTTAGCAAATAGCAAGTCAGTCCAACAGCTCTGCTTAGAGGAGAACCAGAATTTATTTCAGGCACGTGGTCCTGAAATCTGGAAAACCCCGATGTTTCCAGGTGCAGGTAGCACTGGCAAGCATAGACATCAGATGGCTCTGTACACCTCGTGACCTGCCCAACAGGAAAAGAACGGTGCCACTGTGTGGCTAAACTGAGCCCATCAGGCAGTTATAAGTTGGTTGAATCCTCAGTGGAAGTTTGCTTCACGCATGGTTAAAGTAACTTAGTTTCAGCAAGTTCTGCATTAGTAACAATGGAAAAAAAAACCACCCAAACAATTATGATAGGTGCTGCAAAAGAAACTCCTCTTCATCTTTCGGATGGAAAGTCAATGACTGTGTGGAATTTCCCCTGTAAAGCTGCAGGGCCTTCTTCCACTTCAATGTCTCTGCTGTCTGACACGAGAGAGCTGCTGTGGCCTCGTGTCCGTGCCTGTGCCTCCTGCAGTGTGAGCAGCTTTGTGGGAGGAGAAGAAACCCACAGGGACTTGGGCCACAATTAAGAACAGTGTCCTGTAAAGGAAAACCACAGATAAGAGGGAGGATCAGCAAGCAGCAGCACGGCCATCACAGCTCTGGGGGAGGTGCTGTATTTTTCTAAGACTTGGCTATCCCAGCCACTGGAAGATGATGTCAAAACTACCATTTTGTCCCAGGTATGTTTACGGCAAAGGACATACTATAATTGAGAGCAGCTTACTGTACTTAAGCAAGCAAACAAAACTCCTAAAAACTGAGGACAGGTCAGTCAGAAACCTTCACTGCCACACTTGTATCAAGCTTCATCTGCATGCAAAATATTGTCATGATAGTGACAGTTTTCTTCTTATGAGGTCTGGGTTTGGTCACTCTGAGCAGCCAGCAACAGGAAACACTGCACACGACTGCAGCTGCTACAACCCAGTGTGCAGGTGGACACAGAGAACTGAATCTGGCTGTGCCCTCCTCTTGGCCTGCTTACAGCCTGTGCTTGGTTTTGGAGACAAACTTTTAAACTTCTACCAAAGTAGCTCTCAGTGCCAGCTGCTAGGATCTCTGAAGACTCTCAGTGCAGGGCAGTGCAGGTGAGCACAAGGAGTCTGCTCTAAGAGCTATCCTTCTTTGCCACTGCTTACAGAGCAAGTATTTATACGGCCATTCTCATGCGATAAGAGGTGTGGGAGGGAATTGTATCATCCCCTCACATCAACATCCTGGTTGGATCCATTCCTACTACTTATCCCTTTAACGTCACAGCTCCTGGGTAATGTGTGCACAGCCTCATGTGTTTGTCAGCTGTACCTGAGTACCCAGGCTTTGGGCCAAATGGTACACAGACATCCAGCTGTCATCCAACTAGACTAACTTGGGATGGCTTAAAGCAGGCTGGGGAATGCTGTCCCCTCTTGAAGGCTGGTCCAGGTTGAGATGCTGTGCTCAGAGGGGCTGCCTTGCCAGAGCAGTATTCCCAAGCTTAGCTGATTCTCTGTGACATTCCCTGACCCTTCTGCTTGTGGGGAAGCAGATGACTTGAATGCCTCAATCATTAAACAGCTCGCCAAGGTGATATGCTCCATTCTAAAGCCTGGATCATTGTTTGGCCTGGGTGCTTTGCATGTTGGTCTACCCCTGGCAGAGCTCAGCCTGCTGTGGGCTGTTCCTGTTCAGCCAAGCTAACCCCTGCATCCTGCTGACACAAAAACTGCCTTCCAGTAGGAAGGAACAAAAGCTGCACTTACAGCAACTGTGCTATCCAAAAAAGAGCGACGATTGCAAAAAATGGGAAGCAGCAAATATTCTGTAAAAGCAGCTATCTACACTCCACCAGTGGCAGTAACTGCAGTGACTGCAAATTTCATTGGAAGATTGGGGCATCAAAGCAGATGGAACAAATTTAGTGCAAACAGCGGAATAATGCTTGTGCTCTTCACACTTACTCATCTAACATGCAGAGGAAACTTTCTTCCTGGTGCAACTCTGTTTCCACTAAAGCAGGTACACTCACGGTCTTAGCAGTTACTCAAGGAAAGCTGTAGCTTCCAGAGCTGGGCACAAACATGTTGCAGTTAATTTCTCATCCCAAAGCCACAAATCAGCAATGCAGGCAGAGAACTAGGCAACAGCTGCAGGGCCCGTGCAGTCTTTGCTGATTAACCTATAGACACTGTGCAGAAGAAATAAGCAGGAAAGCAGCTGTCAGAATACTTCACATTAAGAGCAAGACTTATGTTACTCAGTGTCAACGTTAATGAATACCAAGAGCTTTCTTTAAGTCTGCTAATTGCTATTTATCTTCTAAGATACTTGTAAGGACCAATAAATCATGCATAGTGTCATACTGCAAGATAGCTCAAGTATGTAGAAGCATTGATGCAAGTGATTTTAGAAAGAAGACAGGGAGTAGGGGGACAGATTTAAGTTATTCTGTACGGCTCATCAATGTCAGGACCTAGCAGCAGCAGTCAAACACTCAGATGTATGTTCTTGTAGAGCATCCTTGGCTTCTCAGAAAGATTCTGGTAGCCACATTTCCCATATTCTTATTAAGCCCAAAAGTCTGTTGTCTCCTCGACAGTAAAAGCATATTTCAAGTATCGCAGAGGAGACCTGGATTTGATCAAGTTGTCTGACCAAGATAAAACTAATGGAGAAAGACACTCAGCTGAAGAAAAAACAAAGTAAACTGCCAAAAGACAGAAGACTGGGAAGGCACCTCTGGCTGTGCAGAATGTGTTGATTTTGGAGGGGAGGGTCTATGAAAGCTGCAAGTGCTCATTTTGCAGTTTCTTTTTGACCCTATTTACAAAACATCAAGCAGGAGCCCACTGGTGCATGTCAGCGTGTCCCTGTTTTCATTCTGAGTGACGCTGGCCCAACACATACCGACTTCCTTTGGAGCCCAGCACGCCTTTTATGTCTCTGAAAATGATGCAGGGACATTTTCTTCAACGTTCCCTTTAGGATGCTTTGTTTACCTAGGCTTCAACAAGGTGTATGGGAAATGAAAAGTACAAAGTTCTAAAGGAGTGACCTGCACACCGTCTGGGTGCTGGAGCTGCTGGCACCACGCAGAGCAGCAGCACAAGGGCTGTTTGCAGGGAGCTGATCCAACTCCTCCAGGCTGACACCTGTGTGCCAGCAGTGACTGCAGGGCTTTCCTCAAAGAGAAAAACCCAGCGAGGCCACGGGCTGCTCCGCCTCCAGCATCACATCCCGGTAGGACGTCAGTAATTCTCCCTTCGTTGACTCAGAGCTTCCCTTTCAACTGAAATCGGTCGGGTCTGCCGTACAGAACTCCAAAAGGACCCAAACGTTCTTCAGACCTTGATTTTACCCCGACGCCCGTTGCCTGGTACCAGCGTAAGCCATCTCCCTGCCGGCTTGCAGCCCCGCGCCGTTTATCAGCCGATCCCCACCTGCCCACGTGCGCTCCGCAGGCTGCGTGCAATGCCCAGCTGCCGCTCGGTGCGCCCGAGCTGCCGCAGCACTCGCAGCACGGAGCCCTTTGTCCAACGACGGCGCGGCGGTACCGAACCGAGCTACGATTTCGTGCAGCGGCACCTGTGAGTCTTCTCTCGCCCCGTCTGTGCCACGCGGAACGGCACCGACCGAGCCGAAGCAGCGCCTGCCAGCAGCGCGACGTGCCGCTGCCCGAGTTGAGAAATACGCTTGCCCCGCTTTGCCTTCGCTGCATTTTTCTTTATTACAGGAACACCGCACCCCTCAGCGCCGAGGACTCTCGACCTAACTGTACGTGCGCAACACACGCAAACGAAGCATTTACCGATTACCGAATTCGAAGCGTTAGAACGCCGGAAGCTCCGCCCGGCCGCGTTCCCACAGCCAACGTGGCTCCTCGACGGCTTCACCCGCTCTTCAGCGCCTCCCCGCCGCTCGGGGCTCGCCGTGCCCTTTCTCAAAATGGCGGCCGCCAGCTTCACCCCGCGGCCGCCCTGCCCGGGTGACGGCCGGGTCGCGCGGTCACGTGGCGGGCGGCGGGCCGTGGTGGCGGCGGCGCGGTGCCGGGCGACCGGCCGGGTTTGTCCGCTCCTCCTGGCTGTGCCGTGCGGTCCGGTCTCGGTGGGGTCCGGGGGCTCCCGGGGTCGGTGCCGCTCACGTACGGGACGGCGCCGCAGGGCCGGGATCGGCGGCAGCGGGGTGAGCGGGGCCGGCGGATGCCCGCACGCTGTGGCGGTGAGCGATGCACAGAGCTTTAGGATGTCTTTCCAACGTCTGCTTCCTTCCCAGGTGGCACCGAGACCTCCCGTGTGCCTGCGGGAACGGCGAGAGCGGCTGCTGAGGCTGTGAGCGGTGGCTGATGAGAGAAGCTGAAGAGAGGAGCCTCAGAATTGAGCTGATGGGTGAATCCCAGCCTTGGGATTTGCGTGCTCTTTGTTCAGCAAACACGTCTGGCCCCCGATTGCTTTAACGGACCGATGTTGTTATGTGGCACCAGACAAGGTAGGGAATCTGTGGGACTTGGCGTGCTTGCATCGATGCTTCTCAGCCTGTTTTTGCTTTTCTGCAGTAGCATAACAGCCTAGGTATCTCTGTTCTCCTTCTTAAAAGTGAAATGTGCTTTTGAAGTTCCTTTGCTTGTCTGATTTTCTCCAGAGGAGAGACCTTCATCCTGTGCCTGCTTCATTTCCTGACCTCTTGTGGTAGTTGCAGGCACGAAGTGCTAACAGGAACACAGGACTAGATCCTTAGATGTTTGTTTTTTTTATTATCTGAACCTGGTAAGTAAGTGTATGCTAAATAGGAAGCTTCAGTTGAACCGCAAAAAATTCATCTTCTTACTGGCTGGCAAATAACTGGTTTTATAAGTCAGAGGTCCAGAATTCCTTCAGATTCTCAAGGGACGTTCCAACAGATACAGTGCCCTTAAATTATTGGTATACAGCTCCAGGTTTTTATTACACATTCTGATTTGCCTGTTCCATAAAGTAAGAGCTTTGTATTGTAACATAATAAAGTTAATCTGTCTGTATGTTTCTTAGGAGCAGCTGTCTTCCAACTTGTCCTCTGCAGCAGTCAGCATTCTGCAGGTTACTCTTCCCCAGTTTGCAGAACGAGTATCAGAAGTTGATGTTCTTTTGTGAAAGAGTAAATGGGTGTTTAAAAAAAGGCAGCATGACATTCCTCACTGCAGATAAACAACGGCACAGATGCCTGTCACCTCCGCAGTAAAAGCTGGACTTGCAGCAGTATCAGGGCAAATGCTCTTCACGTCTTTGTTTTCCTGCAAGGGATTTTGTACAGCTGACCTCACCCTGCCTTTCATTCCTTGCCATCTCCCCCTTTTTCTTCTAAGCAACAACCTTTGTGGCCGCTGGAACATATGCAGGAGATAAGAATTATATCAATGCAAGAATGGCTGGAATGTATGCAGGAGATGAGAACTGTATAAGCACAGAGCCAATCCTTTGTTCAAATCACGACCCTGGTGGAGTGTACGCTCTCCTCGTCCATCCAGCGCTGTTTTGCTCACTTTACTGCCTTGCTTAATTCAATAAAGCTATTCCTTTATCAAACTAGACTCTGTCTGGTTTTGTCACGGGAATCTATAACAGTGCCATGGGCAGCGCTCAGTGAGGAAGTGAGCGAGCTGCAGGGAGATGCTGCCCTTGAGAGCAGGGCAGCTGGAGATTGCCTCTTCTGGCACCTGCGCCAGGACAGCAACGTGGAGATGTGTGACCTGTGCGGCGGGAAGGCAGCGGGGAGTGGCACCGGGCGGGGCAGAATCGGCACTGCTGTAGTCCAGGCGGGAGCCCGGTCCCAGCTCCAGCTCCTGCCCAGCACGGCAGGTTTGCTGGGCCAGACGGGCTGCAACGAGGGGAGCAGCAGTTCCCAGGCGTGTTGCAGCCCGGCTTGGGCTCCGAGAGGCACAGGAAGGGGTTGGAGCTGGAACAGTAAGGAAGTGAGCAGAGGAGCTCAGCGTGCTCTGCTGCCCGGTTGGCTCTGTGTAACACAGCCCAGCCGGGAGTGCGTTTCTCCCTCTGGGCCACGGCAGACACGAGATGATCCCGCTCCACAGCTCTGCACGCATGGATTGATGGCAGCTTTCAACTCCTCCTTTGGAGTGTCTGAATGGGAAGCCTCCAACGGGGGAATTTCCACTCCCCTCTCTCTCCCCGACAGCCCGCAGTTTCCCTTCGGGGACCCAGCAGGCAACATCTGCCTCTAGCGGCCCTTCCAGCGTTCCCTTCTGTGCGCTTAGCGCCGGGCTGACGGCTCACCTGGGGTCGTGCAAACCCCTCCCGAGGCTTTTCTTCAGGCTGTCCCGGCAGCTGCAGGTGCCTTTAGCGCACACCAGCTCCGGCACTGAGCTGTGTAATAGACGCTGAAAAGCCGACAGCCTGCGGGCTGACTGGAGCACACGTTGTGAACGCGGCCGAGCAGCACGTCAGTAAAGCGCAGCCCGGGCTGCCCGGTGCAAAGGGCGCACGCTGCTGAGAACGCCCCCTGGAAGTGAGCGCAGGGTGCGTGCTGAGCTGGATGGGGAGCAGCGCCCCCTGGTGGGGGACGAGGGAAATGCAGCCGCCGAGGCATTCTTGGTGCAACGAGGGACCGGGGCTTGTTCAGCTTGGAGAAGAGAAGGCTCCGGGAGACCTCCCAGGACTTGAAGGAAACGTATAAACTGTATAAACTGGAGGGGGAACAGATGTTTACGAGGGTGGATAATGACAGGATAATGGGGAATGGTTTTAAATTGAGACAGGGGAGATTTAGTTTTGATATCAGGGGCAAGTTTTGCATTCAGACGGTGGTGAGGCATTTTAAAAGGTAGCCCATAGAGGACGTGGATGCCCCATCCTTTGGGGCATTCGAGGCCACGCTGGACGTGGCTCAGGGCAGCCTGGTCTGGTGGACAGTGTCCCTGCACATGGCAGGGGGTTGAAACTAGATAGTCATTGTGGTCCTTTTCAACCCAGGCTATTCTATGATTCTGTGATTACCTTTAGATCTTTGATGTAACGCATGACCTTAGAGAAGCTCACGGATTTCCAAACTAACCTTGTGTCTCTTACAGAAGATCTGTGTCAGCAAGGTGTCTTGATATCAAGCTAAGAAGGAAGCTGTGTGCCCAGTGTCATTCAGGCCCAAAGTGTGGTTTCTCCCTGGGAAGGGACACAAAGGGGACCTGTTGAGCAGGCACTGTGTCAGAACCTCTGTCCTCCCCCCTCCAACCCCCATTCTCTGCCCCTAGACTTCCTTTACTATAGAAGCTCCCCACAACTCCCCAGTTTCCCCATTCCACCCCTCTCTCCATCACCAGATCCTCTTTCCACCTCAGAGCAGTCCCACTCACTCACACCTTCCCCCCCTAGATTCCACACAACCTCCCTTTCCAGCCCAAAAAAGCCCCACTGACCCCTTTCTCGCCCCACCCACACCCTCCTTTATCCCCTCTTACCCCCCCTTGGAATCATGCAGAAGGATCTGCATGAGACATCCTAGAGAGGTTTGGGGGCTCCAGGGGGCTCTTCTGGACTCAACCAGAAGAGTCTGGAGATATCCCAGAGGGACCTTGGGGTGTCCAGGGAGTCCCCGGGTTGGTCCTGTGGCACCATGGAAGGATCTGGAAGTTCCCACTATGGGTCCAAGAGCTCTGAGGAGTCCCTGGGCTGATCTGGAAATGGCCCAGTAGGGTCTGGTAGGGTCCAGGGAGTTCTCATGTGGGTCTGAGTGGTCCTGGAGTCATCCAGAAGGGTCTGGGGATGTCCCAGAGGAGTCCTGGGGTGTCCAGTGGGTGCTCATGCGAATCTGAGGGGTCTGGCCATCTGTCTCATCATCTGCTGTAACATGATCACAGCACTTTCATCAGTGGTTTGGACTCACAGCGACAACACTCACTTTGTCAACTGTGTCACCAAGGAATCATAAGAATTGGAATCGTTGGGATTGGTTAATATGGACTGCTGTTTGTACTCTACAGAACCCATCCTTGTTCAGTGTATTAATTTTAGTTTAGCTACTTTTAGGATTGTTTTTGAACCGTGCTTCTTTTTCTCTTAATAGCAAAGGGGGAGATGTGGGATAAAGAAAGTCATTATCTTGCTAATGAGTAAAGAAGCTTAGCAGTAACTTGAGCCAGACATAAACACACACGACGCTCCTGCTTCCTACATGTAAGTTGCTGTTGCACAGGTATAAAAGGTTGTAAGCATCTTCAGTAAAGGTCCTTCATTCTTCCTTCTGCACCAGCAAGGGAGTCTGAGCCTCTCCGCACCAGCAAGGGAGCTCGGAGCCCTCTTGCCAACAAAGAGGAGAGGAGAGGAGAGGAGAGGAGAGGAGAGGAGAGGAGAGGAGAGGAGAGGAGAGGAGAGGAGAGGAGAGGAGAGGAGAGGAGAGGAGAGGAGAGGAGAGGAGAGGAGAGGAGAGGAGAGGAGAGGAGAGGAGAGGAGAGGAGAGGAGAGGAGAGGAGAGGAGAGGAGAGGAGAGGAGAGGAGAGGAGAGGAGAGGAGAGGAGAGGAGAGGAGAGGAGAGGAGAGGAGAGGAGAGGAGAGGAGAGGAGAGGAGAGGAGAGGAGATTGAGCAGAACAAAGGAAAAAGGGAAGAGAGGAGCTTGTAAGGGGGAAGAAGAGTGATGAACAAGAGGGGAGAAGAAAGAGGGCAGAACAGAAGAGAGAATACAGGTAAGAAGAGCAGATCTAAAAAGATCCTTTTTCGGAGCAGGACACCATCACTCTGATCAGAGTGCTGTTGGCCGTTCCCAGGCCCTAGAAAGCAAAGCAGCCACGTGCACAGAACGTGCTGGAGAATCACTGACAGACACAAAGGTCTCAGTGCCCAGTCTTGTGCAGGAGCATTTACCTGCTCTTAATTACAGCAATTTTGCATTAATGGAGCGATCCATTAGCAGCTAGTGTGGAGAAGAGGAGGCTCAGGGCAGACCTTATTGCTCTCTATAACTACCTGAAGTGAGGTTGTAGTGAGCTGGGAGTTAGCCTCTCCTCTCATGTAACTGGTGACAGAACTAGAGGGAATGGCTTCAAGCTGCACCAGGGGAGATTTACGCTGGATGTTAGGAAATACTACTTCTCTCAAAGAGTGGTCAGGCAGTGGAATGGGCTGCCCACGGAGGTGGTGGAGTCACCGACCCTGGAGGTATTCAAGGAACGTTTGGATTTCGTGTTGAGGGATATGGTTTAGTGAGAACTACTGGTGATAGGTGGACGGTTGGACTGGATGATCTTGTAGGTCTTCTCTAACCTTGGTGCTTCTGTGATCTTCTGTGATCTTCCCAGTCCCCAGTCCTGCCCTGTGCTGGTGCTCTGCAACAAACAGCAGTCCAACACACTGTGTCCCTGCAGAATCACAAAATCGCTCACATTGGAAAAGAACTTCAAGAGCATCGAGTCCAACCACGACCTGAGCAAAGTACCCCAACTCTAACAACCCTCCTCTAAATCATGTCCTGGAGCACCACATCCAAATGGTTTTTAAACATGTTTGGGGATGGTGACTCAACCACCTCCCCAGGGAGCCCATTCCAGTGCTCAACAACCCTTCCTGTAGAGAACTTTGTCCTGATACCCAACCTAAACTTACCCCATGCCTGTGCGTTCTGTGCAACCCCACAGATGTGACAATGGGGTCTGGCTTCTGCACTGGCTTCTCAAAGGAAACCAGTGCACGCTGTCAGGAGCGGAGGAGGAAGCAGCTGATCCTACCACTCACGCTGCTATTCTGGGAGTCCCTCCCCAGGACTCCCACAGCTTCCTCTTCCCAGCCCCGCTCAGCTCCTCGCGGGCTGCAGACGCTGCTGAGGCTCTCGCACTCCACGGCCGTCATCTTCTTCTCGTGCTGCCGGACCGCTCTCTGCAGGGCTGCGCTGAGTTCCTGCCGCTGCAGCCAGAACCGCAGCTCCCGTTCTGACGGATGGAGGAGCTCCGTGCCGGCACCCACAGCACGTGGTCCCCGGGCTGCCGGTGGCACGGCAGGATGCTCCCCTCCCTGCCTCCCATCGCCCCTCGGCTCCGGCATCCTCCTATAATCTGCCTAAGGATTCCAAGACCCTGCAGAGGGCTCCGGTCAGGCCGATCGACGGCTGATGCTAACGGCACGAGGTTCGACACCACCACACGCCGGGTCCCGCACGTTGGTCACAACGACCCCAGGCATCGCTGCGGCCTTGGGGCAGAGCGGCCGGAAGGCCGCGTGGAGGAAAAGGCTCTGGAGCTGCGGGCCGACGCTCGGCTGAACGCGAGCCAGCAGCGCGCCTTGCGCAGGTGACCGAGAAGCCGGCCGAGCAGCAGCAGCAGCAGCAGCAGCAGCTGATCGCCCCGCGCTCAGCCCCGCCCCGCACAGCGCCGGCCTCGGGCCGGCACCGCGACCGCCGCCTGCAGTGGGACGCCAAGGTGCCCCGGAGCCGCCCGTATCCAGCGGGTTCCCCACGCCATCGCCGGGCCGCGCCGCCCGTCCGGACGCCCCGCTTCCCCCCCTGCGCCCGGGCAGCCGCCAGCCCGCGCTCGCCGCTCTCCAGCAAGGCCCGCACGGAGCGGGGCGTGGCGGTGCGGGTGCGGGCGCGGGCTCGGCCTCGCTGCGGTCCCCCACGTCCCCGCCCTCCTCCTCCCGCAGCCGCAGCCGGGGCCCGGCCGCCCCGCAGCCCTGGAAGCGGAGCGGCGCCGCAGGCAGCCGGGCCGGGGCCGGGGCCGGGGCCGGGCGGGACGCGCGCGGTGATGACGCAATGATGGCGCGACCGCGGACGGAAAGGACCCCGCGCGGAGTGCCCGCCCCATCCGGCGGACCGACCAATGGGAGAGCGAAGGAGGCGGGGCCGAGCGCGGGCTCTCCGCCAATGGCGGCTGCGGCCGCGGGGCTCCGTGCGGGGAACGCGGAGCTCCGCTGCCCCGGGTCCCCGCCGCCGCCCGCCCCGTGCCTCGGGGACGCCGGGCGGTCGGGGGAAGGCGGCGCGGGGGCACCGCCGCCGGCCCCCGTCCGTCCCCCGTCGGAACCGAGCCGTCCGCCATCGTTGCGCCGCCGGGCTGCGTGAAGCGGCGGCTGACCGCGAGCGGCGGGACCCGCCGGCGTCCGGGAGCGGCTCCTGGCTGAGCCGGGCAGCCCCGAAAGAGAGGGAGCGATCGCGCGGGTCGAGGCGCGTTCGAGCCCGGCACGGAGTCAGCGAGAGCCTTCGGCTGCTGCCCCGCAGCTGCAGTCCCCAGGTGCCGTTTTCCATCTGTCCGCCTGTCTGTCCCCGCGCGCAGCTCCCGGAGCTGCGTGAAGCCGACGTGGAGCCGCTTCGAGTTGGCCCCGAGGAGGGAAGCCGCGAGGGGGGATGATTGTCAGGATGGGAGCTGGTTGGGAACGCGGTCATTCCTCTGTTTACTGCTCTGTGTGTTCAACGATTAAATGTTTAGCGTTCGTTTTTCAGCGCTTCTGTCTGCAGCGTCCCGCTGCCCACCGCTGGGTGAGGACAGGGCAGCTCAAATGGCCGTGTCGTAGGACTGCACCCACCAGCGCCTTTCCTTCCCCCGCATCCCCTCCCCTCCTCAGCACCGCGTGGGAAATGGCTGGCGTGGGATTCTGGCAGAGCTGGGGCGGCTCAGCCTGCAGAAGAGGAGGCTCGGGGGATCCCGGGCACGGCCATCAGTCCCCGCAGGGAGGTGCGGAGAGGACGGAACCAGGCTGCGCCCGGCGGTGCCCAGCAGCAGTGCCGGAGGCTCACGCTGCAGCACAGCAGGTTTCCCTGCGTGCCAGCGCTGAGCCCCCAGCTCTGGTCAGCGCCGTTGGACATTTTTGCCAATGATCACGATGCAGGAGATGAGCGCATCCTCGCGAAATGCACCGGGAATCCTAAGGCACGAGGTGCTGCTGGCACTCCTGAGGTTTGTAAGGGGCAGCGGGGGCTGTGGTCGGGGTGCCTCGAAGGGACTTTGAGGTGCTGTGGGTTCAGAATTGTATTTTTTCCTCCTGTTTCACACAGACGGTGGCAGTTCGGCCCAGTACCTCAAGGTGGCAGCAGGACCCCCAACAACAACGGAAACGTCGGCTCCCCAGAGCCCCGTGTATGGCTGTGAGAATGATGGAGGGCGTAAGAAACGTAGAACATGCACGGGGCTTATGATGTACCGTGACACAGGGATGACATACTCACGTGTCCTTTCCATATCCTTTCAGCAGTTGGGTTAAAGCCTCCTGAGATCATACGAATGGTAAATCCCGCTTGACAAACGTGATGTCATTCTCTGACAAGGTGACCCGCTTAGTGGATGAAGGTGAGGCTGTTGATTTGGTCTACCTGGACTGCAGTAAGGCCTGTGACACTGTCCCCCACAGCATCCTCGTGGAGAAGCTGGCTGCCCATGGTTTGGATGGGCGTACGCTCTGCTGGGTGAAACACTGTCTGGATGGCCAGGCCCAAAGAGTTGTGGTCAATGGAGCTGAACCCAGCTGGCGGCCAGTCACGAGTGGTGTCCCCCACGGCTCAGTGCGGGGACCACTCGTATTTAACGTCTTTATCAATAATCTTGATGAGGGGATTGAGTTCATCCTCAGTAAGTTTGCAGATGACACCAAGCTGGGAGGGAGTGTTGATCTGCCGGAGGGGAGAAAGGCACTGCAGAGGGACCTGGACAGATTGGTCAGTTGGCTGAGGCAAACTGTATGAGTTTCAATAGGGCTGAGTGTCGGGTCCTGGGGGCTGGTCTCTTCTCACCGCTGACAGGACGAGGGGAATGGCCTCAAGTTGTGCCAGGAGAGTTTAGGTTGGGTATCAGGAAAAACGTCTATACAGAGAGGGGTGGTTAAGCACTGCAACTTAGAGAGAAGGAAGTGGTGCGGGACCACAGCAAGGGCCTTGCACAAGTCCAGGGAGATGACATCAGTTGCCCTCCTGTTGTCCATCAGTGCCGACACTGCATCACAGAAGGCACCAGGTGGATCAGGCACGATCTGCCCTTGGTGCAGCCATGCTGGCTGTCCCGGATCACTTCTTCATCTCTCAGCTGCCTTAACACATCATCTGGGAAGATCTGCTCCATGATCTCAAATAACTACGAGGTTGCTATGACTTTGCACTGCGCAGGTGTAGCGTGGAAACTTCTTGCTCTGAAGAGAAGCCAATGTAAGTGTATTCTGGGAGAATTAAGCAGAATGTGACACAGCCAGCAGAGTTAAGAAATAGCTCTTTTATTCACTATTGCACGAGCAATCTGGAAAGCCTCAGCTGGCGGCAGCAGTGGTTGTCCAGGTGTGGGACGTGGTCCCCGCACCCTACGCCAGGGGGACGGCTGCCATCCGCTGGAGGATGGGAGCGGGGATGGTCACAGTGCCCAGCGGGGCTTGGGGCGACTCGATCTCTTCTGCGTGGCCAGGGGGATTTAGGCTGGGCTGGGGGGCCACAGGGGCTGCACTGGGGACAGCGGAGCTGGGGTGCTCTCTGGTCTGAGGGGGAGGATGTGCTGGGGCTCCGCGGCACCTAGGCTGGATGTCTTAACACATGTGGAGGCCGAGCCCACCTGTTCTCTGCTTTGTCTGGGGCCGGCTCACTGTCCAGATGCCATGAACCCTTGAGGGCAGCACACTGGGCTTTGGCAGATTCCATGAGGTGCCTGCAGAGAGAGGAACTGCTGAGGGCACGGGAGAGCCCCCCACTCTCCTTCCTCCCAGCACCACACAGAGTGGCGCTGGAATAAAGAGCGTGGTGGGATGGAGGTGGTGGAGCAGCTCACTGGTGTTTCTGCCTCTGCTGCTGGATGCAAATGCAGTACAGAATCCTTACAAGGAGCACAGCAACAAACAAAGCAAACAAAGCAGAGTGCCTTTGGAGGAGAACATGGAGACATCTTCCACAGGGACGCTGTGCGCTTCTGCATGTTCTTCATGAGCTGCGTGTTCTTCAGCACCCGCAACCTGAAGGAACAATGGTGGTCACTGCTGCGCCTCGTGCCTGACTGGCAATCTCATCAGAGCTCTGACACTGCCATGAAATGTTGTGTTTCATTTCCGTGGCTTCCTGGAACAACGCTTCCCTGGGATGCAGAGACTGTGGGAGGAAGATTGCTGCTGCTTCTCGCCGTCTGCTGAGTGTGGTTCAGGCGGCTTTGTTCCCAAAGAACAAAGTTCCTAAGTCCTTGGGAAGCCGGTGGGAGGGAAGCAACCTCTAACCGCCAGCCACAGAGCTCTGTGCACAGCCTTTACCTTGAAGTGGAGCACCAGCCGCTTGAACGTCCTCTGTGTCCTCATGGGAGAAGAGCAGCGTGCAGCTGCTGCCCTCCTGACACACAGCCTCAGCCACAGGCTGTCCGTTGATCTCTTTAGAAAGAAGGAAGCAGAGTGGAACCGTAAATATCTGCTCTCATCAGGAAGATGTTATCTTCAGGGGGCACTACTTCCCAGAAGACATCAGTGTTTTCCACATGTGTAGAATGTTGGTTTCCAAGCCCTCTGGTAAACAGACAGAAATGTACCCACCAGGAGCTGCGTTCTCCATCGTGACTGTCTGTAGAATGTGAGAAAACCTCTGAAAATATCTTTGTCTTACCAACTTCCCTCTCTGTCCCACAGGACCTGAACAGGATGTACCAGATGAGCCAGCTACTGAACATAGCACTGTTTGGTGAAGTCCACCCAGACAGACTACCCACCCCTGGGATACCAGCGGGGGTCCGGCACGGGAAGCAGCTCTGCTCTGGAGGCACTTCTGCAAGCAAAGAACCATGAGAGCTTTCCATCATACACCACAGTCTGTGTCACTGCGTGACGGCACAGTGCCATCTGAGGAACAGATGGTACCAGGGATGGTGCAGGGACAGGGCACGCACGTGCAGCTCTGTGCTCTCACTCCTGCAGGTGTGGCTGGCTGACATTAGGGCTGTGAGGTGGCAGCTCGCAAAGGAAGTAAAAAGCCATGACATACCCATGCCATCTGCTAGAGCTTCCGTCCGGGGAGCCGGCTGGGATTCTGCATCCCATTCATCTCCACTCGCATCTGTAAACAAACGGGACAGAGCAGCTCGTGTCAGACACGTCCATATCCATCTCCAGATGGGAACAACGAGGGATCGCTCCACGGCACCCTCCTCTCCCTTCCACACAGCAGCGTCTCACCCATAGATGCCGGGTGCCTGCAGTGGCACCGGGCTGATACACAGCAATCCGTGTGTGGAACTGTCTGGAGACGGGAGGGGAAGAGAACTGAAAGGAGATGGAGGGGGGAGGAAAAGAGAACGGTAGGGGGAACCTGAAAGGCTCTGTCCTGGCAGTGATTTACCTCTGCGTTCCACCTCAGGAACAAAAGCTGTGTCTGACCAGAACACTGGCTTAAAAGAACCAGTGTAGTCATCTAGAATCACAAACGGATAAGAGAAGCTCCCGTTAAATGCTGTGATCTCTTTTTCCATCAGAGACCAGAGCTGGGTCAGGTAATGAGCTGGGAGAAAGATTGAGGTTATCAGTTCCACAGCTACAGAGTGGGCAGGAAGACACAGGGGCAGGTTGCAAAATACTCACCAGGCCATGTGCAGCACCATCATGGACTGCACGGACCAACATTTGGCCACTCAGGCCTTACTTACTTACTTACTTACCATTGCAGATCAATGGTGGGCACAACGGAAGGTGACAGTAAAGCACAAGAGGAAACCATGCAGCCAGAAGTTTGCTCTCCTGAAGTTGAGAGTCCTGCTCCACTTTTTGCCAGGCCTGCATTCTTCAAGATCACAAACTCCACCAAGGCATGTCAGCACAGCCCAGGCTGCCTCCAGTCTTAGCCTCTCTAACGCTCTCCTCTGCATTGGTGAGCACCAGGTCTGGTAAGGCTTCACCTCGGGTTGGTCCATCTATTTCCTGGACCAGGAGGTTATCCTTGACAGACTCCAGGAATCTCCTGGATTGTCTGCCACCCGCTGTGCCGCGCTCCCAGCAGGTATCTGGGTGGCTGAAATCCCCCATCAGGATAAGAGCCTGTGAGCACAACACCTGCAGCTGAAGCAAGAAGGTCTCATCAACAGCCTCCTCCTGATCAGGTGGCCTGTAGCAGACCCCAGCCACTAGGTGCCCTTTACCAGACCGATCCTTGATTTGACCCACAAGCTCTCGACCTGATCGTGGCTGTTCCTCAGACACAGCTCTTGGCATTCAATCCACTTCCTAGCGCAGAGGGCAATTCCCCTCACCATAGCTAACACTGCGTGGGATGTTTTGACACTGGATCTGATGTCAGCCAGCCTCTTGGGCTGGGGCTGTGGCTTCGGGACTGGGGTTGTGGCTGGTCCGAGCCTTTCCAGCTGTGGCTTTAGGCCTCGGGGACGATGCCAGCCTCTCTGCCTTTCAAGCTGTGGCTATAAGCCGTAGGCTGGTGCTGGCCTCTCGGGCTGTGGCTTTAAGCCCTGGGCTGGTGTAAGCCTCTCAGGCTGTGGCTTTAGGCCCTAGAGCTTGAGGCAGCCTATAGCGACGTGCATTTTAAAGTGGCTCATGGAAGTAAATGAAAGCAAGAGAACATGGAGCTCTGCTGGGTATTTCTAGAATTGGAATAGAGACAGGAGAGCGTGCTCAGCCTTGTGTGGTTGGTTGTACCCATCAGTACCAACCGCAGCTGAAATTGTCTTTACATCTTTGTTAGGCACTCCTCTGTCTGCCGCTTTTAGTCTCTGTTTTCTGGAATGCAGGGATTTCTCTTAGTGGCCACAAACACTGCCAGGATAAGCCAGTCTGAATTATCACTGTTGCTTACCCTCCTCAAGAGAAGATGACTGTGCCTTTCAAATGCTGCCAAATCCTGGGCTTTGGTGTGCTCTGTGTGCTACCAGAAGAGAGCGTGACATTGGAAAATGAGGAACTCGAGATCCCAAAGCTCCAAGGAATGTAGTCTGTCAGAGCCAAGGGTCTTGGAAGGAAGAGTCCCCATTGTCCCTTTCCCTTTCCTTTTCCCTTTCGCTTTCCTTTTCCCTCCGCAAGCGAAGATGGCTGTACTCTGAAGGCAGGTGGAGGCAGGGACAAGGGTCAGGAGCCAGGACAGAATGGTTTCTTTGTTGCTCGTTGGAAGGAAGGACTGTGTTTAGTGCAGACGGATTTGCCATAGTGTTTCTTACAGGGACTGACAGTGGGGTGAGATGTGCCCTGAAGTGGGCATGCTTGCCAGTAGGCAAAGGAGAAATGCAAATCATGCCAGTAAGTCCAACAAGGGTGTCCCTGGGGACAGGGCTCCCTGCAGCACTGGGGCTGCGCTGCTGAGCTGCCAGGCTCCCACTGTCATGCACGAGCCCCAGCTGTGCAGCAGGGCCTGACCACCTTCTCTGCCCCATGTTCACCTACAGGGGAAGAAGGAGCGGGCGAGGAGACAGGGGCTCGCCTTCTGGATGCAGTGAGTGTCCCCTCATTGCCCCGTGCCCAGCCACCAGCAGCCGGGCTCCTGGCAGTGGGCTGATGGCCTGGCCCCCCACTGCAGCCGGCGGGGCTCCCAAACGGCCCCTTTGGCACTGTGGGGGCTGTGCTGCTGTGGGGTGGGGATGCCTCATCCCCGGCCCTCTTTCCCTTTTGCCCCACAGGACGATCTGCCTCATCCTGGTCTGCCTCCAGCTGCTACTCGTTGTCGTGCTGGGCTCTGCAGTACTGTACGCCCAGCACTATGACCAGGAGCTCTTCTATTGGCTCCTGCCTTGAGTGCTGCCCCAGACAACATTTGCTTCCCTGGTGTACTTTACAAGCAGTACCCTGCGTGTGGTCTGTGATGGGCTGCTGCCCATCTGACCGCCCTGCTCAGTAACCCTTCCCAGCTCGGGGCTGCGTGGTGGGGCGTGGGGAGAGGGGTCTGTCCCCACGGAAGGGGCCTCTCCTGTGCTCCTGCCCCCCAGAGGTGCACAGGCACAGCTGTGGGCAGTGTGGGCAGGCAGCCGAGTGCCACCGCTTTGGACTTATCAGTAAGTTTCTACTGTCGTCGTGAGTCGTTGCCAGCTGAACAGCACCACCTGCGACAACCCATCAGACTGAAGATCCACACCTGACACCGGGACGTGGCTGGATCTACGAGTGCTTTGCTGTCTGTCTGTCCCTCTTTCCCCATTTTCTGCCTTTTCTCTTTGCCATCTCTTATTTGACTCTTTGTTTACCTCTACCACTTATTCATTGCAAATAGCCCATTGGCCAGTGTTACCTCCAATTGGTTGTTGCTGGCTGTTAAGAAAGCTCTCAAAAAATGGATGTGTATTATTCCTCTGAGTTTGGATGACTCCATTGCAGTAGTGACCCTTTGCTGACCAGGGGAGGCGCGACTCAGGAGGTGGACAGAGATTCACCCCCTCAAGACACACTGAATGGGACGAGACGTAGCTAGGAGGAGAAATGGGATGAGCAGTGTCCCTCTGCGCACAGACGTCTGCTGCTGCGTCTGCACAGATCTCTTGTGCTCAGTGGAGTTTGTCCATGAAGGCTGCAGCAAAGAAAAAGTGTCTCTGCTAGGGAGTCCTGGAGAGGCATAGAGATGCAAAACAGGAGAAATGAAAACTAAAAGCAGGAGCCCAAGGCCAAATGCTGCCAAGCAGCATAACCCTAAGAACAAAAGGCTGCACCCCTTTAGCAAAAGCCTGAACCCAAGGCCCAGAGATTTAACTCCTTTAACACAAAGTTGCACCCCAACGCCAAATGGTGCACCCCTTTCACAAAATCCTAACCGCAGGACTGGTGGCGTTAGACCCCTGCCAACAATTCATGGGGAGAGCAGCATCAGCGAAGGGAAGGCTGCAGTGCACGCGGGATGTGAAGTGCCAAGGGTGAAAAAAAAGCTCTTAGGTTCTCTGCTCTCTGACCTGGAAGTCTCGGACAGGGAGTGGAATAAACCCCCCACAATTCAGGAGGAAACAGAGTCCTACTGTTCCACCTGGACTGCCACAAGTCCATGGGGCCAGATGAGATTCATCCAAGAGTGCTGGGGGAGCTGGTGGAGGTGAAAAGCCAAGCTGCTTTCCATCATCTGTCAGCCTTCCTGGTCAACTGGGGATGCACTTTGGCCACAACAACCCCAGGCACCGCCATGGGTGTGGGGCAGAGCAGCTGGAAGTCAGTGTAGAGGAAACGGACCTGGGGTTATTGGTTGACACTCAGCTGAACACGAGCCAGCAGTGTGCCCAGGTGGCCAAGAAGACCAACGGCATCCTGGCCTGTATCAGAAACGGTGCTGCCAGCAGTGCAGGGAAGTGATTGTCCCTCTGCACTCAGCTCTGGTGAGGCTGCAGCTCGAGTGCTGTGCTCAGTTCTGGGCCCCTCACTGCAAGAAGTGTCTCAGGGAGACCTCACGGCTCTCTGTAACTCCTGAGGAAGGCTGTGGTGAGGTGGGGGTTGGTCTCTTCTCTCATGTAACAGTGATAGGATGAGAGGGAATGGCCTCAAGTTGCACCACGGGTGATTCAGGCTGGATGTTAGGAAATATTACTGCTCCAACAGAGTGGTTGGGCGCTGCAATGGGCTGCTCTGGCAGTGGTGGAGTCACCGCCCCTGGAGGTGTTCAAGGAACATTGAGACATTGTGTTGAGGGACATGGATTAGTGAGAGCTATTGGTGATTTCAACCTTGGTGACTGCATGATTCTGTGATTCTGGATGGGGGATTGAGAGGGGACGTCGGGGGGGGGGACGAGGATCAGAATGGCGGAATAGGAGGGGTGGGACGGGGGAAGGGAAGGAGGAAAGGGACCCTGGGGGTCAGAATGGGGATGAGGGGGGATCTGAGGGGGGCAGTGAGCTGGGGGGTAGAGGAGGACTGCAGGGATCAGAATGGGGGAACTGTAGGGAGGAGGGGACTCCAATAGTCAGATGGGAGGGGGACCACAGAGAGGGACTGGGGAGGTTGTGGCTGAACCACTGGGGGGGGACACAGCACCTCCTGCCACCAAGCAGAGGTTCTGAGTGACACAGAAGCCCCACGGGGCCAAAGCAGAACTGCATGCGGCCCCCAGCTCCTTTAAGCCCAGTCCCCTCCTTGGTGCCCCCCCCAAACACCCACCTGTAGAAGCTGAGGCGGCGCATACTCCCCATCTGGAGTACTGCCTCCAGGTCTAGGGCCCTCAGTACAAGGAAGGCAGAGAGCTGTTGGAGAGGGTCCAGAGGAGACCCTCAAAGACCATCAGAGGGCTGGAGCACCTCCCCTACAAAGACAGGCTGAGGGAGCTGGGCTTGTTCAGTTTGGAGAAATGAAGGCTGTGGAGTGAGCTCATTGCAGCTTTTCAGGACCGAAAGGGAGCCTAGAAACAGGAGGGGAGTCAGCTCTTGGAAAGGGTAGATAACAGCAGGACAAGGGGAAATGGTTTGAAGTTGAGGCAGGGAAGATTGAGGTTGGATGTCAGGGGGAAGTTGTTTGCTGTGAGAGTGGTGAGGTGCTGGAACAGCTGCCCAGAGAGGCTGTGGATGCCCTGTCCATCCCTGCAGCTGTTCAAGGCCAGGCTGGATGGGGCCCTGGGCAGCCTGAGCTGGTATTAAATGTGGAGGTGATGGCCCTGCCTGTGGTGGGAAGGTGACAGAGATGATCCTTGAGATCCATTTCAACCTGGGCCATTCCGTGTGATTCTGTGATTCTGTCCTGGTTTTATCAGTGCTCCATGCCATCCTGCAGACTGTTGTGCAGAGCGCAGTGCTGTGGAGCTGTGCTTCCAAGCCCTGTGCTCTCCAGCACTCGCGTGTGAGATCCGCCTCTCCCAGGAATCTCCTGTTCCCAGGAACTTCCACTGCTCCCTTGTTCTGTGTGCACATATGTGTGCAGAACCACACACCGACGTGCAAAGACTTCCCCGTGCACATACCTGTGCATTCACACACCTGCAAGCACATCCTTACACAGCCCTGTGTGCACGCTCCATCCATGTGCGTGCAAATCTGAGCAAAACCGCACAGCCATGTGCAAAGACCTGGATGCACACACCCGCGTTCATGCACACACATGTGCAAACCCACCCCTTTGCACACCCACATGCATGAAGACACGAGCGCAGCTCCAGCCTTGCACACAGCCACGTGCTGTGCACACTCTGATGTTCAACACCATCTCTGCACACCCCGTATGCACACATACCTGCACTCACAGCTCTATGACCAAATGCCGATTGCATGGTACAGCCAACATGCAGACGGTGGGAAATGTCAGGAGGAAAGATGTCCTGTTATGCTAATTCAATCTCCTCTCTCTTTAATGAAGGCACTGGGGCACAGCTGTAGCTTCATCTTGAGATGTGGGTTGCTACAGGATTCCTCATTTGGATGCTGCGGGGTTAACCAGGAGCCACAGTCTGAGGGACACACCTCATGTGCTCTGGAGATGGAAGTTATGCCAGGAGCAAAGAAAAGACTTTCACAGACAGCACAGGGGAGGAGTTCCTGGGCCAGGCAGTGACATGCAGAGCAGTGTCCACTGACCTGGGATCTGTGTGTGTCCCCTTCCGCAGCAATGCAGAAGGGCTCAGGGTGCCTCACTGTGGCACAGGTCACTGGGGACACTGGTTCAACAGCACCAGGTGGGCTATTGGGGTCCTGGACTTGTGACGGGGGTCCTGCCAGGGACTGTGGGGGTCTGCGAGATCCAAGGGATGACCCAAGGGGGTTAGGGAGGTCCAAAGGAGGAAATAAGGGGGATCTAGGGGAGCCCAGAGAGGGATAAGGGGTGCTGCTGGGGACTATGGGGCTTTGTGAGGTCCCCGGCTGGCTGTGGGGGAGGTGTACCAGGTCTGAGGAGCTCCTTGAGGAGTTATGGGGCTCTGTAGCGGGGTGTGGGGGATATATGGCCATGGGATGGATATGACAACAGAGCCTGCAGGAGCAGGGGGAGAGGATGGGCCTGGAATTGGTGACAGGGGTGCTGTCAGGGAGTGTGGGTTTCTGTGAGGTCGGTAAGGAGCACTGGATGTGTTAAGGGAGGTCTAAGGGAGGAAATAAGGGGGTTCAGTGGTAGTCCAGGAGGGGATATGGGGTGCTGCTGGGGACTATGGAGGTTTGTGAGGTTTTTGGCCAGCAATGGGGGAGGAATACTGTTACCTCCAGCAACCACCGTGACCGGGGCTGCACCGTCGGGAGGGGGGTCTAGCGATCTGCATTCGCTAGGGCCATAGCAACACTAACACCAACATGATGGAGAAGCAAATGGCATTTATTAAGGCACTACAACCCCCTAAATACACATCCCCCTTCGTCTATGCCCCCCAAGCGTGCGTCATACATCAATCACAGAGCAGGGGAAGTCCTATCGCGTTACAACCTGATACCCCGTTAACGCCTACTACATCTCCCCCTCCCTGTGCTCGGTAAAGTCTTGCCCCGTTACATCGCGATCGCAACCCGCAGCCCCTCACAAACTCTCGCACAGTCTGTGATATTCCATTCACTGATCAAAAATCTTCTCCATCATTTGTTGCAGACAATTTTGTAAACATCCCATAAGGCATAGGAGGCAGATAAAGGCACATACAAAAATTATAAACCCTACCTCAAGAACCTTAAGTTTTAGCCATGAGCCCATCTCCCCAAACAACCCATCCAGCCAATTTCCAATGGTATCACTCTCCTTTTTAATCTTCTGTGTATGTTCTTGCATCCATTGTAGCTGTTTATGTATTGACACGTTATGATCGCTGAGGTTAAAGCAGCAAATTCCTTCAACGTCCTCACATCCATGTCCCTGAGCCAATAGCAAGAAGTCAATAGCCGCTCTACTTTGTAACAACGCATGGTGAACACTATTAAGATCTTCAAGCATTGCATTTAGCACCAGTGTTGTCATACTGGCTTGTTTTGCAGACCAACATGCCAGTCTTTCTATTTGGGTTAAAGCTGCTGCTGCTGAAACACCAGGCGCGAAGAATGAAGCAAAGATGCGTGCTGTGACACTCCACAACTTAACTTCATTATTACATTCAGGTTCCAGACTTATATCGCGGCGATGCCTATTAGGATGTAGGCTATGAGCCAGCCAGTATGATTTGGAGTGAGCATCGTTAGCTTCCCTAAGTAACACGGACCACCAAGAGGGTTCTTCGGGATACCCTGCCAGGCTCTATCTCCACAAATTAGGAATATTCCCGGAAGCAGCGCCTTAGCAGTCCAATTATACCACAATTTCTCTCTGCTATCTGCTCTGAAGGTAAACCCATATGCGTAGTGGTTCCACTGCGCTGTGCAATTATCACCACAGCCCGAACAAGTGGTTCCATTAGGGTATCCTTTCGACCATTCCCCCTCCTTTGACCTTTGGCACCAATCATTCCAATTTGCTTTGAAATAACGAGTCAAATTTTGCGTGAACACGCAGTATGAACTGGTTATCGAAAAACTCTCCATATTGATCAGGTTTACTACCGTCCAGGACTCGTTGACATAAGGGTGAGGTAAGTCCCACCTTGTTATAAAATCTAGTAACTCAGCTTCTGCCCCACTGGTCCCATTAAAATTCCCATCCAACTTGTAACAGATGGTTATGTTACCTTCTTTGCGGCATGTGGAACCAAAGATGACACACGTATGTGTACCACTTTCTGACCCATTTTTGATCATCTGGGACCCCAAAATGTCCAATTCTTGAGGGTTCCATGGAAGGGTATGGTTTAATGATTGAATCAGGCATGCCGCTTGAGCAGCCACATCCATATCGTTTTTACATGCAGTGTAATTAACCGTGTAAATTAAACTCCTCTAATTGGTAATTCGGTAGACCACCAAACAGGTACGAAAAGGAGAGGTAGCAGACTGGAGGCTAAGACAAAAATCTGTTTGTCCCGTAAGGTTCGCCCATGTGACCCAAACATTACGTGGCTGTTGCAGGAGGTGCACTCCCTCCCCCCTCTTTACCATAAACATCAGTAACATCAAGAATGTCCGCAATGCAGGAGTGAGGTTCCTTTTGATGAGTGGTTCCTGGTCCCGTCATCCACCTTCCAGTCATCCTGGTGTTGGCTTCAGTTTGCCACTGAAGAATTTCTTAATTACTGGTTCCATGATTCGGACCTCAGCGCAGCACCACCACCCTGCCGTTCCGCCGACTACGAATCGTGGCACAGCGCCCGTACCGCACTGGTTCTCTATTGATGACGGTCCAGACCTCAGCGCAGCGACACTACCACACTGCCTCCCGCTGACTGTGCCGACAGTGGCCCCACTGCCGAGCCCTGGGGGGCAGCACTCCAATAGTGAGCGGCTGCCAGCTGGAATATCCTGCTCTGTGTGTACGGAGTTGGTTGGGTCCCTGTCTGAAGACAAAACTGGCAGGACCCAAACAATGTGGGGGCAGAAGAGCCATGGCATGGGAGGTATCTTTATGCCTATCTGCACAGCAGGCCCAGCTGCCCCTGCTTCACCCCTCCATGGGAACTACCCCTGCTGGAGCCCCTTCTGGCCACAGTGAGCCAGGGCGATTCCCCTCCATCTGCCCATGCCTGCTGCCAATCCCCATGGCAATTCATGGCACTGGGCATGTACCATGGAGAGCTGTGTGAAACGCCCTCTGCATCCTGCTGCACAAAGGACTGCAGGGAGAGAGGAGGGCTGGGGCTGGTGGTGGTAGCTGAGGGACATGGCCATCTGTGGTGCCCCGGAGGTGGGTGTGGGGAGCTGGGGGGCTGTGACACGGCACAAACTTCTGGTCTTCAAGAGCAGTTTTGTCAATTTGCCTTTCTGCTGCTATGGCCTTGTGTCACTTCTGCAGTCAGCACAGACCTGCAGTGTCCTTTCCTCTCTCCTCCATCACACACAGCCCTGCATGCAGCTCTGTTTAGAGGCAGGTACCCACACCACAGCTAACAAGAGCTTCTTAGTGTGGAGGCTTTTCATTTCCCCCCTTGCCCCGCACCATTCCACAGATGCACAGGTTTTGTCCCTACAACTACAGGTCATGTATTGATTTCACAGACACCAGCAGGCAGCAGAAGTATTGTCTAGTAAGCCCATGTCCCCCCAGAAAAACAGAAAAATGCTACTTTGACACGCCAAACACAAACTGACAGTTCACTTCTCACTGCCCCTTCCTGCACTCCAAATGGATGCTTACTTGACATCCCCTACAGCACTGCAACTGCAATCTTCATTTGCCTTGATTCCTGAGATCTCCTTTTGGACAGGAACCCTACAGAAAGTATCAAGAAGTGAAAAATCATGAGGAAGAAGCATTTTCCCAGCTTTCTTCTGCCATGCAATGTCGTCTTTTGAGGAGGGCAATGCTTGGAAATCATCTGGCTGCAAGAACTGCCCATCACTAGCTCCAGCTTGTGTCTGACTGCCATGGCTTCTGTCAGCAAATGACCCCAGGTCCCCTTTTCCCCCACAGGTGTGCTGACCATCCATGTCCCCAGCTGAGCACCTGGCTCTCTGCCGTGACTCACCTGGTCAGCCTGCTCAGCCTGAGCTGTGCCCAGCTCACACACACACCGCAGTGGTGCTTCCAATGGGCTCTCACAGAGCAATCTCTCTCAAGAAAAGCTCGAGCTCAGTCTCCGTGTGCAGCACGCTCATGAGAGCGCCAGCTCTGCTCACCAGAGCACAAACGCTCCCACCCAGCAACGACTGCGAGTGCCTGCATCACTTCTGTGCTTTCATCATAAGCAAAGGAATGGTCACCTCCTAGATACAAATTTTAGGAAACCAACACCAGGCTCACCCAATGGGGTGAATGGAGTTAATTGTATAGGGGTTAATTGAAGTAAAGCAACAGAGAAATGAAGATGACTCTTGTGCAGCCCAATAAAAACACAATATGGCCTCGGAGTGGTCAGTGGAGTCCCAGAGGAACTAGTAGGAACTGGGAGGAGTGCACACCAGTATAGACCAGAAAAGTCCAGTATGGCTAAGTAAAAACCAGTAAGGACCAGTATGGCCTCAGCGTGGTCAGTGAAGTCCTATAGGAATCAGTAGAAACCAATAGGAAGGCACATCTGTGTGCCCCAGGGCTGGAGCTGGCCTGTGCCTCTGGCTTTAGGCTACAGCAGTGGTGCCAGCCTCTCTGGCTGTGGTTGTGGCTTTAGGACCTGGGGCCAGTGCAGGCCTCTCCAGCTGTGGCTCTGTCTTTAGGCCCTTGGCCTGGTTCCGGCTTCTCTGGCTGTGCTTCAGGCCCAGGGGCTGGTGCCGGCCTTTCAGGATTTGGCTTTAGGCTCCACGGCCAGTGCCAGCTGTTCGGCTGTAGGTGTGGCTTTAAGCCCCGGGTCTGATGCCAGCCTCTGTGGCTGTAACTGTGGCATTATGGCCCAGGGCTGGTGCTGGGCTCTCTGGCTGGAGCTTCAGACTTCAGGGCCGGCACCAGCCTCTCAGGCTGTGGCTTTAGGCCCAAAGCTGGTGCTGGCTTCTTGTGTGGCTTTAGGTTTAGGCCCAGGAGTTGTGCCAGCCTCTCTGGCTGGGGCTGGGCTTTAATCCCCAGGGTTGGTGCTGGCCACTCAGGCAGTGGCTTCAGGTCCTGTGGCCAGGGCCAGTCTCTTTGGCTCTGTTTTTAGGACCCAGGGCTAGTCCTGGCTTCTCTGGCAACATCTTTAGGCCCCATGGTGTGTGCCAGACTCTCTAACTGGGGCTGTGACTTAAAGCTCCTGGACTGGTTCCTGCCTTTTGGGCTCTGGCCCCAAGCCACCAGGGCTGGTACCAAATTTTAAGAAAACAACATCAGGGCCACCCAATGGGGTTATCTGAAGTAACAAAACAGAGAAATTAAGATGACTCTTGTTGGATACCAGCCTGGGTCATCCTCTCCTTCAGGCACTGCATGATCACACCCAGGAGATGTTGCCCCCAGGCTGCCCCCAGATTGGAGGCTGGAAGGATTTGGGCTTCCAAGAAATCAGCAAGCATTTGGATGAGTCAGCCCTCTGTTTTTTTGAGGACAGATGAGTCCACTGTGAAAAGCCATCTTGGCAAATGCAGAATAGCTTTGCTCTTGGGCCATAGCACTCCATGGCCAGGCACTGCTCAAACACTGGGCCTGCATTTCCTCCTGGGCATCCACACGTGCTCTGAGTCTCCTGCAGCTTTCTGCAGGGTTTGTGGCTTCCTGCTGAGGAGTTCCTCGTGCTCTTCTGCAAGTGCCCCCCAGCATCACTACTGCCTCCTCTGGGACCGTACCAGGAGATGCGTCAGAGTCCATTAGCCTGCACTTCCTTCCTCCCATCAGCAGCTGCTCCTACACTGACCTTCATTCACACCGGGATGCCGTCCACTTCTAGCACCAGCTGACCTGCAAGACAGAGAAAGGAAATGTGGCATTAGCACAAATGCAGAAGCCAGCTGCAACTGCAACCTTTGTCAGAATTAAAGCAGGCTCTGTAAATTAAGTGTGACTTCTGAACTGAAGTAATTGCCACAATCAGAAATAAATACTGAAATCGCTTACTTAACTGTAGTTGGTTACTTCAGAATTCTTTTGCTTTTGGGAAAATATGGACTTGGAATTGAAGGATACAAGAAAAATGAGGAGCACTTGGCAACTCAGGCAAACTGAGCAGTGCAGGGAAGATTGTTGCATTTCTTCTTCTCCTGGCCCAGAAATTAATTTTCCTACCTTAAAATGAAAAGGGAAAAAGAGCCTGACATAGAGTAGACACAATACAGTCTCACATCACAGGTAGAAGCTGGAGAGCTCACACAGCACAAAGCTCATGGCTGTAGAAATTAAGGTTGCCTCTGAGCTTTAAAAGAAGATGAAAGACAAGGTTGAATGCAAAACATCAGCACTTCCTGCAGAGCACATCACACAGCTGTAGGCACCACCTGAGAGGTAACAGATCAGAAAGGAAAACCTTATTATGTGAACACAGGGACAAGCTACTCTCTTCTTCCGGGCCTTTGTTCACAGTGAGGCTTTCCCTCAAGAGCACTGCTCAAGCTGCTACTGTCTCCAGCTGTTGGTCACTTCCACCTGCTGGACGCTGTGCCCACAGGTCACTCTGCTTTGGACAAAGCCTGCTGGATTATCTCCAAACCAAGGCATTTTCTCCAAGAATACCTGTTTTCAGACCAAAAAGATGACTCTTTTGCCCAGAAATACCATTTTTTCCCCCTATATATGACGTTTTCTCCCAGAAATACCAGCTTTCCTTCAAATATATGACATTTTCTCAAAGAAATACCAGTTTTCTCACGAAAAGAGGGCATTTTCTCCAGGAAATCCCAGTTTTCTCCCAAATATCCCTAAAATGAAATATCAGATTTCTCACAAATATGAGACATGTTGTCTCCCAGAAATACCAGGTTTCTTTCAAATACATAACATTTTTTCCAAGAAATATCAGTTTTCTCATGAAGCAAGGGCATTTTCTCCAAGAATACCAGTTTTCAGTCCAAAAAGAAGGCATTTTCTCCAAACAATACCATTTTTTCCCCAAATATATGGCATTTTCTCTCAGAAATACTACTTTTGAATCCTTAATATCACATTTTTCCCCAATATTGTGACATTTTCTCCCATAAATACCAGTTTTTTTCAAAATAAATTATATTTTCTCCCAGAAATACCAGTTTTCTCCCCAAAATATGGAATTTTCTCACAGATATACGGTATTTTCTCTAAGACATAACAGTTTTCTCCCAAATGGATGGCACTGTGTTCTGGAAATACCAGTTTTCTCCCAAGTATGTAACATTTTCTCCCATAAATACAAATATTCTCCAAAAATATGGTATTTTCTCACAGAAATATGACATTTTCTCCAAGAAATACCTGATTTGTCCCAAATATATGATGTTTCCACCAACAGATACCAGTTTCACCTAAAAAGTATGACATTTTCTTGCAGATGAACATGCTTTTCCAAAATATTTGTCATTTTCTTCCAGAAATATAAGCTTTCTCCTAAAAATATATGAAACTGTTTCCCAGAAATGTGTTTTCTCCCAAATTTGTAATTTTTCATCCAAAAATACTAGTTTTCTCCCAAAGATGCAACATTTTCTCCCAGGAATTACTGTTTTCTCCCAAATAGATGGTATTCTCTCCTAGAAATACCTGTTTTATCCCAAATACGTGATATTTTCTCCAAGAAATACCAGAATAGGAGCAGTTATTTGGGTATTTGGGGCTGAGATTTGAGGATGGGATATGGGGCAGGGATGTGGGGCATTTATAGGTATATAGGGCAGAGGTGTGGGTCAGGAATGTGATTCTGGGATTTGGGGATATTATGGGGCAGGGATGTGGGGCTGAGATGTGCTGAAGGCATGTGAGGCTGGGATGTGGGGCAGGGACTTAGGGATGGGATGTGAGGATGGGATGTGAGGATAGGATATATGGTGGGGATGTGGGGCAGAGATTTCAGGGTGGGATGTTGAGCTTGGATGTGAGGCAGGGATGTGGGGCTGGGATGTTTTGCAGGGATGTGCGGCTGGGATATGGGTCAGGAATGTGGGGCAGGGATTTGTTGTTATGGGGTAGGAATGTGGGGCAACTATGTGGGGCTGGGGTGTGGGGCACTTATGGGGCAGGGATTTGGGGCTGGGATGTGCGGCAGAGATGTGAGAGAGATGTGAGGCAGCGATCCAAAGCTGAAATGTCCAGCACGGGGCCTGAACAGAGCACTGCACTGCAGGAATAGAAGAAAAACTGCTCAGAGCAGCAGCTGTGCAGCAAGACAAACAGCTTGAGAACCAAGGACACCTTTAGAAGAAGAAAGAATGTCTGATGGCTGATTGGATAAGTGCCCGCATGAACGGCTAAAGAGTGTTTGTAGAATGCTCTGCTGGCATGGAAAGGTGGGTGGGAAAGTTGTAGGGAGGGGTGGGAAAGCTAGAAAAAGAAAAACTGTGAAGAAATATACATGATGTGAGAACTTGAAATAAACAATTTGGATCATTAACATCAGAGTCTGTGCATCAGATGCTGCAGATCTGTGGGGCAAAGCAAGCCGAGGCTGAGTGAGCCCAGCCCGACTGGAGTGCAGGGATTGATTGCTTGGTGTGCGCCTGCAGCTTCTGCGGGACAGAAGGCGAGCAGTGGGGAACTGCAGGAGCTAACTTCTCACTAATGAAAGCAGCAAGGAAATCCTGCAGCATTACGGCTAGTTTTAACATTTCAGAGTCAGCCTGTGTCTACCTCAGCATCAGTTCCTTTTCTTAAACGGATAAGCAAAAATGTCCTTGTATTTCCAAAAGCTGGGTTCTCTCTCGATGGAGAGCTCTGGGACAAAGCTGCAGCAGCTGTTCCACTTGGGCTCTGTAACACGCACTGGCCATGCAGATGTGGTGTGCAAATGGAAAATACCTTTCAGACCCTGAGAAGAATAAAAGCAGGAGAGAATCTGTGGTGGGTGAGACAGGAAAAGTGCACCTTGAAGCAGGGGATGCCCTGCTGGCACTGCCCATCGCATCTGCTGCCAGCATGTTCCTCCTCTCCTTGTCTGCAGCTTGTTGTTTCTCAAGGGTCGGTAAGTAATAACGCTCCTAGTGATACTGCAGTGACACGCATCTGCCCACTAATATTGATACTATCTGACGTGCAAAAAGTTGTACAGCCATTAATTTTCTATTAGCACAAAGGCATGGTTGTGAGCACTCAAAAAGCATCTGTTGTACAAATTTTAGTGATCGTTCAAAATTAATATATCAGAACATACAAAAATCGAAGACCTATTTCTAACCAGTTAGAGTTTAACACAGAACAGGACCCTCAGGGATTTATTTCCAGGTTGCAGGCCAAACGTGTTGTTTTTTTTTAGTAGGTTGATAGCATTTCTTGTCATTATGCTACATTTGCCTCGTCTTCTTTCTCACATTTAGAGTATTGTCAATCGAGGCCTTGGTTGAATTATAATGATTATGTTATTAATATAATTAGTGTTTTTATAGTATGGTAGTAGTTTGAGAATAAACAAAAAAGGGGGAATTGTGGGAATACAAGAAAAACTTCTCAGAGTAGCTGCTGTGCAGCAACGTAAACAGCATGAGAACCAAGGACACCTTTAGAAGAAGAAAGAATGTCTGATGGCTCTGGTTGGATAAGTGCCCGCATGAACGGCTAAAGAGTGTTTGTAGAATGCTCTGCTGGCATGGAAGAGTGGGTGGGAAAAAGAAAACTTGTGAAGGAATATACATGATGTGAGCATTTGTAATAAATGATTTGGATCATTAACATCTGAGTCCGTGCATCAGACGCTGCACGCTGTGTCCCCAGCATGTGTTGGGAAGTTAAAGTCCCCCATGAGGACAAGGGCTGGCGATCGCACAGCTGGCACACAGCTCCTGCCAGCTGCTCAAAGAACTCCTCATCTCTCTTCATCCTGGTTCAGCGGTCTGTAACAGACACCCACCAGGATGTCTGCTCTGTCAGCCCTTCCCCTTTACCCATAGGGATTCCACCTCATCATCCCCAGCCACAAGCTCAACCACCCCTCCTTCCTTGCCTATCCTTCCTAAGAGTTTGTAGCCATCCATTGCAGCACTCCAGCATCTGCAATGGTGGCTCGTTCACAGTTAGCCTGCCGCACAATGGCTTCCAACTCTTCTTTTTGTTGCCCATGCTGCGTGCATTGGTGTAGATGCACTTCAGCTGAGCCCCTCGCCTCACCCCTAATCCCATTACTGCTCCCCCAGGCTCATTTCTGACAGGCCTGGTTTTATCCCTTTCCCCCTTCATATTTACTTTAAAGCCATCTCTACAAATCAACTCCTGGGCAAGGATCCATTTCCTTTTTGGGATAGGTGATACCATCAGCAGCCCGCACACCATCGGCAGCCCTCCTGCCAGGTGCCGAGCAGACCGCCATGATCAAAGAACCCAAAATTCCTGTGTTCGCACCAGCCTCTCAGCCATGTGTTTATAAGCTTGGTTTTCCTGCTTCTCTCAGTGTCCTTCCCCGCCCCGCAGGAATACAGGCAAACACTACCTGTATGCCTGCTCCATCAACTAACCTCCCCAGTCCCCTAAAATCATTTTTTACAGTCCTCAGGCTTCTGTCGGTGACCTCATCACTGCTGGCCTGGACTATCAGTGGATAATAATGAGAGGGGTGGATCAGACTAGGCAGTTTTCCAGATATATCCCTGATCCGAGCCCCAGGGAAGCAGCACAGCAGGCAATCTTCAAGCATGGAGCCAGCCGTCTGTCCTCAGACATGCTTGGAGGCAGTCCTCCCTCCTCATCCTCAGTGCCACGAGTGAGTGACATTGCTGCAGTGTGCTGTAACTGCAGGGTATCTCCGTGTGCCACCAGTGCAGTGAGAATGTCCAGTTGCACTCCAGAGGGAAAACCTGCACTGGATCACGAGAGCATCACAAAGGCAGGGATTAAAGCTTTCCATTTTGTGACAGTTCACTTTCACACAGATGCCGTGTTTAAAGCAGGGCTGTCTGGCTCAGGGCTGTAGGTGGGTTTACTAGACTCAAAGTAGCTGACGATTGGGAATATCTTCCATAGCAAGGCTGAAGGTATGCCACTTTAAGCAACATTCAAATGGATATCTTGAAGACAAGTGTAAGGAGTTACTCTGGATAGACTTGCTATCAGTGCAGTAGGTTATGCTCAGCAGCACTCCCCATCAAGGGGCTTATTGCCTGTTTCAGAAGTATGCCATACTTGCTGGTATGCCAGCGGTATGCATTGAAAATAATTTAATGTGTGTCAGAAAAGATCAGCTTTGCTGTAATCCAGATACTTTTCTGGAATTCATAAGACACATAATAGCCAAGTAATTTACTTTTCAGAACATCAAAATATAGTGGCTTTGAGACTTGTAGACAAAAATAAGTGGGAAGGAGAAAACCACGGGGTATTAACTACTCAGAAAAGTAATGTGTGCATAAATGGGAATTGCAGCAGAGTCCACATTACTCAAATAAAGATGAACAAATTAGGCATTCTGTCAAAAAAAAAAAAAAAAAACCCAACAAACGCATGAGGAATTTCAGGATCCGCAGGGAGAGTTGCAGCCTTCTATTGATGGTGATAACCCAGCACAACAGCCAGGCTGACAGGGCACCACAACCTTTCTGGGCTGATGTGTGCTCCCAGAGCCAGGTGTCCCAAGGAGTGACAGAGCTGCCCAGATCTTCAGTTGTAGGGGCCAGAAAATGGAAGGCAAGCCAGGGCATGAGAACAGAGGGACATGTCGCAAATACAGGTGTGCCCAGTTCAAGCAACTAGATGTGTTTGGAGAGGAAATTACCAGGCAGAGAAGTGTCCAGGAATCTGAGAGAAAAACTGATGTCATATCATGATGATGTCATGCAGTGACATGGGCAGAATAGCTCTGCCTCAAGTCCCTGCAAAGAAAAGGTAAGCGAGCTTCCAACCTTGAGGAGACAGATGGCAAGATGGCAGATGGGAACACTCAGGATGACGAGACCAAACCCTGGACTTTGGTTGGAACCAAAGGAGCCTCCCCACAGACCCTGAAATAACCCAACAACAAATAGGAGTCTGGGAACAAAGAGGAGACGGCGTGGGTTGGAGTGCAGACAGAGGAAGGCACACTGAACTGGTCTGACCAACTAACTTCATTAGATCCAGTGTCACCAAAAAAAGGCAAAGGGTGTTAATAATTGGGGACTCCTCGCTCAGAGACACTGAGCACACATTTGCCACCTGGACAATCTCTCCAGATACGTTCACTGTCTGCCAGAGACCTGCATTCATGATAGCAAGAGGAAGCTCCCAGGGCTGATAAAGCCAGAGGATATTAACCATTGCTGCTCTTTCAAGCTGGGTAACATGAGGCTGCAATGAGAACTACAAAATATCAAGAAACTTTATTTCCCTCAGATGGATGTTGAAGGGATTAGGTGTGCAGGTTGTGTTTTCCGTTTTCATCCCAGCTGGAGTCTGGGACCCAGGAAAAAGGAGACGCACAGGTGAGGTGCACGATTGCTATGTGGATGCTGTCGCACTTGGCGTTTCATTATCTTGGATATACCACCAGATGCTGGGTATGTAGATGTAGGATGGGGCACAACTGACAAAGAGGGGCAAGAATATTCTGGACAGAAAGCTGGCTGGGCTGACAACCAGAACTTTAAACTACATTTGATAGAGAAAAAGGATGTACTTCTCAGTGATAGAGAAGGGCCAGGGAACACCATCTATGGAGTATCAGAGGAAAGGCTCTGAACTGTTGTGAAGGAACTATGCTGCTCTGAGAAGGTAACAAGGCTGATTGACAACCCAACTGAAGTGCCTCCACAGCAACACACAGAGTGGGGAATAAACAGGAGGAGCTGGAAGCCATGGTGCAATTAAAAAGCTATAACCTAATTGCTGTCATGGAGATGTGGTAGGATGAAATGCACTAGTGAGACGCTATAACCAAGGGCTATGAATATTTTGGAAGAGATGGGCAGGGAAGGAGGGGTGTGGAACCATGTTAAGGAAACAGCCACAGTCAGGTTAAGAACTGGTGGGTAGAAATGAAGAATCAGACCAATGAAAAACCTCTGGTTATCAGATCTATTACAGACCACCAGCTGAGGGCAGCCTGCAGATCAGACCTTCTTGCTTCAATTACAAGAAGCATCATGCTCACAGGCTCTCATCCTGATAGCAGACTTTAACCACATGGATGCCTGCTTGGAAAGCAACACAAGGGGCTGTAAGCAATCCAGGGGACTAGAATCCATTGAGGATAACTTCCTGGTCCAGGTATTGGGCAGTCCAAGCAGACTGGAAGCATTTCTGGACCTCATGCTCACCAATGCAAAGGAGTTCATTAAAGAGGTTTAAATTGGAGGCAGTTTGAGCCACAGGGATCGTGCTTGCCTGATTTCATGTTCTCAGGAACATGGGCCTAGCAAGGAGAGAAGCTGGGATCCTGATCTTCTGGAGAGCAAATTTCTGACTGTTAAAGGAATTATTGGATGAGATTTCCTGGGAAGCAATCTATAGAGACAAAGGAATGGAGAAGAGCTGGACACCTTTCTGAGAGCACAAGACCTCTCCATCTCTCAGCACAACAAATCAAGCAGGGATGGCAGGGGCCTGGAATGGTGACCTCGTGGTCAAGCTCAGGGATAGAAAGGAACCACAGGCAGGGGAAGCAGGGACATGTGGCCTGGGTAGAATCTAGGGGTGCCATCTGAATGCGCAGATGGGATTAGGAAAGCCAAGTCATAGATGGAATAAAAGTTGGTGAGGGACATGAAAAAATTATGAGATTATACATGTATGCTGGTCAGAAGAGACAGGCAAAGGAAAGCATACCCCTCTGAGATGCACTCTCCTTGACAACGAGAAGGAACTGGCTACAGCAGACACGGACAAGGCTGAGGTACGCAGAAAGTTCTTTGCCTCGGTCTTCACTGGTGGTCAGGCTTCCCATGTTTCTCACGTCCTTAAACATGTAGCTTGGAGCTGAGGGAGCCAAATCCCTCCCACTGGAAAAAACAAGTCCAATGCTGTCTCATAAGAGTGAACATTACAAATCTATGCAGCTAGATAACATATATCCCAGGTCTGGAAGAAACAGTTGATGTGATTGCCAAATCACTCTCCATCACATCTGAAAATTCATGGCTGTCAAGCAAAGTCTCTGGTGATTAGAAAAATGAATCATCACTCTCATTTTTAAGGGAGAAAGGAAAACCAGGTAAGGCTCATCAGCGTGTAGTTAACTCTGTGCCTAGGAAGACTGTGGAACAGAATGCCCCGAGAACTATGATAAGGCATGTGCAAGGCAAGGAGCTGATCTGAGACAGCCAACCAAGGACACGCTGTGCCTGACAAATCTGGCGGCCTTCTGCGATGGAAGAATGTCATCAGTGGACAAAGGATGAGCAACTGATGTCATCTACCCTCTGCAAGGCCTCAGACATGGTACCACATCAAATCCTTGCCTTTAAATCAAAAAGAGACTAAGTGCGGACTATTTGGTAGATAAGGAATGGGTTGGATGATCACATCCAGAAGGTTTTGGTCAATGGCATTATGGACATCAGGACAGGGGGGAGGACATCCTTCAGGACTCCATTCTAGGATCAGTGCTCTTTTATCAATGAACTAGAGAGCAAAGTCAAGTACACCTGCAGCAAGTTTTCAGATGACACCATGCAAAGTGCTTCAGCTGACATGACAAAAGGAAGGGGTGCCATCCAGAGACCTGGATAAGCTCTGAAAAATGGATGTATAAAACCTAATGAGTTTCAGGAAGGCAAAGTGCAAGATGCCGCACCTGGATCAGGACAATCCCAGACATTTATTCAGAGCAGACCTGTGGAGGACTTAGGGGTCCTGGTGGATGAAAAGCTGGACAGTTTGTACTTACAGCCCACAAGGCTGATTGTGTCCTGGGCTGCATCAGGAGTGACCAGCAGGGAGAAAGAAGCAATTGTCCACCTCAAGCCCACCCTTGTGAGACCTCATCTGGAACACTGCACCATAACAAAGATGTGGAGCTGTTGGAACAGGTGCAGAGGACCACTAAGATAATCAGAGAGCTGGAGCACCATTCCCATGAAGAAAAGCTGCAGGAGCTAAGGTCGTTCAGCTTGGAGAAGGGAGATCTGGAGAGATCTTGTGACCTTCCAATCCTTAAAGGGAGAGTAAGGGAGACCGACTTCTTATGCAGGCAAATAAAGACAGAACAGGGAACAGTTCTAACCTAAATCTCCCCTATTTTAGTTTAAATGTTAGGAGGGGATTCTTTACTCAGAGGGTAGAGATGCCTGTCACAGGCCACTGAGAGAAGCTGTGGGATTCCCGATCCCTGGGGGGCACTGAGGCCAGCCTAGATAGAGCCCTGGGCAACTTGATCTGGTAGGTGGCAACCAGCCACTCCAGGGTGCTGGAAACAGACAATCTTTATGGTCCCTTCCAACCCAAGCCATTTTGTGAGTCAAAGAATCCAAGTAAAACAATTTTTTTTTCCAAGTAAAATGATTTTTTTGGGAAAAAAAACAAAAATGAAGGCAAGTTTGTTTGATTGGAATGTTGCCATGTATTTAAAGAAACCCAAAATGACTACCAACAAATAGGATCTCTGCTCAGTCACTGAAGAGATCTTTTAACAGCAAACTGTTCCAGAAGAATTTGTTAATAGTACTTCAGATTGTGATGTCTGGTCACTATACCTTTTTTTTTTTTCTTTTTCTTTTTTTTTTTTTTTTTTTAGTGTACAACCAAACTAAATCTCATAGCAAGCAAACTACCCAGAGTGAGTACAGACAAATCACTAAAGCTTAGTTAGGAACTGAAGTTTATGTCACAGCTCTGTACGGGTTCCTTTCTGCTCTCACTTGTTAGGATTTTGCCCATAGGTAGATCTACAGAAACAAAATTAAAGGCCAAACTACATGAGCAATATGGAGTTACAAGTGCACCAAGTTGCATCTTCTGGCTTCACATCACGTTTTGTCCTGTATTTTATCACCCTAATGTCACTTCCCTTTGAGTTCTAACAGGCCAGGTTTTAGGAACGATCATCTGATTCAAACTACATTTACGTTCAGAAATGCTTCCGACTTTTGGCCCCATCCACTCTCCTGGATTCTGTTCCAGTAGCTTGAATAAGGCTGTACAAAGACTTGGTGCTGGCTACAATGCTCAGTGTGAAAGTGGATGTGTGAAAGAACCAACTGTCTAGAAATTTTCCCACAGGAAAAGCATCTTGACCATACACACTGCTGCGTTCAGTGCTAAGTTTTAGAATTCTAAGATGTCCTCTCCAATTGAAATTGCAGGGTTTTCAAACTGTCAAATTCCAGGTCTGCAAGGAGTACCGGTGTACTTGAAACAGAGTGTAGGTGCAAGTTCTCATCTAAACCCAAAAGGATTGGACTAATCAGCTGCACAGTGAGTAGGGCAGTCTTCTGTGAAGATAGTGGCAGTGTCTCCAGATTTATTCTCTTCCAGAAACTCATCATCTTTTGCCTTGCTGTCTGCAGCAGCTTGAAGCTGGTCTCCCATCTGGACATCTTCTGTCAGATGGAGAGGGCCTTCTGTTTGCCCCCCAGCATACGTAGGAGTACTGTGCTTCATGAGAACAGTCTTGAACTGTGCCAAGGGAGCATTGGTGCGAACGCCCATAGGATCAAAGTGGGTTCTGCTGACTCTGTATCCAGCTTCAGAGAGGTAGTTTAAGAACTTATTTAACCTGAAAAAGCCATATAAGAAGGCATTAACAAGAGCGAGGCTGGTTCAGTACAAATTATATATTAATCGTCAGCACTGTAAGACAGGAATGTAAACGTAAGCCTTACTTGGGCATGTTCATTCCTTTAATACTGTGTCTGTGAATATTGTAGTAAAATGCAGGGTGCTCAGCACTGTTGTCAGTTTTTTGTCGCTTGGTCGCATTTCGCATCATTTCATTATTTTTTCTTTTTCCTGAATCACAAAACAGGCCAGTGAAACCTATGAATATTCACTAAGTCCACAAAAAAAAAAAAAAAAAAAAGCCAGCAGAGCCAAAGATAGTACATACAGAAAGCCACACATCGACCATGCCTTTATGGATGTATTTATACTTAAGTAATTAGCATTGTGCTTTTACCAGGAAATATGACAAATATCACTCTAGATCAAGTAAAATAATTATGCAATGGGAAAATAATTCTTACTCACATATGATTAAATACAGAGAAGATAGCATTCACCTATAGTTTGGCTTCGCCATCACTTCAAGTATAAAATCATACTCTGAAATTGCTGAGGTTGCACAAAAACAATCAACTTACCAGGCACCACATCAGACTCCGCCAGCATATCTGGTGTTTTAATATATACGCCACATTCTTCTAGAATATAATTAAGGGTCAAAATTAAGTCTACTGTACAACAGTGGAATGGCAAAATGCCTGAGTTCATCAGAAAAACCCACCACCACCTCCCAGCCTGAAGATAGAAGTACAGTGAGAGGCATGCATAGCTCATCTGCTTACCAGCTCAGAAATTTAATTTAGAGGAAATACTAAAAATGTAACTTTGCTTAACTGTAAAAGAGCATGTAGGTGCAGAAAGTTGTTCCTTCTGGTGGAATAATGTAGACAGTGAGCATAGAACTTTCGAGTAGTTGCTCGTAGTAACTAGATAAGAAGTAGTGATGTAAGTGCTTACGCACGATAAGAGGGGCGTAGACGAAGGTGTACAAGGCTATATAAACTGTTGTCACGAGTTAATAAACGCCATTTTACCACCCACCACATTGGTGTGCACCGAGGTAGATGGACAGACCGAGATGTCCCTAACGATTGCGAACACCTGTATGAAGCTGAAGCGGGCTTCCGGCTTCATATGGTGACCCCGACGTGATGTTAGGGAAAGGTGGTCTGCTATTCCAGCAGAGAATGCAGAGCAGAACAACCGCAGTCCTCAGTAGTGAGGAGCAGAGTACAAGAGAGAACTGAGAGACGCACCATGTCCAGCTCTCCTTCAGGGAACACACTGAATTTCACAGTGGTCAGCCCACCCATATTATGCTTATCTGTTTCAGGATCTCCCATAGCGGTTACATAGGTACATAGGTATAAATCCAGCACTCTGCCTTCAACAGATCCTACTGTTTTTTACAGCACTACCAAGCCTCACGCTGGACTCAAAACAAAAGTTATTTCCTTGACCTTGTGGCATGTACTCTGCTGTTAGCATAATGTTACCAAAGAGTAATCTCTATCTGAAACCACCACCAAGCCAGCCTCTTCGTGAAGAGGTTGCTGTTTTTTTCTTACCTTGTTTGTTTTCATCAGAAGGATTATGGATAGAAAAATTCTTTGAAGTTGTACACTCAGCTTCACAAACCACTGTCTTCAAAAGTGGCTGGACTTCATCTAAGCCATACTGGACAGCTTCAAACAGCATCCTTCTGAGGAATCCAGTATTAAAGAGAGCTCCTGACCTAAGAAACACAGGAGAAGTGAGAAGACTTTACTAATGAAAGCAAAAGAAGTTCCCTTGAAAAAAAATCACTCACAGTGATTTGCAGTTAAATTACACCAAAGAGCTGCACTGTACTGCTGCCTAACACAACAGTATAGAGTGGCTTGGTTTCCAAGGACAGCAGCATTGTTCTTGCACTACAAACAAAGATCTCAGGACTATTATTCCTACCACTGACTTTCTGTCCTACTTTTATCAGGAAGAAAGCTACTGCTTTTAATGCTCCTTTGAAACCATTAGAACTTAAAGAATTTAGTTTTGTTTCTCATAAGAGGCAATTTAAAAATCATCAAGTAGCGTACTTCCATCAGCATGTTAGGATTTATTATGTACACTCTGTAAGTATCCAGTAATAAACAACTTCACTACATTTAGCAACCACAGAAACACAGAGCCAGGTTCTTTAGTGCAGGACATACTAGAACAGTTGCACTAAATGTGAAGTTTCAAGTGAATTTGTTACTTACTTACTGGTTTGAGTGCTATGAACAAAACAAAAACCTGAACACCTTCCTAAACTAAGAGAACAGAATCAGTTAACTGTTTCCTGAATTACTCCTGACTGCCACGCTTTCCTTTTACAGTGATGGATGATCCAGCAGTCCTGCATTTCTATGATGTGACCAAGTAGTTGACCTCTGGAGGTCCTCCCAGCCCCAGTTACCCTGCAATTCCATGCTGTTCTCTGAACTTACCAGAGAGGACCAAGAACTACCGCTGTCCTCCCAGGCATACTGCCATGACAATCACAAGGCAGCTGCTGATAAGGATTTTCTGCAACAGGAAAACAGGGTTTCAGTGAATTTGGAATAGTCAGTGTTTACTGAGATGATACAGACATGAAGTTGAGTTCACTGAAGTAATTAGAAGGGTAAGCAACAGCACAAGGAGCAACACCACTCTCACTTCTGTCAAACATGCAGCAGTCCTTAAGAAAGTTCAGTGAGTAACGGTTTTGAGCTGTAATCATTGTTAAAATGATGCTGTAAAAACGGCCACCTAACCTGCTCCATTTCTTGGCAGATTTCAAATGATGAGAAAATTACTAATCTTCCTACAAATTACATATGCAGCTGCCCAGGCTAGCAGTAAACATCAACAACAAAAACTTGAACATCTGTCAGTCACATACATAAAATACAGCTCGCCTACAAGATTTCTAGGCTGTAAGTGAGACTGCTTGCAGGTAGAGTATCAAATAAACCATTAATTTATTCATTAAGCTCTCCACCATAACACTGCACTTATCAGTTACTCACTTATGTCTATAAAAACAGGACTGAATCTCTTTAATGAAAAAGTCAGGTGCAAGAGTGTGCAGTGACGTGGAGCAAGGCATTCAAAACACACCACAAGCTGAATAGCAAAATATCCAGGAACCTGCAACTTTGAAATAAATGAGAGATTTTTCTTTTTACATCCATTCCAACTATTACCTGGCTAGTCCACCCTCCAGCTTCAATTTTGTACAGAGACAGCTTGCAACCTCGAGCTCAGCTTTCGACAGAAAGGCTGCCTCCATTTATTCCCAAGTGTTAGATGAACTGCAGGGATGCTGTGAACTTTTCTTACCACACCTACTAAAATTATTTCCATCTGGCATTTACAGATAAGGCCCAAGCAGGCAAAACATACCCTCATCTGAGGGAAAGCGATACTGTTGATTTCATTGTACTTTCAGGTAACTGAACATGACGCTCTGCAGAAAGCAATCTGATACTAAATCCATCAAGCCACCCCTGCATGGAGGGGAGAGAATGGCAGCCAGCTGCCCCACTCCTCAAGCCCCTCACTAGAAGGCTGGACTGAACAGCATATCAGGCATCCCTCAGCAGCTACAGTGAGCCAGAGGGTGTTGTCTAGCAGTAAATCCAAGACATTTACAGCAAAATCCATGAACATAGCCAATCTAAGCAACTACCATAAAACAGACAGCTTGTATCAGAAATAGCTTCTCTGCTTCATACACTGTATACATCTGCACATTGAATAGAAATAATATTTTCTTAAGGAGATGTAAATATAAACAAGACCTTAACAAGCAAAAGAAGAAACAAACCCACAAAGGAAATCATACATTCAAGAAAGTGACAAGAAATACTCACTGACCTTCAACCATATTGCCTTCTTTCTGAAAAATTCTCTCCTCACACCACTGACAGTGGATGAGATATCTTATTTTCTTCGCTGAATCATCTGCAGGAGATGGTCCCCTTAAAACTCTGACGACTACAAGAACAAAGTGTTCTAGGGCTACTGCAAGCAAGACTTCAATGCCTTTGTTACAGCGAGCTGCAGATCTACAGAGGAAAAACAAACACACACCAAATGATTCTGAATGATGCTGTATGTAATAGAGTAACATTTCTACAGACACCCGAAGCTGCTGAAAGACTTCTGAGCTCACCTGCTTTCTAGAAACTGATGCTGAAAGTCTAGGAAAGCAATTGCTTCTTAAAACGCTTAAGTCGCTTCTTAAGTCGCTTCTTAAATGGCTTACTTATATCTTACCCATAACGCTAAGAACGTGACACTCCAGTTTTCATTAACAAATACTGGTCTGTTCTTACATCATCTTTCTATCCCAATACCCACCTACTGCCAGGATAATGTAACAAAGAATCTAAACAAACTAGACGAAAAGCAAGAAAGCTGAGATTTAGAATGACACACATGATAGTAAACTATCAAACGTTAATTAAGGACTGCAGGAAGACAAGGGAGCAGTTCCTGAGCACGTAAGCGCTGAAAAGAAGAAAGTTTTCAGAGAGTTGGAACGCATAAACCAGAGGAGATCAGACTTCATCTTAACAGCTAAAAAGTTCAACCTCATCCCCCTCTCCAAATCTCAGTTCATAATATAGTTTCAAAGTTAATCTGATGCAGTGTAACTGTATCTAAGAACGTTCTGCAACCTACCACAGGAAAGGAGATGAAAAAATTAAAATCTAAATGCGTTCCCATCAGTTTTTTAGCTCTGCCATTCTGAAGAACTCTGCATATATTTTCTCCCCTTTTTCTTCCCAAGCAGTTTGGCCAGTCCTTTTTTTCCTTAATTAGAGACTAGATTTTCAGACTTCATTTGTTTAACAGGCCAAAGTTATTACAAATATCTAGAGCAGGCAGGACCAACCCAGGCTCCAGGCGGAGCAGGTGGCCTGGCCCAGCCCTGTGCCAACACGGAAGCAGCTTAGCAGGGCTCTGGGCGTGCACACAATGCTCAGCAGCATCCAAACCAAGAGCTCAACACAATTCCTCTTCACAAACACAGCACAGGCAAGCACAAAAGTTGTGGATGCTGATGATCCAGACAAGTGCCCGAGGGTGGGCTGGGTCACTCAGCAAGGAAGAACGGCTGCAACGATGGCAGGTCACCATGTGAGCAGTGCTGTGCTGCACATGCCTGCAGGTTGGGAATGCCTGATCTAGATGCAAAGAATTGATTTCAAAAGGTAATAATTACAAATATCTTTTTAAACTCAAGCATGAGATTCCAAAGTGGACATCAGTTTCCCTTAACACTAGTTTCCATTAAAAAAAACCTGTAATTCTTAGCTAGAAGCCACTGAAGTATTTTAGTTAATATTCACAAAGCTGTATGCAGTACTGAAATGGCAACAAAGTTGAGAAAAGAACCAACAAACTCACGTATCTGCAAGCCCAGCTAGCAGTTCACAGTATAACACCCCCCACCAAAACCAAAATCCACCACCCCTTCAACACCCCAAATCCCTACCCTATTTATATACTTTCATCTTTCCTGAGCCTTTAGTTTAAAATTTACTACATAAAGTTTACTAACGTAAAGTACATTAGTTAAGTTTACATAGTAGCATAGATAAAATATGAAGCATAGGTTCTGTATCAAGAAGTCTGGCTTTTAGAGTCCAAGAATCCTGGAAACTCAGCATGCATAACCTACAGCAAGAGTCTGAAATGCTGCATCAAAATAATTTGCTCCCACAGTCTGAGCTGATCTGTTCTAACAATACCTTGCCACAGCAGAAATGACTGTCCTGGCTGCCAGCTCCTTGTAGTACTCTGTTCGCACAATGTTACATCCGTAGTGACGCAGGGCGACATGCTGAGCCTTTGCATACAGAGAACTAATGTCTGTGGATGTCAGCGACACAATTCCAAGATTCCTCACATTTCTGAAGGCAGAATCCAGGTAATTTACAGAAGTTCCAAATGGATCCAAATGTCTAAAAAGAAAGCAAGTTGCACTCTGCATTAACCATTTATCCTTCTTTTTAAAAACAAAAATAAACTCCCTTGAATTACTCCACAACACTGGAAGATTCAGTGCAAAAATTATAAGAGCCAGCACTTGAATGTGCTGGAAAATACACAGCACTAGAAGGCCTGCATCCTGATTCCTTGACTAGCTTAAGTGATAAGAATACTGGCCTTTGTCCTTAAAACAAACAAGCTGCTAAAAACATTTTATATAATTTTTTTTTTTTTTAAGCATGCGCACCAGTTTATATACTAAGTAGTTAACCATCAGCCTAAATACCTGCCTCAGAGCTGGAGGCTGAACAGTACAAAAACATCCAAGCGCTTATTTTGATGTCTGTAGGGTTTTCAATCTCATCTGTAAGCCCACCCTAAAAGGAGCAGCACACCTCCACTGAAAATGAACGTGCTGTAAAATGCATTACAGGAAATCGAGTCATGCAATAAGAACTCAGGCCTGTCCAGCAGCATGGAAATGCATGCATTTGAAGTTATTTAGATGCTCTAAGGAAAAAAACAAGAACAAAAAAATCTGACAAATTTGAGGAGAGAGACTCCTAATCAAGGAATATACTGGACTCAATGATCTCTGGAGGTCCCTTCCAATCTGTGAGATATGAGGTATTGACCACGATTCTGTGACGTGGGATAACTAAAAAAGCATTTTATCACATATGCAATGATATTATACCAAAAATTGTTTGGCTTAAAATGTTCATGCACATTCATATTTCATTCTGGATGTCAAAAGGCTTTAATATTTTTCCATCAATTTCAAAAATATTAAAAATGATTTTTAATTTTCTGTTTTCATGTGTTTTGCGGAAAAATACATCAACTGCATGTTGGTTGCTTCTTTAATTCCAACTTGTATCACAATCAAAACAGAGAACTTATTAAGAGAAGTATCTAATACTTACATAAAATCAAATGATCTCAAATGCATTATAACATTGGCGTCCATTTTTGTCACCTCAATGGTATCAGCATTTTCTTCTCCATCTCCTATACCTTCGTAATTGTCTTCTTTCTTAGTGTTCACTTTCACCTTCATTTTGTTTAAATGGCAGTTTTCCTGAATCATTGTCACAGAATTCTCATTACAATCATTAATTGTAACTTTGACAGAACTTCGGAGATGCTTTGCCCACTGTAATCCCATTATACCTATGGAAAGACAGAAACATAACTCCATGATGGAACAAGGGAGCTAGCTTCTGGTTCACCTAACTTAAAACAAACCAACCCACATCCCTTTAAATGCTTATAACACAACAGCATGCTGCAAGCTTTGGTGTACTCCTGCAGTAATTATCTTGGTGACTTTCTGCACCACTACAGTCACACTGAAGTTTGTGAGAGGATGGAAAGCAGTCTGTCACCTTCTTATACAAGAATTGGGAATTACAGACCAAAGATGAGTGATGGAGTTAAAATCTGTAGTGAAGACGCTTGGCTTGCTCAGTGCTCCAATAAAGCAAAATGCAACCTGCAAATACTCTTGCTGACTTTCAGCCAACTCCAGGATTATCCTGTAGAAACGCAGGACGGCCTGCAGCTCTGAAATCTCACCTGGTTCAGAACAGCAACAAAGTTTACACAAAATGCTGAGGTGGCTACTGTTGTTCTCAACTATAAATTTAGGTTTACAATAGCAGACTGATCATAGTGCAGCAGCTCAGATTTCTTCAGATTTTTGTTCCAGAACAGTAGTGGACTCCAGCAGAAAAACTTTACAGTTAGTTCAAGTTCAGAATTTTTGTTATCAGAGAGGATTTGGTAAAGAAACCTGGATACACTACCACTGTTTAACCAGAGGTTGCTTTTCCAACCACCAAGTCTCAAAAAGACTCAAGATCTTGACTGCACACCTCTGAAGATAGAATTTCATGAACATTAAGACAACTGTTTTCAAGCACACCACTCAACTTCAATTTAGTATTATTTGCAATCTTTTTCAAAGGACCTAATCTAAGCTCTTGAAGATTGTATGGAAGCCAATGATTGTCTGCCTAAGCAAGAAAACGACATACTCAAAAACAACATGACAAGTCTGTTACTACTCATTTCTGCAGTTTCGTACTATCGGATGTTAGCTGAAGATAAAGAGCTTGATTTTACCAGTAGCACCAAATGCATCCAAACATTCTATTGGTTTACGTTCCTCAGCTAGAACAGCCAGAGCACAGAATATCAGTTGCCTGGAAAAACGTAAAAAGCCATTAGAAGGTGATAAAATTTTTTCTTCCTCTTATCTGTTTCCCTTGAGTACCTTCCCAGAACAATTAAAGCAGATCACCTTCTGAACAAAAGGTTTCTGATTTACAATCCTTAACTAACACTGAAAGTTTAATTCCAGTAGTTAGGTTTACTTTTAACCTCCACACATTCAATTTAGTGACTCAGCACAGCAGAAAATTCCTAAGGTAAAATCCCGAGCCATTTTCCAGGTATCTGAAGTAGTTACTCATGGAAAACTTTCCAAGATTAACAGAAATTATCCTACCAGACAAGTTAAAAGCACATCTAAACGGAATTCTTATTCCAGAAACCTTTTTACTCACAAAAGCTATTCCTCCTCCGAATAAAGCACCGACAGAGTATGTTTTTCATAACACATTGATATTTCACACTGCAAAGTCGCCTACCTTCGTTCCTATCTTCCCACTCCCAGTTCTCTCACCTGTTGAGCTTCATTTTGGGATTAAAATAGGAGTCTGTCTTTTGAGGTGTGAAATAGTTGGGAAGAACCTGCACATCTGTGTCTGCCTCTTTCAGCACTTCACAAGATGACTTGGGAGCGGGAGCTGAAAAGAAAGTAATTGCAGAGCAAGGAGAAAGTGAGAACTGAAATTTAGATTAGGACATTTGATACATGATAACTGAATTTTTGCTCCCAGGTAACAAACAGTGCCGTCATCCAGCTGGCACACACGGAAGGAAGGGAGGAAAAAATAATGTATCTTACAGTCTGGAAAGCAGCAGACAAGGTTCAAGCTCTACCATGATTTTCTTGCCATGAAAGAAAGGATTTGTTTCTTACTTCAGTTCTTCTATATCCACCTAGATTTTAGAAAGTAAGCCCAGAGCCTGAGGCTTATCACATTTGTTCTGTATGTTCAAAAAGTATTTGCTAGGTAACCAGAACACTTTTAATACGGTCACGAATGTGAACCATTTAATTCTTGATCCACTCTCTTTTAAAGAGTTTTCAAAAAACTTCATGAAACTGATTAACAATTTCAGTGTTTAAGCTTTGTACAGACTGTGGCAAAACAAGTGTTCTTGATTTGACAGCTGTAACACTGTCACTCCTCTGAACAGTTATTCCCCAGTCTAACAGCAGCAAAATTTACCCAGAGATAACCAGGAAAAATGTGGAAGCTTTCTGCCAGAGACCCCTCTCAGTGCACAGCCTGCCCACCTCACAGTGCTTCAAGCACACAGGCAGCACATCTGAACCACTCTGCCATGCTGCTTCATGTTCACAGCCCTCAGCATTTGCTGGTGCCTCCTAGGCACCAAACATCATCCATGAGCTTCTCATCTACCCAGCAGGAAAACTATCCACATGCATTTTAAATAAAAAGTACATTTTTACTAACTGCTCTGAATGGAATCACAAAGAGATACAATGCAACAGAGAAGCCTGAAGTTTCTCATGTCATGGAAACATGTCCTAGTTCTGCTGCACAGACATAAAAACTGACCCCAGGCATTAAGCTGCTATTCCTAAACTGCAGACTGACAACAAAACTAAGTGTGATCCTCATGTCCTGTTCTTACTAAAACCAGGTAAAATCTATACATCTGCACACAGACAGAATAGACAAACAAAAAGAACAAGTTTCAATAGTGAGCTGTCTGGGCCATAATGAAAAAGTCTTAGTTTTTACACAAAAGCAGAACAATGTACTTTTTGCAAAAAACAAACAAACAAAACTGTGAAAATAAAGGAAATTAAAAACATCTGGTGTTCCAATTATCTAGAATGCTTTCAGTCTCATTTTTACACAAGCTTAGAAAGAAAAAGTCTAATTCTTGAGAAAGTCAGACAAAATTAAAATCCAAAGAACTTGTAACACCACCATCACAACTCTCCAGGACTGAATAACAGCCAGCTTGATTTGTGAACTCCTGCTGATGCCATTTAATAAAAAACAACCACTATACATGTATGCTGTAGCGAGATTTACTGAAGACTGATTTAATAATAAACACAGCCAAGGGGAAGAATGAAATTCTCAGTGCAGGTTTTGTTTTTAATGGACACTAGGTTCTCCATTGTATTGGAAAGGCAGAAACCTACATTTACAGCACTGATCTGTTTGTGAAGAGCATGTTATTCATCTCTATGAACAGAGTAACTGATTAACACAGAGACAAAAATCACAGCATTCCCAGATCTTTCAGGAAAAAAAAACATTCTGAAAAATTAAGAGCAGAATTCTCATTAGTATATCCAAGTAATTCTGTTTATGAATTTTTCTCATGTCTGTCATCATAGATAACTTGCGCTGCAAAGTATCAAATGTTTTTCAGAAGTGAGAACTTACCTGTAATAAATCTTGATTCAGTTTCTCCTTTATTGACATGGCGATTAATATGTCCTATCATATCAGTTCTTCGTGTGATAGTTGCTGAGCAGATGATACAGTGGTAATGTGCTCCCATCTTTGAAAATGTCTGTGACATGAAATGTACTTTCAGAATACATAAATGTGGTTCAAGTAGGACCGCCGCTAAACACATGCTGATGAAGAAGTCATCTGTCTTAACTCTACTACACATAAAACATTGTGAATCTGCAGCCTGGAGACTGCAAATAACCAGACCCACACAGCACACAGTCTTATTGCAGCAACACAGCCCGTCCAGCTGCACGACCCAGCACACGGACAGAGCTGAGAAGCACCCACTGCTCGCTGCCATGACTCTTCATCTCTCCCACAGAGAGCTGCTACTTAGAAGATGTAGGCAGCTGTCCATCAAAATGCCAGAGATGTGACATTCAACTCCCCACAGGGTTCTATCAAGACATTATTCTGAACTGATGCACACTTGGTATAGTGCAATGGAAAGAAGTCATACTTTTCAGACTAAGGACAGACTGTAGCAGTTGCTCAAAATCACCCATCTCCCCCCATTGCATAGGCTAAGAAACATTTCTATGATTCAGCACTTTTACCTGATCTGCAACGAAGTTTGGTTTTGCTATACGACAAGGCAAGTGGCAGATACACATTCTGTATCCTATAAAACAAAAGCACACTACAGTCTGAAAATTGTTTCATTTAATTTAACTTCAGTTTTGCCATACTCTGGATGGTTATTTTATTTCCTGCAAACTCATACATCTTGTTCATTAAAAAACATGATGCTCACTCTTTTTCTTAAAACTCCTTGTAAGGATTCTAATGTATCTGTAAACAGATCACAGAGTTTGGTAGTGTGAAAGATAAGGCTACAAAATACCTATACTGAATCAATACTTGGAGTAGTTACCTGAACCCAAAGAAACGTTATGACGAGGCAAAAAAGACAGCAGGGTGAGGTGGGAGCAATGATGGAAATTGCTCTAATACAACCAAAACATTTATTAAAGTACTTCGCATCAAATAAATGTATTTTATTATCATGACATGCCAAGCACTTTTTTTTTTAAACAAGAAAATGCACAATTTGAACTATTTTGGCATGTAGAAAAATGGAGGGCTATTTTACATTTCTATTTTATATCCCATGGCAAAGTTCACTGTCAAGATATGGTTCTGGTTTAGAGCTGATAAGGTGCATGAAACTTATACTTAAGTCAAGAGGAGCTAAAAAAGACCACAGACGAATGTCCTCCACATCAAAGCTCTCTTTGGCTATTTACTGTTGAAAGATGACTTATTTTACCTTCAAATTCCACAGAAATTTTCCAGTGCAAATTCTGGAGGTGACGATGAAGTTTATGGCCATAGCAGGCTTTAAATTTCTCTTCAGGACACAAGGGACAAGGCTTCTTTTCAGCTGAAAATACCAACAAGGAGTATGAGGAGAGATGTGTAAAACGCAGTTACGATGCCTTTTAAGAGAGATGCACATTAAAGAAAACAGAAAGCAAGTCCTACCAACGGAACTGAAGATTAGTTTCTCAGGGTATGTTCTAATTTAGGGGTAGACAAACTTGCAATATATGGATTGTCTTTGCTTTCTACTTAAAGGAATACAAACAAAAAACATGATTTCTTTCAAGATCATTATCTTCTACAATGTCAGTTCCACATTTTTGACTTTTTTTTTTTTAATTTCAGAACCCTTTGATCGTAATCTAACTTCTGAACAGCGTTGCAGAATGAAGGAATTTTACAGACATCCAGAGGCTTGCAACATTTCAAGAAAAGCCAACCAGTGAGAAAACAAGAACCTGTCTTTCATGCTCCTGAACCTCTGAACATGGCTTTAGGTAAAGCAAGCACCTGGTATCTTTTTAAAGCTGCAAAAATACTGCACGCAGTGCTAATAACAATCTTCAGAAAATCTTGTTTTTAGAACACAAAAGCAAGTGCAAAGTTATCTGGCAATAAAGGTGCTGAAGCAATCCAAGTACATCCTGAGCAAAAGCTCCTGGGACACACAGGCTGTGCACCTGTCTGTGGGAATTACAGATGAGGGCACGCATACAGCTGCCTCTGGGTCTCCCACAACTGAAAATCAAATAACTTCTCAGGTAGATTTTAGCAGAAAGGTTTGTAGCACCACAGTACAGGATGAATACTGGAACTTGCTACACAGTGTGAGTGTTGATATAATAATTCCTTAGTCTCACAAACAACAGAATTCCTCTGATAAGGCGTTCTTACAAGCAGACTACCACACTCCTACAGAATCCCACGCCTCTGAAGCCAGGAGAAGCGGCCAACAGTTCAAATAAAGCATTGCTTCTCCCTAATGATGATCAGGCTCTGCTACTGTCACACATTACTGAATCTCAAACGAGGCAATGACAATAAACACAAGTCAGTTCATTCACAGGAAAAGAATGGTAAATCCATGGTAGAAAGAAAAAACTCACTTGAGAACAGGCAAGGAAATAGAATTGCTTTTGTTGTTTTTTAATCAGCACCATGGATTAACACAGAATTCGGTTTGATAACAGTTAAAACCCATGCACATTGGACCTAAGAAGAATCTATTACCCATCTCTTCATTAAACATAGAAGGACTTAATTTTCTATAAACTTTTTGCTTGGTATATTTGTTGGTCAAGCTAAACAGCTACAGAAGCAGGCTATCATTTCCATCAGTGAACACCCTAGAAGATTACTAAAGTGCAAGAGTTGTATGATGTAGTTTACACACTGATGTTTTTCTTGATCTATAAATAAAAACCAGTTTCAGGTGCAAGGACTGGCACTATTTGTATTGAAGAGAGACATGTGATCTGAGAAAAAACAGGAGTTGCTAGAAGTTGTAATAAAAAATGCTTAACACTCCTAAGCAGTCCTCTACTAGAAAAATGGATCAGAAAAGATGATAAAGTAAGGAAACAACTGAAACAGAAGATTAAATGCTGTAAAGACAATAATTAGCTTCCCTGCTGTTGTGGCTACACTGAGACTAACGAGCATAAGTGAGACTGAGCTGCTGATGTAAGTATGGCTAGAGTAAACATTCTGCTAATCCATTCATGCTACCAATATTAAAAAAATGCAGAAAAAAATGCTCAATAAGGGTATCGATTTACTGAAAGAAGTACAGCATTTGATAAAAAAAAGGAATATTATAAAGTTATTTTGTAATGAATCACATAGTCTCTGAGCAACACAAACAAATGAAGAACAAAACAGATGCAGTGTTTGAAAAATAGCTACTGAGGAAGAATGTAAATACCTGAAACGTGAAGATCTATTCTGGGGTACTGCCAAGGTAAACTCACCTTCATTCAGGTCAGCCAGTTTCTCTAGATCAGCAAGTTGTCTTTGAATGGAAAGATGTTTCTCTAAAATAGAAGAGATACAAAAAGTAAGCATACTCTTAAAAATGCATTTCTACCTCAGTACTATTTTATTACTCAATCCATCATTTCAAGCCTACTACAGGAAAAGGTTAATAACACCAAATAGAGTACTTGTTTTCATCCTTTAGTTTCCAGTAGAAAGAATAACTCGCAAAATTAATCCCCGAACTGGTTCTTTATTAGGATGAAGATATTCTACTTGCTTTTCAATGCTGACACACGTCAGAATTCTCCACTTGAAGTGACCTTTATTTGAAAAACTAAAGCTGAAAAGAACAAGTCCCATACTATTTGTCTTTGACTTTACTACATGCCACTGTTGCTGAACGTGAGCCATACACAAAGCAGTATCATCCTATGAGCAGCCTGGCAAAACTGAAATGCCAGCCAGAGGTGGATAGATTTTAAGTAGTTGTTATTTAATATAAAACCAGGACACATTCAATTCTACCTTTTTTTTTTTTTTCTTAGAATGTTTGAGAACATCTAAAACTACCTTCCCAGTTTTCAAATTATCAATGGAAATAGCGTAGAATTTGTAAGCCCACTAGGATCAGCTTATCCAGCAAGTTCTGTTGGTTGCAACACACAGAACATCTCAGTCTATAAGACCAGTTCTGCAAGGACTTTAAAACTTTTTGATGCTTGTACAACATTAGTCTTTCAGATTTTCTTACATGAAATGAAAAGAGCAACTGACCGATATGCAAAGATATGACAGTGAGTATTAAAGCTAAGGTTAAAATCAACTCCTGCTTCCCCATTTGTGTGGATATTCTCTTGTGCTGCTGTCACATGCACTAATTTTGGAAGCGGCTTCCAGAAATTGTAGAGAGGAGGAAATGGCATTTCACTTGAAAGAAATTTTCAACACTGCAGGAAAACATTTCATACAGGCACATGGGAAAAAGTATCACTACCCACCAGATGCATAGTAACTCAGTTGCACACATTCCACTTGCCTTTCTTATCCAACATTTCTACCTTTTCCTTCTCCCTTGCTCAAACACACTACAGAAATACTCTTATATTTATGAGCAAACCTCTTGGATAATCAGATGAACCATCCAAAATGTTACTATCAGGTTCCTTTATGGATTCATGCTCTCTTCTTTCTTCTTTGGTTTCTACTTCTGATTCACCAACTTTCACAGACAGGTTGTTGCTTTCCACTTTTGTACAGTCAACTTCACCATCTTAGGAAAATCAAATAGAAATTAAAGTAAAAATGTTATTGATATATTGGAATTGTAATGCTATGTTCATTCGCTTTCAGTCATATTTGCTACTGTAAAAGAGAAAAGTTGTAAAATCTGAGTATTGAAGAAGAATATTTGAAAGATTATTGCTCACCCTTGGAAACCAGGGTGAGGACACCATCCCGGACAGAAGAAACCACTCACCCATCTGTACTATCAGATGTTTGAAGCTAACAGGACAACGTTGGCATGTAATTGTCTTGCAAAACGCAATGTGAGCAAGACAAAGCAGGCAAGCAGGAGGTCCAAATACACTTAACTATCATATACAATACTGATAAAAAATAGTTCGAAAACATTAGTTAACTGTGGCCAGTTAAACAACCTGGAAAAAGCAGGCCTAGCAATCGAGGAATTAAACAAAAAGCAGTAAAGTGCTGAGCCTCAGGGTGTAATCTTGACTTCCCATATGAATGGAATGAATGGGTGGGCTGTCACCACAGTAACACCAGTCGAGATTACTATCTTCAGGTTTTAAAACACAGTTTTGACTAAAGGAACAGGTATAAAACCTCCTCCAAAAAAAAGACCTTAGGAGCTGAAAGGAAAAAGTGTGGAGAGCCTGCATATGGAGCAGTACTGGCCCATATCCCTTCACTAAAACGTGCTTAGTCCTAGGAAAGTTCTAGAAGGGAGCGACAAGAAACAAAAAATTAAGGCACAGCCTTCTAGCCACTGAGAACCAACAGGACAGGCTAGATGGCTTCTCATCCCATATGAGACACCTGTAGAGAAAGTGCAGCAGCTCTCTGTCACTCCCAACGTAACCTGGGATGGGTCAAATCGGCTGGAAAAATCACACCAGAAGATTTCTGCATAAGCTAGTGTTACGCTGCAGAGCTCCCTGCCACCACCTTCTTCAAGTCTGCAGGTGCCAAAGCAAAAATGTTATGGGAGAGAAATGGCCAGTGAGCTTTTAAACCTAAGGCCACCAGCTCAAGGAAACGATGAGCTGCCAGCTGTTTTGTGCTGGAAGGCATTTCTGGAGGGTTCATTCAGCCTGTTCATCCTCAACTATTCCCAGTCACCACTAGAGGCAGAACGAGGGTTGGATAAATCTCGTAGTAGTTCCTAAGGTAGTTTTGCTTTTAAAAGCTACAGATTCGTAGCAATATTCCCATCACAAAGAACTAGAAAGAAGAAACTGCAGGAACACCTAACGACGCAGGTCAGGTAAGTTGATCAGAAAAGAAGAAACGCAAGACGGTTGGAGCGGACGCACGTGGGTACGAGCGCGCTCCACACGCGGCTACGAGTGAGCGTGCTCCGCGCGTCCACCCGCGTGAGAACGAGCGCGCTCGCTGCTTCCAGCCAGCTCACCGATAAACGCGCGCGTTACCGATTCCGGGACCGTAAACGCTGCTGGCAGGCCCAAGCCGCCGGCCCGCGGCCGAAATCGAGCTATGTAGCGGGCAGGAGCGCTGGCGCACGGCCCACCCGAGGCCGCGCAGCCCCGGCCCCGCGCGCGCGGACACGCCGCGCCGCAACGGGTCGCAGGCCGCCGGTTCCGCCTCACGGCCGCCGCGGCTCCCCCCCACCTCAGCGCAGCTCCCCTCCCCTCAGCCCGGCGCCTCAACGGCCCTTACTGAGCGCCGCGGCCTCGCCACCTCCCGCGGGGCTCGCCCCGTTCCTCGCCGCCTCCTCCTCGGCCTCCTGCAGCCGCTCCGCGGACAGCCCGGCCTCCGCAGCCTCCCGCGCTGCCATCTTCTGCGCTGAGAACGGGGCGCCGGGACGACCGCCTTACCCACACGCCTTTCTTTCCCCGGCCGGGAGGCGGGGCGCACCGCCTACATTTCCCAGAGCACCGTGGTGGAAGGAGGGGAGAAGGAAGAAGGGCGTTCCGGGTTGGAGCGGCGGGGTGCTGTTGGAGGTCTGCCTCGGAGCGGCTAGTTTCGGCCCGGCGGGTGGGGCTGCTCTGCTCTGCTCTGTCCTGCTCTGCAGAGAAGGGGCGGCGGGCCGTGCCGTGCCGTGCCTGGCGGGCTGCGCTCTGAGGGCCCGGTGCTTCCCTCAAATAAGAACGGGGCTCGTCGTCCTGGAACGGGCTGCGTTCCGGGAGGTGGCGTGTTGAGTTCTCAGGGCCTGAAGTAACCGGGTGACGCAACTCGCAGCGGGCGGAAAGGCTTTGCGGCCCCGCGTGCCGTCCGCGCGGTTTGAGCGGGCGCGGACCGCCATCACCGGCGGCCGGGCCGAGGGGCGCCTGGCGCACGGCGCGTCGTGGTGGGAGGGAGCGAGCGGGCCGGGCCGGGCCGTCTGGGCGCCGCGCATCGCAACGGCCCGAGCCTGGCAGCTGACTGCCTCAGCTTTTCCTTCCGTCCCCTTCTGTTCTTTGCTTATCGCTAGCAAAAAACCGTCCTTTAGTTCTGCGGCAGCACGCCTGGAAGCTGCTTCGGTGCTTCGCATCCGAGAAACGCTCTGTCTTACAACGTGGGATAATGTGTGGAGGTGTTAACTTCAAATAGTTGGAACAGCTGTAGAAGTCCAGGGCCGCGTTGAAGGCACGGCACGGTGTTTGCCTGTGTTAGCTTGCTGTGTCTGCTGTGGTGGCAACTCTCAAGCGGGTGGCAGAGCAAGGAGTGGCCGGCCTTTCTTCTGGGGAGTTCTCGAGTGAGATGTGGATCCCTGGTGCTGCTCAGACAGGCTGTGGCTACGTAATGTGAAGAGGAAACTAAAGAGAATTTGTTTCTCAAGGCAGTTGCGGTATTTTTTTATTACCAGCAGGAAATAAAAATGTGAAGTAATAACAGGGATGCTGTTTCTGTTTCTTTTCTTCATAGGTTTGAAAGATGTCCAAACAAAAACTGAAGAAAATAAACGGAGACAGTTTGAATGGCCAGGATGACAAAGTAGGATTATCTGCATCTTTAATCGCATCCCCACGTGAAAGAAAAGAGAGTGAATTATTTAGCAGTTTTGTGATGGAAGAATGAATCAATGTTAAAATGAAACGCTCTTCACCAAAAGCAGCAGGGAGGGTTGGATGTTCAGATAGCTGCAAGTTCCAGCCGGGTAACTGGTCTCTTTTCATCCAGAGCCCACGGGTAGGATAGGTATAAGAAATTAAGGGATTTTTTTTTTTAATTATACTATATTTGTCTGGTGGGGGCTGTTGAGCATGAAACTTAACAAACCTATTCTCTTTGGTTGTTCTTTATCTTGGACCAATATATATTGATTTTCTGATTATTTACAAATTGCACTTTTCAGCATCTTAAAAAGTGACTTTCAGAAATTTCTTATTAACAGTTGAGATACAAATCAATTACTAAACTTAAATCTAGATTATTAGTACATGATCTATATCTGTATAAAATGCATCAGCTACTGGTCTGATGCTTTCCTGTAGCTTTGTTGCTTTTTTTTTTTTATTGCTCATATATGCTTCTGGAAAGTTGTTTTCTGCAAGTAATACATAGCCAGTAAATCAGTAATTTAATAAGTCCAGTTTGCTAATTTTTTCTGTCCAATTTTGCAAAGTATATATGAAATGAGAGAGCTTTTAATTATCTTAATATGAGTGTTTCAAAAAAATGTTTGCAGGCATTTGTAGATGAATGTGATATGGTGGACTTAATAACCTGAGTTACACACATTAGAAGCTTTTTGCTCATGTAGAAAATACAGCCAAGTGTTCGTACCTCCTCTTCTTCCTCCTGAATTCCTCATTATTATTTACAGAATCACAGAATGGCCAGGCTTGGAAGAGGCAAGAAGGATGATGAATCTCCAACCCCCCTGCCACAGGCAGGGCCACCAACCTTTCCATTTAATACCACACCAGGCTGCCCAGGGCCTCATCCAACCTGGCCTTGAACACCTCCAGGGGTGGACAGGGCATCCACAGCCTCTCTGGGCAGCTGTTCCAGCACCTCACCACTCATAGTAAAGAACTTTCCCCTGACATCCAACCTCAATCTTCCCTGCCTCAACTTCAAACCATTTCCCCTTGTCCTGCTGTTATCTACCCTTTCCAAGAGTTGACTCCCCTCCTGTTTGTAGGCTCCCTTTAGGTACTGAAAGGCTGCAATGAGGTCACCCTGCAGCCTTCTTTTCTCCAGGCTGAACAAGCCCAGCTCCCTCAGCCTGTCTTCGTAGGGGAGGTGCTCCAGACCCCTGATCATCTTTGTGGCCCTCCTCTGAACACTCTCCAACAGTTCCCTGTCTGTCTTGTACTGGGGGCTCCAGACTTGGACACAGTACTCCAGGTGGGGCCTTGCCAGAGCAGAGAGGGACAGTCACCTCCCTGTCCCTGCTGGCCACCCCTCTTCTGATGGAGCCCAGGATCCCATTTGCTTTCCGGTCTCACCCCATAAAAAGGGGACAGCCCAGAGCCCCTTCACCTCTCCCACATGGCAGTGAGCGCCACACCAGGATTTCCCCTTGAGAAGGGACACCTCTCAAAGTGGTGATTACTTAATCCTGGAGATTAAAAAAAAAAAAAATCCTTACCCACAACAAATAGTTGGTGAGTGACTAGTGGCTGGCTTATGGTGTAGTCTCAGCTAAGTAATAAAAAGGATTGATGGTGCATATAATCCTTTACAGATAACTGTTGACTAAGTCTTGGATTGAGGTTGGATCCAGCTGCTCCCATACCCCTCTGGGAAGGAGTCTGGAAGCCAAGGAGTTTGACTCTGAATCTTGTGACTCATAGGAAGGTCTTCCTGATTATTTTCATCTGACTCAATCCTCTGCGCAATAATCAAGCATACCATGCCATTGAACCTTGATAAAGCACTGCCATATTTACTATTGAGCTCTGTTAAGTCACTGTCTCGTGTCAATAAAGCACATTACTATTCCTTCTTATGAGTGAAGGGCACAGAATGATAGAATGGCTTAGGTTGGAGGGAGCCTTAAAAATCATCTAGTTCCAACCCTCTGCCATGGGTGGAGTTGCCAGCTGCTAGATAAGGCTGCCCAGAATCTCATCCAGACTGGCCCTGAATGTCTGCAGGGTTGGAGTACCCACAGCTTCTCTAGGCAGCCTGTACCAGTATACCGCTCATCTGTAGTAGGTGCTGACACCATATGTGCAGATTGTTCATGTACAGTATATTCCAGGGCTGATTCCTAAAGACTACTCAGTGGTTCCCGTACTGGGCAAGCTGAAGGGTGGAAAATTAAAAACAGGAGTTTTGGGAAAAAGGTTATGGGAAAAACTGCATTTAGTAATGCTTCTCCCCTTTGGATCTTGAGGTATGTAACTGCCCTTTTCAAGGTCAGCTTATTCAAAATCACTGTGATTCTAATGTAAAATAATAGCTTGTTCCATCTTGTGAAGAGTTTGTTACAGCAGTTTTCTCTAAAAGCACTTGGGCTTTCTTTCTTTCTTTCTTTCTTTCAGAACTCTGAAGTCACAAGGTTTTATAGTCAAACTGTGGACAGACAGACAGAATTTCAAAGGTAAATTCTCTGGCATTAAATATTACTACCATTGGATTGTTTTGAATACTGAATTTAAGATTTGTTTTCTACTTTTGTTTTCAGTAAATAAAATATGGCAATTTAACTGAAGTGTTGGCGTTGCATTTATGAGTAGGTTTATGGGTGGATTCTGTCTGAACTAGTCGTTTTGAGGTTGTTGAGAAAACAAGATTCAAACAGTTTTAAACTATAAAGTATACCATTGCACTTCAAATAAAGTAGGAATAGTATCCTTCCAACACTACTGTTATAAAAAGCCTTCTTTTTCCTGTCTTGAGCAGTACCTTGTTGGCCTGTACCACATATTTCATGTTGTTAGCAAAATATAGGCTACTTGAGGCAAATAAAGCAACCATTCACCTTAAGCATAGCAAGTGTAAAAAGTATTTGAAAACTAATATAGAGTAAGAATGTTCTTATGAATCCTAAGATGTAAAGCTTTGGATTGTTTCTTAATCATGGCAAAATCTTGTTGCATATTTGTCAGGACATTCAGGTTATCTGTTCTACAGGCATTTCTTAAATGGCCTTTACCACCTCAGCACTTTCATAGTACTGTTATAGGACACGGGAGTAAATGTCAGGGGTATTTTAAACCTAGTGTCTGATAAATTTAATGAATATTTTCTCTGCTTTTATAAGAAATAATTCCTTATTCAGTCTTTATATCATGATTCCTGTAGAACGTTTATATATTTCCCTCAGTTGTTCCTTTTCCAAGTTACTCAGTCTGTTTATTCTGTCCTATTTGAGGGCCGTTAAGTGCTTGGCAATGTGTGACCAAGCCTAACTGCTGCATACTTGATCTTTAGGGTGATACATCTTACATATAATTAAAATGCTGTTAAAATTCATCTCTGTGGTAAGATGGGAATAAACTGTAATAGAACATCTCTAGAGGTAGTAAAATACAGAAAAAGCTTTTTATTATTTCGGTACTTTGAAATGGCTCTACAGCCAAAGATGTAAATAATGATAGCCCTACAGCAAGCTTCATAGAGGACAGATGTTGCAAGTTCATGATTAAATATACATCAAAGTGGTACCCATAAGTACGCAGTTGTAACTGCCTATATCGAAGGCAGTGTTTCCTGTTTTTTTTCTTGTACTGTGTTAACTGAGCTAGATTACATGACTTTTTTTTTTTTTTTTTTTTTTTTTTTTTTTTTGTATAATTTCTGTAGATTCAAAACAGAGAAAGGCAGACACGAGAAGAAACAATATCAAAGTTCTAATACTGGTGCTGATGGAAAATCCCAAGGAGAATCTCCAAATGGAAACAAAACCACAGCTAATTCTTTAATCAAATCTGAAAAGCGAAATAGAATAGTTATACAATTTAAATCCAAAGAAGCTAAACATGGAAAAAATACAGGCACTGCTGATGTAGTGACAACTAGCGGGGAAGATCATAACAAAGGTCCTTTTGACGTTAAAGAAAGAAAAAGACACTGTCATAGCTTTGTGGTTCAGAGAGACAAGGTGGTGAAGAAAAAGAAAGTTGAACTCTGTAAACCAAAGGTAAAAGTTGAACAAACTGTGTTGGGACAACTGAAGTCATCTGCGTATAATTTATATGTACCTCATAAAAAGGCAGACAGATCTAGAAAAACGAGTGAGGATGTCAGAATTCAAAAAAAGCCACCTAGCACATCTATAGAGACTGTGTGTCATGATAGACCTGTCACTAAGAAGTCAAATGTGTTATCTAGGACTTGTGAAGAAAAGTATAAAGAAGAATATAAGGAATTTTCTAAGAAAAATCAACATGCTAACAAGCATACATCACACTGCTCAACTGAAACACTGCAGCAATGGGACTGTTGTAAATGGAAAAAACAGGATGCTGATCGAGTTAGTTGTAATTCAGGGACTGAAAAAGGGGACTTCGAAGCCACAGAATTTTGTTTTAAGCAGGTAATGAGAACTCAGTTATTTCTATGTTATGCAAATGTCTGTTCTAGGCTGGTTTCTGAATGGCAGGTAGTTTGTATGTAAGTAGACTTGCCTTCTTGCAAGGCTCAGGATCCCATGGCCTGCTAGATGGATTTTTCTGGTCAGACTGTCAGTCATGTTAAAATACTTATCTGCTCTACTAAATGCTTTGTCAAACAAGGACTGTGTCTGTATGTAGGCTTTTGTAGCTTTATCTTTCTGCCAGGGGTGTGGGATACTTCAATTCAAGGATAACTCAACAGTGTTTCTTTGAGCTGATGTGGTTGTGTGTAGAAATTGAGCCAATGAAAGCCCCTGCCAAACAGGTGCTTGTTGCCAGCTAAGTGATGCCAGAAAAACTTGCTGGCTGTGATCAGATTCAGTCTTGAGTTCTGATTTGCATTCATCTTTGCATCTCTAATTTACATATCACTTTTATCTTGATTGTCCTTTTTTTTGTTTGTTTGTTGTTTAACATGCCTAGCATTAATTATTAGAGATTTCTTTTTATGTTGTTGTGGTCATTTTGGATATATGCAACATAGTAATTACGTACAGAATCACAGAATTGTTGAGGTTGGGAGGTACCCTGAGATCAGCTTGTCCTGCTCCCTGCTTAAGCAGAGTCATTTAGAGGAGGTTGTCCAAACTGCATCCAGTGCACGCCTGTAAGGACAGCGGTTCCGTACCCCCTCTGGACAACCAGAGTATTTTCTAAAAACAGCTTTTGTAAAAAGACTGTTCTATGTTCTGTTTCTGTTATTATTTGTTTCTTTTGAGTTCTCACTTGCATCTGACTCCTACCAAGTAAGAGAGAATATAAAATTTACCCAAAAGTTAAGTAAATGTACTTATATAATATTAAAGAGCTATATTCTGACTCTTGACAGGAGTTAAAAAACTTGATGCTTTTTTCTCAGTCTTAATTGATATTCTGTGTGTTGGTATGTTGTTGTTTTTAATTCTTCCTGCAGGGCTTTCCATCCCCTCAAAGCAGTGCAATCTTTCCATTGCCTCAAGGTTGTGAATACTTAGAAGGTGACCAAGAGGTTAGTAATGCTTTCACTTAACACTTGTTAGTTGGTGTTAATAATTCGTGGCATTGAGGTTGTGCAGTTAGTAGTTCCATGGCTTTTCCTAGTATTTTGCATTGCTGGTCTAAGATCTGTATGATCTAAATACTTGGAACCTTTTTTTCAAATACTAAACAAACTTGCTGAAGTAGTAATCAGCTTTGAGATAGGAAGATTGCCTTCTTTTTACTCTCTGCAACACCAGGGGCCTTCATGCTTGCTTGCATACTCATATTTCAACCTCTTATGTTCCAGTAGGAGGAGAGACATTTTTTTTGAGAAACATCTGGCAGGTTACTTGCAGACTATTTAGCGAAAAATGGAAGAAAAGTTTCAGATACTAGGCAGAAAGGTTTCTCAGAACAAAGATTTCTTGGCTGCGTTTTGGATGTCTCTTTGTGGACCTCTTATACAGGAGATTAGGCAAAAGATACTCATAGCTTTACACTTTCTGTACCAACTTAATTTTTTTTTTGTCTTTCAGTTTTAGTCAGCTAAACAAAGTAATTAATGCAAAAGTAAATTTTTTGAAACAATTCAAAAGTAATTTCTTACCCATAATTGATTTCAGAAGTGCAAATATTTTTTATTGTAGATGCAGATAGTTGAGGATTTGCATGTTGCTCGTATTGAAAAGAGGATGGCCCAATCTGTAGTACAGACCTGTGGAGAACTGACAAGTATGGAAATAGATCTTCCAGAACAGGATTTAAATATTTCTGCTGGTATGTCATGATCTTGTGTTTTTTGGTGGTACAAGCATCTGGTTATTAAAATCAGTTAATGCCCTGTGTAGAGAGCAGACAACTGATTTTCTAAGAATAATAACTGCTATTATTCTTTTTGCCAGAGACTTCTTCCGGTCTGAACATACTAGTGGTGATTGACACAAATATAATGATTAGTCATCTTGAGTTTGTCAAGTCCCTGAAATCTGAGGATATACCAGGTATGTGAATACATGGTGATCAACAAGAATTTTTGGGAAAAACAGATATAAGAATTTCAGGCTGCATGAAACAAACAGCAACAACAAAAAAAACATCTAAGCTTAAAAAGATAGTAGGTTTCATATGAGCCAGGAGGCTCTCACTTACAATGCTCGTTCTCTGAACTCAAATAGGCTTCTTAAGAAAAGTTCAGTTATTAAGTAAAGCCTACTATGCTTATACCTATGCACTTAAATTCTTGGTAAATATGTCTTCAAAGAATCATAGAGTGACTTGGAAAAAACATTAAAGCCCATCCAGTTCCACTCCCCCTGCTGTGGGCTTGTTGCCATCTACCAGATCAGGCTGCTGAGGGACCCTTCCAACCTCTTGAATGCCTCCAGGTAGGGGGCACCCACAGCTTCTCTGGGCATCCTGTGACAAGCCTCACTGCCCTCTGAGTAAAGAATTTCCCTTTTACATCTAACCTAAATCTCCTCGCACTTAGTTTTAAATCATTCCCCTTTGTCCTGATGCTGTCTGCCCACATAAAAAGTTGATCTCCCTCCTGTAACTCCCCTCAAGTATTGGATGGTCAAGGTTGAGGGGTCATAGAGTCACAGAATGGCCTGGGTTGAAAAGGACCACAATGATCATCTAGTTCCAACTCCCCTGCTATGTGCAGGGTCGCCAACCAGCAGACCAGGCTGCCCAGAGCCACATCCAGTCTGGCCTTGAATGCCTCCAGGGATGGGGCATCCACAGCCTCCTTGGGCAACCTGCTCCAGAGTGTCTGTATGAAAAACTTCCTCCTATCTACTTCCTCCTAATATCTAACCTAAACCTCTCCTGTCTTAGTTTAAAACCATTCCCCCTTGTCCTATCACTATACACCCTCATAAACGGCCATTCCCCCTCCTGTTTATACGCTCCCTTCAAGTACTGGAAGGCCATAATGAGGTCTCCCTGGAGCCTTCTTTTCTCCAAGCTAAACAAGCCCGGTTCCCTCGACCTTTCTTCATAGGAAAGGTGCTTCAGCCCTCTGATCATCTTAGTGCCCTCCTCTGGACCTGCTCCAAGAGCTCCACGTCCTTCCTCTGTTGGGGGCCCCAGGCCTGGACACAGGACTGCAGATGGGGCCTTCACAAGAGCCGAGTAGAGGGGGACAATCACCTCCCTCTCCATACTGGCCACCCCTCTTTAATGCTGCCCAGAACACAGTTGACCTTCCAAGCTGCAAGCACACTGCTGGCTCATGTCCAGTTTCTTGTCCACCAGGACCACCAAGTCCTTCTCCACAGGGCTGCTCTCAAGGAGATATTCCCCCAGTTTGTATAAATTCTCGGGATTGCCCCGACCCAGTGCAGCACCGTGCACTTGGCCTTATTGAACCTCATTAGGTTTTCATTTCTCTAGCCTGTCCAGGTCCCTCTGGATGGCTTCCCTTCCTTCCAACGTATTAACTGCACCACTCAGCTTGGTGTCATCTGTAAATATGCTGAGGGTGCACTCGATGCCATCGTCTGTTATTGATGAAGATGTTGAAGAGCACCGGTCCCAAGACAAACCCCTGAGGGACACCGCTTGTGACCAGTCTGCACCGTCACAGAACCATTGATCACAGCCCTTTGGCTGTGTCCAGCCAGCCAATTCCTAATCCATTGAGCAGTCCATCCTTCAAATCCACACCTCTCCAATTTAGAGAGAAGGATGTGGTGACTGACCATATCAAAGGCCTTGCAGAAGTCCAGGTAGATGACATCCACCGCCATTCCCCATTGACCAGTGCCATCACTCCATCATAGAAGGCCACCAGATTGGTCAGGTATGATCTGCCCTTGGTGCAGCCATGCTGGCTTCTCCAATCACCTCTTTATCTCATATGTGCCTTTAGATAGCTTCTAGGAGGATCTGCTCCATGATCTTCACAGGCATAGAAGTGAGATTCACTGACCTGTAGTTCCCCTGATCTTCCTTCTCCTTTTGTTAAAGATGGGAGTAATGTTTCCCTTTTTCGAGACACCGGGGACTTCACCAGACAGCCATGATTTTTAAATATGATAGAGAGCATCTCAGCAACCACATCAGCCATCTCTCTCAAAACCCTAGGCTGGATATCATCCGGCCCCGTGGACTTATACACATTCAGTTTCATGAGGAGAACTCAGACCGTTACAGTGGGACAGAACCCACACCCTCCCCTAGAGCTCAGGATCCTGGCGGATGTGGGAAGCCTGATCACCCGTGAAGATTGAGGCAAAGCACTCATTGAATACCTCGCTTTTTCTATGTCTGAGGAAGCCAGCTCCCATTAACTTTCATCACAGGGGGAACACTCTCCTTGGCCTGTTTCCTTCTGCCCAGGTACCTGTAGAACCCCTTCTTGTTATCTTTCACATCCCTCGCCAAGTTCAGCTCCACCTGTGCCTTGGCTTTCCTAACTCTATCTCTACACACATGGACAACAGCCCTGTATTCCTCCCAGACTACACAACCCTGCTTCCACTTTCTGTACATTTCCCTCTTTTCTCTCAGTTTAAGCTGCAGGTCCTTGCACAGCCACCGTGGTTGCCTGCCTCCCCTGCTTGATTTCTTCTGTTGAGGATGGAGAGCCGTTGTGCTCTCAGAAGGGTGTCCTTAAAGAGCTGCCAGCTCTGCTCTGTGCCCATGCCCTTAAGGACAGTTTCCCAGGGGATCCCACTCAGCAGTTCCTCGAGCAGCTGGAAGTTTGCTATCCTCACGCACAGGGTCCTAGCTCTGCTTTTTGCCAGGCCTGTATTCTTCAAGATCACAAACTCCACCAAGGCATGGTTGCTGCAGCCCAGGCTGCCTCCAGTCTTAACCTCTCTGATGCTCTCCTCTGCGTTAGTGAGCACCAGGTCCAGTAAGGCTTCACCTTGGTTTGGTCGATCTATTTCCTGGACCAGGAAGTTGTCCTTGACAGACTGCAGGAATCTTCTGGATTGTCTGCCACTCGCTGTGCTGCTATCCCAACATATATCCGGGTGGTTCAAATCCCCCATCAGGACAAGAGTCCATGAGCGTGACACCTTCTGCAGTTGAAGCAAGAGGGTCTTGTCAACAGGCTTCTTCTGATCAGGTGGGCTTGCAGCAGACCCCAACCACTAGATGCCCCTTACTAGATCGATCCTTGATTTTTACCCACAAGCTCTCGACCTGATCATGGCTGTTCGTCAGACACAGCTCTTGGCAATCGATCCACTTCCTAACAGAGAGGGCAACTCTGCCACCCCTCCTACCCTGTCTGTCCCTTCTGAAAAGCCTGTAGTCCTCAATCAGGGTATTCCAATCACGGGATTCATCCTACCATGTTTCTGTGATAGCAATTAGGTCATATTTTCCCAACTGTGCCATGGTTTCTAGCTCCTCCTGTTTATTTCCCATGCTGTGCACAGAGCCTTGTAGCTGTTCTGTAAGGGCACCTGGGAAGATGGGACAGGCTGAGGGGCAGTCTGTTTGTTGCTCCCGACAGAGACGTGTTTGCATCCCTTGCTGTCTTTGAGTTGCCCCTTCCCACCTGGTCCCTGGAGTCTCTTCTCCAGGCTGAACAAGCCCAGCAGCTCCCTAGTCCTATCATAGGAGAGGTACTCCATCCTCCCAAACATCTCTCTGCTCTTCTGGTCTCACACCAACAGCCCTGTGTCTTTCCTGAGCCGGGGGCCCTGGACCTGTATGCAGTACTCCTGTCGGGCCTCTGAAGAGTGGGGTAGGGGGTTTCAATCACTTTATGTTGCCCTCCTGGCCACCCCTCTTTTGATACAGCCCAGGAAATGGTTGTATGATGTAACAATAATTAATGATGATGTAATTCACCATGCGAGCTTCGTGCCTTGCATTCATGTCAAACTTTTTGTCTACCAGAATCCACAAGTCCTCTGCAAGGCTGCTCTCAGTGAATTCTTCTCCCTGTCTGTACACACATCTGGGATTCCTTGGACTTGGACTTATGAAGGTTCACATGAGCTTGTCTGGATCTCTTTAAATGGCATCCTTTTCTTCTGTCTTAGCACTCAGTTCAGTCTGTGAATTTGCTGAGGATGCATTCCATCCCACTTTCAAGGTTATTGATATTCTGAGAGAAACATTGAAACATTTAATCCATTACTAGTGGTCACGATGATTTACTGTTAGCAGAATTAGGATTGTGCTTATTAGTTCTTGTTAGACATATTTGGAAACTGTAAGAATAATTGTGGTGGTTTGATTCATTTAGATAATGAATGCAGGTATTCCAGCCGTGTGGAAAATAATATTAGTAAGAGACCAAGTAATTTCCAAGAGTGTCAGACTGTCTATCTGTCAAGATAGGAACTGTGTTTTGTAAACTGGTTTTGTAAACTGGCTGACTTAAATGCATTGTTTTTAAATTTTGCAATTAAACACTGGACCAATTGTGCAAAATGTTTAGAAGATTGCAGACTACTACCTATTTGCTACAAAGCAGGTGGATGCTAGTGCATATCTTAAAAATTGCATTCTTACTACGTGAATGAGAAGGCAGATAATTAAGTATTTGTGGTAGGTGGACCAAGAAAGCAGTTATGAAATCTCTGAATTACCGTTATTCCATTTATAATATTTATAATGTATTCCATTTATAATGCATTTGTAATAGTTTTGAAGTTGAAGCCATACTTAGATACAAATAAAAGTACAGTCCAGCAGCCATTCTTCCTGTTCCTTGCTTATGAATGTTGGTTGACATTTAGCACAACCCACTGCTCCTTTTATTTACTGATTGGTTTTGCACAGTGACTGCTGTGGGTCCTCCAGTGTTTTTAGCCTGTTCTTTTCAGCTGCTGTTACCTTGCTCTAAAGTATTACAGTGAGTATGTGACAGACATTGTAAGTGTTTTATAATATTGCTACCCACTGCTGTCAGTATACTTTCTTGATTAAATTTTTTTATTCTTTTTGTTTGTCTGGTAGTTTTTGTTTGTTTGTTTGTTTGTTTTTTGTTTTTTACATGTAACCCACGTACTTTTAGTTTGAGGTTTAATGAAAGAGGGAGCTTGGTTGATTTCACTGGTTAGTTTTTAATGCTAGGTATTTCTTGAGCACTAAATATGAAAACTATTAGTTAAAAACAAATAAAACATACAAACAAAAAAACAACAACAAAAAGCATGAGCTTATATAAACAAAGTGTTTGAAATAAAATTTAATTGTGGGACTTCAGTTGGCCTTACAAAATGTCTTTTTTTTGGCCTTTTTTTCGTTGTAGGGGTTGGCAAACTTTCCTTGATTATTCCTTGGGTTGTTTTACAAGAGTTGGACAACTTGAAGAAGGGGAAGATGTTAGTGCATGTTCGACAGAAGGCTGTTCCTGCAGTCCAGTTCATCTGTGCGTGTCTCAAAAATCAGGATCCAAAACTGTGGGGGCAATCCATGCAACTTGCTTCACAAAAAATATGTAAGACATGCAGTCAGTTTGGTTTGAAGTACTTAATCCTAATGTGAACTTCTGCACTAAATTTGTAATTTAATATGGTTTTCACTCTGACTTTGCAGTTTGCTAATTAAAACTTGCTAAGTGTTTACAGGAGTCTTCAGAGCATATCCTATAGCTATAGTATGCAAATGTTCACTGTTTTATCAATTATTTCTCACTTTAAACTGCATCTATTAAGTTGCTATGTGGATAATTACTTAATGAAAATTCATCTTTACTTTTTTTTTTTAATCTACAAGCTAAGGATCTGTTTTATGCTTTTGTTTTTGAGTCCATTGTCATAGAATCTAACATGCTTAGAAGTTCGTGCAGGGCTCACTGGATGTTTTCTGTCTCAGTGGTGGTGTTCTTTGAAAGGAGCAGAACCTGGGAATTCAAAGCTCAGATCTGGCTTTGAGTACATCACTCTGTCCTTGCCTATGGAGTGCTGCATTTAAAAATAGTATCGTGACTGCAATGAAGTATTTCTTCTGCTTAGTTGTTTCTATACATGTCAGCACTGCTTTAACTAAATTTGCAGATGGCCTGAGTGATGAGAACAATGATGATCGTGTTTTACAGTGTTGTCTGCAGTACCAGAGCCTCTTTCCTCAAGCTGTTGTTATACTGTGCACGTGAGTTTCTGGGTGTTTCTCAAGCTCTTAAGAGATTTAAGGTAGTCTTATGCCAGATACAGCATTTTCAAATCATATCTTAAAATGAAGAGCTGCTTCTGGAATAAGCTTCTGAGAAGCACTTGCTCCCTTAGAAGCTGCTGTAGAAGGGTACAGTAAAACATGAAGATTGTAGCTGTAATTGCCTTCAAGAGCACAAGGCCTGAAGTAAAGTTTATTCAATTTTAAAGCTTTTGAAAGATTAACTCAAATTTTCAAAGTCTTACTCAAATTTGTAACAAATATATTGGAATTATGAGATTAAAAAATCTATTTTTATTAATGAGTGAGATCCAGTTAGCTGCCGAGGTGGGTTTGCCTCTGGGTTGGGGAGGGTGATAAACACCATTGCAATTTATCTTAGAAAGAGAGAAGAGGGAGACAGATCCACTTCTGTGCTTCTTCTATGATGGTGAGTTTCTAGAATTGATTTGTGGTTTGGATACAAATGATGTGAAGCTAATTTTTTAAAAGAGTAGTATTCCTAGACCATAAACAGTTTGGTTTGTTTCAGGAAATAAAGTTGATTACCTACATGTCAGTTGGTTTGTGTAAGTTGATGTGTTAGACTGGGCTGTTGCTGAAAACACTGTTTCATAGAATGATAGAATGGTTTGTGTTGGAAGGGACCTTTAAGACCATCTTGTTCCAGCCCCCTGCTATAAACAGGGATGCCTCCCATAGCCCAGGTTGCTCACAGCCCCATCCAGCCTGGCCTTGAATGCCTCCAGGGAGATGGCATCCACAAGCTCTCTGGGCAACCTGTTCCAGTGTCTCACCACCCTCACAGTAAAGACTTTCTTCCTAATATCTAGTCTAAATCTATTTCCAGTTTAAAGGTTTTTCCCCTCATTTTGTTGCTACATGCGCTTGTAAAAAGTCCCTCCCCAGCTTTCCTGCAGGCCCCTTCAGGTACTGGAAGGCCACTATAATGTCCCCTCAGAGCCTTCTCTTCTCTAGACTGAACAGCAGCCCCAGCTCTCTCAACCTTTAGAATTCTCTGAGTAAAGAACAGAAGGTGTTGCTGATGACCTTAAAAGTGCTTTTCATCTGAAAATGCCTTTATCAGTATAAGCAATGGGAATTTGTAAGAGAGTAACAGAGCCGAAGTTTGTAGCAGTTGTGCTAGGGTATATGTGCCTCAAGGTGGTATCTATGAATATAACTCAGCCAGCAGTTTATGGAAAATGGGCCTGTATTATATCAGTGTAATAAGGTATGAGTGTCTTCAAATCATAGCCTTATCTGCATTCTAAGATCATAGCAGCTAAGCATCACTACTGCAGTACTTGTGGTTTTGCTTTTCTTAAAGGAAGCTCAGAGCCTGACAAATACTCTTTCAGAGTAGCTAGTTCAGTTCTTTTTCTGATATTTTTTTTTTCTGAACTGATTCTAACCTTGTAAAAAGGTATACTTTCTTATATACAGAAGATCACAAAATAAGCTTATAGGATTCAAATCTTTCAGTGCTTTATTCATAACTTATTACTTAATACAAAGTATTGTCAGTTTTATGTCAAAAATTAATTCTCTTTTCCTAGAGATGACAAAAATTTATGCAATAAAGCTATTGTGTGTGAGGTCAAGGCACTCTGTAAAGTGGATTTGGTTACTGCTCTACTGAATCTGAATGTAAACAAGCATCTGAACTGCCTGGAACTACAGCAGTCAAAATGTGGTAAGTTTGTTTAACATGTGCATAAACATACACTGGCTTTTGAGACCTACTGATCAGCGTAGGAGAGGGAAAACAGTTATATAGCCTCAATTTTTATAATTTGAATCCTCGGTGTTTGTTTTGGATAGGTTTTCTGTTTTCAAAGGTAAGCAGTTTCCTGAAAGTTTGAGACCTTTATTAAAAAATGTGTCTCTTACAATGTGAGGAAATTCACATGGCATCTTTTCATTTTACAGAAAAACAAAACAAAACACAGCATGAATTACCTTTGTTTACAGTCCTTTAAACTGTGTCCTACGTTAGAGGATTCAAAACCGATGTTTCCAGTTGAAGCAGTTTGGGTCCTATTCTTGCTTAGTTGTAAAGCCTTTATACTGAGCTCATCCTTTTCATTTTCTAGCAATAACTTTACATGCATCCCAACCAGTAGGGCTAGATTCTTAGGTTACTTGTTAATGTTTCAAAAGATGCAAATACAGCTTGCAATGGTAAGCAGTGATCTTCTCATACTTGCTGATAGCTCCACTGCCTGTATTTAATCTGAGGTATTTAAGAAAAAATAAGTGATAACACAAATGAATAATACTCTGGGGAAATTAGATTGTCTTGTTTAGTTGCTCATAAATAAAAATATCCACAGTACAAGTGAGTATAACTAGAAATGCATGAAATCTGATTAAATGTACCTTATCTGCTTTGTACACAGTGTAAAGTGCAGTCTGTCTTTTATTTACAGGAACAAGTCATTTGTATACTATCAACCTATATCAGCTATAGAAGCTGTTGCAATTAGTATCTTTTATTGCTGTTGGCTTTACAGATAGAGAATTCCAGAAAACAAAAGAAAGCGATGCTCATCTTACTTTCCAGAAAACAGAAAGAAGTGATACTCATCTTACTTCTCAATTTCCGAATATAATTCCAGATCTTGAAAAGAATTTAGGAGAAGCTTTGTCTTGTATTTTGGAGACTGAAATGAAAATTGTATTTGGAAACCTATGGATGGAGGTAGTTTCATATGTCGTCTTTCTTGGTATTTCAAGTATTAAGAGATTTAATACTTCAGTGATTTCAGTACCTATGCTAAACTAAACAGCTAAGTCTTCTAATTTATAAAGGTAACAGTCTGCTTAACATGAGTGTTTAATTTTACAATTTCATTTTATGACAAGATGACTCTATTTGACCAGTAATTCCTGCAGTAATAATAATATGGTAATAGAAATTCTGGCTATGTGGCTGTGCAGTGTGAATTTTCCAAACTCTTTGTATTAATTTCATTGCACTTAGACTTTTCTAAGTGTGGTTAAATCACTGAATTGTAAATATATCCTTCAATAAAATATTCCATCACATTTTATATAATTTATATAATATATATAATATTTTATACAACGTTACACTTGTTGAAAGCATTTGTCTCCCATCAGAGTGCTTTTATATACCATGTGAGTATAATTATTTACACATTACTTTGCAGATACAGAATTACAGGGATGTTAACCTCCAAGCACTCGCTTTTTCAAAAGTACTGTTAGTATAAAATAAGTACTCAGGTACAATACATTTTTAAATTACACACTGCTTTGGTACAGACTTCATTTTATAGCTGGTGAGGGTTAGTCAGACGTTTAAATTTATTGTGCATATGCCTCTGTGATCTTAAAAAAATTGTTTGCATGGGATGATTACTGGATGGAGTTTTGATTAGTTGCTAAGTAATTAGGCATTTACAATTAGCTTGACTGATTCCTGTCAACATCTTTCCAAATTCTGGTTTCACTTCATAATAATAAATTACAATTTAATTGTAGTATGCACATAATAGACACAGCTATGAAAAGTGTGCTTATTCTTACTAAAAAAAATTGGAAGGATAATTGTAGATAATCAGAGGCATATTTACTGTTGTTCTGGCTTTTGTACATAGGTAATGCATTAAGAGATTACTCAGGGGTGTTTTGAATATTTGAGAAGAGAAGAATGAGAAATCATGCAAATGTTGGAGGGTTATTATTGTACACTGGATGCTTCTTCATGGACATCTTTGCCTATCCAGTGATATTGCTGAATCAAAATTTTTAAATAGATAACTTTGTTTGGTTTGTTAAATCTGAATATAACTTTATTTTTGAGGAATCATTGGAATTCTGCTTCAGCAAGTACAAATAACATTATTGAAGAACAGAACTGGACATGTCTGTTTGACTTTTGAATTGTGTTGTCTTTCAGATACTATATTTGAAGCCACCATGGACGTTAGCAAACTTACTGCAGTGCTACAAAAAGCACTGGGTGGCTGTTTTTGGTTATGTTGTGCCAAGGAGCTTACTTGCAACTATTGAATTTCTCTATAAACACTTCTGTACAGGTAAGAATCTCTAAGAAATTTAATTTTCAGTTACAGAAGTAGTCTTAGCTGGTGTATGGGAACTGCTGAGTCACGGCCTGAACCTCTGATTGATCACCTGAGGCGAGCAATGAGTCAGCCACGGGAGCACAGGTGAAGGCAGTTCACCTGTGCTGCTGGAAGGGATGGAGTCTGGCTGCACCTCTCCTATACCCATTTAAGAACTGACTACCAGTGGGGAAGATCTCTTCTGGAGATCCACTCTGCTGCAGTTTCATAAGTGAGCCCAGGATATGGGTAAGCATCCTATCTATTCTCTTTTTGGTATTATAACCTGCTTTGCCTAACTCTCTTGTTTATTTCATAATTATAACATCTTAATATTCATTGATTATATACTTGGTGAGCCAGGCAGGCCAAGCATACTAAAATTTACATCGTGTCCTTTCTTTGGAATTTCTGTAAATGGGTCAGAGGGGAGAACGCTACCCCCCCTAGATAAAATGATTCTAGAGCAGATCCCAGGATTTGTGGGATCTCCCTATTATGAAATAGCAGTTATCATTGAAAAACGGGGTCTCCTATGTGTTTTGGGAAACATCTTCCCATATCGCATGGCAGATTGCTTTCAGGGACTTGGCAAAGATATATTGATCATGAAAGAAAGACAATTAGCTGCCTCCACAGTGGCATGGCTACTATTAAATGCTTTAAATCATGCTGTAATGAGGAATAATACTTCAGAGAATGAAAATGAACTTTTGAAAGACTGTATTGAAAAGTTGGAGCAAGAACTTGGCAAATTAACTGGGAAGAAACCAATTCTGCGTCTTCCAATAGTTTGAGTTCATAACATTTCAATAGACAATAACCAGATTCCTGAATCAACAGACTTTGTTGATCAGGAAAATAAAAAAAAACAAAGTAGATCTCAAATCTCTGATTTTGACAGATCCGCTAGAAGTCCGTCCTGTTATAACTCAGAAAACAAAAGAAGTACAGGACAGACTGGCAGAGGGGTGCCGCCTGATCAGTAGCCCCCTGCCCAGATTCACTTGCATGTAACAGCCTGACTGTACATGGCAACAGAGTTGATGGATTTAGTACAGCGATTTAGGCAGGAACCTAGAGAAAGTGTGCCAGCTTGGTTATCAAGACTGTGGGATTCTGGGGCAGAAAGTGTTTTGGTGGACAGCCCGGAAATAGCCAACTTGGCCACCATGACTGTCCTCCTGCTCTCAGGCAGAGGTTATATGCGGGTCATCAATATCTTGATGAAAACCATTCTATAATAGAATGGTTAATGGCGGCCTGCCGTATGGTATGGCCCAATAAATCCGATATACCTCTACATACAGGAATGTGGTCCTCCATGGAGGACCTTCAAAATTATATCCGTGAACTGTGTGTAAGGGAAGCAATTTGTGAAGACACATTTGATGGCCCTGATATGGTCAAATTCTCAGCAGGGATGAGAGACCTAATTCTACAACAAGCTCCCTCCCATCTGTATGGTACTTTGGTCTCTATATTATGTCCCCTGGTGGCCTCAGAAGCAGTAGTCCAGCAGGCTGCCCAGTTAGTGGCTGACCTAGGTGAAACAGAACGCCTGTGGACAAGGCACAATAATTGGACATGAGAAGAAGCCGAGGTCCTGCTGGTGACTAAAACCAAAATGCTGGCTACTCAGGCTCCTCAATCGGGACTCATAAGGGTCTCCCAAAAACAAATGTTTAATGATTTAATTCGGGCTGTGGTCCAGTTTGCTAAGATTGACTGCCGGCCCAACCATATCCTTCTCCAGCTTTGGAGACAACTAAAGGACAACCAAAAATTTCAGACCTACCCTAAGAAACCAAAGGTAAGGGTTATAGAGAGAATACCAACAATGACATGGAACCTAGAAGATTTCATTGTTCCTAATAAGAAAAAAAAAAAGCCACCTCAGGTGTCTTGGGCCAGAATGCCTGAGTCACTGGAAGCAAAAGAATTGGCCATAGCTCAATTCATGGTGTGATGAGGGATGCTAGTCTCCCTAGGGCCTCCAGATGGGACCAGAGAACCTTTGTAGAATTGTCGATTTATTGGTCCAAAAAATATATTCAGTGAGTTATGGCATTAGTGGACACTGGAGCAGAAACATCAATTACCTACGGAGATCCAACCAAATTTGATGGAGACAGAGTGGTGATTGGTAGTTTTGGGGGACAGACTATTCCTGTCACCCAGGCATGGTTGAAATTGGGGATTGGATGTCTCCCACACCGGGAGTATAAGGTGTCTATTGTCCCAGTCCAAGAATAAATCTTGGGCATAGATATTCTATGGGGTCTGGGTCTCCAGACAACTGTGGGAGAGTTCAGACTTCAATAGAGATGTATCAGTATCCGGGGAGTGCAGGCAATATTAAGAGGCCATGCGAAACGTGGGCCTATTTGCCTGCCGAAACTGTGCCGGATTAGTAACGTAAGGCAGTATAGACTCCCGGGTGGGTAAGATGTAATATCGAGAACGGTGCAGGAATTGGAAAAGTGGGCATTATAAGACCTGCACACAGCCCATATAATTCCCCCATATGGCCAGTGCAGAAGTCGGATGGCGTGTGGAGAATGACAGTAGATTACAGGGAATCAAATAAGGTCACGCTGCCTATTCATGCAACTGTACCCAATATTGCCTCCCTAATGGACACATTGAGTAGGGAGATAAAAACCTATAATTGTGTCCTAGATTCAGCAAATGCGTTCTTCAGTATTTCAATTGCTGAGGAATCGCAAGATCAGTTTGTGTTTACATGAGGAGGCAGACAGTGGCCTTCCAGGTCCTGCCACAGGGGTACGTGCATTCACCAACGTATTGTCACAATCTAGTGGTGCGTCACCTGGCTGATTGGAAAGAATCTGATATGTTAACCTGTATCATTATACTGATGATCTCCTGCTGACATCCGACTCACTGGAGGCAGTAGGGCAGGCTGCAGATTCATTAACTGCTTATTTACAACAGGGGGGATGGGCTATAAATCCCCAAAAGGTGCAAGGTCTGGGGCTGTCTGTAAAATTCCTGGGGGTGGTTTGTTCAGGACCAAGTACTACCCAGTGCTGTCATAGATAAGGTTCAGGTGTGCCCAGTCCCTACAGCATCGAAGCAGCTGCAAGAGTTTCTAGGTATATTGGGTTATTGGTGTTTCTTTATATCTCACCTAGTGCAGCTGCTGAGGCCACTGTACAGACTCACATAAAAGGGGCAGCTATGGGACTGGGGGAAAACAGAACAGGATGCTTTTCAACAGGCAAAACTGGCAGTTAAACAAGCCCAGGCATTGGGTATATTTGATCCTAGCCTTCCAGCCGAGTTAGATGTTCATGTTACTCAAGATGGCTTTGGTTGGGGCCTGTGGCAACACCAGAGTTCTGTTCAGACCCCCATTGGTTTTTGGTCTCAGGTCTGGCATGGAGCAGAAGAAAAATACAGTATGATTGAAAAACAATTATTGGCTGCCTATTTGGCATTACGGGAAGTAGAGCCAGTAACTCAAACAGCTGAAGTTATAGTGAAGACCACTCTGCCAATTCAGGGGTGGGTGGAAGATCTGACCCACCTTCCTAAGACAGGGGTGGCCCAAGCACAAACAGTGGCACGATGGGTCGCCTACCTCAGCCAAAGGAGCAGTCTGTCTTCATCATCCTTGAAAGAAGAACTTCAGAAGATCTTAGGCCCAGTGACGTATCACAGTGATGCCCTAAAAGAAACACTAGTTGCTCCACCAGGGAAGAGTCCCGTTCAGGAGGGGAAATATCCTATCCCTGAAGATGCCTGGTACACAGATGGGTCCAGCAAGGGCAACCTGAGCAAGTGGAGAGCAATAGCATAGCATCCTTCGACTGAGACAATCTGGTTTGATGAGGGGGATGGTCAGAGCAGCCAATGGGCAGAACTGTGAGCCGTGTGGATGGTTATAACCAAGGAACCTGGTGATGGTATTCTGAATATCTGTACATATAGTTGGGCTGTGTACCGGGGGCTCACTCTTTGGATTGCACAGTGGGCCACCCAGGAATGGACTATCCATGCCCGACCAATCTGGGGCAAAGACTTGTGGTTAGACACATGGAATACAGTCAAACACAGGGCTGTATGTGTCTACCATGTTTCTGGTCATCAGCCCCTACAGTCACCAGGAAATGATGAAGCCGACATGCTGGCCCGAGTTAGATGGATTGAGAATTCACCACCTGAGAACATTGCCTGTTGGCTGCATCAGAAGCTACAGCATGCAGGACAAAAGACAATGTGGGCAGTTGCTAAAGCATGGGGACTGCCCATACAGCTACCTGACATCGTCCAGGCATGCCAGGATGGCGACGCTTGCTCTAAGATGAGACCGAGATCATTGCCCGAAACAACAGCCCATCTTGCCAGAGGACACAATCCTCTCCAGCGATGGCAGGTCGATTACATTGGGCCCCTTCCTTGGTCTGAGGGGACAAGATATGCCCTGACCTGCGTCGACACTGCAAGTGGGCTACTGCAGGCCTATCCAGTGCCGAAAGCAAAGCAGGCATATACCATCGAGGCACTGACTAAACTGATGTCTGCCTACGGGACACCTCAAGTCATCGAGAGCGACCAAGGGACTCATTTTACTGGTGCAATGATACAGCACTGGGCAGAAGAAAATAACATTGAATGGCAATTCCACCTGCCATATAATCCAATGGGGGCAGGCCTCATTGAATGTTATAATGGTATTCTTCAGGCTGCCCTGAAGACAGACTCCCAGTCCCTGCAGGGGTGGATAGAAAGACTGTATGAAATCTTGCGGGACCTGAATGAAAGACCCTGAGATGGCAGTCCCAGTGCCCTGAGAATGTTGGAGACGACATGGGCCACCCCGCTTAGGCTCCAAATTACGGGCACTGATCATCAGGTAAGACCCCAGACTGGTAATGAAGATAATCTTCTGCTCCCTGCCCCTGAGAAGGTACATGGCCTACTGATATTGTGGTCAACACTCCGATCTTCATGGCTAAAGGGACCCCCATCATGTCCCTATGGCAGATCAGGACACTTCCTCTGGTGCCTGACATAGTTATGCAGCCACAGATATCTGGCCAGAAGGTGTGGTACAGGCAGCTGGGACGTGCCCCAGTACAAGTGGAAGTGTTGACCTAAGATAGAAATACGGCCTGTATCTTGCCCTGGAGAGCAGACCTTCCCTTCCCGTGAGTCTTTGAGCCTTCAGGATCACCGGAAGGAACGAAATGCCATCAAAGCGTTCCAGTGTTACAGTCAGATCATGTGCGACACCTGGTGATGGCCTACATGGGACTGATGGAACATAGGATGGACCTGCACCTGACGACCGCATGCCTCCAGTAACATCATCAAGCACTGGCCCATACAAGAATATCAGTGTTCACCAATCGTCACTTGTCTTGAATTGTACCAACATGTGTCGTGATGGAACTTGTATAAGTGTTCTGATATAGCAGGTCTCTGTATTAGGAAAAGCTTACCCTTTAGTCAACCTGGTCATTAGTTCATGCTGTGAAGGGGTGGAGTGCATGGGAACTGCTGAGCCATGGCCTGAACCTCTGATTGATCACCTGAGGCAAGTAATGAGTCAGTCAGGGGAGCACAGGTGAAGGCAGTTCACCTGTGCTGCAGGAAGGGGTGGAGCCTGGCTGCACCTCTCCTAGACCCATTTAAGAGCTGACTACCAGTGGGGGAGGATCTCTCTTCTGAAGATCCACTCTGCTGCAGTTTCATAAGTGAGCCCAGGATATGGGTAAGCATTCTATCTATTTTCTTTGTATTATTATAACCTGCTTTGCCGAACTCTCTTGTTTATTTCATAATTACATCTTAATGTTCATTGATTATACAGCTGGGCATGTACTCTATATGATTAAATCACAGAATTACAGAGTCCCCAAGGTTAGAAAAGACCCACAAGATCACCCAGTTCAACCATCTAGTAATGTCGAACCAAAATCAGTGTAAAAACATTTTAATGTTTACAGTAATGGTCACTGAAGTCTCTCAACTATTTTTAGGAAGGAAGTAATCTTCCCTTCAGTTCTCTGTGTTTTATGTTGCCAAATAATCTGCACTTGATAAATAATCTGTAGAGGAGTGAAGTGGACTTAATGTGGTAAATGAGGACAGGGTAGCTTGGTGTTTTTTTTTTAAAGTAAAAAATAAAAGAACCCTTCCACTTATTTAGTGTGATCTTTATGAACTGGATTTTAACAGATACAGCTCCTCTGGGATATTGCTGTTACATCTCTATTATGTTAGATATGCCACTTGAGTCTCTTGCCAGGTTGTGGGTAAGTTTGGAGGACTTGGTTAAGATGGAGAAATGTAAGCTCTATGCCCTGTTGTTAATATTTCTCTTGAGGCTTCTTTATCTGAACCATTTTTCAAGGCCTTATATCCACCTTAGTTAATTCAGATATTTGAGTATTAAAATTGCCTCCTGACAATGCAATGCTAACAATGCTTAACATCTAATTATTATGTTTATTTCCCATGTTAATATTTAAATGTCAGGTAAAACACTGGACACCTCAACAGCTGTTGACTTGCTCCAGGAAACCAAGAAATTACTGCATGCTTTCAGTTTGAGGTCTGACTATGATGGAGTGCTGCCCCGGGCTTATGAGAAAGTGAATAAGCTATACCAAATGTGTACTGAGGTGAGAGGTGTTTCAATATTCGTTCACTTAATTGGTTCTTGAAGTTGCTCTGTTTTTGTATTGTAAACCTGGCTTCGATTTTTAAATTATTAACAGAATTTTAAAAAATTATGGCAGAAAACATTGCAATACGTTGGTTGTTTTCTAATAAACCCTCAAATTTAACTTCTATTTTCCTGTAGCGAACATCTATCTCTACATGTATGCTTGGTAGACTTTTTTCTAATATAAATGTATTAGTGTTTGGAATGTAACTGAAAAAACATTACCTTCGGTTGCCTTCAGGAAAAACATCTTGGTTTTATATTGCATTTGTAACTGTTAAAGCTGGTCTTAGGGATTAAAGTTAAGGATTTATTTTTTTATATCGATCCTGTATTATTATTCCTGGCCACATTATTTCATCTTTCTTTGTCTCAGTAGCTATATTCCTGTATTACTACATATGAAGGAGGGACTTCTTTTATACCGTGTGCTTTGTGGTAGTTAGAGAGTGTCATGATACCTTTCGTGCTCTGAGAAGTATGACCTTATGTGCAGTTCGTCTCTGAGTTACCATGGAAGAAATTTCAGTGTCTTGGTTCGTGATGACTGTTAGTTCTGAGCGTAGTGGCATACAAAGGGAGTAGTGATCCTGGGTGACTTGAAATCTTTCTTCATGTGGAAAAAGAGAGTGCGGGTTAGAATATCTGTAAAAAGTTATTTTAACTTCTGGAAAATGCTGGAAGGGAAAGGAAGAAGAGGAAGGTCAAGGAGGGGAAGGACGATCCAGTATCTTGTGCTCATGAGTCTTGGTTCTGTGTTGCACTCCTGAGTTCTACGTGATCCTCCCCCTCTACTCTGTCCTGGTAAGGCCTCATCTGGACTACTGTGTCCAGTTCTGGGCTCCCCATTACAAAAAAGACAGGGATCTCTTGGAAAGAGTCCATCAGAGGGCCACAAAGATGGTGAAGGGCCTGGAGCGTCTCTTCTATGAGGAAAGACTGAGTGAGCTGGGTCTGTTTATCCTTGAGAAGAGAAGACTGAGAGGAGACCTGATCCAGGTCTATCAATATCTAAGGTCTGGGGGGCAGAGTGGCGAGGCCAGACTGTTTTCAGCGGTATGTGGAGACAGGACAAGGGGAAACGGCCGAAAACTGGAGCATAGGAAGTTCCGCACAAATGTGCACAAGAACTTCTTTACGGTGAGGTGACGGAGCGCTGGAACAGGCTGCCCAGGGAGGTGGTGGAGTCTCCTTCTCTGGAGATATTCAAGACCCGCCTGGATGCCTACTTGTGTGACCTGGTGTAGGGAACCTGCTTTGGCAGGGGGGTTGGACTCTATCTCTGGAGGTCCCTTCCAACCCCTACAATTCTGTGATTCTGTGATTGCAGCCGGTCACTATTCTGTGATCGGTGCCACATTGAGAAAGGAGGCTTTCTGTCTGAAAACTTGTTTCCTTCTGTCCTTATCTGATTTTTGACCTCACAAGGAAATGTCATTTCACAGACTTGTTTGTGTCATATCATTTTAACCTGGATACATCTCCTGTGTCAGTTTGCCACTGATGTATGAGTACTTTTGCTATTGCGGAGGAATGTGCCATCACTCATGGGAGGGAGAGCAGTGTTGTCTTTCCATGTGCAAGTAAGAGCATTGTGGTTGATTTTAACTTACCTGTGAGGCTTTGATGTAGGGTTTTAACCTTTGCTTCAGTTTCCTGATCTACAGTTATAGAAGAAAACCTTGGTAAAACGCTGAGAGGTGCATTAGATACAGAGGCTGTCATAAGGATGGTTAAAATTGGAAAAGATATGCCTTGCTTTTTTGAGCGTCACCTTAACAACAGCAAAAGCAACCTGAAGCAATTAGAAGTTTTCAAGTTTCCTTAAGTTAGGAAATTAAATACATTCAATGTTTGCTTCTAAACTTTTATAAGGTGAGGCCAGACAGTGAGCAGAATTTATCTGAAGACAGCATGGTTCTTTCAAAAAGTTCTCCATGTGAAAGAATGGAAGAAACAACACCAAGTCTTCAAAACTGTGAAGAAAAAAGGCTGCCTGCAAGCATGCACGTTGCTCAAGAAGACAGGCACCAGGAAATCTGGTCAGTCCTTGAAGGTGTATGGAATACAATGAATTTGTACAGGTATGGTGTACTACAGAAATGTCTAAGTTAAACGTAACTTTACGTCATTTTCACTCAAAAATACCATAGGAACTACTTGTTTTTGCTCATCTTAGAGAAGAAGCTATTAGTAATTAATTGAGATTAATGAAAGCAGCACACAACTTGTCACACAAAGAAGCGAGGAGCATAAGAACTATTATATAGATGCAGTCACTGATCTGTATAGCTTGCTGTTCTTTTTCCTGGCAGTGTATGAGTAACTTGATAGAACAGTGTTGAAGAGCTTGTAAGATGCACAAATGGGAGACTTCAATGAAAATGTAATCTTTTTCTATAGAAAGAGGCATTCAAGCTCTGTGTTTTCCATTGGTGACTTCCTTCTCAAACCCTGTGGAACTGTACTAGCCTATACAAAAGCACTTTTAAAATTATTTTTAAACCTTAATTGATTGGAAATAGTTTTTAAGTAAATTTTTTCATCTTAAAGGTGAAATATCCAAATGCAGAATCTCAAGCTCAAAATTGCATGTAAGAAAAGTCCCTCCATTAGAAGTCTTGCTGCTGTTTTTGTTATTTTTGAAGAGTCTGCTTGAAAATCATTTTAACACTGTGCTTTTTTTTTTTGCATGTTATTAAAAAAAAAGTGTGAATAAATACTGTGACATTTTTGTAGTCTTAATCTAAAATCTTTTTTGAGATCTGGGCTCTGAGTTCTGTCAAGCACAAAGGAATGTTGTGTTTTTTTTTTTATAATCTGTTAAGAACTCATATAATAAACAGTAACTCTACCCATGCCACTTCTAAACCAATCTTTCAGTATGCTGTGGATCTGCACCAGTGTAATTCTTTTGGGCTTGCACCAATGCAGATTAATCTGACTTGAAGCTCAAGAAGGTGACTTCATGTGCTGTTCAGGCCAAATGAGGATCTGCATCAGAAAACAGTCTCAGTGTAAAACAATTCCTCCTCCAGAGTGGGGATAATTGGTTCTCTGGCTGGAATATTTCTCAGTTTCGTGGTTGCAAATAGACATTGTTTCATGAGAAAATCTATTTCAAAAATACCACTTGAAATGAAAATGGAGCTGAGTTGTTGGATGTCGCTGCCTGTTAAAGACTGTGGTGTGAAGAAAATACAACATTCTGGAATTGTTGGTCATTTCACACTCATCTTACATCAAAAAAATCCTGCTTATCTCCCACCAGTGGAGCTTATTCTTCATGAATGCAATGCAGCTTGTGGTCCCAGTGCAACCACTGAAGGAAAGGTGTCAGTCCTGTTCCACTAAATATGGAAAATGAAAAAGCTTGGACAAGTACATAGAAAGCAATTTTCTTTGCTTCTTCAGCCTAAACATCCTCTTCTGGGGGTTTGCAGAGGCTTCCTAGACTTCTTTAGATGATATGGTTATAGTATTGATTGATGTTTGACCTTGTTTTATTAATAGTCAGAATGCAGTGTATACAAACAACAGTGAATTTAAAGGATTTTTACTTACTGCTTTTCTTTGTTTCATCTTTATTTTTGTAATATTAGGCTTGAAATTTTCCAGAAGTTAGAGTCTAACACAGTAATTGTGAAGTCTTCATTTGAAGAAGCTTTTTCAGGACTGCAGAAACTGTTAGCAGCTGTGAATTATATCCTTGAAGGAATTCGTAGGTGAGCATTTCAGCAAGTCATAAGAACAGCAATCACTGAGTCCTAAAAGTCACTTAACTATTGGTGCCAAATTAGAGGTTACATGTTCATGCTTAGTTTCATAATTTTCAGTAACATCTCAGTATTATATGTATATAGTACAATTTATTGGTAATGAAAAAATAATTAACTCTTGGTAGACCACCAGATTTCTTGCAGTGAATTTTCTCTTTTATGACTTGAAACTTGTTTTGATGTGATGACAAGCCACTGGCAACTGCTTGTAGTGTAACAGTAACTGTGACATGGTTAAATGCTGCATTAGTGGCAAGAGAATCATTTAGAACATTTATTTTTCAAATGTGAGGCCTGCTGGAATTGGGTATATTTCTGATGGTTAAATGGAATTTTGAGATTTCATTGTTACTTAATTCTAGAGTATTCTTAATTATTCTTAATGAGTCAAAACCTGTTCTATTGCAGTGGTAACAAGCTGAACTCTCTGCTTCGGCAGAATAATGTTCCCTCTGTTCCTTCTTCCTCCATTTTTTTTTTTTGTATGTGTGTGCTGAAAAATAAATATGGACTGCAGAAAGATGAAGGTATTTCTTGTGCAGTCTTTACATAGTCCTCATTTCATAGCAGTGAAGTTTAATCAGCAGCAGGAACAGCTACAGAAGAATACTTGAAGTTCTCTTGACTGTGCAGCTCTCTCCATTTCCTGCTCATGTCCTGTAAAGGGTTCTTATAGAAACTGCTTTGTAATTGTGATTGAAGTTACAGATACTGCTGTAAGCATCCTTAACAGAGGTGTTTCTGACACTTTTTCTTTTCTCACTGGAAGCAACTTATCTTCTATATTTTCCCTTGTGGAAGAACTCTAAAATAACAAGGTCTGCCATTATGTCAGAGAAATCTGTTTTTCAGAAAATGTGCCTTTTGATTAGAAAAGTGCTTGAGGCAAACAGGATTCCGGTCCTTTGTTGAAATGAGGAATCTATTTTCTGTTCCACATGATTACACTGAAACTCAGTAACGTTTATGAAATAATTCTGAAATACTCTTTAATTTTTCTTTTCTACTACTAAACTATAATACACTATTATTAGTTCTGTAAATAAAAGTGGTTTTCTTAAAATGTTTCAATTTGAAAAGCTTGCTGTGAGTTTGTCCCCTGAAGTTGCAGTAGGGGGCGTCGTGGGGCAGGAAATTCAGGAGCTATATATACAACGTGTGTCTGTTTTCATACAACGTGTGTCTGTTTTCATACAACGTGTGTCTGTTTTCATCTTAGTGTGAGGTTTTTGAGTAGATTTTCCAGCTAGAGTCAGAAGCTGTGCTTCTAGGTCACTGCAGTTACATATGTAACATACAGAATACATACGTGTTATATATTTATAACAGAGTATCAAAACAGAAAGTTGAAGCTTGTGAAAGCGAGGAGGCTCATTTTACTGGAGTATCTCAGCCTTTCTAAGGCTGAACTTAAAATGTATTTATTTCCCTTTTTTCTTTTTCTTTTTTTTTTTTTTTTGAAATAGTACCTTACAGTAATTGGTGTGATTACAGAAAATGAAGCATCTGGAGAAAAAGTAGTGAAAAAGTTTTAACTAAAGGTTTAGTGACAAATCATGGTAGCTTCTGTTCCTTGCTATCTCAAACAAATAAGAAAGAAACTTGTGGAAAGTTTGGAATGTTAAAAAATAAGTTGTGTTGAAAGTTCAGCGGCATTAGAAGTTCAGGCTTTGTGGTTGTTAAAAACAGTTAGAAAAACACAGTTGCTCTTCTTGACATAAGTGTGTGACTGTGCACTTCCTCATAAGCAAACATATTCTGCAACACTGCTGTGTCTGTCCAGACCTCCCGACCTGAACATGCTTGTGGCAAATACAGATATTATAAAAAAACAGGCTGCTGCTTGGGCGAGTTCTCACCAGTAGCTCTGTGCATCTTACCCTGCCCTCAAGACTTCTGTCATGCAGTACAGACTTTTATCTTTGTTTCTTCCTAGAGTGGTATTGATAGCAGAACAGAAATTACGTGGCAATGTGCCGCATGCCATAGATGTTGGGCAGCATTACAGTAAAGGCAATAACCAGTATGGCTAGTGTCTGTATGTAACCTGCCTGTTGGCAGCAGGGCTCCATGCAAACAGAACATTACTTCATAGCTGTCTCAGACTGTGGGAGCTGATCATGGGAGCTCCTGTTTTATCACTGTCGTCTTGAGATTTACTGCTTAAGAAGTGAGCACAAATGGCTCCTTTCCCCTTTATGTACAGAAGGGCATGGTACACGCTCATGTGCATTACATGGATTCACAACAAAGAAAGATGATTAAATCTCCAAAGCTTGTATGTCTACTTGTGAAGCCATGAAATGTTTCTCAGGTTTGCAGCATTACCAAAAATCAGCACCTCATCCATTGCTCTCAGCGTTTTGGAGATTAGCTGTGTGTTTCTCAGAATGCTTTAAAGCAAATGTACTACGTTATTTATAAAATGCCAAAGGCTGGAAGAGTAGGAAGAAAAGTCTGTTGGCAGTCTTCACTTATTCCAAAGCAATTATATCAGTCCACAAGTCATTTTATGTAACTAAAGTATAAAAATTGTTTTTAATTGCATTGAGTAGTATTTCTGCATCTTTTCAGTAATGGCTTACGCTAGTATTGAGTATTGTGTGTTAGTTGTGTTAGATATTATTTTGAACTAGTTTACAAGGGGCCCATTGTGGGTTCTGATCCTTGAAATATTTTTTGGTTTTCAAGTAGCTCTTTGAGGCAACAGAAGAATTTATGCGATTTGAGGTTTCCAAGTTTGTGCCAAGTTTTTCATCACTTTAAAAGTTCTTTCACTGGTCCTATTGGAAGGTATTTGGGCCCTTCATGTTTGGACGAAGAAAAGTTTAAGTATTTGTCACAGATGATTAGTTCTTCAGAAATTCTGTTTGAAGAAATGCAGAATGCATCACAAGAAATGGCTGCTGGGGTGTAGGTACTGGAAGATAGGGATGTATTGGAGCTGCATCACTTCCCTCCTCTCTACGCATTGAGGATGTGTTTAACTCTTCACCTGTTGAAGTCAAGGTGTGTGCCAGTAGATTGGAAGTGCTTGCAGCCTTTTATGGCTAGTCTTCTGAAATATCATCTTAAGACTTGCTGGTCTTCCCCTTAACATAGTGATTGGAATGCTAGGATCAGACAGCTTCCTTAACCTTTTGAAAGCTTTGTTGGCAGCATTTGTGTGTGTCTGAAGGTGTCTGTGTAAACCAACTGTCACTCGACTGAGCGTAACTCCTGATTTGAGGGTCTGCATGCCTTTATGTGGAACCTTACTGTGTTGTGGTTCCTGACCAAGTTAATCTAGATATGAAGTCCCTTTCAACATCAGAAGTGTGTTTAGTCTCCGGTGAATTTATGTAGTTCTTTCTGGTTGGTTGCTGCTTTTTTTAAGCTGTATGCTAAGAAAAAAAAATACTTTGTTCACATGCCAACTTCAAAATTGCTCACAAAAAATGGCTTACAGCAAATACTGTTAGCTACAGTACTCAGACATTTGTACTAATGCAAGGTATGCAGGTATCTGCTACCTACTGCAGGAAGTAACCTGAATTGTACGAACCTGAATATATGTACAATTTGGAAAGCACTCGTTTATTAATTTCTCATCTAAACATTTTTAATTTTAAAGTATAACTTTATTAGAGATCTTCTCAGAAATGCAGTGAAGTGTTACCGTATCCGATCTTATCTCTGAGTTGGATGTTTTGCAGTTAACTAACTTAAAAACAGTCCTATTGATTTGAAAACAGTTCAGCAGATGCGGAGAAACTGTTTCCTTAGTCTTTCTTAGGGAATTGAGATGTTTTTTTTCTTGATGTGTAGTTAGTAAATTCTTTCTTCCCTGAGACTGCTAAGATATTTAGTTATTTTCATCAGAATATCCCTATGTTAAGAGCTCTACTTTCAGTCTTTCTCCTTATGCCGTCTCTTTCTGTAAGTAAAACAGAGAGAAAGTCCCACTTGAAAAAGTACTGGACTTCCCTAGCACTAGTTGTTTGTTGGTTTTGTTATTATTTATGTGAAACCCAAGACATCCTTGACGAATGAAGAAAAGCTGTTAAATTGCTTGTTGTCCCTTATTGTAGCGGTGTAATGAGGAATTGCTGAGTTACCAAGATTTTAGGTGGCACAGAAGTTTTGTTTTTCCATCTGTTATTCTTTTTTGCCTTTCTTGTCTTCTGACTTCGAAGTTAACCAGAACATTACACGGTTAAGCCAGGCACGTCCCAGAGGTCAATTGCATGCAGTTTAGCCCAGCCCATACAGTGGCTCCCACTGCCTTGCACCATCACGGCAGCAGCTCATCATGTGCGTTTTCCACTGTCTGAACTGGAACCAGGGCATGGGGAGGGTGTAGTGGAGTGCTAACCCAAGTTGTGGCAAACAATTTCATGCATTTTGACATACTAGCTAGAGATGGTCCTGTAAGCAGTGAAAGATATGCAGCCTTGTTTTGATAAAGGAATTTGAGATTTCAAGAGTGCTGAAAAAAATCAATTTTTTAATGTATTTGTAAGTCCATTTTCAGTTGGCATAAAAACATTGCTTTCCAATTTTCAAATGCAATGTATAGAGTAGCAGTCAGATATTCAAATCTGATGGTATCTCTCTGCCAGACTTCTGTGTTTTTACCTGGAAGTGGCTAAGCACCATACAGTCATTCACTCCCTCCTCCTCTTTCCAGTGGGATGGAGGACAGAACTGGAGGAAAAAACAAAACAGAACTCATGGATTGAGATAAAAGTAAAAGAAAAAGGATCATAGTTGTGAATGTATGTAAGGAGCAATGCAGGATCAATTGCTCAGCCCCACATAGCTGAGACAGAAGGGTGTCTGCAACCTCCCCAACCATGTGCTCACCTATTGCTTGGGGCCGTGACCTTGGAATTCCACTGCACCAGAGAAAAATACCCCACACTTCACTATCACGTATGATTCATGTCATCCCTTTTGGTTATTATGTGTGCTTGCAAACAGTTATTGTCAAGGGTGAAATACAGGAGGAGTAAAAGTTCATCAAAAATTTCAGACAAACACCTTGAGAACTTACTGACAATTGCAATACCTTCCATTCAACCAGACTGATGTGTTGGTTTCACAAAAACAATGTCAAATATCCCACATGTTCTATGGGTTTTCTCTTTTTTTATATATTTTTATTAAAACATAAGAATACATTATGTTAGTTGTAAACATTAACTGTCCTGCATATCTTACATGTTGCCCAAGGCAATTCCTCTTCACTCACTGTACCATAGATAAGACAGAAGATTGGATGCCCATATCTAGAAGCTTACTTTTCTGCAGTGAAGTCTCTTAGCCTTGTGACTGAGCCCTGTGTCCATCAGGTGGGCTGCTGCCATCAGACAGCACCATCAGCCAAACAGCACTGGTCTCTGTGCAGCTCAGGGAGGAGGAATGCTGAGAGTGAACATAGGCTGAATTTTGAGAGCGACTGCTGCACGTTCTGCTATAGCTTTGTGTCCGTATACCTTACATCTCATTGTCCATGAGCTCAGTGGCTGTGAGTGAGTGGCTGGCAGGCTGACCTGCTTTCTTTGCCAGATTGTGTTTTTCTTCTTCTCCCTGGGTAAATTTTCTGATCCTTTCCAAATAGGCTTTGCTTTTTTTCCCAGCCAAGTGTGGAATCCTGTCATGAGCTGTTTCCTGTCCATTCTTGATATCATACCTGTGAGTGCATTTGTCCTGCCAGCTGTCTGATGCCAGGAGGGAAACAAACATCCCAGATGGGGTGTGAAGCCTTGTTGCTTTTGAGGTACAAATTGTTAAGTCTGGTTCTCTCCTTCCTTCCCTCTGCTCCAGAAGTAATAGTTAGCTCCCACTTTGTAGCTGGCATCCGTACTGGCATTCAGTATCTCTGTGTAACACGCCCTTTCTGTTACTCGTATTCAGAAATCTTCATAGACCCATACTACGGCTTGATGCCAGGACAAATTGCATTTTCATGGCATTCCAGCCTTGCCAACAGTTGCTCAGAGTAGAGTGTTTGGAGTAATTAGAAGTTGCAGTGTGTGACAGAGGGCCATTCGTAGTTTGGTTTTGCACAGCTGAACTAATAGGAAAGGCAAAGGGTGTCCATGGGTTTCCTTTTGAAGTACTTTTGATGTAATGTTAGGAGAGAAGCAGCAGCAGTGGTTAAATAAGTGCAGAGTAAATGTGTATGAAAACGTTCAGATTTTCAAATGTACGTCTCCTACAAAGTCTCTGCTTTCCATAGAACAGAATGGTGGCTACTGGAGATGGGAGGAATGTGAAGGGATTTTAAAATAGCAGCTGCAGTGTAAAATCCCTGCCCATGTGCTCCTGCAACTTGTAGCCCAAATGCTGCTTAGCTGGAAACAGCAGTAGGAGGATGAATGTTGACCTGTTAAGGATTTGTGGGGGAAGTTAATGTGTAGGCTCTTCTCTCACCAAATTGTTTTCTGAATTTCATGTACTGCAGTATTTCATCCTTAAACAGTTGTCTTTCATTTGAAGATATTGTAGCGCTTTGAGCCAAATCTTAGGTCTCTTCTTATGTGTTATAAACCCAGGAGGAACTATTGTGACTGTCCAAACTATCTCTATATAAAGTCCATTGCAGGATTTAATGTTGTTATTTATTTGCTTTTTAACACATTTTACTTGAGTTTATTCAGAGAACTAGGAATACGGCTGGCTCGTTCATCCAGCTGGGGCCTGGGAACATTCAGTAAATGGAGCCGATGCTATGAGCAGCTTGCTTGTATACTTTGGCACCAAGTACCAAAATAAGCATGCTCTCACCCCCAGCATCCTTACGTGGGATTGGTAGGAGTGGAGAGGGTTGCCTGCTCTGAGCTTGTAGCGTGTGTTCTGTGAAACCCCCACTGGGTCTGCAGCATTCTCATTGATGTCAGGATTTGGGGATTTAAACAGATGCATCATTGGCTTCCTCATAACCACTGAATGTTGCCTGCAGCTCGGGGACCAGGAAAGTAAATAGTTTCCCAAATAATTTTTTTTTAAGTTGAGTAATTTTCTTAATTTATTTACTTAAAATCTAACATAAGGCAGAATTTTATCAGGATTTCTTAACAGATGAAAAGTGTTATGTGATGTTTAGTGTAATACAAGAATGTTGTGGGTTTTTCCCTGTGAATACAAATGAAGTTAGGAAGGAGAAGTATTTCTTTGGGAGAATTGCTTCTCTGTTGGTTCACTTTTGGATCCTTGTGGTAACAGGCATACATCCTTCAGCCTCATGACACAGCATGGAGAGTGAAAGCTAGCAGAGGGCAGCTCTGCCTGCAGCGTGCATGCAAGGACTGGGCTCTGGAGAGGAGCTGTGGGCTGTCCTATGCATTCTGTGCCTGCATAAAGCACTAGTATGTCATGCAGTTTCAAGTCCTTCAGAAAAAACCCTCTGCAGCTGTCATAGTTTCATAGTTTCACTTCTCAGTATTGGGTTGAACAGGTTATTCTTAGAAGCAGAAAAAATGGGATGTAAAATGTAAAAATTGGGTTGTGCATCAAAATATTGGAGAGAATGAGTTACAGTATTAGCTAGAAAAATTGAAAGGGATGAGTGGGAGGAAAAAATCTTCAAAAATTATAGTTTATTTTTTCTTTAAGGAAACTAATTTTTTTTTATGAAGTGTATATCTGATTGCTAATTTTTAATTATTTCATGGATTCATTTGGCACACTTAAAAAAACCAAAACCTTTTCTTTTTCAGAGTTCTGGCCCCAAACAGTAGTTTCCAAGATATTTGGACACTGTATAACTTCCTTATAAGCCATGAGGTATGAAGTTTTCTTTAACATCTTGTCAGGTGCACTTCTATTTCAGTTCATTTTGATTTAAAGTAGTTACAAGGCTAGCTGTCTCAGCAGTTCATTTCCATTAAGCTAGAATTTTGAAGATTAGCTTTTATTCACTTTACTAGATATTAGACCCAAGATGCTTGCTTGGGCAAAACCTACAAAAATTATTAGAATCTGTACCAGTACTTGAGTTGCTTCCATGACTTTTGGATCACTCATTTGTTATGAATGTTTCATAAGAAAAGCCTCGAAGCTGAAGGCAGCAAAACAGCCTGACCTAATAAGCATTTTTAGAAGACAGAGTGTTTGACTATGGAGAATATTGGCTACAGTTGGCAGAAAAATTTAAAAAAAGGGTAAACAGAAATTACCAGCTCTTCTTGAATTTTTCAGTGCTGAAGGATTTTAAGAAGAGGAAACAAGTGTGTGCTTACAATATGATATATGTGTTTTTCCACTGAATACACATATATTTCAGATTTTCAATCCTTTCCCATAGAGGAAATTACTGTTTTTCAGGCCTGCACGTATAGAATGACTGTATTCATGGAATTAAAGTGAGTCAGAACTTATTGTGGTTGCTACAGGATTACAGAGGGAAGGAAGATGTGTGTTTTTGCAGGAATTGTTAGAAAACAGAACTGGAGTGGTATTTGTCAGTCACGTTGTATGCGCTCATAATAGTGATAATTGATTTTATGCTCCATAATGTGACTTTTTTTCTTTTATGTGTAGTCTCAGCTTGAGGGCCTGTTAAGTAATACAGTAACAGTATCTGTTATACTAGCTGCATAATTTAATTGGTGTGCAATACTTGGGAAATTACTGCAGTAATTCTTTGTTCTTTGTTTTAGATAAATAGCAGTATAACATTTACTGCTGAGGAGCTCTATGACTGTGTCTCACAAGAGTTATATCGGTAAGCCACTTATGGATCAATCTGATGGGTTCTGATGCAGCATTTCCTGTACTGTGTGGGCCTGAGTGCAATAAGAGAACTTGTTCTGTTAAGTGAAATAATTGCTTCTGTAGGAAGGGGATAGAGAAGACAAATGGGGAGAATTTCGTAATAGGCTATTAGACCAGAGTGGGTGAGTGCAGGACGTGCTTAGAGGCCAGGCAGCAGCACTGGCATAGAGTTGTCCAGCTGTTTGACATGAGGGGAGGTGTTGGGCCTGCCTTCCTGTACTGGTTTTGCATTGCTGGTTTTGCAGTGGGCAGGACCAGTGTAGTTAGCATCCATTCAAAGGCGGTTAGAATGTGGAAGAGCATTTAAATTAATTTCAGTGTACCTGCAGTACTCTTTGCAACTGAGCTCATAATCACTGTGAAAACTTTGAAGTCCACAGAGGAAGAAAGCCTGTGGCTTTCAAACCCTGTGGCACTGGAAACTGGGCGTGTGTGCAGCTGTGTGCTGCATTGTGGTCATTGTTCGTGAGGCTATAAATTACACTATTGTGTCTTACTCTGTGGTTAGTAATTACTGTGGAAAAAAAATGGAGAAGCCAACTTAAGATTTTGATTACTGTATCTATTTTAGGAGGGCTTTTATGGTTCAGTTGCAAGGAAAACTATGTTCTGTTGCACAGCTGATGGTTGTTAAAGGCCTTAAACACATTAGTCTGAAATAAATGTTGTGCAAATCTTAATTCTTCACTGGAAGAAGAATTAAGTTCTGGAAAGTTTCTGGCTCATAAATTTTTCCTGAGTTTGCGTAGTTGGGGGCTTGTAAGTCCCCATTCAGTGGAGTTCTTAAAATGCCAAAAAATATTTACTTATAATAAACCAAAAGTGGTTATTAAAAGGTGGGTAAATATTTTCCTCAGAATTCCCCTGATGTGCTGTCTGTGGTATAGATAAGATTTAGCTGTAACCTAGCAGGATTTGGATTTGTATGGTCCTGTGTGGAGCCCAGATCTGGACTCTGTGATCCTCGTGTGTCCTTCCGTTTGGGGATGTCCTATGTTTCCGTAACATAGAACAGAACTGCAGGATGGCTGAGGTAGAAGAGGCCTCTGGAGATGACCCAGCCTGACCTCTGTGCTCAGGCAGGTCCCATGAACATGTCACCTGGCGTTGCACTGAAGTAGGCAGCTCGAGGGGTGGCTGCCCAGCCTCCAGGCAGCCTGTGCCAGGGCGCTATGCTCAGGCAGACCTCTGTGTTTCAGTTCTTGTCCGTCGGGCCCGGCTGCACACCTGCCCCTGTGGGCTCCTCCTCCAGCAGTGCTGTGCAGAACCCCCTTGCACTGTGCTTGTGCTGCTGCTCAGGTGTCAGAGTGGCTGACAGCTGCCTCTAAGGGCCTCATCCATTTTCTCCACCCATCAGGCAGGCTGTGGCAAACGCACCCCAGTCGCAGCGTTAGTCTGCCCTGGTATCTATATCTGCAAGCTCCTATTCTGCCAATTGCCCAGCAGAGGCAAAGCTCCACATGCTGCACGTGCGCTCACATAAGGGGCAACTCCACCACCTCATCCTGCTGGCCTGCTTCCTATGTGATCAGGTTTCGGTACATTTTTTGAAACAGCAGCCTAGATAATGGGTGCACTGCGAAGCTGAAGTCAGAGTTCTCGCCTGCCCTGTATCAGTCTGATGCAGTGTACCTGGGATGGACCTGTTTGCCCTGGGGGACAGAAATGTACAGAGCTGACTTGCAGCTCATGCTGCTGTTTCTCATAGGTGTGTATTTTATATGAGCTGAAGACAGTTTTGTGTTGAGAAGAATGAAGTCATGCTTGCTGTGTGCCCTCAAGGCTGTTTCTTTTTAAAGATTTCATTGCAGAATACAGCTGAAAGCACATGATGATTAGCTATCTGTGAAATAAATTTAGTCTTTTGCTTTAAAGATAAAATAACATTGAGATTTCCAGTGATACTAAGTATTTTCTGCTTTTGACAGCATTAGAGTGCAACAGTAGAATTAATTCCTTTGAATTTTAAAGCAGCATACTGAAATATTCCTGTCTATAAAATGAGGTGTCTCATGTCCTAATAACCATCTTTTATAACCGTCTTTTCTTCTCTAGAGGAAGATTAGAGGTGGGCTGTTGCCAACTGGCTGAACTGCATCACAACATCAAGCAGCATCATGCATCTGCACACATGGAAGCAAAGACCAGGGGGTGGCTGTGACACCGCAAGGTCTGTAACCACAGTGCTCACCCTTGATTTTGGTCCAAATGAAGTCAGAAGAGCACTGAGAGGGAATGTTCAAGAAGCCAAAACTGCCTTCTTTTTTTCTCAACGGTGCTGTTTTATAATTGAGTTGAAGGAAAAAAAAGAAAAAAAAAAGATATTTTGACTCTTAACTAGTAGCATTTCCTGTTTCAAGTGAAGATCTCTGGTCTGATAAAAGTTTTGTGATATACCAAGTTGGAAGTTAGAGCTGTTATTAATGATTATGTGGTTATATAGAAAAATCAGTAAGTCTGGGGTTTTTTGCTGATTTTTTTTTTGGAAGTAAAGTGCTGGGGAAAAAAAAAAATATCCACTCTTGAAAGGAGTGGAATGAGCACAGTTGAATGCAAAGCCTTAGAGGCACAATGCTTGCCATTCCCATAGCTAGGAAGGATTTAAACACAAATGCAGTGTGTGAGTCCTGCATACTGCACTATGGTAAGGCTAGAGAGAGAAGGTAAGGAAAGAAGTGGATTGATGCTCGCTGTCATGTAGATGTTTGTCCTGGGCCTTTCTTTAGTGCTTTTGTCAGAATATCCTGAATACATTTTCCATCAAAAAATCTGTTAAAAGCATTGAAACCTGAAGTGTATGTAATTAGGCATGTGAATGATACTTCAAAAAAAAAAAAAAAAAAAAGAAAAAAACCCTTGAAATGTTATCAAATTGAAAGTGGTGCTTTTCCTTTTTTAAAATATCCACTTAATCTTCATACAGTAGAAACTTGCTAGAAAAACTCTTGGTGAATTTCTCATTCTTCTCATCCTCTTTTCTTACAAAAGCACAAGCATCTCTTTCCCTGTGTGTTATACCTGTAGTCTGTCTGCTTCAAAGGTGACAACTCTGTTCAAATCTATTGTTTGTTGCTCTCCAAAACTGCTTTAATTAAGTCAACAAAACTTTCTAAAAGCCATTTCCAATGCTGCTGTGGCCTTTAAAGCTACCTCTTTTATGTATTTGTACAGAGATGAGACAACTGGTAAAGTTCTACAAGTGTTTATTTTGATACTAACTTTTGGATTGTAAAATGTTTATTGTAAAAATTTAATATATTGTTATAATAAATGTCAGTTAATTCTCAAATGACAGCATTGCTTTGATCAACTCTCTTCACTCTGCCTAACTCCTTGGAGTGCAATCTAATGCAGTTCTTCTCTCTGACTGAAGTGAAGCTTGTGGTAGAACGTGGCCTCAAAGTTATTTGTCAGTGCAAAATTCATTTTGGGGGATATTTTCATTGAAACTGTTGTCCCACAGCTGTCTAAGTTGCTTACTTGATAGTTTGTACCATACAAGTAGGAAATTAGAGCAACTTAAGCACACTGTATTTGCCTTGCTTAACTAAGGATGAGAGCTCACACCTCTGATAAACTTTGGAGGAAGACTGATCACGACAACTACTTTGGATTTCTCATACAGACTCTCCTTGTTAGAATGCACTCCTTAGAGCTTGGGATAAGCAATAATTCTCTTCAGTTTTTCTGCTTCACTAAATAGCCTTAGTGTTCTCCTAATGTGTTCTGGGGTGTGAAACAGAAGAACTGTAGCTGAAGCCTAGTAGTAGTTCCTAGTAGTAGCTTGTAGAGATGTGAGTCAAAGCACCATAGGCTTTATTTCCCACAGCTACCTGACTGACTTTGAAACATGTCTAAGTGTGCAAAATTTCTTACAGTGGTTCAGTTGTGGGGCTGATTTCTCATCTCACCTCCTGTTACATCACCTCACTTCCATTTGCACTGAACATAGAGAAGCAGTTTTCTGGAGTTGAGCAAGGCAACAGCTGGATGTAGCAAGGAGCCAGCTGGCAGCTTCTGCAGCTCCCTATGGCAAGAACAGTGGTTCTCCTCAAGCCAGGTGCTAGTGCCATCAGCACTGTGGGAGGTACATGGAGGCCACTCACCCTTCTGGTTCCCTCAGCCCATGGCTCAGTTACAGGTGCTACCTTGTCTGCCTAACACACCAGGCCACCTGAATTTCTGCTTCAGTACTGTAACCTGTCCCTAATTAAAGAACAGAACACAAAGACACCACACTGCAACCCTGTGGTGCAAAGATTTCCCAAAAGGTACCTTTAATGTGTATGCATTATCAGCAAGCCGTAAGTGCTGCTTTTGGCAGCTGGAGTTAGATGTGCAGCAACTACACATTTAGACACATTTAGTCATCCAAGCCAACACATTATCTGTATGAATAGAGGAAGTGAACTAAAACACTAAAACTTATGTTTCTTATGTGTTCTACCAGAGTTTGTTTGTAGACAAGTAATATTAGAAAAATAAGACAGTTACTAATCAGATCAGATGAATACATTTTCATTGCCAACTCAGAAATAGCTTAAAAATCATGAGAAAAACCCCACATTTAAGTTTGTTTCACAAATGTTAGGTCAACCACAGTAGCAAAACTGCTGTACAGAAATCACCCTCCATTTTTGTCAAAGTATTTGGAGCCAAAATACTGGCTTTTTTTCCATACTGGAAAGTCACAGCTACATCATGTTCAGAAACTCCGCTCCCATCTCATCAAAGTTCTGCATGCAAAGTTGCAATACTATAGCAGAGGCAAAAGGTCAGAAGCTCACATACAGGGGTAAATCAGTCATCCCACTCATTCGCTGTGAAGTCCAAGGCTGCCTCCTTGCTTCTATAACTTTATCTGTCATTTTTATTTCAACAGATAAAACACTCTGCTGAGTATATAAAAACCGTTATAAAAAGACAATCATAAAAGATAAGGTAGTGGCAGGCATGTACTTTTTTAATAAAAAAAATCCATTATATCTGTTTAAATAAGGCTTGTTACAGACTGTTTCAGTTACTGAAGAAAAACAAGGCCCGATGAGAAAACTATCCCCCACAGTCCTTGCACTTCCTGCCCCAAGAACACGCTATGAGAAAAAAAAGTTGCTTAATGTGCAAAGTGACAAAAACAAATGTTGGAGGAAGCTCCCGAAATGATCCGCCAATCTAGGTTCTCTTGCAGTATCTTCAAAGTCTTTTTAAAAAACTAAAATAAAGTTTAAAATACACCAGAAACCCCTTCATCTCAATATTCTTTCCAAAACAAATATGTACAGCATATTAATATGCAATATGCAAAAGCTCTGTGTTGCTGTTAGCAACATCTATACCCTCCCCAGCCCTATTCACATGTGTACCTCTACTAAAACACAATTACATCACTAAGCCTGTTAGTTTGAAATGGGATTTTAATTCACTTAAAACTTGTAAATTTTTGTGTAGGGGCTCCATTCGTTTGATTCTGGGTTGTAGACTTCAACTGTGTTCAGGAATTCATTGCCATCAAATCCCCCAACTGCATAAATAGTGTTTGCAACTGTTGTAATCCCAGCGTTGCTTCTTGGAGTGGTCATATTTCCCATCATCTTCCACTCATTTTTAGCAGGGTCATACATCTCCATGCAGCTCACTGCACGAGAGCCATCAAATCCTCCTCCAACAAAAAGTTTTCCTGTGCAAAGGAGACAAAAATGAGAGTTTTAAGCATCCTCTACATTTCCAACCACAGCCTCCCTTTTTCAAGGGAGATCACACCAAAATGAAAGAGGTTTCCTGTCAGAAACCTTCACTTGTTCAAGATCTGAAGTCACAGCACTGATCAGCTGGGTTATCCTGTTCATTAGAGCTGATTTGTCTGAAATAATTTCCAGCGCCTAATTTCAAACAGTCACAGTCTGGAAGCTGCAGTGTGATATCTTGAAAAGAAAGGGCAGAGCTCCTAAAATAAATATTTAAATACTTATTTTTCTTGTTATAGTTTTTAATTGATTAAAGGCATAGCCAGGTTCTTCCTATAATGTTTCCTCAAAGACAAATTCAGGAAGTGAATGAGGTTGCTTAAGCCTGTATGTGCTTACCGTCGTGCACAGCCACTCCAGCTCCCCTCCGAGCCACGTTCATGGGTGCCATCAGGGTCCAGGTGTTGTTCTCAGGATTGTAGCGCTCCACGCTGCTTAGGCAGTTCCACGACTCTGCCCCACCGATGATGTACAGGTGGCCCCCCAGCTCACACACTGCAGACTGATGTCTCCCTGCAAGCAAATGCCAGAAGTTAAATCTCAGCACAGAGGCCCTGCACTAACACCACACCATAACAGAAAACAACCTGTAAATTTCAGCTGCTTTGAATCTATGATCTCCTTCCCCTCCCTCCCCAGGGAGGTGGTTAAGTCACCATCCCTGGAGATGTTTAACAACCATCTGGATGTGGTGCTAAGGGCACGATTTAGCAGAGGGTTGTTAGAGTTAGGGTAGTGTGGTCAGGTCGTGGTTGGACTTGATGATCTTTAAGGTCTTTTCCAACCCGAGCAAGTCCATGATTCTATGATTCTCAGCTGCACGGCAAACTTACGAATATTGAGGGGGGCACAGCTTGTCCAAGATTTTGTTATGGGATCAAACACATCACAGTTCTTAAGTCCCTTTTGGCCATAAGGATCTGAACCACCAACAATGTACAGTTTTCCGTTCAGGGCACACACTCCTATTGATACAGGAAATGACAGTAAGCAAGCTGTTAAATTAAAAAAAGAAAAAACAAAAGCTGTTGATCAGCTGCAGATTGATTACCTGCATTGCAGCGATTGGTTCTCAGTTCTGGAACAGGAGTCCAGTCATCTATTTCTGGCTCGTACATTTCCCCACAGCTCAAGTCATCCGAGTGACCATTTGACCCACCCACAACATACAGCTGCCCCTAAATGGAAAACATGAATTCCCGTTTCACTCACAAGTAGGCAACGATTCAATTCATTATCACCCTACTCATCTTGTAAACACAATAAAACAACTTCTGTTACCATTTTATGACACTTGCAATATTTGTCCCACCTACATTTACATAATTTCAACATTTCACCTCATCTCCACACACCATTAAAACTGCCATTTGGAACCGAGCTCTGGGTGTTCTCATAGGCGCAATGAACGTCCAAGTGTCCTTCTGTGGATCATAGCATTCCACTGTACGCAAACACTCCTCTCTGTTATATCCACCTAACAGAAAAGGCAAAACATTAAATGGTACCAAATCTCCAAAGATCCATTGCTTCAATTGTTTACTGAGCCCCCCAGATCAAGCAAGTTTATTATTATTATTAGTGTTTATTTTACCTGCAGCAATTAGCTTGCCATTAAGCTCAGCTGTGCCCAACCCCGACCGAGCATACTGCATGGGAGACATGGGCTTCTCTATTACATCATTTGGCTGCAGCTCAAAACTCAGACTCTTCAGCAGGCGTGGCGTGCTCATGGGAGAGCTGTGAGGGCTGCTACGGCCGTGCAGGAAGATCACACACAGAACGCTGTCCAGAACTGCCAGACACAGGTACGTGTTGCCTACAGCAAAGAGAACAGAAAGGAAGACCAGACTGCCAGTTAGGTCCTTTTGACCATGCCTTTCTCCTAATTGTAAAGAGTCTTTCATACTATTTTTTATGTTTATTAGTTTCAAGTATAGCCCAGTTACTGAAAAACACTAGTCTTAGGTAACTGAAACAGTGCTAATAACACATACGACAGTAATCTAAAGTAATGGCAGGAGTCACCTCCAATGCACAGCAAATAGCTCGGTTAATTAACCAGACTGCCCATCTCCTCAGGACTTTCTGGGTCAAGTGTACGCACTACGAGATTCCAGATGTCCCTAGATATGTAACCAAAATGCAGGCGATCCCAGTTTGGCCCCAGTTATATTAGAAATGGCCCACACACTACTGGGCAGATTACTCGATTCAAATCATCAGCAAGAAAGAACACTTCACAGATGCTGAATCCCTGCAGAATGGGAGGGAGCAGGTACATAATGCATTCCTTAGACAATCTTCCCGCTTCCTCTGATACTCACTTGAAGTTTTTTCTGAAGCAATGATCTTCCACTCATGCTTAGGACTGTGCACAGTAGCACTTGGAGAAAGACTTCCGGAGGAGCTGCTACTTATCTGCTTGTGATCATTCTCACGTGGTTGCTTCTTCTGCAAAATCAAAAGGCAGCTACAGAAACCTGGCCAGACACTGTATCTCTTTCTACCTTTTCCTCTCTCAGCTAATACAGAACTATTCAAGAGAACACTCCTACTGCGACCTAGGCAGAGCATCATTTACAGCACAGCTTAAAAGAGTATTCTGCTCAGAAACAGTGGCCTAAGCCACCCTACACCTTAGCTCAGTACTCATTTCATCCCTTGCTTGCACCTTTGTACTCCCACTGTGCAACCAGAAATAACTGCTAATTCCTAAACAATATGAATCACCAGCAAGAATTTCAAACCAAAGGGAAAATCCACTTCAATCTGAGACAAGTGACTTACAAACTAAACACCTCACTCGAAAACCCTGCATCTGGAAATTAATTGTATAAAGCTATTTGGAAGATATTAACTATCCTCTTCATTCCATGGAGACAAATTAACTCATTTCTGCTCTGTGTTCAGATTGACTTTCTGGTTTTCAATCCCTTGATACTTCCCACTAATGAGAGATTTCTGCTTCCTTTTCTTCTTCAATAACTTTGTACTGCGATTTACCAAGAAAAGACAAACTTTCCCATTTCAGACTACACTGCACAGTTAGCGGGACTGTTCAGACTTCTTCTAAATTGTGAAAACCAAACACAGAAGTTAAAATTCTTGCTATTCTGTTTAGGAACAAAGATTATAACCTCAGTACCGAAGTTTCTGGTGCCCATGCAGTTCCTTGCAGTCTGATTTCTATAGAAACTGTCATAAGATTTCCAGACCACACCACTCATAACAACCATGCAGTACAGTTTAACAGCTGTATTTGGCTCAGCATGAAAAGCAATTTGCTTGTGGATGGCCTGCTTCTTCTGAATCTTCATTCAATTAAAACTTTGTTCTCTTTTCCTTAAACTGCCTTAACAGCCACAGAAACTGCAACACCTGTAACTCAAATTTTATAATCAGTTTTTCCCAGACTCATTGCCTGTGGGTTTTTCACATTCTCTTGGCCACCCACAGTTTCTAAAAAGCTGGATTCAGTTTCTGAAATAGCAAGTTCTTGTTATAAAAAGGATTTTGTAAAAAGGATTTTTTTTTTCAAAAAGCACAAGACTGGTTTGTACACTCAAAGCATGATCTCTCTCTTGATCAGAAACCATTTCCTGCTGCTTTTTAAAATTTCTCTTGCATGTTATCAGTAGAAATGAACAGCAGACACAGATGCTGGCAGCTCAACGATCAGAACTTTTCTCTGGAATATTTTTCGGTGCTGAGATTTTAACAGATTCACCGCATTCTCATGAACAGGAAAACCGAGTGTCATGCAGACTTTTTTCAGCATCTTGGAGATGATTTCCTAGATATCCCTACTAAGCTGGAACTGATCTGCTACAGCTTCTCTACCTTTTTTTCCTCCTAACAGCCTAAGACCTATTTCAAAGTGAAACCATCAAACCTAAAGCACTCTTTTGCACAGGCTCACTTTGAGTCAGTCTGATGGAAACCTAGCAGAAGAGTCTAAATATTTGCCTCTGTTTTGATCTAGATACACTTTCCTGTCTTGTACTTCACCATTACAGCTACTTCTTCTGCTACGGTACACAAGACTTCAGGCTGCTGTGAACTGTTCCAGTCTATCTGGCGTTACCTCAGTCTGTCTGCAATTTGTACCTGCACAAACTGAATGTGGTCATCATCACTGCCATACACCTCAGCCTGTCCATCTAGCAGATTTCCATCAAGCAGCTTGTGATCAGCTGAGTAGTACAGCGTTTGAACCTGCAAAAACAACAACAGATTACCCATGTGGCTTTCACTTCCGCTGCTACTTCGCTACAGGCAGATTAACAAAAGGCAGTCGCCAGCATACTTCTTGTCATCTCATCTCAATCTAGCAGAATGACAAAACTAAAAGGAAGCAGATGTCATGATGGCAATCATCGAACATTGGATGAAGGTTCCTTACTTTTTCAGCTTGAAAGAAATCTTCTGTTTCCAAGGACTTCTACTGAGTTTTCCAGCACAGAAACATTAGACAAGCGAGAAGTACATTAATTTGCAGATTTAAGATTTACATAAATTCACAATCTCATGCAAGTATTTGTTATCCCCACAAACAAGTTTTCTGCTTTGAAAAATACACATATTTATCTTGACCAAAAAAAGTTAAGAAAAGTCAACAACAGACTCTTAAAAGAAATGGGGATGAGGGAAAACAACACAAATTTAAGCAGAGGAGGAAACTGCTATCCACATCTAAACATCAGATGCAACTGTTTCAGTGAAATGCATCTGAATTTCAATATGATCAAAGCTTAAAAAGAGTTATTCCAAGAGGAAATGTACACTGAGAATATGACAGCATCAACATGTATTTTTGCCTATACAAACGTTTCTCAAGGTCTATTGTGCCTGTAGAACAAACTGGGAAAATTTTGATGTTTCATGGATATTTCTGAAGTTCTTTTTTTTTTTTTCCAGCCAATTAGAAATTTAGATTCCCCATTAATTTTTCCATTAACAACTGCCTGGGCTACATCTTGTATTAGTATTCATGAGCAAAGCCATTTAATAACACAAAACTTTTAAAATAATGTATCCTGTAAATGAGTAAGTAAACACCATTAAATCATCATCATCGTTCTCTGCCCACAGTGGATTTTCTTAGGAGAACTGGGGCAGGACAGCTGCTTCTGTACGTGTCAATACACTTGAGGGTTCTTCTTGATTCTTCAGCCTTGGTATCCTAGTTTTGTTAATAAACCTATGGGGAGATAAATCAATGGGGAGGAACAACCATTAGAAGCTTTTACCTACTTTTTATTTACAAGCAAAACCTGCAAAGGAAAACATCAAGACCTACAGCACGTTTCAGTACCACCTCCCCAGCTCTAAAGCAAGATACGTGCCACTTATTTGATTACTATACAGCACACAGTGAGCAAAAAAGGAAAGCAGAAGACCAGACTGAACAGTTCATTCAGCTCACCTGAATACCCCCCCAGTTTCTCAGCTTAGGGGTACCTACAGTAAAATTTAAATTCTTCAGGGTCATAGTTTAAAAAAATGGAAAAAAAAAAAAAACCAAAAAGGGTTCATCCTTTATAATTTTAAAAAAGTGTTTAGCCCCATTTTCTTAAAGACTAACCTCTTCCATCAGATCTTCCAGGCTGTCTCCATTTTCCCAGATGCTGCGCTGTACCCAGTTGATTACCTTTGTGTACAATTTGCCATTGCTGGGTAGGCCAACATTGTCTTCAAGCATTACTTCAAGCTTTAAATAGAAGAGGAAAGCATTACTGGATGATTTGCTCTACAGGTTTTACCCTGCATATCATACTTTACATTGTGAGAGTAACTCTCACTGTACTGCAGAGCTACAAGACAGCTGGAGCTCTCACACTGTGCAGCAAAAACTCTGAAGTACATTTAAGTACAGCTGCAGTTATCTCTTATATTAAAGAAGGATGACAGCATGTACTCTCCGTAGTTACGCTGCATAGTAGCGTGAATATCAATTCAGGCAGAATGTTCACATTGTTGGTAAAACTCAACATGCTATGGCCTCCTAGCTAGAAGTAGAAAAATTAATAGTAGCTCCTTGGATAACTTTTTGGAAAGCTGATTTGAAAATTCTTTCACATTGCCTGAAATCCCACAATAGAACTATGTCTACAAACTTCAGCTAACCTTTAACCGTGGAAGTTTGAGGAATTCCTCCTGTTCTGAAATCTGCAAGAGATGTTCCTGAATGTAGCCATCAATCTTGCTCAACAAGCGTGAGTCTCCCATGCAGCTTACAAAGTTTCGATAAGAGATGCAGCTCTGAACATCCATCTTGGACAGCAAGTAGTCACCACAGACCTTTCAGAAACAAGGATACATACCAAGACCTCACAAACTAAGATGTAGAAGTTATCCACTCCTACATACAGCAACTCACTTCTGACTGCAGAACAGTGACTGTCTGTTGCTATGCCTCCCATGCTTGCTGCTGTAAATGAAATGTCCCCTTCCATTAAAGCATACATTCATTAAAAAAAAAGTCATATACACACAAAAGTTACTGACATAATATTCTGATCCCATCTTTTTCTACTATTGAAGACTTTTCTATCTATTCAAAACTGCCTATTTGCAATTGAGTGTAGATGCAAATCCCAATTCTCTTGTCAAAATCCCCATTTGCAGCAAGAAAGAGCATTTCTACAGCCAAGCACTAGCAAACTTAACATTCAGCAACACACTTTCTGCAAAACAGAGCCACAGAGCTGCAGGTCTAATTATGCCCCCCAAAACAACCACGCACTTCACTGCCTCCCACAAACCTGAATGTAGCCAGCTACAATTCATACACCATTTTACTTACACAAGCACACAAATAAAAACAGCTTCAGAGAGCCCTTCTGTACAAAGATAACACCCACGGAAGGAACACATGCTGACATCACTCAAACCAATACAAACAGAAGCTCACCCCCCCAAGCACTTTCTCCACAGTCCACTTTTTATCCCATTGCCACCAAAAAGCCTAGCACTGCCTGCCTGAGAAACCACACAGGACACGTGGAACAGCTAGAAACTGTACCTGCTTTACTCTTTCCATCCTCAACTTCTTCGCTGCAGAATATACATCTTTCACCAGTTCTTTATCAGCTTTCAACCTATTGAAAGAAATACGACTTCACTACTTTGATTTTTCAAAATTCAAGTCTGCCCTCTAAATTCTCAGAATACTTACTGAGCAGTATAGGCATAATTCAACAGAACTTCAACAGCATCTGGATTGAGATCATCAAATTTGACATGAGAAATTCCATGAGAATCACTATCACTATTGAAGATTTCAAACAGGTAGGGACTGCAGCACGCTAGCACAGCTCTGTGTGCCAGCATCTCATGCCCACACACCTTTATTTAAAACACAAATAAGAATCATAAGAATTCTTCTATTTCTATTTCATTTATATTATAACAGCATAAAGGCTGACCCAAATGAACAGCACAGTTCAATTACTTTGTACTTTACTTTAGAAGCAATAGTTTTCAGTTTACATCACCTGAGAAGAACACATTAGTGTGGCACATTGCTCCTCTCGAAGTAGTACCGGAACTTTACTTTTTTAACATGGATTTCTGAGGAAAAATTATTGCTGTGGTTTAACTCTCCAGGCCACCCAGCACCACCCAGCAGTTGGCTCACCATCCCCCCGCCAGTGGGAAAGGAGAGAATCAGAAATGGAAAGGAAGAACCTATGGGCTAAGATATAAGCTATTTACCAAGACAGAGGAGAGAAATAACAGCAGTAACATAAATATGCTTACAAAACAAGTGATGCACAAGCAATTGCTCAGTCAAGCACGCCCAGCAGTCCTCACTCTTCCCAACCAACTCCCTTCAGTTTCACAGTTTTTCAGGCAATGCCATGTGGTATAGAAGATCCCCATGGCCAGCTTAGGGCAGCTGTCCTAGTTCCATCCCCTCCCAGCCCCTCACTGGCAGTGCAGGACAAGCTGAAATATCCTTGGCTCTGTGCAGCACTGCTCAGCAACAACTCAACATCAGTGTGTTACCAACACTGCTCTTCTCCAAAAGCCAAAACACAGCATCACAGCTGACACTACATCCCAGCACAAACACATAGCTTTACATGCTATAAAGAATAAAGAAACACAACCACCATTCTGAAGGGAAAAGAGTTACCTGGAGTCGGACGTCACAGAACTGACCGCTCTTACGTAAGGCATTTAGTTTGGCAACAGATGACTCGATGAAATTTTCATCTTCGAACATCAGATATCCATTAGGAATCATTTTGGGGTTGGTCTGGCTGAAAATGGAACGTGTGTCATTTACAGATAAAACATTTTGCTTTACTACAGAAGTGCAGACTGTTTTCAACACTGGAATTGGCCGTAACAGTTTCAAAGCAGCCTCTCCCTCAAAACACAAACAAACTGTAAGAGCTCTACTGCTGCAGGGTGTGCTGACAACAATTCTCTGGACTGACGAGATCAATGATTTTTCAGAGTGAGACGAGCCACAACTTTTTAAAATTAAATACGGTAAATAACCAAAAGGTAGTGCACATCACTTCAGCAGGTAACAGCTCCAAAACTAGATGCTGTGCTAGACCTGTGGATCACAAGAACAGCTTTCTGGCCCTCTGTAAAGACCAAATCTGGTAGCTTCATTGCCACTGCCTGCTCACTGCACGAGGCATTGTATCAGCCAGCTTCACGTTTGCACAGACCTGAAGAGCAGCTACAATGAAAACTAAGAACTGAGAATTTAAATTAACAGGAGAAGCAGAACAGCTACAGAAAAAAACCACATTTCAATTTTTGTTTATATTTTGAGAGTAACTACTTGAGTATTTTAGAGTAGCTGAAAATTATGAAAGAACATCAGCACCAATAAAGCCACCATAAATCTAAGTCACTGTGAAGCCAAAATAACTTCCCAGAGCATCTCACCCATACACAAGGTGCCTCCACAAACACAGGGTCAAAATTGGAAAAAATAACTTCAGAAAACTGACTTTTGAATTTGAAAACTGTTTCATTATAATTTAATTAATTTTCATTTTGTCAAGTACTTTAGGAAAAGTCCACTTTGCAAACAGGAAGCTAATTAAGAATACTAAAACATAAGCCTGAGATGGCATATGAATTTATCTCTCTCGAATCTGCAGGTCTGAGTTGCCAATGTATGCAAAAGAAGGATTTCCTCAACAGTTTCAGAGGAAAGAGTTTGTGGGATGCCATCAGCACCATCAGCAATGACCTGCATTTCCATCTGAAGTTTAAGAGAAGCCACCTCTGACAAAACGTAAGTACTACAAATAGCAAGGCCTACACAAGTAACTGCAGCTTGTATCCATTTGTTTTCACCTCACTTACTACAGCAAGTACTTGACCCAAGCTGACAACAGTCCCAGAAGTGTTTCAGTTTGCATACATTTTCAACTGTCATGCTTTGTTGAACACAAACAAAAATAAAAGTGACATCAAGTTTTTAGAGTCACAGAATTTCAGCAAAACTCTGAGGATCACAAACGCAGCTAACAGTAGTAACTTACCTAGCAAATATATGACCGTAAATTTGCAACTGGGAAATCTTACAATATTTCAGTGGTATCCCTGTGGTTAAACAGAGCACTTCAATATCTTCTAGTAGGAAAGATGTTTATTTAAGTGCAAAAGCAAACTTGTCTTTGCAGCTGCAATATGGATTCCCAAACTACCAGGCTTGAAGATGATGTAATCAAGTCCTTAAAAGCTATAGACATGAATTTCTTCTGCGATAATCATGCATCATAATCTGCAATAAAGGAGAAGTTATCAAGTAAGGACAAATCACAACACAGCTGCGTACTGTCAGGTCAAACTTCAGGTCTCCTGAGAAATTTCCTCAACCCTGCAAAACCCAGATTTCCATTACAAAGGCAAGACAACCTCTAGAATCTATACCCACAGCATGCCTGCCTGCCTAACAGGAGGTGAACTGTATCCTTCTGTGTATCCATAGAGAGAGACAAGCCTAACCTCAGTGCTTTCTGTACCTAGACGTTAGTGCTTGCTTACACAAGCAGACAATCCCTATGAAACACAACAAGAACTATTACATTAAAAAAAAAAAAAAGAGCCACTCCATATGCCTCCTACCTTTTTCTTTTCCCATAACTCATCTACTTGTATCCTTCTCCCAAATGCCTAAAATGGGCTGAAGATGGACTACAGACATGTCTGAAGTGACGGGGAATGTCTCCAGTCCTAGGTACTTCCAAACAAACCATGGAAAAGTAAAGCTGGCCGCTCTTTCTGACAGCCACTTGGCTATCAAGTCTCTTCACTGTCCGAAGACAACCAGTGGAGCTGCCCGGCCTGCATCCTGGGGCAGGCCGCTGGGATGCTGCGTGTGGGTGAGCTTTTCAGGGAGGGGCTTTTCAGGGAGGGGAGGAGAGGAGGAGCAGCAGTGGGGAGGGAGCAGGCAACAAATGCCCACTCTGGAACTTTCCATGATCCTGCTGCTGCCTCAGGAAAATATCAATCTCTTCAACCGCTTGTGTTCCAAAACCATCTTTGCAGCAACAGATTAAACGCGGCGTTTGGAACCACGTCCCCGAAAACAGGCACGGCTCTTTCCATCTCGGAAATACGGCCAAGTCCCCCGCGCTGCCGGCAGCACAGCAGCTGCCACCGCCTGCTCCAGGGGGCGGCCGGGAGCTGCCGCCACTCAGCCTCCGCGCAGCTCGGCAGCGGCTCAGCAGCCAGCCGGGGGCGGCGGGGCCACCAGCAACCCTGCACACGGAAGTTACATCTGGCCTCTGGAAAAGGCAGAAGCACGCAGAGGACAGCTGCTCTGGGGCAGCAGCGGTACCACTGGGAAAGCGCCCCGGCACGGGGCGGGGGCTGCCTGCAGGGCAGCGTGCTTTGCGAGGATAAGCATCTCCACAAGCCCTATTTACCAAATATTATTCAACACCAACTGTTTGGAAGTCAGCACTTCTCTCTTGTTGGCAAAACAGGTACAGCTCAGTTCCTAAAGCAAACAAAACATTTCATTTCCTAAAAACAAAGCCAACAGCCCGGCGTACGCACTTCCCCTTAAGATTCCCCTTATCTGAAACATACTATCGGTAAAAAAAAAAGGCATTTAGGACACAAGCGTTACAATGAATTAGCTTAAAAAGCAGGTACAAGGAGCTCTTAGAAGCTGTGGTTGGTGCAGAATTCCAGCTGCTCAGGACAGTTAGAGCAGAGATCCCTGACCTCCCAACTCCAGACGCTGTGCGGCTGCAGGAGCCCAGCAGGACTGCAGCTGGGGAGGGGGTACCTGGGGTATCAGCTGTACCTAGCTGTACCCAGACCTTGGTCCCCACAGCTGCCAAGGCTCTCAGAGGAGCTCAGCCACTCACTCACCCATCTGAGGTCTCCAGCTACCACAGCAAACGACACATACTGATACCACATCCAGACAAGCGTTCCCCTGCTCGACATTAATTGGAATTGCTGTTAATTACACCAGTACCAAATCTTTGGGAAGATTTCAAGCTGCAGCTATACGAATACCTTCAATGAAATGCCTGCACTGTTAGGTTCCCTATAGCAGGTTGCACAGGAAAGTGTATGGGCAGGTCTTGAATATCTCCAAAGGAGACTCCACCACCCACAGGGCAGCCTGTTCCAGCGCTCTGTCACCCTCACAGGAAATTAGTTCTTTTTATCCTTTGCTGACCATGCTATCCTCTTACATGCATCCTGCATTGCAAATATGATAAAATATTATTAGCTCAGGTAGGTTAAGAGTAAACAGAAGTCAAAATTAACACACTTCACACTGTTAACTGCGCTGAAAACATAGGATTCCCTCATCCAAGGTGTGTTTTTTCATTGTTTTGTTTTTAAATTGTTACATCACTACAGAAGACATTTCAACATTAACATAAAAATCCAACCAACCCAACCCACTAACCCACTGCACTGTGACCACTGTTGAATTTCTGCAAGGCCCTCCAAGGCCAGGACTCTTCACCACACAGCCACCGTGGGAACAGAGCAGTGCGGCACCAGGAGCACGGCCCCCTGCGCACTGCTTGGTGGTGGCTGTGCATGCCTTCTTCCCCCACAGAGCACTCTGGTCTTTGCTACAACCCAATGGGACTTTCACTACTTCAGATGGAAAAAAAAAAAAAAAAAAAGAGTCAAAGCTATTGGTTTTTAACATTTGCCAATTAAGGCACTACCTCTCCAACTTCACGCCAAAACATTATTTTTTCAATTGATGCTTGGTGATAGAATGAGTGACAACTACGACACAGCGAAAGCAGAATGGAACTCAGCACTGTGTCTGGTGTTCCTGAAGACTTCTTGCTCACCATGGCCCCTCTGGCTTTTCACAGCCTCGTTCAGAAGAAACGCGGGTCAGAGCCACAGCACCTGCAGCTCACTGCCCGTGTCAGAATGTAGATTCACGTCTGAGTCTGTATTTGGGTAAAATATTACAGACTAAGATGCATATCGACACCACTGAAGAGACTCAACTTCTTTACATCAGAGATGTAATTTAAGTTAACGCTAGTGTATGTTGTGTCAATTTCCCTTTGCATGTTCGCTGTTTGGTTGTTTTTCATTACAGATTTTGTCTTGTTGGTAACTACAAGCTGTAACTGGAGATATATTTGCTGCAAGTCGACCTAAGCAGCATCCTTGTCGTGGCCCACCACTGGAGAGAAGCACACAGCATCACTGGCAGTGGGGAAGGACAGAAGGAGGAGGTACGTTCTCCCAAGCAGGTACGTGTGTTTGATGTACAGTACAAGGAAACTCAGTACTTGGGCTGTCCTTACCAGCCTAAGGAGCTCCACGCGCGTAAGCGATCGTCGGAAAGGCCTGGAAGCAGCATTTCCTGCAGCAGTGCCCCGCCGCTCCCACGGCTGCGTAACGCCGCGCTCGCAGCCCGCGCCGCTCCCCGCTTCGGGCGCCAGTCCCGAGCCACGGCCAGCCTCCAGCTCGAGAGACAGCTCTGCTAGGCGGTGCCTCCCGCGGCCTCCCGAAACCCGACCTTTCCGTTCCCCCCACGCCTCCCCTCGCGCGGATTCCTCTCTCCCCCAGCTCCCGCTCGCCCTCGCCCCTCGATCACTCGCACGCAACCGGAAATCTTTTCCGTCCGCCCGGAAGAGCCCGGGAACAACGCGTGCGGCCGCAGGCGGCCGGCGGCCCAGCGGCCCCACCGCCTCCCCCCGCGGCCGGGCCGTGCTCCGCGCCCTGCGGCGCCCCTCTCCCGCCCACCAAGTTACGGCCGCCGGCCGCGCTGCCCAGGCGCAGGGGAAGCGCGAGTGGCAGGGCGGTTCGCCCCGCACCGCCTCGGCGCGACCCTCAACTCCGGAACGTGGAAGAGGCGCGGAGAACGGCCGCAGAGAGCCGATCTGGGGGCGACGGCAGGGGAAGGAAGGGGAGAGAAGGGGAGAGAAGGGGAGGGAAGGGAGGCCGCGCCGCCGCCGCGCCCCGCGCCGGAACAAAGGGCCGCGCTCCCGGCCGCCGCCTGCCCGCCGCGCCTCCGCCGCTCGCAGCCCGCCGCCCCTACCTTCTGTCTCTCGGCGCGAACGATGCAGCTCATATTGGCAGCCTCCAGGCTGCGGGGGAAGCCGACGCAGAGAAGCAGCCCCAGTCCGCCGGGAACAGGCTGCGGGGGAGAGCGGGGCTGGACGGCGACGGGCGGGCGACTGGAGGGAGAAGCTTCGTTGCGGGCGCGGCTCAGCCCGCAGCTCGCTCGTAGCCCGTAGCCCGTAGCCCTCCGGCGCGCGGATGGGAGGCGGAGCTCCGCCGCGAAACGAGGCGGGGCGGCGGGCCTGCTGGCGGCAGGGCGGGAAGCCTCCGTACCGGAAACCTGCCCCCAAACCGCGCCGAGTCCGCGCGACCCGGGGGCGGGCGGAGGGCCGATGTCGGTAGCGACGAGCCCAGTCCTCCGCTGGCCTCGGCTTTTAGTTGTGGTGGGGAAAGGTGCGCCTCTTCCTCCAGACAAATCCAGGTTTTCCCGGGTAAATCAGTTTTAAAACGTTGCAATGATAAAAAAGGGGTGTTTGAAGCCCCGTCTGTTTATTGTGTGTTTGCGTGCGAGGTGGCGTGCTGGGTTTCTGATTCATGGCTGGAGCCCTGAGCGCTCCTGCAGTGTCGCCGTAACTGAAACATGCAGGTGGATCTGGGCTGATCCTTGCTTGTTTCCTGATTAAAAGCGCCGTGGTCATCTGGAAGGCGGGTGACTGATTTGGCTTCTTATATCCCTGATGTATTTCCACTCCCTGCTCCTTTCAGTTCTTGAATCACAACCACAACTCAGTGCCTGCCTTCCCGCTCTTTGCTTTCTTTTGTAGTGGAGCATCCTATTAAGGATGTGTTAATCAAAGGCACTTGTGGTAAAGCTGGGAGAGAGAGGGAGGTGAAGACAAGACATAAGTTCTGTGATCAAATAAAGCTGTCCTGGGGATGTTCCTTAGAATCTCAGTATTAGTCAAAATGCTGTTACAGTATTCTCAGGAAACGATTTGTCTTTATAATCACAATTAATTATGTTATTGCTAGTGATGTCAAAGAGCAAGTATGGCATCCTCTTTACAGCACAGAGTTGATAGATGGCTATCTCCCCTTGGTTTCACGGGGATCATTGTGACAAGGGATACGCTTGGGCTTCTGAAGCTGTGGCTAAACTCTGAGCTCAGGCAGTGTCTTCTTGGAACCAGATGCATTTTGGTCACCAAAACTCATTGTCCAAAAGATTGCTTTCTAATTAACATGAAATAAGTTTCACTTTAAACATAAGTTTTAACAAATAAGAAACAAATAAGTTTATATAACCAGACTCCCATGCCAAGATTATAAATTACATCTCATCTAATCTCCATGAAATAAAGTTTTAATAAATAAGAAACAAATAAGTTATTACAGCTAAGATGTGGCTATATGTCCTGTGTAGACTTCTGTAACATGCAAATAAGTTTATTTCAACGTGTTTCCTTTCATATGTTAAATGTTTCCTTCCAAATGATAAATGTTAAACAGTTATCATTCTTCCTACAAAAGAGAGCAGTAGGGTGAGAAACAAACTCTCCTCAGCTGTCACTTTTGTTCGAGAAAACAAAATCCCTATTTCAGAAAGACAAGGTATTACTCTTCCGGTTTTCTAAATTGTTTCTTCTTTTGTATAAAGCTATCCAGTGGTAGAATTAATATAAAACTATCCAGTGGTAGAATTAACGTTGCCGGTGCAAATACATCTTCTGCTTGAACTTTATCTAGGATCCCAAGTAGCTTGGCTGAAAGTGTGTCTAGAAATCATCAACAATTTTACATGAATATCATAATTGTTTAAATGACCAATCCAAGGTGGCAGCTGCCCCATTCCCTTTGCTACTGAACACATTAAAAACTGGTTGAATTAAAACTTGACAGCTAGCAAGTACTGAAGTATGTGAGATCACTATCTAGATGAAGTGCCCGGTTGAGAAAATTTAGATATGATATGAGAGAACGGTGTTTTTTACACCGTTTTACAAGCCAGTTTTCTATCGAGTCTCTGTTCATCCTTCTTAAGTGATGTAAACAACTTTCCTTCTAAATTTCATGAGACACTACAGTGACCTTCTTTGATTAGAGATAGTATTGTGTTGGATGGAAAACCAGACTCCTACACCAAGACTATAAATTACATCTCATCTAATCTCCAAGAAATAAACAGAAGTCTTTTTAATTAAATTGGATTAGGTCCATAGGAAACATACACAGGATTCTGTCAGAGCCACTAGTTAAAGTCTAAAAAAAAAAAAATTTTTTTTCTAACTACCTGTTCTTGAAGGATCTAATCTCAAAATCTCAGCCTTTAGGATGAAGTACTGTGGAAGTTCCAGTCTGAAAATGTAGCTTGCATTCAGAAAATAACTACAATTTTTGAAAAATTATAGCTCTTGCAACTCTTTCAAGACAATTTGCACCATGCGACTGCCAGCACATGCATTCACTACATAGAGATACTGCTTTAATTTATGTTACAGGTTATCTTTACTTGCTTGTGACAGGTTTAACAGTGTTTAGCCAAGAAGTAATACCAATCTGAAAGAATAGATGTGGGTATGTAAACCATGTAATAGCATGCACAAAGCAGTATCTGCCATGCTACTGCTCTCTGGGAAAGCAAATCAAAATTGATTTGTGAATCTTATTCCCCAACAATGGTGATGGATGTGTAAAGGAAGCTTGCTTAAAGTCTGGTCCTTTGAAGTATGTGTGTTCAGAAGACTAGCCAGGAACCATCATTCAAAAAGTCTCCAGTTTATGGCTTTCCTGTAGAACTTGGAATTTTTTTATTGGTTAAAATGAAATGAACTCTTACCTACTTTCTAGTTGTATTGAATTGTGGTTGCTAGATGGTGAAATTTGCAAATATGTTCTACTTGTCCAATATAAAAATGATGAGTCCTTCCATATACTTGCATTGTATGTCTTTCTTGGCTTCACAAGGATAATATTTTCTTTGGCAGAAACATTCTGTTCAGAGTGTTGCACTAGAAGGCTGTAAAACTGTTTGCTTTTAAATTCTTTGTCTTCATGACCGTGACAGCTTCTGGCTGTGAAGGTAAGATCTTTGCACTATTTATTCTTAGTGTTGCTTTTACAAAATATGTTTGTGGACTTTACTGCAACATAGAATAATATCACAGAATGGCCTGGGTTGAGAAGGACCAAGTGATCATCCAGTTCCAACCCCCTGCTATTTGCAGGGTCGCCAACCAGCAGACCAGCCTGGCCTTGAATGCCTGCAGGGATGGGGCATCCACAGCCTCCTTGGGCAACCTGTTCCAGTGCCTCACCACCCTTTGGGTGAAAAACTTCCTCCTAATATCCAACCTAAACCTCCCCTGTCTCAGTTTAAAAACATTGCCCCTTGTCCTGTCACTATCCACCCTCATAAACAGCCGTTCCCCCTCCTGTTTATAAACTCCCTTTAAGCACTGGAAGGCCACAGTGAGGTCTCCCTGGAGCCTTCTCTTCTCCAAGCTAAACAATCAAGCAACGTGTAGATCGCAGTTAGCTTTCCCGTTTCTCTTTTCCCTTTCTTTCCTTTTCCTTTCTTTTCCTTTTAATCCCTTTTCAGGAACTGATTTGTACTAGGAGGCTTTTTTTTTTTTTTCAAGCAAAGCTCTTTTTTTTTTAGTATTTCTGCATACTTGCAGGAAAACCTATTGCCCTTATTTTTTTTATTTTTAAAGTGATGCTAGCTTCTAAAAATAATGTGAATAAAATTGATTTGAAATCTGGACTCTGCATGTCTCCTTCAGAAGGAGAAGGCCAGCATTACTTCTGAGGTTACTTTAACTCTGCTAATATGCTTTAGCCACAATAATGCCAGGAGAGACTTAATTTCAAAATAGCAGAAGAAATACACAGAATGTCCATTATGTCCTGTGAAAGGAAAGTTATTCCGTTTTTAGATCATCCTGACAGGAAGGCAGAAGGTTAATGAGAGAAACTCCTTTCAGGCTTTTTTTTTCACAAGTGGACAGGAACAAGCCAAAGATGAGTGATATTGTTTCTTGATCAATAACAATGAATTAATCTTAAAAACTCATATAATCTGTTCCCTCCATGGGATACAAAGGACACATAACTGTGTCATTGCTGTGTATTATGCTGCATTTTGACAGTGTCTGAATAAATAACATGCATGAACTTAGATCCTCTTTGATTTCATCCATGTGAGTTATGGCTTTTTGTTTAACATTTGTCACATGTTTCCTTTATAGGTAGAATTTGTTTCCAGAAACATTGATGAGTGCTACAACTGGCCTGCACTTAATCTCGGACTTTGATAGGGATCAGTAATGCTTCGGTGGAAACGAACTGTCACTGAACCAAAGGTAGAGCTTAGTTATCAGAGTATGTCTTATTTCTTTTGTGAGTCATGATATTTGTGATTCTGTTCTATTTTATGATTTCAGAACCATATGGAAACAAATTTGGCAGCATAGAAATGCATGAGACAACTATTTTATACTTACGCTCTGCTTTCTTATTTGTTGTGTTTGGTTTTTTTTTCACAGATGAATGGGCTGCTTGAAGAGAACTCTAATTTGCATGAGGTCTGTGCAAGAACTGACAAAAAGTGACTTGCTCAACTCCTGAATCAGACATTTTGTGTGACATCAGCAAGTACAGCATAGGGCTTATGTTGGATGCATAGTACTCCCATTCTAGGCGTGATACAAAATACCTGGCAGGGAGTCCTTATCTCCTCTGTTCTTTGGAGGCAGTAACTACCTGTGTCCTTAGCAGCTCTCTTCTCTCCCTGGAGCCTGAAAGAGGTCAGGACTCATGTTAGAGGATATGAGAGATGCGGATGTGTAAGGAATGCTATAAATCTTGGTGGTATAAAGATTTTATTATATTATTTATTGCAGTAGGAACCTCTTCAGTGGTAGGGCTAAAAGGATAACGGAGGCAACTGAGATCCCTCTGCTTGCATACTTCCTTTGAAAGTTGTGCAAGTGACTATTCCCAGTTTTTGTTTTAATGTAAGTCTGGTAGCTTCCAATTGCATTGGTAATATGAGCAAATCTCTCACAGTTTTAATAGGAGATGTTCATATTTAATGTCTGCAGCATGCGCTGTTTATACATAAGGATATCATCACCATGAAAATTAAAAGACATGAGTAGTTCCACGTTTCTTCTTATGGAGAATTTAAATACAAGTAAACTGGAAAAAAAAGCAGTCTGATTATTAAGATGAAATACTTTGGCCTTCATGTTAAGTTGTTATCATACCTAAGACGAAGAGTTTGCAACATGCTGGTAAAAAAATGTTTCAGGTGCCAAGATAATTATTGATGTTTGATATACATGTCTTGTTCCATCTCCAAAGTTCATCAGCCATCCCTACCAGGCAACATCGAGTTCCAACTCCTACTGTAGCTGAAAGCATGTTTACCTTTCAATTCTGGGAACAAGAATTGTCCTCTTGGGTAATTGTATGAAATAATAGACTTCACACATCTGATCAGTCCTATGTGTTGTTTTTTACTATGTTACTCTAATAATTGCAGCATTATTTATTTATGGTTGCACATTTGTAATAATCTTGCAAGTTTATAATATTAGAAAGATATATATTTAGGAAAAAGAGTGAAAGTTGTTAGTGTTTTTCTATCAGTAGTCTTCATATAGTCAGACGAAATAAAACATACAACCTCTCCTTTTATAACACGCAGACTCCCCAGGGCAGTGGGCACAACCTCGAGCTGCCAGAGCTGTAGGAGCATTTGGATGCTGATCTTGGACATAGGGCTGGTGGTTGAGTGGTGCTGTGTGGAACCAGGAGTTGGACTCAGTGATCCCTGCGGGTCCCTTCCAACTCGGGATGTTCTGCAATTCTAAGAAAAGATAGAGTGTGTAATCAGCCTATATGAATTTTACTGGAAGAAACAAAGCAGATGCTCATTTTATATTTATTCATAGAAATATTTTCAATTTGAATAGCTGGGGCCTGAAGTCCAAAGACAAACTCATAATGTTTTCTTGCTTTTCTCCAAGGAAGTTAACAGATCATCTATTTTTATCGATTATATTTTGTCTCTTATTCATTTCTCTTGTTTTGTCTGTTCATTTATGGTCTGTCTTTTGAATGTTCCTCAGTGATTTTCATTGTCTATTTTTATGTCACTTGGCAAAAACCAAAGTGATAAATTACAGACTCTTTGTTACAGAGAACCATCACCAATATCTTTACTGTTGTGGCACTTTTATGGGATGTCTTGTCTTTTCCTTTCAGTTATGAATGACAGCCTGCATGAGATTTGAAAATGAGATGGGAAAAGGGAAGCATCGTAGCTATTTGTAAAGCTGTAGTTGCAATGTATAGAAGGAAACGTGATTAAAATCTTTAAATGAATGCTTGATCCCTTCCTGTTCTGCGTCATTCTGTTTTTATGAGCTGATCAGGATTATGTCCTGTCATTATTTGGAGTTCTAGTATAGTTACTTTTCTTTAAGTTTTTTCCCACTGTAATTTCTGATCCCATTGCCAAGATTAATGACTCTTGTCTTACAACAGCACAGAGGGATTTATAGACTTGTTTTACAGTTTAAGCAACTGAGGCTCAAAAAGGCTAAACTATGGGTTTTAGTAACAAAGTTCTCCTAGTGATTCTCTTAATGAATTTGACTTCACCAGCCCTGACTCCTCCTTGACTTGGGACTTGCTTAGCTCATCTTTATCCAAAGTCATTTCATCCATTTTCTCTTCACATTTCCAGGCACACTTGTAGGTTTGCTGCCTGAAAACCTTTCATTAATTACCAAGCCTTTCATCACCTCTCAGTTTTGAACTCTCTCTCTGCTTGCTCCCAAGCTCACTGCTCTCCCCCTTACTCAGAATTTAGGTCAGAGAAGCAGTCGGTGAAGTGAGATGTTATTCTTCCACAAACCCACAGGCAGAAGCTTACTATCCTATCTCAAATCACTCGTACGCTATGCATGCAGCTGCTGCCATAGCTAGAGGAATATACTAGGCTGCCCTAAAACTGTCCCTTGTAGATATGGAAAAGATGTCCATAGTTTGTATGGCAGAAGAAAGTCAGCTCTGCAGAGCAATGCTTAGCCTTCTGCCTCCTCTCTGCTGTGGTACTGGCACTGCTGCGTGAGAAGCACTGTGCATTTCAAATACAAGCAACTCCAGTATGCCTCTGTATTATATTCATAATGAGGAAAAGAGGTTATTTACGCGGTTCTAGACCTGCTTCTAACAGAAAACAGGAATATGATAAACATGGGTGCCTTTCTTAGTGTTACCAACCTTGCTGTAGTTCTACAAATCCAGCTGAAGAAACAAATGATTGGGAAGAGCAACCCCATTGTTTTTTATCCCTCTGTCACACAAAGGCAATTATTTGCTGGGACATGCTGTAACAGAGAACATATAAATTACACGGGCTGAGGTACAACTTCTAGGGAGTTTGTTTTTTTTTTCTTTCTATCTGAGTTCTTTTGGTGTTTGCAGGGAATTAACAGCTGGCTGGCATTTCTTGCACTTCTATCACTACAGCTGATGCACCAGGGCGTATGGTGTCAGGACAGTTGTACAGCATGCAGTGAAGCCCACAGAGTCACTAACTTGATATGTGAGAAGATCAGTAGAAGGCAGAGAGAGTGCCATAGCATAAGGAGGCTAGTTGTATTTTTTTGGTTAATAGTGTTGCAAAATAAGTACAAGATAATAGAGGCAGAGGATGAATGCAGAACTGCTATTCACTAAATCCTTCAATGGGAAGGTCCAGGTGTTGAAACTAGTAAGAAGCAGAGTTAAAACTCCAACTAAAGGAAGTACTTTTCTAGAAGGTGCAAACTGAATATCTGACATTTGTATCCACAAGAGGTCCTGGAGATAAATGATATCTGCAAATCTAAAATGGAATTAGACAAATTGATGAATGAATTTGCATTTCCTTTGACCATGTAAGAAGCAGACACTAGGTCTGAGAGCATTCCTTATACCCACTATGTAAGTAGATCTAGCATTGCTAAATATGCATTTCAGATACTTGGATTTGCTTTAGTTTTTAGCAGCACAGTGCTCGAGAGCATCTGAACAGAATACTATAATTAAAAAAAAAAAAAAAATGTTAAGATTTTGGGCAAGAAAATATAGCCAGGCACAAATATAACCATTTGAAATACATGTTGAAGAAAAGTTACTCTTTCATTTTTGGTATCACACAGAATTTGTGCCTAGATGAGTCCGCCAGCATTCTTGCTCTGGTACCCACAATACTTGGGAGGTGTGGAAGTGAGGGGCTTTGAGAGTCCAGAGAAAGATAGCTGCTGTACAAATGCATTCAACTGCTGTTACCATATAATCCTTTTTTATCTCTCAGGAAAATGCCTGCATTTAGACTAGGTGCAACTTGATGTTCTGACATTTTTTATTGACCGCCTTTTATTCTTAAATTCTTGCAGTGTAGCAGTGATAAATTCTGAATGCACACTCCTCCGTGGTGTTCCCCAGTGACCCTGCTGCAAACACACAACTTCTTTTCCTTGGAAATGACAGAAAGTAAGATCTTTGGAGAGACACAGAAGTCTATTTTAAAGAAATAAGACGGGACAGCTTATGTTATTTTTAAAATTTTGGGTCAAATTCCTTTCTGGCTCAGCATATTTGCTACATATTGATTTTGCTAGTTATGTAAGACATAAAAACAGCCCTTTGTCACCAAAAGCAGTGCAGCTGTTCCCAAAACCATGAGTCGTGAGCATGACTTCTCTTTTTATTTTCCCATTGACTTTTAAAAAAATATACTTAAATTAGTTTTGCTTTTCAACAATGAAGAGAAGCAGCAATAAATTCTACCAACAGAAGATTTGGCCAAAACATTAAATTTTCATGGGAAGGTTATGCTGTGAAATTGTTTTAAACTCTGACATTGACACGATGCTATGAAATATGGGAGAAGTAATATGATTGCATACGTGTAAAATTCAGACTGGAGGCACTAAAATTGTTGTCTCTAAGCAATGATGAAACACAGAGACAGACTGGCTGCTGAAGTTGTTTTAGATAACCAGGCAGTCAAGACCTCTGACCAAGCTAGCATCAGAGTGGTTTAAGTGTTTGTTGCTGGAATACCTAAAAGCAAAATAATGTTAGCAGTGGGGGAGGGGAGGAGGAGGGAGTGGAAGAAAGAAAAGAAAAAAAAAGAAGAGAAATTTAGGCTACAGTCCCACTATTGTGGCAATGTATTCATACATAGTTAATGAATTAAAACTATTAAAACTACTAAAGTGGCCTGAATGGATTAATAATGGACAGGGATACTAAGCAAGCTCATTGAAGCATATTGTATAATCATGCCTGCATTAAGGAGACTACCCTGATGGTTAACCCCAGGTTTTCCTTGTCCTCTTCCTACAGTATTTCAAACAGAGGTATGACAGCCTGGTACCAGTACCAATGTTCGCTTTTCAACCCTGTTTTGTTTTCCTCCAGCTTTTGTGCCAGGAGCTGACTGCTACTGCCATGTACCGCCAAATTCATTGCGCTCTTCTGAAGTAACGCCATCCCATTCCCTTCTGTGTCCACAGGATCATGTGGGCTTATTTTGACAGAACTCTGTCCCTAGCCTTTGATGCTCAACCTTCTTCCAGTTGCAAAGGAGCTGCAGTTCCCTGTAGACTTTTGTTTTTATAAAAGTAGAGAGAAAGAGAGTGAGAGCAAAGCTTGTCCAGAAAAATAACCTCGTTCCTTGTCAGCTGTTGTATCTACACTTTAAAACATTCAGATCCCTGTCTTTAATACTAGTGACTGCATGATGTGCCACAAAAATGCAGACGATGTTGGAGGAAAGAGAGCACAGTGATCTGGAGCCAAAGTTATGTGTGCATGCATGGAGTTCTGTACTGACCCAGAGCTGCCTGGCACATGTGTGCAGCCCAGCTTGCTAGCACACTCTCCCCTCATGGGCCACAAAGCTGAGCCAGAACAATGCGTTACAAATGCAAAGAAAGAAAGATGTGTGGTTCACTCTAAGTCAGCTGGCAGCCTGTTCCAGGTCTGAGAGACGAGTTAGTTGCAGACTAGCCCATTTACCAGAAGGTTTAGAAGTAAGGAATTTATGACACTTCTGCTCAATCCAACAACATTTTAAAAAGCCACTGTGGTCCTTAGGTTTCCCAGGTTCCATACAAGCTCTGAATCAGATACTCAACTCACTTCTCAGTAGTGCTGCTGAGAGTTAGCTGAAGCATGCAAGGCAGCAAGGTCGTTAGTACTATAGAACAGTGGCTTTCCAGCAGTTTAGATTGCATTTGCTATAGCCACATCTTGTGCATCTAAAATTAGTCCATATATTTGCACTCATCTTCTCTAAGGTTTTTGGTCTGTTTTATGTGCTGAAAGCACAGCATGAACCTTCCTGGCTGCCATGTTCAAGATCAAAAGTAAAAAATACAGTAAAGAATTAATGAGTGAAATGTGCAGGTGCTATTAGAGCCATGCATCTCACACACTTGCATAAACTTCAACAAGTATGTAACTTTTAGTAAAAATAAATGGCAGCAACGTGGCAATGCAGGAATTGCTGATGCATTGCTGGATAGTTGTCATATACGTTACGAACATTTCCAGTTTGTTTCAAAGGTATTCAGTTTTGTTTGAAGTCTGGCAAGAAGCCTGCAGAAAAAACAAAAAAACTGCTCATGCAAAGCTTTTGTGGTGGATAGTTTGAATGTAAAAATCAGTGGATCTGTTTCATTCCACAACAATTGCAGGCAATCCATTCCATAGGACAGATACTAGATTTTAGGTCAAATTATTCCAACGCACCCAGAATTACCTATAAGACAGACAGCATTTCTTCTTCTCACTCTGGGCACATAAATATTCACATGTACACACCTATGTGAGTTTGGCTGAGAAATAAATTAGTGTGTAGGCGGGAGGTACACATAAGCTGACTTCTTCCCATTCCTTGGCACCATGCTATATAACCACACATTCGAGTTGGTGCAGGATCAGGGCCTGGATCAGCATTTCAAAAGCAGTGCTGCTGCTTAGCAACCATTTTCTGCCTGGATGAAAGCAGAAACCTTGCAAATCGTAAACAAATACACAGGTCTATGCAAAGGCCAAGTAAAATAAAGTGGTGTCCTTTGCCTAACTCAGCTTCTTTTTTTTTTCCCCATGGTAAAATTTTCTATCAAGCAAAAACAGGATAGGGCTTGGAACTCGTGAGGAGGGGTTTCAAAGAAAGAAAAGAAAGAAATATGATGCACTGGGAGTTTTCAGCCACCGTAGACCATAAGAAATTTGGACTTTTATATTCAAAATCTAAAATGGATTTTAAATATTTTTTTTATTTTTCGTTTTCCCTACTGTAGTAATTACAAATATCTGTTCTTTTTCCCCCCAAAAAAACCTCAGTATGGAATGGAGCGGATGTGAAATTGCTTCTGATGCATTTATTTAGTTGTTTTTATTCATATCAGTCAGACCCACTCTGAAATTTCATTAATTCTCAAGTCTTTGAAAAGAAAGCCACTGTCACCAGGCTGCAGAGCTGATGCTCTGCAGTTTGCTCGCTGATAGTAAGGTGCTCACTGGCAAGTTGTTAACAGTCAGATTTACAAAGATCTTTGTATCCCCAGAAATGCAGCTGTCACCTAGACATTTTCAAACAGAAATTTTTCAGCTCAAACTGGAGAGAGCTGCAAGGTAGGTAATCAGGTAATTTCTTCACGTGATTTACAAGTAATGTGAGTCTTTGATCAAGACTGACTACAGGAAAGTGGCCAAGCCCCTTGGTTTGCGATCTGGAAACAGCAAGATGGAGAGTCTGCAGGGAACAGATCTGAAGCATCTTTTCTCAGTGTGATGCCTGCACACCTCAGCCTGGTACAGGCTGACTCCCCATTACGCAGATTGCTGTTCTACCACATTCATTCACCTTCTCAGCTGGCCTGTCATCCCGTGGATACAGAAAATCCCTGATTCACATCTGCTCACCTGTGAACATGCACTGCTGTGTCCTTTTCTGTCTGTTTTGTAAAGTGGAAAAAAAAAACCAGTTTCACTCACAGTACAAATGCTCCCACCTCACATTATACTTCCCAGGCTGGCTGTAGAGTACATCTGTGTGACCTGGTCTCTGTGTATGTGTCTCTCTAATCCTCCCACTGTTTTTCTAACCACAGCACCCAGTCATGGCCCAATACCTGTCTGAGTAAACATAAATTCTGCCCAAATGTTCAACAAGGTAGAAAAGCCCCACTGTTTCCTATATCTCCTCATCAAAAGATGCTGGGGCAAAGAGATAATCCCTGTGTCGCTTCCAGCAGAAAAGGCTGCTGCTTAGCACGTGAAAAATACAGATGCCTGATGGTATTTTCAAAAGCATCTGAAAATTTTCATTTCAAATGCTTCCGAACAACTGATATAAAGGATTTATTGTTAAGGAAAACCAACCTTAGATGCTAAAATTGTGGCCTTACTTTGAAAGTCCAACCAGCAGGGAACATTGTTTTGCAATACATTTCCACTAACAAGAAAGCTATTATTTTATTCCTCAAAAATGCCTCAGTGATTATTTATCTGGTGATTTGATCACAGGTGACCTATAACAATTGGGCCCAGTGTTGCCAGACACCCAAGTATGTCAGTTCCTAAAGCAGGAAAAGCTCAGCAGATTTGGCATTGCACTGGTTAGAGAGGTGACAGCAGAGATCAGAGGGGACTGGACGCACAGATTTTCTTGGTGTTCTCTGATCCTGTTCATTCTCTTGCTGGTCATTTTATCTGATTTATGTCTGCATGGAAGCCAAAGGCAACCAACTTGGTTCCTGCAGCTGCAGCAAAGAAGACAGGAGAATTGCCTGGCAAATGGAAGGAAACAAAATCAGAAATTTTTGCAGGGATGAGACTCGGGAATGGTGACAGCTTTCCCTTAAAACAGAAGAGAATTGAGAACATTTGCAAATTCTTAATTACAGTGCTTTATAACCTATACTAAAAATGAAGTGATACATTCATCAGTATAAAAACTGTTAGTGCAGAATTTCAAACTTTAGTAGGTCTTATTTTGGCCCTGGAGGCTGCTTTTGTACAAACTCATGTTGACACTGTCACCAATCCTTGGAGGGCTCTGTGCAAGGAAATAACATGAAAGCTGCAGGCATTTCTTAAGAAAGCATTCCATGTACTTAATACCATCATTAATAAAGTTAAGCATTACAAAAGTACATTTATGAATTTTTAGTAGTACTTGTAGATTATAACTGGTGTCTTTCAAGGCTGTCTACCAAAGAACAGAGAAAGAAGTCCTATGATGGGAAATAAAGTTTACAGCCCCAGCCCATGTGAGTTAATTGCAGCCAGATAACAAAATTCAATCTCTGTCAGCCTTCCCATGTGTTATTATACTCTCAGCAATTAAGAAACATGTGCATGAAGTCTAATAGCAATTAGCTTGTTCTGCTTAAGCTTGAAACCAGGATTGTAACCTGGATATAAAAGTTAAACTGGGAAAGGACCATGAGTCAGAAACAACCTGAGAATAAACAGACACCTCCTTCACACAAAGTGAATACTTCCTGGGAATCAATATGATAATGAAAAAATGTCAAAAGCCATAAAAACATCACACTAGCAGAGCCTTCACATTCAGAGCTGTGACACTGAGAAATGTTACCCAAACAGCTAAACTCGGGAGAGTGTATGAGGCTGGTCTGCCTCATACATATTGTGTGCTATTCAGTGCAAAAGCTAAAAATTGTGAGAGCTACTTAATCTGATCTTATTTCTATTTCACTTATTTCTATGGGAATTGGACCAGAATATCATAGCATAAACTAAATTAGGTATCACTTCACATTATGTGCATGGTAAATTTTTATGAGATTTCATGCACTGAGGCACTTGAAAGGTGAAGCCAACATAAACATACTTAATAGGTGCAGTTAGAACGTCTCATTTAAAATCCATTAAAATAATTTCACATAAAACAGTCCGGTTCCAAATAACATCCTGAACATTTCAGACAGTTAGCAGTACACAGTCAGATCTCATATGGAACCACAGGAGAAGGAGAAAAAAGGGAAGATAAAAACAAATAGCAAATATTTTAAAGACTGTAGTTCAAGATGTAAGAAACATTAGCTGTTAACAAAATCAATAGGAAGCATCGTCTGTACTGAGCAAGTGTTGTTTTCTGGATGCACTCGTCTGAAAATGACCTATTTTGAAATACGTATTGTTTTTTTTAATGGCAGTGATAACTAATAGAGCAGTGGGGAACTTAGAGAATTCTGGAGCAAGCACACTTATGTGGTACATACCATTCAGCACTTATGCTTAAACAAGGGTATGTAACTATCAGTAGCATTCTGTGGTGAAGAAAGGGAACTGTGATAGGCCAAAGGGCTAGCTTTGAGGACAAACAAGAGTTGTGAACACAGTTTGAGACACAGAAGAAATAGCCCCAGTTTTAGTTGAGCAGAAGCTACCTCATACTGATGAAGTAACATAAACCTGCCTGATCTTTCTACTAAAATAAATTTTCTGCCTTATTATTACAACCTTTTTTTTTCATGCTTAGAACATAGTAGGTTTTGACAAGGTTATGTTACAAAACAGCCTCTGTATATGGAAGAACCAGAGAAAGATGGAGGCTTCTCTACTTTATAAAAACAAAAATGGACGCATGGTTCTGTCTGAAGAAAAAAAGTAGGGAAATAAAATCTCAATATTTGCTACTGTACAATTGGAAGAGTAGCACAGTTAGGATGGTACTTTACAGGTGTTATAGTTGGAAAGATTATTATGGTGAAAAAGAGGAAATATAACTCATATCTGAGGATCTAGGCTCACAGTGGAAACCTCCAAAAAGGAGCAATCTCCAGACAGAGATCCTTCCTCAGGGGCAGTCAGCCCTTCAATGGGATGTAGGAGGAGTGTAGCCAGGCTGCAGCCCTCTGGTCACACAGCTGAATTGCCTTCACCTGTGCTCCTATGGCTGACCCAGACCTTGGCTCAGGGGATCAATCGGAGGTTCAGGCTGTGATTCAGCAGTTCCCATCAGCTTCCCTCCTAGATCTCTATGCTGATGGTGGCAGAGCTAATGCTTTTTAAGGCAAGACATATGGGGTATTTGAATTAAGGTAGCATACAATTAGCTTTGCATCTTTGTAAACTTAAACATTCATAATCTTGTGAGCTTACTTTATTTTTTCTTACAACATAGGGCTACCAGACCAGATTGTTAGGACTGCGTGGTTTAAGAGAGTCATCTTTTTATTGGAAAGTCATGGTAAATAGCTATCCTGTGAATTCCTCTAGTAATTGGTTAAGAACAATGAAGCAAAGCAAAATCAATTTAAAAATGTGTTTAAAAGAAAAACATACTGAATTATAACTGTATAAAGAAGCTGAGAATTGATATTCTAGCATTTAGTGTTAACAATTAGCTTAAGATATTTACCCAGTGATAAAGTTTTCAGAATACTTTCACTCTGTGTATAATTAATTTGTAATGTAAATACTTCCCTTGCATTTGGGAAACAGCAGCTTCTGAAAACTGGCCACCAGTTTAAATCCCAGCCAGAAATCACTGCTGTCAACAAAACTGGCAATTGGTTTGGGCAAGATACTACTAGTTTGACATTTATGCCTACATAGAATGCTAACTTCACTTCTGTAGCTGATGGATTTGGTTCAAATGTGTGAATTAGCATTCTTGAGTTTGTCTGTTTTTGGAGATGTTTGTCAAATAAGAAAATGTTGGAGTGCACTGAAAATTCTTTATTTTCCTAAATAAATTCTTAAAAAGATTTAGAATGAGAGGTACTCCAAGTACATCTGAATTTTCCACAGGGAAAAAAGTCACTAAGTAGTCCGTAGAAGCTATTGTAGTGCTAGTTTTATCAATAGATTTAATCCATGTCTTTTATGTAGAAAAAGAACCATGTTAGCATTCAGTGAGAAAAAGGCTATTTTAGTCTGTTCATGCACTAAGTAGATAAATCAGACTGTTGTCAGCTTTGACAGCAACTTTGAGTTTTCCTGGATATGTCTAAGGGAAGGGTTTTATAACTATCACCATATGGAGGTACAACATGTGATGCAGCCTAAAGCTATTTCCTTTGAAAGCAAAGCTCTAGATTTCTGTAATAAAACCAGGAACATAAAAGCCTCTTATTAAGTTGACAAAACAAAGTATCTGACTTGGTTAAGTTATAGCACATTTCACTAGAATAAATATGCAGTTTTCTGCTACTACCTGCAGCGGGATATAAACTGAGCATTTCAAATTACTGATTTTTTTGGCCAGGGGTCTCTAAAAAGGTCTTCAGGTAGCTCCAGTCCTTTGTGCAAGCTGTTAGTGCAGAGCTGTGTGGCACCTACTTTACTTTTCCAGGTGGAAAATGCCCACCCCAACAGGCACTGAAATTGTGTGACAATTTCAACAATATGCGGAGAGGAAGGACAGAGCTCTGGTAAGCTGTCTAAATCAAAGAAGCTTTCTTGAGTTCCTGACTGTTTTGAGCACAGAAGTATGTGGTACCCTGGAGCTCTTCCAGTTCCCGAGGCACGGGGATTTTTCAGACAAAGAGGGTAAAGATGCACTCCAGTAGAGTGCAGAATTTCTGCTTCCTCTCTACTGGTGTCGTTAAATCAATATGGAAGGACACAATAGGTAGTTTTAATGGAGAAGATATCTACTGCCTCTTATCTTTTCCAGATCTTCCTCTTTTGAGGGACAACTGAGAGAACAGGCTTTGACAGACTTTTGAGTGCACAAGTACCTCAGCTTCTTGTTGTTTCATCTTTATTTCCCCTGCAGGGAAGCAAACTGCTCTGTGAAGTTGTTCTGCTCTCTGTCAGAGACTGCTTGAGTGAGGAGGCAGCAGCACAAGGGGACATCTTATTCATTTTAAGAGCTCTTTTCCTTTCTGTACAACATGGCAGGCATGCTCTTCTGTCCCCATCTTCACAGAAGATGACAAAATGTGTTGGGTAACATAAACCCACTATTACAGGTGAACTCCCTCCCTCTCTATTTTGAATCTTTTTAAACTGTTCATAAAAGCAAATATTAAACCAGACTGTTGGAAAGTATGGTGATCATTACAGGTTACAACAAGACCAAGGATATTAGTTGTTACATGCTCTAGCCAGATCTCTATGTTTGTTTAATATATAATAATACATCTATGCTTACCTTTAATAAAATCTGTAACCATACAGGTATTTAACATGAGCATGTTCACATGCCAGGGCTTAACTTCAGGGAAGAATATGAGTAAAATAATTGTTGAACCTCTCGCCATCCTGTTAACTGTGGGATGCAGGTTTATACAAGGTGTTGCCCTGATATCACTGACATAATTGAGATAATCATTGACATAATGCAAAATAATGCTGCAATGTTAATGAATAGATTTATTTTTTAATTAACAGTCTTTAGGGGATAACAATAATGATTATAACTAGCATTTGCAAGTAAATGAACTATATGTAACCAAAGCAAATCTAAACCTCTGAAGCACAGCAGAGAAAAGTGTTAGAGATTCAATATAAAGACACTGAGCATTACTATAAAAATGTAATCTTCCTAAAGTAGAGTGCTATTTCCATCAGCACCTCAGGGAAATCACAAATGTTAGATCACCATGCATCAGTCAGTAATATGCCATTTAGCATATAAAGCTTTTGCCCAGGCTTTCTGCAGCACGATACAAAACATCTTTGATGGAAGACAAATTCTTGTGATGACCTAAACTATGATTATTTGCTACTGATCAGTCTCTGTTCATTGAAGTACTATGTCTGCATAAGCATTTTCACAGGAGTAACAAGCTGACAGTGATTGACATTATGGGTAATTAAATGAGAGGAAGTAGGTAACTATTATCTGTTGAACAACTTAAGATCTGGAAATGTTATTAAACCATAGATTAGGTACAGCTGTCCCTGCTGTTGATGCCAAGCGAGTCTCATTTTCTGGTCCAACATTCATTTGAATAAAGGGAAAAATGCACTCCTTTTCAGTCAGGTTCATACCAGCACCCACCAGTCCACATGAAAAGACAAGCATTTGATGAGAGACTTGGAGTACAAAGCATGGAAACTGAGGGCAGCAGAAGAGACATCAGTCATCTTGCTCTGTCTGTGTGGTGACTGTGCACTGGCATGCAGTCAACACCTCACTCAGAAATAGAAAGGGAAGACATTATTAATTAAGACTGAGTGGATAGGGTACCCTAACATGTATCTGCTTTATTCTAAAACTCACAGCGGACTGAATATGAATTCCTGCTCTTTAAAAGAATCAAGGGATAAAATCCTGAAAATGTTTCTGTACTATCTTCCATAAGGAATAAGTCCAGCAACTACATTTAGATGTCTGTTATGCGGACAAGCAAGAGGAGAAAGTAGGATGTGAAGAATGGATTCTTTTGGCCCACAGGGGAATAGATCCAGCCCCAAAAGCTTTGGAGCTGGGCTGTTCTATAACCCCATAACATAAAGGATGGATTAAATACCGGGAAAGAAAACAACCTGGAAGACTCATGTGCCATGTTGCCTCCTCCTCCCACCTTCCTCCAAGGATCCGCAGATCTGAGCAAAATGTCTGTGTTTATATACTTAAATCACTCTGTGAATCCATTGCATAGCTGTCTTCATACCAGGAATACATTTTCTTTCTCCAGAGAAAGCTTGTTCTCCACTGCCTGATGCCAGGATAGAGCCCTGCAATGCTGTAGCTCCTGGCCTGGGCCTGCTGAGGTGAGGGGGTGATGGTGGGTGCCTTCATGGTGCTGATAGAGAATATAAAAGAAGCCTTTTCTCATCAGATTGGAAGAATTTGAAAAGGAAATTTGAAAGACAAAGTCGTAAAATGTGAAGCTACTCTATTTCCCTTGAGGTCACAGTCCCCAGTTTCCACACACGGCATACAGAATGGCCTTTCAGTAATGATTGCTCCAGTCCCTTCTAGCTGAGGATATTGCTTTCCTCATCTGTTTCTCTTTAGTGTCTGCATAATGGCGAAGTGCTGTGGTTTGACCCAGCAGGTGGCTAAGCAGCACACAGTCATTCACTGACTCCTATAAACTATTTTCTAAGATAGAGAAAAGGAAAATGAACATATATAACAAGCGATGCACAAGCAATTGCTCACCACCTCCCAGCCAATGCCCAGCTAGTCCCTGAGCAGTGGAATTGAGTGACATGCACTCCCACCCCCTTCAGAATCCCTTCCTCACGATGTCATATGGCATGGAATATCCCTTTGGCCAGTGTAAGTCAGCTGTCCTCATAGCTCACACTGTTCCCTCCCAGCTCCTTGGACTCTTTGCTGCAAGTGGCCTTGGTTCTGTGCAGCACTCCTCAGCAACAGCTGTAAATATTGGTTTGTTATCAGCATTGGTTTTCTCCTAGAACCAAAACACAGCATCATACCAGGCACTCGAAAAAAACAATTCCATCTCAGCTGACACTAAGACAATACTGACCCCTTATTCTATATCATTTATATCGTGTTCAGGTCCCGCAGTTTCTATACGTCCTAATCACCACCTATCTTTTTTCTTTTTTAAATGTATTTATACACATTATTTCCATTGTCTGTGGACCATCCTTTTAAATTATCCATTGTATTCATTTAGTTCATAACTTTAAACTCCATCTCTCCTAACAGTCCTTTAATGGAGGAGGGATGATTCACAGTGCTAGGTTACTGCATGCAGAGGCTAGTTCTGGTTCCATGAGTTTGTTCTTTAACCTTGGTAGTTCTTACTGTAATGCTGTTAACAAGGCATACAAAAACCTTAATAGTGATGACACACAATATTACGTAGCAATTTAACAAACGCAATTTAAATTATTGGCTATTGTCACTCTCCATCAAATTATCTTCAGGTACACAACAAACATCCCCATTCTTCTGCATTGCCTACCACGTGCACCCAGGTCCCTGAGCAAAAGCAATACTGTGAACAGGCTTGCTTTTGCCTAAGGTAGAAATGACCAGACTCTCTTTCCCAGTACAGTAGAATCGCCAGTTACAATCTGAATAAATGTTTGAGCACCAGGTGAGAAGGCATAGCTAACCCAGGGAGCTCAGGTGCAAGCAATGCAGCAGCCTGACCAGAAGGGGTGGAGTCTGGATCCACCCCTCCTCACTCTCATTTAAGTGTTAGCAGCTGAGAGAATAGCATTTCTCTGGATAGAGATTGCACTCCTCATCAGCTATCACCAGTCATTGGAAGGGATGAGATAATTTTCCTTCTTTATTACCTGTTATTGCTCTGTAGTGTCTGTATCCCATTTAAAGGCACTGTCATCTTTTCTTTTGTTATACACCCAGCATGTTCTTTATGCTTACCAACAGGGCTTTGTCCTCTTCCACAGTACATAGGAGGTTTGATTGGGCAGGACCAATTCAAGTGGTAAATCCCCGAGTATTGATTAACCAGGTGGCTTTTGCTAAATGTGTGCCCCAATGTTTGAACATCCCAGCACCTATTGCTCTTGATATGTACCCACTATATCCTCTTTCTTGAGCAGATGCTTATGGCTAGTAGGTGAGACATTGGTTTGTACAGGTGGGAAATAAGACATACCATCTTTGAACTGCTGGAATTCCTGGAACAGTTCTTCCATAGCCAAGACGCAAGCCCATATGGAGGAATAGAATCTATCTTCATGTTGTCAAAGTAGGCTCACCACTTCATCCACCTTTGGTTATTTTTCCAGCTCATTCTAGCCAGGGTGCTGGCATACTGTGGTAGTACATTCTGTACAACTCTCCACCACGTCAGTTGTGCACAAACCTTGTCATCAGGTCTTGGGAGTTGGTATTATTATTCAAGTTAATACTACACATCATTTCTACCACAGCTAGTTCCCTCAAGTACTGGATACCTTTGTCCTGACCAATACCTAGCTAGTCCCCTGAGCAGTGGAAGAGAGCCAAATGAATCCCCACGCCCCTTAAAAACTCCTTTTGCATGTTGTCATATGGTACAGAATATTCCTTTGGCCAATTTCAGTCAGCTGGCCTAGTTATGTTCCCTCTCAGCTTATTGGGCCCTTTGCTGCTTGTGCTATCAACATTGTTTTTCTCCTAGAACCAACATATAGCATCATACCTGACACTCTGAAGAAGACAATTCCATCCCATCTGAAACTAAGTCACAAATCTACTTGGCCCCTTGGTCTGGCTGCAGCACTGTGTTGTCCCTGCTAATCTGCCTTTGTGGCATCCATATTGCGCTCAGCCCCAGCCTCTCTACACCTCAAGGGATGGCCTGGTGGGCACCATTTTGTCAGAAAGCTGACATCTCCTGTACGCTTGTTACCAGTCAGTGCAGGTGCAAACACTTCCCTCAGGGACGGAAGGAGCAAAGAGATTGCTGCATGCCAAAGCAGACAAGGAAAAGCAGTTTTGGGGAAAATCTGCTGTTTGGTTGATCCTGGACAGATCAGAATGCAAAAACTGGCAATGGAGCCAGAATTGGGTTTAACTACTCAATGGGGCTGCAGTGCTAAGCAGTGTCACTGGAACTAGGATTTCTGGTAGTCACTCCATCCAAGAACATCCTCTTGCCAAACTTAGGGTAAATTCATCATCATTGTGCTTTTATTATGTTTAAACTTGAGCCAAACTACAAGTTTTCAGGTTTCTTCAGGTGAGAAGAAACAGTGCTGCAGCTGCCATTTATGTCTCCATTGCTGGGTGTTTCAAAAATTGAAGAGCATAAAGAAACCTTATGTTGTTTTTAATTTTTAGTTGTACACCTTCAATTTTTAGCGGAAAGGGATTGGAAATATAAAGAGAAGCACAGTGTTTGTAATTCATGAGTTTGCATCTCTCAGGCTGACACCAGAGATTTACCACAACTGTGTGAATAATCATTTTGCGTTAGGGAGACCTACATCAGAAACCAACTCCACAGCTAAGCTCTGCTCAGCTTGGACCCTTGAAAACACAGTATGCTCACTAACAAAAGGCTCTTGAAAGAACAAGTGAGATAGCAGAGCCAATTCCTAACTCTAAGCAAACTTTATACTTGTGAGAGAGAAAGAATTTTGGACCTAAAAATTTTCTGCCTTAACATTTTCAGTCTCATCAAGAATTATCTAGACCAAAGCAGCAGGAGGAAGAAACTTTTAGTCAGTCTGGACTAAAAGAGTACAGCACACTTCTCTGTGGTGAAAAAATGGATAATAGAGGCTGTTCTAGCGTAGCAACCCTACTTGTAATTGCATTACCTTTTTATGTTCTATTATCAATATTCAAGAGTATACTTAAAATTAATTCTACTATATATTTATATATATAAATTCAAGAAGCATAACACACTAAGTTTGATTAAAAAGTGTTCGTTTCTTTTCTCTTTGGTAAAACTAGTGAGGGGTGAAAGCCAAGGCGTTCCAGAAGGGAGGGAAAGCAAGCCTGCTGAAATACAGCATAAAATGAACAGGGAATATGTAATGTGTACAAACACGCAGAGCAATAGGAGAGGCCTCTGGAAAACATATGCATCTAGAAATATAAATATAAGCTAAAGCTTAATACTGGAACTTGTTCGTACCAACTGCAGGCTTTTTGGAGTTTCTGTTATAGCATGTTTTCATGTGTTTTGCTTCTGTGCAGCAGCCCTGCATGACATTGCTTCTTGAAGATCAGTGTTTTGGAAAAACTGAAGGAAAATCCCTTTGCTATTTTTTTTTAACCATTGCAGGAAAATAGAATAAATATACACTTGTATTGTAAAAACATTTTGACCGCAGTCCTTAAAGCTCTGATGGAAATAAAGAAAGAAATGAAAACCAAATGAGCCACCACCAACATAAAAAATGGGTGGAAAAGTTAACATTGGAAATGTGAATGATTGTACAGGACCCCAGCCATAACACAGAATGCTTATATTTTCTTTTGAAATTACTCATTCAACATCTGGAAATGTTTATCTTAACACTTCATCCTGCAAACATTTACAGATACTAAGTTCTTACTTGTGAATGATTTTTGGAGGCAAAGTTTAGCATAGAAGAGCTGCATCAGTAGCAAAGATGCTTGTTTTGGTGGCCCTTCCTTTTTCCCCCACAAACATTAGCTTTTGTTGATAAAGAAACAACAAACATTACCATCTCCTACAATGTTTGAAAGCCCACCAGGTGTATTTACTGAAAGAACCTGCTAACCCTGTCTTCCCAAAGGGACAGTGGAAGCTGAAAAAGTGTCTGTCAGTTATTTAGCCGGATTCTGTCCTGTAGTGAAACAGTCCATGGGAAATTGAACGTGTGCTTCATAGTTCCAGAGATGACCCAGATTCCAGGAGCTATTCTTAATGCACACAGAGAGCATATGCAGGTGTATCATCCCAGCAGTACGGTGGGGCATGCAGTCTCTAGTAGGAAAGGAACCAGCTGAGGCTGCTTAAAGATTATAGTTTTAGAAGTTGAAAAGGGAATATATTAAGTCAGGGAAATATAATTTGTAAAGCTAAGACAGCAGATACCACAAAATAGCCTGAGTACATTAAGAAATGACAAACCAAATTTTTACATATGTATTAGCTTCTGCCTCACATATAATGAGTTTAATTGTTGAGTTTTCCTATGACAGGAAAAGCCCCTTCCCAGCCATTGGCATCTCCCCTCTGGTTGTACCTGGTGACATTACCACCACGGCCTGCTGGCTACGAGTAGCCTTGTTGAAATGGAGCACAGCGTTCCTTTGTTCTCTCAGCTTCACACCATGCATTTCTCCACCCTCCCTTTCCAAAAGCCAGGTCAGGGCCAGGAGGGAGAGAAATGCTACCAGATTAGATCAGTGTCAGTGCATTAGCACTTTGTTGATGACAACTGTAAGGATTAATTCAAGCTGGTTAAATCCTTCTTACCTAGGATAGGTACTAGCAAACCATCTGGTGGGAAGAGCACTATGACAGGGCTAAGAGGAAATGCTGTCTGAGTAGACAAAGAAAAAATATACCTCTCCATAGACTTTTGGGAACTGCCATCTCTCAGAGCATCCGGCTACAGCAAGGGACAGATTTGATTGCTGCAATTTAGATAAATATCATACTTCCATCTCAGAAACAAACAAACAAACAAACAAACAACAACAAAAAAAAAACCAACAAACAAAACAAATCACCTGAAGTTATGCTTTTAAATTTAATATAATAATAAACAACTCTTGTATAGAGAGGCTGCTTGAAAAATCACATGTTCTATGAAAATAACATATCCCACAGTCTATTTTGCTGATAATTTTTCTGTGGTCTGTGGTCAGACTATATTATTAAATCCCTTCTCTACTGAAGACATTTTCAAATGATTTTTACAGGTAAATCTCTTTTCTCCTGTGTTGTTCTCAGCAGCTGCTTCCTGCTTTCTTCCTTGGAGAGAGGTGCTGGTCTCCACGCACACTTTGCTTTTCCATGAAGCAAACAAAGGGTGTGCAATCACAAAGACAAAATACAAGTGACCCAAATTTACAGGTGAGTATAGGATCACCTGGGGCTAGTAAAAATGACTTGGCCTACTAAGACAGCCTCATAAACTGCTTTCAGGTTACCTCTCCTGGAATTAAGAGTGTTTGTCTCTAGAGAAGATCAGACAACGTAAATTGGATCAATGGAGAAGTCTCCCCTCTGCGATGTCACTTCATTGATGTTTATACTAAGAATAAGGTCTTGCTTCTGACGGGTTTAAGTTTGCTTCACTTGCCTCACTCATCTATTTGTAAAAGAAGGAAACCAATGGAACCCTGTAAGGATTAAATTTACAGCCTCTGCTTTATGAGGTGTGAGCTGCTACCACTGAATTGTACGTAACGGTAATTTACTTACAGCAACTTACTAGTAGTAACTCAGCATGCAGTCTCACAGGAAGGAAGCTTCCAAAGTGCATTCAGGAAATACATTTTTGATCCTATTTTATCTGTTTATTTTTTCCTTTTTAATTCTAGAATTCCTGTTGTTTGCTTATCAGTCTTGAAATGCAAAAATACTTACAGAGTTTATGTTGTTCTTCCACAGGAAAGTTTTACTGACTTTTCGGTTATTCAGAGCTTGTCTGTTCTTGGAAAAAATCTTCTTCATAGTGCTCTCCAAATATTGCCATCTGAAAGAATTTTTAAATGCAGAATTGCATGTACGCTAATTTAGTGAATGGCTTTGCAAATAGAAGAACTGAACAAAAGAGTTTGATATCCAATAAAAAAACCTTGAATATTAGTCCCCTTTTCTTTTGAATATGGGAATTCTCAGTTTGTAAATGGCAGAGTAAATTTGAACAGTGAAGCTCTAAGATTTGTGAGGCTGTCTTGCATCTGCAATGAACTTGTTCCGCACAGGGCTAGAGGAAATAAATATGCTTTGAATCTATGTTGCTATAACAGGGAACCACAGTTGCAGTCCTGTTTTTGAGCCCAGCCTTGCTGTTTGAATGCTGTTGCTGGGTTCCAAAAATTACATACAGAATACATTGTATCACCACTGTTCAGATGTTTCAAGGACTTTAAAACATTGTATTTGCTCACTAGAGTAGCCTAAAATGAAGATAAATCAGGAGTTTTGGGATGCAGATTTGAAATAAGAGGATGAAGGGAATCAAAGTAACAGCATAGAGTTGTAAGTAAGAGTTGTTTGTCAGTGTCAAGCAAATGCTGATACTGGATGCAACGGGCTCTTTCAATCCATGGCAGTATCTAGCAGAAAGCAATTGTGTGTGCTTGTCAGCTATTTGGCAAAACAGAATCATGCATTTCTGGCCTTTGCCTTATCAAAAATAAGGAATAAGATCTTTCTTAGCAACTTCCATGTGTCATACATGCAAAATGTTTCTTAACATCAACAGGATTATAGCCATCAGAAAAGTGGACGTGTTGGCTCAAACTGAGGATTCATGTGGTCCACTGTCTTGACTCCAACAGTAAACTAATGTGGGTGGCTACCATGGAAAGAGTAAAAATAGGGTAAATATACATGATGCTTTACCTTCTTCCTACATATCTCCTTGTGCTTTCCCATCCCTGGCCATTTTTAGGTAAGGGTGCTCCTGAGTCTGATTTGTCAGTTCTGTAATGACAGCTGCAGCTCTTTCTAAACATTTGTCCTGCTGCCTTGTGATCTTACTGGGTGTATGGGAACTGTTGAGTCATGGCCTGAACCACTGAGCACCTGGAAAAGGGATCAGGTCAGCCCTGGGAGCAGGGGTGAAGGCAATTCAGCTGTGTGATAGGAAGGGGTGGAGCCTGGCTGCACCTCCCTTAGACCTTATTTGAGGCCTGAGTGCCACCCTGGAAGGATGTCTGATTGGAGATCCCTCCCTTGTGAAGTTTTCCCTGATCAGAGATGGGTGAGCACTTTCCTTTTCTCTTTCTATCGTGCTCGTCCTTTCCATTGTGCTCATCACTTTGTAATTGCACCTCCTGTATCACCCTTCCATCACATTGATCTTTCTGATCATTACACTGGGAAAGGCAACAAATTGAAAGGACAGCTTCCATCTGAGGTTTGCTTGAGAAGAACTCTGCAGCCAAAATGTAAGAGGAGGCAGTCCTTTACACAGTTTGTGGTAGGTCTTTACCAAAAGGTGCTGCAGCTGCTGAAAACTGACAGGAGCTTGAAAGACAAATAAGAAGTGCTTTAGAGAGAATCAACAACCTTGGTTTGTTCTAAACCTGGCTCCTACAAGATTCATCTTCTTCCTCACTGTGAGAACTCGTGCATTCAGTGAACAATTGATTCTTAGTTATATCCTTCAGGCTATTCAAGAGCACTTACACCTCCTGGTTACCTTTAAAATCAACCTTTAAGTCAAGTCATTTATGTGCTGTATAGTTTTGACTCAATTGTTCATTATATGGGAGTTATTTTATACATTTGAACATCCTCATTGACCTCTCTTAGGGACCTTTTTCATTTCTTATGTTTTGCATTTGACCAAAGACTCACAGAGCACGTGGTGTGAAAGGATTGTGAATATTTGTGAAGTTTGATTATCCTTTTCAACAACTACCAAGCACCGAGTTGATGATTTTTACGAAATTCTTTGTGTTAAACCTGCTGCGTTCCTTTCCCCACAGGTGAATCTGTGGCTCTAAAAGAGCTATAGTACACTCTTTGTAGAGAGAGAGTTTTAAAATGTATTTGATACTATAGCATGCTTCTGCTGACTTCCCATATCAAACAGTAGGTGTGTTGAACCTATCTCGAGTATGAAAATATCCTTCCAGAGATTCTTCCCAGTACTACCTGTAGTTGACAAAAATAGTCAAATAATAGTTTGCAAGTTACAGAGAAAGATCTAGATATATCTAGATTTACTGTTTGGTCTGAACTACTTCTGGCAGTTGTGTCTTGCTTTTTTTCTTGTATCGTAATTCCTTTATTTCAAACAAATACAATTCCCTGCACTTTTATCATCTATGCAATTACAGATTGTTCTACAAATCTGGGCATACTTTGTTCTTTACCAGCTTGATTCTGTTTCTGTTAAACTCAGTAGCAAAATATCTTGAAGCTGGGGAGGAAAAAAAAAAAAAAAGTAGGGCAAGCTAGCTCAAATCAATTTACTGTCTACAATTTACTGTCTAGAACACTGGAACAGCTGCCCAGAGAGGCTGTGGATGCCCCATCCATCCCTGGAGGTGTTCAAGGTCAGGTTGGATGGGGCCCTGGGCAGCCTGGGCTGGTATTAGATGTAGAGGTTGGTGGCCCTGCCTGTGGCAGGGGGTTGGAGATTCATCACCCTTGAGGTCCCTTCAACCCTGGCCATTCTGTGATTCTTAAACATGTAAATAATCTAATGCTTAGCAAATCTATGAGATCTTCACAGTTTGTTAGCCTCTATTAAAGTATGCCCATGAAAAAGTTCTCAAGAATTTAATAAAGACGAAATACTTGTAACTTCTGTGATGATCAAAGCTCTGAAGTTTAATGGAAAGTGATGTGCTTTTAAATGGGCACATTAATGAAGCCCTCTAGTTTTGCAGTAGATACAGAAGCCTATAGCAGTATCAATCTCTGTTAGGCTGTAAAAATGCAAAGACTTCAAAATGTGTACTGAAGAAAGGAAAATACTCTAAGAATTTATGTAAGCTCTAAAAAGTTCTTACATGATTCAGCTCTTCTATTAGTTGTTGAAGTGTGTTTTTTCTGAAATTTGTGCAGGTGGTGCAGCCAGAAATGCATTCCAAAAACTAAAGATGCACAGTAATGCCATACAGCCTAAATTTGAAAAAAAAGTCTCTGTAAGTAAACTGATACTTTTTAATACTTTATAACCACATTTTTTATTTCTTAGACAAACTTTTTCTACACTTTGCTCAAGTCCAGAGAAGTTGGCTTATACTTAATCCAGCACCCTGTAACATTTTGTGGGACTTCAAAAAAGAGACAGGAAAAACAGGCTGTTTAATGTTGGCTTATGTTCCCATCTGAATAATATACTAAATACTACTACTGTGTATGTATCTGATGTTGTTTCTCCAGCAGCCTTTCCTCTTCCGGAAACAAAAGCAAAATACAAAAGTCCTGTTTGACAGGAAGTATTTTGATGCAGCTGTGGAAATGATGAGATGAATTCTTTACTGACTGGATGTTGTAATTCTGGCCTTATGACTCACAACAAAAGTAAGAGAAGGACACTGGACGTTTTGAAAGACACCAAAACAGTAGTAGATACTTATGTGTAATACCAGCAGGGAAGCCTTCAAAATTTGGAGATGGTCCCTAAAAGGGGGTCAGTGAGAGTAGCTGAAGTCTATAGAGGAGTTATAACTTTGGAACATATTGAACCAAGCAGATGGAACCATAAGGAAAAACTGTTCTGAGGGGAAGGTTGGCAGTGGTAGATAGTGCATGGGAAGTTGCTAGGTGGAGGAATGGCCTTTTTCTGGGAGATTTCAGCAGGGATGAGGGTAGGGATAGATTTATGTTACATTCTGAAAGGTACAGCAGCACAGAAAGGGGAGCAGTAGTGCCAGGCTGGTGGGCCAGGCACAATCCTGACTGAGTTTGAAGGCTGATGGCCTTTTTACCCTACTTTGTTGAGGGAAAATAATAAGGGGTTTAGCAAGCAAAGAATCTCATGCTGCCAGTTGGTCAAGTTTGCATGCAAAGAGCTTGCTCCTTGTCAGCATGGGTGCGGAGTTAACTGACTTTGGTCTGTCAGAGAGTTGTCTGGAAAACTGCTTACACTGCAAGCAAGAAGTTCTTCTAATCTTCCATTGTATTTTGGAATCTTTTCTGTTTCCAAAATTGCCTCGTTTCAAAAATTATTAAGTGGTCACAGATACCAAACACTATACTCCCTTTTTCCCTTCTAATTTTTGCTTTTTTTTTTTTTTTTTTTTTTTTTTTAGCTTTCTATGCAAAAATCAGCACCAGAGACTCAGTGGCACTAATTGGATAGTTTAGTGACCTGAGAATAAAACCAGAAACTAGACTTTTGGTGGGTTTTGCTCCTACTGGCAACCTAAACTTTTATCATATCATCAGCTGAGGTCAAAGTTAAAGTGGTTTGTAGAGCCCCAAACTGAACCAGGGTTTATTTCTGGCACTTCAGCATAGGTAAGTACTAGTTCTTAGTTTTACATTTGTTTTGCACATCTGTAACACATGGTCTGTAATGCTCCATACCCTCTACAGGATTATTGAGTGCACTGTTTATTGGGTATGTTGCACTCTGAAGAGTCAAAACGTTGCCTACCTGTGGGATAGAAGTGATATTCTGAGAACTGGTAAAGATATTGGTTTAAACTTCTAATTCTGATCTTGTGCTCTGCCTAAGATATTTACAGCTCTTCTGTAGTCAGTAGCATTAAAAAACTGAAGTGTGGTATCAGAATCAGGCTCCAGGATTGCTTTCTATATAGTGATTTCTTCATTTGATTTCCAAATTACTATTACTGTCATTTCCTTAAAGTGCAAAGAAATCAGAAACCAGTGTTTTCTGCTTAAAGTATCTCAGTAAGATGACTACAGAAATAAAATTTGCCAACTTCAGTTTAAGACAAAGTTTCTGACAGTGGCTGCAGATGTAGCTGCTAGAAAGAAATACAAGATGTCATGTTTAGCACAACTCAGAGCAGCAGAGGAAAGAAACAGCACTTCCAGCCTGAAGAAAATAATTGGAATAAGAAACTGAATTGTAGCATGAAGACAACTTCATTTCTCAGCTATAAGATACTGTTTATTTTACCAAGTCAAGCAGCAGATTGTTCCTATAGCTATTTCCTTCTAAGATCATTGCAGTGAGGTTAAAGAGAAGTTCAATACACTGTTTATTTTCCATAGTTAAAGTCTGTTTTGCAATGTTTGCTTTAAAACCCTGCATGTAAACAATGGTAGTGTTCCTTGAAAGTCTGCAAAACTGACAGCAGTACTGCCCTTAAATACCTGCAGAGGAAATCTGTCATTTCTTGCTGTATCTTCATGACTGATGGCTGTAGTTCACAACCAATCAATCCCACCATAAGTCAGTGCTGTGAGACTCACTGATGGGTGAATCAGATGGGACAGTAGTAGAAATGCACTTCTGCCAGAAGGGCCAAAGCTTTGGGCAGCATGAGAACGTTATGAAAAGAATGCTTTAAAAATAGGCAATATTCAGCCTCTTCAAAGCACTCCTCAACAAGGCTGTATCTAGGTCCAGATGCAGAACAGCAACGTACTTTCATCTGAGACCTTTTGTATCTTTAACAAATGAAGACAGCATATACATGTCTGCAAAATTTAAATATCATGTTCAGTTGCATTTTGAATTTCTGCTCAGGTTAAAACTTCTGTTACTCTCTACAAGAGCAAAGCCCAGCCTCTACTTCTCACTCCCTGCTGGTGCTGCCTGGCCATGTGCTCACAATAGGTGTAAATTAGTTTGCTCGCATGGTTATATGACTGTTTTAATGATACTTCAGCATGCTTTTAGATCTAAGCATTCTCGTGGTAGACAAAAATGAATTTGTGCTCTCTGGGTACTTGCCATGAAATTTGATTCTATAGAAAACTGGTAGTGAGTTTAGTATATTAATCCATGTTTACATCTGCTATTATGCCTTTTTTAATTGTATTATCTTTGTCTTAAACAAGTATACTCGTTTGTAAACTCAGCATTCATTTAGAGCTTTTTTGTTAGTTGCTTGTTGAGGAAATACCTCTTATGCCATACTGCTTAGAAATGCCATTTTATTGTGAACGGAATCGGTGATGCACTCTTGTTTTGGTAAGCTTATTAATGGATGACAGGGAAAAAATAGGCTTTGCATTTGAAAGTAGGGTGGAAGCTGATAAAAGCTCTTCTCCTGAGACTAATTTCTCAGTGTTTTGGTAATTATTTTTCCCCAGAAGTTTCTTATCCCTGTGCCCAGACTATTAATCAGCTGCTCTCTAGGCTTGGTTTGCTTTCTTAGTGTGTGAAGGCTGGCTCTGTGGTATGCAGCACATGTAGCTAGGGTGTAATTTTCTTGGCACCTCTATTCCCTTTGGAATTTTGGAAAGCTAACAAAGAAAAAAATGCAGCTAAGGCTTCACTATGGTGCTGTATTTGGTCAGTTTATGCAACAGAATTGATAAAAGCTAATTAAGATAGACTTTTTTTGTTCTATCTTGCTTGGGAAGTGCCCCTCTTCTCTTTTTTTTTCCATGTCTGTACTGACAGATGTAGGTCACATTCATCTCTCATCGTCAATGTTTGTCACAGCTATCTATAAACCAATGAAAATGCACTAGTATTTTCTGTCTTTGTTTCCTGGGGCACTGCAGGGCTTGCTGATTGTCGTGCCAGGAAGTGTACTGGGGGACCATACAAAAAGTGTGCCCTGTTCAGTGCATAAATGCTGTTCTGTAGCAGAGTGTAGCATATCTGAAGTTGTAGCTCTTTGGGTTAAAGGAAGAGCTGTGGGTAATCATGAAATAAAAGAACATTCCTGGTCTCTCTGAAAGCACATTTAAAAGGGAATTTTCATTAGTTACTCCCAAATGGAAAGGCAACAAGATAATTTTTAAGTAAATCTGGCTAAAATCTTGGAAAAAAAGAGAGGTTATTTGAAGCAGCAATGTCTGATGCAAAACTACAATAGTCTTATACTTTGGGTACTTAAACCCAAATCATATTTTCAAGTTTAATGAAAGATTTTGGAATTATAGGAGATTCTCTGCACACATATCTACTCTTTCTGCTTTTAATATGAAACACAAGTTAATCATTATTCTGCACTAATAACAACTCTTAACCCTCAGCTTTCCAAATTTTTCAAAGGAGTGATGAATTAAGCCTCATAGGGTAACAGGAGTGTATGATAACATCAACTTTGATTCATTCATTTAAAAATAGCATTTTCAGGACTTTGATTTTAGAGTCTGGAAATTCTGTAACCGTTCTTGAAAACAGGTTCATTTGCCACCCTGCTTGGAAATAAACCAAGTGGGAGCTAGAGAAGTGTAATGAAATGTAAAAATATATAATTATTTTTACATAATTATTAAGAGAAAGCTATGTACTTGCAGACAAATACATTTCTCAAAGGGTAATAGTCAATGTTGCAGTGTCTCAATGGAGATCAGTGATGAGTGGTGTCTCCCAGGAGTCAGTACTGGGACCAGTGTTCTTTAATGTCTTCATCAGTGACACTGACAGTGGGATCATGCCCCAGTGTACCCACCATGGGGCACTGGGGAGTACTGAAGAGTGTGCCTTTTTATAATAAGGGCAGTGAAGCACTGGCACAGATTGCCCAGGGGTAGCAGATGCCCCATCGTTAAAGACATTCAAGCTCAGGCTGGATGGGGCTCTGAGCTGTGGATGTCCCTGTTCATTGCAGGGAAGTTGAACTAGATCACATTTAAAGGTCCCTTCCAAATCAAACAATTCTGGTTCTATGACAAAAGATAAACAGTATGGACCACAGTGTTTTGGAAGGAGACTTTGACTGTTCTTCAATCATGTCCACTAACACAGAAAACTGTTGTTCGCAACCACTTAGGAAACTAGAAATGTTGACATATTTCTGTTTTTTCAGTCTTTCTGCTGCAAATAGAAACACAGTCACTATCATCCACAAATTACTTCCATGTGCTGGGTGGGATTCAGTGTCCGGTTCAGCATCAAACGAGTGCAAACATTTGTGGAGCTGCTGCACAAGACTAAATGTGGGGCTTTCTCACCACCTCCATAAGGTTATTAACAGGAAGCGAGGGGCAGCACAAAAGACAAATACAATACAAAATATCAAAAAGTGCTTGCTGCATCCAGCAGTTGAAAATTGCCAACTGCCTTCTTTCCCAAAACGAATTTCTGAAAATTTGAATGTTCATATTTATCTTTTGTTTGTGATACTGTTTTAAGCATGGATGGAGTGTAAGAATTAAAGAATTGTATCAGTTCCACCTACTGACACCAACTATTCTGAGGGTATTAAAAAAGGCTTGCAGTTTCATTAGAGCGTAACCTTTGTGTAGTAAGATAAGTAGTAAGCAAGCTTGTAGCATACTATAAGTATATAAGGGAGAGGGAAGCAATGACCTGGTTAAAAAAAAATTAATCTTTGCCTGTGTTTCCAAGACAATGCAGACCAGTGAAGTAGTAGCTGCTATGCTTAGAAAGCATGTTCATCATGTTCAAGGAGGAAAATGCTCTAGCAAAATCAAGAGATACGAGTTGCTTTTTATAAAACCAAGTGAAATCACCTATGTAGAGAAAAGTAAGCATAGTGAAACTCAGCACTTGCTGATGTGGATATGTTATTCTGAAGCAAGCCAGATAATTCACCATGTCTACACGTGTGAATTAGTTTGCTTTTAGTACAGAGGAAAGTGTTTTGTATTTACTGTGAACAAGGACTTTGAGGTGATCTTACCAACATATAAAATTTGTTGTTTGAGTATATTCTGAAAAAATTATAATGTCTACAAAAACATTGTTCATCTTCTTACAGGTTTACAGTATTTTAAAATCTGAGTGAAAAAGACGATTTCAAAAATCTTTCTGTTGTAGCTTAATGTTCATCTCAAAATAGGGTCTTGCTTAGGTTACTTATTTAGTGTGCAGATATATAAATATTCACAAATTCTAGTTAGCAAATTGACTTTCATAATGCATAAGAGTGTACTTAGGAAAAGCTGCACTGTTGCTAACAGCAGCTCACTTGCTTCGTTACTGGAAATACCACAACCTGTAACTGTTATCACTTCTGCAGCAGTGCTGCTAGCAGCAGATTACCACTTAAAATCCTACTGGGAAGGTCTTGCTGATCTGGTTTTTAAGTTAAGCACATGGTTTTAGGATTTTTGTTGGTTTGTTGCTGTTGTTTGTTTGTTTTTTCACCTTCCTAGGGTTGTTTTATTTTTGTTGTTGTGTATTTCTAGACAAAGATAAGTTTCTGATCTTTATTCTGTTCCAAAGGTCTGTATCATAAAATAGGTGTATGTAGGATCCAATACCAAAAGTTTTAAGTAGAAGTGAAAAATTTCAAAAGGGGTTCATTATAGAACTTAAGTTGTTCTGTGTTTCTAGACTACTTTCCTTGTTCTCCAGAAGTTTTCTTCAGCAGATAGGGACGTTGGCTCAGATCATAACTTTCTTCAAGTGAAGTTTTTTTATTGCTCTCCTGGATCAATTGTAGTGGGCTATTTTTATTACTTGGTTTATTATAGAAAGATAAGGATAGCTAATAGTGGTTCTACTGGCTTCCTATTGCTTTAAGATTGTGCAACAGAATGCTGGCAATAGCAGCAATGCGTGATTTGGAAGCTCAGAAGGAAAAAAGAGGGAATTTTTCTTGTGTCTAATTGAGTAAGATGCACAAATAAAATAGCATTTATTTATATAGTCTTTTCCTGGACAGTGTAGCTTGTGGTTACTGGTCCCTGAAAAATCAGTTTTCTTTTGATGAAGTATGAATTGGCAAAAAAAAAAAGAGATTTAAATACAAGTCTGAATATCTTTCAGTTTTTACTCAATGCAAAGCTTAGTGTATTTTGAAAAGCCTAAAAGCTCGCTTTCTATTGGAAAGCTTTCAGCTGAAGAACCTTCAGAAGCTCTTTCTGTTATTTATGGTACTTTTTTTTTTTTTCTCTGCTTTGGCAACTGGATAGAACTCAAAGTCACAGAATCACAGAATGTTTTGGGCTGGAAGGGATCTTAAATCCACCCTGTCCCAAACCCCTGCTATGGACAGGAACACCTCCCACCAGTGCTGGTTGCTCAGAGCTACATCCAGCCTGATCTGGAACATCTCCAGGGATGTGTCGTCCACAGTTTCTTAGGGGATATGGTTGGCTTTCCATCTGCTAAGTAGAGGCTTAGAGATACCAGGTTAGTGGAGCTCAACAGTGACTTACTAGAAAGTTGTCCTTGCTCCAGCCTTTCATCTCCTGTTCTATTAGCATTCAACTTTGTCCTCTCAATAACAAATTATTATTCTTCTCAAGGTGACAGCATCCGAATTGCACTTTTACCTGTAAAAGGTTGTACCATCACAACAAGGTAATGTGGAAATGCTAATGGTCATATACAACACATTTCTGTAGATAAAGATAAGATCAGAATCCTGTGCATATGGTCACATTTCAAAAGCATCTGTAATAACAGAAATAGATTTGAAGCAGGAAAAAAAAAGTGAAAGCCTGACTTGGGGTATTCTCTATGCTTGTTTATTTATGATTGAATAGAAATCTCATCTGTAATGGGACTGTAGTATTTGCCAAGTATGCCTGTAAGCTTTTAAAGCACTGGCTTATTGATATAACTAAAAATGGGATTCTAGCTTTCTATGGCTTGTGGAACACATGGCAGAATGTGTTTCATATTTCATAAAGATTCAGTAATCTTTAACGTACTGGTCTTATTGTCTGGGCTGGTAAGAAATATGGCAGAGATGGAAGGGGGGACCTGTAGGGATCAAAGGAGAGACCAGCTGTACAAAGGCCTTCCCGAAAGATCAGAGGGAAGAGGTTACTGGCTGCAGCGAGGTGCTCCATTGATTGAAGCAACTTCCTTGGTAAGCAGAGTGACATTGATTCAAAACAGGTCAGGATTAGTCTAGTTTAAGCAGGGGCTTGAAGGAGATGTCATTCACACAGAAGATGCTATGAGTGTAGTGGGTGCAGTCTTCCCTTTGGCAAACTAACCCCACATTGCAATGATGAGTCCCCTTGGGTAAAACAGCCAGCTCTTCCCATTTCCTTGTACCCCAAAAATATTAGTATTTGCCCTTCTACTAAACTGTCACAACTATATCACCAGCAAAGTTTATAACCACTTGTGGAAATGCAGGCTTCTGACTTCAGAGCCCTTAACTACTAGTTTGACCAACACATACTGAGGAGGCTGTTCTGCAGCAAAGAAATGGAGGCTAGCAGAGGGAATCACAAATCAGATCATAAATTCAGCAGTGATCAGATCACTATTCAGCAGTGCTCTACTCTATGGAGAAGGTAAATATTGTATGAGAGTGTGAGATGAGTGTTATTTCATGAGGTGTATTAAGGTATCTATTCTGCTCAGCATTAGGGATCTGAGTCCAGCAGCAGAAGCTATGTTTCAGGAGAGGCATGGGCTGGTCAGAGTGCGCCGGGAGGAGAGCAGTATGATTGGAGATACAAAGAGTATCATTTTGGGGGAAAGATTGAAACAAACCCATTTCCTTCAGGAAGGAGTGTGGGGGCATAACTGCAAGAAGGAGGCAAAAATTTGTAAACTCTTGAAAGGCAGCTGGTGAAAGAAAGAAAAAAACAGCATGTTCTCTGTGTCTACAGTAGACAAGATAAAAGCAAAGAAGCCCTCTGATTAAATTAGAGGAGAGTTGGGTTGGTTTTTGGAAAGCTCTTCTAGCAGTAACTGTGGCAAAAATAAATATGAAACATGTGAAGTCTTTCTCTAGTAGAGGAATTAAAGAATAAATATGACAAAAAAAAATTTGAAGGAGTTGAATTGACAGATCTCATTCTGTGGGTCAGTGGGTAGATAAGGTAATCTCTTTATGGGGCCTGTCTCTCTTCTTTTTGATGTGCTTTTCAACTTGTCATGCCAACTTTGAGTTCTTATCCCATCTTCCAAAGCATCTTCAATTGCTTTGCAAGTGTTGTAATCACAATTTCTCTATTCTCAACCAAGTTACTGCATTAATATATGAATTCTAGATTCACCCTAAGCCTGATATGGTCGCACTTGCAATTCCCCACCCCAGATCTGTTAAAAATCTCCCATTGATGGCTACATGTGGAGAGGAATTTTTTCAGCATCTTGCACACCCATGGTTCCATAAGCATGTGCTGAGTGATGGCTCACCCTGACAGTGCCCTGTGGAAATGTCCCTTTCTAACTCGAGAAGTTAGAAGTTTTGCCTCTAGACCACTTCCCTCATCCAAGAAGGATGTTGCCTTTGCATAACTTGTTGCCTTGCTTTAATGAGCCTATATTCTTGTTTCATGTTTGTTTGTGCATGACTTTGAAAGGGATTAAAGGTTGGCTGACTGTGCACTGCTGAGATTCTCCTTTCACCTTTAAGACAGTAATATATTTGTTCAATATGCAGCAGGGCAAATCCTGTTTTAGCAGGCTTAGGTAAACAGCCCACATCTCCGTAAGGACACAGCACATACTGTGTTTTACTGGAGAGACCCAATCTAGTGATCTTTGTAAGCTCAGACCTTTGTGGAAAGCACTGCACAGAGCAGTGTGAGGTGAGTCCATGACTGCATGTGTGTTGTAGCCGTACTGTAGTCATATACACTTCTGGGGTAAAGTGACCAAAACTTGTGTTGCTTTCTGTTCTGCTGCAAATATTCAAAAGAGGATATGAGTCATTAAAAGTTTGGGGAGTGGGTCTGACACTTTTAAGAGCGGAGTCTTGATTCAGAATTGTAAACAACGCACATGGAGGGGATGTTGTTTCAGCTCTCCTCCTGACTGTGGGAGGAAGAACTCTGAGGTCTCCGGCCTTGCCCATTTCCCCAGGCAGGTAGCCCACCAGATAGCAGGCTTTCAAATATGTATGGTTGAAATGTGTCTGCCCAGCTTTGTGTGGGCAATACGCAGCCACTGCTTCCTGGAAGCTGGCCAGCACAACCATAAGCCAGGAAAAGCAGAAATGCCTACCTTTGAACTTGTGCGTTCTGTTTCCTGGTAGTTTTATGATTTTAATTATTTTTGTGGCCAGGTTAACATCAGGATATGGGTCATTAAAACAAATATATTTCAGTTGATTAACATATCAACAAAATGTTAGCACAAGGAGTAGGTTAAGTGTGAAGCCAAGGGAACACTCTGTGCAGCCTTGAGAGGGGAAATGGAGATGAACTAACTCTTCCCATAGTAACTACACAAAACTGTGCTGTTTATTATTGTATACAAAGCAAGTGGTAGTAGGTAGCACGGGTCGACTGGCATTGAAGTAGGTCCAATTTTATGTAGTATTCCAGATTTTTGCCATGTTCAGGACACTTTAAAAGTAGCTCATGGGAGGCTGGCTAAAAACACAGAAATGTAGGTTTCTATCCATCTTGCTAGTTAGCTGTATATATATAGCCCTGTATAACCTTCAGTAAACCAAAAAACCTGCTAGTGCACTGGGGAATTATCTCCAGTAAATACAGTAAGACATTTCTGTTGAGTCGGCATTTGAGACAGGAACATTACAACAATGTCCATGTAAAGCTGCACGATAATCTTTGATAGCTGCAGAACAAGCAAGCTTAATTTATTTTGAGGGAGCCTATGTTTGCGTTTTCCCTTGCCTTTGTATAGATCTCTCTGTATTGCTCATGTTAATAACACTTCATTCTGTAATATGTGGGTGCTTTGATTAAACAGTCTGTATGCCTAGCTGCTTCTCCCTTTCCCCCCAGAGCACAACCTCCAAAGGACAGACCAGACAGCTGTTTTCCTGCGAGGTGCATGAGGTGTCCATAGGACCACTTGGTTCTAGCTCTAAGGCTTCCAAAGGGAAATAATACCAAGTGTTGCGGAAAACTCCTCCTCCTGGCCTAGAGATGGTACTGTGCATCCCTGCTGCCTGGCATATCCCTCTGCCTTTCCTTCAGTGCTATGCCCATGGCCATTCCTTGGCTTTCCTACATCTCAAGATGCGGGAACTGAGGAGGGATCTGCTGACAGATCTACCTATGCTGCGTACGCGGGTTGGTTTCCTGCTGTGTCACTGCGCAGCAGATCCCACTCATAATAAAGAGACTGTCTGCTGCCAGATGCCTAAGGAGTTATGCAGCATTGGGTTTGGGAGGATCTCACTGATTTCCCCATGTTTTGGAAAGTGAAGATGACCACAGATAAGCATTTTAACAGAAAGCTGTGGGATGGGAAATCTGTGTGCAGGCATGCCTGAAATACCTCTAAGGGGAAACAGTGACTGGTCTTAGCCTGAATCCAATGAAATGATGTGAGACTCAGCTAAATCTCCTTGCAATAGAGTGATGACTGTCTAAAGGGAGAATGAGCCAGGCTCAGCTAGAAGTTAGTTAGCATGAGTGCTCAAGATGACCTTCAGTATAATCAGCTGTTGTCCAAGTTTCACATGAAACACTTCTATGGCTGACTGATTTTGCTCAGGAGTGACCTGTCAATGTGTAATCTAAGACTGGATTGTACCTTGAATGCTACAGAGGAGGTCACTGAGGCTGAAGTTAATTAAAAATTTACTTTTAGAAAAGGCCCAACACATTATATACATCACATGTACAAGCCAGATAAGGCACAAAAAGAAAACACATGGGACTTTCAGCCCCAGGAAATATACCAGTATTTGTTAGTTTTGTTGTTGATTTCATAAGCAGAAGTGAACAGCTGCAAAATATAAGGCGATATTCTTTTTACTACATAAGTACAAATCTAGAGCCATCTGAGGGTTACAGAGGAAGTTTTTTAATTTGCAAATTGAACCTCTAGCATACTGCTTTTTATCTGTTATGCAAATTATGAGGGAGCCGATTAATGTTAACAGCAACTTCTGAAAGGCATCCTCCAAATATCAGGAGATCAGTTTGTGCCAAGTCCTTTCTAATCCCAAACTGGCTTCTCTCCAAACTGACTTGAGGTGAAGAGGCCCTGCTGGAAGTATGTTTCTTGTAAAAACAGGAGTGAAGTGTTACAAGGCCCACTCTGGCTGCATTCCTTGAGACTGAAAATTAAGTCTGAGGCTGGCAGTTGGACTCCTGAAATGGGACTATTTCATGGCATCTGTGCATCTATTTTCTGCAGAGATACATGAAAATCTCATTGAAAATCCTGCATTTACTTTCAAAGGGAGAAAGAGATGCAGATGTAGATCTGAAATCAGTATCAAAATTACTACTGACTTGAATCATATTTGGAGCTTTACCTTCTTAGGAATTGACTGTCACTTAAGAGCTTGATAATGGGAGGAAGGCCAACACTGAGGCACTTCTGGTCTTAGGGGCAGCTGAGATCTCGCTGACCAGTTGGTAACTCAGAGCCTTTTCCTGTTTTTATGGGTAAAACAGAAAGAGGTGTGTGCAGAAGTTTTAGCTTTTGGCGGTGTTTTTATCCCCAGAGAAAGAGCAAATACTTAGAGATAAGTCAAATTAAATGTTTACGGATTGATTTTAGTGGCCTAAATGAAGCTAGAATTACAAACATATGGCCTTCACTATATTATGAATATAATTAATAAAGGCTTTTTCTCACAGCAATCACTTGTTATAGGGATATTAATGAGTATGCTGCTCCCAGAAGGCAAATATTTTCAGTGTCTGATGCTTTCTTTTAGAACTGTGCTGAACTGAAATTTCTCAAAGGGTTGCTCTGCTGATAAGCCATGCTGTGTTTGGGAACAAATTACTGTTTCATCAGAAGAACAAATCCAGAAAGATAGTTTGGTTCAAAGAAAACTCTACACAATTTTAGCTGAATTTAAATATTATTGGCAGAGGAAGAAAAAATATTGTGATTTGAAACAATGTGTTTGCAGATGAGACCAAGCTGAGTGGTGTGATCAACACAACTAAGGGATGGGATGCCATCCAGAGAGACGCAGACAGGTGTATGGTAACTGTTGAGTCCTGGCCTGAACCACTGATTGATCACCTGGGGAAAGGATAGGGGTCAGCCCTGGGAGCACAGCTGAAGGCAATTCAATATGTGACTGGACGGAGCCTGGCTGCACCTCTCTTAGGCCTCATTGAAGAGCTTACTGACACTGGGGAAGGATCTCTGGTTGGAGATCCCTCCCTTGTGGAGTCTTTCCTGGGACCCTAGGTGTTCAGAGGTGGGTGAGCACATTTACTTTCCCTTTGAAATACCATCCTATCTGTGTTAGTCCCTTTGCTGTTATGCTCCTGTGTTGCCCTCCTACCGTGTTAATTTTTCAGTTGTAACAGTAGGTGTAAGCAGTGTGCCAGGTGAACCACATGAGGTTCAATCAATCCAAGTTTAAGGTCTTGCACCTAGGTTGAGGCAACCCCCACTATCAGTACAAACTGGTGGATGAAGTACTGAGAACAGCCTTGCTGAAAAGCACCTGGGGATACTGGTGGATGGCAGCCAGAACATGAACCATAAATATGCTCAGAAAGCCAACTGTATACTGGGCTTCATCAAAGGCAGCATAGACAGCAGGATGAGGGATGTCCCTCTGCTCTGTGAGACCTCACCTGGAGTACTATGTCCTCAGTATAGGAAAGACGTGGATCTGTTGGAGTGCATCCAGAGAAGGGCCACAGAAATGATCCATGGAATGGGACACCTCACCTATGAGGACAGCTGTGCAGCCTGGTGAAGAGAAAGCTGCAGGGTGATCTGAGAGCAGCCTGTCAGTATCTAAAGGGGAGCTACAGGAAAGAAAGGGACAGACTCTTTAGCAGGGTCTGTGGCAGTAGAACAAGGGGAGATGGTTTCAAACTAAAAGAGGGTAGATTCAGACAGGATATAAAGAAAAAATTTTTTACTTTTACCTCACCACCCATAAAGGTTGGTGAGGCACTGGAACAAGTTGCTCAGAGATGTGATGGATATGTTGTCCCTGAAGACTTTTGAGGCCAGGCTAGACCAGGCTCCAAGTACTTGATGGATGTCCCTGTTCATTGCAGGGGAGTTGGATGAGATGACCTTTAAGAGTACCATCCAAATCAAATGATTCCATGATTCTAAGTGTCACAGATGTCAGGAAGATTCATTGTTCTGCTGTTTTCCTTCCTATAATGAGGCTATTTGCAATTTTCAGAGAAATTCAGGCTTGGAAAGATGGTATTTTTGTAGGGAACCTTTTCATTCTAGGTTGCATTTTCCTAAGCAGAAATAAAAGCAACTCAGAAATAATTTAATGTTTAAAGATTGCATTTTGTTCTCAGTGATTGGGAAATCATTGAGTCTCAATGATTTGCCCTGGTAAGGTCTCTGTTTTGCTGTTGATTATTTACTTTATTGTGGATTGCAGTGTGAATATTTTTGCTTATTTTGTTATCTTGTAACAAGAATGGATGTTTTAAACTTAACATATTGAAAACAAACCAAAACAAATCAACATTTGAGACTTTGACATACAAGGTCCATCAATTCATCTGACAATAAACAAGTGACTTATGGAGCAATGCAATAGGTTGCTTCAAACATTTGGCCAACTGCTCATTTAGCACTGCTGTGCACATAGGTGTCCCTAAATGAACAGTGTACCTGCTGTGCTGTTTCTCAAGTCCCAAGGCTAACACCAAAGGTATTGTTTTAAACCTCTTTGTTGATCATTAACCTGTATCCTGGTGGAGAAGAAGGTACTTTACAACTTGTGCTATTAAATATTTGTCCATATTTACTTTCTGGTGCTTTTTTTTTTATTTTTCATTCACAGATATTGCCACTTGGAGACAAATATGTCTTTTAACACTTAAAAAAAAATCACCAAAAATAAAATCAAACCTTCAGCAGATGAGAAAGTAAACTTAAGAGTACTTCCTCTTGATAACTTTTGCTGTCATATTCTGTGGCGCTAATCAAACTGCTTAAAGGGCTGGGGGACTTCTGGGGTTTACACTTGTATAAGTGTAAGTCACGACTTACCATCTTATTACAAAAATCCACCTCTGGACTACATAGGACAAACAGAAATTGCTCATTTTCTTCCTTCTCTGCACCTCCACCTTTGGCCCAAGAGTTGGGAGAACCTGTTTTCTCCAAAAGAAAAGTTAAATGTGTGCTCCCTAACAAATAGGCACAGCTGGGATACTTTCCTAGAAGGACTCCAGCTCTTACATTCATTCTTTTTTTCTATAATGAAAAGCTGAGAAGTTCCAGGGGAGCATCAATAATCTATGTTCAATAGTGTATACCACGGGATCAAACATACCTTCAGCAAGGTTGTTGATGACACCAAGTGGTGCAGACACTACATTAAGAAGGAAGGGATGCCATCTGAAGGGACCTGGACAGGCTTGAGAAGCAGACTCATGAGAACCTGATGAGGTACAATAAGGCCAAGTGCAAGATGTTAGATATGAGTACAGACTGGGAGAAGAACTCATTGAGCAGCCCTGTAGAAAAGGACTTGGGGTCCCAGTAGATAAAAAGCTGGACATGAGCCAGCAGGCTAATGGTACCCTGGGCTGCACGAAAGTGGGGTGGCCAGAAGGGAGAGGGAAGGGACTGTCCCCCTCTGCCCTGTCCTTGGGGGGCCTCATCCGGACTACTGCGTCCAGGCCTGATGAGCTGAATTCAAGAAGGATGTGGAGCTTTTGGAGCAGGTTCAGAGGAGGGCCACAGCAACACTTTGAGAGCTGGAGTACCCAAAAGAGGGGTGATTTAGGTTAAATGTTAGGAGGAAGTTCTTTACTCAGAGAGTGGTAAGGCCCTAGCACAGGTTGCCCAGAGATCTGTGTATGCCCCATCTCTGGAGGCATTTGAAGTCAGGTTGGGTGGGGCAGCTTGATTTAATGAATGGCAAACCTGTCCATGGCAAGGAAGTTGAAACTAAATGATTTTTAATGTCCCATCAAGCCCAAGAAATTCTATGACTCAAAGATGGTGGTAGTACTGTTTTACTGTTCTCAGAAGCAATGAATCTGAGCCTCAGCAGAGATACTTGTTTTGCAGAAGTTCTGCATCCTGTAACTGCACGAGGGCAAGGCGACTTTTTTCCTCTCTAAATTTAAAGCCTGATATTTTTGGTCCCATGTTCTCTGACACACACACCTTGATTTTAGCTTTAATATCAAACCCTATGACTTTCTGTTCAGTAGTCTGAAAGCTGTAGCTTGTAGGTACGCAAAACTCTGATCTAAAGTCTTATCTGTTTAGGAAGTGACTTTTAAAATGAAAACCAGGATCTCAGCATGAGAGCTTGTTTCCAGTTTTACAGTTAGGGCTCTATTTGTATTTTCTTGAGCTGTCCCAAGGTAAAATCTTTGTATTTGGTTAGGGTTAGCTGTAAGGAGTTCTGCTATCACATTGTGTGGTGTTATTTGGCACAGTACAGAAAAAAATGCTAAATGGTTTATATTGTTGAACATAGATAATTTATGTTCCCTGAAACTTTTCATCTTTTCATTATATGTATGCTGAATACATGTGTAGTTCATTCAAAATGAACAGTACAAAAATCTGGAGTCAGAGTCCTCTTCAGTGTAATACTTCCAGAACAGTGGAATAATCCTGCAGTGCAGTGTCTGCATACCTGTTTAGTCTAAAATGAATGTAAACTGAGATTATTTCCAACTGCACATTTGGGGTTTGTATCTTTGTTACTTTCATCTGAGTTTCTCTGTTGCAAGCTCAAATTGTAGTCAGTGCTAATCTGGAAAGCTGAATTGTTTCTATTCGGAACAATGGATTTTTGTGTGGCCATGGGAATAAGGAGATCAGAGTGTGATTGACCAGTTAAAACATGCTTTTCTTGTTTTCTTCTCTTTGCATCAAGATTAAAACAAAAAAGCCCCCTAAAGGCCATTCTCTGCTGCCTTCTCCGCCTCATCTGTAGCCACGCAAGGTGAAGTCTGGAAGAACCAACAGAGCAGAAGGTCTCTTTTCCACACTTTACAACTAGCTGTGGCAGTACTTCTGCCTGTCCTGAAGGTACACCATTCTTATTCAGAGCTGTTTGCAGTAACTAAAGGGGCACATAACCTACTTTGTAGCCTGTGGAAATATTCCAATTTTGTGTAGACAGAGGTGGTGTCACCATGGTGCCTTCCTTGTGCTCTCACGGCTTTGGGAACCTGTGGTCCTGGCTTTGGGACTCAGTGGTCCTTATGGGTCCCTTCCAACTTGAAGTATTCTATGATTCTATGACTACAATTTTTCTTCTCAAGGGAAACTGCTGTAGAAAAGCTTGCTCTGGCTTTTACTATGGTGTACATTTTCTGTTCAGGGTTGAGTCTTAGCTCAGCTATTAAAGTAAAATGAAGTAACAACTGTTTCTTTTTGGAAACCAACTTATCTTCTAGCAAATCAGTGAATTACTGCTTGTTGCAGGTTGTACAAGAAATAACACGCTCTTGTCTTCTGATGAAATGAAAGTTATGTGATAATAATTTGTTGCTCCACGCAAGCTCTCAGCTCTCTGTGCCATGGGATTCTGGTTCTGTCATCACTTTACACGTTCCACTACTGTTCTTATTGACACTAGTTAATCAACAGGTGTAATCTACTGCCATTGCCTCCTTGTGTTTGAATAATTAATACGTAGGAGCAGAGGTTGGTTTTCTTTGGACTTTGTTAGCAAAAAGCCTTTGAAGTCCCATCTCACTCATAGCAACTGCAGCAAAGGGTGGACTCAGCTGAAAGAACTGATAAGCTGAATGCTATGGTAGGTGACTTCATGTTTGAATGTAGATCGTTATGTGATTTGTTAGTCCTTAGGTTGCTATGTAACAAAAGCTGTTGTCTTTGCCAAGCATTGTGTTGCATGTTGCTGTGCACACCCTGTCCTTCCTATGCATGGACAGCAGGCCAAAGGAGGTGATCCTGCCCCTCTGCAACACACAAGTGAACCCTCACCTGGAGTACTGCGTCCAGATATGGAGTCCTCTGTATAGGAGAGACATGGACCTGCTGGAGCGTGTCCAGAGGAGGGCCACAAAAATGATCCAAGGGATGAAACACCATCCCTATGAGGACAGGTTGAGAGAGCTGGTGCTTTTCAGCCTGGAGAGGAGAAGGCTCCAAGGTGACCTGAGAGCAACCTTTCAATATCTAATGGGGACAGACTTTTCAGCAGCATCTGTTGTGACAGGACAAGGACAAATGGTTTCAAACTAAAACAGGGTAGATTTAGACAGGATATAAGAAGAAAGCTTTTTATGATAAGGGTGATGAGGCACTGGAGCAGGTTGCCTAGAGATGTGGTGGAAGCCCTGTTTTTGGAGACGTTCAAGGCCAGGCTGGTCAGGTTCTGAGCACCTGATCTAGTTGTGGATGTCCCTGTTCACTGCAGGGAGATTTGGGCTAGATGACTTTTAAGTGTACCTTCCAACTCAAATGATTCTATGATTCTATGCTGGGGAAACTTCTGGACCTTCATGGAAACCCTTCACAATGACTTTGCATTAGGAAATAAAATCGACAGCTCTCTTTGTCTTAAAGAGCCCCTTGCTGACTTAGGCTATTAAAAGGGGAAGAAAATATTCAGAGTGGGATTTATAGCTGCTTTCCCCACATTCTTAGCTGTTCTATCAGTTCTTGTCTGTGCGGGCAGTTGTTGTTGCTGCAGTGTCTTTTCCCTTGTCACTTAGGGCTCACCTCTCCCTGTCACAGGGCGTGCTGGGTGTGCCTATTGCCTGCACAGGCTCTGAGAGTCAGAAGTCCATTGTGTTCTCAGTGCAAGGAGCACTTGCCACCTGACGCTTTGCATGCACAGCTAGCCAGCTGCCTGCCAGGTTGCCATCTGGGGAGAGGAGAAGGCACTTGGCCCCTGCACCGTCTCCTGAAGAAGTAATTTGTGCAATGAGAACAGCTCTATTGGGTGCCTCCAGCTGCCCAACACCAGCAGGAGCCAACCTTGGTGCTCTGCTGTGCAAGCAGAGTTCAGGTGAACCCTGGGCCATAACTTTTCTGTTTGATAACAAAGATGTTCATAAATAGCAAACTATTGTTTATGGCTTCCTCAGTTATTTTTCTTGCTGAAGATAAGCAAGAGTTGTTACCTGGATGCATCATCTTGGTTTTTTGTAGAAAAACAATGCAAGTTGAGCAAGGCAAAGCATATATTGTACTGATACACTAAGTTACAGCCCTGACTTTCTTTCTAACCTATTTAGTTAAAATTGTTCAAGTCCAGATTTTTTTTTTTTTTTTAAATCTGACTCAACTACATTGGAATTTGTTTTCACAACCATAATACCTGGATTTATTTGTTAGAACTACAATGACCTTGAACTTCATTTTTAAAAGAGTAACAAAAGTCAATAAGATACCAGCTCTTGATAATCACTGTAAGTCATTAAAAAAAAAAAAAAGGTTAAGTAAGGAAGGTACATAAAAACAGCTAATAATCACTGAAGGACTCCTGTTACCATTTATATTACTACTGGGAGCTAAACAAAGTTAATATAGCCTTTCAGTGTTTTTAAAAAAGAAGCTTTGTGAGGTTTGTTTTTTGGTGGTTTTTTTTGTTTGTTTGTTTGTTTTTTACTTTTTAACTAGGGATGACAAAGATGATCAAAATGAAAAAAAAAATAATTAGCTTTAGTTCAACATGAAGAGAACATCATTGTGTAGTATATTGAACAGCATATGTTGAGGCAAAGGAACAGGACCTGTGTCCATGTAGAAATTAAGAAAAATGTGAAAACGTGATCAGAATTGTTTTCTTTAAAGCTTGTTTTAATATGCATGCCCATTCCTTGCTTCCTTTCCACCCTCCAGATCTAACTGGTTAGCTACCGTACATGCTGGTTGCCTGTGGCTTTGTTCTTGCAATTGGTTGCTTTTCTAATTGTCAAAGGTACCTACAGCACTGCCAGGAGACATTTTGGTCTCCTCTTTTTTCTTTTTTTTTTTTTTTAGAACAAGGCTTCATCTTGAGCAACTCAAAGTAATTAACTCTGAATTTGCATTCCACAGCATGTTTAGTGAGTTACTTCTATCAGGGAGCAGAGCAATCATAAAGAACTCATAACCAAACTTACTTAAATTGTTAGTGATAAATACATTTTGACTAGTAAGCCAGTAGCTAAAACAAGCTTATCAGAAAGCAAAAATGAATCTCTCTGTATATTACTATTTTTAAGAACATCCAAGAAGCATGCAGCAGAGAAGTGTGGTGCAGGATGTTTACGAGGACAGCATAGCTGATTCACATGTACATATGCTGTGCACTCCCTCTTCTGGATGGTTTTGTAGTTTTGTGCTGGTGGAATGTCCCCCTGCTGGGGCTTAGTCTTAAAAATTCTTCAGAGCTGAAATTACTGCTGCACACGTGCTGTTACTTTGCTGTGCGTTAGAAATGGGTGTGGGAGGTCTTACAGCCCAGTCACAAACACGTAGGTCGTTACCACCTGTTTGGAGGGCTTCTCTCTTGAAGGCAATGTGTCCTGACAAGTTCCTCACCCGGCTGTGGTAGGTGCTGTCAGAACCAGTGCTCTGACACGACTTAGGACTGTGAAAGTATGATTTTCATTTTCAGGAAAGTAATTTGCAGTTATGGCATCTAATAGAGGGAAGAGTCTGGCCCTTTCCTACCTCCACCATGGACTTCCAGGCTGATCTGGGTGCGTTGTCCGGTCTCTTTTTTCTTCCTTTTTTTTTTTTTTTTTTTTTTTTTTAATTCCAATATTTCCCTTTCTGTAAAACAAAGCTTGCATTTCTGGTTATCTTGTAATGAAAACATACACAAATTTGAGGTGAACTGATCTATGGCATTATTATGAGCCATAAACATACTTGGTTAGACTGTCAGGTGGAAAAATGAAAACCCACATGAGAAATGTTTATCCACCACTTTCACGTCTTTTGATCTTGACTATTCCCTTTGATGAGGGAGGGGCTGTACAGTATTCTGCATGCAATCTTTGTGCTGCTACCTCAATAAGCAAAAGGCCCTAACTCCTTATGGCTTTCTCCTGGAGCACACTGATAAAGATTGCTTAATTGTTTAGGGGTGGGGAATATCCAAAGCACTTTCTTCTACACTCAGGTGTTTTGTACCCACTGCCCCAGCATTTTTACCTTCTGAGCTCTGAGACCTTGAAATTTTAAGTCGGAAGAAAACGCGGTGTCTTCTGTTCCTTGCTTCCCAGATCCCTTGTGGGGAGTGGATATATTAAGGCTCTTATATCTTACATACTCTTCAAAATAACAAAAATTATTTAGAACTATCTATTTTTAATTATAATTAAGGCATAAAAGCCCTATTTGGGCCCTGGAATTTCTTTGCAAGCATTGTGCTGCTGGCAGAAGAGAATGCATCAATTTGAAGCCAGTGAGATTTGCAGGAATAAAGTAAAGCTTTGCTTTAAGTTTTCAGAAGCTCAGACTATGCCTATGCTTCCAGTATACGTGACAGAATGATCTTACTACACACACATACACACCAAAAAAAAAAAAAAAAAAAAAAAAAATTACACATCCACTCTTTTGTATTTTGGCTGCGGGCAGTTCAGTTCTGTCTGGTTGAGTGCATGTTGTGTGTTCTTCCTTCTGATGCATAAACAACTCCAGGTTAGAAATGAAAGGGATGGGGGTCTAAAATCCCATTTGCCTCTTTTCTCGCTGTGTTTAGACAATGCAGTGTGCACTGCCTAAAGGGGAATTTCTGTGAATCATCAGTTGTTGTTGGCAAACTCAGTCTCCCATTGTTCTGATGTGAAATTCAAAATATTGGTCCATAATGTCTTGAAAACATGCTGAAAAGAATGAGCAGTGCGTCTATCCTATGAACTTGCTTTTAACTGAGGCATGGAGGCATGCTTTTAATGGGAAACGTCTCCATCCCCTGTAGTTGTGTATCTGACCTAGCTGAGTCCATCTGATTTCAATTTTCAATTGCTTGGGGAGGGTTACACTGATGAAATCAAACTGTTACTTACCTGCATGCTTTACCTGGGATAATTGTTTATAATAAGTAGATGAATTGTCCAATATTTTCAACATGATGAGACCTTTTGCTAACAATTAAAACACATGCCTTGGAGGAGCCAGCCACCTCTTTCTCTCAATTTCAGTGATACACTACTGGTATTTGAAATGCTTCCTGCTCTCCAGATGTAACCAACACCTGGAACTGCTGATCTTTAACACACTGATGAGCCATTCTGCGGTCTTTGCAAAGTTCTTCACTCTCAACCTTCTCTGACATACTAGTCTTACAAATGTTCACAGGTGACATGTGTGTCTTCTGTGTTTTGTATTCATGTCCCCAGCAAAGCTGCTTGTCTGCAAGCTTCAAAGTCCCAAATGGACTCATACAGGCATGTAGAGTTTTCTGTCATTTTTTTTTCAGCTGCTTCTGTCAAAGTATTTTATGATGGATGGCTTGCACCCATGATAAATGAAGGACAAGAGTAGCACGTGGTAGCCTTGATGGGTGTGAAATATTTTCCGACAGTGAGCTGTTTCTCTCCACATCTGTGGTTATTTCTTGTTTACGTTGCTGCACGTTAAACAAAACACAGTACATTCATTTTTTTTTTCTCCTTCCCTGAGCTGGATTTAGTGAGTGCAGGGGTAACAAAATAAAAGAGAAGAATAACGACAGCTCCTGTTAGTTTCATGTAGTACGTATGTTACAAATCACACATCATGTCATCACAGCTGCACAGGTAACACAGGTGGACTCCTTTCTCCCTATTTTGTCACCTGAAATCCTATATTTTTTTAAACCTTCTTCCCTTGGGTGATGCACTGCTGCCTTTCTGACCTTTCATAACATCCAGCAATGGAAAAACAAAGCCCTGCGCTAAGGAAGGAGGAGGAAGTTCAGGCTGCCTACGTGTCATTATGGTTTCCTTTGTTTTTTTCCAATTTTGCATTAGTGTAATTTTTTTTTCCAAGTTGCAGAAAGCAGTCTTCTCAGTGATGGCAATAATATTCATGAGATATTCTGGGAACTACTTTTAACTTATTTTTTAGGGATAGAAGGCTATGCTTACCTTTTTCTGAAACCTGGGCTTCTCTAGGAGTTCCTAATATGTATTATAAAATAGAAATAGATGTAAGAAAATTTTATAGAACATAAAATATGATTTTAGGGCTTCAGTGGATAATTTCAGCCCTCAGCAGGTAAAGGCTCATCTCAGTCTGAGTTAGGTGAATAAGTCAATTAGGCTGTGTGGGAGGGTGAGGTGCACTCTTACAAGGACAGTACTTTACTTTTCTATCCAGCATAAGCTTCTGTCCATAGCTCTTTTGTGCCTGTGTTCAAAGGCCTCTTATCTCACAGCTATATCCTGGCACTGTATCTCCAAATGACAAGCGACATACCCCAAATGCTGGTCTCCAGATCTTTCTTTCTTTTTCCTTTTTTTTTTCCAGGGTTCTTCTTTTTGAGAGGGAGACTAAAGGTTTCTTTCTGGACTCTTCAAGCAAAATAAACAAAATATTCACTTCGATCTTCTGACACGCACTGAAGGTACGTTTTTATAACTGTATAAGGACTGAAGCTTGTTTTCTTTAAAAATACTAGTCATGCCCCTTGTGTCAGCAGCACAAATAACTATATAAGTTCATTGCCAGCCAGATGAGTGAGTTGATCTAACTGCAAAACAGCTTGTATACATTTTTTCCTCTGTTAATTATCAAATGGATCTACTGACTTGACCCAGCTCTGAGGTCAGGAATTGGGAAAAGTGAGTGCATGCTTTTCTGTAGCACAGAATTTAAGTTCATTTAATCCATTTTTTAAAATATGCCTCTTCTCAGTCCTAAGGTTCCCTTTTTAAAAGAAAAGGAGGACTTTTTTAAAAGAAAAGGAGGAAATTGTCTGCTTGCAGGGCACAGTCAGATTGCTTAAGACATGTTTATCCCCTACATGGAGGAGAACTTGTGCATTCTGTTGCTGAAAGTTGGTGAGTTTGGGCTGTCAAGTCAATGATAAAGTGAGTCTTTTATCTTTCCGTATGGTTATTTTCCATCTTGCATCTTGAGCAGTGAGGCTGCACTACTTTTGTTCAATGAAAATTGAGATTCTGTGTTGTTCCAAACACTGGGAGCAGGAAAGAGGGAAATTTTCAGTAGCTGGAATGTGTAATAACACAGAGGTGTTGTAACATTGTTTGTAGTGTGTGAGGAGGAAGATACGATGACGCAGAAGAGAGAGACTTGATTTGACTGCAAACAGAAGCAACAGGCTGGGTAAACAGTGTACCCAGCACTTCTGAGCAGCCTTGTCAGAGCGGCAAAAGGCTGCCTCTTAATCTTTTGTGATTGCATGTGCTCCATATAGCACTGCAGGTGTGAAACACCAGGGGATGTACTTGGTTCTTTTTACCTTTCTCAATACTTGTCTTGAGAAATTCGGCACAACTTTCTGATGTTTTGTGAGCCAGAGGCTGAGTAATAATGGGTTAGAGAATGGCTTTGAGCCCCTACTCACTGGCATGACATCGGTGGGGAGGAATGCCAGATGAAGGTCTGAAAAGGTCTCAGAAGAGCTATCACTTCTCACATTGCAATTCACTCTCTGACCTAAAGCTAATCTCCACCCATCTATGAAGTAATTTGCCTCTGAGTTATTTGCTTGGATGTCATTTAAAGTAACTAATGCCTCAGTGATCTATTTCTCTCCTTTTTGTGACCAATATCAAGTTAGGATATTTTCTCAGATAACTCAAAAAGACTTTATTAGCACAGTGCTCAGAGTATATGCTCACAGTAAAGCATTTTAACAGAAACGGAAGGAGTTTACCTAAGAACTGCACAAGGATCACAGAACTCATTTTCTCTTGGGGTTACTATGTACAGTGTTAACAGATGTGTGTGTTTTCTGCCTATTAATCCAATTTTTCATGTTTGTCAGGCTATCATTTTTTAAGATGCAATGAACACATGCTTGGATAGGTGTTTTCGGTGGATCTAGGCATCTTCTAGGTACCTAGTAGGCATATTCAGAAGATCTTTTAATAATAATGCCTATTACTTTGTTTTTGGAGAGCTTAAAACAGTTCACCCTCTTTTGTCTTGTGTTAGCAGAGTGTTCCTCGTGTTGGTTATGTGCTTGTCACGCACTGTGCAATTAGAACATAATATGTCATTGTATAAAAAGTCAATGACCTAGAGCACTACAAAGCATTACTGTACTCCTTGAAATTAATCTGCAGGCTCCAAAGACTATTCCTACAATACTAACTGTCCTCTCTCTATTACCTGTCTATGCTCTGAAACAGGGCCTTTCTTTTATCTTTGAGCTACAAAACGATCTCCCATCGTTTTGAGGTACTGTGTGATTATCATTAGTATAAGTCATGGATGAAAATGAAAGCAGAAGTAAATCTGTAACTCTTAAAGCTGTGCAAAAGCCAAACTTTTATTTTCCCTAATGATAATCCGAAATAAAAGAAATGTTTATATTGGCTCTGAAATGTTTCAGTCCAGTCCCAAACCACTGATGTTCTAAAAATTAAATGGACATTTGCCAACACCTCCTGAGGAATGTGGTAATACCAGCCAGTTTACTTGCATATTCTCAAATAATAAATAAGAAGAGCCAGAAGTCTGGTTGAACCAGAGAACACTTAGTAATGTAAGGAATGCAAGGTTCCAGATGCCGACTTTCCAACTTGCAGTTTGCACGCTCCTATTCCATCATTTCTAAAATACTAAGTGAGTGTGCTAGATCAGTGAGGGCTGTCAGCATTATCTAGTGTGAGAACCCTTCTTTGTTTTCTGGCTCAGAGCTTGCTTCCTGAGGTATTTCTTGTGATAAGACTCTGATTGATTTATTGAGGAGGCAAGCAATGGGTGCTACCATGTGACAATAAACATAACTTTGTGGACATTTGAAAGCACCTTCCTCCAGAGCTGCTTGCCTCTGGAAGAGAGTACTCAGGAGTGTTTACTGGGAGAAGATCTCAGCTGTGACTAAATAGCTCCAGGTTGGTATGGGAAAACTGGGGAATGATACTTCGTGTCCTGTGAAAAAAGGATACAGGTGGGCGTCCCTGCTCCCTCTTATCTGCTGGCAAGGCCCTGAAGATGGGAACAAAGAAGTTTCTGCTGAGATCCCAGAGCCAGGAGCTGCCGCTCCATGGAGAGCTGACTTAACCACTTTGGATTTGAGCTGTCACTCCAAAGACAGCTGACTTGACCACTTTGGACTTATAAATAAGTTTGTACTGTCATTGAAAAGTCATCATCGTCAACAGAACAACAACATCCAACAGCCCACCGCTACTGAAGAGCAATGACTGAAACTACAATCCATGTTGGACCCATGATGGTGACTATCTCCTTCTCGCTTCCTACAAAGTCTCCTTGCTTCTATTTCCTATCTTTTCTTTCGCCCTTCTTCCCTTCCCCATCTCCCTGAACAACTAGGATTTGTAATAAACTGATCAGAACAACATTTGAACCATTGTTTCTTAATCTCACGTTGGGTATATGTGTATCAAAGAACCTCCTCTCCCTCCTATAAATTGGAGTGAGACGCCTAGTTGCTCTAATACCCTCAATGTTAGCTCTTAATAATATTTTTCACGTTTTATTTCAAGTGTTTGAATAGTGAAGAAGAGAGATTTCATTACTTGTTGAATCAGCAAAGCCTTGAAATCTGTTTTGTTTTGTTTTTTACTTAGTTATTTATGCGTAGTGTTGCCTTATCCCCAAACACTTCACTCCTGGATCCTGTAAATTCAACTAAGTGTTATGCAAGACAAAAAAAAAAAAAGTCTTAATATGATTTACAAAAGCCCCTGCTCAGACAGAATCTTCTAGTTTTAGATGTATATTCTCTATATAACTTTGTTATCTTTTCCTCTTGCTTCCATTGCCTTTGTTCTTCTCTTTCTGACCTGACCTAGTATTTTTTTTCTTTCCCTCTGTTCTGAAGGCTGCTGGACAGCAAATGCGCTCTTGTCTAGTAAATGTGTCTGACTTCCATGCACTACAGACCACTTTTCCTGTAAGTCTACATGTTACAGCTAACAATCAGCCATGAACCTTTGTTCTGCCTTAACAGATTTGCTTAAATAGAGGCCCAAGAAATGTTGACTGATGTACTGAGAACTCACTGGAAAGGAATAGAGTTAAAAAGCATTGGAAAAGTGCTCTTTAAAATCTGTTTTCTCTTAATGTGGATGGAAGGAAATTGAGGATGTCTACTGCCTACAGCATGAGGTGACTACCGGTGTGTTGAAGAAGGCACGGAGGACTTTGAATTGGGCTTTCAATTGGATGCCTCCCTGCTGTATGCTGAAGGAAACCAAGGAACAAGAAAAAACGCAGACCTAAGAAGTGTGCAGCTTTTGCCCACCTACAGAATGCCATATCATTGCCAGACAAACTTCAGCCCAAATAAAACTCCTTAACACCAATATAGTATTAAGAAGCAGGCATTACTTTTTATCACAACACTGGATACATGAGGGATATTTCCACCAAACGTGCACGTCAGTGGAAAAAAGGTACGTCATTTATATACATTTGGGTAAACCATGTCTATGTGTTTGGAGAGAGGTCTGCAGTCGTCTTGTGATCATAACCCCACCTCTTCCACTCTCACATGCTTACTTAGTTAAGGATAGGGCTAATCTCCCTTCCAGCAGGCTAGATAGATATGCTAGTTTTCAAAAAGACAAGATTAGCCATTCTGACAACAGTATCACTTCTGTTGTATCTAAATGGTGTAATATAAAAATGTAAAATGCAGTATATGTGGAAAAGTCCTTGATGTTTAATAACTAAATATCTGCTTTCACAAAGTTATCTTTTTCCCTCTGATGTTAATAACGGAAATCTTTGAATTCAGCTCAGTAGTATGAGCCTCAGTAGTTTCACTCTGACTGGAAAAATTCCATCCAGGTTTCCTTTTGAAGCTTTAGGCACAGGCAGAGCATTTCATCACAGCAGCAGCTGACTAAGCAGCATGTTTGCTGTGTTCTCACTTCTTACTTTACAGGATTGTTGCTGTGCTGTCAAGGGAGGACATGTCTGTGTAGGTTATGATCTGGCTCTTGGTGGGAATCAAACTGGCCCTTGCAGGAGGCACAGTATGAAAAAAATAAAGTATGAGAAACACTTGCAAGCCAATAACTTAGGCTCAGGCAAGGACCTCAGTGACCAGCATTTTATTTCATGATTGTAATGGTGGGTGCTCTGCAAGCAGAAGCACATGCTGCAAGGAAAACTGGATCTTATATTTCCTAGTTCCTGACACTGAGCCCCTCCCCTGGTTCTCACTGAGTACTCAAATTCACGTTCTTCCCAATTCACATATACCATTCATACATCTATTCTTTGTCAGATAAGCATGTAGTTAATAAATGTCCATCTGTCTCTCCAAGTAAGCAGAATTCACAAAATATTTGCCACGCCAGCATCTCCTGCCATATATCTGCTGGATAAGTTTTTCTTGTGCAGTTCTGGGTGAAGATGCATGTCTTAAAGACATTATTTTTGCTGCTCACCCCCCGTCAATCTCTCCAAGGGAGAAGATTCCATAAATTAACATGGCAGCCAGATTCTCCCAGTAGCTCTGAACAGAACATTCTTTACAGCCTAGTGCTATCCCTATTCTTTAGCCACAGACAAAAAGTTATCTTGTATCATGAGTTCTGAAGTATGTCCCTTTGCTACAAGATTCTATTACTTACGCAAAAAGAGCATTTCATTCTATTAGTTATGCAAAAACAAGATTTTGTCTCCCACAAAAGGAAAGAACGATGAGTGTGATGTGGAAAGTAAGTATTAGCATTGCCAAACAGCCCAAATTAATGCGTCATGGGAAAAATTCCCACCATTAAAGAAATGTTCCTTGTATTACTTTAGCAGATCTCCTGTATCCTGACATTGTAAGAGTATGTTTTTGTCTATATTTTTATCCTACTACACTAAATCACAGCTTTTTTTTTGGTGCTTTTTTTTTTTTTTTTTTTTTTTTGGTCTTGCTATAAGTAATTAAATCTGTCATTTACTCTTGATGAGTGTGAACAGGGGTGTAAAGAGGAAGGATTCCAGCAAAGGCTGGGTAAAGGGCCTAAAGCACAAAGAACCCCAGCAGGAATGGATGCAAATCTGTTAAGTGTGGCTCCAAGCCTCCAAGTGATCCAGTCATATATTGAACAAGAGCTCTGCTACTGGAAAGTAAGCTAGCTCTTCAGTGGGGCTGAATTTGCATGTGTAAATTGTTCCTGTGCACATTTTTGCATACTCTCACATGGTTTCTTCTAATAAAAGAGAGGGATCATCTGTGGGTGTAGGAGTTTTCTTTGAATCTGTGATCTTTTTGTACATGCAAATCGAGGTATAGCTCCAGATATTGTTTGCTTAGCTGTTCACAGGGTTGTTTTCTAACCTAATGTTTAACATGCTTTTAGGGTGATCCAGCAATATGCAAATATTTTAGGTTAATCCACCAAATACTATTTTAGAGGTCAAAAGGCACCATCTTCTGGGATTTTGTTCCTGCGGTTTTCCATGGAAAAATGAATTGCTCTTTGGAAAACAGAAGAGGATTCAGTACCCATTTGGCTGTCTATCCATTTAAAGAAACTAGTTCGAGGATCATACTCAGAGTAATATGGTCAGAAGTTGGTTCTCTACTCAGAGATTCCACCTAGCTGGTGGAGCACTGCAGGTGTCTGTACTTGGGCCATGTTTATCCTAGTGGCCCTTCAGTATCTAATGGAGGGCTATAAGAAAGAAGGGGACAGATTCTTCAGCAGAGTCTGTGGTGAAGGACAAGGGGAAATGGTTTCAGACTAAAGGATGGGAGATTGAGGTTGGATAGAAGGAGAAATCTTTCACAGAGAGGGTGGTCAAGCACTTGAATGGGTTGCCCAGAGTGGATGCCCTGTCCCTGGGGACTTTCAAGACCAGACTGGACCAGGCTCTGAGTTCCTGATCAAGCTGTGAATGTCCCTGCTCATTGCAGGGGAGTTGGACTGGGTGACACTTAATGGTCCCTTTGAACTCTGAGAATTCTTTGATTCTATAATTTTACGATAAGTGTTGAGAAGAAAGCAGGTTTTCTAGTGAGATCAAAGTGGCAGAATCAGGCGACATCCTAAGAGCAGGTCTGCCATTCAGAGTGGCTTAAATAGGTGGAGGGGTGGGATGAGAGGGAGCTTAGTGAATTGAAGTCCTGCCCCTGGGAAGGCTGTGGCTGTGGCTGTAGGCTAGCCTGGGCCTACATGACTGAGGGGCAGCCCTCCAAGCAAGTCCCTTGGGCCAGGGATATGAGTGGAAGTGAGCCCACTGTGCCCTGACAGCAGCATACTGTGCAGCATGAACAGGGCAAGGGCCAGGAAATCAAAATACAGTTTATCTGCTTCTGCTTAGCGCTTTTTAGATCACAGCCAAGTACTGTGTCCAGTTTCTGTTAAAATAAAGACTAAATACTGAAGTGATTTCAGTGAAAGACTCAGGGCTGGTGCACTTGCTGGATGAGGAGAGTCTGAGGAAATGGACGTTTTTCAGCCTGTTGAAGCTACAGCTTTTGGATGATGTCACAGAAACCTCAGTGTACTTATGCAGACATTATTGAGAAGATGGAGCTCTTTCCTGTAGTGAAGGGTGAGAGGGATTTAAGTTAAAACATAAGAAGTTCAGACTGGATATGAGAAGTAACTTTTTCACCCTTAGGACAATCAAACCTGGGAGATTGTGCAGTCTCCACTGTTCAACATTTCCAAGACTTCACCACATGAAACAGTCTGGTCTGATCTCAGAGCTGATCCTGCTTTGAATAGAGGCTTGAAACCAGAGATACTCTGAGATCCTTTCCAACCTGAAATATCCTATGACAGCTGGAAGTCATCTGGTCAAAGCAAGGCCAGCTTAGAGAAGGCTCAGACAATTTTTGAGTATCTTCAGGTATGGAGACTCTGCAACCTTTCCAGGTAACTTGTACAATTATACCACTCTCAACAGATTTTAAAGGTGGGCCTGGGAGAATCTAATGAGGTTCAACATGGCAAAGTGCAAGGTTTTGCACTTGGGCCAGAGGAATCCCAGGCATTTATGCAGACTGGAAGGAGCAGTTCTTGAGAGCAGCCCTGCAGAGAAGGACCTAGTTGTCCTGGTGGATGAAAAGCTTAACATGAGCCAGCAGTGTGCTCTTGCAGCTCGGAAAGCAAATGGTATCCTGGGCTCCATCAGAAGAGGGGTGGCCAGCGGGGACAGGGAGGTGATTGTCCCTCTCTACTCTACTCTTGTGAGGCCCCATCTGCAGTACTGTGTCCAAGTCTGGAGCCCCCAGTACAAGAAAGACAGGGAACTGTTGGAGAGGGTCCAGAGGAGGGCCACAAAGATGATCAGGGGACTGGAGCACCTCCCCTACAAAGACAGGCGGAGGGAGCTGGGCTTGTTCAGCCTGGAGAAAAGAAGGCTGCAGGGTGACCTCATTGCAGCCTTTCAGTACCTAAAGGGAGCCTACAAACAGGAGGGGAGTCAACCCTTTGAAAGGGTAGATAACAACAGGACAAGGGGAAATGGTTTTAAGTTGAATGAGGGAAGATTTAGGTTGGATGTCAGAGGGAAGAGAGAGCAGTGAGGTGCTGGAACAGCTGTCCAGAAAACTTCTGGATGCCCCGTCCATCCCTGGAGGTGTTCAAGGTCAGGTTGGATGGGGCCCTGGGCATCCTGGTGTGGTATTATATGTGGAGGTTGGTGGCTCTGCATGTGGCTGGGGGGGTTGGAGCTTGATGATCCTTGAGGTCCCTTCCAACCCAAGCCATTCTATGATTCTATGAATCAAGCATGTCAAGAAGCATGCCAAGACTCTGGAAAAATAATTTGGATTTGATACATTCTTCATGTCTCTAAACAAAAGTTTTTCAATATAGAAAAAGTGAAGTCAATTTATTTAGGTAAAGTAGGTAGAATCAAAGTAGAGGGCATGGTATGAAACTTTGAGATACTCTTAGGGACTGAAATAAGAGACATTTGCATGTTGTTGAGGTTTTTGTTGCTGACATGACAAATTAAATTGTCTTTCTTTTATGTGTTTAGATGAATTATCATAGTATACTAATTTTATTTTCTCTGTGTTTATTTTCTACCATCTCTGTGGTTAGATGAAGTGTATGACACAATGGATCTGTGCTAGATCTTAGGCTCAAGAGGGAGGCCAGAAGTGAGTACAGTCAGTGCAAGGAAATATTCTCTTCAGCTAGTGCAAATGAAGTCCCAGTAGATGAACATCATGTTTGGAATTAATATACATTTATTGGGTATGGGGAAAGGCTGGGGGAACTTGTATTACCTCAAGTGGTGCTACAGTAGTCCAGGTCAGTAGGTCTGAATGCCAAGGCTGTTGGATTGGCACTTCAAGGAAGATTTTCCATTGGAAACAGCATGTAGATCTGGAAGATGGTATTGTCCACTCTGCATTGCACTAAAAAAATCTTTTCTGCAGTAAGGCTAACATACTGCAGTTTAAGAAGTCACTATGTAGTATCTAGGGGAAAAACAGATCTGTGGAAATGCAGTTTGGGGATCATTTCCATAATCTTCATTAATCCTTTCCTTTGAAGTAAAAATATTTCAAATGGTAGTAAATATCCATCCTTAAAGCATTTTGCTGCCAGCCTGTAGTGTCTTGAAAGTCATTGCTGCATATGAATAGATGTGTGTTAATAATTTAAAGCAGGGATTGATAGTTCCATAGGGATAGCAGACAAGAAAGCAAAGCAATGGCTTTGCATGAGAGCCTGTTACAACGCTGTAAGTGTTTTTCTATAAATAGCGTGTTGTTTCTCTCAGTCATCTTTGAGGGCAATATTAAATCCAGAAGTACTGGTAGATAAAATCCTGGCTTATAAGAACTATAAATGCTGAGGTTTTTTTTTCTAAAGAGATGCTAGAAGGGGCATTATTAGTAATTAGGATTGTTTAAGTGTGGTCATTGATCTGGGAGATATGAGAGGTAATGCTTTGTGATGGATAGTTTGCATGTTTTGAATGACACTATGAGAATCCAGCATGGGAGAGGAAGCACAGCAGGAGTATCAGCCTTTTTGCTGCAAGCTGACTGTGTTCACAATTTAGCCACAGTGCTGTCACACCTGCAAGAACAAACAAGCAAGGTAGAGTCAGTATTCCTTAGGACACTAATTACTGTAATTTGGGAAAAATAGTAAAAGGTTTGCTGAGGCACGCTGTCCTTGAGGTTTTGATGAGACAGAGCTGCAGATTGCTTTTAGATCACTAAAAGTGTTAGCTGTCAAGAGGTGTTTCAGAGTTGAGCAATTTTAGTCCCAGTTTGACAGTCTGGGCCTCTAAACACTATCTGGCAAATGCAAAAAGCTCTAGGAATACAAAAAAAAAAAAAAACTGTTCAGAGCAGCAGCCGTGGAGCAAGATAAATAGCATGAGAACCAAGGACACCTCTGGAAGAAGAAGGAATGGCTCATGGCTCTGTTTGGATAAGTGTCCGCATGAATGGTTAAGGAGTGTTTGTAGAATGCTCTGCTGGCATGTAATGGTGGATGGCAAAGTTGTAAGTGCAGATGGGAAAGCTAAAAATAAATAAAATAAAATAAAATGAAATAAAGAAAACTTGTGAATGTATGCAAGTGATGTGAGAACTTGTAATAAACGATTTGGATCGTTCACATATGAGTCTGTGCATCAGACCCTGCAAAAAGCTTTATCTGAGGTGCGTGAAATAATTGGGAAATATTGGGAGATGTGTATATCTCTCATATCCACAGTTTGGCAGTAGTATATGAGGTTTATGAGTGCTACTGCTTGTAAGCTGGAAGAGAAGGCTGGAAGAGAAGGGAGACAGTATAGGAATCCTTTGCTAAGATAACTAACACAGGGAAGACTCAAGTGGAAGACTTGAGTTTGTGTGAGTATCTAGACATTTGCCCTGGAAAAGATAAAAAACAGGCAAACGTACAAATAAAAAACCTACTCTCAGTGGTTGAGACAGAATGGAAATTCAGACTTTTTTTTAGTAAGAAGCTATGGAAGAAGCAGAAAATGAGGAATTTTCCTTCACCCTCTCATTACAGATCAGAATTGATCTACTTGTCTGTATCCTCAACTCATGTATGTTCAGGCTGTCTGCAGAGGTCCTTCAATAAGATGTGAGTGCCAACTAGGTCTGGAAATATCTTCCCTTTGTATTATTTTTAACTTTACAAAGAACTACAGCATTTTGCCCATTATAGCCTAAAGATGTTAATTTGAGCTTTAACACATTAAATTTGAACAGACTTCAGGGCTAAGATAGAACAAATGGAGAAAAACGAGTGAAATGAAAGGCTACCCTTTCTTTGGCCAATTAATGTTAATGAGATTTAGGACTCACTTTTGCAAGAACACCGGAGCAGTAATCTGAATTACCTAAAAATGTGAATTTAATGTGGATTAGTCAAACGGCATTAATCCTCTGGGTGATTAGTCATAGTCAGAATTAAAGAGGCCTTAATTTGATATTCATTTCCCAAGCAAAATTAAAGTTACCAGACTTCTAGTCTTTAGAGATTTTTATTTACTCTGCTTTAAAAATTAACTTCTTGAATGTCCTTGTTTACAGAAGCTCTTGATAAATAGATCCATTTTATAAGAGTCACTTCTGTCCTAACTTGACTGACTCACTAGCAGTAGTTATTCCCAGCTTTTGTGGTGTGCTGCCTGGTTCACTATACGTAGAGCCATTGACCATTTCCTTTTAGGGAGAAAGGACTGGGGATTTTTACAGGCAAGTTTTCCCCGCTTGCTGAGAAAAAGTATGTTACACGCCGGTGCTCAAAGTGTTTTCTTTCTTGTCCTTGTTTCTTGGATCCTGTGTTTTCTGGGACTTGATAATTACTGATAATCCTACTCTGAAGAGATTTATAAACTCAGATTTATCTCTCCTGAGTCTCTTGGTGATATCAACAGTATAACTTGTTTCGTAACTTCCTGCCAACGTGATCTACTTAATACTTTGTATTTGGCTTTGGGAAGGCTATGCCTTATCGCTGCTCTCTTCAAGGTGCAGGCTGCTTCCAGGATGTACTCAAGGTAGTGCTGTAGAGTGAACCTCAACACTTGTGGATTCTCAGAGAGGTCTGGATAATCGTCAGAAGGTCTGGATTTTTATTTGAACCTTGTTTAAACTGTTTGAGTCCCTTGGGTCTGCAATTTTGGGTTAGCAACCTTTTACATATGACTTTTGCTATTTCCGTATTCTGACGAGGCCAGACACACTGACGTGTCTCTTTGAGGTGGTATTTGTCTCCTGTTTTTACTACTGTTAGGGGGTTATCAGGTCACCAGTTTTTGGATTCTGGTTCAGGAAAGTCCTTAAACATGTTCCTGGTCTTGAGTATAAAGCAAAACAATAAAGACTGGAGAACGTGCTTTAAAGAAATGAGGTAGACATAGGAAAAAATATTAGAGACAGAAAAGTTATGACAGCTGGTGTGCATGTGCCTGATTTGAGACAGCAAACATCTGCAGATCATAAGCCCTTGGTCAGTTTGTGGGAAAAGAGGGGAGTTGTGTGAAAGAGACAAGTTGCATGAAAAGGTAAAAGTGCAAATGAAAATGAGAGTGCATTTCTCTTTGACTCTTTGTTTACATTCAGCTTTACCAAGAAAGGGGGAATACAAATATTGTACAAAGCCATCAGAAAGTAATAAAAATACAAATATGTGCGCCGTAAGGGCTATCTATCACACTTACTTTCCTCTCACGTAAGCTTGTTTTCTTAATCAAGCCTCAAAATTCAGGCTCATGGGTGCTGAAAATATGTGTTTTCTGGAATTTCTAGCATTAGGGGGCCTACAGTTCAGGATGTAACTTATGTAGCAGTAACTCTAGGACTGAACTGCTAAAGAGCAGGAACAGGAAGCATGTCTGATCATCCTCCAAATTTTGCAGATTTTGGGAATGCCTTGTGCAAGGTCTTTGGCATCTGATCTCCCTGTGCAGCCTGGCTGAGGCTTTTTGGCAGAAAGATGTAGGTGCAATGAGACAGTCATCTCAGTCCAACAGGGAACAACGCTTCTGGTAAAGGAAAGCAGTTTTCTTTGTAAATCTAATTGGCTTTGAAAAACAATCTAATGGCTGAAGTATCTGAAAGTTGCCTTTGAAGTAGATCTTTCATGTAAACTCATCTTCTATGTGACAAAGAAAATAACTTTTTAAAGAATATGTTATTTTAATCTTTGTCCTTGAAATTAACGAATTAACTTTCTCTATGATTTGTGACTGCCTCTGGCGGTGTTTTTACTGTCGTAACAGCCTCTGGCAGATTGCGTGTCTCTCACATTCACTGCAAAGTAAACAGGAATTCTTTCCAAGGGTAACTGGCCGAGCTCCAGTGGAAGAATGCAAGTTATTCATAAGTTCTGGTAGGCTCATTTATGTTTAATATGGTTTGTTTTTATTATGGACCTTATGAAGAGAAGAAAAGTAATGAAAAATTTTAAATCCCCTTGGATTATTTTCTTCAAACATGGGAAATAACCCCCTCACACCCTCCCCAGCACACAGCCACACTGCTTTTTGTCCTAGCTGCGTTCATCTCTTTTCTACCTTTAGTCACAGAAGGGTACAAAGATCTGGCTAGGACACGTCATTCTTGTTCTGAGAACCTAACTGGTGTCGCAGACAAGCACAGCAATCCATCACAGCTCTGGTGAAGGCCTGCCAACACCAACTGCTATTTGCCCAGAAGATTCCCCTTCCCATGCACGGGCAGCAGCAGTTGGAATTTCTTTGTCTTGCACAACCTTCATAGAAAAGGAAGAAAAGTCCTAGAGGAATTCAAGCAGATTCAATGTTATAAGAGCAGACCAGGGCCAGGTGAACTGTGCTCAGATCCTGTGTCCTTTGTGGCACCAGCAGGTCTCCTATGCTCATGCAGCACCTCTCAATCACCGTGCCTTTCCTGCTTTTGTCTGGTTTGCTCTCCAGGGCTTCTGAGTTTACTTTGTGGTTCTTTCCATTCTCACAAACTAAGCAGCCCTTTGGTGCTTTCCTGGGACTTGTGGGACTATGTGGCATCATTCCTGTCTGCAAATACAGCTGTGGGTATGTATTAGCAGGAGAAAAACTATACAACTGCAGGGACATATCAACATAAGAACAAAGGGATTTGCATTGTCCACGTAATCTGGAAATTGAATGGAGTCTTCTAAGGAGAATAACAAGGCTCTTAGAAGAGTTAGTAGGAAGAGTAGTGAGGTTTTTAAGAGGGAATTTGAGACATTATGAAAGGGATTATGCAGTACTTATACAGAAATATTGTTTGTGGCAAAAGGAAGCTGGATTGGATGGCTCTGAAGTGATGAAGTCACTCTCTGAGGCTAATTTCCTAATCTTTTCTGGGTACACAAGAACCTGAGAACTACCGGAACTTTACTTTGCAAAATGAGTGGATTGCTAAACCCAGTAAAAGGGTTTTCACTACTAGCCTATATACTGGATACATCAGCAGATTATAGCTGGAAACAGTGCTACACTCAATGGACTTTGGTATAGGTGTAGAATTCAAGACAACATTTAATCAAAACCAGTATTAATTTGTGTATTCTGTTTTAATATTGCTACTTTAAAAATAATGTTATTCTTAAATTCACGTTTTGAGTGGATATTCTCTTTTTTTAAGTGCTATTAAATTTTAAGTGAATATTCCTGGCGAAGGACATAATGCCTTATAATAGCTTTTAGTTGGAAATTCTAAGCTGCTTTGACATAAAAAAATTGACTTCAGTTTAGCAAAACTCATTTTAATTATTATTAAATTAGGGTTTAAATGAAATTATTAATTATAATATCTGTTTGTCTATATGGAGTGCAGAAAACATGGATTTCTCCAAGGTCCCACCAAAAGAGCTGTATTGAGGCAAGACACAGAACCCCTTAACGCTGGATTTTTAAGAGGAAGACATTATGTAGCAAATTGCATTGAGTTGAATTATGGGCATCTAAATGAGTGTGCAATTGATCAGGACCTCCTGGTAAGCCTCATGTGATATTTTATGACTAACATTGATAGCAGCTGAGCAAAAAAAAAGTGTTTTTCTTCAGCTGCCCTTTGGTTAGGGTTGAACAGACAGGTTAACTCAGTCCAATTTGTTCCATTCACCTCTCTTCCCTTTTTGTTTTCCCTTTGACTATTCAAGTGCCCATCTTTTGTTTCGACTAATACTCAAATAGGAGGTTTTAATTTCACATGAAAGAGCACATTGACGTGTGATGCCAGGGATTTACACCAGAATTTCTGGCATACTCAATTCTGTGTTTTGGCTGCCTGTATGTATTTGGAAATGAGGGTATTAAAAAGGAAGGGAACATTATTCATTGTAATGCTTAGCATAATGCAGCTTTTCTAAATGTTCAAAGCACTGTCCAGACATCATCTTAATAATCTCATAATCTTTCCAGGAATGTAAACAGAGTTTATCTCCTTCTAATGCTGAAGCAAATTTCTCAAGGGCAGGAGTGGGAGAGTCTCCACTTCTCTTATCTCACAGAATCACAGAATCGCAGGGTTTGGAAGGGACCTCAAGAGATCGAGTCCAATCCCCCTGCTAAAGTAGGTACCCCACAATAGGTCACACAGGTAGGTGTCCAGACAGGACTTGAGTATTTCCATAGAAGGAGACCCCATAACCTCTCTGGGCAACCTGTTCCAGTGCTCTGTCACCCTTACCATAAAGTTCTTTCACATTTTACTATGGAACTTCCTATGTACAAGTTTTAGGCCATTACTCCTTGTCCTATTTGTTACACGCCACCAAGAAGAACCTGGCCTCACCCATCCTCAACAGAAAACAGCATTATCACTTCATGCTTTTAGTGCTCACGAATAAGGCTCATGTTCATGAGATGTATGGCACAGTCCTGCTGAGCTGCAAAACCTTAGCGTATTCTGACCAGTAGCTCATCAGAAGCATTCAGAAGGAAGAAAACTGCGTGGTAATGTCATATACTGATCAAAATGGATAACTACATTTAGGCTGTATAAAATAGTTTTTAATTCTTGCTATACGTTATGCTGTAAGAGCAAGGATGTTCACAGAGCATCTACACACAACACCACACTGACCAAATGAGATTCATTGATACAATCTTACATGATTCTGTGAAGCACTTTCTTACCCCGGTTAAACCAAGGTCTTTCACTCCCCCAACTCTTTTCTGGTGAAAGGAAACAAGAATATTAAAAAAAAAAAAAACAAAAAACAGGAAAATGAAAATATGGCTCCACAGCCTTCCTTCTCATGCCACTGATGTAAATACACCCTTTCACCTTTGATATGGACAGCAGGATGCATGACACATTTTTTGACACATTTCTTAATCAGAAAGTAAGTTTAACTAAAATAGACAGATGTTTGCATTTCACTGAATGACTGGAGTGTGACCAAGTACGTAAAATGCTTGTGATATAATGCTGGAGAAAAGGAGAAAGAGAGGAGGTGTACTCTTCCTATTGTCCTAAATGGAGGGCAACATTTCTTTGCTTTTCAAAGAGTAAACCAGAGAAATCAACATTGTGGCATCACTGCATTATTTTTATATACAACTGCAAATGCTTTATCCCACAAAGCTGACAGGATTCCTTCTACAATGAAATTTTGAGAAGCCTGCATTTTTTATTTACAACTCAAAGTAGTTCAGCTAGTAAAAATTGCTTTGTCAGCCTACACACTTGAGACAGAATCAGCTGTTAAATTCTGAAGTGTCTTTATGCTTCAGTTTTCAGGTAAGTTTGGACTGAGAGCCTTGAAACAGTTGACTAGAAAAATCATTAAACCTTCCACATGGACTCTGCTTTGCCTTCAGTCTGGTTGACCCATTTCACGACTGTGTCCCCAGGCAGTGCTGCCTGCTGGTCCTGGTATGTGTGAAGCCTCAGCAGATGATTCACCTCAGGTGACTTGAGTGCTCTCCCCAGTCTGTAATGTTTTCTGAACTCTTTTTTTTTTTTTTTTCTCTTGATTTACTTATCTTTTTTCCCAAGGATCTTCACTGTTTTGCTCTCCTGCTAGACATGAACTGTAGTCAAATATGGGACAGGTGTAATCCTTACTGCTGCTTGGAGAGATCCTGCTGGGAAAATTTCTGCTCCTGTAAGCTTTGTCAGTTATCTTCCTGCCAAAAAGAGGCAGAGGAGAGACTTCAGCTTTCTTTGTTTGAATAAAAAGAGAGTCCAGTGAACCTCTCAAAGTTCTGGAGGACACAGCCCCAGTTTTATCCCTGTGTCCTGAACGTTAGTGAGCCCTTCCCCCTTTCCCTATTGCTGAGGTACTCAGGGTTCATGTTCTTCTCAATTTGCCTATCAGTCACCCCTTCCTCCTCCTCTTCATTTCCTTTGTTTATATACACTTTGTAATCTGGGTTCAAAGTTTGATGTTTTGTTCAACTAGATCTTTGTATCCTGTAAATTCTATCACTTTTTGTTCTGCCCAGCAAGCAGTATTTACAGTCAGCTGCTAAGCTAGCATCTCCTGCTATATACCTGCAAGATAAGTTTGTTTAATCAGATCCTTGTGAATGAAACTCTTCTTCTCCACTTTTTCTTTACCTTGTTTTGCAGGGACTCCCTGTCCTTCCTTTGTTCTTCCCAAATTTTGTTTTGCATGGACATCTTCTCCATGTTTTTCCTTCAATCCCATCTCATTTTTCTTTAAGAAATCTAAACATTAATCTTAATTCTGCAGAAGTGATGGAAAAGGTCACAGAATTGCGCCTTATATCTGCTTGGCTGTCCCACTCTCTGCTTCTCTTTCTCACCAACTTGGCTTTCTTTTCAAAGCATTATAAATTCCTGGTTCTGGGTGTTTTCATCCACTTGTAAAATTGACTAATTAATCTTTTTTTTATATAAGTCTGAACTTTCAAACAATAAATGAGAACAGAAAAAATGGCAAAGCCTCAGCTCAGGTTTTTGTGGTCCATGTGCTTTCCTATGCCAGCTGTCTTGTGTGATTAGGTGAAACCCCAGCTCTAGAAAGAGCGAATGGCTTTGGGCAGGAGGGAGATGTAATGCAACGAGCAGCTTTGTAACCGTCTATAGGTGTGTGTTAGTTACTTAAGTGAGGAAGCAGCCAGCCCCTCCACTCACTCGTGCCCTTCATTTCAGCCTTGTGTTGTGAACACCATTCCCACTTGCATGAATTTTAGAATGTAAGATTGTTGAAGTTATCCTTTTCTCTATCCTATCAGATGGATGCTGCAACAGGATCCTGTTATGCAGATGGCACAGTGCTGTCATAGAAAATTTTCAGTCACAGCAAGAGTTGAGGAAGATTTTTGAAGAGTGGCTCTCCCAGGTATTCCGGGAGCACCTCGCATCCACCAAGTGGCCATTCTCTACAGATGTTGCCTTGGCACTTAATCATTTTGATAATTCTTTCAGAAATAAACAACCACCACAAAAACCATTTCCCCTTTTGATAAGTGGCTTTGAATCGCTAGAAAGCACTTTTTTTTTTTTTTCCTTTTCTGTTTGATGTATAGGAAGTGGTATTTCTTCTAAACAGTATCATAATCTATGTGTTTAACACAGCAGAACATATTTGAAAAAGGACCTAGTGTCCAGGTCAGACTTGGGCATCCAGGGCTGGTGTACCTGCCCTTGTACTTAATGTTAGCACAAGCGACTGCCTAAAACCAGGTCAGGTGTGTCCATGTGTGTCACGGTTGTACCTTTGTTTGAAGCACAGATATGCCAGCAGAGTGGAGGACTTTGGCTTAGCTGGCCTGCAGAGTGTGTAAAATCTCGTTTTGGGATGCCAACTAATATCCAATGCAAATTACAAAATAATATCCTGTCTTTAAAATGACATTTTATTCTGTCTGATTGTACAGCAGAACAAATACAGTTTTCCTTGCTACATATTGCCTGTTGTTATAGACTAGGTTTCTTCAACTATATGTAATACAATATGCTGTTGTTTGGTATGTTTCCCACATAAGTGTAAATTGTACCATAGAATTTCCTGGGTATTCAAAAACAAATTTCCATTGCAAATTCCTCAATGACAAGAACTGTTTGGCTTGTTCTTGTTATTTAGACCAAGCTAGTTTAAAACAAAAACAACAATAAACCTTGCATGAATACCATAAACAAACAGCCTTGTTTAGTTTTCCTGCATGAGTTTTCGCAAAAGATAGCCACAAAAGAAGACAGTGGTGTTTGTTTTTCAGAAGTTTTTGCACAGTTGCTAAATATTTCATTGCCTGTTTCCCTGGGTATGCCATGAAGGCATGTTCCCAGAGAGAGTTCAGTTCCTGTTTGGCCTTCATTTCACTAATATTTATGTACACAGGCAGACTGACATGGAAAACAATAGATCTTCATGCATCACACTAACACACAGGCATAGTAGCTGCCAACGTACTGTTTTCTGCATGGCAGAAACCAGCAATTAGCTAGGAAAAAACAAGGAATGGTACATTCTTCTGCTTCAAATTTTATCCCTTCGTAGCGGTCAGGAAGACATTTCTGACTTGTTTAATTGGTTAAGTTCATCTCTGAGTGTGGGGATTGCTGGGGAAAAGTGGTGGGACTTTCTTTGTTTTAGTGCTGGCTCCTAAAGGAAATATACTCTAATAGGATTGGAGGCTGACCTATTTCCCTGTTCTGACAGCAGCATTCCCTCCTGTTAATACCTTCTCATATTGATGCAGGCTGGTTTAGCATTAGGGATCAAAATATTTGTGTAAGAACCAATTATATTAGAAGGAATTTATGTGCTAAGTTCTAAAACTTTCCAGTTTAGCTTTCCCTTAGTATGGTAACAGTCTTGTTTTTCTGAATGATCCTGCTTTGCGGAGGCACTGAAGTCACAGTACGCTAATTTGATCTTTGCATCCACCAGGTGCAAGGACTTTTTCTTGGGTTTCATGTAAGTTGTTTTGAGTTACAGTGCACCAAGATGGAAAGTTGCTCATTATGGCATAACAAGCAATGGAAATTTTCCAAATTGGGGAAAAACAGATGGGGGTTGGACAGTTGGCACCATGATGAAGAGGAAGATGAAGATAGATAAAATAAAGGAGAAGAAATAGGTGGTCTTAGACCATCATAGTCCCCAGCTGCACATTCCCACAGGCACACTAGCGCATATTGATGATTTCTTAGAAAAGAATGAATGAATATGTATGCCAGCGTATTTCATGTCTGTCTTAACTGTTTAAATGTAGAACCTGAAATCCAAGTCACCCAGTACGTATTATGAGAATAAAGGAATGCTGGCTTTCAAACACCGCATTGGAGTTGGACGGTTTTCTTCCTGGATTTTTCTAATGACAATATGAGGAAGACTGGAGTGACAGCAGCCAGAGTTCCCTCTGCCTTCTTCTCAGTGGTGTAAGTGCAGCTTTCTGTAAGATAGTATTCTTTTTAATGCAGAAATTAAATTCTAGATTTTGATGACTGATTGTCGTTCTGTCTTTGAGCCCGTAAAGGCAGAAGTTTCTCAAATGAAGTGAAATGGTCAGCTTCTGTTAGGTCTTATATGCTTGTCTCGCATCTTCAAAGAAACACAAGTTTCTTTGGGACCTATGTAGATTAGTTTTGCAGAGCTCTAATGCCTTTGTAGAATTTCCACAGATTTGCCCATGCTAAGGAGCTTGGGGAATGGGAACATACTGCCTTCCTGGAGAGCTTCCCCCATCACACACTTCTGCACAGATGGAAGATAACCACTGTGAGAAATAATAAATTAAAACACAAGCCTGGGTAAGACCCTAAAGTCTTCCTACAAGTGAAAAACCTCTTAAAGTCCCTACTGAATGCAGTAGAAAATAAAATGTTAAGGACTTTGAAGGAGCAACTTGTTTAGTTAAATGTGTGAAGGCAGTGAGAGGAGGTCCCTCCTGAGAGGTAGGTAGGCAAGTTGTTAAAAGAATGCTTACACTGTTGTGTTAAACTTGTCTTAGGAAGCTGTGCCTGGGGACCAGCAGCACTGTGAAGAGGTCACTTGCACTGGTTCTGCCCCATCAGCTGACCAGTTTGGCATCTGTGCTAATATTCATAGCTTGTTGTCTATGTGAGGTATTTCAACATTAACCCTTCCACCTTTGTGGCTTAGGAGGTAGATGCAGACCCACTCTAAGCGGGGAAGAGCTAGAGGCTGTCATATGTAATTGAAAGATCTGCTCTCTGCTGTGGTATGTCTCAAGTTCTCCTCTTTGGGGATTTCTGATTAGAAGGATGGATGTTTCCTGTACAAACCAGAGGTGCTGCATTTTCTCTGGACAGCTGCTGTGGGTGTGCACCATAACCATTCATCTGGGACTTCCAGGAAAAGTGACCAGATGGAAAAAGATGGTGGAAACATCTTGGTGCTCAAGAAGGCCAGTTCTATTGACAGCCCCCCCTTCTTTTTTCCTCTCTCCTTCCATTCCTTCACTACATTCTTTCCTTCTTTCTCCTTCACTAAACTAGGACTGGTTGGTTCATTCCTCTAGAGTGGATGTACTGTAGTATCAATGTGTTTCAGCTTGACCTGTTGTACCAGGTCCTGTTATGGGCCAGCTTTATCATTGGGAACTACTGGGACATTAAATAGAGCTCTGAAGCAATTAAAAGTGATTTTTTTTTAAAGCAGTAAAATTGTGTCACTGACTTGTGAGCCCATCTTCCTATAAAACAAAACTAAAATATTCAAATATCCTCCAATCTCAGGCAAAGTAGCTCTGACTGCAGACTGAGCTTTCAAGAACAGAGATGCACAGGAATTGGGAAGGGGAAATCTCCCTGTTAAGTTCCCTGGTGTTTACCTACAATGTTTTTTGTCTTGTTTCAGTAACCTGGCACAAATGGGGAGAAAAAAATTTGCTAGCCATGTTGATGACCATGGAAAGCAGAGTTGTGCCTTTCCTGTATGCAGAGCTCATGATGTAGATATGCATGAGAAATTTATCTTGCTTTGGAATTAAAAAGATTTAGTGAACTTTTAGGAATACTATGAGTTCTTTCTCTTCCTTATTACTGGTATTACTACTTTGAAAATAGCAGTGCAGGTAATGTCTTCATTCCCTACTGGTGATGATTATCACAATCATTTGAATTCCACTGAGTTTCTCTCCCATTTGTATAAGTGAAAACTATCTACTAGCTTACAGTATTTCTAGATGTTTCGTATTTTTCAGCGTATAGTGCATTTTAGAATTGTAAAAAACAAATGTTGACCTTAGCAGCTGGAGTGGCATAGACATGCTGTGAAAGGATGCTTCCTCAGGGATAGCTGTGGGAAACATTCTGCCTGCAAACAAGAATGGATGGCAAAACACTTTTGAGGAGCACGTCCATGAGCAAAGCTGCTCTGCTCTAGGAATAACATTTTCTGAGAGTGCAATTTGAAAAGCTGTATGACCCCTTGCAAACTGAGAGAACTTGCTCATATTCAACTCCCCTTCTACATCTGCAGCACTGCGTCCAGGCCTAAGGCTCCTAGTACAAGAAAGACGCAGAGCTCTTGGAATGAGTCCAGAGGAGGACCACTAATTTGATCAGAGGGCTGGAGCACCTCTCCTATGAAGAAAGGTTGAGGGAACTGGACTTGTTTAGCTTGGAGAAGAGAAGGCTCCAGGGAGACTTTACTGTGGCCTTCCAATACTTGAAGGGAGCGTATAAACAGGAGGGGGGAACGGCTATTTACAAGGGTGGATAATGGTAGGACAAGGGGGAATGGTCTGACACAGAAGAGGTTTAGGTTGGATATTTGGAGGAAGTTTTTCAGCCAGAGAGTGGTGAGGCACTGGAACAGGTTGCCCAAGGAGGCTGTGGATGCCCCATCCCTGCAGGCATTCAAGGCCAGGCTGGATGTGGCTCTGGGCAGCCTGGTCTGCTGGTTGGCGACCTGCACATAGCAGGGGGTTGGAACTGGATGAGCATTGTGGTCTTTTTCAGCCCAAGCCATTCTATGATTCTATGGTTGACAAGAGCATCCAGAAGTTTTTCCTAACTCTTGAGTTGGGTATTTGTGTAAGAGTTGTGGGCTGAGCAGCAGGGAATTGGATGTTCAAGGTTCTGTTTTAATAGTGAACTGCAGATTGTGTCACTGGTAAGCTTTTTGCTTTTTTGCTCAGTATCTTCGTGAGTAAACTGTTTTGAGATCTCTAAATGAAACAGTTTACATAGTAGATAAGAGTTCTTGAAAAAGAGAGAGTATGTAATGTAATTTAATGTAAATGCATCATTTGAAAGTAGTGAAACTGTTAGAAAATCAAATGAATGGCACACCTTGATTCAAACGAATAAACAAATCTGTCTTCTCTTATGTTTAAGGAAGTGAGTCCTGATAATTATTTGTGTTATTGTTTAACCGAGTTCAAAAGTTAATTAAAATGTCTCTACTGGCAATGAACAGTTATGATGCATGTAGCAATAATGTGTGTGAGTTGGACTTCTTAACAGAAATGAGCATAAATACAGTGTAAAAACACACAGTGGCCCAAACCAAAGCGTTTTGTATTGCATTTGGATATCATCAGAGCATCTTTGGGCCTACAGCTTTCATACAGGCTGTTTGCAAAAAAAAAAAAAGTCTGGATTCCCCTTAACTTTATATTTAGAGTACCACCTGATGAAATGAAATGAGAAAGTAAACTATGCTGTGTAAAAGATAGACGATTATCATAGTTAAAGAAAAAAATTTGAAGTTACCTTCAGGGTGTATCTAGAGAAAATTATGAGTTTGGGATTTGGCAAAAATACAGGAAAAAGGGAGGGAAAAGGGGACAGGAGAGGAATGGTGTATTGGCACAAGCTACCTTTTCTGCTCTTTTGGTTACTGGAATATTCATCTAAGCACGAGAGAATAATTTTCATTGATTCATAGAATAATTTAGACTGCAAGGGGACTCTGGAGGCCATCTAGATCCAACCTGCTGCTTGAAGCATGTCCAATTCCACCTGTGTCCCATTACTAAAGTCCCTATCCAGCTTAGGGCTGATTATCTCCACTAATGGGGCTTTCACACACTCTAAGCCTGCAGTATTTATGTGTAACTAGAATTTCCCATCTTTCAGCTTGTGTCCATTGCCTCTTTCTGTTTCACTTTACACTTCCAGGTCTGGCTCAGTGTCCTCACATTCCTCCTGCACATTCCCTTGAGGTGTCTGTAAACAATTCCCATTAGACTGCTCATCTTAGGGATGAACAAACTCAATAGTTTCAACCTCTTATGTACCATAGGTACTATACAGGGGAATATGGCATCTGGAAACCCATTCTTGAAATGCTTCATTGGCATTTTCATTGAGGTAGAAGACTGCAAATTTGGTTTATGAGATAGCATGAAAACGCTAATTAAAATTTCAAGTTGTTTTTATGATCCTCAGCAAAGTGATAAGGAACCTGGGACATGAAAGAGCTAAAAATCTTGCTGAAGGTCCAGGGATGAGAACAGTATGCAGAAATCTAGAATTGCAGACATTGGCCTATAGCCTAACATGGGAACTGCTTTGCAAAATAAGCTTTTATTTTAACAGAAAAGGCAACTTGTTTCAAAAGCGTTGGATCAGTTTTTAAGCCTTATCAGTTTTTGTCTGTATCAAAAAGATGTTTATGTCAATTGAGAACACTGATGTTAAGTCATATACTAATTCCACTAATATGAAATCTTCCTTAAGCAACCTGAGCTGAAGAAGTACATGACACACAGAGGCTGACTGCCTAGGTAGCAGCTGGGACAGTGAATTGTTAATTTGGGCATGGCCTTTGATAGGAGAACTGTGATGCTCCCACTTGGACAAAGCAGCAGTGGATCCACCCTTAATCAGTGTGTACCATGAAAAGAACTGCTATGTTGTATAATAAGCTTTTGAAACAAGATGAGCCATGCAAAAATTCAGAAGCTTTACAGATTTAACAGCCTCCATGGGTATTAAAGTGGGTTGACTGACAAAGCAGAGGAACAAAAGATAGCTCTGAATGGAATTAGTGAAGTTTGAACAATGGGGCTGCATACCATTGGGTTTAGTACACAGTGGATGGGTATGAGTCACACTTTTTGAATTTATTTAGACTTGTGTTGCATAAGGGATATATCTGGATAATAAAGAGGAAAGTTGTATGGTTGTAGTTATTCATACTTGATATCTAATCCTAGAAATATGCTTAAGTCCTACATCAGGCCATTGCTCTTGCCAAGGTATTTAATTGCAGGTAATTCCTGGCATATTTTTTTCTACAGAAAAGTCTTTGAGAATAAACACATAAGTTTTCTTTCTTAAAAGGGGATTCTGTTTTGATCTGTGCTTGTTCTGTTTAATCTGATAAAAGTGTACTGAGAAAAATTCATGCTTCTTGTATTAAAATCGTAAATGCCTGAAATACTCTAACTGCTAGGACCTAGCAAAGGAGAGATGAGGGAAAAAATAGTAACTGTTCATTTTTTTTTTTCTTTCTTTCTTTAAATGTCACAGTGTCTGTGCAAAGAAAACTCTCCTATCTGAACATGGTATCCTGATGCTGATATGTGAGTGAACAGAGGATTCCTCCTTCTGGTCTTTCAGGTACACTGACCAAAAACTACGCTTTAGAAATTCTTCTGCTGCTGCTGCAATGCTTGGAGTCTAGAGTTTTGAGTTGTTTGCATGCCTTGACTACCAGTCCAGGTCCAAGTTTTCAGATTCAAAGGTATGTTACAAACTGGAACATAAACTTTTAAAAAATTATGCAAGAGATAATCTCTAGAGCTTAAGAAGTCCACTGAATGACCAGTCCCATTCATATCAAAGTGGGACCAGCTGGTTGGCTCCCTACTAACTTTACCAATGTAAAGGTTTTGGTTTCAGCTGGGGTTTAAATGTTCTTCAGAGTGTCTAGTATGATGCTATATTTTGATTCTAGGACAAAAACGGTGCTGATAACATTGGTACGTTGACTTCTTCTACAATCTTTCTTATGTGCTTCCTTTCATTTTGACACTTTTTATGAGTTTAGATGATAAAAACTGCACTTGAATTCTCACAGTGTCAATACAATGGTACTTGCACTTGCATGGTTCTGATGGAAAGCATGCCAAAGGTTGTGTTGGTGTTTTTCTTTTTTTTCATGGGATCACACTATCAATTTATGAACATCTTGTTTCAGATTAATACATTCAATAACCCCAAGTACACAAGAGTGTATATTGAAATGTAATTTCAATTCTACTATGGTATCTCAAACTGTACAATTCTTTTCAGAGGTACTGTGAACCTCCTAATTGCTACATCTCCTAAATTTACTACATCTGCTCCATCTATGTCATCACTTCCTATTGCTAACTGAGGAAAAATGTTCTTCTAATTTTGGAGGATCTACCTACATCACTGTATAATCAAAGAATATTAAGATGTTATAATAATGAAATAAACAAGAGAGTTAGGCAAAGCAAGACAAAGAATAAATAGGATGCTTATCCATATCCTGGGCTCACTCAGGAAACTCCAGTGGAGTGGATCTTCAGAAGAGAGATCCTCCCCCACTGGTAGTCAGCTCTTAAATGGGTCTAGGAGAGGTGCAGCCAGGCTCCACCCCTTCCTGCAGCACAGGTGAACTGCCTTCACCTGTGCTCCCCTGACTGACTCATTACTTGCCTCAGGTGATCAATCAGAGGTTCAGGCCATGGCTCAGCAGTTCCCATGCACTCCACCCCTTCACAGCATGAACTAATGACCAGGTTGACTAAAGGGTAAGCTTTTCCTAATACAGAGACCTGCTATATCAGAACACTTATACAAGTTCCATCACGACACATGTTGGTACAATTCAAGACAAGTGACGATTGGTGAACACTGATATTCTTGTATGGGCCAGTGCTTGATGATGTTACTGGAGGCATGCGGTCGTCAGGTGCAGGTCCATCCTATGTTCCATCAGTCCCATGTAGGCCATCACCAGGTGTCGCACATGATCTGACTGTAACACTGGAACGCTTTGATGGCATTTCGTTCCTTCCGGTGATCCTGAAGGCTCAAAGACTCACAGGGTCTCACAGATGTTTTAGGGGTACCAGGAGGGGAAGGTCTGCTCTCCAGGGCAAGATACAGGCCGTATTTCTATCCTGGGTCAACACTTCCGCTTGTACCAGGGCACGTCCCGGCTGCCTGTACCACACCTTCTGGCCAGATATCTGTGGCTGCATAACTATGTCAGGCACCAGAGGAAGTGTCCTGATCTGCCATAGGGACATGATGGGGGTCCCTTTAGCCATGAAGATCGGAGTGTTGACCACAATATCAGTAGGCCATGTACCTTCTCAGGGGCAGGGAGCAGAAGATTATCTTCATTACCAGTCTGGGGTCTTACCTGATGATCAGTGCCCGTAATTTGGAGCCTAAGCGGGGTGGCCCATGTCGTCTCCAACATTCTCAGGGCACTGGGACTGCCATCTCAGGGTCTTTCATTCAGGTCCCGCAAGATTTCATACAGTCTTTCTATCCACCCCTGCAGGGACTGGGAGTCTGTCTTCAGGGCAGCCTGAAGAATACCATTATAACATTCAATGAGGCCTGCCCCCATTGGATTATATGGCAGGTGGAATTGCCATTCAATGTTATTTTCTTCTGCCCAGTGCTGTATCATTGCACCAGTAAAATGAGTCCCTTGGTCGCTCTCGATGACTTGAGGTGTCCCGTAGGCAGACATCAGTTTAGTCAGTGCCTTGATGGTATATGCCTGCTTTGCTTTCGGCACTGGATAGGCCTGCAGTAGCCCACTTGCAGTGTCGACGCAGGTCAGGGCATATCTTGTCCCCTCAGACCAAGGAAGGGGCCCAATGTAATCGACCTGCCATCGCTGGAGAGGATTGTGTCCTCTGGCAAGATGGGCTGTTGTTTCGGGCAATGATCTCAGTCTCATCTTAGAGCAAGCGTCGCCATCCTGGCATGCCTGGACGATGTCAGGTAGCTGTATGGGCAGTCCCCATGCTTTAGCAGCTGCCCACATTGTCTTTTGCCCCGCGTGCTGTAGCTTCTGATGCAACCAACAGGCAATGTTCTCAGGTGGTGAATTCTCAATCCATCGAACTCGGGCCAGCATGTCAGCTTCATCATTTCCCAGTGACTGTAGGGGCTGATGACCAGAAACATGGTAGACACATACAGCCCTGTGTTTGACTGTATTCCATGTGTCTAACCACAAGTCTTTGCCCCAGATTGGTCGGGCATGGATAGTCCATTCCTGGGTGGCCCACTGTGCAATCCAAAGAGTGAGCCCCCGGTACACAGCCCAACTATATGTACAGATATTCAGAATACCATCACCAGGTTCCTTGGTTATAACCATCCACACGGCTCACAGTTCTGCCCATTGGCTGCTCTGACCATCCCCCTCATCAAACCAGATTGTCTCAGTCGAAGGATGCTATGCTATTGCTCTCCACATGCTCGGGTTACCCTTGCTGGACCCATCTGAGTACCAGGCATCTTCAGGGATAGGATATTTCCCCTCCTGAACGGGACTCTTCCCTGGTGGAGTGACCAGCGTTTCTCTCAGGGCATCACTGCGATACGTCACACTAAGATCTTCTGAAGTTCTTCTTTCAAGGGTGATGAAGACAGACTGCTCCTTTGGCTGAGGTAGGCGACCCATCGTGCCACTGTTTGTGCTTGGGCCACCCCTGTCTTAGGAAGGTGGGTCAGATCTTCCACCCACCCCTGAATTGGCAGAGTAGTCTTCACTATAACTTCAGCTGTTTGAGTTATTGGCTCTACTTCCTGTAATGCCGAATAGGCAGCCAATAACTGTTTTTCAATCATACTGTATTTTTCTTCTGCTCCACGCCAGACCTGAGACCAAAAACCAATGGAGGTCCGAACAGAACTCCGGCATTGCCACAGGCCCCAACCAAAGCCATCTTGAGTAACATGAACATCTAACTCGGCTGGAAGGCTAGGATCAAATATACCCAATGCCTGGGCTTGTTTAACTGCCAGTTTTGCCTGTTGGAAAGCATCCTGTTCTGTTTTCCCCAGTCCCATAGCTGCCCCTTTTATGCGAGTCTGTACAGTGGCCTTAGCAGCTGCACTAGGTGAGGTATAAAGGAACGCCAGTAACCCAATATACCTAGAAACTCTTGCAGCTGCTTCGATGCTGTAGGGACTGGGCACACCTGAACCTTATCTATGACAGCACTGGGCAGTCTTTCCTGACCAAACCACCCCCAGGAATTTTACTGACAGGCCCGGACCTTGCACTTTTTGGGGATTTATAGCCCATCCCCTCTGTTGTAAATAAGCAGTTAATGAATCTGCAGCCTGCCCTACTGCCTCCAGTGAGTCGGATGTCAGCAGGAGATCATCAGTATAATGATACAGGTTAACATATCAGATTCTTTCCAATCAGCCAGGTGACGCACCACTAGATTGTGACAATACGTTGGTGAATGCACGTACCCCTGTGGCAGGACCTGGAAGGCCACTGTCTGCCTCCTCATGTAAACACAAACTGATCTTGCGATTCCTCAGCAATCGAAATACTGAAGAACGCATTTGCTGAATCTAGGACACAATTATAGGTTTTTATCTCCCTACTCAATGTGTCCATTAGGGAGGAAATTTTGGCAAAAATAGACAGCGTGACCTTATTTAATTCCCTGTAATCTACTGTCATTCTCCACATGCCATCTGACTTCTTCACTGGCCATATGGGGGTGTGTGCAGGTCTTATAATGCCCACTTTTTCTGATTCCTGCACCTCGATATTTCATCTTGCCCACCCAGGAGTCTATACTGCCTTACATTAGTAATCTGGCACGGTTTCGGCAGGCAAATAGGCCCACGTTTCGCATGGCCTCTTAATATTGCCTGCACTCCCCGGATACTGATACATCTCTATTGAAGTCTGAACTCTCCCACAGTTGTCTGGAGACCCAGACCCCATAGAATATCTATGCCCAAGATGTATTCCTGGACTGGGGCAATAGACACTTTATACCCCCAGGGTGGGAGACACCCAACCCCCAGTTTCAACCATGCCTGGGTGACAGGAATAGTCTGTCCCCCAAAACTACCAATCACCACTCTGTCTCCATCAAATTTGGTTGGATCTCTGTAGGTAATTGATGTTTCTGCTCCAGTGTCCACTAATGCCATAACTCACTGAATATTTTTTTGGGACCAATAAATTGTTAATTCTACATAGGGCATCCAGTCCGATCTGGAGGCCCTAGGGAGACTAGCATCCCTCATCACACCATGAATTGAGGTATGCCAATTCTTTTGCTTCCAGTGGCTCAGGCATTCTGGCCCAAGACACCTGAGGTGGCTTTTCTCTTTTTCCTATTAGGAACAATGAAATCTTCTAGGTTCCATGTCATTGTTGGCATTCTCTCTATAACCCTTACCCTTGGTTTCTTAGGGTAGGTCTGAAATTTTTGGTTGTCCTTTAGTTGTCTCCAAAGCTGGAGAAGGATATGGTTGGGCTGGCCGTCAATCTTAGCAAATTGGACCCCAGCCCGAATTAAATCATTAAACATTTGTTTTTGGGAGACCCTTATGGGTCCTGATTGAGGAGCTCGAGTAGTCGGCATTTTGGTTTTAGTCACCAGCAGGACCTCGGCTTCTTCTCATGTCCAATTATTGTGCCTTGTCCACAGGCGTTCTGTTTCACCTAGGTCAGCCACTAACTGGGCAGCCTGCTGGACTACTGCTTCTGAGGCCACCAGGGGACATAATATAGAGACCAAAGTACCATACAGATGGGAGGGAGCTTGTTGTAAAATTAGGTCTCTCATCCCTGCTGAGAATTTGACCATATCAGGGCCATCAAATGTGTCTTCACAGATTGCTTCCCTTACACACAGTTCACGGATATAATTTTGAAGGTCCTCCATGGAGGACCACATTCCTGTATGTAGAGGTATATCGGATTTATTGGGCCATACCATACGGCAGGCCGCCATTAACCATTCTATTATAGAATGGTTTTCATCAAGATATTGATGACCCGCATATAACCTCTGCCTGAGAGCAGGATGGACAGTCATGGTGGCCAAGTTGGCCATCAGTTCTGCTGCCATGTACGGCCAGGCTGTTACATGCAAGTGAGTCTGGGCAGGGGGCCACTGATCAGGCGGCACCCCTGCCAGTCTGTCAGGTGATGCACCACTGTTATAACAGAACAGACTTGTAGTGGATTTGTCAATATTGGAGATTTGAGATCTGATTTAGATTTTTTATTTACCTGATCAATGAAGTCAGTTGATTCAGGAGTCTGGCCATTGTTTATTGAGATGCTATGAACTTGACCTAGCAGAATATGCAGAATTGTTTTCTTTCCTCAAGTTCTTGCTCCAACTTTTCAATACAGTCTTTCAAAAGTTCATTTTCATTCTCTAAAGTATTATTCCTCATTTCAGCATGATTTAAAGCATTTAATAGCAGCCATGCCACTGTGGAGGCAGCTAATTGTCTTTCTTTCATGATCAATATATCTTTGCCAAGTCCCTGAAAGTAATCTGCCATGCAATGTGGGGAGATGTTTCCCACAACACATAGGGGACCCCATTTTTCAGTGATAACTGCCAGTTCATAACAAGGGGATCCCACAAATCCTGGGATCTGCCCTGGAATCATTTCATCTAGGGAGGTAGTATTCTCCCCCTTGACTCATCTATAGAAATTCCAGAGAAAGTCCAGAGAAAGGACATGATGTAGATTTTAGTATATTTGGCTTGCCTGGCTCACCAAGTGTATAATCAAAGGATATTAAGATAGCATGTAATCAAAGAATATTAAGATGCTATAGTAATGAAATAAACAGGAGAATTAGGCAAAGCAAGACAAAGAGAATAAGTAGGACTTTACCCATATCCTATGCTTACTCAGGAAACTCCAGCAGAGCGGATATCCAGAAGAGGTCCTTCCCCACTGGTAGTCAGTTCTTAAATGGATTTAGGAGAGGTGCACCCAGGCTCCACCCCTTCCTGCAGCACAAGTGAACTGCCTTCACCTGTACTCCATGGCTGACACATTGCTCGCCTCAGGTGATCAATCAGAGGTTCAGGCTGTGACTCAGCAGTTCCCATACAATCACTATAAACCTACCTCTATTCCACCCTTATGCAGTAGAAGGAGATGCTGAGCCTTCTAAAGAGAACTACCTAGCCATTTCAGGAAAAAGAGCAAATAAACATGAATGTGTTTCATGCAGCATTTTTGCGCCAACTAACGGCTAAAGATTAACGTAAAGAATTCTGTTTGTTCCTCTGCTTATCTCCTTTGTACTTGTTAGTTTGCTTACAAGTTTGGGAATGTGCTTGGGAGTTTGTTGTCCTACATAGTTGTTTTGAGACTGTTGATGTCCTGGGGACCACTGGTGGACCACAGGTTAAGAAGCAGTGATAGAACAGATAGTCTGTATTTCTTCTAACAATATTTGAGTGTTTAATATATGGATTTTTATTTTAAAACTTTATTTTAAACCTCTCATTTTCATTTTATTTGCAAGACTTAACTCGATCTCAGCTAAGCAATTAGTAATGTACCATACATTCGTCTTCTGAGATATTTATTATCTCTGTTTTTTTTTTTTAATGCTTCTATCTAATATTCAGTCTTTTGTCCCTCTGATTAAAAGAAACCCTAAACTTTGTATGTACTAAAGCTCTTGACTTTTCCAGTTTCTGATTTCAGTACACCGTATGTGTATGAAACTAGATATTGAGAAAGCTAATTGCACAGGCAGCTTTGTCTATGGCCAGTCATTATTTCCTTATTAACAGTTTCCTGTTTATTTGTTTGGTATTTATGTAAGAAGATGTGCATGGGAGTGGATGTGTAAAACCCACAAGAGAGCTCATGAATCAAAAAACTACACAGCATCAACATATGTCTTAATCTGTGAAATGACACAGGGCAGCACTGGAAACTGAAGCCCTCTAGTCCTACTCACCACTCCATTCCTGATACAAGCCAGGATACTATTGGTCTTCTTGGCCACCTGGGCACACTGCTGGCTCATATTCAGCCAACTCTCCATCAGTACAGCAAGGTCCTATTCCACCAGGCAGCTTTGCAGCCGCTCCTCCCTGAGCCTGTTGCTTGGGGTTGCTGTGACCAAAATGCAGGACCCAACACTTGGCCCTGTTGAAATGTTTAGATTCTAGTAGCTACTGTTTGAAAGCATGTTTGGCCTGACTTTAAAGTTAGAAATGGTAGCCTCTGCTGGGGAAATACAAGAAAATGAGCAGAAATAAACATTCTCTGTTGTTTTCTGCTGCAGGTGCCTTGAAGATAACCTGGAAAGATGGAGGACTGTGACTTGGAGAGGGAGCAGTTGCATTTATGTCCCATGATTTATCAATTTTACTATTCAAGAAACAACTGAGAGATATAGATGTTAAAATTGTTTTTAAAAATTGTGACTGTTTTTTTCATTTTTTCTTATCTGGATAAGGGAGGGTGTTTTTGTAGGACTGTTTTTTCAGAGCAACACAGGTTTCTTGGGGTAGGTGATCTTTACAATTTTGGTTTTTCTGTTTATGAAAGTTTTGAATCTTATGCAATCATCTAACTCTGAAATCCAAGACTAGTTCTAAAATACAATGAGAGTTGGTAACTCTGAGTGCTCGGACAGTTTCCAAGTATGTTAAATAGGACCATACAATGGTGAAATTTATTCATGGAAAGCACTGGGTTATTCTCCAAATAATGGATGGAGATTGTCTTTGTGGCTGTGATGGCTGAAATGCCTGTAGATGGCACCCAAGATTCTGCAGCATCGTTTCTAGAGTCTGTAGCATAATAATGCCTCTTTTGTGTTACCCATAGTATATATTTCATAGCCCCTTACAGTCAACTTATTAAGATTCATATTTTGGAAGCCGATTTGTAGACCACTGCATAAAGAAGATTATTTTTTAAAATTTCATTTGTTTAATCTTTAGCCCTACAAAGATCTTTAGCCCTGTACATTTTCCCAGATGCTGGGAAAAATATTAAGTGTAATAAAAATTAATAACCATTGCATTAATATGCTTAATACTAAAGTTTACAGTTAGAACCATGTCCTGTTGCTTCCTATATATAGACTATTTGTAGTCCTTATTAGTGAAATTACAGTTGCTTCAATGTCAAAGCAAAAAATTAAGCACAAGTGTATCAAATCCATTTTTTTTGCTCTTCATGAAGTTCTGCTAATACCAACTCAAAACATAGGCAGAAAAGTGGGATAAATTGCAACAATTCAAAGTTGAAGTCAGCACAGCAGCTTTTAATTTCACAAGCTGCCTTCTCAAATTCCTCAGAGCTGTTGGTGTTAACTTTTAACGAAACCTGAAGAAAATTGGAAGATTACTAATGGTTTGGGGGCTTGCCAGTATGCTTTCAATATTTAAAAAGAGTAAAAAGGTGATCCAGAAAGCTGCTAGGCTGTTTGCTTGGTGTCACGCCTGGTAGTTACTGTCATAGGACAGTAACTTTTGACTCCATCAACAAAGACTCAGAGGCTAAAAATATAGTCAGTGCCTGTCAGTAGGGTTTCACAGAAGGTAGGTTTTGTTGAAAAAACACGGCATCTCTTTTTGGCTGAATGATGGGATGTCACTTGGCACTGATTGAGAAAACATGCACTTGCTGGAATGAAGAGATTGATGAACTGACATCAAGCTTATGGACAGTGTTTGATGATTATCAAGGCAGTGACCAAGGAGTTTTCTGGCACAGTCACTCGGGATCACATTTCTTTCCTACATTTACTGAAGGAACTGGGGCTGTTCAGTCTCCCAGAAAAGGAAGCTGAGGGGAGACCTTATTGCTCTCTTCCAATACCTGAAGGGTGCTTACAGCGAGAGCAGGGGTGGTCTCTTCTCACTGGTGACAGGTGACAGCACAAGGGGAAATGGCCTCAAGTTGCACCAGAGTAAGTTTAGGTTGGATATCAGGAAACACTTCTTTACAGAAAGGGTTGTTAAGCACTGGAACAGGCTCGCCAGGGAGGTGGTTGAGTCAACATCCGTGGATGTGTTTAACAACCAGCTGGATGTGGTGCTCCGGGACATGATTTAGTGGAGAGTTTTTAGACTTAGGGTAGTATGGTTAGGATGTCGTTGGTGATCTTTAAAGTCTTTTCCAACCTGAGCAATTCTATGATTCTGTGATTCTGCTACTGTGATCAAAATTCAGATGCATCTCTACAGTCAGTACTCCAGGCAAAGACCTGCATGGAGAATCAAATTCTGCTGAGATCTTGGAGGAGAACAACTCAGAATGAAAAAGTCCTGTGTCTAGTTGGCTATATTTGACCACCTGAATTTGGTGGAAGAGCTGAGTAGCCAACTGCTGGTGTTTGTTGAGGCTGGATGGTCTGTGCTAATGTCTGTTGTAGGGTGAACAGGAGTGTGCCAGTGTAGTGTCTTCCATAAGCACTTAATTTATATTTTACCTTTCAGTGTTGCTAATATTGCTTCTATATTTTGTAATGTTCCTTTTAAATTTCTATAACAGGGCTGGTCAAATTCATCACTGGATTGTGCGAGGGCTGCTCTGAAAGTAATGCCCCCTATGTTATTATGTTGACTTACAATGTCAGAGGCAGATTTTGGTGGGATGGCAGCAGAGGCTTAACCTTCCCAAAAAAATTCCATTACATGTGGCTGCCATGTGAGAAATGGCAGCAGAGGGGCACTGACAGAATGGTGCCTGACATGGAAGTGTGTGTGGAGCAATGGCGTGTCACTGAATTCCTCCATGTGGAAAAAAATGGCACGTTGATACTTGTTGACTCTTGCTGAACATTTATGGAAGCCAAACAGTGGATATGAGCACAGTGAGGGGTGAGTGTTGTGTTTCAGCAGTGGCAATGTAGAAGACAAGCCATGTTCCAAATAGCCATGCGGATTTTTACAAGCGTGGCATGCAGGCTCTTATTCATTGCTGGCAAAAATAGACAGGTAGTGGTGGTGATTATGTTGAAAAATAGTGTTGTGTAGCTGAGAATTTGCTGTATGAGAGTTTTATTGTGCTCTTTTTATCTGTTGTAGTTTCTATAAAAATAAATAGGAGGAATTATTTTTGGAGCAACCAACATATTTTAGAGAGTTCATGGAGGGGCAAAAGAAAGGAAGTTTGGGCAGAGAAAAGTTACATCTTATGGTATGTTCTATTGCTTCCATTCAGGATTAGGTAAAGGAAATAGCAATGTTATTAATCTTTGAAAGAAAAATGAAAATTCTTCAAAATAACCTGCAAAGTAGCAAAATAAAGCATAATGTCTGCTTTACCACTGGAGAAACACAAGTATAAGTGTATTTTTTCAAAGCCACAAATGAATCTATTTTGGGTGCAGGAGGTTCTGGCTACCAGTTCTGTTTTACATTAATTAATTTGCACCCTCCCCCCCTCCCGCATGCTTTTTTTTTTTTTTTTTTTTTTTTTTAATTATTTTTAATTAAAGGAGAATAACAGGAATAAGAACCTACACAGTAGAATAGTAATAGATATTTTCAGAAGCATGTCTTTCAGCTCCAAGACACAAATATCAGAATAAGCATCCTTATGAAAAAGTATGACTAGATTCCAACAGCAGAGATGTTTCAGACTGGAAAGTGCTGTTCTCATGCTGTTGATGTCCTGTGAGTGATTTTATACGTAGGATGCAGCACTTCCCGGTGCTGACCTCCATTACGAGCATGGCGATGGGACCAGTTTGCAGGTGAGGCCCTGATCACCGAGCTTGGGTGCACAGGTGCGCCCCGTGCCAGCAGCCATCACTGCAGACCAATCTGTTGTGAAGGCCTCCACCTGGTGGCCGGCATCATGCCCGGCATGCCGCTTCTTGTACTGGTACGGACTTTAGCAGCCTATTATTAAAAGCCTTCAGAAGCAAAGCTGCATGCTTTACTGTTGCCTTATAACTTAACAAAGTTAACTCTTTGAGATTCTGGAAAAAAGACAGAAATGTTAAAGAGGGTCAGCTTCTGGGCTCTGCTGTGACTCAGCCCCAAGATTTGCCCAAGTAACAAAATATGGGGTCTCACGTAATGAGATAAGATTTTCTGAAGTTCCCCACCATTCTGAGCATCAAAGCCAAACATTCAGTTGGTGCTGCAGTGCAGCAGCCGATTAGTTTCACATCCACTGATCACCCTAAACAGCAGAGCGTAAGTGCTGCATGAGAGCTGCAAGCTGTTATCTCCAGGATGGTGAGCAAGAAGAAAAAGATCCAGCCTAAGTTTGAGCTGGTAGTTAGACAGGCTGTGTGTAAGCATATTTGGGACCCAGAGAGAGGCAATACACAAGCTGTTTATAAAGTTACTGAGGAAGTCACTTTTTGGAGTGGATCCTGAGTGAGAAATTACACATAAATGAAAAATCCTTCTATGCAGAAACTGGCACTGACCGAGCTAACCTACTTCACATTAATCCCATTCTAGTGTGTCTGTGGCAGCTGCTGGTGGGTGCTGCCACTTGGATTCCTGCTGCGATGAGTTATTTCCAGATGGTGTGTGTGGAGCTGTTCGTGGAGAATTCTGCATCCAGAAAGCCTGCTGTTGGTGTCCTGGTCTGCTGTCACGTGCCTGTTCTTTGGAGATCAGGAAGGAGTACAGTTGGGGCTGAATGGTAAGCTCTGCCACTCTAGAGCTGGTAGATCATTCACCTTGTAAGAAAATAAAAATACCCACCATACGCCATGAAGGAACCTCCTTTCGATCTTCTCTGAGTACATAGGTCACTTAATGTGAATAGGATTTAGAAACCATTTTTACAGCACTTGGATTTTTATTTGCCACAAAATGCTCATGGTTGATGCTATAAAAAACAAAAGTTTTAGATAGACCTAAGCTTTTATCTCCATTTATGTATCATATGGAATAACTTATTTGTACATATTGGTTGTTGTTCAAGATCTCCCTGTGTTGGGAAATTTTTTGTTCCGATAGATTTTGCTCATTTATCTTCAACCCAAAAAGAGACAGAGCATGTGTAATTAACTCCAACTTTATGCTGCTCAGGGAGGAGAAGTTAATATTAATTAGCCAACAGGGCCTGTGTAGTAAGTCCAAAGTTTATTTCACATCAGCCTTTTCTCTGGTACCAAATGATGCACTACAACTTTGGTGCCTGTTGCACACCTGAGAACAGAAAAAAATCCCTCTGTTGCTCTTTAATGGACAAGGCAGGGCTGTTTTTAAGCACTGGATTGCCAAAGCACTCAGGGTGCAACTAACTGGAAACTCAGCTGATCTTCTTGCTGAAAAATATCACTGTGATATTTCTAGAGTTTGGCATTTGGAGTCTCTAGACACACTGAGCACATCTCTCTGTGACTCAGATTTGTGTCTTGGTTCTATAGGACGTTAAAATGGGGAGTGTAATATGTGAGATGAAGAAAAGTTGTAAGTGTAACTAGGGCCTAGACACCTTTACAAAACACATACAACTCTGATTTGGAGCAGTATTTTCAGCAAAATGATGGCCACCTCAGGTGATAGAGAGAGCATCCTGTGAGCATGACTGAGTCTTTGCATCCTGTCCCACACAGATTGGCCTGATCCTCTGGAGCAGCTGTACATTCATAAAGTCTTCATAAAATCTTTGAATCCATGCTGAAGAGAGCTTTGCTCATAAACAAAGCAAAGCAAAAGGACCAGTTTTGGTCCTTGGGAATCTTCCCACATGCTCTGGTCACACAGATATTTTGCCCTCAAAAAGACAGGACCTTAACTAATTTTAGCTACACCAGAGCAATCAGATTCTCCTTTGCTGTTCATATGCATGCATGACCTTCACTATTCTGCTTACTTTTGTTTTGGTTTGGTTATAGCAAATATTTTAATCTTCACCCATTTTTAGTGTTCTTTTTAACAAATCTTCAGTAATAAAAACAGCACATGAAAAAGCAAAGTGTCTTTGAAGAACTAACAGCTGAACTTCAAGCAGAAGTGGTGTAGTCATACTGAAGACAGACTAAGGAACACCAGTAGCAGGGTGAATTTGTGCCTTTCTTTGGTCAGGATCCTTCCCTGAGTCATCAGCTGGAGCTCCTTCCTGAAGAGCACACAGGCAACCAAAGACAATTCCTACGATATTTCTCCCATCTTGTATTTATTGTGTCTTTGATGAGTAGATTTAGAAACACTTTACCAAGAACAAAAGATACTAAAATAAAAATTTTAACTGCAAGAAAGAGTAACTTGAAGGACTGAAAGAACCCCCAAAAAGGCAGAGGAGCTCTGATGACAAAACAAATCACAATCTCTGTCACTGCCATCAGTGTTATTAAGCAGGAATAAATTTTGTCACAGCATTAAAGAAATATAACTGGAAAATCCACTGCATAGAATTCAGTGTGTGAATTTTTTACAGCATGAAGATCTTAATTTTTACAACAGTCCAAGAAGACTGGGCAAATAGAATATGCATTTTAAAGACAGCTGAAATGTGTCATAAGCTGCAATTAAACCATTTCCCCTAGATTAAAAAACAAACAAACAAAAACCTACAAAAAATAAGTGAAAGTTTATTTGCAAAAGCAAGTTTTCTTAAAAGAGTAAAATGTTTTCTGTAACTGATAAATTCTATTTAATTTAGACAAAATTTTTCTGACAAACAAATAAAAGATGTTTTCCCTCAGTTTCTGCTAGATCTCAAGTTCTGGAGAGAAGAGAGGCCATGTTTTACTGACAGGATTCTAAAACCTATGAAAATGATTGCATTCATCAGCCGGCACAGACAGAGGCTGGAATAAGCTTCACAGGGCTCTTAACAAAATTATTATGTATGGCAATATATATGACATCCTCACCATTAGATGCAGAAAACCTCATGATGGAGACTAATACATAATTAGGTTGTAAAGAAGTGTAGCTGATTATTGTTGGGTAGATTAAACAGTCTCATACTGAGCCTCAGTTTATTCTGTGCTATGGTCACACTGCCTGTATAAAAAGCAAATGATCCAAAGGTTGCTGAGAATGGAAGATTCTTCTAAATTCTTCAGCTTGGGAACCTGAAGGCAGTGGTTAACTCTTACTTGAGCAGACGGTGAGAATGGAGCATCTCAGTAGGACTTTGTCTGGCTAAGTACAGCCATGATACTTTTCTTATGGGAACTCAGAACATTTCCTTGGCCAGCAGCTGTTATTGCAGAACAATTAATTCTCCCAGCCCAGCTGATATTAGTGATTGAAAATATAAAGTTATAAAGAGCGACTGAGGTTCTTCAGAAAGAGCTTGTCATCACATTACACAGAAGTAAGGAGAGCATGCAGTGATCTCTTATGGACCAGAGACAAACCACAAGCAATAACCAAAGCATCACTTGATGCTCCACCAAGCATGGGAAGAGGGGGCTTGCTTGTCTCATGTGCCAGTGTGGTAAATTTTCTCTTGCAAGTTCTTCTTCATAGGAGTAATTTGGCCTGTGATCTGGCCCTGGCAAGTTTCACTTTAGAGCGAGGGCCTGAACCAGTAACAGCACCGCTGTGCTCTGATTGCATCTGGGGATCCTGTCAAACTGCTGTTCCACAGTGTGCTGCACTGACAGCATTCTGGTGCTGCAGGGGGTCTCAGTTCGTGCCCATGAAGTTGCCAATGGTGTCAATGTGCTTTCTGTAAGGTAACTCTTAAGGGCCTGCAGTGTTGACCCAGAAGCCTGGCTGCAGCTGTGGGTATCATGCATATGATATCGTGCATATGATTCCACTGCCTTCAGGCTCAGTTTGAAACCTTCTCAAGCTTGAAATCTTGTCAATGTAAGTGAGTTTATAACTTCTCAGGTAACTTCTGCTAATTGGGAGTTGTTACATGGACAGAGCTTTTGAGGACTCTGGGGCTGTAGCTGGATTCTCACCAGGCTCAGGGCCCTGCAAAGCCCCCTCCACCCTGCAAATGTGGAGGGGCAAGGAGGTGGAGGAAGGGCAATAATGGTCAGTCCTGGCGACCCACAAAGTGGCTTCTGGCCCTGTGCCTGAGACAGAGCCAGCCAAGCAGCCCTCATTCAGTGGGAGGTGAATAAGACCCACTGCTTTTGGCTTTACCTAGGAGATACCACCTTGTTCATCCCTGAATCCTTGCCATAGGCTCTTCAGGGGACTGCCAGACCCACAGCAGGACAGACTCCTGCATCCTTAGCTCTGAAGTGGCAAAAAAGAAAGAAAAAACAAAACAACAACAAACCTAATCTTTCTCATGCCAATGGGTTTTACAGCTTTACATATCAAGTCACTGAAAACAATACATGAAACCATGCTTTCTTTTCTCTCCTTACTTGTTCAAAGAGTTGTATTTTGTGGAAAAACAACAACAACAACAACAAAAACAAAACCACGAAAAACAGTTACCTATGGGTGATAAAGTTTTGTTTTGTTTTTAGCAGAGCAGGACACCGGTAAGTGACTATTAAATAATAAAGTCTGATCTTTAATACATTATTGATTATGAATATTGTTGGAATCAAATGTTATTTCTGCATTTAGAATTGGATAATATTTTTTTATTTCATGGTCTCTGCTGCCATAGCTCTTTTTGGGAGTCTTTCTACTTTTCTTGGGGGAGGTCTCTGATAGTTTGCATCGCTTATCCTCTGGAAGAACCTTCCCCAGGAATGCACGCTCTGTATATAGGTGTACATATGTATATTTTATCATACACATTGCGAGAGTATCTTGCACGAGATTGATCAAACCAGAGAACAAGTGATGGCATGCCCAAGGAATGGCCTGAAGAGACATCGGAAGGCCTGGCATCACCCCGTCCCCGGTGCTCTTTGTTTAACGAAGGCTTTGAAGAAAATCACCACATCAATACGACAAGAAGAGCACTGAGACAGCTTGGAACAACAGGATGGCTGCTGGCTGACAGATAACACAGAAATTAACAAATGTAAACTGTGATAAGATTGTGAACCTGGAGTACCCAGCCAATGGGGAAACAGGGCAGGGGGATGGGCAAAGGGGGAAACAAGGTACAAATGCTGTCGTTGCATCCTTAGGGTGCTCCTGCCATTGCAATCGTGAATAAAATCTGCTTTTATCAGAGATACCATCCTGACAAAATTATTTGGATATTTCCAACAAATATTAAACCAGATTCCCATATATTTTTTGTTTGAATCTGTTATCCATAATGAATATTTATTTCAACTAATTAAAGCAGATTTGATTGGTTAGCTAGAAGAAATAGGATGAGTTTTACTTCGACTGCAGTTTGTTCAACTTCCGCTGGAACAGTTGCCCTAAAAGATTCTTGCAGGCTGAGATAGCTTGGACCTAAGAAGGACAGTTGTGTGAATACATTGTGGTACCCCAGTAAGGGTGTTGCCTGGTATCTGCAGTGCCTGAACAACAGGAGTGAAGTGCTGCTGTCAGAACTTACCCCTGAAAATCACTTCCCTAGGGCCTGAAGGATCATCTAGTTCTAACCCCCTGTCCATATACAGGTTTGCCACTCACCAGATCAGGCTGTACAGGGCTTCATCTACCTGGCTTTGAATGCCTGCAAGGACTGGGGCATCCACATCTCTGGGCAACATTTTCCTGTGCCTAACCACAGCCTAAGTGAAAAATGTCTTCCTAACATCTAACCTAAATTTCCCCTCTTTTAGTTCAAAGCCATCCTCTCTTGTCCTATCACCATTAGACCATGTAAAAAGTCTATCCACCGCCTGCTTGTACACTCCCTTCAAGGACTGGAAGGCTGCAATGAGGTCTATCCGGAGCCTTCTCTCTTCCAAGCTAAAAACGTCCAATTCCCTCAACCTTACTGTGTAGGAGAGGTGCTCCAGTCTTCTGATCATCATCTAGTCATCTTATTATTACATGAGCTCGGGCCCATTCATATTTAACTCATCTCTAACCCTCTGACCGTAAGGACAAGGTACTGTGAAGTACACTCTGAATGCTCAGAGTATCTCCATTACACCAACCAAGTGTGACTGTAGGGAATGCAGTCCCTTTTGGCAGTAAATCTAGCTCTCCAGACACTCAGAGGATCTGGGAACTCAGACATAGTTACTATTGGAAGATGCCAACTTACAGCTTGGCAGGATTTTAAATGATCTGTCAATATTTATGGGCTTAAATGTGAAAACAGAAACTGCAGACTAAAAAAATCAGTAAAAAATGATGAACTTATTAACTGAGTGAACTTGGTTTCTTCAAGTGCCAGAAAAACACACCTCACATGCCTTAGTGCTTGACTTAGTGCTGTCTTGGTGAAAAAAATTTGAAGTGGGATATTTAGTACTGTGAGAAATACTTAAATCAGCCAAGTCTATAAAAAAAATAATAAAATAGAGATCAGAACTGTAAGCTAATTCTTATAACACTGACATGGGGATGAAGACTGGTAGTGGGAGAAACGTCATGTAGCATTCATCATAGACTTAGCCTGTATAGATAGATGCAAGGAACTTGGACTTGCATTTGTTTCTAAACAAAATGAATTATTGAGTGACTTAAGTGGATCAAAGCATATAACTCTGGAGAACTAAACATTTATTTTCATCTGCAGTTCCTAAGGTCAGCCTTCGTTCCAAACATCTCAAAATCAATTAGAAATAACAAAATTCTTAGCAAATGGCATGAATTCCCAAACTGACTTATTGTTTAAGGGAGTATTTCTATTTCCTCATTTATGACTGAGGAAGACAAGATCTCTTTCAGAACATATTTGTTAGAATACACCCATACAGCAGCTCTGTGCATTGGGAGGCCTTTCTGCTGTAATGTGCCAATAGGATGCTGTGCCCTAATTAGCTTCTCCCAAGAAATTAGGAGCAGAAGATTTCATTCCAAGGCATGAAATGCAGTATTTAAACTAATGGGATGCAAATCTGCAAACTGCATCCCATAGGATAGCTCCTGGAGTGAGAGGAATGGGATGCTTGGTGATGTCACCTCTATTGTTTCTGTCAGTGACTCCAAAACAAACTTCAGTCTGCAGACTGAAGTTGTAATGCAGCTGCTCTTTGTAGTAGAGGATGATGATACTTCTTTCGGTTGTAAGACAGGAAATATTCCTACTTGCCATCAAAATAAGAGATTGCAGAGCTATATTGCTAGACTAATTCTGTTAGAAGTGCATTAAATATCTGATCTAAAATCTTAATATCTGATCTACAAATTGCTCACAATATTAAAATAATTAGGAATAGTGCTTCATACTGAAAGCTGCTATTTGCATGATTAGGTTATAATGTAATGGAAGTTTTGTAGATTCTCAGAGTTTCAACATCCATTTTTAAGTAGATAACTTAAAAATATTAAATCAGGCATTCCCAACCCACAGCCCACAGGCAGCATGCAGCCCAGCCCTGCCCATCCTGCAGTCCACAGCCCCGCACCATCATGGCAGTGGCTCTTCCCATTGTGCCTCAGGTGCACACCCAAACATCAGTGAGCAGTCAGCACTGTGTCAGCTAAAACCAGGGCATGGGGAGGGCGCAGTGCAGAGCTATCTCAAGTCATGGCAAATAATTGTATGCATTTTGATATGTTGGCTAAACACAGTCCTGTGAACAGCAAAAAAATTCCAGCCTTCCTTTCCATTGTGATAAAGGAATTTGAGAACAGGTTTCAAGAATGCCAAAAAATTCCTGGTTTTGGTGTATTTGTGACTCCATTTTCAGTCAACATAAGTACATTACCTGCACATTTTCAGATGGAATGTACAGTTGCAATCACATATTCAAGTCAAAAATTGGATCGTGTCTCTTTCCTAATCTTTTGTAAAACCTATCTTACCAGAGAAAAATATCACTCAAATATCCTCCACTGTTCAATCACATTCTTTTCATGTCAATGCTTTTTGGCAGTAAGAACATTTGTGAACAACTGCTTTAAAGGATAAAGCATAGGAAGAGTAGAATTTCATCACAACTCTCTGACAAAAACCTTGAGACCTCTCTGAGAATTACAGCGACTCCCATTGAACGAGGCTGATGGATTAGGTTCACAAAAACTAGGTCAGATATCCACTACTTTTCTGCTTTTGTTAGCCTCTTTTTAAAATGTTTTAATTAAAATATATATATAAAAAATAAGTTTTGTTACCTATATACTTCAACTGTTATACTTTTTAAATGTGGCCCTCTTCAGTCAATGTGGCAATAGAAAAGGCTGGACACTCATGAGATAACACAAATCTGCTAACAAATGCTAGATTTTATTTGCTCTGGGGCAATTTTGGAAAAGCACACTCCAAACAAACCTCCCCCTCCTTCCCCACCCGTAAAATATTTGGATCTAGGCATTTTATCCCTGTGTGTTCATGGGAAATTTTGCTTATAATTAAAAGTTAATTCAACCTTAACTATGTAAAAAGATATATATATATATAATATACACATATATACACATATATACATATCAAATAATTTCTAAAAATAAGATTACTATTTGTAATGCATTTTCAAAACATTCCACTCTGATTAGCCAGTAGAGGGAGATAGCGTTCTTGCTTTCTTGCCTCAACCTGTTACTGTTATTTTCATAAAACAGCTCGGTTGCCTAGTTGTGTTCAAACTCTCTTGAAAATCTTGGCTTGAAATTATTGAAAATGACACAATTTCAAGCTATAAAAATTATATCTTTATAATTATGGTGTAGGAGTTCTGCTCTTGTGAGGTACAATCTGCAGTACTGCATCCATGTCTGGGGCCCCCAGTACAAGAAAGACAGGGAGCTGTTGGAGAGGATCCAGAGGAGCCACAAAGATGATCAGGGGACTGGAGCACCTCCCCTACAAAGACAGGCGGAGGGAGCTGGGCTTGTTCAGCTTGGAGAAAAGAAGGCTGCGGGGTGACCTCATTGCAGCCTTTCAGTTCCTAAAGGGAGCCTACAAACAGGAGGGGAATCGACTCTTGGAAAGGGGAGATGACAGCAGGACGAGGGGAAATGGTTTTAAGTTGAGGGAGGGAAGATTTAGGTTGGATGTCAGGGGGAAGAGAGAGCAGTGAGGTGCTGGAACAGCTGCCCAGAGAACTTCTGGATGCCCCGTCCATCCCTGGAAGTGTTCAAGGTCAGGTTGGATGGGGCCCTGGGCATCCTGGTGTGGTATTATATGTGAGGTTGGTGGCTCTGCATGTGGCTGGGGGGGTTGGAGCTTGAGGTCCTTTCCAATCCAAGCCATTCTATGATTCTATGATCATATGACTGTAAGAAAATCCCTGCCCAGCAGTCACAATACTTAAGTGGTGACGACAGTAGATGTGTTGTAACAGTAGATGTGTCATAACAGTAGATGAGTCTGATTATGTCTGGTTAGTCCTCTATTCAAATAAATTGGTGGAAGGTTTATAAGATTTAATGCACATTAATGGACATTTCTTGGAGAAATCAAATGGCTGACTTGTAAGGCAGACTCCTCACAGAGTGCTGTACAGTGTACCTCTGATGTGGTAGCCTCTGCTTGCTCTCAGAACAGCAGAGAAACATTCTTTCAGAGCTTTATGCAACCCTAGCTCCTCTGGTCTTTGAAAAGTTTCAAAAAGGACCTTCAGACAACAATACTGAAGTCCTTTCTAAAATCCTAACTAAAAAAGTCAAATTAAAACTCAGAACTGGTCACCTTTTACTCCCTTTCTTAGCAGCAAACTGAGCTGTCATTCAGTATATTGATCTGATCTCCATGGTCTGGGAAAGGAGCTGAAGGTACTTGGGCTAGGTGTGGCTACCTATGGTTAGTGTAGATGTTTTGGTTAAAATGTAGGTGTGATGAAGCCCATGCTGCCTCCATTTTTAATGTACAGACACAAGTAAATTTGCATGAATACGTGGCTATAGATAATATAGAGAGATATATAGATAGATAGATACATAATTCAGAATAGTAGAGAATTAGCATGTACTTCTTCAGTGCAGAAATTTAAATTTAGGAAAAGGATTTGTTGAGGAGCTGGGCTTGAAAGATGACCTTATCTTGCTAATAATAAGGAAAAGTTTATTAACTGCTAGTACAAATTAAGATATAATACCTTTTATAGGATGCTATAAAAACACAAGCAAATTTGCAATGGAAAAAAGTTACTGAATTACAAAATGTTTGTAATTTCAAGGTTATCTCTACAACAAATAGTAGGTGTTCTGTATTTTGTGCTGTTTCCATCCCTACAAATATTCAGTAGAGAAAGAAATGCAATCCTTTTAGTGCCAAAGAATCTTGAGAGGAGAGAGAGGAGAATAATGATCCTAAGTGAAATTTAGATCTGTATTTGCTCACTGTTTCTGCTGCAGATTGTCACCTTGAGTGAGTCATTTAGTCCTCTGTTTTCATTCCTCATTTGTAAGCTGGGAATTAAAGAGCTGAGAATTACAGATTTTTTAAGGACACATTGGTGACATATGCACTGTATTTTGTGCTCAGAAACATGTAGGCTTTAATGCAAAAAGTACAGATTAATAAGGAGATTGACTGCCTTGCCCATTAGGAACAGGCCCCATACTTTTGTTTATTCTGTTTCTCCATCCATTGTTTACTCTTTTGTTTTTCTTTTTCTTTTCTTTTTTTTTTTTTTTCCCATGTGAATGAGGAAATTGCACAGCAGGTCGTAGCTTGGTCCTACTCTCGATACATTATTGATAAATGCAGCTTCTGAGCTAGAAACAAAACTTTCAGCCCAATTTTTACTTCTATGTCCTGATCACAAGATAACCTGTTTCATAAAGCAAATGTTTTATAATCAAAAACAAAGTAATTTCATCTTGTAGATGAAAGATGATTCAGTTCTGCAGCAGGGTGAAATGGTCTCTTGGCTGAGGCAGATATTTTATTAAACAAAATAATAGTTTTGTTTAGAACAAAAAAAGTTCCAGTTGCTACTGCTATTTGCTCCTTGTGTTGATATCTTTTGCTCTACATCAAGATATTCTGAAAGGTGTTGAGCTGTGAACCAAACAGACATTTAAACTTCTGTAAAAGAGAAAGGAAATTGAAAATGGCAAGAAATTATCTCCATTCGATTTCTTGTTCATTACAAGATAGAACATGTGGCATCTTAAAAATCTCTGGTTTATAAGTTAGAAGCTGTCCATCATCTAGAAATGCTTGCAGAACATGTAGAATTGCTAGCACTTACCTGTCTGCTTTGATACTGCTATAAAGCATTAATTATCCAAGCCATAAATAATTTCAAAATTTCTGGATGCAGACTGAGTTTTAAAAGAAAGCACTAACCATAAGGTATTGGATGATGAGAATTCAATCAGTCGTGAGTGTGAACAGATCCAAACAGTTCTGAATCCAGCTTCTGTCTATGCCGATACCTGAGGGCAGAAGTAAGGAATAAATACAGCCTTTAGCTTGATTTCACATTCAAACAAATCTTTTGGAACAGGGCAGATCTGAAACTTGCAGTTCTTCAAACTCTGAATTATTCAGTACTCCATTCAAAAGCATCTATCCCTACAAACAGGTGGTCATACAAGAATCCCAAGATTTGTTTTCTTAACAAAAGCAGGTGGTTTCTAGACATGGATTTTGGAGAAAACCTACAATACATGACCCTTCTGAAGATTCAGAAGCCAGAAGCCAAACAAAACTTACACATGTGCCCTTTTTATATTGTAATAGGTTTTATATTGTTGGCAAATGTAATGTATCTTAAAAGGAATATGTAAATCTACTGTGATAAAACAGTAACATGGCAGGACAAAATGACTTGGTTGCAGAAAGGAAAGACAAAAGGAGTGCTGACCATGCCCTCTCAGTGTGAAACCAGCTGTCTAGCTTGCAAAGCAGAGGTCACTGATTGGCAGAGGTCAGTGTTTACTTTATCACTTGGAGTCTGAGCCCTCATCACGTAATGCCATTCACATCACAAAATCTCCCCCAGGAGGCAGTGCTAGGCTTCTCATGGTCTTTGTGCACAAAAGTGAAGATTTTGCCATGTATAACCACAGACATGATCTTTAGCATTAGCAGCAGCTCTAGAGAGCAGCTACCTGGTTTCTTGCATACCTGTTAATTTCTTCAGTAGCATTCCTCTTTCTGGGATGGCATTTTAACCCCATCCCTTCCCAAGGCATCCTGAGTTCTGCCTGCATACTCTTTCAAAGCACAGAGCTGGAGACAATTTTAGAGCAGTGAGTATCATTGACAAATACAGCATTATATCTGTGATTAGAGTGAATATACATAAAATACAAAGCCAGGGTTAAAGACTGGCTAAGGAAACTGTCTGTGAACTCTTACTATACAATATATATACTTCTCACAGAGAGTGCCAACACCGTATACCCAAAACAAACTGCGAAAGTTCTCTCCTTCTCCTCAACAATTAATGAAGTCCAAACAAAGCAAAAAGAAAAGGGGGGAGACACAGGCATGGAGTGGTATGACTTGGAGGAGGAGGGGAATAAAAGTTTTTGATGTGTATGGACATCCAGAGGAAATCTTGTCAAACACTTGTGATAAAACAACATGGAGTATCTAGGATACATGCAGAGTTTGCTGTCCTGAGAGATGTCAGGAGAATGAGCTTGGGTGAGCGCAGCCTTCTGAGAGTGGTCCACAGGATCCCAGCATCTGTCTTGGTGTCAGCAGCTTGCTCTGTAACTGGAGTAGCACCAGCATTAGAAATGCTGGTATTCTGACATTCTTCAGATGAAAACTTCTGTTTTTGAAATGCATGCTTGTTTACTCTGCACTGGACTGAAACCAGCAACTCCCTCTCTGCAGCCGTTATTAGATAGTGGCATTTGTTAGCTGTATATTGTAAAATGGAGGAGATTGAGACAAAGGCCCAAAAGGTGAGAAGTGCTTTATTTCCCTCCCAGTCTTTTGAACTAGTACATTTTTCCACAGTGAAAAAATTTTAGACTTTTTATACTTGAGACAGGCTAGAGAGAGAGGAGTTAAATTGCTGACCGCTTTGTTCCACCTTACCTTATGTACGCTTATTCTGGACAATTATTTGTCTGCTTACCACGTACAAGCACTTTGCTCACAAAGTGACAGTGTGTCAGTGTAGGAGAAAGGAACTGGAAAATTGGGTGATTGTTGGTGAGCTTTGGAAATCATGTCATTGGAGAAGGAAAAAAAGAATAATTTCTCTCACTGCAGGGCTCTCTTCCTGCAAATTTTAAAAGCCTGCTGTGAATAATGGTGTCAGAGCTTCCAAACCTCAAGAATACTTCATAGCGGAAAGTGTTAGGCAACTAAAATAAATATCATTTCCACCATTACAAAAGTGAGGTTTATTGTTCTTTGTGCTGTACTTTAAAACTCAAGTTAAATGGCATATTTTTAAAGACACAGCACTATGTGTCAAAGGGTTACTTTTTCATAGAGGTTCCATATCAGTTTGTCATAGGCTGTTTACATCAAAATGAGAAATAATTTAAGACAGGAGAACACAAAAGCCTTCTTTATCAGGAAAAATGAACAGGAATTCATCTTCCAGAAGGACCAAGTACAATCTTTACATATGAGTGCTGCCGGTCCCTGGGATGTTCAAAATACATATTCCTACTTTATGACTCAGATGTATTTCTCCTCACAAGATTTGTGAATACTCTCACAAACCTGGTCTGAGTTTTTTTGTTAGCAGAGCTGTAGATGAGGCGAACTTTCCATGGTTTGGGGTTTTATTGTGAATGCTTTGCACAGCTCCGGTTCTGTGCTTCCTTCTCATGACATCAGTGAGGAGAAAGAATGTAAACATCTGTTTTTTATAATTCAATTCCAGGCTTATAACTTAATTAGAATAAGCAATGTTTCAACATGATTAATTTTCCAGTCACAATATGATGGTCCGAGTGCGCAGTTTTAGCAGTAGTTTATGGAATTGAGCAAAGGGGAGCTAATGAGATAAATCCCACTGCATTGCCTGACATTCCCCACCACACCAAACACAGTAGGAAGCCTCCTGCCCTGCTCCATGTAGGCCAGAGATGTGATGTTCCTCCTGCTCTTTGTGCTGCCCGTAGCCTGCCTGGCTAAGGTGGCCACAGGGAGCTAAGTCGCAGCACCTGCTCACGTGCTGCTGGGCTGCCACTGAGGAGCAAGTTTTTAGGGGAAGGTTATGTGCCTATTGGGACCACATCTTCAAACAACTAAGCAGCTCTGAAAAACCTGGCCTTAAGTCTCCTTGCTGCTGGCCAGCTGCAGAGTGGGGTTAAGCACCGTGCTACTTACTTGCTTTCCATTGTGTCCAGCCCAGTGGGTGCCTGAAGCACCCATGTCCTGGGGTCTGTGCTGCCCTACTCACTCATTACTTCAACACAGCTTCCATACAGCAGGGGAAGGTGCAGCCTGGACCAGAAGGTCCAGGAGCCGGGCAGCATCAGTGGAAACATGACGGCAGCAAGAGGTGATGCCACATGGAGGAGAGCTTGCAGCCTCATGCCGAGGCATCCATACATCATCTATATGTTCTTCTGCTCTAGGGCCTAGGGCCGGGGCTGAGGCACCTCGGCCACCCGTGCCCCTCCTGCAGGTGCAGGCACAGACCAGGCCCGGAGGGCAGCGTGCTGCCCCGGCCGCCCTGCTCCCGCCGGTGCTCACAGAATCACAGAATGGCCCGAGTTGGAAGGGATCTTAAGGATCACGAAGCTCCAACCCCCCACCACAGGCAGGGCCACCAACCTTTCCATTTAATACCACATCAGGCTGCCCAGGGCCCCATCCAACCTGGACTCGAACACCTCCTGGGATGGACGGGGCATCCACCGCCTCTCTGGGCAGCTGTTCCAGCGCCTCACCACGGCACCTCCCGCCCGCCGACGGCGGTCCCGCGAGGGGCGCTGAGATGAGGGCCGGGACCGCGGCGGGCCGGGAGGCGGGGCCGGGTGCCGCCGCAGCCGGGGCTCCCGAGGCGGCCGCCCCACTCCGATGTCGCGCCCCGCGGCATAGCGGCGGCCCGGCCTTCTCCCTCGGGGCGGTGCTGCCCCAGCCCTGCCCGATAAAAGAAAGGCGGAGCGGGGCCGCCGCGGCGCGCAGACAAAAGCTGCGGCGCTTTCTGCGTTCCCCGCTGAGCGGAGCCCCTTCCCGGCGGATCATGGCTCCCGGCGAGGTGCAGGGCGCCGTGCTGCTGCTGCTGCTGCTGCTGCTCGCCCTGAGCCCGCGCGCTGCGCCGGAGTCCGATGCCGAGGCGGTTCCGGAGGGAGCCTCCACTCTGGCCTTCGTGTTCGATGTGACCGGCTCCATGTACGACGACCTGGTGCAAGTCATCGAGGGGGCGTCAAAGATTCTGGAGACGTCGCTGAAGCGACCCAAGAGGCCGCTTTACAACTTCGCCCTGGTGCCCTTCCACGACCCAGGTAGGGGTCGGGTTCCGGCTCCGCCCGGCTGGAGGGTCCGCGGGCGGTTCCGAGGTACGAGCCCGGAGCCGGAACGCTCCCCGAGCAGCCCCGCTGCCGGCTGCAGCGGCTGAGAGTGCCGAGCCCTCGTGGCGAGCATCGGCGCCGGTGGGGCTCCCGAGCGCCTTTCTGTGGAAGTACGTCCGTGAACTTAAACACCGCGGTGGCTGTTGCCTCCCGGCACTCGCGGCCCTTCTTCACGTGCGGCAGCTCGCACAGAAGCGGCCTGGCTGCAGGCGGGAGCTGTAGGGCTGGCTGTGGCGCTGCCCCGTCCCGCCCGATGCCGTTCCCGTTTCTGCCTGGGCCGCCGAGCCGTCCCGTGCCGAACGCCCGTGCCCCGGCCTGGTGGCGGGTGCTGCGCTCCGCAAACGCCCCTTTTTCTTTCCTTGAGAAAGTGAATCAAAGAAAGGGGGATGAGAAGGCCCCTGAGAGTAACCTTTCTGGTTCTAGTTTCCGTGGTATTTTTCAGAATACGATACTTCAGACAGAAGTTCATGAGCGTTCTGTGCAGGAATGTCATCAAATGAGAAGCGATGCCCTCGTTCCCTGGGCTGCGGGCACTTCTGCCTGATAAATATTTGTTTGCTATTGTTAGATACATTTTGAACTAATTGTGTGAAAGACTGAAGAAAGCTTGTCTTTGCAGACTTTGCTGTTTTGTTATCCATACGTTTGTGTGGGTTCTCCTTCTGTCTTTTAAAAGTTGTATCAAAAAAGGTCCATTTATGTATTTCAGCATTTGATGTCGTCTTTGTTTTCCACTTGTAACTTTTTTTTACCTTGTATGCCCTGCCAGAAAGGGACGTATTCCTTGTCTTAAAGCTGTTTGAAAGAGGTATATTTAAACTTCTGTCTTACTTTCTGAAAATTGTTTCTGTATGCCTTTCTTAGTAGGAAGCCCGGCCTAGCAGCTTGAATTTTATGCTTGTGGCATTTCAGAGTGTTGGTAGTCTGGTATCTTAGATCCACTGATGACCAAATCTAGGTTCTTCAATAGAAACTGTAGGACTTACTGTTGTGACCACTACTTCAACATCTTCTATGGACCTATAGGGAAGTAACTTTTCTCAGAAATCTCAGTTAGAAATCCTGCTGTATCTTACTGGAGTGTGATGTTACAAAAATGCTGGGTATTGGTGCTGTGTAGTGATGTGCCAATGTACTGTGGTGGTCTTTGGAAGTAGATTTAAATGTTATGTCATGATTGCTGCAATGATGTACGGCTTGAATGGTGGTGTTTTGATAAAGCAATAATTGATAAGTTTATTTTTGTTGACCTGAAGTTTTTGGCACAGAGCAAGACTGGTGCATCTGCAGTGCATTTCACACTTGAGCAATCTGGGGATATGCTGAAAACTCCATTTTGGAAAAGCCTTTTGATTTTTGATTCTCCTTTGTGTGCCAGCATGCACAACCAATAGTAACAGATAAAAGAATTTTCCTGTTGTAGTTTTTAAGTGCCCAGACACAATCACAGAAGTTTAGTAGGTAGTGAGAAGGCCTGTTTTGAAAAGAAATTTCTCCCATTTAATGGGAAAAAATGAAAAAGTATCTCCTTAAGTAAGGAAAGTTGGCACGGGGAAATCTTGTATTAGAACTAAAATTAAAATTTCTGGTAAAGAAAGTATTGCAGTTAGTCCAAGTAGGTGATAAAGGAAGACAGAAAGTATGGAAAGAGAGGAGCAGAGCACAGACTTTCTCTTATGTGCACACTTCTGCCTTGGAACAGATGCATGTGAGTGGTGGTGAGCAAGCTCCTCTGACCATAACCTTTAGCTCTGCTCAGCTGTAATACTGCTTTCTCCTCAACTTGCATGGCTGAGACCCTGTGCCAGCTGGCATTTTAGTGCATTTCTAGGTGGGCAGCATCACCACCACTTCAGCACTGAGCATTGGTACTCAGAGGTTCCCCAGCACTGTGAGAGTGGGGCTTGTGACAGAGTGTGGCAGCAGCAGGTGGGTTTGAGAGTTCCTGGGGCATTTATTCCCTTCTCACCTTGGGAGCTGAGGGCCTGGTGGGCTTGCTGCGGCTCTGCTTGTCTGTGGGCAGCAGCTCTGCCTTACGATGCTTGCTGGGTCTCCTTCCCTTCTTCAGCAGGTGAAACTGTTGGAAAGCTGTCTAGTACCTGAACTAGCACTATTAATGGGTTGGCATGGAGGAATAAACTGCTTGCTGATGAGGTTCCTGCAGGCAAATGTTTTGCGAATGTTTGCTGGGTGCTTGGTAAAATTTTTATAGGACACAGAGAGATGTTGTCTCTATTCTCTTTGATAAGAGTAAGTTCGGGGCAAAGAAAGTGGTTCTCTCCACTATATTCAAGCTCTTTCTACTTTGACAGTTAAATGGGTTTCTTATTCACAGAATCACAAGTGAAGAAGTGGACTGGCTAACAAGTCCCTGGTGTGGTGGCTCCAGTGGTACTGCCCAGTGCAGCAGGTCAAGGTGATGTGACTTCTAGAGAGGTGTTCTTGAGTGGCCTCAGAAGGTTCTGAAAAACTCAAGGTTATTCATTTCTTTTTTTTTTTTTTTATTTGATTTACTTTGGATGTGCTCAAATATATAATGACAGAAATAATGCCTGTGCTTCCAAGTCTTGAATTTTTTCTCCATCCTGATTTAGGAGATGCAGTGCAAATGTACAGTTGTTCAGTGCTGTCTTGGTATGTCTGAAGACCAATGATAACTGGATTGGGCAAAATCATAGAATCATAGAATATCCTAACTTGGAAGGGATCTACTAGAATCACTGAGTTCAACTAACTGTTTAAGAGTTACCTTTACTGCTTATTTTACTACTGACGGTTTCAGTGGCTTGCAGGTTTTATGGTTGCTCTTATCAGCAGGTTGACAATTTGCAAAATCATACAGTCAGGAACAACTCTGAGTCATTGAGGATAATATCTAAAGCACCTACCAGTATTTTTTCCATCTCTGAGATCCTGTGGTAACTGTAGTGAGCACATGTGTTTTGAGACCTTACTGTTGTCACTGATAGAATCATTGTGGTATTGCTAAAATCAATTAGCAATGGAGATTTATCACTATAGGTGTGATCATATGGTTTATGTGTAGATGAAACAGAAACAGTATTGCCTATACCAGAAGCTCCTAAATCTGAATATGCTGAAATGTGGTGGCATCACCCAAAAACTTACTAGAACATCATTTGAACTAACTGTTTGGTCTCAACTCTGTGTCCAGCCTTATAGGTAAGCACAGTCGTAACTTTTTTTTCCCAAATCTTGAATCCTTTTTTGCAAGGGCAGTAAATTTTATCCCTGTTTTTGCTGGAAAATGCAATGGAGATTTCATTATCTTCTGCTTTGCATTATGAATTATTTTTCATGTTGCATCTGAAATAGCTGCATGCTGAACTTGCATAGAAGTGACTTGTTCTGTTTTGCTTTGCTGTTTTCAACTCCAGGTGGTGACAATAAGTAAAATATTCTGTAGCTCATCAGTAACACATCCCAGTGTTATTTTGTACCAAAAATTATCCCTGACATAGAGGCCTGCTGTTTGGAAGTGTGTGCCTGTTCTCTGTAGCTTCTGGAATTTACTTAGAACATACTTTCTCTAGAGGCAATACTTCTTATGTTGTACTTTCTCAGAAAGACATAGCTATAAAGAACCATTATTATTCAACAACAATTTTTCAACAATTATTCAACATTCAAGGTGTGCAACAACGTAACATGTCATTGTACAGACTTTAAATACATAGAATGACAGCATGAATCTTTGCACAGCAAGATCTGCCCCATCCCTGTTGATAGCTGCTGCCTCATTATTTCTAACTATTTACTGGTTGATCTTGAAGTAAATACTGTGCAGAACTGAAACAGGCTGGAAAGCAGTCGAGACTGTGCTAGCTGAAGTGGAAAACCAGCTAGGAATGGCTGGTGCAGCACTTCAGTCATGGTGGTGTGATCCCTGTGAGGGGCGCCTGGAAGGAGCAGCTGCTGCAGGCTGTGGATCTGGGGCAGTGCTACCGAAGTGGGCAGTGGTGGATGCCCAGCTGGAGGAGCAGCACTGGGCAGAGACCATCAGTGAGAGCTGATATATAGCCTTCAGACATGTTCTCTCCTGCTCCCTCTGCTTTCGCTGGCTTCATCTCAAAGTGACAGCAGTTGGTGCTTCCATAATACATATACAGAAGCTGGATTAATTTTGCTGATGCTGGTGATTTTTGGGCAGCAGGCAACACTGTGGGTGTTGGTAGAAGCTCCGTGGTATGGAACCCAAACAGAAATTTCTGATATAAACAGCTGCTTAATTGGTTTATATGCTCATAAATCAAATTTCTAATAACTTTTAAAAAGAAGAGATCTGATGTAGATCTTCTGTGCTTTAAAACGATGAGTAAAGGTGTCTGCATCACTGCTCAAGCTGGATACAGCCTGTCTTTCTCATCTAGAGACAACAGTTATTTTCTGAGAATGCACAGAAACTAAATGAATAAGAAGGTATAAGCGTTATATACACCTGTGTCACTGTAACTTTGGCCATAATGTTCACTGTTAGGTGAATCCTCAGTGATACGTGCAGATGAACAGTGACACAGGCCTGGGAGGAATAGGGAGCCTTCATTGAGGAGAGGAACTGAAGTTTTCAGAAGAGAAGGACCAAAAGAGTCACCTGAGAGGATATGATCCCCGGTTCACCTCCTTGTGGTTCTTCATCACCTGACAACACAAGCTCGGTTTGAAGCAGGCATAGGACATGTCCTGATGGCTTCTGAACACCCTGTCTCGCATGATGAGGCATGGAGCCATGTGCTTGCTGCAGCAGGAGCAGTACCATCTGCAGTTGGAGGGGCAGAGACAGTGGGGCTGGATCCAGCTGCTGAAGGGTGGGTTTGCACTGGACTGGCTTTGTTACATGCTTGTGACGTTCCTCATCCTGCTGTGCCTGCTGGTAGCAGCCTTGAAGTGACTTGCAGAAGATCAAACTCTAAAACCACAAAGTGGTTATAAAGCAGGTATATATTTTTCTTACAGTGCACATTAATACACATTTAATACACAAGCTGTGAAGAGTTGCTTTAGCCAGGCAAAGTTCAGTAACCAACTGGTTAATTTGTTCCACAGTTTTATAAATCCAAATGAAGTATCATCCAAAGTCACTTGGTGGATCACCTTTATTTGTTCCGTAGTTTATGCACATCTGTTTCTATTTGAGTTTCGTCAACATACGCAAAGCAGCTTTGATTGATTAGTGCACATCCCTGCTTCTTTGGCCGTCAGGAGATCAAGACCCATTCTATTCTGTAATACTACTTCTCTAAGAGAGGATACCTCTTTCTGCAATCCGAGTTGCATCCATAGTTGAGTTCTCGATATTCTCTAATGTAGCTGATGTGTCAGTAATTGCCTTTTCTAATCCACTTTCTCCTAGACTAGGAATAAACCATCTAATAAAACTATGGAACCTAGAGGGCCTGCCTATAAGGGGGTTATTTCCCTTCTTTACCCTTTTCCAAGAGGTTCTCAGTATCCCTGCAGGAGGAGCTGTTCCATTGAAGTGCTAAGTATTCTCCTTCAATATGTCCTTTCTAGTTCTTAGGAAGGGTCTTACATTGAGTCCTGCCTATAGTTGGGTACTGAATTTAGGTCCTTTTTCTTATTGTTGTGATTTTATTTGCACACCTACATCTACTTCCTGCTCCACCCAATAGTGTCCAATTGGTGGAAGGAATCCCACACTGGGAGATTATCTCTTGGTAAGGCTGTACATATCCAACAGTCAGTGAGGTTTAGGCTAGCTACTACTCCTTTAGTGATGTTTAAGTAGGTATTTTCATGCCAGGCTAAAGCAAGTCTTATATAATAGATGCAACCTATTAAAAATATTCTAAACATATTGTCTCTTAATCCTTAGCTTCAGTGGTCTGGTCTTCTTAATAGTCCTTTAGGGTTGAGATGTCTTCTTAACTCGTGTATAATGGATCCACGACACTTGCTCCTTTATCTTCATTGCAGTGTGGGATGTCAGTAAAACCAGGAACGGTCCTTTCTACTTGGGCTCCAGTAGTGAATCTGAGAGGGTTTTAAGATATACGTAATCTCCTGGTACAATATTGTATATAGGTCCGTCTAGGCCCCTGGCTCTAGTTCTCAGGACCCTCTTCTTGATCTCTCTAAACTGTCTCCGGAGACTAATGACATACTGTGTTAACACCTCCTCTCCTACTTGGTCTGAAATCCCTTTTGTAGAGAATAAGGTCTTCCATACAGAATTTCAAATGAGCTTAGACCTTCTTTTACTCTAGGTTTCGTTCTAATTCTTAGAAGAGCTAAGGTTAAGGCCTGTAGCTATGGTATACTTGCCTCTTGTCCTAGCTTAATGATTTATAGCTTGATTAGATGATTCATCTTTTCTATCTGGCCACTAGACTGTGGCCTATAAGGAGTGTGTAACTGCCAATCTATCCCCAACAGGTTACTTATCCGTTTTACTACTCTAGCAACAAAATGAGTACCCCGGTCTGAGGAGATCATAGCAGGAACTTAAATCTTGAGATGATTTTTTTGTATCAACATTTTTGTTACCTGCCATGCTTTGTTACTTCACATGCTTTGTTAAAAAGGAATTGCCTCCAGCCACTCACTCAGTTCCCCAGTAAGTTTTCCTGTGCTCAGCTATGATTATGGCCCATACAGGGAGGTGGGAACTATTATTTTATTCTGTACTCTAATCCACACTCCTTCTCTCACCTGCCCTCCTAAGTCCTCTATCCTAAGTCCTCTCTTGAATATCTTGGTTTACCTTCTATTTGAGTTTTACCATCTGGAACCAAAGCCTGCACTTCTGTGTCCTTCATTTCTGCCACTCTTTCTGCTTTTCGGTCAGCTAATGTGTTGCCCACTTCTTTGGTTGTTTCTTCCTTCTGGTGGGTTTTACAATACATGATAGCCACCTTCTCACGTAGTTGTACTACCTCTAGAAATCTCAAAATTTCTTAAGCATGTTTAATTTGCTTTCCTTGAGCAGATAATAGTCCTCTCTCCTTCCATATTGCTCTATGGGTATATACAACACCAAAGGCATATTTTGAATCCGTCCATATGTTTATCCTCTTCCCTTTGGCTAGCTCTAATGCCCTGGTTAATGTAGTAATCTCTGCCTTTTGTGCCAATGTGTTGGGTGCGAGGGCTCTGGATTCTACTACCTATCTGTGGTAGTCATAGCATACCTGGCCTTGTGTATTCCCTGCCATAAGTAACTGCTACCATCCATATACCATGAGTCCTCTGCATCCTCCAATGGCTCTTCCTTCATATCTGGTCGACTAGAGTATACTGCCTCAATAGTCTCCAAGCAGTCATGAGTTTCCAGTTCTCCCAAAGTTCCACTAAGAAACGATGCTGGGTTGATAATGTTAGTTACCACTATTTCTATGTCATCTTGCTCTATCAGAATGGCTTGACACTTGAGCAGTCTTTGTGGCAAGAGTCAGTGCCCCCATTTTGCTTCCAATACCATGGACACTGTGTGAGATACAAACACTGTGATTTTCTAGCCTAACATGAATTTCCACGCTTCTTGAATATTAAGCACTAAGGCAGATACTGCTCTCAGGCAGCTAGGTCACCCTTTGCTTACTTTGTCAAATTGCTTGGAGAAGTAGGTCATTCCTAGGAAAGTCTGGAGCTCCTTAGTTGTTTGAGGTTCTGGAATCTGGCAAATTGTTTCCTTTCTTGTTGTTCCTAGAGTTTGAGATCCAGCAGTGATTTCATAACCCAAATAGGTTACTTGTGGCCGTGCCACCTGGGCTTTCTTTGGAGAAACTTGATAGCCATTAAGTCCAAGAAAGTTTAGTAAACTAATTGTCCATGTTAGGCATACCTCCTTTGTTTTGGTAGCTATCAGAAGGTCATCCACGTATTGTAACAAGTTCCTTGTTCCAGGGACTGTATCCAGTGCTCAAGGACTTTGGCAAGTTGGTTCCCAAAAAGAGTGGGACTATTTTTGAACCCCTGGGGCAGCACCGTCCATGTAAGTTGCGTTCTTCTTCCTGAATCAGGATTTTCCCATTCAAAGACAAACATTAGCTGACTTTCTGGACTCAATGGCAGACAAAAGAAGGCATCTTTTAGGTCCAGAAGGGTAAACCATGCCAATTCCTCTGATAATTTTGTAAGCAGCACATATGGGTTTGCTACCAATGGGTATAAATCCTCCACTATTCTACTGATAGCCCTTAAATCTTGTACTGTCCAGTAGCTCCCATCTGGTTTTCTTACCGGGAGGATGGGTATGTTGTTTTTTGACTCACATTCCACTAACAACCTGAATTTCTGAAAATGGTCAATTATTGGTTGGATTCCTTTCCTACCTTCAAATTTGAGGGGGTACTGTTTAATCCGAACCAGCTGAGCTCCCTGCTTTATTCTGATTGCTATTGGTGCTGTATTCTTAGCCCTACCTGGGGTTTCCACTGCCCACTCCAGGATAAACTTCATCGCTTACTTTGTTTTGGATCCGAGCAGGATCAGTAATGATCAGTGCTAAACTAAACACCTCTATTAACTGATCTTTTACCTTAAGTTCTAATTTTCCTTCCCTAAAGTTTATTTCAGCTTTCAGTTGTTCTATGAAATTTACCCAAGTAAAGGCTTTGGTGAATTTGGCTTGTACAAAAATTTGTGTATCCCTACCTGTTTACCTATAAGCCTTCTCACTTGGGCCCATGGCTTCCCTTAAGGTTACAAATTCATCACTTCAGAGAGGAAGATCTGTGAAGGACTGGAGTTAGAAAAGTATTTAACACCAAATAAGTTGCTCCAGCATCTACCAAAAATTCCACACTTTGCTGCAATTCCTTCCCTAGCTTAATTTTCCCCACCCTTAACTGTTATTGCTAAATCCAGTGCCTCCTTTTGCTTTAACTGCTTTTCTTGTTCAATGGGGGCAGAACCTTCCTGGAATCTTCTAGCCCCCACCCAGGTCTTCCTGAGGAGATCTGGGTCCTAGAGCCCTGCTCTCAATTTCTCTCCGAAGGCTTCCTGTGCTAACTCTGGGATATGAAGTTTCCTAGATCTCTGCAGATGAAGGCTATTCTCACTTCCAGTGTCTCGTTTTGCAAAAACAACATTAACTGCAAAAGAGTACCATTTAAAGGCCATTTTTCACCACCTTCCAACCACCATTGATTACTATATTTAATTAAAATTTCCTTGCTCACAGGGCCCCCAGGCTCTCCAGCAGTATCTCAAGTGTGGTTTGCCTGGGAACTTCCTTTTCCCATACTCCCCCATACCAAGTTTAATTGATTCTTTATTGTTTCCCAAAGTCCACACCTTAAAGCTAGTATATTAATTTGACCAAATACATATTCCTCTTTAAACCCAGGTCCACAACCCCAACCACAATGCCAGTTTTCTCTATTCCACTGTAATTTCTGGACAGTATTACAAGTCAAGCCTCTGATAAAAAAATATGGGATTGCAACCATTTTCGGGGTGAAACAAACATCCAATTATACATTCACACCACTCACACCTTGGATCCAATGTTTAGCATTCACACTTGTATGGGAACTACTGAATCACGGCCTGAACCTCTGATTGATCACCTGAGGTGAGCAATGAGTCAGCCACAGGAGCACAGGTGAAGGCCTGGCAGCACCTTTCCTAGACCCATTTAAGAGCTGGCTACCACTGGGGGAGGATCTCTTCTGGAAATCCCCTCCCCTGGAGTTTCATAGTGAGCCCAGGATACGGGTAAGCATTCTATCTATTCTGTTTTGGTATAATAACTGCGTAGCCAAACTCTCTGGTATATTTCATAACTATAACATCTGTACATTTGTTGTTTATACAATGAACACTATATAGCAGATGCTTATAAAGTCTCTCTTGCTGGGTAATGGAGTCTGCTTACTTCCCCAGGGCATGGGAACACTGAATTCCCTGGGCAAGAACAATAACTAATGTCCCCCAGTAATGAGAGCACCTGTACTATAAATGGAATTCCACAAACAATAATTCTATAACAGAAACTTAACAATCACAAAGATAACAACAATGACAAATGCAGTTCTTATTAAAACCAGTTCAGACACTTTCTCATTACATTCTCATAGGTTCTATCAGGCCTCTTCCTGTCAGCTAACTGCAAGTGCCCCTCACTGACTGGTCACTTTAAACTACGGATCCTATACACCGTTTGTAGCTACAATTTTTCCAAAGTATTACAAAGCTCATGTTCCTGAATGCATTATAGCATCACTCTCGGGATGCCCTGTGAGGTTCTTACCTGAGAGATTCTTGGAATTCTTGAGGTACCTCCCTAATTGGGTCCCCACTTCCCAAGGGAGGGGTATACTCCTACCCGATCGCGATCTCCCAACCGATGCCTGTAGGCCCACCGTGAGGGGGAGCACCCTTGCTCTTTCAGCCCCATGTAGGGCGTCTCCTTATGACTTCCATGTCCCCTGTTTTTTGAAATATACCTTGCCTGCATCCAGGGTTCTTTCTTTGTTCTGCAGTAGCAGGTATGGGTGGGGGAGCCTCTCTGAGAATCCTTGGGGCCCACCTAAAGGGTCCCCATCCTGGTCAGTCCTGCAGAACAACAAAGAATGCTCCTGCCTGGCTTGCCAAATTTTCTTGCAGAAAATCAAACTCCATAACCACAAAGTGGTTATAAAGCAGGTATATATTTTTATTACAGGGCTGCGCACACATGCTGGCTGCAGAGGGAGTACCTCCTCCTAGCCTGCACACAAAGAAGTGACAGTTTGAGGATATAGAGACAAGTTACACATAGGCAAGAATAGGAGGGGATATTACAATTTATTCTAAGAAACTAGGTGTAGATTATTCTGATGTTACAATTAGAATAGGAGAGGATATTACAATTGGTTCCAAGAAGTATATAATATTCTCCACCCCAATTGCTGAGTTATTGGGACTTGCAGGTTTTATTCTTTGCTGTAGTGGCACAGTGTGTACCAGTAAGTGAGCATGAGTGCCTGGAGAGGCGCGAGAGATAAGGCTGCATTCCTCGGCTTGCCTCCCCCACTTCTCCAAGCTGTTGCTAGGAGAGGTTTGTCAATCCCCCCTTCCTCATACCTCCCTGTAGTGTCTGTTTTGCCTTTGTTCGCTTTATGCCTCTTTGCCTAGTTCATAATAAAGCAAAATGCTATTCTGAAACAATTCTAAAGTAATATGTTCCACATCAGAAGCTGTTCTGACGCTGCCGTGTGGTCCTTTTTTGACCCGTTCTTGGTGCTGCGTGTGTGTCAGAGGCTGCTCTGAATCCTTACAAGAGAAGATTCAGCTTGGTTCTTGAGGATCTGGGTAAGCTGGATTCATGAGTATGGAAAAGGAACTTTCCAGGAACCAACTTCATTTAGATAATGGGTTTTTAATGTGGCCTGAAGAATGCCAGGAGGAACCCTTGGAATGATGAAAGCCCGCAGATACCAGTTCGTGTGTATTTTCCAGTCAGTGATTTGATTCCTGGCATATGCAGCGGACATTGGTTTTGAAGGAGATGCGTGCATCAGATAAAATATTGGGAACATATGTATCCATTTGGAAATGGTAAAACAATATCTGTGTTGAAAGAGACTGATGGTGTGTTACTTAGTTGTCTCACCATGCCTTGACAACCAACAGTTTTGTTAGAAGAAATAGGATGGATTTAATGACACGTGCTTTGGGCTGTCTGCTACATATGCTTTCTTTACTACTGCCAGTGTGAATAGCTTTTACCCCTTTATTGCATTGTTGAATATAACTCAGTTTTTGTAACCTAGCCAGTGTTTAGAGTCTCTGTGTTATGTCTGCTGCTTTTAAACCCAATCTATTAGATTTTTCAGTTTTGCCTCTTTTAAGTCCATGTTATGCCATTTTTATTGGGTAGATTTGAGGCCCACACTTCGCTTTCTACACTTCTATGTAGAGATAATTGTTCTATTTGGAGGTGGGATCAGTGCTTTTGGTCATGCATATTCCCTTGTGGTGGTTGTTTAACTTCTCTTCTTGCTTATATAAGAACATGTGCAAACTGTTCTTTGGTAACCTGTTTGAACTGTGCTTCCCATGTTGTCCTTCCAGAAGAGGGGCACAGTGCTTTGGTGTTCTTGACACTCTGGAATGGGACCATGTTACGTCAAGATGTATGGAGCCATCTGGTAAGCAGGCATCGTCTGCTCTCACTGACTGCAGAGGGAAGCTCCCAAGTTCAGTAGAAGTCCCTAAGTATCACAGAACTGTAGAATCGTTTGGTTGGAAAGGGCCTTTAGAGGTCTGTAGTTTAACTCTGCTGCAGTGAGCAGGAACATCTGATCTCCTTCTATAACCAAGGGGTTTTGCCTAGTGGATGAGGGAAAGGTTGTTTACACAGTCTGCCTAGACTTTAGTAAAACCTTTGACACTGTCACCCATAGTGTTCTGCAGAAGCTGCAACCCGTGGTTTGGACAGGTACACTCTTCACTGGGTGAAGAACTGGCTGGAGGGCTGGGCCCAGAAGTGGTGGTGAATTGAGTGAAATCCAGCAATGAGTCACAAGTGGTGGGGCCTGTAATGTTTAATATCTTTATTTATGATCTGAATGAGCGTATTGAGTGCACTTTCAGTAAGACTGCAAATGACACAAAGTTGGGAGGAAATGTTGGTCTGCCTGAAGGTAGGAAGACCCTACAGGGAATCTAGACAGGCTGGATCAGTGGGCTGAGGCCAGTGGGATGAGCTTCAACAAGATCAGATCAAGTGCTGGGTCCTACATTTTGGTCACAACAGCTACATGCATTGCTACAGGCTTGGGGAAAAGTGGCTGGAAAGCTGTGTGGTGGAAAAGATTAGTTCACAGCTGGCTGAACAAAAGCCAGCAGTCTGCCCTGGTGGCCAAGAAGGCCATTGTCATTATGGCTTTCATCAGAAATAGCGTCATCCTCAGGACTAGGGAAGTGATTGTACCTCTGTACTCAGCTCTGGTGAGGCTGCACCTTGAGTGCTGTGTTCACTTTTGAGCCCGTTGCTATAAGAAAATTGAGGCTCTGGAGTGTGCCCAGAGAAGGGCAACAAAGCTGCTGAAGAGTCTGAAGAACAAGGCTTGCTGTGGAGCGGCTGAGGGAGCTGGGATTGTTTAGTCTGGAGAAGAGAAGGCTCAGGGGAGCCCTCATCGCTCTCTACAACTACCTGAAGGGAGGTTGTGATGAGGTGGGAGTTGGCACTCTTCTCAGGAAGAGTGGTGAGGTATTGCAGCAGGCTGCCCAGGGAAGTGATGGAGTCGTCATTCCTGGCAGTTTTCAAGAAGGTGGATGTGACACTGAATGACATGGTTTAATGGGTGTGGTGGTGGTGGGTTGAATTCTGGATGAGACTATCTTAGTGTCCTTTTCCAATCTTAATGATTCTATGATCTACAGCTAGATTAGGTTTCTCAGAGCCTCGCCCAGGCTGACCTTGAATATCTTCAGGGATGGGGCATCTACCACCTCTCTGGGCAACTTGTTCCTGTGCTTCAGGAGCACTGACTGGAATTATGCATTAGGAATGAATTCAAGTGGGGGGCTCTGCCACGTTCCACGCAGATACCATATGCTGTGATGAGCCCAGCCCACGAAGGGAATGGGTTGTGGCCCACCGAGGTGTCCTTGCTGGTTCTGATTTGGGCTACCCATTGTGATCCTTGGCATGAAGATGGCTGTGGATGGGCACTAAAGTGTTGCCAGCATCTCAGAGACTTTTTTTTAATTACTTCTTTTCCCCTTTTTTTTTTTCTGCTTTTACTGTCCAGTGGGTAAGTTCCACTCTTATGACAGCAGAACCACCATGCTTGCTGAGGAGCCTCATGTGGTAAGGTGCTTTGAGCTAATACTGCATGGTACTGAGGCAGCTCCAGCATGGATCCAGGGTCTTGGTGAGGTGGCTCTGCAGAGCAATGCACGTATGGCTTATCACAGCATGGCTTGTTGGAGTGCCTCACTCACCCTGCCCCAGTCTGTCAGCAGCTTCACACCTGGGTGCTGGCTCAGCAACCTTTTGTGCAAATAGGAGTAGTGCTGGCAGTCTGGGACCAATATGATCTGTGGAGATGAGCTGAGTTGCAGTGTGTGTTGTTAGCGTGTATGACAAATGTAAACAGGCCATGTGTACTCATGAGGAGTGCTTTTTGTTTGTCCCATGTCCTCTTCTGTGGATTTCCTCTGGCATCCCTCTGGTAGGGACACTGTGCGCTGTTTTCCAGCGTGGCTCAAATTGTAGCCCTTTTCCTAAAATGTACTTAACCACAGATTTCAGTCTGCAAAGCATTACTGGTAAAATATGTGTATTTGGAAGTGACATGTTCCCAAACACCAAGCGAACAAGCTGCATACATCACATACAGTGAAAGTGTTGAATTTATTTTCACTAACATATTCCTATTAAGCTCTTGTAGCAGCCTCATCTGCTCAGTTTAGAACACTGGCAGTGTGCTCTCAGTAATATGCAGGTGTATAATATAGTGTATCCCAAAGTAAGTTTGGAGGTATGAGCATTGTGCAAGGAGGCTTTTACACTGCTCCTTGGAGGTGACTGTGTGAGCTGGGGCAGACAGCTGGCGCCTTGTGATGCCTGCTGTAGAGCTGAAATTCAAAGGGAGTAAGCTTTATCTTGATATTTTTGTGCTCCTCATGGTGCTTCCTTGCTCTGCTGTTTTTCCAGCCACTGGAGTACAAGATACAAAGATGGCTTTAGAAGACAATTTTTTGCAGCTTGGCATAAAGTAGAGCCAAACTCTTGATATCAGCTTTATAGCTCTGAAAGGAATTGCAGTCAGCAGTGCTCTTCAGACACCACAGTGGCACACAGCTGGATGTAACTGAAGGCAGAATGGGACCTCAGGTTTTTGGACTGGAAAATCCCTGCTGAAGTGCAGTGAGTGGGGGTGGGTTTGTGTAATTAAATGGAGAGGAAGGAATGCCTTGTGTGGCTTCAGCCCTGGTAAAACGTCAGCTCTGTTCACTCAGGACAGCAGCTCTAATCTGTGCCTATAGGTTACTGCTGGATCTCTGCCATCTTGTTTAAATTACATTCATAGCCTGAGGGGGAAGCATTGTAATTTTCATGCTATGGACACTGGTGTATTTTTACAAGCTGAGGTTAAGTGTCTCTGGGGGTGCTGAATATCATGGAACTATTTCCTGAGTTCTCTTAAGCTACACAATGGTATGTCCAAGTCTGTTTTCCAAAGGAGCGTTTTGTTTAGTTAGCGATGTCTTGGTGTAGTTTACTAGCTAGTATGCTTTTGCACTTGGAATTTATTGAGGAGCAGAAGAAGAGGAGGAGAGCTGTGAAGGAAAAAATGAAGTGCCTTAAAACAGGTAGGAAGATTGATTTCTTTTATGTCCCTGTGCTAACTTAGGCTTTAAGCAAACCTAGGAGATCACAACTTTGCAAATCTTGTGCCAGAACTGGCTTTTTGGACTGTAGGTAGATGAAATGGCTAGGCATGGGCGTAGGTGCACGTGTAGTGGCTGGAGCAGCCAGCCAGCGACTGAACTCTGCCAGCCATTTGGCAAATCTCTCTGCATTCTGGCTCTTTGTTTCACTGTTTTACTCAGCCCCTATGTACCACCACTGCAGTGGCAGAGATCTCATGCTGGAGCGTTCTGGCTGGCTACTGCCTCTTGCTGGAGCAGTAAGAGTGCTGCTTGGCCTGGTGGGGCTGGGACAAGCTGTGGCCATACTGCGGGGAGACTGCTTGGGGCTGCATCCCTGCTTGTGCTCCTATGGTGAGCATGCAGTGTAAGCAAGGATGCTTCCAATTTAACAATGCACTGCTTAAAAAAAGTATGTCTTGGTGTCCTGGTGCAGTTGAGATGAGAGGGTTTTTTTATTTTATTTTTTGTCATCTCCCCTTTCTCAGGGGACATAAGCTGAATTGAAGCACAAGAATGAATTCATGTGCCTTACTTCTGAGTCACAGTCCTCTGCACTAAGCACAGGTGCACACATCTCTTGTTTGTTGCTGACATGGTAACTCTTTCCTACTTGCTCAGCCTCCTGCATCTTTTAATCTCCTTTACTCTGCCTCCAGCCCATCCTTTTCTCAGAACTTCCTTTGACTTTTCTCCCTGGGAGCCTTTAGCCTTCTCAGCACTCCCTCCTTTATCTCAAGGCTGCCTGCCTGTCCAGCAAATATCTTGCGTCTATGGCCGGATTGTGGCAATGAAATGCACAACAGCTAAAGGTGGCAAACTTGTGTTCCACAAGAAGTCCTGCAGAAACCATGGTTAGGGTTTTTCAGGAGGTGATGGAGAAACCTCTCCCTCACTTCCAGCATGTCTGGTACATGGTACTTCCTTTGAACTGAACGTGGAAGGGTGCAGTGTTATTCTCATGTTAGCTGTACAAGTGGAAATTGCTGCTGCTGTGTTCTGCTGTGTTTGAGCTTCTGGCCCTTACTGAGCATCAGTGTGAGTGCTGCTCAGTAACTCTCGGTTCATCCCAGTGTGGTCCAGGTTAGCCGGGACTGCTTAGGCTGTCCAGCTTAGTTAGGAAGAGTGTACACGAACTGCTTAGCTGCAGAGTGGAGAAAGTGGTGACTTGTGCTGGAAGGACAAGTGCGGAATCCCTCACTACAAGAAAGACATCAAGGCTCTGTAGTGTTTTCAGAAAGGGTCAATGAAGCTGGTGAGGGATCTGGACCATAAGTTTTATGAGGAGCGACTGAGGGAATAAAAGTTTAGCCTGGAGAAGAGGCTCAGGGGGAGACTTTATTGCTGTGTACTACTCCTGAAATGTGGTTGTGGTGAGGTGGGCATGGGCCTCTTCTCCCCCATAACTAGCAGTAGGACTAGAATAATGGCCTCAAGCTGTTCCAGGAGAGCTTCAGAGAATAAATCCTTCCTAATTGTCCAACCTGAAAGAGAAGTCAGGCACTTGAATGGGCTGCCCAGTGAGATGGTGGAGTCATGATCCCTGGAGGTGCTCAAGAAATATTTAGATGTTGTACTAAAGGACATGGTTTAGTGTGGAAATATTGGTGGGAGGTGGATAGTTGGACTGGATGATCTTGGAGGTCTTTTCCAAAGTTGGTGATTCTATAACTGTTTTGGAAAGCTGCAGCTGTGAGAGAGGGTGTATCCCCTGTGCTGGTGAGCTGAATTGAACTGTAATGACTGAATTGCACAGTTGTGTATAAGTCTAGGCAGCATCTGTGGATACTGGTAGTGGAAAAATGTGGCTTTTTCATGTATCAGTCTGTGTTCTAAATATTCCCATTGTTGCTTGTGCTTAGGATGTAAAAAGGAAGGTCACTTTTCTGCTATAAAACTCAGTCCTTTTCCCACCCTAGAAATGGTAACAGAAGGTAACAATAACACATCTGACTGTATTGCATTTTAAAGAATTAGGCAATTTTATTGTGGAAGGAGGAATTTCCTGGGAAGTTTGGGGTAGCTGCATCAAGCCTAGACCTGGAATAATACAAGTCCAGAAGGCTGCACCTCGCATGTGAGGGACTGGGAGTAGAACTGCTCAGATTTCACTTCCATCTCTGCCTTTGAGCCACTGTGGGTTCATAAGCAAATCTTCTGAGATCATTTCATTCCAGAAATTTTGGCTGTGGATAATTGTGATGTCTTAAGCCCATCTCACCTTTTGTATTGTAGCTGCATAGCTTTAAAGCAGATTCTTAATTACTGGCAATGAAATGTCCCATTGCTTAGACATCAAAGTGTAAAAACTGGATTTTATACTCTGCTTAATTGAACAGGATTTTATCTCAGTTAAAGTAGACTAAATCCGGAGTAATTCCATTACAGTAAATGCTATTAGTTTGGATTTACACCGATTTAATTAAGATTGGTGTCTGGCTTTGGTTATCTTGATAAATATTACACATTTCTCAAATTGCCTTTCTAATCTCTTCTCAGTCCTTGCTGGCTCCTCTTTCTTTCCCAAGTTCCAAGTGTAACAGTGTAGGTGAAATGTTTAAGAAGAATGTTTAAGCAGGGTCTGCTTTTTATTAGCTCAGCTGGTTTTTGTTTATTTGCTTAGTGCTATTAGAAGTTTCATTGTACTTGGGATAGGATTGGAATTCATTCTGCTTTTCCTATTTGATTCAATTTCTTCAATTAGAAATGTGGTGTCTTGAATTATAGGCTGCTCTTCAGCGCTATCATTGAGTAAGAATTGTATGCCTTGGTGACATTTCAAAGGAATTCTTAACTCTGAAGTTCAGAAAAAGGTTGTGCCTTGAGGGCATGTCTATTAATCAGCAACACAATGGCTTTGGAAGAACTTAGGAAGTGCTAGATGTGACTTCAGAGAGCAAGCTGAATTAATTTTTTCCTGGTCTTGTTCATATTTCTTGATTACATTAGCTTCGTAGCTGTGTACTCTGAACTTCATGACAGCATTTTAAATGTGAGAGACATTTGGAATTACATAGAGGTTATTAGGTTAGTTCAATTGGATTTATGGTTAAGGTGAAGCATTGGGGTGGTTTTCTCAGTGCTTAGGTAGTTTATTTGGTCTGCTGGGGTCATGTAATCATACCCAAAATGAATACACAACACTTTATTCATCTCTTATCAGTTGGATTTCTACTGTTTTGATGTATTTATTTTCATCTGATGACAAACAGTCCCATCAAAAATATCCTGCTACTACTGTAGTGGTGAAGAAAGAGTGGGTCAGAGATGCACTGCCTCTTGCCCAATGTGGAGGCCATGGGCATGAATGAGCAAGGCCTGTGATTAAACAAAACATGTAAAAAATGTTTTTGTATATATTCTGTTGATTTTTATACAATTTTCACATATAATTAAGTACTTTTCTGAACAGATCCCCAAGGATCTGTCTCAGGCTGCAAAGGGAAATTTTAGCAGCACTAGTGATCAAAGATACAATCTTAATTGTTTGAGTGCTATTTGATACAGCAAAAAACCTGAATGAGAGCTTTCTAGAAAGACATGTATGTTGATTCTGTCTGGACCTCTCTCCTAAATGCTGTGTAGCCACAGTCTTCACTGTGAGCATACTGGTGGGTGGCTGGTGTAGGTCTTGCAGGCAGGCCATGATGTGGGGATAGCACCTGCAGCTTTCTTCCTTGTTGGCAGCTCGGGAGGGTTAAGCCTGGTAGCATGTGTAGGGATTCTGTGTTGTGTTGTGAATGCCACAAGAGTTATATTTTCTGTTGTGGTGCTGGATCTTTCGGATGCAAGAACTGAGGTACACTGAGAAGCTTGAGGCAGCACAGTTCATCAGAAATGTGTGCTTTCTGCTTATCACTGACGGCACTGTGGGTTTGACATCAGCCCTGGCTTCTTGGGCTATCTGGTGGAAGCCTTGTGCCTGGAATGACAAATTGAGAGGATGTTCAATTGCAGAAGGGCATTCAGTAGTGTGCTTTTTTCCAGCCTTGGCCTGTTTACGCTGTTTGAAAGTTTCTGTAGTTGAGATTCCTTTCCTAGAACTGTACTTCCTTGCTTTCTGGCTAGGTTGTGCAGACGTGGCGTAACCAGATGAGCAAAGCTCTGTAGGAGAGTGGAAAGGTGTTTATGGCAAGTGTATGAGGAGGGGCAGTGGGCAGGTGGAGACTTAACACTGAGGCACTGGGTGTCTGAATTCCTCAGTCTTACAGCCTCTAAAAGACATCAGGCATGGGGCTGGTGCTCGAGAGTATGCCAGAAATCCTGTGGCAGGGCACCAAGCAGCCAGCTCCAGGGCAGAGCCAGGAGCTGGCCCTTGGGAGCAAGGACAGTCAAGGGTAACTTCAATGAGCTTTGGGCTGAGTTTTACTTTCTAGTAATACTGGAATCTTACCAAGCTCTCATCATTTAAAAAATTGTTCCATGTGCTTTGCAAAACTGCTCTGCTTTACCCTGAAGCAGCTGAGAAGGGCACAGCTGCCAGCTCTGATATGACGCTGTGGTGACAGCTCAGGGCTGGATGTGGACATGGTGACATCTCTAACAGCCACTGCTCTTTAATAAACATCTTGCACCTAGATGTGTTGTGTCAGTCTGGGAAAAGAATCTGAGAGACAAGAAACCTGTGGAAATAGTAAAAATACTGAAACTAGCGATGATGAGTGGTGTTCCTTAGGGGCCTGGATGGGGGCAAGCACTATTCAACATGTCTGTCAGTGACATGGGCAGCGGGATCAAGTGCACCCTCAGCAAGTTGGTGAATGACAGAGCTGTGTGGATTGATTGACATGCTGGAGAGAAGGTAAGTTGTATCCTGGATTGCACCAAAAGTAGTGTGACCAGCAGGTCATGGAGGTGACCATTCCTTTCCGTTCTGCTCTTGTGATTCCCCACTTGCAGTGCTGTGTTCAGCTCTGTAGCCCCCAGCAGAAGAAGGGGGCTGGAAGGGTCCTCCCCTATGAAGACAGGCTGAGAAAGCTGAGCACATTCAGCCTGGTGAAAAGAAGTCTCTGGGGAGACCTCATTGGGGGCCAGCTTTCCAGTGCTTAAAGGGGCCCTCAGGAAAGCTGGGGAGGGACTCTGTCAGGGAATGTAGTGTCAAGACAAAGGGTAAAGGCTTTAGACTATTATAATAGAGGGGAGATTATGATTAGATGTTAGAAGGAAATTCTGTACTCAGAGGGCAGTGAGACACTGGCACAAGCTGCCCAGAGGTGCTGCTCAGGTGCTCAAGGCCAAGCTGGCTGTGGCCCTGGGCAGCCTGATCCGGTGGGTGGCAACCAGCCCACATCAGAGGGTTGCGACTTGGGGGGGGCTTTAAATGTCCATTCCAACTCAAACTATCCTGGGTTGCTTTGAAAACTTAATCACTCAAGCTGATGTAGTAACCTGTGAGACCTTTTGTTTCCTCAACAGTGAGTGCTAGAAATCCCAGCCTGTGCTAAAAGCACACTGTGATATTCACTCTGAGGCTATGCCTGCCTACCAGCTGCAGCCTCTGGAAGTCAACACTCATCTTCCACTTGTGCTGGCTTGGGCACAGGATCAAATCGAATATCCTAGTGTGAGTTGAAAGAGGGGATCGCACAGTACCTGAATGTTCAGAGTGCAGCTTTTTCAGTGGTTGCATTGTATTTGGAAGACACTGAACTTGTGATTGTCCTGTGTAAGGACCTCAGTTGGTTTGAAGCACTGATTCTGGAGCTTGCAGGCTTCCATGCTGCAAATCCAAAGTCTTGCAGAAGAAGAAAGCCTTGCGCTTTGCATTCGTTAAACAAGCCAAGTGGTTTTTTACAAATGATAATCATAGAAAATGCTTCCATTAAAAAAAGAAAAAATTCTCTAAGCATAATCTTGGTAATGATTTTGTGATATATCACTTTGCTTCCATGCCAGAGTTCTGTGTTTTTCCATTAGGGTGCTTAGCATTTCCCAGTCATGGAATTTGGACAAGGCTGGACAGAAGAATGAAATTGGAAAATTCAAGGATTGAGGCAGATGAGAAGTCTAAGCTAATACTGTGCTTTACCTGATGTTAGCAGTCTAAACATAAATACTTAAATTATTTAGAACAAATTCTAAAAGATGAGCAAACAGAAGACAGTGTTTCTGTGTGAAATCTTTATGTTTTACTGACTGAAGTATTCCGTGTGCATAACGGAAAAAGCCTATTTTACTTAGGGTAGGAAGGTTAATGTTCTCATGTCTTCCTCCTCCCTCCCCTTTGCATTTTGAATTGTTTGGAGTATGCTTGCATTGCTAGAGTGATAAAACTCAGCAGAGTTTTATAATCCACAGATGACATTTAATTGTATAAAAATGTTTCCTTCTCTACCCCAGCTTCCTAAAAAAACAATATTGACCACTCAAACCTGCATCAAGAGCAAACATTCTCATGATTTTTCCTTTTTCTCAGAAGAAGAAAAAGGGGCATGCCAGTGTTAGATTTACTGTGTCAGTGCTAGGGACCAAGCCTGTGCAGTGGGACAGTGGGTATCTGCATGGCGCACAAATCTGACCTTGCCATCATGGCTGAACTGCGGCCAGCTTTGCTGAACTGCGGCCAGCTTTGCTGAACTGCGGCCAGCTTTGCTGAACTGCATGGTGTAGATGAACATGAGCAAGTCAGACTGGTTAGCAGATGCCCTGCTAAGCTTCATGAATTTGGCTATAATGAGTCACCTGAAGTTACTGCTTGCTTAGAAGAGTCAAAATAAGAAGCATGAGTAACTAGTGAAAATGAAACAAGTGCCACTCTGTGGGCTCATGGTGGCATGTAGGTAGAGCACCTTGCCAGGAGGTGGGGCCAAGCCCTGTAACCCAGCTGTATCTGTGTTATTTTTTGTAAGCTACGTTATGACCTCAAAATGGAGCTGGGCACTGCTTGCACATGGTTGAACATGCTGTGTGTGGTACCTCCAGAAAGGGCAGCATGGACTCCTGTGCTGTCTGCTCAGAAGGGGAAAACTGCCTGCTTAGTAGTTGAATTCCTAAAGCAAGCTTAACCCATGTGATTTTCAAAATCCTCACCTCATGCTTGCATCTTCTTTGTGGAGAGACCAGCAGTGTGTTTTGGCTTTGTAGAGCAGTGTCATCTACTTGAAAAGCTTCTCATGGCCAAGAGATTTTAGGTAGAGCCTGAGGGATGAGAAAGAAAGTAATTGGGATGTAGGATAGTAACTCCAGAGTGGGGCCAGCTACCACTCAGGTTACTTGCAAGTAGTTTGCACTGCTAATGTGGGTGATGAAATCCCAGAACTGTTGTGTTTCACAGCTGGAGAAGCAAATGGAAATTGCTTTCTGAACAAATGCGCTAGGCTATTCCAGTCTTACTAGATTTTAAATTACGTTGTTACATGGTTGTGTCTTGCTGTCGGAGCTATCAGTTCTGTACACTAAATGACTGTCAGCTGAAATGGTAATTGAACTTGATGTAGATGACTTCTCAGGTACCATGGAGTATAAATAATGTTGGTAAACTTGTGGATGTTCTTTCCAACATGACCAGCAAACGTGTCTGGCTTGCAACCAAACTGTTGGCAGCTGGTTTGGGATCGAAGACTTCTGCGCCACAAGGCTATTCAACAGATATTCTCAGACTGTTGTGGGGACAAATTCCGCTTTTTAAATTTTCTTCCCAGGTAAAAAGGATGAAATTAGTGCAGTACTGTGGAGCAAGGCAAAGACCACTTTGCTGCTTATATGATTAACATGGCTGTGAAGTGGCTCCCAGCACGTGCCAGGATGTGGATGGCTGCCTCTGAGCAGGCTCCATTTCTGCCACTAGGCCTTTGCGTGCCACTGGTCCAGCGTGAGCTTTGGAAGGGATTGGAGGCTGTACCACAAGGCATGTTCACTGCTTTGTACCATGGGAAGGAAGTAGATACGGCTCCATTGTCACCAACAAGCTGTGCAGGCAGCTGTGGAGAAAAAGAATCACAGAATCGTAGGTGTTGGAAGGGACCTCCAGAGATCGAGTCCAACCCCCTTGCCAGAGCAGGTTCCCCACACCTGGTTGCACAAGCAAGTGTCCAGGTGGGTCTTGAACATCACCAGAGAAGGAGACTTCACAACCTCCCTGGGCAGCCTGTTCCAGTGCTCTGTCACCTTACTGTAAAGAAGTTCTAGCGCACGTTTCTGCAGAACTTCCTATGCTCCAGTTGCTGGCCGTTTCCCCTTGTCCTGTCTCCACACACTGCTGAAAACAGTCTGGTCTTGCCACTCTGCCCCCCACACCTTAGATATTTGTAGACCTGGATCAGGTCCCTTCTCAGTCTTCTCAAGGCTAAACAGACCCATCTCACTCAGCCCCTCTTCACAGGGGAGACGCTCCAGGCCCTTCACCATCTTTGTGGCCCTCTGATGGACTCTTTCCAAGAGATCCCTGTCTTTTTTTGTACTGGGGAGCCCAGAACTGGACACAGTACTCCAGATGAGGCCTTACCAGGGCAGAGTAGAGGGGGAGGATCACCTCCCTCGACCTGCTGGCCATACTCTTTTTAATGCACCCCAGAATGCTGTTGGCCCTCTTGGCCACAAGGGCACACTGCTGGCTCATGGCTGACCCCTCATCCACGAGGACAGCCAGGTCCCTCTCTTCAGAGCTTCTCTCCAGCAGCTCATTCCCCAATTTGTACCTGTGCATGCAATTATTCCTCCCTATATGGAAGACTCTACACTTGCTTTTATTAAACCTCATCTGGTTTCTTACTGCCCAGCTCACATGTTGAACTCCTAAGCCTGACCATGCAAATCCCTTCCCTGGGGTTATGGTGGCTATTCAAGCCTCTCAGGCTCTGCTCCGCCTAATTCCAGGATAAGTGGATTCCTTCCTGATTGATTTCTGCTGCTTGAAATTGTTGGCACCTTTTAGAAAATCACATAGTTGCGCATAATACAGGCAAATGCTAAAGGACAGGAGAAAGCTGCTTCCATCTGACTTAACAGCTACTAAAAGGTACAGTGCTCTGGTAAAGGTTTTGAGAGGTTTAGCTGGCCTTCAAATACTTGCTAAACCCTTCTTTTCAATTCTTCTCAATCCAAACCACATATTTTCAAAAATAGAGTTAAAATAGTCCAGTAACATTTTTTCTTTTTTTTCCCCTCCTTTCCTCCTTTTTTTTTTTTTCTTTCAATGGGTTGGCTCTATCAGATGAGTGGTTTTGCAGTCATGCTTTCTGCAGCTTTTTCCCATCACTTTCTCGTGCAAAACAGCCTCACTAGGGAAAGTGAGTATCTGGAGTAGAAAATAAGATATCTACATAGTCTTCCCTCTCAATAGTATATGTTTAAAAATATAAAAAGATTGACTTTAATGTGGTACACCAATAACTGACATTTATTGAAAATCTCCAAGTAGATGCTTTCACTTAAGAGAATTTCTGCTGCTTTTTTTTCCCAGCTATATCCCAGCACTGTGCTGTGATTAGAATAATACTAACAACTGAGTGCTGTCAGAAATAAGCAATGTATGCAGGCAATGGTATTTGTCATAAAATTTGATGTTCTGCCAGCTACAGATGGGTTAGCTTTGTGAAGTGGAGGTTTATTTAAAATGAGAATTTGAATTTACAGTTATAATGACTAAAAGGAAGCAGTTTGGGTTTCTAATAGTCTTACATTGATTATCCTTTAGCAATTCATTTTATAGCATGAGACTCATTGGGAGCCTAGGCTCCCAATGATTCTAACTGAAATTAATAAAAACTCTGTAATTGACTTAAAAAGAATGCAGATACATTTAATGTAGTAAAAAAAAGAAATTTTGGTAAAAGTAAACTTACATGCGGAATCAAAGATGTGTTCTAAATGTGACACTAGTTTCTTCTGAGGTGCAGATCTCAGAGTACTTTTTTTTGGTTGTGTTTAGAAATCTCCATTCTCAAAATATGGCAATTGGATTCATCATGAAACATTCCATTGTACTGAAATGCTGGTGTTCATGCATGTGTACGTGCACATACATGTATGCTCATGCAGGTCAATACCTTGTAGAACCTCATTGTCATTCTCCTGGAATTTTCTAAAGGAAGGCTTTTGCTCTGTGATCTTTTGAGGAACAAGTTCCTTGGTATGAAAGCTGAGGAAAACTTAGTTGAGTTTTAATTATATAGGTGTAGCTAGGTTTGTGGTTACAGTCCTATCTTTTCTCTCTCATTAGGGCTAATTCATTGTGTTTGTTGACAGTTGTCAGAATGTAAGGAAGCAAAACTTATTTAAATAGATTGTCAAGGATTGTAACTGGCATCCAAATGTATTTTAGGTCACTCTTGTGCAGTTCTGCCTTGTCTGAGGTTATTTAATTCTTGTCAGAGACACTCCTATAGACCAGATTAAATCTGGCACCATATTACATATATTTTTTGTTTTTATTTTTTAACCATGTAAAAGCACTATAAAAAAACATAAGCCTGTTAAAGTACAGTGGAGGACTAGTATGGTAACATGCTCTGGGAAGTCCTTGTTTCTGGGATCTCCAACATCTTTAAGCACCAACTGGTTAGTTCTGAGGTCTCGATAACACGCATAGAATGATGTCACGGGTTATCCTTAGATATAAGTCCGTGACAGGGGGGCACAGGCCTCGGGGAGAGAGGGGGGGGGGGGAAAAAAAAAAAAAAAAGAAAAGGAAAAAGGTACGAACGGTTTGCCGCGGCCCCGGGCCACGTGCGCTCCGGGAGAGGGGGAAGGGCAGAGAGCTAGCAGATAGTTTTAACAAAAGAAAACACAGCGGCAACGATCTGAAAAGGAAGGGTAATTTACTGAATCTAACTACATCAAACAAAATGAGAGAGACAAGAGTATCAAAAAATGAGGGTCAAACCACCACAGTGCGAGGGAAAGCACGTGCTTTCTCCGCGGCGAGCCGAGACGCCTGAGCCGGGCAAGAGGGGGAGAGGCAGCCGCTCCGGGTCCGCAGCTCCACCGCGCTGCCTCTGCCCGCCAGCTCCTCCGAGGATGCCGCCTCGTCCCCTCCCATCAGGATGCTCCAAGAGTCCACGACAGTAAACGGAACCAGAACATTAACTCGTTAACTCCTACTGCCCCACATGATGTTCTGATGTGGAATACTGACAACAAAAAATCACGAAACCACAACAAATGACTCCTGCAAGAAAACATGGGCTTTCAGTTTATTAATAACTAGCCATAATTACACATGTTCAGTACTGTTCCCGGCTTGCCCTGTCACTCTGTGCCATGCAGCACGGAGTATTTGCCATTGCTGAGGGGCAGCACTGTGCTGTACTGCTCTCTAGATACTCAAGCTGCTGTTGTTGACTCTGCTCATACTGTCTGTTTTCATGTGGACGTGAGTGCTGAGTGCATGAATTTTTCTGTGCACTTCATGGGAGCCATGTGACTATAGCTTCAGTCTTGCTTTTTCAGTTTTCACTGTCTCATGGTAAAAGGTAGACAGTTTTCTTCTAAGTCTCTTTGAAGGAAGCAGACAGTGAATAAAAGCTTTCAATCAGACCTTGTAATTGAGTTCAAACTGCAGAAGAAAAAAAGAAACTGTGACTCTAATGGTTAGTCAGCCTGTGGACCCCTGCTACTTGAGATACAATCAGGGGATGTGGTGGGAAGCAGCAGAGGAAGTGTCCTGATGGGGACTTGCAGCAGCCAGCAGTGCCCTGGCTGGTGCTTGCAGCTGCTCAGGACGAAGCTTCCTGAGATGCTGCAGCAAGGAAATTAGTTGTGTAATATGATGCCAAGCGTAAATCTAGAATTAAAAATCGAGTTTTAAAGACTGCTTGATTTTTACTTCAATGCGTTCAGGTTATTAATCACAAAATAGCACTATAAATGTGTAGTTACATTCATTCCTGCCTTAGTCTTCAGTGTAAGCTATTTATCTAGCTCTGTAGCAAATGTTGAGGGAGTCTTGCCAAAATACACAGACCAAGAGATGAGACAGAAATAGACCTGGACTGTACTGGAGTTCAGCCTGCAGAAAGAATTTAAAGAGCATTATGAACAGTGTTTTACTCAATTCAGATTGTTGTTAACAAGGGGAAATAAACAAAAACCAGAGAATAATCTGGTGACCTTTTCAGATCTTCTCTGGGAGCTGTGCGTGGGCCAGTGTCAGTAAGTGCTGCCTCTCCCATGCCAAACTGTGAGGCAGCAGTGGTTGCAGCTCTTGTCAGTTGCTTGGCCTTCGCTGTAGGCTGAAGAAAGCAAGTCCTTGCAGAGCTTGCATGCTGTACAGAATCAATAAATGCTCTTTTTTTTTTTTCCTTCTTGTTATCAGAAAAGAGAAGAATTATCACAAACTAATGTACTCTTGGAAATATGAGACTGGGAAGACCCAGACATAAAGCCTTCATGCACAGAAGAGATGCTTGAGAAGAGCATGGGCAGCTGTTCTCTGTGGACTTAGTTCCCTGGAATGGCTCAGGACCTGAGTGCAGGGGACCACCGGGCTCAATAATCTCCATGGCTCTTCACGTTCTCTGGCTTCTCTCAGGGGCTGCTGGCTGAGTTGTCAGCTGTCGATGCATTCTGTAATTTAGGCAGTCATCCATTGAGAGTTTGCTAGGGATGGCCAGAGGCACTTGAGAAGTGCTGGCTGCCGGCCTCTGATGAGAGCAGACCTCCAGAGCTGCTCAAGCAACTGGGGAGCAGAGGAGGAAGGTAGACTCCCTGCAGATGCTGGGGCTCTGTATGCCTGTTTGTCCTCAGGAAGAGAAAACTTGCCTCATGTTTTTTTAAGTTTGGGCACATGAGAGCCTCTGACATTCCTTTGGATTTTAACCATATAACGCAAAGAGTTCTAGTCCTCTTGGTTTTTTTGTTTTGGGTTTTTTTTTTTGGGTCTGTGTGTATGAGTGTGCTAGCAGCAGACAAAATCTTGCTTACACCAGAGAGAATTTGCAAGTAGATTATTTCCTTGGAGCAGAAGTCATCCTTGAGACCTACTTCAGGCTTTCTTGTCTTTATTTTCAGCATGAGGGAATAGGTTTTCCATTGGTGGTTCCACTGTGAGTGCAATCTAGTGCCACCCATGCTAGGCGCCTGAGGAACTGCAAGACTGTTCTGAGTAGAGAATTGGTAACAAACCAAATTAATTTTAACATCTCATAAAGATGAGGCTGTTCTGCATATCCTGTTTTATTACTGTAATTCTTAGGAGAGTAAACAGTATTCTTATTGCTACTATGCTAGGCAAATTAGCAAATTAGCCTAATTTTTCTGTGCAATGGCATTTGGTTTAAAAAAAACAAAACTTCTGAAAAACTACACTGAAGACCTATAAACTGAATTTAGTGCTGATTGTCTTAGACAAAAGATAATATTAAATTTTAACCACTGGAGTTCTTCAAACTGGTTTTCTTTTTCCAAGAAACAAGAACATATATAGTGTCTTTTTTTTACCATCAATAATTTCCTCTCAAATAAAAGAACACAAAAGAAATGCAACAACAACAAAAAGCCACCCCAAAACCATCAGGAGCAAAACACGCACAGAGCTCTTAGATGTTGTAAGAATGGGAAATGCTAATGCACATGTGCCGCTTAGGGCACATTTTTTAGCAAAACCTCTCCTGCATCTTTGGTCTCTAGATTTCATTCATACTTTGGCTGCTGCACCAAGGTTGATGGTGAAGAGTGAGGTGTGCAAGAGTGAATACTGTCTTCATTGGTGAAGTGAGGATGAAGCTGCAGTAATGCTTCACAGTGTCAGACTGCTTGGCAGTGACTCACAGTATGCATGGACTGTCTGCCTGGCTTTTGTTTGATTTGCCAAGGGAAGCAAAAAAGCTGCATGTGCAAACAGTCTTCTTCCAGTCAGTAGTCTTCTGAAGTTGAAGCTGCATGTTAAAGTTAATAGTGATAAGTCAGGAGGCTGAAAAACTAATTTAAAAAAAAAAAAAGGAGGGGGAGGAAGTTGCTCATCTAATGTGAGGTTGCTGGGTTGGTTTGGCTTCTTTTTTGCCTGGTAAAGAATCTGGTGAAAGTTTTTCACTGCAATTCTTGGACATTTTAAACGTGAATATGATTACACCCAGGTTAGAGTCTGAAAGCTAAAAGGAATGGAGGCACAGGAAGACATAATTGGAAAAAAAGCTGAAGGAGCCAAGCTTTTTTACTTCTCTCTTGAGGGTGGTTAGCTTAACTTACATTTTCAGTCAGATGCTTGGATCTACCATAGAAATTCATAGCTGGTTAAAACTGAAGGAGCGTTTCAATTAAAGTAACATATAAGTTTTCTTCTAAGTCAGCTGTTTGAGAGTGAAGAATGTTCACTATGATTTGACAGATTGCAATTGGAAGTATTTCTTTTCTTAGTCGCCCTCTTGAGCCATCGCTGCAGTGTTGGATGCAGAGGATGCACCACTGTGGTAACTAGGTGGGCTAGATGATCTTCAGAGGTCCCTGCTAACCCCTATAAATCTGTGATTTTGTGACCTCTGGTGGAAGCTTGTGAGTGGACTGCTGCTGTGTGAAGTCCTGACATGTAGCACCCAATTTGCTCTTCAGAAATTAAGGGTTTCTGCTTATGTGCCCCTAGGACAGCCAGCTGGCTGGGGGCTTATTAAGAGTAACTTTATCATTATTTTTGTTATCCTTGGCAAGCATCATAAAGGCTTTCAGAATTACAGGCGGACCTTTCAAATTGATTGGATACAGAAAGGGAAGTTTGACAGAACAAGTCATATTCTTTCATCAGATAAAACTTAATGCACACCACTGCTGGAAAATAGCTTTTAAGGAACAATTGCACTTCAGGTTTTTTGCGCATCAGTTCTGTTTAGGCATCATAACTGTCCTAGGTGATCATTCCCAATCCTGTGTCATCTTTAAAACTAGTGGGACAAATGTTTGGGATTCTGTACAGAAAACAAGACTGGGAGATGGATCTGATGCAAAAATAATGGTGTGTGTATATATGTATATATATACACACACACACACACACACACACACACACACATATATATATATGGGAGGTGTATATATGTGTGTGTGTATGAAATGTATATTATTCTGCTGATCTAAAAACTGTCAAAATTGATGTAACTAAGAAGCATCACTTGAATGGAGAATCAGGATGGGAAGTAATGAAGTTCTGCCTTACCCATGAGATGAATGAATGTTAACTACACCCCGTGCGTGATCTCCACCCCCATTTTTTCATATTCTGTTCATTGCACACTGCATGCTGCTTGTTGTCAAATCTTACCCTGGAGCTTTTGGATGAGTGACTGTAAGGCACAGAGTAGGAGAGTAGATCTAGAGTGAATTCAGCAGTGCTGAATATCTGAGTTACATGTCAGCTGTTTATAATGAGTTCAGTACTTCAGACTCCACTTTGACCTGTACAGTTCTAGGCTACAAAGGATTACACTTCCACATCAGTACAAAGATGAAAGATTTTACAATCTGTATGACTGACATTATACCAGCAAACTAGTTAGAATGGGGGTAGTGCTGTGCTGTGTAGCCAAACAAGAACTAGTAAATGGCAGTTGTAATTGCATTGGATATTAAAGGTCAGGGTGTTTTTGCTGTTATGCTCTCCCACTCCAATTCACAGGGTACTAAATCTGAAGTTTATTCCTTTTTTGGAAAGCATCCAAAGGTGTAGGGTTCTGTCTTTGCTTGGTTTTGGTGTTTGTTTAGTCGTTTTTAATTCTGGATATTTGAGAGAGACATTCTTGCTCTGAATTAGATGAAGGGTTTCTATGGCTGAAAGAACTCCACATGATTTGTCATATCTGCTGAAATTCCTTCTGCTACTGGGTATCAGCATTGTTGTTTTCCTTCAAACAAACAAATTCAGTATTCTGAATTGATAGAAGTAGGTAAATGGCTCCTGTATTCCTCTGCTAGATTGTCCTAATACATTCATTTAAAACAGATATGTAGTGCAGATGTCTTACATGGTCAACATTAAGGGACTGCCAAATTTGCAAATAGCCTTTGCAATAATTATGAGTATGTGTCACGATAGGTAGTTTTTGGCTTTCCCAAGGTGCTTACTACTCATAGAACGGCCTGGGTTGAAAAGGACCTCAAAGATCATTCAGTTTCAACCTCCCTGCTATGTGCAGGGTCACCAGCCATCAGACCAGGCTGCCCAGAGCCACATCCAGCCTGGCCTTGAATGCCTCCAGGGATGGGGCATCCACAACCTCCATGGGCAACCTGCTCCAGAGTGTCTGTATGCAAAACTTCCTCCTATCTACTTTCTCCTAATTTCTAACCTAATCCTCTCCTGTCTTAGTTTAAAACCATTCCCCCTTGTCCTATCACTATCAACCCATGTAAGCAGTTATTCTCCCTTCTTTGTATACAGGCCCTTCAAGTACTGGAAGGCCACAATGAGGTTTCCCTGGAGCCTTCCCTTCTCCAAGCTTGCCTAACTACTTTGCATGTAACATGGAATCACTGTGTGCATAAGATTACTACTGCAGTAAAAGTAAACACAAATTAGTTTATACAACTTGAGATCAAGTAAAAAGTATATTATCAAGTAGACTTGCTTTTAAAAGCATACGAAGGTCAATTTTAAAATGCACTACCTTGTACCCACGTGTTCAGCTCACGAACAAATAGAGCAACCTGACTGGGAGAACTGCAGTTATTACCAACTTTTAATCACCGGGCACTGATCAAGCAGGGATTTTCGCTTCCCACAGCTGAAGCACAAAAGCTCAGAACCATTTACAGCTCGTCATTTTTTGCTGCCTGGGGTGGATGTGAACCAACAGATGAAAGACTGGAACTGACAGGTGAAAGTCAACCCTCCAAAAGGTCAGTGCATTTTAACTTTGTCAAAGCCAAAACAAAACCCCCGGGGAAAAAAACAAGGGAACAAAAACCTAAGACAAAACAAAAACCCCCAAAACAGAAGCCCAGCCACGTGGCTTAGAGCAAAACAAACCCTACCTATGTCAGAATGCTTCTTTTCAGATGAACTATCAACTTTTTTTTTCTGTGTAGTCACACCTAAGACCCTTAAGTAGATCCACTGTATGTTGTAGGATTTTAGAACATTTAGGATGTTTCTGCCACAATCAACATGCAGTCAGTGCATTCCCTAAACTGCTCTATTACTGCAATGAATCAAAGTCTAGAAACACTATCATAAGTGAGCTGATTTACTACAGGAGATCATACAACAAATAGTCCATGCCTGCTGTAGATGCATGTAGCTTTTTACTTTTGCTTGAAACATCACCAAGTTAGTAAAAATTGCTTGGCTACGCAATCCCCTTCGGCCATAACAAGAATGGTTACCTTTCTAGAAAGCTTTTGATGTGAGTTAGTATCAGGAGCCTTACAAACCATGTATAGCGTGGAGCTGTATACATCTAGATTTAGGATTAATAAGTACAGCATAAAAGAATCACACAGGAATGACAATGATGCACGTCTGCAGCCATGTTCACTGCAAAGGCAAAACTCAGTCACTCATATCCATATCCTCTTTGTGGTGATCATCCCCATTTACTTTGGACTCCCTTGCTGATTCTCCACTTCCTTTCTCAGCCACAGACTCCTTTACTTTAGGAGAAGAATCTGCCATTTTCTTTTCTTCCTTTTTCTCCTTCTTGCTGTCATATCCCTGTTCCTCTTCATCATAATCCCTTGTGACTTTCACATCCTTATCACTCTCAGATTTTTGTTCCTGATCCTTCTCTTTGTCTTTCCTTTTTTTTTTTTCCTTGCTGGTTGACCGTTCCCTCTCATCTCTTTTTGTCTTTTTGTCTTTATCCTTCTTCTTTTCCTTTTATGTCTTCTGGGAGATGGGGACCATGACATTTTCCTTTTAGGTGACCTGGGTTTTTTAGGTGACCGTGTTCCACTCCTGCTTCCTCTACGCCGTCTTTCTCTGCTTGTGCTTCTGGATCTCCTCGTTGGGCTATAGCTTTTGGGGAGTCTTATAATGTTTCTTTTCTTTCTCTTCTTTCTTTTTATCCCTGGTCTTGGATGTGCTCCTGGATTTTCTACTCTCTCTGGAATGAGATCTTCTTCGCCTTGGACTTTTAGATTGCCTCCTGCTTCTTGATTTTGAATGGGACCTTCTCCTTGATCTGCTTCTTGACTGTCTGTGTCTAGATGAAGAAGGTGTCCTCCTCCTCCTTGAGCGCGATCTTGGCCTTGAATGCCTTCTTTTTTCATTTTTTTTGTCTGGCTCTATAGCAGCAGAAATTAATGACTGTGCTTCTCGTACTCTTTTCATAGCTTCTTCTATTTCTTTACTGGAGGTATCTGATTTCAGACTTGGTGAAACAAGACCTGCAGCTACATGGTTCAACTTTGGATCCACTGTGCTCATCAGTTTGAGTAGTTGATCTGCTGCAAGAGACTGAGAGTTTAAGTTTCCTCCAGGAAGCTTGAGAGCAGCAAGAGCAGGATCGAGAGCAGGAGCTCAGAGAGCAGCTAAAGGAACAGCACCAATCTGAGGAAGTGGATTGGGAGTAGGCAGGAGTCCACCTCCAGGCAGCAGACCTGCCACAGCATTAGCTGGTGCCAAGAGAGACAAAGCCTTAGTTTCATCAGGAATGACTCCTTCTACGTATGAAATGACTATCAGCGCTCTGTCAACGAACACAGTGTTTGTCAGGTGCTGGGCCACAACCGCCGAGTCGGGATCATGGAACTTTACAAAATACACACGGGATGACATGGGCAAAGGAGAGTCATCCGGGGGGAAGAGGCGCAGCTCCTTGATCTTTCCGAGGAAGCCGAAGAGCGTCTGCATCTGCTCAGAGCTGGCAGTGGGGGAGACATTGGTGACCTGAATCACGTCAGTGCTGCTGCTCGAGGCCATCGCGCCGGAGCTACAAACACACGGGGGGGGGGGGGGGGAAAGGAGGGGGAAAGGGGAAAGGGGGAAGAGCACGTCAAGGCCCGAGCGGCCCCTGGCTGTGCCCTCTGGGCCGGGCGGGCCTCCCACGGACCACGGCCTGGCGCAGAAGCTCCACCATGCAGTGCGGCTGCCTCACCAGCCTGCCTGGGCTGCAGTATCCCACAATAAGGGCTCAGGGGAGACCTTACTGCTCTCTATAACTACCTGAAGGGAGGTTGTAGTGAGCTGGGGGTCAGCCTCTTCTCTCACGTGACTAGAGATAGGACTAGAGGGAATGGCTTCAAGCTGCGCCAGGGAAGGTTCAAGCTGGACATTAGGAAATACTACTTCTCTGAAAGGGTGGTCAGGCGCTGGAATGGACTGCCCAGAGAGGTGGTGGAGTCACCGACCCTGGAGGTGTTCAAGGAATGTTTGGATGTTGTGTTGAGGGACAGGGACATGGTTTAGCAAGAACCATTGGTGAAGGGTGAATGGTTGGACTGGATGATCCTGTGGGTCTTTTCCAACCTTAGTGATTCTATGATTCTACGAAGCTAAACAAGCCCAGTTCCCTTGACCTTTCTTCATAGGAAAGGTGCTCCAGCCCTCTGATCATCTTAGTGGCTCTCCTCTGGACCTGTTCCAAGAGCTATGTATCTTTCTTGTGCTTGACTCCAGATGCGGCATCATGTGCACTGAGTAGAGGGGGACAATCACCTCACTCTCCCTGCTGATCACCCCTTTTTTAATGCAGCCCACAATATAGTTGGCCTTCTGGGCTGCGAGCACACACTGCTGGCTCACGTCTGGATTCTCAAACACCACGATGATGCACAGACACATTCTCAAACATCAGGATGATGCTTTCACATAAACACTAGAAACTGTTCTGAATGGCAGTACATGGATCTTTTTATGTCTGTAGCAGTTATGAGCAAGTAAACATAAAATACTGTGTTTCTTTCATCTCTTAATTTAACTCCACAAAGCTTTTCCATATTTTTGGGAATATATTTGCACTATGGGGGATGGTTGCTTTTAAACCCCTTAACTTCCTTCAGCAGCTCTGCCTGCATACTCATCCTGTACAGCTAGCATCTTTCTAGGAGAATTCTCTGCTGTGGTCTGTCATTTTTTCACACCAGTGTAGTTCAGCAGTCATGTCTCAGTCTTGTTGCCTCTGTTCATTCATTCTTCAGAGCTGCATCAGGACTGACAGTTGTAACTCGATTTAAACATTATAGTTGCCAGAAATCTTGTTGTGTTACTTGTTTCATTTTCTCCAAGAGTTTCCATGGTGCTACACGAGAGGGCTTACCATTCTTTCTTAAAATCCTTTCTGGAGATGGTTCCTGACTGGCATGTGAAATAAAAGCACTTGTAGCTGTCTTCTCACTCTTGCCTGTTCTGAGCGCTTTAAAGCCTGTCTTCACCTGTGCTGAGGAGATCATCTCTGAGGGTATATGCTTAGAGTGCATAGTAAGGAGAAAACTTGAAGGCTGTTTGAGCTCTTCTGGCAAGCATGCAGGTCACACAGACTCAATGGCAGCATGATTGTGGATGAGAAACAGTTGATGCTGGGCTTTTGGTTCAAATTACAGACATTTGGATGGTGAGAGCCAGTAACATTACATTCATACCTTGAGTTGTACCCCTCTAGGGTATGAGTGAAGAGTACTGAATGGCCTTTCTCCAACTATGTGATCAGACTATGTGGCCATGAGAAGTGACAGCAGCCTAGAGTTGTGTGGTGCTGCATTTCCAGATGCCTTCTACAGACAGTAAATAGTTTGTGTGGTGTCAGACTCTAGCTGTTGTTTTGCCTGAAACACTAGCAGTCTGCTTGAAGTCAGGGGTGTTCTTGGCATCCATCAGAGGAGAGCTGGCTCTGAGAGGATGGGCAGCTCTCTTGTGCTGAGTCTTACTTGGTGTCGCCGCTATTCCTCCCTTAGGGGATCTCAGCTTCCCTGAAGAAGTGAAGGAGCCCTTCCTGGGACCTTGTTTGCCCACAGCCGCAGAGCTGGTTGGAACAACTGTCCCTCTGCTGGGCAGTCAGTTCTCAGAGCTCTCCATGACACCACTTGTTCTGGCTTCCATTTGCAGCCTTGTGCTTCTGAGACCCCATCCTGAGCTGTGGCTGGATGCCATTCCCAGGCTGTGCTGATCACTGAGCTCACAGCAGAGGGCAGCCAGCATCTGGGTGTGATCCCATGGCCTACCGGCAGGATCTGCACTTGGCATCTGCACCCTGCTGCCTGGGGAGAAAGGCACAGCTCACCCATCTGTGCTGGATGGGCTGTTTTAGCTTGGCTGAAGTAATGTCACTTTTCACATCTATAAATTATGGGGAAAGAAAGCCTTTCCAAAGGATTTGCTGCTCTAGAATTGAAAAATGTAATCCTTTCATTGACAGGGAGTAATGGAGCTTGTGGTTTTACTCTATATATAAAACTCATTCTATTCTATGCTTTAGAACAATGGTTGGCAGGGATAGATTTTAAGCAGAATGCTTTGGAGATAGCTTTGTTACAGGCATATGCTGTAAGGAACATCCAAAGGATGTTACCAGGCTGAGAATGGGAATGACAGAGTGAACACTGTGGGAAAGTATTTACAATGACTCGTATGGTGACAGTGAGGCATTTCTACTCGGTCAGTAAATAACATTCACAAGAAAATAGCTTGAATCAAAACCCTACAAGAAACCATCAGGATACTTTCATACTCTAGGAAAGCTCTTTTGTCACCTTCTTGGTGACTTTTAAGCAAATTAAAAGCCTACTTTTAGCAAGGGTATTCACAATTACAACCCCCAAGCAAACCCATGTGTGATTATAGTAGATTTAGCGATGGGTGTTGCTTATTTGTGTATGCTTGGCTCAGCATCTTAATCCAGGTCAGTGAATGCCCTGTCCTTGTGCCAGTAGCAGCAGCAGCAGCGTGCGCCAAGGATGGGTAAAGAATGAAGTGCACGAGTGCAAAGTTAGATTGAGATAAACTGTCAAGAAATAGCAGCCTCAGGTGAAGCAGCTAGTCACACTCACATTTGATACTTCTTCACATTTTCCAGAAACAATTGTGTTGGTAAATTTCATTATTTTTCTAGTGCAGCCACTTTTGGAGGTTTTTTGTTCCCTTCTAATTAGTGAGAGTAGTGTAGTGATGGATATAAGAAAATGTGTGTGAAAGAAACAACATAGAACATACTATGTGCCTATAAACGCTTGTGACACTCAGAAGTTGGTAATGCTGGAATGACATTTAAGTCACTATGTTTGGAACCATAGATCTCAGTACTGAATATTTTATTGAGTCCTCCTTTCTATTTTTAATACTTTTGAGGGTTTTTTTTTCAGATTTTATCAGTTTGAAAAATCATGATCTCTTCAGCTGAAATTCTGATTGCTTTGTGTCTTCCTCATATTACGTATTCTCCTTTTTTTTTTTTCCCCATCCCAGAAATCGGCCCAGTGACGATAACCACAGATCCCAAGAAATTTCAGTTTGAACTCAGGGAGCTTTATGTTCAGGTGAGTGACTTGTTCATCCTCTATGTAGTTCTAGCAGTATGCCGTATTTCCTCCCTATGATCATTCATCTCTTGTTAGTGTAATAATGCTTCATGTGGATATAGGTGCAAAAACTATCATCTTCTTGTTCTCTGCATATCTGAATCCATTATTACATTATTATAGTTAATTACTTTGTCTTAGTTTACATCATTATATGGATACTTTGCTCATTGATCAATAACACGAGAAAGACTAGTTAGTCAATGATAATACTTACTTTGAATCCTATTAGTTCTGCCACTTGTTCACAGTCACTTTTATGAACTGTTTTACTATTTCCTGTAAGTTATTTCCTTAGTTCTAATTAACTAATTAATTTACAAAAGGACTCTTTAAGACCTGTCAGGTGCGACATAAGCAATTCCTTCATTGCCCTGTGTTAACAAGCACTTAATGATTCAAATGTAGCAGGCTGACTCAGGTAACCTGGTATAAGGAGATTGGTGAAGGGCCAAAATAAGAAATTAAAGTGGTTAGATAAGGACTGATAGGATATCTTGCAGCAGTTCTTCCAGAAAATGTGAACACTTCTGTAACGTTCATTATGGATAATTCACCTAGAAAGGCAGTGACCTGAGATAAATTGTTTTTGGTTAAAGTTGTAGAACAAATATTCTCATTAATGAACAAAACTAAAATTAAAGTGAAGTTAAACTATTTGAAGGAGTCTTATGTATCTTAGATAGAAAGAGACTTGTCTAGAATACTCTAAAACTTCTTGGGCACCAGGACAAACACAGATCTTTGCAACAAAAATATCTGAGTACAGAACAATTGGAACATTTGGACATCGCATTTAACAGGGTCTTTCGGTTGGTATTTAAGAATAGTTTAAGACCAGTCTGTGTGCATCTCTCTGGAGAAACTAAGTCCTGCTCTTCCTACATTCAAACTAGTGAAGAAAATATTCCTTTGACACTGGGTGAGTTGATACATTATTGCTTGTGTAATTAGCTGTGAATCATTCTTGTGAACAATGTGACAATAAGCTGGACAGCACTGGCTTCTCAGTAACTTTTCTATTTGAAGAGAGGGCCAAACTTTTAATGTATTCTCACATTAAATGCAGTTTGTACGAGATCTTATTGCATGAGCAATATGTTTTTGTCTGTATCAGAATCTTTTAAGCATACAGAGTGCTGCAAGATCATATTATACATGTGCTGATATATTTGCATAGGCATTATGAAAAGGTCTTATTTGAATACCCCTGAGTATAAAAATAACAAATTACTTACTCAAAATAGTCTTCACTAAGAATTGTTAATAATGCTTTTCAGTTAGATACTAAAACTACCATTTTTTAAGAGGACACAATACCTTTTAAATAGTTATGTCAGTATTGCATTCAGACCTGAGAGGTGAAATAGTACAGATGACCTGAGCTAGAAACCTAAATTTCTGCATGTCTATCCAAAATGAGTGGAAAATGAAAGTTCAGTCATCTATGTTTCCTAGAAAACTTCACAAGGTAATTATATTTTGTTGAAATTCGGAAAGAAATGCACATAATATTTCTTTTTTAAAAAGTAATACATTTTTGTTTAGTAGTTTTATCTAGCTGCCTTTTGAGAACTTCTATATTATGAAAATAAAATGTTTATACTTGTTCTCAGAACAATCATTTAACTTGGCACTGTTTTTCCAATGAGATGTACAAAGCAGATACCATATAAAACATTCAAAAAATTACATGAAAAAATAATGTCATAGACTAGAAGTGGGAATAAAGACCACTTAGAAGGTGGTTGTAGAAATAAGCTATTATCTTGACTTCGCCTACAAAATGAAGGTTTAATTGGGAGGTTCTTCTGCTGAAGATTACGTTTGCTTCGCAGAAGTTAAAAAACTTAGAATCATAGAATCACCAAGGATGGAAAAGATTGGAAAAGACCTCCAAGATCATCCAGTCCAACCATCCGCTTACCACCAATATTTCTGCACTAAACCATGTCCTTTAGTACAACATCTAAACATTTCTTGAGCACCTCCATGGACTGTGACTCCAGCACCTCATTGGGCTGCCCATTCAAGTGCCTGACTTCTCTTTCAGAGAATAAATCCTTCTAAGAAATTCTTCTTAGTGTCCAACTTGGACCTGGCAGAACTTGAGGCCATTCCTCTAATCCTATTGCTAGTTATGGGGAGAAGAGGCTGGCTCCTGACTTGCCACAACCTCCTTTCAGGCAGTTGTAGAGCAGTAAGGTCTCCCTGAGCCTCCTATTCTCCAGACTAAACAACCTCCATTCCCTTAGCTGCTCTTCATAAGACTTGAGCTCCAGACACCCACCAGTTTCGTTGCTCTTCTCTGGACACGTTACAGGGCCTCAATGTCTTTTTTGTAGTGATGGGTTGCATAATCAAGGAATTTTAAGATAATGTGTAATCAAGGAAGATTGTATAAAGGAATATTGTCTAATCAAATAATATTAAGATGTTATAATAATGAAATAAACAAGAGAGTTAGGCAAAGCAAGACAAAGAATAAATAGGATGCTTACCCATATCATGGGCTTGCTCAGGAAACTCCAGTGGAGTGGATCTTCAGAAGAGAAATCCTCCCCCACTCGTAGTCAGCTCTTAAATGGGTCTAGGAGAGGTGCAGCCAGGCTCCACCCCTTCCTGCAGCACAGGTGAATTGCTTTCACCTGTGCTCCCATGGCTGACTCCTTGCTCGCCTCAGGTGATCAATCAGAGGTTCAGGCCATGGCTCAGCAGTTCCCATACAGGGGTCCAAAACTGAACACAGTACTCCAGGTGCAGCCTCACCAGCGCTGAGTACAGAATCATTTGGTGTATATTGTTTTGTTCCTTAGTATTGTACAGGCATTGCCAGGATGAAGTTCAGACATGTTGTTGAAAAATTATATTTTGAGTTTCACGTACTCCAGAGTCTACTACTTGTTTTTCCCATTAAAGTAAGAGTACATACTGAAGTAGGCAAGTAACTCTCTTTTACATAGATTAGTAGTTTGAGATACTCTTGTTATGAATTTGGGTCCGAGTTACAGAGAGTTGAAAAGTTGTTGCTGATTTAAAAAGATTTGGTTGGGGTCAACTGAAGTTCTGGAGGACTGAGAAACTGTGGGAGGCAGGACCTTTTTTTCCCTGATGTTTAACCTCAAAACAGTTTCTGATTGCCCTGAAGAACTAAAAATTAGATGCAACTATTACATTATTTTTTTTTCTTCTTCCTTCCCAGCCTGTGGGGTTTTGTGTGTAAGTACGTGTGAAGGTATGCTGATTGGCAGGCATGTTGATTAAATAGAAAAGTTATTTCTTTTAATAGTAATCTTGAAAATGCAGAGATCCGTTGCTGTTCACAGGGCTGGGTTTTACAGCTCATGTTCAACTGTTTGAAAAGTTTTGTCTTCAATATGTGAAATGGATTTTTACGTAAGTGAAAAAGAATAATTTTTAATTTCTGAAAAGGTCAATTTCTGTAATGTTAAATAAAGTCATTCTTGGAAGCCCTAAATGCAGGTCTGAAAAATCGGCAGCTGTGCAGCTGTCTGTGTGTCAGCACAGGTGACTGGGAAACACATCACCTGTGTCCACTGTTGAGTTCCTCATACTGTCTGCCCCACCATGGGAAGTTCAGGGCACGTCCTTGCCATCCTGGCATCCAAATACCCTCCTGGAGAGCAGTCCTGCATGGTTGAGGTTACTTCCCTCTGTGGCTGTGATATCTCGTGACTGCTGCATGCTGCTGGAGCCATTGCATTGTCAGACTGTAAGGGAACGTGTGAGTAAAGAAATGGGGCTGGTGCAGGAGCTGGAACTAACTGACACGTCTCTCCTAGGAGAGATAAGAATGACCATGACACTGGCCATTTTCAGAACCAAGTACAATTTTCTCCTCTGACTTCAGTTTCCCTAAGTAATTCTTCTAGATGTTTTTCAAGTGTGACACTTTACAGGAAACATACAGTACTTGGGGGGAGGGGAGTGAATAAAAGAACAGAAGATGGAACATTCAAGAGAGACACTTTCTCAAGAGAAAATACTTTATTTGATATGTTCTTTTCCTTTGAAAGTTTTTGTTTTTTCCTTCTTCTATTTGTAAACAGGGTGGTGGAGACTGTCCAGAGATGAGCATTGGAGCAATTAAGATTGCTCTAGAAATCTCTCTTCCTGGTTCTTTCATCTATGTATTTACTGATGCACGATCCAAAGACTATAAACTCACCCATGAAGTACTTCAGCTCATTCAACAGAAGCAGTCACAGGTACGTGGGGAATTTACATCCTGAGTTGATTTACATCTTTAATGCCTTGTTTTCTCTGTACTGAAGGGTAAAATTCAGTGAGGATCAGTGAAATCCATTTTTACAATAAGAATAATGCCATTCTATAACTTTATTTTTTTTAAGAGATATTTGATCTGATTAATAAAAACTTGAAGGACCGTTTATTTTTAATATTGTGGATTAAATAGTGCAAATGAAGCTTGTATATATGCTTGGTCAGCATGTCAATTGTGTGGATGTTCTTATGTTGTTTTGAGACAGGCTTTCTGAGATGTCCAATTGCTTATAAATGAGTATCACTTATAAAGTGATTTTGTTTGTACCTTACTTCATTGCAAAGTAATAAGAACCCATGCCAAGTGATGCACTTCTGCTATCAGGCCTTCATGCTAGCTTTAAAATATTTTAATGCAAAAGTTTGCACTGTGTCCAAATGACTTGGATGCTTTTTTTATTTGTTTTGTTTTTTTTAATACAGGTAGTATTTGTGCTAACTGGAGACTGTGATGACAGGGATCATATTGGTTACAAAGTCTATGAAGAAATTGCATCAACAAGCTCTGGTCAAGTTTTTCACTTAGACAAAAAGCAAGTTAATGAGGTAAATTTTCCAAATTCTGCTGTATAGAATAGGGTAGAGGTTCAGATCTTTAAATGATTCAGTTGTGGGCAAGAGTAGTTAAGGGGAAATTCTAGATGTTCTCTTTTTGGTACGTGAGCTTTGTTCAATATTTCTCTCTTTTTGCTTCTGCAGTATCAGGGTTCACTCTGTGACTTCTGTTTATGTTGGGGAAATATAAACTGTCATATCTAAACAGACTTTCACCAGGTTCCCTCTGCGTGTGTGTGTGGCTTCCAGGAAGAGAGGCTTTAATACAGGGAGCTGGTTTGTGTCATGTGAGTAGTCAGCCCAGAGGCTTTCCCATTCTGAGTGAGACTGCAATGTCAGCTTCAAATGAATACTTCGTTAGCAAGTAAAGGATTGCTAGAAAGCGAGGACATAAATGTTCTTCACATAAGGCTTGGTTCTGAGCAGATAAACTAGTAGGCTTCCATTGCTCACAATTAACCATAATCACGTTTTAATCAACATTATTTTTTGGATAATCTTAACAATTCTGCTGACAAACGATAATTTTGAGGCATGGTGAAATGCTTCCTTGTGATTGCTGACCCGCAGTGTTGAATGAATGTTTTTTTTGAGAATTACAGTGATTCTTAGAATTGAAATTATAATAGTCCGTGAGAAAATAATTTGGAGAGAGATTAAAACATATTTTAGTTATTTAGGGAAGTAGAATTTTTTCTACATTGTAAACAGCATTTGCAATAACTGGATGAGGTCTTTAAATTAAAAAAAAAAAATCTGTTCCTTTGTTTGTAAAAGTTTGACAGTGACAAACATTGGAGATGAATTGCAGTTTTCTGCTGTTGTTGCTTAGCAAGATTGAAGTTCTTATTGGGAATGTAATAAGGTATAGGCAATGATGTGAAAGTGATCAAAAGGAGGACCTTCTCCAATGATTAATCCTTCCAAAATTAGGAGAAAAGTTAGAGGAAAAGAAATTGGCTGTAGAGACAGTGTAGTTTCTGAGCTGCATTTTGCAATTTTTATGTAAGGAGGGTAAAACTTCTCTCAGAAGACTCCCTAAAATCCCTTTGTACAGAAGGGTCTTCTCATCTTGAGGCTATGCATAAGAGCCAGAGGTTGATATCAGTGAGTGATGATATCAATAGGTGATATTCTTGCAGGGTTTTTATTTCCTGGCGTGGGCACAAGGGTGGAAGATTGTACAGCGCTATATAATTGCATCTCCTTTCAGTGGTCATAGTGATCCCTTTGGTAAAACTACAATGCTTCCAAAAGTTCTCCACCATAACTGCTGAACAAATTGCATTACAGTATTTAAAGTAAAATATATACCTAAAAGTAAGGGATCGTGAAAATGAGCATAGCAACAGTCTAACATCCCAGATAAAGCCTTAGCTGCAGATTTTGCATCAGCAGTATTACTTTTCAAGGAACATATTCCTCAATGTGCAGATGCAAAGGAACAGGAAATATAATAGTTATCTGCATCAGCTGTTCATAGCACATGCCTCAGGCAAGATTCAGCAGACACTGAACTTGCTGTCCTTTTTATCTGAATAGTCAGTGATGTGGGAAAAATGAAGTTCATAAATGTAAAATGCAGTCACTGTTTTGGGCCTGGATACAGCTAATGCTGAACTGTAGATTAGGAAGAACTACAAATCACTTACTGTGAATGCCCTGCCAAACCATTGTCATGTTTTCTTAGACGTTTTGGATAATTCTACTCCCCCTAAAAAAAACAAGCAAAGCTATTTTTGGTGTATAGTTACAGACTATTGCTCTCATCCTTGCCCTTGGTGTGCAGAATAAAGCAATATAACTAACTAGCTACAAGGAAACACAACAAAACAATGCTTGATACTTATCCAGTGCTTGCGTTATTGAGAAGACTAAGAAATCATTGTGCCTTTTTTTTTTTCTTTTTCCATTTCTGAAAAAGGATTTTATGATTTTAAATGGTACAGTTAACTTGGTAATAATTACAGTCAGTTGACAAAGTTGTGTTGGCTTCAGTCCAGTATAAGATTTATGGGTAGCTCCACTTAGGAGCGCTTTACTTGCTGGATTCTAACAGCATGAGAGGAAGGTCATATTTTGAAAGATGTGGCATGATTTCTGTGTATTAGATTAATTTGAATATTCTCAAGGTCTGAAATACAAGCTGTGGTTTTGTTACCTAAAATTCTTCTAGATTTTTCCTTAATATGGAATATCAGATGTACCATCATCTCCAGATGTAATGTTTTCTTTGTTTTTGAGCACAGAGTTATAAGTTTCTAATAGTATGATTCCAAGTAAATGTTATCGTATGTGGTAAAATTTGGCGAGTAACATGATTCAAGGTCAGTACAGGAAGAGAAGTGCTTCACAGTTCTTAAAAGGGAAAGGTTTAACATTCAAATTTTGAGTTCTACTTTTATTAAAAATTTGCGAATACTACTGTATTTAACTACAAATTAATTAAGTACTCTTCAGTTTTAAAGTTTGCAAACTGGTCTCTGGTTTTCAGATATTTATCCTCTTGTGTTGGGGAAGTCCTTTCAGCTAAAAGAACAGCAGCATTCTCATTTTTCCTCTGTCTTAGGAAGATTATTATACTCTTTTATCAAAGCATTCAAATCCTAATCTCAAAAAATGTTTCATTAGGCTGGGATTTCTTTGTCTGCAGTGATGTTCTGTGACTGCAAATTAGGGTTGAGGAGTACAAAACGCTCCAAATTAAAATGTATTAAGCATCCTCATTAAACTCGAGTTAAACTCTGTCATTAAGAACAGATTCTACATTTTTATACCCACATCCAGTTTTATTAGTTTATTTCCAGCCAACACTAGTTTTGAACTGAAGTTATGTTACACCATGCTTACAGAGTTCTATTATGAGGGCTTTAAGTAAGGAAATTCCTGGAAATAATTCTGATGCCCCAAGGTTTGTAGCAATGCCAGAACTGGTGTTAAAATGAATGGTGATGATCAGCAGAGTATAAATTTGTTACAGTTTAAAAATAGAGGAGATGAATTAGTCCTTGGTTATTCTAATCATGCCTTCAGGTCATCTTGATTTGTTTGAGGTAAAAATCAGTCATTATTATGTCTGATGAATATGAGTGAACAGTATGGCTAGAACCAGGAGTTCACAAGAGGCTGAGCTGAAAGAGTTCCTTATTTCTTTTAGTACATCATTTGCTTGATTTTTCTCAGTCTAATATCTAAATGTTACCCCACCTTCTCATCTCTCAAAATATTTTTCCTCAGCTTCTTAAAAGTACAGATTTTTTAATGGTTTTTAAAAGTAAGTAGAAGAAGTTTGTTGTCTGTACACGGTTTTGGAACACGGGAGACCCAAATGTGACTGAAGGTGACTGCAGGCATTGTGCTGACACTGACACAAAAGAGGATGTTACTGACTGACCTACAAGGGGAATGAGACTACATTAAAAAATAAATGTAAAGAAAGAATTTGGAATTTGAGTGAGCGAATATAAGTGATGATGTGAATAAAATGAGGTAAGAAGGGAACAGAAGATGGAGTTGGGATCAGGCTGGTAACAGGACGTTTTAAAAGAAATGATGCAAAATGAGTCATTTTTGCAGGAAAGGCACAGAAGGTTCCTGCCTGTAGGTTCACATGGATCTGGCATGGAACCCAGTATTCTTCACACTGAGTTCTTTGCTGTCTCTAAAGCCCACTGTAAAGCATCCTATTTCTTTTCACTGTTAGTCCTCACTGAGGATGGAGAACTAGGAGTTAAACATGCGTAGTTTGGGTTAGTGGGTCTGAACCAGGGAATGCTACATGTGGAAACAGGGTTTTGTTTCACTTTGTTAAAATAGCAAAAGGCCCCTCTATTGCTTGAAAAGAGTAATGTGAAGGTGAAAAGGTGAAAAGCTCAAAACTGCTGTGTGCAATAAAGGTTGCTTGTGTAGCCATGTTGCTTGCAGCCTTCTCCCTCCCCCCAGACAGTCAGAATGCCTTATTGTAGAAAAAGAAGGAATGATTTTATGGCAGAGGCAGGTCATTGCTACCTGGGAGAGTATGGTTCTACTCTGGAAATACAGACTGCACAGCAAGTGCCAAGCGAGGGAAGGAAAAGTGGTTACAGCTGTTTTTTCTCTGTACTATATGAAATTTGGGTTCTATGGAAAAAATGAGCATGTAAATTCGGGCTGTCACTGCCCTTGCAATTGCAAAGAGGATGTTTTAATGACAGTTGAAAACAGACAGACTTAATTCCCATGTTTCCTAACTTTGAAGTGCTTGAGATTCAATCAAAATATTTATTGTTATTTTTATTATTTTATATATATTTTTTTTTGTATTTTTTTTTTTTTTAATCCATGAAGGCTACTCCAACAGTAGTGCCTCTTCTGTTATCATGCTGATTCACAAAATCATAGGTGAATATTAGTGGGATAGCAGTATGTAGGAATACAAGAAAAACTGTTCAGAGCAGTAGCCGTGTAACAAGACACACAGCATGAGAACCTAGGACACCTTTAGAAGAAGAAAGAATGTCTGATGGCTCTGATTGGATAAGTGCCCGCGTGAACGGCTAAAGAGTGTTTGTAGAATGCTCTGCTGGCATGGAAAAGTGGGTGGGAAAGTTGTAGGGATGGGTGGGAAAGCTAGAAAAAGAAAACTTGTGAAGGAATATACATGATGTGAGCACCTGTAATAAATGATTTGGATCATTAACATCTGTGTCCGTGCACCAGACACTGCAGGGTAGCAGTAGAGGTTGAATCTTCCTGCCAATATTGCATTGCATTTTGCTGCCATGTAACAAATGGCAGCAGAGGGGCAGTGTGACAGAATAGTGTCATTTCATAGTGGTGTGTATGAAACAGAAGTATGTCATTGAATTCCTCCATGCAGAACAAAATAGCACCCACTGACATTCGTCAGTGTTTGCTGAACCATTACTGGAGACCAAACAGTGGATGTGAGCACACTGAGGGCTGGCTGGCACGTCTCAATAATGACAACAGCAACACTGGGTCAGCTCTGCTAGTGCAGATTTTTACTAGGATGGCATGCAGACTCTTTTTCATCTCTGGAGAAAATGCACAGCTAGTGTTGGTGACTGTTGAAAAACAGCACTTTGTAGCTGAGAATTTGCTCTATCAAACAGTGCTGTTGTTCTCTTTGTGTCTGTTGTAGTTTCCATGGAAATAAATAGTAGGTATTAATTGCAGAGCAACCTACATATGTAATGTGTGGTTATACATATAGCTTATGATTTATTTTCACCGTATAATTTTGAGTGTCTGCAGTGTCTGTGTCATGTTTTTTCACATGCATTTGAAAGCATTAGAATACCTTGGATGGATGGATGAAGATACATACAGTTAAGCAATGAAACAGTTAACTTCAAATCTTGTAGCTTTGACTGTCAGAGAAATATTCTTGAGACAAAGAATAAACAAATGGGAATAGAGACCATGTTCCATATATTTTCCAGGTTTCAGTGTGCATTCCAAGAAGTGACTTGACAGCAGGGCAAGTTGCAAGAGCAAATTCTCTGGAGAAGTGTTAAAAATTATTTTTCTATTTGTCCTTTCCCCTCTGTTAATATTTATCGAGATTTTGGAAGAGCAACAAAAGTTGCAGTTTTGGGGGCTTTCTGTAATGGTCCCAAAGGAAAAAATCTACTTTAAAACCAGTGTTACGGCAGTGTTACAAACCTTACCGGAATGAGAGAGTTGGGAAATAGATCTCCCAGAATTGCTTATTGAACTTTGGAGGAAGAAAATGAACTACGCAAGCAAGTTACTGCAGGAGTGAAGACAGCTGGGTCATTCTCTTGGCTTCCATTTTCACTTTTGGAATTGAGAAAGTCTCAAAAACATTCGTTTAAAAACTGAGGTTAGATTCTGCTCTGAATTTTAGCTACTCTCTGTGGTTTCCTATTCTGATATATATTTGGATTAGAAGCAAAGGTCTTTGTGCTCTCTTTTCTTTCTGAAATGGCAGTTGCACAATATAAACTGTATCATCCCAGGGCAAAAGTTACTTAAGGGCAAATTCCACTCTGAGGGAGCTCTTGAGTAGCCTTGTGGTCATCAGTCAGCCTACATAGAATTCATAAACTGGACTTGGAGCTAAGGTTTACTGCAGTATCTGAAGACTTCATAAACATTGCTGTATCTTTTCCCATAACAGTTCTGTGACACTGGTGAGAAAGGTTCATGTCTTGGTAAAAAAGTATAAAGATGATTAAGGCAGCGACGGTTTTGCAGTTACACAAAACCATTGCACAAACTAAAAACAAAGGCATGAGGACAGAACCCTTGTTAGCTTAATCAATCTAAAATTAGAGAAAGGAACTAGAGGATCTGAAAATAATACTTCGTATATAAATATATGTACCTATTTTTATATCATAGAACCACAAGGTAGGAAACGACCTATAAGATCGTCTAGTCCAACCATCTTCACATTACCAGTGCTACCACAAACTACTAAACCATATCTTGCAGCTGCTCGTCCAGACGCCTCCTGAACACTGCCAGAGATGGCGACTCCACCACCTCCCTTGGCAGCCATTCCAGTGCCTGACCATTCCAGTGCCTGACCACTCTCTGAGAGAAGTTGTTCTTCCTTAAGTCTAACCTAAACCTCTTCTGGTACAACTTGCGGCCATTTCCCCGGGTCCTGTTCGTTGCCTGGGAGAAGAGGCCAAACCCTTCCTCACCACAACCTCCCTTCAGGAAGTTGTAGAGTGCAGTGAGGTCTCCTCCGAGCCTCCTCTTCTCCAGACTAGACAATCCCAGCTCCCTCAGCTGCTCCTCATAAGACCTGTGCTCCAGACCCCTCACCAGTTTCGTTGCCCTTCTCTGGACACGCTCCAGGGCCTCAATGTCTTTCCCGTAGTGAGGGGCCCAAAACTGAACACAGTACTCAAGGTGCGGCCTCACCAGTGCTGAGTACAGGGGATGATCATCTCCCTGCCCCTGCTGGCCACACTGTTTCTAACAAGAGGGCGCTGTCCCTCTTGGCCACCTGCGCACACTGTTGGCTCATGTTCAGCCGAGCATCAGCCAACACCCCCAGGTCCCTTTGCTCTTCACAGTCATCCAGCCACTCATCCCCAAGCCTATACCACTGCATGGGGTTGTTGTGGCCGAAGTGCAGGACCTGGCACTTGGCCTTGTTGAACCTCATCCCATTCACCTCAGCCTAGCGATCCAGCTTGTCTAAGTCCCTCTGAAGGACCTCCCTACCCTCAGGCAGATCAACACCTCCTCCCAACTTGGTGTCATCTGCAAACTTACTGAGGGTTCACTCAATCCCCTCGTCTAGGTCATCAGTAAAGATATTAAACAAGATGGGCCCCATTACCGCCCACTTAAAACAAGTCGCCAGTTGGACTTCACTCCATTAACCACCACCTGTTGAGCACAGCCCTCTAGCCAGTTTCTTACCCAAATATGTGAGGAAATACATTTTAATTTGCCTAATGTCAGACATAGTTGGCATGATGTGTGCCTTAGACTTTGTCCTAACATTTACTGTTTGTCAGATTTTGCTGAGGACCCTACTTATTGTTGTCTCATAGACTTTTAAAGTGGAAGAACGTGTAAACTTTAAGGTGTTTTTTTTTGTTTGCTTGTTTGTTTTTTAATGTAACAAGTAGTAAGAACTACAAAAGTAGGAGGTACTTTCAAAACTCTGGTAGTGCTACATATTCATGTCCTTATATGACTGTGTAGCTGCTGGAGAAGAAGAAAGACCAAGCTCTCATTAGTGATAAGCTGGATAGCGTTCAATCCACAGATGAGTAAACCCACGTATGGTCCCTGACACCTTATAAGAAGGATAACAAAATTAAGTTTGCGTCATCATTAATACTAATAGACAATCAGAACTAGAAGATAAATGTTATCAATCTGTCAGATACACAAATGGAAATCTAGTGTTCATAGATAAAATGGAAATCTACAGGGAGAAGAGTGGAAAGGTTAGAGATGGAGAAGTTATCTTTTGTGATTCCCTTCTCTTTGTCAGAAAACATAGTGGATTTTCTATATTGAGACTTCCTTAAGGAATCTAGTCATATGAATTTTAGTGGTCTTCTATCATATGAATGCAATTTTTTTATTGCGCAATGGTGGTGGTATGTTCAACATGTTTTGTCTCAGATGTGTCATATCTCTCTTACTTTGTTAAAGTGAATTTATGATAAAACTTTCCCAGATGTACAGGGAAATGCTGTAAGCTATCACATTCAGAATACAACCCTATGATTTACAACTTCTGAAATGTGTTGTCTTGTGAATACATATAAACTTATTTTTGTTTTTATGCAGACATCTGGCGTCGTGTAGTGGTGGTTCAGTCAAACGAACTTTGACAGAGTAATGCAGAAGCTGTCTCCTGGCCCTGTGTTTTTGTGTTACTCAATAAGACAGACAGTTATGGGCTCTCTGGGTTAGACTTTTTATCCAATTTGATTGTGTGTTAATGAACTACTTAATGGAATTTATCAGGGAGGCTTAGCTTCCATTTCTCGTAAGAGACATGATCACCTTGCAGTGGGCACTGTGTTGGATTGTCTCAATGGGAGAGCCAAAAGCTGAAAAGTTGGTTCCATTCCAAACTCCAAAATAGTTGGTAGTTGGTCTCTTGCAGAACATGCACAGAAGGTGCTGGCAGGCTGTCGTGTGAAGAAAGATGGCTCAGAAGAGGCTGGAATGGAAGCATGCCAGACATGTTTCTTCTGTTCAAAGACCAGCAACTTTCCTTAAAATAACCAGACTATCATCATAGTTGCAAGTATACCATTTTTCTTCTGCAATGGACCAGTGCAGAGCTGAGCTGATGGGCAGGCTTCTCTTTTCCCAGTGCTGCTTCAGTTGCTGATGGAATTTTGTGGCATAATGTTGCCCGAATTGACTTGATGGTTAACTGAAACTGTTTATTGGGGTCAGATAGTAAAAGGGAGTAGAAAAGGAATGGAATCGCTTCACTTTATTAAAAACACATTTTCTAGTTCTTTATTCTTCTCTTAAAGTACGCTAAACTGCTGGGTATCATTAAATAATAATTGTTATTCATGTCTCCAGAGATGGGCTACAAGGCTTCATTTAATTTACCTTTGAAATAAAGCAAACTTTTGGAACTGTTTTCATAGTGGAGCACTCCTCTTTGCCAAAAAGTATATCTGGAGTTCATAAAAGTATTAGTTTAGATCAGGATTTTGTTTAGAAATAAACAGTTGCATGCTGATGATGAATTTCCAACTGGAGGGACTTCCCACTTTCATCCCATTTTTTAAGCTGTAACATGGTTCTGTGGTAGCTTGATGTTATATATGCTGTATGAAAGCAAAAATTTGCTCTACAGAGAATTAATATCATGTAGGACTGAGAGTAAGAGGGAGAACCCAAGGCCTTTTTCTTTCAAAACTGGAAAGACCTGACTTGTCTTAAATTATTTTCTGCAGCTATGTGCTATGGAGTTTTTTTTTTACTTTTAAGACATCTCCCGCTTTGAAATTTTTTTAAATCCAGATCCTTTAATGATCTAGCTTGCAGCATGACCCCAATGACAGATAAGTCAAGATTCCACAAAGTGCTTTGGGATCACTGGCATATTCTCCGTTAGTAATTTTATCACTCTAATTCTAACAAACTTAAATCACTTCTTATTAATTGCAGAAAAGGTTTGGAGCAAACTTGACTAGGGATCTTGTGTTGGTTTATAATGTGGATAGATGGTTTTTCAGCTTTTGTAGCACTTTCAGATTGACTTACGTATAATTGTTTGAGGTTTTTTCATCTGTTTGCTAATACAGGTAGCTATGTTTGTAAAAGGAAAAACAAATTAATTAGTACGAAATGATTGGTAAGTTTTTTGGAAGGGGGGGAATTGCTGACAAAAGGCAATTTGGGGTTAATTCCAGCAAGCAGACAAAATCATGTTGCCAAGTGATCCTGTAGGAGATTCCTAGAAAAGCTGCACTAGGAAGAAATCAAATTCTAGTTAATTTTACTGTGATGATTTTAACAGTAAACTCAATTAGTTATAGAGAAGCTTTTCTCTCAAGCTAGTGTATGAGAGTGAGCTAAGCTGCTCACTTCAGTCTGATCTTCTAACTCTTTACAAATGAAAATGTTAAGCACAGAACTGGTCCAGGAGCACTGGATGGGTGGGCTGCCATCTGTACCATGTCCACTGCTGTGCTTCCTGCTCACAGGAAGGCTGGTTGGGACTTGGGAAGAGGCAACGATCATGAGGAGGAGCCCCCAAAAAGTGTCTTGTGGGAACTTAAATTGTTATGTAGGAATCTGGCTGGGTTTTTTTTTGTTTGTTTGTTTTTGTTTGTTTGTTTTGACTCATCGTGTGTATGTTACAGTCTTATTTGACAAATTTTCAAGAATGTAATATTAGCACTTCTGAGTTTAAGAAATAATTTTATGTATAAATACCAGTATGATTTACATACTGTCCAAGCATCTGCAAGGATGCTTTACCTTGCAGCTTGATGTATTTTGCTTAACTCAAAACAAGTTTAAACTTAAGCCAGACAGGAATATTCCTTTCTTCTGAAAATTCAGGTGGGTTATTAAATCTTGCAATTTGTTTAAAAGCATCACTGTGAACATAAGATCCTGGAATTAGCTAGAAACCTTCCCATATACCTAACACGTAAAAACAAAGAGGCATGGCCGTGGTAGTGTAACATTAGTAGAACAGACAGAAGCTACTTTGAGAAGCATTTTTTGACCTAAATGTCTAATTTCTAAAAGTAAAATGTAAAATCTTCATGAAATGTTGTAGTTCCTGTTCCAGCATTCAAAGCTCATCTAAACAGTTACTGAATAGCAACTAGCTATTACAGGAAAAGTGTTTCTCTCTTAAGTAACGTTATCTCAGAGATGTTGAGTATCATCGTTATTTTTTTTTTACCCCGGTGCTGCAAGGCTCTTTCTTGCTCTCTTTTCTTCCCTGGTAGGCCACATTCTGCCCCTCTCCAGTCTGCTGTCCCAGAAGTGCTGCTATCCCAGGGCTGCCGCAGGGCCTGGGTTGTTACTGGTGCTAGGTCATCTGATAGCACTCCAGTGGAGAATTATTGTAGCTGAGTCTGGTGAGGCCTACGGTTCTATCTAGGTTATCACTATTTTATTTAGTTATTATTATTACTATTTGAATAGATCTCTTTTCAGTGCTTTTTTTTTTTTTTTTTTCATTACATCTGATATTTGTTGATTTGATAATGTTTAAAGTAAGGATTTTATAAGGCACAGATTCAGATTTAGTTACAAGAATTAACTTTCTAAAGCATTATTCTCTGTTCTGTCCTAAATTCTCTGTCAAGTGATGCTTTATATCAGATGCTTTAGAGAAGAAATCCAAAGCCCATAGATGACAAGTGCTCAATACACCTGAATAAGGAAATTTTCCTTCTTGCTTCAGGTAATTAATAGTGTGTGACCAGAAATATGCGTATATGTACATTGTTAATTCCCATTTGAAATTACTCTTTAATTCTACAATGTAAATGTATCTCTACAGGCATATCCAGGTCTGTTTCCTTCCAACACCCTGTTGATCTTGGCTTCAGTTATATCTTCTTAGGTATTAATATTTTTTAAAATATATTTGCCTGAATAGGCATATTCACTTCAGAATTTATAACAGCAGAGAAAAGACAATACAGTTTTGGTGCTTGTTCTGTTTCCAGACCATCTAATTTAGATCTGTTTTGTCATGTTATGTATATGGATTGTTGATTCAAACAGTAGAAGTTGGAGAATGCCTTTGCCACTGTGGAAGAGTTTGTTTCTAGAGTATTACAAGTTCAGTGCTGTGCTATTACTTTTTTTCTGTGTTCTTGTGCTATTGCGTATTGCTGATATGAGCTGAAAATATATTTGTGCTGTCTTTAGAATAGTTCATTGAAATTAATGCAGTGAGTCTTTGTATTAGGTAAGTACTCTGCCCTCTCAGGGGAATGTGATAACTATGTAGTGTCAGATGATAAAATGACTGCTGAAAGAAGTGGTCTTGTAGAGATTCCATGTTAACCGTCTACAGACAGTAGAGATAACAGAAAATATTTCAATAACAAATACCGCTTGACAGTATTTCAGCAAAGTAATGTGTTATTTTCTGTTCTAGGTGTTGAAATGGGTTGAAGAAGCAGTTCAAGCATCCAAAGTACATCTCTTGTCTACAGACCATTTGACCATGGCTGTAAATACTTGGCAGATCCCCTTCGATCCAAGTCTGAAAGAGGTTACAGTGTCCTTGAGTGGTCCTTCACCAGCAATTGAAATTCATGATCCGTTAGGTAAAGTAACTTATGCATCCTTTTACTGTGGTAAAAAAAAAAAGAAAGAAAGAAAGAAAAAGGAAAAAAAGAAGAAAAAAAAGGAAAAAAAGGAAAAGTATCTCTTCTGTCTTCAACAGGGAAGGCCATATTTACATGAATGACTGTTGTCCTCGCATTTTGAAAAGCAGTGTTGTGATTTCAGAAATCCTCTCTCTTCTCACCAGTTCCTCTAATCTTCTTCCATTTTCTTGGTTTCCATGCATTCAAATTTCTGGATACTTCTGCTTTTCATATTTTATATTTGTACAGTCACTGAAACATCGTTTAGGAGCTATATATGATGGTTCTTCACTCACATGATGGTGAGAGCTAAACCAATATTCTTTAAACAGCGCATGTCCAACCTGTGGGCTGCATGTGGCCTGGTCTAGCCCATACTACAACCACTCCCAGCCCTGAGCCATCATGACAGCAGCTCTTCCTCACCAAGCAGACTGACCCTAGGCATGCACCTATCACTCAGCAACAACCAAACATCTGTTTTGTCCTATTAATGCTGTCTGAACTGAAACCAAGACATGGGGAGGGTGCAGTGCCGGGCTAATTCAAGTTATGGCTAATAATTTTATGCATCTTGATACATTGGATAAATGCAGTCCAGTGAAAAAGCATGCAGCCTTACTTTCCATTTTGATAAAAGAATTTGAGAATACGTTTCAAGACTGCAAAAAAATTAATCAATTTTTTTGTGTAGTTGAGATTCTATTTTCAGTCAACATGAATTGCTAGCAAATTTTCAGATGGAACTATAGAGTTGCAATCAGATGTTCAACTTAAACGAAAATTTGATCGTGTCTCTTTACTAGACTTTTGTAAGACCTCTCTTAACAGAAGCTTTTTTAATCCATGAAAACTGCTCCAAAAGTAATGTCTCCTGTTTTATTATGTTGGCCCATGATGTTAGAGACGGATGTTGGTAGTACAGCTGTAGAGGCTGAACCTTCCTGCCAATATTGCATTGCATTTTGCTGCCATGTAACAAATGGCAGCAGAGGGGCAGTGTGACAGAATAGTGTCATTTCATAGTGGTGTGTATGAAACAGAAGTATGTCATTGAATTCCTCCATGCAGAACAAAATAGCACCCACTGACATTCGTCAGTGTTTGCTGAACCATTACTGGAGACCAAACAGTGGATGTGAGCACACTGAGGGCTGGCTGGCACGTCTCAATAATGACAACAGCAACACTGGGTCAGCTCTGCTAGTGCAGATTTTTACTAGGATGGCATGCAGACTCTTTTTCATCTCTGGAGAAAATGCACAGCTAGTGTTGGTGACTGTTGAAAAACAGCACTTTGTAGCTGAGAATTTGCTCTATCAAACAGTGCTGTTGTTCTCTTTGTGTCTGTTGTAGTTTCCATGGAAATAAATAGTAGGTATTAATTGCAGAGCAGCCTATGTATACGCAGCCCAAGATAATTCCTGTTCATTCAATGTGATACAAGCAAGCCAAAAGGTTGGACACCCATGCTGTAAACCAAGAAAGAATTCAGAATCAAACCCTCTTGTGTATTAATCTCTATCTGTACACTGTGTATGATGTTGAAGGAGATTTGTATGCTAATCTGTAGCTTGTAGTTCAAACAGATCTGCTGGTTATTGTTAAGCTGATGCCTACCTTGTATTTTCTGAATGGTTTTTGGCTGATAATATTGCACAAGTTATATTATCTTGGAAATGTTCCATGTACAGTATTTTTTACGTGATATGATCTGGTCTGTCCTCCACTGAGGCATTCTGATTTGTTTAAAAACTGCTCAGAGAGCATAGTAACACCAATCTTGATCACAGCTCAGGCTCAGATGAAGCTTTGATCCCATTTGTGTGTTTTTCTTTCTTCTAGGGCAGCTCCATGCATCTACAGCCATTATATTTTAACTGAAGTTAGTGCAGGCGAATCTGAGAAACTCTTGAAAACTGATACTGAGACACTCTGTTCCTAACATTAAAATTTCTTTTCAGTGCTCTGAAACAGCTAGAGTTGTTTTTAGTGATGAAGGCACATGCCACCATTAATGGAGCAAAATGCTTCTATAGGGAACCAGTTCCTGCATACAACCATCCATATATTTGTATGTGTAAGCGTACATATAAAGTGTGGTACAGTGCATCATGGAAACTTGTATTTTATCAAGGTCCGTAATGTCTTACAGGCTAAATTCCCTGTGAGGGATTTAGTCACCATTTGTCACACGCTAATGCTTGTATGCCTGGAAAACCTTGCTTGTCAATATTTGTATGGGTCTAATCCAACTTGGAACAGAAAGTTCAGTCTACTTAACAGAAAAGTGAGTGGGCTGGCATCTGCCATATTGTTTAAGGTGAGCTTCTTCATGGGTCCCCTTTGAGGAAGTGTGATTCTGTGCTGCTTCCTTTTACTGGGAGCTGGTTATTCGCTGTGAAGAAGAGAATTTGCTTTACTTACAGAGCTGTAGGAAACCCAGCAACTGCAGTGCTGAAGGCTGTATTAGGGCTCCCAAGTGAACAAAAAGAGTGAAAATAAATGATCATTTTTGGTATTCTGAGAAGGAATTGCAAGGGATTTTGACTGTTGTAAATGCCATTGACTGCTAAATAGTAAGCCAAGTATCAAATATACATCAGAAATGAAGAAAAATATTGTACTTAGTCTCTTTTTTTTTTAAGCAATACTCTCTAGCTGTTGTTAATTAGTTTATTTATTTATTTAGGTAAACAGATCAGTAAAGGATTGGGACTGAACGAATTGCTGAATATCCACAACTCTGCAAAAGTAGTAAATGTCAAAGATCCAGAGCCTGGAACATGGACAATAAAGGTATAGTTATTGCAGAAATAATGCATGACTTGTCTGGGGTTGTTTAATGATCCTCTACATTATTTATCAGAAATATTCATACATAAGGTTTTATATTAAATGTCCTTTTTGAGCTCTATGTGACGTTCTGAATTCAGCATAAAATTCTTAGCACGGTGTTAATGTATTTAAATCATCGAAGCATAGAATCATAGAATGGTCTGGGTTGAAAAGGACCAGAATCATGTATCATTCTGCTACCAGCTGGGTCACCATCCACCAGACCAGGTTGCCCAAAGATAGATAGGCGGTAGATGTTACTGCCTGAGATCAAATCCTTTTTTCTTTGGATGGAAAAAAGATGAAGTGAGCACTGAATTTTTTCCAGTCTAGTGAGCAGAAACTCTGTAGGGAGCCCAGGCACAGAGAGGCTTTGCTATGTACAGCAAGTCTAGAGGACTGGGAGAGGGAGATGATTTGCATTTCGTGGGCCAAAGATTTTGTTAGCAGGTCCATGAAGTCAACAAATCAATATTTAATTCTATCTCTTTATCAGTAAATTACTCAAGTCCTACAGTGTGGAAATCGGTTTGTCCACATGAGTAGTATACAAATGATATATATATGAGCGGCACATAAAGTTACAGAATGGATCCTGAATTATTGGAAATGTTAGAAAGGTAAGGTCAACATTATTAGTAGTAAATTCCAAGCACAAAATGACCATTAAGATGTCTGAAATGATCATCTTAGAACTGCCTGTAGCAACGTGGTGGGCCTCCTTTCCCAGGCTACCTATGTCAGAAACTATACTTTCGTGAGGTTTTCTCTGGGTGACAGTGCTCATCAGCCTCATGTTCCTGTGAGTGCCATATCATGGTTGTATAAATGTAAGATGTGCAAATAAAATAACCTCCAAGAGCACTTAAAATGTGTTGCTACACAGAGCGGAGCCTGTGTACTGAATTCATGTAGCTGAAGTATTTACTTTTTATAGATCAATAATATATATATACCTTTTATATATTTACCTTTTATAGACACACCTATGTATAAAATAGGTTTAATTAATGTTTATAAATATCTTAAGTGTGGGAGTCAAAGGAACATGGCCAACATCTTTTCAGTGGTCTGTGAGGACAGGACAAGGGGAAATGGCCACAAATTGGAGTGTAGGAAGTTCTGCACCAATATGTGAAGGAACTTCTTCACAGTGAGTGTGACAGAGCACTGGAACGGGCTGCCCAGGGAGGTTGTTGATTCTCCTTCTCTGGAGATATTCAAGACGTGCCTGGATGTTGACCTGTGCAGCCTGCTGTAGGGGGCCTGCTTTGCGGGGGTGGACTCAGATCTCTGGAGGTCCCTTCCAGCTCCTACAGTTCTGTGGTTCTGTAAGTCAGTAACAGAAAGTATACTGATAAGATGGCCTAATTTAGCAGAGATTTAGATGAATTGAGATTCAGCATACGTTATTTAAGCTGAAGTCAACTGTGACAAAAGTTGCTTGCCTGAAACCATACTAGGGGATATGGAGGGCAAGTGTACTATCAATATAAGATAAACTAGCAGGTGAGGCTTAGGACTTGGCTAGACTTTAGGAAGCATTTATATTCATTTGCTTTTATAATTCATTTGTTATCACATTTTAACTATCTGTTCAAAATGTGATTGCACCAAATGCAAATAATATGGTCAAACTTTCTTAACTACAGCACAAATCTCGAAAATTAAGCACTGGCCCTAGTTTTGTTTTCATGGTTAGCTGCAGATGTTTTTCAACCATTTGAAATGTGTTAGCTAACAAATAAACCACATAAAGCTGTGTAGGAAACCACTGATACTGCTGCAGACCTTGTGCTAGAAGAGCACAATATGGCAGGGCAGAGAATAGATTGAGAGCATCCTCAGTTTGCCCTGCAACTTGGAGAAGCAGAATGCAAGGAAGCAAATGCCTTGTTTGATCTCTCACTGGTCCTGCATGGCTACCGCTGTGCTGAGACCTTTTTGGGTATGAACTGAGCAAAGCAGAACAACATCTGTTTCTGCATGATGCTGCCCAAACTTCTGGATTGCAGGAATTGCTGAGAGGAGCATAACACCTTTGAAGACTTACTGAGCAAGAGCTGATAAGCTCTCATAAAAGCAAAGCTGGCACTGAGCATGCTGCAAACTGCCAAGTGGTTCAGTTGGAAGTAGGCCAGCTGCTAGGTGCAGACCACTCCTGGCCAAAGATCAGGTTGCTCCTCTAGTAAGGAGTTTTTTGTTGTTTCATAGTTCAGCCTAATGCTGTCTCCAACATTTTTTCAGTTTAAAAAAATAAGAATAAACAAAATCTTGAATATAATTGAATTCGTTTTTTATTACTTTATTTTTTATCAGCAAAGCAAGTCTTTAGTTAGATTTGTATAGGCAGCTTGTATTGATGTACAAAATCTTATTTTTGTTTGGTTAAGATAACAAGTCATGCTGAACTGAACCAATATTAGCTGCTACTGAATTAACCACAGAACAATCAGTCCATTGAGTTTACATCTTAATCACAAACAAATGTTGATGATCTTCTGTGTGCAGTGCAGGTCTTAAATCACAGGCTCAAGTAGTACAAAACAGAGTAAAAGCAGCTGCTTTCTGCAGCACACTATGTCTCCAGCTGGCTGCAGGTACTTCAGTTATGAAGACATCATAGATGTGCCTGTATGTGTCTTTTGTAATGGTGTTTTCCTCCCAGTTGGTCTGCTGTAGTGCTGTTGGCTTGTGCAGTCCTTTCACAGAGACGTGGCACAAGGTGAGCTTGCAGCTCTTCCCCGTGCAAAAGGCATTTGCATGGTAGGGAGCGTGCATCTTCAGAGAGATGAACCTGCTGTGTATGCGTGCTTCCTGAACCTTGGAGCTAGCTGTGAGTCACCCTATTTCCTGGTCCTACAGCTGAATTACCATTAGATGTTCTTCAATAAGCACTTGTTCCAAATTACTCCTGGCTTGCCCACCAGGTGTTTGGTTGAGAAAGCAAGTTGGTGATGTTGGTGAATCTGGGGAGGAGAGCGAGTAATGAGAAGCCATCAGCTGCTGTTGGAGCCTGTTGTTAATCAGTAGCACAAGACTCTTTCAGCTGAGCAGTGCCACAGAATCTTATAAGATTAAATTATCATTTATGTGGTTGAGAAAAGGAGAGAAAGGTGATGGGGGTAGGAAAAAACTTGTGATTAAGATAGTCTTCTGGCAGCTGATTCAAAGTCAAACCAGTGAGTAATTTCTGCTCAATGGGGATGTAACTTAAATCTCAGTTCAGCTGCATATTTCTATCATTGTAAATATCAGTATATAAATACAAAATTGCAGTTAAAAATCTATTTGTTATTGTAGCTTGTTTTTCTTTCTACTGTGAGCTGTTTTAAAATAAGAGGTTTTTGCTTTTTTTTTTTTTTTTTTTTTGGTTGTTGGTAGGTTTGCTTGTTTTTAACCAGTGTTCTTTTCAAGCTTTTGTTTCTCAATACATACATTTTGGACAAATTTTATGTTGTGCTGTTTGCAAGATAATAAAGCTTTTTTTTTTTTTCTTTTTTTTTTCTTTCTTTTTTTTTTTTTCCTGATGCATTTGACATAAATGTTTGCTTTCTGAACTGTGCCATCTGTTTGATTTTATTTTGGTCATCCAGTCTGGGAGGTAAAACAATAATGTATAATTCCAGTGATCCTTGATAATTCTGAAAAGAGATTAGAAAAGTACTCACTGGAAAGCAATCCTTTGGGATGAATTTTATCCTTAGGTATATGAGAGCTTCTAGGCACATTTATCATTAAGTGATAACATTTTATAAGGTTATTCTAGCCTTAAAACTTCAAGCGTCCAAAAGTCTGAATAATTTATAAAGATAAATAACTTCCCCGTGTATTGCTTTTTTTTTGTGGCTCATATACTTAGCTTTAGTCACTGTCTTTTTTTTTTGTTTGCTCTATGATATTAAGAGCATGATTAAAAATTTAGGAAAAAACCTCATGAGAAACTTAGCTGTGCTGTAAATTCCTAATATGGATGCATAAGACTGTGAAAATAATTTTGTCACTGCATTTATCGAATGGAATTTTAACGCCTGATAATACAAGTTGTTTGACAGCTGGCTTATATAAAAGGTTTTATTAGTGATTTTCTGAGGTGAAAGGCTAAACAAATAGGAGCAAACAGGTGGTTTTAAGCAGATAGACAGAGATTTGTCAGTGTCTAAACAGCTCTCCCCTGGCAGTTAGTTATGAGAAATGATTGCTTAATTTAATACTCACATGCAGCTGTGTTGGAGAGGCTTACTGACTGAAGGAATTATGTATTTTAAGGTTTTATTAGATAATGTTCTCATGGTAGAAAAATCCTGATAGTGTTACTTTAATACAGGTTTTCTTTATGTTGTGTGTCTCAGGTTGCATTGTCTCAGAACAAAAAGTCAGAGTAGATTCTACTAAATTCAGATTAGATCTTGGCATTGTAGACTCTTCATAGCCATTGAAGTCTTTCAAGTTTTTTCCTGCTGCTCTGGATGATGTTATCCATGGGTTTGTCGGTTAAGCATATGTAACATCTAATGCTGTGCTCAGCTCAGCAGTTTTTCCTAATGGCTGGGCAGTGTGAAAGTAGGTGAGGACAAAAGCTTCGTGTTCCTTTTATTCCTCGGCATGCAGTGATAAAAAATAACTCTAAGAAATCCTCAGTCCTACAATTATTTTGACTTGCTTTGCATAGAAGTTACTGTACCTTCAAGCAATAAAGCTTGCAGGAAGAGCTACTTCTGCATCCTTGGCTCTGTGACTAAGACCCTGGCTGTGAAAGAGGAGTGCTTCTAACATGCTGCATTGGTCGAGGCTGCTCTGTCTGTGCCACTTGCTTTCGAATGTGCAATACATACGATGTCTGCATGTACCTCACAGATAGAATTACTTATGCATATATTCTAAAAATTGAACTTAATAATAAATAAAAAGGTAAAATATATTATTCTAGCACTGGAAGTAAATTATTTATGTTATAGTTTATATTATAATTCATGTTATATAAAAATAAATAATATTATATATATTATATATATATAATAATAAATAAATTATTAATGACAAGCAGAAAATGTATGCTGATTTTTTCCAATGACATCTGTTTAATTTCCTGTTTTGTAATACACTTTACAAAAGTCATAATCCAAATTTCTAGAAACGTTCTTCAGTTACTGTCACTGGCATGTTAAAGTAATTGTTGGTTTTGTGTGTTTCTGTTGTGGGTTACCCAAGACAAAATCAGCTGACTCTTTTTGCAGACACTAGAGCTATTGGTGGTAATGTCTAAAATTAGAGCATTATTAAATGCCTTTTTCATATAATTCTTGACGTAAGCCTCCAATGAATTCTTTGTACTGACCTCAGTGGACAGTTCAGAAATCTGCAATCCTGAAATACTGATTTGGCTGGTGAACTTCAACTGTTACCTTTTCAGACTTCGAGCAGCGGAAGGCACTCTGTTCGGATCACGGGTCTCAGCACTATTGAATTTCGAGCTGGGTTTTCCAAGAAGCCAACATTAGACTTCAAGAAAACATCCAGCAGACCAGTGCAAGGTTTATATTCATTTTATTCTATGCTAAGCAATAACAGCTTCTGGGAGTACGAGGCAACAAAAATAAAGTAGGATGATCTTTCTAGTGAACTTTCATAAACTGGGGCTAATGCTGTCTTGTTCTTAGGGCCTTGAATATGCAGCCAGTGTTCTTACCAAGTTGACATGTATTTTTGTGTTAGCTTTTTTTTTTTTTTAATTGTCACACAAATTCTGTGGTTTTTAGTTATGAAATGCCTTGAAATTGCAACCTTGCTTTTGATAGTTTTGGAGCCTAAGAGAATGCTTTGGGCCATGGAGAGCAGTTAATGCAGAGACTGCTATTTCAGGAACACCTGCTGGAAAACAGTAATTTAAGCTCTTATCAGTGCTAATAAGCAGAGGACATTCTAGAGCAGCTTATTTTCCTAATACTTTGTAAGTAAAGGTTGAAACTGAATGGTGCATTCCTGCGGTGGTGAGCAATACACACTGCATTTATTGGAATTTGTTGGGGTTTTTTTAAGCACTTGAAATAGCATATTTCTGTTTTTCTAGGGATTCCTACCTTTGTGCTGCTAAATACCACAGGGATCCTTCTTCCAGCCAGAGTAGACTGTCTTGAGCTTCTGAGTATTTCAGGGGAACCTCTTAAGACCTTGCCTGTGAAATACTATCCTGACAGAAAGCCGTACGGACTGTGGAACATTTCTGACTTTATTCCACCAGATGAAGCTTTTTTTCTTAAAATAATGGGCTACGACAAGGATGGTTATCTTTTCCAGAGAGTTTCAAGTGTTTCATTTTCTAGTATTACTCCTGGTAAGAGATGTTAATTTGAATTGAATGTAATTATGTCTTATCTGAGTTGTGAAGGACAAGTTAATGTTATTGGTTATTAAATATAGCTTAATCAGAAGTTGAATTTTCTTTTAATGAGAAGATAGGGCATGTTAATAGCTGTTAATAATCTTTTTGGAAATGTTTGCTTTCTTCAGATGCTCCAAAAGTTACAATGCCAAACGAGACTCCAGGATATTACTCACAGCCAGGGTCTGTTCCTTGCCATGTAGAAAGTCTTATACCTTTTACTCAACACTTTACTAAAAATGGAGAAAAACTAGGAGTGGATCGGCTATTCAAGTAAGTAGTGACTTTTTTCCCTATCCTATTTTACTTTCTATTTGTATTCCATGATTTCTATTTACAATTATATACTTGATATCCTATTATTTCTATAGTATTCATTAGGGATGCTGAATTCTGTGGATTGAAGCCACAATAGATAAATGGTAAAGCTTTCCTACACGCTGTCAGCAGTATAAGATGTTACAGATGATTATTATTATTACTATTGTTACTGTTATTGTGGTTTTTATTATCATGTACCATTTATGATCAATGAGCCATGCAGCATAGTTTAGTAGCCCTGTAACTTCTTTGAATTCTTAGTTGTCTAACTATACACTTCTACTTCCTACTTTTCACATGTCCAGTACCCTAATAAGCAGAATGTGTTTTTATTCTCTTATTACAGAACAGGTGAAGGAGCAGATCATACAAGTTAATTTAACAAAATATATCTCAAGCCAAATATTACTGATCACAGAGTACAATTTTGGTTGGCTTGGCTGCATTTTATTGGTAGTAAGGTTCTGAATGGCCTCTGTCTAGTTTGCTAGAGTTGTAGCAATTGCTCTTCATTGAGGTTTGTTTGTTTTGGTGACAAGATGTCATTTTTTGCTAAAACATTCTTCTGCATATTTCAAAAAGTAAATATCTGATAAGTTGAATATTGTAGTTCTACTATGACAGTTGTCTGTGTTAGAATGAATGTAGGTTAAGAATTTTTTGAAATTAGCAGACTTTTTAAAATATTGATTTCAGAAGTGCTGTCTGCTTCGAATTACAAATACTAATTTTGAATGAGTAATATCTTGGGGAAAAAAAGTGAAATTTCTCTAAAATTTTAAAAGCTTTGCTTTTCTTAGATTTCTATGTCCTGATGCAGTCTAGTAAGGAAATTGGGATTTTGATTAACATCTCTAGGAGCTTCTGACCAGTCTGATTTAGGAGACTAAATCCAGAAATTAGCACCTTATTCACTGAATCATAGGCTTAGGTTGGAAGGGACCTTACAAATTGACTTCCAGCTCCCCCCTGCCATGAACTGGTTGCCTTCCACTAGATCAGGCTGCCCAGGGCCCCATCCAGTCTGCCTTTTCATGCCTCCAGGGATGAAGTGTTCCCAGCTTCTCTGGAAAGCCTGTGACAGTGCCTCACCCTCTCTTTGTAAATAATTTCTTCCTAAAATCTAACCTAACTTTTTCGTTTTTAGTTTAAAACCATCTCCCCCTTGTCCTGTCACTATCAGACTGTGTAAAAAGTTGGTCCCCCTCCTGTTTATACGCTCCCTTCAAGTACAGGAAGGCCACAATGAGGTCTCCCTGAAGCCTTCTCCAAGTTAAACAAGCCCAGTTCCCTCAGCTTTTCTTCATGGGAGAGGTGCTCCAGCCCTCTGATCATCTTAGTGCCCTCCTCTGGAGCTCAAATAGCTCTGCATGCTTCTTGTGCTGGTGCCCCAGGCCTGTTCACAGTACGCCAGATAGAGCCTCACCAGGGCAGAGCAGAAGAGGAGTCTCCTCCCTGCCTTGCTGATGCAGTCCAGGATACAGCTGGCTTTTCTGGCTGCGAGCACACACTGCTGGCTTGCATCCAGCTTTTCATCCTCAAGGACAGTAAGTGGTAAGTCAGTGAGAAATGAGTGCTAATGTCTTCACAATCCATCCTGTGATATAAATGACACGAGTGTCTCCACAAAGGGAGCAAAACTAATAAGTGAAACTCTGACAAGAAAGGCAAAAATCACTGTGTCTGCTAGTTGTTGTGGTCATTAGTCAAGGCTGAAGTTTGGTTTGCTAAGCCAGATTAAATGTATTCTGCCTAGCTATGTGTATTAGTAATGTGACAGGAGCAAAGAAGGCTTCTTCAGCTGTAGCTCATTTGTGTGAACCCTAACTTGGTGCTGCTCCTTCCTTCCTGGGTAGGAGATGTTGGCAGCATGGGACGGCTTCTGATGGGAAGGAGTTGAGGTTAGTTGATCAGTGCTGTGCTCCCTGTCAGAGGTTTTCACAGGAACTGATAACTAGGATGTGATTTGGTCCTTAAAGCTTGGCTAAGGGAATGTGCCAGTGTTTTCTGAACAGAGTAGCTAAGCAGCTTGACCAGCAAATTGTGTGTATTGTACAGGTGGAGTAAACACAGTGGCAAATTATTGGCATAAATAAATGACTCAATGCTGTGGAAGGTACTGAGTTTTCACATAAGACCTGCTGAAAGGAGTTGTGCATAGTTACTGCCTGGGTGTGCCTTGAGATGTGTGCTATTCATTGCTGCAAACAGCAGCAAAACCACCTAAACAAGCTGTTTGTAGACCACCACAGGCCTGTGTTTCTCAGGGATTTCCACTCTGGACATATTTCCTTTTATGCTTCCATTCTTAAGACTTCTATGTTCTACATTTGGTATACAGCAGAAGTTAGGACTAAAAATGGATTGGATCACATGATTTCACTTCTAACATACTTTTCACGAAGAAGTTTTTCATTTTTTTACTTGGGAGAAATACTACTTTATTCTTCAGTTCTGGCTGTGCTACCATTTCAGTTTGTCAGCATTGCTCTACTAGGTGTCATAGTTTTGATGTATAATGTGTTAGGTTATCTAGAATCGGTATGATGTATGAGTATTTATAGGAAGCCATCTCGGGTCACCACAATTTTCATTTGTATTCTAACCCACAGATTGGGTTGTCTGCTACAGCATTCAACTCTCAATTGTATTTGAAGTTGCTTTCTCTTCCTTTCTATATTTTTTGAGAGTTGATAAATCACTTTGCCTCCATCTTGTTTGTCTGAATAAAGGAATTGTTAACTTGGTGTTTTACCATGATGTGAAAATTCTTGCTAAAGCTATGTTAGATATTGGTTTTGTTTGTAAACCATAGCAACAGGCCACCAGGAGCCCTGGGACACAGCAGCTGAAACACTGTTTTGGTCATTTGTGTGTCTGTGAAAGTTTTTAAACAAAAAGTAGGTTTGAGTGTTAAGAAGCTTTAAGAGCATTTGCTATTTTTACTACTAGTCAACTTGCTTGCATTTTTTGTTTTCTTCTCGACTTTAATGTTACATGTGACAAATATGCAATACTGTTACCCATCAGCATTGCCCCTCCACAATTTTTCGGAAGAAAAACTCTGTGTGTTTGTCTGAATTCACGTTTTATAACTTTGCCCACATCTATTCTGTATTTTACCATCTGTATTTTATTCTTGGATCCATTGTTTCTGTCTTTACAGTTGTTGCACAGTTTATTTTTATGTGGATAGGTAATAAATGTGCAGAAAATTGAGCTGGTGGTGTTAGAGCCTGTCACAACTTTTGTTGTCCCAGCTGTACCTCTGAAGTTAAGATATCTGTATGGGTACTTCATTGCTGGATTTCAACTATTTGAAGTTTCAAAGGCAGAAAGAGCTGACTGGATGTAGTCACCTGGAAGCAGGTAGGGTAGATGCTACCCTCTCTGTTCTACAAACCTAAGAGTGTGTTTGCATATAAAGAGGGGAGGCTTGAATTTTGTCTGTTAAAGGACAGTGCTATTTTTGTGTAGCTCATATCTGAACCTGAAAGTCTGGCTAGTAAGAGCCATAAGAGTGGTACTGCATACTAGTTCTACATAGAAGCTGAGGGGTATTAGGGAAAGATAGCATCTCGAGTAGAGAATACAGCAATAAGGTATGACTGCAGACAATGCCTTACTGTGGCAACTATTGACATACATTAAGGGCTTCTTATAATGTTTCAGTTAAACATCTACAGCAAAAGCCTGCCTTTCTCAATACTTCTAAAAAGTGTATGATGCTAATATTTATCTTGAAATGAAATCTATAAAGCTTGATCTAATTCAGTAGAGGATCTGTTTTTCCTCTTAATGTGAAAACCTATGCCTGCACTCAGGAAACTGTGTTCTTGTACCTCTTGATTCCCTCAGAAGTTTAGTGAATATACCTTTTTCTCTCTCTAGAGAATCATCAAGTATTAGCTGGGATATCAACCAAGTCTCCTTGTCTGATGAAGGTTTCTATGAATGTATCGCAACCAGCGCTGCAGGAACTGGTCGTGCACAGACTTTTCTGGATGTATCAGGTGGGCACTAATTCATTCTGTATTTAATACAATAATTTGTTGTGCTGAAATATTTTACAGTGAGAAACAGCACTTGGTGCCAATAAAAAGATATTATTTAAAATACTTCAAAGTGGAAGCATGTTCTTTTCCTGCTCATGTATGTAAGTTTGTTGAATTTTAAGCAGAAACTGATTTTGAGTATTAACATGGGATTTGCTTTGTAGCAACTGTTCTTGCTTGTTTGGTCTTTTATGATGGCATAATTAAATTAATGGGTGAAGGAAGGGCCACTGACGTTATTTATTTAGGAAGGCCTTTGACATGGGTCCCCCACAATATCCTTCTTTCCAAATTGGAAAGATGTGGATTTGATCAGTAGTCTGTTGAATGGACAAGAAACTGGTTGTGAGATTGTACCCAGAGAGTGCCAGTCAATGGCTTGATGTCCAGATGGAAGTCAGTGACCAGTGTGTCTCTCAGGGGTTAGTATTGGAGCAGATGATCTTTAATATCTTCATCAATGACATTGGCAGTGGGATCAAGTGCATGGTCAGTAAGTTTGCAGATGACACCAAGGGGTTCCTGAGGGACAGGATGCCATCCAGAGGGACTTAGGCTTGAGCCAATGGGTTCAAAAAATCCAAGTGCAAGGTCTTGGACTTAGGTCATGGCAACCCCCACTCTTAGTACAAGCTGGGAGATGTAAGGATCTCACAGCTCTGACAAATAAGAACTGGGGGTTACCAGTGAATAGGAACCTGGGCATGAGCCAGCAGCTCTCACAGCCCAGAAAACCAACTGTATCCTGGCCACATCAAAAGAAGCATGGCCAGCACGTGGTGGAAGATGATCCTGCCCCTCTACCCTATGCTGATGAGACCTCACCTGGAGTACTGTGTCCAGTTGTGGAGTCCTCAGTACAGGAGAGACGTGGACCCATTCGAGTGTGTCCAGAGGAGGGCCACAAAAATGATCCAAGAGATGAAACACCATCCCTGTGAGGACAGGCTGAGGGAGCTGGTGCTTTTCAGCCTGGAGAAGAGAAGGACCTGAGAGCAGCCCTTCAGTATCTAAAGGTGAGCAATGAGAAAGAAGGGGACAGACTCTTCAGCAGTGTCTGTTGTGAACAGTACAAGGTGAAATGGTTTCACACTTGAAGAGGGGAGATTTAGTTTGGGTATAAGGAAAAAGTCTTTCACAGTGAGAGTGATGTTGCCCATAGAGGTGGTGAATGCCCTGTCCATGGAGAGGCCTGGACCAGGCTCCGTGCAACCTGATCTAGCTGTGGATGTCCATGTTCATTGCAGGGGAGTTGTACTACATGTCCTTTAGGGATCCTGCCAGCTAAAACAATTTCATGATTCTATGTGGAAGGGTAAATTATTGGCCTTGAATAGAGAATACACTGGAACAGAGCCCAAGTGGCAGTCAGGCTAGTTAAAAGTTAGTGATGACAGCTTGAATTCAGCTCTAAGCTTTTCTGTAAGTGTTTGAAATGGGGACTGTCTTTTTTTTTCTCTTGCATTACCTAATTGAGGCTAGCTATCCAGAGTCGTGGAACCACAAAACCATTTGGGTTGGAGAGACCTTTGCACATTAACTACTCGCAGCTCATAGCAGAGTTGGCTTCCAAGCTTGATCACCTTCCCCAGGGACTTGTTTAGTCAAACAGTGGATGTCGCCAAGGCCACAGATTTCTCAAGCTCTTTGGGCAGCTTTTCAGTAGTTAATTGTCCTCACTTGAAAAATGCATAACAGTCTAGTTGTAGCTTCCCATTACATTACAGTATTACAACCATGGACTCTTATTTTTTGTGTTCCAAGAAGACTCAGATTGTTTTCTCTAAAACAGCCCTTTCAGTAGCTGAAGGCAGTGACTTGTATATCCTTTCACCTTATTTTTTGTCCAGAGACGCAGTATGAGAACATGGGGGGAAAAAACCCAGCCTGCCATCACTGATTCCATGCAAGGGAAAGTTTGTAGAGAAACAGCCCTCTTATAGGTGGTGGATCTGAGAAGGAGAACATCCTTTTAGTCACATAAAGTATTCAAGTAGAGTAGAACAGTAACATCAGTACTTACTTGAGTCCTAGCTGAGCACTAGTTCATTATTTATCTAGCAAAATTCTTCTAGTGATCAGGATATTGTCATTTTCTTGTTTCAACCCATATTTTAGAGTATAGACAGCTGTTATATTCTGGCTCAGAAGTTGTGTGCATAAGGACTCTTGGTCAGGAAGTTTCAGCCATTCTCTTCCTTACAGAGGGAAGTGAATGAAAGAGAATCCTAACTTTTCTCTTGTGACACTGGTAGCACTTGAGAATCAAGGAGGAATGACTGGGGGAAATTGTGCCATCATCATCTCATTTGCAAAGCACTGTGAGATCCATTTGCAGGTGACACACTGCAGACATGAGCAATTAGCTCTCTTGAGTGTCAGAGGAGTAATGTGAAGGAGATACTTATGAAAGCCTTGTACACAAATATGTGAAATAAAATTATCTGAAACTTCTTTATGCAGACAATCTTCTCAAGTTTTCTTAGTTTGCCCAGATAACAGATGACTCTGTCAACGCTTTCTAGTTTCAGGAAAGGCAAAGACTTGAATTTGTCTTTCTCACCAGTGTTAAATCTGAATGTCAAATGGCTTGTTAGCTTGTGCAGACACACAAACTAAATTCCCTGTAGTCAGAGCACCTCGCTTAAGAGCTTGACCAGGGGATTGCAGTGCACAATGTTGTTGTAAGAGGCTGTTGTGTGACATCGACTGATAGCCAAAAGATAGGGCTATTAATCTGTTTTTCTCGTATTTTTCTGAGTTTCTTTCAGTAGCATACTTGTGGATATTCCTGTGGGAAACATTTAAGACTTGTCTTTTCTTCCCCAAAACCCCCTCAAGCCCCTAAAGTGCAAGAGTGAAACTCCAATTTCAGTAAGCAAATCTCAAGCAGCTCTCCTCTGCATTTGTTAACATACACTGTATTGGTAATAAGAGTGTGGCTGCTAGGGACTGTGTGTGTTGGGAAGCAGAGCTGCACACCCAGACGTGCGGGGTATGAGGGATTCGTTAGTGTGCAGTGAGCTTGCTGGAGGCTTGTGAACCTAGCTTGAGACCCCACAGGAGACTTCAGTGATGAAAAGTTATTGTTGGCTCTGAGCTGAGGAGCAACTTTGTCCTTTACTAAATACAGATATGTTTTCTTTTCTCTTAGGCTTGCTCTACTTAGGAGAATTCATTTTTTTTGCTGTGTACTGATAAAGACTTGGTCTTGCTCTTACAGCTGTCTTATTTCCATTAAAGCACCTCAGTCAGAACATTATTCATTGCAGAGCTAGTTTGGGAAGAAAAAGAAAACAAATAGAACGTATATATATATAATATATCTAATTGAAGTGTAACACTTCATGCATTCCATAAATACATACGGAATGTATGCATTCTATAGCACTGAGGTGGGTTTTTTTCTCCATTATCAGCTAAATCTCAAGCAGGATCAAGACAAGAGCTCCTATTTTAGCATTTATGGTTTCAAAGCTAAATTCCAGTATAAAGTTATTGCAGCTGCATCCTTCTAGGAGCATGATTAAAAATATACAGATGAGTAGAGCAGAGAGCAAACAATAGCAAATAGTGGAAATTAAAACATAATATATGTACAGATTGGAAGAGAAAGATTGGTATTATCCAAAATGTACTTGGAAACTGCTGAGCAATGTTCTGCCAGCTGCAGGGGCTAGCCTGCTGCATGCATATTGCAAGTGCTCAGAGAGTCCTAGAATGCCCACAAGGCACTGCAGCAGAGCTGTTGTGTGGGCCTTGTGTCATGCATAGCAGCCCGGTTGTTCCTGCTGCTGGTAGGGGCTAGAGCTCACTAGTGAGAGCACATACCACTCTCTGGTCACAAGTGTGTGACACTTAAATATCCCTGAAGTACTACCACTGCTCTTCTGCCCACCCCATGCCCCTTCCCTGAAGCTAGCTAGCGAACCTGCCTGTCACACACCTGATTTGGGGAAGATGCTGGCCTTCCCCCTGCTCTGACCTCCCTAGTGGTGGGCATGTAACTATGATGTGCAGCTCTGCTCCAGCCACTGGTAATAAGCCCTCTGCTTGCTCCAGGCCCTGCCAGTAGCAGGCTTCTGGGACATTCACAGTTCCTGCTCCAGCAGCTTGCAGCTGGGACCCTTACCTGCTCCAGCAGTTGGCATTGTTTGCCCAGTCTCCCCAGCAGCTGGTGTCATAGGCTGAGGATGCCTGCACCCTGCTCAGACTCCTGGGCCTGGCACCCAACCTGTTTGCACTTGCTCCAGCGGCAGTGAGCCCTTGCAGCACCTGTGTGTGAGAGAGAGAGTGAGGCCACAGAATGAAGATTTAGTGAGAAGATAGGTCAGGCTCAGTGATCATGTGTAGCGCTCTACAAGGCAAGCACGCTGACTACTGATATTCCATATGTGACAGACCCCTTCTGTATCTTTTTGTCTACTCCTGCGTTTCTTCCAGACTCACTTGTGCTGCACATTCCTTCACCATTTTATGGACTGCTGTTGCCCTCTTCCACTCCCTCCCCCCCAAATAACCCAGGTTTGTATTGGTTTTAGTTGCCAAGTCCAGGTTGGTTCCTCTTTGAAATGATGGCTCTTCTTAATAGCCCATCAGTTGGCAGCAATTGCTGCCTGATATTGCTCATCTCTCAGAGCTGTGTCTGCACTGTACTTACTGCCCTGCCTCTCCTTCTCTTTATCTTCTTTGATAAAGTCTTCAGTCAGATGGATTTGAAGGTGAAAACATCTGCTCTCTTCATGCACCCCTAGAAACCATCAGGTGAAGAACATAATGGTGATTCTTGCAGCAGCTGATGACTTGAATTTATTGTCTCCAGCTACAAGAAAGACGCTGAGGTCCTAGAGTGTGTCCAAAGAAGGGCAGCAGTGCTGGAGAGGGGTCTGGAGCACAAGCCTTATAGAGAGCGGCTCAGGGAACTGAGATTGTGCAGTCTGGAAAAAGGAGCTTAGAGGAGACATTCTACAACTACCTGAAGGGAGGTTGTGGCGAGGTGGAAGTTGGCCTCTTTTGTTAGATAATCAGTGATAGGATTAGAGGGAATGGCTTTAAGTTGTGCTAAGGGAGATTCATGTCGGATATTAAGAAAACTCGCAGAGTGGTGAGGTGTTGGAACAGGCTGCCTAGGGAAATGGTGGAGTCACCATCCCTGGAAGTTTTAATGAAGCAGGTAGATGTTGCTCTGGGTGATGTGATCTAGAATGGTCACAGGCAAGGGTTGATGGTTGCAGTAGATTATATTAGTGATCTTTCCAACCTGAATGGTTCTATGATTCTATATCGTAGTTCTTCTATGTAAATCATGTGTGTTCTTGTCGTCTGTCGGCTAACTTGGCACTGGGGAATGAGGAAACTGACATGGGTTTTGTTTTATGTCTTCAGTAATACGATATGAAACTTAATGTTAAAACAATATTACAATTTTTTTATGCTGTGGTATGCTTGAAGTTACTTATTGCGAGTCCACAAATGATTTTGAAGGTTTCTAAATCTTTTCTCTCTTTATTTTGTACTTTATTCTGTTCTTTTTATGCAGAGCCTCCACCCGTGATTCAGGTTCCTAGCAATGTCACAGCTATCCTTAGGGAAGAAGCCATCCTGACCTGCCTGGTTGTAAGCACCATGCGTTACAATCTTACCTGGCAGAGAAATGGCAGGGATGTGAGGCTTCAGGAGCCCCAACGAATGAGGGTGATGAGCAACCTATCTTTAGAAGTAAAAGCAGTACAGTTCACAGATTCTGGCAAGTACAACTGCATAGCTTCTAACAAGGATGGCTCTACCACGGCGTCTGTCTTCCTTACAATACAAGGTAACTGTATGTTGTGTACTCTGACATGTTTTTGACTTTATTTTGAGCTTCTCTTGTAGTAACTCTTCTGCATTTTATGTCTGTTTATGAAACCACTTAGAGACTAGTAGAAAGTAATGTAGCTCTTCCTTCATTTAAAATACTGGTGTGAGCCACCAAAGAGCACTAGTGCTCTTTGCAAGACTGCCTTGTGGTGTGTGCCTTGGTGAACCATGGTTTGGTGGTACTTCAGTGGTTCCCAACCTAACTTTGCTGTAGAGCTGACTGGATCCTGAGGTACCTCTGTTGTTAGTGTCTCCTGAAGTGTGGAGGGAGAGTTACACACAGATCTTGTTCTTGTTTGTGTATGCATACGTAATTAAACTGCTAGGAGTTTGTGTTCTTCTCTAGTATTTATATCTCTTTGTAATGGAATAGTACTTCTAAATGTTTATTTGTATTGTTTTATCTGTCTCAGGTAATTCTGTACAAGCTAAGAACTAATCAGAACTTTACAAGGAGGTTGGTTTTGTAAGGGCTCCTAAAATTTGTCAGGACTGAAAAAGATGGCATGGGTTGAGACACCAAGCAAGCTGTCAGTCCGTGCTGTTGCTTTTCATCAGGAAAAAAACTCTAAAAAAATGATATAGTAACTTCCCTTGGAGGTAACAATTTTAAAAATTGGAAGTACTCCAGATTTGTTCATTACTGCCTTGGTTGTGTGGAAGTCTGAATCTTTGCTATTAGCATCCAGTCACTGCATATGAAAGAAGAGAACAGCAGAATGTTTTAGAAAATCACCCTGCCCTGTATTTTTAGCTTTTGGCTGTCTTGATAAATTACTAAATGTCTTTTAAATGGCTGCATGCAGAAGATGGATGGTGTCAAGATGATTGTATGTGCTGTTGTTACTTTATTTTGCTTGAACCAAGTGATTTCCATCAAATTCCTGGAGCTATTCTGATGTGCAATTAACTGTGTCATGAATAACTCTCCCTGCTTGTTAGGATCTGGAGCAGTGTTCAAAGTAATGATCTATATTTGGCAGCAGAAGAGTAAAGAGTGGCTTAATGTTAGAAGAAAAAGCTTTAAAGGTTGCAATTTTTTCCTTCTTAAGAACGAAAAGTACAGTCTTATTAATAAATTGAGATAGATTCATGCTTGATGTAAATAAAAGTAATTCTGAATGTCATTAAATTTATAATGAATCCATTGTTGGGACAGATCCAGCACAGATCTCTGAATTTTGGATTAAAAGAGAATAAATGTTGCTTTCATCCTCCTTTTTCTTTCTGGAATAGGAGTTAATGCAGAGAATAAATTTAGCCCTAAAAATAACCCAGCGTTCTCTATGTACTCACTCACGTGGGTTGTAGTAAATGTTTGTTTTGAAGGTTTCCAGTCTGATAATGCTCCTGAAAGGGAATATTCATCTGATTTATTTTTATTTACCTTATAGTTGTGCAGCTGTACAAAGACAGACCTAAACTTTAATTAAACTTGCCTTTTTTTTCCCCCAATTACCTGTCCAACATTACTCATTAATTGTTCTTCACTAATACCATGCACAAAAAGTGAAGACTGTGTTTAAAAGTTGTGCTTTTTTGTTGAATGGCAGCCTGCTGCCCAGAGCAGGGTGAAAGATCACTGGTTGCTGTTTTAGAGATGTTGAGGAGCATAGTCTGAACTTGTTAGGACTTCATTGATGCTGAGTCAGTGTTCTGTCTAACTTTTGAATTGTGGACATTTTGTGGTGGCAGCATAGTGCAAATTGCTCAAGTCCTCTGAACAGATTGATTTCTATGGGAATATAAAAGAATTTGTAAGGGCATTCTCTGCTCTTGGAAACTGGAAATGGTTTATCAGGAATATGCTGCAGCCGTGTAAAGCTGGAGTTTGACCAGGAGTGTGAAACATTAATCACCACGTTATCTTTTCAGTGATACGTTCTGGGGATATATTCCTCAGTGATGAGGGATATTTCATGACCATGTAACCTTTCTCTTTCCAGCTTATAGACGAAATATTTGTTTCCTATATGCATACTTATCAGATCGAATTAATACACTGCTTTGTTTTGATAGCTTGATGTTTAATTCTTGATGTTTTTACTTATATCATCTTTGATTTTGAGGAATGTAAGCTTTTACAATAGAAAAAGCCTGAATACTGAGGAGATTGATTCTGTGAGTAATTTCAAATATGTGATTAAAACTCAGATCCCTGAAATATGGGTGATAAATGCCGTTCTATTGGCATTTTTGATTTTGCATGTTTTCTGGTGTGAATGAGTAAAAGTAGACAGTGGAATGCTTCTTTAAGAGTTGCAAATATCTTTTGCTTCTACAGCAGTTATGTATGGAAGCTTGTAAGGCTTTTGCTCCGCTAATGTTTGGGATCAGTAGAGAAGTTTGATTGTGGTGGTATGTTGAACAGAAGTGAAGCATCTTTGAGCATCAGTCCTATGGGGTGCTTTTGAGACACTGCAGTGCCAGCTGCTGCACATTTGAACTAGCTGTTGAAAGGCTTGCAGGTCAATGTAATATTTTGGCATTTCTTTATCTGAATATACAGGCAGAATGAAATCACACCTGCTGTAGTTACTCTGTCTATTGTGTGGTTGGTTTACCCTGGTCTGCTTATTCGCTAAACATTTTCATGTGCATTTGCCTGCCTGGTATCAACATCACAGCTCAGAGGCAGTTTGAGCAGCTGTGAAATAATTCAGTGCTTTTTGCTAGTGCAAAGAGTTAATAGCAACAGAAGTTATAGCTGCAATTAATCAGCGTATATATTATGCGTTCCTCCTGTCCCTATAAGAAATAAAATATGTGGTTGATTTTGGACAGTGAAGAATTGCTGTTATTAGTGATCTTATGGTAGGTAGATGTTTGGAAATTGTATTGTCCTACTAGTACCTATGGAGTCAACTATGTTAGATGTGCGGTGGGGAAAGCAGGACCTAGTAGCCTCACAGAATGGCCCAGGTTGGAAGGGACCTCAGGGATCATGAATCTCCAACCCCCACCAACTTCCTCATTTAATACCACACCAGGCTGCCCAGGGCCCCATCCAACCTGGCCTTGAACACCTCCAGGGATGGATGGGGCGTCCACAGCCTCTCTGGGCAGCTGTTCCAGCACCTCACCACTCTCTGTAAAGAACTTCCCCCTGACATCCAACCTAAATCTTCCCTCTCTCAGCTTAATACCATTTCCCCTTGTCCTGCTGTTATCTACCCTTTCAAAGAGTTGATTCCCCTCCTTTTTGTAGGCTCCCTTTATGTACTGAAGGCTGCAATGAGTCACCCCGAAGCCGCCTTCTCTCCAGGCTGAACAAGCCCAGCTCCCTCAGCCTGTCTTTGTAGGAGAGGTGCTCCAGTCCCCTGATCATCTTTGTGGCCCTCCTCTGGATCCTCTCCAACAGTTCCCTGTCTTTCTTGTACTGGGGGCTTCAGACTTGGACACAGTACTGCAGATGGGGCCTCACAAGAGCAGAGTAGAGGGGAACAATCACCTCCCTGTCCCTGCTGGCCACCCCTCTTCTGATGGAGCACGGGATACCATTGGCCTTCTGAGCTACAGGAGCACACTGCTGGCTCATGTTAACTTTTTCATCCTTCAGGATCCCCAGGTCCTTCTCTGCAGGGCTGCTCTCAAGGACCGCTCCTTCCAGTCTGTATGGATGCCTGAGATTCCTCTGGCCCAAGTACAAAACCCTGCACTTTGCCATGTTGAACCTTATTAGGTTCATCTGGGCCCACCTTTCAAGTCCATTGAGGTCCCTCTCAATGGCATCCCTTCCTTCCACTGTGTCAACCGCACCACTCAGCTTGGTGTCGTCAGCAAACTTGCTGAGGGTGCAGCAAGATTCCGTCATCGATGTCATTGATAAAGATGTTAAAGAGCACCGGTCCCAAGACAGATGCCCAGAGGATGCCACTCGTTACCGGCCTCCACCTGGACATAGAGCCATTGATGACCACCCTCTATCTGTGGCCTTTCAACCAATTTCTTATCCATCGAGTTGTCCACCCATCAAATCTCACAAGGCATAGGAATGTTGTGTGCTTAAAGGAACAGACAGACGCACTTGTAAGCCAATTAATAGCCTTTAGAGCAGGATTAAAAAAATAATCGTTGTATGCATATGTGACTTGGCCCAGCCAATGCCCTGGTAATTCTCAGATGCATCTCAGACCAGGAGCAGAAAGCAGAACTGAACGAGACAAGAGGATTTCAGCATGTCTGTGCTTATGAAGCTGTGTACATTTGGAATCAGGAAAGAGGAATCTCAGGAAGGACACCATCTGGGTGGGAAAAAGGCAAATTGCCTTGTCTTTAACCCCATGCTCTGTTGCCTGAATTTTCCTAAGTCTTTTCTCTGAAAAGCAATAATAGAGAAGTAAACATTTTAGTCCTTGAGACTTGTATACAAATTAATACTTGGGTATGAATATGTGGATATTTATATATTTGGATTGCAAAGATTTTGCACTTGGGATTTGCACTTTGGTCGAAGTAATTCCACACACATATACAGAGTGAGAGAAGAACTCCATGAGAGTAGCCCTGCAGAGAAGGACCTGGGGGTCCTGGTGGATAAAAATATGAGCTAGCAGTGTGCTCTTGCAGCTCAGAAAGCCAGTAGTATCGTGGGCTTCATCAGAAGAGGGGTGACCAGCAGGGACAGGAAGGTGATGCTTCAAAACTGTTTTTGTGTTCCTCAGGAAACTTGCTTTCAGATTCAGTGAGATGCATTGCAGGACCACTCAGTCTGTGCTGTGATCATGGAAGACTGTTATTAAGTGCACCTGTGCAGTTACACTGCAAGTCAGTTACTTATTAGACTTACAAAAGCACAAGGGTCTTAAAGTCGGCATTGTGTTGCAATGGGTAATACAATATCCATAGGCTTGCCAGTCTCTACTTCCCAACCATGGGGGAAGTAGAGTACTTTATATGTAAAGTACTACTTTGCACGTAAACCCTTACATGTAAAAAGTGATGAGATCATCTACTCTTTTGTACCCTGGATTTGATGTTTGAGCATTTGAAAGTCATTTAATTTCTCATTATCTCAGTTCTTCCATCAATGATAGGCACTAATCCCCTCTCAATAAGAGCGCTGAAGCTGTGGGGAGGAAGATTGTTTTCCAATCTCTGTTACAATATTACACGCTTATAAGCTGCTTAAGCACACAGCACTCAGAATCTGCTTCCTGTCTCCCCTGGACACAGCACTCCGCTCTGCGGCCTGGGGAAAGCTGTAGGTATGCCCTGCCTACCCATGGGGTGCCAACAGTATGTTTGTATTGGCACCTTTTTCAGCGACTACATTCCTCCATAGAACTTGGAGAAAAATCTTCCTTCCAGCAATGATAACCCACAGGGGCATGCTATTAATTGCTCCAGGTAAAAAAATTGGTAGCTCTGGCAGTTCTGGGCTGTGCCCATTGCACTGGCAAGCCTGTTCTATGCCCATCACCCTCTGGTGCAGAAACTTTTCTTAACCCACAACCTGAACTTCCCCTGATGCAGCTCCATGCCATTCCCTCAAGCCCCCCTTGCTGTCAGGCAGTGGAGCAGCAGTTGCTGCTATGAATTGCTAGTTTCTCATGTACTGGGTGGTGTGGAACTTTTTCTTGTCACTATAACTAGGTACAATGGTAAATATTGTAGAAGAAAATGTCAGTTGTCACAGGAACTGTTTTAGTGGTCTTTGACCTTTATGGAAAAAAATCAGTCCAAGGATATAAGTGGATGAATTCTGTGATGCTCATGAGTCTCTCTTTTTGTGAAAATGCACCTGCAATCCATTCTTATTTTTTTGTGACATTGATGACTCTGTTTAGTTAGGGTAGGTTCATGTTCACATTTGGGAGATCCAGCGTATGCATCTCAGAGCAAAGCAAACTGGCAGCATGAGAATTCATGTGATCCATGTAGCCTGAATCCTGAACTTTTTTATAAAGACTTGTGTGTTTTACGTGGAAGAACTAGTATTCTGTGGTAGAGGAAAAGAAGTAAATATGTTCTGAAAGAGGATTGCTAATTCAAGAAATAGTGCAGTAATTGGCCTTCTGACATAATTCATGTATGTCTGATGCTCATTATTTGAGTTTAGTGGAGGCAGCTGTAGGAGAACAGTGATCATAATCTTTATCAGAAATAAAGTGGTGGTTATAATGTGTAAGTGCTTACAAAGCATATTGTTTTAATTTATATTTTTCATTTCTTTTAATAGAACCACCTAAGATTGTCATTTCACCTAAGGATCAGACTTTTACAGAAGGCTCTGAAGTGTCTATCAAGTGTTCTACAACAGGTTATCCAAAGCCAACGGTAGTATGGACACACAATGAAATGTTTATCATTGGTTCAAACAGGTAGGGATTATAGCTTCTCTTTCTCCTTTTCTTTTTCTTATTTGTCCCTCCTGTGTAAGAAGTTTTGAAGAATGCCAGAATATTCTCTTTCACAGGAGCATGTGAGCTTTGGAAAAATGTACTTTGACCTTTGTCCTTATAACTCTATGATTTCAATTATCTTATCTATAAAATAGAAATACTATGATTACTTTCTTTAGAAGTTTTCTACAAGATTAAACTCAGTGTTCTTTACAACATGCGTTGGTATCCTCTGGCAGAAATACTACTACAACTAATAATAAGTATAATAAGATAAAGACAGCAGTATCTATTTGTAGATCATCTGTTCATATTTTTGGAGTGTGTGTGAAATGTTTTTTCTGTTTTCTTTAACTAACCATTTTGGTTGGTTCCCTGTGTATTCTCAGGTATAGATTGACCCCAGAAGGCACCTTGATCATAAGACAGGCAGTTCCAAAAGATGCAGGTGTTTATGGTTGCTTGGCAAGTAACATAGCTGGGACAGAGAAACAGACATCTATTCTTACATACATTGGTAAGCAAAAGAAGTAATGAAATTAAAAAGCAAGCTATTACAGCTTCATAGTGATAATCTGTAGAAATGTGCAGAACATATTTGTAGAAATTTTCTGAAACTCCAGAAAAACAAAACATGGTAGAGTAGACTTGCAAAACTGAGTAGGTCCTTGGAGAAGGAATAATTTTCTTCTAACTTCCTGTTGTGTGCTTAGCCCTGGAGTCCAAATCGTGCCCTCTAAACACTATGCTGTGTATTAACAGCAAAGTGCTAAAATTCTTAATGGCCAGTCTTCAGTTGGAGAGGGAGAGAAAGTCTCTTTTTACTTTTTAAATGGTCAGACTCTTCCAGTTCTTTCCTTACATGCCTGCACATTCTATTTACGGTTCAAGTACACTGATATTCCAAACTCTACTTTTCTTATATTATTTTTCTATCTCCTTACATGATTTTTAAGCCTACTTGATTTTTAAGGCAAATATGTCTCATATAACAACAAAAGATTAATCTTTTATCATTTCCATCTTAAAAATGGTAGACATTTTGGATGAGGAACTCATTTTTCCCTTGTTTCTTTTTAGAGGGCCCAACAGTGACCATAGTTCAAAGTGAAATTCTGGTTGCTCTTGGAGACACAACTATTATGGAGTGTAAAACAACTGGAATCCCACATCCTCAAGTTAAATGGTTTAAAGGTGCACTTCTTTGTTTTGATTTATTTACTTTTGCTTAGAGCAATGATGTTAAAGTTACTTCATTTTTCTCAAAAGCTTTATGTATTATTCAAACACTGACTGACTGACTTAAAATTCTCTAATCTAGAAGATAGGGCACTTAATATGGAGGACATGAGATCTCACTTCTGTTTAAATACAGTGAATGAACTTACCTTACAGTAATTAAAAAGAGAACTGTGCATTTCTTGCACTCAGCTGTGTTTCATGCTTTGTCATAAAATGTTTAGCTATATGCTACAAAAACTGCAAAATGTCTTTCTGCACATGGACACATTCTGAACTTTAGTCAGCAGTATCCTGGCTCCTGCTTGAGAGGTTGCAGAGTTGTTTTCCTTGTTTTGCAGTATGGTGTGGAGCTGGCAGACAAGTGACTTCCATAAGTACCTCTAATGTGAGAAGGAGAAATACAACTTGGCATACTGTCCTTATACTGATGTCTATCCAAACCTACTTAACTTTGTATTTCTCTTGTAAAATAAATATAAATAAAATTTGATTGTATCTAATGCAGTAATGATTTTTCCCACTGAGTTGAATGATTATCTGACTATACTTATCTGCTGAATGAGTGCAGTTATGTTGTGAACTAATCTCAGACTTGGACACAGTTTTGTTAGAATAATTTTGATAAATTTTTGATAAATACCCTCTTTACATTTCAGTTACTTTTTTTCTGTCTAAACTTAGGTGACTTAGAGTTGAGAGCATCAGCGTTTCTCATTATTGATACTCATCGGGGTTTTTTGAAGATCCAGGAAACACAAGAGCTGGATGCTGGTGATTATACCTGTGTGGCTACCAATGATGCAGGGAGAGCTTCTGGAAAGATAACCCTAGATGTTGGCTGTGAGTAGCAAGTAGTTTGTGTGTGCTGAGAACACCTTTTTTGATAGTGTTCACTGAGCTAAATTTCCTTATGATACTTGGATTTCCAACATACCTTCATTCGTACTACTCTCGCAAAGCACTGAAGTTACAAAGAAGAAGAGAGAGCCAGAGAAGGAGGAAACAGTTCAAACCTCAACCTAATATAGTTCTCACATAGAGAATGTATTTCATTTGTGTTGCAGTGTAAATTTACTGTAACTTAGTCCTTCTTATCCTTTTCCTGTTTCTTTCTAACTGCCTCTGGCCTTTAAAATGCATATTTCTGTTAGACATGTACACTTTCTGCAATGGACAAAGCTGTGCGAAGGAGAGGAGAAATGTACAATCCTAACACCTGAACACTCACATTCTTTTGAAAAGGATGGCTGTATCTTTTTTTTTTTTTTTTTTTTTTGTGATGTTCAGCCCATTTCTGAACTCCTCATTATTCATGAAGAGCGTGCTAGGTTGTGTTTGCATAGTGTTACTTGAGTTAGGGATCTGTTGTTAGGAAAACAATAATGTGCAGTAGGATGTAAATGAAGGTTGCCAGTATTGTAAGCACTACACTACTGTCATGATGAAACCCCATATTCACTTTATGTATTTTTTTCTGTATTTTTTTCCAGCTCCCCCAATTTTTACGCAAGAACCCAGTGATGAATCTGTGGATATTGGCTCAAATATCACACTGCCATGCTATGTTCAGGGTTACCCAGAGCCAAAGGTTAAATGGAAGCGGCTGAGTGGTGCTTCCCTTTTCTCAAGACCACTTGCTGTTAGTTCCATCAGTCAACTCAGAACAGGAGCTCTGTCAATTAATAGTAAGTAGACTAAATTTTTAAAGAAAATGTGCTAGAGGGAAATACAACATATGCAATGGATTTAAATTATTATACTACTGTGTAGAATAGTTAGCTTTGAAAAAAACAATAGATTTTATCAGAGATTGTTTCTGATACTGATTTTGTTGCTGTTGATGTGCATTGTTTTCCTGTGAGTTTGTGAATTCACTTGTAATTGGTCTCTGGCTTCACTGATCTTCATTGAAATAATTACACTTTTGTTTAAATATATGTGCTTTGTCTCTGTTAATACCATGGAGTCATGAATTTTATTTTATTCTTTTTCTCTAAAGAAGTGTTTTTAAACTTATTTCTTTAAGCAAGTCCTAATTTGGGTAATAGCTAGGAATTCTGCAAGTGTCTTTGCAATTACAATTCTCTGGAGCATTTTGGTCATCCAGACACTAAATGATATGATTCTGTTTTCCTAGTTAGCTCTTTTATGCCTTTCTAGAACTTATCAGGATGAGTGAAGTAATTTCTGTATAGAGTATGTAAAGCAGAGTAATTCATGTGTTATGTGTCTATAAACATGCAGAGAGACAATACTTTTTGTAGTGTAAGCAGTGTTCCATGGAAAATGTGCAACAGTATATGCATGTGTGGGCATGTAAATACTAGGCATCATTTGTACACAGTAGTGTATACTGTAGTAAAGTATATGCAATATATAAAGTGCTGAAAAGTATCATATATGTCATACCTTCTCAATCAAGTACTCATAGTCATTATTTCCATCCTTGCTGAGAGAGGGAAAGGAATGATCGGAAAAAAAGAATATAGTGTAATTTCAGCTGCTGCCATCTGATCTCTCTCTCTTTTTTGTTTTCCTTCTGTAGATCTGTGGGTTAGTGATGAAGGAACTTATGTCTGTGAAGCGGAAAACCAGTTTGGAAGGATTCAGTCACAGCCAGCCACAATCACAGTAACTGGACTGGGTAAGTCTGGTTAATGTCAGTGATACCAGGGAAAGGGAAGACTGGCAGCATTTCCATACATCAAATATGCTGGAATTGGTAACAGTCAGTGTTTTTTTTTTATGATGAATAGGATGTTAATGTGTTACATACATACACAGGGATATACCTGTGTTTGTAGCAACTCTCACACAAATGTAGTCAGCCACATAAACTAAATCAGAAGACATTTGCATTGAATATTGTAATTGAATTCACTGAAATTTTCACATTATAACGTTGTCTTTTTATTAGCTTACAATAGTTGCATCTATACTTTGTAACATGGACCTTAAAAATGATGTATTCTGTGTTCTGTTTCTTATTGCTTAGCAAATCAATTAAAGAATGAAAAATCACCATCATGATGAATGCTAATGATTTTCTACCATGTAATTAAAAAAAAAAAAGTAGCAGTGAACTTGCTTATGGCAACGCATGGCTACAACTGGGAAGAAATCTTAGTGATCCAAGAGGACACTAAACATCCTGCTTTGACGATAACTGTGCTTTCAAGGAGTTGTTTATTATCTTGGGCAGTTGGCAATAAAAGGAAAAATAATGCTATGGATTTGTGGGAGGATAAGAATGGTTCTGTCTACCATCAAAGAAAACATTGGTTAACTTGAAACGTGGTGAAATCTATAATGCTGATAATGTTTGGTAAAGAAGAAGTTCTTACCTGTTTAAAAGCCTCTTCAGTATTTTCCCCCAAGTAAGGAATATAATATATCAGCTCGGTATCCATGGGAACATGAGCTTTCAGGGAAGTGCTGGACTGGATCCAGTTTCAGACAGACAATGTCTTTTCTTTGCTGCTGCTCCTTAACCTCAGAATTACTGTACATGTACTACTCCAACTTACTTTTCCTTCCTGTGCTACTCAATCCTCTGGGATTTTTTTTCTTTAAGCCTCATCTGGTATATTTTGTCCTTAGATATTGGCACTGTGGTGCTTTTTGGTGACTACTACAGGGTTTTTTTTTTTCTTGTTTTTTTTTTCTTCCTCTGTAAATTGTATGGTTTTCATTGTAGAAAATGTTTCCTGCTTTCTATTCGCATAGTGCCTTGCATAAGCAGACTTTTGTGTGATACTGCTGCCAGTAATAGTACTTGGCAGGACTAATATTGAAAATTCACATCCAATACCTCACATAGATACATATATATTTAAATATATATAAAATATGTATTTTAAAAATTCTAATTATTTTTCTTTTTTTTTCTTTTTTTCTTTTTTTTTTTTCCTGTCAAGTTGCACCTCTGATTGGAATAAGCCCAGCCACAGCCAATGTAATCGAGGGGCAGCAGCTCACTTTGCCATGCATTCTGCTTGCTGGAAACCCCATTCCAGACAGGAAGTGGATTAAGAACAGTATGGTGGTAAGACTGTTTTCTTTCTTACAAGATGTGTTGATAGAAAATCAACAGCAGATGTTTTAAGCCATGGTAACACACTGATTTAATTTCCAGAGATTAACATTCTGTAGATGTAGATGTATATACATAATCTATCTAGTGATAGATTTTATGCTTACAAATAAAGGTCTATCATGAAATTGGACTGGCTCACTGAAAACAAGGATCCAGTGGCATTGCAATGACTTTACAACTGACCAACAGTGTTCAATGACAGCTACTGCCTGCCAAGGAGAAGCCAGGTGACTGTATCTGCAAGGCAGAAGCTGCTTCTGAATTTCTACTGGTGCTGTCATTCACAGTCCAGCCAATCCCCTTGAGAAATGATAGTTTATTAGTGTTTGAATCATAGAATCACAAGTGTTGGAAAAAACCTCCAAGCTCATTCAGTCCAACCACCAATATACCATCAATATCTCCCTGCTAAACCATGTCCCTTAGTACCACATCTAAACATTTCTTGAGCACCTCCGGGGATGGTGATTCAACCATCTCCCTGGGCAGCCTGCGTCAGTGCCTGACCACTCTTAGAGAAGAAGTTCTTCCTAGTAGCCAAACTGAACCTCCCTTAGTGCAGCTTGAGGCCATTCCCTCTCATCCTATTGCTAGTTACACAGGAGAAGAGGCTGACCCCTACTTTACTACAGCTTCCTTTCAAGTAATTATGATGTGATAAGGTCTTCCCTGAGCCTCCTTATCTCCAGACTAAATGATCCCAGCTCACTCAGCCACTTCTCGTAAGACAGTGTTTCTGTAGGGCCAGTCTTTGTTGCTGAGCTCTTCTAGCTAATTGGTAAACATCACTGTGAATTTTTAATATTGCTAGAGAGTGTGCAATTTAAAAAACAAAAAACAAAAAACCTGCTTTTTTGATGAAAGGTACAACTTTGTTATCTTTTGCAGTGGATAATTTTAAATGTTTCTGTTGCCAGTACACTAAAGAAAAATACAAGTCTATACAGCATCCCTAGAGGGTGAAGGTATGCTTCAGAGCTGATCTCAAGAGTTTCTAGAAGTTTCTGACAAGAACAGTGAAAGGAAGAGAAACAAGTAGTTGCAATCAGGAGAGTTGTTCTGTCATGACATGGAGTTACTGGAATTACGAATACAAAGTGCAATAGAGTAATTCAGCTAGATTTGCTCATGCTTTAGTGCGTGGTTATAAGCTACCCTGCTGGTTGTATATGTGCTGTAGCCATTGTAGACATTAATTTCACTCCAGCACTGTATATGAGGTGCTACCAAAAGTATTATTTGAAGTTAACTTTTTATGAAAGGTGGAAAGTAGGAAAAGCTTTAGTAAAATTCTCAAGGAACATAGAAATTGTTTTTTTTTAATGTGAAAGGGTAAAAAGTATAAAACTGCACTGCATACCAGAGTAAATATTATCAAGTGTGTATTTACTTAGTAAAATGTTACATTACTCTTTTGGCAGCTGGTTCCCAATCCCTACATTAATGTTCGAAGTGATGGGAGCCTGCATCTTGAAAGAGTTCGGCTGCAGGATGGGGGTGATTATACCTGCATGGCCAGTAACGTTGCTGGGACAAACAACAAAACCACTACTGTTAATGTGTATGGTAAGGAGCACTGTGTTGGTACTTTGTGCTGGCAGCAAGAAGAGTGTGTGTATCTTACTAACAGGAGATCTCTCTGGAGCTTTCTCATGACAGTTGTATTGATTTCTCAAATTTTCTCTTTATATTGATGCTACTTTGTAAAGTAATATTGTGGGAAATAGACCAACTTTACAGGACAGTACTGAAGAATTGAGAATGTTTTTAAAATAAAAATAACATCACTGTGGTCGTAAAAAATCATAATTTTGAATAATCTGCAAAGATTGAACTGTGCAGACTTGAAGTTTATTAACAAAAGATGCAAATTGGAATTTGCAAGAAAATGATGAAAAGCAGCGTTGGAGACATTTAGAAGCTGATACAAAGGAATGCAACTCGTGGGAGAATTGCAATTAAAATAAATTGTGAGCTCGGCAAAACTTTTTTTTCTTCTTTTTCTTAACCATATCAGAAGTTACACTAAGAGTTAGGCCTGTGGTGTGTTAGACCCATCTGTATTTCAGCTGTGGATACTTTTATTAACTGTGTGTGGGGTCCCAGCTACTTCATGGTTTGCAGCCTGAAAGTTTCTCATGTGTTGAATTAATCATGGGAGATTTAATTTAAGCTGAACTGAAGATGCTGGAACACTGTTTTATGTTAACAATACCTGTTGTTTGTTAATGCAGAGAAACATTCAATGTCTGATAAGGGTCTTCCATGTGAACATTAGTTTCTGGAATTTTTCAGAGCTTGAGAACAGAAAGGAATATACTTTTATGCTTTTTTGAAAATGTAGTTCTTGCTATTACAAGCTGACCTTGTCTTAAACATGGCCTTCTTTCTGTTGTTACTGGAATTCCACCTCTGTGAAGGAGGGGAACTGGGGTTTCTTGTCACCTCCTACCATTGACTTTGTATAGTGATCTACTGGTTTTATTCAAGTTCGTCTGACAGCCCAATCCCTTCAGACACTATCAGTGCACTTAGCTCAACTTTGTAGCATTTATTACAAAAATTGAATATTCTTGGAGAGGAATTGGTTCTTCGCTTTCAAACCTTTACTGTTTAAAGGATATTATCTGTTGTTAAAAGTTGATTCAGCACCAAAAATCCTGAGCCTGTCCTGATGAAAAATGCAGTATAAGATGGATTTTGTACAGTATTGTTTCAGGAATTTAGCCTAAAATGTTTCTAGTGAGAAGTGTGACAAATCCTTCCTGAAATCGCTGAAATCAGCTTAATTGCCTACATTTAGTTTGAAAATACATGTGCCTAATCTAATGATCAACCTTTGGTTGATATGCTTCGTTATGAACAGGTATTTATTTTGTCAGAAAGACTGGAGGAGAAGGTGGCAGGTCAATGCTGATTTGGGAGTTGAGAGAACAGGCTGAAAATTGCCAACTTTTGTAATCTGCATGAAGCAGTAGTTGAGTATGAGAGTTTTATTGCATAAGTTGTACCAGGGTTTGAAATTTGTCGTTTAAATGTTTTTAATATTTGCATTTATTTTCAGTTCTGCCCATTATTCAGCATGGACAGCAGATATTCAGCACCATTGAAGGAATTCCAGTAACACTGCCATGTAAAGCAAGTGGAGTTCCTAAGCCAACTATTACTTGGTCTAAGGTAGTGTCTCATCTTTGAGCTCTTCATGGTGGAAGATGAACTGCAGACGTCTTTTAGTTGTCCTAAAACTAGGCAAGAAGTGCAACCAAACACCTCTGTTGTGAGGGATCTCTGCTTATTTGTCTGCTTTTGTTTCTATGCTTTCTGGTATGGTCTAGCCATACATCAAAGTTCTCTTCTATGGAAAGGCTTCTTTGCTTATTCCTGTAACTTTATACTTTTCAGTACTTCAGAAATTCTTAGTATTCCTGTTATGAGTTGGTAATTTCAGATTAGACAACTTGCCACAGACTGGAAGTAATTTTTGTTTAGGATTGCTTTAAAATGACTTCTTTTTTTCATAGAGGAAAATGTCTCTAATAATGGTATTTGGGGGTTAGCTGTCTGTCACTTTTCAGGCATGTCCTTGATAACAGGACCGCTGAGGAGGACCTCAACTTTTTTGACAATTTCTGAAAATCAGGCTGAGATGGTTAGTTGGATGTTTTAGCATAATTTCTGGTAATAATAGTTATTCAAGGTATGCTGTAGCTTGCATGACATTGCTGTGAAGGCAGTGTTGCCTCGGAAGTTGTGCTGATGTAATTGACTGAGACCTTATGAACAACTTTGTTTAAAAGAAGCAGTAGGACAGATAACTATTGATTTAGTAGGGAATGAAACACAGGAGGAGTGAGGTGCAGAAGTTTTTCTCCTTTATTACTGCATATAATTTTCAGTATGGATAAGGAATGATCTGCTAAGAAATATTTTATACAATGTATACAAGACCTGTTTTTACATTAGAAACCAATATCAACATTAATTAAATTGAAATGATTTTTTTTTTTTAAGAATTAGGTTCTAGAAAATGTTTTTTCATATGAATATATAACAAAACATTTTTTCTGCATGAGAATCCGTTGTTTCTCCTATTTTTACTGCTCAGACAGTGACTAAATGAATATGAAAAGTTAGTTTAAGTTGGTTAATTTCTATGGATAGAATTTCAGGGCCAAACTTCTTAGCTAATTCAGAATATTTTGTCGATCTCAGCCATAAACAGTAGAGGCCATAAAATAGTAGTAGTACTGTAAGGTAGATTAAAATATTACTCATGCTTCTTGCACTTTGCAGTATCTTCAGAGCTGTGAAAAATCTGACTTAATGTTATGTTAAAAATACAGCAGTCTACACACAAATGGGCTGCAGCAATGGGTTAAGCTGCTGCATTCACTAATAACTTTAATATTCCTTCAACAGTTTAAATGTTTTCTTTAGATTTTCTTTCTGCAAAATTTAGCTATTATTGAATTAAATATTTGCAATTTGCTGTATTTTTGGAAATCCAAGAACTGTGGACCTTTTATTCTTTCTTTCTACAGAAGGGAGAAATAATTTTTCCCAGCAATGGGAAATTTTCCGCAGGTTCTGATGGAAGCCTCTACGTGGTTTCACCAGAGGGTGAAGAGACTGGGGAATATGTGTGTACTGCAACAAATGCTGCTGGTTACGCTACACGGAAAGTCCAGCTGACTGTATATGGTATATATGAACTAAAATATAGTATCATTTTGATGATAAGATGATTAATGTGCTTTGCAAGACTTTTATGACTTCCAGTTATTGGTGCTATAATATAATGTATAGTTCAGGTACTGGTTGCAAACTACCTGTACGGTACAGACCTCAGTGTATGCATGAACTGTGTATATTAATTGCTGTCCTGCTTTTTTGGCAGATAGCGCAGTCTTGTTGGTATTTGTAGTGTTGCAAGTAGGCATCAATCAATGTCTGAGCTAACCGGGTGTTGGTATTACAGTGATTTATGGCAGCAAGTCTATTGCAGACGTGTAGTTAAAAACAGGACTGTAATGTTATATACCTGACACACACACACACACAAAGATGTTTGCTCTGAACTATAGGTTTTACATTTGTACAAGTATACATTTTCACTTCAGCTTCTTAACATGTTCCATGTTACAGTGAAACCTAGAGTATCCAGGCCTGGAGACCAGCAAGGGCATGGGCCCATAGAGATCTCAGTAATTAGCGGAGAAGATGTCACACTTTCATGTGAAGTAAAGAGCCTGCCACCTCCCATAATTACCTGGGCTAAAGAGACACAGCTCATATCTCCATTCTCTCAAAGGTAACAACAGATTGCAATTGTTTGATGAAAACAAAAGAAAAATGAAGTTGTGCCTAAGATTTTAAGATTTTGGAAGGCTTTTTGATTATCTAATGATCAATTGGAAGATATGAAGTTGTCCTTCAAGAGGACCATAGGTTTAAAAAACTTTCCAGACTGAATGTGTATACTTCTCTGAAGGGTGCAAATTCTGCACATTGTTGTACTGCAGTGTGTGTTTGTATGCAATGGCAGAACTTCAGTATTTGCTCTGAAATGCACAAGCTCGGGAGGTCAGGGTAAGAGAGGATCCCGTTGTACGTGTACTGTAGTGGTGCCCAGAGATCCATGTAAACTGTGTCTAATTTAAAATCTTTATAAATATGTTTTACTTGTTCTAAGCACTTCCTATTTATGCTCAGGATGCACTGTCTGTTATTCAACTGAAGTCTAGAAACCCAGCAGAATAGAGATGATAATAAATGTTTGTGAATGCTTACAGGGGCTCAGTGTTTGCTATGCTTTGGATCCAAAACTCTTCTGATACTCTTGAAAATGTGACAGCATAGTTAAATGTTTGTAAAAACACGGAGTTGACAGTCTGAGAGACTGTGGAGGTGGGCTGCAAAGTTAGAATTCTTTCGTACTATTTCAGTGTGATAGAAAAGAGAGGAGAAAGGGCAGTTGTCTGTATGTGCTCAGTTGCACTGCTGGGCACTGTCACAGGGTGTGCTAGTGCTTCCTAGTCTCTCAGCCACCTCAAAAGGGGCAAAGACTGCAGCTACATTTGTAAACCAGGAAAGGATGATGCTGCCAGGTCTGTGCTGTAGCAGTTGCTGTAGCCATTTTCTAGTGTGTCTCCCTGATCCAAGTGAAACGTTAAGCAGTTGTACAGGCCTGAAAGTGCACCTGTTTCTTTTGTGGCCAAATCTTGGCCTCAGATCTACCTCTCCCACTGAACCTGCAACAGACTTATCAGCTGGTAGGTGCTGGCTGAGTAATCTGTGTGGAACAGGCTTATGTATAGAGAGTTAATTTGGAATTAGTACTTTGTGTGGAGTTTTCTGCTTTGTACTGCGAACATGTTGCATGCATTAATGAATCTGCATTCTTGGTCCATTACTTGTCCTCATTTTACCTCAAGAGACAGATAAATTAGGCCACTTGCTCACTGCGGAGCCATCCAAGCTCTCCAGAGTAGCAGTGATCCAACTCAGCCTATTCCATAAAATTGTTTACAGATGACAGCAAAAGTTAGAGTGAGTCCAAACAAAATCATTTGAGACCACCAAAAGAGATGTTGGAAATGTGACCAGCAAGCAAAAGAAGAATGAAAGCAGAAATGAAGAAATTTCTCTCAGAAAGCATTTGTAAGAAATGGGCAAAGTAATGGGAGATGAGTTATCCCAGCAACCATATATTTTGGAGTTATTTAAAAAAAACAAGCATTGGAAAGGTAGGGGCAACAGAAGAGTAGTCATGATATCAGATGAATATCAGTGGCCAGAAGGAAATGCACTTCACTTTCTTCCACTTATCCCTTCAGCATGTTGTATTCTCCAGATTCACCAGTGCCAGAGAAAAGATAATGAGTGATACTACCAATTACCAGGAACTTTTCCTTAACTCTGTATATAACTTTGAGTTCTGTTTGCTTCTTGTCAACTTCTGGCTGTTGTTTTTCCTTTCCTTCTATTTTCTTTTTCCTTTTTAACTGCTACAGAAGAAGAGTTCAGCTTAGTTGGCCAAGACTTTATCTTTGAATGCCTGTATCTTGTGAGCCTTAGACCAGATCTATAATGAAAATCAGTGTTATATCATTAATTATGTAGTCAGAAATAATGACAAATTTTCTAAGCTCCAGAACCAGTGGTTTTGAATCACAATGCTCTTCAGATCCCTCCTCCCCTTCATCCTGAACCATTATGAAGTATTTTCGCCATGTTGAAGTAGAATCACAAGCTGTTTAATGCAAACTTTCTAATTCTGCTGACCTGGGATGAGTATAAATGGGAGGCTCTACCGTGATAGGATTCACCAGATGTTTTTTCCATTTCTAGAAATCAGGCAGGTGTCAGTGTCTCCTGTAAGTAGGTAGAACCAAACATTACGATTTGGATCTTATATTTTAGGTACTTGCTCTATATTCTCTATGTGGCTCAGTAAAGAGTTGGAAAAAATGAGTAAGTCACAGTTTAGTAATATGGCACAGCTCGGTGTGCCATGTAGAATGCTGGTAATTTAGTAGGTAGTGATCAGTAGTGTGTAAACAGATCATTCGCTCTTCTGTACATGTTTATACAGCGTATCTGGTTCTTAATTTTGCAGACACACTTTCCTACCCTCAGGATCAATGAAGATCAGTGAGACACGAGTTTCAGACAGTGGAATGTATTTCTGTGTAGCCACCAATATTGCTGGGAATGTGACTCAGTCAGTGAAATTAAGCGTACATGGTAAGTTTTAACTTAAAGGAAAATCATCAGCATGTTTCAGCATTGAATTTGGCATCCTAAAGATGCTAAATCCTTGTTTATATACATTAAATATAATTTTAATGTATAATTATATTTTTTCTTTCGTACTTTAAATGCTACTGACCCATACTCTTTCTGCTCATATTATCTTCATATGCAAATTGTTTTTATTGATTATGTGGAAAAGAAATATTGTATAGATGTACACATTACCTAAATATATATATTTGTACACATATATGTACATCTTCCTTTCACGTCACTTAGATTCAAGGAAGAATTACAGCTGTATAGCATATTTGGCTCTTAGATCAGCCAGAGGAGTTCTAAGAGTTGAAAACTCTTGTTCTAATACCCTTGTATGTTCAGTGTGCAGCAGACTTCTCAGTATTAGCTTTGAAAACAATGGCTGAAAATAGCAAAGTTGTCTGAGGCTTGTAAGATGCTGAGTTCCCACCAGTCCTAATGGTTCCCTGTCACTACAATCCCTGTTAAGAATCCAGCTTTCCCATAGCCACCTCTAGGTATCGCAGGCTGCTATCAGGTCTTCCTGGAGCCCTCTCTTTTCCAGGCTGAACATCCCTGTTCTCTCAGCCTAAGCCATTTTACTTCTCTATTCAAACTAGCACCCTGTCCTTGTGTCCACCTTCCTCCCCCTCAGTGAAGGTGACTAGCCTCTTGCTGAGAGATGTCCCCTCTCCTTCTTACCATAAATCATCAAATTCTTGCCCCCTTGCCCCTCTTCTACTCTTATTGTGATGGGGCTGCAATCACAGTCTCTTGACAACTTATGCAATGTCGTGTATCATTAGCTCCACGCTCTCCCTTTTGTTTCTCCTCATCTGTATCAGATAGAAGCACAGCTTGTGACACGCATCCCTGTTGCTGGTACCGATGCACAGAGGAGAGTGAGAACAGGAGCTGTGTCCTGGCACAGCCCAGATGGTGCTGGTCAGTGTAAGCGTGGTGTGTATGTAGTTCTGCTGTGGCTTGTGCAGAGTTTGAAAGTGCCTCACGTGCCACAATGGAACTCCTGTCAGCATGGAACTCCTGCCCCTGGCAGCTCGGAACACTTCAACTTCTTGAATGCAGTTATGATGACTGTAGCAGATGACTGTGTAGTTTTCTGTAGAAAGGTCTGACAGAGAGTACAGCTTTATTTGTCTGTGACTGTACATTAGTAGAAGAAATGGCACTTGTTACTGCTTCAGATATTTGTTGTTAGATTTTATTGTCTGATCCTTAGAAAGAAAAACATTGTGGCAGAAAAGTTAGGTCAGATGTGAATTATTTTTTGGGATCAGCAAGATCTTTTCCAGTAATATTCTATCTTTTAGTCTGAACTTGTATTTGGAAGCATACAAAGATTAGGAATTAGGGGAAGGAAATTAAAATGTCAAAGGGGAAATGTAATTAACTTTTTCATAAAAGTTTTTGACTCTTTTTGTTATGAAAAGCCAGTATGCTTAACTTTTGAAATGTGCATGGTGTAATATTAATACTCATATGGAAGTAGTGCAGTAGAATTTGAAATGTAGCTTCTCCAGACAAGTTTAGTGGTAGGCTATTATACATCCTTTATGTAAAGAACATGCAGTTCTGCATGTGACAGAATTCTGTTTCACTGAGTAAGGAAGGATGTTTTCTAAAATAACAGAAAGAACTGCCTTCAAAAATGATCTTGTACATCACTGCCTTCACATTACTATTGACTTAACTTGTCTTCTTGCTTAGTTCCTCCTAAGATACACCGTGGTCATCAAATTGTGAAAGTCCAGGCTGGCCACAGAGTTGACGTACCCTGCAGTGCCCAGGGGAACCCTCCGCCAGCAATCACCTGGTTCAGGGGCAGTAGTGCTGTGCCAATAGACAGCGGGCAGCCCACTCACAGCCTGGATGGGGTTCTGAGCATCAGCAATGTCCAGCTTTCCAATGCCGGGACCTACAGGTGCATCGCCACTAATGCAGCAGGCACTGACACCTCCGAGACAACAATTCAAGTTCAAGGTATTGCTGCTAGGACTGTAACCTTGCCTCCCGCTCTAAGTATTGTTCTATGACAACGCAGTCAGGTTTATCTTTTGGAGAGTGAAGTCCCTTGCTGTTGAGAGTTACAGCATGTAAAGTCCAAGTCTGTTTTAGATGTTATGGTCTGATGTTAATTAAGAAAAATTGGGAGTATGCAAACATTCTGTTAGAGTTCTGGAGAGTTAGCAGAAAGAAGCAGCTTGATTTTTTTTTTTTTTTTCTTTTAAATCTTTTAAAATATTTTTCATTTGCTTTTGCAGTACGTAATTAAAACGAGATCCCACTGTGGGAAACCTCCTTTTCAAATATTCTCTATGTGTTTGCTCTCACATTTTCATAGACTGATTCTGAACATTAGAGCCCAGTGGCACAGCTTCAAATGGAATTGGAATTTTGCTTAAGCTTCATCAGTCAGTATATTATTAAAATGGTGATGGGGCAGCAGTGATTCATGTGCCAATTTAAACATATAGTATAACTCCTCACATGATCAGCTGACACTTGGCAATACAGCATGACTGACTTAAGTAGAAAGTTTTTCTTCTTCATAATAGTCTAAAGGCAGTGTTCTGATGCCTTTGGATTGGAGATGCTGAGAGCTGCTCATTGTGAACAACAAAGAACTGCCATATTCTTTGTATGGTCTCAGTCCACACACAAGTTTAAAATGAGATTCAAGAACGAAGAATAAAAGGAGTACTAAGATATGGTATAGGAAAAAATATATTATTATTTTTTTTATCTCATTTTTTTCAGAATTTGCAATAACATTGTCTCTGCCTTCAGAACAAATATAGTAGTGTTGTTGGGTTTTTTTCCCCAATTTAAGTCAAAAGTTCTATTTGTATTGCTTTCTTCCTAAATATTCCTCCTGAAGTCAAGCCTGTTTGTGTAGTACGCTTCATCATTGTAGGGGGTGTGAATGGTAGTGGTGTGAATAAGAGAGATTTAAAAATTATGAATTGCCAAACTGCATTCTGATATTTAGAAGCAAGGGTAAAAAAAATTTTGAGATGTCTAATTTTCTTTCAGAGCCTCCTATTATAGGTGATCTTGATCCTCCATACAATAATCCCTTTCAAGAAAGAGTGGCAAATCAACGTGTTGCATTCCCATGTCCAGTAAAAGGTAGGTATCAGTATTACCTCTTTCAGTGACAAAAGTATACTTTTCTGTTGACAATTGATAATTGTACTCCTTGTTATTATTATATTATTCCATACGTACTTTATATGAAAAGTTCAAACTCAGTTTAAACAAATTGATGAGGTACTTTGAAAAGTCATTACTAGCTGACAAGGATATAAAGAGAATTTTAGTGATAGTCTTACTTGTAACTGTAAATTTGAAGGCTTGTGATTCCCTCTGGATTGTTCTTGCCAGCAAGCAGTGGTAATTATTTGAATCCTTCTTATTTTGAGCTATGTGAACTGATTTTTGAAATTTTGCATTATTCTTGTTAGGTATTCCAAAGCCTATCATCAAATGGCTGCATAATGGAAGAGAATTGACAGGCAGAGAACCAGGAATTTCAATTCTGGAGGATGACATGCTGCTGATCATAGTTTCTGTTACACCATCTGATAATGGAGAATATATCTGTGTGGCAACCAATGAAGCTGGAAGTACAGAAAGAAAGTATAACCTGAAAGTTCATGGTAAATAATAAGCAGAACTACTGGAGACATATTTTGAAAGAGATTATTCTGTTTAATTGTTGGAAATTGCATGTCCCAAGTCTTCCCATGGGCAGTTGAATCATGAAAATAAAACTGGGTTTCTATGATTCAATTGCTCTTTATATATTTTTTTATTATTTCTGCTCACCGTAGGTTTGTCTCATTAGTAGAGAGTTCTAGTTATTGTTGATAACTTTACCACAAGTAACAGGTGAAGACTTGTAGTGTAGATGTTAAAGTTTCGGTGATAGATTTGCATTTCAAATGGTAAGTATGAGAAAAGTTATTTGACAGAATGAGCATAGAATAGAAGACACTCTTCCCTAATCCTAAATTGCAAAATTGCATCTACAGATGACTGTGAAATATGTTTTGATACGGTGCATTTTACTTCTTAGAGAGTACTCCTATTCACTTCTCACAGTTCTGATAGCCAAACAGGATTATGTGTTTACCCTTAGAAATGTAGGAACTCCATCATGTGCCAGCAAGGCTCATTGGTAGGGTTTGAATTTTTCTAATCCATCACATAGGACCATTCTCTTTACTCTTATGGGTTTACAAGTGACAGGCAGGTATTCTTGGGGATGATGAGAGCAGTGAAGAGGAAGGATTATTCTCTGAAATTTACTTCCTTTATATGCTAAGCAAATACTATGGCATTTTACAGATTAGTCAGCTAAAATGGTGATGAAGATTGTATTTCAGTGGATTCCTTGAAGTTCTGCTATAAGCGAAGAGAATAATCTTATTCTTTGACAAGAGAAGAAAGAACATTGCGGGATTGGTCCAGAGTCAAAGGGGAAATGGAAACATCCGGGATAAATGAAATAAAAAATGTCTGAAAAATGTAGATAATAGAGGTTCTTGACTTGGGGAAAGGATAAAGTGGGAAATCACTGAGTGAGAAGACTTAATGCACATGACTTTGAACTTTCTTGTAGTTCCTCCTGAAATTAGAGATCAAGAAAAGGTGACAAATACATCTGTAGTTGTTAATCATCCTGTAAGTCTCTTCTGTGAAGTATTTGGAAATCCATTCCCAGTCATCTCCTGGTATAAGGAAGATATCCAGGTATGCACAATTAATTTAATTGCTCTAACTGTAGCTTTTTTCAGTTCCAGAATATTTTGTGTTGATTTTTCTTTTGAGTGCTTGATAGGAGATTTCATTAAAAGTAAATACATGTATATACCTTACATATATTTAAACTGTACCAAGAACACCCACAGAGAAATACGGAGAAGTATGACTAATCCATTAATTTGACTGTTCAATAAATCAAAAGCAAACTTTTTTGAGATCTCCCTAGGAATTAGCCTTAGAAGTCTCACAGTACTGTGGATGCCAGAATACTTGCAGAGGGTAATGGTATTTTCTTCATTTAGTAGATGGAGAAATGAGAATTCTTGGAATTGATTTGAATTCCTAAGGGTTATCCTTGGGTACTATGCTTCTACTTGTAGCTGATAAGTGATAGTTTATATGAGATCTTTTTAAGCACCTTTATATCTAACTGCTATTAATGAACAAAGAGTTTCTTTGGTTTTCTCACCCTCTACTGTATGTTGTGCTAGGAGTCATATTGGATAGATTGCAGAAATTAAGACATGCTGTAATTGAAAAGGGAAATGTATTATTTTTAAATAGAAACTTATCACTTTCTTATAAAGATCCATCTGTAATATCTGGCGAATGTAATTTGGATTACATAAGGCTCATGTCTTGGGTTCTTTTAAGGTTGTGGAAAGCAATACTCTCCAGATTTTGCACAATGGAAAGATACTGAAGCTCCTTAAAGCTACTGTTGATGATGCCGGGCAATACTCATGCAAAGCCACAAACGTAGCAGGAAGTTCTGAGAAGCTCTTTAACCTAGATATACTGGGTTAGTTCTATTTTTGTTTGTTTACTTGTTTGTTAAACAGCAATCTGAAAAATAGTTGATATTTAAGGAACCAGTAAGTTTCAACTTACTATAAATGGGTTCTTCCTCTCATTTCCCATTAAATATTAGGTGCTGAAGCACTCTTCATGATGGATTATGGATACTTAAAATTTGCCACTCTCATAGTAACATAGACAAAATGCAATTTTTCATTCTGGATTTTGGTCTTTGATACTTTATTTTGTATTTTCAGGGTACAGTGCTCTAAGATATAAAGAAGTTTACTGTTGTGCAGTTCAGCAACATGAGTGTGGGAGTGCTTGTCACAATAGAAGTGATGCTGCGAATGAGCAGGAGTAGTCTTGCAGTGAAAACTTAAGTTGTTTGAAGGGAACAATAGTATCCACTGCAGCATTTCTTCCAGTCTCCAAGTTTAGCTTCCCTGTGTAAATACCAGCTCTTCCTATAACATTTCTCTCTTTAAAGTTCCTCCAAGTATAGTAGGTGCTGATACCACCAGTGAGATTGCTGTCATCCTCAACAAGGAAATAAGTCTGGAATGTAGAGCCAAAGGCTTTCCTTTTCCTGGCATTCACTGGTTCAAAGACAGCAAGTAAGTATACTGTCATTTTTTCCACCTATGTCTAGGTTATTCCTCCCTTAGAAAAAGGAGGAAAAAGCTGCACAGTATCAACAAGCTCTGCTTTTAACTATATGATGTCAAATTATTGTCATTGGATAAAATTTGTGGTAGGATGACATGGCAAGTCCTTTAATCAAAAGTCAGCATCCTGCTTCTTTTTGTAAACTATCCCATTTCTGACACTGGCGCTTGCAGGGCATATTTACAATATTTGAAGCTAGGCAATATATGAGACAGATGCAACCCTTTCTTTGGGCTTTATCTTGAAATACAGGTTTTCTTGTAATATGGCTGTTTTGTTGGCATGATTTTTAAATTAGCATTAACCTTCTTTTCTAGCTGGTGCATTGCATTGTATATATATATATATGTATGCAGAACTATACAAGCTGCCAAGAATTATATTTTTTTGATATATATGTATATAAAATATACATAATATTTTATTATGTATAAAATATATATATTTTATATACATATATACATATAATATATACAATATATTATATTGTATATAAAAATATAATTCTTGGCAGCTTAAATATTAGCTGTAAATAGTTTTAAATAGCACTGGTATTTAATGATTTAGCTAGTGTCTATACTGAACTCACAGATGTTCCGGTATGACAAGAAGTTAATATGTTTATACTTTCTTTATACTTTCATCTACTATATGCAGATTTTTTGTTATCAGCAAAGGATTATGACCTAGTAATTTGAAAAGGGAACTAAGTTCAGGAGTAGGACTCAGGCCCTGCTGCTGGCATTCTGGATGACCTGCATAAAGTACCTTTGTGTTTCATTTCTTCTGAAAACCAGGAATCAATATAGTTATAATAGTTTGTTGCTTTATTGTGATTCTTTGGATGGATGCTGTTTCTCTGGTTTAAATGATACTCTTTAATGCAATTACTGCCATTAAAGGAACCCTTGTTGTAACTGTCAGCTTAAATTAATGCCAAGATGATGGGGTCAGAGTTCTGCATGGTGAAATAATCTCTATTTCAGGCCCCTGTTCTTGGGTGATCCTAATTTTGAGCTTTTGGAAAAAGGTCAAATTCTGCATATAAAGTCTGCTCGAAGGGTTGACAAAGGTCATTACCAGTGCAGTGCCACTAACACTGTTGGTAAACAAATTAAGGAGGTCAAGCTGATCATCCATGGTAAGTTTATACAGTGCTTGATCTAAGAAAATCTTTCAGTTTTGTGTACAGGATTTTTAAACAGAGATGCTCAGACAAACATAAATTACTTAGGAATAAGTTGAATTGAATGCAATAATACAAAGTAGAGTGTAAAAAGAATCAGATACAAGTAGTCTCTGATAAAGGGCATTCCACAAGATCTTCAGGTAGAGTGATATGTCATCTCTCTCAAGTTGGTGTAGTCTGTGGTCATTTAGCAGGAGATAAGAAGCACTAGCATGGGATAACTATGTAAATATTCTTACTTTATGTAGTGTAGAGTATACTTTTTGTGTTTTTACAAGCAGTTCAGTCTTAGCAAAATACTTGGGAAAAAGATCCACGTGATTAGTTCCTTGGATTAGTATTAGAGGAGATAAACAGTTGGGAAAAAAAGAAAGGGAAAGATTCATGGAAACAGGAATGTGCTTTTGAAATAAGACTTTAAAAGAGACAAGGAGTTTTTCATTTGAAAGAAAAAGAACATGTGACAGTCCAACCAGACCTGAAAACCGTAGGTGTATGGTGCTAGCAGAAATGATGGGGGAAACTTGTTGAAATCTACGTATGGGTTAAAACTGCTGTTCCCAGAGTGTGAATTTTGTATCCACAAGTACTAAAGCTAATGAGTCCTTGTTTGCTATGGCTTCGATTCTGAAGGGTTTGTGTCTTCTGTTCTGACAACAGTGAACTTGTGATACATTATTTTCCTCATTTGGGACATTTTTGAAGCATGGAGCAATGACATGCACGGAAATGTGCCTGTATACCAGTCACAGTGAAGTCTTCTGGGAACAAAGAAAATGGTGTGAGAACTCTCTGGTTATCAGGGTCATTGATGTCATAAGATGAGGGGAATAAAAACCACTCAGATCCCTCTAGATGAGTAGACCTTACATCAGGTTCTTCAGAGAAGAGAGGTGAATTAGTCTTGGCCAGACACACAGAAGCCTACAGAGTAAGTGAGGAACCTAGATGCTGTCTCCTGCGAGTTCGTACTTTGCTTTAGCTCTCAAATTCTATTTTTATCTTTGTGGATGAAAGCATTTGTTGATGGAGAAATGCATTTGCCTTTGAACTGAATATGTTTCAACATATGTTATAGATTTGCATGTTTGCACACACAGTATTTAATAAGGAAAGTATTTCATCATGGTTTGATAACCAGCAAGATCTGTCTCATAGGTGTAGGTCTGACACATAAGTTCACTGACACATTTCTTTACGTTTCTGCGATGGCATTTTGAATGATCACTGTGGAAGTCAGATAGAAAAAATTTAAGTACTGCTGCTTAGAATGAGGGAAATGACTGTGGGCCAAAAACTTCAAGCATAAAGCTGAGCTCAGTTAAGCTCATATTTAGTCTCAAATTAAGTGACTTAAAGACTTAATCTTTAGAAATTCTGAGTACCAAGCATTTCCCACTCCAGTCATAGAGGTTCTTGGATGTCTTTGGTATTTTAAATAGCAGATTGTTGTTCCTCACTGGGAAGATGCAGCTCCCAAGACATCCAGAGTTTGCCCTTTACTCCTCAGAGAGAGGGAATGGTCAGCACTGGCCCAAATGCTTTGTGGGAGGCATGGAGGTCCAGCTGACTTAACTTGGCATATATTGGAGCCTTGAATATTAATTGTTCTCAGATACTTCTAGTGAGGCAGCAGTGCTTTCCAGTGTCCCTTGGTGTGGTGCTTGTTGATTAAGTATAAGGTATTCTTTGACATTAGATTCCATTAGTGTTTGTGTTGTGCTCTCTTCATCCTTCCAGCTTGGTGTGCCATAGAGAATTCTGTAGACATGGAAAAAAGCATGTCGAAAGCAGCAGGAAAGATTGGAAGTCTAATTTACCTAAAATCTTTTAATTTTAGAGCATTTTAATGTTAAAATAATTTAGAACTGCACAGACTTGTCTACTAAGGCTTTTATGGTGTTGTTTTGTCTTTTGAAATAGTTCCTCCTAGTATTAAAGGAGGCAATATTACCACAGAGATATCAGCACTTCTTAACAATCGTATAAATTTGGACTGTGAAACCAAGGGAATTCCTGTTCCTACCATTACCTGGTACAAAGAAGGACGCCCCATTATTTCCAGCCCCCAAGCTCTATATGTGGACAAAGGGCAGTTCCTGCAAATACCTCATGCCCAAGTGTCAGATTCTGCAAAGTACACTTGCCATGCGACCAATGCTGCTGGAGCTGCTGAAAAAATATATGAGGTGGATGTCTATGGTAAGTGAAAGTTTATCAAACTTGATTATTTGCCATGTTACAGGATGTGTATACTGAAAGCCTTCTGCCCTCCTAGTGTGAGCAACCATTGCAAACCTGTCAATGTTGAACAGCAGTCAGTGATTGAATTTAAAGTCTGGCCTGTGTCAACATGACTGTGTAGAAAAAGCTTTACACCCTGTGCATTAGGTAACTCCTGAAAAGCTCTCAACTTCAGAGGCGTTGACTTGTTTTAGTGAAGTGTGAGAGATATTTCTTCTCCAGGTATCCTTTCTCTTTCTCATATGTGCATGCTGAACAGTGTTTAGGTGAAATAACCTCTGTGGTCAGGATCCCAAATGTACTTTTTTTGAGACTTTCAAATTTGGTTTTTCCATCTTGAAACTTTGCATATCCTCTTTTGTACAAATGGTCTTTATTGAACTACAGGACTTGGTTTGCCCTGGCAGCAAATTCTCACACATATGTATGTGACATAATGGTGTGTACCACCAAAGTGGGTGGAGAAGAACTAGCCCATTTGCTCTCAATACATTTTCTGGCTGCAGAATTAATCACTTGCAATACATTTTTTCCTTTCTACAGTTCCTCCAGTAATAGAGGGCGATGCTGAAACAGCACAGAGCAGGCAGGTGGTTGCTGGCAATTCACTGACTTTAGAATGTAAAGCTGCTGGCAACCCTTCTCCTCTCCTTACCTGGTTAAAGGACGGTGTGCCTGTGAAAGCAAGTGACAACCTCCGCATTGTGTCTGGTGGGAAGAAGCTGGAGATCCTCAGTGCTGTTGAGGCTGATGGGGGCCAGTATTTGTGTGTGGCCACAAGCATAGCTGGAGAACAAGAAATCAAGTATGGAGTTGAAATCTTAGGTATGTGAGCAAAACAACTACTGCTAAATCAGATTTGCAGTAGAGCAAATGCTTTTGTCTTTGTTGGTAGAATTATATAAAAGATCAGTTAGTCAAGCTGCTTATTTGTTAAAGCTGGGCACTGCATTTTTCTTTCCAGAATTACAAAATAGCTTCAACCTGTTACCATGATCTGAATCTTAGCAGTCCCCTCTGACTCTCTAGGTAAATGAAGCCTTCAGAAAGGCTTGATTTTTTTTTTCCTCTCAAAACACTTTTAGGCTTTGCATCTTCTGGAAGAATACTGCCATGCCGTTGAATGCACATGTAGAGTACCCATTCTCATGTCTCTCTTACTGATCTTTCTGGCTGGTGAAGGAGCAAGGAGAAAACGTATGGCAATGCTTCCTCTCATGCTCACTCACTCCTGCAGAGGGTGTGGAGAGGTCCTGGAAGAGGAGCCTTTGCTTTCTCTATTTGCTGACAGAGGGTCTTGAAAGGCTCACCGCACCAACACACCCTTTCACAAGGGATGTCAGACTGAATCTGGGGAAGAAATTAAAAAAAAAAAAAGAAAAAATAATTTAAAAAAGAGAGAGATAAGAATGATTTGAACTCCGAAAATGTCATTGTCTACCTGTTTTGTTTCAAAAAGGAGCAGTGATTCCTAATGAACTCCAAATCTGTCTGTGTCCCATAGTGAAATGGATATCAAAAATTTCTTTTTTAACACTACTACTTCTAATCGCCTTTTGTTACATTACTGATGCTTAAATATTTTTGCTGATGGCTTCATCTCTCCTGCAGTCCCACCATATGTGGAAGGTGGGGATGAGTTCTTGGACTACACTGTGGTTCTTCATAGCCCGTTGGAGTTGGATTGTTCAGCAGCAGGGACACCTTCACCAACAATCACGTAAGGGGATTGGTATGGCAATAAAACAAAAAATCTGCCATTTGATTAGATGATCTTGAAGGTAGTCTTTCTACACAGCCTGTGTTATTTAGTGATAGTTATTGTCTGGAAAACAGACTCTTGTCTCCAGTGAACTGGCAGGTACACACATGGCGCAGTGTTATGATTTCACTCCAATTTGGTTTGAAGTAGTTCAGTAGATTGTGCCAAAAGATATGTCTGGGGAATTCGGATAGATAACAAGTGCTGACCAAATCCTTCTTCCCTTGCTAATGCAGCTCTGTATTTGTCATCTGCCAGCAATTATTGCCTTTGCTTTGGAGACTTCTGTCTGCCTCTTTTGATGACATCTGCTATTTACGCTGCTTCCTAGCTTTCACCTTTTCTGATGACTTCTTTAGTGCCTGTTCACATATGTTCCCTTCTCCTCGTGAACCACTATAGTCCATAGGCATTCAGAAGCAAAATACTACGTGACATCTGCAGATCTCCATAGGGAAAACAGAATTTCTGTGTAATATAAATGTGTGTATATTAGGATTGTTGTTAATCTTATTCCAATAGAGATCTGAGATTATGCTTTCTTTTTGGTAGGTGGTTAAAAGATGGCCAGCCAATTGAAGAGGGAACTGGACGTAAGATCTTGTTAAATGGACAAAAATTTCTCATCTCTCGAGCTCAAGTATCAGACACTGGCCATTATAAATGCATTGCTGTGAATATGGCAGGAGAACATGAAAGAGAATTTGTTGTTACTGTGCATGGTAGGTTACTCAAGGGGAGAAAAGGGGACAGACTGGCTTTATTGTGGATTGCTGGCAAGAAGATACCGAAATTTTAAGTAAATATTTTTCAATCCACTAACGATAAAAATAAGAGAGAAGAGTGGATGAAATAGAAGTAGAGCTACTCTTATGGTGTCGTAGTCCCTTCTATATTTGTAAATATGTATGTTCAAATGATATTTCATTTTTGTTTCTTGCAGTTCCTCCCACTGTTAAATCAACTGGCACTTCTGAGAGAGCTGTTGTGCTACACAAACCTGTGACACTGCAGTGCATAGCCAGTGGCATTCCTAGCCCTTCCATAACTTGGCTGAAAGATGGTCAACCAGTAAACACAGCCAGAGGAAATACTAGAGTAAGCAATACTCTTCTGTGGAATCCAAAGTGTGAAAAGTAGTTACTATAAGTTAAATGTGTTAATGCTTTTTTTTTTTTTTTTTTTCCTTTTGCTTCCCTCATGCTGTGATACAAAGATGTTAAAGATTCACCCTGGAGAGCAATGGGCTTTTTACCTGAATAGACAGTACATCAGATTGAGTAATGTTCAGCAGACTGAATCTCATTAGATACCTCCATACCAGAGGAGGTGTGAGTCCATGACTGTAGATTAGCATCTGGCTCCTTTCATTTGTGTTGTACCATTCAAGGTATGGCCATTTGTCAGCTGAGAGGTAGTGTTCCCCACTTGTCATTGTGAGGCAGGATTAGTTGAGTTTTTCTGTAAGCACTGCCATTGCAGCACCTGCCTGTATGTTCCCTTCCATTGTGAGATTCTGACTTTCAGTAAACAGCCCTTCTCAGTGCTTGCATGCCCTAGGGGATCAAGCATTTGTGGTGACTTTGATTCAAGATGGAGCAGTTTTTGACATCTTGCTAGAGCTTGCAGCCCCCCCTTCATCATGCTTGTCTATCCCTCTGCCATTTAGATCTCCTCACAGCTGTACAGCTAACAATCCAGATGTCCCAACAATACTGAGGTCTTCAAACTACCATGACACCTGTTGCATGACTTTTGGCCCTGGATGAGAGGAAAGATATATTCATTGTACATTTCTACTGTGCCTTTATGCGTAGTGACTCTATCTGGAATTACTGTCTAAAGTGGTTCCCCACTCTCTGTTTTGGTACAGCTGGAGTCTTCAGGCCGTGTTCTGCAAGTTGTTGAGGCCCTGCTTGAAGATGCTGGCAGATACACTTGTGTGGCAACAAATGCTGCAGGAGAAGCCCAACAGCATATTCGGCTTCATGTGCATGGTAATGATGTTTCTGCTTCTAGTTAGAAGCTGAAAATAGTGATTTTAAGGCAGCTTTTTTTATATCTGTATTCCTTTCTCTTTTGAGCTTGTTGGCTTTTTTTTTTTTTTTAACCTCTGCACCATCTTTTATCCATCTTTCAGTTTTTGTTCTTTGTCCCACTGCAGCAAAAAGAAGCATAGGGCAAAATCTGCCTTTCCCGGGATTTTGCCAGTGTAGTTTGACTCCACAGATAAAGTTCCTAGAGAAATTTCTCCGTTATCCAGTAGTTAGTGGAAGCTTTGGCAATTCATTTTCCTAAGTTTCTCAGAGAGCAAAATGCTTTGTGATTGGAATTTTTGCCAGCCAAGTGGCTAAAATAATGAAAACCTGATGCTTTTGCCTTTTTAAAGAACCACCCAGCCTGGAGGATGTAGGGAAAATGCGAAATGAAACAGTGGTTTTGAATAATCCAATTCATCTTGAATGCAGAGCATCGGGGAACCCTCGGCCAGGTATGCACGTGTATCTTTCAGGACGTGAAGAATGTCTGATAACAGGTTGTGACTTTTCTACATCTTTTGAAAATAATGAATATTTATTAGCATGAAGTTAATTTTGTGGTATTTAAACTAGCTATTAATTATTAAACATTATTTACGATAGAGAATGTCAGTATACTGAGTGATGTGGAATAAGAATTGGAAATTCAGTGATTTCTTCTGTTTCTAATTAAACAAATGAAAAACACATGGATAATCTACACCCCTCTGCATACAGCAATGTCGTGTCCGCAGGCAACAATACTGTTAGAGTTTTATGAAATCAGCTGTAAACCAGCTTTAAACACATCTACTCCTTTTCCCCATCAGATCAATATTTCATGGGGTAGGGCAGACTTGAACAATATCTTCAGTATTGAGTGTGCCTGTCAAATGGGGACATATCTAGAACCTTGCCTAAAGTCTCTTGAAAACCATAGGATTCTCTCTGTTTGCTTCAGGCCTCTGGCATGTGTAAATGCAAATGTTTTCTGCATGTGTACCATGGTTTCTTTGGCTTTCCTGAATGATAGAGGTTATACTAATGATTTTCTGGGTTCTAATTATATTCTAAGCTTTGAAAACCAGGCTGCTTGCATCAGTTTGTTCTCATCTAGCTAAAGAGTGAAGTGATACCAGTAAAGTGTTAATTTGCAGCAATGCTCTCTTGAAGAAGGGTACCATCTTTTGGCTGAGATGCAAAAATGTCCTCATTTTTTGTTGGTTTTTTTAATTTCTGTTTATTTTGTTTTGGAATAATACCAGTTTTCCAGTTTTCATTTCCCATTTTTCAGCCTTTGAGATGAACTCTGCTTGCATTTTGTGTCTAAACTTCTCAGGTGGTTCAGTTTAACATAGCAATACTTCAGGGTAAAAGGTGAAAAATGATATATATTTTGTATTTGAGCATTTTTCAACCTTGGTGTTAGATGACTAGACATCATCAAAATAGATGATTTATGCTACATTTTCTCAACTTCAGAACATTACTCCATAAGCACATGGTGTGCATGTACAGTAGCTTCAAATTTGCTATTGAATCCTGTAGGCATAGTCATTATTTTGCGCAGATGTTACTGATTTTCTCATTTCCTGGCTACTTTTTACTGTTATTAATTCTAATGAATATATATTGTATTTTAAATGCTGGTTTTATGTCTCTCGCAATTCACAGGGAAAATCTGAAGTATATTTGGACCTGTTTGTCAGGGTGAATACTTCTGGCAATTTTTCCATTTAATTTTACAGCTATCACGTGGTACAAAGACAGTCGTCCACTCACCAGTGCTGCAAGTGTCACTTTTCTGGACAAGGGTCAGGTTCTGGAGATTGAGGGTGCTCAGATCTCTGACACGGGTGTTTACAAGTGTGTGGCTGTCAACACTGCAGGCACAGCTGAATTGTCCTACAGTGTTCAGGTTCATGGTAAGTATTAAAAACTTATGAGAAACTGCTACTTGAACCACATTTGCTCTTTTAAATCTGCTTTTAAATCTCTTACCGTCATTCGTCACACCATCACCCTGGAAGAGATATGACAGGGCTCAGGGGACACATTCACTCTTTGTTGTTGTTTGTTGTTTTCCTTTAGTGATATTAGGATACATGTTTTTAATATTAGGAAGATGTCATAAGGGAATTTGATTTTTAGGGAGAATGAGCAGAGACACCAGATTTGTGGAAAAGATATTTATATTATCATTTAAATGGTTCAGAAAGACTTGAAATAGCTGTGTTTTCACTGTAGATGACTTCAAAGTCTACAATAGATAAAGAAAGGACACAAGTCAAAATTTCTTTCATAACGCAAGAATCTTAAAGAAAACTGTACTGTGTTTAAAGAGGCGAAGTTGAAGTGTAAGTGTTTGCAGAAATGAGACACCTGATCAAAAGCCAAATTGGAACTCTTCCACTAATTTCAGTGGATTTTGGATCAGGCCCTAATCTGAAGTCCTATATCTGATGCACGCATATGCATGTAAGTGGTTTTCAGAGGGAGTCTTCAATGCAGAACTGCAGCCCTAATGTGTCCAGGCCCAGTGTCCCTGGCTGATAAGCATGCTTAGTATGTAGTTCCTACTAATGTTAATTAACAAATACAGAGTTACATTAATGACTATCATGGGAGAGAATGAGGGCTCAAGGCATGGTCAAGGGCAATTAACCTCACCCAGTGATGAGTTCACAGGAAATATTTAGAGCCAAGGTCGTAATTCTGTTTAAACTGAGAAATAACTCCTAAGCATACATTTATCTTCTTATAGGTAGTGGAGTTTCAGCAGAAATTTACAGAGTTCTCTAGGGAACTAATACTACTCTCACTTAGTGGCAAGCACTAGACAAATAAAAATGCTTCCCCTACCATAATAGAAATATATACAGTTGCAGCCAGTGCTCATTGCATCAGAGGAAGCTGAAACACCTATCCATGAACCTTCTTAATTTAGCTTGTGTAGTGCAAAACTTAAAGGGGAATATTTTTGGATTTACCTGAAACAAGGTTATCATTCAGTTTATTTAGCGTTTGAGTTTGATAAGACAAAGGGTATTTTTTTCCTGTTAATAATGAAAGCAAGAAGGACTACTATAAGAAGAACAGTCTCTGAAGTGTCATACGGAAAGTTGTGCCAAATTTACTGACAGCCTGCTCTGTGTTTTTGTATGGCAGCTGGTCCTGTGGATGAGCATCTATCTTGATTGACTGCTGGCTGTATTCAACAATTTCTGTTGTTAATAGAGTGTTGTGGATGCAGTGGTAGAAATTATTGGCTCATTTTTGCATTAAGAACAAGGCCTGATACTGCAGGCTTAACAACTAGGCAGGCCTATTCAGCCTGAAGGAAGCAGGTTGAATTCTAGCTTAGTATATTCCTGTGATTTCATTGTCCTAAGATTTTTGCACTTCTTTCTCACCACTTGAACCTTCTCTGACATTTAAGAACAACAGATGCTATTGAAATGAAATGGAGATACTGCATCTACGTAAAAAAAAAAAGATTATAAAATCACACTTGCATGTTTCCTGGGATTTCTACTATTAATGAAATTTGTCTTAGGACAAGTAGTCTGAGCTGCATGCTGAATTTATTAATGCATCTTATTTTTATTAAGGAATACATAAACTTTTTTTTCTCATGTTGGATAGGTGTGAGTAGAATACACTGTTTTCATTTGTTTCTAGGAGTGACTTCAAGTATTAAGCTTTTGTGATTGATAGTGAAGGAACAGGTATATGACCAAGTTTTAAGTGGTAGAAGCAACTTACATTGTTCTGATTTTCCTGATAAATGAAACATCTCTCTTTTTCAACAAATTGCAAATGTTGAATGTCTGCAGAAAACAGCTTTTTGATTCAAAAGCTGTTTTTTTCTTCTGAAAATGTATGCCAGTGTTATGCCTACACTTGTTTGCTCATGAAGAAGTGTAGAAATAACAAAAGAAATGTACTGGAAATCTGAGGTGTGTTCCTGTCTCCCTTTTAAACATAGCTCTACAAAATTTACTAGGCCCTATATTTAAAATAATTGTTTTTATATGTCCCGTTAAGATTATTTTTATAATCAGACAGGCAGATATTGTACACATTGAGCTGGTAAGTGTATATTCTGCAAGACTGATTTATTACTCTGCGTGTATATTTGATTTATTCAGTTTATAATATAAACTTCTCTAATTAATCTCCACTGCTATTAATGCCTTTCATGAGATCTAAATGGGATGTTATAAAAGTCTGAGGGAATATTTCCAGATTTGATGTTCTGGTTGCTGTGTGTCACAGCTGTTCTCTGGGCTGCAAACTTGATCCTACTTACCTTGCTCACAGTAGTTTCATTGAAGTTATCTGACTACTTATGTAAGTAAGAGCAGCATTTGGCACCAAGCAAACAAATGGCAGTAGTGCTAGCACTACTAGGCACTAGAAATCTTTCCAACAGTTGAGTGCCTTGCAGGAAGAGAAGCAAGTTCTAAAAGTAAGCATCCCATTTAATTTCATTTTGATTTATCTGAACTCCTACATAGCTGCTCCAGCTTTATTTTCTTTTTTCAGTCCCACCATCAATCTCTGACAGCAGTGACACGGTGACAGCAGTGGTCAACAATCTAGTGCGACTGGAGTGTGAAGCCAGAGGCATCCCTGCACCCATCCTGACATGGCTGAAAGACGGCAGTCCTGTTTCCAGCTTTAGTGATGGTCTCCAGGTACTGGGTTCAAATCCTGCCATCTGTGTTATTTCCTGCTTTGGCATGAGCCTTTAAAGCCTGTTCAATTTAATGATACAGAAAAAGTTGGAGGTTTTGGTATAAGAGTATAAGGCTTTTTGCTCTGGGATATTGTTGCAAGCTTACTGTAATTACTGTGCAAAATGTGCTCATTATGGATGTATTGAAATAAGTTGGTCCTTTCAACTGATGTCATACTGAGTAAAAGTTTCCATAAGCAAGTTTTTCACTGTCTGGCAAGAAGACTAAACTGGACCACTTTTCTACACTGAAGAGATTCTTGGAGTTTGCATGCAATCTCATGAGGTTGCATAATATTTCATTACAAAAAATAACAGCTTGGAGAAAAACAAGTTCCTGCTGTAAGGAGATGGTTCTGAATCAAAATAATAGGACATTGTTGCTTTGTGAATGCTATTTTTATGATCTGACAGATGAGAGGTGAAATTTGTGTAAGTATGTGGATTACTTTGGGCGCAGACAGAAAATGTGTTGATGCTTGAAACTAGTGAGAAAGGGGAATGTCCTGATCTTGCAGAGACTTCTAAGTTCAAGAGTTTCCTATGATTTGCATAAAGCCAGACTTTGGCTTTTTCAAGTCTTGATGAAGAAGAACAATGAAATGCAGGAAAGAATGTAGGTAAAATATAAATGGTGGAAATTAGTGGCAAAACAAGCATTTTGTTTTGGAATAAAATCTAGTAATTCTCATGTTTCTGCTTAACATCAAAGCACGTATACTAAATATGTTGTGTTTCTTTTGCAGGTTCTGTCTGGGGGCCGAGTCCTGGTGTTAACTAGTGCTCAGATAAGTGACACAGGAAAATATACCTGTGTTGCAGTGAATGCTGCAGGAGAGAGCCAAAGAGATATAGATCTCAGAGTTTATGGTGAGATTTTCTGACAAATTTTCTGACAATGAATGAGGAAAACTGTTCATGGAACTTTAGTGGTCCAGATGTTTAGTAACATTGAACAAAAGCTTCTCCAACCCATAATGAAAGCCAAAGAGATCAGGAGGTGTGTTTGTGTGTACATGTATGTAAGTAAAAAATAAAGATAATAAATATATATATGCACACAGATGTACTAAAGTACATGTTCTGTGTATCCTTGAAGAAATGTAGCTGCAACAATGAATTTGTAAATTGTGTACACAAAGGCTCATTTATAAATGATAGGAGAAAATGCGTGTTTGTCTTTGCGTGAGTTACACACTGATCCCTTGTACAAAATTTGTTATGGGGATGAGAGCTCAGTGGTCTTTATTGAAACTTGAGTTAATGTGAATTTGCCATGTATCTCTCAAATCTTTCCATTTTCAGACCCTCGCTTGAAAGTCACCATTTGCCAAAATTGTGGTGTCTTTTTAGTGCTAATCGTGACGCTATACTGAGCCCAGTGAGACAACTTTGTCTCTTCCGAGAAGTAGGATATCACTTCAACTATTGTGCTTTGCCAGTTTTCCGAATTGTGTCTATATTCTTTTTAACTGCACTCATATAAATTTATCTGTCCTCCTCATTTCTTGTAGCTTGTTTGGCTTTCTCCTGATTTCTAGCAGCTTGTATAAGATGTTTTTTTACATTTTGTTCTTAGAGATCACTAGTGATGTACAGATATCAAAGAGCTGTCAGGAGGAGTTAAGCCATAGCAAATTTAAAGTTTCCCTGGACAGTTGAATGTCCAGGGAATGAAATGGGGATGAACAATGATCTGCCATTTTAGAAATCTTACAATACTTTATGTGGAGAGAAGGTTTTGGAATTGAAGAACCCTTAATGTTTTGTTTTTGCTTTCAGATTAGTTGGGAGAAAAATGTTTTTGCTCTGCCAATCTCTAACTGTATGGCAACTATAAGCAGAACTCTGGAAATTTTACAAGTTAGAAGATGATTGCATGTTTTCTTAGGCTCATAGAGACAGCTGTTTAGGCTATTTGCGTTCATGTTTGGCTCTCAGATTAATCTTGTAAAGGCATTGTGGTTAGGATACTCACTCATGACTTGAGTCATGGCTGCTTTTTGCATCTGCAAGAGGCAGTTGAGAAAGTCAGGATTTTGGCACAGCGAACGGGTTTAAATTGGGATACAACATTTTGTATCTACAACAAGGAATATCAAGGTACCTTTTGGAGTTTGAGGACAACTGTATTTGTGTACATGAGTGCAAAAGTAGTATGGATCTACTTACCGTTCCTTTGGTTTGGAATTTCTGTCCCTTTTAGCTAGCAGAAATGAAAAGAGACAGTTAAAAGTTGTGTATGTAAAGTTCCTGTTGTAATTTTACTGTTATTGAGCTTCTGCAGGGTGATCTTGAGTGATACTGTTACAGCAAGTAATTTCTTATTTCTTAATACTTAACCTGGTATGAATAGTCTAATTAAGAAGTCCCAGGAGGAAAATAATTTGGAATGCAGTTGGATCTGAGATGGCTAGAAATATGCAATACAGTAAGCTAGTCTAAGAGTTGGAACAACCTGGCTTAACATATATTTACCATGAGCCTAATTAGATTAATTTTAAACGTTATTTCTTCAGAAGCAAATGACCTAGTGTCTTTCTTCCCCCATTTCGTGAACTCAGTTTCCTTTTACATGCATTTCAGTTCATTTAGCTGGGGGGAAATGTAGTTGGTGGAAAAGTATTTGGAAATAAATTTACCTTCTGCAGTAGTGGATCAGCTTCCAATGTTCAGTTCCATAATACTCATAAAGAATCTGGGCCTTTGTGAGTTCTACAAAGAAAGATAAACAGATTTGTTTTCAGTTACTTTATTATCCACAGAGACCAGAATTTTCCCTAAATTATTTCCAAACTGCGAAATCAACTGCTTTGATGAATACTTCCTGTGCAAGAAAAACAAAGCTTTACTGTTAGCGTTATTTTTCTGGACATCTTGAGAACTGTATTGATGGTCTGCTGAGTACAACTTTGGGATTTTCTGTAATCTCTTTTTTTGTGCTAATTAATTCAATATCTTTTTGTTCAAAGTGAAGCCAAGAGTATTTCTCATGAATGGTCCCACTGCTTCCCTTCTTACTCACATATTTTGAGCAACCAGACATGCACTTTCTGAACTAACATTTCTAAGCTAGAAAGTGAGGGAAATGCAGCAATAAAAGCTTTTCTCTTTGGCCTTGGTCAACATTTTGTTGGGTGAAGTGAACAGCCTTAGTACACAAAAAGTATTAAAAAGCTCACTGGATATATGTTACTAGATGAAGTAATTTCTTGCTAGAAGAGTTTTGATCTTGTAAGTATTTAATTGCAGAACTAAAGGTGCCTTAATGTTAAGTTTGTAGTGAGTATGCCTTCTGGTTTTAAACTGAAAGAAACAAAGGTGAATCCCTATCAAATGCTTTAAGGATTTAAGAATGTATCTTCCAGTAGGAGCACTAACAAGAGGTGTCCTCTGGATCATGCTTGAGCACCCCAGTAAAAGTATTTTTGCTGTCTAGTTTGCTGTTAACTAAATTAGATAAATTAAGTTTATCATGTGGGCTCCCAAGTTCTGTTTCACTGTCTCTGATCTGGAAAAGGGAATTTCCAGTAGAGAACTAATGGTAAGCTGCAGCAGTGCAGGGTGATGGTCTGCTGCACACATCTCACCATTTTCCAAGGCAGTTTGTGTCTTGGCTGAAATTACTTTAAAACTCATGAAGTGTCAGTGTTTTGTTAACAACTCAAAGCTGCTTCGGCAGTCTGAAAATCTCATCTGACTGTGATCCAGCCTGCTGTTACTGAAGGACACTAAGCTCAGCTGTGAATAGCAATATAAAGTCACGGACAGCAAGAAGTTCTCAGCCATTAATCTTTTAATTTAATGTCATTTTCTCACTGTAATGTTTCTTCCTTGATTTGGAGAGTTCTTTCTTTCAATGCCAGCTATGAACACTTTCCCAATAGAAAATTGCTTACTTTCTGATTTTCAAAGTTTAGTACTCAGTTCTTTCTCAATTGCTTTGTTTTCAGAAAAACAGCTACAGTTAAAAATGGGAAAAAAGTATGCATTGATTTTATTATTTTTTTCCCATACCATTCAAGAACAGCTAATAGGCTGCAATTTAAATGTGCCCAGAAGCATTTTTGTCTTCTACATAGACTATTTCTCTTCCAAAACCTGATATTTCTCTCCTGCAATTTGGAAATGTGTGATAATGAGGCTCTTGCTGCAGCTGTTTACCAACTTAGATAGAATGCTCAGTGCCAACAATTGCAGTAATTAGCTAGAAACACCACAGAACAGACAGTAATGTGACGGCAAATCACGTCTTACTGGTAATTAATTCATTAACCTATTCACGTGGTTGGAACCGTCTAAATTCTCATTCTGTCTTTTGTATTTGGCAATGTCTGGACAAAATTCTTCTTAAAGTCAGAGTTCTTAAAGCAAAGTACAAATGCTGGCTCTGTCTGGAATGGTTTATGACATTTTAGGCCAAGCTTGATGACTATCTTGTGAATCTTCACGTTCATTAACTCTTCCGTCCTTTTATCAGGGACATATATTTCTTCAATCTTTATGTAATGGTGAATTTCCCTTCTAAATGTATTTTGAGTGCTTTTCTCCTAGCCCTGGCTCATCTATACACACTTCTCTGTGACTGATCTTTTACTACTATTTATCTTGTGTAAAGGATATTCTGTAGATAACAAAATTTCTAGTGCTTATTGAGATCTAAAGGAGACCTAAGTTGGATTTCAAAAAAGTAGTAGCTGCCATATTCTTTTTGTTAAACAAAGACTTGTTAACTCTACAGTATGTCTTACTATGGGAAGTCTGCAATACCCAAAGGCCTCTTTTTCTGATATATTGCTGTAGTTCCACCAAACATCATGGGAGAGGAACAAAATGTCTCTGTGCTCATCAGCCAGGCAATGGAGCTGCTCTGCCAGAGCAATGCTGTTCCCCTGCCCATGCTGACGTGGCTCAAAGATGGGCGACCCTTGCTGAAGAAACCAGGTCTTAGCATCTCTGAAGATGGAAGTGTGCTGAAGGTAAGCTGGGGAGTCAGGATGCATCAGGACCTCCCTGGGGAATGTACCCATCAGGAGGGTGCTGGGTGTGCATTAGAGCCTGAATAGCATTAATGGGGCAACAGAGCAGTACGTGAAGAGTGAGAGGCAACAGACACCTAAACGTTTATTTACAGATTTTGCAAGAGTTGTACTGTTACTAATATTAGGGAGACAGGTGTAAGCATAAAAATTAAAACCTGAGCAGCTTCACCCTGTAACCTTCCTACATAAAAGTGTAAGAAATAATCCAGGTTTTTGTTTTCTTCCTAGATTGAAGGAGCTCAAGTACAGGACACTGGCCGTTACACTTGCGAAGCGACAAATGTTGCTGGGAAAACTAAAAAGAACTATAATGTCAATATCTGGGGTAAGATTTGTTAAGCTTATTTCAGGAATGGGAATGGAGTTCAGAGTGAAGTTATTGATGTGAGGCACTGAAATCCTTTGTGGTTCATAAACTCATAAATGCTGAGAGTCAAGCAGGGTGACTTTTTCTTATTTTCTTTAGTTCAACAGTTTCAAGAAAGTGTACGTATTCTCCAAATTTCTTTGCTTTGGTTCTAAATTAATACCAGACACTTTGTAAGCTTTTATCAGTTTGGATTTCCATGCATCATAGTAGATCAGAGCTCTGTCTAGCTGGTTTTGTGTCCGGCTGCTATTTATGCACTCTAATGTCATTTAGAGTAACTTACTGGCCTTTAAATTTTAAAATGCTGAAGCATGGATATTCAGGTTGAAAAAAAAAAAGCTGTTTTTCCTAGCTTTGTATGCTCTACAAAGTTATTGGCACTAAATCATAGTAATAGCATTAGGAAAATGTTTCCATGGTTAGATGATGTATGTGGCACAGTGTTTCTTTGAGACGTTGATTTTTGGGTAGCTTTTCCTGCCCCATTGCTTTCTCCCTATATACCAATTGAAATGCTTTGAATTCACAAAATTACGATTAGATAAAAGGGTTATTAATGATTAAACAAAAATGCTTTTTGTAGAATAATGTCATTATTTATTTAAAAGAAACATTGACATTGTTTAAATTTGGGAATGGATATTGTGCCATACCATGTGAGATCATGAGCTATTCCCACATTAAGCATACACAATTGCAGAATTGTAGTTGTTGGAAGGGACCTCTAAAGATAGATTCCAACCCCTGGTAAAGCAGTTTCCCTGCTGCAGGTTGCACAGTTAGGTGACCAGACATTTCTTGAATGCACTTTGCACTTGCTCTCATTGAACCTCATCAGGTTACTTTCTGCCCAGCTCTCTTGCCTGTTCAGGTCTTATTGAATGCAGCATATATGTGCCTTTACCATGTCATGATCATCTGTGATCTCTTCCTTCCCCAGATTTCTAGGATTTGCACTGCTGCAAAGGACCTTTGGTGCAGGAGGAATAAGGATTTTTCCTTTATTCAGTGAGATCATTTCAGGAGGGTTTGGAGAGAAGGGATAACTACTTGCTTGTTAACATCTTTGATGGACTAAGCTTAATAGGAAGCAAAAGTTGCCTTTGAAAGTTGTCTGTGGGTAACTGTTTAGAATTATAGTTTTTGTTTACACGCAGAGACTGAAAGTCTTGCCTGCCATATTTTTCGGTTTTAGATCAAGGAAATGTGTCCGTCTGAAGACTGGTGAGATCCTGAGGGCTAACTCTGGTTCCAGAAACTAGAAGAATCAGCCTATGTGTTAAATTTCAGTATATAAAAGGAATACTAAAGAGAGAAGGGAACAGAATCTTCAGCAGGGTCTGTGGTGAAAGAACAAGGGGAAATGGTTTCAAACTAGAAGAGAAGAGATTTAGGTTTGATATAAGGGAAAAGTCTTTTTTAGTAAGGATGGAGAGGCACTGGCACAGGTTGCCCAGGGATGTGGTTGAAGCTCAGTGCCTGGAAGCTTTCAAGGCCAGGCTGGACCAGACTCTGAGCACCTGATTGAGCTGTGGGTGTCCCTGTTTGTTGCAGGGGATTTGGACTGAATGATCTTTAAAGGTCTCTTCCAACTCTAAGGATTCTGTGATTCTATGAAATGTAAGCTGTGGCACAAAACTTGTGACTTGAAGCAGAACAAATAAAAGATTGAAGCCAGTCCAGTCCAGTAAAGCTCCTTGCAGCCATTCATTCTGAAGCCAGTACATTTGCTTGCTGCTAGTCTGAAGTGTCAGAAGGAGAAGCTGCCTGCTATTGTGTGCATTTTAAATATGCTGGATAAGTTACTCACTCCATTTTCAGCCTACATTCTCATTTGCTTTTTTTGGTCTCTTTTCAAGTATTACCTACATTATTTTCATCTAAAGAAAATCATTTCCCCATTTCAAGAAGACAGGTATCCCTTCCGTACTGATTGATCCAAAGTTCTTTCAAACTCTGAGAATCACCTTGAAAACAGTGGTCCATTTTGTCTGCAGCTGGCTTACAGTCACAGAGCTGTTAACAAAGCTGGCACTCTTCTGTAGTGGGGCATCTGAAGGGATGGGGTCCTTCGTGTTGTAGGTGGCAGCCAGCATGTTGCTGCAGGAGAAATGTGAGGGAAAAACTATGTCTGAATTTTAAAAGTTATTTAAAGCCAGCCAGAAATATATCCTGTTCCTGCACTAGAGCTCAGGGGTAGGAATGATTGATGCAGTTATTCTTAAGTATATTATTCCCTGCCCAGGGTGTGGTTTGTGTTGCCAGTAGGAGAAAGCAACCCTAATAATTCCTTCAGAGCATAATGGGACACATTTGCACGAAGATCATTTTGGTTATACTGTTGGCTGATACCATTTTGCTTCAAATGATACTACTTGGCATTTCTTTTTAGTTCCACCAAGTATTTATGGTTCAGATGACATCTCTCAACTGACAGTAATTAAAGGGAGCCTAATAAGCTTGATATGCGAGTCTACCGGCATCCCGCCACCTAGTCTTACCTGGAAAAAGAGTGGTGAGTGACCATCTTCTGTCTTTTTTAATAAAGAAAATATAATATAATTTGATTTGACAGTTCTTCTTTATCCTGTGAATATTTTAGATGGTGCATTCTGGCATTGAGTAGAAAACTGCAGCGGTAGATTATGCCGTGCTCTCCAATCACCTCTGCTTGGCTTAGGTGCCATTATTCCTAAAGTTGTGCAAGGAGGGCGCAGTGCAGAGATGTCTTAGCTGACTTAAACCTGGACAGTTCATACACACTGATGAAGCACTTAACCTCTCTCAGTATACTCAGGTACTATATAGTGCAATGGGAAAGCATCAAGTCTGACTTGTGTATCCCAGCAGGCCTGGCTGTGCGTACTGTGGGGTAGAGCTGGACTTGTGATCTGCTGCATAACGTAAGCTTATCCTCAAAATCTCTCTTGAAATTTGCAGCCATGGCACACTGCCAAGTGATGAAAACGCAGTTAGTGTAGTAGTTGCCTTGGGGGTTTATTGAACCTTTCTCTCATCTCATCTTAATATTTAAGAGTAGTTTGCACACCTTTTTGCTGTAGGGTTAGAACAAGTCATTGACAAAGTGTTTTTACAAAACAGTAGACAATAGTAGGCATTTTTAGCACCTTCTTTTAAGCATGGACGTTATTGGAGACAGAGTGTTAGATAAAATAAGGTGTTGAATTCTTCCAGCATGGTAATTTCTTTTGTTATTTATCAACCTTACCTATCTGTCTGAAGGCATAGTTTAGTGTTGTGTGCTCCCTCTTTTATTAATTACATCTTGTAGAAAGAGCAGATTTTAATTTTTTTTCTGCCAAAGTTTTTCAGAGAAAATGAGATGTATCAGTTGCTTCTGTACCTTGCCTCACCCTGCCTCTTGGCAGCCCGTAAAGCACACTATGAAATGATTGAACAGTGTACTCTAGTGCTGAAGGATGTACACTTAAATGGTTGAAAGCAAATTTGAACCAGTTTGAAAGTCTAGAATGCAGTACAATTTTGGATGTTACTCAGGAATCAGATTTTTCATCACCTTTGCATATTTTCATAAGAAATAGTGGGAAGTTAAAATTCAGCTTTTATGAGTAATCAGTGGGAGATGTACTCTTTCTGTCACAAAAATTTCCCTGCAGTTTACAAAGATAATAATAGTTGCCAAGCCTGAGTTCTCAAAGATTTAAAAGTCTGCTCAGAGAAGGTCTTATAATTTTGCTGAACTGTAACCATTCCAGTTTTGCTCAGCATTTCCTGGGCAGAAGTATGTGCATGCATGCCACATGACACACAGTGTGCAGATGGCCAGGTATGCATCACATATCTAAAGTGTAATGTATTGAATGGCCTGGCTGAGATGATCGTACACGTTATGTGCAGGAAGTCGGGTTTTATTGAAAATAATGAATTTGTGGAAATTTCCAAGACATTTTGGATGTACGTGAGCATGAAGAGAATTGCTGTGTTTTAGCTAAAATTGCTCTATGTTAAGTCAGCAAGCTTGCACAAAGTTCCTGACATCTGGGAAGACTCTGATATAGCAATTCTAAAATGGAAATTTTGTAGCTGTTAAATAAGCCATTGGAATTCACACCACTGAGCAAGCTCGTTGCCATTCTCTGTGTTTTTATCTGAAAGAATGTCTCTTTCAGGCTCACCACTTGTGGCTGACCAGTCTGGAAGGGTACGGATATTATCTGGAGGCAGACAGCTGCAGATTTCAATTGCTGAAATGTCTGATGCTGCATCTTACATTTGTATTGCTTCAAATGTAGCTGGAACTGCAAAGAAAGAATACAGCTTGCAAGTGTACAGTAAGTTACCATGAAGTATTGTGTTCTGAATGAGCATGTTGTGAAGTGTTGTCTGTTTAGTAAGGTTTAGCTGCAAATGTCTAATCCATGATGATTCCAGGATACTCAGAGGAGATCTGTGATTGTAATTTTGTCAGTTTGCACTTACCAAGAAACTGCCTGTATGTCTTGAAGGGGCATCTGACCACAGGTTAACTACAGGATATAGCACACTGCGAGTAGTGCTGCGTTTCCTGTCACTGAACTGTAGTAGTGATGACAACTAGTTTGAAGTAGTTGAAATGTTCCAGTTCTACTGCTAATTCAGTATTTTGTTCAGGATTAAAGTGATCTATTTTTAAATCTTTTTAAAGAAAATCTTCAAAAATCTGTAGGAGTTGACAGAATTTTGAACATTCTTTTCTATTTGATTGTATTTTTAAAATTGCCTGTAAGTTAAATTTTTGAAAACATTTTTTCTTTCTGGGTGGAAAAAGGAAAGGTTGGTTGTGTTTTCTGGGCACTGGGGAAATATGTATTTGCAGACTGTTCTTAAAGGAGTTGCCAGCAGTGACCCACAATAACTATTTCAGATAAAATACTCATCTAGGAAGCTTGATTGTTTTTCTGTTCAGAAGCAGGTGAAGATCCTGAAGTATGTTTCTTTTCCTTTTGTAGTTCGCCCAACGATACTGGACAGTAGTAGCCACCCATCAGAAGTTGTTGTCACCCAGGGAAGTGAAATTTCCCTAGAGTGCAAGGCTCAGGGTATTCCAGAGCCAGCAGTAACATGGATGAAGGATGGCCGTCCGCTGGTCAGTAGAAGGGACATAGCAATACTTCATGATGGGCACTTTCTTCAACTGAGAAATATCCAGGTGTTGGACACGGGTCGCTATGTCTGTGTTGCAGCCAATGTGGCAGGGCTGTCTGACAGAAAATATGATTTAAATGTTCATGGTGAGTGTGCAAAAAATGGGGTGCGTATAACAGAAGCAAAGCAGGCCTTTAAGTTCACCTGAGGATATCCAATAAATACTTGTATATTTAAACATGGTGACTATATTTACTGCAAGCTTTATACATAGCACATTTTCATCTGCAGATGTATCACAAAAATTCATATCCAATTTTGTTGTTCCTGCACATTTTAAAATCTTATCTGTCTCTGTTAATAGCAATCCATCCCCTCAGCTGTTTCATCTCCCAAGAACAGAAAATCAGGATATAGTACAGTTTTGTGTGACATTAGGTCCAATTTCATGATAAGGAAGTGTTCTTTTGGATTCTGTTGTAGGAGACAGAGTTAAGGTTTAACCAAGAACACCACACTCGTGACCCCTGCCAGAGGACAGTTATGTGAGCATAGCCCATATCTCAAGTTTCTAATCATCAGATTTTCTTGTTTTGTGCTATCAGAAGAATTTAGGATGGTACCTCCAACTATAATTCATTTTGGTAATTTGACTTAATGGGATTGATTAGAACATCACGCTACATTAGAGCCATTCTAACTCAGAATGGCACTTCTTTTGCATAAAATTTTTAGTGCTTCGTTGAACATTGAATATTTGTGTTTAGAAAGGGTAAAGCCAAGAGAGAAAGAGGCATTCAGGAATTACTGTGCCACTGAACTAGGACAGCAATTTACAGGAATTTAGCTGTGATTTCCTCTGCAAATCCCAACATCTCACAGAGACTTTCAGTTATCTCTGTAAAGTAGTTTTATGTCTTACGTCTTGCACTGAAGTAGAAAAGCTTGTACAACAATCAGGAGTTGGTTGGGAGAGAAAAAAACAGAGTGTAGGATGAAAATAAACATATGAATTATCATTATTGACGATAGACCAAAGTGAATTATCAAATAATTTTACTTTGTTTGCTGTACTGTATTGTCAAAGCTCTGGATAGTAAAAAGAAACTTTAGATCTTCTCAGGCTGCTTAGTCTGGATGATGTACAATTTTTAAGCCCAGGGGGTGTTTTTGTTTTAAATAATGATCTGCAAAACTGAAATTACTTTTACTCCTAGCAAAGAAAATCTAAAAATAAATTTGAGGTAGTTATTTTAGTAAAGGAATTGTTCTTTCCATTAGCTAAATAATTCTGTCATTCTTAACGTTTTCCCTAGTGTTTCATTCAATATTGGAAATTGTACTTAATGTATAATGGATAAAACTACTATAAACTGTTATTTGCTAGGGATTTTAAACCATTAAATGAAGATAGTAGTACTCATAGAATTAAATTTTATCTTTTCTACATAGTTGCACAGAAAAAATACTCATCAATTTAAGAAATGTCTCAGTTTTGTAGCTTCTCACTTGCGAACTTATCTTTACTTGATTACCAGAATATTTTGAGAGCAAAATTAATTTTCATTTGTTTTGCAGTGTGACTCTTCTTTACTCTTTTTCCGTAGTTCCCCCAAGTATTGCTGGTGACCTTCAGTTGCCCGAGAATATCAGCGCTGTGGAGAAGAATCCCATCTCTCTAGTTTGTGAAGCCTCAGGAATTCCCCTGCCATCAATAACGTGGCTCAAGAATGGATGGCCTGTCACTTCAAACACCTCGGTGCGAATCCTCTCAGGTACAGCACACATTTAAAGCTGCAGCTATTTTTATAAAAGGGAGTGCAGCGAAGGCCCTTCCATAGTGTGAGCATTCCACACACTTAAGAAAGTTTGACTTAGTAATCCAAATTGGTTGCAGCACCTGGTAAATAGCTAATGTACACTAGAAAAGCTGTTACCGAATGCTACACATGTGAGTTGAAAGTGTGGTAACTGTTTGGTCTGTGGCATGGAATTAAGCCATATTTTTGGCTGTTACTGTATGTCAGTCCAGTGTGTATATCCAGGAATGCATCAGATAATGACATCTTACAGAGAAACTTATCATTCGCAATGGGGAAAACAGATATGATTCACAGGGATCTAGTTTTTTTAAGCCAGCTTCACCTATAAAGAACTAATAGGGATGTCTTTTGTGACAAGTAGCCATTGACAAGAAATATCTGAAACAGGAAGGGCTCAGTACCTGTTCCTATAAACCATCACTTTTGGCAATAGTGTAGGGAAGTGAGAGTACTTGACTGGCAGCTGCAATTTTGTTAGAGCTTTATGTTTACAATAGAAAATGGAGTTAGCAGCTCTTGAGATTATAAATAGAAGATGTGTACCAATACATTTTACATTGACATCTAGTGTCTGGAGCTCAGCTTTATGGACTATAATTAAGTATTTGTCTACAACTGAGCTGTATGGACAACAACTGGAATGATTCTTTGATTTTTGATGTGCCACTCACAGCTAGAAATCTCTATTTCTAATACTCCACTGTAGCTGCCAAACCATCCTATATGGAATATGAGAAAACTGTCAGAGAGATAAAGAAACTAAAAGGTATGTAGAAGCTCAACTAAGATTGAATTTCAAGCTGGAATTTGTCGGCATTTTTTTCCATCACTGTAGCTTTTGACAATGCAGGTAGTCCTATTTTCTGCTTTTTTAATTGTGGAGAAGGGGGGTGGGTGATAATTGTACTGTACAGTCCTGGCCATTTGAGTTGGTACGCATTCCTTTTGGTGCACAGTTGCCATCAACAAAAATCGTGTCTTCTGGGCTTGCATGTCCCTGTTCTGCCTGTTGTTTTTTACCCCCACACTAGTATCACCACTCAGACTCCAGAGTCAGGAAGAATGAGACACAAGAAAATGTTATTGTCTCTGAATGTTAGCTGTAGTGGGAAACAGACCAGAACTTGGTGCTTTGTTTTCCAGCAAACTTAGTGCTTTCGTATAGTTCTTCAGAAAACTACACCTTGTGGTAGTGAGCTGGGACCAACATGGAATTTGAGACTTTGTGCTTGTAAAGAAAAACAAAAAACTCTCTTTGACTAATGCTGAGAGGTAAAATACTCTGCCGAAGTAAGATTTCAGTTCTCTTGATTGAAAAAATATTTGGCATTGCAGGTGATTTGAATGTGTGGACAAGCTGCTGTCAATTGTGAGTCTGATAATTGAGATACTATGCTGGTGTTTGCTTTTGAAGATGCTTCATATAGTTCCTTTAAAAAAAGAAAAAGTTTAACTATGCCACCACATCTGCAATTCTTGCAGAGCTAGCTTTAGGAAGGAGAAACGTTTATTAAATTGTTGCCAATTGTGGAGAATTGTATCCTACCTCAGCACTGGAGCTCTGGGTGTGCAAGTGTATGAAAAAGCAGGCAGGTATCTACTTTGTTTTGCATCTTACATGGCTTTGTTTAGGGTGTGCATGGGAAAAAGGATCAGTGTGAAATGAGACTGCAAGAGAAATCCTTCCTTGGTCGCACAGTACTCCCTCCAGCAGGTGTGATTTCTTGAGTGGAGGCACATCCACCAACCAGGTTAAGTGGTTTCTTCCTTCAAAGCATAAGGCCAGGAATGTAAATTTCTGGGGTACATCCCGATTATGAGGCCCTGTAGAAGTCTGCAGACAGGAGATGCACAGTTCAGATGTGATGTCCTGTGTGGTAATGATTGCTAATGTGAGAGCAGCTGATGAGAAACTGGAAAAGGCTGGAGGTAGGCCACATTTGCTTTTACACTTAAATGCTCATTGATGCTTGTTTTCCCCCTAATAATTGTATATTTTTGGCCCCAGGGGGTAGAATTCTTCGTTTGACACATACGACTGTATCAGATGGAGGGCACTATACGTGCGTGGTGACAAACGCTGCAGGAGAAGTGAAGAAGGATTTTTACCTTTCTGTTCTAGGTAAGAACACGATAGTTTTGCTACAGTAGAAGAAGAAAAAGTAAGGAAATGTCCTGTATGCTTTGCTGTTGTTTTAAAAATGTGTATGCCAAAACATATACCCCTAGGGGGAAAAAAGTGCATCTAATAACATGATCAGAAAATGAGATTATAAAGTTAAGATGCTTCTATGTGTCGATTTGCTGTATTTTTAAAAAATTTAAGAAGTTCTTAAAATTTAGGATTGTTCAGATATAATTAAGAATGACTGGGAACTTGTATGTTTTGGTGGTTTGTTGCTTCTTTTCTGACAAGGCGTTATGTTAATGTACCTCTGGCTTCAGCGAGGTTGCTGTTTCAGTCTCATCAAAGTTTGGGGGATACTGGCAGCCCGATTCCCACCTTCTCTTCAAGTTCTTGTTGCTCGTAGCTGCACTATCCCTTGGATGGAATAAACAAAGTGAATTGCATTATAGGAAAAGTGAGTTTTCTGGTTTTCTTCCTGGCCAGAGAGAGGATGTGGGGCATCCACAGTCTCTCTGGGCAGCTGTTCCAGCACCTCACCACTTTCATAGTAAAGAACTTCCCTCTTACATCCAATCTAAACCTTAAGCTGGTTTAAAGTCAAAAGAAAACTACAGCCCAGGATAGTCATGTTAAACTAAATCTGTGAATTTCTTGTACCTCATGCTTGAAAGCAGAAGGATGCAACCACATGTGATAATACTCATGAATTAAGACCAGCACTATTATGCAGCACTGGGTATAAAGTGTGCAGCTGAGTTGTGTGATGGCAGTAATCTGTTGTAACAAAGATGTGAAGGAAAATCCAGGACCTACATGGAAATTAAATGCTAGAGCTGGAATCTTGGAAGACAGATCTCTGATTGGTATTGTAAAGCACATTAGATAAATGTAGTGTGGGTGATCCTAGTCTGTTATAGAAGCTCAGCGGGTTTTTAGATGGCTGTTCAGAACCTTTAATGTCTAATTGCGTCACATTATTTATTTATTTATTTATTTTCCCCACAGAAAAGACTGCTCTTTGGTTTAGTAGCTATTTATTATTTCTATCAATAAATACCAGGGCTGATAGAAAGAGCCTTGCAGCATTATCGTATATAATTTGCCTAAAGTTTTTTTTTTTCTCCAAGGTGCTGAGTGTTACCAGTTTCTCTTGCCTCCTGTATACAATAATTTATATTCATGTTAGTTCATGTTTATTGGATGAGCTTATGGAAATCTAGCATGGAAGAGATGGATAAACACTGAAAAGCATTCGTTGTTGTACTGTTTTCTTTGGGGTGTTTTAGTAGCAAGGTGTCCATGAGGGTTCTGGGAATTTCACTTGCATGCATTTTATATAGGCCTTGTTTGCCTTGAAGAAAAATGCTCTGTGAAGGTGATTTCAAGTGGGCTAAGTGAAAAATTCAATTGTTCAATCTCCTCCTCCTTCCCCTTACTCTCTCCCACCCAAAATTTATTTGTCTTTCTAGAGGAAAGTTACAGGAATATGGCCTGATGGCAACACAATATTCACCAGCTCCCTGTAAATAAGAACCATACAGAGATACCACAGTGTTGTCTGAATTAGGGTAGGAAGTGCAACAGACAAGACAGTTTTCAGGCGAGCTTGGTGTAATTATCCTAGTACTTCTATATTTGCAGAACAAATGCTGGGACCTTGTCTGAATTTGAAATTAATATGCTGACAACCTCCTGCATTATTGTGGGGCTGAAGTGATGAGTTGCTCTGTTTATTTATGAACAATAACTTCTCAACAGACTTATATCCTGACCTTTATGATCTTAGATAATATTTTCTCCCGTCTAATTCCTCCACCTATTGATGTATCTTTGTCTTGTTGTGTTTGAGCACTAGAATGCTTATCCAAGTCTGTTTTGCATTGCTTATAGTGTCACAGCAGGGAATTTGGTCAGAACTGCATCAGAAGTTGGTAAGAGTGCCAGTACTGGCCACATCTTCCTGCATGCAATGTTCTGCTACTGCTGCTCTCACCAAGCTCTCACCAAGTAGCATCTTTGCCATCCCAATCAAGTGAAATTCTAATCATTTATTTTTTCTTCTTCACTCTAGCTTGTATTCTAGTGGAAGATTTGATGTAGTATATTACTTTCCACTGCTGACAATGAATTTGCATATTATAGTGATTCTTGTTTATCAAAACCTTTACTTCCAGGCTACTGGTAGGTCATGATGCATTGAATGCATTTTACTTCCTCTCTTAATAGGCATATCTGGGCTAAAAGTTTGCATTTTTTAGGATTATTTAGGAGTATTGTCTGTCTGTGTAGTCCAGCGGATTTGTTTTAAAGTTTTCCAAAATCTCTTGGAGATTGGGTTGCTTTCTTAGAATTACAGGCGTCCTTTTCATTGCATAGCACTTCATGTCTACTTCATTTTTGGTGCCATCTTACTTTGTCTTGAATTTACGAATGCCTCTACTTTGAAATAGTTGTTCTGAAGGTTTGTATGTCTGAGAGACTCCTTGGCAGCATACTGACAGTCTGGCCCCCTCTTGTCCAGTAACCGTTAGTCCACTTAGTCCTAGTGACCAGGATTCTTTGTCATACAATAAGAGGTTTCTTTTACACAGCTGTTTGGGATGTGCATAAGTATTTTCATTATGTGGTTTTATCTTTTGTTTTCTCAGAGAAACCTGATTTAAAGCAGGATGCCTTTAGAATCGTGTAGTATGTTCAGCTGACTGTATGGCTGTATTTGAATCAAACATATTTATGCCTTTATTCATTCACTTGTTGGTAATCTGTTGTATTGCTTTGAGAGTGCTGATAAGTAAAAAACACGTGGTGAGCAGACAAGCTTTTTCTGTCCAATTTTTTTAAAATCAATTATTTCCCTAGAGTTCTAGATGAATGCTTTCAATTAGTATTGGAAACAAACAACTCTTAAACTTAAGCACATTGTTTTGAGCAAATGAATCACTTGCTGGTTAATGTGAGTGAAATAATGTGCTTACAAACATATAAAACCTACCGGTTTACTGGCATAAAATTAAACCTAGCCTCACAATACAAATGTTTATCACCGCTGCCCTTCTGACTGTACTCAGAAATACAGGAATAGCACCCTGAATCTCTCTAACTCTCAAGACAGGAGGCAGTCAGGTGAGTCCATTCAAGGTCTGTGGTCCTCTCTTGTCCTATTGATGGACCAGTATGTTAAGGGGTGCAGAACAGAGGTATAGTTGTTGACCTAGCAGGCCAACTCTACACTGTCTCATATCTGGACTCGTTTCTGGTAGATCTGAGCCATTTGTTGGTTTATGTCCTTAAGAGAAGTATACACTGACACATTGAGCAAGAATAAACCTTTGTTGTGTTTAAATTGTTTGTAAATAATACTTGCTGGTGTTGTCTCCTTATCTGATTCCAGTGCCTCCAGGGATTGTGGATGAAAATAAGCAGGAAGATGTGAAAGTGAAAGAGAAGAACAATGTTACATTAACATGTGAAGTGATAGGTAAAAGTATACAATATTACTTACTTTCACTCATCCCATGGTCTCAGTTTTCACAAGTGAAAACTGTTTTGAGTACAATTTTCACTTGAGTGGAATGTCTAAATTTCAGGTTGAGCCTTCCTGTGTGTGGCAGGAGTAGGTACATCTTGTTGTGAAGGTTGCATCAGATGAAAACAAGAGATGATGTACATTTCTTCTCTAAAGCCCTGTAGAATTTAGGAGGAGATATATATTTCTTCAGGAGGTTCAAGGGCTGTACAATATGTATTCCAGAACATCTCCCTAAAGAATATATTTTAAAAACACATTCAAAGGTGTATTTTTCTGTTATTCAGAAACCTTGGAATATCCTTGTAGCTATGCAGCAGCTAATATTTGCAGGTGTTTTTTTTTTTTTTTTTTTACTCCAGGGAATCCTTTACCACAGATCACCTGGATAAAGAATGGGCAGCCTCTAATGGAGGACAGAGATCACAAGTTTCTGTCCAGTGGACGTTTCCTGCAAATCACCAGTGCTCAAGTCTCAGACTCAGGGAGATACACTTGTGTTGCGTCCAATACAGCTGGAGATAAGAGCAAAAGTTACAGTCTTAATGTACTTGGTAAGACAGATAGACAGACTCTTGCAGAAAAAATATTGTTTTCAGAAAAAAAATAATTCCAAAAATAATTACCTTGGGATTGTGTAGTCTTTTAATTAAAGTAGTTGTCTGAGTAAGTGATAAATAACCATAGGCCAGTGGAAACAGCATTCTGTTCTTTAACCAGTATAGAGCTCAAACGTGCAGAGCTGTAACGGGATGTGATCTGTATGGAATGAGCAGGACTGTATGTGGGCTTACTGTGACTCAAGGAAGGAGTGTATGAAGAGTACTTCTCAGTTGTTATCTTTTTGTAAAAACTCCAACCATCTGCAGTTTGCTTTTTTTCATGATGATTATTGCATAACCAAATGCAAACAATAGCGAGTTTGTTTTCCTCATCCTCATTTCCTGTGCACATACCTCCCATTTCTGCTGTTCAGAGCATCATCAGTCAGTGACTGCCAGCTGCTGTGCAAGAAGTGGCTGGCTTCCTCATGACTTGTGTTTGACAAGAGCTAGGGGTGCATGGATTCCACTGACATGGACTGACCATTGACTTTAGGACAAAATGTGAAACCAGATGAATGTTGTCTGGTCGTGGGTCTCACTGCACCTGCTAGGAATGCCTCCCAGCTACCTGAGGCAGAAAGCAGTTCTCTAGACTGAACAGAAAAATGGCTTTTGAGAGGATCCTTCCACTGTTTAATGATTTTGTTGCTCCTAGTGCCTCCAACCATTGTGGGTGCAGATAGCCATGGAAGTGCAGAAGAGGTCACTGTTATCCTCAGCAGTCCAACATCTCTTGTTTGTGAGGCTTATTCGTATCCTCCAGCTACAATAACCTGGCTGAAAGATGGTAATCTTTTAGAATCAAACAGAAATATCCACATTTTGCCAGGTAAATTTGTTCTTGTTGATAAATAATGTAATTCTATTGTTTACTCACTGTCGCATAACTTTTTTGATAAATCGAAGGATGTATTTCTATGACGCGCAATGTTTGTAGTGTTTTTACACTTCCAACTCCATAATTGTTTCATAATTAACTGACTCATTACTTGTATTTTATTTGTATTCAGGTATTCATCCTGTTGTTCTGTAGAGATAAGTGATGGCAAACAAGTTCATTGCAGTTACTAATGAATGTAAATAATGGAATTAAACTAGATGGAGCGAGAGTAAAACAACAAAGATAGTGAAAAAGAATGAAGTGGCATTTTTTTCCATGTAGTTAGTAGTTTGCCATTTCTAATTTGTGGAGTAACTGTTACCTCGTGCACCTAGGATGTGGAGGAAAGATCTTGACTTGAAATATGGAAGTAATGTAGATGAACAAGTACTTTAGCGTTATTAACTGCAGCCATTCAGGGGAGGAGTGGTGCTGGTATTGATAGTGAGAAAAGAGGCGACAATTACTAGGATTGCAGTCTGAAAGGAGCTGCAGCCAAATTAAATAGTGATTCATCACTGAGAATTCAGGCAATCTAAATCATAAACAAAACAAAATCTATGGAAAGGCAGATGATGGTGTCAGTGTTGTAGAGGTTGCCTGAAGTCTTATATCTGACTGATCATTCAACACTCTGTCACATTTTGGCTGTTGCTTTTATCTGTTCTCTAGAGGAAGTTATGGATCTCTGTTGTATGAAATGCTGCACCGAAACAGAAATGCAGTTCAGAGACACTTTCTGTTGAACAGTCTGCCCTTTTTTTTGTCTCAGTGCTAATGCCAGCTTTCCTTTTCCTGTGAATGAAGTGCAGAATCCTGAGTCACTCCTTTCTGTCTAAATATCTTCAAGAAGTTTTTTTTTGAAAAATCAATTTTAACAAGTTTTCCAAAAGCCTGTGAGCAATAGGAGTTGTGATCCAAAGTTCTCCTGGAGATTATGCACTCATAATTTATTGCAGAGCAGAATGGAGACTAAAGGGTTGGAAATATGCTGCAAAATCATTTGAATAATAGGCCAGCACGAATGTAACTTAGATGCTATTAAGGAGTGATCTTTTTTGGCAGGTGGTCGAACCCTGCAGATTCTAAGTGCTCAGAAGCACAGTGCTGCGAGATATACCTGCGTAGCCACAAACGAGGCTGGAGAAACTTTGAAACACTATGAAGTGAAAGTCTACAGTAAGGAAATGCCTTCAATGTTACCTGTCCTGGTGTACAAAAGGATTTCTCTTACTTATTTTAGCAAGCAACTGCATTTGCTTGTGATATTGCTTTAAGACAGGCACTAAAAAATGTAGCTGTTGTATCCTTTACAAGTGCTGTTCTTGGGCCAAAAATCTGTGTACCATCCAGGGGAAGATGTTTAAGAAATGATGCACTTCAGTTTCTGTTGAGATGTTTTTGGTTATGATTGTGGTTATGGTTAATCAGACAAATGCAGCACATTTGAGCAGAGTGTGAGCAGAGATTCTGAAAGCTGAAAGTGTTTTATAAAAACAGATGGGGAGGGGACTCCTAGATTCTAATGGAAAACTTCCTTGAGTAAGGTAAAGCAGGAGATTTTAGTATATGCACAAAAGCTCTCCCATTCAAGCCTTCCTGACAGCACTTTGTGCTTAATATTATGTTTTAATGTTCAAGCTTTTCATATTGACTCAGTCAAGCATGGCTTCTCATCTCTCTCTTTGAATTTGCTAACTCTTCAATTTGAATTGGAGTTTGCTTTGCGCCCTTACAGTAACTCTACTGTTATTTTAATTACATGAAGTTCTTAATAAGGCCCCCCTAGACTTAGAATAATGAGAGGAGAGTTCATAATTGAAATCCAACAATATATCAATATAACATCTCCACCCTGCCAATGCCATTCCAACTGTCAGTTATTACGGTAATGTCTGCATTAGGGAGAATTTAAAATTTCCCACTGAAAAAAAAGAATGGAAAATGCTTTGAAATCATTTATAGTAAATTAAAAGATATTCTGAGACCAAGGTATGGGATTGGTTAAGAATTTTGAAATGCTCTGTGTTCATTCTGATTCCGAAAGAAACAAGATTTTGCAACACTGAGGTTTCAGTGGAATGGAAATGTTGAGTTTTAACCACCTAAGTGTGGACTTTAGTTCAAACATATGTTTCTGAGAACATTAGTTTCCATTGAAGTGCTTTATAATGCCTGCAGCACACTGAGCTCAAGCCAAATATGTAACAAAGTACTGTAGCTAGGTAAGGCTCTGGTAACTTTCCATGTTAGAAAATGTTGAAGGCGGCTGAATTGGCTTTGCTCAGCTGTGGGAAAGAGGCAGATTACAAGGGGAATGCACTTGCTTTCCTCAAGTTATTGTCTGGCTTTTCCCTTTGCCCTTTTAATTTTGAAGTGCTGCGTAAGACAGTCCCTTAAGAAGGTCTCTCTCCCTCCCCCTGTTCTATGCAGTTCCACCCACCATTAACAAAGGGGATGTCCCAGGGAAGGGTCTCTCCCCTAAGGAGATGAAGATCAAAATCAACCACAACCTTACTCTGGAGTGTGAAGCACATGCCATTCCTGCTGCTGCCATCAGCTGGTACAAGGATGGACAGGCAAGTCACAACCTTATTTACTTCTATTGGGTGGCTTTCCTACAGAAAAAGCTGCAGTTTTATTATCACCTTTAGCGAGCCTTTAAAATAAGGCTTACCTTCACTACTGTAGTCAGCAGGAATTCATCTCCGCTCTGCTCCTGCTGGTGGAATCACACCTCACATCTTGTTTGCTGTTGGCCAGATCTCTTCCAACAGTGCCAAATGGTCACTTCTGTTTTGGGGTGCTTGATAGTGCAATGGGAAGAGGAGAGCTGGCTTTTCTAGGGCCTGTGTATTGAGGAGAGAGCACCCTGCCCGAAAGCAGCACCCCGTAGCATTTCCGCACGTGGCTTTACTCTTGCTTGGGTTCCCCAAAGCCTTGTTGCAGAGCAGTCCTGCATTTGGTTCCTCATAGTGCTGCCCTTGCACAAGTTTGCAGACAGCCTCCCACTGGGTATTGGCAGGGCTCCTTAAGCTCCCGCAACACACAACCTTCTCAGTGGTCTCACCCTGAACAAACAGTTTTAGGACGTGCTATAATTGGCTGTAATTAACAAAAACAGTGCCACAGAAACAGTGCCAAGGAAGGAGAACAGAGCAGCTCTTCCTCGGCTTTTGGCAGACCCTTGTGTGGCAGACAGCTGCATCTCTGCAGTGGGAATAGCTCTCTGAATTTATTGAGCAAGCAGAAGAAACAGCCTGGTGTCACAGGAGAGGCTGCTTGTGTACTCTGCCTAGTCTGATTTTTGCTGGAATTCTCAGTCCTTCTGGGTGTGCTATTTCTGTTGCCAGTGATAACTGAACAGGCCACAAAAAGGACAGAGGCCTTAAGCAGCTTGCTGCTGCCGCCAAAGCAATGGAGCCGCCAGCAGCTTCTTCCTAGGGCCACCCTGGGAAAGGGCTTTCATTCACATCCATGGACTGAATTGTCCTTGGCAGGCAATGTATTGTGAGCTGACTCCCTAGCACATTCCATTTTCATTACTGAGAGATACAGACTGTGTTGCTGTCATCCCTGCTGTCATGTGGGATGGAACTTGTAGGGACAGGTCCACTAATCCTGTACGTATCTTTGCACTGCTGCAGTGTGAGTTTTATGTTCGTGCCATGTCCTCACCAGGCAGCAGGCCTTCATAGTCACATGATTGTAGGACAAGCTAGGTCAGGCTGTACAGTTTGCAGAAACATGTTTTCCATCATCACATAGGAGGGACAGATGAGAGAAGAGCTGGGTTTGCTGCTGTCAGACAGAGGAAAGCATTCCGTCCCCTGCCACTATCTGTGGCCAGGGATGCCATCCCAAGAACTTGAGACCATGCCCTAAGTGATTTCCTAAGCAGCTGCTTCCTTTGCACTTACTGAAAGTGGGCCTTGCTGGCAGCGTTAAGGAATTGAAAGATGTTCTGATTTTGGTGTTGTCAAAGCAGAGGGAATAACAAAAACAATGTTCTTACTGCCAGCATAATGCCTTAGAAAGGATTTTGAAACAATCTGAATTTGACCAAGAGAGGTAATGTGATACTACTCCCACAAATATGACTACTTCTAATTTATGATTTGCATGTTAATAACTTATGTGTAAAATTACATTACAGCCTCTTAAACCAGATGATCGTGTCATTATCGAAGCCAGTGGCCATACTCTGCAGATTACAGAGGCTCAGGTTTCAGATACAGGACGGTACATTTGCCTGGCATCCAATATTGCTGGAGAGGATGAAGCAGAATTTGATATAAATATACAAGGTAAACAGAGTTTGGCTAATAAAATGCCTTTTTTTTTTTTTTTTTTGGTAGTCTGAGACTTTTTTTTTTTAATGTTCTAGGATGTTGAAATTATTTATAATTTTGTGTTCTTTAGACCTTCCTGGTCTAATTTAATCCTTGTGTTCTTGTGATTTTTGTTACACATACATTTTGTTCAGCTATAAGAAATGTGAGATCTGATTCTTTCAGCAGTTGTTACATATACAGTTCCTCTGAAGTTAGTGGAATGACATCATAACTGATCCTTCTCTCAATTACATAAAAAAAAGACTAGCTTACAATGAGATGTCATATTTTGTTACCTGTATTGAATACTTATAGGCCCAAGACATAAGCATCCTGTGTACTTACACAGCATCTAAATACGAGAAGACAATCATTAGTCATTTCTCAAAATTTAGACAAAATCTGAACTACATTGAAACCAAATAGTTTACTGTTTAAGTAATTAATGTTGATTAATACCCTCTGTGTTTTGTTATCAGATCCTTTTACATTGTTATTTATTAGACTTCAGAAAAAGTTCAGTGGATTGCTCAATTTTTCATTCTGATGAAAAGAACTAGAAATTTCCTGGGATATCTAAATGGGGAATTTAGATATCCCCCAGTATTAGTTAATCTAATACAATTAATTTTTATTACTGCTATTTAACAACTAACTGTTATTTCATCTCTTGAATTCCTAACTAGTAATTTCTGCTGTAAAATTTTAACTTTTTCCATTCTTGATCAAAGTTCCTCCTAGTTTCCAAAAGCCTTTTAGAGGATGGGAAGCTGGTAATGTGTTAGATACAGGAAGAGGTGGAGAAAATAAAGATGTGATTGTCAACAATCCCCTTTCACTGTACTGTGAGACCGATGCTGTTCCTCCTCCAGTTCTTACATGGTATAAAGATGGCTATCCTCTGAGCTCTAGTGATAAAGTACTGATATTACCAGGTGAGTATTAAAGTATGTCACACCAAGACCTTAAGAAATGCTGTTAGTACTAGGAAATACATGGTAATAACTTTTCCCATTCACACATTGTGTTAATGTTCTTTTAGACTTTATTGATTGGAGAATCTTCTTTCCAGTGCTTAGACTTAAGCAAACTGTTTTCTTTACGCATTTAAAGTGTAGTCCCTAAAATAGCGTTGTTGAAACAAAATGAAAAGGTATTTTCTCTCTGATGTGTTCCTGATTTCTTTAATCACAGTTTAAGTAGAAAAGCCTCTCAACTAGGGACAGAGGCATAAAAATATTACAATATATTACAATAGCAGAAAGACCTCGAACTCTTGCTTAACCTCAGGTGGAAAAGAGAGAGAGTTACATACAATGCCTGAAAGCACAAAAACGGAGGCCTTTCTATGCAAAGGATGGTTTTGGATGGGGTGCGTAAAGAAGTGCTGCAGTGGGGATAATGTCTGACTGCTTATTAGTTAGGAACATCATTCTTTTCCCATGGAATCAATTACCCTTTTCTAACATTTCAGTATGAACATTCCTGAATTCTAAGTATCTGCCAGTAGAGAAAGTAGCTGGGAAATAAAAGTCCTTAACTACTTGTAATTCAGGACAAATGCTGATCATTCATAAATTTGCTTGCTCGGGTTGCTAGTGTAACATCTTATGGAAATGATGGAAACTGCATGATTTTAAATGTAAATCTTGAATGCGTTTTCCTTCCAGGAGGTCGTGTGTTACAGATTCCACGGGTGCAGGCTGAAGATGCTGGGAGATACATGTGTGTGGCGGTTAATGAAGCTGGAGAGGATTCCATTCATTACGATGTCCGCGTGCTCTGTGAGCTTTCCTGCTTTTCTTATTTTGATGTATTTATGTAAGCTACTAATTTTATAGAAATAGAGTGATGTGAAAATGGTGGTAACGTTGCTATTTTTGTATGTTTCTGGGTTATTGTGATAAGAAATGAATTGCAATAGTACTATCACACTTGACTGTAAAGAGAAGTGTATATCAAAGTCCTGTTTTTATCTTGGTTTCTTTTGTTCCCTACCCAGTTTCCAGTTAAAAAATCTGACTTATACTAGACTTTTATCTTCCCTGATTTTCATCATGATTTTCTAAAATATCTGCAAAACTCTCAATCAGAACTCTCAGTCATAAGGGAATTGATGATTCAGATAAACTGAATGTCAGCGGAGTCTACTCTGTATGATCTATTTTTCTCTATTTAGAAATATTGCACAGAAAGCTTTTTAAAGTTGCTTGCACTGTCTGTTGATATAATTGAGGTTTTTGCCTTAAGAAATGCTTGTTTCTGTACTTTTATTTCTATAGCAGACACTGAGAGCACTGAGTTACTGTTAGGAGGATTCTCCTTGTAAATCCTCCTTTATTCTGGGGTCAAAGAACTTGGCTGACTGACTGGAAGATAAGTTTTTCCCTCTTCTTTATGACTGCTGTGAATAAACATACTTCTCCTGCAGTCCCCTTGGTTCATTCTAGTTGAAGTATTCTTGGGATTTTAATATCTTTTAGTGTATTCACTGAGAGTTTCACTATTTCCTTCTGCAAACACAGGCTCTGATATCTTAGAAAGAATTCCACAGGGGTATGCGAGTCTTACAGCATTCTTACTTACATAGTGTGTTGCTCTATTGTAGTACCACCATCCATCAGTGGAGCAGATGGTGATCTGCCTGAAGAAGTGAATGTACTTGGGAACAAGGTCGCAGTGATGGACTGTGTCACGAGCGGTACTCCATCTCCGAGCATCACCTGGCAGAAGGATGGCCATCTCCTAGCAGAAGATGACAAACATAGCTTTTTGTCCAATGGAAGAAGATTGCAGGTATCTCTAAGTGAATCTTCAAGTGATGCTTAGCATTACAAATAAAAATCAGCAATAAGGACAAAAAAATGAGCAAAATTCTCTCTGTTTTCATAGCATGACTTAGAGCTATAATATATATTCTATATTTTTTCTTGTATATTTTTATTTCAAATATCTTATGAATAGTAGTTTTGTTATTAATTCTCAGTACTTAATGTGAAAGATAGCACATTGACTTTTCTGGAGGTTTGAGATGCACAGACTTAGAGAAGAGATCCTGAAAGCAGTAGTATCAATGGAAGTTGCATTGGTTCTCAGGTGGACTTCTTCCAAACACTGCAAGAGCCTTAGGTGAAAATTAAAAAACAAAACAAAACAAAACAAAACAAACACAACAACAACAAAAACCCACCAGATGAAATAAACCTTGTAAGCCCCAAATGCCTCAAGGGGGTCTCTAGAGAGTCCCCACAATTTTATATATTTGCAATAAGCTGTCTTATGCATGTTTTCTCAAGAGCAGTCTTGTTTCTTTTTCTTAGATCTTGAATTCCCAAATAACAGATACTGGCAGGTATGTCTGTGTTGTGGAAAACATAGCTGGAAGGGCCAAGAAGTATTTTAACCTGAATGTTCATGGTAAGTATAATAACCTGTAACTTGCTGATTGTTTTGTTGTTTTTGGTTTTGTGTTTTTTTTTTTATGATATTACAGTTTTAATATGTGAATTTAGCAGAGTACAAGTCAACTTATTGAACATACTGAAAATTCTCTTGCACTAGAAATCAAACACAAGTTTGATGTACCATGGCATCTTCAGCTCTTTATGTGTATTCCATATAGGTGGATATTGTTCTAGTGCATGTACCCTGTGTAGGTTGCTAAGCCTTGTAATCATGAATTATAACCAGGTTGGATTACAGCCTGTTTTGATTTCTTTATGAAAAAAAAAAAGAGAGAAAATTATGATTACAAATGTTACACAAAGATATGGCCATTGTAAAAGCTTGCATTTTGTTTCCCTTTGTAAAGTTCCCATCTGTTCTTTTGTTGTTGTTGATGTTGCTTTTAGGCATGGCTAAGATAAATTTTAACATTTGGTGTCACAAGTCTAAAACAAATACAGTCAAGAAATTTAAACATTTTCCATATTTGTAAAAAAAGATTCTCTATCAAGGTTAGCCCTAATTCTTCACACCGTTTTTAACTTTCCATTCTGAACTGAAAATCACGTAAGCACTACTCTCACAAAATCATCAGCAGTTACATTTTAACCTCCAAGGAATACTGGCAGCTAAGTTTTTATCTATTTTCATAGTACTGTGGAGACATAAAGCCATGGAATGATCTGGGTTGAAGAGTCTAACCCCTAGAGACTTCTAGATGTTATCCTTGGATAATTTTTCACATCCTTGCTAGCTAGTTCATCTCCTGATTACATACTAGACAGAAGACAAGTGCTGTCTTCTCTATCATATTTGAATTAGTCCCATAATCCAAGGAATTTGATTATTTAGATTATCATATACAGAAGAAATAAATATTTCGTATGAAGGAAATGAAACAAATGTACAATGCTTTTTTCTACACAGTGATACGTTTAGCCAAAAAATAGTGTTGTCATGGAAAGAATTTGCCCTTAAGTTATTTCTGAGAGGTTCTTTGCTTTCAATAGAGTCTACCTAAATTTTCTGATGTTTGAGCTTTGCTTTTAAATAAAAATATTTTATTTTCTTGACATTTGTATTTGAATTTAAACTTGTTTTTATTTGTTTATGATAGTCATAGCCTAATGGTGTTATTTTAAAATAAATACTTGTATGATGCTTCAGATTCCAGCTCAGCAATATTACTTACTTAGGACTATTAATCTTTGAATGGAGTTTCATTTGAAAAATCAGATTAATGCTGTCAGGAAAGGACCACCCAAGGTGAAGCACTTGTGTATATTTCACATCATAGAATCATAGAATCACCAAGGTTGGAAAAGACCTAAAAGATCATCCAGTCCAACCGCTAACCTATTACCAATAGCTCCCACTAAACCATGTCCCTCAACACCACATCCAGTCTTTCCTTGAACACCCCCAGGGTTGGTGACTCCACCACCTCCCTGGGCAGTCCATTCCAGTGCCTGACCACCCTTTCTGAAACGTAATACTCCCTAAGTCCAGCTTGAATCTCCCCTGCCGTAGCTTGAAACCATTCCCTCTGGTCCTATCACTAGTGACATGAGAGAAGAGGCTGACCCCCAACTCACTACAACCTCCCTTCAGGAAGTTATAGAGAGTAATGAGGTCTCCCCTGAGCCTCCTCTTCTCCAGGCTGAACAATCCCAGCTCCTTCAGCCTCTTCTCATATGGCCTGTGCTCCAGACCCCTCACCAGCTTTGTTGCCGTTCTCTGAACACGTTCCAGGGCCTCAATGTCTTTCTTGCAGTGAGGGCCTCAAAGCTGGATGCAGTACTCGAGGTGCGGCCTCATCAGAGCTGAGTACAGGGGAACAATCACCTCTCTGCTCCTGCTGGCAACACCGTTTCTGATGCAAGCCAGGATGCCATTGGCCTCTTGGCTACCTGGGCACACTGTCGGCTTGGGCACACTGTCGGCTCATGTTCAGCCGAGCATCAATCAACACCCCCAGGTCCATTTCCTCTACACAGTCCTCCAGCCACTCTGCCCCAAGCCTGTAGCGTTGCCTGGGGTTGTTGTAGCCGAAGTGCAGGACCTCATCCCATTGGCTTCAGCCCAGCTCTCCAGCCTGTCCAGATCCCTCTGTATGGCCTCACTACCCCCAGGTAGATCCACACTTCCAGCCAATTTGGTGTCATCTGCGAATTTACTGAGGGTGCACTCGATGCCCTCATCCAGGCCATCAGTAAAGATATTGAAGAGGACAGGCCCCAGCACCAACTCCTGGGGAACACCACTCGTGACCGGTCGCCAGCTGCATTTAGCTCCATTCACCACCACTCTCTGGGCCCGGCCCTCCAGCCAGTTCCTCATCCAGCCAAGAGCGTACCTGTCCAAGCCACGGGCTGTCAGCTTCTGCAGGAGAATACTGTGGGAGACAGTGTCAAAGGCCTTGCTGAAGTCTAGGTAGACTACATCAACAGCCTTTCCCTCATCCACCAGATGGGCCACTAGATCATAGAAGGAGATCAGGTTGGTCAAACAGGACCTGCCCTTCATGAACACATGCTGGCTAGGCCTGATCCCCCGGTCATCCTGCACGTGCTGCATGATTTCCCTCAAGACAATCTCCTCCATAACCTTCCCTGGCACCGAGGTCAGGTAGTTCCCCAGATCCTCCTTACAACCTTTCTTGTAAATGGGAGTCACATTGGCAAGCCTCCAGTCTTCTGGGACCTCACCAGTCTTCTGGGATATAATCATAAGATTAAATGAAGTATTAAGAATGTTCCTTAATAAGTTGATAAATTTGTTTATTTTCTCAAAGGCTAAATAAATAAGACTAAAATAAAACCTACCAAAACACTGAAAATAAGCATCTGGTTGTAAAATCTGTCTCTAATACATGATAATAGATAGCTTTTCCTGTGAATTGAGCCTATTGTTTGTACACATACAAATACGTCTATGTATGCTGATTACCTGGGACACATTTGTGAGTGCTCTGCATATGTGGCAGAAGCTTGCAGAATTTGAAAAGTAGCAGTTACATAGTTAGAGCAAAGTAAATTAAAAGTTAGTTTACATTTGGCCCTGTGTGTTTAATCGCACTGCCAATAATCACATCTGTGGGAAAGTAGCTGTACAAGTAAATAAATATAAATATCTTTCAAATGTCATCAGATCAGAATTTAGCATTTATTCCAGTGAAACATTTTATACTGATGATCAGAGAAATAGCCCTCCGTTACTCCAAGTTGAAAAATATGGACTGAATTCTCCCATTCACATCGACTCCTCTTGTTTCTGTTGTGTCACAGAGGAGCAATAAACTTGGCTTAATGACTGCTTTGTTTCATTTAAGTGCCAGAGTGCATCTGGAATATCTCTGGTGAATATGGTCCAAAATACATTAAAATTTCTGTCTTTGAAGAAGAGGATTCCATCTGTTCTTTGGAATGATTTTTCCACCCAATAGAGCCCAGAACATGCTTTTGCTTTCCTCTTAAGTGTTTTATATTATGCATACTGCAAAAACATGGAAACTAAAACCTGGGACGTATTAAAAGGAAGAGATTTACAATTATTTATTTTTAAATAGTTCTTGTAGAAAGGTCAGATGTCAAAGTATTCTTGTCTTTAAAAGTATTGGGACTTGGAAGCTTAAAAATGCACCCATTTGAACAGTGTGTATGTGCAAGAATTTTTAAACTGTTTAGCTCTATTACACAACAGATTTTTCTTGTTAACAGAGGAACTCTGGACTATATCAGAAGAAAGCATTTTTGGATCTCTATTATAATGTGAAATTAGAGTATTTCAGAAAGAACAGTAACAATACAGTCTCAACAAGAAATGGTATTTAGTCCTTCTGTATATCTTGGCAAAATAAAATTTAATCTGTCCTGCCCTATGCAGCAAATGTCTTGTGAGAAAAGTCTTTTAAAATTGATAATACTTCAATGAGAAATTGTAGGATCTCTTACTGGTCACTTAGCCTTTGTAAATCCCAAGCAGAGAAGGATTACAGGTGAAATGGTTTCCAGATTCATCCAAAAAACAGAGGATCCGTTTGTGGGGTGTGAGGGATTTTTTGCAACATGGCCCTTTGTCAAAGCTCAGCAATTCAGCTTTATATTAGTAATTGAAGAAATTAGAGAATATTGTTTGCTGATCCAGTGATAAATGCTAGTAATGCATTTCTCTCTGCAGTTCCTCCAAGTGTTGTTGGTGCTAATCCTGAGAATTTGACTGTCGTGGTGAATAATTTCATCTCTGTGACTTGTGAGGTCACTGGCTTTCCGCCTCCTGATCTCAGCTGGCTCAAGAATGGAAAACCTATCAGCTTGAATACTAACACGTTTATTGTGCCTGGTGAGGAATTTCAACTATTTCTACAGCCTTTTAGACTCAACTTCAGTCTGTTTTGTGTTGATATGGGTGACAGCCATTTATTCAGCCAGTATATTTTTAATATTGCTCCAGTGAGTAGACAAGACACTTGACCTACTGTGTTTTTAAAGCATTTGCTGATGTCTTGGCACACTTCTAAAGAAAACCAGCTCAGACTGAAAGCACTGAAAAAGACTAGCAGGCAAGTCACATAGCACAAGTCCTCTGAGATATTGATTGAAGTTGGGTCACTGTCTCACCTTTCAAAGGAACAATCAGAAGTAGTGATGCAGGCTAGGATGAATTCTGCTGGCTTGTGAAGACTTAACAACTCTCTCATTGACTTCTGTGGAAAATGGGGTTAACTGAACTCTAAAAAGAAATTCTTGCATGCTGAGATCTCCTTACTCATTCAAAGCTGCTCACTCAGTGAGATTTCATGGTCTCTGTGTCATTTTTGCTCCTGCTGGATATCTTCTGCCCAGGATATCTCGTGCAGATCACTTGTTGGGGTGCTCAGTCCTGTCCTGCAGCTGTTATGGGGGGTCTGCATTACAGCACAAACTGAAGTACAGGTTTGAAATCTGCTTAATGGCAGTAGAGACACTGTGCAAATTAGTAATGTAGGCATAGACAGTAGCTTCATGGGTGGAGGCAGTGAAGACTAGGGAATAAAGGCTGGGATAGTGACAGAAGTAGGGAAAAGGAGCATGGTTAAGTTAGCAAAGAGGGTTTAGCAGTTACAAAATACACAGATATAAAAGGAGCATTAAAAGGGGCATCAAATGTAAAAGCATCAGTGAAATCTGACCTAAAATTTTATTCTTTGACTTTTTTAATGGATTTACGTATCCTAAAAAGCAATGGCAATGTGGTGTGTTTTTAAATCCAAGGTTAGTGTAATGCCTGTGCTCAATCTGTTGGGGACACAATTCTAAGAAAACATTTGAAACTGATACCATACCCACAGAATAAATCTCAGGACTTCTGCTTTTACTTCAGGTGCTCGGACTCTGCAGATTCCCCAAGCCAAACTGTCAGATGATGGTGAATATACTTGTATTGCAAGAAACCAAGCTGGGGAAAGTCAGAAAAAGAGCTTCCTAACTGTCCTTGGTTTGTTTGTTTTAATTGTTTTCCTAAGATAAAGTGCAGTATTTTGGGTTTTTTTTAGGTAATTTTTTTTTTTGTCTTCACAGAACTAAGGCAGAAATCACTCTGTTCTTCTTCTACAGTCCCCCCAAGCATCAAAGACCATAGTGGAACCTCAGTGACAGTGTTCAACGTGAGAGTTGGCACCCCAGTGATGTTAAAGTGTGAAGCCAGTGCTATCCCACCCCCAGTCATCACCTGGTACAAGAACAGGCGTATAATTTCAGAGTCTGCAAATATAGAGATCTTAGCAGATGGGCAAACATTGCAAATCAAGGGTGCTGAGGTAGGTATTTTTGTGGAATGCTGCATCTGCCACTACTGTCAGGTGATTTATTTTGTTCTTTATGGATGTATACTACTAATTGAATGTTGAATGTAGGAGATATATTTGTTGGAGGCCTTTCATTCTTTGAAAAGAAGTTTGAGTTGGCAAAAACTGTTAATATCTCTGTACTGTAGCATTAAAGTAAGATCTACATAGTAAGGTTTTTGGTTTTTTTAAATTATTTTTATTCTAGGTTTCTGACACTGGCCAATATGTGTGCAAAGCCATAAATATTGCAGGGCGAGATGATAAAAATTTCCATCTTAACGTTTACGGTGAGCACCCTCCAGATTATCTGCAGTATTTATGTATTATAATGTCATAGACATTGTAGAGTACAAAATTCAAAATCAGTTTACAAAAATATTTCCTAAGCAAACTACTCTTACTGCTTCCATTCAACTTATAGTGCCACCAAATATAGAAGGCCCTGAAGAAGAGTTGATCAGTGAAACAGTCAGTAATCCTGTTGCCTTCATGTGTGATGCTACTGGAATTCCTCCACCAACACTGGTCTGGCTTAAGAATGGAAAACCTCTGGGTAACATTCTGTCATATTCTTTTCTGCTCTTTTGCCCCCCCTCCCTCACCTTTAGGGTACTGCTGTGCTGTTTGCAGTCTATTTTTTTGTTTCTTCTTCATCTATCTCTAGACAGACTCTTATGTTAACTGATTGGAATTTTTTTTCTTTGTTTTGAAATTGTGATGAAAAAAAAATTCTCAAGAAGTATTTACTCTCTGTGGCCTCTTTGGAATGACTACTTGTTTGTATCTTTTCAGAGAACACCAATTCTCTTGAAGTTCATATTTTATCTGGTGGAAGCAAGCTTCAGATTGCTCGTTCTCAGCTTCTAGACAGTGGGACCTACACATGTATTGCCTCAAATGTAGAGGGAAAAGCTCAGAAAAGTTTTGTGCTTTCCATTCAAGGTAAGACATATGAGTGCAGTGAGAATTAGCAAGTAATTTCTGAGCATGACCCTGCAAATGAGAATTGGAAAGTCTGTATCAATATTTCTATCGTTTTCAAGCAGTGGGAAAAACTGTTAGAAGATTATATTGTTAGCCAGAAACTTGCATGAAAAAGAATATTCTTTACCTCTTATAGTAGGAGAACTTGAAAACTGTTGGGAAGGCTGTGTGTGTTTGCTGCTGATCATATCCTTCCACCTGCTGAGCGCTGAAGCTATGCTGGTTGATGAAGTGTGGAACACTTGGTTTCAGAAGCAGTAATACGTATTGCCTTTTTTCCTCCATAGCTAGTAGGAGATAGGAAAGAAATCTTGACAGAATTTTCTTATTTAAAAGATTATTTTCCCAATCAAATATGAAACTCTAAATTGTTATAAGCCCTAAATTCTCTATTTCTTGACTCCCTGCGCTTCACTCTTACACTGCAACCACCTTTGCTTTCTTCCCATTAATTTGACTAGCTTCTCAGTGTTCAGTAAGACACTTCTTGTACAGCATCTGCAGCTTTCTGCCATGATCCCTTCCGTTGATAGCAGTCACTGATTGAGGAAGAGGAGCAGGAACCATGAGCTGAGTTTGCCAGCAGGTCCCACTGCTCACCGTCAGCAGGCCAAATAGAGCTAATTCAGTGACACAGTCATTCTCTGGGGATGTTGGTTTCTGTGTGTCCTGGCTTGCCTGCCTATTTATCCCCAGTATAGGAATTGAATATTAAGTTGCTTGTTTGATCAGATTTAAATTTAACTTAAGTTGCTTTAAATGCTCAAAACTTACTAGTGGCACTGGTCTTGACTTGATGGATAACATGACTGCCTTTCTTGTTCTGTAGGAGAACTGACTAAAATGGTTGCTGTTTAGGATGGAGGAAGTATGTAGCTGTTAAGGGCAATGAAGTGGTCCTCATGCTGTAGAGCATTTGACTGTGTACTAAGCATATGCTCAAGAGTTAAACAGGCATTTAATTGCTAGAGGCATTGCGATATTTAGTGAACTGGGATTTTGTCCCCACTTTATTGCACGTTAGCCATCATTGTTTGAGCAGGTAGCTAGATATTAAATATAATAACAATTATAATTGGTTTTTGTAATATTGTAAATCAGTGACTTTCAGGAATTATGAAAGTGGCTTTAAATTTATCTTTGCAGAACCTTCTCTAGAAAATATTGTACTTTGTGTTGGAAAAACAATAAATTCTAGTTCTCCCAAGCTACTGCAGCGCCACTTTTTGTAGCTTAGATTACGTCTCTTAATGATAACCCTTCTCTTCCATCCTACATTCCTAGTTCCTCCTAGTATTGTTGGCTCTGAAATGTCTAGTGAGGTCGGTGTCCTCTTGGGAGAAGGCATCCAGCTAGTATGCAATGCCACTGGAGTGCCAGCACCTGTTGTACAATGGCTCAAAGATGGGAAAACAGTTGTCAGTGACAACTCACAAAGAATAAGGCAAGTAAAAAAATCAGTAGGCACTGAATTCTCTTCTTGTATAATTTAAAACTTGAAGACTGTAAAGGAAGTGTGAAAGAGTTTTAGGTTTTTTTATTAATATATTACTCATTTTACATTTTAAAAAGAGAGTGTAAAGAGAGCTTGAGTCACGAGCTAGCCATATTAAGAACATCATCTCCCTTTAGTTTGTCATTCTAGTATACTTTGTTGCTACTTCTTTTTATTCTTTTGGTACTAAGAAATATACAATGGCTGTATCTTTCTCATTTAGTAAGTTCCCACAAATTCATCAGATTAATAACGTTTTGTAAAGATCTGTAAGTTTCATTAAGTTCCTTTAGAGGGGAAGGACCTTGATGCTTTTCATTACAGGTTCTTCAAAAGCCCATTTGGAATTATATTTTGGATGGTTGAATAGGATGTATCTAAGATAAACTTCCTACTTACCTCTAATAATGATAATTTGCAGAAAATAGTGGTTTTCTAGTGAAATTCCCAAGGGATTTGACTTAAATTTATGAAATTGACTGCTTATTTGCCAAGTCATACATAAACAAACTCACAGTGTTGTATTACCTTCCTTGTAGAGTAGCTCCAGATGGCAGCACATTAAAAATCTTCAGAGCTCTCACTTCCGATACAGGAAAATACACTTGTGTGGCTACTAATCCTGCAGGAGAAGAGGACCAAATTTTCAGTTTGAGTGTATATGGTGAGTTTTCACAGATACGAAACTGAAACTTGGTCCATAATCTTTGTGAGCACTCGCAAGAAAGGGCCGAGAAATGAATGCCTGTCTTCACTGTAATACTACATGCGTATGTTTCCAATTTCATGTACTGTAGATAGCACAGTATATTACACAGGATATTCTGTAAATAATGAAATGATTGAAATTACTGTTAAATATGTTTTGAGACAAACAGAAATTAGTTCCTTTGGTGTGTTTCATAATAGAGGAATTCTACTTGCAGTAATTTTTTTCTTGTAGAGACACACTCGGGACTGATTTACCCTCGTACTGCTTTTTTGTTTTTTAGTTAATCTGCATTAATTCTTGTCAAAGTACATTAGTAAAACATGAGTATTATGGCAGGAAACTAATTGCGTAAGCTCTCCTCTGTCCTGAGAAATTGCTTATTTAGAGTTTTAAAGAAATATGATATGGTTTGGGATGAAATTCTTCGTACACAAAAAGATATACAGAAGACAATGCAGTTATTCTTTACCCTTAGGCTGTGTGGACATTGGCTGAGGCTCAAGCAATAATTAGCTTAGGTTGTCTTCTATCTTTACAACTGTCATGGTGTATGGTGGGACCCTAAGATAGCCAGAACAGGGAGCTTTATGTGCCTGAGCCTTTGTATAGTGAGTCCCTTCTTGCTCCCAAGACCAAAAGACTTTCACACCACAAAACCAAGCAAAGAAATAGCCAAAACTGGTATTATGTTAGAATTATCTTCCAGACTATTTAACCAGTCACTTTAAAGCTTTCTGTATTTGAAAACTATCATCCTATACATCTTTAAGTTAATAAGTTATCTTTCTTCCTGCACAATTCTAGCTTTCACTGTATGGAAACATTATTGAAGTAGACATCTTAAGCAGCAAACTGTAAACTTGCATCTGGCTCTTAAGAGATGGGGATCTCCTCTATGCTTGACCACTACTTGCTCCCTCTTAAAATTTCTTTCTTTCCTCTTGAGCTTCAGGTTCTGAGACCAAAGCTCTCCTTTGCTATAGCCTGAACAAGCAAATAAAAGGGGGTGCAGTTATCATTCTACTATACATCTGGTTTTAATTATGTAAATTACTATTTATTAGTGCTTATTATTGTTAGAGGTTTTATTGTTTAAAAAGATAAGAAAGCCTCTTCTGATTGGAATGCCTGTGGGATATTAAGTGCAGCATTTCCTAGGCTTTCAAGCATGGCAAGAATATGGATGTGGAATGATTTTAAAAGCCGGTCTTAACACCCTCCTTTTCAACATTTACAAACTGTAGTTCCTCCAATAATAACCAACAGTAAAAGTGAACCAGAAGAACTCACTGCCCTTTTGGACACCTCCATAAATATTGGATGTACTGCTACTGGAATGCCCTCTCCACAGATAAACTGGCTAAAGAATGGCCTTCCTCTGTCTGTCTCCTCCCGGATCAGGTTACTGTCAGCTGGGCAAATTCTCAGGTTGGTTTTAATTTATTTTAACTAAGCTGCCTGGGTCTTTTGCTGTATCAGCACAGGCCTGCTAGCACTGTTGGAAGCAAGAGTGAAATTTGACTCAAGTCATGCTGTAATAACATTGTAATACTGTATTCCATTTACAGCTGAATTAAATTGATTTTCTCCTTAGACTTGTCCGAGTGCAAATATCTGATGCTGGTGTGTACACTTGTGTAGCATCTAGCAGAGCTGGAGTGGACAACAAGCATTATAACCTTCAAATTTTTGGTGAGTTTCTCTGAAATGCTCAATGTAAAGGATCTATTCTTCAACTCATTTCTTAAATCTAGTCTTCAGTTTTCTTTCACACTAACACACAGTTGTAGACATCCACAAGAATGTATCAGACTTAAATAGAAAAACATTTACTTTTTAATGTATATGTATGTTTTTAATTGAAATTCTTTTAATCCTCGAAGAGTCCTTATTTGAATTGCCATTCATTATGTGTTGTTTTTGGGTTTTTTTTTGGAGTGACTGATTACGTATAATCCTGAAGTGAATTTTAACTCAGTTACTTAACATAAACTTATGGGGTGTGAGGAGATGCAGAAAGGTAGCTGCATGCTGCCTTTTATTTTATATTCAGAATTAACTTCTGTGTGTGTACTGTTCTGTGCATATTCTGTGTGAATCAGATCTTTGTTTCTCTGCAGTACCACCAACCCTGGATAATGCAAGAGGAACAGAGGAAGTGGCTGTAGCAAAAGGCAGTTTAGTTTCACTGAAGTGTTTTACTGATGGCACTCCTGCCCCTGCTATGTCTTGGTTTAAAAATGGACATCCATTAAGCCTTGGAGCTCACCAGACTTTAAGTAACCAAGGAATGGTTCTTCATTTTGTAAAAGCAGAGATTGGTGACGCAGGCAAATACACTTGTGTAGCATCTAATAAAGCAGGAGATGTCAGCAAGCACTTTTCCCTAAAGGTGTTGGGTAAGTATTTACCGGTCAGTTGAACAAATTGTGGGTAGTGGATGTAGGGAACAATTTTAAAATCTCTAGGGATAAAAAAGTATTTTCAAGAAACATTTTTTGTGTGACATAAGTCAAGTAAGGAAATGGAAGATAACTAAAGATGTGCATGTAAATTAATACGTATTTTTACCTAAGATTTCAGGAATACTGAAATACACTTTGGCTGGTAGGAATTCTGCTTTACAGGTTGATAGCAGAGCTAAAGGTGTAACTGAATGTATAACAGCTAAAGGGCTAATAAAATCTTCACTGATACTATGTAATAAAATTTTTTACCTGAGATTATTAAAGTAATTTCTAACTCTAATTTAATTTCACAAAATATGCAGATTACTAGAAAGAGACAGATGGAAATCCCATGAGATACCCAGTTGTACAGCCAGAAATAGTACTAGTGCAGACTAATTCTACAAACCACCTGCAAGTCTGTGGGTTAGGTTTTATAGGCTATTTGAGTCAATAAGCAATGGGAGTGTTTTTCTTTCCATAGAACCACCTCAAATCAATGGTTCAGGTCAACCAGAAGAGCTCTCTGTGATTGTCAACAACCCCCTTGAACTTCTTTGCATCTCTGCTGGCATTCCAATCCCCAAAATCTCGTGGATGAAGGATGGGCGCCCACTTCTGCAGAATGACAATATTCATGTCATAAGAGAAGGGCTTCGAATAACCAGCGCTCAGGTGAAACAGCTGTTTCAAAGTTGTCTCAAACTGGAAACTCTAGAGAAGCACAGAGAATTGCCTGCTCTTAGGACCAACCTGACAGGTCCTAAAACCTTGTATAAAGTTCTCCTTCTGCATGTGCAGTTGGAGGATGTGCTTTTCAAGCCTTGCCTTGATTTCTTTTTATTCAGAAAAAGTGGTAGTATTATGGGTTAAGAGTGACCTAGCATTTCTGCATCTTCTGAGCATTATTCAAATTCATTTTAGAATTCTAAATCTTCTTTATTTCTTCATCCTTCTTCATAGAAAGCTGAACAATCAAGGTTAGGGACTTGTGCCCTTTTTGTGTTCATTTGTGGTTTCATCTACAATCTGTTATAAAATTACGTAATATATTATCTGTTATATAATTATATTTTACATATCTGTAGAAATCTAATTACATATATATTATAATCTGCATCTATAGCATATGTTATGTTAATTTCCTGTCTATTTGACCCTTGTTACTGTTACTTGCTTTTCTTTTGTTATTTTATAGTTCCTCCTCAGCATTTCTCCTCTTTCTACTACCTCAGATTTGCCTGATACCCATTTGCTTCTCACATGCATAGGCCACAGATTGAAGAGAAAAAACTGCCCTTGCAGTCATCTGTGTGAAAATTAAAAGTAACTAAAGACAATACAGAAGCTTTCAGATTAATTCAGACAGTAAAAGAGTCCATGGAAAAATAACCTGTGCAGAACTACTATAGTCAGCCAGACTGGATGTCACCAAACACAAGGGGGATGTTGCTCAGGAAGACGGACAAACAATCTGCTGCTGGTTTTGTTTGTCAAGTAAACACTTCTTGTTTTATAATGAGAAGCTTACAGGAAAGAGAAGGCATAACACTATGTTATAACATTCGGACTATGGATGCGTACATAAAAAGGTTTCCTTACTATCCAGAATTTACTCTTGCATAGATGGATACGTGTAGCAGCTTCCATGTTCAGGATTGCCTGTTGCAGAAAGTATCACGAAGAGAAAATGTATTTGCTGGAAGTGCATTATCCTCAGAGATTATAGTCTTTCCACTCCTAAACTATGCCTGCATAATACCATGGTGGTAAGAGATGCAAGTTTCCCAGAACTAGAGAAGAAAGGCTTCAGCCTGCAGCAGGGGGTTGGAACTGAATGGCCTTTAAGGTCCCTCCCAGACCAAACCCAGAGAATCAGTTTTGTGATTCTAATGTTAATTTTTTTCTAATTTTTTTCATTTCTTCTTAGGCTTTCCGTATCTGTTGTCTTTACTTTTTTTTTTTTTTTTTTTTTTTACTTTTTACTTTTTGTTGCTGTCAGTGTTTATATTTTACTGCTTTTCTGAATTGTTCCCATATGCTGCAACTTTTACTGAAGTTGTCCATGTGTTTCCAGGTGGAGGATGCAGGAAGATACACGTGTTTGGCATTTAGCCTAGCAGGGGATGATGATAAGGAATATTTAGTAAGAGTGCATGGTAAGTTTGAGGAATATTTCTTTCCTAAATTACGCTGCAAACTACAAAGGTGTGTATCACATTTAACAGGTTACGTATTATTAAAGAAGAAATATGTGTTTTGAGAAAATGATATTATACTTTAATATTTTTAACATTTCTCAATAAGGTTAACTCCTTTGACATGCATTAAACAGGGAAAGTTCCATCTGATACAATTCACGCCTTCTGTTGTGAATAAGTTATAGATATTTGTATTCTGCATGTTTCTCCAGCTAAATTGAATTTATTGTACTTACAAAAATGTGTAAGGTATACTGATACCTAAGATCTTAATTTTTCATTAGAAAATTACATGCATATATATTTAGAATACATTAAATGTAATGTCAGTAAAGGCAGTATAAACAGAATTTCTGCAGTTCTACAGTATGCTTCAGGTTTCTTCTTGAGGGTTGTAACTGCCATGTTTCATGATGAAGAGTTTATTGAACTTCTGTGGTCTCTGCTCTGTCTGGCTTTGATGCTAGTGCCCTTGCTGAGAATTGATTTTAATTTAATTTCTGTCGCAGTAGTTTCTAGTATGTGACTTAAAAAACAGTTTCACCGTTAAACAAATGTGGTGCATTTAACACAGATATTGTAAAGTAGTACTAAATTGTGGCACTGTAGCTTTGCCTTTGTCTTAAATATTGAGAAGTAAAATGCTTTTTTTAAAGTATGGTTTTAATGGTACTTCATAACTGTGATGTTTATTTTTCTTAATTTTTGTAACAGTTCCTCCTAATATTGCTGGTACCAGTGGTCTGCAGGACCTCACTGTGTTGCAGAACAGACAAGTTATACTGGAATGCAAGTCAGATGCTGTACCACCTCCGACAATCTCGTGGTTTAAAAATGGAGAACTTGTAGAGGTATTAGCAATTACATTGTCTGTGTTAGTCTGTTGGACCTTTTATTTTTTACACACAGTGCTTGACTTTTCTTACTCTGCTCACTTGCTCCTCCAGTGCAGTCAAGTTACAGTGCCTCAAATTGAAGCTGAGTTGCCCCAGTACAAATACAGTTAGTCCTCAATGAGTACCTGAAGCTAGCAAGCATGTGAAGTGGCCATCCCGCTGTTACTTGTTCTTTTTTCCTTTAGGGGGATCCCTTGCTCCTCCTGGATCCTCTGAACAATCCTAGAAGCCTTTCCTATACTTCCTGAATGGCTTCCCAGGAAAGGTAGCTGAGAAAAGACTACATTATATGTTTCCTTTGGGTATATTATGCATCCTCATACTCTAGTCACATTTAGGAAGGAATTACAATTTTTTATGTTGGGGAAAAAAAAAAAAAGAAAACAAAAAAAACAAAATGTGTTACTAACCAACACAGTTTTGTATAAATGCATCTCTTTCACTCATAGATCCAAGTATAAGGCATAGAGTCCCTGGTGGCTGAAAGAAAACTAGCAAGATTAGGACAGCTTTAGTAGAATGGTGGTGTTTGGTTTTTTTTATTTATCATCTTCCTTAGGAAGATCACTTAGAAACCAGATTCTTTCCAACAGATCAATTTAAATTCAGGTATTAATTCATCTTAATAATTTTCCCTCTATTGATCTCAGTTTATTAAAAAGAGAAAACGAATTCTTCTTAATTCATAAAACATAACTCATATGTCTCCCATAGTTGTAGTCCATCTGTAGTCTTCATTCAAAGGCCTGCTTCTGTGCTGTACATGTGAGAGCCCATTCCTCAGGCTCTTCCACTGTTGTAAACTTAGAAGAATGAAATAGTTGTGGAAGTGGCAAGAATAAGGTGAGCAATTATATATTACTACGTGCTGCTGGGGAATAATATTACCTTGCATATCATACAAAAATTAGACAGAAAGAAGTGTAAGTAGTAAAGAAGTTGCTCTTCCCTTGATTGCTGGGTACAGACATTTTTTTTTATGAATGCAAGTTGGAACAAGGCCTGGAAGTTATACATGAACACTTCTACCTCAGTCTTTCTTGAAAAGCTAGTGTTCTAAGCAGTACTTGAATTTTTTTTTTTTTTTTAATTCTACATCTTCACTAATTTAAACCATGAAAAGAAGCCATTTTTAGAAATACTTACCAGAAATAAAGCAGTGGAGCAACACTATTATGGACCTAGATACTCAGCTGAACACCTGAGGTTTGTCTTATGTAATATTAGATCTTTTGCTTCAGAGATTTGTGTCTATTTGTGAGGACTGAGGCATCTTGGTTATGCAGTTTGACTAATCTCCCACCTTTTGTTTTATAACAGTGTGAGGACATTCTGTTTGTACAGTGAGCTCTCCTCTGACAGTAATCTTGAAAGTAGTGCTGTTATAAATTTTGTGCAGATGTGAGCCTCCTAATTTATCAGTTGCACTTTATGTAGCAGATGTACTTTTATTTTGTTCACTACCATCCATTCCATCCCTCAGCTGAGCTTGTATATATATGCACTCCAGATATCAGGAAAGCATTAGTGTCCTCCTAAAAGCCTGACTGTTTTTTCAACCTCTAAGAAGTGTAATAACCTATTATTTGTAAGCATCTGGGAAAGAATTCTCCCTGAATATGAAAAGAGAGGTGCTCTATGGATGCTTATATGGCATGTGATTCTCCTCACCTTGGAAACACTGAGGTTTCACAGTGACAGAAGGTGACTGGAGGAAGTCAAGGTTACAAACTGCAGTGTTGCTTCAATTGAAGTTATCACTTCTTTTTGAAATAGCCTTGTAATTAAGGGTGTCTTTCCTCCTGTTTTTTTTTTTTTTTTTTCTGTTTGTTTGTTTGTTTTACTGATCTTCCACCGTGTTTGAAGTCAATACTAGATCTTGCTGTGTTCAATAAAGTAGTTGTGCAGCACCACCACCTGCTCTAACAGAACTCTAGAAAGATCTAGAGCTTGGGATAGCTTTGGTGGTCATAGTCCTTGCACTCTTCATTGATTTGAAAACATACGTCAAGTGTTACCAAAATAAGTACGTAGGAGTATCTTGACCAAATCTATCTTTATCTAGATACTACAAGAATTGCTGAATTTGTATTTTTATCATTTCACCTGTGAGAGGCCAACACTGCTGGTTATGCTACATCTGTGCTGGTGCCTGGTGTGAGACCAAAGCACTTGGATGGTAGTGCAAAGCAGTGCAGAACTGGAGATATTTTACTTGTATGTGGTGGTTTCTGTCTACAGGTCTCCTAGCCAAAAGAGCAGATGGGAATGTCAGCTTTGAATGTTATCCAAAGTTCGTGTTTGTTCTTTGTTTCTTTCTTCCTTTTCTTTTTTAAGCTGTTTTTTTATCCAGTCAGGTTTTTGAGCACTTGTATTTGGTATTGCTGTCAGTTGTTCATTCAGTTCCGATCCAGTCTACTTATGATAAAAAAAGCTTTGACTTCAAATGACTGCTGAGCAGCTGCTCTAGCGTCATCGTAGCACTCAAAAGAGTCATGCTCTCCAATGCAGAAATGCTGTCTAGTAAACATAGAAGGCAAACTTTATGCTGTATCCTGTCTGGTCAAGGCTGAAAAATTTGAAGAACAGTGTAGAGAAACTGGTATTTTTCTGCTTGTACTGTGCATAGATTTTGAGGAAAAAGTAAGAATCATGTGCTATTCATTGCCCCTTTTCTACAAAAACCCCAAAGCCCTTTGGCATAGTAACCCTAAAAGATATCTTATTGAGGCACAATTCCCAGTTAGGTTTTCAAGTTGTAACCACTAAGCAATGATAAGTTCTTAGAGTTTGGTTTATTCTATTGTCTTCATGGCTATGAACCAAGTTAAGATAGCAGTTAATTCAGTCCCCTGAGTTAACCTCAGCCTTCTTTCATAGCTGTTCTTACTCTGCACCAAAAAAATGCTCAATCTTTAGAAAAAGAACAGTGGTAAAATTAAATCCATCCAACTCTCTCTCTCTCTTTAGGGAACTCCTCGAATTCGAATCCTATCCAGTGGGCGATACATGCAAATCAATAATGCTGACCTCGGTGATACAGCAAACTATACATGTGTGGCAAGTAATGTTGCAGGAAAAATGACCAGGGAGTTCATGCTGGCAGTACATGGTAAAGTCATGGATCCATTCTTGTGCGTTCTGCTCTTTGCATGACATTTTTGCTGGGGCTCAAACGGGAAGAAAGCATTAGAAGTCTCTTTTAATCAAGCACTGGCTACTTAGGCTGCATCTGAACTATGGGACCAGGTGTGTTACCTCATGTGTAGTCCACAGCTGTCCCCCTCACTGGAGGACCAGCTGGGGACCCATCACAGCTCCTTCTCTGGCTAGCTATGTTCCTGCTACACATCCTGTCTTCATCCTGCTTTAGCAGGACCACTGGGCTCAATGATCTCTTAAGGTCCCTTCCAAGCCCTGCAATTCTGTGATTCTGTGATCCCAGTTCAGAGGCAGGATATGTCCAGACTGAAAATGCAGATCCAAGACTGAGAAGTGCTCCTTGAAAAATTTAGACAAATTGTTAAAGCATTTCACTGCTATCTTGGGGGGCTTGCGGGGGGCTTGCTGGTTTCATCACCAGTTTTTCAAGTTACTTGAAAACTGCGGCTTCTCTGAAGCTACAGGTGAGCAATGGTAGGAACATAGGGTTTGGAGGGTCCTGTACATCCCAATGCCTGTCCTCTATTGAAATAAACCTGTTGGTACTTCTTGAATTTCATTGTAAACCTATTTATTTTCTCAACTGTAGACTGATGAGAAGCAATTCTATTTTCACACTAAAGATAAGAAACTTTTTCCATATATCTGTTCTGTTAATAACTCAGTCATATATACTTGCATTACACTGAGTCCGTCCAAGGCTATCATTCTTGTTTCTCCATAATTTAATTACAACGTGGATATAATTTCAGTCTTATTTTGTTGAATTAAATGTCATAAGCTCTTCTGCAATTTAGCCATATGATAATCCTTGCAGTAACTACCTAAAATGATGTTTAAAGTGCATTTAAGATAGACTTTGTTTTTTATTCCATACTGAATCACAGCAAATACCTTGTACTAGACACAATGGTCAGAAACTTATTGCTGTTGTTACAATCATTTCCATTACTGCATCTGTTTACGTGTGTCCAGTTTCAATTAGTGCAGCCTATTTTTCTGATACCATCTGGGATTTTCCCTTAACAGTGGCTCCAACAATTCAAAGTAGCCCTCAGACTACTGTTGTCCATTTAAACACGTCTGCTGTTCTGGATTGTAGTGCAGAAGGAGTACCAACCCCCAGAATTACATGGAGGAAAGATGGGGCTGTTTTTAATGGAAACAATACAAGGTATTGTCCCATAGTCAAAATAAGTATTCTTCCCAGTTTTTTAAGAATACACCAGGTACAGAAAGCTTAATTAGACATCCAGGTCTTGTAAATGAGTTTTGGTTTCACAGCTCAGAATTGCTGTTAATACTTTTATTTCAAATAGACCCAAATATGAAAAATGCGGTAGTAGAAATGGCGGTTTGGAGAAGCTGTTCTACAGAAAAGTAGCAGTACTGAGGATCTCATTCTTTTATTGTAAAAAATAAAAAAAAAAATTTAAAAGGCCAAAAATAAAGATTTTGAACAATACATTTTTTTAATATTTGAAGTTTTTATGATGAAGCTAAGCAATGTCACGCAGACCAAAAGCTCCTTGAGTATCCTTTCTAATTTCTGATGTGGGTAAAAATACATATATTCTAACATCAACATTTATTATAGTAAATGGTTTCTGTCTTCTGACTGTTTGGGGGGAAAGTAGCTAGGCATTTTCTAGAACTGAGCAAATGCTTAAGAATTCAATAATATTTCAAAGAAAAAATAATATATACAATTATTTATTTGTTTATTTATTTATTTATTGAGATTAAATGAATGTCCATAAAAAAAGTGTTCTGGACGTCTGCAAATCTGTCATTGTGTATATAGAAGCACTGTGTCAGTTTGATTTTATAACTTCTGTGGAAAATGGGTGTGCTGGGAGACAGTAGCCATGATAAGTGAAATAAATGAGAAAACTGTATGTGCCCAAATTAGACACCATGTCTTGAGACTGTTGTTGTGCAGCTGTGTCATCTGTGTCTTCTGTCTCGTCAGGATAGCTAATGGTTCTGTTGATTGGGTGATGGGGGAAGAACCATGTGGCTTTGTTTCAGATATTCCATATTAGAGGATGGATCTCTACAGATACACTCAGCACGTGTTACTGACACAGGAAGATACATGTGTATGGCAACTAATGCAGCCGGCACCGCACGCAAACAAACTGATCTGCAAGTCCTTGGTAAAAGTTCTGGTTTTAGATAAATATACATGTTTTCACGATCTAACATACATTTGTATCATTTTTCTTGTTCAGACTGATACACTTGGAAGTTTTGCCCTTTTTCAGTTGCTCTGTTTTGTTTTGTTTTGTTTTTAATGGGAACTTACAGCCTTAGGAATACAACCCAAATGTTTATGGAAAGAAAATATTTTTCCCTTGTTACCTGTCATGTGCACACCACATGGAAATAGAAAGACTGAACACATCCAATGCTTCATGTTTAGTAGTTTCATTACCACCGAATTATTTATAATAATTAAGTAAATGTGTTCAGGCAGCACAGCTCTGTATATACGTATGTGTGCATGTGTGCAATTATTCTGAATAATCAGGCTTTGTTTGTCCTTAGTCCCTCCAACTATTGCTTCTGGACGTACTAATATTACAGTTACTGTAAATGTGCAGACCACATTGCCCTGTGAAGCCACTGGAATTCCCAGGCCAGCAGTTAGCTGGAAGAAGAATAGGCATCTGCTTAGTCTTGACCAGAACCAGAATTCTTACAGGTAAGGGATGTTTTCTTCTCACTGTGGGTTTAAAATTTATGAGGATTAATTTGGCACTTTGAAAACTATCCATACATAAATGTAATTTTATATAGCCAACAAAATTTGTTGTCTGATTACTTGAGAAGAAAAGGAAGTATTTCACTGGCTTTTACTTTCTTCGCTTTTCTTTGTTCAGACTTCTGTCTTCAGGTTCCTTAGTAATCATTTCTCCCACTGTGGATGACACTGCTGTCTATGAGTGCTCTGTGTCAAATGATGCAGGAGAAGATCGAAGAGCAGTTGAGCTCACTGTTCAAGGTAAAGGGGATATCACTTCACAGGTGTATGGCACCTAGAATTTCTTTGGGATATGCTAGGATGAGACTTTTGTTTATTTTATGATATCCTTAAATCTTTGGTATTCCTAAGAAAGTTTCTTTCTAGAATTCATAACAAATGAAAATGGACTAACAAAACTGATCTTTGTTTTTAGTGCCCCCATCCATAGCAGATGAAGCCACAGATCTCTTGGTAACAAAGCTATCTCCAGTAGTAATTTCCTGCACTGCCTCAGGGGTTCCTGTTCCCTCAGTTCGTTGGACCAAAAATGGTGTAAAGTTGCTTCCCAGAGGAGATGGCTACAGAATTCTCCCTTCAGGTACTGTGCATGGCTGGAGTCCAGATACAGCAAAAGGGACTGATTATGCACATCTAGAAGTAATTAATTGGATACAAACAACTCCTTAAAAAAAAAAAAATTCTTTATTTAGAATAAAAATATAGACCTCTTAGGAAGAGTGCTGCTCCGTGGATGCAGGATACTGCTGTGTGCTGTAATGCACTCTCTCTCTGCTGTAGGTGCTGTTGAAATTCCTGCTGTTCAGTTAGCACATGCAGGTCGGTACACCTGTGTGGCCTGGAACACGGCTGGCTCTGCTCATAGGCATGCCACTCTTCATGTTCAGGGTAAGGTGCGAAAAGAAAACGCATTCTGTCAGAAAACTTTGCCTGCATAATACATGGCTGTGCCACAGAGTAAAGATGAGCACAGATTGGACTGTCAGTAGAAGAGCACTTCCACTGTGCTCTTTATAAGAATCCAGTTAGCTGTTGTTAATTCAGCCTTCTCAGGCTTTCAGTTATGTAATTTAAATGTCTTCTGTATTTTCTAGCCTTGAAAGTTTACCAGTTGGCATTTTGCCTTTCATTTTGTTCTACAGAACCACCCTTTATCCAAATTCAGCCAGGGATGCTGGATGTCATTGTGAACAATCCCATTCTCTTACCATGTGAAGCAGTGGGAACACCTCAACCCATAATAACATGGCAAAAGGAGGGTATCAATATAATGACAACAGGTATCCTCTTACAGTCTGTAATTCAGCCCGATTTGCTAGAACTCAGAAACTTTCTCTCTGTTCTGTGAATGTCCAAATCCATTCTTTTTAAAAAGAAAAAAAAAAAAAATCCATACTTTGCTTACATTTGTTTCAGGAAACAGTTATATGGTTCTTCCCAATGGCAGCTTACAGATTAAAGAATCAACTGTTGAAGATGCTGGCACTTATACATGTGTTGCTCAAAATCCAGCTGGCACTGCTTTGGGAAAAATCAAACTGAAAGTTCAAGGTAAATAAAATTCTGAACTCTTGTTGTAGTGATTTATAGACAAGAAATTCATGCATGTTTTCTGTTTGTAAACCTAAATATAAGCAAAACAACAGGTCTAATGCTTTCCTATGTGATGTGACATGAAGTAGAGCCCAGGAGGCTTATTCCCTTTAGTTGTCTACTTCAGAATCAACGTATGCTTTTAGGCTTGTTTTCACTGAGAATTCCATGTTTCTTACATCATCTCAATCTTTTCTAAATTTTCATAATCCTTTTTCAGTCCCTCCTGTCATCAAGTCCCAGCCGAAGGAGTATGTTGTTCCTGTTGATCAATCTGTCACTCTACAGTGTGAGACTGAAGGCAACCCTGGGCCAGAGATCAGTTGGCATAAAGATGGCCAGCAAGTAACGGAATCCATGAGAAGAAGAATCCTTAGCACTGGGGCACTGCAGATTGTGTTTGCACAGCCTGGTGACACAGGCCGTTACACATGCATAGCTGCAAATGTGGCAGGGTCCAGCAGTTCCAGCATGGAACTTGTTGTGCAGAGTGAGTGGGGCTGTATGGAATCAAGGTGTACTATAACAGCATGGACCTATGGAGGGTGAGGAGCTGGGATGTAAGGGAGAGGTTCAGGAAAATGGTGCTATTTGATGTGTGAATTGTATTGGTTTTGTAGCATCAGCCATTTTCTCAAACTCAGGAAGAGCATTACATTCCCTTAACTCAGTTTCTTCTTTATTGCATGTATTTCACACACTGTGGCATGCTTAATGGATAGTCATTGGTAGATACAAGAAACAATACAGAAGGTCCAGATTTCTTCAATCCAGTATTGCATGTTTTTACAGAAGAAGGAACTTTAAAAGGTTTATTGAAATGCATACATATTCTTTTTACAGCTCCACCCAAGATTCACAATATGGAGGCACATTACACAGTCACGGAGGATTCCCGTGCTGTTCTGGCCTGTGTGGCAGATGGAATTCCAACGCCAGTAATAAACTGGAAGAAGGACAATGCACTGTTAACAGAGATAGTGGGAAAATACAAGACTGTGCCAGGTGGAGACCTCATTTTGGACAATGTTGTTGTAAGTTCACTAAATTTAAGATGTGACTTGACTAGCTTGGATGTGATGCAACCCTACTTCTCTTCATTTTCACCAGTTTATGGGTTAGTCTCTTATTTTATTTTGTTTCCTTGTTCTTAATATTTTAGAGTCTTTGTAAATGTTTCATTTTCCATTGCTGAGTAAAATATCTGCAACAGACTTGTAGGGATCATTTCTCAGAATGGACAAAAACAAGTGTAAGGTCATCTTTCAAAAACAGAGGAAGCAAGAGTTCAGATGAATTTTTCTACCAAATGCTATTTTCAAATGTTTTGATATTCCACTGCCATTACAAGCTGTAACATTGCATAAGATACAGCACAACTGACATTTCCCCAACTCCTTTTTTTTCAGCCTGCAGATTCTGGCACTTATACCTGTACTGCCAAGAATGCTGCTGGAGAAGACACACATACTGTCACACTGGTTGTTCACGTACTCCCAGCTTTTACTGAACTGCCTGGAGATGTAACTTTGACTAAAGGAGAACAACTTACATTAACTTGCAAAGCAACTGGGATACCTGTGCCCAAAATAACTTGGACTTTTAATAATAACATCATTCCAGGTGGGAAACACCAAGTTACTGGTCATTCTGCTCTAGATTTTTTCCTTTCGCAGCACTGCAATTGATTTAGCATAAGAAAGAGAAAAAACCTTGAGATAATAAGCTTGTTAGGCAGTGATTAAGTATGGAATAAATATCTTAAGTATTATGCAATAGTGTAATTAGATTGCTCCTGAGGCACAGCTGCAAGAAGGATAATTAAGAAATTTTCCCTATTCTGTAGTCAATAATGTAACACATTAAAAACACACAGTATTTGATGACATTTACTCAACATCCAACAACTAAAGCTATTTCTCTCAAGTATGAAGAAAGTCTCAGCTGTGCAAAGAATACAGATGCACAGAGCTTGAAATTGAAGAACAACTTTTGTGAATATGTGCATGTGGGAAAATATATCTGTGACTTTTCTGTGCAATTCAGAGTCTTAGAAATGAAATGGCATGATACCATTTCTGCTAAATAGCACTTTAATTCATAGAATCATAGAATCGCAGGCTTGGAAACGACCTGCAAGATCATCTAGTCCAACCGTCCTCCCATCACCACTGCTACCACAAACCCTAAACCAGATCTCGTAGCTCCTCATCCAGACACCTCTTGAAAGCTGCCAGGGACAGCGACTCCACCCTGGGCAGCCATTCCAGTGCCTGGTCACTCTCTGAGAGAAGGAGTTCTTCCTCATGTCTAAGCTAAACCTCCTCTGGTTGTGTCCATTTTCTTGGGTCCTGTTTGTTGCCTGGGAGAAGAGGCCAAACCCCTCCTCATCACAGCCTCCCTTCAGAAAGTTGTAGAGTGCAGTGAGGTCTCCCCTGAGCCTCCTCTTCTCCAGACTAAACAATCCCAGCTCCCTCAGCTGTTCCTCATAAGACTTGTGCTCAAGACCCCTCACTGTTCAAACAGTCTTAAGAAATATCAGCTATTGAAATGCGTATGTTTAAAATTATCAAAGTAATCCTTTACTGTGTGTTCTGCCTTCAGCACAGTATGATGATGTAAGTGGACACAGTGAACTTGTTATTGGAAGAGTATCTAAAGATGACTCTGGTACCTATGCATGCACAGCAGAAAACACAGTTGGCTCCATCAGAGCTATTGGTTTTGTGTATGTCAAAGGTATGTATAAATAACAGCAGTTGTGATCACTGTCAGAGTTTCCTGCAGCCATGTTCATATTAACAGGGAATCACAGAATCATAAAATAGCCTGGGTTGGGAGGGATCTCAAAGATCATGTAGTTCCAATCCCCTGCCATGGGTTTGTTGCCACCCAGCAGATCAGACTGTGCAGGGGCCCATCCAGTCTGGCCTTCAGCACCTCCTGGGATGGGGCACCCGTAACTTCTCTAGGCAGCTTGTGGCAGTGCTTCACCACCCTCTAAGAATTTTGTGATACGGTTGTAGGCTGCAAACATACACTGCTCATTTGCTTCAAGCTATTTGTCCACCAGAACCCCAAACTCTTTCTCCACATGGCTGATCTTCTCTCAATCTGTGCATTTGTCACATATTATTTGGTACCTGGTCTTTGGATGAATGGGAACAAAATAGAAACAGATTGAAATTCCCATTTTGTCCTCAAGTTAGGGACAAACAATTCCTTTGAACCATTCCATTCAGGGTATTTTGTTTTGACTCTACTATTTGTTTGCTACCAACTGTTTTTTTAGAGCCTCCGGTCTTCAGAGGGGATTACCATCCTAGCCGAATTGAGCCCTTGGGTGGTAATGCTATGCTGAACTGTGAAGTCAGAGGGGATCCACCTCCAACCATCCAGTGGAGCAAAGAAGGAGTGGACGTTCAGATTAGCAAGAGGATCCGACAGCTTAACAATGGTTCTCTTGCTATCTACGGCACTGTAGTGAGTCACTGGTCTGTTGTGATGTGTTTTTGTGTTGCAGTTAATGAATACAGGTATTCCAGATAATATCGTTTTGAAAGAGTGAGACTGGATATTTAATCCAGTTTGTTTTACCTTTAACAAATACTGGTTTAATTCACTCTAGAATCATACTCAAATTACTGTAACAAAAATCAGGGAACTGTCATTTCCTTTAATTGTCAGAAAGACTGTATCTACATACCATTATTTGGTGTATGAAATCTTGATGATACCCAATTAAAAGAAAATTTTGTTTTGAACCTTTAAAAGACTTTGGGTTTTGCCCATTCAGATCAGCTGAAAAGCAATTGCAAGCCTTGTAATATCTGAATTCCTAATAGAAATGACAAGACCCTTCCCCCATGCCCCATGGCTGTAACTCCATGTCTGTATTTTAGAATAGAGTTAGAAACAATAGCTTCTTTGGAGTTATTTAGGAAAAAAAGAGATCTGATCTGAATTAAAGGAAATAAAAAATGGAATAATTGCAGTAAAGATAATTTACAGCATCATCTGTTAATAAAGGCAAAATGCTTACATACTATAGAATCTAACAGTGTGCCTCTTAGAATTCAGTGTATGCCACGTTGTACTGCAGATTCACTCGCATGAGGTAAACTGAAATCCTTGTTATATCCATGTGGGTACAGACTATTTGCCTTTTGTTCTTTAGAATGAAGATGCTGGTGACTACAAGTGTGTGGCAACAAACGATGCTGGTGCGGTGGAACGTAGTCTAACACTCACCCTTCAGAGTAAGGCACTAAATGATAAGCTTCATGCCACTAAATCAGAGTAGTCATCTCCCTTTCAGCATTTGCACTCCCATTGGTTTTGAAGGTTGGGCACCTTACTATACTTTAGGTTGATTAATCTCATCTTTCACTGTTAGTAATGAAGCTGGCAACTGAAATCAAGGAAGGAAAGCACATGGAGGATGATGTAGCTCATTCATCATCAATCAGCTTAGGTGGGGCTGAATCACCTTCTGAAAAGGGTCCATTTTCTCAGTTGTATGTAGAACTGGATTAAACTAGACCTGACCTTTAAATTGAGAAAGGTACATGAAATGAATGCCAATATTTTATGTTTTGCAGAAATAATATTTTGGATTTTTTTTTCTACTGGTTATAGAATTTTTTCACTGGTGGTTGAGGTAGTAGACTCAAGCAACCTGGATGTGTGCTTTATATCTCAGTTGCCTTCAGGCCATGGTTAGTAGCATCTTTCAGCAGATTTTTTAAAATGTAATATAGGAAGACTGTGTCCCAGTCCCAACTTTGGCCCTCAGTTTGCTATACATTAAAAACAGTCTTATCAATGTTGTTTTAACTTGCATGTTCTATCATTTGACAGTGGAAGATCAGTTATAATAATTTGTCAAAATAAAGAGACTAGGTTTTTTTGCCCTTTCTGACCAGACTTCTAATACTATAATGGAAGAATGTACCCATGTGCTGTTGCCTAAAGCCTCTCTCTTTCAGGTCCTCCAGTCATCACCATTGAGCCTGCAGGGACCACTGTTGAAGCTGGTGCTACAGCAATGATGAACTGCCAGGCCAGTGGAGAACCCCCTCCAGCCATCAGATGGTCCCGCCAAGGTCATCCACTTGTGAGTGATGACAGGGTGACTGTCTTGCCTAATGGCTCCCTGCATATCACTGCAGCACAGAAGGAAGATACATCTGAATATGAGTGTGTAGCAAGGAATCTAATGGGATCTGTGCTTGTTAGAGTTCCACTGACTGTCCAGGGTACGTGCACAAAATACAGGGCAATAACTTTCAAACTAGTAGATTCCAGCATTAATTGACAGTAACAACAAGACTTTATCTTATCCCTTCCATGTACGAATTAGGTGCATGTTAGACCTGTTCTGAGATGTCTTAGTGGGTTTGTGCTTCATGCTGTTTTGTTCCTCTGATTGCACTCATCTAGCTGTACATAAATAATAATGAAAGATCTTGAACTTGATCCCATCCTCAGAATGTACATAATCATGTCTCTGAAGAAAAGCATATAGGAACATAAACTATTTCAGAGCATCTGAGGTGATCTCTGAATTAATAAATTTCTGCAGTAGTGAGGACATGAAGCAGGTTGGATTTCCAAGCATGGCCTCTGAAGTACATTTTGCTCTTTCCTCTCTCAGTCATCATAAGTACATGTTCCCAACAGAGCACATTTTTCCCACTGCAGTGCATGGTGGATTTTCGGATTGGCTTGAATGGCAACCTTGCAGCGTAACATGTGGTCAGGGTGTTCAGGAGCGCACTCGTAGATGCAACAACCCCCTTCCAGCAAATGGTGGGAGACCGTGTGAGGGGCCTGACACAGATGTGCGCAGCTGCCACAACAAGCCATGTCCAGGTACTTATAAATAGATTTATATTTTTAATTTGCCTTTAATAGATTGATATTTTTAATTTGCCTTATGTCAGGTACCTCAGTAATATACTATTTTCACCATGGATCTTCATGACAGATGGATTTTTCTGACAGGGTGAAATTCATCTTGAGTTTTGTGGAAAGGAAATTTATGCACACACACACAGTTTTCTGTTTGTTTGTTTGTTTTAAAGTATTTTAATTAAACTGAAAATTTCTGTTTCTTAGTTGATGGCAACTGGTCTGAATGGGGGATTTGGGAGGAGTGTTCAAAGAGCTGTGGAGAAGGGAACAGGACCAGAACCAGAACCTGCAGTAATCCACCAGCCCAGCACGGCGGGAAGCCATGCAATGGCAGTGCTGTGGATTTCATCATGTGCAATGTTGGGCCTTGTCCAGGTAAGAGAACGTTATTGTAGAATTGACTGTGTAAGGGGCTTTTTTTCAGCAATTTCTTTCTTTTCCCCACTCAATAAAAATACTAATTTTGTTTTTCGATGTGGCCCATCTGCTCACAGAGTAGCATTTGCTACTCTAAACCTACTCCACAAAGCCTATTAAAATGGAAAAAACAAAGGCCACATAAAGCACTCTAATAATAATTTAAGAAATTAGTGGTACTTTTCCTCTGCTTTTAACATTTTCAGTCACATGTGTTTCTCCTAGCTAGCTGCACGTTACGCTTTCTTTCCTGTCTTGGTACTACTTACTGCATTTGGCAGGATGTAGTTTATTCATAGCCTATCACCGCTGGCATGTTTCCTTCTACAGAGTTTTCATTATATGGATTTTTCCCATTTGCCTGGCTTTTCTGCTGCCATGAAGTTAAGTGTCCATCCACAGCCTGAGATTCATTTCTGTAGATCTTGGTAACAAAGTCATTCTGGCCTCTGCTTACTGGTACCCACCAGAGTCAGTGTGCCAGGTTTTTGCTAGCATGCCCTTCCCAGCCTGAGATCTTTGGCCTAACACAAGGCAGTCACATCCAGTTAACACCAGATTTGATCAAATCATTCTGTTCTGCTGTTCAAAGGTTCTAATCAGGTGAGGAGATATATTCAGGAAATGAAAAGGAAAGGATCTCTCGTTTGGAAACTTCTCATCTGGTTCAGCTATTGCTTGAAGCACAGGTTTTTGGAGGGCTTATTCAGAGTATTTTATTTATTGATATTTTTGTTTTGCTTTTGTTTGTTTTTATTGTTTAACTTGACATTACAGCTACACAAAATAAAGCAGCTGTATGATTTAAACAGTTGTGTGGCTGTGCTGACTTTGCAGTTGATGGTGAGTGGAGCTCCTGGCTTCCGTGGGGCCCATGCAGTGAGAGCTGTGGGAAAGGCACCCAGACGCGGCTGCGGCTCTGCAGCAGCCCCCCTCCCTCACATGGTGGGTCCCACTGTCACGGGCCTGATGTGCAGAGGCAGGTCTGCAGCAAGAGGCACTGCCCAGGTAAGATATGTCAGATAGAAAGAGACAAAATGGCAGTTTCCAAATTTTGCTTAAGTTATATCTAATGCTTTTCAGTTCTAAAACTGTCATCCCTGAAAAAATTCCATTCAAGCCTTCTAATTTCAGAGGTCTCTCCCAGTCTTCAACATTCCTATGTAGACCTAACATGTGGGATTTCTTCTTCAGTCCTTTTGTCCCCTCCATTACGCAGCATCCTGAATCCTTGGCTGTTACATTACAGTCTGCCCAAGGCGGTGATTTCAGGAGCCACTTTATGCACGAATATCTAAAGCTAACGGAATGGCTGAGCACGAGGACTCAGTGATCCCTGACCATGAATGTAGTAGGACCACAACTTACCTACAGATCGTGCTGGTCTCCAGCTTTCACTCCTGAAAATCCATATGTAGAAACCCCTGTGTATCTGAGATGTTCTACAGGGAGAGTCAGTGTTACCCTGATATAACTCTGACTCACTTTATCTCCAACATCAGAGGCTGTAACTGTTCCTTGCTGTGCCTTTCTCATCAGTGGACGGGAAATGGGCCCCATGGGGCAGCTGGAGTGCCTGCACTGTGTCCTGTGGTGGAGGCAGCAGTCAGAGAACACGCCAATGCTCAGACCCAGCACCACAGTTTGGAGGTCATGGATGTGAAGGAAACGACATACAAGTTGATTTTTGCAACAGTGGTCCTTGTCCTGGTGAGTGCTTTCAATTAGGCTGCTTGTCCACATGATGGATTTGTAGGTGTGGATAAGAGGAAGGAAGGCCTCCACAAATCACATTTGTACTCCCAATATATGCAGAAAAATCAGGGAATCTGAACACAGTCAAGATAATCTCTCCATCTCTCAGCAAGAGTGGGGCATTTTAAACACTTCTTGGGAACACAAACCAGCAGCAGCTTGTGTATAAGCACCTGCAAGACTGTCAGAGGTCTCAGAAACTCAGAATCACATGGTCTGGAAAAGGCCTCCAAGTTCATCAGTCATCAAGCTGACCTGGTTGTGCACCTCTGTAAAGTCACAGCTGTCCAGGCACAAAGTACTGCAAATCTGAACTCTGCAACTCACACCATGATCTGGTGACTTGTTCTGTTAGTGAGATGTGCTGCACGCTTTCTGCATTAGTCACTTAATGAGCTATGGTGTTCCGGAGTTGGTTATTGCACACCAAGAAATCACTGAATGCTGGACAAGATAACTTGATCTTTAAGTCTGGCTCTTGCTTTTGGTTTACGAAAAAAAAATAGGTTACTGTTCAATAGGAATATTTTCCTACCTTGAATGTCTGTTTTTATTATGTACTATAAGAGGAAAGTTGCATAAAATATGACATTTATTTTCACAGTTCATGGCAGCTGGGGCCCCTGGGGCAGCTGGGGAGCGTGCAGCCGCTCGTGCAACGGCGGGCAGGCAAGGCGGTACCGAGGCTGCGACAGCCCTCGCCCCAGCAGTGGTGGCAGGGCCTGTGCAGGGGCTGACATGCAGATCCAGCGGTGTGGCACTGACTTGTGCCCCGGTGAGTGTCTCCATAGTGCTGCACGTCATGCAGAACAGATGTAGGATGGTTGTGTTGTAAGAGGAATGCAGAACGTTCCTTTCATTATTTGCAATTTCATACAATACCTAGAAATCCACTCTCATTTTTTTAATGACCATCACCTACCATGATTTCCTCTTTCACTGTACCAAAATGAGTTAGAATAATCCTTAAAGGAAAAAGTATATGAAAATCTCTTGTAAACCTAATAATTTTGCTTTTGCTTTATGGTAAATACAGTTTATGAGGCAAACTTCCATAACTTATTCCAGGAGCAGGGAAGGATGCTAAGTCCACGTGGTTTAATCTAACTATGATCAAAGCAGTTAACTGATTTATTAACACAAGAATCAGTGACCTTACACGTTCAGGATCAGTGCTAGTAATATAGGATATAAACCACTATGCTAGAGACTTACTAAACACCTACAAATGTCTAAGATTCCTTCCATAATTCATCCTAGAAAAGGGTTTTAATTAAATTACTAATATTTTTTATATAATAAATCATTAAATCCCTCCTCTGTGCATACCTCCATACCTTCAGTGTGGAGGTAATGCAGTAGCTTTGTGTGTAGGTGTGCCACTTCTAACACCCTGCTGACTGGCACTGCAGTAGCAAAGCCCCCAAACAGGCCACACTTCGCCCCCAGGCTGTGAGTGTGCGGAAGCTTGCTGCCCCCTGCAGTCACCCTCCTGGCTTGGGTGCGTGCTGCTCGCAGTGTGCTGGGGAACAACACTCCACTGGCAGATGGTGAGACCAGTGGGATAACTTCTGGCAGCACTGAGCCCAGTTTGCTTTGGTTGTTTACCCTCATCTTACCTGGGTTTCTCCCCACAACTACAGATCTTCATGCGTATTTTTACTTCTCTGGTGACTTAGGACCGGTAGGAGCTCAGCACTCACCACCACGCTGTCCCACCTCAGAAGGAGAGGGGGAGAAAATAAGATGGAAAAAAAATCCTATGGGCTGAGATAAGAGCAGGAAGATTGCACGCCAATTACTGTTGCAGTCAAAACAGACTCGGCATAAGGAGATCAATATAGTTGGTTACCAATTATGTAATAGCAAACTAGAGCATTGAAAACTAAATCCAGCTAAAAACATCTTAGCTCCATCCATCTTCTACCTCCTCCCTCCAAGTAGCACAGGGGAGCAGGGAACGGGGTTCTACAGTCATTCTGTAATTCTCCATCTCTGCTGCTCCTTGTGGTCTGCCCCTGCTGCACTTGAGGTCCCTTCCATGGGCGCCATTCTTTATGAACTGATCCCTTGGGCTTCCCACAGGCTGCGGCCCTTCAAGCACTGTTCCAGCTTGGGTCCGTACCATTGGATGTCCTTCCCAAACTGTTCCCGCACACGTCTGTACCACGGGGCCCACTCTTCAGGCGCTGCCCAGCCCGAAGGGTGCTTCAGGCCAGCACAGCCACACAGGCGGCAGCTCGCCCAGCCCTCCTGCCCCACCGCTGCTCCCCCAGCCCTCTCCACGGCTGCAGCTCCGGCCTGGAGCTCCTCCTGCAGGCCACATCCACTTGCTGCACCGTGGGCTCTTCCATGGCTGCACTGCTCCACATGGTGCCCCCCGGGTTGCAGGGGACGACCTGCACTACAACTGGAGCTGGCTCTGCTCTGATACAGGGCAGCCTCCCCTGCTACCGAAACCTTTCCATCTAAATCCAATACCACTTTTCAAACTGACCAACTTTACGCAAAATTTCCTGGTATTTCCCTGGTTAATATTTAATTTGGCTGATGGTTATGTGAAACTTCATTGTTACCTTCTCCTTGTCAGTTTTGAGCAACTGTCAGCACCAACTGATAAGACATCTCCAGATGCTCTGTTCATGCTGTGTACAGTCACATTCTCAGCATGTCAGCTATTGTTATTGAGGCCGTGCTTTGGAGACCTTCCCTCCCTGGGTAATTTGGCCAAATCTAATTGATCTCCTGTGAGCATTTGGATCAACAGAACATGTTTTCTTTATTTTTGAGATTTATGGTTTGTGTGGTTTGTTGTAATCTTCCATCAGTTTTATACCCAGGCAGTTTCAGATAATTCTTTTTAAGAATGGCACTCCCAAAGCTCTGAGCAGTTGGGTTGTTCCTCTAGTGAGAGACAAGCAGTAAGGATGACAGGGGATTCTGAATATTGACAGCTCTTCTGTATGAACTGGTTTCTGATGGATCTGCATTCATTTGATTGTGCTTCTTAATCCTGAAATAATAGAATCACCAACGGTGGAAAAGACCTCCAAGATCATCCAGTGGATGGTTACATCCACCCACAGTATTTCTCTACAAAACCTTGTCCTTTAGTACAACATTTAAACCTCCAGGGACAATGACTCCACAGCCTCCCTGGGCAGCCGACTTCAGCACCTGTCCGCCCTTTTTGGAGGACCAATTTTTCTTTATGTCCTACCTGAACCTCCCCTGGCACAACTTGAGGTCATTCCTCTGTTCCTATTGCTAGTTATATGGGAGAAGAGGCTGGCCTCCACCTCGCCACAACCTTTCAGGCAGTTGTAGAGAGCAATGAGGTCTCCCCTGAGCCTCTTCTTCTCCAGCCTAAACAATCCCAGTTCCCTCAGCCGTTCTGCATAAGACTTGTGCTCCAGACCCCTCACCAGCTTAATTGCCGCTCTCTGGACGCGCTCCACAGTGTCAAAGTCATTCTTGTAGCAAGGGGTCCAAAACTGAACACAGCACTTGACGTGTGACCTCACCAGGGTTACAGAGGAACAGTCACTTCCCTGCTTCTGCTGGCTGCACTTTGCTGATACCAGCCAAGATGCCATTGGCCTTTGTGGTCACCTGGACACACTGCTGGCTCATGTTCAGCTGAGTGCTGACCAACACCCTAAGGTCAATTTCTTCCATACAGTCCTGCAGCCACTCTGCCTCAAGCCTGTAGTGATGCCTGGAGTTATTGTGGCCAAAGTGCAGGACCTGGCACTTGGTCTTATTGAACTTCATCCCATTGGCCTCAGCCCAGCTATCCAGTTTGTCCAGATCATTCTGTATGGCCTTCCTACCCTCAGGCAGATCGACACTTCGTCTCAGCTTGGTGTCATCTGCAAACTTAATGAGGGTGCACTCAATCCCCTCATCCAGATCACCAATAAAGATATTAAACAGGACAGGCCCCAGTGCAGACCCCTGGGGAACACCACTTGTGACCGGTACAGCTGGATTTCACTCCATTCACCATCAGTTCTGTGTAGCCTGACATTCTCAGGGGCAGATGCAAAGAGACTGGCTAAAGGAATCTTTATAGAACCTCTTGCAGAGGGCAGCTGATAGAAATTGGGAAGTGGGTGACTGTATGTCTCTTCTTGTGATACTATTTCTTTTCTTTGTCACGTTAGTTCCGTCAAAAACTAATGACATAAAAGCATTACTGATGCAGCCTAAAATATTTTAAGTGAACTTTCCTCATTCTCTCTTTCTTTAGTGAATGGAAACTGGGGGCCATGGCAGACATGGAGCCAGTGCTCTGCTTCTTGTGGCGGAGGAGAGCAGACCCGAACACGCCTATGCAGGAATCCTGCCCCGCTATATCATGGCCATCCTTGTCCTGGAGACTCCTCCCAGAAATCCAGGTGTAATAGTCAAGCATGTCCTGGTGAGTTAATTTTCAGCCTATGTGTTATGGGAGTGTTGTAAAAGACTGCTGCACTCCTAATCAGACTGGCTCATTTTCTTGGCTTACATCTCTGCAACTGCTGTTGAATAAATTTGTTGTTGTTGTAACCTGTTACTCAGCACTGGTGTATGCTCTTAAACAATTGTTGCTTTTCAGAGATGTGGATATAAGGCGGTTCCTGTGTTACTGTGCATGTATCTCAGATCATATATGAACGCCACACTGTTATCTGCAGGTTGCGAGCTTGACTGTTGCAATTAATGTAGTAATATAAGCAGAAATACCCACATGGACAATATTTCTGGCTTTTCTCTCTCCCATAATATCAGCCATGGTGCTTTTTTTTTTTCCTTCATCCCTTTCCTCTCCTGCACAGGTGGTCCTTCACGTGCCCAAGGCAGCATCATTGGAAACATCAACAATATTGAGTTTGGAATTGCTTTCATGAATGCCACAGTAACAGACAGCTCTGAATCTAGAGTAATACAAGCAAAGATTACAAGCATCCCTCAGAGCCTTGGTAGGCTTTTTACTACTTTTTATCTTTTATTTTTTCTAGAACCAGGTTGAATTCTGTGCAGTGCTAGTTCAGTTTATCGGGGGTCACTGGAGAAACTGATCTAACTTTTTAGACCAAGAGAGGAAAAAGGAATCTTCAGTACTTATTCTTAGAATTTTAATGTTAATATCTGTACATCCTCTGAATTTTTCATAGTTTTAATTGTATGGGTTACTCATATTTTAGATTATATTCTTATTTTGGCTTCATAGTCAGCTCTTGCTGATGGGGGGGGGGGCACTTAGCATTGGGAAAAAGCCCTCAGATATTACTCTGGATTTCTTTCAGGTCCAGCACTGAGAAAGCTTGTTTCTATTCTGAGCCCAGTCTATTGGACAACTGCAAAAGAAATTGGAGAAGCAATGAATGGATTTACGCTCACTGACGCGATATTCAAGAGAGAAACCCAAGTGGAATTTGCAACTGGTTGTTACCTGTGATGCACCATGTCTTTCCAGCAAGCGTGACAGATACTGCATCCCTTTAAAAGAATCTCATCATCAGTGCTGAATTTTGATTCTTAATGCTTATGCTGCTATTTTCTGAGTGCCTGTTGCTTTCAGAGTTTTAAATACAGCTTTTACAGTTTTAGTTGAGAACACATAATGCTTATGTTATAGGCATGGTATGCTTTATAAAAATATTAGCGTGAGATAAGTGGTCAAGTGATCCAATTCAGATAGTCCTTGGCTTACAGGAGTCCCTCGTTAGGATGCTTTATAAATCTGCATGCTTTTAAAATTCACAGGAGAAGTTCTGCGAATAACTCACATTGCCCGGGGTTTGGATTCAGATGGAGCCTTACTGCTGGATGTTGTTGTGAATGGCCATGTTCTGCAGCTGCAGCCACTAGCTAATGTTAATATGAAGGTAAAGCCACTCTCAGATACCAGCCTTTTCTCTTTCATTGTTGCACACTTCCTCTCTCATCTGTATTAAAGAGGTAGGCATTAATTCTTGACAACTGTTCTACTGTGGATAACTTATTTAATACCTAATTCAGTTGACAGGTGCTAACATTGCCCTCAAAAGCTAAAAGATGCCATCAAAAAAATAGGAATGGTCACTCAAGATTTTTAGGTCTTAGAAGGAGGCATGGAACTGTGTTTGGGGCCACACACCACAGCTAGGCATGTTGAGTGAGGATTTTATTAGAGCTGTGTGTCTTTTAATAGAGGTGTGTGTCTAATGACTGCCTGATTTTATGGCTTTTCTGGAGGATTGAAATCAGCTCTTTTATGCCGTAGCATCCTGCAAAACTTCAGAATGTTACTAATTATTTGTTTGCAGCTGCAGTTATGCACAGTCTGTCAGAATGCTTTTGTGGCTGATAAAATTTTAAGAGATTACATCATAGGGCATTTTGTGTATCCTTATCTTGCATGCAGTTTGGTAACAACATGCTCTTCTCTCTGCCATAGCATCAAAACTTTGTCTTGTGCTGATCTATTATATGGAAAACAATACTCTTACACAATTCCTCTGAAAGAGGCAGAATATCCAAAATTGGCTTTAAAAAAAAAAATATATATCCTCAGACTTCTTTGGGAATGATGGGAGAGGATGGTTTGCATGACAGTCTCACTCTTGAATTGTTCTACCTCTCATTTCTAAAAGGTATTCTAATAGTAAGGTATTGCTACTAGTAAGAAAGCTTCTGTCACTGACCTGTATTCCTAATACAAAGGGATTGGTTTTCTACCTTGTTTATTTAGTATAAAGCATAAAGAACATTTTGCTTGCTATAATGCATGGTATGAAAATTTTGGATTGGAATCAAGGGCTTGATAACTGATTTTACTGGGGAAGAAAAGTTATTCTTTAAAGTTGTTTTTATATAATTGGTACTTAGTTGGTAGGTAACCAGTTGAAACACATCCCACAGTGCAAAAAATATATATCAAGTTTTCAATATTTTCATACATTGCTGTAAGTAGCATCCCCAAAATTTATACCATTTTCCACTAAATGTGTCTTTTCTCTGGTTGTTTATTTTAAAATCTGATTTAGAATACAAAAATATTTAGAGTTCAAAAGTTTGCTTTGACCAATCTTTTGTTTAGTTTTTGTAGGATATTCTCTACTGTAACTTCCATCATCAGGGTCATCAGCCTGCTTCTTATCAAAGGAAAAATAACAGATGCTGGTAAGATTCAGCAGGCAAATTAAGGGTTAAAAAAAAAAAGAAAGACATGTTGTGTGCAATACAGTTTGTTCAGCTGTTAAGAGAAAAACAATTTTCAGAATGTATCATATACTCCTTCAAAATACGAAGAGCACAGTGTTGTTAGCTGCATTCAGTGGCTGATATTGGCTGTTTCAGGATTACACAGAAGAGTACATTCAGATCGGCCCCGGGCAGCTGTACGCCCATTCCACTCGCCTCTTTGCTGTGGATGGAGTTGGTGTTCCCTACACATGGAACCACACTATTACCTACGATCACACTAAAGGAAAAATGCCTTTTTTGGTGGAAACACTTCATGCTTCCTCTATCACAACAGAATACAACCCCCTGGAAGAAACTTTGGCTTTTAAAATCCACGCTTCCATTTCAAAAGGTATTGTTCAAGTCTGTTACAAAAAAACAGCAATAACATACTGATTTACTAGCATTCCTTGCCTTTATTCTCAAAGCTAGTTATGGCTTTGAAAGAGGAACTGCTCACTCAGTGAACTTTATTGTAGATCCTGGGACTTGTGTGTCTCATTAATAAACCTGTAGATTAACATGTAGAAGCTGCTGCATTTTGCACTTTCTGTTTCTCTGCAGTTCCCATGGATGATCTCAGTTTGCCATTGCTGATGTTAACCCCTAGCATGAGCAGTAGCTTCAAATAGGCAGCCTCAAATATTCTCCATTTCCATGTGTGTACCTTTGCTTCCCCAAAATGTCCCTCTCATGTCCCTTTTGAGTAGGGGACAGCGTTGGTAGAATTTTACTTTGCATAGTTGTTCCGGAGGATTTTCTTCTTGCTCCAAAGCAGATGTAACTCGGTAACGAGGCTACGGAGGCAGAAGAACATGAGACATTTTAACCACTTTTGTGTGGAGTTTTGCAAGTAATTCTGAAGATTGTTCTTCTAGAGAAGTATTTAAAACATACAGAAAACATGATGCTGAGCTCAGCTTGAAAACTTTCGTGATACTTTGTGGAAGTTTTTAAAGGCAGATGAGATACTGTGCCTGGTGTGCAGTTATGCAGCGCTGGGTTGGACACTGCTAATGTAATTTACTAAACCTGCTGCTGCCTGAGAGGTAGTGAACTCATGGCTCCTTGGCCTGAGGCACCAAGCCTTGTTGCTGCCCCACCACTAGCTGCTGGCTTCTGCTGGCCTTTTACCTACACAATTTGAAGGAATAGCATATTCATGTGGGTGAGCCTTAGAGAAGTCATTAGTCAGTAGAGTGATCCATGTTCTTGTATAGTACTTAAGCATGTTTTTTCTTTCAGCTCTGTATTTTTCAAATGGAATAACTCAGGTTCGAAACAAGGCAGTGGGACTGCCTATCTCAGTCTTTCAAACACAGTAAAATAAGTTTTCCCCTGTTGCCAGGCTATGAATTGACTCAGCAGTTTGAAAGTCAAATGAGATTTTCTTTTCCATTAAAAAAAAACAGGCCTGATAAAAGGAGGTCTCCAAAGCAAGTTATGTCTATGTCTAAACCTGGCCATGCTTTTAGAAACTGACATTGTATTTATTTTCTCCAACAATTAATATGCTGCATTTTTTAAAATGTCATCTTTATTGTATCATTTTTTCAAGGTTCAAGCGTAGAAGAAAATACGTGTGGATTTCCAGCAGGCTCTATGAGAATTTTCCATTGATAAGATTTTTCCTGTTGATAAGAGTATGTACTTGTGTTCTTCCACAGTGAATTTTAATGTCCAAGAAGAACAAGCTATCCTGAAAGATTTGAGGATCCTTTATTTGTAACAGCTGGGCTGCAATTCCTAATATTAAAGGATTTTCTTCACAATACAGCATTATTTTCATCCACGACTAACATGTGCTTCTTTTACCATACAGGAGACCATAGCAACCAGTGTCCTGCTGGGTTTCAGTTGGACTCATCTGGGCCTTATTGTACAGGTAATGATGTGACAAGTTTAATATGTAATCAGGCAGCAGCATCTTCATCCATTTTATTCAGAGCTCAAGAAGTGGAAGCTGCCACGAATGGACAGGTGTGGGCCCAGAGCTCAGAAGCAGTTCCCAGGCAGCCTTCCATCGGCATTGTGATGCAAATGGGACTGTTGAGCAGCTGTGCTCACTGAGCCTGCAGAGCAATGGAGCACTCTGTGAGGAGAGGGACGAGCGCTGGCAGCCTAGAGAGCAGCCCACTGAAAACCAACTGTTGCTTGGGTAGAAAAAGTGAAAAGAAAGTTATGAGCTTTTTAGCTGTCTCCTCTTGGTGACTGAGTCATGTTTGCTTCAGGGAGCAATATTTGATATGGTTTTGTGGGCCTAATTCATTGCCCCTGAAAAGTTTAAAAATTAATGGAATTAATAAGGAAAATTTTTAAATTTCCATCAGGAAATTTTAAAATCAGGAAAGCTGACAATACAGCTGCTAAACTATTTTTTTACTAGCAATATTTTCGGTAAAAAAGTATGTGTTCAAAACTTATAATACAGAAAATGTAACAATCCTGGCAAGTCTGTCTAAGAAGTCTAAATAGAGTACTGAGTTCCATCTGTTCTGTTGCAAAGAGATGCTATGAAAGAGACTGTGTCAAACCTTCATTACCACAGCAGTGACCCATCCTGCAGTTCTACTGCAAGCAGGATCCTGAGGAGCCTATTGTATGCCATCTGATAAAAGCAAGAAGCAAAATCTTAAATTAGACATGAAGGCTCTACTGTGTGTGAATTCTAGTCCCCTTAATGTATAGCAGTGAGATGTAATAATGGAGCCTTCAAAGGGTTGGTTATTGTGATTACAAGTGGAAAGTCTATCATAGAACTTTCATGCTCTTATTCCCAGGTTCAGGCCTTGCTCACTTTCTCAAAGTGCCCTGGGATGACAGCATGGTTTCCTGATGTGTGTGCTGGCAGCTACCTAGTGTAGCTTTACTGACCACTGGGACTCTGGCCATGCAAACAAAGGATGTTTGTGAGGTGTAATGTGGGCATGCTGCAAAGGGGAATTCCACATGTTGCTCTCACAGTGTAGGAACAGAGTGGGAGTGGCAAGGTGCTGAGGACAGCCTGATATGGAGGAGAACGTGATGCTGAGCTGTTTGTGAAGCTACCTAAGTGCTAGCTCTAGCCTGGGGCACACAGACATACAGTTCCTCTGAATGTCACTGGTGTTATGTCTTGTTCTTGAAAACATTTTTTCAAACGTTTCCTTCCTGCAGATGAGGATGAATGTGCTGTGCGAAATCCCTGTTCCCACACCTGCCACAACACCATGGGATCCTACCACTGCTCCTGTCCAAAAGGCCTCACCATTGCTGCAGATGGGAGAATGTGCCAGGGTAAGGGGAGCTGCCATGGGCAGGCAGAATACAAAGAGCCCCACAGCATGTCAGGCATGGCGAGATGTTTTCTTCAGACTGGACCACTTGGTCATTGTATGATTGGTGTTCTAATTTTTTGACTTATGAATAGATTTGCAGTCATGTATTTCACAGTCGCTCATGTTCAAGATGTTGCTCCATCTGTGTGTCATTGTGCCCTGGTGAGGTTTACAGCTTTTCTTTACCTGCAGATGTTGATGAGTGTGCACTGGGCAGGCACACCTGCCACACCGACCAGGACTGCGAGAACAGCGCTGGCTCATACCGCTGCATGCTGCGCTGCAGGACCGGCTTCCGGAGGGCGGCGGATGGGCTCAGCTGCCAGGGTACGGCACAGCCTTGGCTTTGGTGTTAGCTGTAGCAAACTGAATCTTTCACGTAGCTAAAAGTAACTTTTTGAGAGACAGATCTCCAGCTGAAGTGTCTGTAAATCTTCAGTATTAGCAACATATTTTAGGAATAAATTTAAAATCTTGCTTTTGTGTTCCATGTGCACCTTCTTCTATGATGATGTGACACAAGAATTCACTTCTGAATGTAGCGAAGTAACTAAGCTGAAAGCAGAGCCTGGAACATTGTCTAAACCAAAACCATTTATCTAAATGGTGATAAGGAGACTCACAGTGATGACATCAATAGTTTATCTTTCCAACAGATATTAATGAGTGTCAGGAGTCCAACTCCTGTCATCAGCATTGCATCAATACCATAGGAAGTTTCCACTGTGGTTGTGATCCAGGATACCAGCTAAAGGGCAGAAAATGCATAGGTATGAATTAGTTTTGAAATTTCTTTCCCTCTTCTCCATGGAAATAGTTAAACACTTACTTGTTCCTATATGCAACTTTATCCAAGCCCTTTGTGAGTGTAACTCCAACTCAGAATGACATCTTTAGTATTTATTCTTGAATTTGTAAAGCAGCACTGAAATCTAGAAGAAGAGGGAACTGAGCTGACTGATAAATGTGCATGAAATGCTTCCAAATGCATGCATGTAGTATGATCACAACTAGATTATGCTGTTGTTTAGGAATTGAGCATATGGAGTTCGTTTCCATTCCTGCTTTCTTTGCTTTTATTTTTTAAATAAGATATAAATGAATGCAGGCAGAATGTATGCAGGCCTGATCAGCTTTGCAAAAACACCCGTGGTGGCTATAAGTGCATTGAGCTGTGTCCAAATGGAATGACCAAAGCAGAAAACGGAACTTGTATTGGTGAGTAAAAACCTAGTGTACTGTATCGTGATGGTAAGCACAGGGACAGCAATGGATGGTTTCTGAAATAAAAGTCTTTGTAGTCCCTTGCCAATTACTAGAATTTGCACATGTTAAGGCACTGACCTTTTGATTTGTGGGGACACAGGCATTTAAATTTTCTTTATGTTAACTGATGATAGAGAAATAGACAGATCCTTACCACTTCCAATTTTTCTAGATTATATTTATTTGGACAGAGCAGCTACTAGAATTGGAAAACTAAATTAAAAGTTTTGAAAATTAATGGAAAAAGTAAACGCTATAAGTTGAAAAATTTGCACATCTGCTCAAAATCTGCTTTCAGATTGTGAAATGCAGATTATTTCACAGATCTGTAGCATGCTGTTAGGGAGTAATTACTGATCATTTTAAGTGATACCAAGTGAGAAAAAAAGGCTGTTCAGAGGCCAGATCTATCTAGAGAGCCAAACTCGCTGTGGTTTAACTGCATTCATTACACATTAAGGAATTTAAGCTGTAGGAACTTTCAAGAAAATATCTGACTGCTTGCTCTTGCCCTGTTGCTTGCAGACATCAATGAGTGCCGTGACGGAACCCATCAGTGCCACTACAACCAGATCTGTGAGAACATGCGAGGGAGTTACCACTGTGTGTGTCCAAGAGGGTATCGGTCACAGGGAGTTGGAAGGCCTTGTATGGGTAAGCTGCCCGGCCATGCTGTCGTCACCTGTTTGTTGCTGATAGTTTTGGCTGTAGCATCCAACAGTACTATACTACTTGAAGACTATGGTACAAAGATAAATATGCTTTGGAGTTCAAACTTGCTGTTTAAAATGAAGTGTCCCCATTAAATAGTCAAAACTAGGTGATTCCAAACTGAGATTGCCACATATCCATTCTTTCAAAACAAAGTGTACAAGGGCTGTGGATCTCAAAGGCACTGACGGATGGATGTGGCAAGTCAGTGCTCCATAGTAGGCTTAATTTATAAAAATCAGAGCAGGTTTGTTAGTTGATTAGAGAAATGTGGTTGGCTGTACACTGACTGCATTGATTCACAACTGGAGCCAGTTGAGCAGTGGACGATGTGGAGAACACTCAGAGGAAGTCTGTTGCAAGAGGCATGACATACCCAGAGCCTCCCCCTGCAAATAGACATCACAACACCCTGTCTGACTCCTGGAATTAGGTTTTCTCGTATGGACAGAGCAGAGGAGGCTGACATTCATTTATCTCTCATTGCTCTCTGTCTGGCTTGGGTGGATCTCCCAAGGGTAGGAGGGATCCCCACAGGCACAGGAATGCTGACCATGTCACTACTCCCCTACGCTATCTATGTAGAACCCTGGCATTAAAATGTGCAAACCATCCACCCACACAAACACAGTTTCACAGATACTGCCATAACTCTAATGGGAATAGCGGGAGAGTCTGACCTATGATGTCAGTGCAAGTGCACAAAACACTTCCTCTGGCATTTCACAAACCCTAGCACGACTCTAAAAGCATTTCAATTTATAATGTATGTTTCCAGAATATTTAAAATTCAATAGCTGATCCTCACTGATTGTGATGATTTATAAGTGAGATATGTGATGCTTGGTGAAGTCAGCTCCAGTTGGTCTCCCATCTTGTATCAGAGAAACGCTCCTTTGTAATGACTTCTTCAGGATTAGTTTTCATAAGTGATAAATAGCTGGTCTGGAAGCTGGGATTTTTTTCTTTTTAGGTGTCTAAGATTTTGGACCACCAAAAGCCAGGCTTTTTTTAAAGATTAAATTGCAGACAGAAACTGTTTGGCTGCAGACCAAACAGTTGTCTCTACTAAAATAAAAATCAATCCCAAACTCTTTAAAGTATATTAAAAGTACTTAAATTTCTTACAGTAATAAGTTGGATAAGGTTTAGGTTACAGGTTTTCACAAAACTCCAACAGCTGTCCTAAAACCTTCTTCTAAGCAATAACCACTGAAAGCTCCCTCTTAAATTAAATTAAATATGATTTTTATGCTCCTTTGATTTATTTCTTTATCTGCTTAAAATATGTTTGAAATATATATGTGAAAATATTAGTTCACGTGTTAATGAAAAGCAGGTTTTATTGTAATGCTTCCAGCACACAGAACACACAGAGGAACTGGAAAGTCCCAGACTGAAACAGGTGATTTGCACACAGCTCCTTCTTGTTCCACTTCTGCTGTATGTAGAGTAATTTGTGCAACTGTTCACAGTTGAATGGGGAAAACACATGCAGAGATGCATGTGTGCCCAATTATCCACATTGTGACAGTTCTGTGAACTGTACTGTACCTCAGCATATCATAGATGAAAGGGCATAATCAAAAGCTGTTATGCATACAGGACATGCAGAATTGAAAATCAAATAACATTCATAAAGAAAGCTAGAGAATTTAGCTGTTAGTTTCAAAATCATGTTTAACTTGTTCTTGTAAAGATCTAATATTTATGATGCACGATCAAAGGGATCCTGTCTCAGGAAGCTTTGGCTTACCAATCCATAAGTGATCTCTTTTCACAAGGATGGCGATGCTATGAATTCAGATTGCTGGCTGCATTCAGTTTTGTTGATATTGCATGGGTTGCTCCTACAAAATAAATTGCTCCTTTTTTTTTTTTCAGCTATTAGTTGTTACCTTATTAAAAATGAAATTTTTTCTTTATGTGACTATTACACCACTGACAATATAACAGATATGTAATGTTCCAGTTATGTGTTTATGATGTTGGACAATACTGCAATGCTCTGCAGTGGTTACCCCGAATTTCTGATTCTCAAAGCATTTAGTTGTTAATATTAAAAAAAATATATATATAAACACTTAATAAAAATGCATTCTAATATTCTCCTATGTTTCTAAACAGCATTACTTTTAAAATACTGTTAACATGTGGTTTGCAAACAGTGCTCAAAATATGTTCAGAGAGCATATGAAATGATAATGCTAGTTTAACGATGTTTCTACAGCAATAATTTAGACATAGGCAATTTCCAGTAATATGAGATAGTTAAACTGTTACTGAGTCACTGTTAAAATAAGCTTTAAGTTCTAGTTAAAAAAATATATGCTAATTAATAGACATGCTGTTATGTATCTTCATATCGGGTTATTTCTGATCACTGTGGAGTTGCACGTTCCTGCTTTGGTTTTGAGGATTTACTGCTCAGGTTGGTGATGTTATTTTGGATTACAGCATGAGGGAAACTGAACTGAACGGGGACGAGTGATTCCCAAGAGAAAAAGAAATAACTCTGTTTTTGAATGGTATGAAATTCATAAGTACCTTAATACATTCTGCTAAGTCTCCAGACAGCTGGAAGGAGCAGCAGCAACGTGGCAGTTAGCACGCAGCCAGCTGCTCCTTGGGCAGCCCTGCAGTGTGCCCTCCAGGCTTTTCCCCAGCAGGACCACAACCCCAGCAGTGCATCTGGAGCTTCTCAGTCCCAGTCTGAATGACCTGGGAGCTTTGTGCTTCTCAGTTCTCAGGACGGCCTTGTGTCAAGTGTCCTCCTTTGAAAAAGAGTCCATCAGCTTCTCCCACTCAGCCTAAGAACAAAAGAAGTTCTGTAGTAGTTGCAAACTACTTAATATTTAAACACTGAGCAGCTTAGGGCCGATGGGTCACTTGCTTCTCAGAGTGCATCCCTGGTACCCAATGGGTATTTCTGCAGTCAGCAGTAGTCAGGATGTCACACAGCTCTGCTGCTGCAGAAGCAAGGGAACTGATCTGGTTCCTTTCCCTGCAGTCACATCTTACCTTCAGAGCACGTAAGGCAAGGCTCTCATTGGAATTTATGTCCTGTGTGAACTGTTTTATGTTCACAGGTAGCTGTATAGGAAGAATGAAGGTGTGTTCATGGACAGGATAGAAAACTTGTCTGCGTGGCATTTGTGTTTTTTGTGTTTTACTGCCTTCAGGATCTCACTTTTTTTCCACAGTCTGAGATATTATGTATGTGTATATATATATATATGTGTATATATATATATATATATATATATATATATATATATATATATATGTATGTATGTATGTATGTATGTATGTATATACACACACATATTGTCATGTGTTGTTTTATCTTGTTTTTTTCCTTCCCACATGGTTTGTTGCTCTGGATCATGGCACATGAGTAGACATTAATGAATGTGAACAAGTGCCTAAGCCCTGTGCATTTTGGTGCACCAACACCCCCGGCAGCTTCAAGTGTATCTGTCCACCTGGACAACATTTATTAGGTGATGGGAAATCTTGTGCTGGATTGGAGAGATTGCCACATTCTGGTGCCTATTACAATGTCTATAACTATGCTATGAGAGACAACTATCAACCGCAACAGTATTACAGGCACTCCTCAAACCTCTACGGCTCCTTCTCAGAGTATAGGAACAGCAGAATTCCTGTCTCCAGAACTAAAAGGAACATTAGAGAAACTTGTCCTGAAGGCTATGAGGCAAGAAATGACAGATGTGTAGGTAAATGTCAGTCATGTCTATGCAATTCTCTTGCTTTAGTCCTTATTCTTAGGCCGCCTTTTCATGTTTGTTAGAGGCCTATGGTCTGTGGTGCTCTGTTATTTCATATTACCATGTTAAGTACTCAGCAAGTTATGCATATCTTTGTTTCTTGGGCAGGCTGTAGCAAAAATTTTTTCAAACCTCCTCCCATAACCTCGTTTTAATTGTGCTGCTTGCTGTGTATTAGCAAATTGTTATCCTTTGTTTTCTTTATCCTGATGATGGTAGCTCACCTTTGCAAATTTTCTCTCACTTAAAAAGCACCAGTAGGGCCCTCCACCTTGGGGATGCTACTCATGTCAGGCTCCTACTTGTGGCAGTAGTAGTCTGGATCAAAAAGGCTTAGAATAAAGAGTGTAGAATTGAACGTACTGAGACCGCATTGAGCAACTGACTGTACAAGCAGAAGCAGCTAGGGGATAGAGCCAGTCATAATGCGATTCACTGAGCAGTAGAGACAGATTGTATGTAAACAGACCAGGAGTTCATCTAGTCAGCAAGAGCAGTGCTATTTCTGTGTGCATGATGAGGAGGGCAGAGCAGGTAACAGGCACATTCTGCCCCAGGTTTCATTTATTTATTTAAGAGATGTGAAGCTTCAGAACATACTCGTGAGACCAACGGAAAACAAAGGTGTATGGCGTCTCTCTTGTTCATTGAGCTCACTTACTCCTTGCTCTGTGAGCATCTCTGAGGTTTTTCATCAGTACTGGAACACTAATTCAGCTCCTCTTGAAAGGTAAAAGGAATAATATCCTGCTCTGCACTAAATGTTCAGAAATGAAGTTTAAGAAAAATCTTTTTTTTCCCACTGTAACTCATGTTGTGAGTATCTTAAAAATAGATCAGTAAAATTACTCAACTATTTTTTGATAATACTGTTGAGTTCAAGACTAAGTGTAGCACAGTTTAGGTCTTAGGAGAACTTTTTCTAGCGTATTTAACAGCAGTTTGTGGTATTATAGGTAAGTGCCTAAATCTGACATGTATGCCATCATAGAGAAGTGCAGTGTGCCTTCCGGATAAAGCAGTGAGCTGAAGCTGGGTTCTAGCCACTGGAGCTATTCCTATAATTATACAGCAGTATACAATGTTGAAAAATGTGAATGCGTTTTTATAAATAATAATTACAGCTAGGCAGAGATCAGATTAATCTTGTATTTACGTTGTAATGGCTTATCAGTACGCTTACGAGTACAGCATGTTATGGATATAGCTGTTAAATGAAAGAACTTGGACTGCAGCCACTGGTGCCAAAAACCTATGGTCCACAGCTCAGCTTCCAGTTCAAGTTAGTGAGCACTGCTGTAACTGCTTCATTGGAATAAAAATGTAGATTTAAAATTTACTGCTTAATGCAAAAAAGACATCTGCAGAATGCTTTTATTTCCAAGAAGGATTTTTTGAGTGGAGAAAACCATAACGACTTGATAACACACTTAAAATTTCTTTAGTCACATCTGTTTCTCTTTTCTTTTTGCATTTTTATCGACTGCAACCCCTATAAATTTGACAGAGAAGGAAGAAGCAACGACCTTATTTACTCCGTTTCAGTTACGCAAGTCTTAATGCTTGCACATGGCAGTAACTCGCAGAGGAGTTCTGCTGCTCTCCTGAAGTAGACAGACATTTCAAAAGAAGTAATGATTAGATGTGATCTCTATCTGAATCACGTCAGTCTGCTTTGAAAATTTTAAATAGCGATCTGCTATTTATGTGTTTGAGAGGGAGGTTTAAAAAAAAAAAAAAAAAAAGGTTAAAAGAGCATTTAAAGAGCATTTATGAATGGCCTTTGTGGATAGTGAGCTTAATTCGGCATGAGAGTGATCAGTTTGGAAAGAAAAAAACTTTACCCTAGGACGGATGAACTGTAAGAGCAATTCCCTGATTGAGGGCCTCTTCTGAAGTGAGAACTGATCTGGGCTCTTCCCAAGCATGTTACTTAAAATGTAATTATCAGGCAGCTCGGCATCCTGGGGAAGACTGTACCCCTGTGTCCTTTGTGGGTTTGTGCAGCTCGCTCATCCCCTTGTTGCCAGAGCTCCATATCAGCAGGAGAGAGACCTGTTAAGGCTGCCAACAAAAGAGGCAAAGCTTTTAATTCTATAAAAGCTACAGGCAACAGAATCAGGTAAGTTAGAACATTCAAGCTCATTACCAAAAGCAAAAAAAAAAGATCCCCATGAGTTCCACCACCTCTTCCCACATGCTTTTGTACACAGATAGAATATCAGCAATCCCGTTGTTTATGTTTTCATGTTTCTTTCTGACAGACATTGATGAATGTGAAGCCAGAGATACATGCCAGCATGAGTGCAGGAACACCCTGGGAAGTTACCAGTGTGCTTGTCCCTCTGGTTATCATCTTATGCCCAATGGCAAAACCTGCCAAGGTACAGAAATCTCTTTGAGAGTGCACAAATGTATTTGTAAGCAGATGAGTTACAAATCATGTTTGGTGTTTGTAATAAGCACTTGCTGAATTTCCTTTCTGAGATACAGTGTTCAATACGTCACGTTTTTATATTTTACATTTCAGCACTTAATAAAACATCTGCAAATTAGACAACTGCAACTTATTATTCTCCCATGTTTTCTCACAAGCACCTTTAACTCCACACAAATACACAACAGCTCTGTAGTCAAAAACCAACTCTGTTCAGGTCCAAAAATAAATAAATAAATAAATACTGTTGGACTTTTGATGCACCAAAACCCTCAACTAATTAACCTCTGTTGAAAAGACAACTATAGTTGATGTTGTGTAGTGGCTGTAGGGCAGCTAGCACAATACAGTGTCCTACACAGAAATGAAATACCCAAGCCAGTAAATGCAAGTCATTGGAATTAGTAGTTTCATTGCCTCCAGGAGTAAGGCAGGGTTCTGAAGGGTTCTGTTCTCACCTGTGTGTAGAGGCACCTGCACTCCCCCTGCCATCTACTCACTTTGCTGATCCAGGCACTTCTTATCTTTCTTAAATTCCGCCCAGAACCAGCTACTGATCAGGTATCTGTTTTCTTTCCCCTAGACATTGATGAGTGCCTCGAACAGGACAATGACTGTGCAGCAAGTCAGATGTGCTTCAACATGAGAGGGAGCTACCAGTGCATAGAGACACCTTGCCCACCAAACTACCAGCGGGAGCCTCTTTCTGGGTATGCTGATTTTTCAGCCCTTTAGGTCTTGTTTTCCCTCACACCCCAAGCTCACATGCTTAGCCTTTAATCATAAGAAGGAACTTTATCTAAGTTCAAGCGATATCAGTTATGCTTATTCTTGCAAAAAAAGTAAAGCATTATAGATTTAAGATTATAATTGGTTTACAGAGAGCAGCCATATTTTGTGCTTCCTTCACAACGAAACAAAACGGGTGGGTCTGGTGGGTCTGGGTAGAATCTTCTATTAATTCAAATGGAAATAGCTCCAGAATGGCTTTTTCTGAATGAGCCCCAGCAGGCTTTGATCCTTTCTGCTGATTCAGCATAATTCCTATCTCAGCTGTAGGGCTGATTTTGCATCTATTCTCCAGCTTACTTCTGTGAAGGATGAATAAAGACTGCACTGGATGAGTAGCGGCTGAGGGAGCTGGGATTGTTCAGTCTGGAGAAGAGGAGGCTCAGGGGAGACCTCATTGCACTCTACAACTTCCTGAAGGGAGGTTGTGGTGAAGAGGGGCTTGGCCTCTTCTCCCAGGCAACGAACAGGACCCGGGGAAATGGCTGCAAGTTGTACCAGAAGAGATTTAGACATGAGGAAGAACCTTTTCTCTCAGAGAGTGGTCAGACACTGGAATGGCTGCCCAGGGAGGTGGTGGAGTCGCTGTCCCTGGCAGCTTTCAAGAGGTGTCTGGATGAGGAGCTACGAGATCTGGTTTAGGGTTTGTGGTAGCAGTGGTGATGGGAGAATGGTTGGACTAGATTATCTTATAGGTCATTTCCAACCTTGTGATTCTATGATTCTATGATTTTGAGAAGCCCAAATCTGCATACTGCAGCATGATAAATAGGGAACAACTTCAGCCCATATAGCAAGTATGGGAACAGAACTTGAAGCGCTCTGTTTTTTTCCCAGGTTCTGTATCAAAAACTGCCCAGCCAATGATTTGGAGTGTGCCCTGAGTACCTATGCCTTGGAATACAAATTTGTCTCCCTCCCTTTTGGCATAGCTGCTGGTCAGGACTTAATCCGGCTGGTTGCCTTCACGCAAGATGAGGTCATGCATCCAAGGACAACTTTCTTAATGGCAGATGAGGAGCCAACAATCCCTTTTGCCCTGCGAGATGAGAACTTGAAAGGAGTTGTGTTCACCACCAGACCACTGCAAGAGCCGAAGACTTACCATGTGAGAATCAGAGCCTTGTCCTATGGTGTTGATGGAAATATCGAGTATCAGACAACTTTCATTGTCTACATAGCAGTGTCAGCCTATCCTTATTAAACACACAAGCTACTTGAGAGTAATCGCAGTATTTTAACCACATTCATATATATTCTGATGGGTATTACCACTTCAGATGGATCCTACTGTCTGCCTACAGTTGTGAACCATGTAACTTGAAAATGGTGCTATGCTCTTTTGTTTTTCCTTCCCTGAGGCTACTCATACAGTCCCATTATTCCAATTCTAGAGGAAAATCCATGGCTTTGAGGATCTGCTACTACTTTCTGTATTTATTACACCGGAGCAATCATTTTTCACAGCCAAACAAAGTAAAGTATGAGCTAATGAAAGTATAGTCAAAAGCAGTAAGCAGGGAGCAGCCTCAGTTAAAAGCAAGTGAAGAAATGCTAACTAGAAGAAATACTAGTTTCAAGTGTTCTGTGTATCTTAAAGGTTGCTAAATGTGTTACAGTTTTAGATATAGTAGGGTTTTTTTTTTGTTTCAAATACCTGATAGAATTAGGACTGTACATATATTATGTCATGTGCTCAGAAAAAGACAAATACCACTATAATGGTGCCAGTGCTGAAGCACAGGATTAGTGAAGTTTTTCAGCTAAAGAATCTACCATGGAATTTGGAACTGGTATATTTGTTCTCTGTGCAATTTTAGGGATGCCAGTGTGGTTTGGAAGAAAAAAAACAAACAAACATGGCTTCTTCTATTTTATAAGCAGGTATTCTATAACATTTTTTTCTTCTTTTTTTTTTTTTTTAACTAACATTCTGGTATAGCCATTTATTTAGCTCAAAACCATGTCCATTTCAGTACTTCTAAATCAGTTAAAATATTTTTGTTGGGGTTTTTTTGCAAAGCTTTCTTCCAAAATACTTAGTAAGTTTGCTTCAATAATGTCAATACACTGTACACAAGTAATTTTGCCAAGATGTATTCTATTTTTATGGAAGTGTATATATGTTTTTTCTATGTTTATTTTCTATGCAGTATCTCAGAAGTATTTTACAGTTAAGTTTTCATAAAAAGTACATTGTCAGTACATTGGAAATAATCAAAATAAAGGTTCCCATTGCCTTTGAAGTTGCTGCCTGTTTTACCTTTGAAAATAAATTATTTCCTATGTGTGAGGCACTTAGCTCTAGTGCCAGTGGAGAAAGCAACACACTGGGAGCTTCTTAAAAAAATCAACGAAGAACACTGAGATTGGAACCCACTGGGAATCACAATTTTAACTGAAACTTTCTCAGTTTTTCAAACAATGTCAGAAAAAAATGTCAATAAAAGTTCTCCTATTGCAAGTGCTACGGGAGTTGAAGTATAGACTCAATTTCATGTGTTTTATGGTTTGGCTACAATTTAGCCCAAGATTAATTACTACCAGACATCAGCCGTCTTCCTTCTACCCAGCACTCAGGGTTATCACCTGCATGCAATTACATTTTCAGTGACAAAGTGCTGCTTCTCAATGGAATTCTGAGTTTATGATTTCCTACTACTAACAACCCTCTACTGAAAGCCCTACCAGTTTTCCCCTAACTACTTTTTGTTCAGTTTCCATTGCAACAAGTGAGGCAATCCTGGAAACCAAGGATGAGTTAACATCATTTTATTATCTGTACAAATAATTCACACAAGTGACAGATTTCAGACAAGGCCAGTATATTCTTTGGAATCTTGAATTGAAAAATAAATGCAATTTATAAAGAAAAAAGTGAAAGGGAGACTGAGGAATGGCTGAAAGTGTCCTCTTTTATCTCTTTCATAGCCAGTCTCCCCAAGGAAAGCAGTTAATTTTGTCAAAAATATGGCCCAAAGATGACTGCAATGCTGAATACAGACAAAACAGCAGTTTCTCAGCTGTCAGTTTTATCATGATAAAACCGGCAAAAAAAAACAAAACAAAGCCACACAGCAGAGCAAAATAAAATCCTTAATCCAACCCCCGGAGATGACAAACAACATAGCAGGGAAAATAAGTTCCAAGCAAGGTGCTACACAACAGAGATCCATGAGAAAAATCTCAGAGAGTTCCACAAATAGGGAAAGAAATTGACAATGCAACCAGAAAGTACCAAACTACCACAACATCCTGTGTTAGTTAACACGGTCTGGTCAGATCTGCTCTTATCACAACCCTTTGAGTCCCACACTGAGCATCAAGACATGACTGCTGTGCTTTAAGCTGGCAGATGGCTGAGCACCACGCAGCTGTTCGCTCACTGCCCCCTTCCAGTGGGATGGGGGAGAAAATCAGAAGAAAAAACAAAAGTTGAACTTGAGAGTTGAGAGGAAACTATCAACTAAGACAGAGAAAAGGAAAAGGATAATAGTTATGACAATAAATATATATGAATGTATGTAACAAGTAATGCACAAGCAATTGCTTGCCAGCCCCCATCCGATGCCCAGCTAGCCCTCAAGCAGTGGAAGAGAGATGAACTCGCACCCCCTTCAGAATCCCTTCAACACGATATCATATGGCATGGAATATCCCTTTGGCCAGTGTAAGTCAGCTGTCCTCACTCTGTTCCCTCCCAGCTCCTTGGGCTCTTTGCTGCAAATGGCCTCAACTCTGTGCAGCACTCCTCGGCAACAGCTATAAACATTGGTGTGTTACCAGCATTGGTTTTCTCCTAGAACCAAAACAGCATCACACCAGGCACTTGAAGAAAACAATTTCATCCCAGCTGATACTAAGACAAACCTACAGGAAATTACATGTGGAGGTGCAGCACTTTGCAAGAAAAATTGTGCAATTCCTTCCAAATGTCAGTCCTGGCAGCAGAATAAGGCACAAAGCAGAGCCAGGGGATGAAGCCTGGGTCAGGTGCCAGAGGGAGAACTGGAAAGGTGGCACAGCCCACCATGCGTCACACAGTGGTGTCCAGGAGATAGGAAAATCACCGCCAGCTGCTTTTCTGCACTGGCTGAGTATGAAAGCTATTGAGTGCTTACAGCAATGAATCAGTGCAGAATCCATAGCATAGGTTACAGGAAAATAAGTTAGCAGGAGGGGACAGTACTCAGTACACACGGGAGTAGCCGTGCCTGGAAAGCCAGTGTCCACACGCCAAGTACAGTTCAGGCAACCAGTGCTAAACTGAGCAGATGGCCAATGAGCAAAATGCCCAGCATCACTCACACAGTGCAGCACTTACAGCCAGGCTGCTCTCAGGACACAGAGGGGCTCTGGCACCCCATGCCTCTGGTAGTGTTTAGTTCTGGCAGTGCCACCATGGGTGCCCTCTGGCTGGCACTGGGTGAGTTGAGCTCCTGCACAGCCACACTAAGTGAGGTGAGGGGATGCCTCCACCAGGGACCTCATCTGCCCTTCTCTTCTGTTTTCTGCAATTTCTGAAGCAGAAGGGGAAAAGCAGGTGTGGGGCCCTGGCTCTGGGTGCAAGCTGAAGAAGGAAATGAACTAGAGCAGCAGCAGATCACAGCATTATGTGAGGCTGCCCTGCTTCACACCTCCAGTATGCACACCATGACTTCCAAGCCCACAGGAAGGGCTTTGTACTGCACACCTGGGTGCAGCGAGCATGGCTCGAGGAGCTTTTCATATCACTGAGTCCAATACCTTCAGCACCAAGCAGCTGGTGCTTCACCTGCTTGCTGAACTGAGCACTCACAGATAGAGACAGAGGCAGAGAAGGAGAAATGTCCTTTAACCTCATACATAAACACAGGTTCACCTGGGAAGTTCTGAAGAGTCACATGAAAAAGGCATTAGGAGCACAAGCAAGTTCAGAGCCATTCATCATTCAGAGCAGAGACTGTCATGGTTTTGTGATTTTTGGTTTTCGGTATTCCACATCATAACATCATGTGGGGCAGTGGGAGTTTAACTGTTAATGCTCAAGCTCTGGGTACCTGCCTGGAAGAGAAGAAGAACTACGTTCCCCAGGGGACTTTGCGGTCACAGAGAGCCTCGAGATACAACTCCTGGCAAGGTCACCTGATGCGCTCTTCTTTTGCCTGCTCTTCGTCGGCTCTCCTCCCCTTTTCTCCCTGCTGCTCAACTGGACTGCGCATCTCACCTCAGCTCTCCGCGTTGTGGTGAGGCCTACCCACCTTTCGGACATTCTCTCTCTCTCATTATATTTGATTTATTAGCTTTAAATTTAATTATATTGTATTATAGTGTGTTATCTTGCATTCCGATAATATATTTTGTAAATTAGTTGGTTTCTCCTCAAATCGTTGCCGCTGTTTTTAATTATTTTGGGGTCCCCTGTTCCCTTTTTCCAGAGGCGCGGATCTGCGGATCCCTCTCCCCGCTAGTCACGGAACTGGGCCGAACCAGCCCATAAACCGTTGACAGAGACCTAAAAGCGCAGTGAGCTTCTGGGGATCTCCATCCCTGCCAGATCCCTGGAGAAACCTGGGGGCTGCAGGTCACAGCTCAGCGACCGGAGGCTGTGGCTATGACAGGCATCTATGAGCAGAAGAGTTCCTACGGCAGCCCTGGGGGGCAGAAGGATGCAGGCACATGGAACACACTGATGGAAGTAAGCTGAGCACAGAAGGAAGGAAACCCAGCCTCCACACACAGCCATTGCCTTAAGTGCTGGCACATCCTCTGCCCAGGGTCACAGTGACAGCCACAGCTCTGCATGGTAGTAGGAGCAGGGGCACAGAACAGTAAGTAGGCAGTGCTTCAGAACACCCACAGCACCTGCAGCACTGTAGGCTGCCTTGTTATCTCTTCTCAGTTTGTCCCATCTGCTACAAAAATGTTCATACATACCTTCCTTGCTATCATACCAGAGATAATAACAGAGGAGATGTAGAATTGCAATACTTATGTAGAGTAGCAATGAACTGCTGCTACCACTGCTTTTTGTCTCATAACTCTGTACCAGCCAACTAGATAATACCTGACATGAACCACAGTATCCCCCAACAGATATCCTTCACCCAGGCTGCTCCTCCTGCTCGTGAGGGAGGAGGAGAGGGATTGTGATGAGCATAGAACAGCCATGTAGTGATTTTAAAACTGTGTCCTTCTGAGGACTAGGAACAGTTTGGGAGAGCTTCTTGAGCAAAACATGCAAGAAGCAAAAACATGGTTTGCAATAGAGAGACCTTTCCTAAAAAGGGAAGAGATAACTCACACAGGGAGTGCACAGCTGTTAAGCTATCAAGAAAAACTGCAAAGTGGCTTGAAATTCAACACGATGCAGCTGATGTTACTGACTAGCTTACATCTAGAGAAGACATTCAGAGAAGACATTCAGCGGCATGAGCTGAGTGTCTCTGAAGCGTGCCTTGTAAAAGCGTGCGTGCTGCCGAAGGCATTGCACCGTGGATGCGACATGCTGGGGACCCGGTGAGTCAAAGGTGCTGAGCAGGCTGTGCTGCATGCAGCCCTGTGTGGGGATTGCCTGGGAAGTGCGCAGAGAAGTGTGCTCTGCAGGCAGCTTCTGGCCTGTGGTGACAGCAAGGCCCTCTCTGGCCGCAGGGAACTGGCAGCAGGCTGCCTTTGGCAGGCACTGAAAGTCGGATGTGAATAGAGTTTTACAGAAGAATGTGATACATGAAATACCCTGAGTTTCCAAGCAAAGTCAAGGTTACTTTCCTAACAATCTTCACAAATGTTGGGCACAGGTGTTTAGCCAGGATGCCTCCAGCATCTGAAATATAGATCTAAAATGTAAGGATGGAAAAGTTAGGAGAAAATGAATTCCCAAGTAGCACAGAAGATAAAAGACTATCCTAGCTTTTTGCTGAAGGCCGGCTGATGAACAGGAGTCCTCTGGTCCAGGAAGAAAATGCAGAGTGCTCTGGTACAACTATGAATGCCTGAACTGAAGAAGCAAACATCAAAAACACATGCTGGTAGGACTACAGGGGCCTCAGCAACAAACCACAGCAGACAGGACATTGATGTACCAGAAAAGCATGAGATCTGCATAGATGCGCTGGCATTTCATCAACTGGGGATAAATTTGACATGACAGAGAGCTGATCAGAAGGAGATATTGGCTGCAAAAACATTTGATTACAATGGACTGTCACCTCCATTTTCTTTTCTGCTACAAGGAATTTGCCCTTGAATATAAACCTTGTAAATAAGCCAGATTACATTGAATTTGTTCATCCTGCCTCATCCCTGTCTGCTAACTGAATTAGCTCACAAATCTTCAAATATTTGCTAACGAACAAATTTGGTCAGACAACTCTTCTGTGTTCTGGCCTTTTTCAGAATCAAGTACTTGTGGTTTTCTTGCTGGTTCCCTTGTGATCACTCCCAGCGATGTGGACACCGATAGAGAAACTTAAATTGGGTGTAACCCTGCAAAGCCTTACCCAAAATATTACCACTAACATCTCATAGCTCATGTTTTGAAAAGTTTGGGGATGTAAAAGCATGATGTCCTTTAGCAGATGAGGCCATATCACAGAAGGGGTTATGCATTCACCAACTGCATTGCTCAGGAAGGCAGTGCCGTGGTATCTTTACCATGTACAATGCAACTTGACCGCAGACAAACAGAGAAAGCTGTCAGTGTTTTTTCCAAACAGTCACCGCAAGTGGAAGACAGCCACTGCCTTTCTAGAAAACCCCAAGACTCCTTGAATTTTAGACCTCATCTAAAAAAAATCTCTCCTAATCCACGAACAGCCCTCAGTATATACTATGAAAAAGAGCAAAAATTTCCCTCAAGTTACTTGGCTGATGTAAAATGGATATTCCTGGTAGAGATATGAAAATGATAACTAGAACAAGAAGGATACATCATAGAATGAATTAATGCAGCATTAAAAACAAACTGTCTAACGAGCAGTGACTGTTTTGCTGAAATGTAGCTTTCTGTGATGGAAGATTTTTATCTGAGCAGTTAGGCTCACCAGACTCTGAGAAAGTAGACATCAGTTATTCATAAAGCTTTGTTTAAATCATATACTGCAGGTTTTGATTCCATCTTTTGTGCTACAAAAAAATTAATAGAAAACAATCAGCCTGAAAGACAAATAGCTCTATGCCAAAGATCTCTAAGCACTTAAAGAAGAACTGAGAAATCCCATACATTTTTCTTCTAGCTAAAATAAACCACATACCCTGATGGATGGATGATGGCAAAATCAAAATAGTCTCCTCAGTGGCTTTTCTCCCAGCCTTTGCCTCTTTGAACAGATGTTTTGAATACTCTGAACATCCCAGACACCATCCTCAGGTGATGTATTTAGTCTGAATTGCACTGAAGTAAAAGTTTTTTCATATACATGAAAACAAGGTGGCTATCTATGGAAAGTTACATAGATTGCTTTGAAAATAACATCTCATATTTATTTCCCTGGAAATTACAGCAGATACAATGAGAACAATAACACTATTTGGTAGAGCAGATTCTCATCTACAGAATAACACTGTTCAGCATAGCGCTCATCGTTAACTACCCATTTTTGCCAGTGATGAACAGAAACCTGCACGCCATGCTGTAAAAGCCTGCACCAGTGGAGATGACCCACTGTCTCTGTCACCACTGCTGAAATGCACCACCCACCCTTCAGTGTGCTCACATACACTGCTTGGGCTCCATAAATGTTCAGCAAACGTTGCTGAATGCCGATCGGTGCCATTTTTTTCCTGCATGGAGGAATTCAATGATATATTTTTGTTTCATACACACTTCTGAGACAGACACCATTCTGTCAGACTGCCCCTCTGCTGCCATTTGCCGCACAGCAACAGCTTGTAATGGAGTATAGGTGGGAAGGTTCAATCTCTATTGCTATCCCACCAACATCTGCCTCTGATGGGCCAATATCTTACAATAGAAAGCATTACTCTTGGAACAGCCCTCCATATTCAATGGATTTAAATTTTATCACTCTGTGGTGGTAAATTAAGGGTAAACATCACAACATTCTGCAAAGGGTGAAAGGGTGTTGCAAAATAAAGGGACTAATGTACTCCTTGCATCTTAATCAGCTAGACAGTGAATGGGGGTAACCCATCAACTCAGTTGGTTTCAGATTAGAAAAAGGAAGAAAACAATCCTGCCCAAGTCCTGGTTTCATAACATTCCTGAAGTACTGAAAGACATTGATCTGGGAGCAAGGACTGTAGTTTTAGGTTTGCTAATAATCACTGCTATCACCTGAATTATCACAACAAAATTAATTCATATTTTTAGGTTAAGCATGAGCAACATGAACAGCACAAGCAGCACAAACAAGGCATTATTAAAAAAACTCTGCTGGCAATAGCAACATCTATGTAAGAGTTACTTGGTTAACTTTGTTCTGAAGCTTTCAACAGAGATCGTGTAGGTAGATTATTTGAATGCATCCACATATTATGCAGTGGGGTTTTTTAAAGCTGTTCTGGCCCTATTTAAGGTAATTTTAACTCGAAGGATGAACAACAGCACTTGTAGATCAGAACATCTGGTAAAAGTCTGCAATCTGCCAGGGAGTCTTGTGAAAGAGTAATCATTCCAAATAAATGTTGCAGTTTTACACCAAGACAGTGATTATAATAAATGTAAAAACTTTAAAAGAACAGAAGTAACATCACATCCCCAGAATCATCACTAGGCAGCCGTAATTTCTGCAGTTTGCTCACAAGTCACAAGCAAACTACTGTCCTGGCATGAGGCTAAGACTCCAGAGGATGAATGCTGTTTGCAGGACACTAACAGGGGAGAAAACAACAGTTTATCATGTTCTGTGGGTGTCTTCATTCTCCAGTGAGAACATTCTTGCATTCATAAATGAAATGAGAGAGCTACGTTTGAGACCGTTTCCATGAAAAAGTCATATCGCGATGGACTTCAAAGAACATGACCTTATTTTACAGCTGAGCTAATGCAGCTGTTGCCTTTCATTTGAGGGTCACACGGAGAGACTAACGTTTAACACATGCTTTCTCACACTCTGCTATTTAGTAATGTGATTTTGCTATAAAACATGGAAAGCTGTACTTAAATGATTTTGTGTTATCCTAAGCTGGTATTTCAGTCAGATACTACAGCACAACATTGAAGATTGCCCTCTTTGTCTCTAAGAAGATACAAATTTAAATTTTGCTTTGATTTTGTAATTGGATTTTAAAATGACCTTCAACAATACAAACAACATCATTTCTTCTAATATGAAAGTACTGGGTGAGAACTGTTTTGAACAGCAAGAATTATTATATACATATATTACATATTATATATAAAATATTATATATTTTTCATATAAAATATGATATTATATTCTATATGCCTTAGCTTTTAGACTGCAGTGCTACAGACTGTTTTTTCCTACTCTCACTCTCATAGAAATCTATGCTGCTTAAATGATGAGCAAGAGAAAGCCGACAAGAAAAGCAGGAAGCTCACAGAACTGATTTCAGAGTAACAAGAGCTCCCCACTCCACTTCCTCAGCACTCTAATCTAAGAATGAAACTACCCTCAGGAGGGAAGGGATTCAAGTGGAATATCAGCTCCAGTGTCAGGAAGCTGGAAAAGTCTCTTGTTGCCTCTTTGTATAATTATGTAATGGCAAAGCATTACCAGCTGCCCAAACAGGACTCTTCAGCAGATGGTCATGATACACAGCTTAGTAAATGGAAACAAATCACATCTATTTACAGTGAAGTAACGTCTCTAAAGAAATCATCCCCGCTCAGCAGTCCTGTGTGAGAATGGCAGCAGGTTAGCAGTAGAGCTTCCATCTCACTGTTTTATTCTGCTTATACAGACCAGGGCCACAGGTGAGGGGCAGCAGGAAGGCACTCCTGCATCATCCACAGCTGCTGCAGCCTTTCACCGCATTCGAAATCAGATCAGATATTAGGAAAATATCTAATCCAAAAGCTTTGGAAAAAGCTGCCCAGGAAGGTGTTGGAGTCATTGTCCCTGAAGTGTGGAGCTGGGGCACTCTGGGAGGACACGCTTTCCTGGGCATGGTGGTGATGGGCTGACAGTTGGACCTGATGATCTTAGAGGTCTTTTCCAACCTTAGTGATTCTATGAAAAAGCATCAAGCTCCACCTCAAAACTTGCCTGATGGGAAGGCTCTTCAAAACCCTCAGCGATACTGTCCTTAGGAGCCTTGTTTTGATTTCCTGCCTCATTTTGCTTACACATTGCTTAGAACTATTTGACTTTAGGCTGTTGTTTTCCTTTAGCTCCAATAACCCTCTTCAGCTCACCTTCCCAGTCCTTACTGCCTGGAGGTATTTACACACAAAAATCAAAGCCCTTCTCTGCTAGAATTAACAAGCCAAACTCTTGTAAAGAGCTTCCTCCTGCATTTTTCCATTACTTGATCTGTTATCATAGCCCCTCTTCTCACCTGTCATACTTCCAGTACCATTTACACAAGCAGCTCAAGCTGCTCACAGCATTCCAAATAAGACGACAGTATTTAGTTAATATTTTTATTTTCTCCACTTTCACTGGATGGAGGACACTGAAGCCCTTAGATGTGCTGGGTTAAATATCATCAGAAAATCTCAACAACATGTCACAATAACTGTAAAGTTTTATCTGGCCAAATAATGAACTTCTCTGAGCAGTCTGAGCCCTCAGGAGGAGAACATTGGGGCGTTACCATGAAGTAAGGCGAGTCATCAGTCCAAGACAGTGCTCTGGAACATAATGTTACAAATATAACATCACCCCTAATACCATGCCAGGCTGCTGCAACCTCTGCGAATTCCACAGTTCTTTCATTCAACCCCTGTAGATTCTCAAGTACAAAAACACACACTATCTGTTGGCAGAGGGAGTTGCTCCTGTTCCCCTCATGACTGTATATTCCAGTTAGTCTCGCTGCCTACAATCTGGCAGCTGATTACTGATGCTAAACTGTATTTCTCACACATCCTGTGTCTGCGACCCAGCCTGTTACCATCAGTACACGCTGGCTGGACAAACCAATACCTCATCTCCACCCATAATGAAGCATTCATTTATGCTTTAAATGCCTCTCAGTCTTTATTTGCGTTCTCTACAACCTCCTTGCACTTTACTACTCTGGATTCAAGCTTTCCTGTAACACTGCTGCTAAACTTCACATTAAGATATGAAATGTAAAGTTTACCTTAATTATCCCAATTTATCACTGGATCTAATAATGCATCTGATCAAAACAGAAGGCAACTGCCAACGCTGGATACCTATTTCAATTCTGAAGTGAAACAAAAGGGCTCATCACATACCTACATCACATAGAAAGAGGGCAATCAGATAGTAGTACCAGTCTGTCCTTCATCTTTTCTCAACAAAAATGATATGCTCAAAAATTCAATGATCAAAGCAATATTCAGATTTTGTACATATTCTGAAACTCCTTTAGAATGGGAAATGACTTCACTTTTACATTTCTCCTGGGAGTTTGTAAGCATTGTCATGTTTAAAATCTATCACATACAGGGAAAGAAACATCTTGGATTCTTTGTAGTATTTTCACTAAGTAGTAAATTAAAAAGAAGGATTACATTACCACAATATCTAATATTTTAGGCACATATGTTGATGTCACTTCTTTCTACTTTAAATGTCTTGTGATTTCATATTAAAACAGATTGATTTAGAACAAATACAAGACTTTCACTGGAGGTGTTTATCTGCAAATGCAACTTGTGCATCATTGTTAAATTCTAAGATGAATTTCAGAAATTGAGTGTAGTCCTCCTGCTTTAGCTGCTTCATACTTACATCTATACTAATAAATCTTCCTACTGGTAGATGTCAGATCTTACAGATACAAAAGACCATTTCAAAAGTTTGGAACTCACCTAGGTTTTGAACTCTCTACCACGAAACGTGATCTCCTGTTACCATCAATGCAACACTCAGATGTAATGTGCCTGTGAAATATATAGTACAGGTGTTAACTCACGTAACTCTAAACTTAAATGGTTCCTAATCCAATTGTGATTTTAACCCTCCTCTTTTTTAACAGGTAAAACAAGCCTTTTTCACACACTACCCACTGTAACACAGTTACAAGACTCATTCCTTCAAGACTAATAAAAACACTGATTTTGCCTTTCTCTAATCCTGCTTCTGTAGGCCCTTGATAATGTATCTACTGATTTATCGAATTGTTAGATCCTTGAAACTTAAATCCAGTCTTCTTTATATCTGGAGATCAATCCCTCTGAAAAAGTCACATGCATGGCTATGGTGCACATCTGCCTGTGTTTACTGTTTCTTGAAGTGGTAAATGCCTAAATATTAACTCACATCCTTACACTAACACCAGTTATAAGAATATGTCCGATCTTTACAGAAAGGAACACAGCAAGTAATTTGAAAACACAGACTGAAGCTGAGACATAAACTGAACATTAAAGAAGTACACTGAAACACCATTATGAGCATTTACTCAGCGTAGCCATAAAGTAGGATCTTACTGGCGCAGACTCCAAAAAACTGTATTTTACTTTGCAGGTCAGTTCCCACAGTAAAACAGAGCATGTCCGTGAATCCCCAGCACTCGTTTTAGGCTTTTAGTATCTTTAGTACCTGAATAGAAAAGACAGCTGTTCTGAGTCCAAATATATACTTACTAACATCAGTATAGTGATCAATCCCTATGGTAAATGGGATTAAACAGTCTCTGCCAGACACACTCCTAAAACTGAAAGCCACAAAGATGAATCACTAGGCTCTTATAATTTCAATTTAATCCAAAACATAACCTTAATTTGTAGTCTAGATGTGGAATGAATCATTAAAACACAACCTCCTCCACCCATGCCCCCCTATAGAATCATAGACTGGTTTGGGTTGGAAAGGACCTTTAAGATCATCTAGTTCCAACCACCCTGCTACAGGCCTCCTGCTGCAGTCCCTGCAACTGCCAGTCCCATTTAACACTTTGAGCTTTAAAAAATTGTCAATGGAGTTCTTGGAAATTTTATCATTCTAAAACATGACCCATCCTCAAGCATACCTGCACCTGGGGAAGGAAATGAAAACCATTTCAAATCCCCAGCCCTGACGGCAGCTTCTAGTTATAGCAGCCCATACTGTAAAAGTGAATAATCCAGGGGAGGTAAAGAACTAAACTCCCTGTCAGGACCATTCCTGCTCCCATCTACTTGTGCCCATGACAGTCAGGTACTTTAACAGACTTTCAGGTTTCTAACAACTAATACTTCACTTCTAATCTCAGATTAATGACACGCAAACAGAGACCAATGTCTATAAATTTCCTGACAGAACAGAAAGCTACAAGCGAGTAAATCTGGTTATTTTCCTCATTTTGCCCTGCAACTCCCTCAGAATGCCAGGCTAAAAGGCTTGCCTTTGCTGCCAGTTATTCCAAGTCAGATTTAGATAAGCACTGCACAACCTGTGCTGTAATACAGCCTCATTGAATAATTTACGTTTTTGGAGTGATCTTATTTGTTGCAGACACCTGCTGCAGAAGCCTTCCTTACTTAAGACAGTGCCATTTCTTGTACTCTGTTATATTTTTCTACCTGACAAAATCCTAGTCCATTACATTTATTTGCATACTTTTAATAAAGAACTCTGTTTCATTCAGTAAAAAATCTTTTCAAAAGTGGTGTATTTGCACAGTTAGACTTTCCCCTTAAATACAGATATTTAAACAGACTATTTCTGCTTCAGCGTATGAGGCAAAATCTTGAGCATGCGTAAAGAAAATTATTTATAGTAGCCTGAGTGAGATGTTTAAGAAAGATGATTCTTCATGTAACAGGAAAATTACTTCACACTAAGTCTGAGAATAGAACAAAAACTTGCAATGCTGTCTCAGATTCTTCTGGTGACACTTTGCAAAAGCCATGTAAAGAGTGGTGTCTGTTTCTGGGAATCTTTATTAACGATCCTGTAGATGGGGATGAAATCACTGCAGTCTAAAATAATTTTCAGCGTCTTTCAACAAGAGCAACAAGAGTTGCTGCTCATTCAGCTTCTGCAATTTAATTGGGAACTCCCTCTTCAATTCCTCCAAGTTTACCTCTTTCTCCTATCCCACACACCTCTCTCATGTTTGTTTTCCTTATAATTCTGTTCATTTGCAATCCTCACATCGGTCAAACCTCTTGTGACTTTTTTTCCTTCCTGTAGCTGAATGTCTTGCTTTCTTCCTGCTTTTATACAGTAGGAGAACTATTTCATACGCTACCTTACTGAAAAAGAACAAACAATATGGAATGCAATTCATTTTGTGGGACACTTTAGATGAGGCAGTAGCCGCTTTTTAGTCTGTCTAGATTGAAATCAATAACCACTTCAACAGACTAACTAATATACTTAGAAATAAAGGGGAGATTAATAGCTGTGAGTTAGTAGCATCCTGCACCTGCACTGTCAGATACTGTCCTTGAAAGATTTCTCCCCGTAACTTGCCGACATGGAACAGCCTGGTTGCATGACTCAGAGCATGCATTCACACAAAATGTGATCCCAGCCTAGTTCAATCCACGCTCTAGCTTTGAGACAAAATCCTGTACATTTCTTTCAGAGGAAAGATTTAGAATCTGCAGAAAATAATTATAATAGCTATTGAGTGATGATTAGAGATAAGGTTTCAGGTTATGTATATGTCCATGTGTTACAGCCAGCAGACCGGCCTCCCCTCTTTCTTCTCCTCAGGATATTCAGTAATGTCTGCAGCTGTGAGAACTATTACAGGGTCTTCTGGAATAAAAGCTGTTCTCCGACTGATTCAATAGTCCTATAAAAATAGCACAGACACCATGCAGATTTCAGCTTTCATCTTCTATCTGCTGTTATTACCTCACCTGATATCACCGTGTGGAAAAACATAATTTTTAAGTCAGATTCTTCTACTTTTTACTTTTAAATCAATCTGTCAACATCTGAGGAATTGGAAATGCAGGAAGTCTGTGTTTACATCAACTGGACAATGACTGTGACCAACTCTTATTACAGCAGCTTGCTAGAGATGAACACATTGCAATACTCCTGCTGCTCACAATACTCATATATCACAGGAAACCAGTGGTATTAATATTCTTAAAAGTAATTAAGTCAGTATATTTAAGTATTTTTCAAAGTTAACTCTTTTCTCTTCTTCTTTTTTTTCTCCCCTTAGAATCAAATAAAATATGCAAATAAGATGTAACCAGCACCTGTAAGTGAAAGCTGATTGATCACAAAAGGTAATAAAAGGAAAATTTACCAGCTGCACAGAAGAATTAATTTGTAACCCCATGCCCCTCCCACATTAGGACTTCTTCCTCCTCTGCATTGTTCTTCTTCCTCAACCCTTCAAAGAGAGAAAGCAAAAGTGTGCCTGGGATTCTTCCTAATTCCTCTTAGGAACTAATTTAATTAAACTCTCAACACTCTCATCTAATTTTTCAGTTACATTTCTTTTACAATTCCTACTACGTAAAGATTAAAAAGAGATACACTAATCAGTGAATATTCAGTAGATCAGCACTACCCTAAAAGCACTCTCTTCTGTTTTCTTTTCACTTGCTGCACTGTTGCTCAGCTCACTTTCTCTGTATAACTCCTGCTGGCACATCACTACTGCTATTGCAGCCACCTGAGTTCTCACAGGGATCCATAGTATTCCAAATGTAACTTGTTTTTAATGTAGAAACTGTACTTTGAGGATACGAATGGGTTAACACTGGGGATCAATAATAGGACTGACAAGCAATAAAGCATGAGTCAGACCAGACTCAGGCTGACACCATGACCATTTTCTTGGATCTTACTGGCATACATTTTCCGTGTGAATCTCACAGGACATGAGCACAACCCAGAGAGCGCTATCATGAATGTAACTGGCTGATGAACTCAGAAAAAGCCACGACCTGGAAAGGCATAAGAATATAGCTGAGTAATGGGCATCAGCATGTGGGATTCATTAATCAAAAATTAAATTAAAAAAATAGTGCTGTAAATGTGATGATCTCAGTATATAAGCAAAGCAATTTATTTTATTTTTAATGTGCTCAGCCTGTGAAGCTAGAAAATACTGATAACATTTGGGATACACATAAAAATATTTCATCAAGGGCTCATGCTGCCTGAAGCCTTTGTCTAATTAAATTACTGGTCAGCTCATAGCTACCTCATAGAACTGATGATAAGTTTTTATATATTTTGCCTGAAAGACAAAGCAAACATTACTTTTCAGAATGTTATAGTGTAGAGATAAAATGTTCATTGAAAATGTTGGTTTTCTGACCAAGTAATATCTTCTCAATTACTTACTTGATTCGAGTCCTTTTATAAAAATCAGCCTGTTCTGAAATTAAAAAACAAAACAAAACAAAACAAAACCATTTTCTGTCAAACTGAATTAGGCAGGGTGGTTAACTGGAAATGTTTTCCTTCAAAGTGGTCTAAAGTGTAAAGTACTGTGAAGTTGCCATGTTTTATTAAATTAAATGAAGCCACAGAGTGGGTATATTCTGTAGAGTATTAGGTTTTTATAATAGTGAATGGAGAAGCAATGTTGACACATCAGTGTTCTAGCTTTAAAAGCCTACATTCAAAAGTACCAATGTGATGAATGAGGAAGGGTTTGCTGATATCCTTTGTGTCACATGTACAGCTTATCCAGAACATGAAAATCACCTGACACTTCAAGATAGCTTTGTGTGATTAATACTCTCTTTCAAGAAAGTTTTGAATAGAAAGCTAGTATTTCAGGGGCTCCAAAGGCCTGACAACAGAAAACTGTAATTTAGAGTAAAAATAATTTTGTGGAATATAAGAAATGCAACATTTTTAGGTGGAGTCTGTTGCAACTTTTCTTACAAAATGAAGTGAAATTCCTCTTGTAAAACAAAACCAGACAACTAGATATTACATGTGTGCCAATTGTAAAATGCTGGTCCTTGACAGCACCAGATATGTTGCTACACATAAAGATTTAATTTTTAAATGTCATTTAGACACTCAAGTTTCTAAGAAGTCTTTAGCTCTGGGCATTACCAGTAGCCATTCCTAATACTCTGAATAGGAAATGGATGATAACAAAGGCTTTTAGAACCGTTTAATGTCTCTTTCATTCATTTTTGTTGCTTTGCATAGAATAGATATAACCAATTTGAGATTTGACTAAACTGTATGATTTCTTGCCAACACCTTGGCAACATTTCTATTCAGCTCAGGGGAAAGTGGCAGACACTCAGTGCACAAGTGGCGAATTATATATTGCTGAATGAATTGGATCTTGAATATTTTTGGAGAAGAAACACCATCAGTAGCAGATAGTACTGCATAATTTTAGGCTACTGTCACCTAAGCTTCTTTTGACAAGAAGAAAATATACTCAACATTTGCCTATAATGATTTTTTATTGCTACACACTAACATCTAATGTGTTCCAGATACATTCAGGACAATTTGTTCATTTCACTCAGTGATCAAAATGTGTTTTGACTAGTAAGTCTCTGTTTATTTTGTTCAGTAATCTTTTTTCTTAATGGGAGTGTTTTCCAGATGTTGTGTTAGTCTAGTCATCTGGGATCTCTTCCAATACGTGTGGAAAGTTTGCTGTCATAGGCTGTCACTGGCAGTTTTGTTTAACAAGCAGACTAATTAGTTCACCCCAGCGTAGTTATAAAGTGATATATAAGGCATCTGAAGCATCCCTGAGAGCAGGCACATTCTATGTTAGGTAAGTGTAATTCCTTTCTCTACTCAGAGCATTCTGATGCAAAGAAAATGATGGGCTGGAACAGAAGGAACACTTTTTCCTTTTTGAAAGAGATTTACCTTTGCCCTACATTTTCATTTGTCATGCTTAATATTTTGATGATGGATTATGTTTATAAAAATATGCAGATTAATCACAATTTTGACAGTATTGATTTTGTTTCTAGATTTATCTTTATTGTAGTCTTAGAGGCTGGTGTACCAAACTCCACCCATTTCAAATGTGGAGACTGACTGTAGAGCTCACCTAATAAAGAACTGCAAAAAATCCTCCCATTTGTTAACAATGAATATTCCTAGTCTTACTGAAAAATTTAGCAGCTAATTAGCTACTAACTATGAGAGGATTAAAGGAGTAATTATAAATTACCAACCTCTCCTGGAGTAATTATAATGTGAGCTGTATGTTGCAGTGAAACTCATGTTCTGTATAAAGATATGCATTTCAAGTTTAACAAATTCATTATTAAAAGATACAAGAATTGCATGTAGTGATGTGAAATTATTTCTTTTTAGAGATGATGTCGTACCTGAAAGTAATGATCATATGGAACATAATTTGCGTATCCCTGGTGGTCCTTTCATTGTCCCTGATTCAAGAAGTGGCTTCTCAAGGTACTGTAACATCCAGTTGAAGGGAGGCTGCCAAACAGATCCGGAAAATGATAAGAAAGCTTCAAAATGAAGCTTTGAATTTATCTTCTTAAAAATACTGAACTCTAAAACTTTTTTTTTTTTTTTTTTTTTTTTTTTTCCACACACAGTCATTATGATTCAGTTTTATTTTCATTGAATAATTCCATAAATTAATTTTGGTAGAGCACAGTCCTCTGTTTTTGAGAAATAACATATGTGTGAATATCAGGCAAAATTCATATGAGTTTATGTCTCTTCCTGCAGGCATATTCTGTTGATCCTGTTGTCCTTATGCTGATATATTTAGCAAAAGTGATTGGCAATATACTTCAAGGAAGAATTTAGAATTATAGTATTCATAAACTTGAGGTAGAAATACCTAAACAGGACAGGCTGGGGGAAAGGAATGTGCATGTGGGACTAAGTTCTTTGCCAGTAAATGCAGAGGCTGATTTTGGCAACTACATGTGTAATACTGCAGATTTTAATTTACTCTCAAAGCTCTGCAGTTGCTTTGTAACTAAAGCGGCCCCATGAAGAAGGAATGGAAGGACTAGTAGCCTGGCAAGCCCCCTGCTGTCCCTCTTCTCAAGTAGCTCTGAAGTGGTTACACTGATAACACAGTGTATCACTGGCTTGCAAAATACATTTTATTATTACCTGTGAATACTGAACATAAGGTCTGCGCGGGTGAGCAGCTCAGCAGGGCTCAGGCGTCAGACACCACCTGCAGGACAGCAATGTCTGACACTGCACCCCCTGAAGTCAATGGGTGCCTTCATACTATTTCCAGCAAAAATCAGATTCTTGCCAAGAGCAACTATAAGCACTGAGGTGCTTTCCATGCTTCACAACTGAATTGCTGAGAAATCACAATACAGGTTCAATCTTTTGTTATGCTGAGCTCTACCTCCACCTGCACAGTGTGTGTGCTGGTAGCAATGGTTGTCTTTGGTGTTGTGTTGTGTTACATGTTATTCTTTGTTGTTTCCTTGTTGTTCCTCAGTGTTTCAGCTGGTTACCCAAAGTCTGTTGTAGCTCGCTGATTGTTCAGCTTTTTGTTTGTATTTAGGGACACTCCACTTGCGGTCCTGCATTTCCAGAAGAAGTGATAGAGCACCACGTTAGAGGGGGACTCATGTAGTAAGCCCAGATGAATATATGATCCTTTGGAAGCAGACCTCTGATGTCTTGCTTGCCACCTGTGGCCTGCACCACATATTTATTATCTGGCATTTTGCAGCACTGCAGCAGTCAAGCTGTAATGCCAATGTGAAATAAGCACCTAGGTTGTTCTGCTAGTACCAACCTTTTCATTAGTAAACAGAGAGCACTTTGTAGAAGGTTGGAGGACCAGATCTCAACTTCTCCTAACCTCAGGGTCAGCACCAAATTCATCTCTGACTTTGGAGGAAAAAAAACCAAAAAACAACCATGTGAAGGGCAGGCTTAAAACTGGCAGTAAAAATGGCTCTGGGGACCTATATTTATTATGGCAGTGCTCACCATTTAAAACGTGAGCTGATTTTATTACAAAGAACATTACCAAAGTAAAAATCAGACAGACCTAATGTATCTGTCAGATGTGCTGGTGCGGGCCCACTTCTGTGGCCATGCTTAGAGTGAATTTTAAGATAGAAAATGAAACAACATAGTGCCTGATATATTGCCTCAGATAAATTGGAACAAGCTAGTCTGAATGCCATAACCAGTGCAGCCATCACACTGAACTGGTCCTCAGGATTTACTGCTTTTTAGGAGAACAGGACAAACCAGCCCAGACAGTGCCCATCTCTGCTGCCTGCCCACGGGCCAGCCCAGGGATCAGCTCTGATCTGCAGGACTTCCAAACGGGCTGCGCTGGCTCACAGCTTCCATGGCTCTGAGTGCAGAAATGGCATTCTTTAGGGAAATGTAAATCTTCCTGCTTTGCCATTCAGTTTCCTCACATACCACCTCAGTTTGGCAATGTTTACACTGGTGTCGTGTGATTTTAGATTTATGGAGCTGTACAGGGAGATGTGGGGAAGGGTATTCTAGAGAGCATGTCTGCCACTGTGATTATAGCTGCCAACACTACAAGGAGTGCTGCCCTGACTTCAACAAAGTCTGCACAGGGGGTAAGTTCCCAAACACAGCCAGCTCCTATCAGCAAAGGCTTCTCCTGCTTGCACCAGCCTATGTCCTCTGAACGCTTAGACTCTTCTTTTGGTTTGCTCATCCTTGTGCTCCTCTTGTCTATGTATAATTCTCCCCCTTGAAAACTTGGTGATAACCTCTCACAGCCCATTAAATGAAAATTTTGCATCTGCAGGTTGTCACCAAGAAAAGGGGTTTGCTTTTTGGAAGAACAGAGCAAGAGAGGGATTTCCCCTATTGCTTGTTTTCTCCTCCTTTGTGCATTTGTACTGTATTTGTTTGTCTGTAATATAAAAAAAATAATAATAAAAAAAAATTAAAAACAAGTTCAGGTGAGAAGGAAAGTTTCAGGATCTTTCAGAGAAAATTTCTGTGGCAGTCCCACCCAAATTTAAGAGGAATGGAATCTGTGGGGTCTGATCCAAAGTCAGAGGGAGTCCTGACAGAAACTGAGTGGATCAGAACTATGGCTGGAGTGTGATGGATAAGATGAATGGACATGTATTAGTTTGTGTGAAATTTATGACTGTATGGCATAAAAAAATACAGATACTTCAAACTTGTTCTGTTGGAGAAGTTCTCAAATTATTTTCTTATGCACTACCCATATGTCAAAAATAGCAGGGCTTTAGATTAACATAGTTACACTACAGTATAGTTCTAATAAGATTAAAGGTGTGAGACAAAGATTAAAGGTCTTAGATCTAGCTGTACAGGCTAACTATTTTAAATGCAGAAACAACATTACCTGAAATGATCATTCTTTAAAAAATAAAAACCATTTTATTGCTGAGGCAAACGTGGAATGAATCCACTGGCATCAGCAGAGTGCTCCACCTCCCCACTGGTCCAAAGCTTCCCAATCCTGCCTATGCAGCAATCCTAACTTTGCTAGATAATTACTTAATTGTAAAATACAGTTGTATGCAATAGATCATATGATAATTTTGGAAATACCACGTGATGGTTAATTCTTAGCTCAATTCTATGTGATGCTAAGCAACCTAAACAAACAAACAAACAACCCTCCCCCATCCCCACCCAAAATGTCCATTTTAGGTCTAATTTATTCCAATATAGTTCACCAACAGCTAAGATACAGTACTTGCACACTGACAACTAGTGCAGTCAGTCATAAAGTATGTAGGCCCTATTCTTTTTCAGAAATGCTATGGTAGACACGCCACTGTTGATGCAGCGCAGTGTCATCATGCAAATCCTTTTTGAAAACGTGGCTCAGAATTATTTTCTTACTGATTTTAACCATCATTCTTGAAACAACTGCTATGCGATTAGGGAAACAGCACACGTTGCCCAGAGAGGCTGTGGAGTCTCCTCCTTGGAGATCTCCAAAGCCACCTTGACATGGTCCAGGATGCTCAGCTCTGGTGGCCCTGCTAGAGCAGGGGACGACGAGACCTTCAGAGGTCCCTGGCCGCCTCAGCCATCTCTGGTTCTGTGAAGTCTTCTCTGATGGGACCTGTCTAAAGCAAGCTCCGTGGTTTTGTTTTTATTCTGCCACAGATCCTAAGTGGTCTCAGTACCCCCAGTAGCACAGCACAGTTCTGGTTATATGGCCTGATCCAAAACTCATTGGAATTAATCACACAATCAAGTTCTGGGTCAGACCAGAATAATCACGTAGGAAACTGGTCTTTAAATCAGCTTAAGTCACTGTAGAAAGGTCCCAGTGTCACATATGAGCTGCACAAGAATATTAACTCTGTTGTTTGTTCTGCCTTATGTAGCAGTCTCCTGCAAAGGACGTTGCTTTGAAGTCTATCAAAGAGGAAGAGAGTGCGACTGTGACATAGACTGTAAGCGATACGGAAAATGCTGCCCAGACTATGACGAGCACTGCAAAGAATGTAAGAAATTTCTTAATCACAATGTTTTTCCTATATATATTTAAATTTATATACCTTGGGCTGCTGTGAACCACACAGACCTTGTTCTGGTTATTATCCACGTTCTCAGGTGAATCTTTCCATAAAATTAAGCCAATCCTACTGCTGGCCAATACACCTAAAGTATGGCATTCCCAGTCTCCAGGTGCACAGCAGTTTATACTGAAATAGACTCCGTCCTGAGCACTCCTGACTGAATGCGCAGAAGAAGATAAATGTCTTAGAAATGTCTTGAGGTGAATTTGCTGCCTCTGAGGCTGCTTAAAACCTGCTTTTCTCAGCTGTTGTGCCAGGATGCCACCTGATTTAAGTGATATTGTCTACCATTTTGTCAGTGGTTGCATTCCATCTTACTTTCCTTTTTGCTTTTTAATACCTGTGATAAAACCCCTTCAATTAGAGCAAAGTTCCCCAAAGGATTACAAGTGTAACACTGAGACTGCAACGGGCATAGACAAAATGAAAACACCTCACTCAGAGCTGCTGGTTGAGCAGATCTCTCTCTGTGACTCAGAAAGAGCCAACAACTCTACCTTTGAGGAAAGCATGACCTCCTGGCTTGGTGGTGGCTCTGCCCCAGGCAGGAGCACATGTGAGTCCCACGGGTTGCATCCAGCACCACACAGCAGCTTTCAAAGTGACAGCAGCCACTGCTACTTTGGTTTGCTGCTAATTTTTGTCAAAACAGCAACAACAGATAACAACACAAACCCAAACATTCCCAAATCCACTCTGCTCTCTACCAACATTTTAATAATTTTGCTATCTGTGAGTAATTTATGTGTTTGTAACCAAAAGAGGTGTTTCTGCCTATAGCAAGGGGTTGGAACTATATGAACTTAAAGGTCTCTTCCAACACAAGGCATTCTATGATTTTTGATTAGACAAGTTCTCAGAGCATAAAATTCCACTTAGAATTCATGTTCTTCCCACCTGAAAATTCCTGTTAGCTTGGAATGCCTCACCTCTCACCTCTGGGAAAAAGATTGCTCAGGTCTGTGATAAACACTTGGGGATCCCAAGAGTATTTTTCTCCTTTTCGTTTCTCTTTTTCCCAATAATACCCTAAAAAATCCCACGGACAATATATAATATAAAAAAAGATGCATATGGAAAAGTGTCATTGAAGTTGTGTACCACAGTACCACCTTCTTAGAACAAACATCTCTATGCGATCCCATTAACAGATTGTGTCGTTTCTTTCAGTACACACAGAAAAGCCAGTGCCCAAGACTCCTCCCCCAAACAAATCGACGTCTAAAAGGTCGTCTACAGATGAGGAAAAGAAGCCAGAGGAAGGTAGGAAGGATATGAATGAAACAGGGTGGGTTTTATATGAAGGGACATTAGAGACTGTTTTCCTGCTCTGGAAATAGAAAAGTGATGCGAGACATTACCAACCTTGGAACCACTCAGAGTATAAATTAATTACCTCACCTACACTTCAAGAAAGACTCTACTGACTTTGCAGAGTTTGCTTAAGACACGATGGGGTGTGGTGACATCTCCTGCACCCCTATTTGATTTCCACACATATCTTCAATAAGATAACACACCACTGTCAGTTTTGGACAATATCCACTGCAGGAACAGGAAGGGTGCTGTATCCTGGGACAGTGAAGATCTGGCAGAACCAGGACAGAAAAACTTCCTAACAGGTTTCTTTAGCTTTAATCAAGTCAGGCATCCTGCAGCTTCAGAAAACACACATAACTTATTTTCTACTGAATGGAAAACATGCTGCATTCCTGTGTTCTTTGATACTCTATTCCAGCATTATTAATGCTAACTTGGGAGATCCCTTTGAGCTTGAAACCTTGAAGTAATAACAATGAAACAAGGCTATAAGTTAATACTGGCCAATAGCTTAACCCTTAGGTTGTTTTTCAGTTTTGACTGTTTATCTTTTTGTTGTGGCAATTTCCTGTTGCAAAGTCAACAAAAATCTAGAAGGTCAAATGGAACAAAATTAAGGAGAAGTAGACAACAGGACTTCACTTGACTGTTGGTATTTCAGACATATTAGGTAGGATGAAATTCTATTCTGTAATGCTCTGCTCACACTGTACTGTCTCTGTAGGGATTATTTCTCATACTGCAAAGTCCTCAGTACTTCCAGCCTGCTGAATAACTGTCAGCAGCAGCTCAGATCTTGAAATACTGTTTTTTAGGGGATTTGTTCAAAACAATGAGGTCCAAAGTCACATGCTGCTCTTGATTTTTTCAGATTTTCAAGAACCAAGTGTCAATTTGGTTGTAATGGCAGAAAGAATTTAAAGAAAAATAAAAAGTCAATCAAACAAAAAGAACTCCACAACAAAACTGTGAAAACAACTACATGGCAAAACACCACAGAGACCCCAGTAAGAGATCAAAAGATTAAAATGCAGAAACATTTTTTGTTAGTTTCTGCTGAATCTATCTATATCAATAATTTGACCCGGGTTCATGTAGCTACCTATAAAAGTAGAGTCTTTAAGCTGCACGTCACAAAGAGGAAAAATACCAAAGACACAGCACAGGAGATGTTATTAGGTATCTGTACTCACAAAGTTCCTTTTCCTCCTGTTTCTGTAACTCTCTCCATCAGGTCTAGGACACAGGTGCAGGCTTTATTATAGGTAAGGACAAAAAGAATAAATCAAAGGAACTGACAGTGAAGGGAAGTGTTCTTTTAAAAGAACTATATTTTATAAGGTGGGTCTCCCTTTCCATGAAAAAAGATGGAAACATTATATGGCTTCACATATAAACACCAATTTTAAATCTTTCCTATTGAATTAAGAGTCATTACAGTTTAATCCATGGATGTCCAATCTTTCGGCTTTCCTTGGCAGAACTGAATGAAGAGGAATTGTATAGGGCTGCATTTATGGAGGTTGCTCGGAAAGTAATGCCTTCTGATTACTTCCTTGGAAACTACAATCAATACAGAGAGCATAATAACACTATTTAATAGAGTAAATTTTCAGCTACAAAATGCTCTTCAGCACTGTCACCACTGATGTCTAAGAATTTTCAGCAGTGATGAACAAGACATGCATGCTGCACTTGTAACAATCTGCACCAGTGCAAGTGACCCACTGCTGAAATTCATCACCCACCCCTCACTGTGCTCACATCCACTGATTGGTCTCCATAAATGTTCAGCAAGTGTCAATGAATGACAGTTTTTTCTGCATGGAAAAATTCAGTTCCACCACTTGGCTTCATATGTACTTCCATGTCAGATGCTGTTCTGTCATATTACCCCTCTGCTGCTGTCTGTTGCATGGCAGCAAAATGTAATGGAATCTTGGTGAGAAAGTTCAATCTCTAATGCCATCCCATCAATATCCACCTATGATGTTGTGGGAAGATAAAATAGGAGGCATTTCTTTCAGAGCAGCCCTCATAAAATATATAATATAGTAAATATATATAAATAATAAAGCTTATTTTATTTTTTAAAAAATTATTTTTCTTTTCACTGAAACATATAAAAAAAGTAGCAAAAGCATAAAACTAGTGGAATATGTGACCCGGTTTTTGTGAAACCAATGCATCAGCCTGGTTCAGTGACAGTGGTTGTAATTCATATTGAGTACTGGAAGTGTTCATCAGAGATTTTTGATAAAATTTTAATCTTCCTATGCTTCATTCTTGAAAATAGCTGTTCACAAGTGTGTACGGCCAGAAAGTGGTTACACGACTAAAGCATGATTGTGAAGCTAGGGGTATTTCTTTCTGGTAAGAGAGTACATATAGATGTCTGGTAAAGAGACAAAGTCAGATTTTTTATATACATTCTATATCATTTGAAAATTAACAGGTAATGGATTTATGTTGACTGAAAACCCAGTTGCAAATTAACAAAAAAATTGATTTTTTTTTTTTTTTGGCCATCTTGAATCCTTTCCTCAAATACCTTCATCAAGACAGAAAGCATGGCTGCGCGTTTTCCAGTGTTAGCAGGACGGTGTTCAGCCAATGTGTCAAAATCCACAAACTGATTCAACACTGAGTTAGCACTGCACTCTACCCTCCCTGTGCCTTGCATTCAGCCCAGATGGGGTCATAGTGCACCAATGTTCAACTGGTGCTGAGTAACGGTTGTGTGCACTGGGCTGGGCAGAGCAGAGACACCACCATAATGGCATGGGGCAGCCACATTATGAACTATGCTGGTGTGGGTTGGATGTGCCTGGGTTAATCAATAGTACTAAACAAAACCTAGGTGCTGCATAGTCCCAGGCATAAAAAAACATTCACAGTCCAGGTTAGTTTAAAGAATGTTTATGATTCTATGAATGTATCTTTTCACTTGTTGTAACAGGTATTCATCAAATTTAACATAGGTTTTCATGTACTTTTATAAAATGGCAAAAAACAATGGAGGTTTCAACAACTGTAACACAAATTAAGTACAGTTTTACGCAGAAAGCTTTTTTTTTTTTTCAGCAAAGGCTATTCACAAGACAAGCAGCTATTTCTTATCAGTGTAGTAAAAAAAATAAGAAAATGTGCATGCATTGCAATTCCTATGCCATCCTATTACATCCTATTATATCCTATTACATCCTATAACAGATACAGGTACTGTGACCAGTCCTCCTCCAACTACAAAACAGCCTGATACAACAGCCCCAACCAAAGCAACTACTACTAAACCTACTCTACCAGCTACCACACGTACTACCACAAAACCAACAACAACCACCCAAAAGCCAGAGGAAACAACCCCTGAAGCCACAGAGGCACCAACAACTCCCAAGGATGAAGAGACAATCCCTCCAACTACTGAGGCACCAACAACACCCAAAGCTGAAGAGACAACACCTGAAGCCACAGAGGTGCCAACAACACCCAAAGCTGAAGATACAACCCCTGAAGCCAATGAGGAACCAACGACACCCAAAGCTGAGGACACAACCCCTGAAGCAAGTGAGGAACCTACAACACCCAAAGATGAAGAGACAACCCCTAAAGCCACGGAGGCACCAACAACGTCCATAGATGAAGAGACAACACCTGAATCCACAGAGGCAGCAACAACACCCAAAGATGAAGAGACAACCTCTGCAGCCACAGAGGAACCAACAACACCCAAAGCTGAAGAGACAACACCTGAATCCACAGAAGCACCAACAACACCCAAAGCTGAAGATACAACCCCTGAAGCCAATGAGGAACCAACGACACCCAAAGCTGAGGACACAACCCCTGAAGCAAGTGAGGAACCTACAACACCCAAAGATGAAGAGACAACCCCTAAAGCCACGGAGGCACCAACAACACTCAAAGATGAAGAGACAACACCTGAAGTCACAGAGGAACCAACAACACCGAAAGCTGTGGAGACAACCCCTGCAGCCACAGAGGCACCAACAACGTCCATAGATGAAGAGACAACACCTGAATCCACAGAGGCAGCAACAACACCCAAAGATGAAGAGTCAACCTCAGCAGCCACAGAGGAACCAACAACACCCAAAGCTGAAGACACGACCCCTGAAGCCACAGAGGCACCAACAACACCCAAAGATGAAGCGACATCCCCTGAAGCCACAGAAGCACCAACAACACCCAAAGCTGAAGACACGACCCCTGAAGCCACTGAGGAACCAACAACCCCCAAAGATGAAGAGACAACACCTGAAGCCACAGAGGCACCAACTACCCCCAAAGATGAAGAGACAACACCTGAAGCCACAGAGGCACCAACAACCCCCAAAGATGAAGAGACAACACCTGAAGCCACAGAGGCACCAACAACCCCCAAAGATGAAGAGACAACACCTGAAGCCACAGAGGAACCAACAACACCCAAAGCTGAAGAGACAACACCTGAAGCCACAGAGGAACCAACAACACCCAAAGATGAAGACACGACCCCTGAAGCCACAGAGGAACCAACAACACCCAAAGATGAAGACACGACCCCTGAAGCCACAGAGGAACCAACAACACCCAAAGCTGAAGACACGACCCCTGAAGCCACAGAGGCACCAACAACACCCAAAGATGAAGCGACATCCCCTGAAGCCACAGAAGCACCAACAACACCCAAAGCTGAAGACACGACCCCTGAAGCCACTGAGGAACCAACAACACCCAAAGATGAAGAGACAACACCTGAAGCCACAGAGGCACCAACTACCCCCAAAGATGAAGAGACAACACCTGAAGCCACAGAGGCACCAACAACCCCCAAAGATGAAGAGACAACACCTGAAGCCACAGAGGCACCAACAACCCCCAAAGATGAAGAGACAACACCTGAAGCCACAGAGGAACCAACAACACCCAAAGCTGAAGAGACAACACCTGAAGCCACAGAGGAACCAACAACACCCAAAGATGAAGACACGACCCCTGAAGCCACAGAGGAACCAACAACACCCAAAGATGAAGACACGACCCCTGAAGCCACAGAGGAACCAACAACACCCAAAGCTGAAGACACGACCCCTGAAGCCACAGAGGCACCAACAACACCCAAAGATGAAGCGACATCCCCTGAAGCCACAGAAGCACCAACAACACCCAGAGCTGAAGACACGACCCCTGAAGCCACTGAGGAACCAACAACCCCCAAAGATGAAGAGACAACACCTGAAGCCACAGAGGCACCAACTACCCCCAAAGATGAAGACACAACACCTGAATCCACAGAGGCATCAACAACACCCAAAGCTGAAGAGACAACACCTGAAGCCACAGAGGAACCAACAACACCGAAAGCTGTGGAGACAACCCCTGCAGCCACAGAGGCACCAACAACATCCATAGATGAAGAGACAACACCTGAATCCACAGAGGCAGCAACAACACCCAAAGATGAAGAGTCAACCTCTGCAGCCACAGAGGAACCAACAACACCCAAAGCTGAAGACACGACCCCTGAAGCCACAGAGGCACCAACAACACCCAAAGATGAAGCGACATCCCCTGAAGCCACAGAAGCACCAACAACACCGAAAGCTGAAGAGACAACCCCTGAAGCCACAGAGGAACCAACAACACCCAAAGATGAAGAGACAACACCTGAAGCCACAGAGGCACCAACAACACCCAAAGATGAGGAGACAACACCTGAAGCCACAGAGGTGCCAACAACACCCAGAGCTGAAGAGACAACCCCTGAAGCCACAGAGGCACCAACAACTCCCAAGGATGAAGAGACAACCCCTGAAGCCAATGAGGAACCAACAACACTCAAAGCTGTGGAGACAACCCCTGAAGCCACAGAGGCACCAACAACACCCAGAGCTGAAGAGACAACACCTGAAGCCACAGAAGCACCAACAACACCCAAAGATGAAGACACAACACCTGAATCCATAGAGGCATCAACAACACCCAAAGATGAAGAGACAACACCTGAAGCCACAGAGGAACCAACAACACCCAAAGCTGAGGAGACAACTCCTAAAGCCACTGGGGCACCAACAACACCCAAAGATGAAGAGACAACCCCTAAAGCCACAGAGGCACCAACAACACTCAAAGCTGAGGAGACAACACCTGAAGCCACAGAGGCACCAACAACACCCAGAGCTGAAGACACAACACCTGAAGCCACAGAGGTGCCAACAACACCCAGAGCTGAAGAGACAACCCTTGAAGCCACAGAGGCACCAACAACACCCAAAGCTGAGGACACAACACCTGAATCCACAGAAGCACCAACAACACCGAAAGATGAAGAGACAACCCCTAAAGCCACAGAGGGACCAACAACACCCAAAGATGAAGAGACAACCTCTGCAGCCACAGAGGAACCAACAACACCCAAAGATGAAGAGACAACCCCTAAATCCACGGAGGGACCAACTACACCCAAAGATGAAGAGACAACCACTGAAGCCACAGAGGCATCAACAACACCCAAAGCTGAGGACACAACACCTGAAGCCGCTGAATCATCAACAAACCCAAAAGAAGAAAAGACGACCCCTGTAGCCACGGAGGCATCAACAACACCGAAAGCTGAGGAGACAACACCTGAAGCCACAAAGGTGCCAACAACACCCAAAGATGAAGAGACAACCCCTGCAGCCACAGAGGCACCAACAACACCCAAAGATGAAGAGACAACCCCTAAAGCCACTGAGGGACCAACAACACCGAAAGATGAAGACACAACACCTGAAGCCACAGAGGCACCAACAACACCCAAAGCTGAGGAGACAACCCCTAAAGCCACTGAGGGACCAACAACACCCAGAGCTGAAGAGACAACCCCTGAAGCCACTGAGGAACCAACAACACCCAAAGATGAAGAGACAACCCCTAAATCCACGGAGGGACCAACTACCCCCAAAGATGAAGACACAACCCCTGAAGCCACTGAGGAACCAACAACACCCAAAGCTGAAGACCCGACTCCTGAAGCCACTGAGGCACCAACAACACCCAAAGCTGAGGAGACGACCCCTGAAATCGCTGAGTCATCAACAAACCCAAAAGAAGAAAAGATGACCCCTGTAGCCACAGAGGCACCGAAAACACCCAAAGCTGAGGAGACAACTCCTGAAGCCACAGAGGAACCAACAACCCCAAAAGATGCAGAGACAATCCCTGAAGCCATTGAGGCATCGACAACCCAGGTAGTCAAAGGAACAACCCCTGAAGCCACAGAGGCACCAACAACCCCCAAAGCCGAAGACACAACCCCTGCAGCCACGGAGGCTGTGGCTACCCCAAAACCTGAAGAGACAACCTCTGCATGCACAGAGGCCCCAGCAACTCCCAAAGTTGAAGAGTCAACCACTGAAGCCATTAAAACACCAACTCCTATGGCCAAAGTGACAACCCCTGAAGCCACTGAGGCACCAAGAACTCACAAAGTCATGGAGACAACCCCTGCAGCCACAGTGGCCTCAATGACTCCCAAAGCCAAAGCGACGACCGCCAAATCCAAAGAGACCACATCCCCTAAAGTTGCGAAGACAACCCCTGTTGCCACAGAGGTAGTGACAGCCTCAAAAACCGAGGCCACAGATCGTCCAATGACTCCTAAAACCAAAGGGACAACCCCTAAAGGCACAGAGATACCGACAGCACCTAAATCTGAACAGATAACTCCTGAAGCCGCAGAGGCACCAGCAACCCCTAAAGCTGAGGAGACAACCCCTAAAGCCACAGAAGCACCAACAACCAAGGCTGATTCTCCCACCACTCCCAAAGCTGAGGAGAAAAGTGCTAGTGCCACAAAGGTGCCAACAGTCCCCAAAGAAATAATGCCTAAGGCCACAGATGCTCCAATATCCCTGTCTGACTCTCCCATCGTTCCTGAAGTTGAACTTTCTACACCTGCACCCACAAATGTTAAGCAAGGCACAACTACTATATATAGCAAACTAGTAAGTATAACTGATAAAAGTGACAAAACAACTAAGCCTATTATGACCCCTGTAACCATGGAGATCTCAACTAAAAAAGAAACAACCACAGAGAAAAAGGAAGTAACAATACCCAAGAAAGACAAAACTACAGTGCTTAAAGACCTTTTGAAAGGTAGAAGAGACACAACTACTGTAACTATTCCAGATACAACCCCTGCACCCAATCAAGTTGTTAGTACAACAGCTGTATTAGAAGCAACTACCACATACAAAAGGGCTGCAACAACAGCTACAGAAGGAGAAGCAACCCCAGGTACACAAGACAAAACTCCCACAACAAAAGAGACTTCACCATTTACAGCTAAAAGAGAAGAACATGCTGTGGGAACCATAACTGTAACAACATCAGCAGCTAAAAGCACTACACGAAAGCCCACTATGCTGCCAACAACTGCCGAAACAGATTCAACTCCTAAACCTGGGGAGATTGTGACAACAACTAAAAGAGACACAACTATGGAAACTACACGGGCTGCACCAGCAGTTGCTGAGTGCATCATTCCCTCTAAAGAGACAACAGCTGGTGAAAAAGAGATGACCACCCTTGCCAAGGAAACTAGCTATACTACTGAAAAAGAAATAGAGGATGCCCCTGAAAAGTCCCCTAGCCTTGACAAGAAAGAAGAAACTACAGTAATCAGTGGTAGAACAGCAACAGATAAAAAAGACACAATAGAAGAAATGTTTCTTGTTCCTAGAGGGACATCCAAACCAGCTATACATTTCCAGGAGATTACTGACACACATGATCGGCCTTCTCGACTGAACCCTGAAACCACACCAGTAGAAGAGCCGGAGATAAACAAGCCTTTAATACAAACTGCAGACTTGCCAATTTTATCTGGAGGAGCAGAAAGTAAGTGTACAAAACTTGTGAGTAAAGGATGTGCAAGTACTTTCTAATTAGACCACTCTCAGCATCCTGAATTCTAGGTAGTACTTTATTTTTCAGTTGTGTAGTTACTGAAATTCCTCATGTACTTCAGAGCATGATTTTATTTTGTGCTCTTATTTCGGTCCTGCTGAAAAATATTTGCTGTAAATACTGTGGAAGATGGAAACAAACAAAAAAGATATAAAGGAAAACCAAGATAAATTTCTAAGCCTTATGAAAATACAGTTCAGGAAACAGACTGAATCTACCTAACTTGGGTAGTAACATAGTCACTACCCAAGTAGTGTGGTAGCAGTAGTATAGTAACATAGTTGGGTAACATAGTCACATAAGTAAGATAAGACAGCTTTTTCTTATTTTCTTTGTTTGTACATTTTTTGCCACAACTTCTTTGATGTCCTCACTATGTATATATATGTATATATATGTATATATATATATACACAGTTCAGAAGCTCTTGGGCACTTCTAGATCCAGATATATATATATATAAATACAAATAGGTTTTTTGAATGAAAATACTTGGGATTTTTGTTGAAAAGATATCCTTCCTTTACATTTAACTGAAATAAATGTAAATGCACTCTTAAGAATGAAGGATGTGAAACTTGTTAGGGAAACTTGAAGTAAACATCTGTAAGCATGAAGGAATTGAACGTGAGACACAGCATATGAAGCACCTATAGACCTTTATCTGAATTATAGGTACTGAGGTAAACAACAAATGACAATAACTGCACGTAATTGTGTAAAGAGCTGGTCTTACGTTCCTTGGAGGAAAACACGAGAGTTAAACTTTTCAAGAATATATCCTGAACAATGCCCAAAGAGAGCCCTGAACTTGGTCCTACAGAGAAAAAAATTACACTTAACTGTGGTAGCGCTGCTTCAGGTGGTGGGGAGGCAATGTACTTTTTGTTAAAAGAACCAACCATCCTGAGACTTGCTGTTTTGCAGTGGGGAAGGCCAACGAGAAGGACCTGTGCAGTGGGAAGCCAGCGGATAGCATGGTTGCCCTGCCCAATGGAACCCTGGCCGTCTTCAGAGGTACGCAGGCCCTGCACCCTCCATTGGCCTCACTGTTGCTGAGGGGCAGCAAGTGCAGGAGACACCTTCCCCTCCTTCCCAAGCTTTTCTCCGTGCATTACTGTCTGGCCACGTTTCACCATGCAGGCCATGACTCCTCCTACCTGCAGGTCACTACTACTGGCTGCTGAATGGCAGGACCCCACCAACAACCAGTCCCCAGCGGATCAGTGTGGGCTGGGGCATCCCATCCCCCATCGATGCTGTCTTCTCCAGGTGCAACTGTGATGGCAAGACTTTCTTCATCAAGGTGGGAAAAGTAGGGAGGCTTTGAAGCATAGCAGTGCTTCCTTGTGGAACCTTGTGCTTCAAGGCTACGTTGCTCATTTTGTAGAACATTCAGCATTTTCACATGTGAAATTAAGCAGTTGAAGTGAAACCTTTCCCATGTTCCACTGCCTCTGCTTCGGCACTGTGTTTCTCAGAATGTCAAATTCTGTGCTTTCTTCCTGTAATTGCTTACTGATCAAATATCTGTCCATTACTATGACCATTATTTCCAAAAATCCCTGTGCCCCCAAAAAAACCTTCAAAATGCAGTTATTCCACTGAATCTTTCTTTTGCCCAAATATGACCTAAGTTTGCTCCCACTACTTTACCCATCCTTAAGGAATGATAGATGCATACCTAATTAAGAATGTTATGCAATTAGAAAGCAAACTGTTCTGTTTAGTTATCATTATTCCAGATAATTTCTGAAACACTCACCCCTACTTAAAGGCACTGCTAAATTACCATTGTAGTTGTTTGTTTTTAGTGGCTCCTAAATACAAGGATAACAAGGCAGTTCTCAAAATGCTAGCATTACAATTACTTTTAATATCTGCGTTGAAGCCCAGTTACCAAAAATGAATTTCCTCTGAAGTTCATATTTTGCTTAAATCACTAGGGTCCTCTATACTGGCGTTTCACTAATGGTGTAATGGATAAAGGCTATCCCAAACCTCTCACAAATGGATTTGCAGGGCTAAGTGGGAAAATAAGGGCAGCCCTCCCAGTGGCAAGTTACAATGGCAGACCAGAATCTGTTTATTTTATCAAAAGAGGTAAGTCTCATATTTCAGATGTTCACAAATGATCAAAATGTACTCAAATTACATTAGTGAGGAATAAAACAGTTACTGACTGATTGACATATCTCTTTCAAAAACAGATATCTAAGTGATATCAGAGTACACTTGTCAAACTAGTCAAAACACAGCCTAAGGCTATAAACATCCCTAAGTTCTACAAATTTTTAAGTGCTTTTCAAAATATATCAAATTGCATGAGATTACATCACAGAAGACAAACATAAAAATAAGTTTTATCTGATGGAAAAAAAAAATCAGTCTCAAATTAGTCAAAGGAAAGGTTTAGACAATCTTTTTAGTTCAGAACTAATGCATGGAAATTTACTTCATTTCTTTCATTCTTAACTATTTATCCTGTTTCAAATGAGCATAATTTCCTTACTACATATGAACAATGTATGGCAACAGAAGAATTGTTTTGGAAACGAAAGAAAGCTTAGGATAATTAAATACAAGTCCTTTTCTGGACTCTAGCCTTCCCATTACCTACTCCAAAGAGCTGGTCTTACCCTGGTCTTGATAAATAGGTACAGTGGCAACCAAAGTAGTTCCCCTGGAACTGTACTTAGTACAGTAATGTTAATGAAGTTGCAGGAGTTATTACTACATCTAGAAGTGTATGTTGGATTTAGAGAGCAAGGCTTTTACATTAGAATGTAGGAACGGATATAAAAAGCAGCAAGTTGCAACAGCATTAGACAGCTGTAGGCATATCGAAGTGATACTGTTTTCCTGCCCATTACAAAATACTATCCAACATCACCACTGTTATCAAGCTGTTTTTTTTTTCTGTTTTTTTTGTTTTTAACATATTAAACCAATGTCTGTTTTAGATGGCAACATGCAACAGTATGTATACAGGCAAGAACCAGCCAAGAAGTGCCAACGGAAAGCACGCATTACCATAAGATACCCAGCTTTTGTCCCAAGACTTGTAATAAGGAGACGCTTTCAACGTGCAGTAGGAATGCCAACAGTTATTCAGACTGTCAGAATCAATCCATACCAATCTGGTAACTTATGTTTATTCATTTTTTTATACAACCATTGTAATCTTTGTAGCTTCTGAAATGTAACACTGTTCCATTTTTTTCCTAATATAATACTTCAATTTTTTCTCAATCTAATATTTCTTGTTTGCTCTAGATAATACAAGTAAATGATAGCTTTTGGCAGACACACTGTGACACTTCCTAACTTTTCTTTTGCTTGCAGGAGTTTTGCGCAAGGAAATCAAAGTGACTGCCTACTGGAGAGGGCTCCCCAAAGTAGTTCACTCGACGATCTCAGTACCCAACTACAGTAAACCAGACGGCTATGATTATTATGCCTTCTCTTACAGTAAGTTAAAGCTAACACAAGTTACTCTATTTCAAAAGACTAAGGAGCGAATGAGTAGGAAAGAAAGAAGCCTCTGAGCTTTCTAAAGCACAAAGTTACAACTTGTGATTCTGCATCACTAATTTTGAGCAAGCACTACTGAGAAGCCCTGAGAAATAAAATGTTGCCTGTAATTGAGAGATATTTCTATTCAAAAATCGAGTTACAGAACAGCTAGTAGCAATGAGGTACAATAATTCAAACTATATAGTTGTGGAATGCATTGTCCTAAGAGTTCAGATTTATAAAAAGAGAAAAATCTTGACACTTAAATGAACAATTATATATCAAAATCCTTGGACCATTATACACTGATAGATTTTTCACTGGCAACATGACCCATTTGATTTCCCAGGAAATAATTACTTCTAGTTCCAGTGTAAGAAGATCTTTCTCAGTCAGCCAGGATCAGATAAAAACATTTCTTGAAATTTTCAGTGAAAAAAAAAATTTAGAAGTATTAGACATATATCCAAATACAGGAGGATACTAAAATAAGTTTCTGCCAAAATAATTTGATAACTTTAACGTAATTCACACTCAGGGACCACAGAAGTTCCCACTTTTACAACTGGTGCAGGACTGTTTTGTTTCCAGTTTGTTTGGTTTCTAAATACTTAAAACTATTTCTGTGCTCTAGCAGTGCTAGTGTCTCCTGTATTCTCTATTCTTGTGACAGACTTAATTATTAGTGGTATTATGGCAATTAAATTTAGCTAAACAATGATCTACATGTCAAAAAGTTGAGGCTAAAAATGGATTTTTATAAAAATCCTTGTATAGAATTGGAATGAAAATCTACTGTTCATACCTAACAAAATTAAAAGGCAGGCTTTAATTTCAAGATTCTTTCTGTAGCTAATGAAATTTAATTCTGATGTCTATTCATTTCAGACCGGTACTACAGTTTGGATGTGGGCAAAAGAATAGCAAGACCTGTAACCGCTCTCACGGGAAAGACTGTATCTAAAGACTGGTATAACTGTCCTGAAAAGTGATGCAGAGCAGAGGATTTTTTAGAAAAGATACCATTTGAATTTTGACAGTTTGTCTAATTTTATTAATAAAGACATTGAAATGTGTGCACACAAATCTAAGTATAAAATGCTGCTTTCTGCATTCATTACACTAAACCAACCACAGGCAAACTGGCACATTTCTATACACAGCTGTAATTACAGATCATTTAACTAATATTGCCTCTGTTCAGGCCTCCTCTGCCTCCCATTGCATGAGTTACACCTGTGTTGGGAAAGAAAACAAATGAATTAATAGAAATCCTTTTCAGCCATTTAATCAAACATTGATGCATCTGACGTTTCATCCTCCAGTAAGCAATTGCTATTGCAATGAGACACTTCCTTTCTGGAAAAACTCAATCTCCCTCTTTCTCCCCTAGAGCCTGCTGATATGGCTATATTATACTTCTGTCATTAAGAGAATCTTATCGACTTATGGTCTATCTCAGGCTGTTTGGCAAAAGAACAAATATGGCATTCTTGCTATATTTGATATCAGTTACCTGATAATTAAATTAAAAATAAAAAATAATGTTAATAACCCTTTTGGTTGTTAACAGCAAGGGTGATAAATGATTAGGAAAATCTATCCAAAGTCATCAACCTCTCTTAGAAAAATTTCATGTATTTCAATGCTACTACTTCTAGAATGTTAACATAATACTAAATTAAATTAAATTTGACTAAGGGTTTTTTTTAATACTGACACAAAAAATGTCACTTTGGCTTTAACGTATGCCCTAGAAATATTTTTTAAAGACTTTAAAGACTCTAAAATTTGTAAGTGTAAGATCTTTTGCCATTCACTTTCTATTGGTAAGAACCAAGTGTCACATAAAACGTTTGCTTATTACAAAAATGCTTGGACAAATATACAAAAACCTAGAGCTTTTAGGATAACATTGAAAGCTAGGGCAGGGATGTGGTATTATTGTCTTACAAGCAAACATATGCATAGAAAGTAGAACACATGTGGTCCCCAAAGGAACAAAGTATTAAATACTAGTTTGACAGGGAAAAAAAGCCCTGAACACTTACCCCTCTGTCTGTTGAACTGACGACCACGAACACCAGTTCTTAATGTTGGTGGCTGAAGCCTTACACGTCGAAACAGCTTAAGCTGATTACTGCTTGTGTCTGTGAAGAAGTGGAAGTACAGGGAAGAATATCTGTGTTTAGTACAGTTTTGCACCATTAGTGTTTACATGACTTGATATACATTATGCTCTTGAATTTACCTAAAAATTATGAAGGTGCATCCTATTTAATAGACATAATCTCTGATATAAATAAAAGCCTCAGAACATGTAAGTTTGGTATTTTGTTCATCGTCTATACTATCTGGTAACATGGTAACAGAATAGTGATAAACATCATTCTCTGACAATTTAATTGAATAAAAACTATTTTAAATCTGACATTGGATGCAATCACCTATGTATCTGGAATTTGCTTACCATGGACACATTAGTTACTCTGGCCCAAAATGATAAAATGATTTGCCATTAGGACTAAAAACATATAAGCATGTTCTTATTTTAAGTAAGGCTTGCTGCCTTATTTTGTATATCTTAGTCATTAGCAGCCCATGATCCTACTCCAAAAAGTTCTCACACTTAATGGAACTGTGCAAAGCAACTTCAGTTTCCAGTAATTAACCAGTACCTGCAGAAGAACTAGATGGAGGATCTTGACTTGTAGAAGGAAGATCTGACTCATCAGATGCTTGAACAGATTCCTCTTCTTGCTGACTATCAATTTCTAGGCCAGCTTCTGAAGTAATTCTAAAAGAGAAAAGGAGGCGGGCAAAGGATGAAAAGAGATACAAAGGTACCCAGTGTCAAATAACTCAGGAAAAAAAAAAAAGTCCTCATCACAAAGCAGAAAGATTTCTATCCAAACATCTATCCCCAGAAATTTTCTTCTGTGCCCTCTGCCCCTAATTATAAGAGATTCATATGGCTTTGAAGTAAGTAAATAAATATTTTCTTTGATATGTAGCCCAACATACGATGTATACATAACATTAATTACCTCCCAGAGAAGGTCTCAATTTTGTTAAAATGCAGCTTGCCATGTCGTTTACATTTACTTCAGTTATAAAAAACTGTTACAAGACAAGTAAAACTCCTAAGATGTGAGAAATACCTGTCGACTTGCTCTCCTGTCAAGCTAAAGGCCTATTCCTAAGCACAAACATAATTCTGTGAACCATTTAATTTCTCTGTGGATATAATTCACTAAGAATTGGGTATTTGGTAGGAAACGATTCGTGATCGTAACATCCGAAAACCCATCTTGAGTAACAACTGCTCCTCAAAAGCACGATATAGGCAGACTGTATAATCCAAGCTGGTGCTGCATCAAGAAACCTGTATGGCACATGTAACCTGCAGCAGTAATATTATGTTTACTTATGATGAAACCAGTAATTAGTAGATGCAAGTTTTGAAAAATTGTGAATTACAGTATTATTATTTTGCATCCAATAAAAATCAAAATGTATAATAAAAATATAACCTCCTTCCTTCTAGATTCATAATTTATTTGTTAACAATACAAAATACAGGAATCATTATAATATATTTTAAAAAAAAAGCAATAGCAAGGAAGGAGATAAATCATTTATCTATGTCTATCAAGTTCTTTAAAAAGTCACTAATTTTCTGCCCTTCTGGACTGGCTTAACAAAATGACTACTGTACGAGTGATTCTCTTTGCTGGCCAACAGAAATGCTTTATTTTTATTCTACAAACTCCAGTCACTCAATCTGTGGCCTTTACCATCTCTATTTGACTACCATAGGGCCCTTCACGTTATGAACATTTACAGAAATGTCTTTTATTTTTTTAAGGTGACATGTATTAGCAATGTTAAATCATAGAATCATAGAATTACTCAGGTTGGAAGGGACCTCAAGGATCATTAAATCCAACTGCAGCCTAACCACAGTACCCTAACTCTAACATTCCTCTGCTAAATCATATCTCCAAGCAAATTACCAGATGAAAAGCTTTGCTTTTACATGAAAAGGTAAATAACATTACTTCGCAAAATTGCCAAAGCTTGCTTGAGGGTCCTTCATACCAGAACAGGTTAAATCAAAACTTAGTGGATCACAGGCGTATTTGAATGAAACATCATTAAAAAACTAAGGTGACTTCAAGTCAAACAATCTAGTCACAGCTTACCCTTCAGATTCTGCCTCTGCAAAAACTTCATCCCCATCATCACCTGCTCCAGCCTCTGTAGTTGTGGACAGATTGCCAGTAGATGTGGTAACCATTGGAACAGACTGAGAAGCATGCTCTGAAGCGTCAGCTGATGTACTTTCAGTAAAAACTGTAACTGTACAGGAAAGGCAGCTTAGTAAGCATGGAGTTAGCTTGAATTTCCTAAATAAAATTTATGGAAATCTTAAGCACAAGGAAAAGCTACTGGAATATTCCTGACTGTATAATCCTTTTCTGGAAAGTCAAAGTTTCAAACTTTTACCTGCGAGTTTCCTGCTGCTTACCTGGTGCTGCTATTTGTAAAGGTGTTGTTGGAACACTACGACCGCCTGATTCTTCCTCATGAGCAAGGAAGAGTGGGGTTTCATACATTCCCAAACCTGCAACACACAATGTTGCAGTGACAATAAGAACAGACAAAAAAAAAAAACAACCAACAGACTATCTACTGTCTTCTCTCTATACACTTGATGAAATCCAATTATACATATTTACATTTAAATATGGAGATATGTTACTGCAAGTGGTTTTGTCTTACTGCCACAGCTAATTAAAATTTCTTAAAAGGTAGCAACTTGATAAAAATACTACCACTCACTTCACTTTAGCCATTTCTTCTATGCTATTATTTTGCACTGACCTTTCTTCAAAGAACAGTATACTGTTCCATGCTGACAAGGATGCAAAAGAAAGGTACCAAGTCAGGACAACAGCGAAGACAATACAGACAGACTGTCTGATCTTCTCTTAGCAAGTAAGGATATACCCTGAAAATTTCTTTTTAATTGCTATTTTCTTCTCTTATTTATATCCATCTGGACAAAGTGTCCAGAATACAGCTAGACAAGTATGTGAACAACTGGGTGATGAATTCGGATCAAAGGGTTATAGCAGATGAACTGCATCAGGCTGATGGTTGGTCACTAGTAGGATATACTCCACTTTAGGGAAAGTTTCCTTTAATGTTTTTATACGCGATCTAGATGCAGGACTCAAATGCATACTAAGTAAGTTCACAGATTATATTAACTTAAGAGGATGTGTTGACTCCTTTGAGGGTAGAGCAGGACTGAAGAGAGATTTTGACAAACTGGAAGGCAATCAACAACTGCATGGAGTTTAACAGCCTCATGTAGGATGGGACAACCTTGCTGTACGTACAAACAGAGGGACAAGAGGCTGGTGAGCAGCCCTGTGAAAAGGGATCTGGGGGTTATGGCTGGCAGCAAGTTGAATCTGAGCCAGCAGTGTGCACTGGGTGCATAAGGCCCAGAACTGCTAGCTGGGTGAGGTAAGGGACCACCCTGCTCTGCCTGGCACTGCTTTACCTCAAGCACTGTGTGTGGGTTTGAGTGCTACAAAGTAAGAAGGACATAAAACTATCAGAGGACATCCAAAGCAGGGAAATGGGAATGAATCTTGGGAGCAAGATATGTGGAGCTGAGGTCCCTAGGTTTGTTCAACCTAGGACGCTAAGAGGAGGCTTCATGGCAGCCTGCAGCTCCCTCTGATCTCTGCTCTCTCATGACAGCAAGAGAACCTAAGGGAACAGCATGTGGATGTGCCAGAGGAGCATCAGGTTGTGCATTAGGAAAAGACCCTGCACTAGAGGACAGCAGGCATGGCCTCAAGCTGCCGGAGCTCAAGGAGCATTCAGACACTGCTCTTACAGATATAGTTCAGATTTGGGGTAGAATCCAACTCTCAGTTCTACAAACAGTTACACAAATTTACTACAGAAAAGCTATTATCAATAGGAAAACTAAAAGAAAAAAAAAAGGCACCCCTTCAATCCTCCTTAAATTAAGCTTTATGCACCTAGCAGTCAATCTGCATAAAACTGCAGCTATGATTCTTCACTTCAGAAGCTGTCTTTCTCACCCACAGAAGCTTTCTACTTTTAAAATCATATTAAAAATAGAAGTATAGAACCTTGAAGGAAACACTTTCCCATTTTCCACTAGTCTGTCTGCTGACAGAGAAGCTGCAAGTACCCAAAATAGAACTGCCTTTCTATGAATGAATTATTATTCCTTCTGTACTCAAACAACCATGGAAAAGTAGACAGAAGCACAGAAATGACTTACCTCCTTGTGAAGCAAGCTGACCAAGGTCAGAGTGACTTGAACTAGTTTGTGGCATATCTTCAGGGGGTCCAAATCGGAATCGAGGAACTCCAGCTACCTGAGGGGAACTATCAGAATAAAGATTTAAATAATTCTGCGATTTTTCCAAATACAGGGAGACAGGGACAAAAAAAACAACAAAACTTTCTAAACATTACAAGAGAATAACTTACATGAGACAAAATTAATCAGTAATAACCATAAAAAACAGCTAAAGTACTAGTAATTCAATAGCGATGAGTTTCTCAAACTTATCTGGATTACACCTGTAAGCAATACAGGAATGGAACGGAATATTGAATATGAATGGAATATTCTTTGCTTACTCATGCTATGAATCCTCGCAATTTTACATGGATAACTGAACATGCAGAACCATCTCAAAACTAGAACCTGAGATAGTCAGTAGCACAAATATCACAAATCTATCCAGTTGCTACTAATTGTTAAAATATTAGCACACGGACTGAAAGAAATAAATAAAAGATCCTTATTTTATGCACATCTCCTCCTTCTTGGGTCAACATGCTGCCATACAGTGTAGATGACCTCTTTCCTAATTTGTTGCTAACTTTCGCAATACAGAGTTTAATATCTGCTTAACTGCAAATGTAATATATGTCTATACTACTTAGCATGTCACTCCAATCACAAGTTCATTTCATTTATTTTCATTCCACTAAGGGAAAAAAATGCAGACACCAAAAAACTACTCTTTTATTTTTAAATTACTACTTACTGAATTGCTTCAGCAAATCCATCTGTACGGTGTGGAACTACTAGAGTTGGTGTGCTCGGAACTGTTCTGTCCTCATCATCAAAGAAGTGCTGCTGCTGGAAAAAAAAGAGGCTGAACTGAAAGCCCACAATGTATTTCCAGTTCCTATCTAGTCAAATAAAACATACTGTTGAGCAAAAAACCCCAAAACCAACACCAGACTTAACATCTGAAATGCGTAATTTCAGATGTCTGAATCTGAGCTAGTTATACAGATTGCGCTAACGGGTGACACCTACTGCATGAGAATACTATGTTGATGTGTCACATCTCCCTGTTGACTACAAATAAATCTTCAGGTGACTCATTCATAAAAAGATAGAAATGACCTGTCTTAGTTTGGATTGTTGTAACATAACCTAATATATGGGATTCTTCACAACATGAATCAAATCATCTGTTTTCTATGGATTTGTATCCTTTGCTCTTACATTACCTACAAAGCCAGACATCTCATCTTCCTCCTTCTCATATCCTAAATACAGCGTTCTCTTCATCTCTGGAGAACATACATTAATTGCCCTGCTCCTTTAGTGAGAGACTGAAAACTACTTCTTTCAATAATACATTAACTGTAAAAGACTGACTCTAAAAGTAAGTAATTAAAAATGACTTGGACAAAATAAGTTCAACTTTAAGAAAAGTTTCTGCTTTCTTGGACTTTTCTCAAGTTTGTTTTCCATTAATGCAGAAATTAACGGCACTAAGATGTTACCTGCAAGGCTACAGAAGTCATGCCATCCCTGACTTCAGTAGCTAGACTTCTTAAAAGAAAACAAAACAAAACAAAGCTCACCAAAATAAAACTAAAGAATTACAAATATATCCTCAACACAGGATTTTAGTAGTAGACTTTCATGTACTTACCATTCCACCTATACCAGGAGTTAGCTGAAGTCCACGTCCCACTGACTGTCTTCGAGTCATCTGGATTCGCTTTACAGCAAAAAAAAAAAAAACAAAACAAGTGTGAATGCTTCTCTAGAATTCTAATAGCACAGAGTTATTCAATCAGTAAAGAATAGCAGCTACATCGGTAATAGTATAAAATTATATTTCAGTATACAACACTGCCCAATACAGCATCATATCTCTTTAAACAGATTACAGCAGCAAATAGCCAGCATCTCACATCTGCTGCCTGGCCTAACCACAAAAGAGAAACACACAGATATAAATCTTGGATACACACTATTACTGTTTCATTCAACTTTCTACTGAGGACAGAAAACTTGGATGCAAAAATATAATGGTCACAAGCCTCACAACAAGTTAACAGTAAAGCATAATTTCGTAGCCATTACATTTTTTTTTAGCAAAATTTATGTTGAGATGTTTTCATTTAATAAATTTATGCTTACATCAAAGCAAATCATCAGTCAAATACTGAAGGTGAAAATTTTAGCTTAGATAATGAATACGGACATTCCTTTGCCCAATCTGTATAGGGGCAGAGACTAATAAAAATCCTAGCAATCTGAAATACAGCCTGTTCAAGAAGAGGGTTTTTTCTGCATTAACAAATAACGTTGGTATAATCACTTCAAGATACAAATCCATGATGAGTACTCTTCTGCTTTCAATATTCCTTCTCCAGCCATAATCTGCAGAATGACAAATGTTAAATCACCTTGCCCAGTTTCCATTTTCAGGATGCTAAATAGATATGATCAATTTTTACAATTTGCAGAGTGCTCAGACTTAAGTTAAGTTAAAAAAAAAAAACATTTTAAAAAGGTCCTTCTGAACTATTTTATACCTGGACTGGGGGACCTAGCTCTTGAGGAGGAGCGTGAATAGTCAATCGTGGAGGCAATGGATGTGGTGGTCTACGTGGTGACTGTGGTGGCCGAGGGGCCTGTCTCTCTGAGGCAGATGATGGCTGCTGTTCTCTAGAACTTTCATGAGGAAAAGTGGACTCTGCTGCACTTGTACTTCCTTCACCTAAAAAATATGGAAATTCAGAGCATTAAATTTATGCCATCCAACATTTTTCTGAGTTGAAGATATTAAGTCTTCAAATTCTGCTACCACATTTGAACAGGCATTTTTTACTCTTGTGTAAGTGGAGACTGCTCAGTATTATTTAAAGTCATTTCAAAGAGGATTTATGTCAGCTAAGTCACCACCAGCACTGAAACAAACCACTGATTATTCAAGCAGTGATTCACATGGAGGAGGTTCATCTTTTGAAACATCATCAACAGCTTCTATAGCAAACTAAGTCTACTGTGTTTTCAAAGGAAAGTAGAATATATCTAGAAGAGACCACTTCAAAATAATCCACATTTTATGTTACATTGTTTTACATTATATTAACTTTTTAAACACATGCAAAATCACTTATGTTTTTTCCTTTACAGACAGATTTTGAAGAAGCAAGAATTAACCGTACAGCTATTTTGAGAATCTGCTGCCCTCTGGTTGCTTTCACCTCCTCCCATGCTTTCCTCAGTTTCTGTTCCAGGATCGGTACCGTCAGCACCCTAAAATCCACAGACATAATGGTTTAGCACCAAACACCTACTAGCTGTAAAAAAGACTATATAAGCAGTGTAAAAGTATTCGGAAAGTAAAGAAACATATATGAAAAAATCTTCAAGTTATTTCTGTAAATTTCTACAAAATTATCTAAATCACAGAATCACAGAAACACTGAGGTTGGAAAAGACCTAAAAGATCATCCAGTCCAACCACCCACCTATCACCAATAGTTCTCACTAAACCATATCCTCCAATACAAAATCCAAACTTTCCTTGAACACCTCCAGGGTTGGTGACTCCACCACCTTCCTGAGCAGCACATTCCACTGTCTGACCATTCTTCCAGAAAAGCAGTATTTCCTAACATCCAGCCTAAATCTCCCCTGGCGCAGCTCGAAGCCATTCCCTCTAGTCCTATCACCAGTTACACAAGAGTAGAGGCCGACCCCCAACTCACTACAGCCTCCCTTCAGGTAGAAAGCAATAGTCTCCCCTGAGCCTCCTCTTCTCCAGACTGAACAATCCCAGCTTTCTCAGCTGCTCCTCATAACGCCTGTGCTCCAGACCCCTCACTAGCTTTGTCGCCCTTCTTTGAACCCACTCCAGGGCCTCAATGCAGTGAGGGGCCCAAAACTGGACACAGTACTCAAGCTGCAGCCTCACCAGAGCTGAGTACAGGGGGACAATCACTTCCCTGCTTCTGCTGGCAACACCGTTTCTGATGCAAGCCAGGATGTCACTGGCCTTCTTGGCCACCTGGGCACACTCCTGGCTCATGTTTAGCTAAGCATCAATCAATTCCCCCAGATCCATTTTCTCTATACAGTCTTCCAGCCACTCCACCCCAAGCCTGTAGCATTTCCTGGGGTTATTGTGGCCAAAGTGCAGGACACGGCATTTGAACCTCATCCCATTGGCTTCAGCCCAGCTCTCCAGCCTCTCCAGATCCGTCCGTAGGGCCTCACTACCTCCTGGCAGATCGACACTTCCAGCCAACTTGGTATCATCTGCAAACTTACTGAGAGTGCACTCGATGCCCTCATCCAGGTCATCAATAAAGATATTGAAGAGGACAGGCCCCAGCACCAACCCCTGGGGAACACCACTTGTAACCGGTCGCCAGCTGCATTTAGCTCCATTCACCACCACTCTCTGGACACAGCCCTCCAGCCAGTTCCTCATCCAGCCAAGAGCGTACCTGTCCAAGCCACGGACTGCCAGCTTCTGCAGAAGAATGCTGTGGGAGACAGTGTCAAAGGCCTTACTGAAGTCTAGGTAGACTACATCAACAGCCTTTCCCTCATCTACCAGATGGGTCACTAGATTCTAGAAGGAGATCAGGTTGGTGAAGCAGGACCTGCCCTTCATGAACCCATGCTGGCTAGGCCTGATCCCCCAGTTGTCCCACACATGCCATGTGATCTCCCTCAAGACAATCTGCTCCATAACCTTCCCTGGCACCAAGGTCAGGCTAACAGGCCTGTTGTTCCCCGGATCTTCCTTACAACCCTTCTCATAGATGGGAGTCACATTGGCAAGCCTCCAGTCTTCTGGGACCTCACCAGTCAACAAGGAGCACTGATAGATAATGGCGAGCGGTTTGGCTATCACCTCCACCTGTTCCCTCAGCACTCTCTGGTGAATCTCATATAGCCCGATGGACTTGTGGCAGTCCAGTTGGAATAGTAGGCCTCTGACTGCATCCTCCTGAATTGTGGGGGGTTCAGTCTTCTCCCCAGCCGAGACTACCAGGTCAGAGAGTGGAGTACCCTGAGGATAACTGGTGTGACCTTTAAAGACAGATGTAAAGAAGCATTCAGAACCTCTGCCTTTTCCTTATCCATGAGTGGTCACATTCCTAGCCTCATCCAGTAAAGAATGGAGATTCTCCTTAGTTGTCCTCTTACTGTCGATATATTTGTAAAAGAGTTTCTTGTTCCTTTTTACTCCAGTGGCCAGGTTGAGTTCAAGCTGGGCTCTTGCCTTTCTGATTTTCTCTCTACACTTCTTAACAGCTTCTCTGTACTCTTTCTGAGTCACCCGTCCCTTCTTCCACAGGAGGTAGATTCTCTTTTTCTCCCGGAGCCTCAAGAATAGCTCCCTATTCATCCATGCTGGTCTTCCTCCCTGCTGGCTTATTTTGCGACTTACGGGGACAGTCAGCTCCTGCGCCTTTAAGCCTTCCTTCTTGAAGAGCAACCAGCCATCTTGGACTCCTTTGCTCTCTAAGACTGAATCCCAGAGGACTCCCACTACTAGTCTTCTGAACAATTCAAAGTCCACCCTCCAGAAATCCAAGCTAGCAGTTTTGCTGCTCCCCCTTCTGGCTCCACCAAGAATCGAGAACTCTACCATTTCATGGTCACTCTGTCCAAGACAGCCCCTGACCTCCACATCTCCAGACCTTCTCTGTTTGTGAACTGCAGGTTAACAGGGCAGCTCTTCTCATAGGGTCTCTCACCAGCTGCATCAGAAAGTTATCCTCCATATACTCCAGAAACCTCCTAGACTAAATGAACACAACTGTAAGAAATGTTAAAAATTTTGCATATCTGCATACACAAATGTGAATGCAATAGTCATCATCACTTAATGACAATGAAATACTGCCTTATTAACTTCGCATCCATAGTAATTGATGCTGTGTCTTATGTTTTACATTTTCATTCAGTTCTTTTATATATTCAAAGCTGACCTTTTTCCTGAGAAAAGACCAGTTCTAAGAGAAATCATCATCATCATCTACTATATAGCCTCAATTTTCTGGGAGAAATTCACACTACGATTTTCAAATATTCAAATCTTTACAGTTGCATTACAATGGCAATTTATTCCAAGTGCTTTAACGAACTATAAAAAAGTGCAAATCTCACCTCAGCATCATCTGCTTCATACCCATCATTACCATCAGCACTACCAGTTCCTTCATTACTGTCATCACCTTCGTCTCCCATCCCTGTGTCTTCATCATCATCTTCATCTTCCTCTTCCTCATCTTCATAATCCTGTGATAGTACCATAAAAACACCTTACAGAAACGCTGAAACAGTGGGAACACTTCATATAGGGAAGTGGTAAACTTCACTTGCTTCACATACAGAGACCACCTTTGCTTGTGGAACTCCTCTATCTGAAGATTTTCAGCATTTATCATTTGTAGACTGGTTGTATGTATTTTCTGATGACTGGCGGGATGCCAGACATCCACCAGCTGCTCTCACTCCCTCTCTTCAACAAGGCAGATGGACAAAACAAGATGGAAAAATTTGAGGAGCAAGATAAAGATGGGGAGATAGCTTACCATCTACAGCCACAGGCAAAACAGAATCAACTTGGGGGAGAAAAAGAGACTTGGTGGGAAGAGTCCTATAAGCAGTATATTGTGATGGACAGTATAGACTCTACAAGACAGACAAGTAGGGCAGGTGACATAGAGGGCAGCACTGTATGAAAAGGAGTGGTTGGACTGTAAAGCACTTCAAGCTGGGGACAACATGGTTGAGAGTTTCCAGCCCAGATTAGAGAGATAATAAAGCAGAGATTGTACAAGTCTACTACAGATCACCCAGTCAGGATGACAGTGCTGATGCATTATTCTATAAGGAATTAAAGGAAATCTCTAAATTAGTTGCCTTTGTTCTTATAAGTTACTTCAACTTCCCAGATGTTAACCAAGTCTATCATGAACAAGTTCAGGAAATTCCTGAAGCACAATGAAAATAATTTGTGATAGATGGACTAAGGGAGCTGACTTGAAAAGTATGCTCCTTGATCTCTTCTTTGTGAATAGAGATGGACTTGTGAGTGAAGTAATACTCTGTGACTGTCTTGGCCACTGTGCACATAAATCTTTGTCTCATACAATAAGAACTAGCAGTAAAGCTACTACCCTGGATGTTGGGGGAGCAGACTCTAGACAGCTCAAGAAACTGATTAGTAAGATCCTCTGGAAATCTGCTTTTGAAGCCACTGAGGTCCATAACCATTTTGTTACTTTTTAAAAGCCATTTGTTAAGAGTGTATGAACAGACAACTCCAATTTGACATAAGTGAAACAAAGGCTGCACAGGGCTGGCTAGGCAAAACAAAGATTACCTCGTGGAACTCAGAGCCATTGTAGATTTTTTAAACTTAAAAAAAAAAACAACAAAAAAAGAACCAAAAACAACAGGTGAAATTAACAAGAGTCTTTAAAACACTAAACATCCAGGCAACAGAAACACAGACAACAGTTACACACAAAAAAAGAAGGATATTTTTGATTAAATTAGTTGTGCAAGATTAGCTTTACAGTTGATCAAAGACAGAAAAGGTAAGTACAATAATTCCTAAATAGAATTAATTCCTCAATATACATACTTCCTGTTCGCCTTCATTTTCATCATCATCATCATCTTCATCATCACTATCAATCACAATGACATCATCTCTCTTGGACTGACCATCCTGAGATGAAGTAGTATTTTGTTGATCTGACTGAAGAGGCCCAAGATCTATTGGGATAGACTGAGAAGTTTCTTCACTATCCTCCATGGGAGCATACTCTCCCTGTGTAACACCCTGTAGAAGATAAAAGTAAATTACAAAAGGAAATCAAATGCAGCGTACATATTCTTTAAAGTGCTCATCTCAAAAGTGTCCTCTGTATTTCTAGGAGTTCCCTGCTTTCACTTCTAAGCTCAGTAAAATAGAAGACCTGTTGAACAACACAAGTATTTCGACCTTCACTTCCAACTCTGATTTGGGATGTGGGGCCATCACTAAGTGCATTGTGTTCATATAGGATGTATTTGAAAACACAGCCATAAAAAGCATTTATTGCTAAACATCTATCACGTCTTCTAAATATATAAAGGATATGAGGGAAAATGCCTGACTTAAGAGTACTTACCACTGCTTAAAGAAAATAGATTTCACAACTCTACAAGGGACTAAGCTAAGTTAGAGAATTACCATGTGCTTGTATCTAAAGATAAAGAAGTTTAAATACCTGCTTTTCACTTATATTTAGCATTCCTAACACAGCTGTAGCATGCATTTTACAGAACTAGAATAAAAGCAACTTTTTTTTCCTTTGTTTATTATACAATGATCCAAGGACACGTCAAATATTTCTTTAAAACTAAAGCCAGAAAGCAAAGAAGTAAATAAAGAAATGTAAACTCCAAATCTGTTTTCATACTGTGATACATTTAACCTCTATGTCTCAGCTTCACTACACAGCCCTGGGGCTAAAGATAGGATTTCTAAAATGTCATATTAAATTGCATTTCAAAATTGTAAAGTCTCCTTAACATTCTCACTGTCACTTATATAGCTGCACATAGAGTGCAATTAATAGAGTATCTATTCTTAAAGACAGCAAGTTTAAACTTCAAGTGGTTAGAACTGTTTTCCACTGACATTCTGAAGGATCTGATTTGCGAGTCCTTTTTCAAAAGCATTGTATGACATAATAGTAAAAAAAAAAAAAAAAAAAAAAACCATTTTTTTTTTTGCTGAAACTATGATTTTTTTTCTTTTCAAATATGCTTACTTCTCCAATAGAGTCCTGTGAGTCTTGATTGTATGTTTGAGCTTCTACTTCACCATCAGTGCTTTCTTCTGCTGTCACTTCCTCCTGAAAGACCATATACTTTTCTTAAGACATACTGTTAATCCTAAAAATCTGATTCTCTAGCATGTTAGACTTCTTTTCTATTCCTTTTCCCACAGAGATTATGGGTAACATTTTTTCTCCTTTTGCTACTATTCCTTAGTTTTGTTTTTATCTAGCACCTCTGATTTCTCTGTCCTGAAATACCATCTTCTCGTTCTGGTTCACTGGACTGACTCTCTTCAGTGTCCCTAGATCTACCTAGAACCAAACAAAATCCTTAGTTTCCTATTCAGTCCCTATCATCTCGGCTAATTAAGTGATAATCTCATTAGAATCTTGCCCTTCTATGTTATGCGCCACCCCTATCCTGCATTGCTAATGAAGTGTCTTTATTCCTTTACATTTTTCAGAAATTGGCTGCTGTGAGGAGTCTCAAGCTCATTCTATTTTTTCACGATTCCTGGTTCCCTCACACCAACATTTCATATGCATTGTCTCTATGCTTTTCAACAAAGCACTTTGTCTTTGCTTCTCTGGCATCTCCTCAAGCACACTATTTTCTTCCACAATGAGTAGATAATGATCTTTCAGACCACATCTAAAAATGTGTTAACTTCTTCCTCTTCACTTGCTAGGCTATGGCTCTCTCGCTCCCCACCCATGCTCCAGTTCACTACAATTTGTGCTAGCCACTGTAGCTGGGACAACCTCTGCCTTTTAAGGCACCCAAACATGCTTCTTATCTGATAGATTCAAGACTCACATTTAAAATTAACTGACTTAACTCTGAAGTACTGTACTTCCTCTTCCCATTAGAAATCAACCAAAGCAGCAATGTACTAGCAACATTTTTATGTTCTTACAAACCTCAGGTCCAACCCTCTGTATGCTTCTCAGTTTCTTTGGAAGAGGTACATCCACTGTTTCCTCTGAAATTTGGTCCGAGTTTTCTACAGTGTTATCTTCCTCTTCCTCTCGTGGACGTTTAGACAGTGAAGAACTTGGGGTAGCTGAAACTTAGAAAAAAACTCTCAGTTATTTGCAGGAGAATATAAATGTACAAAGCAGAAAACTGTAAGGTTTGGTATTTTACTCTGTAAAACCAACTTTTTCTGCTCTGAATAACAGAATTGGAACTGTTTTGTTATCTTTTAGGACAAAGAAAACATCAGTATGCTACATTACAAATCTTATGTTCTTGGATCCATATTCTCTAACTGGACTCCAATGTAAGATTCCCAGGGTTACAACTAAAATACTTTTTACCACATCTTTGCTTCTGAAAAGTGCACCTAAGAACTAACAGAGTATGTACTGAAAAACAAAAAAGCTGTTTACAAAAGTGTTTTTGGGGAAATAACTGAGTTCCATACTATGTGTGGCAAACAGACGTAAAACAATGCACTACACAGAGTAGTTTTAGTGTTCTCTATATCTCAAATTCCAACTTAAGTAGTTTACTCAGGAACCCTAAAATTAACCTTGCAACAAAGCTACTGTGGAAACAGGAGCAAAAAAGTTTAATGTATCAAACCCCAAGACTGCTATGGATAGATACACATGAGTTTTAATCCCTATTTAAGGAATGTCATGACAATAGCATTTCAAGGGTAGCTCTTCTGAAGGTTTATGAAAGTTTATGAAAGAAGTCCACTCAAAGAGATTGTGCAGAACGTGCTATATAATAAGGGAAAAAAAAAAAAAAGAGTGCCTTGTCTGAAGTTAGGCCCGGTTTGACAACGGAGCTACTTCAAAGGAACTGTTCAAGAAGGTAGGCCAATAAAATGAAACCAACCTGTGCCAAACACTGCTGTAGAAGTGGACGGCCTCTCTATTTGAGAGCTCTGTACAACTTCTACAATGGTAGGGGATGGCTCCTGATTAGCAGGCTCAATCTGAGGATGACTTTGCTGAGTGGGCTGCACAAAAGCAGTTGCTTGAGTCTGCTGCTGAACAGTCAAGATGGGCTGAGAGAGAGATGTCTGAACATTAGGACTGGTGGAACGCACAGAGCCACTAGTGCTTCCAAAGACAGGAACATGCTCCACAGGTCCTTCTGATTGCATAGCTGAAAGGCAAACAGTAGTACATTCAACTGTCATCATATAATTTAGTGAGGTTCACATTCTCAATTTCAGAACGTCCTGAATATGAAATGTTTCTCAGATTCAGTTAACACTGCTTCTATCCATGCTCAGATGAGGAATTGAGAACTATGTGGCAACAAAAGTGTTCATAAGAGAGCAGTATTTAAAGAGACATGGTAACAATGAAAGTACCTCAAACATCTAGTGAGACTTCAAGGAAAAAACAGCATTTATGGCTGCTGTAGATCGCAGTACTACTAAAATGCTCACCTTCCTGAGTCTCCACTTGCGTTGTAGGCATAACTGTGGCTGTTGGAGTAGTGGTAGGATTAGTGACCGTAGCAGGAGTAACCATTGGACGGATACTAGCTCTTGGAGTAGATTTATTCCCAGCTATAGCAGCAGCAGTCACTTTACTTGGAGTTGACACAACAGGCGTTGGCTTAATATTTGCTGTTGGTGGATCTGAAGTGCTAGCACTGAAAAACAAGATATTGGATTCATCATAGAAGCACAGAAAGCAAATTCTAAAAATACTGAATTTAAATATATTACCATATTCTGAAATATTCATTTTTAAAGACTTTGAATTTGAAAACCTGACAGGACATAACAAGCTGTCTTGCAAAATTTGCTTATATGTTAATGAAAAAAAAAAAAGGAAAAAACAAACAAACAGGCCCACCATCCCATCAGTAACATCCTGTCCAGCTTAGAGGATTGACAGGCTTCTTCAAGGGTAATCTACTAACAATCTGTGAGCAATCTATAAGCAGATCAAAAGGACAAGCACAGCTAATAATGTTAGCTGCACTCGTTCTTTGTTAAGGTAATACAGTTTATATTAAAACTAACTGGTTCACTAAATACAGAACAATATAATCTCTTGACTGACATGGGGATCAGTCAAATTTTACAAGGCATTTTTGAAGATCGGAGTCTTAGTTTAAATGTATGATATAATAAAAATTAAAAGGGATTCAATTCACTAAACTTAGTAAAATGATAATATTAAGCATTTTGGAGCTTGGTTGCTGTTTCATTTGACAATTTTATCTGCTAGTTACGATCAACTTAGTCCATTTCTCATGTCTGAGCTCATTGCACAAGGAACTTTTCCCATCTCACCCTCCACTCCTACAAATAGGGTAAAGGTAATAACCAAAATTGTACAACTTTATGAATCTTCAAGTATTTTTGAAGAATTTGTCAGCCTTAGTGTTCTACAAATATCTTGTCCCTGGTAGTTACACGACAATTCACACTTGGAAAGCTTTATTGATTAATGACTAAATGGGTCTAAGAAAACAGGAAGAACATATGACAATCAGTATTTTAAAGCTGGTTAAGAAAACTTGGAAAAAGCCAATTGTTTTCTTAAAAAAAAAAAAAAAAAAAAAAAAAAAAAGCAACTAAATGAAGATAAAAACAAAAAAACCCAACAGCAGAAACTCTGCAGAAAACCCCAAGCCCTTTAACTCACATTCCTCTTTCACCTGAAGCTGGAGTAGACTTGAGTGAAATTTGCCTCTGCTGCTCTGGAACCTATGAAGTAAGAAACAAAAGATATAAAGCATATAAAATACAAAACAGAGTAGGCAAGTTGGTAGAATACTTCAGTGGACAAATCTTTCCATTAACAATTGTTTTTAAGAACATCTTTGTTAGTGTGCCTAATCAGACTCTATGATTAATCAAAAGTTCTCCCAAAAACATCACAGTAATACCAAGTATGCGAACCAATTCAGTAATTTCTTAAATGTTTTCAGCTATTTTTTGAAGCTGTTGAGACATAAAATACTGCTAATAATAGCTGAACATACATACAAAAATATAAAAAGCATAGTGAAAACAACTTATCAGCTAATCCCCTTTGATCAATATAACTATATGCTTGCCAGCTCTGGGTATGTTGACACTGGCAGGAAACAAGTTTTAAATTAAGTCCCAAATCCTTACTAAAGCCAGCTTACATATCTCCAAAACCACAAGTCTGGGATAATGGAACTTGAGTAGTGCAGTTTGCTAGGTTCACTGCTATTTATTTATTAAGAAGAATTTTCATCTACTGTTTACTATTAGATAAACCAGCCTTCAGCTAAAGTTCTCCCATATGAATACATTAAAAAAACAAACCAAGCTGTACAACAGTGCTAGTGCTGAAAGCTGCTGTATTTCAGTACAAGACACATAAAAAGGCTAACTTGTTCTCATGCAGCTATCTAGACAGATTCTGTACCTTATTTGTAGATTCTGCTGGCTCATCTCGCTGTTCATGGTGTCGCTCCTGCTGCTCTCTAAGCTCTCTTTCCAGACGGCAGATTCGACCTTCATACTGTGACTTGAGTGCACTCATCCGTACTTCCAATTCAGTCTTCTGTTCTTCTAATGAATTGCTCTTCTGCTTCCACTCTTCATTTTCTTTAGTTAGCTGTTCTTTTGTACCTAATTTAATAGGAAAGGATCCAGCTTTGCTACTGTAAAATTGCATACTAGGTCTCTGCATGCTGAATGCCCATTTGATTTTATAAGACGACTGAATAATTTTGAAATCCTAAAAATGTTAAGCTTTAGGAGGAGGCTCTTCAAGACAATTTTAACTTCTGCATGTCATTCATTTAATTGCAATTAAATAAAAAATTGAATATAAAAATATATCCAAAAAATAAATAAGCAAACAAGATGTTTTAAGCACGTTCTTGCACAATAATTCCTCTCAATATCTATTTAAAATAGAGGAAGCGGGATATTTTGCACCTGTAAATTCTGAGGAGACAAGGGGAGAATTACTGAAGTCTTTAGGAGAGTCCATGTGCTGTAATCAACAAGAGAATCAAAAAATTGGCTGGCCAAAATTAGGCAAAATTTTGATTCCCCAAATGTACAATAGTTATGTACCTGCACCATCTCCTTAAGGAACTAAAATTTCTCAATCTTAGAACAATTTTAAGACATCTGATGTAAAAAATACTGTTAAGAATACTGTCCGAATACTTCCCCAGAGGAATATTCAAAAACCCAAACCGAAGACGACACCTTAACAGAAAAAAAATTAATACCAGCTAACTGCGCAATTTTCTGCTTGGCTGCGAGAAAGGTTTTCCTAGTTTTCTCTTCCTTCTCAGAGATTTGTTGCCTAAGCTGTTCCTCCTGTGTAGTCTTCTCTTGCAGATCTTGACGAAAACGAGCAAGTTCTGACTGTAGCTGTGATACCTGCTCCTGAAGATTTCTTGCTTCAGTTTCCTTTTCTGTTATAGTCTATAGAAAGATTGGCCACAATGAGCTATTTCAGAAAACAATGTTTCTGTGTGTACACACACCTATGTGTGCATGCACACAGACCACCATCATCATGGTCTTCACAGTTACTTATTTAAGACTCGAGTAAAATTCCTCTGAAATTCCTTGCTCTGTTCTTACCTTTTGTAAATTTTCAACCTGATTCTCCAAAGTCTTTGTCTTCACTTCAGACTGATTGAGAGAGTCTTTCAATTCTTGTACTTCCTGGACAGAAACTTGTTCTTCTTGTTGCTCTACGAAAGACTGAGTTGCTGCTTCGGCAACCATCTGAAATATGTCAAGTGGTATCAGATTGAATGGTGCTGTCCAGTTAGAATGTGTTCACTTTCACAAGTTGCTGTTGCATGCAAACCAATAATTTTAAAAGTTCTGGGTAAAACACAGGCATTCAAATGTACTCCAGTGTTGTGTTAACAACATAGCAAAGTATTAAATGATATTCAAACTAATAGCAGTTTCTGAGTTAAGAGCATAACTATGTAATCTTCTGCTTTTCCCTTTGCAAGTAAGTGCTCATGTTACAGCATACTAAGGGAGTGTATAATCCAGCTAATGACTTTTACATGAAAACACACAACTGAATTTCTTTGCAAACAAAATCTTATCTACCTTATCATGCTGTGCCTTCAGCTCCTCATACTGAGTCTTGTATCTGCGCCCAATTTTCTTGACCTGTGTTATAGTTTTCACTTTTTCCTGTATATCAGCCACTTTAACATCTAGTTCTTTCTGCAAAGTTTCCTTCTCTGTCCTTATTTTGGCTACTTCATCCTTCAAGTTCTGAAGAAGATTCTGGCTTGTAGTCAAGGATGCATTAGTTCTAAACAGCCAGAACGAAAAAGGAGATGCAAGTGAGAAGTCTGAAATAATATACTACAATATCACTCATTTATGCAATACTGCAGGCACCATCCACAGTGAACTGTGTTCTCAAGGATTTTACAGTACAAATGTTTAATGTATTTTAGAGTCTCTTTAGCTATGAGACATCTTCCAAAACAATTCTTATTTCATTTGTATGTTATCAGGCTACATTAAAAAAAACAAAAGTTTAATAATTACATGGAAACAGTGAAGAAGTTACAATTCCATATGCAATTTTATTATAAACATTAAGCTTTGCATCAAACGTTTTACTGATTGACTTTTACAATACCTGGCTATTTCAGCTTTAAGCCTGCCTGTTTCTTCACTCATTTGCTGTATACGCTTGGTATTTGCCTCCTTCTCTGAAAGTAGCTTCCGATATTCTTCAAGATCTGTGTCCTTCTGTTGACTCAACAAATGCTGAAAGGTTGACAAAAACAGTCTGCATCAAGTTTTCACAAGATGATTAAACAGATACATTCAGGAAATCTTTTCAAACAGAGCTATTATTTTGTTAGCTCTGAAGAGAAGGACCTGGGTGTCCTCGTTGATAACAGGTTGGCCATGAGACAGCAGTTGTGCTCTCACAGCCAAGAAGGCTACTCCTTTCCCTCTACTCTGCCTTGCTGAAGCTACATCTGGAGTACTGCGTCCAGTTCTGGACTTCAAAACTAAGGGTTTGAAACAAACAAGGATCTTCTAGAGAGAGACCAGTGGTGGGTAACAAGGATGAGTAGGGGCTTAGAGTATCGCCCATACAAGTAAAGGCTGAACGATTTCAGACTGTCAACCTGGAGCAGGGATCACTGTTTAAAAATACCTAAAACGTGGAAGTCAAGTGGATGAGGCCAGGCTCTTTTCAGTGGTGCGCAGCAACAGAACAAGGGGCAACGGGCACTAACTGGAACACAGGAAGAGGCCTCCCAGAGAGGTTGTGGAGACTTCTTCTCTGGAGACATTAAAGACCTGTCTGGATGGTTTCCTGTAAAACCTACTGCAGCAAACCTGCTTTTGCTGGGGCAGCTGAACTCAATGATGGATCCCTTCCAAACCCTATGATTCTGTCATTCTGATTTAGTCTGCCTACAAATTAGAACCTATAAAACATTGCTTATGCAGATTTAAATTTAAGTACATTTCCTAGTTTTCTGTTGCTTTAATTATATAGTTTTGTGTGGGTTCTTTTGTTTTAAAAAATGTTTTGGAACTTCTTCCCTCTTCTTTCTCTTCCAAAACACTTCTTAAAATGTGCATTTCCCACCTGTGTTCGGGTTTTCCAGCGTTTGACATCTTCTTCCAAAAGCTTTTTCTCTGCCTGCAACATTCCACTTTTCTCACTCAGTTCAGCATTAGACTCTTGTAGAGGTAGAATGTCTGCCTCAAGCTTGCGTACCTGAAAATCACCGTTGGAGATTAAACTGAATCTTATGAGACTCAAGAAAATGGAATATCATAGGCTTTGCTTAATGACTATAAGAAAGACAGAGACAGCAAAAAGACTATAGATAAAAACAAAACATCCCCAAGAAAGTCATTATAAAGCTTTTTTTCCCAACTCTGCCTCTCAGTAGCCAGCTGGAGGCAGGAAAAGTAACAGAAAGTGAGAGTAGACTATGATCCTACAGGAAAAACAATTATAGTTATAGCTTCACAATCTCAAAACCATTACTTTGTCTTTCACTATAGGAATTACTGCGTATTAGAAGTCAAGCAACACTACCCTGGATACCATTAAAGCAATGTGTATTTAGAAATGGGAAGACATATCTATACATTTCCTTTTTACATTCTCAATAAAACTGTGGCCTACTTTGCATGTATTTTTGTGCCATTATCTGCTGATGACATCCTTGTTATAACATCACCGATAAATGCTGATTTTCAGTCTCACGTAAGAAAACTTAACTTGTGACTCTGCAATATTCTAGGAGGAGCAATGTCACCTTAAATGCAAAATGGAATATCTCCTCATTCGAGTTTGATGTAAAAGAATAATAACAATTTAAGTAATTAACAGTATATCCAATGTTAACTCACCAACTTGAATGCCTGCAAACACATGTGAAACTCAGTACTAACCTTTGCTTGCATTTGTTGCAGCTCCTGTTCTAGCCTCTCTTTCTCTTCTCTTAGCATCTTGTTGGTTTCTATCAGCACATTCATGGTTTCTGTTTTCTTCATTAATTCTTCATGTTGCGCAATGGTTTTTGCTGTTACCTTTTGAAAATATTTAACTCAATCATTTGTTTTGCTTGTACATGCTCACTGAGACTAGGCATAACACTAACTTATGTAACTACTGTGGAATTCGTTATCTCACACAGACATTCAGAACAAGTAAACATCATTGAGGAAAAAAAGTTTGGGAAAAAACAGATAAAGGATCTTTATTTTCCCCATTTACGTGCTTTTGGTATTGCCAGTGCTTTACAGGAGCCAGGACAAACCTCCATTTGGCTGGATACCAACCTCAATTTAGAAGGTTCTGATTCTTCCAAAATTCTTGAGCACAGGCAGCAATGAGAAAAAGCAGAACATAGAGAGCAACCCTCTATTTCCTGATATCATAAACATTAATACTGAACCATACCTGCACCTTCTCTCTCTCTGCATTGAGACTGTCTTGCACTTCCTGGAGTTCTCTTTCCAGATGCTCCACTCTCTGACGAAAACGCAGACTTTCTACCTGGGCCACCTCAAATCTAGTTTCTGCAATCTCCTTTTCTCGACGTATAAATCTACACAAGATGAACAGGGCATCATGTCAATGAAAACATGAAGCAAAGCATTTTAAGTAGAAGCACCTTCTATCTAAAGAAGTAAGAGTATAGAAATTGATCAAAAAAGATGAAAATTTGAAACAAAAACCATAGAAAAACTTAGATTAAGAAAAAAATTATGACAAAATCTCTATGAATCTTTCCTGCTAGTCACATATTGTAAAATTTACTTTAGCTTCCTGTCAAAACTGACTTCGCTGTTTTTCTAGGAGTAGAAAGAAATTCTCTTTACTAGCTACTGATATAGGACAACCATCTCCTACCTAGTAAAAACATATTTAAGCTTTATACATTGTCTCTCAAATATAAAACAAGACTGAACTATTTATTTTGGAAATTGAATTAAAACCACCAACAGAAGGAGCTCAGAGCTGAATTTACCTAAGAATTTCTAAAATTTGTTCCTGAGATTTCCCTTCCTCATTGAGAGAAACATTTAATGCAGCTGGCATGGCTTCTTTCATAGAGGTCACCATCTTGTCACTCAGACTTTCCAGTTGTTCATGTAATAACCGATTTTGTTTTTCCAAATCTTCACAGCGGGATGCAAGTGTTGAAGCTTCATCCTACGACAAAATTATTCAGTAATTTAAAGTTCATGTAGACTGGTAACTGAAAACACTTGCTACAACCATAAAAACGATCATACCTTCATCATTCTCTCTCTCTCTTCCCAGGAGGCTTTGCATTCTAGCAATGTAGACTCAGCTTTCTGTGCAGCTTCCTCAAGCTGCTGCTTTATTGCTGTATTCTTGGCAACTTGTTCTTTAATAGCCTGTAATGCCTCAACATCAGCAGCATGAAGCATTAATTCCCGTTCATATTTATTTTGAGCCTCAGAAGCCATTTTTGCCTAAAGAAAACAATTACAGATTCTGTTACCTTTAATGCTGTGCTTGATACGTACCTGGAGATTCTGAAATGCTAGACAAAATTAGTGACGGCTGATCAAAACCAAAACCACTGGCCAAAACCTTTTATCATTCCTAAGTGTAAAAGACATTGATACTTTTAGAATGGCTCCCTTAAAGAAATTATTCTTTTCTTAAAAAGTTAGAATGTGTAATCATTTCTTTTTAGAGGGTCGGTGGAAGAAACATCTCTTGTAGATAATCTACAATCAATGCTCTTGCTATAGATTCTGCATAGATGAGACATGGAAATTTTTATAAAAACATCTGCCAGTTATTTCTACATGTGAATGGGCAAAGACATTTAGTACATGAGGATAAAAAGCTAAGGACAGCCTGTGGTCATAACATAAGGTGAAAAAAATGGAAAAGACTGTGTAATAAATTTTGGGTTTGGATTAAACAACAACTAATCTTATCACATGCTGCTAATATATTTTTTACACAATAAATCAAAGCTTGGAATTCATTGCATTTTTTTAATGACAAAAACTGTGCTTGCAGCATTACTTTATCTCAAAGTCAGTTTAATTTACAAACCACGTTTGATAATGTAAAACGATGAGTTAAGAAGGCAGATATTCACAAAATAGAGAAAATGCTCTTACAGTTGTTTTCATTTCTCTGTAATACAATTGTCAGGATTACCTTGAAAAATGCCCTGAGTTCAAGAGAAAAACAATGAAAAACTAACATTAATTTTACTACCTTTGGCTAAAATAGGCAAATATGACAAACATACTTGTTCCTGGCAGTCACGTCTGGCTTGCTGTTCATTATTTAGAGCTGTACTGGCTCTCTGAAGGGCCTCCTGAACTTCTGACTGCAAAGTTGACAGGCTCTTCTTTAGTTCTGATAGCTATAGTGATGAGTGAGGGAAGAAAAAAAAAAAATCAAATAAAAACTTATAGACTAAGTAGCAAAGTATTTAACTAAGTATTGAATGCAGCTTTGACTGTAGGCAGTTATGAATAAATTAAAGCCAAAGCATAATTATTTTATAACAGTTAAAACATAAAAAGAAACACTCCCACATCTTTGTCTTATAAACATTCAAAGTTCTTTCTTAGCTGAAAAACAATACTGTTCTTTCAGAGTCTGGCTTTAAGCAGTGCTAACTGCATTCATTATGTTTCTTTTCAGCCCAGTTAGAGCCTAAATAAGAGACAGAGACAAAGGTCACTCTAGTTTTAGGATAATGCATCCTACAGATACTGCTTTGGCTCATGTTCCAAAACAGATTACCTGAAACCTTTCTCAAAGGCTTTTATTCAAACTTTTCTGTAACTAGCACTTAAAGTTCAAGAGGACGGTAGTCCATTTAAAACTGTCACTATACTAGTGAAATGATAAACTTCATGTACTACACACATTTGGAAACCTCTCAGATTTAGTTAGACTTCAGTATATCCTAAGAGATTTAGTTTTGGACACTACTACAATGTGCAGCTCCTACAGAAGGAGGGAATCAAGTAAAAGCATATTCTTGAGGACACTGCAAGAGAGTCTAAGAGAGGTGGTATCTGATGTGTACCTGTTGTTCCATATTCTCCACAGCTTTACGCTTTTCCTCTTGAAGTTCCTGCTTTTCTTTTTCTGACTCCATCAACTTCTTTTCCAGCTGTGATTGATACTCTGAAGACTCCTTGAGACGAGCTTCAACTGTTGCACGAACTTCTTCTGTCACCTTTCATCAAAGCTCATAATTAGATATAGATAGGTTTGTGTTTTTGTTTTTCTGCTTTAAATATGGTACTTTGATTTTAGTAATACTTTAAAGTCAGAGAAGGTATTCTCAACTCTCATTTACTACATCACTGAAGATGCTGAAACTCACAAATAGCACTGAAAAAAATTCATTTTTCAAAACTATAATACATAGAATCAAAGAATATCTTGGATTGAAAGAGACCATAGAGATCATCTAGTTCCAATCCTCTCCCTTGGGCAGGGTTGCCTTCCACTAGATCAGGTTGCTCAGGGTCCCCATTCAACCTGGGCTTAAATGCCTTCAGGGATGGGGCATCCATAACTTCGACACATTCATCATTAAAATGGTCAAGTATTTCACAGAAGGGAGAGTTGTTATAAAGCTGTTCCCATGAACACATATGAGTGTTCTTCAGAATCACTGAAGACTATTATTTAGCTAAAGAAGGTATGAATTTAACTGCTTTGACTCAGAGGTAATATTTTTAGAACAATGATCACAGTGTTATAGGAATAATTTATAGAAGAATTCCCTCTTTTGAAGGAAGTACAAAGCTAAGTCAAATTTACAATTCAACATTTTAAAAATATGTCACAAAAAGCATTTAATATTTCCATCGTTACAAGTATTTTTAATCAAGTTGTCTGAAGTCTGGTCTACCTACATTATTTTACAGTGCTTTCTAAACTAACCTCAGGTACTTTCTAATTCCTCCCATAAATCTACAGAACACAGTACAAACGAAAAGTAAAATCTTTCATTATATTTCTCATTTTGCTTTAATAAAGAATGTTAGATGTTAACTACTTACTTGTTTTTCTTTATTAAGAGATTCCTCTAGACTAAGAACCATGGCCCTGTACTGTTCCACATTACTAGAACTAGTCTTGAGTCTTTCTCTTAGGTCATTAACTTGTTCATCAGCTTGTCTTAGTCGACTTACAAGATCATCCACATCTTCACTTGTACCAGGCTGACCTATAACATCAGAAGATATTCATTAACTGTAGAAATCTACTTCAGTTTTTTAGACCACTGTTCCACTTAAAAACTGACTTTTTTGAGGATAACTGGGAGAAAGATTAAAAGAAAACAAAATCACCCTCATAAATCTTCCATAAAGAAAGTTGTCATTTCTAATCAAAAGAATGGCTTACAACAAACTGTTGATTCACAAAAAATTGGCTACTTAAAAATAGATACTTTAAAGATGTAAGAGTCCTGAAATAAAAATAAAAGGGATTGTTTAATTAGTTTGGTTTTACTTTTTTCCATTTTTAAAGTCAGCTGGATATTGATTTTATTTTAAAAATTTATCCTAGTTATCTTTTGCTCAAATTTGTAGTTGCGAAAATGAGATGGTTTATTATTTAGTGCATTGCCTCCTTAATTCTAAACTGTGATGAATCTTACCATTCTGCACATAATAGTGTTTAACATAAAGAGAAATTCAATGTAGGAAAACATCTTTACCTTTCCCTGGAGCCCTCTGTGATGATTGAGATGCTAGCTGAGCCTCTGTATTATTAAGTTGTTGTTTCAACACTGTAGTTTCTTTCTGGGCATTCTTCAAAAGTTCCTTTGTGTTAATGTGACGGTTTGTCTCAGTCTCTAGCTGCCTCTTAAGATCCAGGATGTGAACCTGAACACACAGCAGGAAGTTCCAATATACTTGAGCTCCTAAATTTCACATCTGAAAATCCACAGTAAGCTGGCAGAAGCCATTCAAGTCTTGCTTTATTTTCACTAAAGCAAGTTTAGCATAGTTATACTTACCTCTTGATTTTTGGTAAGAGCATGTCTTTGTTCCACCTCACTTTCTAGTTTCTTCTTTAGTTGAGATATCTCACGCTCCAGCTTTTCTACCTGATTATTGAGTCTTTGTTTTGTTTCTGTCTCAGACCTCTCCAGTATTCCCTGATAAATAAGATAATGCAGTATGCTTACAACATATTCCAATAATTTCCTTCTGAATTACTGCAGCACTTCATAAAAGTTTATTGTCATAACACTTCTCTAACCACATTAATTACTAAATGGAACAAGAATTATACATGAAACAGCAGTTAAGACAGATTTAGTTTTGAAATATTCTTTAATCATATAGATACAACAAGTATTATTAGGAGAAAATCCACTACTCAAGGAGTCTAAGTGGGGATTAAAAGAACAAAAAGCCTTCTACAAAAATAGAAAATGACAAAATGTGCAACCTTACACATTTATGCTACAAAAGAAGTTTACATTAAAAACTGAAAACAATAGTTTATTCCCCTATTGTTTTAAGGCATACTTATTTCTATTAAGGCATCAGTAAATTTTACTATTATAAAAATAATCAACTTTTTTTGTTTCACATTTTGTCTCCATCGTAATGCAAAAACCCTGCTCATCATTTCAAAATTCTCTATTATCTTCATAGGCAAAATCTTGAATACAGGACAGGAATGAAAAATATCTTAAAGAAGTTGCTCAAACAATTTATGTTTAGTGTCAACTTGTAACAAACAAACAATCCTCCTTCAGACCCTCCTCTATGATTCAGGAAGTTAACTTCAACTGACATTTACTGAAGACTGACAGATATCTATCATGAGTAACATCCCATACCTGAATCGTTCGCAAATTAGTAAGTAGCAAGTTCTGTCCTCTTTGTTCAACCAGTAGAGACTCACGTTGCTGAGTCAAACGCACATCTGACATTTTCAAGATATCCTTCTCTTTTTTCAGATTTTCTGCTCTCACCTTTAAGATAACAAACAATAAGAATTTTGTTATCTGTCCCAAATCTGGCCTTTATTTTTTACTTCAGACAGTACTAGAATGGTCAGTTAATACTATTGAAGCAATCTTTTGATTTAAAGCTACAGGCTATAAATCAAGGCCAAGAACAGTAATAACATAACTGCTTTGTTTATCATATTCTATTTACTGTGTAAATACAGGTACTGAAACACCTTGGAAATTCCATCTTTACTCAGTACTTGAGATATTTTCTGTAAAGTTGCAAATAGCATCATTAGATTCAAAAACACACAAGTATACATACTACGAATATAGTAGTTGACATATTTAAAACGATCATGCATCTTTTAACAACTTTTAAGAAAAATTCTAGCACTAACTTGGTTTATATGAAGCATAATCCATTGTATTACCTCTGCCACTGCCAGTTTTTCATTAGCTCCTCTCAGGTCTTGAGTCATAGTGTTAATGATCTGTTCTTGCTTCTGAGTTGTTGCTGTGAGTTTCTGGGTTCTTTCATGTAGAGATGTTATTTCTCGACGATAGCCTTCAACATTATCCTGCAGCATTTCATAACTTCACAGAGAACAACACAGCAAAGAACATTTGCTATCACTTTTTTTTTTTTTTTTAATTTATACGTAAGATGTGTAAGTACACAGACATATATTTCATGTTGATATGCACTAGTTTTCAGATAGCCTCATATATGCTGCACTTAACTACAGAGTATATTCTTGATCCCACCCATATGATATTTTTACAAAACAGATAATACTGATGTTTAACTGGTAACTCTTCCCGAGCAATGTATATCAAGCAGTCCATGTGATTCTTCTGATAAGAACACATACATAAAGTAATGCAATTAAATTGCCAGTTTACCGTTTGGAGGCAAACTCCAGCTGTGTGGATATCTTTGCATTTTGTGACCTCAATTCTGTAACTTGCTCCTGAAGCTTTTCATTTTGTTCATTCAGCAACTTGTCATTCTCTGCTTTCTCTTTTTTATAGTTCTCAAAAACTTCCTGCAACTGCATCAAAGAATAGACATTAATATGCTTAGAAAAGTAAAAAAAGAAACAAACAATAACAGCTTTGTGCTGTGTTTTCTGAAAAAAAAATACCTGCTTAAGTGCAGCCTTAGCCTCTGCAGTCTCCACCGACTCACTCATTGATACTGGAGCAGGAGTTGACATGGCTTGAGGAATACTTGAGCGCTTTGGAGTAGATGTAAGAGACATCTCCTCTGGCAACATACCAGATGCTAGAAAAAATAATTTAAATTTTAAACGCAACAACTGAATGAAGCAGAAAATTGTATAACCTAAGAACAATACTATGTTTCTAGGAAAGTCGTGTGTTTTCCTAAGCAAGCAACTGACTGCCCATTCTTTACATCTACAATATGCTACTACATCACATATGTAGTCATCACTACAGGCGAGTCATTATGTGGAAGTTACTACACTGAAGAAATAGAATCATGTGCCCAAATCCAATTCATGGATTTTCTATTGAGTAAGTGTAAAAGTGGAATAGGAGATTAACAGAAATTACTAGTTTCATTTTAGCATCATCACGGGAAGCTCATCACAATTGGCGCAGAACCATGGAACTTACCTTGCAAAGGAATGATAGCTCCTGTGGTCTGTGCCAACAATATGCGAAACATGTCACGCTGACGAACGATAGACTCAACAAGCTGCAACTGATGATGACGTGATTCACGCAGTTTCTCTAGCTCATTGAGAGCTTCATCGAGTTGACTCTGAAGCTCAGAAATTCTGAAACCAAGACCAGTTGTTTTTAGTAATATAACAGCAAGGTTACCAAGGTTACGCACTTCCCAGATTTTGTGACAAGTCTTCCAGAGTTATTTTTGAAAGCAAAGCATCACTGAGATTTTTCAGAAAATGGGAAGAATGGCATAAGGTCTTGATTTTTGTAGATGACTAAAAGAGAGTAGGCCTCCTCTTTCATGAAAGGTAGAATAGAGGTAATTCTGTTCATGTGAGTAACTTTGAACAGTAGCATTAACAGAAAACCATGCTGAGAATGTTTAATATCGAATTACATTATTTGTGGGCTTTATAGCCCATACACTTTTTTTTTCCTGAGCACAATTGAAAACTTAATCTCCTTCTTTGAATAACAGCTATGTGTGGAATTGCATTTAGTGGAAGACTGACAATCATTTTTTTTGAATGTCACAGGTTTAAAAGATTTTCACACAGACTACTCCTATTTTATAATAGGCTGTCATTTCACTGTGTTTTCTCAGACCTGCATATCTATGAATTGAAAAAAAAAAGTTTAGGAAGAATGAAGTAAAATTATTTTCATTAGTCAAATAAACAATGTTGAAGGAGAATGATGAGACATAAAGCTATACAGCTATATGGAATTTGCGAAATAATAATTGCCATTCTGTATCACTGTCCCAGTTTCAGCTGAGACAGTATAGATTTTTCCTTTCACCGTGTCCGGTACAATGCTGTGTTTCGGCTTCATGAGAAAAACAATGTTGACAACATACCAATGTTTCAGTTGTTGCTGAGCACTGCTGTACAGAGTCAAGGACATTCTGCTTTTCTGCTTCTTTCATTGCCCCACCAGTGAGGGGCTGGGGGAACACAATGAGTGGGAGGGAACAGAACCTGGACAGCTGCCCTAACCTGGCCAAAGGGATATTCCACAAGAACTGGAAAACAGTGAGGATTTGGCAAGGGTGGGCAGTAACTGCTTGTGCATCATTTGGTGTGTGTGTGTGTGCGTGTGTGTAATTTTTAATCTCAACTGTTGAGTTCCATTTTTTTTCCCCTTTCAGTTCTCTCCCTTATCCCACTGGGAGTGGAGATGAGCAAAGAGCTGTGTGGCGCTGAGCCCCCTCTCCCAGGTTAAACCACAATTATGGAATTGCTCATATATTAACTTGTATACACATAACCAGTAAGAACAAAAAAGTGAACAGTTTGCAGGTAAATCCCTGTTACTACACAGTATAAAAACTTCACTAGAAAGAACAAATTACTTACTTGGATGATGTTGTTTCTTGCTCCTCTTTTTCTCTAGCCTCTCCCAGCTCCCTAAGAGCCACCAGGAGACGCTGATTCTGCTGCTGAAGTTCTTCAATATTTCTGTAAGACACTAGATGCTGAGATATTACTTCAGAAGAGCTACTGATGTCAGCAGAGCTCACTTCTTCATCACGAATCACATGATTGCCTCTAGCTTCTTCCAGTTCCATCAGTAGCACACGAATCTGAAAGAGAACATTCTAGCATAAGACTTGCACATAGCAATAAAAGTTCACTCTGAAAAAAAAAAAAAAAACATTACAAAATAATTTCAAGTATTTTCTTTTTCCTACAATACATGAACTGTTACAATAAACATACCCTTGTGAGATAATTGCATTATTAAAAAGGCAGGCTGGCAGAAAGTAAACCACATCAAAATCAGAAGTAGATATTTCTGGTATTCAATTCCTGGAACCTATCACTGGGCTTTCCAATAAAGCAAAAACCAAATTATACTTTAGTTTTCCAGACAGATGTTAAACAGTACTACAGCAAAGATACCTCTCCTCTATCCATAAACTTAATCCAGTTTTATAAGCAGAAATGTAAATACCATATAGTCTCAGGGAAAAGCTATTAATAGTTCTCATGACAGTCCAAGAACAAGTATAGTTGAACACAACTTTCAAGCAAACTACAGAAAAACAGCACACTATATTAATAAACAAACTGTAAATAGCACATTTTAAAACTACAGCAACATTTGTTCTACCTGCTGCGAAAGGTCTTTCACTTGTATTTCCAGTCTCTGGTTTTCTCTCTCAAGCATAGAGGTCTGCTTATTGGCTTTATCAGCATCCTCCTGCAATCTCTGGATTTCCTGCAGTTAAAAAATACACAGTAATTCATTCAAGACATTTCTTTTTTTTGAGAGAGAAAGATGATATCAATTACTGAGGTATGCACTGTGAATTAAACATGCATAATAGTTCTCAATTTTTACTAATCTTGCTTACTTCAAGACTAGCCAGTAGCTCTACTTTTTCAATTAAAGTGTGCAACTCTCAAGCTTTATTTCCTCAAGTTAAAGGTTAAACCTCATGCACTTAGGAATCAGAAGCCAACACGTATAATGCTCTATTAGTATTAATACAAACACTGAAGTCTACATTCTTTTTCCATCACAAAGATCACACTTAAGCCTTCAAACTAATAAAAATGTTGTTTCTGTAAAACACAATGCATAGCCCAATGAATCTCAAGCTGAAGTTCAGGGGACATTTCCCCCACAGGAAAAACTGAACAAAAGACCCTATTTATACGTATTTTATCAGTCTTTGGAATTAGGAAGTCAAAATCTTCTTTTTTTTCATATTTTTTGTGCTTTTTTCCTTTTATACTAACCTTCATAGCTTGTTCAAGCTTTGCAGATAGACTAGCAACAGCTTTTTGGGAACGTTCAAATTCTTCACGCTGACGTTTCAGAATTGGTGCTTTGGCTTCAACCTCCTGCACTATTTCATCCAAATATTTATTGATTCTCTTATTCTCCAGCTTTTCCAAAAGTAACTGATCCTGAGTTTCTACATATGCATTGTAGAGCTGCAACACAAGATTTTTATTTATTTTTACACACAAATCTGTCCAGATGTATCAAAGAACCATTGGTAATTACACAATTCGTATCTTAGAGCAGTGTAGGTTTATATGGTGGTAAACAAATTAATTCAAAAGAACCAGACTGACTTAAAAAGAAAAAAAAAGTTCTTATAACTCACACCATGGTAGAGCAGTTTAGAAATGCAAACTTTTACAGTGCAACTGTATGCAATAAAAGAATTCCCTGTAGAAGTGACAAACCTTAAACAAATGTAGTATCACAATAGAAAATAGCAAGCATGGAATATAATTTTATGGCTGAACAGAATGACCAAAACAAAAAAAAAATATTTCCATAGACAGATGGAAAAAAACCTACGCATTCATGTATCATTACGCCAACCCCACAGCAACCTCTAAATTACGCAAATATGCATCAACAAAAAAATGTCCTGTCAAAAACACAGAAAATAAGCTGTGCACATACACACAAAAAATCCAAAACTACCTTCAATACCAAAAAAAACCCCAACAACTAAAACTTCTGTATGTTTTAATGCACTAAGTTGAGTCTAGAAATGTATATTGCATAAACATGTAAATATTTTAGCTAGTCAAGCCTGTCTGAAACACAAGATTTTGTTTACTATAGTTGGGAATTACACCAGTTCTCAGACTGAATGAAAATCTACACTCCTCCATTACTAGTATATCTCTGCTGGCTTTTCAAGGGCCTTGAAACTTGGAACGTTTCTTCTCACTTACCTCCGTTAATTTCATTCCAGGTTTTACTACTTTAGCTACTGCTGCAGCAGTGGGAGACATGGCTGCCAGTTCCTCCTCAGACAATATGGCTCCTGAAGACATAATACCACCAATTAGCCAAAAAAAAAAGGAGCAATAATACCCATTATAAATATTCTTTATTAATAATAAAGAATGTCCTCATATACCTTTGTAGTTTACAACTACTGTATTCTAAATAATTATATTTTAAGTTCTTAAAGTTACTGGTGGAAGAGTTTTCGCTAGATATACATTGCAAGTGATTGATATTATATTTAATATTCTTTATTGTACATCATCAAGCCCTTCAACCAGTTTAATTTGAAATTATGAACAGCTTTTGCAGAGGACTTTTTGACATTCCTTACAGAGATAATAAATGTACTTGATGCCTCTGTTCCCTCTAGGACTGTTCTCTTGCCTCCACAAACTTCCCACAGGTATTGAATAAACAGGCTCTTCTTTCCAGAAACAAACAAACAAAATAACAAAAAACTAGGGCAATTAATTGAGCAAGATTTAGCAGTAAATATAAATTTAAGGACAGGTTTCTTTGTTGTAAGTCTACCATTCTTGCTATACTCACCATAAAACCATTAAGAGCAGGATGAATTCAGCACTAAAGAAATTTCCCTCTACTTTTTCTATGAAAAGGTATATAAGATTTAACACAGGAACTTGAAAAAAAAATGTATTTCTCTTGTGGAGAAAAAACCTACCTACACACACATTACATATGAATTATTGCATTCCCTATAAACATGCAGCATTACTAATTTCATGGAAGACTGGTAAGGATAAAATGTCTGAGGCTCTATGTATTTTAGTTCCTAATGTTACTCCTACCTTTACGTTTTGTTGCTGACAGTAGATCATTGGCATTCTCCAGCTCCTTTTCCAGCTTACTTATCTTCTCTCTCAATTCTTTTTCCATTACAGCTTTTGCCTCTTCCAACTCAGCCAAATGCTCTTGGGTTGCTTTATTTGCTAAAATTGACAGGCAATTTTCATTTTTTCCCCCCCCAATTAGAACAATCTAAGTTGGCATACAAACTTTAAACTCCACTTTATACAGCTTGCAAAAGCTCATGCTTATAAGAATACCCAGTATAATGACAGAAACAAGAACTGCTGCCTATCACCCTTGTATAGAAGAGAGAAAAATAAGAATTACCCTTTTATCAATGAAATCCAAACCAAGAAACAAAACAGAAAAGAAAAGCTCTCCTCAAAAATCAAAATAAAATTTCATGTATATTTGTAGATTCCCTCGCACACACAGACCTCCAAGGAAATTAAAAAAGACGCATAAAATGTTTGTTACAAAGTGTAGTGTTTCCTCCATCCCCAAATCCTAAAGCTTATCCCTTCATAAATGCTCAACTCAGTTATAAAGCGTGTGAGCTTAGTAATAAAGAAGCAGATAGGTTCTGTTCCTCCACTTCTCATTTCTCATTCAAACTTACCTTCACCTGCTTCCTTTAGAAGCTTATGCAGCTCTTCTACCGCACCTGTCAGTTCATTACTCTTTGCCTCTGAGTCATCAGCAGCGCTCTAAATAAAAGCATTTCATGTGATCTTTCATTATGTAGTACGAGCAACTATCTTCACAATAAAGCTCAAACAGATCAAAACTATAAATATAGAGATTTTGAGTAAAATAGTGGGAGATTCACCTAAACTGGACAACTGTTTCCACGTGGATTAAGTCTCAGTTGATGCAAGCCATCGAACCGAAAGCAAGACGTGCAGACACCGATATGCTATGACAAAGCTAACTAATGTTGGCAGGTCCTTTAGCTGCTTTACAGGTGCTAGCTTCTTATTTATTGAAGAGAATAAACAGTTTTAAGAAATTTTGAGTATTCAAACTTGATCTCCTTAAGAATTTGAGATTTAAAATAATTATTATATAAACAGTTCATGTTTTTTTGTTTTCAGTTAAAGATTTCAGAAGTGCAAGACTTCTGAAGACTTCTGCAATGCCTCAGCAGGCATATCATCTATGATCTGACCAGACAAAATATTCATGTAGAAATCAAACATTCTATTGCACTTAATGATAGATATGTAACTATCAATGCATGAAAACTCACAAAACAGGATTACTTAATCTGTAAAACTGACAGATAAGCAAAAGACCAGTCAGCTGGCTCTTCCAGCTGTCTGACTCAACACACTACAGATTATTTTTCACTCTGAGCTGACAAAACAATCAACACAAAGTCCTGCTTAGATGCTGCTTATTTGACACAGTGTGTAACATCCGGCTGCCTGAACCAGATCAATGGCACCTGTGGTGTTCATTGCAGTAAACTTGTAATAGTCAAACCTAAAACACCTCCATAGTCAACTTCTACATAAGAACCTTTAACTGCCATACAACATCATAAAACACAACTCATATGATACAATATGAAGAACTAAATCAGTAAGCATAAAGTTACTGTTTTAACCAGTTTTGATTAAACTGCCAAGTGATGCAAACAATTTAAGATTACAAATGTTACCTAAAACAGGACACTCTACAATATTTTGTAATGTAAGGTAGCCTTTCTCACATCCACCACTTAGTGGGGGGAGAAAACCAATCAACCAATCAGTGTGCAGTATTCTTAAACCTAAGACTCAGCCCCAAGTAATGCTAATAACACCTACCGCTGAGTTATTAACTTACCTTATACAAATTAGATAACTTAATGTGGGCATTCAGTTCATTGTGGAATCTTTCCTCCATGCCAGCTTGTTGTTCTTTTGCCTAGTAAAGAAGAGCCAGGGTGCAGAGCATTCCACCATTAATTTCACACATTTTTTATTTTGTAGAATCAACTGTTATACATGTACTTCAAGTTGCCCTACCTCCTTCAGTTTATTCAAAAGATCTTCCACATGTTTCTGAAGATTTTCATTTGACTGCTTTAAGCTGTTTACCTGTTCTTCCATCCTGGAAACCTGTCAAACAGTAAAGGAGAGTACTGTGTACAAATTTGTCATTATTTCATACAAATTAGTAACTTATTTTAAAAAATATCATCTCACTGTCTTCTACTTAAAATCAGACAAAGATAGCAGAAAGAGTATATTAGTTTACATTCTAACAGGCTCTCATATATTCAGCTAAATGAAATAGTGACAATTCTCAAACTGCTCATGTAACTCCGTGATTCTCAGAGGAGAAAAACAGTACAGAAAACCTGACCAATTGACACAGTTCAAACTATTTAAGTACCCAAACAGAAACTCAATAAAGCTAAATATTTTCAAAAAATATGATTGTGCCATGTATTTTGATTCCGGGAAAACAAACAAACAAAAAAACGCATCATTCCTTGCTCTCCTTCCCCTCCAAAAGTTAAACCAGATTCTTCTGCTCCTTACACAATTGAGAATTATATTCCCGTACATTTTAATAGCATGATATTGTTATATCCTTTTGTTATCAGTGATGCCAGAATCTCTAGTTTACCATTAAAATCTCTGACTCTAATTTTCAACAATCATATATATTCCTTATAATTCACAAGTTAAATGAAAAACCTCTTTACTGCTGGCAGAAATTACACTTCTTTTTCTTACGATAGCTATTAAAGTATTTGTTTTCATTTAATTCAGTTAATAAGTATAATTTGGAAAAAAAGAAAAAAGAAAAGAAAGGCGAAAGCACTAAATTTAAAAATACCTCCTCTTTCTTGTTCTCCAGATTACATTTAAGTTCTAAGATTTCACTGCCTTTCTCCCTGGCAGTATGTAGAAGTTCATCTGTTTTGGCTTTCAACTCAGAGTTCAGCCAAGTGTTTTGACTCTGCAGCAGTTCTTTTTCTTGCTCCAACCTTTTCTCACGGTACTAAAAAGAGAAATGAACAACACAATTGTACTGGTTCCATAGAAAGAAAAGAAGTTAACAAAGTACTACACTCAAGAGTACATGTAACAATGATTTATTGTAACCACAAAAGAGGTTGTTGCATTGGTAATACAGAGTTACAGGTCTCAGACTACTAAGAACCTCCTGACACACAGATTAGTTTCCTCAACATTTATCATAATTTGGAACATTTAACTACGTATTACCCTAGTCAAAGCAATAGATTAAGACATCAAAATTTTCCTTCTCTTTTCTCCTTTTACCCTCTCTTTCAGTTCTTAATGCAGAGAAACATTCACAAATTGCTTCTCTCCTTCCTACCTGCTTTTGTGGATATAGAATCACTACTTTTCATTGATAAAAGCAGCCACCACTGCCACGGCTGAAGCTTGGGCATATTTATTTAATTTAATGTCACTCCTAGCCTTCCATAAATACACTTGTCACCTCCAGCCCCAACCATCAATTTTATAACAAAATCATTAGTCATAAATAGCAGGAATAGACTTGATCTACTTTTATCGTCAACAATGACAAAATGACTACATTACTTGTAAACAACCACTCACTGGTAGTTTTAGCCTTAACACATATTGTGCACAGAAAAATCACTCACCTTCACAGTAACATCTGATGTTTGAAGTTCATCCAACTTCAGCTGAAGTTTCACTTTTTCTGTGTTTGCTTCTGTAAGCTTTTCATTTAAGCGTTTAACATCCTCTGTGGAAAATGAAACCAATATTTGAAAAATGCTAATTGCAGAATTAATTGTAGAACTATCAGTTTTCATTACTGCCCGAATTCAAATAAGTTTTAAAGAACGAGGACAAATGACATATAATGTATATAATTGTATATTGTAAAATGACATTGTTTCATTTTGTAGATGTAAAATTATACAATGTACATCTGTTATCAAACTGTTGCGAGTCATTTTTTTTTTCCAATTACCATGAAACTTTCTGCTTTGCTTCCTTTTGTCTAGTTTTCCAATCCATTTCTTTGGAACTGCCTATACTAACTAGATATCCCATACTTGTAAAATTGTTCAAGTAAGTCTTCTACTTAGCATAATCATGCAAACCAATTTGTTAATATATTCTTGGTTATACCATTTAAATGCTCAACCTCCTGAGATCTTCTTTCACTTGTACGAACCAAATCTCTCTTTTCAGCTTCCAGTTCTTCTTTTTCTCTACTTAAATGGCTCTGAAAAGATTTCAAAAAAGGAATAAAGAAATGTGATCAGCTTTCTATGAGAGGTTAGTCACTATCTACATTTATCATCACAGAGAAGTGTGTTAAATGCTACCCCCCCCAATGCTAGTGAATGAAAACTGGGATAAGAGGCTTCTATCATAGACAACTGAATCAGCCTAAACTACATAACATGAAACTATGGTTGAGTCCACTGTTTCTGTCACATTGGAACAAGTCAAACAACTGCAAGTTAACATATTTTTCTTCTAGTGCATAATAAATAACAGATTTCAATTTTTTTTTTCTCATAAATCATTCTGATATTCACGTCTAACAGGCCTTTTGTCCTTAAATGCAAAATGTCTAATATCAGACAGCAAAGCACAGAACGAAGCATCACACAACTTCCAAGAGCAGCATAGGTAGTCTGTGCCTTTGCCTTTTAACTCTATCTATAGAGATCCAAACTGCCACAGGATTCCTGATTATAGCTGTATGCAAATAAAGACTAGAATGAAAATTTTTCTACATAAAGCAGAGGAGATCAATAAAAGGGCCAGCAGAAATAAATAATTGAAAAAAAAACAACAACAAAAAGAACTATATATAATTATAATGTGCTTTGCAGGACAGCTTTGTTAGCTAAGGAGTTCATTGAAACTGTTTACTTGGTTAAACAAAGATAACAGAGTAATCAAGGAATGAACACACACAAAAGAAAAATAAAAATGAAACACAAACTCAATACCCTTGCATAATTTACAAGTCAAAGCATTGCCTTTGTCTTCTAAGGAAGCACTATGAACTACTTCAGCAAAGCTGAAATAAAGCCCTGCATGGAAACAATCAGATAGCTCTTTCATAGTTGAAGAATTACTATAATAACGATATACTACCTTCCTGCTGGATCAGTCATCCAACGTGACTCATCCTGCAATTCCTTATGACTTATGAGCATAATGCAAGGAAAACTGTACTAGAGTAGTGGAAAGACTGGAGGAAAAACAGATCTCTAATTTGCAGCTCAATGTTTGATAAGGAGTAACATAAAACACACTCTTGATTTCTGAGATTCACTTTAAAGTCATTTTGGAACAGGTAGGTTTCAGATGGGGTAAGACAATATATTCAAATTGAAATAAAAGGATCTGCTCTGGCTTATGTTCACCTGTAACTCAGTTTGCTAGAAAACTAACTTCTTAACAAAAAAAAAAAAAGAAAAGACATGCAGTTATCTTGCTCAAATGTCCACAAAGACTTATAAATATGTACATCGATACATGTGCTGGTATTAAACCAAATTTCAAGTTGGACTGGATGTGTTCTTCGCAGGATCAGACAGGTAAACTCAACTCTTTCCATTTATTGTGTCTAATTCTTCCAGTACCTGAATGGCTGCATTACGATCCTGAGCAGCTTCAAGCTCTTTATTTTTCTCATTCAGCAACTTCAGCTGTTCATCTGTTAGATAAAAACAAATAGTTGTGAGGCATCTGAAATAAAAATACAGTAAATGGACTGGGGAGACAGTATTGTGACAAACTAAAACCATCATAGGGCCAGAGGCATTTATAGTGAAGAACAAAATGTAAACCACTCTAGAACTATTACAGTTTTTTTCCCATTAAAACAGAAAATTTCACTAAAAGCAAAGTCTCTGTTTGCGGAAATAATAAATGTATTTTATGGATTTTAACTCCTCTTGAAAACTTAAGACATTTCAACACAACATTGAACTAAAGAGTGACAATTTTGCTCTTATGAACAAGCAGTAATACTCACGAAGTTTTTTAAGCTCCTCACGGAGAGTTTGACATTCTTGTGTCTCATTTACAAGTCTCTCCTGACTTTGAGCCAGACGCTTTTCTACTTCAAAGTATTGTTGTTCTGCAAAATTAACAACATTACCTCAATTCTACTTCAAATCCACTTTTCTTCTTTCTTCTCCTTATAGAGGATGCATACTAATGGACTTTAGTTTAAAACAGTATTTAATCATAAAATATTTTAAATTTCAAAATCTACTATAGTAGATTTTTAATAAAAATGTCCTTTTGAAGCCAAAAAGCTGAAATTTCATATTGAATTAACATTGCTTTAAACACCTCATTAATATGGGGAAAGGATACGCTTGCAAAACCAATCAACAAATAAAGTGTACTGTACTGTTATACTTGAACGTTTTTGATTTAGCTAGAGTGCCACAGCAGCACAACCATACACCCTTGGCTCAGTCACATTACCTTAAAGTTTCTTGCACGTGTTATTTGGATAATGTTTAATAATTCTTAAAACTAACTCTATGCAGCTCTATGCCACGCTTCCCAGTGCACTCAAAAAACTATTAGACTGACGTTCTGACTTATCATCTGAAAGCACTTAACTACAAGATATGCTGTAAAACCAGTGTTCGTCTTGTTATCAGGCACTTCTGGGGAATCTGAGTGATTTTTGCATATTTTATGCTTCAGAGCGTATTTTTAGCTCCAAGTAATACTGCCCTCCAGTTACGTGAGAGAAGCATGGACATGAAAGAGTATAACCCGCTACAGTGTGTAGTGACCTCAACTTAACTCACAGTATTTATTGACGCACTACAGTAAGACTTCTACCATGAAAAACACAGAGGCTGATGAGGAGACAGCAGCTCGCAGCCCCCAACAACTCGACCCAGTGCTCTCAATCCTCCCTGTTTGCACTTTTGCTCCAGTTCTCTACAGCCACCAAGTCTTCTGTGACCAAATCAATACAAATATTTAGTTTCTTTAGTTTCTATTTGGTGTGCTTTATCTGGAAATGTTGTGATCTCTAACAGAGAATCAAGAAGGAAAGCTATTTGAGAGCTGAGCGAACAAACAATTATCGCTCCTCCACGGCAAGGATCAAAGCAGACCCAGGGCTCGTTACAAGCCTGACAAAGAGCTGCTCCTTAGGTCCATTCTGAAGGCAGTTTTAAAGCCGTACGAAGCTTCACAGAAACGCGACAAGGCATCGTTCCCTCGCAGCATGCAGTCCCGGCAGCAGGAGGCCCCGGCAGGGGCCGGCTGAGACCCGCAGGCCCGGGACCCAGGCACCTCGCAGGCCGCGGCAGACACTAAGCCCTACATTCTCCTGTCCGACATTCCCGCGGAAGACACCTCGCCGCCACTACCCCTCAGCCTCTGTCCCGGCCTGTCTTCTGAGAGAAGAACGTTCCCACCGGGCAGCAGGACGAGCCACTCTGCCCAGCCAATGCCGGCCCCTCACAGCGCCCCGGCCCCACTGCCGCTCGCCTCCCGCCCTCCCTGCCCCTAGACTCACCGCTGTCCACCTTGAAGCGCTCATGCCTGGCTCGCAGCCCATCGATCTCGCTCTGCTGATCTGCTAGAAAACGCTCCAGCTTCCCCTGCACCGGCTTGGACAGCTTGGCGAGCTCGGCCCGCTCCAGGACCTGCTGCAGCACGGCCGCCATCTTGGGCGCAGTGCAGTGCGCCACCGGTCGCGACGCGCTCAGGGCGCAAGCGCAGCGCACCCGACGGCGCGGCCGACGGGCCGGACCCCGCGGGACCATGGGAAACGTAGTTTTCCGCGCAGCGCCGATCAGCGCTTTCGCTTCCGGTTGAGCAGCTCGTTCCGCCACGTTGGGTGAGGCGACGGCTGCTGCAGGACGTGGGAGAGTGGCTGGTGTAGCGCCAGGAGGCTCGGGCGCGTTGCGGGGAGACCCACCGCGAAGTCGCTCCCTTTCCCCAAGCGTTCTGGGCAGTGCGGACAAGGTGCTGAGGCCTCGGCCACACAAAACATGGCGGCCCGTCCCGCCGCGCGCTTTTTTCCCGCTCTTGAGCGTCATCGAAGTGCGGCGCTGCGGCGAGGCTGACATATCGCCGGCTGCCGTGCGTGTTGGCCGCGCACCTCAGGCTGCGGGACCGGCGGCGGCCCGAGGCGCTGAGGTGCAGCAGCAGAGCAGCGAGCGGCACGGAGGCGGTACGGGGCCGGCTGAAGCGAGGCGGGCGCCGGCGAGGTGAGGGGATGGCTCGTTGTGGTGCCGAGCTCCAGCTGTGCGCGGTGCGGTTACGTGCAACTGGGCACCAAAGCAAGTTCCTCTGGAAGGGCTCTGAAAGCAGGAGGAACGGCGTGTCGTGAGCTCGGGCGCAGCGTGGTGCAGCAGAAGGTCGTTGCTCGGAAGCGTGATTTTCCTAATGCTTACTGAGCTTACTTGACTTGCTGTGTCATTTCAGCGACGGGCACTTAAAGTGGGTATTGTAAAGTAGTCTTTCAAGTAAGGCTAGTGTGTACTTTTTCTAGCCTGCGGAGTTATATTTTTCATTGAAAAACAATTGTAGATCATAAAATACTTTTATTGACAAATAAAAATTAACCTGCTCAGGATTTTTTTTTTTTTTGTGATACTCGTTTTCATGTAACCAATTAATTACCAGTGTGTAATTGATTTGACTTTATATGTGTTTTGTTTTGTAGGCTGAAACTGAAATACCTGGTCTTGAACTTGCAGCAATGGGCAGAACGTATTTTGTTGAGGAAACTGTTGGGCAGTATCTTTCAGACCTCAGCGTAAAGTTTAAGCCTTATGTCACTGGGCTGTTAATAGGGCAGGTATGTATGTAGTGAAGGACTGCTAAGCCTGTATTGTACTCTTATATTAGCTGGAGAAAACCCCATCGACTTCCAAAATCTGTTGTCTGTTGCCATTCCATGGGGCTTCTATATTGCAGGAGGGTGGTCCATGAAGCGTTTGCAGCATCAGCTGAGTACTCAAGTTTTCTAAAAAAATGTTTTAAAGGACTGGACACAGGGAAAAGAAAAATCTTAACGGTAACACTTAACACTAAACCAGTTTTTTAAGGCAAAGACAGGAAAAGTTCATGCAGGAAGTAGTTCTGTAGCAGGCTATTATACAATTTAGCCCTAAGTGTTGTAAAGCAGCACTTACAGGTACTGTGTTACATAGTATGTATGTTTCTGGACTTGGTATTAGCTTGAAACTGTTGGCTCCCATTGTTGTTTTTGCAAGTGTTCTCCGCAAAGAGACTACGTAATTCGAGCTGCTCGAACTCCTCCAAAGGAAGAGCAGAAGGAAGGCAACACCAGTCCTTCAAAATTGGATTCCATTGACGAAGAATGGATCACTGCACATGCCAGTCAGGTAGTGCTATCTGAGTTTCTGGAGGGGCTGGGAGAAACGGAAAAGAGATGGAATGCACGGAGCTACCATCGCTTCTGTAATCTCTAGCCTTTTTTTCAAGAGAAATATGCTTTGTTAGGCATGCTTTGGTTTATTAAACCAAAATGTCTTTATTTTTTGCTTTCGAGGTTTATGATAAAACAGAAACGTAATAGGGCTGAAGCAAGAAAATTTGCAAGATAATCTGTTCCTCTATTTTGGAAGAACCTGTATGGGAGAAATGGCCTCGCTTATATCTGCTCTCAACTCATACTCATCTCATTAGAAGTTTTTGATGCACCGTGTTACGCCTCTGCTATGATTTGTATTAATACATGTTGTTTCCTGTCTTTTAGGTTTCTAGAATGCTTCCTGGAGGCTTATTAGTTCTTGGTGTGTTTATAATTGTAACTCCAGAACTGTCAAAAGATAGTCAAAATGCTTTACGCAGGGTAAGTAGAGAAAAATGGGAAAAAGGCTAGGATATTTTTAGGCGTGTAACTGAATAATTTTATGTTATTGTCTTTAGTATATATGGTAGTTTGTGTTTTTTTAAAAGATAAAGTAGCAAAAACATTCTGGTTTCATTTATAGTTTTGAGATTGAAACCTCCAAAATTGTTATCTTCTGGCATTTGCTAGCTTTCTGTCTCTTGTGGTGTTTTGAAGCACTATACAGTGCTCAAGTATACAGACACTTTGGTTTAGAGAAAATCTCTTTAATGCTGTTTCTATTAAATCTTTGTGGCATGATCATTAGCAATGGAGCATATTAGCTTTTTGATTGTTTAGAGGCATTTAAAATAGTGAAAGACCTATAATTTCTTTAAAAGGAGTATTTTGTGTAGAGATATTATTTGATTTAGGTCCATGGGATTGTATTTAAAAACTACTTTCTGTCATGTCTTACAGGCTTAAAATGCATTGTTGTAGTACTGAAACATCTTGTCTTGTGTTTAGTTTTATTTCTTTAGATGTAGGTTCATTTTCTTTTTTTTACAGGCCAAACATAAGTGATTTTAATGTGAAAGATTTGCAGCCTTTGGTCTAAGTTGAAATGCTGTAGTATTTTTTGTAGGAGAAAATCTTACGAGTTGAACATGTGAATATTGCTTGCTTCAGTTTGTATGAAGGGTGAATTAAGTTTGCATGTGCAACTTTCACTTTGGAGCATTAACCTATGAATCTTTGCTGAATTTTCTTTCAGTATGACATTTTGGTGACATACATGAAAATGTTATTTATCCATAATCACAATATTGTTGGAATTACAACTTCAGTACAAAACTGTTTTCCAGAACTTGTAATAAATCAGTTGGCTGGGAAAATCTGTAATATTTTTTTACCTTTAAATCTTCAGCTAATCTTTTCTATAGAAAAGTCCTTGACTAAAAGACGGCTCTGGAAACCTGCTGACGAGGATATCTCGGACAGAGCAGCTCTTCAAGTTTGTTCTGCTACAAAAAAGTATCCTTTCTTAGCAAGCTTTGTTGACTGAGACCCCAATCTGGTTTCTGTAGTTATTTTTGAATACAGGATTTTGTAGAGATTCCTAGAATTAGGTTACTACACAAACCTTAAAAAAGCAGTCTCTTCTGATTTGCTCATTTCATGGCACCATGTCCATTTATCATATTTCTGTGTAACTGGTCATAAGGCTTTGTAAGGCATGTTTAGCTGGCATCGGTATTCTCTTTTTTTGGTATTGTGTACAAGTACAGTGAACTATCAGACTGCTCATACTAAAATTATAGTTTTCTGTGAATTAAAATGAATGGGTGTCCTACGTTTGGTGGTACTTCTAATGTAGAAGCTGCAAAACAATACCATGTCTTCTGTAATCATTAGTTGATAGATGTGTCTTTTGTTTCTAGAGTAGAGAACAAGGTTTTTGGCTAGTAGAACTGGAAGGGGAAGTTAGTTTTTTAGTTGAGATAGACCTTTAAGTTGAAATCATGGACTTTTCTGATTAGCCATAGTAAGACTGTTGGCCCTCTTACTTTGGCAAAATTTCCCCAGTTTCTTACTATTAGATTTGTGTGTGTGTGTGTGGTGGCATCAAATTATGTTGCTCAGCATTAGAAGAACATTACATAAAATAAGAAAATCTGAAGTATTGCATAACTTAAGCTTGAAAATGATGCTCATAAGGAAATAGGAATGTGCCAGGCATGTGGGATCTATACTAGTCCTGCAGAAGAAGTCTGGGTTTGTTGATAATGAGATAAATGCAAGAGGAGAAGGTAAGATTTTACATAACGAATTGAGAGAAAGTGGCAAACTGCAAATTTGTGCATTGGTGGTTCTCCTTGTGAGTACCTGTTGATATTAATATAGATGACACAGCATCACTATGGTATTTGGAGTTTAGAGTCAAATGTTTTTCTACTTTTTTATGTTAATTAAAGTTAAGAACTTTCTTAGTTCTCAAAAAGGAAGCTACTATTATAAAGAACAAAGTAATTGCAAATTGTTTCTATTTGTTTTTTGCTTTCCTCTGAATCTTTTTCTTTAAGTAGTGAAGAATAGTTTGCCGGACTTATGATGTACAAGATCCAAAGGTAAGTTTGTTGCTCTATGTTGTATGCAGCTTGTAATGCATGACAACTCATGTTTAAAAAATACCTCGTGTGAGTTATATAATGTTTTATATAGGTGTTTTCTTGCTTACTTCTGCCATCAGGGTTCAGCTAAACCAGCAGACTGGAAATATCAAAGTGCTCTGTCTGCTTCCTGGTTATCCTTGGGCTGCACAGTAAATGTTAACATCCACATTCCACTTCTTGCGACTTCACCCAACCATGACTTGGAGAAGAATACCAAAGTAAGTAACTGACTGCATCAATCTTCTAGTTATTTTTCCTCTTTTAAATGTTATTTAAAGTCAATTTGAAGCATTGCTAGTATAGAAATACTGATAGCTCTTCTTTTGCTGTGCTTAATGTTTGTGGTTTCCTTTCCACAAAATTATTAGCAATTATCATTATGATCATAGAACCGCCAGGTTTGGAAAAGAGTTCAATTCCAATTGTCCACCTGCCACCAAAACTTCCTCACTAAACTGTGTCACTTAGTACCACATCTAAATGTTACTTGAACACCTTCAAAAATGGTGACTCAACCACTTCTCTGGGCAGTCCATTCCAGTGCCTGAGCACTCTTCTGGAGGATAAATTTTTCCTAACATCCAACCTGAATCTCCCCAGGCACAACTTGAGGTCATTCTCTGTTCCTATTGCTAATGACATGGGAGAAGAGGCTTACCCCCACCTTGCCACAACTTCCTTTCAGGCAGTTGTAGAGAGCGATGAGGTCTCCCCTGAGCTTCCTCTTCTTTGGACTGAACAATTCCAGTTCCCTCAGCCTCTCCCCATAACACTTCACTAACACTTCACCAGCTTTGTTGCCCTTCTTGACACGCTCCAGGACTTTGGTGTCTTTCCTGTAGTGAAGGGCCCAAAATGAAACAACACCTGAGGTGCAGCCTCGCGAGATCTGAGTACAAAGGGGTGATCACTTCCCTGCTTCTGTTGGCTGCACTGTTTCTAATACAAGCTAGGATGCCGTTGGTCATCTTGATGCCTTGGCACACTGCTGGCTTATGTTTAGCATCAATCAACACTCTCATATCCATTTCTTCCACACAGTCTTCTAGCCACTCTGCACCAAGCCTGTAGTGATGCACAGGGTTGCATCCAAAGTGCAGGATCTGGCACTTGGTCTTGCTGAAAGGCTGCAGTGAGGTCACCCTGCAGCCTTTTTTTCTCCAGGCTGAACAAACCCAGCAGTCCATCTTGTCCAGATCTGTTTGAAGGGCCTTCCTACTCCAAAGCAGGTCAATACTTGATCTCAGCTAAAATCTCTCTGTTTTACCTCATAAAATGTTGCATCCAGTTAGAACAGGGCTATGGAGTGCTTTAAAAAAATCTTAAAGGCTCTCATAAATATACCCTCTTTACAAAAATAAAATCCCTTGTTGTGTTCCTGGAGAAGCACTTAACTATCTTAAAATATTTGTTTCTTGTTTTTAAGATTTGACTTAGGAAAGATACATAGACAGATATTTCAGAGATTTTAAAACTTTTTTCAGGGTACCTTTTGAAACATATTTTGGTGGTGTTCAGCATGATACTGTCCAAGTATTATGGTCAAATTCTCTTTTTAATGACATTTTTGTTTTCACTTTTTTGAAGAATGGGTTAAATCGATGGTCAAAGCAGATAGAAGACAGTATTTTTCTGATCAATGGACAAGTTAAAGACAATGATACAGAACTGCTGGAAGGGCAGGTGAGTGCCATATAATAAGGAAAAACTAATATATGAACCTCCAGTTTCATAAAACAGTGAGCAGAAGGATTTCTGTACAATATTCATTGATGTAATTGGCCTATTTCAAATAGTTTGCAGAACTTGTTGTTTTCCCATTTTTCATTGCTGCAAATTGTCTCTTCTTCCTCTGCAATAGTGAAAGTAATGTGAATATATGACGTCTGACTAAAAAAAAACGTTCTGTATGTTGTTTCTGGCCTTACTGCCTCATTAAAGAATCCAAGGTAGGTGTAGATGTAGGTGATGAGATTACTAAGACCTATCTATGTCTAAATGTTAAAAAAAAAAAAAAAAAAAAAAAGGAAAAACCTTGATTGGCTGCCCCAGTCATTTCTCCTTTTGATTTTGTGACTATAGCCTCATGGCTATTTAGCATTTTTTTTTTCCTCTTAAAATATAATTGCACTATATGTTGCACATTTTATGCCACAGTGAAAATGATTATAAAGCAGCTTAACATAAATACTTCATATGACACGTGTTCATTTTCTTTCAGAAAAAGTTAAGGGGAAATACTCATTCCAGTACTCAGATTTTTGATGTCAAGGTTCTAACACAGTTGGTAAGTAGTGCTATCTGATAAAATGCAGTAAGAAATGAAAGAAGATTCTAGAAGAAGTGAAGGAGTCTAGAAATCCTTCTCAGTTTATCCTGCAATTTTTTTTTTTTTTCTCTGGGTATTGACTGTGAAACTGACTGTGGACAGATCTGCATGTTTTCTGTCTTGGAAGTTCTTTTCCTGATGTCCATGTTGACTAAAAATTGCACAATATAGTTGTGAGGAGAATTTGAACCATTGGCTAGAGAAATGAAGTCCCACAGACTAGTTCACTTCATACTAAGGTACTTGTGTATCCTCACTTACACTGAATTCATGGTAACTGCAATTGTTCTGAATTCCAGAATGAATCCTATTTGGAATGGCCAGCTATGGACATATCCTTGAATACTTTCATCAGAAGCTCAGTCAGTAGTTTTGAATTGAGGTATAGATCCTGTGAGCTGAATCAGAAATTGGAGTTGTCCAGGTCTAAGTTAGAAGTTTCCTCTCTAGCAGTTGTGCTGAAATGACTCCTGAGTTAGGCGCCCCAGTTGTGTCATGAAGCCTTGTGCCTAGGCATTGCTTTGTAGTCTTCCTTCATAGCACAGGTCGTTCTGTTTTGTCAGGTAATTCCTTGGTTTCGTAAAGTTGTGTCTAGCAGAACATTTATAAACTTATAAAAAGTCATTTTAAAGACTTTAGAGTATATAATCTACTTTCTTTGTTATACTGTTCCAGTGGTTAATTATCTCAGAAAAAAAAACATTTAAAAAAACCCTAACTTCTTATTTTGGCGTAATCATAGAATTAAAGAATGGTTTGGGTTTAAAGGACCCATCTAATTCCAGCCCCCTGCCATAGGCAGGACATTTCCCACCAGATGAGGCTGCCCGGGGCCCCGTGCAACTTGGCCTTGAGCACCTGCAGCAATGGGGCATCCACAGCTTTTCTGGGCACCTGTGCTATTCCAATGCCTGACCACCTTGTGAGTAAAAAAAGTCTTCCTAATATTTTGTCTAAATCTATCAGAAATCTTGAACTGTTCCCTCTTGTCCTATCACTGCACTTCAGAGAAGGAGTCCCTCCCCATCTTTCCTATAGATCCCTGTTAAATACTGGAAAGCTGTTCTAACTTACCAAGCCCTAACTCCCTCAGCCTGTCTCCATGAGAGAGGTGCTCATAGAATTAAAGAATGGCTAGAGTTGGAAGGGACTTCAAAGATCGTTTAGTTCCAACCCCCTGCTGTGGTTATGCCAACCACTGGATCAGACTGCCCAGAACCCATGAAGCCTGGCCTAGACTGCCTCCAGGAATGGGGCATCCACAACTTCTCTGGGCAGTTTCTTCTAGTGCCTTACCACCCTCTGAGTGAAGAATTGCTTCCAAACATCTAGCATAAATTATTTTCTTTCAGTTTAAATCCATTTCCCTTTGTCCTATCACTACCTACCTGCATAAAAAGTTGGTCCCTCTTCTGCTTGGAAGCTCCTTTCAATTACTGGAAGATCACAATGAGGTCTTCCCAGAGCCTTCTCTTCTCCAAGGTAAATAGTTCCAACTCCCTCAACCTTTCTTCATAGGAGAGGTTTCCAGTCCTCTGATCATTTTCATGGCCCTTCTCTGGGCCCACTCCCAGCAGCTCCACATCCTTCTTGTGCTGGAAGCCCCAGACCTAGACATAGTACTGCAGATGGGGCCTCACAAAGGCAGAGTAGAGGGACAATTCCCCTCCCCCTTCCCTGCTGGCCATTCCTCTTTTGATGGGCCAGGGTACCATTGGCCTTTTTTGGCTCCAAGAGCACACGCTGGCTCATGTCCAGCTTTTCATTTACCGGGACCCCAAGTCCTTCTCGGCAGGGCTGCTCTCTAGTAGTTTGCCTCCTAGTCTGTACTCATAGCTAGGATTGCCCTGACCCATGTGCATCACCTTGCACTTGGCCTCATGGAACCTCATGAGGTTTTCGTGGGCCCACTTTTCAGCCTACCTGGTCTCTCTGAATGGCATCCCTTCCTTCTATGCTATTGACTGCATCACTCAGCGTCATAGCGTCATCTGCAAACTTGCATCCCACAGGCTAAGTCATAGATAAAGATGTTGAAGAGCACTGGTCCCAAGATGGACCCCTGGGGGGGACTCTGCATTATGACCGGACTCCACCTGGAAGCAGAGCCATTTACAACAACCCTCTGGTTGTTCTAAATTCCTTATCCTCTGAACAGTCAACCCTTCAAATCCAAATCTCATTAATTTAGAGAAAAAGGTGTGGTGCAGAACTATGTCAAAGACCTTGCACAAGTCCAGGTACATGAAATCAGTTGCCCTTCCTTTGTCCCCCCATGCTGTCACTCCATAGAAGGCTACCAGATTGGTCAGGCATGATCTGCCCTTGGTGAATGTGTGCTGGCTGTCTCCAGTCATCTCCTTGCCTCATGTGTGCTTTAGCATCTATTCCAGGAGGATCTGCCTTGCGATCTTCCCATGCACAGACCTGAGACTCACTGACCTGTAGTTGCCTGGGTCTTTTGTTCTCCCTTTCTTCAAAAATGAGAACAATGTTTTCCTTTTTCCAGTCACCAGGGACTTCACCTGAGAGCCGTGACTTTTCAAATACGATGGAGTGCAGTTTGGCAACCACATCAGCCAGTTCCTTCTGAATCCTGGGATACACGTTATCTGGCCCCATAGACTTGTACACGCTCAGCCTTATGAGGTGGTCTCAGACTTGCTCTGCTCTTAGTCTGGGAGGGATTTTGCTCCCCCAACCTCTGCTTTAAGTTCAGGGATGCGAGAGACTTGGGAAGCCTGACTGGCAGTGGAAACAGAGGCAAAGAACTCATTGAGTACGTTAGCCTTCTCCACATCTGAGGAGGCCATTTTTCTCTTTTCATTTTTCAGAGGGGGTGCGCTCTCCTTCACCTGACTCTAGTGACCCATGTACTCAAAGAAAGCCACCTAGTTTTTTACATCCCTTACAGAACTAAATTTCATCCGTGCCATGGCTTTCTTAATCTCATCCCTGCATATCCTGACAGCATCCCTGTATTCTTCCGAGGCCACCCTTCCCTGATTCCACTGCTTATACTTTTCCTTCTTTTCTGTCAGTTTGACCAGTAAGTCCTTGCTCAGATATGATGCCTTCTCTGCCTGATATCTTATTCTGGAGTATGGAGAGCTCTTGTGCTCTCAGAAACATGTTCTTAAACCACTGCCAGCTCTGTTTTGTTTCTTTGTCCCTAAGGAGAGTTTTCCAGGGGGATCTCATCCAACTGCTCTCCTGAAGTTCAGTGTCCTGACTCTACCCTTTTCCTGGTCCACGTTCTTTGAGATCACAAACTCTACCATGGTCACTGCAGCCCAGGTTGCCTCCAATCTTAACCCCTTTAAGCAGCTCTTCTGCTCTGGTGAGCAGCAGATTCATCAACACTTCCCCTCTGATTTGTATGTCCAATACCTGAACCAGAAAGTTGTCATTAATGGACTCCAGGAGTCTCCTGGATCACTTGCAGCTCACCATGTTGATTTCCCAGCAGATATCTGGGTGATTGAAATCCCCCATTAGGATCAGAGCCTGGGAGTGCAACCCTCTTGCAGCTGAAGGAAGAAGGCCTCATCAACAGGCTTCCCTTGGTTATGTGTCCTACAGTAGATCAAAGGGCATGTGACCTGTGATAAGCCTTTTGGCCTCCACTGAACTCACTCCAACACCTCTGTGTCTTTCTGGTGCTGGAGGCCCTAGAGCTGAATGCAGCACTGCAGGTGGGTTCTCATGAGGGAGAAGCAGAAGAAGTCAGTCAGACAGTTATCTCCTTCCCCCTGCTGGTCACACTGCTTTTAATGCAGACAGGGTGTGTTTGGCTTTCTGGGCTGCAAGCTCACATTTCTGGCTTGTGTTCAGTTTTTGTACTCTGACACTTCCAAGTCCTTCTCAGGGCTGCCCTCAATCTAGTCTCCACTCAGCCTATATTCATGTTTGGGATCACTCTGACTCATGTACAGGATCATGCTCTTTGCCTTGTTGAACTTCACGAGATTCACATGGACCCACCTCTCTAGTCTGTGTCTGTGAATGGCATCCGTTTTATTGACTACATCATGCAGGTTCGTGTTGCCTGCGGACTTGCTGAGCGTGCACTCAGATCCACTGCCTGTGTCACTGACAAAGATGTTAGATAGTGCTGGTCCCGATGCCAACCTCTGAGGAGCACCACTCATCACTTGTCTCTGCCTGGACACTGAATTGTTGACTGTAACTTTTTGAGTGACCATCTAGGCTGTGGATGTCCAACCTTTTGGCTTGCCTGGGCCACGTCTGAGTGAAGAGAAATTGTCTTGGGACGCTTATGAGATGTAGAATTAAAGAAAAGGCCGTTAAGATCCAGGCATATCCTACCTGCGGCCCACCATGGCTCACAGTGCAGCCCACCCCTGCCTTGCAATTTAAAGGCAGTAGCTCTTCAGCACAGGACAGCCCCACACCTATCTCTTAGCAATTGCTAAACTGTCATTGTGCTATTAACACTGTCACCTGAAACCAGAGCATAGGGGGGGAGTGCTGCAGTGTTGACTCAAGTGATAGCAAATTACTATATGCATTTTGATATACTGGCTAAAGTCAGAGCTTTGAACAGCAAGGAATATGCAGCTGTGCTTTCTGTTTTGATAAAGGAATTTGAAAATGCAATAATAGAACCCTTACAGTTGGAAGGGATCTTTAAAGATTATCTGGTCCAACTCTCCTTCAATGAACAGGGACATCTCAATCAGTTGCTCAGAGTGTGGTCTAGCCCGGCCTTGAAAGTCTCCAGGGATGAGTCTTCCACCACATATCTAGAATATCTAGACAATGTGTTCCAGTGCATCACCACCCTCACCGTAAGAGACTTTTTCCTTATACCAAACCCAAATCTACCCTATTTTAGTTTGAAACCTTTTCCCCCTGTCCTATCGCCATGGACTCTGCTAAAGAGTCTGTCCCCTTCTTTCTTATAGCTCCCCATTAGATACTGAAAGGCCACTTGCAGGTCACCTTGGAGCCATCTCTCCAGGCTGAACAGCCCCAGCTCTTTCAGCCTGTACTTGTAGAGAGGTGTTCCATCCTTTGGATCATTTTTGTGGCCCTCTTCTGGACACTTTCCAAGAGGCCCATGTTTCTACCAAGGACTCCACATCTGTTCACAGTGCTCTAGGCGAGGTCTCAGAACAGAGGGGCAGGATCACCTCCCTCACCCTGCTGGTCACGCTGCTTTTGATGCAGCCCAGGACACGTTGCTGGCTCATGTCCAGCTTCCCATCCAGCAGTACCTGTAGGTCCTTTTCAGCAGGGCTGTGCTGCATCCTTTCATCCCGTAGCTTATATTGGTAGTGGGGGTTGCCTCAACCCAGATGCAAGACTTTGCACTTGTATTTATTGCACCTCGTGAGGTTGTCCTGGGCCCACTGCTTAGCCTGTCTAGGTCACTCTGAATGGCATCCTGTCCCTTGGGTGCAAAAAAAAAATAAAATAAAAATTCAGTTTAGATTTGTGAGACCATTTTCAGTTGATATAAGTACAGGACCTGCAAATTTTCAAATGGAATGTATAGAGTTGCAGTCAGGTATTCAACTCAAAAATCTGATCATGCCTCTTTACTAGACTCTTATAATCCCTATCTTAGCAGGAAAAATTATCCTTCGCTTCTCAATCATGCCTTGTTCATATTCATTGCTTTTTGACAGTACACACATTATGAACAATTACCATCAAGGCTGAAGTACAAAAGTAGTAAAATTTTATCACAAATGAGTGAACACCTGGATATCTCACTACGAATTGCAACTGCTGCCATCAAATCAGACTGGTGTGTTAGTATCACAAAAACAAAGTCAAATATCCCACTAGTTTTATGCTTTTGTTCCTCTCTCTTTTTTTTCCTTTTTAATATTTTAAGAAAAGTATTTTAAAGTAGTATGTTTTGTTACTAAATAATATATTAATAGAATTGTATATTTTGTGAGGGCTGCTCTGAAAGTAACACCTCCTGTTTTATTATGTTGGCCCATAACATCAGAGGCAAATGTTGGTGGTATGGCAGTAGAGGTTGAACCTTCCGACCAATATTCTGTTACGTTTTGTTGCCGTGTGACAGATGGCAGCAGAGGGGCAGTCTGACAAAATGGCATCTGATGTGCAAGTGTGTATAAAGCTGTGTCACTGAACTTCTCCATTCAAAAAAATTGCATCAATTGACATTCGCCAAAGCTTTCTTAATTGTTATTGAGAGCAAACAGTGGATATGAGTGGTGGTATGTTTCAGCAGTGGTGACAGTGGGTCAGATTGTTCTGAGTATGGGATGTTGTTTATCGCTAGCAAAAATGCACAGCTAATGGTGGGGACTATATTGAAAAATAGTATTTTGTAGCTGAGAATTTGCTCTATCAGATAATATTATTGTGCACTCTGTATGTGTTGTCATTTCCCTTGAAATAAATAGGAGGCATTACTTTGGGAGTGGCCTATATATCTGTGGCCCAAAACAATTTTTATTCACAAAATGTGGACGAGGCAAACCAAAAGGTTGGACACCCATTATCTCTCACCAGTATTGCCCACTAAAACATGCCTAAATACTACCTCTACCCTTTCCTTAAACATCCCCAGGAATAATGACTTCACAGCTTCCCTGGGCAGCCTGTTCTAATGCCTGACCACTCCTTCTGAGAGGAAATTCTTAATATCCAACATGAACCTCTCCTGGAACAACTTGAGGCTATTCCTTCTTACCCTTGTTGCTGCTTACCTGAGGGAAGAGGCTGATTGCCACCTTGTCACAACCTCTTTTCAGGCAGCTGTAAGGTCTCCCCTGAGACTTCTACAGAACTACTGCAGTTCCCCCAGCACGACTTGTGCTCCAGGCACTTCACCAGCTTCATTGCCCTTCTCTGAACACACTCCAGGGCCTTGATGAGCCTCTTGCCATGAGAGGCCCAAAACTGAACCCAGCACTCAAGGTGTGGCCTCTCCAGAGCTGAGTATGGAGGGATGATCACCTCCCTGCTCTTGCTGGCTGCACTATTTTTCTGATACAAGCTGGGATGCCATTGGCAATTTTGGCTAAAGGGGCACACTGCTGGCCCATGTTCAGTCAAGACAACCAACACCACCTCTACCTTTGTGCAGCTTTCCAGTCACTCTGCCCTAAGCTTATAGCACTGTATGTGATTTTTGTGACCGAAGTGCAGAATCTGACACTTGGTTTAGTTGAACTTTATTATCTCACTGACCTCAGACCAAAAAGTAAAAAGAAAAAAAAATTGAAAAATCGATTTTTTTTTCAGCATTCTTGAAACTCGTTCTCAAATTCCTTTATCAAAATGGAAAACAAGGCTGGAATTTTTTTGCTGTTCACAGGAGTGTGTTTAGCCATCATATCAAAATGCATACAATTATTTGCCATGGCTTGAGATAGCTCTGCACTGCTCCCTCCCCATGCCCTGGTTTTAGCTGACACAGTGCTGACTGCTCACTGATGTTTGGTCATTGCCCAGCAATGAGTGCACACCTGGGGCTGGGTCGGGCTGGGCCGCTCAATGGGAAGAGCCACTGACAAGATGGTGCAGGGCAGGGGTTGGGCTGCAGGACAGGCTGGGTTGGGCTGCAGGATGTGTCTGATCTGGGCAATTCCTTACCTATCAAGTGATTCATTCACCAAATCTGTTTCTCCATTTTAGAGACAAGGATGTTGTGTGGGACTTTGTTATCAAATGCTTTGGACAATTCCCAGTTTATGACATCAGTTGCTCTTTGCTTATGCACCAACAGTTTAGATGGCCAGCAAATTTGCCAGGCACAATTTACTCTTAGTGTGTCCATGTTGTCTGTCACCTACCACTTCTCTGCTTTCCATGTGCCTTAGCATAGTTTACAGGAGGATTTTCTCCAGGATCTTGCCACGTGCAGAGGTGAGACTGAATGGGATGCAGTCCCCTGGATCTTCCCTTCCTTCCTTTTTAAAAAAGTGAGGGTTACGTTTACTTTTTCCAGTCACAACATAAGTTGATTACACAGTTCCTGCAAAAGTTACACATCCAGGTGTTTCCAGGTGTGTCTTAAAATGCTTCCTAGGATGCACTCATTGCTTTTGTAAATAGGGAAACTGTCTCTAGGGAACAGGTTGATGTAGTTCTAAATACGACATAGATATAGATATTAGATATATATGTATTCATATATATATTATATAATAGATATTAGATAGATATATAATTACTGCTTGTTGATGGGTGGCTCTCTGACTACCCTACATTATGCTTATTATGCAGTAAAAATAACTACTTAATTACTAAAAAAAAGTGCTTAAAAGCTTGCTAGATTGCGATACCAGTACTTAACAGCTTTTTCCTGAAATGTTTTGGAAGTCTCACAGACACAAATATTTAAATCACAAGAATAAGTTTTAAGTAATTGAAAATGAGAGATATTTTGAGTTATAATTAACAAAACTAAGAAAAAAAAAAGAAAAAAGAGGAATTATGAGGGAAGGCAAGTTACATGTAAACATCTAAAGTATGTTTTTAATTTCCTAGCTCTGTTTTTCATTATTCGTGCCGCAAGTGCCTAGGTAACAAGATAAAACTGAAGAACATTTGTTTTTCAGTCCCAGGGTTCAAGTCATAGATCAACAGCAACAGTCCAGGTCTGCAGTGGTTCCATAAATCTCAAAGGTGCTGTGAAGTGCAGAGCCTATGTACATAACAACAAGCCAAAAGTGAAAGAAGCTATTCAGGTAATGTCCAGTTCCTCAGAAATAATTTTCCAAAATACATAAAATTTATCATGCTTTTTTCATCACTGAAATGATGTGGCATAAACTGGGGTTCACCCCTTGAACGTATAGATTAGTTTCTGAAATCACTGAGGGGAGAGGTGGTGCGTTCAGTTCATTTTTCACTTTTTCAGCTATTTCTTCTGTTAAAACTATCCTTTGGTGAATCTTTGCATAATTTGTGTTTAGGCTGTTACAGATTTTCTTAAGAAAATGTTGCAGACTATAATTTTGTACACGTAGAAGGTAAAATACAACTTTGATCAGTGTTTTTTTGTTGTTGTTCTTTATTGAGTCAATGCCTTGTCATTATTTTTGTTTGATTTTGATGTCCAGAAATCATCAGTTCTAGCACTACTAAAATTTTTCTCTGCTTTTCGTCTTTGTTGTTTTCTATTTTATATTAGTTTTTGTAATGCTAGCTTCTCATTACTGAACTTTTAGTTCTCACTGGGGATTTTAAAATCTGATAAGATTATCTCTTATTTATTTTTCTTTAGAGTTTTTTTTTTTTCTGGAGAACTATTCTTTCTACATGGTTTAGACCTATGAGGCACTTCTGTTCTTGTTTCTTACTAACGGAAAGCTTTGCAAATATCTTTTGTGTTGCTCAGTTTTTTACTTTTTCCTTTTGCAGGCTTTGAAGAGAGACATAATAAACACATTGAGTGATCGTTGTGAAATACTGTTTGAAGATCTCATAATAAATGAAGGACGTTGTAAAAAAAGTAGGAATTCAGAGAAAAAATCCGTTTACACTTGCAATACACTTGCAATTTTTGTTCTTATAGAAAGCTCTGCTGCCATACTGAAGTCCTGCTAGAGAAAAAAAAACACAAAAAACCAGCAAAACAAATTGCAAAATTTCCATTTGTCAGGATTGACGTTTTCTTAAGTCAGAAGAGTTTTGATTAAATTTAGATATGTTTCTTGGAACCAGTTTTCACACAAAGTTTGTGTTTGGTTCTTATGGCCATAAAATGCAATTTCAACCTGACTGTGAATTCTGTAATTTTTTAAAATTCCGTAGTTAAAACTCTAACTGAACTCCTAATTTGTAGTTTGTGTTTTTTACAAAATCCCTCTATGGCATTCTTTTCTACTAATATAAAAATGAAAGATATGATAAAATTTGGCAAGATTATAAGAACCAGCTGTGGACATGGCCTTGGTTGTTCCTATGTTACCTGTATAGCATTCTGCATTTCTATTAGCCAACTTTATCTCAACTCCGTAATTTAAACTGTTTTCAGTTGCATGCAAGTTTCAGTTTCCTCAATAGGTGGCACCCTTCCTTCGTGGCTGTAGATAGCGAATAAAGCAGCCAAGTGTTTGCAGCCTTCGAGGTGTTGAAATTATATGCTGTCCCATTCTGATTCATTTTTTTTTCTTTCATTCCTATGGTTGGGATATAGAACACTGCTTAAGAGAAATGCACTTCACACTCCATGCTCTTATCTGCAGTCTTTCCCAGAGTTCTTCTGCTAGTCATTCTAAACACGATAAAAGATCTGTTAAACATTTGTGGTCTGTTTTGGAGGTCTCTCAGATATTTCTGGAGAGACTAAAAACTTCTGTATCATAGCAGCCAAATCTTTCATAAAATAATAACATCAAACAAACCATGTTTGTAATCAGGATTTTTACATGGAAACCTTGAGCAGTTCTTTTGCAACAGCTTGGTCTTTCTATCAGAGATTAGTTGGGAATCTTATCATAACTATCAAGGCTTTTACTTAGATGATATTTTTCCCCCTTTTCTTTTAGATTTTGAGAGGGTATATCATGTCTTACCTCAAAGACTGTTTGTTCCTTTTGCTGGATCCAGTGTGATGCTCAGTGATTATAAGTTTGGTGATGAGGCTGCTGGAGAAATTCAGGAACGTTTTCTTGAAATGTTGGACCAATTTGTGCAAGCTGAAGATATCTATGTAGCAGAGGAAGTTAACACAGGTAAATAGAGTATCTGAGAGCCAGGCTAGAGTGCATCAGAAATTATCAAAATGTTAATTGATTGCAAAGGCCAGTTTTATCCAGACAGGGATTTTAATATGTTTAAAGTTGCTTTACATCATATCAATATTTTTGAAGCTTGTTTATATCAATCTAATTGCATTTTAAACATATTTCTCAAAAATTGTATGTTTCTTGCAGCTTCTCTTTTTGGCTTATAACAGAGCACTGCCAATTATAATGCACTTTCTTATCGATTGTATTATCTATGCAACCATGGTTGCAGCTCATGAGCTATAATAGATATGGAAGTATATAGCTGAGCAATGTTTATATAGGATGAGAATATATAAACATTGTTCAGCTATATACTTACATATCTATTATATCTATTTGAGAAAAATCTATAAAGCTTTATACTCTGCTTATTATTACAATAATTCAACTTTGCGGTTCAAGAGCAGAGTAATTCTAGTGCTAGACAGAAAAAGAAGTTGAGAAGTCAAATCTGTTTTTTGAATAAATGTTTTAAAAAAACCCTAAAACAAAAAAATAATCTTAAAAATGCTTATAGCATGACTTTTTCAAAAAATATAAAGTCTCTTCTTTGTTCTGAGTGTTTTTTCTTACGTACTGAATGCAGTGCTCAAAACTGAAGTTTTGTGGTTCACTTGGAAAGAATGTGGTTTACTCAGACAGATCTTTCTTTTTTCTACTGAATGTTTTACAAGTTTATGATCTCATGAAGCTATTATCTTCTATTTAATACACATACTTTGCTACAATCTAGTTATTGGTTCTTTTTCTGAAACTTCTCTGATTTATTTTCCCATATAATCTGAATTAGATTGTACCCTATTTTTTTCCATAAGAGTTTGATTTCAGTCTTGGAGTCAAATCTGTATTTGAAATGCATCTAGTAATACTTCCTTTGGTCTCTTGGAAGAAATTCCCACCCCAGTGTCATTGTGAGCTGCACAATGTAGTTTAAGTACAGTAGTTTAAGTACAAAAAATTATCACTAATTCTTAGATAATAGTAGTGATATCTTCTTGATATTGGTATTAGTGGACAAAAAAAAGCGTAGCCATGATCGTGCTCTCTAAATTGAACTGTGATTCCTGAAGTTCTTGTTGACCCCCTCACTCATTTTTTTAAAACTAAAAACATTTAAAACATTTAAAACTTTGAAACATTTAGAACTAACCATAAATTCTTACATCTTTCTGAATTTATTGGATTTCCTAAGTTTTAACTAAACTTAGCAGTGAATCTGACCCGTTGAATTGAGAAGCAAAAGATGTGCACAATGTAAGAGCCTGGAGAAAAAACAGTAAAGGCAGTAAAAATCTCTTGTATTATGATAGTACCTTTTATTAATCTTAAATCTAGTTATTACTAAAAACTAATAACTTAAAGCAATTAGTTTAACTTATGGAAGTAAATTAATGCAGCACTGAAGGTAGGTGTGGGAAGAGGTGATTGTTCAGTTCAGCTTTACTGCTTACGTAATGATGTAGGATCCAGAGATAGGAAGAAAGGCAGCACTTAATCTAACAGCAGTGCATCAAAACGACCAGGAGCTATCGTACATGTAAAATGATGTCTGGATAGCTCACAAAGTACATCTGTGTTCTTGTAACTTATTGGTTATGGAGCTAGATATGTGGGATTTTTTAAAATGTAAATTAAAGTAAATGCATAAAAGAGGAAAAGGAAAAACATACCAAGAGGATTTTACAAAAGAAATGAGACTGAGTTCGCCCCGGTGAACATCTAAATGTTTGCCCATAAGAATGGGTTCTGGCATTGCTCCTGGTGGTAATTATGCTATCCATGCAGTGCTGTTTGATGATTACTGCTAGGAAATTATTAACTTGAGATTTCTCAAAATGCTTCTTCAATTTATTAGCACCAGAAGGCTATTTTAGAAACTAGACCTGCTAGCTATGTTGTTTTACTTACTTTATTGTAAAGAAAAGCATTAATTCTACAGCTTTTTCTTGGTACTTTGAGATTTTGCAAGTAGGTATTGCTGTAAACATACTTTTGTGACAGGATAGTTTGGGGCTTCCCTTGTGCATTCCCAGTGTATCATTCTAATATGGCTAGCATTTGTTGTTTCTCAAAGCTTGATTGTCATTACTAAAAATATTTCTAGTACTCAGTATGTGGTATGAAAACTGATTTGCTGCAAACGTTGACATCTACCTGCTTGTACTGCAGTTACTGTTATTTTAGACACTGACCTTGAATTAGTGAGAGAAGTGATATCTGCTACAAAGTTATGCAGAAAATTTACTTACAAAGAAACCTGTTTAAAAATCAAAAACTTAGGGAGGCTTTTCAAATGGTGTCTTTTTTTATGTTCTTTAAACAGTCTAAATAAGAAGACTATCCAATCAATACAGTGAAAAGATCTATGATTAAGAAGCACATAGCCAGCACACGTGAAATGAAGATTTTTGGAGAAGGCCAGGTTCATGTGCTGACTTCATATGGCCTGTTGTTGTCACCTGCAGCTTTATTTTCTTAATCACTTGAACATCTCTCCAGTGAGGTCGCTCTGGGGTCTTGCTTTAAAATTGTTACATGGAAAATGAAAAGCAAAACCAGAACTATCTGTAACTGAAAGATGTAAACAGCTGTGGTTTCGAGATATAAGATACTTTAATGCAAGCAATTGAAAGGTCTGCATTTATGACTGGCTTTTCGAAAGCCCTGTTCCTCCTCAGGCTGGGGGTGTTAAGTAGGCTGAGTAGATGAGATGGTGGTGGTAATCTCTTCTCCATCTTTGTTAGCGAATTGAGGAATTGCTGAGGAATTAAGCGTTCGTATAATTGGTTCATAGAATTCTGCTTTCAAAAACTCTTTATATGGTTTATAATACAACTGCTTCAAATACAGGTCTTCCTTAACTTAATAGCATAAATGCCTTCAGTAAGTAAATAGCCCAAGAGTATTTCTTTTTTGCTTTTTCTCTCTCTTTCTTTATTTTCATGAATAAGTGGGCATTGCTGCCTTGATGTTTAGCTTCAAAATTATTTTCAGAAATGTGTAGCTGTTCTTAGAACAGTGCAAAGAAAAGTAAATTTGGAGGGCACCAACTGTCCTACTTGCTCATCAGAAGTAAAGCAGAAAGTAACCTGCTATATCTAGACTTTAAAAAGGACCCAAGAAATGTGGTCAACTTCTCTAAAAGCAAGAGGTTATTTTAGGGAACTGAAAACTCTTCTAAGTAATTTGAGAGATTGTAGTGCTCTTACTACACTGGGTACAGTACTTATTTAAAAAGCTGTCATGTAACTGTTAATCATTTACTTATTGTACACTAGTTACAGATTTCTGCTCATATTTTGGGTAGATGAAGTTGTGTTCTTCTTCGCACAGAAAAAATAATGATGAAAAAACAGCCTCAGATATTAAAGTTAAGATGATTTCTCTTCAAGAAAGCAACCCATGCATTGAATGTTTTTATTCTTATTTTACATAATGTGAAGCTTACTGGCAGATCTCAGCCATGTTTATGCTTAGTATATGCATACATATTAGTGTAAATTTAAAGCTACCCTGTTAAGTTTTGTATAAGGCAGTTCTTAATTTCTGCCCTGGAGTACACTTTATACAAAACCAGTGGATTAAGGGATATAAATGGCTAAAGACAGGTTGTAAATGGCTAGTTTGAATACTTTTGTGAAAAGCAAGATCTTGTGCAAGTTTGACTTAAGATTTTGAAGATATGTACACATGACTCATCTTAGATGACAGAAACAACCTATCTGATCACACATTCAGATTATACATTACCCTCAGACTTTAGGATAAAGTACATTTCCATGAGTCATTCGCACATGAATCATAATGGGATGTGCCTTGTGTTACTCAGCTATGTAATTTGTAATTAAAGCTGATTAACAACCCCACTCTGAAAATGAGACATCCTTTTTTTTTTTTATTTAGATCAATATTTTGTAGACTTAGTATTTGGCACTGCTGTTGTTTTTCCTTTATCTTTGGAACAGGAACAGTATGTTTGTCTCTCTTTTGTATCTGTGTTTCTATTCCCTTCTTTCTGAAGGCATCCGGGTCTCACTGCAATAGCACAAGCACTTTCTCCCACTTCCTTTGTACTTTTCCACTGCAGAAATGCAGTAGTAATTACTGAACTGTAATTAAAACTTTTGATGCCTTAACAAACTGTGCTTGGGACAGGAATGGCAACTGAAGGCATTTGGCCCATGGCCACCACTGACCTTATCATTAGACTGCAGAGACCAAAGCGTGCTCATTCTGTGTGGGACAAACAAGCAAATTCATGTAGAGGTCTTCTTTCTCTCCTCCCTCCTCTCCAACATGCTGGTTATATCAAAGTGATTAGAGAAATCTTTGGATAGGAAATAGATAAGGGTCTGAATTCCATTAGTCTGGAAATAGTCAAGCTCTTTCTCATCCTGGATGAGCAGCCCAAGAATTTAGTAATTGTTCCAAAGGAGAATAGACCCTCTATTCCTGTTCTGGAAGAATATTTTTTAGGGACTTTTCAGAAGAAGTTTCTGTGCTTTGAAAAGAACATTTATTTTTGTGCAACAGGTGAATGATGCTGGTCTTTTAGTGGCAATAGGTTTTGCATGTACCCTTAATTCTGCACAAATGGCTTTGAAGGGAAATCTTTTAATACTGTGCTGTTGCTGCTATACCATTTTTACAAGGATAAGCTGATTTTTCTACTTTGTGAAGTTGTTAGGAAGTTCACAGTCTTCTGGATTAATTCAAGTTTGAAATGCAAATGTTACCTTTTCACCTGGTATTTACTTGTTCACTTGATTTCCATGCAGTTGGTATTTGTCCAGTTTCTGAAAACGTGGATCATACACAACAGAAACAACTGACGGAAGCAACACTGCTGTTGAAACTTCAACAAAATATGGGTATGTTACTTCCCTATTTCTACTCTGGCAATGTAGAGATTATGATGGGTCCTTTCTCTATATAATTTGCTTCCATTATTATTCTCACAGCTGGTGAGATTAATTAAAAAATATGTATATACAAAAAAAACCACCTTAATTGCTTCTGCGAAGAGATGCAGTAGCTTTTCTAGAATTTTACTGTTGTATATACAGGGTGTTTCTGGGGAAATAGGAACCTCAATTCGCTGTTTGAACAAAACCAGTGCTTGTAGTTCATTCAGCCTACAAGTCAATACAGAAAGCTTAAGTTATTGGAGAGCCATCATTTCTATAATTTTGTAGTTGGGAAAAAAACCCACATCTGAATGGCTCTGTTGAACAGGCATCCTTAAATTTGCTAGTAACTCAGTAAGCTTCTTCTTTTGATGAATACATATGGGCTTGGGTGGTATTTCTCAGCCTCAGTATAGGAAAGAGCAACTACAGAATTCTTCCAATTGCTGTCTCCATTATATCCCTTGCTTCAGCTTTCCAGCTCTCATACATCTGTCTGCACTTACTGCAGTTCTCCTTGTTGTGAGCCTTAGCTGTCTTTTTGTATTACAATAATTGCACTTTAGTCAACAGTAACATTTGCTTTCTATTAATTCTTAATTCTAGAACATGGTAACTTTAATGGAGGAAAGTATTAATGTCTGTTAGGTTTGCACATAACAATGTATTATTCTCTCTAGTCATCAGTCCTTCCTTTAACCCCAGCATATTCTATTCAACTGCATCAGTAACAAACTATTAGTCAATAAGAAAATTGCTTTGAAAATTGCTGGTACAAAGAAATTTAAGGAACAGATGAGGTGCCACAGAGAAAAACTGTGGAAAAATTTAGTAGCTTTTGTTTCTTAAAGCCTGAAGATTTTGTTATTTTTGCTAGTTGTATTCCTAGAATTAAGCAGTAGTGTGGAGTCACTGCCTTATTTTATGGGCAGGGCATGACCGAGTTAGTAGAGAAGGTGCAGGTTTTTGGAAGGAGACTGCTCTGACCAAAGATTTTATGAGAAACTTCTGTGATTTAATTATCTGAGATCATAGCTTTAACTTTAGGCTTAGCAGTGGTGTGCATAGCTTTTGGGGTGGCTTTTGCTGTGTCTCCTCTTGCTTGTCATTCATACTGACCCTACCCTCCACACCCTAGCTGCTGACTGTGCCACTCACTGAACTCGCTGCTCACCAAAAGTATTTCCTTTGTTGTTTTTAGGTGTGGTAATAGCAGTTGCTGTTGCAGTCTTTGCATCAATCTTCTCTTTCAATTACTTCAGCGACTAAAGTCGAGCACAAGCAGCCTCACTGAAGTACTGACTGGTGATTACATTTATACAGGATGGAAACATCGGGGTTTAATATACCAGTAGTTGAGGATTGTTGCCTAAAAACCACCAGTTAGATGTGCAATATAAATTGTTATGATATTTTCGGTTACCTTGTTCCAGCATGCAATTAATATATCAAGTAGCAGGTGAATCAAATTTATACAAAACTAGTTATGTTACTCTTATGTAAAGAAATGATATTATGGTTTAGAAAGTGTCCTTAAACCAACACAGAACCGCCATTTTCCTCTAGCTTCTAATTTTAACATAAAATGTTACTGCTGGTATTTTTCAATCTATTGCTAATATTAGCAGAGTTACTTAGCATGAAAATTCTTTCTTCAGGAGTTCCATTGCTAAAATATATCTCATCTTATTAAACTTAATCAAGGGAAAATTAGATTTTATGAAGCCAACGTCTCACCACACGCACTTTTTAGATAATATTGGTTTAACTAGCTCAATAGTTGTCGAAGTAATTTCCAGTAGGCCAATTCAGATTGTAAATAACTTAGTTTAAGACCTGGAGAACTCAAAAATCAGTAAAATGTGTAGAATTTTGTGGGTCTTCTGCCTTTTACCCTGTAACTTCTGATGACAATATCTCTATGCTGAGCTAGGACAGAAATCTGCATCTAGGCAGCTGTTAAAGACTATTTTTTTTTTTTATAACTAAGCTGTCAATTTTTTTTTGCTAGTCCTGATTTTTAGACCATAAGCAGATAGCTTTCCATGATTAGATATTCTTCTGGATATAGTGGGCAATATCATTATCATAAACTTGACATGAGGAATGCAGGGGGAAGAATAGTTCTTGTAAAGTTAATAAAGGTAATTCATATATGAAACACGATGTTTGCTTGGATCGGAATCATAGTAGAATAGAATTTCAGATTTTAGCACGCTTAAATATCACTGCAAGTTTCTTTTTAGTCTAAAACATAATCAAGTACATAAGTATGTATTTGGATACTTTCAATAAAAGGTAACAATGGGAAGTATGCATTTTAAATCCTCTTACCTTGTCTGTGTATTCTGTTTTCACATGTTTGGTAAAATTATCTACTTTTAGTTTTGTAACTTTATTGTGGAATACAGCTCCTCTGTGCTCAGTATTGTCAAGTAGGGCCTCACAGGGAAAAGTGAAGGCAATAACTGGAGACACTGTTTTCAGGTAAGTCCATCAGCTACTGCATAGTTTATAGATGAGTCATATTCTGTGCAAATAAAAATTGAGTGCTGCCCAGAAAATGAGGTGAGTTTACCAATATGCTTTATTATATGGTTGGTCTAAAAATTACTCTGCTGTAGCCTCCAAAAGAAGGTATTGTAAGGGAACAGAAGTAATGGGAAGAAAAAAGGTTTTGTCTCCCTTCCTCTCTCTCTCTCTCTCTCTCTCTCTCTCTCTCTCTCTCTCTCTCTCTCTCTCTCTCTCTCTCTCTCTCCCCCCTCTCTCACTCAGGTTTTTGGTTTTTTTTTTAATATTCTTGTCCTGTTTGCCTCATTCTTGCTCAGATCTCTAGAGGACTCAAGCTTGATTGCAAAGAATTAACATCTTGTGTTTTAAACAGTCACACTTTTAAACTTGTGTTTGCTTGGTATTCTTGTGTGTGTGTGACTATTTGTCTGATTCACTTCATGGTTAAATCATTCTGTATGAGATAGAATATTTGTAAGCTAGACAACAACAAAGTCACTGAATTGCAAGTCTTTTCCTTGAGCTCTTGCCCATCTCCCACCCAGGTTTACTTGCAATTTCTGTATACAGCACCATGAAGGAAAGCCAAAAAAGGGACTGCTTCTATAACACTGTTTTAAGTTTTCTTCTTCAGTCTCAGACAGCCCATCCGATTTGTAAACAGAAGTGTTCTTAACTGCAGAATGCCTCCATGGAAGTAAAACTACAAAGCAGTTCTTTTGTAGCTGCCGTTACTCACAACTCCACCAAGGAAGGGAACAACATTTCAGATGCTACATTACACCCAAGAGGAAAATAGTAATGAAATGCTCTTCCAATAGTTTTTTTGTTTGGCAGTTGTGTAAAAAGTACAGCTTGTTTAGATGTTCTGTGGATCACCTAGGGAAGAACTCTATTGTTCTTTTCACATGCAGGCTTATTCAGAGTATAGTAAATATTCTTTACAGTGTTATCACAGACCATCAAATTAATCTTTTCTAGGTATCAAGGATCTGTGGAAGTCTAATACTGCACTTTGATATTGAAACGCAAAGAACAAAGTTCCTCTGGATAAGCTCTGTTCTTTATATCACGGGAGACTTCATCTTTGCAGTATGAATACATTTTAGCCCTGTCCAAGAAAAAAAGAGTAATTCGGCTTGTATCTGCAGATTGAACCTTCCAATCATCATGCCATGAGAAACAGTGGATGTAGAAGAAAGCAGGTTCTCGCTTGTTTAAGAATTACAGAACTAACCAAGATGATTTCACTGCCTTCTTGCTTCCCATCCCTTTTCTACTGTTAGCCATTGACAATGTAAGATACTGGTTTTTTTTAAAGGAAAATTAAAAGCAAACTTTTAAAATCTATTAATAGACTGTTTCTTAACTTTTTCTCGGGTTTTATATAAGCATGTCCTTTTTTTGACTGTAAGCTTCAAAAGCTTACAATTTGTGAAAATTCCATTGTGATTGAAACTGAGATGTTTAACTCCTATCCCTGGATAAAAGCATATTTTTATTTTAATTTGTAGGAGTCTAGAGGAGCTGTTGAGACTTCCATTTCTGAATATTTGTCTTCTCTACATGTAGTTGTTAGTTGTATAGTTGAAGTTATGGAATAATTTTATACAAACTTTATTTCTCTGCTTGTCCTTACTATTCTGTTTTTTTGTTTGTTTGTTTACAGTGTTTAAATCTAGATGCTTCGCTTTTAAACAGTATAATTTTGATGTGTTCCTTCCTTCTTGAGCTTCTGTCTTTAGTCTAGTCAGCAGAGACACCACCGATAGTTTCCCCACCTTCATTTTTGTCTGAATCAGTGTATGTGAACACATGTAGGATTTCTGTCGCTTTGAGTCAAATGGAAGAATAACTTTATATTAAGGAGGCAGAAAGGGTGCTCCCATGTGCTTGTTAAAACATTTACTGCTTGCTATTCAAGAACCTTTGCAGTAGGGTGGTGTTTGAGTCAAGTCTTGCTTTATGTTTTCAAGGTTCTATTTTTTTTTTTCTTTTCTAGCAGAATAAGGATGTGATCAGAGCTTTATTTGAAACTTAGTCATGAGCTGTTAGGGCTTGGTGTCACATTTCTCTTTCTTTTCTTTTTTTAATTACAGGTTGAAGGAAATCCTGCTTAAGCATGTTTAATCTGTCTTTTAAATTGGAGTGTCAGCTTGTTTCTTACAGCTTACAGCATTTCTTACAGAAATGCTATTAGTGCATTTTCTAGGATGGTCATTGTTTGTAAAGGGATTTGGTTTTCAGTCTGATTTCTCAAAGAAATGAAGCTTACATGATTAGACTGCTTAAGTTCATCTCCTACCAACTTTTGAATTAAGTTTGATAAAAAGGAAGAATTCTCAAAAGTGTTAAGTTCCAACCAATTATTTGGAGGCTTTCCTATGTGTAGAGTACAGAAATCTTTTATACCTCCTGTTTCAAATATTTCACAAAAAAAACCCCCACCAAAACAGCCAAACCCAAGATAAATGTCTTGATACGCAGGAAGCTAGCTGTATTTGTGATGGACAAAAGATAATTGATTATTTTCTGCATAACCTTCTATATGATGTGATTTTCATACTGTTAGGTTTATCTGCAACTGGTAGCTTTTTGAAAAGTTGGCATGCTAATGCAAATGAAACACTAAGAGGAAATGAAAATGCTAGTAACTGAGGAGTAAGCATCATGCTTGATGAAGAGAGAAAAGGTCTGGTCTAAGGAAAAAGACTGCCAGTTTTATCCCATCAGGGGGTCTGTTAGAAAAATGTATGGTATTGTGTATTTGTTGGTTCTTCAGAAATTTATGACACAGAACTCATGGAATTTTGAGAAGATATTCTTTGACCTCCTGGGGGAATAAAATCATGTATTGTTTCACATTTTAAAACAGCTGATGCATTGTTAAGATATGAAACTTCATTCTTATTGCTTAATTTATGCAGGATGAGGTTTTGAATGCTCTGTTAAAACATAAATCCGTGGTAAAACAAATAAATTCAGAAATATTTTGATAGTCGTTAAAAGTAGACACTTTTTAAAATGAAGCCTAAGTTTTGTTCTAACCATTTTATTTGAAATGCTATCTTGCTACAGCAGGTTTTTACAGGGCAATTTTTTTTTTTTTTTTAAGTATAATTATTTTGTTGTGCAGATCTGTTGAAGAGTGGTGTAACTTTGGTTTACCCTGTGAATTTTCCATGTGAATGAAAAGTAGAAAAAAATTTAGAATGTTTAGAAGAGTGATCAGGAGCCTACTTTTAATGAAGTCACGGAAATTTGGCTGTGTGCGTTAGATCACAGCAATAGTTTCTTGATCATAGAATCCCAAGGTTGGAAACGACCTGCAAGATCATCTAGTTCAACCGTCCTCCCATTACCATTGCTACCACAAGCCTCTAAACCATGTCTCGTAGCTCCTTGATGCTGATGTCTGAATTATAAATTTGTACCGATCCATGTTCAGGCTGTCACAAGGTGACATTTCCATGATGGGATCCTGACCTGAAGAAAAACTGAATCTCTCACTCTGAAGTGGTCAAAATGTGAAGCTAGCAAATCAAATGAAAACTGGTAAGTGAATCAGGTGAGTGCCAGAAGATTTTGATAATATCAGACGTTATCAGCAAAACTATGTGGTTAAGATGCAGATACCTCTCTTTTTGGAGTGAAGTTTAGCCTTCAAATTTGCCACTGAGCAAAAGAAATTATTTAAACATTATTAATGTCTTGCTGCAAAAGCTGAACGTCTTCACATGTACAGAGAAGTGGTGAGCAAGATCTGTAGGGAATCTACAATATGTCTTCTGAAATTATTTTTAAAATTGTTATCAGCAGTATCCTTTTCTATAAAGATAAAAACTTGAATGAGTGCTTTCTGATATTTCCCACATTTTTAATGTTACAGATTAAAAACATATTTTGCACTTCTCATGGCAGTTTTTAAAAGCTGTTAAGGTTTATTCAGAGTTATTACATAAGCACAATATACTTTTTCAGTAGCTTGCAAATATTTTAAATATTACAGTTCAAAACACGGAGAAATGATAAACTGAAATTAGCTGGTAGGTTGTTTGTGTTAGCTGTTGTATTTTCACAATTATTAAAACTTAAATGCGGAAACATGAAACAGTATCCTAGGTACCTAAGCCATTTAAGATTGCAAGGGCTTCAGGCTATTTGTTTGCCCTTAAAACTACATGAATCAATGAATCTTGTTTCTACTGAAAGTAGTTGGAAAAGTGAATCTGTGGAGCCAGGACTCTCTATAAATTCTGACGATGGAGATGGCTTTTCTTGTATGTGCAGGGACAGATCAGTTCTGTTCCTGTTGATATGAAGTCATTCTCGTGCATAGCAGAGACCCGCTCAGGCCCTTCATTTTTAATTTTGTGCATGCCTAGTTTCTTACAGATCACCAGTATCATCTCTTGTTCTTCCTGTTACCTGTGCCTGCTGTAGAAATAACTATGTACATTGCTGGCTGATGTATGTGTTTTACTTAAAAATTCATATGCTAATGATTAAGGAGTATTTATATATGCATATCTTAAAAATATTTTAGGAAGCAATGACAGCCTTCTCTAAATGAGTTGGGTATTACTGAGATTGATATATAATGTGCAGGAGAGAAAGGGAAGGCAGCGAGGACTAGGCTTTCTATTCAACATCTTGCTCATCCGTGTTGACATTTCCCAGTGCTGGAAGCTCCCTTTCAGGTAGCAACCCATACTCGTTTAGGAAAGATTCCACATCCACAGCAAAGAATTCCTCATTGAATTGTTCAGAAACGCTGATGAAATTGCTCAGAAGCTCTCCACCCTTGTAGACGAGCAGAGTGGGAAGCACTTCGTCTGAGAAGCGATCTCCAGCCCCAGTGCTGGAGGCCTTGATCTTGCAGAACTTCACAGTAGTGTACTCAGCAGCAAGGCAGGTTAAGCTGTTGTTCAGAGAATCACAGCCCTTGATGCCGTCTTCATAAATGTGAACAATGACGGTGGTAGTTTTACGTTCTTTTTCAATGGCTTCCAGGAACTGTTCCCCATTTTGCAGCTCACACAGATAGCCATATTTAGGCCCAAAACTCAGCCTTTGGTGCATATCCTGCATGCAGCGTTTACGGTATTTTTGTAGGCAACTTTCATCTTCTTTCTCATCATTTATTAATTCATACTCCTGCATACTCATCTGTGAATATTGAGAGAATACCATATGAATAAGTGGTTGTTTTTTGACACCCAAACAGGAAGATAAAAGTTGCTATCTAAAGAACGCTGCATAGAAAGCTTAGCTAGAAGAGCAACTTCTACAGTTTCTTTCATGTCTTCTGAAGAGATAGGCATGAAGATCCCATCCCATGACTTTTAAGCATATTACAAACTTCTCAGTTACCCTAACCAAAGGTAGAGTATTAAAGCAGGGATTGGAGAAAGAAAGGTCAAGCTCTCAGAGTTGTGTGATATATTGTTGTGAAGTATACTGCTTATTTTACAGAGCTTAAAACGTTCTGGAGAGAGGGCTAGATAAATGGTTGGGTCTGTGTTTTAGGTCAGATGCTGCTATTCTCTTGGCAAGTCAGTCTTTTCTCTTTGAATATGGTCTTATTCTTCAGTGGCATTATGTATGTGCATGCCACTGTGACAGTTGTATGGTCTGTAGCCAAGAGGATGCTTCATATTATATTTGCAATATAAATACAAAGTAAAGTTACTGTCAGTAATTCTGATTTGTTTGTCTGATAGGTCTTCTGCTAAGCTGCAGAGGAATTAAGGCTAGCAATTTCAGTATTTTCTTGTTTATAGCATTGTATGTTTTATATAGAATCAAAATGGTTTTTTGTTTTTGTTTCTTTGTTTTGTTTTGTTTTTGTTTTTTTCTCTTACCTTACGGCAGAATCTCTCTCTGGTATCTTTATCATCTTTACTGAAGGACCTGTGTGGTGAAGACATTTGTCTAAGAATTTCTTTCTTGCTCAAGGGTAAGGAGTCTTTATCTTCACTTTCTAATTTAAACTTTCTCCAGTCATTGATCACACCTTTGGGCCCTAAGAGAGAAGTTGTTAGATGAGAAACTGGTGGCAACAAAAAGCTTCCTTAAATTTGCCCTTTATTGGCTTGCCTATCTATGCTGCAATTTATCCACCCCTTTTCCCTTCAGAGTACTCTCCAGGAGGGCTGAGAACCAGAGCTTTACAATCAATGTATTCATTAGCTTCCAGAAGAGGAGGATCATTTTGGTGATCTAGTTTATATCATTATCATTAAAAATATTTTAGTGATCTACATGAATAGTTAACAAGGATGAGGATGTGGAAACCTTTTAAAACTGATATCTTGGCCAAAGCCAGTGCTTCATAAATGTACATTTGCCTTTCCTTACGGACAGGGTCTGAATGCAACCAGGCATAAGGAGTTGGCATTCATTGTAAAACTAAGATCCTGGAGCCCTCAAGATTTTATTTATTTTTAAATCCATGTATATTCCACTGGAAGTGTAACCGGTAAAGCAGTGGTATAGTAACTCTGATGGTAATGCAGATCTTGCTCTTTGGAACTGGTTGATTGAATTGGTTAAATTTTGGAGTGGAGAAGGGAAAAGACTTTCAAAATTCCTATGTTGTTTTTGTCAAAACAAAACACTTAAATTTGCACCATAAAGTAAAACCAAAGAATATTTGAATGTTTTCAGAGATCAAGTTTACTTCTGTGGAAATTCAGGAGTGGCTAGTTAAGAAGCTCTCCCACTCATGAGAAAGAGTAGTGTTGCCAGTTGCTAAGAGTCTGTTTTGGATTAGATTTTGACATCTTGAAAAGCAGCTAAAAGGGAAGGTGAACTATCTTTTGCAAACAAGATTCCAAGACAGGAATTAACCTGTAAGTCTTGGCATAGTGATAAGGCTTTAAGTATACAGTGACTTGATTTTAAAAATTATTTAGAAGCCTAAGCGTGGATATAGTGCCCTACATTTGAGTCTCTGAAAAATGCCAACAGCCAACAGCAGCAGGGCTTCTTGGGAAAGAACCCTAAAAAATAGTTATTACAAGAGCTACAAGAGTTATTACAGCACAAGAAAAGAAGCCTTCAGAACACAGAGAGGAATGCTTGTCTTAAAGCATATAGATACCTGTTAGGGAGATGGGATGCAGTGATACCTGTCCATAGAATTGAGTGCAGTGTCAGTACTCATGAAAAGGCTTAGTGATCGAGCGCTAGATTAAAAAGAATTGTGATTCCAAGCAAGAATGCCTTTAAAGCTTTTAAATGCTATGCTGTGTTTGCCAAAAGGATGTATAGATGCAGTTTTAGCACTGAATGTTCCTTCCAAAAGAAGGAAAAAAATAATTCAGCTTTTATTGTGGAACCTTGTAACCTAATTCTAGCATTAGTATGATTCTTGTTTTTTTTCTTTTTTTTTTTTTTTCCCCCCCCAAAAGAAGAATGGTAGTTTGTTTCTGACTGCTTTGAGATATGAGAATGACTGTCACAAAAATTGGTTTGATATTACCTGCCTTTCCATGAGAGCTGTCACTTAATACAAAATATACTCTCATTGGATTTGGAGCCTACATTTCTGTTGAAAGACTTCAACATCCCAGTTAGTGTAGATGAATTCTAGGCTTCCTTAGTGATCAGAGGAAGTTTCGCTTATTTTTAGAAAACAAGTATAGTCAGTTTTCTTGCCTGTGTGTGTAGCTTGTCCTTCGAAATCTTCTTCCAAACTGGTGTTTGCATTTTCTTCCATCTTGGTGACTGGAGTAAAAGATGCTGCAGGTTCAAAAAACAAAAACAAAAACAGGATAGAAAAGGGATATGTTTACAGCAGGATGGCATGTGATGTGTAGTTTCTGTAGCAGTTAGGTGTCAGTAAAGTCAGAATACACGTAGGTGTAGATTTTATTATCATCCTGTAAAAAGCAATTGTCAATCTCTTCTAAAAGATCTCTGGACAAACCCTTACTGAAAGTGCCTAGGCTGCTGCTTCATAGTCATCATAGGATATTCAGAGCATAGTCTTCTGAATATAGTACAGACTAGTGCTTGTAAACCTTTCTGCAATGGGACTGTTTTCCCTTTGGAAGTGGAAACCTATTAATTCTCCGTTCTGCCAATGTCTTCGTTTTTAAGGATTACTTGAACTGCTCATTTCTCATATAGAGCATGAAGCCAAGTATTTGTACCTTTTGGGCAATGGACTTCAGAATATCCTGGAGCTAGACTGCTTGTACTGGCTCATCTGGGTTTTTAAGGAACAGAAACAATTATATAAATTGTTTTCTTCTACCTGTTTTATAGAACAAACCCAAGAGCAAGGCACCAACCATAGAATATTGTGATACAGTGAAAATAGAACCACTGCTCTCTAAGGGAAGAGAGATGTTTCTGTGCATGGAGAATTCAGAAGTTGAGTTTTGGGTAGTGCCAGAGCATTACAAAGCAGCAGGATTTGACGAGACCATTTGGTCTCATACTCATCTGGTCAAGATGGTGTTCTGCTGTTTCCTGAAAGTCACAATTAATGTTCTTGGGGTCTTGCAACTTCCACAAGTGGATCAATTTTCTGTGTCAGAAGGTTAAAAAAAGTTTTCTTTGTAGTTGAAAACTGTAATTTTAATGTGACCAGATGTCACTGTCCACGGGAGTCTTAAGGCAGACAGTTGGAGTGTTCCCATTTGGTCTAAACCAGGTCTATTAAGTCTTAACTGTTCATGTGTTAAGGCAGAATCTTAAAGCAAATCCTAAGATGCCACACAGCCAAGAATGGCATATTTGAAAGCTGCTGATGAGTTAGACTGAATGGCTTCAGTGTGTTTGCAAGTGTGCACAAGAGGATATACACCTTCTTTTTTTACCAATTAGCGTCAAAGGACAAAGTGGAATGGTGGCTGAGCAAGACACAAGGGATCTGATTCTCACGTGCATTGGGATTAATTCCAATTAGTAATTCTAATTAGTAAATGTGAATATAAGTCTTTCCACACATATGTTGCTGGTGATTAATCAAAACAATCAAAATTATTTTGGGATGAAAGTACATAAGAAACCAGTAGAAATTCTTTATGTAGGTATTATCTGTAGGTAGGTCTTTGTGCATAAATTCTGTTACTGGACCAATTTTCTTCACAGAATCATAGAATCATAAAATCAATCAGGTTGGAAAAGACCTTGAAGATCATCAAGTCGAACCACAACCTAACCATACTACCCTAACTCTTAACAACTCTCCGCTAAATCATGTCCCTGAGCACCACATCCAGATGGTTGTTAAACACATCCAGTGGTGATGACTCAACCACCTCCCCGGGGAGCCTATTCCACTTCTTAACAACCCTTTCTGTAAAGAGGTGTTTCCTGATATCCAACCTATACTTCCCCTGATACAACTTGAGGCTATTTTCCCTTGTGCTGTCACCTGTCACCAGTGAGAAGAGACCAGCCCCGCTCTGCTGCAGTCGCCTTTCAGGTACTGGAAGAGAGCAATAAGGTCTCCCCTCAGCCTCCTTTTCCCCAGACTGAACAGCCCCAGTTCCTTCAGTCTCTCCTCATGTTCTTCAAGTCCTTCACAAGCCTTGTTGCCCTTCTTTAGACCTGCTCCAGCACCTCCAAGTCCTTTCTGTACTGAGGTGCCCAAAACTGAACACAGTTTTTTTTCAGTTGATTTTGAATATAATTATGAAGCTAATCCCTTCTCGCATATGCAAAACTGAAAATCTTTCCTATGTCCATAATATGCACCCCTGTGGACATGCTAGCTCAAAGCCTTGGAAGTGCGTCTCAGCTCTTACACTGATATCTACAGGAAGCTGTACTGTGTGCTGATGCTGAGGAGATTTTTTCTTCTGTGAGGAAAGAGAGGATTTGATGATGGAAACTGATTGCCTAATAAATGAAAGCTCTCTTTAAAACATACATTAGTGATCTGTTGTGCCTAATAAAGCTGAAAAGATTAGATGAATAATAGCAACACAAAGTTGCATTTCACCACTCTATTGAAGTGACATGAGGCAATGATCCTAGCAGTATGCAGGCTGGTAAGCTGACCATAGGCCTGGGAGTTGGGAACTCCTAAAATTCTACTTCACAGCCTTCTACTGAGTCAGACTATGAGCCTGGAGCAAGTCATGCAAATTATTCTTCTTTCCTCTCAATGAAGTTATAAATATTTATAGGTTTTAGCTTGATGTGGCAAGAATCAGGCTGTCCAAGCCAGGTGTTTCCCAGTTAGGCACCCGAGGACACACATACATGAACATGTAGCTGCAAGGAGATCCATGGGAAGCTCCGTTATTAGATCAGTTGTATCTTCTGTAATACATACTCTTCCTTCCAAAATAGCAATCATGAGGGTAGGGAATTCTCCTCTGTCTTAGTGGAGTACTCAGATATGTTCTTTGTTGTTGCTGGTTTATTTTGTTTTGTTGGATTTTTTGGGGTCTTTTGTGACATAAGCACGCTGCATTTCCCAAATTAAAAATAGGTTCTTAATGTTTGGATAAATATGAGGATGCTGGTAGCTGAGTTCTGCCAGCTGTAAAGCATGTTCTGCAAGTACCTCTGGTTAGAAATATGCCCAGCCATTACTTGTACTAATTTTTAAAATCGAAGTCAGCAGGATGCTGAGGTAGCAAAGCAAACAGTGTAAATCCACATGGACAGACTAGAAGATTTGTGTTCACTTTCCCAGCTGTCTGTGAATCCCAATTAGTTGACTGACTGTGCTGTTTTTCAGGAATTTAAGGTCATGTTTTAACGCAGCCCTCATAAACCTGAATTGACTCTACAGCCTGGTGGATCGCAGAGCTGGAAGGCAGTGGTTAGTTGCATGGAGGTGGTGCAGGTGAGAATTATATGATAACTGGGGAGTTCCTTCTCTTGTGCCTTTTTGGCACAGCTGTGCACAGTGGCAAAGCTGCTGTTCACATCTCTCCAGATTGCTCTGCAACAGTGTAGTTCTCCAGGCTTTTCAGTGATTACACAGGTGTGATCTCTTTTGAGCAGAAGCTGGCAAATGCACTAATACCGGGTAGCTTTGTACCTGGGGATATAAAGACTGTAAACTCAATTTCACGTATCTTCTCTTACTGTTTTTAGAATGATTGCTCCCCTAAGCCTACAGAATTACTGAGCTTCTCTACTTTTATATTTCTTATTTTTGGGCTACAAGGTCACTGGAACCTATTAGAACTAGGAATTGCCACAATATAGCCCGTTAAGTTCAGTATCCTGTGTTTGATGGAGGCTGTTGTGAAGGGCATCAAAGCCGCGTATGTGAAAATATGTTGATCAGATGGTTATAGGTAATACATAAAAATAAAATAAAAATAAAATTGCCTATGAACTATGAAATTTATTGGACTTGCGGAAATGGAAGTATGAAAAGTAAATGGTGTCCTCTAAAAGATATTTGCCAGTGAGGTGTAATTGCATGTTTATGTTTTGAGCTATGTGTGATGGTTGGTTAGCCAGCATGTGAACCCCAGTTGTCAGGTGAGGCTCTTGCCTCATGAAAAAAATGCTTCAACTGCACTTCCCTGTATCCAAGCACAAATTTGAGTCTCTTCTCTACTCCACTTTTCTAGTGTCATTTGCAGAATTTCTAACCTGTGAGACACATTGCCTCTATCACTTGATAGTGAACTTATCAGGCGGATGGGCACTTGATAAGCAAGCCAAGAGAAGTAGTAGGTCCAGACTTAAATTTCAGATTGAATTTAGAAGAAACAAAATAATATATTCTGAATAATATCTTAAAAACTGTAGTCTGCACACTATTTCAAATAGACTAGCAGTAGTACTATAGCAACTCTATAGAATTTTATGATTTCAGTTTCTTATGTCAATATGCGTTTTCCTGCAGGTGTTTTCCTTTTTGTGGTCTTTGTTCATGACAAAATAGTGGAAATATAGAGACAAGTGAAAATCTTGCATTGTGAGATCTGAAGGACTCTGGTCTCATTACATTCTGTGCAATCCAATAGTGAGATCTGAACTTCCTCTTCTAAATTGTGTTCAAATGTTGCTCCCAGACAGTTTCTAGGAAGAGATCCCGACTGTAACTGGAACACTGCATCATCTGTACCATGTAGGCAGTGGCAGTTTTCCAGTATAGCAGAATCAGGAGCCCTCCACGTGTGAAACTGTACCTGCTGTTGGGACTGGAGGCAGCAGGTGCCCTTCTGTGCTAGCAATAGTGACAGATTTCCAAAGAGCCTAATCCAGCTCACCAATATCACTGAAGCTTTCACAGTAAGTGCATTTTGTGTGCATTGCAGGGTGTGATCTACAACAAGGAATACAAATTGTGTACAATTGAGATTATACTTGCACAGTTTGGTTAGTTAGGATGCGTGTGCTTTAGCTGTGGACATGATCTACTTATTGCTGCTATAGTGACTATACAGTTATGACCTTTGCAACAGATTGTTCATATTTTGCTCCATGTTCTGTATGTTGTGTAGTTCTTTCTGTTAAATGCTTAATAAGAAACTTGGAGGGGGGAGGTAGAAAGCACAAGGTTGAACCAGCTGGTCTCTTGTAAAAAAAAAAATAATAATAATAATCCATCCTCTGTCATGTATGCAGTTAGATTTGCAAGTGGTATTAACATCATTACATAAGCAAAGGCAATGTCAAGGTCTGAGGTCAGAATTTCAGACCAGTTGCCAGCACAATGCAGAGGGAGCAGAAAGCCTTAAGCACCTCTAATCACCAGGTCATTGGTGCTGTGCACCAAAGCAGACAGCTGCTAGCTAGAAGTGCCTGAAGAAGTACCTACAGCTCCCTTTATATTCAGTGGTGCGTGATAGCTTCCATCTAGGTGGGTAAATTCTGTTTTCAGAGCCGATCTTCAGAACTTTAGTCACCCTGCATGATCATTTGCACCAGTGCAGTGCTGCTGCGACTTGCGATGAAGACTTAGATGGCTGGGTGAACACTTTAGTGCTTAGCTGATGTGGTATATTACATAGAGTTACACATCACTGTGTCTGAGTGGAAAAAAAAAAAAGCCATAATGCTGGAGTGGACCTTATTAGCTTAAAGAAGAGTTTTAGGAGAGGAAGAAACGCAGGAGGGCTTGACGTAGAAAGCTGTCAGCTTCACTGCAGATTACTGTGACTGATGAGAGGGTTATTGGATTATTTGGTCGATCTGCTTTGGGGCAGTTACGTTGTTCTTTATCTGTGAGAGGGAAACATTTGAAACAGGTGCAGTTCAGTGTTTCAGTTATCTTTAAGGCTTGGTCAGTAAGAAAATTCCATAAATTCTCAATGTGCCCTGGCTTGACAGCATTGACTTAGGTTTAAAATCACAGGGTAAAAATGTGTATACTTTTTTTTTTTTTTTTTTTTTGAAGGATTTTTCTAAATGAGACCTATAATTAATGCATATGCAAAATAATTGAAATGTTATGGATCATGTTTTATAGCTTGCCAATTTCCTTCATTATTCACTTATGCAACTGCAAGTTCTGATTGTCTTTATAAAATTAAACTTTTTATTTCTGGATTTCACTCTGAAATGGAGAATTAGCTCAACTTCTTTTACATCAGTCTACTTCTCCATAGTGTCACTATGTCCTGTATGGGGAGGCAGCAGGCAGGCATTTTAAAATTGCTCTTGGTTTATTGTTTCAGAAAGAAAATCAGTTAAGTTTAAGATTATCAAATTTCAAGTAAGATTAACAAGATTAAAAAAACACAGACAAACAAAAAAAGCAGAAAAAAAACCACCCAACAAGCAAACCCAAAGCCACAGAAGACCACCCAACCCACAAAACTAAAAACTAAGCAGTAAATGTCCTGAAATTCCGGATTTTGCTCAGAGAGCAGTCAACGTTTTGAAATGTAGATATCTAAGGTAACAAGCTTCATCCATGTTTAACCTCAATGCTTGACCTGAGTTGTCCTGCAAAAGTCAGGGCAGATGTTTCAGTTGATATTAAAGCATATATTTACTTTCTGAACTCAAAGTAAACATCTGTATGCCAGCTCGAATTAACATATCCATGAAAGATTTGCTGGAGCTTTTTGCTGAATAACACTGAATAACAGTACTGCTGAGAGAGGTTTTCCAAGCTCAGTGTTTGGCAGTGCATCTCATCCCTGTGTTTTGTCTAAAATCTCTTGTGTTTGAACTAGAACTCTGACAGTGACTGGAGACAAGCATTCAGAGAGGCCAAGGAGCAGTTTATATGAAAAAGGCAAGACATATTGGTTGAGGAGTTAATTGTGAAGGTCTAGAAGCAGAAGAATCTGGTGGGCACTTCAAAAGGGCTCGTACTGTTCTTTTCTGTCAAGAGGAAAGAGCCCCTGCCGGGAGGGCTGGGGAATCTAAACTTGTGAATTTGAGTGAACCTCCACTGACTGTTTGGGGGTAATGTGATTGTGATTGCCTGTTAAAGCTCTGGATGCATGAGAAGTTGCCTACAGAAAGCAGCAAAATAAGTTTGGCTGAGAAACTATATTTAATTCTGATGATTTTTCTTCTTAACTTGGTTAAAGGTTGTTTTTTGTTTGTTTGTTTTTTTAAATGTATATTTGTAAAAGTATGTCAGCATGCATTCTTGCTTTTGCTTTTTTCATAGCTATACTTTGTTATTATTATCTGCAAAAGACAGGATTGACCTTGCAATCGGATTTGGTATAAATGCTGGGGAAGCATAATAAGCAGCTTTATTGTCAAATTTGATAGAATTAGGCAATTGAACAGAATTTGTTTACAACTGCTTTGAATTTCACATTTTCTTAATTCCTATCTCTGACCATCTTCTGGGATATGTGAAGATTTTGTTTGTCACGTTCCCTTCATTTGAGAAGTTGTGTTAGCTTGCAGTTCTGATGCTGGATAACAGCAGTACCTTCCTCTGGAGCAGGACTTACTTGCTCCAGTTGGAATTCCCTCTGAGAAACAAGAACAGAGTGCAACTTGTAACACTTCACGCCACCTAGGGCAGTTGCTCTTGAGAGAGAGTATTTATTAACTTCTTGTCAGTTTTATTAAATTGTCTTTTGTGGTGATTATCTAGCATAAGGTAAGGCATCACAGACAAATTAAGAATGTGCTCTGTTAAGAAGAGGGATACTGTTTAAGGACTCATCTTGGACCGGTGCTTTCAAGAAGCTCTTGTGTTATCCTTGCTGGCTTGGAATTGTTCCCTTAGGACTGACAGACCCAAGCAGACAGGTTCACTCGTAATGGCAAAAGTGTTTTGTTTCTGTTCTTACTCTAATATAATAGCTACATCTTCAGTCATTAAAGGATGGAATGTTTTCCTTTCACAAAGTAATAAGCTGGGCTTCCTGGTTTGGAGGTTAATTTCCATATTTATCTTATCTGAGAAGGTATGCATGTAGAAGTAGTGTATGTTGTAAAGGCAAAAAGGACACCTGAATGGGATCAGCATGTCCTAAATAAGGAAAAAAAACGTTTCCTCTGATGAACTATAAAGCTGTGTAAGTTAGATGTATGTTTTTTACTTGGATATTTACCAAAGAAAGTTATAATTGTTTAGAAGCCATTTGATTGAATGATGAATGCCCAAGTCCCATTCCAACCACCTGCAGCTTTACAGTGCATTGGGCTGGATTGCTTTTCCTTTTCACTCACTTTATCAGATATAACAGTATCTTTCCACTGTATGATTCTGGCACTCCTGTGGCAACTACAGATGCATGAAATAAAAACAGGAATAGGAATTTATTCCTTGTGTTACTTTAACCAGGAAATGAGAGCCAAAGCAGACAATATGATGTGACCACAGAGAACACAGCAGAGCTGTAATTTCAATAGGATTTACATTACTTCTCAGTTTATTCCTTTCCTGTATAGCTTTTTTTTTTTTTTTTTTTTTTTTTTAAACCATTGGTATCATTCCAGTGATTTCTCATTTTTCTTTAGCTCCCATGATAGATTCTTACTTATAAACAGCGAACCTTTTGCCAGCAAAATTGTAAACAACCTTACATGTATTCTAAAACTGCTGGAGATTAGAATTAATGTTTGTGCTTTCTTTATAGACTAAGACTAAGGAAACTGGGAGTGTAGTTACATATAGTAACTAATGCATTTATACAGTTTTTCTCTGAATAAATAAGCGTCACAATTTAGAGAGAACACTGATGACTTAAAGCACATGCCTTTCCTATCCTACCCCAAAAACAGATCTTGCATGAACAGCAAATTGAATTATTTTCCTGGGACTTGAATTTATTTATGTACAGCAGAACTTCTGGGCTAAATTTTCTGTGTAGATCTAGATGTTCCTAAGACATTCCTAAGACAACTGACACAGCCCTATTGTGAAGTTAATTCTGAATATTTTAGCCTTTGCCATGGTCAGACTGTAGTTATATCAGCTTTTAATACACTAATTTCATTGCAGTGATATTTTATTTTTTCTGGAAAGTTTCTAACGTATTCTCCTTTCTTGTGTTGAGATGCATCAGCATCAACAGAAAATGGCTTGTTGTAACACGAAGTATGAGATATCAGGAAGCTTATTTGCCTAAGGCAGAGCAAGGGAGAAGAAGAGAAAGGGGAAAAGTAAAATGAAGGGAACGTAATTATCTTCTCTGGAAAATATCTTACTATGAATTCCTCTGATTCATTTCAATCTCTTCTTTTATGCACGCCAGCCCTATGTGTGCAGTAATACAGTGTTCAAATGCCAATTTACCTCCCAGTGACAGAATTTGGAGCAAATTTGGTATTACGTGTCACCTATGTGATGTGAAAAGAAGCAATGCTTATTCAAAACAGAAGTAACAGTATTGCTGTCCTAGGTATGGGCAATGATATCTGAATTCCTTTGTTTTTTCAGTTCTGATTTCATGAACAAACTGACAGTGTATGCAACAGCATGAGTTTCTGGTGAGTAAAATAGGAAGTGAATTGCAAATATCTGAACACCATGTTCCTTGTCATAAAACCCATAGGCTGGCATCTTGTCCTACATCCCCAACTTTTGCAACACCACTGTGCATAGGTTTGGTGCAGCTGCTTCAAAAACCTGCTGCAGAATTTAGGTACTTTCTGCAGAGTGTCACAGTAGTTCTGTTTCATTGCTGCTGTGGCTAATGTGATAAAATCAGCCAGGTCCTCATCTCTTCTCATAGTAGCAGCTGGTCAGATAATCGAAAATGTGAGATCAGGAGATAGAGAAGTGTTCTCGTAATGTTTTTTCTTCTCCCTCCAGATGTGATTATGCAGCAGAACGTAACACTTGGTTAAATGTGAGCTGCTGTAGGCACCTGACTATAGATTTGGAAATTAACTGCAGCAGGCACTGGAGGTGGATAGAGTGGCAGACATATGCAGCTTGCTGTATGTCTGAAGGGAGAAGAATTCTGTGAGCTCTAGGAGAAATAAAGCCTGATTTTCTAGAGGATTTGGTGTTTAAAAGCTTTTTGGTATGGTTTTAGCATTTGAAGGTTTTCTGCCTGTTCACCAGTGTTGAAGATGTAAATGCATGCTAGAGTGCTCTCCCTTTGGGAAAAATAAGCTCAGATACAAAAGCATAGAGTACCATAAATAAAAAAAAAACAACAAAACAACCCTATGCTATTACTGATGATCATGACATCAGTTAATTGGATTTACCTGATAAATGATTGCTACAGCATTAATTCTCCTAACAGAACAGTTCAATTATGAATCAGTTGTTAAGAGCCTCATTTATTGATATTACAACATGATTTCTGAAGAAAATCAAATGATAATTCATTTAACTAATTAACAGTCAGTAAACACTAGATAGGTCTGTGTGACAGCAAGTAATATCTGTATTTGATGTATTGTAGGAGAGCCTTAGGTGGCTTATCAGTGTTCATACTGAACAAGTGATAGTGATAGAACTAGAGAGAATGGCTTCAAGCTGCGCCAGCAGAGATTTAGACTGGACGTTAGGAAATACTACTTCTCTGAAACAATGGTCAGGCAGCGGAATGGGCTGCTCAGGAAGGTGGTGGAGTCACCGACCCTGGAGGTGTTCAAGGAATGTTTGGATTTTGTGTTGAGGGACATGGGTTAGTGAGAACTATTGGTGATAGGTGGGTGGTTGGACTGGATGATCTTGAAGGTCTTTTCCAACCTTGGTGATTCTGTAATTCTGTGATACCTATTTAAAACAAAAGCTTATTATTACATTATAAAGTTCTAAAATTACTGATATCTTGAAGAGGTTTCAATTCAGTGGCCTTTTGGTCAGAACCCAATTTTAGTATGCTGAACGCCGCACTAACTATTCTTGAGAGGATACAGGCATGGATATTGGTAACAAAATTTTGTTTTCGTTGTGAGGAGTAACATATTGGACACCAAATAGTGCCTGGACATGGCTGTAGCAAGGGCACTGAGGAAATCCCTAAGGTCTAATGGCACTATATTTAGAAGTAGGATAAATGGTTGGCATGTTTCCTCATTCCATAGAGCCCGACTTCAGCAGGAGCTGGGAGGTGGCTGTCTCTCTGTACTTGGCACTGGTGAGGCCACACCTCAAATACTGTGTTCAGTTTTGGGCCCCTCACTGCAAGAAAGACATTGGTGCCCTAGGGCATGTCCAAAGAAAGGCAATGAAGCTGTTGAAGGGTGTGGAACACAACTGTTAGAAGGAGTGGCAGAGGTAACTGGGAGTGTTTGATCCGGAGAAGAGAAAGCTCAGGAGAGTCATTATTGGCCTCTTACAGCTACTTGAAGGGCTGCTGTGATGAGGGGGGGGTTGGTGTCTTTTCCCAAATAACTAGTGGTAGGACAAGAAGTAGGGCAATAGACTTTTAGTTGCAGCAGGGAAGATACAGGTTGGATATTAGAAAAAATATACTCTCAGAAAGAGTGGTGAGTATTGCAACCGGCTGCCTGGGGGTTTTCAAGAAACGTGGTGATGTGGCACCTACAGATGTGGTTTAGTGGGCGTGATGGTGATGGGCTGATGGTTGGACTAGATGATCTTAGCAGTCTTTTTCAACCTTGATTCTGAGATACTATGAACTCTTTCTGATGGTTTACTTCATCCTGAGCTTATTTTTAGCTAGTCTGTAAGTATATTTTATCTGTGACCAAAACTGATATGTGACAAAACGGAGACAGCATCCAGCATACATGTGAGTGAAGATTAGCAGTTGTGAGATGCTGCCTTTTGGGATTTCTTTTCAAGAAAGAAATAAAGTTTTCCCAGGACCAGTTTTGCATATCAAAGAGAGAGAGTTCAAAAGGCAACATCATAAACCTTAGCATTGATATGCGTGGATTTAAAATTGCCAATGAAGGTATTTCATCATTGCATGATTTCAATGCAAGGCTTTATCTGATAATTTCTCTTTCTTTGCAAATACTCTGCTTTATTTAAAAATTTCAAAGGAATTCCTTAGGGGATCTTGGTGAAAAGAAATAACTATTATCTTTACTGGTTTAAACATGGACAGCATCCTGCTATAAGAAGAAATGCTAATCTGTGGTTATCTTTGAGTACTGCTAGCTATTTAAATAGGATTTCAGTAATTATGAAGGGTAGGTCTCTGCAGAGGAATTATTTTATTTGATCCTTTTGTAAAAACAACAAGCCGTTAGTATGGTATGCTTTCATCTCAAATTGAGATAAAATATTTAGTTCCTTGCAAAACAACTGTCCTTAAGGCATTGCATAAATGGGATAATTTAAGAACATTTTAACTGTGATGTCATTATGAATTATTGTTATATCAGTGAAATGGCAAGAACATGCAATTATAAAACAAATTTAATTTCAAGAAGTCATTTTAATTCATTACTTTAACACGTTCAAAACAAAGGTACTGTGCTGGGATTTTTTTTTTCGTTTTCTTTTTCTTTCTTTTTTTTAAAAAAAATTCTTTTAAGACATCTTCAGATGGTTTTATGCAGGAATAGCCATTTTGTATGAGACTGAACTAAAAAGACCTGAATGTTCCTCCCAGCACGGTTGAGGTTACTTGCTTACGTGGTTACATGGTTGAAGTTGCTGCTGCTCCTACTGTTTGTAGAGCCTTATTCAGTTGGCTAGCTTGAATAACAAGAGCAATAGTTCAAAAAAAATATTTAAGGGACTTTGACCATGCAGAGGTTTGTCATGCAGTTGGTACTTTTTTAGGAATATCTGAGATAAACCCAGATCATTAAAACCCAGCTTAGCTCTCTACAGTAATCATATTTTGCACAATGATTCTTTCTCTTCTTTTGGCTGATTGCAGTGAGAAAAACTATTTGTTTTTTGCTCAGTGCAATTTCTTGTGTTTTTCTTCTTTCTCTTCTATTATCTGTAACAGTTACAATGGGAGAGGTTCTAGGTCATCAGATAGAGTTTGTTATTATGGCAGCCAAGTATATAGTTATTTTTTTTAGATTTGTCATACTTCCCATACTTGTTACCCACATCTTGCATACCTGTTTGAAGTCAAACTATCAATGAAAAATTGAAACATTTCTTAATACAAGACTTGACATAAATTCACAGAGTCTTAAACTTGAAGTAGTTGGAAAGGATTATTTTTTGTTTGAGTTCTTGTTCTTTTACCAGAGTGTGCTGTTCCCTTAATCTTGCCAGCACTGTTCCCACATGGTATTGGGTAGATCCCATGTCTCTCATTCATTTTATGTTCTACTCATAGTTCTTGGTAATCTTCTTTCCTTCCTAACAGCAGAATGGGAATTGCTCTGTACTGAAATACTGATTGTAAAAATTCGTCTTTCACTTGAACTCAGTAGGTGTTGAGCATTATAACTTAAAGGCAAAAACTGTGGCATATGCTCAATTCAAAATAATGAAATACTTCATGTAGATTTGTGGCTGTTCCAGCTTGCGTTTAATTCTGTGAGAATCATTTCACTGTGCTGGGGACTCAGACTAAATCCTTCTGCTCATTCAAGAAAGCTAGCACCGAGATTATAACTCAGTCTAACTGATATTATTACCTGTATACCTTAAAGTGGAGCCTATTATGTAGCTTAGCATAACTTAGTACTGAAAGCTAGTTTGCATTCTGCAGCTGAGTTTGCTGGATCCTGGCACCACATTAAACAGACCAAATTGTGTGAAGGCAACTTGATTTTTCTTTCCTTTCTTTGCTCACAAATGTCTAACCACACAGCTATACAATGTCTAAGAGTTTTCCACCCATGTGTGACTAGTGGAATATGAGTTTGGTATTATGGTTTTATAGTACTCATTATCTGCAAGTGATCTAAGAAGACAGTAGATCTAAAAATGAAAATTTAAGGCCAATGAAGTTTTTTTTTAATTTCAATCTTCTGCACAAAAAAAGTATTCTGCATTTGCAGAGTTTTTGCATATGGTAAGAATTACAGCCTCATATATCTGCTGTTGATTGCACAACAGAGCTGACTATTCTCTGTAGTACAGTCTAGTAACTGGTACAGTATTTATTGAAAGTTATCTGCCTGCTGCTGGGAGTTCTGATTCTATCAATCAGGTCAATTTTTTTTTCTGAATCCATCTTCTCTTTTCTTTTTTTAAAAATTATTTAAAAAAAAAAAAAAAAAAAGGATGGAAGGGGCCAGGAATGCCCTTTAAGTTTGTAATTTGCATAGGAGAAAGAAATATAGATGAGATAAGTATATGAACAGTTGGCATCATAAGAATTTTGAAGATGTGAGATAACTGTTGGCTTCTTAGCCTCTGTAAATTAGGAATAAATAATATTTTTTGACAGCACTAAATTTTGTGGTGGTGTCAAGATATATTGGTGCCAGTAATGAGTTTCCTTTTTTACTGGAATCCAGTCGTTGCAAATAGAGCAACCATCTTTAGCTGTGTAACTTGTTCTCAAGTTTTATTTTTATTACTATCTCTCATTCCCTTATTCATCTCCCCATAATTTGAACTGTGCTGTAATTGGAATTCATAGGATTAGGCACTAATATTTATAACAGAGATCAGGTTAAAATCCCATTTTGAAATAGGATGAAGTATTCATGTCTAATGATCTATGTGATAGCAGCTGCAGAAGAATGGCTTTTTAAACTGTTCCCTCCTGTTAAAAAATGTTCAAATACTTGCACGAAGCTTTTAACGCCATTGCTTGTGAAGGTCATAGCATATTACTTCTGTAAGCTGACTGGAAACAAACCGCTTAGAACTGTACAATTCACAACTGCTTATCTTTTGGTGAACTCAGCCATGGAGTATCAAAAAACAAGGGCATACCGAACTGCTATATATACTAACTTCTCTATGTTTGCTTATGCCATAGCTATTTTCTAAGGATTGACACGCACGAAAAATGTTTGTGCCTGTTAAGTCCACTACCAAATCCAAATTTTGAGTACAAACGACAAAGATATGCCTTTAAAAACAGCAAAATACTGATTTCTAAGTAAAGCCTTCTCTGCATCTCCTTTAAGCTGTGAACTTAATGTGCTTTCCATTGGGATCAATGGCAGTGGCCTCGAAGAGGGTAGGTTCGGAAGCTACTAGAGGGGCATATGTCACTTATAATTTTAGTTACACACTTGCAACCTGCCTTAAATTAATGATGTTATACCAGCTACATTCTAATCCAGTATGTTTCATTTATTATTTTTACACCAATATCAATATTTAACAGAACACTCTTTTGCAGCAAAACAATTCCAAGCCTGAAATTAGGTACTTGAGTAAGAATGACTTATTCTAAAGTTGAAATTTAGAGTTTCTTGAAGGCTATGAAAATAAGGAATTCAGTCTCTCTGACATAAAAATATTGCGTGAATTATCCCAAACAACTGAACTCATCTTTCACCAGTGTTCAGAATGCAATCCAAGTAAAGGCAGTAGAAATGCTTATATTTCTCTTGCACATTCTTTTGTATGGATTAGTATCTCAAGGAAAGTTACAAAAAAGAACTTCAGTTTCAATGAAATCAATGACAAAATCGAATATAAGAGGTACAATTCCATGGAAGGAATATAAAAACTGCCTTAAATTAGACATAGATATCCGTTCCAATAGTCTGGGCACAGGCAGCAACTCAGGAGTCAGATTTACAACATACTTCCTCTTTGCCAAAATTACTCCCATCTGGAGTGATTCACCTTTTACTAGAGTAAAGCCTGCATTTATTTAAAGCATGAATGGTTACCTTTCAATCTGATGCCAAAGGTGAAGTTCTTCTGACAGACTGCATCAGTGAAGTTTATCTACTAGAATGTTTAATACACTACTAATAATCTATTTGCAGCTGTGGCAAACTTTTAAAAGCCATCTTTTATTCCCTTACTAAAATAAAGATTGAAAGGCAATCAGCATACAGATCACTCTACCTGAGAGGTTCAGTCACTCAACTCTTCTTTTTTCAAGCGTTGACAAATGCCCTTGATGGTTTCCAGGAGGGAGCTGGATTACAACTGAACACAGATAGACCTGGTCTCAGATTTACGTCTCTGTATAATGATGACCCTTGCAGAAATAGCTTCAGACGATAATAGGATTATCATAAGGGAATTAAAAAATTCTGTTCATTAGTTTTAGCCAATGAAGTTGCAGGCTAGATAGAGATTTAAAGGATTTAGTGCGTAGATATAATTGAGAGGGGAGAAAAACAACTGTGCCTAAGCAGACATACAAATGGGCACCTTGGTATTACAGAGAAGGGTGTATTAAAATTATCAAGATACACAAATGAATTGTAAAACACAGTAGGAGAACCATTTCTGTATATAGGAAAGCTGCTATTCTACATCTCTATTTGCCTTTTAAGAATTTCTGAGTTGTGATAGGACTCCTGTTTATAAAAAAGATTGTGCTAATATTGAAATTACACCTATCTACTTGTGAATGTAAAAAAATATACTTCCAGAATGCAAAAGGAAGGAAGCAGAATTTTACTCTGTGAAGAACAATGAACATAATGTCTATGTGACAGTAAGAAACAGTTAAATTTGCAGCAGTTTTCAATGGAAAACTTGTAATTAAACCTCTGCTACTGTGGCTCACATGCAGTTGGATCCCCTGCAGCCAGAAAAGTCCAGCAGTCACCCACCATGTTGCTCAGACAAGTTTAAGGAGTGTTGCCCTGTGGAAATAAAGACAAGCGATGGCCCCAGCAGGGAGCTGGGAAGGGCTTCCATGCCCAGGTGTCTCCTGGAAGTGCCTTGGCAGTGCCAAGATGTGTGTGTTGTGGTACCTTAACTGAGTCCTCCTTCTTCCTTTCAACTCATGTCTTGTTTTCTCTGTGCAGTAGAGCAGAACTGTAGCAGCCGGACACCTTAGCAGGTGATCGTCTACCAAGCTCTGCTCAGTCAGTGGTAAGTATATTCATTCATATGTTACTCTATTTGAAAGCATACTCTAATAATTCCTTTTAAGTTCAAAGAAACCCTGTGAACTTCTTTTGAAAGAATGAGGATTACAGCACCATGCACAGACTTTACTGTGCTCTGCACTACTTGCCTTTGAGCTGTCTCTGCATAAAGCACATATCTGGGGCTGTTAACTTTGTGCTCTGCGCAGCTTTAGGGTTACAGGGCAAGCAAGAGTCACAGTACCCAAAACCAGAAATTCTGATTCAGGGATGACTCCTCCTTGCAGTGAAGGAGGATCAAACTAGGGAACAAGAACTGGCCGTAAGCCCATGGGACCTGATAGCATGCACCCACAAATGCCGCAGAAGCTGGCTGATGTCACTGCAAGGCCACTGTCACTTACTGCTGCTGAGGCACGTCTGGGCGCTATGTCCAGATTCCCCAGTACAGGAGGGGTGCAGACTTGCTGGAGTGAAGCCAGTAAGTGGACAGAAAGGAACTGGAGCATCAATTGTGTGAAGAGAGGAGGGGGTGTCTTGGTTCAGCCTGCAGAAGAGGAGGCTCAGAGGGACTTTATCAGTGCTAGAAATACATGATGTAAGTGTGGAAAAGTGGAGCCAGACCTATCAGTGGTGTCCAGTGAAAGGAGAAGAGGCAATGGGCAGTAGCTGAAGTGCAGGAAATTGACTTTGAATGTATATATATAGAGAGACATTCATATATATATTCAAATATATATAGGGGGTGGTTGAACAGGGATAGGTTGCCTGGTGAGAATATGGAGCCTTCACCCATGAAGATATTAAAATCCCAGCAGGGGCCCTGGCACTCTGCTTGAGCAGGAGGCTGGGCTAGCTGATCTGTAGACTTCAACCTCAGCTGCTCTGTTAATTTATGACATAGTAACAGTATAATTGTTTAAAGAATAGGAGCAAATTGTTGACAAACAGGATTGCTGTTATCTTAGAAATCAGGCTGTAGAGAAGGATAATAAAAATTAGTATCAATGAACTCTGATTGGTTCATCCTTAAAAATAACAAAGGAAATCTGTTAGGGACCTGCAAAAATTTTCCACTGAGATCTCTGCATGAAAAGACGAAGCAAAGCATTATTGTAGATTTTCCTTACATCTTCAAATTTAATTGCAGAAAGTTGAGACCATGGCTGTATTTTTGGCATTCAGGGTGCCTAGATGCTTTGTGGCCTGGAGAAAGGTCTAGAAGCCCAGAGGACTAAAGGCATAGAAGCTGATCTAGAGGTGTAGAGACTTAAGGACTCAGAGACCAAGAGGGAGGCCAAGAGGCTGGATAAGAGACCTTGGGGTTTGAACGGCCAAATGGAGGCCTAGAGGTGTAGAGACTTGGAGACCAAGAGGCCCAAAAAATCTGTATTACTTTTTAGTACGTTTTGCCTTATTTATCTTAGCGGACTCAAAGCTCGTGCATTCGCATTTGTACACATTTGTTCTTTCTCTCTTCACTTATTTTTCTTTCTTGCTTGATTAGGTTTCTATTTGCTAAAAGACTGCCCTGGGCTATTTCCTACCGGATGCACTTTAGCTTTCAGAGATTTCAAGTACTTCAATTTTTCGCTTCCCTGCATGATATTTAAATGTCTTTTTATGAGATAGTTGTTAATATTTAATGGAAGATCCCATTAAATTGGAAAGTTCAATAGCAGTGTTCCAAAGGGCAAAAGCAAGATGATTACTTAAAGAGCAGTTCACACTTATAGAAATATATTACTGTTTTCAGCCAGCAGCAGGTAGGCAAAATTCATTTTAACAAAGAAGTAGTTGGGCTTTTCCAAGGCCCAAATGGAGGAGGACATATTTATGGAAAAGAGGGCAAATAGGGGATTTCTAAGTGTAAATTCATCAACTTCCAGGTCTTCTCTTTCAATACAGAGTCATGTTACGTTTGAATATTACCTGATTTACCTTTGAGTATGATAATCAGTATAATTGTTTTTAAATTTTTGAACATGTGCTTTTATCAATTTCATCTGTTTTTTTACAACATTAGCATTCAATTCTGTCTGTGAGACAGCACTATTTTATGAAAAAGCCTGGATATGACAACCTCAGCCATAACTCCATCACCTCCTCTAGATCTTCCTTTCTACAAGTCACAGAGATGTATGTTCCTGGTGTGCCATATGGAGATAGCCTTTTAAATTAGCATGGCCAAAAAGCATAAGGAAGTCTAAAAAGGCCATTTTGAAATGGCTTAATCTACAACTGATAATTTTCTTAATTTTTTTTTCATGTTTTCTTTTTTTCCTTATTTTTTGACGAGATATCACTTCTACAGCATTAGGTTAGAAGGTGCTCTTAAGGTCTTTAATGTAAAACTGTGTTTTTTCTGCTAGCGACATGTACAGCATGTACCATGATTTCACAAAGACACCTATTAAATTGATTACTAGTGTTATTTTGTGATAGTTTTGTACCTAATGATGAGTACTTGCAGGAAGATTTACAAAATTATTATTGTTTATCATGTCTATCATTCAGTAGACCTCTGTTGCAAAAGGGTGGATTAAGTCTTGGCATGGAAACCAGTACTAAACCAATTAGGAAAACTCTGCTTGTTTGCATCCTTGTCATTAACTTGACTGAGATTAACATGAGGAGCCGGAAGAAGAGCAGTGTGTTTCTTGTGTCTGGTTCATCACAAAGCTGCAGGGTTATTGTTTTGCACTCCAAGCACAGCAAACCTGAAAATTTTGTCCCACATTCAGGTTCTTCACAAAAGCTTTCAGAATGGCCCTCTGCAACAGAGCAATGCAGGTTCTCTGGGGATAGCTCTCACATCACTGGAGTGAGACTTCCATCTTCCTACTGGCCAACCTTGCGCTATCAGTTCATATTTTGCATTTGTGTTCTATTTTGCATATTGGCTTTTCTCCCACTGTCACCCAGTGCAGTCCCTTTGTCAGGGAGAGGCATGTACACACAGGTAGCACCCCATTTGAAGAGTGATAAGGAGCAGGCCGTCCTCATCTCAGGTGGCCATCCTGCAGCACTCCTCTTTCCTGGTTGCTCAAGTTGTGTCTTCCGTATTGCCCTGCAGCAAGGGCTGCATCACCATTGTGTCACTGCCATCTCAGATGTTGATGTGCAGCTGAGAAATTTTTGGGTCCCATCCATGCTTAGTGCCACCAGCAGGCTGTAAGGCTGGGTCTCCTGAACTATTGAAGTCTCTTCCAACCTGGGCTGCTCTGGGCTGAGATTTGGAGTGCTTTGAACACGAGGGCAATAATCTATTTTGCACCATTATATGTGCAATACTGACCCATAGAGGTCAGTGTTTGCCTTTGAAAGGGAAGAGGATCGTGTGTCTGAAGTGCTAATACCTGTCACGTAACATGCAACTTGCCTTCCTAATCTGCTTCTACTGATTGCTCGGGGTTAATAATGTACCAGTGTCTTTCTAAGCTTGGAAGATATGGCTGAGAAGGCAAATACTAATACATTTTAAGTTTTGCTGTCTAACATTTTAAAGGCTAAAATATGGTATTTAAAAAAAAAAAAAATCATGAAATATTTGCAGACCTACCTTAAACAAAATCATTTAGAGGGAGAACCTATCATATCTGTAGTTACAGTGTTAAATTTATTTCATGCAGTCATCTGCGTGGACATGTGGAATGTTTGCAGCAACATGCTTGTAGGGTGAATCTCTCCCACCTGTGTATCATGGTTTGTCCGTGATATTAACAGTTGTGTCTACATGAAAGTAATTACGTGTGAACTACTTGCCTCTGATTATGGAGGATGCTTTCAGAAATGAAGCCTGCAGAGTAGTGCTGGGTCAAGAAAGTATAAAAGTCACTCCTAAAAGAATGAATGAACATATTTTGTATCTTTTGGAAGCAGTATTTTGTGGAGACTATCTTCTCAAATGTTATTAAAATGAGCCCTAGTCAGTGTTACCTAAGCATGTTAAAAATGATTAGTTTTGGTTTGTTTCTATATGCTTTTGCATGGTAAATGAGGTAAGAATGCATAGGTTGCCCCATGTTTACTTGTTTTCTCAAGTATGTCAAACTGCTCCCAGGCTGTGCACATTGCAGTTTGTAATCATTTAATGCTTGTTAAAGAGAATGTGAAATGTGTTTTCTAGCTGGATAAAAATCTTACCATACCATAAACGGAAAATTTGTTAACCAAAATAAGCATTCCTTTGCTTTGTCAGGTGTGACAGCTGGAAATCATTTTGAGCAGTATGGTTGGCTGAAAAACTGTCTGAGTTCCAGTGTCTCGAGCAAAGAAACCACTGCTGTTACTCACCATGTTCTCTAATCAGCTCAATTGCTTGTTGAAGAATAACTATTTGTCTACAAAATCAAAACAATTACCATAATTGGATAATAAAAAGTTTGCAGAGATATGGCGCAGCCATTGCTTTTGAAAATGTATTAATGGAAATCTTCAGCTGAAGTGCTTATGCCCCTGCTCTGATTTCTTCCTCTATAAATAGTGTTTTAACCTACATGTTTCTACATGTTTTGGGTGTGAAGTGAGAGGCTCCGATACGTTGAAATACCCTGAGTGTATCCTAGCTGTCTTTTTTTTTTTTTTTTTTTTTTTTTTTTTTTTTTAAATTAAACGTTTAAGATGGTAGTGCACAATTTTCTGAATTTATATCTTAGCAAAAGATTACTGTGTTTTAGATCTTCCTTCAGACCTGTAACCAGAAGGGAGCACTCTTACTTAAGGCACAGAAATGTTCTCCTCAGCCTTTAGTTTCTACTATTTACCCAGAACAATGAGTAAAGGGTGAGCGTGGAATTTTTCAGTAGTGCACCCACAGTCTCTGTACAGATTTGTTGCCAAGTATTGAGAGATCTGTTTCTCACAGTCACTATGATTGTACCGTTGCTTGCTGAAATTGAATGAATGGCAATTCTGATTGAGATGGAGTTCTGCTACCAAATTCATGAAGGGAACTGGCATGTACAGATCTCCAACACAGTGATGTGTGTCTTTTATTGCTTTTATTTTTTATTACTTCTATTTTTCTTTTCAACATGAGTTGTGTTGTATCACCAATTTGGGAGTGCCACTGTTTGCCATGAACCAGGTGAGAAGGATTCTAAAAAGACAGGGATCTCCTACAGAGAGTCCAGAAGAGGGCCACAAAGACAAGTTAGGAATGTGGAGCATCTCCCATATGAGGAAAGACTCAGAGACTTGGGACTCTTCAGCCTGGAGAAGAGTAGGCTGAGAGGGAATCTCATCACTATTTATAAATATCTAAAGGGTGGAAGTCAAGTGGATGGGGCCAGGCTCTTTTCAGTGTTGTGTAGTGACAGAATGAGAGGTAATGGGCAGAAACTGGAACACAGGAAGTTCCATATTAACATGAGGAAGAGTTGCTCCACTGACAGAGTGACAGAGCACTGGAACAAGCTGCCCAGAGAGGTTGTGGAAATCTGTTGTGAACACTTGTAACAGATTTAAAATATTTTGATGGACAAGAAGGTTAGTCCAAAAACAAATCGAGTAAGCTGATCTGTAAGTCACTCTGCTGTTCAGTAGCTCTCAGCAGCCATGTGCAGGCAACTTGTGAGGGCTTGTGTTCCTTTCCAAGGATTAATCAATGCTCCATGCACAGTTTAGCCAAGATTTTAAAAGCAAAGAGGAACCGTGTGTTCCCCTAAGGGAGTGCAGGCAATGCAGGTAACCTCCTCTAGCTATTGATTTAATGGCAAGACAATAGTAAAGATGACTGCTAGCTGCAGGTAGTACATGGGTGCTTGAATATGGGGTGTTATGTGAGTTGCTCCAAAAGTAATGCCTCCCATGCTATTACGTTGCTCCACGGTGTCATGGAAATGCATATGAAGCACTGGAACTGAGCTCCTCCATGCAGAAAAATGGCATTCATTTACATTCATTGACACCTGCGAGCATTTATGGAGACCAAACAGTGGCTGTGAGCACAGTGTGAGGTGGATGGTGAGTTTCAGCAGCAGTGACAGCAACAGTGGGTCACTTCTGCTGGTGCAGATCTTTATGAGTGTGACATAGTGGTTCGTGTCCACTGCTTGGAAAATGTACAGTGGTGACTATGCTGAAAAAGAGTGTTTTGCAGCTGAGAATTTGCTCTATCAAATAATGTTATTGTTCTCTTTGAATCTGTCATAGTTTCCATGGAAATAAATTGGAGGCATTACTTTCAAGCAACCCAGTTCCTGGTCTGAAGAGGCTGCACTGAAACATTGCTGTCCTGCTGCTGTACACCTGGCTCATCTTGAGTTGGCTGATGTCTCCAAGAGTGAGAGTGCTTGGGTCTTACATTAGAGCTGCAATGGCTGCACGATCCATCCTCCTCTGAGCAGTGTCCTTGAGGCCCCACAAGAGGTATTTGAGACCTCTCTTTTGTTTGCCTGTCTTGAAGAAAATCCAAACAAATCATTTCTAACAGTGAGGTGAGTGCACTGCTGCTCACTTCCTCAAGCTCTGTCTCAGATTTTTCTCTAATTGTAGTTACTCTTCCAAAGTTTATTTAAAATTTGAAAGTCATGGGTAGCAGGGGAGCCTGGTTCAGATTCTTTCTGGTCAACTAATTGCATGTGATAATCTTGTCTTTTTGCAGTGTATCAAGGGCATCTTTTTGGCAGATCTGTGAGGAATACACCACAGGAATGTCCTACTGCTGGTGCTTGCTCTCTGCATACAAGGTTCAGGTGGAGGTTTGTGTGTAACGGTTACAGTTGGAATGTGGAGAGAGTAAAATTATCATAAAATTAGGGGAAAAGGGTTGCGGGAGGACTAGGAATGTCTGGGACAGACATACAAAGGGGGTGGGCAGTTATTCATAGGTCCTAATATAATAATGCACGTCATCATGTGATTCAGATCTGACTGATGAATTTAGAGCAAAATGAGGAAATAAACTGGCAATGCAAACAGGTATTTAATCAGCATATAATCTCAGAAACATGTTTGGAAGGAACACTTCATTGGTCATTAGGTCTGTTCCCCTGCGTCATATGGAAGAGTTCAATTATTCTAAGCCACTCCTCCTTGGATGGATGTCAGGCAGTTGCTATGTCCAATGCTATGTCCATTTCTGGGCAGTTTGCTGCACTTTCCTTGTCATAGAAACAAAAGCACTGAAATGTAATGTTGTTATACTCAGCAAAATGACAATAATTTGGGTTCCTTGTTTACTGCTTCCCCTGCTTACAGTAATTTCTTACTGCTATTAATGCTTACAGTAATTTCTGCCTAAATATTGTAAGTGGATAAGTAATCTTCTAATTTTGTTTTCTGAACAGGAGTCCTGGAAAATGTCCTCTGGCAGTTGAAGTTTTGGCTAGTTTGTGCTTTTTCTGTTTTAGCTTTTTACTAAAGCGTCTGTCTTCTATATATGTGTATTTTATATTGTCTCATATGACTATATGCATATATATGTTCCTGTTCCATACCCATATAGACATGGCAGATTGTGTGTTTTAGAAATGATTCTGTTTCCTTGAAAGAACTGAGTAATTACAGTAAAAGTTTAATGAGTTGAAATTGTTTTTCCAGTTAACATTTGCCCTTTAAGTGTAGAGAGTTCTTTGAACAGTCTGGTTATTCATGTTGTTCCTAGATGAAATTTTGCAGAGGAACTTGGAGCTTTATGTCTTTGCAAACATCTTCCTTGGGATACTTTGAGATTTAAATTTCAGTGCTTGTAACTGAATAAACAAATCTGATTCCTGTTTCACTGGGAGAGTGTAGCTTCCTGTCGGGAAGGCCCAGGACAGGCTTATGCCAGCAAACTTCTGGTAACCAGGAATGTAAGGAGGCATCACCTGTGCCCAGCATTGTGATGTTCATATATCTCTCTTTCTGCGGAAAGAAATGGAAAAGAAACACACACAGAGCATTCCAACCAAGCATGTTCCACAATCGGCCATGAGCAACACTCACAATCACCGTGTTCAAACTATTCATTTTCCTTAGTTTAAACAATCGTCTCTTTTCAATGTTGTTTTACATTTGTTTTATCAGTACTTTTTTTTCTGTTTGCTTAGGTTGCTTATAGATTATGAAATTAGTACAGATTGAATGAATGTAAAGAAAGACTGCGGACATGAATTATGCTTTCCAAATGATGTTTTTTCATTACCCTCTCAAGATAATATAGATCCATTCTTGTACCAGCCGAGGAAACTCTTGTCATCAAGTAAGTCTTGGTCTAATTGTGGACCTGGAGATGGAGGAGCAGCGTAGGCTACCAGCCTTTGCATCTCTGGCCTTTTTTGAGGACTTGCTATCATGGCCAGCTCTTGAGTTCTGGATCTGGTCTCCCTGCCTGCCTGGGTTTAGCACCTTATCAGCCCTCAACAAGTCTAGGCAGCTGAACCTAGTCATTTACTATTTCTGCTGGTATTGTTGCCATAGAATTGTTTTCATGTTCTAGTCGCTGTGTGCTCTTTTTCTTGGTGAAAACTACTTACTTACTTTCTAAGGATAATTATTTATTTATTCATAGTATCCAATAAAGGGCAAATTTGAATTAGGAGATGAAAATTTTGAGAATTTATTCTTGAAATGGTGGAACACAAGATTGTTTCAATTAGAATGAGCAACTGACACACTAGTGAGATGTGTTGGTTTAAATATATTGATTTTAATCTTAAAAAAATAAAAAATAAAAAAAAAGGTGAGATAATTAGTTTTTCCTTTGGGAATTCAAAATTCTTGGTACAAAGTATAGTGATTTGATCAAAGTTTTGGTGTTAGCTCTTGATTATCTAAGTAGTTTCAACATGTTCTTTGGCTTTGCTCCTATACAGTGAAAATAATGGGCTAATTGCCTTACCTGACTGACAGGTATGTCAGATTTGCAAAGTTAAAAGATATGAAGTGGCTATAAATAGTCCCCCAGTCTTTTCTTGTTTCTTTGGGTATTTACTGCCTCATTTAACCTTTTGAAGGATTCCTTTGTTAAAACAACCAATCAGTGCCCGAGGAGGATTCTTGTCTAGTCTGACATGGCATTAATGGCGTTTAGCCCAACAGCATTATAATCTGGCAGATTCCAAATTCTAAGGGAAAAAGAGAGCTTTCCCTTGTCCTGGGGCTTTCACCTTCTCTATTATTTTAACTAATACGTTTCTTGTTGGCTCTGATTCTTGCTTACTTCAAGTGATGTTAACATGTCTGTGCTGAAGGCTCTTCTCTTTTTTCCAGAAACCTCTCAAGGCTTTGTTTGTATCAATTATATTCCAGTACTGTAGCCTAGTCAAGATTATGTCTTGCAATATTGCATGAGCCCAAAGGCCAGCCACCTCAATGGTGTGTATACCTATGGGGGATTGTCTTGCATCCCTTTAGGGAAACCTGCGTCCTTTGCTCAGTTTTCTTATCTGAAATGCCTGTATATCAGTGCACACAGCATGGGGAATAAACAGGAAGAGTTAGAGGTATGTGTGCAGTTGCAGGGCCATGGTTTCACTGCAGTCATGGAGACATGATGGGACAGCTCCAATGCTGTCATGGATGGCTAAATATAAACAGATCAGCAAGGCAGGGCAGTGGAGTTTTTCTTTATGTGGGAGAACAACTTGAATTTATGGATCTCTGTCGAGGGATAAATAATGAAAAAGTGGAGAGCATAAGGGTGAGAATTAAGGGGCACACAAATGTGGATGACACCACTGTGAGTGTTTATTACAGGCTACCTCATCAGGAGAAGGAAATTGATGAGGTCTTCCACAGATAGCTGAAAGTAGCATCACAACCATGGTTCTCATGGAGAACTTCAGCAACCCTGATATTTGTTGGAAGAGCACCGCAGCCAAGCACACACAGTCCAGAAGGTTCCTACAGTGCATGGAAGATTACTATCTCATGCATTTGGTACGGCGATGACAAGGAGAGATGTACTTCTGGAACTTGTTCTTACAAACAAGGAAGAATTGGTTGGAAATGTGAAGTCTGCAGGCAGCCTTAGATGCAATGACTCTGAGATAGCGAAGTTCAGGATCTTACATGGAAGAAATAGGGCAATGTGTAGGAGCACTGGAAAGTATGGGGGCCCAAGAGAGTTGGTTGACATTCAAGCACCACTTCTTCTAAGCTCAAGATTGGTGAATCCCTAAGAGTAAGAAATCAGACAAAAGTGGCAGGAGACCTGTGCTGATGAGCAAGGAGCTCATGGAAAAACTAAAATGAAGGAACAAATCTATGGAATGTGGAAAAAGGGTCTGACCACTTCAGAAAAATATGTGAATGTTATCTTCTTTAAGTATATCAATAATAAAAGGAAGACTATTGAAAATGTGAGTCCACTGCTAAATGAGGTGAGTCTCCTGGTAACAGAGGACACTGAGAAGGCAGTTACTGAATGCCTTCTTTGCTTCAGTCTTTACTGCTAAGACTGCCCCTTGGGAACTCCAGACCCTGGACATTCTCAGGAGAGAGTCGGGGGAAAGGAAGACACCCATTTGTTTGAGGAGGATCTGATCAGAGATTGTCTAGACAAATTCAACACATAGAAATCCGTGGATACTGATGGGGCACACCCATGAGTACCGAGGGAGCTGACAGAAGTGATTGCCAAGCCGCAATCATCTTCAAAATAGGAGAGGTGACTGAAGACTGAAGGGTAGACAGTGTACTCCAGCCTTCAAGAAGAGCGAGAAGGAGAAGCCAGAAAACTACAGGAATGTCAACCTCACCTCTGTTCCTGGTGGTGAATGAGGAGAGGAGAGGAGAGGAGAGGAGAGGAGAGGAGAGGAGAGGAGAGGAGAGGAGAGGAGAGGAGAGGAGAGGAGAGGAGAGGAGAGGAGAGGAGAGGAGAGGAGAGGAGAGGAGAGGAGAGGAGAGGAGAGGAGAGGAGAGGAGAGGAGAGGAGAGGAGAGGAGAGGAGAGGAGAGGAGAGGAAGCAACTTGTTCTGGATGTCATCTCCAAGCAATTGGAAGAGAAGAAGGTTATCAAAAGTAGTCAGCATAGATTTATCAAGGCGAAGTCTTGCTAGACCAATCTGGTAGCCTTTTATGATGCCGTGTCTGGCTGGATAGGTGAGTGGAGAGCAGAGTACCTTGATTTTTGCAAGGCTTTTGACACTGTGTACTGAGAGTGCTTAGGAGGAGAAGACTGAGAAGTGAACTGGTATATGCGTATAAATATCTAAAGGGTGGGAGTCAAGTGAATGGGGCCAGCCTCCTTTCAGTGGTGCACCGTGACAGGACAAGGTGCAGTGGGCACAAGCTGGAATATATGAAGTTCCAGACAGAGCACTGGAACAAGTTGCCCAGGTAAGTTGTGGATTCTCCTCCTCTGGAGATATTTAAGACCTGCCTGGACACTTTCCTGTGCGACCTACTGTAGGGACCCTGCTTCAGCAGGAGAGTTGGACTAGATGATCTCCAGAGGTTCTTTCCAATCCCTACGATTCTGTGATTTGAGTTGTCCTGTGGGGAGCCAGGGGTTGGACTTGGCAATTCCTTTCCAGCTCAGAATATTCTATGATTCTGTTGCACATCTGACATGAACAGAAGGAAAATGTCAAGCCACATTTCAGTTACTTTCATAGTTTTGATCAGAGAATTTAAGAATAGCATATCAGCCAAAGGAAAGGCATTAGCATCGATCAAGTGTGTTGAATGAGTGCCTTGAAATGATTTGCTGAAGAAATTATACCAAAAGAAAAATGTATAAACTTCTCATTTATCTCAAACACCTGATGCAGTAATATTTTTTCTCAAGAAAAAAAATTGATAAAATTATATCACAGAGATGTAGATCACAAAGAACTTAGGGACTTCTCAATAGCAAGTAAGGCATAGCTAATAAGGAAATACTGCAGAGATGATGCAAGAGGTACACAGGAGGATGAAAGAGAAATGAAGGCTTAAGGTGAAATGAATATATATTGTTCTTTCCAAATGCAATAAAGAGTCACAGTTTAAAAGCAATTGAAAATGGACTAAATGCTTTAAAAAGACCTCAACTTCCTTCTCTGTTCTTTTTCTATCTTGTCAACAGAAAGAGGGAGATGCTGCAAGGGAACACACCTGCTTGTAATAAACTCCAGCAGCCCCAAGGTCAGATATAACTAGTTTGAATTGTAGCAGGATGCTATGAGATATGTTATGTGATTGAATAGGCACATCTGGCCTCAACATGGGGATTGCAAGGATGGCTTAAAGATTCTTTGGAGTTATCCCTCTCCAAGTTAAATGTATCCCACAGCTGTTCATGAAGACTGCCATTATTATCCTTGCCTGTATTTTTTCCATGTTTAGAATTTTATAAAGTAGAATAATTTGGACGGGATTTTTGGAGAGAGGCTTTCTCTCATTTTTTGTGATCTTTCCTAACCTCACAGTGTGATTTGAGAACATTTTCCCAAATGGCTAAATAAAACTCTCTGATAATGGAAAAACTCATTTCCATGTTCCAGTAGTTTAAGTCTGAACTTGAAGTCCAGCCCTGTATTTTGGCTTCTCTCTGCTGCAGCAAGAAAACATGTAGATGAAGGCAGAGGAATTGGCTGTCTCCTGTTTCAAGGTATTTGCTATACACACTTGCATATTTCAATAGGTTGTTCCAATATAAATATTTAAAAAAGAAGGATAGGAAACCCCAAACTAAGTGGACAGCAGTTTCAAGAGCTGCTTTACAGAATGCCTGTGGCAGGAAAGCTCTTGAGAGTGAAGGAGTAGAGTACAGCATGTTATCAAAAGATAGAAGATAATTGCTAGGCAAAACTGTGAAACACTCCGGCACTCACGTCTCCTGTGCTGATATCCAGACTGAAGAAAAACAGGCTTGGTGTCAGGCTGTGGGGGGCTGCTGCAGGAGGGGTGGAAGGGAACATACTAAACCACAGTCCTTCCTCTCTACTCCTCAAAATGTCAAACGCGACTATTTCTCTTTGCTGTTCCGTACCACATGCATGATATTATTCGAGAATGTAAGCAGCCAGAGCACATCAGCACCCAGTCACGTCTGCGTGGCCTGTCTGTCTTGTGGCGATGCATCATGCTGCGGTCAGTACTGACATGGCAATGAGCAGAAGATGGCCATGTCTGGGGGATCTTCCTCCTCCTTGGGCTGTTCCTTTAAGGGGCTTAAAGTTGCCTGAAGACACCAGATAAAATTAGAAACTCTTAGTCCTATTATTCTTGTGTGCAAATGTTATTGCCAGTTACCAATGAAAGAGAACTTTCTGCTTATAGCCAAGGAGTACTGCAATAATGAAACTTTCTGCTTTCTTTGCTTGTGAAGCGTCGTCACAATGGTTTGGGAATCCAGTGCAAGGAAAAATAGCAATTTCTGGTTTTGTTTGTCATCTTACTGATCTGCTATAAATACATTCTCTGAAAGAAAAGAAGTGCTCATGCTCTGAAAACATATTTTGCATTTTTCTTTTGGCCAAGAATAGTTACTTTAGTCTCATAAATTGCTGAGTACATATAAAGTTGAAAACCTTCAGAAAATAAAACGCAGTCCATACTACGTACAAATCCAGTTTTGCATGCCAGACTGATTCCTGAAGAAAATCACATTAAAAACATATACTTTTTAAGAATAAGGAAACTTAATTCTCTTTTCTCCTCCCCTTCTTCTAGGCTAACTTACAACTTCTGAAATTGAAACTTTTTTTTTTTTTTTACTGTTAAAAACCTGTTCAAATATGTATTTGCAACATTAGTTGCTCTCATTTATTTGCTGTGTGGACTCCACACAACCTTCTTCTGCAGTGACTGGCAGAAGAGAGATGCGCTTCAGAAGATAATCAAAAGGTGGGAAAAAAACCCTTTTTTTGAATCAAAATAACACATTTTCTGCTTCTTGTTGAGAAATTAAAGAAAAAAGTTCCTTTGGTTTACTTTAGTGCCACACTAAGTTGTCTTATTTCATATTTAAATTAATGATGTATTTAGATAGTGTTTTAATTTTTAATTTAAAGTTTATTGTAAAGATTTTGTTATGTTTGAAGTGAAACTTCCCAGTTACAGATCTCCAAATTCTGTTGAACTTTCTTTGTTCTTTCACCCTTGAAGCGAAAATAGCTGATAATCAAAATCAAAATTCTGGGCTTTTTTTTTCACCCCAAGGTTATTCTATATTTTGTTGCTTGGAGGAGAGCTAAGGATGGTGTAAATCATGCTACTGTGCATAGAGTCTATTAATGCTTTTTGGGGGGCCCATCCTTGTTCTATATTGGCTTTCTTTTCATTAGGTCTCACATTTGAGGGCTGACTTCTGAGAGGTGCTGGAAAGCATGAGGGTGCCATGTAGGTCTGTGCTGCATATCCAGAAGGCAGACCTCTGGTGTGATGGCTGAACTATAGGTGCAGCACCTGCCTGTACTGTGTGAACCTGCATTACAGTCAAACTCAGCCACAAATAGGTGAGATCCATGACATTATGCTGATTTATAGGAGAAATGACTATGTTCCATAGACTGAGGCACACTGTCTTGTAAGTAAATTAATTCATTCTGATTGTCAGACAGTGCTACCACCAGTCCTCAGCTTGTGTATGGAGAGCCAGTGATCGATGCCTTGGATGACGTTGGGTGTTTTGGCAAGATGGATGTTTGCAAGCACTGGCTGCCGACTGTTGTTTTATTGCTTTATGTAGTAAAGATGTGATCTGTATTTCCACCTTGTTATTGGAAACAATCGGCCAAGTTGCACAAGTAGTCAATTTAAAATACGTAGGTTCAAAATTAGCATAGGATAAGCAAAACATGATTAGAATGCCTGCTTCTTTATGATGTATTTTTCTAAACTCTCCTTGCCTATTACCATATCTTTGGTATTAGTAGGGAAAATGGTAAATCGTTTCACTTCAGACATAGGTGCCATTAGTTAGCTGCCACGCCTATCTACAGCTTGCCTCCTTACTTCCCTGCATCCTGCTGCCAATATGAAGTTTCTACATAGTGATAAGTCAGTGTACACCTGTAGTCAAGTTCCAGGCTTGAAATGAAAGATTTTAGAAGCCAAATGGTGCTTGCAAAATCTCTAGACCACGTGTTTAACATCTTGAGAATCATGTGTGTTTAACATCATCACGCTTAACATCACTGGAAGACAAAGGGACATGACCAGCTTCTTTTCAGTGGTCTTTGGGGAAGTGGTCATAAACTGGAGCATAGGAAGTTCTGAAGGAACTTATTTATGGTGAGGGTGACAGAGCACTGGAACAGGCTGCCCAGGGAGGCTGTGGATTCTGCTTCTCTGAAAATATTCAAGACCTGCCTGGTCGCTGAGCTGTGTAGCCTGCTTGCTGTAGGTGGCCTGCTTTGCAGGGGGCTGGACTCGATGATCTCTTGAGGCCACTTCCAAGCCCTTCAATTCTGTGATTCTGTCACTAAAATGTTACCTAATTCAGGAAAGGATTCCTACTGCCAGAAGATGATTTCTTCAACTATTCCTTCTAACTTTGCGTTCATATTTTCCTACTGTACTCATCGTGATGGTGTCAAAGCACTTTGTCAGTGATGCAGCTTTGAAATCCAGTGGATGTGTCACATATTTGCTGTTGCATATACTAGCCTGGGTTTCTTCTCCTTGCTAGCATGGTGCAAATGCATGTAGCCACTTAACAGTGAAAACATGAATCACAGCCTATTGTATTATTTTTTTTACTCATTTTTTTTCCAGCTTTCTGATTCATTGAAATGGAAGAAATTTCTATGGCAAAATTCAAGGTGTCAAAATATCCATCCCAAGAACACAATGCTTGATTGTCTTGGCTGCTGTAATTTCTTTCCTGGAAACCATGATGGTGGACCAAATACTGATGACTTATTTTCAGAAAAGAGAATTTATTTGACTTCTTGGAATTAGTAAAGTGGTATGTAAAGGATCTCCAAGTTTTCAGAAGAGTCCTGAGCGAGCAAGCTGGATGATGACCAGTAACAGGATTTAAAGAGAATAGCCTTGAACTTGTTCATTTCACGTGAACAGTATATCCAGAAATGGAAGAGGTCATAATTGGTGTGTGGACTTCAGTGTACTGGTAATCAAGAAAACAGATTGAGTTAATGCGATCATTAGTGTTTAAGTGCAGATTATTCATGCCAACTTGTTGGCCTCATTGCAGCGTGGTAGATAAAATTTCTTCCTCCTTCAGCAATAGTTCAGGTAAATGTCTTACTGTAGGTCATTTTGCCTTACAAATGACTTGGCAGGTGAGATTGCAGAAAATGGTTTAAATATGTGATAGCATAAAGGTAACTGATGAAGAGGCAGGAAATTTTTTTCTACTATAAAGTATCTGATGGAATTAAGTTCAATTAAAATTTTCATCGTCAGGCTCCTCACTGTATTGAGAAATGTTTCACAGATCCAAGTCCTTGTCTTATTAGTCCAACAGCATTGTAAGTGGGGAACCTCCAGTGTTTTCCAGTTGGGTTCCCTGCAGCATCATCAATTTCTGGCTTTTGCAATGCAGGTCTTAATGGCTAGAAAAGGACCCTTGGATCTTCCAACTCTGACTTCTGCTTTACCCTTAAACATGGCTAGATAAGCTAGTCTTTAATACAACTGAGTTTAAAATATTTATTCCTTTAGATTTCAGGCCTCTTTGTTTTGTTTTGAAACAAACAAAATCGTAGTGCTTCATTGCTACTGGGGTGCTTGCACAAGCCTAGGAGAATTGGATAAAAAGATGATGTCTTCTGGGGTCTTCTATATATTAAAAAGCTCTGCATCAGCTTTCCAGATCAGATGGTTCCCCTGATGTTTTGCCCAAGGTGAGTCAGCTTGCTGTGCAGCATATCTGAGCTGAGCGGCCCATGTTTGGAAGTCCCTGAGCCATAGCCTTGATGGAACAAATAGGTTCTACGCACACAGGAAAACTGGCTTTAATCACCCTTAGTCTCCCAGAGAATGTCTCAGATTTTCTTAGAAGCTCCTGTTTTCTGAAAGGTCAGCCAGAGGGCTCTTTCCTATTATGAAAATAGAATTAAGATAAATGTCTTACTCCTAATAATTTCAGTCTCTATCAGGTTCTGTTTCCTGAAATCCTTCTAATCTCTGCTGAACTTCTCACAAAAGCTCTGGTTTTAATGGCCTTCTTGCTGGCCTTAAGATTGATTCTCAGTGTAACTTTACAGATTTAATTTTTCTTAAAATTCTAACTAAAATCCTAATGCAGCTTTGGTATCAGCGGCAGTTGAGTTTCCTGAGTGTCTGAATAGAAGTCCTAAATTATACCCATAAAAAGAAAAACTGCTGTTACAACTAGCCTTTCAGTTGAATAGTAACTGAGAAATAATCTGCACGTTTATTTCATTTTGAGCAATCAGTCTCATTTTAATCCTCTCTTAAAGGCAGAATATGCCCTGCCAAACCACACTCTGGTGGGTTTTATAGTTTTCTTTATCTTGGGATCGAATTGTGCTATTACTGCAGGTATTTGGATCTGAAACTCAAATTAGAAAAATTAGAATAAGAAAGAATATGGGAAAGACAGGAATAAGGCAGTATGATAAACTCATATTCATCTCTCTGCTGAGGATAGAAGGATTTATACTCTAATCCCTTTCCTAAAATATAGCAAATCCCCTTTTAGTAAGGCTGAATGACTCCAATCATATTTGTCAGTGAGGAAAAGTGGCAAAGTTTATTTAACACAGCTCTAGTTGTAAAGCTATTCCCCCTAATATTTATTTTAAAAGCTACAGATATTTAACACCTTATTGACAAAATGTTTTCTTCCCTTTAAGCATCACAGAGAGCCGCTGTCTGCAGTGAGCACTGTTCTTGCTGCTGCTGTTTGCAAGGAATGCTTCCTGTTGGTGCTTGTCTCCTGCAAGGCACACCTGTACCTGGTGGGATCCCTGTGCAGAGCTATGTGCTGCAAGGATTTGGTGACCTTTAGAGAGCAGCTCACTTTGCAGAACGTTCTCATGCACTTCATCTCATCTCATCACTTCCTGGGAATGCAGCTTACAGGGAGCCTCGCTGCTCTGCACTGCCTTAGCCAATGCCCCAGGACTTTTTTCCTTCCTTGTGGTCTAGGTGTATGCATGCACACATGTGGATTCACATGCTCCTGGGCTGTGATTCTGTATGAAACATATATAGTGGGAAAGAACCCACAGCCCAGAAACAGCTGCTAATGGAACCAGTTCAAGCATCTTTACTTTGTCCAGAAACACCACTGAGAAAACAACATGCTGGAAAATGTCTCCTCCACCCCATCATTTTCTAAGCTGTCTTGTCCACCTACTTCTCAGCTCCCAACCAGCTCGTGCAAATAAGGCAATAAAACCACATTGCTGTATCACCCCCAAGGCAATAGGTATTTTTCCATACAGCACTGGACCCCAGAAATTCTGTTTTGTTACTTTTTATACTTGTTCCACAAAGTATGAGAATATCTGTTTGGTGAAGTTTCTTGCCATGTTATCAGGCTTCAGTGTTTTCTCAATGCTTTGCTCCATTGGCCAATCTAGTTTTAAACATGCAGGACTGTGAGTGTACTTAGAAAAAAAAAAAAAAAAAAAAAAGAACACAACAAAAACAACAAACATTCCCTACCAGTTTTGTTACTTTTCTGATAAAATTTCAGAGGAAGATTACTAACATGACTGTTGAGTAATCTGACTTGGGAGTGTATGATGCAAGGGAGTGGAACTGAGCTCCTCCATGCAGAAAAAATGGCACCCATTGACATTCACTGACACTTGTGAACATCTATGGAGACTGAACAGTGGATGTGAGCACAGTGTGAGGTGGATGGTGTATTTCAGCAGTGGTGACAGCAACATGAAAGAGAAGTCACATTCCAGATGCTCATCCAGATTTTTATGAGCACAGCATGCAGGCTTGTGTTCATTGCTGGCAGAAATGCATAGATAATGGTGGTGACTGTTGAAAAATAGCACTTTGTAGCAGAGAATTTACTCTTATCAAATAATGTTGTTGTTCTCTTCGTATCTTTTTTAGTTTACACGGGAATAAATAGGAGGCATTACTTTCAGAGTAACCTACATATGGTACCAATAACATCTTCATGAGCACATAGCAAGTAAAATTTTTGAAATTTGCCTCTTTATTTACACATTTCTTGTCTGCATCATTAAAGCTGATGGAAATTTCTTAGAAGTATTTAGGTCAATACTGGATGGTTGTTGGTGACTTCACAGTTAGTCTAAGATTTGGAGTCTTTAACAGAAATTAAAAATGAACTTCCCTTACCAATAATCATAATAAAATTGGCTATTGACATGATTCAATGTGGTATTTCCAAATGGTCTCCTGAAAAATAAGTCCTCTGTATTATTGTTTTGTGGGTTAGCAGAAAAGAGCAACGTTTTGGTTTCTAACTCACTGCAGTTAAAATTCTAGGGAGTTTTTCACAGTAAAGATCCCACTGGGCTGAGTACGTGAAATCATACACTGCAGTCAGCAGAAATGATCTTCATCTCTTGGCTTTTTTTCCCCTCATTTAATTGCTTAAGTATTTTGGATGGACTTACTCTGACCTTGTTCATCAGATGGCTAATCCTGACCACCGCTGCTGGAGCACTGTGCTGTGGTCATACTGATTCTGTTTATGTCTCTGCTTCCTGATAGCAACCCTGCCCATGGCAGGGGGGTTGGAACTACATGATCTTTCAGGTCCTGTCCAACCTAGGCCTTTCTGTGATTTGGTGGAATACTATATTATGAGCAACACTGCAGATTAGTCTTCCATGTTTATAGCAACAGCCATTATTTCTTAGTTCAAGTTTATTGAGAAGAAAGTCTTTTATGAAATTCAGTTCCTAGTATCAGGCCAACATTTTTGGTGGAATAATAATGATACAGTTCCAATTCTGTGTTCAATTTGTGGCAATTCTTTACCTAATTTAAGTTTTAAAATCATTTTTTAATTTTTTCTTTAAGCTATAATTAACCTTAAAAAAACATTTTCTAGGATCTATAAAATTCTCAAAAGAATTTTTTTCTTCATATCTTCTTCCCAGGACCCCAAGAGGTGGTATGGTGTCCTTCCACACCAAGAGGACCCCAAATGGGACCCCAAATGGGACCCCAAGGGGGAGAATGTGGAAAAATACTTTGTGTCCGTAAGATTTGGGAATGTAATGTTTGTGCCTCGTACACAGGTGTCGTTATAATTAATTAATTAAGTATATATATTCTATTTCTATATGTGACCATGTCTGAACTTTGTGTTAGTTATTATGCTTAGTTTGGGGCTAACTGTAGCTTCTTTCACACACAGTTATCATTTTATATCAATCTTGACTCCATTTTAACCTAATCTTTCATCAGAAGTAAAACGTTTTATATTTTATGACTTTCTCACTTGATCTGTGTAGTTGCATTTCTATAATTGATTTCTAATTGATAACTATGGCTGGGAACAGATTCTCCTTTGTTAACAATACATTGGTATATTGTAATAGTAAAACATTTCCTTCATGAAAGGAAAACTGAAACCGGCATGGGAGAAGGCTATAATTTTTCCAAGGAAAATAAAACATAATCATGTAAAAAAACAATTGCTTAACTGTCACATTAAATAAATATATTAGGAAGCAGCAACCTGTAAGTCTGGTCTGAAATAAGTAGATTCTCTAAGATGAAAATTTATGTGGATAACTTGATTCTCCACTCATAAAGCTAATTGGCTCATAATTTTGGAAATGGAAGTAAACCTTAATGTACTCAGTAGTATTAAAAGACATAATGATAAAACTGGAATAGTGATATCCTTCTGCTAATTCAACATCTAAGAAATGATTATATTAATAAATAGCTTGGCTACATGAATTCCAAGGATTATAATTAGAAATCATTTTCTATTGGTTCCTTGACTCTAAAGAGAGGGAATTTAGAACAGAGAAATTTTGTGCACTAAATAAAAGCCTCAAGCTCTTTATACTTCAGAGGTAATGCTTGCTCCATAGTTATAACTGTTTCACTTTTCTATTTTTAATTGTTTGCAATTTGTTTCATAGGACAGACACTGCATTACAAAACTAGTGTAAATAGAAGTATTCCTTCATTTCTTGTTTGTTTAATGTTTGAACTAACATTAATTATAACAATTTTATGAGTTTTTCACGTGAAACGCATGTAATTGAAGTAGAGGAAGATTAAATCTTGTGCAGGTTGTTTTGCAAATAAGAAATTATTTTCCAGGAGCTTGCTCTAAAGAACTTTCAAGTTCCACTGGAATGATTTTGTGTTTTAAAAATACAATGCAGATACTGTAAGCTTATCTCCTTTTATTGTAACAATCTCACCATAAATACGTAAAGGGATCGCTGGGGACAAGTGCTGGTAGAGGGCTTGATGTTTCCCTCACTCTCCCACTTAAATTAAATCTATGTATATAATGATGAAAAAGAAGGTTTTAGTCTTTGTTAGAACCTTAAGGGCCTGTAAAAGCATATTGTCCAAAGAGATCATCTCATAGTCACATAAAGCATAAAGACATAAAGCATGGTCTGTCCAGGGCTGCTTCCAGAAGGATATTTGGAGAACAAATGCAGTGTTAGACCTTTCAAACGCCAAATTGATTTGAAGGGTAATAGAAGCTGCTATTCTTAAAGTCTCTGAGAGGAGAAGGAACTAGAAATACTACAAAATTTTCAGAACATCAGCTGATGATATCCTTTCCATGACATGGCCTCTGCTATCCTGGATAACATGGTATCGGGATATCTGTGACAAAAGAGCATAGTTTTAGGGAAGGTTTCAGCATTGCAGAAATCCAGTTCTTGGAGGCAAAGCCCCAAAGCAAGGGGCAAAAAAGCAGAATTTTTTTTTTTTATGCTTTCTGCATTTTTCTAAGTTCCTTTTTTTAGCAACTTCTCTCACATCCCATTTATATATGCAGGCCCATGTTGTGTAGTGATGCGGAGTTAGCCGGTGACCTTTTTTGAGGGAAACTATAAACACTAGCTTTGGCATAATAGATGAGTGGGTTGTGTTTCATGGGTGGCCAGCCACCCTGTGTTTTTCCTCTATCTAATTAGTGACCTAGCATGCTGGAGGAAGGTCTGCAAGGCAGGGAGATGCTCCATCCCAGGTATGATGCTCCCAGATATCCCAGGTAGCTCCCCAGCACTGCTTCTTGTTGATAAAGGAACAGAAGGAAAACCACACAACTCCTGCTTCTGTCCCACCTCTGCCATGCAATACACAGAATGTGCCAGCAGTCTGCTTTTTGGGGTGCAGGAGAGCTCTGCTGTGGTGCTTGATGAATAGTGTATGGACATGGGCTAAGTGGCTTTAAATGAAGATTTAATTCCTAACAGCAAGTAAGTAGATTTGCTCAAATTACTTGACAAGAAAATATATGACCAACATATCCTGCTTATTAAAAAAAAAAAGAAAAAAAAAAGAAAAAAAGAGAAGAGCTATTCAGTTTCTGAGAAGGGAAGACGTGCATTACATGGGGAACACATATATACTGACATGGCTGTATATGCTTGAGTACAGTGCGTGCATCAAGTGCCTCCTTCCATGCATGAGGCAGCCACTGTCACTCCTGAGAGCTGCAGTGCAGCAGAGTGTCAGCATGCATGCAGCTGGAGAGGGTAAATGCTCAACAGGAAATAAGCTCATTCTGCATCTGTCATTTTAGCTTTAATTCTTAACGTTTTCTTCAAAACGTTAGGCAAGATGTTGCATAACAAGGAAGTTTACTTTCTACTCATGCTAGCTTTCCCTCTAGACTTTCTTATTTTATGTAAGAGATAGTTTATTTTGCATGATTCAGGAGTGGCATTTTGGCTTTTAGCAGTTAAGATGATGGAAAGTTTTGCGAAAAGTATTCCCTGTCTGCCTAGGGAAGGATGGCAGATTCCTCAACCATAAGACTCTGGTACATGTGATTTAACAAGCTTTGGCTTATATTGGGAGCATAAACACTCTTAGTTGTTCAGAAGCAGTGAAATCAAGAACCCCTTGTAGTGTACAAAGTTTAAAGAAACAAGGAAAGAATGTTGGCAAGAAGCCAAGAGCCATTTTTGAGCAGGAAGGGAAAATAGAGAAACAATGTGCATAACAGTGTGACTCCCATCTACAAGAAGGGAGGATCTGGGGAACTACAGGCCTGTCAGCCTGACCTTCATGCCAGGGAAGGTTATGGAACATGTGTGGGACAACAGGGGGATGAAGCAGAGCCACTAAGGGTTCATGAAAGGCAAGTCCTGACCAACCTCATCTCCTTCTACATCCAGGTGACCCCCCTGGTTGATATGGGAAAGGCTGTTGATGTAGTGTACCCAGACTTCAGCAAAGCTTTCAACACTGTCTCCCAAAGCATTCTCCTGGAGAAGCTGGCAGCCCATGGCTTGGACAAGTACACTCTGCTGGGCAAAGACTTGGCTGGAGGGCTGGGCTCAGAGAGTGGTGGTGAATGGAGTGATATCCGGCTGGTGAACGATCAAGACTGGTGTTCCCCAGGGGTCAATACCTGGGCTTGTCTTGTTCAATATCTTTACTGATGATCTGAATGAGGGAACTGAGTGTGCCCTCAGCAAGTTTGCAGATGACACCAAGCTGGGAGGAAGTGTCAATCTACCTGAGGGTAGAAAGGCCCTAGAGAGGGATCTGTACAAGCTGGATTGCTGAGCTGAGGCCAATGGGTTGAAGTTCAACAAAACAAAGTGCCGCGTCCTGCACTTAGGTCACAACAACCCAACCAACACTACAGGCTTGGAGCAGAAGGCTGTGTGGAGGAAGAGGATCTGAGGGTTTGGTTAACACTCAAAAGAACATGAGACAGCAGTGTGCCCAGGTGGCCAAGAAAATCAATAGTATCCTGGTTTATATCAGAAATAGTGCAGCCAGCAGGACCAGGGAGGTGATCATCCCCCATACTAGCACTGGTGAGGCCACACCTCGAGTACTGTGTTCAGTTTTGGGCCGCTCACTACAAGAAAGACATTGAGGCCCTGGAGCGTGTCCAGAGAAGGGCAACGAAACTGGTGAGGGGTCTGGAGCACAAGTCTTATGGGGAATGGCTGAGGAACTGGGATTGTTTAGTCTGGAGAACAGGAGGCTCAGGGGAGACTTTATTACTCTCTACAGCTTCATGAAGGGAGGTTGTGGTGAGGTGGCGGTTGGCCTCTTCTCCCAGCTAACAGCAAATACTTCAAGAGGAATGGCTTCAAGTTGCACCAGGAGGGGATCAGTTTGGATATTGGGAAAATCTTCTCAGAAAGAGAAGCACTGGAAGCAAGGGAGGTGTTGGAGTCACTGTTCCTGGACATGTTCAAGAAATGTGTGAATGTGAAGATGCTCCAGCATCTAACTGGAGCAGCTCCCAGAAATCTGTTCATATCCTACGTGGAAGAGGAGAAATTCAGAGTTAGGTTATGATAGCAGCCAATTTTCACTCTTTTGCTACAGATTCTTACCATCCAGAAATAGGGTTGCCTGAAACCTTCTTGTCTGCTCAAGGAATGATTCTTCTGAGTTAATTCACATGCTATGCTGTGGGGAGGTACAGGGAGCTTAGATGGTCCAAGAGCAGGTGTGCTGAGTGAGATAAGGAATGAGGATGAGATGAAGGCAGTGATTGCTGAAGAATGAAGGAAAACAGAGAAGAAGGGCAAGACATGACAACCATGCATATTGATGCCCGGGGAAATGTCCATCTCCTGGCTCTTCTGTAGCACAGTCTCTCCCCTAAAATTTGTGAATCTGCATCTTCTGAGACATTTCTTTCCTTAAAGCAGATGTTTTATTTTCTGCGGCATAGGTAATACTGCTATAGATAAAGGGAGATGCTCCTTTACGTGACTTCTATGGAAACAGGCTTTTTGGCATCCTGAAGCTTCTGTCCTCTCTGACCAGTTTGTGATGCTTGGTCCTGGGTGTCACTTACTCTGAGCCTCCACTGCAAGGGGCAGGAGGCTGTTTTGAAAACCTAGTCCCAGTGCTAACAATGAAAGCTTGTTAATGGCGATTGTTTTCAGCACCAGCTTTGAGTTCTGTAGTGCAGGCTATTCCCAGCAAAGTTGGAGATGACAAAACATTTTCACAGTCATCCCCTTGTACACATGTAGTTGGAGGGAAATGTTGCTGCCCATGTGGAGAAATCCAGCTAGGAAGAACAGAGATGCAACTGTGAGTCTGGCCATCACGCCATTCTTTCTAAATAGTGTGGTGTGGCCACAGGGATGGAGGGGAAAGCAACTAGATGGTGAAGTGCGGATATGCTTGTGCATGGTGTGTGTAGCAGTTGTTGCAGACCACATGGTGCAGAGGCAATGCATCTGTAGCCAGGACTTTGAAAACTGTGTTGAATTGTCTGGTTGCCTATACCCTCTGAGGCCACCATGCACTGAGCCTGCTACTTTCAGTATCTAGATCTAGAAAATATCTGCTGATATAGGTGATTTTTTTTAAGGTGCATATCTTCTCGATGTGCTTTTCTGTCTCCATTTCATTTAACAGCATCACAGAATGGCTGAGGTTGAAAGGGACCTTGGGGTCCACCTGATCCAACCCATGCTCAAGCAGGAACACCCAGAGCAGGATATCCAAAATTGTTATTCAGATGGTAAATTATTGTAATACAATACTTACATATTTCAAGTTGTAATATTCTCTTGTGTGCAATTTTATCTCTCTTACAAATGACTGCACATTATATATTTCCACATTTAATCAGGGTGACACCTCCAAGAGGAATAAAGTGGGCAGATTTAAACATAAGCTTCACTCAAAACATGATCTGCAAATAAAATGTCTTTTCTGATGTTTTTATGGCCTCACTTTTGTTTTTTTTTAAGCACAATAATTTGCACTTTCCCAGGCTTCTTACTGCTCAGGCTGGGAAGGGAGATGGCGTGAGAAGCACTGGGGCAGGCTAGTGTTTGTCCAGCATAAAACGGGAAATTCTGAGACCTCTCAGGCGACGGGTATTTCTCGACAGAACTTCCTGGTTGATTGCAGTCCAGGAAGAACTGCATAGGCTTGGAGAAGCACTAGAAATGGGTCAAAATAGGGCAATGCATACAGTGTATTTAATATGCGGAAGGAAGTGAAGTAACTGGTAAGTGTGTGCTTTTTTTCATGAACTCTGCTCTGTCACCCCTCTCCAGAAAAGAGTCTTTTAGGAGTGAAAAGTGGTGACAAATGCCTTTTCCCCCCCGTCTTGGTCTTTCTGGAAAGCAAAATCAGTAATGCAGAGACCTGTCTCTGACACCTATTTATGTCTCCTAAAATTTGGCATTTTCCTTGTGCTGAGCATGCAGTGTAGTGCATCTACCTGCCCACAAAGCCACCTCAGACTTAAAAAAGGCAACAACCAGAGAACCATGGGGAAGACAAATGTAAATGCATAAAATATAATTACGAGTGGCCTCACATAGCTCTATGAACCGCTTTGAGACGTGTCCTAGTCTGAATTAGGCTGTCCATCTTCCTTTGCTCCATGCTCACAAATCATGCCCAGTGTTCCCCTCAAGACTCACACTCTCCACTTGAAAATAAATTAAAACAATAAATAAACGAAGCCACTTCACCTACAGCATTGCTGCCCTGACCTCCCAGCCTCTGCACAGAACCATGGAGGTTGCTTGAGGCCATGCATGTCAACATGCTCACTGTGGGAGCGAGGCTGCCTGCAGCCCTGGCCTTCCTGTAGTTCTGTTGGAAATACCTGGCCTTGTTTAAAAATATGATTTCATCTGCTCCAGATCACAGAGCCCGTGGTGGCATTCCAGTCTGATGTGCTTGGAAAGCAGTCATGGAGCTCTGAAGTTTAATTATAGCCTCCGCAGGTGCTAATGCTGCCTCCCACAGCTCCAGAAGGGCTTCCATCACAACAGGGCAATGATTGGCAGGGGGAAGTGAATGAAGTCAGGGTGGTCTCAGGCTGAAAATCCAACCTGAAAGCTAGTGATTAAATTTGTTACTGCAACAGCTGGTTTGTTAAAAGCTTCCTGATTAATTTATCCTGTTCTGGGGGAAGGGAGGACATGAAATTGCATTTTTTTTTAATATATCTTCTGAGGAAAATATATTTAAAAAAAAAAAAAATCTTCCATATCAGATAGAAAATATGATGTTCTGTTTTACTCATTTTTTATGCTTCTGTTCTTTCTGTGTGATGCTTCAGTTGCAGCAGTGATTTTTTATATCATTATTATGATCATATGTATTAATCCAAATACTTTTCCTTTTAATCTGAACAGGTTTTACAAAGGAAATCAGCCAACAGCACAAACTGGAACTGCTCCACTATTTGAAGAGTTTCTGTTTGTATTGTTGGCTTTTTTGCAACTGGATTAACAAAAAAACATTAATAAACAATGCAACAAGCAGCATAATGTCTGTCTTTGGTCTCTCTTGTTGTTACTCTGAATTGGAAAGGAAAACATCAGATGTGTTTTCTCTGAAGGAGGAGTATTTAGGATGTTCGTGTGTTGTAGATGAGCTGGGTGCATGGAGGCCAAGAGGTGAGGAAGAGGAAGGGGCCTTCCTGGAGTGACACGAGGAGGCCTGGGCCTGGTTTCTTGGGGCTCTGTTCTCCTCAGCGTCTGGGGGGGGCAGCCTGGAGGGCATGTGCATCTAAGTCACCTGCTGTGCTCAATGTGTGTAATTGTGTGTAATTGTGATGAAAAAGTTCTCTAGTGGTAAGAAGGGTGATGATGGGCATATGTAGCAACGAAAGCAGCAAGATAGCTGTTGGCCTGCCCACATGGCGTGACCTGACAGCAGAGCAGTGGTTTGAATTGCTAAGACTTCTCAGCTCTGCTCCTGCAGCTTCTCCTTCCAGGAGTCACGCTCTTCTTGGGAAGGACTTCTATAGGCTACTGTGTCAAAACTGCGTGCACTTTGGCTCACAGAGAGGTCATACAATCATAGAATCATAGAATTACAAGGTTGGAAACAACACGTAAGATCATCTAGTCCAACCGTCTTCTCATTACCACTGCTACCACAAACTAAACCATATCTCATAGCTTCTCATCCAAACGCCCCTGTGCAGCCATTCCAGTGCCTGACCACACTCTGAGAGAAAAAGTTTTTCCTCATGGCTAACCTAGACCTCCTCTGGTACAACTTGCTGCCATTTCCCCAGGTCCTGTTCGTTGCCTGGGAAAAGAGGCCAAGCCCCTCTTCACCACAACCTCCCTTCAGGAAGTTGTAGAGTGCAATGAGATCTCCCCTGAGCCTCCTCTTCTCCAGACTAAACAATCCCAGCTCCTTCAGCTGCTCCTCATAAGACTTGTGCTCCAGACCCCTCACCAGTTTCGTTGCCCTTCTCTGGACACGCTCCAGGGCCTCAATGTCTTTCCCGTAGTGAGGGGCCCAAAACTGAACACAGTACTCAAGGTGCGGCCTCACCAGTGCTGAGTACAGGGGATGATCACCTCCCTGCTCCTGCTGGCCACACTGTTTCTAGTGCAGGCCAGGATGGCGCTGTCCCTCTTGGCCACCTGGGCACACTGTCGGCTCATGTTCAGCCGAGCATCAACCAACACCCCCAGGTCCCTTTGCTCTTCACAGTCATCCAGCCACTCGTCCCCAAGCCTATAGCACTGCATGGGGTTGTTGTGGCCAAAATGCAGGACCCGGCACTTGGCTTTGTTGAACCTCATCCCATTCACCTCAGAACAGCGATCCAGCTTATCTAAGTCCCTCTGAAGGGCCTCCCTACCCTCAGGCAGATCAACACCACCTCCCAACTTGGTGTCATCTGCAAACTTACTGAGGGTACACTCAATCCCCTCATCTAAGTCATCAGTAAAGATATTAAACAACATGGGCCCCAGTACCAACCCCTGGGAGACACCACTTGTAACAGGTCACCAGGTGGACTTCACTCCATTAACCACCACCCATTGGGCACGGCCCTCTAGCCAGTTTCTTACCCAAAGAAGGGTATATCTGTCCAGGCCATGGGCAGCCAGTTTCCCCAGAAGGTGTTTGGGAGGATCTCAACTCAGCTTCATGCTTCGGCACAATGTTAATCAAAAGGATGCTGAAGGCTGTAGTACCCAAGCCCTGCTGGTGGCCCTGGACTCTGCCCTAGGTTCTCCAGAATGTGGTACTGCTTTGAAAGTCTTTCTCAGAAGGATTTTCCTCATAGCCACTTCTAGGAAATTAGGAATAGGAAACCTTTTTCATTATTCAAGAAATTCACCTTTTTCATAATAGCCACTGTGTTAAACTTGAGAAAGCTGGAAAAATTCCTGTCTCTTTTTCCTGGGCATTTTCTGTTCGAATTTTGGTGACAGATGTTTGTGGATTTCAGTGATGCAGGCAGCGCATCACTTCTGCTAAAAAATTTGGGGATTTTTCAGTGATGCTCAGTTCCCATAAATGTGCTCAGTGCAACGTCCTCAGGAAGTTTCTCATGGAGGGAGATGAAGGCTGCAATCATGCTCTATGGAGGCCATAGCTCTGCTCCTGGTGGGCAGGTGTGCCTCAGCCCTGCTCTACAGATGGAGACGGTGGTGGTGGGATGGGATTCTGAGGAGTGAATGCTCCATGAGCAGCCCAGGGGGAAGGAATGGAAAAAAAAATCTTCAAAAGGGAACACTTGTGTGGGCATGGGTTTCCTGGACGGCCTGCCAGGGGGGAGGGTAAGGAATTAAAACAAACATTGTAGATGGGGTGGTTTGTTCTGAACACATCAATGAAACTTAATGCTCTTACTGTCTGCATTTGTCTACAGATTGTTTTAAATTGGCAGAGGTTTTGAAAAAGACTCCTAGGCTCACGACCTTGGAGTCCCATACACAGCGCTCCAGTTTTAATTAAATAAAGGATTTTCATGAGAAGCAACTGCTAAAATTCTTGAATTAGTGAAAGTTTTGCAGAAAAATAACATTTAAGATGTGTTCAAAACAAAATACTTGGTTTTCAAAAATATGATTGCAGGCATAGGAAGGAGCATTTGCTTCCCTCAGCAGGACAAAAGCAGAGACTGCTGTTGGTGTCTCTGCTTTGAGGTGGGTATCTTGCTCACCAGTGCACCCAGGGCATCTCTGCTGAGAGATGCTCTCTGCCTGCATAGTGTGCAACTGTCCCCCTGCACCCATAGCTGGGGTCAGACACACGCCCTGACGTGCAGGCACATTGCTGGAGAACGTCGAGACCTTGCGTTATTTCCATGAAACAAAAGCCCTGGTCCTCAGCCAGCTTTGCTTCTAATCTAGCAGCTATTTCTCTGGGGGCTATGCATACTGCCTGCTCTGTGAGCTTGCCTTCTTTTGCCTGCCACACTGTTTTAGATTTATAGCTGACAAAACTAATTTATATATAGATTTAATTGTAGGTAATGTAGGTAATACTTCCCCTTTCCTATCTGATACCTACCTAGACCAAATGTTGGATCGCACTGTCTTCAAAATACCTTTTTTGGATAGTGTCTTCTGTATTGCAGTAGCATCTTGTTTGTTTCCCTCACAGATACCCTTTGCCATTGGAACTGATCTTGAAGCATCTCAATGTGGCTGTTTGGTGGGCTCAAGCCCAAGCTCTGGCTGGCTGGCTTGCACTGAACAATGTGTTTGTTAGCAGGGTCTCTGAAATCCTCATTTTATCTTGTGCTTGTTTGAGCTTTGCTACTAGAAGATGAAAAACTGACTCCATGTTGTATTTCCATACATGTGCATGAGCTCAGCTGAATCACCCGTTTCCAGAAAATCCTTCTCATGTGTAGCACTGTTTAGGTTGTGTGAGGCAGCCTCTGTAAATGTAGCATTAAATAAATGATTCAGAGTCAGCCTCATATACACAGTCTGAAAGAGATGTACACATTAGATGGACAGAGTCAGGAGCTATAAATAGTTGCCAGAGAACTGCGGTGTACCAAGGGAGCTCTGATACCCACAGGGAGCATTAACCGGTGTGCTTGTCTAGATGTTGAATGCAGTCACTTTTGTTTTGCTAAAGATAACTTAATCTCAAATTTCAGTAAAACTTCTATTAAAGCAGGCTTTAAACATGCCTTTAAAACACCAGATGATCTGCAACAAGAAGACAGAGATATATAACCTCAAAGACTACGTCTGAACTTATGCTATTCCTACTGCTGGAGTCTAGCTAATGTAGGTATTTGGGCTGCTCCCTTCTTCATTGCCACTTTAGTCTCTCCAGAGTTGTTCTGCAGGACACACACATTAAGATATGTCAGAAATTTACTACCAGCAAAATTAGCCTACCCTTGTATTCAGATGAGAGGCAGACTTTTTGGATAAGCAGACCTGCACTTCTTAAGGTGCTTCAGGGAGATATCCTTGCTGAAAACTGGACAAAGGCCAGGTATAGACAGAGCAAGCTGCATAACAGAGTGGAACAGAGACACTGAGCTAGGAGACAGTGTAGGAAAACAGGAAAATGTCCTTGCTGTCTGAGAGAGAAAGATGATGCAGAATAATTTTGGAAACTACCTCTTCGCTATCTTGGCACTGTAATAGCAGCTGGTGTCTTTCCCAGCACCACTCATCATTTTGCATGTCCCATTCAATTTGCTTCCAGGTTCTGGCTGTGGCCAGCAGGAAGCAAGAACATCCCAGCACATGACATTGTGTGTCATGTCTATGCACTACATTCCCAAATAGTCGTGGAGCATGGCAGCAATGGAGCATTACTTTGGATTACATCCTCCAAGAAAAGCCACTGCCTGCATGTGATTTATTCTGTCTCCCACTGAAGCTGCAAATGTCCATTAATCAAAAGAAGTTTTTAAGTACCTGTTCAAATAGAATGGGCAGAATGGATGCTGCCAGCTTGGGACACAGCCAGGTGAAAGATAAGGAATAAGACGTTCTCCTACCACACTTCGAAGGTACTTGGATTTTTATAGAACTTGCTGGCTTGAGTTTTATGAGGGCATTAGAAACACAGGATGAGTTCAGACTTTGAAAACAAAGTTGGCCAGTAAAACTGCCTGTGAGGCTAACTCACAGTAAATAGCAATGCAGCAAGCATGTTATTAAGTGTTCTGTCCCTGGTGCCCTTTTTTTGAACATTTCTTAAATGGCAGAGCCTTGTTTTCTGAAAGCCTCACTTTGGCTTAACTGCAGGTCTTCATCTGTGACTGCTATTTTGTAATTGAATTATCACTATTGATGAATGTTAAAAGAGAAGCTAAATAAAATTTAGAGTATGTTTGTGGGTGCTACAAATGTTTTAAGTGAAAGAAAGATTTTATAGGGTGTAAGGAAAAAACATACTGAGAAGCACTGATACTGAGATGCACCTATAGCAGGCAGACGTAAGGGCTAATAAACATGCTCACATGTGGCACATGCCAAGGCATACCTGGGAGTTACATCTCTAAGAAGTCATAAACAGCTTGCCATTCACTATTTCTCCCTAAATTTCTCATAGGAGTTGACACAGGCTTCTGATATCTTTCACTCTCCACTTGGTTGTGCAAGTTGTGCTGCATCTGCACACTTGGACCTCAAAACTAAGCATCTAGTGATGCAAAGTGTGGTGGGGTTTTTTAACTGTGAAATGAACTGCCTTCCCTGTTGGATGCTTTTCTGTGTTGCAAAATGAGTGCTTGTTTCCGTATTTTCCACTTTGCTATAAGGCTGAATACTCTTACTGTGTATGGTGGTGACAGCATGGGAAGAAACCTGCTCAGTTCAAGGCATCATCAATAAACCTGGCTTTGCCACAAAATGTGCAGTATAAATAAATTCATGTTAAGGTAATAGAAAATGCGTAGTGTTTTAACATGAGAAACGTATCTTCCCAACCACTTAGGTTTGCTGTAATGGGTCTCTGTAAGAACAACAGATGCAGTGAATCCCTGAATGTCTGTGTGGGGGAATAAGCAATTATTTGGGTGCTTCATGGTGTGCTCACCAGAGTTTAAATTTTCATTAATTAAAATCTGAGATCCTTGAGGAACCTCAGCACAAGCTTTGGGGAGGGCACACGTTTATTTGGCTGCACCTCTGGGGAGCACACTCCAGAAAAACCACTCCTTGCAGCTCAGGAGCACGTGCTGCAGGGAAAACTTGGGGTCTCATCAGTTCCTTGCTCACAGAGGCTACACAAGAACCTGCATGCCCAGGGAGAGGGGACAATGTGGTTGTGGGAAGGAGGAGCTGGCAGGCATTACATACGTGCAGAAACCCAAAGACTGCAACAGTGCTGCTGCTCTCATGGGGGAAGCTTGCTGGGTCCGGCCAGTTTCAACCTGCAGTTTGGTGATCTATGTGTTTGTTTTGACAAGGGAGGTGATAAAATAGGGGTTCCTTCCCACCCCCTTTGGCTGTGGGTGTTCAGGTCATCGTGGTCTGGCTGCCGGGAAGCTGAGCAGGGAGAAGTGCTGCTTTTACTCTGTAAAACTCATCTGAGAAAGTCCATTTCCCATCCTGCCTATGTTCTTTTGAGGGGAAGCATGAAAAGGAAAGGGAGAGGGGAAAAAAAAAAAAAAAAAAAGCTGCAATGAAAAGGGATCTTGCTTTCATCTCATGGAAAGCCTTCTATGAATAAAGTAGTGGCTAAATACTTAAATTTCTTGGCATTATACTAAGGCAATTGCACTAATGCAATCTCATTCACCTGATAGAACTTACTGCAAGAGGAAGCCTGGTGAGGCTGTAAAACCTTTTCTGCTCATACACCAAAGTGCTCATGAGATTGGAGTAAAGCAACCATTCTGGTCCATGGAGAATTTAGGCACTTAGAAAAATGTTAATCAGAATCACACATATGGACTAGAAACTAATAAAGCTTCCCCACAAGGTTGTTCTTCCGCTCTTCTCTTTTGAAGAGTCTGTTTTGGGTCAAGAAACTTCAGAACTCTGAGTCTGCCTGTGCAGAGCTTGTGTTTTGGGAACAGTTTTCTAAAATTAAGCATTTTCATGAAATAGTTGAGTTCAATAAAATGATATCATATAAAAACTTTTTCAAAAGAACAGTTAACCCTAGTTTCTTCTTTTTTTCTTATTTAACTGAAGGAGTGAAGAGAATGCTGCAGCCTCATTGTCTCGGCCAGAAATCTAGATGAAAACATTTGCCTAACCTTAGTCTTGAAAGTGGCCTGTTCCTAAAGCCTTTTTTTTTTTTTTTTCAGTAGAAAAATGATGGTGAGCTGTGGATGACTCAGCTGATGGTTATTAGTGATTTTAGTATGTGTGCTAATTGTGGAATTGAACAAATTGTGTGCTTTCTAAAGATCTTAATCTAGAGTCATTAGACTGTTCCGTTTGGGGTGTGCTGGTATAGAAAAGGGGAATTTGGTAATTGCCATAGAAATTTTTGGGAGAACTAGTTCACAGAACATAAATGCTGTGTGGCATGACTGGAATTAAGATGTGAAACAACAATGGATTTTGAACAGATGACTCAGTGATGATGAAATGCTAACATCTAAATATGAGCAAATCTCCTGCAACATTCATGTAAGAAGGGCAAGACTTCACAGGTTCGGGATGAGATAATAGTTGATTTATAATGAACTTGTTCTAAATTTAGCAGTCTTTAGGAAAGACTTGCCTAAACGAGGTTTGTACCACCCATCTTGAGAATCTATCTGTCTGAGTGGAGGGACTCACACTCTGAACAGATTCACCTCTTATCTGCTGACCATAGATGGAAACCAGATGACCAGATTGCTCAACTTTTACACTAATGAAGTGAAATGAGATGAATCTGAGTGTTTACCAACTTTGTATTTCTTCTAATTTTTGGGTATTTTGCAGCAGACACCAAGCACTACAGCCACTTTGCTTACTGGAGAGATGTTTTAAGTTACTGCAAAGGAAGTCTCTTAAAACTGATTACAGAGCTTCACTTATAAATTAGGGCAGCCTGTAACAAGCTAAACTTGGCTTGCTGGAACAGAAGTTTCTTCTTTACTTTGGGGCTTGAATTGCACATCTTTGTGAAGAGATGCATCTTGCAGTCTGTGAGGCTCATTCTGGCAAGAAGCTTCATGTTTTTAATCCAAGACTGGTAAGAAGCCTGTGCTTCTTTCTGGGACTTGTTTGCTTTCCTCTCGGGCAAGAAGGCCTCAGGGAAAGCAGAAGGCTTCAGATGTCTGCCCAAAGGCATGTGGCAAACTGGGGAAGAGAGGTGGGGCAGTAGGAAGAGTGTGTGTTGAATATCACCACCTGGATCAGTGCTGGCCATGCTACTGGGAAAGGAGCATGTGAGCTTTTCTCACCATGTTAGATGTGGGCTGAAACCCTGGACTCGGACAGTGTAAAGATTAACCTCTTGCTGTCTGATCTCTTCCTCTCCTATAGAGTGAAAACTGATCTTGCGGTGGGTTAAAATATTTGTTCCGCATTACCCACCACTTAGTTTTTTTTTTTTTTAAATTAACTTATTCAACTCACAGGAAAAAAATGTTCTGTTTGAGGCATGGAGGGAACTGAACTTATTGTGTGTGTTTCTAGTGCAGACAAAATATCAGAGATGCTGTGAACCTTTAAAAATCTTGCTTCTGTACCATGTTAAATGTGATAAGCACCTGAATAACAATAAGGCAGTGAACCTAGCTTGATTATATCTTAATAAAACTAAGACAATGGTCCTTAATCAACTTCCCTCCTGCCCCAAAGCCAAAACCCTTTCCATGCAACTAAAGGGCTTGGGGGGAGCAGCTCTTCACTAATTTGGGATGAAGCCCCAGGAGCAGCCTCATGCATCCAGCCCCATCCCACAACAGTGCTGCACTCCTGACACATGGCTCAACATCTCTGGCACAACTTGTGTTGTGTTCAGCTTGCTCATTTCGTGGGTAGAGCCTGCAGCCATGGGATGAAGAACTGTGATGGATCTTGGCAGGGGAGGACAAAGTCAAAGTATCCAAGAAACAGTGATTTTGTTAGTTAAATCTGGACTGTAAGGTTCTTACTCTTATCTGTGTAGTGACTGTATCTCTAGTGGATTTAAACAGGGTCTCAAAGAATACAGACCTTTAAAAGACATCTGAATACGTAGGATCCTCCAGTGCTTCTGTGCTTGTCCATGCAAATTTGCTTGTTCCTGTGGCCCAAATCTAGGTCTCATGAAGGCAGCTTGTCAAAGCTCTGTGTGGTTTTCTAAGGCAGGATTAGATGGATTGTATTTTGGTGTACAGTAACTACAGAGAATTCATCCAGCTCCCAAGCTACCAAAATCACTTTCATTTGTGAAGAGATTTTTTACTCCATAATTGTATTCATAAATATGCGTTAGAAAGAAGCCAAGCCCACAAAAAAAGCAAACTTTTACCTTTGCTTTTGGAGTAGAGGGAAAATCCCCCAAAACTAGTGACTGAAACTTGAAGTATATGAATTCGAAATTTAATGCAATTTCAGTTCCCAAGTTTCCTCTTTCTGTATATTTTAAGACTAATACTTGATGTGATGAGCGTTCAGAAATAATTTCCTCCTACAAAATGCTGCGTATTTTGATTGATTTCCCTTTTTTCACCTTGATCTCTTAAGTATAGAGGTCAGCGCTTTCAGGATACACAAAAGTGGCAAATGGTAACTTGATTTCAGATTTTTATAGGGGGGAAGTTAATTTATTTATTTGAGGTTATCACTGGGCAAACTGGACTTGTTTAATGAGGAACTGCAACAGTAAATGATAAAAGAAGTAACACTTTTCAGAGCACATAATTGAAAATGTGTTTCGTAAGCCTTTCCAGTGTCTCTACTTTTTCCCTTTTCTACATCACTTTATTCCTTAGTTTAACTGGCAAAGTCAATTTCAAGAACCAGAAAACATCAGTAACATGGTAGAAAAAAGTGATTTCATAAAAAAATATCCTATTGAAGGTTTTTTCCCTTTTGTTATTGTCTATTCCAAAGACCATGAACTGTTAAGAAAGCTTTCTAGGAGAATTTAACCTTTTGTTTGTCTTTCTGATTCATTCCAAGATGACCTGAAATTAAAATCTGCATACAATTTATTTTTTTAAACTATGAAGTTAAACGAGACACCTGAAATTGTCTATATCTAATTTTGTATTTATCTTTTTTTTCCAGAACACTGCAAAATCTCAGTAGGAGAATAAAGGTTCTATCATCCAGATACAGCACTGACCAGGCTGTACATTTTGAAATTGAAGCTCAATCCATGGTTTGAAATCATGCTTGTAGATGTAAAATGTAACATAATTCATCTCAAATATTTTTTACTTAGGTTAAATTAGATTATTAGTCATGTTTATGTTCGTACTGTATGCTAAGTATACATAGATAAGATTCTTAGCTCTGCACTGAGCTGAATAAGGAAAGGTAACAGGTAGTAAATGAGATTGTGTTCCTTTCCCATGGAAAATTTGAGCTAATGCTAGGCAAAGAGCACGTTAGCATCTGCAGGGTTATTTCACTGTTGCTGTCATTTTATCAGTCATGAAGCAGAATTCTCTGCTTTACTTTTCTGAGGACAGGCTTATCTGAATTCTGGAAGGGAAAGTGCCTCTGAGTCAGACATGGTCAGGGATAGATATGGTGGGAGTTTTGCATGCCACTTGCAAATCACATATCTCATCAAGAAAAAAAAATCATTTCCTTGGGACTCCCCTTGGATCTGGGCAGATTTTTGGATGTTTTTCTTGGTGTAAGAGTTCTGAGTTTTGTCTTATAAGGCTTATGTCTTTTGAAAGGAGGTGGAGAGAGAAACCACATCTTAAAGGAGATGGAGAGAAAAACATCCTGCCCAGTTTTATCTTGGTTTTTGTCAGTCAGAAATACAAGATGGGCTGTTACCAGCTGCTTTTCAGACTTCATGAAACTCCTCAACACAGATTTCCCATTGCAGATTGCGCAGTTTCCTCTTCTCTTATTTTGGTTCTCATCCTGTATGAGCTAGTTATGGAAATGATTCCTATTACAAAGTGTAGGGCAATATCTTCAAAAATGACATCTCAGTTTTCAGGGGAAATTTTGAAAATTTTTGAAGGCTTCTATGGAAGAAAAAAAGAAAGGCACCCACAGTGCATCCCAAGAAATCCCTCATGGAGAAGGGACACACGATGTTGAGTTCTTGACACTGAAAACATTTCAGGGAAAGACATAATTTATGAGGGACTAGAGGCCAAAGCCACCAGGGTTGCAGTAGAAACTTGTCTGGTTACCTTCCCTTGGGCTTGGAGTTACTGGGAATCCCAGTGAACAGAGCCTGTTTTGGGAAAGCTGTCACGGAGATGAATAGGAGTCTGGGAACCATTCTGCTTTCCAGTCTGACCAGTTAGGGTTTCCGGTTCTTGGAAGAGCTCATGCTGGCAGTTGAAAATGACCAAGTCTTCCTGTGAAGAAAGTCCATGGCACTTGCTGGTGGGCTTCCAGCTGCCCAGGCCAGGAGCTTGGAGCCTGTGTAAGATTGATGCAGGAAGCTCTGGCTCAGTTTGGGCAGTGAAGGCTTGTGTCAAACTGGGGGATATTTGTCTCCCATGAGGAAATAGCCCAAAGTACCGTCCTGCTTTGAGACTTCACCAGTTAAACCATCCTACTGAAATTCCTAGCCTGAATCCTGACAACAGCATACAGGATTGTCTGATCTCTCTCCCCATTCGCAGATTTTCAACATCTAAGTCGATGTTCATATCTTGAATCAGTGTTTAAACATGGCAAAAGCTGAGCAATTTACAATCAGTCCTGTATGGGTTAAGAGGTAGGTGATGGCAATGTCTTAGAAGTGCTTGAGTTTTTCACTCTGCATATACAGAACATGTAGGACATGAATCAAATCTCATAATTAGAATAATGATAATTAATCCCTGGATTTTCATTTACTCTGGCCAGCTGGCTATGTCAAATGCTAGGAAATTGGGTCATTATGTCTATTGTACTCTTTTTCAGCATGACTGGAAGCTGATGCTATCTACAAGAATGCCATCTGGCTGGAATATGGAGGCTGCATGATAAATGAAGAGCTGGGGGGTACATGTATGTGGGTGACCACTATTTTATCCCCAAACCAACACTCTAGTTCAGGCCTTCAGGCATTCAGTCTTGTTCGGAAAAGTTACCAGCCATCAATTCTTTGGCTTCAGATTCACCACATATCTCCATTCCATGTCTGATATTTAAGATGAAAAAACAAAAGATTCGAAACAAAATACAAAGCAAAATGTGCAGCTCCACAGATGCTTGCAGTGAGGAATAACATAACTTGTATCTGCTACATATAGGAGCACTGATTTTTCTTTTCTGAGAAGGCAAAAATGAGTAGAACTAGGTTTGACCTGTCAGAACATCTGCCTAAGGAACTGAGGCAATTTCAAAGGTGTGTTGTTAGTTGGAGACAATCCAGATTGCTAGTGGTGTTGGAAGGTAAAAGGCATCAAAGAAGGATTTTTCTTCCTTCTCTGCTTCTAATTCTGGAAGGGGAGGACAATAGGAATGTGAAATGGTTATTGTGATTGCCAATCTTTTTTCTCCTGTTTAATCCCAGAAGGGTGGATGTCTGTGCAGCACTTGCCATGACTGGCATTAAAGTGGTCTTATTCAGTGACACTAATGTTATGTAGTAGCACACTACTACATGGTGACCCATATATATAAAACAAAAAAGCAAACATAAAATCTTTTGATTTTGTTGGTTCAGATTCCATAACTTTGAAACAGTTTTAATAAGGAGCTTGAAGGCAAACTGATAATGAAACCAAAAAAAAGCTTTCTTCATTTTAGTAACTTCCTTCCCCTGCTGTTGCAGTTGTCATCAGCAACAGAGCTGGCTGATGTTGGTTGAAATCTACATTTAGCTGTTAACTTTTGGATTGAGCACTGCTGAAAGTGTTGCTTATTGATTTGTATTTGTATTTGTGTGTGTGGTCTAAAGTCAGATTCAAGCAAAAATCCTAATAAATAGAAAACACAGCAAGCAAGCCTCTTCTCTACCCTGAAAACATGCATTGATTCAACACACCCTTACTTTCCTTAAATATATTGAGAATTTTTCTGAAGTAACTAGTTTTTGATCTGATTTTTCAACTCACTCCTCTCCACCAGAAAGCCAGCAGCCTGGATAAATGGTCACTTCTGTGAATTTTCATGTTTATTAATCATTATCTTTACATACTTTATTTTCATTTATTAACAGTAGGATAACTTGCTTTTTTGCTGAAGAAAAACAACTTTTATGTCAGTGAAATTATCTCCAGGAGGGGCAGGGTGGTGGGGTGGATGCAGTGTACAGGAGCTGTGCGTGTCCTGTCCATGCTGTAGCAGGACAGACAGACTTGGAAGGCTGCTGTGCATTTCCCCGTCCTTAAAGCCTGTCTCAGAAGGGAGACAAAGAACAAACCTCCTCTCAGGAATGAAAATTAGCTTTTGAATGTTTTTCACAAGGAATGACTTCAGAATTAGATATCAGCTGATGCTCTACCAGACTTCTCTTTCTAAAAGAAAAGGGGCTGTTCTTTCTATTGAAAAATTTGCATGAAATACAGGAGTTTCCAACAATTAGCCTGATTGCTAATAGTGGTTTTCCCCTTCCTCTTGGCAACATGTCAGTTAAGGTGTATCTGCTCCAACTACCCCTGCCCATATTTACTGTAAACTTTCAGAAGTTTTGCTTAAGCTTGAGGTAAAGCGTGGAATTATGACATCAGTACCTTATGCAAAGTTTTGTGGTGATAGTCACGTCAGGAAATTTTTCTCATATGAAAAATGTTTTCAAATTGGATGAAAAATGGTGACGCTTCCTGCCCTCAATGAGTCCTGTTCCCATGGTGCTGTGAGGACTCTCCCATCCGTGTGGGAGAGAAAGAGACGCAGCACTTCCCTTCTGATCACTTTTCTACTGAACCAATGCCAAAAGCTTCATGTTGATTGACTAAAGAAAAGTACCACTTCATCTTCCTCAGCCTTCAGGACATAATTCTCCAGCATGGAAAACTTCTGCTGAGTGCACCTGGAGCCTCCCCACAGCAGCTCCTGGATGCTGCTGAAGCCCTTTGTGGTGACAAGCTGATCTGGTAAAAATTCAGCAGTGCTAGATGTGTCCAACTTGCTGGTGAGCTCCTGGTTCACAGATCTGCTTTCTCTTGGAGACCTCTCAAACAAGCCCTAAATAAAAGGTGTTTACCTTTTGGGAAAAGGTCATACTCTAAGAAACACAGCCCGGGGCTCACATTTCAAGGAAATATGCAGGAATAAAAACTCTCAGTCACCTAGCACAAACTCTGAGGGCCCTAAGATGGCCCTTCCAGTTTGCTTTCCTCATGCATGAAGTTAAGCTGAGCGGTTTTCTTTTACGCTGAGATCTGTCCACATTATGCCATTTTAGAGGCTTTTCTGTCTTTTAGGCCAGGTTATGCATATGTGATAGCTGCGGTAGGCAATGGCTGTGCTGGTCCCGAAGCCTTGTCCTTGCCTGCCATCCCACAGTGCTGCTGTCGGCTCAGGCCAGCTCCACACAGCCTGGCAGCCACCGCCTGCTTTGTCTGCTGCTGGCCCTCCACGTGGGCAGGTTAAAAGGGGACTGGAAGGAGCTCTTTCCCGTCCTCACTGGGAAGAGCAAAGCTTACAAAGATGCCCCAAAAGTGCCCCATGAAGGTGTGAGCACACAGCAGTGCTTTGCATAGCACAGTAACTTTGTGCTGGCAGTGTGCACGTGATTCAGGCATGTTGCATCAGCCCCATCACAGCCTACGTGCCTTTTCTGCCTGTAGGTCAAAGAAATTAAGGGGTTCTCCTTTTTATCTAGTCACTGTTCACATGCTCTCTGTATAGCCAAGGTCTGTTTACATTTCCCTGAGATTATAAAACGTTACCTCTAACTCCTACTTGATTAGAATGGAGATAATGAATCCTAAAATCTGCATTAGCCAATTGGCCTCAACAAGCTTCAGCCCTCCCGTTGTTTGCAGTGCAGCAGACCCAGATAGTAGAAACAATCAGGTATCGGATCAGCTGTCATTTCCCACAGCCAGCAATATGGAGAGACAAAAATGACATTGTGTAATGGCAAGCTACATGATGCAATGTACAGAGAAGAGTGGGGAGTCTTCAAACCCTGTGAAGTTACTCAGTGATTTACATTTAGAGAACTGGATGGCTATTTGTATCCAGATTCACAATGGAGTTTATTAGCAGATCCTAGCTTGTTATAAGAGACATCAAAGCTTCTTATAATAAAATCAACCTCCTGTGAGTCCTTCTATATTCTGCACTAGAGGAGGGACAGTGTTGTTCACACATTAATGCATTTGATTGCTGAGCACCAGCAAACACACAATACAAAAATTGCTGAAAAGGTCTAAATAACTTACATGGCTCTATGCTGCCTGTTCTGACTAAGGATACAGGACAGAGATACAGGAAAATATTTACTGTGCTCCTACTAATGTGCAGAACTTGCTCTGCTTGTTTGACATTTAACTGTATGAATAATTTGATTGAAATACAGATATTATGGAAGGAGAGCCTTTAATGTCTCATGACTTGCTTCCAGGAACAAACTTATCCACTAACTGTACTGAATAACATGAAGAACTTATTTCAAGATTTGAGTTTTATGAAACAATTCAATTGTTTCATAACAGTTTTCTCTATCTTATCAGAAACTCTAGAAGCAGAGTAAGTGCAGCTGCAGTGTTGAGAACAGTGTATCCATCAACAAAGCTTCTAGCATTTTATTGAAAGTAATCTGAAGGCAGAGCAAGGATTATGATGCAAACCAGAACAGTTAAGTACCTTGATCTCTTAGCAACTTTGACTTGAGAACAACCTGTGTGGCCTGATGGGACTGCTGGTGGGTGGACAGCCTCAGTGAGGCTGGAATCAAGTTTCTTTGAATTCTGCAGATCTGGCTGGTCTGCTTTAAGCCTATAGCCTACAACTAGGGGATATTTCCTAGCAAAGAAAAGGGATGCAAAAGGGATGCATGCCTTAGTGACCTAGAGTTTCCTCTAGCAAAGATGAGGGTTGGCCATCATCACCATGTGGAGGGAGGAAGGGCTGAGATGAAGCAGCCTCTGTCTTTCTGCCTGGGGAAACTGACATGGTGCATCCACAAGTGTCACTTAGGCCTGTGTTTCATGGTAGCAGAAAATACCTCTGGTGCTGACTGCTGGGGTGGATCACGAGAGCACACACACTTTTGCATGGACATTGGCTACAGTAGTCCAGAGACTGCAATTCCTCTCCATGCTGAGTTGCAGCGCTGCTGATGGGGATCTACACACAGCCAGCATACAGTCTGGTACATAACAGATAACTCTTTTCCCAAGAATCGAAACACTTTCTAAATCACATCTTTGAATCAAGCTAGCTATGACAATGAAAGCAAGTGTTACTGCTTCTGCATGCTGCAAAGCACGATTTGATGTTTGTACAGATGTTTGTTTTTCTTCAGTTGCGATGAGAATGGACACACAACACAATACTAATGTTTACACAACCAACAGTAATGCAGTCAGTATTACAGCATAGGTTAACACATTTAAATAAGGACTGTTTTGTCATTATAAAAATGCAGGAATACTGGTAACTTATTCATGAAGATGAATTTATAGTGCGTAAATATTTGCTAAGTCACTGGTTGTTAAGTTTGAGGAAACGGTTCATGCGGTCAGTGTGGTGATACTAACAAATTTCTCCTACAGCGTATGCGCAATAAGTCTTTGTCAAAGACTGATGACATCCTGTGCTTGCTCACTGATGTGTGCAGACAGTATCATGTCTACAACATAGGGTCACAAAACAGCTCAGGTTGAAGGGGACCATGGGAGGCTTTTGGTCCAGCTCAGAGCTTGTCACCTCAGAGGTCAGAACTTGTTACTCAGAGCTTGAGTCAGTAGGGTCTTCCAAAACTCCAAGGATGGAGACAGGATAGCCTCCCTGGGCAACGTGAGCATGTGCAAAACTTCCTCCCACTCAGAATGAGCAGTGGTGCTCTGTCACTTCTACCCAAACTGCATTGTAATATTTGTTCCCAAAATAAATTCTGTCACTGATAGTGAGTGCTCAGACTGGGGCTATAACATATTCTGGTCTCAAACCCATTTTTATTTTTCTGGTAGCCTCTTAAGTAGGTAAATTCCTAGGGAACTAAAATTATGGAGAAAAAATGTTAGGTAATGTGTTTTATACAGAAATGTTAGAAAAAAAATAAAATAGAATAAAACAGGAAAAAAAATAAAAATAAAAACAAGCTCGATAAAGTCCATGACCAGCCTCTGGTGAGTACAGAGATTGTTGGTAAGAGGAAAGGTGACAGGAATCTGCTTTGTGGACGTGGGCTTTCCATGTTTCAGGAAATAGAATGCATGGGCTGAATTCTTTCTTAAGACAGTTTTTTTCTTCTTTTTTTATGAGCTGCTTTTCAAAATCAAATTCTGCAATCTGTGGGGGAAAAAATGAATATACTGTTTCTGCTCCATTCTGTCTTATATTTCAAGGTCCACAGATCTTGGACACACCACAAAATTCTTGCTTTCATGTTCTTGCCTTGCAAAACAGAGGCAAGAACACCCTTTTCTTACCCAGACATTGCCCCATATGTGTACGTGGCAAGCTGTCCATGGCAAGGACATCTCATTTCTTACAAAACAAACTGGGATGAGCTGTAGTGAAGAACAGTTCCTGGAGGGCCAGTGAGCTGTCTGCTGCTTCTCATTGTCAAGTTTTCAATAGAAAATAGTCCTCATTTGAAATTGCTGAGAATGGTAAGGTTATGGTGCCCAAATAGATTTGAGTGGATTTTCTTTTCTTTAAAACAGACTTTTATTAAAAATTCATTTTACAAAGGACTTTAAAAGAAGACCTGGTCACAGCATCTTTAGAAAATGCTTCTTATCTACACATATTTTAAGGAGGCTGTGGATTTAGAGGCCACAAATGGACTTGGTTATTCCTGTAGTCTTTGCTAAAGTCTTCAAGGAAAACAGCTTAATTTATTTTCCTTGGCCTAGATATGATGTAAAAGAAAAATGATTTCCTAAAAACAAGGAGATGGTCAAAGTATTCTTACTCATCCTTGATTATGAGACAGTTTTATTGCTTTTCTTTCAAGGAATAAACTGAATTCCACCTGTTTTCCATCCCTATTGTAGAATTATTTTTATGTAAAATGTTGATCACGCACAATATATACAAAGTGAAGGTGATTTATATTAGCTGCCCTAAGAGGAAGTGTCACAGAATGAAGCATTACAATATATTGCTCAAGGAGGTGAAATTCAAGTCAAAATCATTCTTCTGATTTCAGCTTTTTACAATGTTGACATATTGCTTAAAAAAGCTTTTGTGAAAGCTTTGACACTGCTGGTTTTGTTGTCAGCCTTTTTTTTTTTTTTTTTTTAATAAACCAGTCTATTCAAACAGTATTAAAAAATGCACAGTCAAGAATGAGATTGTGCTTTATATTGATTAGGTAGTTTAATCTAAAGTCTACTTTGGATCGGCACAACTTTTAAGTAGGGATGGATAGGCAGCTTTTCTAATAGAGATATTTCAAAAAATACACACAAGATGTAACTGCTGGAAGCTTTTTATTGGTATAGTTGGAAGAATAATGGATTTCTTAAAAGCTTAAAGAAGTTTCAGGTTCATCAAACAAATATTTTTCAAGTTTAATATCAGTATGACAGAGTTTGGTTGAAACACTTGAAGTATTCGACATCAGGACTTTTTTCACAGGAGAATGTTTCTCAGTGTACACTTCAAATGAAATACAGCAAGTGTTGAGAACTGGGTTTTGGGAAAAGAATCACAAAATCACAGAATGGCCCAGGTTGGAAGGGGCCTCAAGGATTGTGAAGCTCCAACCCCCCTGCCACAGGCAGGGCCAACAACCTCCACATTTAATACTAGACCAGGCTGCCCAGGGCCCCATCCAATCTGGCCTTGAACACCTCCAGGGATGGACGGGGCATCCACAGCCTCTCTGGGCAGCTGTTCCAGCACCTCACCACTCTCTCTATAAAGAACTTCCCCCTGACATCCAACCTAAATCTTCCCTCCTCAACTTAAAACCATTTGCCCTTGTCCTGCAGTTATCTACCCTTTCAAGGAGTTGACTCCCCTCCTGTTTATAGGCACCCTTTAGGTACTGAAAGGCTGCAATGAGGTCATCCCACAGCCTTCTTTTCTCCAGGATGAACACTTGTTCAGCTCCCTCAGCCTGTCTTTGTAGGGGAGGTGCTCCAGTCCCCTGATCATCTTCTTGGCTCTCCTCCAGACCCTCTCCAACAGCTCCCTGTCTTTCTTGTACTGGGGGCTCCAGACCTGGACACAGTACTGCAGATGGGGCCTCACAAGAGCAGAGGCGAACAATCACCTCCCTGTCCCTGCTGGCCACCCCTCTTCTGATGGAGCCCAGGATCCCATTTGCTTTCCGAGCTGCAAGAGCACACTGCTGGCTCATGTTGGAGGATTTTTGGCTGAAACAATTGACACAAATTCTGGACTTAGACTGCAATAATTAAAACATCAATCAGTTTCAATAGCTCACCTCTGCACCGCAATCTGAGTCTACTTTGGAATTATGAGCAAGCATGTTGATCACAGTTGGCTTGTTGGCTGACATAGATCGGTGGATTTGTTTTGTAGTTGGAGCTGAGCTGGGAGCCAGGTATTTATGGGTTTAACCTCAATTTTTGTCTCCTTCTGTCACTCAGAATCAGAGAATCATAGAATGACTTAGGTTGAATGACAATTTAAAGATCACCTAATACTAACCCTCTGCAATGGACAAGCTTTCACTAGATCAGGCTGCCCAGGGCCCCATGCAACCTGGCCTTGAATGCCTCTGGGGACAGGGCACCCACAACCTCTCCGGGCAACATGTTCCAGTGCCTCACCACTCTCTAAATAAAGAATTTCATCCTAGCATCTAACCTAAACCCCCTCTCTTTTAATTTATAGCCATTCCCCCTTCTCCTGTCACTATCAGACCATGTAAAAAGTCAGTCCCCCTCCTGCTCGTAAGCCCTCTCCAGGTACTGGAAGGCTGCAATGAAGTCTCCTGCAGCCTTCTCCGAGATAAGCAAGTCCAGCTTCCTTAACCTTTTTTCATAGGAAAGATGCTTCAGCTCTCTTATCATCTTTGTGGCATTCCTCCAGACCTGCTCCAACAACTCTGCATCCTTCTTGTACTGGGGGTCCCAGGCCTGGGCACAGTGCTCCGGAGGGGGGCAATGACCTCCCTCTCCCTGCTGCCACCCCTCTTTCAATGTAGCCCAGGGTACCATTGGCCTTCCAGGATGCAAGAGTGCAATGCTGTCTCACGTCCAGCTTTTTGTCCTCTAGGACCACCAAGTCCTTCTCCACAGGGATGCTCAATGAGTTCTCCCAGCTTGTACTCCTGTCTGGGATTGCCTTGACGCTTTGTGCCCTATCAGAGCATATATAAATAATAAATGGAACAAGTGGGACTTCTGCTGGTCCAGGGCCCAGTAGGGTGGATCCACAGATGTGAAATATTTTTTGTAGTGGACTAAACTATTCACATTTCTTAAATTTTGTGCTGGCCAGGGCGAATTTGTTTAATCTGCTCTGCAGAATGTTTTGCATTTTTTCCATTTCTGATTTTGTTCCTCTTAATTTTATCTACCTATCTGTCTGTCTGTCTATCTATCTATCCATCTATCCATTTATGGTATGGGTTGGCAGAATACCCAACCTTTCTACACTATTTTGAAATCAAGACTTTTCTGATAAAAGTGATCCAACTGTTGTCTGCAATCAAACAAAATATTTCTTTTTTGCTAACTTTCCAAAGCCTAGAGATGTTCCGTCTGTACTCATTCTCACTATTTCATTTAAGCAGTTCAAAGTAAAGCGTTTTTTTTTTGTTTGTTTGTTTTGTTTTTTTTTTTTTTTCTTCTGCAGATGCAACTTTAAAAATAAAATCAAACTTTCCACAAGTATATTTAAATAAAATTTGCTGGAACCATAATTAAAATTAGCTTTAAAAGAGTTGAGAAGTCTCTTAATGAAAATAAAGCCTTGATTTTATTCTTTTATCCACCATAGTAGAAACCTTATTTCAAGCACTGGTAAATCCTGCAGTTCAAATCTACCACTTTTGCTTGCTTTGGTCATAAACAATGTTGAATGCCCAGTAACTCACAGAGCTGCTCCAGGTATAAGGAACTTGAGAGGTCTCTCTGGATCACAGTAAGGTCAACACTAAATTCAGACCATGAATTTGTCTAGATGGATCTTCAAAACTTCCAAGGATGGAGGTGAAGCAACTGCTCAAGGCAAGTTGCTCCTGCTCTTGAACTGCTTTCATGGTTAAAAAATGTATTCTGTAATGCAATCTGAATATCTCTTCTTTAAGTTTGTACTGGTTGTTTTCTGCCATGTCCCACTGAGAAGGGCCTGGCTAAACATTCTCACCTTCAACTCAGTGAGATAAGTACTTTTTCTCCTCTTCCAGGCAATTGATATTAAGAACCAGGACAGACCATTGTGGTACCCTACCATAGGAGCTAGCAAAGAATCCCTTAAGACAGGAGGACATATGTTGCCCTCCCTGCATTCACAAGTGTAGGCATTTCACCGCAGGAGACAATCATGTTTGTCAGGCCATGCTTTTCCCAATCATCATGTTTTCCCTTATGTGTCCAGAAATATGCTCCAAGAGGGCTCATTCCATGCCTTTCTGGGGATTGAAGTGATGATGTCTGACCTATGCTATCCCCATTCTCCTCTTTGTCCATTCTGCAGCTGGATTTACTGCAAGTAGCATTCAACTTTTCAGTTGTCTGTGTCCTCCTCGAATCTCCAAGACATATCAAAGCTGACAGAGAGTGACCTTGCAAGGGCACCAGCTAGCATTTTCAGCTCTGGTATATGTGACATATCCCTTGGATTTGTATGGACCAAGACTTGTCAGGAATCCCTCACTTGGTCCTCTTGTCCTACTGCTAGATTTCATCTTTGAACCCTCTTCCAAAACTCAAGCGCCTATGCAAATTTCCTGGTGGGATATGAGACAAGACATTGGGACCTTATTCCAGTCTAATCAACTACCCAGCAGTGGGCACACATTTTTGCGTTAACCTTTTTACTGCTGATGTTGTTGTAGAAACTCTTCTCGTGGCCCTTGGCATTCCTTACAAGTATCAGATTGAGATGAGATGTGACCTTCCTGGCACCATCCTTGCACACTTAGGCCATGTTTCAAAGTGCCTCTCTTCTAGCCTATCCCTGCTCCCAGATCCTTTTTGGTTTGAGCCTCAGCATAGATAAGGCTGCCATACACCTCCAAATGGTATTTCCTTTACTTATGAGTAAATACTTCTTCAGTTTTGACAAGAAACAAAGACAGTTATTTCCTTCCGTGTTTATGTCTAAGAGCAAATCCTGACTTTTAACTGTTTTCTCGTTGTAGTGGATATGAGCAGCGTGTTCAGCTTCTTACCTGAATGTTAAGCCTAGTAAATATTCAAGTGAATATTTGGATGAGTAGTGCATCTGAGTCATGAGTTGCCAGGAGGGAGTATTTATAGTTGCCATTGATGTTTATAGAAATGAAGAAACATAGGAAAGTTTGCTTACATGCGAAAAAGAAAAGTTTTTAAAGTGTTTATTCTAGAAGGCAGAGTTTAACTCTTATACGATTATGTGATGCTGTTGATATTCTACAGGCCCAGGCAGATCTCTGAATGTTTTTTCAAGGGCCACAGTGACCTTTATATGCTATATTTAATGGCAACCTAGAGAAAAAGAAACATTATTTGCATACATTCTAGGATAATTGATTAATCCATGTTTACATATATAGTGAGTCATCAGATAAGTGCTAAAACTCTTAAGACGATAATGCTTACAACTTTGCAAAGTTCTTTTTCAAGGTAAACAGCTTTGTGTTGCTACTATGCGATATTTTTATACCCACTGTATTTAAAGAAGGTGTATTCAAGAAGGATGTGGTCAAGCATCAAACAGATTAAAGGATTAAAGTAATTTTCCCTGCTTTTGTTACAGTCAGCATGTTGTGAGAATTAATTGCTACAAACATTTAGCTTCCTAGAGTTCTATGAATACGCAGTGCACAGAAAGGTAATTCATGTTTTCATATAATCCTAGGTACTTATTCCTGTTAGCTTCACAGGTGACATAATGGAACTAATTTTCATGTGCATAGTTAACTGTGCAGCTAATGGAAATTGGATGATTTTGACCCCATCGTATCTGTTACGATTGGTAGAGTGTCTTTAGAAGGTGGCTCAGTATCCTTGTGAAGAGGCGCTTGAAATATATTTTATTTAGGAGACTTGTGATGAACAGACACTGTGTAACACTGAACTGCATATAAAGCAGCCAGTTTCTTGTTCAATATTACAACAGTATCCTAGGTTTCCCTTTGTCCTTCTGAACTGTAGGTGTACATATGAATGTGAACAGGAAAGTAAATATACTATTTTTTCTGCGGTGAGTCTTGCCATGAGAGACTTCAGAGTTGCGTTATAACACACGGCTATAGCAACTAGATGATGAAATCAGTCTTTCAACGGCTGTTGATCCCAGTCACTATTATTTCTTATTCCTGATGCTGACATTTTTGAATCTTTTTCAACAGAATCTGTAGCCTATGGCAAATTTTGAAAGCCTGTTTATCTTTGAATTGCAACAAAACCAAGTTCAACACAAACTGAAAGTGCTCAAATTTTCTGGAAATTGAAAATGTTGAGTTTTGACGTGCTGTACGTAGCAGTCTTTTCTCTCAGCAATACAACCAGCCTGAGTCAATGCTCAATGTGGTTCTGTGACAACAGCAGGAAAACAATAGTAAGTGATATGAAAGACCTATTTGGCTGCTGGGGCGTGTGTTTGTGGCGAGTGTTGGTCACTTCCGCCTCCCTGATATTCAATTCATGTCAAAGGCTTTCTCCATTTCATGACCTCAGTGGAGATGTCTCAGATGAGAATATTTCTAAAATTCCCTTGGCAGGTTATTGCAGTTTTATAGATAGACATTATAAACAATACTTTTGTGAGCATGCTAAGACCTTAAACATATATATATTTGTTGAAGCTTTTGCATGAGCTAATGTGAGCTAATGCAAGTTCTGTAATAACTAGATGAGATAAAATGGACTTTCCCTCAGATGTGACAATGAAGGCACAGCACAGGGAAAAAAATAGCCAAGCAAAATGAAACCCTTGCACAGCATAGGCATGGTGATACTGTTAGCTCTTGCTTCTCTGCCTTGAAAATGGAGGTCAAAACAGCTGATGTTGCAGACACTTGAATTTGATAGGTTTTTTTAATGCCAGTAGTTCTTAATATCAGTACTTTTCTTTTGTTCACACCCTAGGGTTGATGTTTTGCCATCTCTTGTGTGGCTGGTTTTGCTGGCACTTTAGGACATATATTAAAATAAGGTATGGTTTCGTATTATAATGATGACCTTATTGTCTTGCATTTATTTATGACTTGTAATCAGTGAATGACCTTTCTTCTATTAATTATGACTAATTATTAAATCTGTTTGTGCATTAGGCTTCCCCAGTACATCACTGCAAAATTTTATTTTATAAGTTATATGAAAAAAAAACCCACCCTTTACTTTAAAATTGCACTGGGTAATTTGAATAGCTATCAAGCTGTGTTGTGAGAAACAGTGACTGCTCAAGAGCTAGACATCTTCTGAATGCCATCTGGTCAGACGTACATCTTGCAGGACTGAAGCAAGCACTCTGCAACCTGACCTGCTTTTACAATGGGGCTTAGACAGAAACCTCCTGAGGCATTAGGAGCCTGTTTGTCCCACCAGCCCAATCTCCTCCAAATTAGCTACTCTTAACATTATGTTGTTTATTTTCAGTAGAAACAGTTATGTTTCTTGTCATCCTTATCTTTCTGTTTTTACTTTTTTCTCTTTTCTTTGTATCATTTTTTTAATGGATGGGGAACTGGTAAAAGTCCAAGGGTCCCAGTTGCTTCTATTACTTTTCCCATGGAACATATCTTCCTTGAAGGCCTTTTGTGTTCTGCTGCAAGCTAGTTATCAGGGAATATCAAGATCAGATAAATGTGCTGAGTTTTGCTGTCATATTTGAATAATGTACAGTGCAAAGCTGTGCTTATGAGAAAAAATTCAACAGCTGTAACTTTGCTGTTCTTTAATATTCTCTAACAATTCACTCCTAACAGCACTGGTTCATATTGAACACTCATCCTTTAGTCAGCTAACCTTGAGAACTGCACTAAGAGACCATTTAATGGTGCCTGGAAATGAATTACTTTGTGTCACTAATGACTTCTGCTTTTGAACTGGTGAGCTACCAAATGATTATTATTTTACTTTATCTTCAGTTTCAAAATTCAGCCAGTATTTGGTATTTCGTTTAGGGATTTCAGCTTATGAAAAGGCAATTATTATTTATTGTCATTCAGAATGACTGCATAAATACCAAAGAAATAACGTTTTCCATCCAGGAATGAGACTAGGAATATCTGAGGAAAGGCTTTCAGGCTTTAGATTCAGACACTCTGTTCTGCTGTACTCACCCACACACACCTAGACTGTCTGTTGGACTGACCCAATGTCTATTTCTGGTAAAAGAAAGAAATTCATTGAAGATTCACAAAAGACAGTCTCTGAAAATTAAAGTTTCTTTAAATTCAGACTATTAATATATGCAGTGCATAAAATTGAAGTTAGTCAGCAACAGTAAATTATATTACACATGTAATGGACTATGCTACAGTTTTAAAAAACATTTCAGGTATCATCGTTAGAAGTCTCTTGGTGCTTGTTTGGATGCTAGTTTATAAGGTGTATGTGCTGTTTATGATATATACTGCAACATGATAATTCTCATTTCTGAAGGACAGTGTTTCAAAGGGGGATGGTAACGTGAAAATTTATGATCAACATCTAACATGAAACCAAACAGATAGAATTAGTGAAGGTAGTGAAAGGGCTTTGTTTTAATGGACTAGAAAGCTTTATCCTACACTGGTGCTTGTGGTCTCAGTCTGGGTGCTGCTGTGCTAGCCAGAAGAGAAGCAAATGGAAAAACAATTAGTCTGCATAGCTACATTTTTCTAGAAGTCATCATTTTTTTTCCTAGTAATAACCAGAGAATGTCACAGTCCGGGGAGTTAAAAAAAAATTATTTTTAAATTATTGCTGCCGTTCCATAAAATGCTGGAACAAGTGGGTTGTTATGCAGCTATTCAAGAGATAGATGAGAGAAGGCATGGCTATGAAAAAATTTTCAAGTATCATAATACAGCTCCTTGCTGTCTAAGCCTGTGTGCTTTCATAGTCTTCCTAGTCTCCAATTTGTAGGCCTTTGGACTGTGAAGCAAAGGAATTTTATTTTATTAGAGTTCTCACAATTCTGGTTTATGATGATGTGATTACACTCTTCTCTATGAAATGCTTTACTCTGGACAGTATCTTGTTGCTTGAATGACAGCATTAATATCTGAGAGGACAGAAATCATTTCTACTTATAAACTGTACCATCTTTTGGTTATTCTGTACATTCAAAACCCTCTAAAAGATGGAGAGGTTGCTATTCTAAGTTATTTAAAGACCAATCCTAAAATTTTCATTTTATTTCATCACTACCAAGTGACTCATATTTTTCCCCCTATATTTTAGTATGGCTCATAGATCACGCAGCTATAGCAAGCATTATGATTTCAGAAATTTTAGGAAGGTTTCCAAAAACCAAAGCACTTCAGAAAACTAAGATGCTCTGAATCATCTTTTGAAGGTATGTAGCTCTGAGAAGAAAAGGTTCGTTTTTGGGACCTCTAAGTCACAACTAAGTTGGATTCCTAAAGCAGGAGGAGAAGGATTGGATAGGAGGTAGATCATGGTTTGCCTCTTCCCCTTGGGAGAAGATTCCTGGGATTTGTCAGTGTCAAAGTCCTGGCCCTGCCATGGTGGATGATTTTGGTGGCCAGTATGGGCCAAAACAGCCCATACAGGGCTCATGGGAGAAATTCTTCCTCTTCTGAAAAGTGACCATAGGGGCTCTTGTACCCAATCAGTGTAATTCAAAGATGGACACACTGTTTTGAACCAAAGCTTCTTCCAGCCCTGTACCCATCTCCTGCCTGGGAAAGAAGCCCTATCTTCCCAGCCTGATGTGGATTCGCACTCAAAACACAGTGACTTTTTTCTGTGCACTAATGCGGCTCCCCCGTGTAATTCTTCCAGCTTATTCTGGAGACCAGAAGGTGACAAATATCTTCCAACAATGTATGATCCTTGCTGCAAACCTCTTTTACATCCTCTGAGGCCCTTACATCTTATGTCGGAGCACAGTGACCTCCCCAGTGAGGTTTTCTCACCGCATGCTTCAGCAAGTCTCATCCAGCTGATTTGCAAGTAGGCTCCACGATGGCAGATTGATGGATTCCTGTGGTTTTTGTGCCCATTTACTTCAGTAAGATAGGAGATGACAAATGCATGGAGCTCGTCTACTGATGTCACCTGTTGGTGTGATGCTCCTGGAGACCCTTGCATCAGCCCTCAAAACTGCTTCCATGCAAGGACTTGCGTGGCTATCTGGTGGGTGTGTGCTGCGGGGGCTGCTGCATCCCAAAGGAGGATGATGTGCTGGACTCTCTCAGCTGTTCCCAGCAGCTGGAAAATCTGTTCTCCTCACAGGAAAGTGTCAAAGGGCTGGAGGCCCCTTGTGTGGTTATTATCTGAAACACATTTGGCTATCTCTGACAGAAATACATCTTAAAAATCTAAATTGGCATTTTCCTCCAAATCATTTGGCAATGTTTTGTAATGAGAAAAATGAGTGCCATTGGCTCAGCACTTGCAGGGATAAAGCGCTGAGCACTGGGGCGCTATGTGTACTGCAGGTGGAGGGTGTGCCATATAAAGCACAACATATATTTTTCCCCTACTGCTGGGAGACTGACTTTTGCATTGTTTCCTTAAGGCCTCTGTGGCCCAGCTTTCCTGATCAGAACTGAGCTGGCAGCTTCTGGGGGGAAAATTTTCTGAAAAAGTGATCAAAACTCTGTTGGGCAACTCTGCTGCTGGGGAGAGGGGAAAAAGTAAGGGAAAAAAGGCTGAAAAAAAAAAAGGACCAAGGAAAGGGGAGACAGGAACAGGACTGAATGGAGATGTATATAATGGAATGGTGACTGTAGTAAGGGGCAAAAGAATTAAAACTGGGGGAAAGTGCTGCAGTGAGGAGATGTGAAGGACATGCCCTGCCCGTGGTGTCCCCGTGGATGTTCTGGCCAAACATGCTGGCCCCAGGCAGCCCCCAGTGCAAACAGAGGCCCCAGCACAGCTGCAGCACTCCTGCCCCAATAGCCGTGGTGCGGGGTTGTTCACACAGCTGGGCCTCGCAGACTGCTTGCTTCCGCTACGGCCCACACTCACGGCTTGTCTGCCTGACCTCACACTGTGCTTTCACTGCTTCTTCTCCATCCAGGACTGCCTTTCTGCTGCCATTCTTACTTTATCCTCAGCTTTTCTTCCTCCTTTTTCTATACTGCCTCCTTCTCTTTTTGCCCCATCCTTGCTATTTTTTCCCTCTACACATGTGGATACTCAGCATTTACGTTGATACTTTGCTTCTCATCTGTGTTTTGTCGTAGTAGAAAGAAACCCATCACATAAAAGTCTGCGTTTTTCTTAGCTTCCACACCACAAAACCTGCTCCCCACAGAGGTCTCTGGGCACCAGGACAATATAAATAGCAATAACTAGTGGAGCAGCGCAGGCACAAAAAAAGATGGGAGAGCTACATGGTGCAACAGTTTGGGGATGCATACAGGCATTAACAGGAGGCCGTCAAGGTATTTCTCCTGAGCTGCAGAAGCTTTTACTGCTTCAGTCTTCTCTTGGCTTCCAGGAGTTACTCAATTAACACATGGGCAGAGCTGGGGCTATTTCAATATGGAAACAACCTGCGCATGAGTTTAATGAGCCATAGCCGCGGATAGAAGTAGGAGCATTGGCCAGGTTTTTGCAAGGCCTGTTCCGCTGCCACTAGCCAATGAACAACTTACAGATGCTAAAGTGCTTTTCATATAGCAGTGTCTATCAACCTACATCTGCTGGCAGTACCTGACAAACAAGCTCACAAAGCAATGCCCTTTCCTGTAACTTCCTTACCAAATGTCCCTACCTGAAAAGAGGGATTTCTGGGTTTTCTCTGGCATCTGCGTTGATGCATACTGACACCAATGCCAAGAGCAATTGTGGCACTTCAGGAGGCAGTGAGCTGAGGGGTGACATCGGGCTGTGATGACAAGTGTCTTCCGAGTTTCTGAGGATTTTGCGCCTGCAGAGAGCTCCAGTGGGAGGAGAGGGCAGTGAGGAGCAGTAGGGTGCAATGTGAACAAGGTCTGGCGGCAATTCCACACCCAGCTGGGAGCCACTGCCTTCTCCAGGACCTTGGAATAACTGCCAAACAGTTCTCCCCAGCAGCTCTGTGGTAGCACACTGGCACTTGAGGTTAGGCCCACTGCTACAAGGCTTCAGCAGGTTTCACTTCTAGTGTCCCATGCTACATGTCTGAGGAGATGTGCACAGGAGATGCCACAAGTTTTCTTACAGCTTGGATTGGCTGGGATGATCCTCTTGCACATTGTGATGCTGCTGTGATCTATGACTGCAGCCTCTCACTGCTGTCACTGTAAAATTGCAGATGCTCTATGGTGGCAGCCCCAGGGATCATAGCACCCCATAGATGGGTATTTTTAGGTTTGTATTCAAACAAGCATTGTCAGACTGGCTTCATGGTGACTGGAGTTGGTTCCAAAATGGGCCCGGCCACTGGACACTTCAGTGCCTGGTGCTGTGTATGTGCTGTGTATGGCTAAAATGGGTTTGGTATAAACAGCTGGCTGGTCAGTTGCTGTATAGTTCATAAGTCTATGTAAGAAAGGATGTCACAGAATCACAGAATCACAGAATCACAGAATCGTAGGGGTTGGAAGGGACCTCCAGAGATCATCGAGTCCAACCCCCCTGCCAAAGCAGGATCCCTACACCAGGTCGCACAGGTAGGCGTCCAGGCGGGTCTTGAATATCTCCAGAGAAGGAGACTCCACCACCTCCCTGGGCAGCCTGTCATAGAAGTCTAGAACAAACAAACACATGTTTTTTCTTCCTTGTCAATTTGAACACACTTATTTTGCTTCCCAGAGACACTTTTACTCTTGCATATCTTTTTGTGCTTGGCAATGACTGTATTTTGTATGTTTAGTGAACTTTTTCTATATACCAATTCACTTGAAGACAATATAAAATATCTCCAACCTTTCCTTATGCTTCCATCCCCAAGACAACTTACACATCCTGTTTTATACATCTTTTTCTATGGTAATGTAAGGGCCACCATTCAGGTAGTGCAATGTGATTTTGTCCAGAGCACTTCTTTTTGGCACCTGTTGGGCCTGGGAGTATGCTGTCCTCTCCTGGCATGCTGTGTCTCAGTCAGCTGTCCCTAATAACAGTATTTCAGGCTTTTTTTGCATGGCATTCATAGTCTCTTTTTTGTAAAAAATCCCCCTGACAGCTTAAAAGACTGGCATGAGCAATGTGTATATCTCTGGACTTGGATCTTCAGCACTTCTGTTCACACTGCAACTCCTCATAGGAGAGGGGTGAGCCTGGCATGTTTCCTGCTCCCTTCCACTCTTGGAGCCAAGAAAGGGAGAGGAAAGCTGAGGTAAACCAGTGGATCCAGGAGGCCTCCTAAATAGGGCAGCTCCCTTTTGGACAGAAAAAAATCCAGGTGCTTGTAGTATTTATTGATGGTAAATAGGGGCCATCATGAAATGCAAGTCTGGGGTAAAAGCATTGCTTGTCTACTTGCCTACTGTCTTCTGAATCCAGTCAACAACTAAAGGTGTTATATTTTGGGGAGGGAGAGATTGTGAGATGTTCATCAACAACCAGCAGCAATCTGGAGCATTTCACTAAGAGACAACTGATCAGCATGACATTATTTTTTAATTGCAATGTTTCGTTAATTTTACAATCCCTGTTTAAGCATTCATGCTTAAATGGGTGACTCTACAGTGTGCTTTTCAAGGAAACCTTCTTTTGGAGAAAACAATTATTTTTTTAAAGTGCTAGGCCCATTATGAGGTGAGAAACATTTGCACAGATTACTGCTGGACAGTAAAAGGTTTGTCATCCTACAAAAATCTTTTCTTGTTTTATGGTGAATGGAAAAGAAAATTTGAAGTTGTATTTCTTTTTAAATGAGAAACCAAGGAAGTGATCAGTGGGGAAAGAGTGATCCTGTAGTAGGTGACTAATATTGGTGACTAATGCCTTTATCAGTAAGATGAAAGCGTTGCAAAAGCTTATCCTGAGCACTTGCCTGAGAGCATCCATAGAGAGGTAAACAGAGTAAACCTCTATGTGATCTATCAAATAGAGTGGAGGGGGAAGAGTTCAGCTGTGTTTTGATCAGAGTTTCCTTGCTAGACCCAAGAAATACTTCCCAAGGACAGCTTAGTTGAGATTGGCTCAATTCCATAAAAATATAACTTTCCAACAAAGGACGAAATTGTCTGAAAATTTCCATCCAGAAACATTTCCTCTCTTTCCAGAATCCAAAGAGTTGAAAACAACCTTTTATTTTCTAAGGAGGGTGTCTCCAAGTACTGAATGAATGTGGCTCCACATGTTCACTTCTTACTCATTATGACTAGACTCAACACAATATTATTAAGCAAAATAAACTTCTCATTAAAGATGGTTTTGTATGAGATCAGGAAAAGGCCAGGAAAAGTTTGAAAAGAATTACAAGTGAATTTCCGTTGCATGGGCAGTGGCCCACCTTGTCTGAAAACAACAGCTTGATTATCATCTGCAAACAGTGCTTTTTCATTTATTGTTGATGACAGGGTGAGGGATTAAAACTTGGCTCGTGATATAAGTATTTATAAGTAGATTGGAAAAATGTTAAGAAAAATAATGGAGGGTTAAATACAACTTTTCTTACCTAAGTAAGTGTTATGATCAACCAGGGGAAACTTAGCACTCCCTGTTCACAGTATTTTTTTCCCATTATGGAAATCGGTTATAATAAACAAATAATACATCCATTTCATTGACTTCTTTACCTCTCCTACAAAGGCAGGCTGAGGGAGCTGGGCTCGTTCATCCTGGAGAAGAAAAGGCTGTGAGGAGACCTCATTGCAGCCTTCCATTATTTAAAAGGGGATTGTAAAAAGGAGAGGAATCAACTTTTTACTTGGGTAGTCAGTGACAGGACAAGGGGGAATGGTTTTAAGCTGAAGGAGGAAAGGTTTAGATTGGATGTCAGGGGGAAGTTCTTTACAAAGAGAGTGGTGAGGTGCTGGAACAGCTGCCCAGAGAGGCTGCGGATGCCCCGTCCATCCCTGGAGGTGTTCAAGGCCAGGTTGGATGGGGCCCTGGGCAGCCTGGTCTGGTATTAAATGGAAAGGTTGGTGGCCCTGCATGTGGCAGGGGGGTTGGAGACTCATCATCCTTGTGGTCCCTTTCAAGCCTGGCCATTCTGTGATTTTGTGATTCTAGGACTCTATGATTCTATAATTTTATATCAGTGTAGAGTAAAGGTAAAGCTGTATATTGCTTTGGCAATCTTAATAGGTTTGTATTTCTTTTAAACATTAACTTTATATCATTCATTACAACAGTCATATTTTATTCCAAATTAAAATTGTTCTTTTTCATACACACACACACACACACACACATATATATATATATATATATGCACTATAGTCAGGTGTAAAAGTAAACAAGAAGACATAAATAAATCTTATGCTGCTTTGGATTATTTTAAATTATGACAAGAAAAACTTGAAGATATTTGTTATAACTTTTACAATTAGATTCAGTACTACACGCCAGTTTTTACCTCAGAAGGCAATAAATGGGAAGCAGTTAAGCTGGCTTTGCATCTGATACGTATATATGTGGTTGTTTTGTTGTTTTTTTTTTTTGCCAGGACTGTTAATAGCACCAAATATAGCTTAAAAATTAGACAGGGCTTCTTCCCACCACTTGTGCTGCCCCTAGTGCTTTGTGTGCTGTTGTGTTGCCCATACATGAATGCTCCTGCCTGTGGGAAAATGTTGGTATCACTCAAGTGCGTACATGCACATGCACACGTACGTGTGACCTTGGGTAATGTCTGCTGAGGAGCTCTGGTTCAATGGACACAGAGGTGAGGCTCACCAGCCTGTAGTTCCCTGGGTCCTCCTTCCTCTCCTTGTAAATGGGAGTGATGTTTCCTTTTTTCCAGTCCCAGGGACTTTGCTGACAGCCTTGACTTTTCAAATATGACGGAGAGTGGCTGAGCAGCCATATCAGCCAGCTCCTTTAGGACTTTGGGATGCATATCATCTGGCTCCATAGACTTGTATACATTCAGCCTCATGAGGAGGTCTCAAACTTTCTCTGCCCTTACAGTGGGGAGGGATATGCTCCCCCAGGTCCCACCTAGGAGCCCAGGGATACAAGTTTCAGAGATGTTAGAAATACAAGAACCCTGGCTGTCAGTGAAGACCGAGGCAAAACACATTTAATGCCTCAGCCTTCTCCATATCTGTCAAAGCCAATTCTCCTTTCTCATTTTCCAAAGGAGGTACGCTCTCTTAGGCCTGCCTCTTCTGGCCAATGTACCTTTAGAATCCCTTCTTGTCATATTTAACATGAGCTAGATTTAAACTGTTAGAAACTGGCTGAATAAAATAAGCTAGAATAGAAAAACTTCAGAGAAAATAATTTATGCAGTTCAATTTTCAAGTAGATGCACTTTTTACTATTTCTTATCACCTTAGAATCTGTGCCCTCAGGCTTATGAGAAACAGGGAGTGTAGTGAGGAAATCAAGAGGGGGTTTTGTGAAGGAACCAAAAGCTTACATTTAATTATTAAATTCTTTAATATTTGACACCAACAATGAAGTAAGGAGAACTTGACCTTATGTGAGAAGAATCAAGCATGGCTATGAACTTGAAGGTGGGGCTGGTTTTATGCAAGTCATGCATATCTAGACTAGTCTAAAATCTGATGACGGATTGCTCTTTCAAAGCCTTATTAAGATGGGTGCATTTATGGCCATTTAACAGTATGGAATCTTATTCATAATCCCCCATTCTTCCTACCCATTCATGGATTGAATCATAAGTAATGTAACTTATTTTCTGAAGGAAGGGACTTCCTGTGGAAATGCAGCTTGGGGCAAATAAATAAATAAATATATTAGACACAAGAAAATTTACATCTTCTGGATTTCGGTTCTTCCAGTACATTTTGTTATTATAGAGAATGAGCAAGCAGCTTTTATATCTAAGGAAGATAGTATATCCTTTCTGTCAAAATCAAATCTTTTTTCAAACCAACCATTATGAAAATGCTGAAGCAAATAATCGGTCAGTCTGCCTTCTGGCTCTTGCTCAGTAAGGGGACGACAAGGGGTTAAAGATCTGGGGTATGGGCTACTCTTGTAGTATCTTTCTATGATTGAAAGCGGAAGTGTCAGAAATGTCATGGGAACATTTAATAGGAAGCTTCTTCCCTGTTCATTTTTTGCAAAGTCACAGATGCAAAAAAGCTCTTGTGCTTTTCAAAATTAATTTCTAAATCTGATACTAAGTTACTAGAAGAATTTTTCAAGTTGTTTCACAGTACTGAGAGCCTCAGAGTGCTGCTTTACATTTAATAACAGCTATTGATTTTTTCTGTCCCCTTACAAATAGCTTGTAAGTCTAACAATGGCTTTGAACCTGTCTACCACTGCATCCTTCTGAATATGGAGATTGGAAGTACTGCTAAAGGAGCTGCTCCTTGCTCCTCAGAAAGGGCATAAATTTGCAGGTGTTGTTTTCAGCAGAACAATGTAATTTAAAGCATGTGCAACTTCTACATTGTCAGTTTTTATTACAATAGCTGGTGGAATTGTAGAATCGACTGTTGAATAAGCAAGTATTTGAGAAGAATGTGGTTAATATTCTCTATTTGCAAAAAAGGCTGAAAGAGAGTTCTGAGAAATATTTGCAACCAAGTATGACTGAGAAAGAGATTTTAAAGAGGAAATCATCTTTCCCCAAAAAGAGGAATCTGTGAGATTTTAATTCTCTATTCACAAAGCCATCTTTTGAGAAATTCATGACTTCACTTTGTATTTTGCTACAGTTTAGTATGAAACATTATTGATCTTGGCTCACTGGTAAGCCACTGTTTGCTCTTATTTTTTTCCAGTATCTTGTTTGTGGTCATGTTTTGGTTTGAAAAGCCTTACATATTTGGTACCTACTTACCTTGTGACATAGAGCTCTAGCTGGCTCTCTGGCACAGCCCTGAATGATTGCTGTAAATTTCACTGTCAGTATATCTCTACAGACATTTTCAGAAGTGACAAAATATTGCAGAAGATGAAATCCTAGGATCTGTTATGGCAGAATCAGTTTTTGAAGGCTCATCTTTAGTTAAAAGTTTTAGCATTAGCTTTGGAGTTATGGGAGGTACTAACTTGGCACTCATGGGGGGCTTTCATGTGCTTCATAGATTTTCCTCAAAAAGAGAAAAAAATCCTTTCTCTTATTTTAAATTGTGGAAGAACTATTTGAAACTTCAGTACAGTGTTTTATCCATTCCCCCACTTGTCTTGCATCTGTGTGAAAAGCAGACATAGTGATTGTGTCTGGCAGAGGGATGATATTTAGTGCCCTGAACTTTCCAGGCCTGGGGAGATGAGGTGGAGACCAGGCCAGCGCTTGCCAGCCAACGTGGGATGAAGCTGGTGCTTCCCCTGCAACTCATGAAAAGGAGAAATGGCTAAAAACAGTCACAAATGTCTGAAGGAGGAAATGCAGATTAAAACACAGATGTGCATAAAATTTGTTACCACTGATTTTCCTGTTTTGCTGGAATTCTTTGCAGGAGATGTACTTATTGCCAGGACTTGCTAAGTTTGTTCTGGAGATTATTTCCAGAAGTGCTGGAAAATTTATTTTTTACATCGTATTTGACTTGGTCTAGGTAGTTGTAGGTGGTATAAATTACCATAATACTGGTGTGGAAAAACATTTGTGTTCCCCTCTATGTTATATGAATCAGATGGCCATTGACAAATGCAGCCTCACAGACTCTCACTTCATAAGGCTGCTGATTGCAAACTCGATTAGCAGGTTTCCAGCATATTTTTCCAGTGAGGTGAGCACTGAGAGATCTTGCAATCACTACAGCACTTCTGCACGCCTCCTGTGCTTCTTCTGCTTCAAGAAGAATCTACCCTAAGCAAATAACTTTTGTCTTGATGGTTGTTTACAGTATAACATATTTTTGAACTAAAACGGTTGGAGCATCTGCCAACAGTGTCTTCTAAAAGGGTACGTTGGAAATTGATATTCTCTTCCTCCATGCATGTCTTGTCCCCTGGGAGAAAACAAAAATCTTTCCCCTGGGGAGGCAGCACTTAGTCAGCCCTGACAGAGGGTAGGGCATGGCAGGGATACTGAAGAGGAATGATAATTGGAGTCCTTTATTGTGTTTCAAAATAATCACTATTTAGAAAAAAAATCAGTGTGTCAGAGTGCAACTCTGCGTGTCCCAACCAACTACTTTGGGAAGGCATGCAGGTTTGATGATATGGGGAATGAATTGCTCGGGAAGGCGCAGTCCTGGGATATACTCCAAAGGCAAAGGGACTTGTGAGTTTTTATCCAGTATAAGATGTAGGAAGTGAAAAAACAGCAGCTGAGTTTGAAGTGGTATGGTAGAGAGGCGGTTGATTCATTCTTGGTGTTGAATGGGAGATAGTTCCTATCTCCATTGTTGAGAACTGATGGTTGAGATGCAAAATCCTTCTGACTTGCCTAAGCACTGTCAGAATCTGGAAAGCTGTTATGAGAATGAAACTGCAAAGCCACAAAAGAAAATAATAATAAAGAAACACTAAACATGATACTGAAACCTCTCGAAAAGGCGTAAAGGTGAGATCTGCCATAGTACGTAGCAACCTCATTAACAGGCATTGCAGAAGTCCTGACTCTTGGTTACTCTGCAAATCCACAAGTAACTGCATTGGAGAAGTGGTGGCCTAGGTGGCCTACAAACATTTTTTTTCCTAATCTTCTCAGTCTCAGATATTGTGTGGGTCTGAAAGGGTAATTTGATGAACTTGACTGTAGATATAACAGGTAGAAAAGGATGTCCATTGTCCTCAGAGTCGTTTTGTGCACAACAAGGGTATAGAGACTTTCATTTCTCAGAGGTTAAACAAACTGCAGAACAAACTGCAGAAATTAGGGAAAATATCCTCACGCTCTGTTTCCTAATTTTGAAAGCAAACTGAGTTATCTCTTTCACTTCTGAATTACATTAAGATTGAAGTAATCTGCATTTCAAAATTCTCTGAAGATAACCCAACAACTGTGATGAAAACGAAGACAAAAAATTCACACTAAATACCTGTTGGTTATGGGATAATCTTTAAAGAGTATTTTGATCAGACTTGTTCTTCTGCGAGAGATAAAGTGCTTAACTAAATAATTTGAATACAATCATAAAATAAAACCTAAGGAGCTGACCTGTGGGCCTGCTTTTGAAAAACAGCTACTGCTGCTCTCTGCAGGCTCCTGCCCTTGGTTTCAGTGCTAGCACCTCCTCAGCGCAATGCTACGTGCTGCCCTGTCTCTGATTGAACACAGGAGAGCTCTGTCATGCTAGCAAGGGCTGGGATGGCCCAGTGCAGTTTCACCATATGCCTGTAGAGGCCCATTATTCTCCTACTTGCAATTGAATGAAATATTAATATCAGATTAGACTAAAGATTATAGAGAATATCTAAATGAATTTGCTGTACATTGATGCCAAGTTGTGTTTTGGATTAAGTTTTTTTTTATCTATAAAAGAACCTGCAACTTCATTGTCATGTTAAAAAGTCTGTTGTTTACTATAAAAATTGAGGTATAATTTCAAATATTGAAATACTTCCCCTAGAAAATAGTGAAAAGAATCTGATTTCATTGTTCTGTGAATAAAAATTTGCCATATATTCAATCAACTATTTGTCTGAAATTATATTCTTTTATTGGACACTGAGAAAATTCAATCAGTTTCTAATTTGGAAATGCATTTTTTTCTACTTTCACTGAAATTCTGTGTCATGAAATCTCAACCTTGACTTACATGGAACAGACTCTACTTTCCTGAGTCAGAGGAAATAATACCTTTTTAACAGCTCCTCTAAGATACGATCAGATCACCAATGTTACATCACAATCTTATGTAAGATTGTATTTCACAGCTGAACAACCCCAACAAAATTTTATTTTAATTATTACCTATGACTACCACTTAGCAACTATGCCATTATTAGTAAAGTAGGATTAAATAATATTGTCTAGGCAAGAGACTTTATAGCTGCAACTGAAAGGATACTGAGCTGTGTCAACTCCCAGGGTAAAGTTTTGAAGGTGCTCAAGAACGTATCTGGAACTGGCACTGCTGCCTGTAACCATGTTATATTGCTCTGACAGAGTTCACTGAAGCTTTTCAGGCATAAAATTGTACAGAACAACTGATGCCTGGCTGGGTTTTTATAGCAAAGTCTTGTCACTTCTTGGGTCATGTTCTCATCTATATCTGAAGACATGGCAGCATAAATTGATAAATATCCTGATTAGCGGTCATGCATTAGAGTGCTGTGTTGAAGCAGCAAGACATGCAGTATGGTTTGTTGATGAATACTTACAAAAATATTTTCTTTGGGTAGAACTTTTGTGCTATAGTGCAAAGCAAGACAAGGCAAGGTGCTGCTTGAAACATGATGCTCAGTGAGATGGACATAGCTTTCAACCAACTCTTCCTCTTGCTCACCTTTGTGGGGAAGAAAACAGTAAAAAGTTTCATGTGCTCTCATAGAAATGTCTACCACAAATGCAGTCATTTTACAGAAAATGAATGGGTGTTAAATTTCCTTGTCAGCAGGGCAGGTTTCAACAAGGATGCTTGCACACACCTATATCCACTACTGTGTAAAACGAGCTACACCTGGTTACCATTAAAAAATAGGGTGCCTTTTCCAAAAGATCTTCCTTTATTTTTTTGAGTATTTTCTTGCTGTCCTCATACAGAGGTATTAATATGTTGCTACTGAATTATGTAAAGAACTGAAGCACTTGGAAGCAGGGAGCTCCTACTTATGTGACACTGCATTTTCACAGTGTTTTCCTTGGAAGAGCTATTAATTAACAGGGGAGAAAAAAAAAAAAAAAAAAGGATGTAAGGATAAGAATTGGTTAGTAGATGTAATAAATACATTTTCAATTTTGGAAAACTTCTTAAGACTCTTTCCTTTTCATACACATTTTGAGTGGCTTTTTTTGTTGTTGGTGGTGTTTCTTTAAAAAACGTCCAAATTCTATTTATGTTTTTGTAACAAAACTAAGAAGCAAGGGGAAAAAGATACTTTTGAGAGATCTATTTCCTATTTTTTTGGAAGTGAACACATTTAATCATACCCAGTTTGGCAGACAGCAGAAAAAGCTACACCCCTGTGCAATTCTGATTAAATGAGTGAAGTTGTCTTTAAATAAAAAAAAATTCCAACATTTGCATTATATACTTGAATAGGATACAGACAATGGCCACAGATTTTAGTAGTCTAAAAGACTAGGTGTGAAAGTCAGAATGAGTTTCTGTGTATGTACCCTGCTATGGACCAGGTACTTGAGTGGTACGGAATAGTTTGAAAGTAGTTGTTTTGAACATTATTTGCATTCCTCCCCAAAATTAGGAATTCAGTGTTTTGCTTTTTGCCTGATGGCAAATACTTTCTTCATATGGCATGGCTTGCCCAGCACTGAGGAATCAGGAGGCAGGGAATCAATTTTTTATTCAGGTAGATAGTGATAAGACAAGGGAAAATGATTTCAAGCTCAAGGGGGAAGGTTTAGATTGGATATCAGGGGGAAGTTCTTCACACAGAGAGTGGTGAGGTGCTGGAACAGCTGCCCAGAGAGGTTGTGGGTTCTCCATCCCTGGAGGTGTTCAAGGCCAGATTTGATGGGGCCCTGGGCAGCCTGGTCTAATATTAGTTATGGAGGTTGGTGGCCCTGCCTGTGGCAGAGAGGCTGGATCCTTGGGGTTCCTTCCAACCCAAGCCATTCTGTGATTCTGTGATCAGCATTGGGCAAGCCCTCTCCTGATGGAAAACCAGTGAGACCTCACAAACTGTAATATTATCTTGTACTCGTTGTGTTCAGCTCTTGGCTTGGCCAGGCCACCTCCCATTGTTTGATTTCTATGTGGAGGTAAATAGCCTTACTGTGGCTGTAAGGGAATGCGGAGATTTTCGTTACAGTCTTTGGTTTTTCAGGTAGAAAAAAAAATCCCCTAAAGGAAAATTTTTGAATTCCTTGTCTCACCCCTTCCTGTTTCTCTTTCTTGACATCCGTGTTCAGGTACATTTCAATCTTGAACAGCACATGAGGAAAGTAGTGAATTTTTTGGTTGTGAAAGTCTGTTGTAGTCAATATTAATTAAAATAGCTGCACCAATCATATTACATCAAAGTGCAATATTATTTTAAAAGTGAAGCTTCTAGTTGAAGTAAGATGAGTACTCAGCTCTTGCCAAGGAGAGGTTTTCTCATTGTAATGTTTCTTGTGATGCTGCTATGTTTCTGCATTGTGTGGTTTCGGGTTTTTGCATGTCTTTTAGCAAAAATGTTAGGATTTTTCTACTCATCTCCTTTTCCGTATTTACTTTTCTACAGCCTTTCTGCCCAGCATATATCCTTACACCTTCCAAGACTTTTCCTTTCCAGTTCCCGGAAGGAAGCAGCATGTCTTTGCCAAAGTCTTTTCCAGCACTGTTCCCCAGTGTCACTCTATCTGTGGCAGTGCAAGGCACAGGAAACAATGTCCATCTCCCTGTCAGAAGCGGCTCCTATGTCTGTGCCTTCTCTCTTGTTCACACTCTTCCTACAGGTTGTTCAAACTACCTGGCTGATTTTTCTGTAGATTATGCTGAAAGCTGAAGGAGTACTTTCTAGCAAAGCTGGAACTGTTTCTGCTACAGATGTCTCTTGGAAGGTAGGTAATGTGTGTCAAGGTGTAAGGCAGTTGTCTTGGGAGAATTGGTGCTCCAGAATAAAAGTAAGCACGCCTCTAGCGAGTGCATCAGAATTAATGAACATGGTCAGATGCCCGTGAGGCTCCGACTCACTGCCCGTAAAGAGCTCTTACGCAGTGGGCATGCGAGAAAATGACGTGCAGCCAAAGTCCTCGATGAAGGCGATCGTGTATGGTGACCTGCCTACCGAAGTGTTCCATTCTTGTGCTCCTTGAGGGACTTGTCTCCAAGGTGCGGCTCAGATGCTGACCCCCTCCTTTCCCTCCCCTTTTTGGCATCTTTCTGGGTGAAACAGTTACCTCAGCTCAGTCCCAAGAGAAAGCATTTTTCACAGGGCAGGTTTCCCCTGGGGAACATTCTTGCCTCTTGTATCATCGGGACATGCCCCTGCTCAGAGGGAAGGAGGAGCTCCTCCATGATTGAGCTATCTCATCCATCATGCTCCAAATCCATCCCGGACCAGCCCATCCCTAATTAGGGCAGCACTCACCTGAAACACCATTTGCATAGATGACCTCTGTGCTGTGCCCCCTCACAAAGCACCCCGCTGCCCCAGGGCCACAGCAGAACCGCTGCCCTCTGAAGTGCTGGACCTGTTGTGCCACACCACTCCTTTCAGGGCATGCTTAATGCACTTTTGGGGCCAGTGTTTGCAGGGGTACTGGGCACTTTCCCCCCTACTCTGGGCCTCAGGAATTGCTGTGTTTACTTGGGAGGCATATAATAATCTTTTTTTCCCTACTATAACAATTGAGCGAAACCCCCAGAAATGCTTGAGGCTGTCTAAATGCAGCTGTTGGGCTGCAGACGTGTGGCGTTTCTGCATTTTTTTAATCAAGGTGAGAGCACAGCATGCCAGCGTATCCTCCCTTTCTTCCCTTCCACTGCACTCTCTGTTTCTTGGAGTGCTTGAGCAAAGCCACAAGACAGACTCAGAACCCTCCCTCTCTGAGTCAGAGCAGCCACTGTCAGGAGCCTGCCTGCGAGACATGGCCGCAGGCCCTGCGCTGCGCACTGTGCTCACTCTCGCCAGTTGCACCAAAGCACTTCGGTGTTTATGGGACTGGGGCAGATGTGTGAGAGGGCCTATGGGTTCCCTGAGGGAACTGGCAGCAGCCACATCTTCCATGGGCAGGCAGGGAAATGTTCTTCCCCACATCAGAGGGCCTTAAGAAATGTGCCAGAAATGAATTAAATCATAGCATTAATGGGCTATAAAGAAAAATTAACCCACATTGCTAACACAAGGTCTGCATGTGATTCCATTCACACCCACTGTCTGAGGCCAGGAGAGGGACTGGAGAGATGCTTTTGACAGGGCTCTCCAGATGTCTTTTCAGGGCTAAAGTGATCAGAACTGGGTCTCAATTTATTAAGAGTTGCTGAAGATTTTTTTTCAACATGTTAGCAGAAATGGAAAGCTACAGAGCAGAGGCAGGAGGACAGTCACATGGGTGTATGGACTTGTGAGTCACTGGGTTGAGCCTCGGACCAAAGAGATTTTGAATGGCTGGCAGGAAGGTGACGAGGTAGAGGAGGTTCAGTCGCTAGGATGGGGCTATGAGGGAGCACTGCCAATATGGGGATGGGTGACTAATGGGGATAATCACTGCAGGATACTATAGGTGCTGAAAGTAGCATTTGCTCAGCAGCTGTGTGGAGGTGGTAGTCAGTACAAGGTGCTGGATCTCCTGAGGGATACCTTCCATAGCTTTCTTTAGTGAGATGAAAATTAAGGGGAGAAACTGGGTTACTCATGGTGTTCGCTGAAGGAGAGGAACCAGTGCAACCAATCCTGTCTCTGGATTTTATTAACTGTACTGCTTCTCTTGTCCTAGCCCCATCACCCACCATTCTGACTTGCAGAATTCTTTGCAAAAGCTAGTCAAAGGTGCCTTTGCTATTTTTCCCCCTCAAGCAAAGCTGGATCCTCAGCAAAGGTAAGACATCTGATTGGTGGTGTTCATAGAGAACATAACTGATTTAGCCTCACTTGCTTCAAAAGGAGGTTGCTCTCTGACAGCAGTGGCAAACTACCATAGAGGAAAACAACACAGAAGGCTATTTCTAGTTATTACTTCTATCCCAAATCACCTTTCCCTTTCAAAGTCTATTAAGCCCAAAGGGAAACACCTATGAACCGTTTGTGCTTCAGAGAGCCTGAATAGTCACAAGGAAGGGATATGAGTTAAACTACCACACTGGCAAGTGATTCCAGTAGTGACCCCTCCCTCCAAAACACTTCAGTACAAAGACAGCATTGCTGGCATGCAGCATGATGAGCGCTCTATACATTTCATAGTGAAATCACTTTTTATGGGTGGCAGAAAAGATAATGGTAGCTGGAGGACGTACAGCTTCCTTCAACAATACTTGGCATGAAACAAAGGAGCCCATCGACATAATGTTTTCAATTTATTTATATAAACAACTGCATTTTAAAAAACCATTCTTGTCCTATAAAAATAGAGTGAAAAACAATTCACAGAATTTTAAATAAATAATCTCAAACATACACATTTATCACGATCAACTTGAACCCAGCCAAACCCAGCAGGTTGGGTCACAGATAAACATGGCTTCAGAGTACAAAGCGTAGAGTGAACTGGATTGAGTGAACTGGATTCCTTTCCAAAGCAGCTTGTAAGAACAAGGCTGAAATGAACTTTTTTTTTTTTTTTAATGAATTCTTTTTTACCTACCTCAAAATAACTAGATCTGCCCAGACTTGTCTCCCTTTGATTTTAAGCCATACAATTTTCCTTGCGAATGGTACGTAAGTGCTCTAAAGCATGTTCCAAAGTGGTCTGAATGATAGCTACATACTTAACCGATAATTAAGTAGCTTTCATTAGTTGAACACAGTACTGGCCTCCCCCCCCCCCCCTTTTTTTTTTTTGTTATAAGGTTATTGAATTTTCTTCCTTCTTTGTGCCTCAAATATGAAAACAAAACACCCTTCCATCTCCCAAAGCATTCATACCAAGGACCACCTCAAATCAGTCACTAGTATCAATTGCTGTAGGAGCTCTGAAGTCAGCTATTTGTGCTACCAGTTACAAGTTTGCACTGTAGAACATGATCAGCATCTTTAAACAAATCAATAAAAATACAGAAGTCACAGTCAAACTATACTAGTACCACAGTCATTACAACACAAGCCTCTACAAGCATTCAAGAGATTCAGACAGAAATATAAAACAAGTCCTTTTCCACAAGAGGCCAAGGAATTTTGGCTGGGGACATAGAATACCAGGTTGCTGCTCTACTCCAGTCTGAAGTAACATTCTTTTTATCTACAGTTCCCCAGCTGATTTTATGGGAAGATCATCTTCTACATTTCCTCTCTAGAAATTAAAAAAAATACCCTTATATGCAAAGGTTGAAGTGCTGGTACAAGATCCCACTTAAGTTCTTATGTGCCCCCATGAGACTAGATACTTTAGTGCTGGACCAGGACAAATGTGTCTGGGATATTTTGTGCTTAGCTAGCTATTATTTTTTTCTCCTTAGAGCTCAAGCCACTCCTTTAAAATGCCTCTGTTTATACTGTAATAAATAAAACATTAATATCCCCCCTCCAACCAAATAAACAATTTACAGTCATGAGCTAGACCTCTATTTACGTAGACGTAGACTAACAAAGCCTTGGTGCCTTGAAGTTCAGCTCACTCAGTGCTACTTATGTTTATATAGTGTCCCAATTTTTTTTTTTTTAATTCTCTAAATTATTCCCCGATAATTTCCATTTGGCTACATAAACCTATATTATAGTCATGTCCTTAAGGACAAAAGGAATGTATAGTTTTATCTAGAATGACAGATTTATACCATCCAGAGTATTTATATTGACCAGACAATTACAGCTACAAAAAAAAAAAAAAAAGCAACCCCACACTAATAGACTTTGGATTAAGATCTCCAAAAACTTGCAAAGTAAGATGTCTACTGATATACAAGCAGCCTTGTTTTCCTGCCTGACAGTCGTGTCTAAGCTCAGTACCACTGTTAACATCATCTCACATAAATAATACTTCTGCAACACATGCTTCAAAAACAGGTAGCATCTCAGACGAGTTCTATTATCCTTAAATAATTAAATTAATAATTAAATTAAAAATGATGAAAAAGTATAATGCCACACAAAAGGACAGACTTACAAAAAAAAAAAAAATCAATCATGTAAATTACTGTACAAAGTGCCTTATTTGCATGAGGGAGAGGTAGTATCACTGACAAACGCAATGCATTTTCTGACTATAAATAAGCAAGACTCAAACATGTATTTGTTAATCTTGGAGTGCTCATACAGAATTCAGAATCTTTTCTAGCAGTTTTCATTAAATCACGTTCTCATTTTTAGTCTGAAGGTCATTTTCAAGTTTAAAAAATTGCTGAGGCAATAACTTGCTTTCTGTAGTGTTACGTGACCTGTCGAAGTGAGAAGACAACCCTAACACCCTTTGTCAAGTATTAAAACAAGTAAAAAACCGGAACTTGGTCCATTTTGGAATACGTAGTTCTGCTACAGAAGGCTTTAAACAAGGGATTCACTACTGCAGAGCTGAAACACAGAAAATCCCTTTTTCTAAAACGAAACCTTACTTGAGTAAGGAATCTAGGGCAACCCTCAAAGTGAAGATGCAAAGGGTTGCTTTATGTTTTCTAAATACTAGATCTATAAATAGAATAACTTAGATAAATAAATAAATTAGATGGCTAATTTACAACTCAGCAGATCGCTCTTTCAGTAGTAGTGTGGGGTTGATATCTTCCATTGCTGTGTTTGAGGTACTAACATTAATAGTTGCCTCTGTGGGTTCAGGATTTAAGACATGGAAAGCAGTGAAAGGACAGCCTTTCACATTGTTGCAGATGAGCTTCTGTAAGGAGGCAGTATTGATTATTTCAAACCCCACTTTGCCACCAAAGGTGCTTGGCTTCCAGTACTCAGGGGAGCATATTGTATTTCCCATCAGTCCTTTCAGAGAGAACGGTGCACCAATTTCTACCATTGTTTCACCAAAGATGGCACCTGGTCTTGGCTTTTCTACAAGAAGGCCTGGATACAGTTCCATAGCATCTATGTCTCCATAAAGCTCTTCTAGTTCAGCAGCCATTTCTTTTTCTCCTGTAATTATTAATGAATAAGAACAGTAAGTGGAAAGTCCTGTTTCAACAGCAGCAATATCCTGCTAAAGTTCAGAAATAGCGCCGCAGGTTTCTATTACCCACTTTAAGGAAAAATGGAACTTGTTTATAAGGAAAGATTAAGAACTGTTACCTGTAAGTTCTTCAAATGATTTGAATGGTTTCAACATGAAGCGTTTCCTGTACTCATTCAAGGACTGGTATCTCATTTGTCTGCTTTGGTCAATTGAAGCCTTTGCTACTTTCTGTACTGCAGCTGGAACATTTTTCCCACCAGCAACCTATTTGACAGGAACAAAAAAGAGTAGTAAGATCTCCAGATAAAAGTTGAGAAAGTTGTATCTTTATATTATTAGTTCTGGATAGATCTATTGCATTGTTGGTCAACCCCCAAGTTGATGTCTCTGATTACTATTAACTTGAGGAAAATACCTACCCTGCCAGCACTTTGCTTGGAGAAAGATTTCACCATATGGGAAAGGCCATGTTCCAGCATTATGGAGTTGTTGTAGAGGAACTGCTGGAAAGTGTACTCCTGGTCATGTATCTGAAAAGTGTCAGGCAGAAGTGGGTGCCAGTGGTACAGAGTATTGAATTCAGCTGCAATTCGGTTCTGGTATTGAAAACGCTGGTTGAACAGAAGCTCAGGATCAAACTTCAGTTTGAAGTGGTAGCCACTCAAGTGCTGCACATAATCTTCAATAACTATCTTGATTGTTTCTCCTGTTGGAGAATAAAGAGGATACAGAAATCAATACTGCTTCCCTAAGAAACACCAGGCAGTTACCCTGCTCTGAGGACATATTTCTAAGCTTATCTAGGGGAACACATGAACACACAGAAGACCTACAAAAACTATAGAAATCAAGAATAATACACTCATTAGCATTCTGTAGTACCTTATGGAATGAAGATTTATATTTTGGGAGATAAGTTTTCCCCCCTACCACCTCCATAGCTTGCTCCACTCTGCTTATCCTCTCCCAGACTACACTTCTTTTGGTTTTCTACAAAATCTGTAGGAAGTCATTAATTACTGTCTATGTTGCATTTGATTATACAATGCTATCTAGGATAGGGGTAGGAGGAAAAGGAAGTCAGCATCTCAAGGCAATCTCTCAGCTTCTGAGCTGCTTAATGTAATTGCTTTCTCTTGGTTTACTGTTTCATTCAGTATTTAGGCACAGACTTTTTCCAACTGCATGCATCAAGATTAATAAGATGCAAGACCACTTAACAGAAAGTAAGATGTAAGAAACATGTACAGTTTCATTCTATGCCACTTCTGACTTAACTACAACCCATCTCAAAGCATACCTGAATTCACCCAGTCCCAGAAGAAAAAGAAATTGTCAGTTTAGGAGCAACTGAGGTCACCTAACCTCACAGGCTCTCTCTGAAAAACTAACCTTCCTGCTTTTTCAGTTCTGCTTTCCTGAGATAAAGGGAACTGTCTATCACTTGACTCCATTTTTTTCATTTTGGTATTTAATGCGGGCAGGAGGAAACTGTATTTTAATACAGTTTCCATGAGGGATCATGAAGGCTCTGATTTACTCCCTCACATATCAATTAAACAGTTCTTCCTCTTATTATATTGACTGCGGCTGCCATAGGAATGGACAGAAGTGTCAAGCTCAAGAGAATGTTAAGAGTTTCACATGCAAAAGTAACACACCTATCAATATGAGTCTTGTAGTCTGAAATAGCCGCTCATCATCCCACTCCGGATGCTCCTGTTTCAAGATGTCACAGACTCTGTTGTGTTCTCTCAGCCATATTGTTGCATACATCATTAGGCCTGGGACCAAGCCAAACACCTCCTGCCCAACAGAAAACTGCAGGTGCTCAGGAACATGAGGAGGGTAGATCATCTCTGCTTGAGTGTCCTTTACTGTTGGTGGATACATTTCTCCATCAATCATCTGCCAGGGAGGAGGCACAGGAGAAAGAACAAGAGAATTATAAGCTAAGATGCTTACAAGTTATACCAACTTTAGGCAAGCTATGCTGTGAACAGAGCACTAATTTTAAGAAACATGTCATCCAATAAAAAGGTGGCAGTTGAGATGTACCTGATACTTTAGTTTTCCATCCTTGCGAAGTCTTAATTTAAGTTGCCTCTCCAGAGTCTCTCCATAAATGTGGTTCAAGTCAACCTGTAAAATAAGAGCATTAAGAACGTGAAGACAAGCCACATTTTTTGCTATTTTAGGACAGGTCCTATTACTAATAGATGATCTGGCATCCACAGATGTTTACCTTTTGATTACAGTATTGTTACCTTATAAGTATCACACACTGATATTTAAGATGAAGCCAAATTATTTCCTGGCAACTGCAGCAATCTCTGCATTAAGTTTTTAAATCAGACTGGCAATTTAAGAGGACTCTGTTTAGAGTGTCAATGGCATTTTATTAAGCAGAGAGCTCTTTATATATACAAAGATGTTACAGATTTCTGCTTTAGACATGCAAACTATGTTTATATTGAGAATTTCTTTATCCCAAACCTATTTTTTTATAGATAAATACCTATAAGTCCAAATTTGCTTTTCAAGTTATTTTAAAACTATCTACTTAGCAGCACAAAATAAGATACTGTATAAAGCATCTCTGCAACTGATGGAAAGAGTCCAGAGTAGTTCTAAAAAAAAACACTCATTACACCTAGCACACTTCAGGTAAAAGCAGATTCTTTGAAGAAATCACAGCCCTCACTGTACAGAGATTTTAAGCAGAATTACGTGCTTGGCACAAACAATTCTGACCTAAGAGATGCTACTGAGTTGCTGGAATTTTGCCTAAAGAGAAGCCATGTAAGGAGTAAAGCCAACAGTTGCTGTGTTGCACAGTATATGCACAGTGTTTGCATATTCTGACTACCTGTAACATATCATTCTAGCTAACTGCTTGGTAGCTCCTGAGAGCTCAGTGCTGCATTCAAGTTCCAAAGCTATGATCTTACCCCATGGCCATAAGCTTTGGTGAAGCCAGGCCCTTTCTTATGGTCTGTCTTAAAGAACTGATGAGTGAAGTGCTGGGCAAAGAATGTGAACATCACATTTGTGCCTTGTGGGTCAGGAATAAATTTTCTCCGCAGCAAGAATTTCTCCACAATCAGCTTTGAATCTGGGAGCTCTTTTTTACCTAGAAGAAAAATTTCCTTATAGCAAGATATTCATGACAATTATGCTTCATACTTATTTTTGCTCCTAAAAACCAAACAGGTTTCCTATTTTCAACTCTTTAACAAAGGACAGCAGCTTACTAACAAGGGGAACTATCAACTATCTTCTTTTTGTTGGTCATAGCTTTCCCATGCTTATTTTTTTGTGTTTATTAGAAGCTTTCTAATTCCTGGTTTTAGAACAGTTAATAATGAGTGCCAGAATGATTATCTTTTAGGTTCATTACACAATATAACTCATTCATTGCCATTCTCAAAGTCAACAATGTATTAGGACAGTTGTAGACAAGCAGATCTCTTGGTGTTTTCTAGGACAAAAAGATAAATAAGATTCCTAGAAATGAACACTATGTATCTATTTTGTTCCTTACCTTTAACACCCATTGGTGTTGGACAGTCATGTCCTACTGGTGGAAGGCTTCTTGTGTAATAGGAAAGATTGGAATAAGCTTCCCAGGATTTGTAATTATAGTCACTGTTGTATGTTGGTGGGCTGTCAATCAAGTGGGATCTTGCTGGAAGAGGAAAAAAAAGATGTATTTCACATATATTAAAATGGAGATTAAGAAGTACAAGGAGTCACAGTGCTACATTGTTTCCATGTATTTTTGGCAGCAGTTGCATTCATAAGTTCCACACATATAATCCCATTTGACTCCAGTAACTTGTGGCTAATGAATAATCAGAACTGGTCCCAGTTTAGCAGTTGGATCCAGCTATTCTATAACAAATGATGCAGATTGTGTTAGCAAAACTGGAGATTCTATCTGAGATGAGGAAAAAAAAAAAGCATGTCTGAAAGACTATTTCACACCAAGCGTGAATATGCTTATAGATCCTAAGTTTTCTTTTGAGTGCTTTTACCATAACACATTTTATTTTGCTATTTTATCAATAAACTAATCAAATAAAGTATTTGGAGCCCTACGTGTAGCTCCTGTCAATTAGGAGTACTGGAAGAGTGAATGTATACTTACACGTCAACACGTATCTCATAATAGTATCTCGTAAGAAGGAAATGTTGTTGATGATGTTCCAGACTCCTTTGAAGTGGGTGAGAATGTAGTGGACAGTATTTGGTGTAGGTTTCAATGTTAATTTCAGCCACGTGAAGAATTCCGCTGTGAGCAAAGATGGAAAGATTGTAAGTTGCCATTCAGAATAACCTGCAATTCTGTAATTGAGTTCTCAGGCTCCGTTTCCGTGCAAAGAGATCAGAGGTACTTACGTGTCGTACAGTTTTCCCCATAATAGCCTGTCCTCGTGCAGTCGCATTCATACCGATCAAATCCTGTTGTCATGCACACACCTCTGTTCTGACACGGGAGGGAGCAGCAAGGGTTGGCTGGAAATGAAATCAAACGCTGCAGTTAGAAGAGCGCCTTCTCTACTGGATCAGCATCACAGGGCGGGCAGCAGAACGAGTTCCACCCGCACGAGAATTCGGGCAGCTCCCGGCAACATCGGCGACACAAGCGGGGAAGCGCACTGTTTGCGGGCTGCAACGAACCAGCTCCGAACGCTGGCTCAGAGGGGGTCCGACAGCCCTGCTACGCTAACTTCGGTGTCACGAAGTAAAACAGAAGCCCTACGCTCCGGCTGCGAGCATCGCCGCGGGCCCGGCCCGCCGCCGCCTGTCCGGGAGCTCCCCGCACCGCGGCCGTGCGGCACCGCGCAGCACCGGGACGCAGAGCCGGAACCCCCGGGGCCAGCCGCCCACCGCGCCCCACACTCACCTGCGTGGCCGGCAGCCAGGAGAGCGGCCAGCAGCGCACAAGGCACGAGCATATCCCGGCGGGCTTCTTTACGCTTTCCTCGCAGCTACCGAAATCCCAAGGACGCTCGAAATCGCACAAATCGTACTGCAGCCAGGTACTCACCCTCATTTATACATCCCGCCGTGAGTCACCTCCCCCCCCCCGGCCCGGAAACTAATGAAAGATTGGGGGATTTTGTTGCCTTGCTCCGCCCCGTCCCGCTCCTTGCTCCTTGCTCCCACCTGCTGGGGGCGCCCCCGGGCGCGGGCCGTGCTTCGTTCGTCTCGGTCCGGTCTGATGCGGTCCGGGCGCGGCGCGGCGCGGTACGTGAGGGGGCGGTGGGGGAGGGCGCCGAGCTCGGGGCGGGGGAGCGCAGCACCGCGGGGCACCGCGCAGCACCGCGCAGCACCGCGGGATGCCTCTGAGCGCGCGGAGCGGGCAGCCACGGGATCGTGTGCGCCGGGCTCCTTCCGCCAGATGCTGCTGACCCCCCGCTGACCCAGCCTTGGTTGGATCGTTGGCTATTAATGAGGTCATCTCGGCAATTTCGTTTAGTGAAGCGCGCTTCCTCACGCGCGGAGCAGAGCCCGTCGCACAGCGTGGTACTGCAGACGGATGCTACGGGGGGAGACGGGTCTTTGGGGCGTGCTTGGTTTGATTTTTGCACGTTTGCCAATCCCGTTATTAGGTGTCTTACCTCAAAACGAGCAACGCTGCTTTTTTTCTTGCCTTCGCCTTAAAGTGCCCCTGCTGCTGCTGAGCACGGTCACGTTGTAAACAAAATCTTAGCTCATTTCCTCCCAGCAGCACGCAGACGGGATGCTTTTTGTCACAGATTTCTAACCGGCACACGTTACCTCTATTTTTACTCTTTGTTGCGCACGGAAGGTTACGAAACAACAGGACGTTGCCGAGTTGTGTAAGGGCCGCGCGGTGCTGGGCCCACCGCTGCCTCCCCCGCCGCCTGCACGCTCCGGGAGCAGAGAGCCACGGTCGGGTCTGTAACGACACGCCTCGAGATTTGAGGTGATGGTGTTTACATTGCAAATCGTTGCCTTGAAAAGGGATTTAGTCCGATTTAAACAAAATCTTATTTTTGGCTCTGAAGAAACACTCTGTGGTTGAGTGAATAATTTGTGCGCATCGGTAATAGGTCATCCGAGATGTTTTAGAGAGCGGTGCACAAAGGTCTGTCATTGCGTGATTCTTCTGCAGTAGCACAAGGCACATCTTCTCATTTTATGCTCACACACACAGAGGTATGTGTAGGTGTCAGTGGCCCTACAAAGCACTGCTAGCCTCAGCCGCACATCTGGAGCACACGTGGTGTCGGGAGCCTGTCCCTGCATGCACTGCTGCATGCTGTGCCTTTGTGCAGGTTGTTCAGCCCTCCATGGTGTGAAACAGGGAGCCTGGCTCCTGCGTTATGAGCTCAACGACCAGTCATGAAACACAAGTGGTGTTGGAATCACAGAAATCACAAGGTTGGAAAGGACGACAAGATCATCTAGTCCAACCATCCTCCCATCACCATTGCTACCACAAGCACTAAACCAGATCTCGCAGCTCCTCATCCAGGTGCCTCTTGAACACTGCCAGGGATGCCGACTCCACCACCACCCTGTGCAGCCATTCCAGTGCCTGACCACTCTCTGAGAGAAAAAGTTCTTCCTTATGTCTGATCTAAACCTCTTCTGGTACAGCGGCCATTTCCTCGGGCCCTGTTTGTTGCCTGGGAGAAGAAGCCAAACCCCTCCTCTCACAACCTCCCTTCAGGAAGTTGTATGGTGTAGTGTTCCATGGGTATAGAGAGGGACATCCCCTACACACGGCACCATGGATTGAGGTCTAGCCTTGCAGGTTTTGCATTTCCATTTCACACCGTTCCTATTCTGTCTCACAGAGCGGTGATGGATGTTGGGCACTAAGACCTCACTGAAAACACCAGACAAGCGAGGTGTTACTCTTTAATAAGATGTGTGGGAATTGGTAAATGCAGAAGGTATTTCTGAGATGTAGAAGCAACAGTGCTAAAGGGAAAACTGAATGAGTTGCATAGTAGAGAATTATCTTTGAAATGATTAAACCTTGCTTGGGTACCATGTAGATATGGGAAACGTATTAGTAAAAGTTTTGAGTTATAAAAACAGACGTTATACATCTTGAGCAACAGAGCAGAACTTGTCTGCTGAGAGTGAGGGGATGCTGCTGCTGGCACCACGCCGTACCTGCTCCAGGCAGGGTGTGTGGTGAAACGTGAGCTCTCTTCAGTCTGCTTTATGCTGGGAAGGGGCATTTATGCAGTGAATGGCTGTGCTGGAGCTGGAGGCATCCATCGCCTGCTCTGGCGGGTTGAAGCAGGATGATGGAAAATCAGGCAGGTCGGGTATGGTTGTTTTTCCAAGGGGTGCCCTTCACCCTCACGTGTTGTTTTGAAATTGCTTGTAATCAAGATCTGATCATATTTTTGAAGGAGATTTTTTCTTATGAATAAACTGTTTTTGCTGTGGCAGCATTCAACACCAGGTGTAGAGTCTTTGCATCAACTAACAAGTTCATTATTTATTTAACATATGAAGTGTCCATGAAAAAAATCACCATTATTTTTACTTCTCCAGTGATCGTTTCAAATATCCTTTGCTCTAGATGAAGGAGTGTGTGGAACAGAGTACCTTCCTCTACCTGAACATTTTCACTTTGAAATTTCTGAAGATGGTGATTCCCGTATGTTTCCCTTATGTCCTGTTTCTGTTCCAGGTAGTTCTGTCTAGAGCATCTGCCGGATTCACAGTTCTTTACTGAGGCCAGCTTGCTGGCTCCTGATGGCTGAGTTTCAGGAAAGCACTAGGAGAAAATTCAGCAATCTGGCATGCCTCAGTAATGCCCCTGAGGGACACAATGGACATCCTTATCCTTCTGCATTACCCACCACGTGCACCCAGGTCTCTGAGCAAAAGCAGTCCCACAGATAAGCTTGCCTTTGTCTGAAATCCTGAAAACTTAGGCAAATTGTGTTGTTCTGGTAAGAATGATGATGTTCCTGAGATGGCGTGTTTGTGGCGGGGAGATGGAAGTTTTGCAAAGTGGGAATGTTTGTCCATCATTCATCTTCCTTGCAAGGTGTGTACAGTGTTTAAGCATAGCTTTCAAAGCCACCATTTTTTATTTTAATTTTATTATATATATTTTTTAACAAATGCAGTTTTTCGTCTCCTGATTATCTTCATTATTCATTTTATCTGTAGCCATGGCTTGGAGGGAAAAATTAGGAAAAGCTTCATTTGTCATTGGGAGCGTTTATACCCCTGAAATTTGTCTCTGCACTCTGATATGTTTGTTAATGACACATGGAAATTAAATGATAGTTCTATATACATAGTGGAATATAAAGTAACATAGATTTTCTCCATATTAGTAGGCAGAACCCCACCTGGCCTGTTTATGACAGACAGCAGAAAGTGTCTGAATCAAGGAATATCCTAGGTTGGAGGGGACCCATAGACATCACTGAGTCCAACTCCTGGTTCCACACAGGACTACCCAAAATCTGAACCCTATGCCTGAGAATGTTGTCTTAGTGCCCCCTGAGCTCCAGCAGCTGTAGGCTGTGCCCACTGCCCTGGGCAGCCTGCTCCATGCCCAACCACTGCTACAGACTCTTTCCCTAACCCTCCACCAGCCCCTCCCCAATTGCTCCATGCCTCCAGGCCCTGCTGCTGTGACAGAGAGCAGAGCTCAGAGCAACCCTTCTGCTCCCCATCATGAGAAAGCCATAGGCCACCATGGGGCCTCCCCTCAGCCTCATCTTCTCTGGGTTGAACAAACCGAGGGACCTCAGCCACACTTCGCATCTCTTTCCCTCCGGACCCTTTATCATCTCTGTAGCCCTCCTTTGGACACATTCAGACAGTTCTATTCCTTTTTGTACTGTGGTGCCCACAACTTCACGGTGCAATGTAGACAGTCACTTCCCTTGGCCAGTTTGCAACACTGGAGTGCTTGATGCACTCCAGGATACAGTTGGCCTTCCTGGCTGCCCGGGCACAATGCTGACTCATGTTCAATTTGCTGTTGAGCAGGTCCCTTTCAGTGGGGCTGCTGTCCAGCATCACTCCCCAGTACAGATAGCCAGGAAATGCAGAAGGGTTCACTGAATGTTACTGCCCCCTTCTGCTGGATGTTTTTTTTCTATTGTATAGCATGATGAATGATGATATTCATATCATCAAGATGTTTTGGGTTTTTTTGCCATTTAGATGGATGGCACTTTTTTTTCAAGGTGAGCTCTAATAAGTCACTCATTCACGAAACAAGCCACATAGTGTTCTGTTTTGTAACTGAACTCCATAAGATGAAGTTGTTGTTAGATTCTTAAACAAAAATGTATATGTACATGTTAAGTAACTTCACTGTAAATGCATAATTAGAATTTTTGCTCTTGCAAGATTTCAAACTGTAACTATTCAAAGTGGAATTGAAGAAATGCTTGAGGTAGCAGACTATATTGTTATGCCAAAAAACGCTGCCTTTCTTGTAGGCAAGAATCCCATCCTGGGATGGCACGGCTCCTGGGGCTGCCACGCTGAGCTGGGTGCTGTGTGTCAGAGGGATGAGAACTGAAAGCTGTGATGTATGATTTGCTGGAAAAAAAGAGAAGTGGTAAACATCAAGTGTTTATAATATTGCCACTTAATGATCATAAATCACCTTTCTTACTTGGTTAAGAATCAAGTATTAAGAATAGCTTCTGAATGCCTTTTTCCTTTTCTTATTGTTTTCTACCTGCCCTCTCCTTCCATATGGTCAAGAAGTTAAGCTTTAAAAGGAGAAAGGTGAGTTTATTCTTATTTTGCATCATACGGGGTGAAAATGACAAAAGGTAATCTGCCTCTAAGTTACAGACCTATTAAACTTTTAATTGTAGTGAGTGGAAGGATCTTGTGCATCTAAAAGAATCCCTGGGAAAATTGCTTTTGCAGGTAAAAAAAATACTCCAAAACCTGATTCTTTTCGTTGAGCTGTATGCTGTTGAGTAGAAATAAAATAGAGCATGAGAAGCTGTGATTTAGACGTCTGCCATGTTCACCTGTGTGGTGGGTTTTCTTGTTGCTCCAAGATATGATGGGTAGCAGAAAGACTCTTTTCTGTTGGGAATGTTCTGGAGAGGGAGCATCAATCTCCAAAGATTGCTTGTGTTTCCCAGCGAGATGCTGATACACTGTGCTGGTCAGCTCCTTTAATGAACGGATTGGATTTTGTAAATGAACAAGTATACAATGCACGGTGTCAAGTAAAGGCATGCTTTTGCTGATAATTACAAAGATCCATGTCTGAACATGTAACAGTTTTGTGTTCATTATGAGCTCCAAGTCTAACATCTGTCACAACTGTTACAAATTAAGTGTGGTATTTGTATCACATTCATGGAAACATGAATCAAACATTTATAGGCACTTTAGAGGATGGAATGAATCAAAGTGCATTTTTTTTCCTATCCACTTTTTGCCTTTATGGGTTTCTAAGAAAATAGAAAAACAGCCCGATCAGTGAGTTGTGTGGGATGCACACATTGCATGGTAAAAATGGTAAAACCAAAGACTTGTTGCATCAGCTGGTCTTGAAATCAGAGGGGCTGTTTGCACTGAAGCTGCAGTGAATTTATTTTCACTTCTTTTTAATATGTTTCAAATGTTTTCCCTTCCTTTGTGATTGTAGGAGTCTCATCGTCATGTTATTTCCTGGCAAACAGACCTGTTATATATTTCTTCAGCCTGTACTTTTCTGTTCTTTTATTGCAAAATGTGCTTGATCTGAAGCTCACTGTCACCATATGTTAAATATGTTGCAGCACAAACACTCTGCAGAGTTGCTGGGTACAAAGATATGATAACAAATCTGCGTGTTCTGAAAACATTCTTGAAAACTGAAGGACCTGAGGAGGAAGTCTGTCTTTATGCTTCTTTTGCTGCCTTCTGCTCATCAGAGATGTGTTAACAGAAATGTGTGGTTGTGTACTTGCTTTAAACTCTCATGAAACCAGCCGGTTTGTCTGGCCAGAGTTGCCATTTTTCTGTCTTTTTTTCTGTGTTCTCTTGGAGAATTCTGGTCATTTGGGTCAGTTTCACTGGGACCCCTACGTTCTGCAGCAAAATACTCAGTTACCTGGTTTCAATAAAGGAGATCTATTTTTTTCCAGGTTAAAAAAAAAAAAAAAAAAAAAGGTAAAAACAATTTCTGGAGCTTCTAGACTGCTTCAGTTTTGCTTTTGTTGTCTGGAATGCAAAAGAAATGTGTTCTAGTGAAAGCTGAGTATGAATGGGAAATCTGTGAGGTCCAGGATATGGGCAGCTGTGCTCGGAAGCACAACACCATGGACAGTGTGTGGGCCCTGCCTGCCAGCACAGAGCTGCTTCAGGGAGCAAAGTGGGTTGAGATGGGAGGCCAGTCAGGTGTGGATATTGCTTAGGAAAAAGGAGCTGTACTTTAAATCCAAATCAGCTGTTTCTTCCAGAATTATCCCAGAAAGAAACAGGCAGAACTGATGGGTAGGTGGAGAAAAGAGCTGCTAATTTAGGTAAGAGCTGTGTGAATTTGGTCCCAAATTAATTTTTGTTTTCTGTTTAAGGAAGCTTGCCCATGCACTTCATCTGCTGAAAAGGAAACAAATCCACTGCTTGTGTTTTATTTGGAAGCCGAGAGAAATTTTGGATTATGCTTTCCAATATGGGAAGATTGCAGTTTCTATCACTAATGTCTTCTGAAGTAACTCTTTCCTTCTGTTTTACTAATGCCTGATTTTTTGTTTTAATCCTCTGAATCATTCTGGACGGATGCAATAAAGAGTGAAAGGCCAGACTGAAACTAAGTTGAAAAGAATGACTTAATGTCAGATTTAACTAGTGAGATGAGGTGTGAAATGAGACACCTCATTGTGTGGCATCTTGGTCAGGTATTTCCCAGTGCTGTTTGCTTGCTTTATAGATTATTTGCCATTTGCATGCGTTATAACACAGCTGTAGAGAGGCTGTGCGTTTCTTGGTGCTTGATAAACAGCAGTTTGTCACGCAACCAGACAGAAAATAAGGATCCCCGGGTAAAAATTGAGTATCTGCCTTATTCAAAGCAAGGGTGAGCTCTCTACTTTGGGAAGTGACTAGATGTGGGATTCATGTCATTTTAAATGAAAATTAATCCACAATTCTTCTGCGGAAATGGCTTCCAGAACCATGTCTCCTGTTTTTCAGATGAACTGTATTAGACAGAATTGCTCTTTTCCTCATTTGCAAACTTGGTAGTCACAAAATCAGTCCTGCCCAACTAGTTCCTGAAAAACAAACTCTAAATGACTTAAACTCAGCTGGAAGCACTCTAGGATGAATTTTTTCCAAGGAGTGTAGGCAATGGTGTATGAAACAGAACATTTTTATCCTATGGGGTAGTTTGAGTTTGCGGCAGAGGCTGCCCTGGATATTTCACCCTCACTGCTATCTGTCATATTTTGTTTAGGTCGCAAGACTCTTCATTTCTTTTATGGGTGAATTTAAAGGAAAAGGCCATAAATGAAAGCTGTCAGGTTTCTTTTTGTCAGCCTGGATGCATCAAATCTATGGATTATTATTGTTTCTTTTTTTTTTATATAGCTAAACATTTTTCAGGAAGCCTTGTTTGGATGCCCTTGCCTTTGAGATTTTCTTCCTGTTTTAACAGTACCTGTGAGAATGGAAAACATTTTTCATTGTTACTTAAATGAAAGGAAATAGATTTTCGTTACTGGTAATCAGCACCCAACTTCTCTGCGATTGTGATTTTTTGTGTGTGATCTTTTTTTTCCCAGTAGTTTCCATTTTTCCTCCATATAGCCTCAATGTGTTTTCTGTTTCCTATGAAGACATTTGATCTATTGGATGTGACAAATACGTCGTGAGATTTTATAACTTTCTTACATAAAGAAGCATCAGCTGACATTTTGTCTGCTTTGTCATCTCACAAAGCTGTAAATTGTATTAGGGTAATTGATCGTGTTACGCCATTTATAATAAGCATTTTAGATCAAAACAATCAAAAGGTTACCTTTCCGTGGAAAATCCATCCATAGAGAGAACGTTTGCAAATGCTGCTCCCTTCCTCATTGCAGATGCTGGAATTTTCTCTTAGCTACTTCCTGCTTAACTGAGTGAATTCTTTCACGCAATCTCACGCTCTTTTGTCGTGCAGCTGAAAACCAGTCATTTGTTACAGCAGTGAATATTTTATCTTGGAATTTTCCATCACTACCAAAGGGAAGAAAAGGAGCACTTCAGCATAAACAATGTAAAATGGACTGTGACAGGGTTACCTGAATAAAAGATTAAATCTAACTCAGTGTAAAGCATTTATCCATATATGTATGCTATATAAATACTCTCCATATATAACTAGGAAAACAAGGAATAACCTGGAATTAACAGAACAGCATGGCAGAGCGTTCAGACCCCAACTGCAGTGCAACAAATTTGAGGCTGGGAGGTATGCAGAACAGCTATGCAGGACTGCAGCCCTACATCCTAAACACTCTGTGGTTGTCGGTGCGTGTGCAGGGATGGGCTCACTGATAGGTGGTTCGCTGCAAGCCTCTGTCCCTAAAGCAGTGCTTAGTGGAAATACTGGGATATTTTAGTTTTTGCTACCTTAAATGCACAAGTGTAATGTCTCATCGTGACTTGCCATTCTCTAATCTAACGCATCACAGAATCATAGAATATCCCGACTTGGAAAGGACCCACGAGGATCATCAGGTTACCACAACAGGCTGTCTGTATGTGAATCTCCAGGGTGAGTAATAATTGGGACATTTGATGTGTGCAGTGCGGTAAGGCAGGCTTTTGGTCAGGGCTCCGACATGTTAAATATGGGACAAGAGCAGAATCTCAGGAGCTGGGTACACCTCCTTCCTGCTGTGAGCATTCACGCAGAGCCCACGTGAGCAGGTGCCATCAGGGTGCGTTCTCGTTAAGGACTGGATGTGGATTAAGGTGTTGGTGTTAAGATGTTGAGTTCATTAAAACTGACTCTTCCCATTGCAGAGGCTGGAGGAGTCACTGGGTGTCAGGCAAAAATGTTCCATGACACAGATCTGGTGGCAGTGCTTTGTGATGGGCAGGGACCGTGCGGGCACAAATTGCAGCGGTGTCTCACAAGGTGTCTAGGGAGGTTGTGCTCCAGGCTGGGCTCCCAGTGTGGGCTGCCCAAACCATGTCTTCTTGCTGGTTATCCCTGCTCCCAGGTGTAAGTCAGGAGAGTTTTCCAGTGTCCCAGTGTCCTTGTAATTGCTTGTTGTTTTTCTCTCCTCCAACTTGTTCTTATCACACACACACACACAGAATTAAAAAAAAAAAAAAGAAAAGAAATTTTGAAAGAAAAAGGTTGAAAAAGACTCAGAGACTAGAGAAAGACTGTTCCATGTGATCGTTTTCCTTAAAGACCTTTGGAAACTCAAGCTAGGTGGGTAACTTGGTGTAATTTCTCGCAATTACCAATGTGAACTGAAGGCACTGGGGAATATCGTGAGTTGCACTGCTTAGATCAGAACAGGAATTGTAATGCAGGATGATTCTGCCAGCAAAATATGGGGCTCAGGAGAGAAAATCTGGAGAAAGTCCTGCCTTTTTCAAAGCGAAATTAGATTGTGCAGGAGACATCACATCATGTTATGTCTTGCCAGACATACGATCCTTACCAAAGAAAAAATAATTCAGAAATTGTTCAAATGCTTTTATGCTTTAAAAGATGGCCAGTTATGTAATGGCACCAGCAACTGACTTGCTCACTGGGCTGAAAACCAAGCCCCCGAGGGAAATAAAGTCTCACTGTTTACTCTCTGAAGATCTTTAATTTCTTTTCCCTAGAATTTTCAAATAAGGGTAATGTGTAACAATCAAAATTATGTTCAAATACAAAATAATTAAGGAGATATAAACACTGGAATGGCTGTACTAGATCAGACTCACAGCCTGTCTTGTCAAGTATCTGCCAGGGAAAATATCTGTCATTGCTTGAACTGTGTTAGAGGTTTTAGCCTGCTTACTGTGAAAGGAAAGTCAGCTACTTTTAATTTATATCTTAGTTCATTAGTGTACCAGAACACAGCAATTCCACTGCTGAAATGCACCTTTTGCCAGTGGAACATCCTTTTGCAAAGCAGGAGAAGGTCTGCTTCCTGAGAGGATATTTTTTCAGGAAAGGGTATGTGCTTATTTCTTTCAGGTATAGCCAGATTCCAGGTGCTGGATTATCAGCACACAGTCTGAAGGACTAACTCAGGTCTAGCTGATAACATCATTACCATTAGTAAGTGCCATGCATCTGATCTTGTGATTAGTTCTGTTATTCCACTCCACACATTATGTCTTATATCACAAACGTTGATGGTGTTTCTTGGTGGACCTGAAGCAATTGTCTGTTTGGTATCATACTGCTGTGACTGTTTCACTATTTATCTGTTTATACAGTGGATACCGCTGAAATATGTTTCCATTTATTTCTCATCCTATGCCCCAAGGAGGAGAAGCGGGCTGAGTGCTATCACTGCTTCTCCTTACAGGCCACTCATTAAGTAAATGAGGGCTTTCCAGCATGCTATGGCAACGTGTGTTATTTTGGGTCATCGCTTTGTGTGGTAGTTTTCCTGAGCTTGTTTGGAGAGAGTTGTCAGAGACCTCAGGACTGCCAGCCCTCGGCTTCTCTGGAGGCCAGGTCTGGAAGGAAATGGCAGAGCACCTCATCAGCACAGAGCTTGTCTTGGGAGCCGGCTCTGTGCCGGAGCTGTTGCTTCTCTAGGCCACCATCAGCTCCTCTGAAGGGACTGGTTTCCAGCTATTGCAATGGCTGTCAGCATCTTGTGACGCAGCCGATGAGTTCCTGGGTCAACAGCTGGTCCCAGGGGTTACTAGCTATGAGCTCTTCTTCCTCACCTGCTGCTCCTTTGGTCGGGAGAGGGGCAGACTGCATTTAGGGCTTTTAGCTCCTGCTGGGAGAGGAGCGGCTGGCACTCTGCAGTGCTTGCCTTTCCTCTGGACTTGGCTGTGTAGGGCTGTGGCTGCTGTGCAAACAGCTCTCCCACCACCCTGACCGCAGGACACCTCCCAGAGCGTCCCAGCCCACTCTCTGCCCTCACTGTCCTCGGCTGGCTCTGGGTGAGGCCCACAGAACCTCAGGGCACTGTGAATGGAACGTGGAGGGGGCAAGCACGGCCTTGTGAACTTCCTTTCGATGTACTCGTTAGAGCGCTCCTGCCTGTGTCAATTAAACATGCAAAGTAGTTCTTGAGTGTTATAACTTAGCTCTTGGGGATTTGAGATGCTTATACACTTTCCCGAGGGAAGGAAAAGGAAAAATATTCATGTGTAGAACACTTTGTCGTTTCCTTTTGCTGGTGAGAATGATTTGCCCTCTTACCTGAGGCTCCTTGTCCCCTGCTCTAACACAAATTAATGTAAATGACATGTCGGCGGTACTGTACTGAGAAGTCAGGTATTATTGTCACACTATGAGCAATACTGAATGGGAAAAAAAATCCCCAGCAAATGCAAAGCACTTTGCAGAGCAGGAATTTCTAGGTAGTGTGGGTAACATTCTTTGCTGCACCACGCTGTGCAGCAGTACTGTGGTGTTGGCTCATGGTTACCCGCTCCCCAACAAGTCTGTGCAGCTCCATGGGGATTTACACAGCAATGTTTTGGATACTCTACCAGCACTGTCCTGGGGATGGAATGTTTCAGTGTTCTCCTACTGCCTGGAAGCCCTTCTCAACACAAATCGGTGTAAGATTAATGTGAAATAAAGAATTTACGCACATCATCAACATTTGGTCAGCTGAACTGTTGTGGAAAACAGGAGAAAAAGAAGCCCATTTGCAGAAATCTGTCTTCAGATCAAATCCAGAAGGTTTCTTGCAGTTTACCTGATAGGTGGATCGCGCTTGTCTAACTGTTCAACTGGGGAACCGGTTCCTGTACCAAGCTTGTGTCTGTGGGTTTGCTGTCATGAAGAATAACACTGACTGAGATAGATGGCTTTCACTTTATACCCTAAGCCTGTTTGGATTTTATCCAGATGAAAATCCCCTTCTTGGGGTGCTCTGATTCTAGCTTAACTAGGAAGTCACTTTTAATCTTCTTTTTTGCTAAACTATTCTATGTTGCTCAGATACTTAACCAAAATATTAATGAGTTGTTAACCTACTTTGGATTAAAACGAGTCTTTGTCACCTGGCATAGCCATGCCCTTATCTTAAAGAAAATCTCCTCTTTCTCTGACTTTAAATACAAGGGCTCCAAATGTAGTGCCTCCTATTTTATGATGTTGGCCCATGATGTAGGAGGCAGATTTTGCTTGTTTGGCAGTAGAGGTTGAACCTTCCCACCAACACCCCATTACATGTTGTTGCCCTACGACAGATGGCAGCAAAGGGGCAGCCTGACAGAATGGTGCCTGATATGGAAGTGTGTATGAAGCAAAGGAGGGTCATTACATTCCTCACTGAGGAAAAAATGGCACCCACTGACATTCACTGACACCTGCTGAACATTTGTGGAGACCAAACAGTGGATGTGAGCACAGCGAGGTGGTCAGTGGTGCATTTCAACAGTGGTGACAGTGATGGGAAAGGCAAGCCACATTTTGGAGAGCCACACACAGCTGTTATACCACAAAATGAAGAGCATCTCAATCAACTCATCTACACAAATTGGCTATAGTAGTGACTGTATTAAAAAATAGTCTTTGTTGCTAAGAATTTGCTCTATCAAATAGTGTTATTGCTCCCTTTGTATCCTTTGTGATTTCCATGGAAATAAATAGGAGGCATTACTTTCAGAGTAACTGAAAGTATATTGATGCTTGCTATATCCATATTCATACCCAGGATTGAAAGGCAAACTTCAAGCTTGCCTCAAATGATGTGTTCCTCATTTGCATAATTTTGGTTTAAAATACAGCACCGTGCTGTTCATCGGGCACACACAAAGTACTTCCTTCTGACAAGGGCTGGCTGTTTCAGCGCCGCCTGCCATATGGACGTGCTCCTCTGCTCATCCACTGTGTCTGTTGTAGATCAGACTGTGGCTCCCAGTTTTTTTTTTACTGGTTTTGGAAGACCACAGACCATTAGGAAAATGTCCAAGCAGAACTTGGGCAGTCAGTTCTGGAAGAAAACTTGTCGTTTTTTGTCCAAAAGCACATCTAGAGCAGAACTATCATGGTATGGTTGTACTGCATGCTTTCTTGATATGAGATGAACCATGGCAGGTGAGCTTCCAAATTGGCTTGCACGGGTATGTGTAAGGACCCACATAAATAGTATTTCGTTATGTTTTGCAGTGTATGGAGGATTTGAAGCTCCTCTTGGGCTTACAAAAGTCATAAAACAAGAAACTGCCAATGTATTTAATGTTCATTTGTTCCCAATTAATTTGATAGGTTTCATTGGACAAGAGCTGATTTATTTCCTGAATTAAATACCACTTCAAAAGTGTATTCACTCTATGCCTGCTAATTTGGGAATGTGAGGCATCATTTTGTTGACTTCTGTACAAAAAGGAATAGGTAACTAAAATCTCCTTTTCTCCCTCCTTTTAATTATTGCCTTCATCTTTTTCTAGTGAGAAGACAAAACAAAAATGAGACTTTTGAGAGCTAATGAATCTTCGGGCTATGGCAGCTAAGCGGAAGACCTCTAAAAACCCACAGAATTTGCTAACCTTAAAAATAAAATGTAATAATTTACAAAAAGGCAAACAACCCTACCAGCAGTAGATGTTCTATGCAGTTACTGAATAAAGTACCGTTATACAAATCAGCTTGCAAATTTGACTCGAAGTACGAATTATACAGGAAATGCATCTTGAAATATAAATGTAGTGATAGCCTCCTTTTTGTTCTCTGAACTCACTCCTCTTTTTGTCTATGTGGCATGGCATGGCATGGGAACTGTGTGAGGGGACTATTTGCCTTCTCCTGTTATAAGAACTTTCCAGCTCACAGAGGCTGTCAGAAACCCCACTTCTTGAAGAGCTTGGGACTGAGGTGAGCTGCCAGCTGCACATCACCAGGTTATTCCTGTGTAGCTGGGGAAATGCCTGGAAATTGGACTTAATAAATAATGGGAACAGACAGTTTATTGATTTTTCACCCAGAGAATATGGGAGAGAACTTATTAAGACTGAAAGTGATTGTCCACTTGCAGGTTCTCCTCCTCTTCCAGTCTCCCCACTTTCTTTTCAAAAAGGAAAATCATTGATTTTGCAATGTTTGCCAACTGAAAATGTACAGTGAGTTGCTCTTGGTTGGGTGTGTACATGGACATGATTGAGAGCCCTTGCTGAAATTTATGAGAACATACACAGAAAACAGTAAGCACAAAGAGCAATGTACACATAATGCCTGTTTTTATCTCCTATCAGGTTCTATGCCCAACATTTTCCTTGCCAGGTTTCTAGTTTTTTTCTATTGTATGAATTCAGTGAGAGAAATATGCAGAAAGGTGAATTCGTTATATCTAAGCATAGCCTATTAATTGCAAAAAGAGAGTAACAAATAATTTCAAACAAGTTAACATTTTTGGGAACAGACTCCAAGTTTATCTGCTCATACCCCCAAGAGTCAAATTCCCAAAGGGATTTGCTTGCGAGGGAACGGAGCTACAGAGGGCTGCTTTGAGTAGGATCAAGCTTCATGCAGGTCAAGCTTCTGTGAAATAGTCGTTCTTTTTGTGATGTCTCACTACATCTTAAAAATGGGAAAGCTAAATGCCAAATGAGGCTGATATTGTGGAGTACTTTGATTTTAAAACATGCTGCGAACATCTACATTGAGAGGGGTGTGACTGTGTCCCCAGGCTTTTTTCACAGGATTATGATTAAGAGAAGTGGTCACTCTTGAGTTTATTATGGTAATGGTGTGTACAATACATACAGTCTATGAATCTGATACTGCTTTGCTGAATCTGATCAATTAATACTGATTTTAACAGACATAGCTCTGAACAGTCACAGTTCTCTGCAAGGGTAACAAAAGAGGAGTTAATAAGTGGCATCCTCCTGGAAAAACTTTTCAACAGGAAAAAATTGAGTTCATCGTTTGTTCTTAAGCTACTAATATAAAACTTAGAAAAAAACATAATGTAAATTTATGCACTGTGTTAAAGATTTTTTCTGTGATAATGCTTCTCCTGTTTCAAATGTTGACCATTCCATTTACAGGAGGAAATTTCCATACACCAACTGTAGACATTTAAGGCCTTCTGTGCTCCTACAAAATGTGATGTCTGGATTGCAGCACCAGTGGGAGTCTCTGGTGGCAGAAATTGCAAATAATCCCCAAAACAAGGAGGACTGAGAGTTTGGGATTTGGGATTGCAAAGAGTGAATATAAACATGATTTATGCCCATTAAATCAAACTTCTTTCTACATTTTCAGCTAAGTTTTCAGGTTCTTCTCATGCATAGCAAGAAGGGATCTGCTAACATAGTTGTCTCTGGAAAAAAAACCCAACATTTATGATGTGCTCAAATAGTTTACATTAAAATGTAGCTGAGCACAATGACTGATATGCATTTAACCCTCTGACTGGTACAGGGGTGATTCCGCGACTCAGCTTTCTGCCTAATGTGGGGTATTTTTTTCCTACCAGCAGCACTGGGTAGCACACAAGGTCAGGTCACGTTCTTACCTGCTTCCTTGGATTACCAGTGGCAATGACCATTCTGAGTCTTTGTGGCTCCTGCTCCGTGGCCTCTTGCCATCTATTTCTATGGGCTGCGACACCCAAAAGGCTGAAGCTGCTCCTGATCAGAAATGTGCTACTGCAGTGAGGTCCTGGTGGTGAACATCAGTGGGGACCACAGCTTACCTCCAGCACTGAGATGGAAGCTGTTTTCTGGTTCTTTTTACGTGTTGTTAGCTTTAGCTACAGCTACCTTAGCTTAGTACTGTGGCGTATCTGGAAGGAATTGGACTTTAGCATTTCTGTTAAGTCTGGGTTTAGCAGTAAAGACTTTTTTGGCCTTCTTAGCTTTGTGCAGGTGTATATTTTTTTGTCTTACACTAACTAGTCCCAAGAAACTCCCACAGAAACTCCATAAAAATCCCATCCTCACCCTATCTCAGCACAGAAGGGTGGTGGGCATTGTACTGGAGAGCTACCAGAGAGCTCCATGCTGCAGTATTCGAGAACAACAGGATGGACCTGATGGTGAAGAGCCAAAGGTTGCAGGTATTTTGGTCACCCAGGTCTGCTGGATCAAAAGCTGAACATGAAGTTGTAAAGAATTTTTCATCATTTGGCAAAAAATAGTGTATGAAATTCAAAGTAAAGCATCCAAGGAGAAACACTCTTAACTGTGCATAATCAGTGGTGCAATGCTAAAGCAAGTCCGTGAGCAAGACAATGTGGAGCTCCCATGTTTTCTTTAAATCTTTAAAGCCATAGGAAGAACTGAAGTGAGTTCCTGACACATGAATGTATGCTAATTCATATGTCTATGGATGTTTAGTTAGGTGTATCAGTGCTTAGACCCTTGATGATTTTCCAGACACCATTCCACATGACATCCCTTCTTCTAGGATGGCTCTGCTTACTTGCTCTCCACTGCTTGACATCTTGCTGAGTAAGATCTCTGTTACACAGTTCAGGTACATGGCCAGAATATTTCCAACCAAAGTTTGGATGATAATGATATCTATCCATCTGCCTATCAGGCTGTCTCCCTTCCAGCAAATGTTTTAGCTGTGCTTTGTATCCCTTTTAGCTACAGTCAGCACAGTGACATTTACGGCTTGTGTGTTGTGATTTAACCTGTTGGGCAGCTCAACACCATAAAGGGGATTGCAGAGAGAATGGAAAATAAACGAAGTAGAACTTGTGGGCTGAGATAAAAACTAAGTTTTACTAAGACAGAAAATGAAGAAGAAAAATGATAATAGTAATGATAGTAACATTTACAGGTTGCATCCACTGTTTGGTCTCCATAAACATAAGCAAGTGTTGATGAATGACAGTGAGTGCCATATATCTTTATATATTTATTTAAGACAAGTGATGCAGAAGCAATTACCACCTGCCAACTGATGCCCACTCAGTCCCCAGACAGCAGCTGCCTGCCTGGCCAACTCTTTTTGATTTTTTTCTTTTTTTTTTTTTTTCATGATGCCATATGGGATAGAATATCCCTGTGACCAGTTGAGGGCAGCTGTCCTGGTTCTGACCCCTTCCAGCTCCTCATGCCTTCCCAGTCCCTTGCAGTGGGGTAAGCTGAGATCCAAAACATCCTTGGCTCTATGCAGCCCTGCTCAGCAACAACTGGAACATCAGTGTTTTATCAACATTGTTTTTCTTCTAAAGGCAAAACACAGCATCATACCAGACACTGAAAAAAGTCAACTCTGTCCCAGCTGAAACCAGCACAATGTGCCTGTTGTGATCAGAAAAATCAGATTTTACCAATTCTTCAGACTAACAAAGAAAGGAGCGGCTGAGCAGGGCCATAGCTAGGAAGTGGTGATATGGATCATCTGAGAGAAGAGCTAAGAATTAAGCCTGATAACATAGTTCAGCCATTTCTTCCACATGGTGAGAGACTGGGCAGGATTACATCCCATGAAAACACCCAAGATTTGCACTATTTGGTGAAAATCCAGAATCAATAGGAGACACAGAATGATGAGTCAGCTGGACACAGGGACTACTCTTGATGCTGATGAGTATTTGGCTGCTAGAGCGGGACGAGTGGCATTCTTAGTCCTCCTGCTGCAGTAAGAGCATTTTGCTAAACAGCAAGAGGATCCACTTGTATGGAGAAAGCTCAGCTGGTAAGGATTGCTCTTTTGATTTCTTCTAATGCTGCTCGGTTGTTCTTCTCTTTGCTGTCGGTATTACATGCAATGATGCAGATTGCTCACTATATTGATTATACCATACTGATATATCAGTACAAAGGATATTTGTGTGCGTATGCATGTGGTATATCTGGCTATATAGTTGTATATGTACAGGGTTTTCTGAGAGCCCAGGATGAAGCACAGTTTGCTTTGACCTAATTTTAATCTGTATCAGAAATCTAAAGTGTAATTTCCGAGGGTTCTGGCTGAAGATAAAATGTCTTTACAATACTGGTTTGCAGAACTTGGGACCACCTCAGTCTATATGTGCACTGTGTATTGTATTATAGGCTGACACAACAGGTGATTGGTGTGAATGAAGAGACTCTGTGGTGCCGCTGGTTTCAGACACTGTGGGTGCCTGCTGAAGTCCCACACGCACCTGGGACTTATTGTGCTCATAAAAGGCAAGAACAGCGATGACAGATGAGTTTCCTGGCCTTCTTTCTCATCCTTTCCTCTTGCATTTCTGTGCAATTACCTTAATCTGTGGCTGAGAAAATGGCACAGGTATTTCTGTAATTTGGGAAGGAAGCTCAATACTATACGTGTGTGCACTGTGTGCAGCATAATCTGAGGCATTACATATCTTCAAGAACAGCACACAGAGCTGCTCCGGTGTTGTTAAAGTTGGCATCAAAGAGGAACAGCATGCTTGGCTGAACAAACACTTCCCTATTAAGTAAGACATATTGCAAACACTGAGGTGTCCTTGGCATTCTTGTAATTCTGTACAGCTTTTACCGCTGTGCTAAATTTAAACTGGAAATATTGCTTCCATGTAATTATTAGGAAAGGAACAGTTAGGATTTTCATCCTAATCTTTCCTTGCTAACAACCTTCCATGTCTTCCGGGCAGCTAAGTGCACTTTTTCTCCGATACATTACACCCATCTGAAAGATGATTAAAATGTACTTTGTGCATTACATCTCATAAATCTACTGATTACAGTTAATCCCAGTGAGAAATAAGGGTGCTGTGTGGACAATAGGAGTTGGTTACTTCCACTCAAGCTTTTCCTTAATTTCAGTGAGCTTGTCAGCAGGAATGAGTTCACTTTGGCAACTGGTGTTTTCTGAGATAAAAAGCAAGGATTCTTAACCTGAATTTCAAATGTGAGAATTTGGAGCATCAAAGATCTTTGAATCATTGCTCAGTTCTTAGATACAGTTAAACTTCTGGATGTTGTATGCTGAAGGAAAAGAGTCTGAAAAAATTAAGTTTAGGGAAAAAGAGTCTTACTCCAAGTTATCTGTCTCTGTCTTTATATCTCTGTCTCTATCTATGCAGTGAATCAAATGTTAAAAAATTCAGATGTTGTTTATTCCACTTTAGACCCAGGAAAAGGAATCCATGTGTGACTGTAGGTTTCCCCCCTCCCACTTCCCTCTCTGCCCCTCCAAAATTCCAACATTCCTTCTTAAGGGAGTTTTGCAAAGCTAGTGGCTGAAGAGACAGCAACACATAATAAATCAAAGCTTAAGTAAAACACTGTCAAAAGGAATAAAATTGAAATCCTGCCATCTCAAGTTCAAAACTACTTGAAATTTCTGTAGGTTGACAATGGGCTATGTACAGTAGTAAATAAAAGGTAATCAATGATAATGATTTACTTACAAAAGCAAGTATCCAGTCAATTGTAATTAAAATTGGGTTAGTTGATTATCTGTAAGTGAATGCTAATGAAATTTGGGACATTTACAAAATAAGAAAAGTCATGCTTTAATAGGATTATGAATATTTTTAAATGAAGAAACTAATTATTAGTGGTGGCTTCAACAAGATGGTAGTGTATTCTTTTAAATTTGTGGCAATATGGAGAAGTCATAGTCTTTAAAGATGTAGTAATACTTCATTATGTTTTAATTCTTTACTGTTTTAGGCTTCAGATAGATGAAGTGTTACAAACATGTCTGTGAAATGACATTAAGTGGCAGGAAGTTGTTAGGTCAAGAAGACGCCAAAGTAAACATACAGTAACTAATTAGCTGAAGTCTAATTAGTTGGGAAAAAAAATATATACAAAATGAAATTCAGGATGGGAACCGCAGAAATGTGCAGCCAAAAGGAAATCATCTGAAACAAACAAACAAACAACAACAAAAGAACCCAACCAGAGTGAAAGATAGGAATGGGGAAAAAAATATGCTATTGAAATTCTGGTATAAAAACTCACAGCAAGTTGGTCAAAATTACTCAGAACAGCCCAGTATGATTTTGAGGTTGGTCCCATTATGTACCAGAGTGAAACATAGTGTTGCTAATGCAATTATATCCAGATTGTGGCATTCCCTTCTAAGCAGAATGCACTTTGGAGAGTTTGAGAGAGAACCCAGAAATAAAAAAGATAAGTGGCTGGAAGGTTTGGGTTATGAGATGATGTAAAAAAAGGTAAATATGCTGCATAACTTGGCTAAATGACAACTCGCTGGACAGCTAACTGTATGCAGACACTGGAAGGGCATATACAGGAGGATGACAGAGAAGTTTCAGGTGTCTTTAAAAATAACAGGCAAAGTAACAGAGGAAACATTTCATCTGGATGAGAGGAGAGGCTCTCCAACAGTGATCTCTCACAGGCCACCATGGGAAGCAGTGGAAACGATCTTGAGGATGTTGAACAAGGGATGAGGAGGTGGCAGCAAGAAGCAAAGCAGGCACAAATGAGGGGCAGAAGAGGGAGAAGAGGAGCAATGTCTTGTTCTCTCCTCTGCATAGCCATGGCCGGCTGGTCCTGCCACTGCTGTGCTGTAGTGGATTTCAGGAGGACAGCTTCCCGCAGTGCTGGCTCCATCTATAAGAGCTATTCCAGGCCCAGCATGTTTGAACGATTGATCTCAGTGACTGAGAATTCACTCAGTCCTGCTGAGAACATGCATTCCATACAAATGACAGTGGGCTTTTAGTTAGCAACACACACCTTAATTGACTTTTCTCAAGTGACTGGTAGCAAGAATCCAGTAAGATGCTCTAATGTGAAGAGACCAGAGGGGATGCATGCCCATCCAGAGCAGTCAGAGCAAGAGACATCTGCAATGGCACCAACTAACTGGGGAGTCATTTCAGAAATTATAATATTCCAGGTCTGTAGCAATGCATTTTATTCCTAATGGGCCAACAGAAGAGAAAACAGAAAGTTTGAGAACAAAACTGGGAAGATGCAGAATGGAGTAGTGGCTAATGGCCGGCAAATTTGTTCGGTGACCTTGACCTGATGGTGGTATTAAAATACATTCTAAGGAAATATACTGAGGAAATTGGTTGTTTGAAACAATTAATGGCCTGAAAGAGTAGCTTGCAGCCTAAGGGAAAGCTTAAAACCAAAGACTTAGCAAGTTAATCATTAACAGTAGTAATGTTTTGTTTTTAACAGTTTATTATAAGAAAAACAGTGTTTTAATGTCATGTCTGAGAATTGTTATTCAAGCTTTAGAAATTTCTTCTGGTTAGGCTTGAGATGGTTTGCACATACAGAATGTAGAATAAACTTCTGCATGAATACAAGAGTTAGTTCCCCTGGGGGAGACGCACGACCCCGTAAGATTTTTAATGAACGCAGAAGTTGGCCATCTATGACCCATTTCAGAGCAGCCTTTAAGCATACAATTAAAGCAACGCATATGCTTACGTTTCCTTGACGTCAATGGGCCTTCAGCAGGGCTTACGAGGTGTCCTGATTAGCAAAGCTTCCATCACCTCCTGCTTCTGCTTATTTAAAACTGGACCTTAACAGAAGTTCTTAAAGCCTCGGTGCCATTTCAGGTGGTGGTACTGTTCCACTCTATCAGATATACACACAGTGGAATAAAAATGCATTGAGAAGTCTCATTCAGAACCAGAGCTATCTGGAGTATTTACTGCAAGTTTTTGTACAGGTTTTGCACCATCTTCTACACAGGGAGCTTGTTTTGGGATGTGCACAAAGATATTTCTGCATGGGGAGAGGCAGCAGGGAAGAATTTTCCATTCATTGAATAAGATGTAGTCGTGATATGTGAGCAGGGAGAGAAGAGGTAGCCAGCAAGGAAGCACAGTTCTGTTCTGATGAGCGTAATGCTAGCACAAGTTCGTTGCTCTTGGCATCAAATTAGAGGTGGTACTGATGGAAATGATGCTAAAGTTGCTGTCAAGTCCAGTTGGCTGTTTAGCAAGAAGAGTTCTGCTTGCTAGGATTTGTGCACTGTCTGCTTGTTGAAATCTGCCAGTTCATGTGAGAACTAAAGAAGAAGGATCAGGGTTTGTAAGTGCCAAAGTGAAGGGTGCAACAGCCATTGAGAGACGTGGTTTCTCCCCAAAGGGATTTTCTCTTCTGCAGCCTTTGCAAGTGCTGCTGTGCAGGGCTCTGCCACAGACAAGACAAACTCTGCAGGCACCTCATGCGTATGTACCATTCTGCTCTATTTTAATTTCCGCTTCTTTACTATTTCTAATAACTTGCACACTTGATTTTCTTGTTACCAAAACCACTCTTCATTATTCCTCAAAGTAAAGTAGAAATACTGTCTGTCCGCTGTTCTTCTCATGCTCTCATTCACTCGACTCCCTCTCCAAGCACCCAATCCTGTGTCCTTCTGCCAGGAATGAGCTGGTTTGTCTTGATGAAACATCCCAGTGTCCCATATTAATAAAAATATTGTTTATACATCCATCTTTAATTGTTCATTCTTTAGCTGCTTTATTTGGCAGCTTTGCACTAATTTGCAGGAAATCCAAGTGCCATGTCACTTTGTGGCAGATGTGGCTGTTCTGCAGCTCAGGGTGTAACATGAAGCACAGCAGCTGTGTGTGCAGGGAGGGGATCAAAGAGAGAGCCAGTCCCTTCACACAGCTGATGTGTGGCGTGAAAACCTCAGACAATGGGCCTGAGCCCAGTACGGAGTGGATATTTGGAGAAACTAGTTCCCCTCGTGGGCAGGCTGGCAGCAGCAGGGGGGGGCCTGAGATGCTATGCTGCCTCCATCCTTGGAGGTTTCCAAGTCCTGACTTGATCAAGCACTGGGAAGCCTGGCCTGAATAACAGAGCTTCCCCAGCTTTGAGCTGCTTGGACCAGAATCCTCCTGAGATCTCTTTCCAGCCTGAGTTATCCTGCAATCCTACCATTTTCTGAGGTCAGACATTACAGATATAACAGCAGACAATTACAGAGACTAACTTCTTCCTAAATATGAAGGTTTCACCCAACATGCTGTAACTTCAAGCTCTCAGAAGATATTTTGGGATTGCAGCATTGTGTCTAAGACCTGCTGTTATTTCAGCCCTTCGTGTTTGTTTTCCTAACTGCCATGGGTGACTCGGCCACAGACTGAGCAAACCACCATGTAGGTGGAAGAAGGGACAGAAAGCAGGGCTCTGCCAAAGCACCGGGCACCTGAGCAGAATTCACTTTGAGTGCAAATTTTCCTCATTCGCAGTGGAAAGTCTGCCAGAATGATTAGTTATTTTTTAAGTGTTGGGGAGGAATGTTTGCGTGTGGATATGGGGGACTGAGTGCAGAGCAATGAAGAAATTTCAGTTTTCCACTGTGATGATGTGTCTGATAAATTGCCTCAGAGGAGCCAACTGGAAACCTGGAGTGCATGTATTCTGCAGAATGTCTTTGATAAGAGGCACTGAGATGGCAGCTTTTAGCTGTGAATTCAGCTTCAGCCAGGGACCCAGCTCTTCAGATTGTGCAACTGATAAGCAAATGGCTATTTATCATTACAGGCAATCTTAAAACCAAGAGTTACATTTCCCCCTCCCCTCCCCTTTGGTGTTCTATATAATGGATGAAACTATTTTTACCTCAGAAAAGACACATTTTGTCTCTGCATGGGCAAGCGTTTGTCGCAGAGGTCCTGGGCAGGTGGAACTGAAGGTAGTCCTTCAATAGCTGGAGTTTGTAGACCTAACCAAAGAGTGATTTTTTTTTTCTTTTTTTTTCTGATGCACTGTGAGGTGTTTGTGACTAAAAGAAAATTCCAGGTTTGTGTTAAGCATCTGACAAAATATCCCTTTTTGTTTCCTTAGATGATTGTTTGTCCTGATATGACCAGTCTTGCTTTTCGGTGGTTTTGCCTACAGTTTTGTCTGAGCCTTGACGCTCAAGAGCAGCACACTTAAAATGCCCTCTGTAATTTGTCATAGCTTCCCTTACAAGTCTGCTTCAGAAAAGACCTTTGTCTGCTTGGTACTTCACAATGCCATTCCCACACCCTCTAATTGCCTCACTGCAGCTCATGGCTTGTTTCCACTGCTGGCCACGCCAACGGCTGATTTGCCACCGTCATAGGGAGAAGCCGAGAAGGTGGCTCTGGGTCTGAAGGCTTTGGCCAAACACCTCCCTCCTCCCAGAGACAGAGACGAGTCAGGCCGGGGAGGGCAGGACCTTGTGGGGCGTCCTAGAATGAATGGCAGCATCAGCAGGTAGTTGTTAGTGGGCTGAAGTAGTCTGAAACAACAAAATAAAAACCAACAATACTCTTCACATGAAAGAGAGTGGAAGGAGGTTTCCTAACCCAGTTAATTCAGACATTGTTTGGCCAGGCACCCACAAAAGATTACAAGGACGTAGCGGGGTGAGTAATGGGCTACCATGTAGGGGGTAGAGCAAGGGAGCAGGGAGGGCATCTGCTCAGTTGGTTTGGTCACAGGAAAAAAAAAATGACAAACTACCCATAATTTTCTTGAAGAAATGGGATGAAGACGAAAAATAACTTTCATAATATTATGAGAAATAACAGGAACAGTCAAAATGTAAATGAAAGCTTTTCATTTCTTGTCTCAGAAGAAGCAGAGGAATTTTTTCTCCCCTCATTAGTCAGCTCCTTATCAAGAGTCTGTGTTGCTTCCTTGGGCAGGGAAAAATCAGTGTTGCTACTGAGAACTAAATGGGGGATTTTCAATGGAAATACTGGAATTCCCCATTTGTTGTTGATATCCAGAACCATACCCTGACAATAACATTTTGCATATATTTAAAATGCAAGATTGGAGATGAAATGTGAGCTTGGCACAGCTGTGGGACAGGTAATGAAGCCTGTGGGCAGCGTGTGGCTTCAGAACCTTGTGTATAAGCAGAGCGAAACCATGCCAGGGTGGAGATGTTGGGGAGCAAGTCAGGTCCTTGGAAACAACGCTGCTGGCTCATGCCCAACGTGATGGGTGCAGATGGTGACCTCTGAGATGATGGCTCAGCTTCTGGGAACGCTGCCTCTCCAACACTCTGCAGGATGTGGTACGTTTCTTCAGCAATTCGAAATAAAATTTGGGCAAGTAGGTAAGAGGAAAGCTGGTCATACCCTCAGCTTTGCCAGCAGGGAAGAAAGTAACAGGTTTCCTAAGAGCAATCATATTCATGCCATCTGTCATTTCTACATGTCTTAAAACTGAGCTCTTCTGACATATTCTGAAGTGTCCTTTCCTATCAAAAGACTGAGTGGAGAGCAGTTGACTCGGGAGTCAGAAGTACCCACATAATGACACCATAGTGGGTTTGCTGCCTTTTTCTGGTTAATGTTCCCTCAAATATGCACAATGAAGAAATGGCTGAAGAGGCTGTCCACATCAAATAAGTGCTTTCTGAGCTGGCAGTCCAGAGGCTGCTTTCCAAACACAACCTTGCCCTTTTTTGTGACAGTGCCCACAGGACAGCACTTTCCTACCATGCCTTTTTTTTTCCTTACAAGATGAGACAGAAAACGAAGTTAAAAGTAATGGTCAGAGTTGCTCAGCTCTTGCAGTGCATCATAGCAGAAGACTACTAAAATTATGGAGAAAATGAGGTTTCTGCCTGGCATTGCTTTGCAGGGAGGAGTGGCTCATTCTCCCCTAATTGTGGCTACCAGCTTACCACACTTCTAGGAACCTTGTTAATAGGATCTGAATGCTGCCTACTTACCTCTCACTTGTGGAAGCCTACCCTTTGGTGTTCTGCACTTTCAAGGCGGTTTTTTCCTTAATCTACTCTCGTTTTTTGGCCCCTAAGGAAGAACAAGCTTTATGGGGTACGCTGAGGCCAGGGCTGGGTGAGCGGCAGCTGAAGCCCGGCAGGTTCTCCTGCTGCCCCACGATGGAGTCCACAAACCCAAGTGGGACTTTATTTTTAATCTCATGATAATGATGCAGCAAATACTTGTTTACAAACGTATGTTAATATGCTTCATAATACATCATTTTGAAATCCTTTAAAGAAAAACAGAACAAATGCGGAGGAGGAACTTAAAGACATTTTAGATCTTTGCAGAGGTGATAGAATTAATGAAAACCAGTGCGTTGCCATTAATACCAGCCCAAAGCAGCCAGCTGCTTCCACGAAGCTCTTCCTCTCCTTCCACCAGGAAAGACCATTGCACACACCCAAAATGTAGAGATCTGGGCTTGATCTGCGCCAGATGAGGTGTAGTTTGGATAAGGCACGACCGGGGTGTATTTCAGAGTCAAATTTTTAACGGTACTGAAGCGTGAGGAGCTGCAGTCTGAGCCGTGCATCAAGAGGAGGGACTCTACGTGCGCGCGAGCCGCTTCGTCCTCGTGAGTTTCGGGCTGGCGGCAGTGAAACCCGGGCTCCACAGCAGAGACGGAGCCCGGGGATTTCAGGGCGCCCCGCCACGCAGCCGGCAGGACGCAGCCTGGCACGGAGCCACGCGAGCCCGACCGCAGCCCGGGTGCCATCGCCGGCGGGCGGTGCGGGCGGTCCGCGCGGCTCCAACGCGCCCAAGCTCCCGCAGGCCGCGGCTCCGCGCGTCGCGCAGCCCCGGCGCTCGGCTCGCCTCCTTAAGAGCGGCGGTCAGCTGACGGCAGGCGCCTCCCCCGCCGCGCGGCTGCGAAGTGCCGAATGCCCGCAACGCGGAGCGCGACGGCACCCGGACCGGCGGGGACTGCCGAACGTGAGGGGCCTCGCGCAGCCGTAAGCGCCTCGGGCCGGGCGAGGGGGAGCGCGGGGCTCGGGCCGCTGTGAATCGCCGGGGAGGAGATCCCTCCCGGGATCTGAAGCCTCGGGGGGCGGCGCGGAGCCGAGCGGGGCGACCTCCGCCCGGAGCGCGGAGCGCGTTGGCGCGGCGGAGCGGAGCGGAGGTGGGGGACCCCGCGGGGCTGTGCGCACGCACGTGGGAGGAGGGAGAGCGGGAGCTGCGTCACGCTCGTTGCTCACGCGGCCCCGGGGCGCGGGGTGGGCGCGCAGCTGTCCCGGCGCTGCCCGCGGCGAAGGCTGCACCGAGCGCTGCCGCGCTGACGGCGAGTAGCGCGCCCGCTGCGCGGAGGTGCGGGCGGCACGGAGATGCGAGCTGCCCGCGAGCAGCGCGCCCGCTGCACGGAGGCGTCGCCGCCTGCGTGCTGTGCCGCCCCACCCCCTGCGGCCGGCCCGGGGCCGTGCGCTCGGCTCATCCGTCCGTTAGGGAACGGCTGCGTGTGGGGTGTGTGTGTGTGTGTGCGCGGCGTGAGGCGCTCATTTGCCGTGTCCGTGTACCGCCGTCTTGCCGCGGTCGTGTTTGAAGACACGTAGCAGGAGAGACGTGGAAACGCTCAGTCACACCTGAATCGCGCCACTCCATCTCCTGGCGGCGGTGCTGCCTGCTGCCTGTTGAAACAGACAAAAGGGGAAAGAATTCCGATGTTATTGCTTCATTGAGACTGCATACTTCGCTTCTGAACTTTTTTTTTTCTTAGCACAGTTATCCTAAGATGCCCCTCCTGTATTTTCTCAGTGCTGTATGCAGCTTTACCCACTGCCCTGAAACTGCCACACCGAGGTTCTGCAGCCCAGCTGTTTGCCTTAGGACATGTCAGTCCGGAGCGCTGCACCAGTCCTGAGCTCTGCCTGCAGCCCGGGCCCTGAGCCCTGCTGCTCCCTCGCGGAGCCAGTCCTGCATGGCCATGCCTGCCAGGCACACACCTCGGGGATAGCGGAGATGGCTGTGTGTGAAGGCACCAGTTGGTGTGTGGCTGTGGAAGCAGTGTCACTGCATGTGAGCCAGCTGGAGATGGTCTTTGCTACGGGGCTGGAGCTGCCCCTTGGTGATCAGGAACTGAGCTCATGCTGAGAGCAGGTCACTGCCTAGCATGAGCTGGAGAGCATCGGGGGCAGGCTCGTGTAGCAGCCAGAGGAGGATGCACATCCTATCCTGCACGTGTCCAGGCAGGCATAGGAAAGCTGTCCACACAATACAGCAGGTACTCAGCTTGCTCCGAGCCCACACAGAGCCAAAGTCCACCGCTGCCTCTTGGCTGTGGTGACTTGCTGCCAGGCACTGACCCTTAGCATGGACTGGGGCTGAGATGGGAGCGTGTGTTCATGTTTATTTCCTACCTGGTACAAAACATGGTGGATTGGTCTTCTCATCCTTTGGGACGGTGTCTGAAGAACAGAGGTGACCTTGAGGGAATAGAAACAAAGCTGTGTCTAAGCACTCGCTTTGTGCTGATGGGAAAGCCCACGTTTCCCATGGTTATTCTGAAGAGTGACAAAGCGTGTTTTCCTACAATTCTGGTTACACTGGTGTTTAAGCTTCCAGGCAGAGACTGGGGGGCTGATCACCGGACATGCTTTTAGACTGTGTTTATGGGCTGGCCTGCTGTTATTTTGTTCTCTTCTTTATAAATAAGAGCTCCTTGTCATCTCTGGAAGGAATTTTCTCTACTTTCCTGGCCCACGGCAGCATTGACTATCATGCTATGAGGCAATGAACTTTGCCTCTGTGCTTCCTATCCCTCAGTGATATAACTTCATCTCTCCGGGCTGAAAAACAAGATTCAGAACCTGCTTTAGTAATGGAAATGAGCTCATCTGGGTTATAATAATGTGATGTAATAACAGAACGCTTTGAAAATAACTCTTTGTTTATTTTTTTTTTTCTTTCTTAAAACTGTTATTCAGACTTTCCTGAGGGCTTTCCTTTGCTTCTTACCTCAGAGAAAGGATAGGAATTTCCTGACTGTGTGGACTTCCAGTAGCCTGTGTGTCAATGTCTGGAGCAGAATTACTCAGCCTGTGGTGCAGGGATGGGCGGTGGGCTCGAGGGCACGGACAGTGCTTTGCAAGGCAGGGGCAAACAGCAGCAAGGAGCTGTATGCCACGAATGGCCAACCTGTTTCTGTTGCCCTTTCTTTAGTGTTTCAATAAAAATACGAAAAACAAAAAGGTTTTATGACATACGTTAGCTATATTGTGTGTTTTATACATGGCCCAAAACAATTCATCCTTACTCAGTTGTCGGGAAAGTTGAAGTGATTAACCAACATTTGAGCTTCATCTTGAGTTTTATGAATGAAGAGGATTGTGGTGATGCTGCAGAAGTGCTGGTTGACTTTGCTTAGAAAGATCAATGAGTCATTCATCTTACAGGTACTGCATTCCATGAGATGTTTTCTGTACGAGTAAGGTTATGGTGTTGGTCAGAGTGGGAGCCTGTCTGCTCATGCTGGCATGCACTGTGATGGAAACACACAGACATATGAGCTGATGTGTGAGTGAGATGGCCAGGCTCTTCAGGTAATCCCTGGAGGAAGTACATGCAATTTAGGTAAAACTGGTGTAATCCTAAAGCAGGTATCCACACAAGTTGTGTGCCATGAGTGCCTGCTTCTCCCTGTGGGCCAAGGGCAGACGAACACTTGTGCATGGCAGGCGTTTGGAGTTAGGTGAGGGGAATCCCGTGCAGACTGCACAGTGCTGCAGGCGAGCCCTTGTTTCTCAGTTTTGATGTACAGCACTATGGAATGGATGGTAGTATTGCCACTGCTGCATGCTGGGACTAAGAGCAAAGAATGTCATGTTTCTTTATCTCTTAGATAACAAAACTAGTTGGGCATTTTTAGGCTTAATTACTGAATTAAATGTTACTCATTGTTATTTTTCACCACCTTGTGATGGTGAAAGCACATTTTTTCCTTCTCTCTCTTTTTGTCTCTGAACTGCTGTAGCTCTGTAGCTCCCATCCCTAAAAGTACAGATTCATGAAGGAGAAACTTAGCTCCACATGTGAAAGTTCAGAGCTGTACTGACTCTGAATTTGACTCTCATACTTTGTGTGTTTCTGTGGTTAACTGATAATGGACCCATCAAACTCAAGCTGATATTGATCTCGTATTTTTGTTAAATGATCTCAGTATAAAACTGAAACTTCTATTTGTTTTCCTGTGAATAATATCTAACTGTGCTTTTATCCTTAGCTAAGATTTGAGGGAATGTGCACTCAATTTAATAAACTATCCTTATATATTTAAATACAACGATTATTAACTTTTAAATATGTGTTTGTATATATATAAATTAATCCTTGCATACACAGAATCACAGAAACACCAAGGTTGGAAAAGACCTACAAGATCATCCAGTCCAACCATCCACCCATCACCAATAGTTCCCACTAAACCGTGTCCCTCAACACAACATCCAAATGTTCCTTGAACACCTCCAGGGTCGGTGACTCCACCACCTCCCTGGGCAGCCCATTCCACTACCTGACCATTCTTCCAGAAAAGCAGTATTTCCTAACATCCAGCCTAAATCTCCCCTGGTGCAGCTTGAAACCATTCCCTCTAGTCCTATCACCAGTTACACAAGAGAAGAAGCTGACCCCAGCTCACTACAACCTCTCTTCAGGTAGTAATAGAGAGCAATAAGGTCTCCCCTGAGCCTCCTCTTCTCCAGACTGAACAATCCCAGCTCCCTCAGCCGCTCCTCATAAGGCCTGTGCTCCAGACCCCTCACCAGCTTTGTTGCCCTTCTTTGAACCCGCTCCAGCACCTCGATGTCTTTCTAGCAGTGAGGGGCCCAAAAGTGGACACAGCACTTGAGGTGCAGCCTCACCAGAGCTGAGTACAGGGGGACAATCACTTCCCTGTTCCTGCTGGCAGCACCGTTTCTGATGCAAAACTGTACAGTCATTGTGTGTATACATATTCATGTCCACACATACGGACACGGATCTTAAGATAGTGCGTTTATTTAAGAAGTGACCATCGTGGCCCTCAGAAGATTGCATTTTGGAAGATGTGCATGGCAGACAAGACTAAGAAGTGGGATACTGCACTAATGGAGATGGGGTCAGAAGGGTGATGAATGCAGCTGTGTGGGCTGTGCCATTCCCCTTGGCTAACTGAATTTGCCAGGCTGTTAAATCTGGCTTTTGGAAAGCCTGGTGGGGTGGTTTTGTTTTGTATGTTTGTTTTGTGTGTACTCTGTGGCCATGTGCGTCTCCAGGATGTAAATTGTAAATGCGACTTAACTACTAGAACTGTATTTTTCATTCATTTAACTTAGTGTGTTGTCAGTTGTGCAGTAAAAACAAATGTTTCGAGTAGAATGTTTGGCTTTGGCCTTAACTTTAATGGGAAAGCAAACAACACTCCTGTGTGACTTCTGCCAGACATGGAGAAACTCTCGCTGTGGCCGGAGCCATTGTTTTGCATGCTCTGTTAGAGACATTGTGCTGCTGGCCTCAGTATGCAAAAGTGTATGCAGAATCAGCAGCTGCTGTGTAATGTTGCCATCCTGTTGGAAAAAAGGCGTGGAAGCTATGCTACTTCTGGAGGAAAGTGACTCTATGGACCCTTGGAACGCTACTAATTAGAACACTTCTGGCTGGTACTCCTGTGTGCCATCTCTTAAAAATAGTCCACAATAGAGAATTGTAAAGGGATGGCTTTTGATGCACTTCTGTTCTTAAAAGTTTCATGAATATGGATGCCTATGTAAATGAACATCTGGAATAGCGATGGTATCTTGACCTGGACGATTGCTATATAATATGAAGCCAGCCATGGTGCAGGGTTCCTCTGGGCAGCTGGTGTGGTGTGTGTGCTGGCAGGACTGAAAGGAGAGCTGGAAAGTTATTTTCTAATGGCAGACATCTGCCCATCCCTTAGATTTCTGGCGTTTTCCTCTTTGAAATGCACATGCTCACACAGACCTTCTTGGTAAGAGGCTGATTGCATTTGGCTGGGACATACTGCCATAATAATTTTGTTTTTCATACTTGGATTCCCTTTGGTCCAAGCATTCCAGATTTATGAACTTAATGAGATCTTCAACTCTCCTGTGGCCGAGTGAGTGTAGATTTCATTTTTATAAGGGAATTTTTGTAATACGAAAACAAAGTAACTTCGTCCTGCTTAAAGTCAAGTTTGGATCTGTAGTGTTATACCGACGTGTGGCTTTCTGTTTTTGTTGTTTTTTGTTGTGTTACTGAGATTCTTTTGTGACTTAGAAACTGAAATATTGGAAAGTGTGAAAAAAAATGTTTGCTATGGCTGAAGTAAAGGAAGACAGGTTTTGTTGCTTGCAAAATTTACTTCACGTTTACTTGCGGGGAAAAAAAGGAGGCTGAGACGAACCAAGCTTGGCTTTTCCCTCCAGTCCCTTCTCTTTAAAATGGTGCATAGGTGTGTCTGTGGTCAGCTGTAGCACAGAGAGATGCTTCTGAAGGAAGCTGAGGAGAACTCTGGCTGCCAGCTTGGTGTGGAGGGGATGAAGGCAGTGCCCGGGCTCTTTGCCACAAAGTTCTGCTGAAAAACTTGTCCCTGGAGCTCCTGTATGCTATTTGGTTGGCTGTGGGACCATCTCATTTCTTGGCATTGTTCCACGTCCATAACTGATGGCCAGAGGGAGACTGACATGTGATGCTCTCTTGCCAAAAGGAGCGTTATAAAAAATGATCTGGTAATGATAGCTTTTTGCTTTGGCAAGTTGACATTTTTTGACCGAAAACTTCTTTGCTGAAAAGTGCTTGGACATCTTTGCTGTGTTCATTTCCCTGTTGTACAGTTTGTAGCTATCATTTCAGTACCACGTAGGCACGTCAGACAGCTTTAATACGCTGAGGATTGAGCTGGCGAGGGAAGTTCTAAGTCCCTGGTGTCTTAAGAAAACAGTAAATGAATTGTTTAGGCAAATTTGTAAGAGTGTAGTCATAGTTAATGCAAAACTCTGCTGAACTTTCTCTGACTGAACAATCTTGATGCATCAGAGGTAAAACAAGAAAGTCCCTCTCGTGTCCCTGATTTTGCAAAGCAGTTTTAACAAGAGGATATGTAGGTTTGGCGTTTCTTCCTGAGTTTGATTGCTCTTAATTATTTTTTAGTCATCATCTGTGGCTCCTTAGTGAATTAGGCAGTACCGCATTCCTGTAGGCCAGCCCTGTTTCAGGTCTGGGTACCTAGCAGTTAGTTCTGTATTTCTGTTTTGAAACCTCTGGCATTGCTAACCTCTTAGTAGTGGTAGAATCAAATTGCAGTGAGGCCTGGCATATCTCATGATGGCTTATGATAAATAGGAAACTTTCCAGTATCCATATGAAATCAAAATACTATTTTTAGTTCTAATCTGTATGCAAAGCCCTGGTTGATGGTGGTGTGCACACATTCAGGGTGGTTCCTTCTCAGCCTCTCAAGATTTGGCTGCACTGTTAATGGTAGCACTTGAGACGGTTGTCTAAAAGTGAAGCAGGCATGACCCAGTTCAAAGCTTTCTTAAATCAGCATTCTTAGTGTTGTTCCTCTGAGCTTGGTGGAAGTGGTGAAGCAAATAATGCAAGCAGTTCTGCAACTGCTAGAGCCCTGGGAGGTAGCTGGGAGAGAAAGTGGTAAGTGACCAGGGAACAGAAGGAGCCTCAGAGCTCTGAAAGGCATGGAGCAGAAAGAGGAAGCTGAGGAAGAGCGGAAGGACGTACCACTTCCTTGCGTAGTTGTCCAGGAGGAAGATGTGTGTGTGGCTTCTCAGCTGAGTGGACAAGTGTGGGGCAGGCTCCTTTCAGTGTGCACGGAAAAGCAAAACCTTGGGGTAAATAATTTCTTTGGTTAAGAGGAGGCTTGGGGGACACCTTATCACTCTCTATAACTCCCTGAAAGGAGGTTTTCTTCAGGTGGGGTTCAGCCTCTTCTCCCACATAACTGTGTTAGGATGAGAGGTAATGGGTTCAAGTTCTGCCAGGGGATACTTAGTATTCAGTGGAATACTAAGGAAAGTTTATTCTGAAAAGAAGTGGCAATTCACTGGAACAGACTGCCCAGAGAGGTGGCAGTGTTGCTGTCCTTGGAAGTTTGAGAAACGTGGAGATGTGGCACGTAAGGATGGGGTTTAGTGGGCATGGTGGTGGTGGGTTGACGGTTGGACTGGATGATCTTTGTGGTCTTTTCCAGGATGAGTGATATCGTGATTTTGCATTGCTGATGTAACTCTGGCTTCAGACCGGCTGGTAAGTTGGGAGCTCCTTTGTAACTGCCCAGACTTTGAGCTGCATGGGGTCAGGCACGCTTTGACTCGTGTTGTTCGGTTTTGTGTGACAGCCATGCGCATGATGCAGATCAATAACATGCATGTTGGTACATTTTCCGTTTCAGTTGTTTGCTGATAAAACTACTGCAAGCCAAGAATCTTTCACAGTACAAATTCACCCACTGCCCTGTCTGATTCTTTAAGAGTACAGTGTGCAGCAGGGATGCCTCTGTCTGTTCATGTGTGAGATCTACATTTCTGTTAAATATTCAGACTCCAGCTTGGCAGAAATCATAAAACATTTCCATATAAATTTTACTCACATAGTTTAAAAGCTGCTGAGAAATCTCATCGTCAGAAGTTTATTCATAAGTACTTTTACTAGAAAGTCCTGACCAATTTCCGTGAGGGCACACCCATCAGGCACCCTAACTACTTTGTCATGCTTTGAACGTGATGACCATGCAGACCAGAGGAAATGCCACACAATTGTCCCCTTTATTGCGGACAGTGGCCAGAGCTTGTGTTTTCAATAAATGGTCCAAAGCCAGAGAGCGACACTTGTAATGTTGAGTCATGTGCAGCCGTGCTGAGTGATGCTGACGAAGTGCACCTTGCCTCCGCTCCAGTCGCGCCGTGCCAGCGGGGCACCAGGCTGCCTTGTGGGCTGCACTGCAATTTGTTACGCTCCAATGCTAGGAAATCAGTGGGGGGAAAAAAACCCGACAGTTTGGGAGACTTACTCTGGACACAAAAAGAAGTTGAAGTGTTTGCCTGACTTTCAGCTATATTTGTTTTGCTGCTGACATCTTTGACCATGACAGAAGCCAGCTGTTAATTTCACTGGCTCTTTGCATTTTTAGCTATTATTGCGGTTGCTCTTTTGTGTGTAACCGCTGCATATCTGTAGTGCAGAGGCACTTTCCTTGGCAATTGAAACCTGAGAGCATTGGAGCGCTTTGCCTGCAGTGCAACAGATTACCTCTTCCCCAGAGGCAAAATGTAAAAACTTATGGAGAACATAAGAATAGTGTTTTAAAATTAAACTTTTAGTATTGAACCATCCCTATTTTACAGCGGGGAAGAGAAAGAAGGTGTAGAAAGATTATAGATATGTAAGAACCAAACTCTAATTCCTCATTGTAATTCATTATTCTAATTAATTAAAAAAAAATTCAAAAATATCAATTAATTTTAGAAGTTACTTTTTAAGAGTTTGCATTTCTGGCAACACTTTCGAAGCTGTGACTGATACTAAATTTTCTGTTTCTGATAGCCTGCCTTCATATCTCAAACATACTGTGTAGTTGGGGCACCCTTATGTGGAAACTGAAGTGGAAACGCGTGTTCTTTATTGCCATAAGCTGGGCTTCTGAAAGTGAGAACATGTCTAAACGAACAACTGTTACATATGTGAAAAGCTTATTTGTAGGATAACTAAATCCCCAAATCCTGAAGTACGAAAACATTGGGCATTTTAAATCTCACTGCTTTTGAACTGAAATGTGCTCATAACAAATAGTCTGCATAGCTGATCCCCCTGAAATGATTTAAGCAATTTGTGGCTTGGCTATCTGCAAGAAAAGACAGTGATCTCTACCTCTTTCCTTGGCTTCCATCAGCTGAATCTAGTAATATTCAGGGCTGAGTTCTGTTTTTTGTTTGTTATTTGTAGTGCAGTTTCACTGGAACTAAAATATAAAGTGCTGGAGAAAAGTTGCATAAATGTGTTAAGACAATCTTTCACTCTCAGCCTGAATTCATTCCTAAAGTTCTAGGAAGATCCAGTTCTGTTCCTTTTTCTGACTTCTCTGTAAGTTGGATGTGTAGTAAAATCACATATGATGACATGGCTCTTTTCGTAACCTCTTGTGAACCGTTGCAGTGAGTGTTTCTTGTTAACCCTTCCTTGCGTAAGTGGTATAATTGTAGGATAAACCAGAATGCACTGAATCAGTCACCTCTTCCTCTCAGGCCTGTAGTTAGTGACCATGGAGAAAATGCAATATTTGGCTAGAAAGGAAATGTACTGGGAACTCCTATGACTGCCGTGTGATGTGTGTCAGGTATTCAGGCAGAAGTGTTTCCAGCCTAGTGAGTATTTGTTGGCTAGGTATTTGCTTGCTGAACATAGCGAGTTTTTCTGCTGGGTTAAGCCCAGCCCAATTAAGTTGGTTACAGGAGCGTGTCTACTTCCCCCTGACTCACCGTTCCTGTCTCCTGTTACAGGAGGTTCCTGTAGCTTGGAGACTTCCAGGAGATGCTGGGCAGCTTGTACCTAGAAAACTAGCCTGACAGCAGTTCATCCATCCTCACTCTTGTCTTCTCAAGTGGCCTCCAGCACTAGATAAGGTGTAAATTTACCTCGCTAAAGTCTTTGGAGATGTTTCAGGAGTTTTAGCCCTTCTGGTGTGCTTGGCATCTTTCTTCCACTGGTGCTCTCGGTGCTACCTGTAGCATTAGTAATTGCTTACAGGCCACCAGGTCATCTTTCAAAAAGACATTCAAAATCCTTTCATCTCTGTCCTCTCTAGCAGGAAGTCAGATGTGGTTTCCCAATCTTAAAATCTCCTCTTCAGTCAACTTCCTTACCAAACTTTGCCCCATGGCATACTCCAGAAATGTGGCACAGAGGTCAAGCTTTTTGCTTTTCTGTCAGGATCCTTCCTTCCACCCATGCTCTCAGCAAGGCATGGGAAGAATGCTCGTTAAATGTTGAAGCATATAATTTTTTACTTGTGATGAAAACCGAGTGATGAGTACCCTGCAGAGAGTAAACGGTAATCCTTTCTTGTGTGGGAAGACCTAAATTAAGAAATAACGTTTCAGTGATTTTCCAGGATGCTTGACTAAATCATGTAGAAACAGATTATTTATTTCTACTGTACAATCACAAGATCAATCTGTAACCAAATAAAATTCTGCTGTCTGATCTGATAAAAGTGGATGGTGACATTCATTCCAAAACCCTGAGACAATATTGAAATTTCTCTGTACCTTTATCGTATCATTAATGAGCATCAATGACTGTATTAGTGAGTCATACTTATTCACTATCTTTTACTTTGATTTTAAAGAGAATTGGCCAACTTGATATAAACAGCGTCCCTTTGTGATCATCTTAGAATCTCGAGGACTTATGTGGTGGTAGTATTTATGCTGTGTTGTAATTTACTCATCTTCGGAGTTCTGTCTGTGCACTAACCTCGTGCTCAGCATGGAGCAGGAAAACCTCATTATTCATGTGTTTCATCCTGCACAACTGTGAGGTAGCGGTAAGTGGTGTTACTGGATCAACGCTGGGAAGTAGAGCACTTCCAGTAATAATCTGTGTGTGCGTCAGCTTCTTTTTGGGGAAGGGCACTGTTTATTGTTGGTCATTATAGTTGCTTTCCTTATCCTTTTCAGTTTGTTACCTCATGTGAAAATGGGCTAAGATCAAAAAATTCTTGTTTTAAACCGGAGAACACCTGCCCTGTAATAGCTTGTTACTGTCGATGTCTGAAACTGTGCCTAACGATTACTCTTGTGCTGACAAAATAGAGCAACTTGAGTGCAAGTGAGATTCAGGAGCTGAACAGAAAGCTGTCTGTTTCATGTGGCCATGCTAAATGGTAGTCTGATCAAGATGCTGTGTTCGTTTTTCCACTTTGTGTATCGCATCAGGCTCTGCTTGCTCACGGCTGTTGTTTTCTCTCTTTTAATGATCCATTTTTTTTTTTCCTGAACTCATGTCTTGTGTGTCTGTGTTTTTGATAGAGCTGCTAATTACGTGATTGCATATTTGTCTGTTTGCATGATCCTTGCCTCATTCAACATGGAGGACAGATGACACTTGGGAAGTCATTGTTGCGCAGTACTCAAAGAGGCTGTTGTTTGTAGGATCCCAAACATGTTTCCTGCAGATGTTGAAATAAATGAGGCAGGGGGTTGTAGGAGCAGTGAGGATGATCTCATGTCTAAGGCAGATGAACAGCAGAGTAATGATCTGGGGAGCTGGATCCCTGCCTCCAGGACAAGCCTTTCAACTTGGCCTGTCCAGCCCTCCCCTCCTGCAGGCAGCAGCCGCCTCCACTGCTTGGTGGATCTTCCCAAAACGAGCGTGGTAACCTGCTGGAACTTTAGCTGACACTTAGGGAAAAGGCACATTTTCTGTTTTATTGACTTACAGATTTTTCAGCATCACAGTGACTGGGTATTCCTCACTGTTCCCTTTTCCTCTTTCTTGTGCAGTCCATACAGAAGGGCTTGTTTATCAAGATTCCAGTGTCCTGCTCTAACTAGGACATCAGCCAGAATAAACTTGACTGTTGCAAATCAACTGTATGATATTTTTGCAAACGCTTCTCTCCCATCTGCCTGTTTATAGCATTGCTGAACTTGGCTGAAATAATTTTAATGAAAATTAGTCCTTGCAGTTGTGATCACAGTGGGGTAAAATAATGTTACAGTAGGGCATTTTTGTGTTAGGGAGCTTCCTGTAAGTCTGAGGAGCTGTTTTGCTCTCTGTAACGAAGGTGACTTGTTCCTGACCCTGACGCTGAGATGCTTTGAATCAAAACTGTGAGTTGAAGGCACCGTGAAGTTTTTGTTCAGACTTTCTTAGACTGCAATTAGTAAATTAAGTTAATAAAGTCAGGGTAATTTCTAGCCTCCCGCTCCTGTTGGAGCCAAAAAGATCAAAGAATGGATGTGATATATTCTAATTACTAAACGTTTTATGGAAAAGCATGCACATAGTTGCTTGAGAGTGACTTTCCTGGGAACGACATAAGTCATTGTTCTTCAGGACTTATGCTGTCCTTTACAAATGGAAGATAAGGCAGCTTTTCCTTGAGACCAATCCTCCCATGTGGTGCTTTGTTCTTCTCCTCGTTCCCAGCCTGCCTGCCTGTGGATCTCTGCCAGCTGCTGACTGCTCAGGGCCGAGCCACTGCTCTGCTGGAACTGCCTCTGCAGCTGTACAGAGGGCAGTGTTGCTGCTGGTTTATCACTTAACGAAAGCAGCTTGATAAGCCACCTGGGCTATTAGCACCCAGATCTGCATTGAGGAGGCTGAGCAGAGCGGTGTGAGGCAGGATGCTGCCTGCCATGCCTGAACCTTTCAGTCTGAATTTCGCAGCTCGGTGTGAGCGCAGGACATAGCCTTGTGCATCACTGTGGGAGGGGAGGGAGCACAAAGAGGAGCTTTATCTCTGTGCCCTGACTGTGTGCAGGTAAACTACAGGGACCAAGAATGGATCATTACAATAAAAAGGCAATTAATGAAGCAGTGATTTTTTTCTTCTTTACGTGTATTGTAGTGCATGGAGCTTAAACAGTTGTTTTATTCTTTTGTTTATCCGTAGATCTGACAGAAGCACTTGGATGTCTGGAATTCAAGATACTTTTTTTGTGCTCTTACGCTGAAGTAGAACAAATAAGTGCAAGAGATTTCTCTAGTTCAGGCAAGTAGATATACCTTCTCAGCATGTATGAAATTAAGATTCTGCTTAACAAATGAACTGTGGGAACCTTTTTTAAAATGAAGGAACTCATTTGTTCCGTTACAACATACAATTTAAAAGGAACATAGGGATTTTAATATTTGACTTTAATTTTTTTATTATTTAATAGTTACAGGTCATACTGAATTCTGCTTTGAGTAACTGAGAAGCCTCTTTGGTGTGGAATTGCACAAGACATTTGGCAGTTGTCTTGAATAAAAATTGAGACAGAAATGTCCTTCATAGATCCTTATCAACACATTGTGGTAAGTAGCTATGAATCTTCTATATATAATTTCTTGTATACTGTCTTGTGCCATGTATTCTGTAACAAGTTATTCTGAAGACACACACTGCATTAGAAGTAGCTTAAATTTGTTTAAGTAATGTTAGGTGTGAATAGAGCAAATTTATGAGGAAACTTGTTTGAATGAAATATGAAAGGCAGCCAGCTTATCGAAAGCAGGCAGTGACTTGGAGAGTGATTTCATGAATAAGTTGCAGCAGAGCACAGGGTCCTACTTAACTAATGGGTGCAATGTCACTGTGATGGTGTTCTGAGGGAACTGCCTCTTGGAAGCGTTTCATCAAAATGCTTGTATTTGTCTGGTTTTTCATAACTAATTGGCAGTCAGAACTGTATCCTACAAAAGTAACATTGTGTTACTATCTTTCTCCTTTCCAATACAATTTTTCTATACTATTCTATAATCAGAGTAATGTTTTCCCATGAAAGTGGGTAGAGAGATGAATTGGCAATTTTGGATGCACAAGTCCTAAAGCAGTGTCTGTCAGTGATGTTTGCTCAGAGACTCTAAAGTATGAGACTCTTGTTCAGAGACTCTTACCTGTAGGCTCCAGGTAAGGATCCACTAATCTGTGGTCATCCAGATGACCTGTGCCACTCAACAACACATCGATGCCACTGTGCTCCCTTCTTCCCTCAGCCTCCCAGTCTTCTCCCTGCACCCACCATAGCAGGTCAGAAGCACAGCTAGTCCTGACCTTGCTGAACTGGGAGAAAACCAGTGCAAAAGTTCAGTTGTGTATTGTCAGGGCCAAGCCATGGGAAGCACAGAACTACATGAGCATGGGCTGTGTCAGTGGAGAAGTAAGAGCTAAGATGGGAAATGGGAAATGGGAGCAGCACTGCCTGCTGAGTGCTGGAAGGCAGCAGGACAGCTCGCTGCTGGCTGGACTTCTGGCTGTAATGTGCTCTCGTGTGTTGCTGCTTGAATGACTTTCCAGATTAAATATTACCATTCCTATCCCAACCAAAATCTTGGAACAAGTGAGTCTGTTCTTATCAGCCATTTTTCATAACAATCTCATGGCAGGAAACTAGATACATGCTTAAAGATAGTTCCTACACTTGTCATAAAGTTGAACTTCTTACATTACTAAAAATGTAGCGTGTGCTTCCTTGAAAAGATCTCTTATCAGTTTTGTGGTTTCCACCCCACACAGTCACATCCTTTATATGAGTTAGCAGCCAACAGATGTGAAACTCATGTTCAATTTATCCGTAGCTCTGTGAAGACCACTGTAATGACAGGCTTCAGGGTCATTGATGCCTGTATTTAATAGCATTTAAAACAATACATGAATTCATTCCTCTCTGTGTCAGTGCCCTCTCCTGGATGGAATGTTTGCTCTGCTCTGCACCTCTGTGGAAGCAGTCTGAGGCATTCCCATCGTTCATTTAAAAGATCTCTTTTGACACCATAGTGAGGAAAACTCAGCTTTAGAAGTATAAGTAATTATAGCAGTGCTGAATTCTAATTGAGGAATGTTGTTACAGGAGCACTGTTAATGCAAGAAACTTTCTTCTTTTTCTTTTCATATGAATTTAAATTGCAAGGATAAAATTGGAACAGTCAGGGCAGCAGGCAAAAACAATGTGTTTTTAATAACAGTTGACATTAGAAGACTCAGAAGTCAGCGTTTTCCAAAGGTCCTGCTAAATACTGTGTTTTTTCTGCTCTCTTTATCTTTTCCCTTCCCTGTTTTATGAAAGCTGAGAGAATGAAAGCAGGCACTCGCAAAGTCACCGCAGGGACAGGTAGATCTGACTGCACCAAAAATACTGTCAGATAAATAAATAGCTGTGAGTTAATGCACCTTGTTAAATTGTTATTGGGGTTAAATATTGAAATAATGGATAAAGTTATTTCAAGACTTACATGCGGAACTATCTTCCTTAATTTGTAGCATCTATGTGAAAGGACAGTGTGGTCTTCATGGATATCTGTTATTTAAGAAAATAGGCAAACATCTTCCTTTGTCCAACTCAATTGTCAGCTCAGGTGTCCTGCATAAAGTTGAGGAAGTAAAAGCAGTAATTCCTTATTACACAATGTATACCAGACTTTCCTGGTTTGTATTTTGTGTGTATCTCCAGATTGAGTTACATTTTGTGACTCAGCATTCTAGGGCACAAAAAATACTGTATTCAATGCATGCAAATTCCATGCTTTCTTTGTAAGTGTGGGAAGTTCATATGCAAAACCTGGTTGTCTTACAGCATATTTTTAGAGCATCATCTGTGATGGGAAAGTAATGATTTTACGCAAATATGTAACAATAGGTGAAAAATAAAGGGAGTTAGATAACAAGTGAAAGTTTATGGGGAGGATAGAACAGCTAAAGGTGGAAGAGGAAGGAAGAAGGCAGGAGGGGGGTTTAAAAAAAACAGATTGAGAGTTGTGTGAGGACAGGAGATATTGAGCAGTGGATCTTCAGCATACTTGGAAAACCTTGTTCTTGTATCTCAGAGGGGGAGATCAAACATGGGAGTGTCCTTCATTCAGAAAACCCATCTTTGGAGAATACTGAAGGTTATTTTTATTTTAACTTCTTCCTTCTTCCTATTTATAAAGAGGAAATAAAATGAAACAAATACCTAAAGCCAGGCCTCATTAGGAGAGAGTATTTAGGCTTTTGAGTTCTGTGATCTTCTGAAGTTTTAACCCGACTTGTGTTTCTAAAGGTATGCAGATATTGCTCCACTCAGTGTTGCAATGCTTAAGTGATTTGTGTGCAGTCTTGTTTTTTTCAGAAGTAATTGAGAAGTTGGCAATGTACAGATTTTTATCAAGACTTAAGATGAACATATATCACTTGAAAATGAAGCTTTGTCATCTAAATTATTAAGGGCTGGATTTACAAAAGTATTCAGAGTCAATATGTTGTATTTTCAGCGCTTCTTGCTTCTGTAGAAGTTAGCCTTTCCAAAAGACAACAAAGAAGTGATCCCCAAAGGTGTGCTAGCTGTTAATGTGGATATTTATTACTCTTAGAAACAGGATCCAAAGTGGAAAAACGCCTTTACTTCTGATTGCACTGAGTTGCATCGAAAACATTTTGGGATAAGAAAAGAGCTGGACTTTCAAGCTTCCTGTGTTTCCCTGTATACATTTTTTTTCTAAGAAAGCGATAGTTTATTTTAGTACTGTGTTGTTGCAAAACTCTCCTAAGCATGTGATTATAGCCAGATATTAATAACTCTATAATTATAAACCTCACTGTTATTTTGGGTGAGGTGTGGGGAAAGAAGATAATGCTTTATGTTGTTTTGCCATTGCTATATGTACATTCATTTTGGAGGGTACCGAAAGTTATTCCGCAGCTAACAGTTTGCAGCCCAATCTGGTGGGGGCAGCCATCCCATGGCAGGGGCTGAGGCTGAAAGGCCCCTTCCAACCCAGCCATTCCGTGATTTGACAGTGGGCAATTTATTGATGCATATGAGTTTGATAAATAGGACCAAGGTGCAGGCAGGCTGCCTTCCAGTGGGAAGCACCCACTCTAAGGGAGCACCTTTGCAGCGCTGTGGGGCACCAGAACTGCACTTGAGCTGCACAGCTGAGAACTAAATCCAGCACTCTGATGTCCTGTACTTGTAACTGAATGACAGCTCGATCCTCCTCTTTGTTGCTAAATGCTCAGTGATCTCCGGTTCAAGGTCTCAAGTAAGGACAGGATCTTTCCTAACAGTTAGAACAAGGGGAAGGGCGGTGTGTTTGCACTTTGGACATTTCTTTTTAATTATAAGGTTGTGTATAACAAAGCAACAACACCAGTTTGTGTGAGCAAACACTGGGCCGGTGCTGCGTTGTGAAACCTTCAGCAGTCTGACCTGCATGTGGACGTGGCGCACAGCAATAAAACAGCCCTGAGCACTCGTAAAGTGAACTGGAAACGGGGTGATGAGAGAAGCTGCCTTCTGGAGATTCAGAGCATCTGAAAATTCACAAAGCCACATAAGTGACAGAGCTGGGGAAGTTCCACATAGCTCACAGCAGTCTCAGCTACCCACCAACCCACCTCTTCTCTGCTGTGGTGGAAAGTGTGTTCAGGGAGAGGTTCCATCCTCCTTCCCATTCATGCAGCTCATGCAAGTTGCAGTGCAGAAGGTGGATATTATGAAGTTACTGGGCTGTCTGCATGTAAGCTTTTTTTTTGGCTCTTCAGCTTATTCCTTTAAAAAAAGACATGTTTTTATTTATTTATTTATTTTATTTTAATGTGTCCAGAAGAAAACATAGCAGGAAAGCACCAGACACAGCTTGAATGGGCACATCCCATGTCAGCAGTAATGTGTGTCATTTTAAACAGGCTTCAAGGAATTTCCCGATTTCCATAGTTCCTCTTTTAATTCTGATAGGAAACCTTTGCAAGATAATCTGGGTAATTGCTCAGGTTTTAATGATTCATAAGCAGTTTATCTTACTATATTTCACAAAGCTGGTGGGCGTTGAAGAGGAGATAACAAGGATACCCCAAGTGGAGACCCAGGGCACAGGTGTGTCAGTGTGGTTTCAGGAGAGCACCTAGGACCCCAGGGGGTGTGCAGGGCCTTGTGCAGCCTTGGTGCCTCGGGCTGCAGAGCCCAGCAGCTGGGACTCAGTGCTCTCTGCATGGAAGAGCTCGGGGCTGAAGACGTGCCTAGATTTCTTGCCAGGAGACCAAGCTTGTACTGGGTGAACCAATGCTGCGTAGGCAGTCAGACAGCCCAGGTAAGGCTGGGCACCGAGCAGACAGTGTAGGTGTAGTACTGGGAGCAGTTGGTGTGCCTGGCTGCAGGGCTGGGTGCTCGCAGCTTGCCTGCAAGCCCTTGAGCCCTTCCTGTGGAAGGAAGGCCATGGCACCTGCTGGCAGTGCCAGGATGGTTCTCAGTGGCATTCAGTGGGTTGCTCAAACCTGTGACTACGTAGATGATGAAAAGAGCTCACGTCTACTTCTACTTTGAGGTTTTTACTTTTGTTTCTTAATTTCACATCCTTTTTTACTTCCCTATTTCATTTGGGACATACGTTCCGGCTGCTCTTAGAAGGGCAGTTCCTGCCTTTGCTTGGTCTTTGCAGGAAACAGGAAGCTCCAAAAACTGTGTGCAGTTTACTTGTGAGCATTGTAACAGCTTGCTTTTCACATTTACTCCACTCTGTTGGGGATACTTGTGCTTTGAGTGTTGGTGTGTACTAAAAGCTATACCGTGTTTTACTGATTTTTTTTTTTTTAATCCTTTTTTTGCACCCATTTCTATTGGAAGAAAGTAATTGTAAAATGAGCATATGGTAAAATAGTACCCCCCACTATCTTTTTTTTTTATCATACCAGGTTGCCCTTGACTGACTAAATGCCTTAAAGCAGATTCTGTAGAGGAGGAGTATTATTCACTGAGATCAGTAGGTGTGGCTGCAGGAAAATCAAGCAACCCCAGAATAAGGTCTGACCTTTCAGTAAAGCTACGGGGTGCAGTTCAGCTTTATGATGCTCTATCCAGTATGCATTTTTTTTTTTATTATTATTATTTTTTTTTACATTTTGACTTGGAGATTTCTTTCTTTCAGTTCTCAGATGAAGTGAAAAGTGTTTCTAATAGCTGCTTTTTGGTTCTGGAGTTTAATCAAATTTAACTCTCTGACTTCTAGGTGGAACACCAGTACTCACACATATTCACTGTGACAGTAAGGAAAGCCACAAATGTCACAAAAGGAGCCATTGGTGACATGCGTGAGTATACCTCTTTCTGTTTTGCTTCTTTTTTCTAGGAGACTGTTCCATAGGCGGGGGGGGGAAGGGGGAGTGCCACAACACACTTGTCATGCAATAAAAGATTGGTTGTGTTTTGTCTTTTCTGTCTGTTTTGTTAAAGTGAGAGCAGCGTACCCATTTTGTTGCTCGCTCATTTCAAATTAGAAAGCAGATTTGTCGCTCCTTCTTTCTGTTGATCCAGGGAAGATGAGTGAGTTGTAAACAATTTGCCTACGAGCAAACATACCTATGTTTAGTTTTTTTGGCTTTGTAAGAGGTGCTGTTCTGAGGATAGTGAATCTGGCTCTTGTATCTTCAAAAGGCTGTGGTTTGGTGTTACTAACAGTTGAAAGGAAAGAAGCCTAGAGCTCTGCTGAGTCAACGCAATAGAAAAAGAAAGGGGGGAAAGAATAAGCAGATCTCACGTTGGAGTGCTGCATAAGACACTACTGCTTCTTCCCCTTTCTGTTATACTTCTGAGTCTCCAGGCTTAGCAGCTGAACAGGAAGCCACCAGGAAAGAACCATGAAAACTCTTGCCTGTTCTTAAGGAGGAAAGGAGATAATAATATACTGGCTCAGTCTGTAAGAAGAGTATTCCTGCTTCCTTTATTATGAGTGTTTGGCTCTCAGGTTGTCACTCATTTCTCTGGCACTTCTTCCCTTAGGCTGGAACTGCATCTGAGGAGGAGGAGGAGCATGGTAGTACCTTGCTTCTCCTCTTTGGTCAGGCTTGTTTGAGAGGCAGTCATTTCTTTCCCAGCGCATTCTTGGAAGCTGCTTTCAGGTCAGACTAACAGCAGCTGCTCTCATACACAGATTTGCTTTGGCAAGTGAATGATTCTTCTGTACTTAGTTGCCAGCACTGATATTAAACATGGCAGGTAGGTGGGGAGTGATGGCAGGGAGCCTTGGCAGAGGAAGACTTGGGAATCTGATATCTACTGTGGGGTCTTCACTTAAAAGAAAACAAAAAGCATGGGAGAAGTGCTGTAAAGACTAGAACAAGGGCCTCACAAATTTACGTGTAGGTGAAGATGGGTTCAGTGGAAGGACACAGGATCCTGGCACAAGAGAGTGGGGAGATGGGAAGAGAAGAAAGGATGGCTGGCTTGAAGTATAGGTAGTATGAAAGAGAGTATGGAAAATGTTAAAAAGAAAACCAGAAGACCACCAGGACCAGGGTGTGGTCCTAAGGTATAAATTCCAGATATCAGTAATGTATTTCCATCCAGTAAGTCTGAAAACTTACTGAATTATTGAAATTGAATGTTTACTCATAAAAAACTTGGATACAACCTGGCAGAACTATCTCAGGGGTTACTGAAACCTGCCTGGTTTCCTGTCTGAGGCACCTGCCAACACTCCATAGCCTGGTGCACCTCAGTGAGCTTTCATGTTCCCCGGGCTTGTTCTTGGAGTCCTGGCAAATCCCCCAGAGTGAAATAAAAACCAGCAAAAGGCATGTGATTGCTTCTGCTTCTGTTTTGGAAATGTTTCTATTTCCCATGTATATACAAACCCTGGTGTATTGGAGCCTGGAAACTATTTGATCAAATCTGTAACCTCGTGCATCTTTATTTGGTATCAGCAAGCTGTGAGTAGTGCAGATCCTTCACAGTTGGTTGTGGCAGTCAGCATTTTTTTCATTTGATTTGTCAAAAATAACTTGTTGAAGGAACTTCTGAACATTTACATCAGCTTCTGACCTCAAATATAGGATTTGATAGCAGAGAGAATGTCTGTGTTATGTGACATGAGATAAGTCTATTTGTATAAGTTAAGAGAGTTAACTTGTAATGGTGATGGAGGTTCTGGGGAAGATCAGTGGTATGCTTTTCTTCCTTTTCCCATGTCACGAGTGAATGCCTCAGATGCTAAGAGTCTCCTGCTAGAAAATTCTCAATTCATTTATATTTATGTTTCTCAGGCTGTAATCTGGAACTCTCTCTTCTTTGGAAAGGGCTTCTTAAATGCTGGTATCTTCAGGATGTCAAGTGTTGGGTTCTGAAGGGGTTCTCATCCCCTGGCTTAGAAGGCATGGGTGGCCAACAGCTTTTCATTATGCTGCTGTTCTTTGCAGCCACATCATTCATTTTACATCTTTGCCATCTTTTATGAGACTGACAGCTTTCTGGAACAATGTTGAAGGATCTGGGTAGATTTAAGTTTATTGTGGAAGGACTTACTACTTTGCTGTATTCCTACCATAAGGATCTGAGGTCTACCTCTGCCCAAGAAGCCTTGTGTCTGGTGTATATGGGGTTCTGACTGTGCTTGGGCATCAAGAGTGTGTGGTATACTATCCACTCCTCTATCCTCCCAGGCCTAGGCTGGAGAGATGTGCAGAATTTTAAGCAGACTTTTCAAGTTGTCCTGAACACTTCATTAATGAAGAGTATAAATTGATGTGTCATCCTTAAAACTCAGTATGGATGTATACTGCAACTTCCACAGGCTGTTTCCTTGTGTGAACAGTTCATATGCAGCATTGCTGACTCAAGATATATGCTTTGTTTCCTGCTGACTGGAGCAACAGAGAAAATTGGAGGATAGCTTCAGGCCCTCTTTTTTGTTTTTCTCACTGAGATTTACCATTGTCTCTGTAAGCTTTAAAATCTTTATAGAGTGATCTGACAAATACTGGCAATCAGATCTGAATCTGGATCATACCAGCATTTGAGTAGCTAAGGTACACTAGCTCATTCTTGACAGCTCTTTCAGCCTGGAGGTGTTCCATTCCTTGGGTCATTTTTGTGTCCTTCCTCTGGATGCCCTCCAATAGGTCCATGTGTCTCCTGTACTGAAGACTCCACATCTGGATGCAGTACTCCAGGTGAGGTCTCAAATTGCAGAGCAGAGGGGCAGATCCTCTCCCTCTACCTGCTGGCCTCTCTGCTTTTGATGTAGCCCAGGGTACGGTTGGCCTTCTGTGAGGGCACATTGCTGGCTCACATTCAGCTGCCATCTAGCAGTACCCCCAGGACCTTTTTGGCAAGGTTGTGCTCAGTCATCGCATCCCCTAACTTGTACTGATAGCAGGGGTTGCCATCACCGAGCTGCAGAACCTTGCACTTGGCTTTCATGAACCTCATGAACCTTGGCTTTCTGCGCCCACTGCTCAGACTGTCTAGGTCACTTTGGATAACATCCTATCCCATGGATAACATCCTATCCCATGCAAACTTGCTGATGACACTGATGACAATCCCACTGTTGATGTTACTGATGAAGATATTGAAGGGCATTGATCCCTATACTGATTCCAGATGGATGTTTCCTGGTGAAACATCACAGTGGGACTCTTGGGAGTCTCTTCATGGAGCTGAAGACACCATTCTTTCTACATTTTGAGCCTTTCTCTTTTAGGAATGGGTCTCCCTCCTTTTCTTGCTTGTCCTCTGTAGAAGCTTGATTTTTTTCCTACTTTCTTCTCTTCTTGTGGTTTTATTGAAGCATGAGGTTTATGTAACCAACCTCAGCCTGCACTCATCTGTGGTCCTGCTGGATTTGGGCAGTTCCAGGCTCTTGAAGTCCCACTGACAACAGCTGTCAGAATCAGAGGAGGAAGCCAGAGGAAGAGCCTCAGTTCTTAGGCTGTGCTTCAGCATCACATGGAGCTCTGTAGCCACTGGTAAAAGACCAAAACCTCTAAAGCCCCATGATACCAAGCACAGATCCAGTATAAACTTGTTCTGCGGATTCAGAAAACGTTGACAGTTTCAGTTAGCATTAGCAGACTTTATGCCAGACTAGAACTAAGCTGTACTTATCAGCATGTAGAAGTTACACTGTGGGCTTGAGTAATTTACCAGGAATGTGATGATATACCTAAGCCTACATCAGCCCCAGTTGTCGCTGCCCAGACCTGGCATCAGCATGGACCCACAGCTGCATGGGGCATATGGCAGTGACAGAGGGAAAGGGTTCATAGTTGTGGCACTAACAGTGCTCATAAGAGCTAAGCATTTCAATTGAAGAAGGAAAAAACAAACACCTTGAATTCTACTGTACCACCAGAAAAATGGATTTTTCTCTGGACCATTACAAACTGATGTTTTAGTTGTTTTTCCCTCTGTCTCTACAAAAGCTGGAGAGAGAACCTAGAGAAGGGAATTTTTTCTCTTGGCAGTTTGATATATCTGTTGTGAACCTATTAAAGGGCTCAGTTGGCAATGTTATTTTACTTTTTTTGTCAAACCTGCATCAGGAAAGCTGGTGGTGGTGTCCCTTCTGCCAGTGAAATAGGTTGTAATGCACTCCCTGAGCTGGGAGCACAGTCCTTTTCTTCACCTAAAGAGTGCCAGAGCTGAAAAGCATTGTAATACAAGGCAGTAATAATCTCTAACAAATCAGTTACTCAGTGACGGAATTTCTCAAAGCAAAGCTGCTGTTTTGGGAGCAGTGTCACCTCACTTGCAGTCACTTTCCACAAATGGAATCTAGTCCTGCATCATCCTCTTTTCATCATCTGTCTGATGAGGCCAGAAACCTTGGCAGTGCTTATGGTACCTGGAACACATGCAGCAAATAACCTCATGCCTCCTACTTGTGGCCCCTTGCTGGCAGACCATTAATTTGTTCAAAGGCTCTCAGAAGCAATTGCTCCAAATTAATGGGAAGATTGAATTTAAATGTAGTAATTAGACTGCATTAGTACCTGTTGTGAATACTCTTTCAGAATTGGCATCACTGAAGTTAAATTGATTTATGAGACAGCCTATGTAGGGATTTAATTAAACTTAGCTAATATGCTTTGCAGGTTAATTGTATTTATTTTATAAGTTCAAATCAGCCAATTTAAAAAAGCTAAAATAGCTGAAACAGTCTCATATAAAGTATGGGTGACACAGGGGTTGGAGGCCACCACTGCTAACCTGGGAGGAGTGCACTAAGCCACAGTCCTCTTGATAAGTGGAAATTCAGAACAAACTTGAGAAGACAGATCATGGCCTAGCTGCTTTTCAGATTCTGCTGTTGGCTGCTGGAGATTTTAATGTAAAGATTACCCAATAGAGTCATAAGATGCTTCTTTGTGTTGCAGCCTGACACAGCCAGTTCTGCTGCATTGTGTTCCTGGCTCCACCTACCCAAGTAGGAGAAGAACTGTTTGGTTTCCGGAGTTGCACCTCCAGCCCATGTGAATCAAATGAGGTTCAGCAAGGTCAAGTGCAAAGTGCTGCACTTGAGTTGGGACAATCCCAGAGTACAGGCTGGGGGAAGAACTCATTGAATGGCCCTGCAGCGAAGGACCTGGGGGTCCTGCAGAACATAAAGCTGGACATGAGCCAGCAGTGTGCACTTGCAGCCTAGAAGGCCAGTGGTATCCTGGGCTGCATTGAAAAAGGGGTGGCAGCAGGGAGAGGGAGGTCATTGCCCCCTCTCTTCTGCCCTGCTGCAGCCCCGACTGGAGTACTGCATCCAGGCCTGGGGCTCCCAGCATGGGAATGATGCGGAGCTGTTGGAATTTGTCTGGTGGAGTGCCACAAGGATGTGCTCCAGCCCTTCAATCCTTTTTTATGAAGAAAGGTTGAATGAGTTGGGCTTGTTCACCTTAGAGAAGGCTTCTAGGAGCCTTACTGTGGCCTACCAGTACTTGAGGGTAGTTTATAAACAGGAGACTGACTTTTTACATGGTCTGATAATGATAGGACAAGGGGTAGAGTCTTTAAACTAAAAGAGAGGAGATGTAGGTTAGATGCTAGAAAGAAATTCTTCACTCAGAGGGTGGCGATGCACTGGCACAGGCTGTCCAGAGATGTTATGGGTGCCCCATCCTTGGAGGCATTGAATGCCAGGTTGGATTGGGCCCTGGGCAGCCTGATCTAGTGGATGGCACCCAGCCGTGGCAGGAGGTTGGAACTACATGATCTTTGAGGTCCCTTCTAACCCAAGCCATTCTTTGATTCTGTGTTTCTATGATTTTATGGATGACAGGGCATGCTTAATTGTTGCCCGCTGCAGGGAGAGACATCCAAGTGTCTTACCCAGAGCACCAGGCAACCAAGTCAGGGTGCTCACTGCCGCTGTTCATGTGCCCAAGTGGCACTGCTGGGACTCTGTGTGGGACCTGTCAGCTCTGACATTTCCATTCCTCCCTGGCTACTTGCAAGTAAGTAGTTAATGGTGCCTCTGTTCTCCTGGACAGACATTGTCAGGCCTTGCATTAACCTGTTTCATTAATTTCAGCAGAGCGAGGGCAAGACAAATCTAGTGATACAAATACTTAGTAATACTTTGGGGAACATTTGTTATTTGGCAATTACTCATGATGGACAGTTGTTGATAAACAGTCTTTTTATTCATGAAAATGGTAAAAGACATTTTCACTTGACTGTGATAGGGATAACAACTCATATTTCCATGCCACTGTAAAGCACATTGTGAAGTGAACCCAACAAAATTCACCAATAAAACAAGAATGTGACTATCAAAGCTATGCTTCTGGCCTGCAAAGAGATTCACATAGCTTGCATGATGCTGGTTTGAGCAATCAATGCTAATTAATGTTCAACTTGTTGAAGCACCTTGCTTAGGATCCAGTAAGGAAACAGCAGGTTCAGTAGCTTCCAGACCCTTCTGTCATACATTCCTGCTGCACAGCCTCCTCTACTCCCTTCCACAGTAAGAGCTGCTTGCTCCTAAGGCATGGCTTCTATTTCCTTCCTCCAAAGGGAGGAGAGGGGAGACAGCAGATAGATGTCAGGGATGTTTTTCACCAGGTATAGTGAGATGCTGGAACAGGCTGCCCAGAGATGTTGTGGTTGCCCTGTCCCTGGGGGTGTTCAAGGCCAGATCGGATGAGGCCCTGGGGAACCTCATCTAGTATTTGATCTAGTGTTTGGCAACCCTGCCAGTGGCAGGGAAGTTGGAACTTAATGATCCTTGAGGTCCTTTTCAACCCATGTCATTCTATGATCCTACCACTGGCTGTGCTCAGGTTGCCCTTAAATTTGTGCCGTTACCTTTGAGATCCAAGTATTGACACAGTAAGTGGCAAAGGGGGGAGTTGGCCTTGATGTTCTTGGTATCATGTGAGGAAAGAATAATGGAAATTGGGAAGGTAGATTGAATGGTATCTGTGAAGTGAGGAGAAGCTTGTATTAATTCATGTTAATTCATTTCATCCTCACTGTTCGTACTTAAAGAAGAATGAGATGTGACGAAGATTAGTTAGAGCTTCGATCTTAATGCAGTACTGTGAGCCAAAAAATGGGTGGAAGGTAGACTAAGATGGTAATTTGGGACCTCATGATAATTATGAACGTGGTAGCACATAATCATAGAGGATGTTGGTTACCCAGAAGGTGAAAAAACTTCAGTCAACCAAACCAACAAAATTCTTTAAAGTAGTTCTGCAATACACTTGCTAAAATATTCCTGTAAGTACATAGGTATGGTGCCTGGAAGTCATGGGTCCAAAGTGTCTGGATCCAGATTTGCTTTCTGTAATGCTAGGTGTATATCAACCAAAATTAATGTTAATATAGTTTTCACAGAATCCCAGAATTGCAGGGGTTGGAAGGGACCTCAAGGGATCACTCAGTCCAATCCCCTGCTAAAGCAGGCACCCTGCAGTAGGTTGCACATGTCCAGAAGGTCTATTCATCTCCATAGAAGTAGACTCCACCACCTCTCTGAGCAGCCTGTTCCAGTGCTTGGCACCCTTACTGTAAAGAAGTTCTTCCTCGTGTTAGTACAGAACTTTCTTTGTTCAAGGCTTAGGCCGTTACTCCTTGTTCTATCACTGTGCACCACTGAGAAGAGCCTGGCCTCATCCATTTTCCTCCCACCTCCCCTTAGATATTTATCAACATTATCAGACCCCTCCCCCCCAGTCTTCTTTTCCCCAGGCTGAACAGACTGAGTTTACTCAGCCTTTCTTCACACAGGAGGTGCTGCAGGCCCTTAATAGTCTTTGTGGCCCTCCGCTGGACTCCTTCTAGGAGATCCCTGTCTATGTTGAACAGGAGAGCCCAGAACTGGACGCAGTAGTCTAAGTGTGGCCTCACCAGTTTTATTTAATAATCCATTAATAGTTTGTTTAAAAATCCAAGATTATTATCCAATGATAACAAGTATTTATAATAAGCTTATAAAAAGTAGGATAAAGAAGACGGATTCTTCAGTAACAAATTGGATTTTTGAATGCTTCAAGAGCTTTGCATTTCTTTCATGCTTTGATAAACCAATTAGATGAATTTTAATGTATAATACAGGTGGCTTTATCCCTTCTGGTTTAGATTTGAACAAGTTTTCTGTAAATTCTGGGTCTGTTATAGTATTGAAATAATTGAAGTTGGAATGACTGAAATATATACTGTTAATTATGTTAACATGGAGGCCTGATCGCAGCCATCCTGCCAAATGGATAGTACAAAACAAGGTTTCCAGTCATTGTAGAGAATTATACAGTTTTCTTTAGTATATTGCTTCATTTTTCACGTGAGAATGATTGGTTGTAATTAATGTCCATTGTGTGTTTCGCTTTATGATTCATTTTGTTGTTCAGAGGTAGGATTCTATAGGAATCATATATGTGGAGATAGAAGTCATTAAAACCTTACTTCCTACCTCTTGGCCATTTGTTAAGACAGTTTGTTTATAAGTTTGTTAAAAAAACAAATCAACAGCACCTTTATACGCTGACTCTGCTTTTGTATTGGATCTCTCCAAACCCTTGGGAAATGGCAGATGCTGTAAATCTTTCAGAATGTGTATTATAAACATTTTGTTAACCACCTTTATAATTCATCGACCTCTAAGCTAATAATTGTAGGACCTATTGAAATCAATGCTGAAACTAATTTTATACTTTGTGTAAAGGTGGATTTTTGGCTACGTTTGTTTGTTAGTTATCTTCCTTTTTTCTCTGATGAATGCTACTAGTGTCTGGTGCCTCTGTTCTGTAGCACGTCTGTGTCACTGTGTGTGCAGCTCTTAGCTGCTTCTGGAAGTGTCTTGTGTTAATTATCTGCAAATACTGAGGCTTTTACAGTATAGAGTCACAGTGCCAGGAAGGGAGGAATATGAAGTCATACACTACAGTCACTGTCTACCAATAGTTCATGTGTCCATAGGTCTATCATTTGGAACCTTTGCAAGCATTTCAGCTGCATGAAAAAATTAAGATGCAGGGCAGATTGCTAACCAACAAATTACAAAGGAGACATGCAGGAAGCTGAGAACAGCCCAGAGTCCATTGGAGCTGCATAGAAATGCTGCTTTCTGCAGAAGTGTCCTGAGGAAGAAGTGTGAATACTTAGAGATTGCCTCTCGTGGGGAGTCTTCAATGTTAGCTGTGTTTCTTTCCAGTTTTGCTTCACTTCAGTCAAGCAACAATTCTCCAACTGTGTTGTCCCTACATATGCGAACTTAGTTCTCTTACAATGATTACAGTTTTAAAGCAACAGCTTTTGACCCACCAGCCATTTCATTATAATGTTGTTTTTTTTTAATATCAAAACACAAAGATAACAGCAATGATCAAGCTGTTTTTCATTTTTTGAGATTCTTTTTTTTTTTTTTAAACATACCTAGGAAATCAGCGGGCAAAAACATGTACAGGTATAAATAGATCTGTGCAAAGAGATGCACACACCATCTATTTTACCTGCACATTAAATACATTAAGCAACTTTGCATTACTTGCCAGATTGCTGGTAGCTACTTTGTGAATGCCATCCCCAGGTGATAAAAAGGAGTACAATTTTTATGTATATAGCATGGCTCGTAGCAATATCTTAATCAGAGCACACAGTCTTCCAGTATTTTTCCTCTTCAGCAGAAGAAGGAAGTTTGAAAAGAATAGATTTTCATTTTCTTAATTGAAAATAGCACAAAATAAACTTTAAAACATGAAAGGGCGGATGATTAACTCCTAGCCTCGGGTTAAAAAACATAATAAAGGCAGGGAGTGAGGGGGAGGCTTGGCATTGCTCAGTTACCAAGATATTTCTTTTATTTATTTTAGTTGCTGATTTTCTAAGTTTATCTGCTCTGTGCCTTGGTTTAGGTTCTGCTTCAGTGCTCACTTACATTCTCTCTGCTGAGGAGTCAGTAATGGCAGCTGGCTGCCAGCTGTGCTGAGGCCTGAGTTTTCCACATGCTTTGGGGTTTGGAATACAGATGGGGAGCCATTGGCTTTTTGTGTTTAAAACAAAAATCAAAGTTTTGTAACTTCCAGTTAGAGCCGATCCCAAAGTCACATATAAATTGAACGGAAGGAGAGGCATCAAAGTTTTGTTCAGCATGTTGCTTAGTGTTGGTATTTTTATTATAAACCAAGCTTCTGGGGGCACGCTCAGCCTCTTGGCACTGTGCATCTGTAGGGTTTGTTGCCTAGGTATTGCTCGATGTCCAGACTTACAGATGAGATCTTGTCACTGCTCACTGCAGTAGGTGTTTTGCTGTGCAGACTCATGGGGCTTTGAATTCCCTGCCTTTAGGCACAGATTTGTGTTGTAATTCAAGAGAGGTAGCAGCCAGTAGAAGTTGGCAATTAGTTACATCCGTCAGTGGAAAAAGAAAGATGTAAAATACACCTGGGGATTGATCCCATCTCTTCCCCTGACTAAGAGACAAGCTAAGACAAAAATTCTCAGGAGCTAATGAAGAGTGCTTACTAAAGGCTTGCCACACCATTCCCTAGCTTTAAATAGCTCCTCGTTAATTAACAGGTAACTGTGTGACCTGCCAAGTTGTAGCAATTAGCTGAGACCCACAGATGCAGAGCACGACATAAAAATCTGTCTGAGTCTTGTATGTTGTTCTGCTTCTCCACAGGGATTGTAAGTACTTTTTTGTGCAAGTTCAGTACTTTCTCTGTTGGTAGTGTCAGAAGTCACATTAGCTCCAGCCGATGTTCCCAAGTAGCAGTGGCAGGAGGCCGGAATGTTCTGACTCCATTCTGCCTAGGTACACAAAACCTCCTTTTTGTGAAACCTACTTTTCAGAAAGGCTTCTTTTGTGTTTTCCAAAAGGAGATTGAGTCCTGAAAGTATTGATATATACTTTGTTGTTTATTCTTTCTCCTGGCTGTAGGGACCCCTTGGCTCTTGGCTTCAGCACACTCTGATAAAGTATTCAAATCAGGAACCTCTGAGCGCATCTGGCTTTGTTGAAAAAAGTATCTTTAGATTTGAAGTTTATACAAGGAGGGATGTTCAGACCTGTTTGACCTAGTGATGGATTTTAATCTCTTTCCTAAAGACATCTTTAATAGAAGGATTCTTGTTTATAGTGAGCAGAATGTTTCCTTTAAAGTATTTCCCAAGAGCAGAGGACAACCTTTGCAGAGAGGCTGGGGAGGTGTGTGTGTTTTACCATGTTACAGCTGGTGGCTTTATATGGAAAGGTCAACACCAGCCTGTTTCTTGTATTTGTAGGATAATAAATTGTTGCAAAAAATACTATCTGTTAAACCTTGATTGACAGTGGTGAGATGAAGAAAAGGGAAATCCATGCTACTACTGAATATATGTTTGAAGCAAAATAAACTAATATGGAGTTAGAAAAAAATAAGTCAGAGAAAGGTAGTGATGCTGACAGTGCATGTACTTCTAATCATACCTACTGCTTTCTGTAACAGGTTGGCTGAATTTCTTCTGTTGATAAAACACGCTAGTGACGTTCTATTTCCACAGTGCCCTCTATCTTTTATGAGTTGAACTTAAATGTGAAAACATGATAGAATCTCTTCTGCAGTTACAATGTGATGCTATTCAAGGATCATGACAACTGAAATTTCTCATTTAGGAATGAACTGTCATTCATAATAGTGACTTTGACACTGGTGATGGTTAAATGTCAGCCAAAAAATAATCTCCTTTGAGTGAAAAATCTCATCTGTCAGAAGAAAATTACTGGCTTTAATGGATTGGAAATGTTGGGCTGCCAACAATGCATTCTTTGCTTTCAGGAGGGAATGGCTTTTATTGAACGTTAGGTGAATTTTTTTCAAGGTGTACTTTTTCTCCCACTAATAATTCTGATTAGATAAAGTTGTCATATGTTACTGTATTTTCAGTCAGGGTTCTGCAGTTGTTCTTTAAATATAACGTGCTAGCAAGGTCTTGGTTCTGTGGTGTCCTCCACAAAGTCAAACAGGTGAAAGGGGATCCAAAGCTAGACACCCCATTGCTTGTCTTCATTTTTAATTGAGGACCGTGTTGTGGAATGTTCTTGTGTCAGTGCCGTGACACTAGGATGAGGAAGGGGTAAGAGCTTTTGAAAATAATTACCACTGCTAGGTAGAAGTATACATGTTTCCAATAAGCATCAATCTTTCCCAGTGCCCTTCTGCTTGTTCAAGTCTCTCTTCACCTAACAGCATAACTTCTGTTTCCTTCTGAGATACTAGTAATATTGTTTTATCACTTATTTCATTATATTTGTAGAATTTGTATCGTTACGTTTAAATATATTTCTGCCATAGATCGTGAGATAATAGCGTTTTCACATAACAGTTACAACTCAGAGTTGAGTTACATGGAATCCTGCATTGTTTGTCTCTGTAGTTGACACTCCAGACCCCTATGTGAAACTGTTCATCCCTTCCACTCCTGACTGCAGGAAGAGAACTAAACATTTCAATAATGATGTGAATCCTGTGTGGAATGAGACCTTCGAGTTCATTCTGGACCCCAACCAGGAGAATGTTCTTGAGGTAAATAAAGTGACTGAGCTGCTTGTGGAAATGGAAGTCAAAAAATGTCTGGAAGTTTAAAATAACAGTACTTTGTTCATCTGTTGTGTTGACATTTTGTGGTGGTGATGTTGTTTTTTATTATTTAACATTAAAGGCTGGATTTTGCCTTTAGTCATGGTGCTAGGTAAGAGTATTGTATTCAGTGAGTAGCCTTAAGAGTCATTGTAAGATCACATCAGCCATAAATTATTTTCTCATTGCTTCCTTCACTGATTCTGCTATTATGGGCAGTGAATACATGGGGAATGTAAAGTCAGGCCCTCTGCCCATTCATTCCCTGCTTTTCCCTCAGGAGTCAAAATGCAGAAGTGTGGTTCTGCTTTATCCTCAGTGCACACACAGTGATGTTTTGGAACATTTAGTCTATGTGCAGGCTTGCTGTCTGAGCCATTGTCTAATATCAGTATGTTAAGCCTTCCTGGGTTGTGTACCAAAGGTGAGTATTATATGTAATTATTTTACCAGTCCATACAGTAAGAATGTAAGTTCTTCTGTGGTGCTGTGTTAGCTTGGTTCTTCAAAGGACATGGCCCTGACATGTAAATTGCTCTGACGTAAGCATACAGGTTTTCAGCCTAAATTAAATGGACAGCAAGGGCAGAAGATAAAGCCTGGAAAGCTATTTGTTGACCTAGTAACTATAACCTCTTGAGGCTAAAGGGATCAAGATCCTAAAATTGTGTTGTGCTTCCAACAATGCTCTCTCTGCTCCTGGGGTGAGGATCAGATTTGCTGTTCAAGGAAGAAGAATCAAGTGGTCAGCCTACTGGAGCACAAAGAACTTTCATGTCCATCCTACCTATGTGGCAATAACTTCAGGGAAGTCAGAGTAACTTCACAATCGTTTTGCAGAAAAGAGATTATGCAAAACAGCTTCTGACATTTTATCTTGTGCAGCAGTCACCTGAGTTGATTCCCACTAAATGTTTTGGTCTTAGACATGCAGCCTGGCCAAGTGAAACCAGGGAAAAGGTTGGAATCTTTAACTTAGTTGTTATTTTTTCATGAAAATATAGGTGAATAGTAATCAGGACTTAGAAAGAGAAATGCAGTGATCATTTGGAGAAATAGAAGAAAGTAAGAATTTGGGTTCATCAACCTGCCTTTGTTGCTGTATATGTTTTATGAGGGCTGCTCCAAAAGTAATGCCTCATATTTTATTGTGTCGGCCTACAATATTAGAGGTGGATGTTGGTGGGATGGCAATAGAGGGTGAACCTTCCTGCCTACATTCCGTTACATGTTGTTGCAGTGTGACAGATGGCAGCAAAGGGGCAGTCTGACAGAGTGACGTCTGAAGTGGAAGTGCGTATGAAGCAGAGGTGTGGAACTGAATTCCTTCATGCAGAAAAAAAATTACACCCACTGACTTTCATCAGCACATGCTGAATGTTGATGGAGACCAAACAGTGGATGTGAGCACAGTGAGGGGTGGGTGGTTCGTTTCAGCAGTGGTGACGGCAACAGTGGATCACCTCCACTGGTGCAGATTTTTACCAGCATAGCATTCAGGCTCTTGTTCATTGCTGGTGAAAGTGCATAGCTAGTAGTGGTGACTGTGTTAAAAACTACTTTTTGTAGCTGAGAATCTGCTCTATCAAATAGTGTTATTGTACTTTTTGTATGTGTTATGATTTCCATGGAAATAAATAGGAGGCATTACTTTTGGAGAGACTTATGTATGTGTTGCCCAAGACAACTCATTTTCACGCAGCATGGCCCAGGCAAGCCAAAAGGACAGCCATGCTGTAAGAGAAGGCAGCAGATTTCATTGGAAGTAGAATTTGGAAATGTGTCTTTAAAATAACTAAAGATTGTTGCTGTTTTATGAGGCAAGTGCTATAAAATGTTATGGAAATTGCCTGCGATACCATGTAGTAATGGTTAATTTTGGACCTGTTTGATTTATGTCTGCATAAACAAATATGTACTGTTTGTGGTAAACCTTCTCTTCCCCATGAAAAACATGTTCTTTAGGTTAAGGCTGGTATTTTTGTTCTGCCATTGTGGTACACACACAGAGTCCATAGCAGAGCCTTTGGATTCTGCGCGGAGGACGGCATCAGAATTCAAATCAGCAAAATCCACCTAAAGCTTATTTTGTGAATTCCCAGGCTCACGCAGACTCCACAATCCCTTCTACTCCTCAAGTTGTTTAAATGTTTAATAGTGTCCCAAGTGCAGTTTTTACTTTGAAGTGCAAGAAGCTCTCTAAAATCCTGCTATAAAGTTCTTACTGTTGCTGCTGGTTTCATAAATCAGCCCTCAGAGGTTACAGCAATGAGCATCAAGTTCTGTGAGGAAACAGAAGAATGCAGATGATGTTAGAATACCGATGTCACTAAAATACAGTTCATTTCAAAGAATCAGTAGTGGCACAGGATGAGACAAATTCTCTATAGCTGAGCAGAGGTTGAGCTCAGATTTAACAAATAGTCATGCAAATGTCTGTGTCTTGATTGCATTTGTTTTACGCAAAATATATGCTTCAAGCCACAAACATGGTATTTCAGAAGAAACTAATCCACAAAGTGGAAAAAAATCATAAGCCAAATGAATTTGGGTAACTCATTTACTAGAAACCACGAAAACAGTAATTTGAAACTCTTTTTGAGCATCTTACTTGAGAGTAACTTACTTGAAAGGCTGCCTCTGAGAAAAAAAGACAGCTAGATATAGGCACAGGAGAATTAGGGCAAATGCACTGGACAGTGTTCTCTGCTATTTTCATCAATGCTTGGATAGTATTGCATTTGAAAAGGTATATGCTCTGATATGGAAGATGAGAAGAGACTTGAAGGTCTGGTTTGATACAGGGAAAAGCTTTGTGTCGTTTGGAATGCTGTGCTTTCTTGCTATGAAATTCTTGGTCTGTGAATGGAAGATTAGGACATATGGATTCCATCTTAGCTGAAAAGTTGCATTATGGTTTTTGGCATATGATGCTTAAAATGCTATTGTCTTCTCCACAGAGAAGATTTACTTGCTAGAAACTGAAATAATTATATATATAATTCATATAATTTGAAGTAATTGCATCTGTTTAGAATTGTGACAGAAATCTGTTCGGATTTACTGACAGAAAACATGCACAAATGAAAAATGCTTTATGAATGATACTGTTGTACTCACTCCACTGAATGCCTTAAAAAAGCCACCTACTCTGTATGCTAGCTTATCCTGCCTAAAGAGCATATCCTTGGGTGTTGACTATGTTGGGTTAGTTACATTCTTTTCCATATCCCTTTTTAAAAGTTACTTTAGACATAATCTGTGTGGACCTAAAATGCCATTGTTGAATTGAATGCCATTTATCTTTTTAGGTTACTTTGATGGATGCCAACTACGTTATGGATGAGACTCTTGGTACAGCAACATTTCCTATATCCTCTCTGAAACTGGGAGAGAAGAAGGAGGTCCAATTAACTTTCAACAATGTGAGTTGCAACATTTGTGGCTTTGCCTTTGCTGTGTGGCTGTGAATCTGTTGGGAAGTTTGTAATCAATGTAATCAGTGCCTGAACTGAGAGCACCTAAACCACTGTGTAATGTGGATATACATGGTTAGATACAGCTTCTTCACAAGTCATGTTGAAGTTGGTGCTTAGAAAGCCTGAGTGATGTTTCCTAAGGAATCTCACTGAGTCTGATGCTAAGCGGAGTTTACCCTTAGTCACTTCATAAGAAAAACATTTAGCCTACACTTGCAACCCAGATTAAAAATCCAAGGCTTCTTCGTTGCTATTTCTGGCTTGTTTTATCAACATAGTTTTGAATTTAAAATAGAAAATGAGGCATTATATCCCTCATTGGGTAATGGTAATCTGTAGGTCAGGAAATAGCTACATCTTTGGAGGCTTTGGGGGTGGGGGGAAATCTCAGCTGAGGTTTGCACACCTAGTCCTGAAGCTGGTTTCCTGAGCATTCACTGTTGGCCACAGTTAAGCACTGGGCTGTCTGCTGGCACTGTGTTTCTCTCTTTCCAGTACTGCTGAGAAGATAATGAAGAAACAGAGTAACACTGAATGCTTTTCTTTCTGAGGCAATTCTCTGTACAAGTCTAATATCAAACAGGTTTCTGCACCACTTGGTTCAATTTTGTTTAATGGTCTTTGTTATATGGATTTTATTGTGCTGTATATTATCTCTACTACTTGAAGCTTGTGACTTCCAGAAAGCTAACAGAAATTCTTTTATTAGTGTGCATTGCAGTTGTAATGAATGGCTTGTTGTAACATAGCCCTAGTTAACATTAATGATGCATTACTGCATATGGTGCTGGAAAAAAAAAGAAAAGACAAGTTCTAGTTTGATTATTTTCTTTAAACTCGTATACAAAACAAATGGTGTCAGTTTAACAAGGATTGCCTGTCTGCATAGTAACTCCTGGAAATCGTTGTTAAATCTGTAAATAATTTAATTTGTTCTACATGGATTACAGTATCACAGTATTGGAGGCCATTCTGAACATAATTCATCAGTTGTGATTATATCCCTCACATCTGCTCATCTTTTTATATACCATGTGCATATATTATATGTGTTATCAATACTGTATGCATTCCTGCTTGGGGCTATGATCGTAACATGGTCAGAGCTCCTGATTTGTGACTGCTCTGCTATTTTCAGCCTGATACAACTTTAACAGTAGGTTTGGTTACAGCAAATAAACAATTAAAGCCCGTTTGTTGGGAAGCAGGGAGTTCTATGCACAAACCTTAGAGTTTAACTAAGGGTTGCCTTAAGAAACTCTGAAGCAAATGGGAAGGGAACATCAGGTCAGGCTGAGTCCTGTGCAGACAGTTTGCATCCACAGCACATATCCCTGAGATTTCCTGGGCAGTCTGTGTAAGGTAAAAAAGACACGCTCTTTCCCTGCTGGAACATTTCTCTTCAAGGGTTTATGTAGTACTGTGTGCATACATTTCTTCAACCATTGAATCATTGCATGTTTTCTGAAGTGCTTTCTAAATTAATAATGTCAGGTGCTGGAATTACGTAATTGCTACTCTGCCTTTGATGTGTTTCCACAAATGACTCTTCGCACTGTTCTCTCATGTTCTCCCTCTGCCTTTCCTTTCTCCAGCCCTGCTGCTGTGCCTCCCTCCCTGCGTGCAGTGCTGGTGTGGGAGGCAGCAGAGTGTGCCCCATCCATACCTGCTCTGCACTCAGCAGGGCCGTTCATCCTCTTCTAGCCCTGTGCTCTGATCACATACTGCACATGGGGAGGAGAATCCACATATAGCGAGAGGCAGAGTGAAGGAAGACAGTGTGTGTTACACGCCTGCAGGGCTGTGCTGGTGTGTCAGCAGCCATTTCCTGCAAGGTCTTGGGGAGATGAACGTGCTTATCTCTGTCCTTTTTCTGGCAACCTTGTACTCTGGGATTGGTGCTAATGAGTGTGATCAGTGCTTTAACCATCTTTTTGTAAACTTCTGCTTGCAGGGAACCCTCTTAAGTGCTCTATGAAGGAGGCAGAGAGAACCAAGCTATAGCTATGTCCAGGTAGATCCATGTAGCCTGCAGCAGTGCTGCAAGATTCCTGTCCCTCACTGTGTGAATACTATCTTCTGCATGTGCAGCTGATCAGCTGGTTATTGCCAGGGCTATTACATTTGCTAAAAAACAAACCGTGGCCACATCTTCAGTGTATGAAAAGAATCAGATACCTTTAGGTCAAACATGAGTAACTGTCAAAAAGTGATTGTTATTGAAAAAATGGAAGATAATGCCATCTAACCAGTGAAAGCCAGCACCTAGCTGACCTAGCAGCATTTTCTTGTGTTTTTGGTGCTATGCCAAAAGTAAACTCACTGACACATTTTAGCAATTTCTTCTTTTTTCAATGAAGTGATCTAAAAAAGCCCTTAAGACTAGTGATTTTGTATTCCAGGTGCCTGTGTGGGTTTTTTTCCTGCTGAAAGTGTTGTAATTTGAATTAAATCTCTTTTGTGTAGGTTACAGAAATGACTTTGGAGCTGTCTCTTGAAGTGTGGTAAGTATCTCCTATCGAAACCCAGAAATAAATAAATAAAAGGAAAATATACTAGCAACAAAAACCTTTATTTAAAATTTGTTCCATTTGTTGTAGTTTTCTTTTAGATATGCCATGTAGAGTACAATAATTCTTAGTTTTAACATTGAAATACCAAGGACTAAGTAAATCAAAGACTTGAAAATTGAAGGTTATTTTCGAACAGCAGTTGTCTCATTGACTTGAACAGTGTTACTTTTCTGAATAGGTTTTCCTTTTCCAAATGTTTGAGGGCCAAGGCTATTGGCCTTCTCATGTTGGCTCGTGTTAAGTACTTTCCTTTTCAAGAGCTCTCCCTAATGAACTCTTAGGCATCAGATTCAGCTTGTTGTTTTACTTTCTGTAGTGACTTTGCATCTCATGGTAGCTTTCATTATGAGTATGTAGTCATTACAAAGCTGCCCTGAAGTGCACCTCAGTGTAGTACTGAGGTAAAAATGGAATATCTCATTCTGGCTAGGATTTCCCATGAAGCTGAGCAGATACCTGCTTTTTTGTTTTATTTTAATCTTCTTTCTTTCAGTGTCTTTATCCCTCTATCTTGGTCTATCCAGGTGAAAGACAAAAAATCACCTTGAGGCATAATCAGAAAAATGTCTTTTAAGTCTAGAAATGAATTTCTGAGAACAAGGTGTTTAAAGAGTCTTTTTTTTTTTTTTCTGGAACTATAAATAACAGTGCTGAGCCTGTAACTAAATGTATGTAATGACTCTGAAGGCTGACAGACAGCCCCCAGGGATCATTTTTGTTCGTCATTTGATGCTAATAGAGGTGGATATGTGGGTGGTTCTTGAGACCACCCCTAAAACATTCAGAGCTCTTAATTACGAGTATTTCATTATCTCAGACTTAAATGAACGTAAGATGCTTGACTGTGTCTGGCTGTTGCATTGGCAGTAGACACTGAAGTAGTAAAGCAGAAGGATCCAGTTGAGTTCTACTCTGCTATGCACTGACAGTCACACGGACTTTGGGTTCTGTGGGGCTCTCCAGTTCATGGTGTCATATACTTTCATGGGATGTGGCTTGTAAACAGTCCTTTTTTCAAAAATATGGGAATTTCGTTGAGGCAACTGCAAGAAAGAATCTTTGTGCTTACCCTCACTGCTACCTGGCAGAGGCAGTGTTGCAGCAGGTCGCTCCTGTGCAAGTGTCTGTCACTCACCCGCATGGCCGTGTATGAGAGGGATCCTGCTTAAGCAGGAGATGGCTTCTGGGCTGGCAGTAGTGAGGCTTTTTCTGAAGACCTTTTTCTAAAGGGAGAAAAAGTCTGTCAGGCTCTGAAGACTGGCAGTGCTGTAGTTTAGACCCATGGGGTAGCACGCTGACTCAGTTCCTGCCTTGTTATCTGAAATGAGAAGTGGGAGCTGAAGCTGTGGCTGTTATTCAGATAGGGTATTGAGGTCTTCACACAGCCCTGAGCATGCTTGTGATCATGTGGGGTAGGAAAACAGCTGGAAAAAGAGGTTTTGTTTTTTCTGTCTCCATTCAGTACAATCTCTGCTGAGATCCATACAGCCTTTGATAGTAAGACTGTATGGATATGGCATCAAAATTGCCCTCTCCTCCCCTTAATAGTATACAGTAGCACATATGAACGTTTTTTCACTGTAGTTGTTTTTTTTTTTTGGTGGATAAATAGAGAATTCAAACTTCTAGACTAAAGATTTGTAGTTGCTTCATCACTCACATTTATTAACTTAATGTTACTTTCTGAGACTACACCCCTAAAAGCTGCTTATTTTGTGCCTTCTTTTATTCTAGAATGTGAACAGTGAGGTTTCTATATGAAATACATATCTCAGCGACACGATGTCATTGTTTTGTGCTTCCATCACTGTGTCAAATCATGTTATGCAGCTGTTGCATGACTATATGTTTATTTTATTCTGTTTTATTTTATTTTGATCTCATAGGTGGTCTTCAGAGTTCTGTTCTGAATAGGGGTTTTCGCTAATTCCTGTCTGTTCTGATAAACAGCTCTTCAACTGACCTCCGGTTCAGCATGGCTCTGTGTGACGAGGAGAAGAAATTCCGGCAGCAGCGGAAGGATAATATCATGCAGAGTATGAAGTCATTCCTAGGAGAGGAAAACAGCAAGAACTTGACCACTTCCCGTGACGTAAGTTTGCAGAATCCACATAAAAATAAATATCCCCTGTGGAGTCCTGTATTTGTGTCTCAGTTGAAGGAGTGACACGCATTAGGTAGAATGGTCCAATGTAATGAGAGATGACAAAAGCAAAACAATTGTTTTCCCTCTGTGCTTAGGATGAGGAGTGATTTTTCTCATGCCCTAAGTTTATAGATAAAAGTTTAAGGAGACAAAATCCTGTGCCAAAATGAAGTTGCACTTGAATAAAATTGTATGCAAAAGGACAGGACTGCAGAAATGCTGTTTTAGGGTAGAAATCACAGCTTTTTATCTGTGTACCTTAAAAAATCCAGTGTGAGTTCCAACCTGGTTCTTGGTTTTAATTTTTGAAAGCAATGTCTGGGTTAGAATTGGGCAAAGGAGGAGACGTATCAGTGCGTTTCATTTCACTCTCTTAAGTTGGCCTTGGCTCTATGGCCTTTGTGTGTAAAGGACTAGGCAGAAAAAGAGTGGTGTTAATGTTAGAGTGCGTTTATAAATGGTTTCTTTCTTTTACTGTAGCCTGTTCTGTAGAGCTGGACTTACGGAGTTTAATTCTTTGAGAGTATGGAAGCTGCAGCTTTCATTAACTCACTAGTGCTCTGTGCTAGTGAGCCCAGTAGAAAAGTGAGCTGGGCAGAGCTAGATGGATTGGTTGGATTGATGGTGGTTTGGGTCACATGGAAGATATAAAGTGTGCTGAATCTTACCACTCCTTACTGTGATTCTGTTTAACAGTGCTTTATTTTCAGTTAATGAAGGATATATTCAGTACACATTCAGTTATTTGCGTTGTTCTGGCTTATCCGTACTCTTCATTCTTCCCTGCTTGTTCCCTGTCCTGTTTTGCTTCCAGGCTTGCAATATGATGATGAACAGAACTGGTAAATTTATCTGACTTTAAAATATTGATTCCATTTGTGCTGTTTAGTAGAAGCAGAATGTGACAGTATTTTGCAGAAACCAGAACCAATGCAGAAGAATTTCCTTCTAAATTTTTGTGAAGTTTTGAGTAGGGAGTGACTGTGTTATTGATGTATAGCTTTGAACTTGTTCTTACTTAGCAAAGTGTGCTTGCATGATTTTACTGAGTAGGATGAAAATGTGAAAGTGTTGTGCATATTTTATTTGTAGTGATATATATCATACACTTAGTATAGGAATATATTTTTATTACATGGGATTTTTATTTTGTTTTAAATGAGGTGCAGTTATTTTACTGTTCACACATACCAGGGTAGATACCTATGAATGATATTGGTCTGGTCTTCTATAGCAGGCATATATTTGTCAGAAAATATGTAAAAATGTTCTGCCAAGTTCCAGGTAAAATTGGAGCGAAGCCTAGTGCCTGAAGTATCAGTTCTATGCAGGTGGCATATGTGCATAAGTTAATCTCATTACTGAAAAAGCTAGGTAAGCTTTCATATTCTTTTTATTGTCATCTTTCCTTGGTATTCCTCGCTGTCTCAAAGTTCATCAGTTAAGCTGCATCTACCAAGACCAAAGAGTATTTGTGTTCTTATCAGCCCTAGAAGGACTGAGGTAATGCAGTCACCCTCCTTTTCATTTGTCAAGTATGTATTTCTCAGCTGACATGTCAAATATTATAGCTGCTTCCAGGGATGAAAAATCATTTTTGTTCAAATTAAAATACAGTTGTGCCCTTATAGCTTGCCATTTCTCTTTCTATTGCTAGAAATATGAGATAGCAGGAGGATTTATGGTGTATTTGAAGTCTTAACATGGCTTCAGGAATCAAGAGACGTGTGTTCTTAGCTGCCTATGGTTTTAAACAACTCACCTACTTAGAGTTCATGTAAGTTTCTTCATCTGTCAATGGCAACATGTGCTTTGCAAGGATGCTAGGAGACTTGAATACCTGTGAAATAATTATACCACCCTGGATGGAAGATAATTGTGTACTTCCAGGTTTCCTTAGTTAATTCAGAAGCACATTCAAAAAACACAGAAGATGAGATTTCTCATACCTGTGTTATTTCTTATTTTTATAGTTTTCACTTAAACAGTTTTCTAAAAATATCAAAATCAGAGAAGGAATATAATTCTGAGACTAAATTTTCAGAACAATTTTTAATAATCATCAGTGTACCTCATAGCAAGTACTTTTACACTTCAGACCTTTATGTCCAGGCTTTGTGCACTGTGTTTCAAGGGCAGTTGAATGAGAACATCTGCAGCAGTCATTCTCAAAACATAATTTAATATTTAATATTTTAGCTTTTTTTTTTTTTTTTGCGAGGTTACTGAAAAATATGACTGAGATGGTCCTTTTCAGAGCTTGTTTTCCTGAAATCATATCTAGTTTCCCAGATCTTTTTCATTTTCTTGACCAGTTAAGGAGATAAAGTAGCCAGCACTTGTTGAAATGAGATTCCTGGTGATTGAAGTTTTGCACTGAGCCTGTTCACATTTCATGCTGCTACCTGGTTCCTACAAGCAGTAAGAGTGTATTGATGAAACTCTTTATCAAAGTTGTGAAGTCCTGTTCAGTGGAGTTTGGATGATATAATTTTTTTCAGCACTAGCTTGGTGCCATGCAGACCAACAATAAGAAAAAGAAACCCAAGTCAGTATAGCTTTTTGCTTGTTCAGAGAAGTGTGCAACCTTATAGAAGTAGACGTTCAAGATCAGGTTGGATGGGGCGTGGGCAGCCTGATCTGGTGGGTGACAACCCTGCTCACAACAGGGGGGTTGGAGCTCAGTGATCTTTAAGGTCCCTTCCACCCAAGCCATGTGATTCTAAGTAGATGTGGCAGTATGGCCAAAGATCAGAGTAAGGGGCTTTTGTTAACAGGACTCTTGATTTCACAATGTTGCCATTGTCTCACTGCATGACATCCTTGTGAGTCCCCTGCCTTTTTGGTTTAGGTTGCTGATTTGCTTGAACAGAGTCCCTCAAAAGAGCAGAGTGCTTAGCAACGGTCTGTGTGCATGGAGGTGTATGCATGCCTTGGTCTCCTCTGTTCTTTCTCAGTGCTGAGGTGGCATCTTCTTCACCCTTTGTCCTCTGTCTGCAGCTACTTTGACCCTGCTTCTGCCCTACTTATCTTAGAGTGGAACTTGTAGGATGGCTGTAAGTGATTTCAGATTTTGCCATTTCTTTCTTACCCTTAAACCTGTTAGAAACTGAATTCCAACTGAAATGGTGCTTTAACAAACCTTCTTACTAGTAGTAAGTTGTTGTAGTAGTTGTTCACCATGGGACACTTGCTTCAGCTATTGCCCTCTGCTCTAGAGCTCTTTCAGTGCATTTCTGGAAATAAAGTAGTAAATTCAGTTCTTCATGTTCTGCTTTGATTGAAAATTGAGATTCCAATACAGACACATACCTCTTTGCATACCCCTCTTTCTCCAGTATAGGTAACTCTGATTCTCGGGATGTCTGTGTATTAAGTATATATAAACATTTGCATTCAGATGCTAGTGACTCTTCTTGACATTCTTTGTTGATCCTACTTGCAGACTTCTCTGCATTCTGAAGGAAGCTCAAATTTTCCCTTGTCCTCTTGCCACTTTACTGATGAATAGATTGTTGAACAGTGGTGCTTTGAAAGTATCCTCACATACTTTTTTCCAGCCTTGCACCTGCAAACCACCCTCTTTATCCTGTCAGGATTTGTCTATGTAGGTTAATTAGGTAGTGTTTGTAAAGAGCTTTCAAAGCCTAACGTACGTTATTAAATTTCTGATTAGTAATATGGCTCTTCTGTTCAAAGCTAATGCTCCGTTACTGAGGTGTTGGCTTAACAAAACAAGGCATGTCCTAAATCTTTACCTTTGCTTTGTCATTTTTGGGTAGATAGCTATCTGTGGATGTGCATGATGAATGCTGATGCCAGTAAATACCTGTGGTTTATATTACTAAAACTTAACACTTACAAAGAAGATGATCGAACAGTCTGGTTGCATCAGGAATAAGTAGTTTTTGCAGAATGTAAGCCTCAGGAAATGTCTCAACTTACTGGTCATTATGCATGATCATTTCCATGGGGCTATACAGTTTTGTTCTGAACAGAAGCTTCACTACGTGGAATATGGAGTCTACAGAAAGAAACCGAACTCAGTAGTCACGTGGTTCTGTTTCTTATAACTCATCCCATCCATTGGCAGCTTGAGTTTCAGTGACATTTCTGACTGATTACCAGTTTGATCAGATACAGTCTTTCTACTCAGCTGTGTGAGTTTTTTACACTTAGTAATAGCCAAGAAGTTGCCTAATCACACTGAACAGTGGAAAATTCTAGATTTCTAAAAGCGGGAGCCAGGTGGGACTTTTGCTTAGTCTAAAATTCTTGATACTGGTAGCAATTGTGCTTGTGTTCTATTCTATCTGCTTTCCAAATACTGTGGGAAGCTATGCAGTAGCTAATTAGGTAAAGAGATGCCTATAAATTCTCCTTATCTCACCAGTAGCTTTTGTAAGGTTGGTGTAAATTTGAGACTGGCTTCATGCTATGTAGCAATATCTTTTTTTTTCTTTTTTTTTTTTATTTTATTATTATCAAATGTGGTTTTAATCTCCTAACCAAAATATTATTTGTTTGTCTTCTGGTTCTTATTAGTAGCTCTTCCTGCCTTTGGCTCTGTCACTTAGATGTCATTTGGATTAGAGCTGCTCTTCAGATTGCTTCAAAAATTTCTGTGGCTTTGTGACTAAGAAGTTACTGAATAACTGCATTTAATGTCTTTTCTGTTTTGTTTATTTTCCTGGCTTATACAAAATCAGAACCAACAGTCTAAAGAAATTTGGAGTATATTTTTATTAAAAATTCTTGCTAAAAGTGGAGGCTTCTTCAAATAAATTCTGATTATTAAGATATTGGGCAATTAGTGTTCTAAGTAACAGGATATTGTGGGTCCACCAGCTTACCGTTGCCAAGACCTACCTTGGTTTATTCAGGCAGTCTGTAGATGTACTGATTGTACTTTGAGTCTGTATTAGTGAAGGAGGCTTGTAACAGTAGTATTTGACTTTCACTATGCATACCTTATTTTACTGTTTGACCCAAGAAATCAGAAAAGTCAGGCACCTTCCGTGCCAGTAAGGAACCTAAAATTAAGAATTTTGCATAGTGATAATATTGCCCTCCGTCAGCAAGTAGTGAATAAGAATTAAGATGTAATAATTGCAGAGTTACTACTTGGAAGGAACCTCTGAAGATCAGCTAGTTCAGTTGTGCTTGGATGGATACATTGCAAACACTCACTCATCTGTCAACAGAGAAAATCAGGGGCATTCTGTGATACCACCTGTGTGTGACAAGATCAGCCTGAGCTATTCCTCTTCCAGACTGAAAAGATCAAGTCCACAGGCCACAGGCTTGGGGCCATGTGCCCCTTATTCTTCTTTAAAGAGGAGTCAAAGCCCTTCTCATCTTCATCTATATCAGTAATGCCACATGGGTGAGTGGTGAGGAACTGGAAGGCCAAATGAAACCCGGCCTTCTCTGCATGTGTCCTGGATCCTGAGTCAGAATGAGCAGCAGACCCCCCTGTACAAGCTGGTCTGGCTGTCGGGTTGGCCTGTGTCCCTGAGAGGAGGGAGTAACCAGCTGCTTGGAACTTTGTAACCTTGTTTCTAAGAGAGTAACCAGTCCAAAATCCTCCCTGACAGCATTTGTTCATCCCTCTCTGTCACTAGAGGTCTGAACTAAGGCGAAGGGCTGGAGGTGACGGGGGATTTCCCTCACCACCTGAAGTAGCAGGTTTGCTACTGGCCAATCTGGAAGCTCAAGCTTCCTTCCTACCCTTGTGTTGCCTTAGTTGTGTCTTCTTGCTCACCTGGGAGCTAGGCCCAAGTAGCCTCCTTTTACATCCCTTCATACCAGGTGGTGCCTTTCATGCGCCTCCTGGTTACCAGTGGTCCCTTGGTACCAGGTAAATAGGAAACTGAAAGGAAATCTGCCCTTGCATGAGGTTTTCACCATGGCAGAACCTCGAATCTTTTGCTGCTGGTTGATTCCTGGTTGCTCTTACTTGTGCTGCAGTCTGTAAGTACTTCTGCTGTACAGTTCTTGGTGAAGCAGAAGGACTAAGCAAACTATGTACAAAAGCTGTACATCACTCCTCATCCCGGTAATGCGAAGGTAGGCAGCCTCATGGTGCACTCGTGGCACTCTTCCTATTTAAATGTCATATCTCAGAGCGCTTTAGTAAAGTTGTTTTCCACTCTCTTACACATGTGCCACTAAGAAACTGCAAAATACTTTCTATTTGTCTTGTTAGAACTTGTTACACACAGATAAGTGTAGGTCTTGTGTCTGCTGTGAGGTTTACTGTGTGGTGACTTTATTAATTGCACAAAGTTACGATGTTTGGCTGGTGATTAGTGAATAACATTTATTTACTACTTAAGTCTGTAACTGAGCTGATGTGATGACAGACTACTCTTTTAATCTCTGCAGGTACCAGTGATAGCAGTATTGGGTTCAGGAGGTGGATTTCGTGCCATGGTTGGGTTTGCTGGAGTTATGAAAGCGCTTTATGAATCAGGAGTTTTAGACTGTGCAACTTACATCGCTGGTCTTTCTGGATCCACGTGGTAAGAAATGTTTCTTTTTCTTTTTCTTTTTTTCCTCAGGAAGTTTGAGAACAAATTTTCATGAAAGTAAACTTATTTCTAAGGCTGCTATTCGTATCAAATCATCACTATCAGAAGGTAAGAGGCTCACAGAGCCAATTGTCTTACAGGTCAGCATGTCAGTAGAGCAGATCTTCTAGAGGAGGTATTCCAGAATGCCTGGAAGGGTAAAGACAGCTTGGTCTCCAGGTGGTCTTCCTGGGAGCTTTGCTAGCAGCAGCAGATGAAAAGAAGTGCTACACATGTGCACCCACATTTCTGTATCTGTCATCAATGCTGAATATATTAGAGCCGTGTAACTAATTTTTTTCATCTTGATGGGTGAACAAAAAAAATTCATGCTGTTGATATAAATCCAACTATTTTATTTTTTGTTTTCTTTCTCTGATTAAATGAAAAAAAATAAAAATAAATCTTAGTTTGAAGATGAAAACTCATTCAACCCCAAATATATATATAATATATATATATAAATATATAAATATAAATATATAAAAATAATATATAATATAAATATATATAAATATATATATATATATAAAATATATATATATAAAATATATATAATATCCTCTTGGAGCACTTCTCAGCAATTCTCAAAATCATTGAAAGGGCTTCTGCTCCATTTTTAGACTCACTGCTCTCTTTCATAGTGGTTACTGGTGTTTCCTGCGCCTAATTGGGAATTATTTCATAGCATAAGGAAATCGGAGCAGATGTATTTCAGCTTTTAGGAAAGGATACAGTTTGCCATGCTGCAGGTGATACTGATTGCATTGTATCAGGAAATATGTTGTGTTTTTTTGTTTTTTTGTTTTTAACGAAATATGTCATTCAGACGGGAGAAAAGATCTTCCAAGATGTCTCAATTTGAGAATGCCCTCATCAGGTAGCTGTGATGTCCTTCTGACTCAGTGAATACTTCATGCCAGTAACAGGAGAAAATCAGATTGACAACACTATGAAAGGCACTCTCTGGATGTTATGGGCTCAGGGCTTTTTAGGCAGCAGAATAATTTGAACCCTGGTGTTACTTCTGCTTTGATCAGTCTTCTTAAAAAGAGGGTTGCTATTCTCCCTGACCAGTGTTATGAATTTGCAGCCTTTTGTCTTCTTGGCTTTTATAAAAGTTATCCCAAATTACACTTATTACAAATGTTGAAACTATTTGTTTTCACATTTCTTAAATGAAATGATGTAACATTTTAAAAGGCTGCGTGATTTGCATCAGCCAAAGACATCTGGCAAATACAAGCCAAATTTCTTAACTGTTTGGCCTCCTTTGCACTACGTTTTCTTTGTTAAGTGGAAACTGCATTTTTTATTGTCTAACTAAAACTCGGTTTTAATGTCAGTTGGTCAGTTTGCAGTAGAGGATGTTGCATCTTAAGAAAATTTTGAACTTTTCAAAGAAGTATCCCAAATGTTGCAATAAATTATTTTAACATAACTGGTTCCTTTTGTATGTACCACTTTGAATACTGGAACTGAATCTGAATCAGTTTAGGGCTACCTAATATAAGAAAGGTGTCCACAGGTTAAATGAATTCCACCAAATTACTGCCTGTGCAATTAGGGGAGTCGAGTTCTTGGAAAGCTGAGGTGGATGGATTTTTTCAGACTTGAGGAGGGAAGGCAAAGTTAGTGGTATGGGGAGGTCTTGCTGCTATCTTCAGCAACCTAATGAGTAAAGAAAACAGGCTCTTTGGAGATACAGAGGAGGAACAAGAATAATGACTGTAAGTTACAGCAAGAGAAATTTTGTTAGCTATTAGGAAAATTGTTTTGCAGTGAGAATGGTCAATGTAATGGATTGCTCCATCATTACTTGACTGGGCTGGATAGGATGTCTGACTCAGGATGTCTGAATGCTTGCTGTGGAAGGACAACTTGACTGAACAAAGCCATGAGCAACTTGACTCTGACTTTTCAGCTGGCTCTGCATTGAGCAGAAGCTTGGACTGGAGGCCTCAAAGTTCCAGTCTAAATCACACGATTATATGAATGTCCAGTTGTTTCTTTAAGACTGAGGGGAAATGGCTATTTTTGGAATAGTGGGAGACGTATCTGAGATGAGATTTGAAGAGAAGGCTAACGGGAGACCTTAGTGTTCTCTATTACTACCTGAAAAGAGGTTGTAGTGAGCTGGGGGTCTGCCTCTTCTCTTGTGTAACAGTGATAGAACTAGAGGGAATGGCTTCAAGCTGCACCAGGAGGGACTTAGGCTGGACGTTAGGAAATACTACTTCTCTGAAAGAATGGTCAGGCAGTGGAATGGGCTGCCCAGGGAGGTGGTGGAGTCACCGACCCTGGAGGTGTTCAAGGAACGTTTGGATTTTGTGTTGAGGGACATGGGTTAGTGCAATCTATTGGCGATAGGTGGATGGTTGGACTGGGTGATCTTGAAGTTCTTTTCCAACCTTGGTGATTCTGTGATTATCTACTTGTCTAACTCTAAGCAAGTACATGAATTTTGGTTACACGTTCTAAGGAAACACTTTTAAAGTTGCTATTTGAAATAATTAATAATTTGTTCTATTTCTTGTTATTTTTTTCAATTATTTTCAACTTTGGGGTGAAGCTTGAACCCACTCCCATATTATACAGGAAGTTTCTGAATCTTTTTAAATGCCAGAACAGATTCTGAACTAAAAATTAGAATTTGTGATTCAGATTTAACTGTAAGAGGCTGGAATTTGTTTCTGCTAGATTTTCTGGTTGATGTGAAAGATTACTGATCTCTGTTAAATGATCTGGATGTACCTTTTCCAATTTGCAGCAAAAGGGAAGGTCTCCTTTGACTGTATGACGAACAGTTGAACTGTGTGTGCAGCTGGGCATGTGGTCCTTTCTCTAGAAAAGCCAGTTGTGAATACAAAGGTCACCCAATATAAACCTATAGAACATGTTTTAAAATAGCAGGATTACTGAACTGATTCAGTCAGAACCATATTTGAAAGCAATTGTATTTAAACAATTTTGCTTTTGCTGTCTTTGTGATGTCACCTATTCAGAATTTCCTTGCTTGATGAATAAATAAATTGACACTTTGGCACACTTTCTATGCTTTTTTTTCCATGCATTCTGGTAGTTTGCAATAATGCTCTTTTCTTTCTGTATTTCTTGAAGGGTGGAGTATCCCTTTCCTAGACGGAGTGTCAGATTTTCGCTTGTTTACTCAGATGCGTGACGAACCTTGGAGCAATGCATTTACCTACTTGACTGTTTCATCTGTCTTCTTGCTTCAACCTTGTGCTGAATTCTTCATCCTGCGTTTTCCTTTCTCTGCTCGGATGGAAGCTTGCTGCTATATTTCTTCCACCCACGGGCTGACGTGCATGCTGAGCTTTAGAGACTGCACAAGGGCTTAGTGAATCAAGTTCTTACATCTTGCATGTGACGAAGTTCAACATGCCGTCAGCTAAATTGCAGAGTAGTGACCTCAGGGCCAAGATTACACAGTGTGTGTGAAACTGCTATGCAGAAGTATGCGTGAAGCATGGTATGTATATATAATCTAGCTAATTGAATAAATAATAGTGAAAGGAGCTTCTACTAGGTTTGGATGGCATATGTAGAGTCTTCAACCATAGTTTTAATTGAGCCAGCCAAGCAAAAACCGCAGTTGTCTACATCTGAATCTAAACTTTGTTTTGAGTAAACAAAACCTCAGTTTCCAGAGTTACTCAATGACAAAATTACAATTTGCCCGATAGGCCTTTATTAAATCCCCAGTTAAATCCCTGCTCAGGTTGTAGTTATTATGCTTCACCCTATTATGAAAACATCTACGTCCTGGAAAGTATGCTAGTACACTAGTATATTTCAGGGTTTTTTGAATCTGTGTATACTCATAGAATATCCAGTCCTCCTGTTTTTCAGTCTTCCACAATTCTTTCCGGTATCCCTTAAGCAGGTAAATGATAAACACATTAGAATTTTACATCGTAAATATCATGGAAGTGTTTGTTGAGTACTTGCTTGTATGTTTCCACTTACAACAAATTGTGTAGCTTTCTATACTTTGGAGAAAAAACAAAAAGATTTACAGTGAGTAAAGTAATCAGCAAGTGAACAAGGATTTGGCACTGACAGAGACTGTTTTCCATTGCAGGTACATGTCAACTTTATATTCACACCCGGATTTTCCAGAAAAAGGACCAAAGGAGATTAATCAAGAATTGATGAACTCCGTCAGTCACAACCCCCTTCTGCTGCTCACTCCTCAGAAAGTCAAACGCTACATTGAAGCACTGTGGAATAAAAAAAGCTCAGGGCAGCCAGTCACCTTTACTGATATCTTTGGAATGTTAATAGGAGAAACGCTTATTCATAATGTGAGTGCATTTTTTTTAATGAATATTAAAGCTGTGAAACTATTGCTCGTTTGATCTGTTGCTGTTTTGTTTTTGTTTGTTTGTTTGTTTTAAATGACAGTGGTAACTTTTTGCAAAGCATATTTAGCAGTAGGAATATTCAAAGTGACTGCTGAACAGACACTGGGTAAGAAGATTGTAAAATGCTTTCTGTGCTCTGGGGTATGTTTGGAATGGTTCTCATTTCAGTAAGAGCTAGGAAAACATACATTCATGTGCAACGGAAATGAACTCAACTGCTGGATAATTGCAGCATGCTCTTAGCATGCATATCATCCATAAAAGTTGCTGATCAACCATTTTCAACAAACAGTTACACAATGTTTCAACATCTTTGCACATATTCTGCTATGAGAGAAGCAGCAGTTACTTAACAAAATATTATTTTCAATGTGAAAGACCAGATCCACATCTCTAATACTAATTGTTTTTCTGAGAAGTGAGACAATAGCAGTGTTTCATACTGTTGCATTTTATTATTGACAAATCCTATTTGACTGAATCAGGCACAGACTTCAAGTTGAAATGAGTCAAGTAAGCAGAATTTGAATTTGATCTTATCGTAAGATTGAAATGTGTTAATAGATTAGCAGACTTTTTAATGCACATGTTCATTTCATAAGTATATATGCTAGTTTTAAACACTAAAATACTGAAAAACAGGCAACACAACAAAGGAATGTTGATGATCCTGTGAGGCTGGTTAGAAGTCCTTGTATGCTAAGGAGTTAAGCAAATGCACAGATGTTTAGCTGAAATCTGAGTAGAGAATATAAAGCTCTTGGTTTTTTGCAGGTAACAAGTCCTAATCCTATTGTGCCATAACTATTTTCATTCTTTTCTTGATCGCAGTCTCCAGAATACTGTCTGGGGGAGATGCAGGCCCTTAGTTAACCTCTTAATGGTCCGTTTGCTTTTCCTAGCTTTTCCTGAGTTCCTAGGAACAGCACAGACTGAAAAACATTACATGATTGTTAATGTCTGTTCTGAGTGAGGGTTTTTCATTTAATGGTTTGCAGCAGCAGCGGGGAAGAGCCTGCATTGACCAACAATACTGTTTCCTTTGTGATTATGTTATCTTGGATTCTGCATAGACTGCAGTGAAACTAAAGCCTCCTATTTATTTCCAAGGAATCTATAACAGATACAAAGAGCACAATGGCACTGTTTGACAAGCAAATTCTCAGCTACAAAGCACTCTTTTTCAGCATGTCACCACTATTGTGCATTTTTACCAGTGATGAAATGATGCCTCTGTGCCACAGTGGTAAAAATCTGCATGGCTGTCTGGAACATGACTTATCTTTCACGTCTCTATCACCACCACTTCACTGTGCTCACATCCACTGTTTGGTCTTCATAAACGTTCACAAGTGTCAGTGAATGTCAGTGGATGCCATTTTTTTCTGCATGGAGGAGTTCAATTCCATTCCTTTGCTTCATACATACATCCATGTCAGGCACCATTCTGTCAGACTGCCTCTCTGCTGCCATCTGTCACACAGCAACAACATATAACAGGATTTTGGTGTGAAGGTTCAACCTCTATTGCCATCCCACCAACATCTTCATCTGATGTGATGGACCAACAGCATAACATAGGAGGCATTACTTTCAGAGTAGCCCTCATATAATTCATGCTTGTATCACCTTTCTTTCAACTCTTTGTCCATCCCTTCCCTCCTGAGTTATCAACTCTTTGAAAGGGTAGATAACAGCAGGACAAGAGGAAATGTTTTTGAATTGAGGGAGGGAAGATTTAGGTTGGATGTCAGGGGGAAGCTCTTTAAAGAGAGAGTGGTGAGGTACTGGAACAGGCTGCCCAGAGAGGCTGTGGATGCCCCATCCCTGGAGGTGTTCAAGGCCAGGCCCTGGGTAGCCTGGTCTAGTATTAAATGTGAAGGTTGGTGGCCCTGCCTGTGGCAAGGGGGTTGGAGATTCATGATCCTTGAGGTCCCTTCCAACCTGGGCTATTCTGTGATTCTGTGTTGTGCAGATAAAAGGCATTCAAATTGCTTCCTTTTACAAGTTCTTCTGTTTTATTGGAATTATTTTGTCCATTTTTGAGAGAAATTTGTAGTCTCCAAAGTATCAGCAGGCTGTCACAGGATCTCTTTGGATGTAACTTCTTTCTTTTCACACAGAGAATGGACACCACTCTGAGTGACATGAAGGAGAAAGTCAATGAAGCACAGTGTGCTCTTCCGCTCTTTACATGTCTCCATGTCAAACCAGATGTCTCAGAGCTTATGTTTGCAGGTATGTTTTCAATCTGTCTGCGGAATCATTTGTGAAAAGGAATGAGAAGTGCATGATTGAAAAGACGAAAAGCCTGTTGTTTTTTTTTTTCTAACCTCTGAGAATAATTGTGTCGTGTAACTTGACTACACTTCATTTTCCTTGTGGCAAGGACTAGGTAAGAACCTGGCGTTTTATTAAACATTCTTCTGAGTTTATCAAAATTCACAGTGCTATGAACTGACTAAAAGGAGCTCTCATTTAAAACAAGAATAGAAACCTGCGATAAAGAATGTACCAAAGCAAAACAGTTCTGACTGTTTGGAAAGATGATGAGGAAATAGTCATGTTTGTGCTCAGTGGCTGCTGGGAGTCTGACAGTAGAATCTGCAAGATGTTTCAAGGATCAGTGAGCACGTCCTTATGTGTGCACTTGGTTGGTTGGGGCAGTATGTGGACGCAGTCTATCAGAGCAAAGCAGTTTTGAAAAGAGATGTTGAATACTTCTATTCCTCATGGCATAGCCTGGAGCTGAGCTTTTGCTTGTCTTTTATGGTGCATCTTTTCCTGTCCCTATTACCAAGTAAATCAGAAAGACAAATAGAGTGAGTTTTAAATCAACTGCTTTTTTTTTTTTCGTTCCATGGAATTAATTCTACCACTGTTTCAGGCTTCTATGGAATCATAAATTCTGTTCTCTATCTCCTGCAGAAAAAAAAAAAAAAAAAGAAAGAAAAGATTTCCTGCCAATTGAAAAGAACATCACTTATCCATGTAGTAGCTCAGTAGTTTAAGGAGTCAAGGTAAAAGCTGGTGGTTCTCCATCAGCAGAATGCCACTCAACATTGGAATTCCAAAAAGGTAGAGGGAAACATTTTCAGTCAGGCAAAGTTATTCCAACAGAGGTACTCCTTTTTATTTCTTGTATGGTATATGGTACTGTTGGTGACTTAAAAGAGGCTTTTACTTTTATTCATAGCTTCTTGGCCCATCTTGTAGCCTGATATGAGAGAAAGTCTGCTGGCACTAGCTGCTGTACAAGTAAAGGGATGTCTGTGCCTAGGTACCTACATGACTGAGAAAGGAAGCCCTGAGTGACTTGGCAGAGGTTTAGAAGTGACATTATATCCACATTTCCCAAAAAGCATTTGGAAAACTCACTGTCAAAAATTTGTTCATAATAGAAAATGAGGTTGTAACTTTACAGTTTTCATAGGAGAATTTCTGCTTTTCTCCTCAAAAACTTGAAAGCTCATCAGTTTAACATACAAGTGTTCTGTTTTCTGATGACTTTCTGTTTTATGAGGAGTTTTGGTTTGGTTTCTTCTTTACTGTTTCTAAAAATAAAATGATCTTTCATTAAGAGCAGCCTTCTCAGCTGGTTGATTTCTCCAGCCTTCCTAATTAGGTTAGAAAAAATACTACCTCTGTCAGTGGATCTTGTTTTTCCTTTATTGAGACTATCATCTTTGTCATCGTAGAGGATGATCTTGATTGTTTCCATTCTAAGATTCCTTTCTCTTTTTAGAACTGAGCAGGCTTTGAGCTAAAATATTTTTGCTTTCTTATTTACTAGATTATAGACATAGGTGAGATCTTTCATGTGTCAGAGTTGAGATGCATTAGTTACATCAGGTAACGTTCCTTGGAGGAGTGATGGTGCAAGATTTCCTGCAGCTGCTAATTGCCCTCATGCCCCAGGCTCTGCATGCTTTGCCAGTACTCCTGACCCTGGCGGCGCTGGCTGTACCCAGAACTGCAGTAATCGCTGTAACTGAACATAATTACAATCTTCTAGTTGAAGACTGCTTCTTAAATTACTTTTTATTACTATTTTTTTTGTTAAGATATCTTCCTAAATGATAAAAAGATACTGATATCGAGTGATATCCAGAGAGGAGAGGAGAGACTTCTGACATTGGTACATTTTGGAACAAGCCACAGATGAGGAACTAACCCTCTTGACAGGGATGGAAACTCCTAGAAACACTTCAGTGTTTCGCATGGTATAAGGTTCCATTCTCACTCTGTCTTTCAGTGTGAGGCTCCTCTCTTGGGACACTGATTTGAATGGCTACTGTTTCAGGGAACTTCAGGAATGGCAGAAGCTAAGGCAGAAGTCCTTTCATTTAAGACAGCTGCCTTATTTCTGTGAATAGAGTATGTTTTCAGAAATCATTATCATTAGTGCAAATAGAAAAATGAAAGCAGGCAATCACAAATTTAAGTTAATTCTAATTCTAAATTGTTTCACTATCAGCATGATTCTAAAATATGTACCTGCCAAAGCTTTTGATGACACAAAAGGCAAATAGGTTTAAGTTTCCTGGACTGGATCTTTAAAGGAATTTCCTTCTGTTCTAATAACTGAAAATTTATTTGTGGGTGGTTTATTTGGAAAGTAGGATGTTGTATTTGACTCATGTAGTTAAGCATTGCCCCATGAAATGAAACTCATAGCAGTCATGATTAAATCTTTCCATTTTGGGACAGATGGTTAACTTTCCTCTTACTGTTTCAAATGAAACGTTGAATACCTGCATGAGTGGATGGCATCCTGTGATCTGTGGGGATTTCTGAAAACTCTTTCTTTTGACTTTTTGCTTCGGGGTTATTTCTAATCTATAGTTACATAAGTGGCCAAATCGGTCATATTAAAAATCTGGAAGATAAAGCAGATGACTAAAGTAGTGAAAATGTAGGATATTTTTTATTCACTTTTGCTCAAAGATGAAGGAAATTCTCTAGTAGAAACAGTTCCACTTGTAGAAAAACAGTAGTTCAAAATCAGCTAAAATACATTTTCTACAGACATAAGCTGTAGAATGTAAATCACTTCTGGAATTTTCTTCTGAGGTCAGAAAATGCATTAGAATATTTTGCTTTGTGTTTGAATGAATTTTCTATTTGTCAAGCTAGTGTGTACATTAAAAAATATATTAACATAGTTTGGTACTAATAACTTTCTGAAGTGCCTCTCAGCTTTGACTTATCTTGTTGCATTTCTCAGGAAACATTTTTGGTGTAACCTTAATGCCTCTGCTATAATCCTTCACAACATCACACTCTTTCTTGCCATGTTAAATAATTTTTCTGCTGCCTTTGTTGCTGTTATCCACAATTTGGATAGCATATTTGGTGGGAGTGAAGAAAAATTAACCTAGAACTAAGACCCATATTGGTGCTTTGTGTAACAAGGAATCATATGGGGCCGTGAGATGAAAACAAGATGTCATTTTGTTTTTCTTGTTTGTGTTTGCTGTTTTTTTTCCTTTTGTTCTTATATTTCTCCTCCAAATGTTGTTGTGATGAGGGAATGGAAATGACAGTTCTTCCTTTGCTGTGATGTAAGGCTGTTCTGTATTTGCAAACAAAATGTTCAAGTCTGCACGATGTAAGAGACATTACTGTTGGTTTAGAACCAATTTAATTCATATTTATTTCCTTGGATGGGATCCTCAGCCATTGATGTGTGAACTTCCTCTGTTTCTATTCAGATTGAGATTGCAATGCAAATTTCTTATTTTGCAGACTGGGTGGAATTCAGTCCCTATGAGATCGGTATGGCAAAGTATGGCACTTTTATGTCTCCTGATTTATTTGGAAGCAAATTTTTTATGGGAACAGTGGTGAAGAAGTACAATGAAAATCCTTTGCATTTCTTAATGGGTAAGTATGTGATGGAAGGAAACTTGAAACTAATTTTAATAGTTCATTAACAGGTGCTTATAAAGACAAGCACAAAATATGGGAAGCAAGAAGTAGCATTTTAGTTGGTGAGAAGACAAACATTTGGAAGATTTCACAGACATGGATTGTCATTTCCTAGCTTTGGGTTTCTGGTAAATCTGAATTTGACATGACGTGTTCCATAATCACAAGTCTGTTCAGAATGAAAGCAACTATTTAAAATATTGTAGTATGTGGTTAGTTTTTGTTTTTATTATTTCTTTTTTCTTCTACCAGCATCCATTCATTTTTTATTTTCACTTTACAGGTGTCTGGGGCAGCGCGTTTTCTATATTATTTAACAGGGTGCTTGGTGTCTCCAATTCTCAAAACAAAGGTCCCACTATGGAAGAAGAACTAGGTAACTTTAGTAAATAATTATACTATTAAGCAGAACAATTCCCAACAACATTCACTGGACTCTCTGTTGAAAGATGGCACTTTGTTGGTAGTGACTGTAAGAATGTGTAATGCAAGCAATTTGAACTGCTGACATTGCTAGGTCCTAGTAGGGGTAGGGAAAGAAAACTAGAACTTTTCTTTCTTTTCTGACCAGTATCAGATGAACTCACATGCATATATCTACCTAATATTTTCATAGAGGTGTAAGATTCTACCACTCTTTCTTATGCTAGTTTTTACAGATTGAAAGATGACAAATGTTTTTTTAGTTTTTTTTTTTTAGTTACTTTTATAATCTCTTGACACAGTGCTGTATTATTCTAGAAATTAGTCAAGTAAACATAAATTTTATCATTTCTGAATTGTTAGACTACTTATTTCTAATCACAGTTCAGCTGCTGGTTTCTGATCCTTCGCTTAATAATTTGGTGATTTTGTTTCCATTCCTAATGTACAAAGGGCAAAATAACTGTAAATGAGTTGTAGTTTGCTTGGGTTAGACTGCTGTGTTTTATTTGAGAATGATTGAGATGATTTTTTTTAGAATGCAGATGAAGATGATTAAAAACCAAATCCTTAAGCCCCTCAGCTGTGTCTCTTTTCTAATAGATGTTACTCAGCTGTTTGATACTGTACTTCTTTATGAAAGAAAATGGGACCTGTGCTTCAGGTTCATATACCTTGTACCCCTCATGAGTGTTAACACCCATGGGGGGTATCTGTTAATAAATTAGCTAGTAGAAGGGTTTATGTAATTGCTTATGATGTTGAGATACAGATTTTTATCTCTTATCCCTGGCTAATGTCTGTATTTATTTCACCTGTAATTTAAAAAGTGTACTCTAAGATGTTAAAATATTGATTAGAGGAGAACCACAATCTGTTACCAGAGCTGCAGATGTCCCAGTAAAATCTCAGTACCACTAAAGTGTGTGGCTAAATGCCAGTGGGCATCAGAAGAGCCAGAGTTGTACAGAGAATCTGTTAGTCATACTTAGCAGCAGCAAACAAGCAATTATTCTTAAGGTTTGCTTTAAAGAGATGATGTAATGTCCTAAAACTGGATTTGTTATTTCTGTTATCTTCCTTTTTGATTGCTGATGTTAATTTTCAACTGTTTTCTATGACATGGCTTTAGAATTAGAATGTTTGTCTTTGGTATGTGTGTGTATGTTATTGGTATTTTTTGGATAGTGATTGAGGATCCCTGAGTATTAAAAAGTCTTTAAGGAAAAAAACATGATGACAAGAGCTCTTTTGTTTTGTTAAGTGATTTTATATAGCTATATATATCTTCAGAAAAAGCAACAATGGTAGTCATCTGTATTTGTTATTCTTTACAGAGATTAATAAAGCTGTTTTTACAGTTGACATTACAGTAAATCTCTCTCCTTTCAGTCTATCCACTTATAGGAAAGAGATTTTAACCTTGAACTAAAATAACAGAGTGATATTGCCATTGCTTTAATACGACATATGATGGAAATGACAACCTAAAAGATGAATGTACCATCATAGAATATGATGATAGAATACTCCAAGTTGGAAGTGACCCCCACAGATCACAGAGTCCAACCATTGGCTTCACGCAGAACCACCCAAAACCCAAACCCTACATCTGAGAGCAGTGTCCCGGTGCTCTTTGAGCTGCAGCAGTGTTCCTCTGTTTGAATATTAACAGTGGATTAAAGGATCTCCTGTTATCTTCCTAGTTTGGTAGGAGTTACTGAGACAATAGAGGCTATACATCTGAATTTTACTTCAGGTGAATGAGATGTGTCAAGTGTGATGCAGTAGCAGGTAGTGTGTACTGCTTTAGGTTTTCCTTTTGTTGTTTTTTTTTTTTTTTCCAACCTTTTGGTTAATCTGCTTATTTCAGGAGCTTGGCAAAAATTACAAGCTAACGTCAATATATTCTGATCAGATTCTGAACATAGAGATGTCCACAACAGATTAAATCTCTTAGCTGTGTTCTCTATTATGAAAAATATCAAAGTTTTATGCCTCAAATTGGTTTGAAATTCTTAGCTATCCTGACAATTAAGCTGTAGTAGTTCAAAGTAATTTTGTATTTCTTTTAACAGAAAATATTAGGCTAAAGCACCTTGTAAGTAATGACAGCTCTGACAGTGAAGATGAATCACAGCATCCAAAAGGTAAGGAAATCACCACATTTTATTTCATACTTTACTTTCTTGATCAGCTTTCTTGTAACATGTTCAAATTTAGTGGATGTTGTCAAATCCCATTTTCCTTAGTCTTATCACTCTTGCTAGTGATAGCAGTGGTAAAACTTAACTATTTAGCAGAAGGGTTTTAAAGGAGCCAGTGACTCAGGAAAACAGAGATATCTTGATTGAAAGCCCTTGGTAGGCCTTTGGCTTGACCTTGTGTCTCCTGCTCAAATCAGTGAGTAAGCGACTCTCTTGCATGCTTTCAGTCTTAGCATCCACCCAGCATGGCTTCACAATGATCTGCACTTTCACATACATCCAAAAATCAGACTTTCTGAGCCAGTGATCTCCTGAAGTTCAGCAAGCTACTCAGCTCAGAGGCGTGCTTGAATTGTTATCAGCATAGCAAACTAGCACTACCCATTGTTATGAAGGACTCCTTATCAAATATTTACTTGAGAATGGTTTACTTTGTGTTTCCAGTATTCATAGATATCTTCCAGCACCTGTACAAACAATATCTGATACAGGAAATTCCTAGTGGTTGGCGTAGTGCTTTAAACAGTGCCCAAATCCTGTTTCCCAGAACAGGCACAACCACATGTGGTAAGAAAAGATCCTACTGAAAAAATTCAGGCATCTGAACCACCTGAGGATGTATGATATTTCAGTCCACGTTCCGGTCTCATCCTAATAACATTTTCTGTACATGATGATACTTTTAGGGATAATAGTGATTTTCATCTGAAAAATTCAGTTTTTTTTAATAACTTAGGCAAGGATGGGAATGCGTCTCTGTGTGCTCATTTGTAATTTTAAAGTCTGCAGGAAGAAAAGAAAATCTTGTGAAATGAGCCTTTGATCGGGTCATTAGCTGAGCTGAATGATTGCTTCTTCATTTCCCTTATATGTAAAATAACCTGGGAGGGAGGGGTGATACCACTTTTTATGCTGCAGATTTCCTGTTTAAGTACTAGAAGCTCTGTTTAAGCCAGCAAGAAACACTACATTTCTTTCACAGAGTGTAGCCATAATGGAGGACAACCTACAGATCTGTTCTGTGTGCACTTGCTTATCTTCTGTAGGATATTTTTCTATGGGTATTGGACCTCAGAACTCCATGGTGTTTGATGTTTGTTCTCTCTCTACTTGTATAAAGAGCCTGAGCTTGAGCTATCTCAATGTATAAAGCAATGGAAAAGCTGTGTTTTGGCAGGTTATAAATGGTCACACCACTCCAAGTCATTTTAGTGTTTATAACATCTAGTTGTAGATATCTAAGTTTGGACATTTTATTGTCCTACTTAATTAAAATTAAATATTGATTATTGTCTCTAGTGAAGTTATATGTTTCAAATGTTTTAGAATTTCTGTGTGATAGCATTCTCATTTATGCAGATATCACAGAATTTAATATCTACAACTTTATGCATAATTCTGTATCCACTATGACTGTGAAGAATACATCTAACTCTGTGATTGTCTGCAGTTAAGTAAAATAGGAATGACCTCTTTTTAAGCAGAGGCCACCCAGAGCCAGTGTAAATACTGTATCTCCATCTAAATGTGGTATTTTTCAAGGATACAGTAAGGGGATGTGCTAAGGAGAACCAAACAAAGATTTTATGAAGATTCAGAGGCCTAGCTCTGGTTCCTTAAGGAAAGGTGGATTTCTAGCACTCAGCAAAGGATGAAGGAGAGGATGTCAGTATAAATCCAAATGAATTTGAGTCCACAGTATACAGATATTGGTGACTCAAGTTTCTCACCTGAGTCTAGGACAGATAAAGTCATGTTTTCATTGCCTTTGCCATCCAGACTAGCTAAAATCTAACTCAGGTCATCTAACATAGTCCCAGCATGTTTTCCTGTTGGACATATCCATACTGCTATTTGCTGGCTTGTGATGGTGAGAGGATGATTTCTATCTATTCTCTCCATAAAATTGTTGCAGCAGAGCTCCTTCATTCAATCTGTGGCTCTTTGAAAGAAGGCAATGGCCTAGTTCTGTTTATTTTAATTGGTCTTTTATTTCAAAAGACCCAGAAATTTTGGTTTAATACTTCACATGTTAATTATCTCACCACTGAATTTTTTTCTTCATCCTCTAAAGGCACTGAAAATTCAGAGGCAAATGAAGAGTATCAGAACAGCAACCAAGAAAGCTGGGTGCAGCGAATGCTGATGGCTTTGGTGGGTGATAGTGCCCTTTTCAATACCAGGGAAGGGCGTGCTGGGAAAGTACACAACTTCATGCTGGGATTGAACCTCAACAGCTGTTACCCACTGTCTCCTCTGGCAGACCTCCTGACTCAGGAATCTGTGGAAGAAGATGAGCTAGATGCAGCTGTTGCAGGTTAGTTTGCAGAAAGCCTGTGTTGCTGCATGTTCATTGGTTAAACTGTGTCCCTCAGTGTGGTAACATTTACTCAAACTACAAAGCTTACAGCTGCTCTTGAACAAAGGTGGGACAACATTTCTCTATAAGCAATCATGAGTACTGACCAGCACTGAAGATTGTCAGATGACTGGGAGTCACAAAAGGCACTGCACATCAGTTTCTGCCTACTGCCTACTTCCTGAATCCTCTGACAAGCTCTACAGCACAAGGGCTACCGTTTTGGCTTTGTTTTCAAGGAGATGCTGACAGAGGTGATCAAGCCGCTTTTGTGTATGGCACCCTTCATTAAGGCTGCTTCTCACTCACTTGGGCTGCTCTGAGGGATGGTCTATGTTCTAAGCCTTTGGATGGAAATAGAACCTCTCCTTATCCTTCTACAGTGCTTTTCTGTAGCTTCTCTGACACCTCTGTTTTCCTCTGACAATCCTGTCGAGGCAGTGTACTTCTTTAGTTGAACATCCTTGCTTTCCTGACTCCATGTTCCTCCCAGTGTGACTGATCTGCCAGACGCATCTGCATTTCAGAGAATCACAGGGGTTGGAAGGGACCTCAAGAGATCACAAGAGTCCAAACCCCTTGCTAAACAGGCACCCTACAATAGGTGGTACAGGTCAGCATCCAGATGGGGCTGGAATAGAAGGGGCTTCATAGAAGGAGACTCCACAACCTCTCTGGGCAGCCAGTTCCAGTGCTCCATCACTGCAAAGAAGTTTGTCTGCATGTTAGTACAGAACTTTCAAGTTCAAGGTTTAGGCCATTACTCTTTGTCCTATCACTACACACCACTGAGAAGAGCCTGGCCTCATCCATTTTCCTTCCACTTCCCTTTAGATATTTATTAACATTCATCTGATCCCACCCCCCAATCTTCTTTTCCCCTTGCTAAACAGACCCCAGTCTTTCAGAATTTCCTCACACAGGAGAGATGCTCCAGGCCCTTCATCATCTTTGTGGCGCTCTACTAGACTCCTCGGAGGTCCCTATTTTGTAGAGGGGAGCCCAGACCTGGACGCAGTAGTCCTCATCAGGACAGAGCAGAGGGGGAGAATCACCTCCCTCAACCTGCTGGCCACACTCTTTTTAATGCAGTGCAGGATAGCATTGGCCTTCTTGGCCACCAGGGCACACTGCTGGCTCATGGCCAACGTGTTGTCCAGCAGGACACCCAGCCCCTTCTCCAGAGCTCCTCTCCAGCAGGTCAGCCCCCAGCCTGTACTGATACATGTGATTATTCCTTCCCAGGTGCAAGACTCTACGCTTGCTTTTGTTAAACCTCATTAGGGTCCTTCCTGCCCAATTTCATCTTGTCATAAGCGGGAAGCAAGCATGCTGGTGGCAAACTTGAATTTAAGAAAAAAAACAATTTGCAGAAGTTGTTCAGTGCCTTTCCCCACCCCCCTGCATGAACTGCGTGGTGAACAGGACAGTAGGTGCAGAGAATTAGGTATCACATTTAATTAGCATTTCGAAGACTTCCTATAGGCAGTGTTAATTACACTCTGCTCAGTGAAAGCCTCTGAATTTCTGAGTTTCCTTTTGTCTCTGGTGCACTTTTTTCTTCCTTAGTAGACAACAGAGCACTGCGTTATGGATGTGGTTTTCCCTATAGAGACATTAAGTCACAGTCAAGATACAGTGTGGAGTTTTTGCAGTACAAACTGCAATGCTTGTGGATTATTGTTGACACCTTTCAAGTCAAGGAGCTGCCATTCTCTGTTCCTTCCATGTTCTTGTGTGGCAGCACAGCACTGTCAACCTTACCATGTTCTAGCAGTCACTTCAGCCCCTATTTTCTATCCAGAGGAAATAGATTGTTCCAGTCAGTCATTAAGCAATAGTAAATACCAGATGTCGTTTAAAAGCTTAAGGAGCAGGCGCTGTCTAATGTGTATTTGTTAATGTAACAAATCCCTTTGAGTGGTTGTATAGTAATTTCCATCTGTGCTCCACTTTCTAAATATTTTTACCATCTCAGAGGTGTTTACAACTGGGTAATCTTAATATTTATAGTGGTTCTAAAAGAAGCAGGAAAGCGGGTAGTAAATTTATGGTTGGAAAAAGTGACAGTTAAGGAGAATTTTGCATAATTAAGACACGTGGATAATCTTCAACATCAACTATCAGCTTCCTGGATTTTAATTTCAGTTGAAGTAAAATGCAGGCTTGACAGAATGAGTCTGTTCCTCTGAGGCAATTACTTGACCGTCTGTCACCTGAAAATTCTTGGGCTAAAATGTCTGGTGGAAGTTTGCTATAGCTGCAAGTTTTTAGTGTTTTTGGGAGCCCAGACTCATAAACCTGAATTGACAACTAAAATCTAACAGCTGTGAATGGCCCCAATGTAGCCAGAAGTAGTAAAAAGCCAAAACAAAGCACAAAATGTCAGCAGTTAATCTAAAGATCAATCATTCAGTAGTGCAGAATGTGTCCACATTTTAATGCTGCTGGTGAATTTTGCTAATAGATGTAAGAACCTGGGAATCCAGAGAAATAGATAGAAAGGAAACTTAGGTATAAATTTGAAATACCATGTATTACCATGGCACTGGATGCATTTAAGCACTGCATATTTATTCCTATCAGTAAGAATTTTCCTAGCAGCTTGAAAGAAGTCTGGATTACTTGGACTTTGCTTTTATTAGCAGACCCCAAACAGAAAAGTAAATGAATTAAAATGGATATAAGTAATGTTTTACATCTCCAGTAATCTCAAACCTTTCACAGACACAAATCATGCTCTGGGAGTTCAGCATGGGTGTGCAGTCTGCTTGGAAGGAAACACTCCTACAGACCAGATGATTCTGTTCTTCTGACAACCAGTGGGATTACTGCTGCCTAAGTCAGAGGGCCAGCATCGAACTCCTTAAGCAATGAAGCAGAGAGTGTACATGAGAAAACTGCTCTTGCAGTGGGCTCATTAAGAGCTGTAAATTGGTGAAAATGCCAGTCTAGCATCTGTATTTGAACTGTATTGTGATTTTGTTTTTTTTCATGTGTGTGCTGTAGTGTGGGAATTCTGTCTCGTTGGTGCATACATTCCCAGCTTATATAATGAAAATACTTGGCATCATTTTGCTATGGATTCCATTTGTGCTGAGAGTTTTCTTAACTGACTTCAAATATGCTTTAAAAGTTTACATTTCTTGAGCAGTTTCATTGTGAACTCAGAATTGTTTTATTTCTGTGCCTTAATATTACAACACACCAAAATTCCTTGAGAAAATGCCATATGAATAACAATAGGAAAAAAAAAAAAAAAAACAACTTACAATCTCCACTTCCTTACTTATAATCTCCACTTCCTTGCTTCATTATTTATGGAAACTCTGCTATAGTAGATGCACGTCAGTAGCAAATGCCCTTTTCATCCCCCTTACTTTCATTGAAGCTGCCATCTGTGACAAAGTTTGGTCTCTAGAACAGTCTTTTTTTATTTCCAAGCAGCTCTTGTTTATTTCCAAGCTGGCTGTGTATCTGATTGCTGCAGACCAGGCAAGCATTTCGTGCTTCTCTCTGTTGGCTGTTCCATGATCTGAAAGCTTCTCTTCATACAGATACATCTTTCAGAAGAGCAATCTGCCTAATCTGAATATACACATCCCAGGCTCTCAAAACATAAACATTCCTTTCAGCCTTCACTCTGGTGCATAATGGTAGGCTGACATAGTGAGGCTACAGGAGTATGTAGTGTGATTGTCCTGGGAGCATGTGTTGTAAAATATAAAAAGAATAAAGGTTTCTTACCCAGCCCTTTAAAATAACTGCAGCATAGGGTATAAAGTAAGCAGTGCTTCATTCAGCATGGTTCAGTCTGGCTGCTTGTTCTATCTCACTGGTTCTACTGCTGGCCTCCATCTCCATTGTGTAAATCCAACCAAACTACATGCTGAGTCTGCACTTAAGTTCAGGACGTTAAAATAACTAACTACTGGATAATCTTCACTGCGTTTTTAATTCTGGACACACAACATGGATGTAGGTTATGTTTTGGAACTTTTCTTCTCAGTTCAAAAACAAAATGTACTTCTAAAAGATTCTGTGATAAAAAGAAAAAGCTCTAAAATTGAATTTCTCCTGTTATTACAGGAGTCCATGAATGATGATGACAACCCATGTGGTCATTGTAAATTCAATGATGATATTACAATGCTTTATCCTATTAAGTATCTTAACAATTATGTTATGATAAGTTGGAAGATAGAATCATGAACGCTGTCTCCATAGAGCTGTTTTATTTTTGGTAGATTTATGTATGCAGTAGCATAAAAAATACAAGAGGTGGTACAAACTTAATTTAAAAGATCACTGTTAATTTGACTTTGGCCTCAAATTCAAGTTTTATAAAGAAATCTAATACAAAATTTGACCAAAGATGTTTTTTCAATTTTTGGAAATTCTATCAAGAACAAAGGTTTAAAATAAATAATAGATTGTTTGAAATACAGTCTTGAAAAAAGGAGGGGGAGATCAGATCTTTTTTAATTGTGCTAGAGGTATGTGTAGTAGGTGTATCTTTTTAATGGCAGATTTTTGATTATAAGGAATCTGATAAATGCTAATATATTTTCATTGATTTATGCTAATTGACAGGTATGAAATACACCTGTTTTTAAAGTAAGTCTCTTACTTAGCTTTTGAGCACCAAGCAGTAATTTGAAAATGTTTCTTATAGGAATCGGAGCAAATATTAGGAAACTGGTGGATCATTTCTTATCTTTTTATCCAAGTGCAGTTTAGTGAATAATAATAGCAGAACTAACAAAATATATGATCAGAGATGTTTTGCTGCTCGTAACAGTATGTTTTTTTCATGGATCCTGAAATGAAGAAAGAAGTTTGTTCTTTCAAACTGGAATTTGAATCAGTATTTGTCTTCTTTTTTCAAGTTAAAATATCTTTCTTTCAGGTAATTTCTACCACTAATAAGTAGATGATAGTGAATTTAATCATACAAGAAATAGTTACAGCATTCTATTCAGCATTGCTTAGATTACACTGCCCTCTATAGATATTATCATTTGGTTTTAGTCAAAAAGCTAAACCAGGAATCAGAAATATTCTTAAAATCTGGAGCTAGAAATAATTGTCAGGAGCAAATTTTTAACTACTTAAATAGTTTAACATTATCCAGAGATTGGATAAACACAAAAACACTCACCAAAACTCATTTGATTTTTCCTGAGTTGCACCCAGGGAATATTGGGATTGAAAGGAAAATATCATCTTCCTCAGCCCTCCATTTGGACATTGATGGAATGACTTGACTCGGAAGGAATCTTAAATTAGGTCGTCTAGTTTGAAAACATTAGGCATAGGAACTATTTTATAATGACAGTAAGTAGCTAATTCTGTCCACTGCTTAATGTGAATATGGGTTACAGTAATGAGGTCATGAGGTTTGGAGTGGGTTGAAAAGCAAGTTGTTTGACTTGTTAGCCCGAACAGTCAGGAACAGACATAGACAAGCAGTGCCCCAGAGCAGATCCACTTCGAAGCTCTGTGGGAGAATCCCAGTTATTTGGGTGAAGGGGAGCTGGGAAGAACAGAAGGTTTAGGTGAGAAACTTGGGGAGAAGGTTAGGCAGGGATTGTCGGGCACGGGATGTAGGTTAGGATTCTATCTTGGCATCCCACAAACACTTTCCTTTGTGTCTTTGTTGTCAGGTTAAGGGATAAAGCTAGTAAGGCCAGGGTTAAAGCTGGGCATGTCCTCATCAGTTATACCTTGAGCCACTTCTGCTTCTGCCTTGAGGCAGGGTGTTGCTGTAAGTGACCTACTGGGCCCATCCCACCTCTGTTTCTTTTTCTCCTTCTCTAGTTGTTAAGATGAGATTTAAGATTATATTTGTGTTCTTTTAATGGTTAGCTGGAATACTGAGCATTTTAAAATTTGTAGATTCTTCATTACTTGGGGAAACATTAAAAACTCCATCAAAATTGCAGTTTCTAATTGATGTGTTCCTGTTTTGTTTTCTTTTCATTTGTTCTGCATAGATCCTGATGAGTTTGAGAGGATATATGAGCCACTAGATGTGAAGAGCAAAAAGATTCACATTGTGGACAGTGGTCTTACATTTAACCTTCCATATCCACTTATCCTAAGACCTCAAAGAGGAGTTGATCTCATCATCTCTTTTGATTTTTCAGCAAGGCCAAGTGATTCCAGTCCACCTTTCAAAGTAAGTAAGATAAGGTATTCTCTTATTTGCATTAATAAATTTAAGTTAAATTTTATTTTTCCAGTTGGACTGGTTGCACACTTAATGGTTACAGTTGGCCATTCTGTCTGTCTACAGCACTGAAACAACTTGTTTCCACACCAAGGCAGAATATTCCACTCTGCCTCAGTTCCTGTTTACGTGACTCACACAAGACAAGTGACACAAAGTAGAAGAATGTAATTTGCATCTCTGCAAACCACTATTTAGAGTAGTAGCTGTGTTGCTTTTTATGAAAGTCTTGCTGTCACGCTGAATTGCAGATTTTATATCAATAGTTAATAGTTAAGTTTACTGTTGTGCTTTTAGCTCTGTACAGCTGTTCTCTTCTGTGATACAAACTAATGTTCTTCTGTCATTGCCTTGTCGAAACAGGTTTTCACTCAGCTACTCTGGTATCGCTAAATATATAACATTTTATAAATGAAACTAACCATTCATTTCCATCTCTTTAGGATAATCCCTGTGCTGTTTTAAGTAGTATTCCTAAATGTGTTCATGCCAAAGCAAAAACCACAGAAAAATACAGATTAAATGATCTGCTTACTTTCTTTAGCAGGTGTAGAAAGCACGGCTCTTAGGTCACGCAGTCTGTACAAGTTCTGCATCCAGACAGCTCCAGCTGATCAAAAAAGATTGATGTTGAATGATTTGGTAGCTGATAAAGAAATAGTAGCACTTCATAGTCTATTGTGAGGCTCTTAAAGAAGAGGGAACATTTATTTGAAACCTGAGTGAATTTTAATAAATAATTTTTAAGGAAACCAAGAAAGCATGCTAATTGAGAAACACCTGGTGTTCTTTGTTGGTTTACAGGTAACTTTCAGTTAGAACAAAGAAAGAGCTTTATTTTTCCTTCTGACTATCAAGGAACAAAGCCTGAAAACAACATTAAAAAATAACATCTGTAGCAAAATGAAATCCAGATCACTGTTTTCAAATGCAAAGAAAAGCAAGAGGACTAGAAAAGAATAACTTCCATAATCTCCAGGTCTCTTGGGGGCTGCTGAGAAGAGTAGAACTCACAGAGAGGAACTGGAGTAGTGCCAGGACCTTTCATCTTTCCTTGATTCAATCCCAGAGTCATCTTTCTTCCTCTTAAGTTTTTATTCATTTAAAATTTTTTTTCCTTTTTTGTCATGACTACCTTCCATGTCAGCTGGATTTACCGATACAATTCTGTCCTCTCCTCTGAAACATTTATTACACTCTTTTTTATGTTCCGCACATGGGGTCTATGTAGAAGGCTATACGTAGTTGTTTCTATTACTCTTCCTATACTTTCTATCTCAATCCGTTGCAGTTTTCTGTGCCATTTTGGTGAACATATCTGGATGGTGTCCTGAAAGTTTTTCTATAAACTCTAAGTTTGAAAAGGCGAACTCATTTTACACAAGAAAGGATGGTGAGAAAATTAAATGATGCCTTGGGATTTTGTAAAGCCACCGTTGAAGGGAATGGTTCATTTGTTCCTGACGCACAAATATGTGTATAATAAAAATAGTGATGTACCTCTAGTTAAGCACGTATGGCCCACAGGCAGAGGTTGTATGATAATGGGCTAAAGGACAGAAACCAGTTTTGTTTACTGGCTGTGCATAGTGCTACAAAGAGGAGATGTCAGTTCAACAGTTGGGCTTGTTCTGTCTATAGTAGCACTCTGATACACTTTTAGTACTCTACCACACTGGAAAACCAGCCAGCTGAAGGCAAATGGCTCCACACTTGTTTTATCATTTTATCATTTTATACCCACTATCTCTTAATCTCTTGTGTATCCAAAACATTTGCTCCAAGAAAGGTCCTATTTCATTTAAAACCAAGATTGAATATGTTGACTTTCCTTCCCCTCCCTTTCGCACACCCTCATTAAATGCTTTTGAGTCATTATTTGCAAATTATTTTGTTTACTGACTTGTTAGAAGGAAAAAAAGACTGTTTTCTAGATTCTTTTGCTTAGCATACTTTCAAATGCTCCCCTGTGTTGTGATGTGACTGGGAACATAACAATGCGTGGACTTGTGTTTATTAACTCTCATTGGTTTCCATAGTGCTGATATTCAGATTGCGAGTAAAATCACAAATGTTTTTTTTCTACCTGTCAACTCTGTAAATTCACATGAAGATTTATTTGACAGACCAATTCTTTCCTTCCTGTGAATCATCCCAGGTGATGAAGATTGGGCAGACTGAATTAGTTGCTCAGTTTGCTGTACTGAGTCTTCTGTGCAAAGATCAGCTTGATCAGTTCTTCTCCAGTAAAGAAGTATGAGTTAAAAAAATTGTTTCTAGTACTGACATCTTGTTGAACTGTATCCTTCCAAAGAAAAATCCTAGTTTTCAATGAGTGCTTATATGCATCTTGTTTCTTTTCAGGAAATTTTACTTGCTGAAAAATGGGCCAAAATGAACAAGCTTCCTTTCCCAAAAATAGATCCAAATGTATTTGATCGAGAGGGCTTGAAGGAGTGCTATGTTTTTAAACCAAAGGATACCTCTTCAGAGAAGGATTGCCCAACCATAATCCATTTTGTACTGGCAAACATCAACTTCCGAAAGTACAAAGCTCCAGGTGAGCAAATAGTTTGGGATGCTGTATCTAGCTTTCCATTAAAAATGTTTAATGACAAAGTGATTTTAGACCTGAAATTTTTTGTCTTTGAAATGTCTCCTAATTCTGCTAATGGTTAGGAATTTCAAAAGAACCCTTAAAAAGTAAGATGGTAAGTCTTAGATTGTGTTTGTGTTTTGCTTCTGTATGCAGGTCTTCCAAGAGAGACAAAGGAAGAGAAGGACTTTGCTGACTTTGACATTTTTGATGATCCTAATACACCATTCTCTACCTTCAACTTCCAGTATCCCAATGAGGCTTTCAAGAGGCTTCACGATTTAATGGAGTTCAACACCCTCAATAACTTAGATGTATGTATACCAGTGTTGAAAGATCGTAAGGAATCTAGATTGTTGAAAGAAGGGAACAGATGATCTGAGTAAAGCCCTTTATCAGCCATACTGAAGGTTTTATTTCTGTATTTATCGGATAATTTTGACGTATAAGGTGCTTTCTCTATTTAGTTGTGCCCCTTGTTATTCTCAAAATTGAGGCTGGATCAAAGCCCGTTATAGCCAGTGGGGGCTGGACTAAACTCAAGGTAGGTTGTGAACTTGTGTAGAAATGCTCTGATTATGGGTGCACACACAACAAATTATGGTATGATTGACTTGTGTCCTTCTAGCATGAGAAGGAAAGTGGAGAATCAGGTCACTGTAGGTAATACAGTGACTGGAATTACATGAAGAAAGTTGGATGGGATGCATAGTGAGAACAGGATGAGTGGAATTTGGTCTTCTCACCTGACCTCTATTTCTGAAGTACTGTAATTACCAATTTTATAGGAAGCATTACCGTATATGACCCTCTGTTCATAAACTGTGAAGCAAATATGCTGCTGAAAAGGTCAGGAGGTGCTGGCAAGCAGATAAAAAAAGTCTAAATATTTCAGGCCTAGGAAGGTGAACCTAATATCGTGACTGTCTTCCAAACAGAACTTCTGAAGTGTAGTCTGTGCGCTTGACCCTGTGCTTGTCAGGCTGTTCCCCTTCATGTTCCATTCTACTTTGGTTTCTGTGATGTTTTTGTAATTTGAAGATCAAAAGCCCTGCAGGGTAGCTGAGCAAAGGTGATTGTGTAGGATATGCAGTATTATGTTCAAGATTTTTTTACCTAGGCCTTTATGTATAGTGTTTTTCAAAAAAAAAAAAAAAAAAAAAAGGGGAGGACATGAAACTTCTTTTGTAAAGAAATTTATTTCCCAGTTAACTTGGCAGCAATTAATTATACTTTTTAATTGATACTAGCTGTAACATGGGATCATGAATGGTAACCCAATTCCCACATTTTCTGTAGAGTAGCTTTCCATACTCACAGGTGTATCATCTGTGGTAAAGAAAGGATTATTTTTTTTTCAGTGTAGGGAGCAAACCTTGCTACGTTGGGACCAAGAAAGCAAAAGCAAGGATATAATCTTTCAAGATAATCATGATTTCATGCATTATTTAATGAATTTTTGCATTGTTTTGATTTCCCCTTCAAGGTTGTTTTGACACTCACTTCAAATGGTTTTTGTTCCTAAGTGACTTCTTTGACATTGGTGGTATGCTATCGTAGCTTGATCTATAAATTACATTTCAATCAGTGTGTTATGCAATAAAGAAATTGAATTCATAATGATACTCAGCAATCACTTTGTTGAAATTTAGAGCAGAGATGAAATTCAGAGTAGCAGACATTAAGATCTGAAGAGGTCTTTTCTATGAAATTTATCGATTAGTAAATCATTGAAACTTAGTTATTTTCCTGAATGACATGTTGTTAAATGTTTTCCAGGTGATCAAGCAGGCTATGATGGAAAGCATTGAATACAGAAAGGAAAACCCGTCTCGCTGCTCTGTGTCACTTAGCAGTGTTGAAGCAAGGAGATTCTTTAACAAGAACAATCTTAACAACAACCATACGTAGAGAATGCATTGTAGGTCTGCTGCTTCAAGAAACTGATTCTATCTTTATAACTGGATTCACAAAGACATTATGAGAGCAACACTGCTCTTGAAAAAAAGGGCTGTGCTCAACTCCTGAAAACATTTTCTTGTGAATTTTCAATATTATTTTGTATTTCCTTTTTTTTTTTTTTTTTTAAACATTCAAAGCATTTCAGTATATTGATATCCGTATTTTAAAAGCTATGTACTTAGGTTGGTATGACTACAAAGTCACTGAGTTTATTGTCTTTATTTTTTATCTTAGGAAAGTGTAAACACTGGTCTCTCTTAGTAGGACAATTGTCTCATTTTTAATTGATATAAACTGGCATCTCCTGAAATGTGAGATGGAATTAGAAACACAACAGAATAAAAGTTTACTAGCAGAGATAATACAGATGAATTCCTTACCATGGACCCTGATTCCATTCAGATTGCATCAGTGAGATTTCCTTCAGCTTTACATTGAAAAGTCAATAATTACTACTACTATTCAGTGCACTTCTCTTGAATGTAAGTCAACTGGCTGCTTGTTATCACTGTTAAGATTGATTTCTTGTGCTAGAAGGAGTTTTGCTTACCCATCCAATGGTTATTGGATGTGTTGATGTAGCCAAAACTCCGTCTCATCAAGCTGTTTTTCATGTGTTGCTTTTCTTGACTGAGTGGCAAACAGCAAACATTTGATAACAAATGCCTATCAAAAAAAGCAAGATCTATACAACTTTGAGATTATAAGTAGGGTGTTCAGCTGGTTATTAATGTTAGTAGAGCTTTTGTAAGGGTTATTTAAAAGGATCTGCTCTTGAATCTTTGAGTTGCATATGTGTTCACAAAAATCAAAGTCTGCTTGACTGACATTTAAGAATATATGCATCCATCAAGGAAAGGGAAAAAAAAAGCCTGCTTTTTACATTTCCTTTTTCTCTCTTGTTCCACAAAATTACATTGCTTGAGGTTTTTTTAGCTGGTAGCACCTGTGTGTTAGGTAGTTGTTAGTTCACATATTTCTGCACAAATTGTTTCCAGATAAATTAAAAATGATTTTGCATGTCATGATTAAAAGCATAACATTTCTGCAAGGGAACAGTGGCAATGTTTACTAGGGATAAATAAAATATTCCTAGGTAAGAATGTGAAGTAGTTAATCTGCTAAGGGATGTGTTTTAAAGTCTATTTTTAGTTTTTTCAATAATGAAAGACTGCAAGTTAGATATAGGTTATTTGAGTACAATCTAAAAAAGTGATGAAAGTCTTCCTGGTAACTGTAGTTGAAAAGCAAATATAGAGAAAAATAGAGTCACACTTGAAAGACTTCCAGCCTCCTTCGAAATAATGTAATCAGCTTGTATGTAACAAAGAAAAGAGCAGAAGGAGCTGATGGGGCCACTGGTGGCACGTATGGGAGCAAGAAGCGAGAGCTGCGCATTTGAGGAGTGCTTGGCTGGCTTCTCTTTTTTCCTTAAATTTCATGGGATTAACACTCAACAGATGTACCTGGCAGTCCCAGCAATTTTTTGTCAGCTGTTCTTTTGTGGAGTTTGGAGAAGGTGACAGGGACTGAACAGTGTGGTTAAAGGTGGACTTACTGTCTCTGAGACTTAGTGAAGAACATAAAAAGATATTTCTAGAGATTTCGACAAAAACCATCCTCAGTTATGCTGTGAGTTGCTTGACCATCAGCAGATGGAGAAGAAAAGCACTCTTTAGGAATTTCACTGCAGTGAAAACAAGGCACGTAATTGAAGTTGTTTGCAGAGTGTGGTCAGAAGGCACGAGTGTTTCCTTGCAAGAGCTTTGAGGGAGATTTTGATCTCAAGATTTCTGTTGACACTAACAGACTCTCTTATCATTCTAAGAGGACCTTCAGTATCCTAGCAGACACAGAGGCAGTTGTCACAAGGAATAGCATCACTTTGAGTAAAGACTATTTGAAGCAGGTCTGATCTTGTTTGATAGTTTTCTGACAAAACAGCTTTTACAGTAACTGCTCATATATCAAAATTTGTGCTAATTCAGTGACTGCTCATTTTATTGTGAATAGCTGAGATTTTTTAATTGCTAAAATTTCTAAGCCTGTGAGAAGGGAAGTAATTATAACGTGTAATAGGTACTGCATCATCCCTCCTTAAATCTGCGTGCGATGCTTGGTGATTAATAACATTTTCTGCATTGATTAATAGGTTTTGTTTCTGTTTGAGTTAATGCATGTTTAAAATCAAGAACAAAAATAAAAGTAACTTATCTTAGTGCATAATTTAAACATTTTTCCAATAAATTTTGCAGGACGGGAAGAAACTGGTACCATGCTTTTATTGTAATATTTTCATTGCATTTTTTTCCTTCTGTTAACATGATAGTTTTTATACTCTGTATTTTACAGTATGTACATTCTCTGTTTTTATGGCAGTGTTTTATCACGCGTTATACGGTTTATGTTATTGCAGTGTTATCAGACAAAAAGTAACACTTAACTGTATTTGGCGCCTGCTGTTTTGACTTTGATCATTTATGTGGTGCTTTCACTTTATTTTTTGGTGAAGGTTATGGAACAGCTCTGTATCTGGAAGCTCCTGGAATAGCTCACATGCAAGAAATTCAAGGCTTTGCTTGTTAAGTCTTTCTTTTCAGTTATGTTAAAAACACAACTTCCTCAAGCAGTCCCATGTGCAAAAACAGCATTTCAATCGTTTTCCTACTGCTGGTTTCTGCTACCACCACAATACTGGATAGTTTGTGCTGTTGTGTGCATATTTGATTGCAGCATGGATTTGGATGCTGCATTTCTGCTGTCTTTAATCTCAGATTCCTTAAAAAACAGGCAAAAGTCAACATGTTTATTCCTTCAAGCCTGGTCAGATCAAATAGCTGTTGGTTTGTTGCTTCTGTTTGCTGAAAGCTGAGAGCACCTCACCTCACCTGCAGGTACTTCACAAACACAAGGACACTGTTTTCTCACTGGGGATCGTGTTGTCTGCCTGCAAAGATGGTGGTTTCTCTGCCTCTGCTGAACCTAAAGTCATCAGAACAAACCCTTGTTCCAACATTTTCGAACATTTGAAGTGTCTTTGACTCCCCAGAAGCTCATAGCCAAGTTCATAATTGTAATTTCACAGCAGTCTCAATAAAACCTCTTTTAATTTTATGCCCATAAACTTCAAGTAGAAAAATCCATCATGGTATGATGAGCAGTTTACAGATTGAAACCTATTTCAGGTCAGCTGTACAGCAGACAGATAAGACTTCTAGTTTTACCCAGCACATTAAAAATTATGTGAAGGGGGAATAGAAGTGAAAAAATAAACCATACAAAATTCTTCCACTTCTGACAAGTGATGTGAAACCAAGAACATATGCAACTTTTTGCTTACCCTAAAAGTGTAGTTGTTTGCCACTTCCCCTTCCTTCTCCTAACTCTTCTTGATCTGTTTTAGCCCTGTGATACTTGGAAGGGATCTTTAAAGGTCATTTCATCCAACTCCCCTGCAATGAACAGAAGCTTCCACAGCTCCATCAGGTGCTCAGAATGTGGTCTAGCCTGGCCTTGAAAGTCTCCAGGTATGGGGCTCTCACCACATCTCTGGGCAACCTGCGTCAGTGCCTTACCACCATCACTGTAAAAGACTTTTTCCTTTAATCAAATCTCTCTTCTTTAAGCTTGAAGCCATTTCCCCTTGTCCTGTCATCACAGACTCTGCTAAAGATTCTGTCCACTTCTTTCCTGTAGCTCCCCTTTAGATACTGACAGGCTGCTCTCAGGTCTCCCTGGAGCCTTCTCCAGGCTGAACAGCCCCAGCTATCTTGGCCTGTCCTCATAGCTGAGGTGTTCCATCCCTTGGATCATTTTTGTGGTCCTCCTCTGGATGCACTCCAACAGGTCTACATCTCTCCTGTATTGAGGAGTCCACATCTGGATGCAGTGCTCCAGGTGAGGTTTCACAGTGCAGAGCAGAGGGGCAGGATCACCTCCCTCGCCCTACTGGCCGCACTTCTTCTGATGCAGCCCAGGATATGGTTGGCTTTCTGGACTGTGAGGGTACATTGCTGGCTCATGTCCAGCTGCCTTCCACCAGTACCTCCAAGTCCTTTTTGGAAGTCAAAAAGGACTCAGTTCTTTCATCCCCCAACTTGTACTGATAGTGGGGGTTGCTACAACCCAGGTGCAAGACTTGGATTTATGGAAGTTCATGAGGTACTCTTTGGCCCACTGGTCAGACTGTCTAGGTCTCTCTGGATGCCATCCTGTCTCTCAGGCATGTTGACTGCACCCCACAGCTTGGTGTCATGTGCAAACTTACTGAAGGTGCACTTGACCCCACTGTCAATGTCACTGATGAAGATATTAAAGAGTATCAATCCCAGCACTGACCCCTGGGGGACACCACTCGTCACTGATCTCCATCCAAACATGGAGTCATTGACCACTGACTCAATCCTGCAACCGGTTTTTCATTCATCGAACAGTCCTCCCATCAAATACGTGTCTTTCCAATTTGGAGAGAAGGATGTCGTGAGGTACTGTCTTAAAGGCCTTACTGCAGTCCAGTTAGATAACATCAGCAGCTCTTTTCTTCTCCACTGATGCAGTTACACTATCATAGAAGGGCACTCAACTGGCTTTCCTGTTTCTCTTCCCTGCCTTCTATGTGCCTTACAATAGCTTCCAGGAGGATCCGTTCCATGATCTTCCCTGGCACAGAGGTGAGACTGACAGGTCAGTAGTTCCCAGTATCATCCTTTTTACCTTCTTAAAAAAAAAAAAAAGATGCTGCCTTTTTCCTAGTCACCAGGAACTTCACCTGATTGCCATGACTTTTCAAATATCACTGAGAGTGGCTTGGTGACTACATCAGCCAGTTCCCTCAGGACTCTGGGATGCATCTCATCCGGACCCATAGATTGATATGTGTTCAGGTTCCTAAAGTGGTCATGAACCTGACCTTGCTCACTCTGAGAGGGATGTGGCTTCCCCAATCCTCTCCTTCCAATCCTTCGAGGGCTGTGAGATGTGCAGTTACCAGAGACAGAGGCAAAAAAGTTGTTGAGTACCTCAGCCTTCTTGTCTATCATTACCAGCTTGCCTGTGTCACTCACCGTGGAGCTACGCCTTCCTGGACTTTCCTTTTCTTGTCGAGGTACCTGTAGAAGCCTTTCTTGTTCTTCCTCGCACTCCTGTATGTGTTTGGAGGAGGTTCTTCTCAAATGTATGTATGTTTGGAGGCAGACTCTCAAAAACTACTGAGAAAACTGTGGACGTTAGATTGTAGAATGAGGAAAAAAACATTCCCGGGCTGAGAGAGTTGGGGTGGTTCATCCTGGAGAAGAGAAGGCTCCAGAGGGACATTTTAGTGGTCTTCCAGTACCTGATGGGAAGCTGGGGAGGGACTTTTTATAAGGACAGGTAGTGACAGGACAAGGGGAAATGGCTTTAAACAAGAAGAGGGTAGATTTAGACTAGGTATTAGGAAGATAGTCCTTACTGTGAGGGTGGTGAGGCACTGGAACAGGATGCCCAGTGAGTTGTGGATGCCTCCTCCTTGGAAGCACTCAAGGCCAGGCTGGATGGGGCTGTGAGCAACCTGGTCTGATAGGAGGTGTCCCTGCCTATAGTAGAGGGTTGGAACTGGGTGATCTTGAAGGTCCCTTCCAACACAAACCATTTAGTGGTTCTGTGATTTTGAGGAATGGCACTGGAAAGTTTCTTTTTTAATTCTTTTTAGCAACGGAAGTGAATGCTCAGAAAAAAATCCTATTCATGTGGAAAGCATGAGGATGCAAAGATGTTGACCTCAAGATTGTTTGCACCAGCAAAGGGAAAATGAGTTTTGGCAAGGAACCGGGCCACAGCAAATACGTTGTTTTGATCCAGCTTATTTTGTCTGTAGGCTGCAACTTGAGAAGTGTAAACAGGGCCTGGGATTCTCTAACAGACTGGATCACCCACAGATCTCAGCTTTTGGAGGACCAGCAGGCTTGTTTCTGAGGTTCAACTGTTCTGCACAAACAAATGGATATGATTTTAACAGCAAGGAGAAGCAGGTTGTGCAACCAGACATTTACATACCACATGTTTGCTGATACTCACTCAAACCAAAAGCATGTAGACATTTCCTGAAGCTGTAAATTCACCATTGCTCTTAATGCTTTTCACTTCACATGCGGGTTAGATTTGTGTATTAATCTGACTCACCCAATTAAGCTGTTATACACGGGCTCTTCTCACGCTAGGTAAAAGATCATCATAGCAAAGAATTCCCCATGACAACAAAAACACGAGATTGCTTGCATGCAAAGAAAAGGCAGTGAAAAGATACAGTTGGCAGAGTGACCCATTCCCCTCTGGCTAAGCAAAAAAACAACAATTTTCAGTGCAATAGAATTGGCAATTTCTTATGCAACCATTTAATCCCTGTGCTGCGATTTTGGCTCAAGCAGAAATTAGGGATGGAGGCCTGTTCCAAAAGACTCCTGCTCCCTCTAGGTCTTGTTAGAAGAAATGTTGGAACAGAAGAAGAGATGGAAAGAGCGGCATCAAGCTGTCATGCCTTTGTTTTCCTTAGGCTCTTCCATTTTCTTGGGGAACAGATGCTGATACAACGTGCTGCTTAAAAATCTGCCACCCTGTGTCAGAGCAGTTCTCTGGTGCCATGTCCTTGAAGCTTGTGGCTGAGCTGGAAACAGAAACACAAGTACTTTGGAATGATTTTTGGCTTTTCTGTTCCTCTCATTCTCAACCAGATACATATATTTAGGTGATTGAGCAGGGAAAAATAGGAGACAATGTTTTTATCCACTATGAAACAATAATTTCTACCATTGCAGAATACAGAAGTTTTGCAGTTTCCTTCTTCCCATTTTCTACATTATCACTGTATCTGTTCCTAACCTGATGTTTAATGGGACCAGTTGGTGGGGCATCGCCTGCTCCATGGGAACACAAACACCTGTCCCTGCAGCGTGGCAGATTGGTAAGCATTCGGGATGATGATGTAATGTCTGAGGCATGTTCCCCATCACACGTTCAAGCATTTGTTTGCCAATTCATTGTTTAGGGTGTGTTATGGAAAGCATGAGGTGGAATTGAGATGATGACATTAAAAGAAATTGAGGCAAGTATCTTGCCAGTGTGGTTGGGAACTAGAAACACTGATGCTTTGCAGCTGCTCAGATTTAATACAAGTGCTTCCTTCTGGTCCAGTTTTGCCAAATCCCGGGGATTTACTGCAGGACGTTTATGTCTTACGGACAAATACTGTTTATGACACTAACTTAACTGATCACAGAAACACGCCAAGGTTGGAAAAGACCTACAAGATCATCCAGTCCAACCATCAATGATGCTAGATGCCAGCAGAAATAGATACAGCCTGCATGGCTAAGATAGAACCTCTGTGCTGGCACACACAGACATGAATGTCCAGCTGTTTGGCTACATGCTGCTGTTGGCAGCCCCAGGGGAGCAAGCAAAACGTGTCTGAGCCCCATCCAAAGCCATGGAGCAAGGAGCCAGCAGTGCCTGTGCACCTCATGCTAGCAGGCCTCAGGCAGGTTTGAATAACCACTGCACCAGAGACTGCTTTCGCTTATTGTGTGCCCATTCTGTGGTTTCTTTTTTCAGGTGACAAGGGACTGCCAAATGCCAGACAGATAATCATTTGGTGGCCGGTGTTCAGAGCACACCTGTATCAGACATTTCTTTCTCTTCCTTTACTTTGGCACTGGAGCTCAGTGCTCTTTTTCTGAGTGTACTTTGCATAATGCTCTGCATTACTGCTCTTTTGGAGCTGAGCCGTGTTTCATGTGCAAAGTCCAGTAAATGCTGCTCAGCAGAAAGCAGGCAGTGGCTCCAGAATGATGGCATGGCAGTGGCAGGAGGATGGCACATCAGGGCTGTGCACAGCAAGATACAGAGGCTGCTCCTGAGTGTTGGGTGGTCTTGGTTCCCCAAGGGTAAAATTTGTACTCTTTCTACCTCACTCCTTTTCTAGGCACTTTTGAGACTAGATATAGAAGTGACACCTAGATCGGTGAAATTTGTGTAATTAGTAAGATTTGTGAAGTCACCAATGGACAAAAGTTCCATCCAAGTGTAAAAGAAAAAGCAGATTCGTATCAGCAAGTATAAATAACAGAGAGAAAAAGGTGGTAGGTAAATCATCACGGAGGGCAAGAGAATTTTTTGGAAATCCAATTTCTTCCCAACTTATTTGTTTCTTTTAAGCCATGTCAGAATAATAGAAATTTTCCCTTTATACTCAGCTGCAGTGAAGCAAGAAGATATCCTAAATAGGCTTCTACCATCTGGTCAAGAAATACTGTCTCCTAGATGAAGAAAGGAGATGCACTTTTGTACCAATAAACATATACATTTAAAATTTATATTCAACTTACTGAACTGTTGATCAGAAGCAAACAAAGCTTACTTCTCATACCTATGGAACACAGCATGTTTCAGCTAAAAGCAACATTAAAAATGAAAATGATCATTGCCCCATTGGTGCATTCACGCAGGTGGCAGTGATGAGATCAGGGTCTGGCTTTTTGCTTGTGCATCATTTGATACTGCACCAGTAGTGAAAAGAGCAGCAAAATATGATGAAAACTGTGCTTTAGTTTGAATAAAGTGCTAAAACTGAAATGACGTTAAAAACAGGTAAACAGAAATATTGATTTTTCTTATGCCAGTTTCATGCAGGAAAACAAGGCAGAAAGCATCTCTGAATATGCAACCTCAGCTGCTTTGTACAGCATATGCTGTACCTTAGCTGTTTTCCTTATGAGCAACTGTAACTGGCTGCCTATCCAAATTTCATTCAATTTAAATGAGAACTCGAAAGCAGTGTTTGATCTATGGTTTTTCATCTTCAGCCTGGGTTTGATGTGTGCATGAGGGCATGTAACTTGCCAGAAAACATAGGTCCATACCTTTAATCAACCAATTAGCACAATTTGGTCATCAGGGAATGTATGTCATCTAAATTTTTGCCAGGCATTGTCTTATTTCCTCAAACAGGAGTTAGCACAAAGGAATGAATGCAAAAACAAACAAACAAATGAACCAAAACAAAACAAAATAATAAAAAAAAAATACAAGAAAATAAAACACAAAACAGCAAACAACAAGAAGATTAAAACATATCAGTTCCTTCCATGCATGGAAAGAGGGGAAATTGTTCTTGCAAAAATGTATGACTGCTAAATAGGAAAAATATGAGAACTATGCACAGAGAGCTGCTAACTTGATCCTGCACCTAAAGCTAAAAGGGAATTTGATGTTTTAGATTTGGTTTTCTCTCAAATCAGAATGAGAATTCAGATTCCAGGAGCTGAAATACTAAATCATTCCCAATGGTAAAGTTTTAACATTGCACTCAAATGAGAAATTTCAACATTCATGTGTTACAATAAGATGGAAGCCAGCTTTTCAACTATGTTGTGTAATTGAATAGATGTCAGAATGAAAAATTCAACTTCACTAGAATGTCTTTGTATAATTGCCTGTGATGTTGAAAGATGTGCTTAGCAAAATGTGATGCAATTGAATCACCACTTTCTGATGGCAAACCACAGCGAAAAATATCCCTTGCTAATAATTCCCATGTTCTCTGTGTGCCAGGACAGTGAGGAAAGGTCTTGTGAAATGCAAAACTTTGTCTCGTAAGGCCAGAGGTAATGCCCAAATGATGTCCTGCTAGATAAAGTTTAGGAAAAAGAAAGTAATAGAAATCTAGACTTCAGCTCCCAGCAGAAGGAGGAAACAGTGCTCGAGTGCTTTTGCAAGTCCATCTTCGACTCCCTTGGTGTTTGTATCACTACAGTGTCCTCTCCTCACAGCTGTGGGCTGAGGGTTTCAGCAGAGCAATATCGCTCAGCACGATGAGGCCATCCTGGGAGTGACAAGGTGAGGACATCCCTGGCAGGTCTGTCCATCCAGACATGGTGGAGTCCTTCCCCAGGCAGGGAACCATAGGCAGAATGAGGTGCTGTCATTTGTTAGCTCGGTACATGAAGATTTAATTTCTCCTTGATGCACAAACACACTTCTGCAGGATATTAATGCTGACTGCCTCCAAGTGATCTGTTCACTTCAGGTATGGAGGAAATAACCTGCTGTACCCAAGTGGGCCCTTCTTGTGACACCAGAACAGGCTGCCACACAGCCAATCCATGAAGCTGGGAAAAATTATTCTTGGAATAGAAATGATTTCAGAGTAAAGAACGAACAGCTTTCCATCTTTCTATGGCAGGGCACATCTTGCCTTTACAGGAATCTTATCCCCTCAAATTTTGTGCTTCTTAGTGGTATCACAATAATTCCAATAAGTCCAGTTATTTGTGTGGCTGATTATTACATAGGTATGAGATATTCATGAATGAATTATTGAACAGTGTTTGGGTTTTTTTTCTAATTCAAATGTGCTTAAGGAGAAGATACTCACAATGCCTCCACAAACTGAGACTCTGAGTTTAGCCATGTTCTACCACCTCCAAAACTGTTGGAGATAGTTTATCTAGTTAGTTAGTTATAGTTATTTGCCAAGTAATTTACACGTCAATCCACTTGCTTCATTAGTGGTCAGTAGCTGTAAAAAAAAAATACTGTCATCCTATAACTCACGGAAAACTGCATGTAAAAAAAAAAGAAATGAAAACCCCAATAAGCCTCTGTCTACAAAGGTAGAAAAATTCAGATTTTTTTGCAGCACTGACAAATCAAGGAGAACTGTGAGCTGTTTTTCTTCTCTAGGATGAGTTGGTGTCCATATGGGAGCGTGGCCTTGGCTGTGCTGTTGGTAACTGCAGCCTGTGGCACTTGTGTGTTTTTTCCCTAGAGACTGTCAGTGTACACGTGTCTGAGGTTTCTGCCACATCTGTGTGTAGGCTACTGAAGGATATTTGTATCATGTGGGGTTTGTGCTGGTGTTTTAGGTCTACTAAACTCTTAGGCCACTGCCATTGTTATGTATAGTAGTTTAGGGTGAATTTAAGCCATAGGCAACAAAATAAAAAAAAATGTGGGGCATCCGTACATCAAGCGAATCAACTACTATGATCAGTCCCCAGTGAGGATTTGATCTTAAAAGTTATGAATGGGGAACAAGACCATGCAGAATAGGATTTCCTTCACTGGCATGCTACTATTTTGGTTTGTGTCCTATCACTTTTCTTGCTTTTAGGTCTTTCATCTTCAGTAAAGAACTACCAGATTGCAAATACATTATTAGGTATCACTCCTTTTTGAGTGGGCAAAAAAGAAAATGAGGTGGTAGCTGGACTCGTTAATTTTTACCCATAGCAATTTTATGTTTATATATATATATATATATATATATATATATATATACATGCATGCAAACTCATATAAACATAGCAAATGTTCTTTAGAAAGGATAGATCCAACACTATTCAAGGTGTGTCACATTAAATATCAGATGGTGGAGAGATCCTCAGATATTTGTGCTCTTTGACTTGTGTCCCAAGCAATACTTTTTGGGCATGATCTTACTGCAGCTTGTGACAGCCTCAACTGCAGTCACTGACATGCCATATTTGCATACAAAAAATTCATAGGTTTGTTGTAAAAAAAAAAAAAAAAAAAAAAAAAGAAAGGAAAAAAAAGACAGTTGATGCAGTTCAAGTGTAGATTAGATGATGGTGAGGCACTGGCACATGTTGCCCAGTGAGGTGGTGGATGCCTCATCCTTGGAGACATTCAAGGCCAGGCTGGATGGGGCTCTGAGCACCTGGTCCAACTGTGTCCCTGTTCATCACAGGGGGGTTGGACTAGATGACCTTTAAAGGCCCCTTCCAATGCAAACAATTCTATGATTTTATGAAATGCACATGCCTTTAATAAGATGGGAAGATTGATCCCAAACTATTATTTACCAGCAATAAAAATTCCAGCCAGTATTTTTCTTCTCATCTTTTCTCTGTGTATACCTTCTTCTGCTCCTAATCTCATCACAGCTATGAAAACTGAATACACCACTTACTGGCCTCTGGAAAAGTTCACATTTTATAAGCCATGGGAGGAAATATCTAGTTAAATCTCTATTTTTTTCAAATCTCATAATGATGTAAGTCATACAGATGCAAGGATGGAGGAAGAGTTGTAACAAAGGACTTCAACCAAGCAAAGGAGAATAGATTTCAGGTAAAATTCAGTAGCTTTGAGAAACAAAAGCATTCATATCCTACATCACTGTTACTGAATTCTTTAAGGATTATCCACTATTATGGACTGTTACCAGATCATCTGTTCACAAAGACTGTCTACCGGTGTTGCATTTCCTTATCATGGTGCATGTCAAGAACAGCTCCCACAGCACCGGCCGTGGTGAGGTGAGCAGGCAGCACAACTGCCATGGATTTAGTCACCGTGTTGCAGCACACATGTATGGGGAGCAAGCTGTTGGCCAAATGACCAAGGCTTTGCCATAAGCCTGTTGGCACATCATGAGAGGGATATGGAACAAGCTGGCATAAACAGGAGTAAAAGAACTTAGAAAATATTGTCTTCAAACAGAGCTGATTTCTGCTCAGTTTCAGACTGGATTTGGCTGCTGTGGTTCTCCTTAACTCCCTTTATAAGGCAGAGGTTTCTTCAGCAGCAAACCTAACTCAGTGCTGTTCAAGCCCTGCATGGACACTTCATAGGGTACATGTGTGCGTACAGGAATGAAGTGCTGTGTTTGGATATTCACTGGTCTGTGTACCTGCCTAAGTATCTACAGTATCTGGACGTCCACCGAAAAACTAAAGAAAGTAATCCTGCTATATTTTTCTGGTTGCTACCTAGTAACACTTTCAAAATCAAAATTCCTCAGCCAAGCAGGAATACTAATTTGCCATCAAGTTATTTCCAGGTGTGTATAGCATTGTTTTAGGTCTCCAACCCAAAACCAAACAGACGTTCACTTCCTTCTTAGTTAATATTTACCCATGAAAATAAGCCAGTGATTATTTCCCAGGGTGTCTTGTAATAGTATCCTGCTTATATTTTCTCCTTCTGACAATGAATTACAAAATCCTGAGGCTGCAGGACAATAAAATATCTATCAAACTGTAGCTCATTTTCATCTGGATTTCTGTTCAAGGATAGTCACGCTGGGATCTGTATTTCTATGCAAAACTGTTTGTCTTAATAGCCTGATTTGTTTTGGAATACACTGAATAAGATGATCTAAAGAACCTGAAGGTGAACAAGTCCATGGGATCCAAAGAGATTCATCCACAGGTTTTGAGGGAACTGGTGAATGAAACTGCCAAGCCACTTTCCATCACATTTGAAAGGTCATGGCAGTCTGGTAAAGTCCCCACTGACTGGAAAAGGGGAAACATAACCCCCATTTTCAAGAAGGGAAAAAATAGAAGATCCAGAGAACTACAGGCCATTCAGTCTCACCTCTGTGTCTGGTAAAATCATGGAGCAGATCCTCCTGAAGACCCTACCAAGGCACTTGGAAAATAAAGATGAGGTGATTGGTGGTAACCAGCATAGCTTCACCAGGGGTAAATCATGCATGACAAACTTGGTGGCCTTTTATGATGGTGTTACAGAGTCAGTGGGTAAAGGAAGAGCAACAGATGTCATCTACCTTGACTTGTGCAAAGCATTTGACACTGTCATCCTGATTGCCAAATTGGAGAAAAATGGATTTGATGGTCCAGGATGGACCACTCACTGGATAAGGAATTGGCTGGACAGTCAAACTCAGTTGTGGTCAACATCTCAGTGTCCAAGTGGAGGCAGGTATTGAGTGGTGTTTCTCAGGGATTGTTGTTGGGATTGGTGTTATCTAACATCTTTGAAGGCATTCAGTTCTGGAGCCTCCAACTCAAGAGAAGGACATGGAGTTGTTGGAGTGGGTCCAGAGGAGGTCCACGAAGATGATCAAAGGGCAAGACCATCTCCCCTATGGGGACAGGCTGAGAGAGGCTTTCATCCTGGAGAAGAGGAGGCTCCAAGGAGAAATTATAGTGACCTTTCAGTACCTGAAGGGGCCTGCAGGAAACCTGGGATGAGACTTTTTAAAAGAGCATGTAGTGACAGGGTGAGGGGAAGTGGTTTTAATCTGGAAGAGGGTAGATTTAGACTAGACACCAGTAAGGAATTCTTCATTGTGTGGGTGGTGAGACACTGGAACATTGGCAGAAACTGGAACACAGGAAGTTCCATACTAACATGAGGGAGAACTTCTTCACTGTCTGAGTACAGAGCACTGGAACAGGCTGCCCAGGGAGGCTGTGGAGTCTCCTTCTATGGAAATATTCAGGACTGATCTGGATGCTTACCTGCACAACCGACTGCAGGGAGTCTGCAGAGAGGTCGGACTCAATGACCTCTGGAGGTCCTTTCCAACCCCTACCATTCTGTGATCCTGTGGTTAGCAAAGAAGTCACCATCTCCTGTAAGTGTTGTTCATCATTTTTTGTTGAGGACGGAACAAGAGATCAGTGGGATTAGACCCATGGTGAATTTGGGGCCATGCCCTATATCTCATGAGACAAGGGTTGCTGCTATATCACTGATTGGAGCCCCAGGTCTTTCCCCTCTTTTGGGCTGCATGGGGGCAGACTGCTGCTTTCCCAACAGCTACTCATGCCATATGTAGTCCCACTTGAAGTAGTTCATCACTGTGGAAATGAAAATCTATCCAGAGGTCCAACTTTTTCACTCTCTTTCCTTTGTAAGTTCTGCTAGATGCTGTGTTTGCAGCAGTGCATCCATTTTGCTCCTTTTCCTCTTAAACGAAATAATTCAGTCATACTATGTAGCTCCAAAATCCATCCCGTTGACCTTTCCATAAGTGTTCTACTCTCCACTGGATGTTGTCATCTAAATCACTGTAATAGGAAAAACAAGGCAGACCCTGAAATACAGATGGGGGTGGTTCTGTAGGGTGAAACACCATCACTCAAGCCTCTCTAAAGACTCTTTATCTTGGTAGGTGAAGCATTTAAATTCAAATGTCACTTCTGCAAGTACTTTGAAAAAATTTGTTTATCTGCTGCACTGCTCGGCACTCACAATACATGGTGTAAATAAATACAGAACATGCACTATGTTGTATGAGAGGCTAATTTTCCTGTGCTTGAAATCTCATAGTGAAGATGGAAAGTGCTCTTCTGAAGTAATTTATGCTTAGGAGAAAAACGTAGAAGGCATAAAAAGCAACAGAGTTTTCCACTCTTACTTACTTGCTTACCAGTAAGAAGATCAAGCAAATTACAAAAGCAGCTTGAGGTGACTTTAGACATAAGCCAAAAAGTATGCTATAAAGAATAGAATAATATAAAAGCTGTAACTGTATTAATATATGCATTGAAGACTCTCTTTAAGCTAAATAATTCAACTGCATTTTCCAGCTTCATGGGAAGAATGAATATATTCTTTAGCTTGCAGAGTTTCTAGTTAAATCAGCACCTTGCTGGCAAAGCAGCTACTTATATCTGTGTTGGTTTTTACCACAGTCACAAGAAGATTGCCTGCCATGCTAATGGCTTTTGAGTCTCTTGCCGTCCTGCTGTTAAGTAGAGAGCAAAAGAAGGGAAGAAGGAAGAAAAAAAATGTATGTCATGCAGACAAAGAAAAAGACTATGCTGGGGGTTATAAAGAAACTATAGGCATTATATGAATTATCTGAAGAGCAAGGAGACAGAGAAGCTGTATTTGGCTTCACTGCTGTTGTCTTACGATTATACCATGAAAATAGCTTAATTAAAGCTCTTGCAGCACTCCAGATGGAACACAGCTTTAAAGCAGGTGTATATAGCATGGAACCTTTAGGGCTCTTTTTCTTTTTTCAAGGGAAATAGATCTCCAAGAGAAGATGGTCCACTGGGCTCTGTACAGGATGAAATTTTGGAGATTAGCTCAGAAGCATGTTTAAATACAGCGAACCCTCCATTTTTTCATTTATTTCAGGATGAAACAGTGATCAGGAAGACTGCTATGAATTAGGACAAAAAAAGCTTAATAAAGTTATCAAAAATTGCTTCAGCCTAAGCTCCTTTCCCTTGATAAAATCATGGGGTGGGTTTACAGGATGTTTCCTGTGCTGTTAATTGGGGTTAATCTTGTTGCGTCCTTCATCTGTGCTCAGAAAAGCTTCGATACAGCAGCTGTGGAAGAATCAGAGCTGTGAAAATGGAAACACACCATCACGGTGTGTGTTTGAACGTTTCTACAAGGGCCTGAGAGCCCCTGGTGGCGTGTGGAGCGAACGCAAAGCAGATGGAGGTGTCTTTCCCGTGGGGCCCTATGATGGCATGTGGATGAAAATCGCATTTGTTAGTTCCTTGCTGTGGAGTGTTTGAGTGATTTTCATGGCATTATATGAGGCACTGCGAATGAAGGAATTCTCCACAATTACAGCAAGGTGGACTATACGCCATACAATTATTTTAGTTTTATAAGAACCCTGCATCCAAGCTGTCACAGGATCTGAGCCATTGAGTTTCTCATCAAATATTTTCACCTCCACATTCTAAAAAGAAACACACTTACCTTACTAATTAAGGGACCTGTGCCTTTAGACCATTTTCCTCCATTGAAGGGCGCAGCAGCAGGGGTTGCAGCACTGTCAGTGGTGCTAATTAGGTAAATAACAGTTTTGCAGCCTTGAAAGAGCAAGAGAAATGGAAGGAGTTAACTGTTGCTGCTTTTTACAGCAGGGATTTGTGCTGCAGAGCTCTAGAAATGACTTGTTGACTTACAGGCTGCCTCTGTTTGTGAATTTTACGATGCCACCCAGGATTAACTGATTTTGCCATTAAAGGAAGATAAAACGATAAAAATAAAAAGCAGTCCATAAATTGCAGTAACAAGGGGTGCCAACATTGCATTTTGTTATAAATAGGACTTTGACATTTTAATGCTCCTCTTTATTTGCAGTTTGGCTCTAGCTGTGTGGGACAATATTAATTGCCAGGAGGTAAAGTGAGAACACCTTAACTAATAACTACATGAGTCTAGGGGATAGTGGGTTGGTTTGGATAAGCACGCAGATATGCCTTCACATCAGACTTTCTTAACAGAAACATCAAAAGAACCAAGAGAAACCTCAAAATGCCTGGAGCAAGACCGACATATTTTTGAAAGGCAGGTTGGAAAGTACAGGCAAAAAAAACAGGATTAGGAAGTACCCACCAGTGAAATTCTAGTTTAAAGGTTCCTCGTCCCCATGCAGTCATCATTCTCCTCAGAGGTAGGTCTAAGCACCTGTCACACCTGAGAATGGGCCAGGATGTCACAGCAGCAGACCACCACTACATACATGGTTTGCAGTGAAGGAGCGGTCCTTGAGAGCAGCCCTGCAGAGAGGGAGCTGGGGGTCCTAACAGATGAAAAGCTAAACATGAGCCAGCAGTGTGCTCTTGCAGCTCAGAAAGCAAATGGGATCCTGGGCTCCATCAGAAGAGGGGTGGCCAGCAGGGACAGGGAGGTGATTGTCCCTCTCTACTCTGCTCCTGTGAGGCCCCATCTGCAGTACTGTGTCCAGGTCTGGAGCCCCCAGTACAAGAAAGACAGGGAGCTGTTGGAGAGGGTCCAGAGGAGGGCCACGAAGATGATCAGGGGACTGGAGCACCTCCCCTATGAGGACAGGCGGAGGGAGCTGGGCTTGTTCAGCCTGGAGAAAAGAAGGCTGCGGGGTGACCTCATTGCAGCATTTCAGTACCTAAAGGGAGCCTACAAACAGGTGTTCAAGGCCAGGTTGGATGGGGCCCTGGGCAGCCTGGTCTAGTATTAAATGGGGAGGTTGGTGGCCCTGCCTGTGGCAGGGGGGTTGGAGATTCTTGATCCTTGAGGACCCTTCCAACCCTGGCCACTCTGTGATTCAGTGATTCAGTGATTCAGTGACAGCCATGCTTTCTGGGATATTTCTCTTTCAGAATGCGCTTAGCAGAACCCATACACTTCACTCAGTGTATGCCCAGAAAGCGCAGCCATTAAGAAAGAAAAAGTCAGAAATCAGTACATCTGTCTATTGATCATTTATTCTCATTACTACCTGAACTAAGTAGTACAGCAGCACCACCACGGTAAGATCAAAACACTGGGGAATAAAGTGAAAAGTTCTGATTTTTCATCCTATTTTTTTTCTTTAAGAAATGAAAAGCAGTGCTCTGTCCCTGTTCCCTCTGCAAACATGCACAGGGATTATTTCAAGTTCTAAGAACTCTATAACCATCTTATTCATTTTGTTGCAATTCAGTCATAATTTAAGCAACCATATTTGTTCCATTGGTAAAAAGCAAAATTGCTGAGAATGGATTATGTTTGGTGTTGAACGTTGAGGAATAGATTGCAGACTGGTTTTCATCAACACAGACGTGTTTGAAGGGAACACTGTCCACCTTTATGAATTTAATTTTTTTATTATTGAATATTGATGAACATATTGATGACTATATATTGCCACATTCTTGAACAGTGCATGGAGTTTATATAATTATAAAATATTTACGAGGAACAAATATCAGGACTTGTTTTTAGGAACTTTTTATCAGTAATGTCAATTCATAACATCTTGTTTAAAATTTTTATTTCTTGAAGGTAGACAGAGGCAGAGGGACTGAGATGGGAATGATGCTAATATGTCACTCTGGGGCCTCTCAAGCCTGCCCTGAATACTGGGATATTGATGCCATTGGAGTTCTTATTTGCACAGAGCCCTTCAGATTGCTAAATTGGTCTTGCACTGCATGAAAATTTAGCCTATCCTAGATAGCACATCGATCTGTAAAGCTAAAGGAGTAAAATGTGACACATCGTTATCCTTCAGGGCTTTAGAGCGTTTTAGCTGAAGAACCTTTGAATATTAAGTTGGATGGTCCTCAAATAGAGTGTTAGGGAATTTTACTTTCAAGGCCGTACTATCAGTCAGGCCCAAGTTTTCATGAAGTACCTGGGGCTGCCTCCAAGGTGATATAAAGTTTTATGACTTTCCCAGTTGATGGAGCTATAGAGAAATTCCCAATAGGAACATATTTAGTTGCAATTTCCTTGGCTAACACACAGCAGCATGATTTTTCTGTGGAAACTAAGACTGTGCAGACTCTTCTGGGTGTCTCTCACTGCAGGTAGTCTTTAGTGATGTTCTTGACCTCTTTTTTTGGTAGCTCAGTCCCCAGAAGCTTGCCAGGACTGGAACATTTGTGTTCCTAGACACATGGTGACCAAGTACATTACGCTGGGATGACAGCAGGACTTTCCCTGAAGGCCTGCTTGCTGACACAGCTGATTGCTATTTCTGAATGCCACTTCCTGTTTATCCCGATGTTAAAATCCTTATGGCCAACTTAATGAGTTTTTTTTCCCCCTTGGGAAATTTTAAAAAATAGTAATAGTTTATTCAGAGCTAGTTTACTATATTTGCAGGGAGAGAGCAAAGGGAAAGGGATGATACTTAATACGTTATTTATGTAGAAAGCATCAGAGTGAAGGTATGATGAACTATCTAAAATGTTGATAATGCGTTCATTTTGTCACAGAAAGGAAATGTAGAGGCAAAAAAAAAAAAAAAAAAAAAGATGAAATTTTCCTGGTCCAAAAGAAAAATCGGATTCTGGAGTTGCTAGGATACAAGTCAAGTAAATGGGTGAAGTGCCTTTGGTCTTCATTCTCATTGCTTTCAATTCAAGCAAAATGGAGGAGAGAAAACTACCCATTGATTAAAACCAGCCCAAATAGCTCATCAGACCTCAGACTGCTATTGTAAGGAGAGAACAAGTTAAGGATTTGGTGGCATGTCCTTTGTTGGCTTTCTAGACAGTCCACTTGCCTAGAAGTCTTGTAGGGGACACTGGATACAGAGGTCTAACTTCTCCAGTGAGAAACTACCAGTAAGTAACACATCCCAACTACAAACTGACTCCTGACAAAATCAGTTGACTGCCCACATCCAGCCTGGCCTTGAATGCCTCCAGGGATGGGGCATCCACAGCCTCCTTGGGCAACTGTTCCAGTGCCTCACCACCCTATGTCTGAAAAATGAGGTGAGCAAGGCCGTATATGTATGTAGCTTGTGCTAAGAAAACTAACTAGATGTGGGAAAAAAAAAAGAAAAAAAAGGAGACTATGGCAGAGGGCCCCAAAAATGCAGGCACAAGATGCTACAGAGGCCTTGAGAGTGAGTGGCACAGGATGATAACTAGTTATAAACATGTTATCATCATATGTTGACAGTTATAAACATGCCATAAGAGGTCATAAATGTTCCTTAAAGGATGTAACCATGAACACTGGGTAAAGCTGATTTTAGGTATAGCGAAGAACAAGTTTCCTACACAAGGTATCTCTGCCTATCTCTTGTTATAACATAGGATTTATGTGCCAATGTGCATTATGTGACTCCTCTTGAGAAAACCATGCTAGGAAAGGCATAAAAATAAATGATGCAGATCCAAGAGTGAAGAGGAAGAAATCTCATTATCAGCTTTCTAATTGTACTGGTGAGAGGAGCATGGAATGCTGATGGAAATTTAACAACATTTGGTGAAGGGTAGGCATAGCATCAAGAAAGGGATAGCTATCTGAAAGCTTTGTGTGTATCAGTTTTAATCATATCATTATTCTAAAAGAGACATTATAATTGGATTTTTTTTACTATAAAGGTTCATATCCTTGTAATTGTGCTAATAATAAATCTTAGATTAGAGTGTCAAGACTTTAATTAGACTATCAATAAATTCTTGGCCCTGCCTATCAACCGTGTTCCTTTGGCTCACACAATGAGATGTTTAGCTGGTTTTCACAATAGGGTCATGGCAGCTCAGAGCAAGACTGAGTGATTCTGTTCACCTAGCTGTGCGTTGTGGCAGCCATGATCTTGTTTTGTAATGCTTAATAGTAGTAAATGAACTGATTTTAGCATCTCCTCTGAACTCTCTTGTCCTGAAGCATACAGTCATCATACAGATGATGTAGGGTTTGCATTTTGGTTTGGTGTGTGTGTAGGTAATTCATTTCTGTTGCCAGCAGAAATGCCAGTTTCTTCCATTTGCTTTTGGTAAATCTGCAGTGAGAATTGATTTGCATTCTTTCAATAGGTATATGTATATATGCACTTGTTGTGGTTTAACCTGGCATCTAGCTGAGCACCACACAATCATTTGCTCACTCTCCCACTCCCAGTGGGGTGGGGAGATTGTTGAGAAAAAACAAACAAAAAAGCCAACAAAAAACAAAGGAGAATAAAAAGAGGTTTAGAGATTTTTCAGAGATTCAGAGATTAAAAAAAAAAAACAAAACTTACTAAGACAGAAAAAGGAAGAAGAAAAGGACAATATATATATTTATGTATTTATATGTGTATATATGTATGCATACAAAATAACTGATACGCAAACAGTTGGTCACCACCCACCAACTCAATGCCTGCACTGGCCAACTCCCCCAACGTTTTCAAGTTTCTTTTGCACGACGCCACATGGGATGGAATATTCCCTTTGGCCAGCTTGGGTCATCCATCCTGGTTCTGTCCTCTCCCAGCTCCTTGTGCTCTGCAGACCCCTCACTGCCAGGGCAGTAGGGGAAGCTGAGAAAACTGACACATGCTTGTGTCTATGCAGCACTGCTCAGCAACCACTAGAAACATCGGTGTGTTACCAATGTTGTCTGTCTCCTACAAGAAAAAGCAACTCTATGCCAGCTGAAACCAGGATAATACCCACCTCTTATTCCACATCTTTTACATCATGCTCAGATCCCACAATTTCCTGTACAATCCCATTAATTATCACCACCTATCTAGCTTTTTGATATGCACATACAGCTACTGGATACCTGTCCCACCATCATAGCAGCCTGGTGACACTGTGCCTGGATGACTGCTGATGACTTTGTGCACATTTTGCAGCTTACACATGGTTAGTGGTCAGATGGTTTCTGTCTCCTTTCTGAATTCTGAATCTCCCTCCTTCTTTTCTTGTGATGATCCTGCTTTGTCTACTTCATCATTTTCTTCCATCTTAGTAGGAGTTTATTTCCTTTCTAAATAATCTGAATTTTGCAGCAATTCTGTCCCTCTTGTATAGAGGGGCAAGTGGTACCAGCACTGGTTGCTTCTCTGGTGAACTGTGGAACTTGTCACAGTGCCTACAGAGCCTGTTACAAGGCTTTGAACAACTACAGGGCCTGTCAGAAGGTTTAGAGCAACAGCAGGGTTCATAAAAGGACTGGATCACCTGCAGGTCCTTCACAGGACTTGGAGCAGCTGCAGGGCTTGTTGCAGAGTTTGGAGCAAATGCAGGGGCTTGTCCCAGGGTCTGTCATGTTGCCCATTTTCCATACAGTATTTGAGGATGACACAGTCCTTTCTCCAGATGCTGTGGTATTTGCAGGAGAAGAAAGGAAAGAGAAAAGAGGGAAAAAAAAGAAGAAGGAAAAGAAAAAGGAAAACTGGAAAAGGGCATAGCCTGAGTTTCTTCTTAACTCTGTTTCCACTCCTAATGGTGAGAGCAGAGCTGCAATATTCTGCTGGGGGAAGTTTCCCCCACGTCCACTAGATGCTACTGTTGCTCTGTAGAAGTACATTACATAAGTTGCTAAATTCCTGAGCAACCTCTGTAACTGTATGTGAGTAGCTTTTTCTGTACCAAACCTTTACCCATCACCTACAACCTCTTCCCCATCCATAATTTACTTTTCCAATTGTTACTGTCACATCTAGAATTTACAAAATTGTCACTTAAGAGTAGAAAGTGACAATTTCCTTCTAAATCTCCTACTTGTGGAGACCCTTTTTGCCCTTTTTCTAAGCACATTAAAGGCAACCAGTACATGGCAGTGCTTTAAGGAGCAAAACAACAAAAACTAAGTATATCTTTTTTAACTCCTCCGTGGCTTCAATCCTGCAAAGGATTACTAAAAATCACTAAATTCTGTATTAGTACAGGGTGTAGGGAAATAAATATAAAGTTGAAAACATGACAATCAAAAGTCAAAAATAATCACATTTTGCAATTTTTGTTTGTTTGTTTGGTTAGGAAACTTAGGAGAATTGTTTTTTTAAAAAAAAAATTGTCTTTTTATCTTTTTATCTTTTTGTCTTTTTATCTTTTCTTCAGTGTTTATTTCCTTTTCTCTCCTCATGTAAGAATATGGCCACATGAGCAGTGCTAGTGCAAGCCTATCCACTTACTGCAGTGCAGACATGCCTCAACACTCCATCAGCTTCAATCCTTCACTCATTAATACAGCACTTAAAAAAATCCAAACAACAAAACCAACCCCGATACAAAGAAAGAAAAATACTCTGCAAATCTAGACAAAAAAACCCAACAACCCTATCCCTATTTTTCTGTTGAAGAAGTGAAATTTGTTATGAGACAAACAGTCAGAGGTGGGGGACAGAATCCCAACTCCCACCTCCTGTGGGATTTTGTCCTCCCCTGGCCTCCAAGAAATGCCGATGCTTGGGAATAGCAGGAAGGAGCTCCAGGAGCAAGGTGGAAGCAGTGGGCCTGTTCTCGCTATACTGACAGCTCAGCCATCTCACCCTATTTCCTGAGTCTTACATCACAAACTTTACTTTTACCCAGTTATCTGGTCAGGAGTTATTCAGTGAAACACGGTGAAACTGCTACTGCAGTTAAGTGTTAGGAAGGATCATCTCTCCACGTAGCCTGTTTAATAGCCCAGAGGTGGGCTCTGGCTCTCTGCAAACTCAGGAAAGTGATGTTGCACTGCCCATACTTGCATCACAAATCCGTGGTTAGCTCTGTAACCAAAGCACTAAGGCACAGCAGTGGGTTCTCATCTTGTTCCAGGCCTCGATGTGCAGAGAGATGCTGGCCTCAGTCTGACTGCTTACAGCCTGCATTGCACTCCTGTGTCAGCCCTCAGGCTTGCCCAGACTCTCTTGTTAATCACTGTGCCAGCCTGTCTGTGTCATTATCACCAGGGAAACAGTCCTGTGTGCTCAACTGAGCATGGTACCAGTGTTAATTATTGATAGACAACCTGTGTTGTGCAAGAGCTGGTTCTGCACAAATTTGAATGTTCTTTTCAAAGGCCAGAGAAGGCATGTACACCAAACCTTCATTCATGTCTTCAGAGAATCGTGGTTGTTTCAGAGCAACTTAGAACAAAAGCCACAAAAACTCTCAGAGTAGCCATGACATATATGTGGTGCAAAGCCTGGGGTCCCTAGTATATGCTTTCCACAGAAAACTTTATAACTCACGAAAAATTCTAGAGGCTTTTGTTCCAATTCCTAGTTATTTTATTACAGAGAGAGTGGTGAGGTGCTGGAACAGGCTGCCCAGAGAGGCTGTGGATGCCCCGTCCCTGGAAGTGTTCAAGGCCAGGTTGGATGGGGCCCTGGGCAGCCTGGTCTAGTATTAAATGAGGAGGTTGGTGGCCCTGCCTGTGGCAGGAGGATTGGAGATTCATCATCCTTGAGGTCCCTTCCAACCCTGGCCATTCTGTGATTCTGTGATTATTTCTTTTCCGTGCACCTTATTTTAAGGTGTCTACTAACGATGTAATTAATCCAAAGCTGCTCATCATTTTTCACTATCTGTACTAACATTCCAATAAATTGCCTTGACCGAGACAACTGTATCTTTACCAGAAACTACATAATGTCTGGAAACATTGGGTGTGGGGTAACTGACAGATGGTTTGGCAGGTTGGTCTTGGCTGTGGAGGCCACGATAGAGGTAGAAGGCAAGCGGAGCATCTTGGGAACACTTACACAGTGCTGGGCAGGGAAGGGTCACAGCAGCACCGTAATCTTAAACTGTCTGGCTATGAGAGGTCTGTGGGATCTCTTTCCTGTAGAACTTATCCAGTGTAAAAACGTGTGAGGATTCATGCTCCTCTGGTGTGCAGGAGACATGCATAGAGCATCCTCTTCTATCTGAAAGGTTCTCATGCTTCCAAGAGCAGTAGTGCCTACACTGGTACATTGTTTCTCTCTTCTCTTCTTGGAAGCTGAAAATGAATATTAGCTAATGTTCACCAGCATGGCGATTTCATATGCATTTAAGTTCTTGAATTCTTTTTAAAACATCAGAAAGATGCACATGCAAATGGCTTACCAGCCCTAAATATTTAATATTTACTTGGATGAGAGAGCACTGAGCTGACCCTTCTGGTTAGAGCCCTTCCTGGTTCCAGCCCTGTAGTGAAACATTGCACAACAGGAACTCAGATTCATGTTATAACATCTTTCCTTCCTTACTACCATAACACTATAAGCAAGAACCAAAAATGTGAGGAAGTTTCTTTGCTTATACTTTATGTTTAGGCACCACCCTGTGGTATGCCTTGCTCCCTCTTAAAATAAGGAAAGTGTTGAAAGCCCTTCAATTTCTTCCTTGCTAAGACAGTCATTCCTGTTTTGTCACCTGCCTGGGAATCCAGTTCCTTTCTGAATGCTCCCAGGAAAAATCTATGCAGCACTTCTGGATCTCATTCCCATCATCAGCAGTCATTTACTTCCTCCAGAAAATCATGGAAGAAAATGAAGGAGAACAAGTCAGAGATGCTCTTTTACATCAGAAATTTTTTTTTGTCTTATCCTCTAATTGTTTGTCTCACAGTTGCTGAAGTGACCAATAGATTCATAATTGCTCCCAAAGGTAAATATATATTTTGGAGACAGTGCCTTGGGAATGCAGAATGGGAGACTGTTCTTCTTTGGCTTTAATGGAGGATTTTACTGCAAGTGGCTGTTCCAAATAATCTCAGAGGGCATTTTATTCAGGGTAAATACAAGATCTGATGAATAATGTTCTGTTTACGAGAAAGGATTTTGACATTTTGAAGTTGTGTACTGTCATCTAGCTGTTTTACAAATATAATTTTCCTTTGGTTTGGTTTGTGTTAGGAATTGGAATTGGATGAAAATTTCATCGCTGCAGATGGTGCCTTGACAGAAAATTTTTGTCTAGAATAAATGGAACTGAAATTTCAAATTATTCCCACAGGCTTAGAGGAGAATCCAAATCAGTGATATAGCAGGTGTTGGCCATTTGTAATTTCTGTTCCCTCATTCAGGCAATATTGAGCATCCTATCAGTTTTGGGATTTGTGTGCACATTTGGCTCTGATGTGTCAGTGTCAGAAATAACTTTTATATCCTCTGAAAGGTAATATCTCTGTGTATAAATTAACTAGGGTTCAATCTGAATGTCAGTCAAGGTGTTATTATATTTTCTTTCCCCTTCTTTTTATAACAACTCAGTTTCTGCCTGAAATGAGCAGTTTAGGTTTTACTGACACCTCTTCTTGAGCTCATCCGAAGTTAAAACCTTTGACTGCAAACTTCAGCAGCTCTTGGCTCTGCATTTAGAACACTTTTGAAGTATCTTGATGGTCTTGGCTAGCTTGCTATTCCTGCTCATATTTTAAAGGGAAAATTTGAGGATATTTATATTTAAAATATTTTAGATGGTGACAGTAGTAGATTTGCAACCTCCAGGTTAGATAAGCCACATTTTTTAATAGGAAAGAACAGCATTTCTTGTGAGTTTCACCCTGTAAAGTCATTCTTTATCTGTAACTGTTCCTCTTCAGTGATTTCCCCCAATCCTGTTCTTTATTTCTCCTGAAAATGCTTGTAGTGGTTTGATGTAAGGGCTTCTCATCATACTACTGGTGAATCTAATCACTATCACTATTAAAAAACATGAAAAGCAAGAATTCATCCTTGTGGGATTCTGCTGAAAACATTCCTGCTCAATTCAGTGTCCTTCCCCCTTTAAAGGCATATTTCAAGGGCTGCCAGGTAGTGATGTGGCAGCTGGCGTGGTGATTTTTGTGTAGTACTAGTTACTTTATCAAGCCATACGTGGTACTTAATCAAAACTTTCTGATAAGGGAAATATGTGGATACTTCAGTTACAAATGCATTTTCCAGCACTCCTATGGAGTGCATAAATATTGCCAGCTGAGTTTCAGATAAGAGGAAGCTGAGGATAAGATGTCTGAGTGCAGGGGAAGTCTGTGTGCAGGTGGGAGCAGGATGTTCAGCCTCTTGAGTCCAGTCTCATTTCCCAGTCAAAAAAAAAAAATGTTTTTTAAATCTTCCTACTTAATACCCTCACAATTCAATATTTCCATTCTTTGTTTTCCTTCTTTTTCTGCTTAAATTTAGATCCCTATTTCTGTGCTTTCATACTCTCTGATATATAATCAGTGGAATGAGAGCTGATCAGCCTGGATTAGAGGCCACAACTTCCTCTAAGCTGGTGGACATACACAAGAACTGTCTTTAGAAAATAAGGAGTTCTCCACCCCACAAAACCTCCAGAGCAGCAATACTTCCTATAGTTTTGAGGCATGACACAAGCTTTACTTTGCAATGATATTTTTGATGTGAAGACTAAAGATTCAGGATGATACCCTGTCCTGGTTTACTCACATCTATGAAGGCTGTGCTGTAGATTTAAGACTGTGTTTCAGTCTTTATGCAAAGATTTGCTGGAGGGTGTGTATGTGTAACAGTTGTCTAAATGATTTTTATCTGAGTTGCTTCATTAGCTGTAATTAGTACAGTTAAATTGGCTCTGGGTTATGCTATGTGGTTGCAGCTGTGAGGTTTTTTCTGTTGAGACCCAAATTTGTATCTGACCTGTAATGTGTTCCTGAAATCTGATTCTCCATGATAGAAGCCCAGCACTGCAAAACAGCATGTCCTCTGGCAGGGTGCTATGAGAGACCACATCCCACAAGCCCTGCAGAAATCAGGCAGGCTCCTCCTGTGCGAGGAGTGTCCATGTGCATTGTGCAGGACTGGAGGCTGGGCACAAACTGAAGGTGCACCTAAAATAAAGCACTGTGCAATTTGCTTTCCTTGCACTCTTATTTTGCATTGCCTCAAAAGCAGCTAGTTTGGAAAACAGGCAACTATAAAATGTTAATCATCCTAAAGGCAGTTCTTTTACCCTCAAATCCCTCCAAAATAATGTTAGGTTTTCTGTCTCCACCGTGGTTTCATATCATTTTATTCTGACATCAAAATTGGAGCCAGAGGGAAACTCACTTTTCTGTGAAGATTTGTTTTTGTGTAATTGAAGAACTGATTAGACTACTTCCTTGATCTAAGTAGTCAAAAAGCTGTCCCAAAAAGCCAACAGGCAAAAATGGGAACTAGCTATAAACAATTATTGTGTCCAAATATGGGATGATTTGCCAGAATGCTCTCATTTGTCACTCTGGATGCGTGCATTCCCATAAGATGCAGGGCAGCTCTTCCTCGTGTCCTCCAGAGGTCACTGGCTGTGTTGGACAGAATTTCTTCTTTGGGCAGTTATTGCTACTTAAAAATGGAACTGTTTCAGAGATTCGTAAAAGAACTCTCAAACCCAGTGTGAAAATCAAGGCATAGTGAATGGAAAAACGTTTTCCAAGGCAAACACAGGTAGTGGGAGTCATTGCAGAAAGGAATATATCGTGATACAGAAGAATTAAATTAGAAGCAAAATATCACTCACGGTTTTTGAAGGAGAAGAAACAACAAAATATCCTGAAATTGGCATAGGAAACTGCAGTATCAATGGCGTGTCTGTGCAAACAAGGAATTTACTCTTTGATTCTTATTCAGTGAGTCTCTGCTATTTATTATTCAGAGAAGAATATGCAAATGGTTGGCATTAGCATTTTAACACATAGCCATGTTGAACTACTTGAAAAGAATACACTGAAGCCTATGAATGCAAAAAAGAGTTTTCCTCATCATTCACCTCTACTCCTTGTACCTGGTATTTGCAGATTATTTTGGACAAAGGTGGAGAAAACAGAATGTCTAATATTGGACGTTGTAATGATGAAGCTGCTTTTTTTCCCAAGCTGTGCTTCTGAAGGCATTTGCTTACCATTAAATGCTTGAAATGCAATTGGAAGATGAATCAAAAGTATCAGTGGGCATTTATGAAATTTTCACCTTATAACACACACAAATATACAGCAATGTATGCTATGAACTGACCACCCACAGCCTTGGTTAAGAGTTCAAAGCTTCACCTGCACAGAAAAAATATCTTCCTATGGCTATTCAATATCTCTGTGAATTTTAGTAGACTGTACAAATTCCAGCCCTATAGTGATATGGAGAATAATGGCCACATACAGTCAACCTGGAATAATTTCTTACTTCTTACATGAGCTTAATAGAAATCCTACCTGAGGTACAGAAGTTGCAGTCAATTCAAGAAAATCTGAAAATTCCAGCATTGCTTTAGCTGTACTACATGTATGTGGTCCATGTATGCAGTTTCTCTACATGTATATTTGGAATTTTTCTAACATATAGGTCTGATATTATGTTTTCACACATGTTAACACAGAGGCAGAAATTATGCAGGGAGTTGACCAACATAATGAAGCTACATAGCTCTTACCTGTGGTCTTTCAAATCATGACAAAATTGCTTTCTGCAGTCTGAACAAATTTTTTATTGATATATATTTCTCTGTTTTTTGTCAACCCAGAATGTATGCTTTTGAGCTGCATAGGGAGTAGGCATTTTCTTGAAAAATCAAGCCCTTAGCTGTGCTATCTGGTGGTCAGCATCTTGCTGTTGAAAGAAAGAAAAGCACTTTTAAAACAAAAACTAGGGCCCTCATGAAAAATCTGTAAATGTCTCAAATGCTAAGAGATGTAATTGCTAAGATGAGGGGCGGGACTGACAAGCAGACATGGGGAAGATGCTGTTCAAAGAGATGGTGCTGTCATGGTTTCAGATATGACTCAATAAAGGACAGAAAAGCAAGCTGACCTACATCATCTCTTTAAGTACTCTGACAAGTAGTTTAGATAAATGAGGATAAAAGTTCTTTAATCTATTAGAATGTTATTTGATTGATGTTTTAAGGAGATTCTTTCCACTTTCCACTGGCTGTTAAAACTAAGTTGCCTAGGTAACACAGAAAAAGAAAACTGTTATGATGCATTTGTGGTGCTCCATGTAACTCAGTGCTCTGACAAACAAATACAGTTCAAGGAAAGGCAGCCTTTCATTATGTGGCTAGATTTATTTTCTGGGTGCTGAGGTCTATGAAGCAGCAAGATACTTCAACTCAGTGTAGGCATTATGGTCTTTACAGCCCCATTTTCCTTTGTATTATAAGTCCTTTTCTATGGTTAATCTCTTTCCAATTGCTTAACAGTTGATTAACCTTTTTTTATATTGCAGAGAAAAATCAGTTGAAAAAAACCTGAAGGCTCAAATTCAATCTTAGTTTTGGAAAACCTTAAAAAGATGATAAATGAGGCTATAGGCTAAGGATGAAATCCACCCCATCCTTGTCATGCTTTATTTTTAGAAGCTCCTGTTCTGGGCTTTGCTGTTCATAGCTAAGATCTGATCTAATTGTACAAGACAAAGAACTATTTGACTGCCTCTCAGAGGGATAATCCCTTATGCCGAGGAAATCTTTAGGCTTAATTAAGACAGTTTTATCATTCCTGTGAACTTCCAGAGTGGCACAAAAAGGCCCTGTTAATGCTCAGAAACTCTCACTATTCTAATCCAGTGATACTGAGAGGTTTATTTCAAGGAAGGTAACGACCCTTTCCAGGTGGACCTTGTTTTGCACAGAGCGGCTGATTATTTCTTTATCTCCTCTAGAGATTCAACTCCAAACTTACTGTACAATTAAATATTTTCACATATTGAGAGTGGTACTAAATTCCAGAGCACGACTGAGATGCCATTCTGAAAGTATAAGTATCCTGAGTTTACACCTCTAAGTTTTTTTATTTTTATAACTGTTTAACATGAAATGTAAAGATATGTATCTGATCAAAGAAAGCCCCCTGATGTTTTACGCAGTGTGTCTTCCTTTGACTAGGACAAAAAATAGATCTGAGAGTCCTTTAAAGTCTAATCTGTTGAAAGCAGAACAGTACTTTACAGCGTGCATCAGATCTCAATTGTTTGAAGTGACAGGATTTTCTCATCTGACTTGACATTGTTTTATTTCATTGTTCGTGTATTTAAGATAAAAGAAAGTCATTACTATTTTAAAGCTAACACAAAGAAAGCAGTCATGATCAACACCAGAGGTTTCCAATACCTTGTCTTTAAGTTTTTTGAATGCTATTTGAGTGTCGCTGTGGATACCTTTTATTTACATTTGTATATTTATGTTAAATTACTACTGTGCTACATTGTTGTACTAACGAGCTGGAGGACAATCCTTTGTAAACATCCCAAACTCTTTTATGCCTTCTCTTTGCTTTGCAAATGTGGGCTCCAACTCCTGCAAAAAGAGGCTTTCTGAAGATAACTAATACTTTCTGCTTTTAACTGCAAATATACTATTTGGGCAAGAAGCCTTGGGCAGCAGTGAGAAACTACGGACTCTAGAAACTTCCTTCTGGTTTGAGATTGCTCTGAATGATCCCAGTTTTGCAGTACTTGATCAGTAACCAGCGTCTGTTTTACTTCTTTTCAAGAACAGGAATTTGGATGGCTTTGTTTCAGCAGGGAGCATCCATTCAGTGATAGAAAAACTGAGACATTTCCTGTGTGTTTTGAATTCCCAAATTCCCAGGAGTCCTGCTTTCTGAGAAGCCGGATTTAACAAGCGGAGAGTTTATTTTCAGTCTTCCATCTAATACCTATCATAGTCCCACTGCTCCTCTCCCTCCCAGCGATCTAAAGCTGTGGTTTCTGTTTCCTTTCAGTACCTCCCGACTTGTTCTAGTGACACCTCACACAACTAGGAGCTTCTGTATAGCTTCCAGGTGGACCATCAGTCCTGGCTGTTTGACCCTGTGTTTCATTCTGAATAAGCGAAACAAAAGTGTCCAACTTGATATCCAGCAGCTCAAAGTGCTTCTTCAGCCCTGGGCTGTGTTGGACAACCAGCACAGAGATTTGCTGCTGCTAAACCCCATGGGGTTGCATTTTGGAGACTGGGTGGGGAAAGGAAGCTGAATCCATCTGTCCACATCCCCTTTTATGTTTTCCTGCCCTGGACACCGGAGGAACAGTTATATGTCATCTGTGAGGCAGAGTGCTACACTTCCTGCTTTTCATGTTTCATATGTCTTATAGTTTGGAGTCATGATAAAAAAAAAACTAGATGTGGTGCTGCTGGAGGCTTTGTCCTTCCCCTTCCTACATTTTCTCTATCAGTCCTCCCTTTGAATTGGTCATTTTTCATCAAGGCAAATTCTTTGCAACTTACACCTTCCAATGAAGGGGATCTCAAATAATGTGCAGTGAAATGATACATTTAGCAAAAAAGCCTAAAATTTTCTTCAACCTAGATTTGCTCCATTGTTTATATTAGTAGCTTTTAATCACAGGATGCTGCCTTCCAAAACAGCTCTGTGTCTGGGCTGCAGGGACACTGCCTCCTGTTTTCTGACATGGTTTTCTTTGTGGATGATGACTTGTTCATCTTTGAGTCATTCCAACCTGTTTGTTGCTGATGTCGGCAGAAAGAGATATTTTTGGTGCCACTGAACCAGTTGAAGAGTCCACTGTATTGGTCAGTCCTACTGTGTAAGGACTTTCTCTTCAGCCTCCATCCGTAGCTTTGTAGCTTTGTTGCAAGTTTGCTAAATGTTGTGGACTGAAGAGGGAGCATGGAGATATTCCAGGGGATGAAATTGTCTCCAGTTGCACAGTTTAAATAAAAATGTGTTGCCTGGACACGGTCCTAGGCAACATGCTCCAAGTGTCCCTGCTTGGTGGGTGGGTGGACCAGATGATCTCCCAGAGGTTCTTTCCAACCTCAACCATTATATGATGCTGTGAAAAAAGAGCATGTAAAGAGCAGTTAAGTTTCCTTTCCTGCAGCTTTTCTAGGCAAGCAACCCCTGGCTGTTCTCTGTCATTTCTCTTTTGATCTACTCTACCTGTTATTACAGAAGGCTTTTAACATGGGAATTCTTCCCAATGAGCAAGTAATTATAATCACAGACTGAAACATTTAATGGAACAACAATCACATTTTTATGTATTTTTTATTATAAACATATGTTTCTCTCTTGAGTTTTGAAAGATGTTGCTGCATCCTCTTCAATAACAGAAAGGAATGAGCCATGACATTTTTTTTTAATGAAAATGCTGATCTGCTCTTTATCTTCACGGAGCTAAATGAAAAGTTTCAAAGACCGTCTTGGTTGAATACATTTATCATTTAAGCCTGTGAAATGCAGAGTTGTGAGCAGTTTGATATCTTTCTTCATGTTTAGTTTGATTTTTAAAAGCTGGGAGAGCTCATCCCACTTAGTATTTCATCTTTTCACAGGTCTTCACTGAACTGTGTTGATGGTTTTATATGGTAAGAAAACCAGTGTTCAGCGGTGAAACATGTCTGGTAGGGATGTTTGTAATGATCTTTTTGCCTGAAGGGAAGCAGCAATTCCTGTGGGTTTTTTTTTAAAGGTTTTCCAGTCCTTTTGATGGACGAGAATGTAGTAGAAGGACAAACTCTTCTTCCAGCTCTCCCTCACTGCACAAGAAAAATCCTCTGTCTTATCCGGAAAGATAAGTTCCCTCTCCCATCTTTCTCTCTTGCTGAATGCGTCTGGGAAGGATGATGGTGAGCAGAGGATGAAGTCAGTCCTCTGTATTAATGCCCCTCTCAGCTGAAGGCTGTGTACTCTTAGAGAGCTGTGGCACCTCAAATCACAGACTTTGCTTTGTGTCTCTCTAGGCCTTGAGACAGTGGCAATGACACGTCATCTCAACAGTAATAGTGACATCACATTTTTCAGGCAGGACAGCTCCTGCAAGATACTCAGAGATGGTTTAAGAACACTTAACTGCTTGGCAGTAGCAAATATTCTGCTGCTTGCAATTATCTATTTGAATACATTAGTGCAATAGCAAATGCTCAGGGACCAATGTAAAGAGTGCTATTTAATTCCTAATATTAGCTGGCTTACTTGTTCTCAGAGAGTGGGTTTTCAATAAACAAAACATTTACCACGATAATGATACAGCCGACACACTGTGCCAAATGACTGTTAAAAATAGTTTGCTGTTGGCATTGGAAAATTGCCATTTCTAAGTTGCAAAACAATACTGCTTTTTGTGCTGATACCCAAAGTACTTGAGATTGCCTGGATTTGGTTCAAATATATGCTTTCATAGCCAATTATCAAATATTAACTGGGAAGGTGAAAAAGGTTCTGTTTTGTACCTTCAAAGCTTTCACACAAAAATTTAACAGCTATAGGTTTAGAAGCCTCACAGAAGTTTTCAAAAATAACCAGTAAAGTCAGTGCAACAGAGAAAGAAAATCTCTCCTGTAAGTTCACAATATTTCTCCTCTTCACTCCAGCATATTTCTACATAAAATCTTTTTTTTTTTTTAATGTAGTAAAGCTGTTTCTAAATCAATTTAAGTTATTTGCAACAACTTGTGGCACCGTTAAACATGTATGTTTTAATATGTCTTTTTATTTCTCCAAAATCTCTCCTTAAGCATTCTCACATAAATAAGCCTTTGCTTTACTCTATGCTGCTTTAGCTCTCAAATGCCAGATGCCACTCCACTCAATTTTAAGGAGACCTTCCAATAAAGTGGTTTCACCAGTATATCATGAAAGATTTAGAGGCTTGCAAAATTCACAGAAAAACCTGATTTTTCACTTCTAGCAGCTTTATCTCACCTCAAGTGATTTCAGGTCTTGCCTCTATGTTGGCCATATAATGATAAACGTTTTTCTTCACTTTTGTTCTTCTCTAACATAAAATTTTGCAGTGGTGGATTTTATTATTTGTGTATGTTTTTAGGGCAGCTTTTCTGTTAGATGTGGCTGAAAGAAACTAGAATGAGATTCAGCTAGTTTGGGTCCCCTGATAACCATTTTATGAACACTGTATTTTGAGTCAATGATGCAAAGTTACAGTATGCTGGTTCTTTAACAGGCAAGCAGAAAGCTACTTGTCTGTTGAAGTTTTTTTTTTTTCTTTAGTGAAAAACAAAAGCAACATAAGCATATACACAGTCTGGCTCTGTAGCCACCCTTTGCCCTTATTTACTGAATAATGGGAGATCAAAACTCCTCCACCTTTAGGATTTCAAATTAAACTCTTTTTTTTATCCTCTTAATCTCTAGTTATGGTATTTTACAATTCCCAATTAATTTAATTGCTGCCAGATAGAATGAAACAAGCTTGCTGATTTGTCTGCTTTCTGCTTCACTCCTGGTATCACACTTGCAGATAATTCATGTAAGTTCTCAAAAAACAGAAGGCTGATGCCAGGCTTTGGTAAGACTGAACAGTTCCTTGTAGCATCCAGATCTAATGGCCTCACCAAATGGCAACCAGACCATACAAGCAGTCTATACATATGCAGGAAAACAACATATATTTCACTTAAATTTCCATTGCAAGGCAGTACTTACATGCATACTGGTGTGAGATAGCTTTGTCACCCCTTCTGCCTCTCCAACTCTGTGAAAACAAGTTAGACCTGAAGGATCATCTAGTTACAATACCTTGCCACGGACAGGGATACCACCTATACAAAATCAAGCTACCCAGAGCCCCATCCAACCTGGCTTTGAACACTTTCAGGGATGGGGCTTCCATAGCTTCTCTGGGCAGCCTGTGCTAGTTTAAAGCCATCCTCTCTTGCCCTGTCACTGTCTGCCCATGGAAAAAGTTGGTCTCCCTCCTGCTTAATAGCTCCCTTAAGAATTGGAAGGCTGTAGCAAGATCTCCCCAGAGCCTTCTCTTCTCTAAGCTGAACAAGCTCAACTTTCAAAACCTTTTGTCACAGGAGAGGTGCTCCAGCCCTTTGATCATCTTTGTGGCCCTCTTTTGGACCTGCTCCAACAGCCCCGCATCTTTCCTGTGCTGGGGGTCCCAGAACTGGATGCAGTACTGCAGATGAGGCCTGACAAGGGCAGAGTAGACAGGGACAATTCCCTCCCTCTCCCTGCTGGCCATTTCTCTTTAGATGCAGCCCAGGATACCATTGGCCTTCTGGGCTGCAAGTGCAGTGCTGGCTCATATCCTGCTTTTTATCCACCAGAACCAGGTCCTCCTCTGCAAGGTTGCTTTCAAGAAATTCTTAACCCAGTGTGTACAAAGATCTGAGACTGCCCTGACCCAGCTGCAACACCTTGCACTTGACCTTGTTGAACTTCATTAGGTTCTCATGGGCCCACTTTTCAAGCCTGTCCTGTTCCCTCTGAATGGCATCCCTGCCTTCTGTTGCGCCAACCACACCATTCAGCTTGGTGTCAGCAAATTTGCTGAGGATACACCAATTCTTTATCCACCAGTTCTTTATCTTTAGCCTTCAAATACAAGTTTCTTCAATTTAGAAATAAGTATGCGGAGCAGGACCATGTCAAAGGCCTTGCTCAAGTCCAGGTAGACGACTTCTGTTATCCTTTGTTTGTCCATCAACGACATCACTTATAGAAGGCCATCATATTGGTCAGGCATGAAGTGCCCTTGGTGAGGCACAGTGACTGTCTTGGATCACCTCCTTGTCTCACATGTGCTTTAACATAATTTCCAGGAGGATCTGCTTCACGATCTTCCTGGGCACAGATGTGAGGCTTCTTGGTGTGTGGTTTCTTGGATTTTCCTTTTTTCCCTTTCTTGAAAGTGAGAATGATGTTTCCCCTTTTCCCAGACAGGAGGGACTTCACAGTCACTACTTGACAGCCACGACTTTTCAAATATAATGTAGAGTGTCTTGACAACCACATCAGCCTGTTACTTCAGGACCCTAGGACGTGTCCTCCAGCCCCATGGATTTGTACACATTCAACCTCATGAAGCAGTCTTGGACTTGCTCTTATGTGATTCCCTACACAATTAGCTGGTTTGCTATAGAAAACTCCCAGATAGCGTATCCATTCAAGATACTGTCCATCAATGTGCCTTTTCTTAGACAGTCTGTCTGTGAACTATACATTTTGACATATTATTGTTCCAATACAAGTTGATGTTATTTTAAGGTATAGTTACATTATTAGGTTTTCCGAATGTGGTTCCATACGTCCTTAAAACATTCTTGTTCATGGGTACATTCTTGTTTCAGGTCCCCCAGACTTCCTAGCCCTGAAAAATGGAATTATATAACAGAGGTAAAAGATTGTCTTCTGATATAAATATGTTGTATTTTATAGATATGTACCACATAGAGTCATTATACATAGAATAGCTTTCTAAGTACTTGTTATTCATATATTAGCAGACAGCTGGTGGTGGCAAAATTATCAGCATTTATTAAGTCTCCTTACTGAATACAGAACCCTTGTCTAGGCTTCCTGCCTATTCTGTTGTGCTTGGTTACAGTAACTGCCTCCAAGCACACCTATAAAAGACCAAAGAAGTAAAGGAGATTATCAAATTGCATGGTTATACACAAGGCTTATAATTTCCCAAATTATGTACTGTTTTTCTTGTATTTTTGTATTATTGTCTCTAAATAACTCCAAAGGAAGAACTTAGAGAAAGTAAAGTGCCTTTAGATTGGACAGCTTTGGACAGTTTTACGTAAAATGGTTCTTCACTGCGAACATAGCCATGTTGCAGACTGGGGCAAAGCTGCCTAGGCAACGACTATGCTTTGACTTGCAATTAGTAACATACAAAGAACAATTTCACTGCAATGATTCAGCATAAAAAGTCCAATTTAGTCTACCTTAGTGAGGTAAGGCACTAATCCCAAGTAGCACTGCTGCCAGAATCTGACCTTGCGCCAGTGAGAGATGCTGGCAAATGTATATGCTTAATAGGGCCATATTAAATATATAAGTAGCATGTTTTATTCTCAAAGTGCTATCACTTTTATTTTAAGCTTTGCACTGGTATTTCTGCTGTCATGCATTAAGTTATCTTTCTGCTATAAATTAACAAAGCTGCAATACTTGATGCCATGGGCAAATCGTGATTTATCTACACTCACAGATCAGCATGGCAATGAATGATGACTGCTTTGCAAAGCAGAATGCCAGATTGATTACATATTGCAGTAGTTGGAATATAAAGTATCATAGTAAAAAGACATAACACTTAATGTTGTTTTGCCCGGGGAGAATATTGTTTTTGCAGGCGAGGTAAAGGGGATTCTGATGGCATAAATGGCTCTGCAGATGACATGAACTCAGCAGAACACTAAGCCAAATTCTGTCTTTGTCTATCCAGAAATCAACTATGTTTGCAGTTCATAGCCTGTGCCTTGCTCTAAAATTGTGCTTCCCTCCGCACAAAAGGCGGTACATTTGGTTGAGTATATGTGGTGATATGTGGTGATGAATAAGGGACTCTTTCCATCTACATACAGAGAATAGAACTCTTCAAGCCTTATCAAGCAGTTAAGGACCTTAGCCATTCTTGTGTTTTGCAGGTTCAGATTAGCCCACACATTTTTACACTGAGCAAACTCCAGGTAACACATCAGAATGAGAAGCTACATCTCACTGATGATATACCAGGATTGGACTGGGACGGCTCTCTGCCTTCATGACAGCAAGGAGATTTTGCATTTTATGATGTTCTTTGTGCTTTTCAGTCTTTGTTACAGAAGTTCTAAGTTTTAGAGCTGGGAAAATGCATGTTGTCCAGAATCGCTCCAGGTATGGAAGAGGAAAAACTGTTTTAAAAATAGTCATTTATTTTCTCTCTTTTGGAATATGCTCAAAAAATATAGCAAATTCCATCATTTCCACATGCACAGTGTCCCAGAGTCCTGAAATTGTGCATTATCAAGTAGGTATCCATTCTGTTATGTGATATAGATCCGTCAGTGAGATATCACATATTACAGATCATTTTCATAATGTGATATGTTGAGAAAAAGATGATATTAATATAAGACAGGAGTTTTCTGTTGAAATAGGAAATGTTTTCATTTCCCTTTTTAACCGATTTCCATAAACACTTTTTTTAAGCAGCAGATAACAATATGGAAGGAAAAGTAGTTTTTATAAGTCAGCTTTTATAAGTCAGCTTTATAAGTGTGAATTTAGACATATTCATACTAATTAATAGGGAATGCGAAGTGAATGGCAAACTAACAGCAAATCACAAGAGTAGGCCCACATTACGTGGTTTATGAAAATTATATGATACAAGGAAGGATCCGTATCTGATTAAGCGGACCTGATTTCCATTTATACAAAAATTATCCTTTAGACAATCCTAGGTGTTTTTGGAGATCCTCCTAAGAGGGGATTGCTCCCCACTGAGGTTCAGTGGAGTGCTTCGTAATGGTCAATGCCACAAAGAACAGCTCCACCTTTCATTTTGGCTCTTCTCCATGTTCAAAAGATAATCCCGGTGGAAATACCGATGGTTTTATGGTAAATAGCTGTTCCCACACCATTCCTTGTTTCAAGGCCCAGGTTAAATCCTCCATTAAGAGAGAAAACACGGACCTTTGCTACCAGAGTTTTCCACAAGTCTTACTAAATGCTTGTGGCAGCAACAAGAATTTGTATGCAGACTCCTACTCCCGCCCCGTACAAAAACCCTATTTCTAAGTCATTTTGTAATAAAAAGATATAAATGTAGGCCTGGATACAGTTTAACCAAAAGATGGTGCTGATGTGTCTGCGGCATTGGTTAGCCACAGCTGAGCAGGGAAAACACAAAATTTGCAGCGATATAAATCCGCTGTGAAGAGGCATACATTTTAAATAATGGATATTTATATTTACTTTATGACATAGTGACTGTAAACAATCTAATTTTTACAGATAACATTCAGCTTCTATAAATGGATTATTAGATATTAGCAACTTTGTGGTATCCTTCAAAGTTAAACAGGATAAATGAAAATACACTTGCATGGTAACCTTTAAATTCTGCAATTATATTACGATTCTGATGGCTGGCTTCTCATCTCATAAAACAGTAATTGAAACAGTGCAGAAAATGCCAGAAACATGTAAGTAGGATAAAGAGACAAACTGTACCTTTTGCCCAACCATATTTGCAAGTTTACTTCAATTTATTCTATGTTAGACTTAGTCTCTAAAATCTTGATTTTTTTTGTCAATTAAGTGACTGTGATTAAATGTTGGCAGATGTATTTTGGCGGTGATAGCCCTGAAAGTTTGTCTTGGCAGTGACAGCAACAGAAAGCAAGTAATAAAAACACAAGTGTTTCCAGTTTTATTAAAAAAGAAATCCAAATGAATGATTTCTGCAGGTCTCTGGATCATTCAGTGGGAGGGGTTATTTCCTTGTCTCCCTCCCCAGCATATTTATGCCATAATATGTGAGTGTGCAAAACTGGTGAGGTGGGAATATGTGTGTTGAGTGTTGTGCCCAAGGAATGGGAGAGGAAGGGCTGCACTTTCTAACAAAGGAGGATTTTTGGTGAGAGTGCTATAATCCATGGGTTATAGTATTTGTCCTTGGCTTTAGGTGCAACATAGCCTTTGAAATCCTACTAAGCTACAGGTTTCTACAAGCTAAAAGTTTACCCATAATATTAAAGTATGTAACTGCTGCCTGTTTGCAGAGACTTGCAGGCTTTCAAAATTACTATGGATTTGAGTTTTTCCTGTGTCCTTTAAGAATTCTACTGTCAAAAACGAGTGAAGAAAGTGTCAGAATAACTTTTTCACTTCAGCGCTTTTTCATCTCCCCTCTCCAAATAGCCAAGCTATACCTGTCAAAGAGTAGATCCCTCAAGCTCATGAAATACTTCTCCAAGCGTACATTTTGCTTTTTAATTTTAGCCCAGTGCATTAAAAGTAAAGCAATTTAAAGAAGAATCTTAGAAAAATACTCTCTCCTTTCATGCAATGCAGAAGTTCCTTATTTCTCTCTCCAGTTTTTTAGATGATGAGAATGTAGTGTACAGTGTCACTGCTTACAAAAACAAACAAATAAACAAACAAGCAGATTATCTATAAATATTTTTCCGGATTCTTTTATCTACCAGTATTTGAGGGGGCCATCTTTCTTCATGACTGCAAGGGCAGTACCTTCCATACCTGCACAAATTGTGCCATGCGTCATTTGATTTTGATGCTGATTTTCAAGTTAATGGCTTAAACAGGAGGAGGTGACTTTTCAACCTTGTTCTCAATGTGGGATCATCTGTAGTGCAGCTCTCCATTGTGAGAAGTCTGTGTGTTGGAGATACTGTTCTTCACCTGCAGGAGGTTGGGATGGGGAGAGCAAAAGGTGGTAACCTCACTAGCACAGCTGGTTCTGTCAGGGGCTACATATTTAAGGATGTACTGAGATAGGATTGTGTTATTTTATTTTATCTTTTTTCCATGCAATGCTGAGTTGAGAGATGAGAATACTCCTTGCAGCTGGGATGGATTTTTAAGCATCCTGGTTTTGTTTTGTTTTGTTTTTTAATAAGACTGATGTTTAATTTTGATAGCAAGCCTATTTTTTCCAGTGGGCAAATAAAAAAATCCAGCTCTGTTTTTCATGTTGTTCTTTTGTTTTTTTTTTTAATTATATATATGTATATATAATACCACACTGCTCACTAAATAGCATCAGTGGCTTGTTGGATTTGGTTGCTGTGCTTTCATTTAAAAAGATGGAGAATATATAGACAGTTCCAGGTACTCCTGGCCTCTCACTCTCAGCAGGTAGCTAACCCCTGGACTTGGTCACAGGCAAACTATAATAAGGAATTAGGAGCCATTTTTTAACATTTTGGAAGCGTTTTATTGATGGTCAGAGAGATTCTGTTCTTTCTTACTTCCACTCACTCAAAGCTTTAATTAATTGTTGCATTTCTGAAAGGAAAGAGCAAAGGGAAGTAAAATAGCTTTGAGTTCTCTTAACTTTTAAGGCCGTAAAATGGTCAAATAACACAGACTGAACTGTTTTGTGACAATACCTTGCAACTTTTCCAGACTCCTGACCTGCACTAACAGCAGGTGTGCTGTGGATTTAGCAAAAGAGCTAACTGCTAAACTTGACCTAAATTCAAGTTCATCTGCTGTACCTGTGCTTTTCTACAAATCTGTATGTTTCAGCCATGCTGACTAAATGCTTTCCCTTTTAGTCCAGCAGGTGAGAGCTTTACACCATCCTTCTCGCTTTCTTTTGCAGGAGTGACCGTGACTGTTATTTCTTTATGTCTACTTTGCAAACACGTTGATCTCTAAGTGTAATGTACAGTAGTAAAAGTACCTGAGAATGTTTCTAAGATTTCATATCAGTTTTTTGTTGTTGTTGAACGCACAGAAGCTGCCTTCAATATCTATACAACCATCAGCATTATTAAAGAAGAAAGATTTTGTCTGGAACATGTGTTCGCCTTTCCTCACAACCCCTGTTGGGAATTGTTATCTCAAATGGACATAAGAAAAGATATTAACCATTGGAAAGGAAAATGTGGCTGTGAGGAGGAGCCTGCCAGAGGCTGAGGGCAGAATGAAAGCTGAAAACTCGTGCAGCTTCCCAAGAGATGTTCATGCAGGAAAGGATTCCTCTGGAATCTGTGGTCCAGGAGACCACATTTTGCCCAACCCGATCTGCCCTAAAGGTGAGCCTGCTGCAGGCTGCAGAGTTCATTAGAACTTCATGTGTCATCTACAGTCAGTTCTTTTGTATGGAAGTGGTATTCCAAGCTTTGAATATTATCTATCGCATGGTCTAAAACTACTCAGGAAGATATTTTTCCTGCCCATAAAGGATTGAAAATTTTCCATCTGCCTTTTCATAAACCAAGTCAAATGCTTCTAACAGAAAATGAGAATAAACTCTTAAACAGTTTTGAAATTGAAAGTACTGCTTTTTTTTATATCTATGGCAATTCCTCAGGATAAAGTAACTATAAACCATAAACACGTACAGCTAGAAATGGTGTGTAGTATTTTGGTTTGAAGATATTTCCAGCAGCTGTAAAATGAAAGCTGAGAGACTCTGTATTCAAATAATGGCTGAATGATGATATTCCTGTAATTCCACCTTAGGACTTTTGCCCACTTCGTTTAAATATTTTTACAGAATTTTAAAAGAAGTCTAACTGTCTGCATAAGTTGACTTTTATTTTTATTTTTTATTGCTGTGGATCTTTGGAAAATTTCTGGCTGATGCCCTTCGGCTTTTTTTTTTTGTCAGAAATATTGGAATTTGTCTGAGTTTCTGTTGCATTATAACTGTCTCGTTTCATCACAGTTCAGGAGGGCAGACTGAATTGCTTTTTCCCCTCTGTGCTGAAGCTCTCCTGTCTGCATCCTGTTCCTCTGCAGACTGATGTGCAACAAGAGCACACATTTAGTCTTCTCTGACCGAATGCAATGGAGTACCAGAAAAACCATGTGGGGAGTGAAGTGTGTGTGCACAGAGCCATTTACACAGGTTCATAAGCATCGATGATTTACAAAATCAAAATGGTGATAGTTCGCAACAGGAGATTTTTAAAGAGAATCAACAGCTTCCGGATGGTTGCAGCTGCAAAATAACAGTGTTTAGATTCCCAATTGTTTTAGTTAATCCTTAAAAATAAAAAGAGATTCATTTCTCCTCCTATAGCACAAGAACTAGAGAATGAGGAAGAAGCAAAAGATGTATGACAGCAGTATGAGTTCCAGAAAAGTCTGAAGAAGAAACATGTGCCAGGCTGAGATAGTGTTTTTGGAACAGTAGCGTGAGCATGCTGCTGAGCACAGCACACAAGGCATGTGGAGAACAGCTTGTTTTCTAGCTGCAACCTGTTAGGGAATTAAGCAAAAAAGAAAAGAATTAACTTGCAGTCTCCATCACTGAAAGTGGCTACAATTTAATGCAATTACAGGCAGAAACCAAAATGTTGTTTTTGTGGAAATCATTTCAGATGCTCTTTTGTACTGAATTTAGTAACAGCAGTTTCTTAAAAAGAGACACAATACCAGTGCCATTCGTATGGATGTTGTACAGTGTGGTGGGGCCAGAACTCCTTCCCTTTCTCATCACCCCTTCACTGATAAGCTGGTCCACCTCTCACAATATTCTAGCCTGTCCCTGTTGTTTTGCTGGTGCTACAGTTCTGTGCCTGCACACAGGGGCTATATTTCCTCCTCAAGCTTGCCTGGCCGTGTGTACACATGAGGCAGGTGGCCTTTGTCTTACTGCATGGTTTTTCAGGTATCCCTTGCTCCCGTTCCTCTGATCACTTTGCATTAGACATGCAAGTAATTCAGCTGCAGGCCAGCTCCGTAGCACAATACACAGCATCTGTTTCTGTGAGGGATGGGCAGTCCATAACACGGTGTAGTTATTAGCTCTTTATTTCAGTCAAAATTTAAAATGAAACAACAATTAACATTTATGAAATTATTGTCTTTAACAAAAACATATCGGAAAGGAGAAACAATAAAGGAGCTGAAAGAAAAGAATTGCTCAGTACTATGACAACTGATGATGTAACTCTAGGTAAGATCATGGTTGGAGGGCTGAAATTATAGAATTTTAGTTCTTGCTCTGCTTTCACCAAGTGGCATGAATAATTCTTTCTGTATGCCTGACTTTCTTTGTAATCAGACGGTGTCAGACTGTCACTTGCATGTAGCTTCACTGGCAAAAGCAAGAGCCAAGTTTGGTGTGCTGGTGCTGATAACACACAGCTGAGGGATGGGAGGCTTCACTGCCCTGCTCAGGGTTGGTGCTTACATGAAATACTGGCAAAGATCTGAGCAGCTTCAATGCTAGGATCCAGCTGCAGCCATGTTACTTTCAATTACAGAATATTGAAAGCTTTGAATTCTTGAATTTTTGCTCCAGACTAGTTATTAACATTGGTATCATACTGTGATAAAAACACATTTTTAATCTTGCAGTACTTAAGGTACATAAAGCGTCACTGCTGTTAGAGATTTACTGGCCTCCCACTGCTCAAGTTCACTTTGTCAGCAATAAAGGAAAGTCAGCTTTGGGTTCACAGGCAAATTGGAGAAAACTGGAAGAAGCAATTGTAATACAAAGCCAGTAGGCAGAAATTACAGAGTAAGGGCAGATTGTCTGCTTGTTTAATTAAAAAAAAAAAAACAACAAAAAAACCTACATCAAGTCCTGTCCTCAAATCTCAATAAAATATTGGAATTATAGAATTGTTGCTAATAGTCAAGAAATTGACAAGGCCTATGTCTTGACCAGTTAAGGTAATCCCAGGTTCTTGTGAATGACTTTTAGCACACAAAGTCAAAATTCTTTTCCCTCAGGAAATACAGGAAGAGAAAGATTACTTAAGATTCAGTGTATTGGAGTCTGGACACAGGAGAGGCGATTGAGTTAGAGCTTCCTCATCTCAGCAGTCTGGGTTACCTTGGGTTTTGGGTTATCTTAACTTGTGCTCAAGCAGCTGAAGCTCTTTCTGTTTTTCCCTGCTCTAAAATATTTCTGCCATTACATAGTTTTGCTGCAGAAACCTCTGGTTAACATTTCTGGGGATTTTTACAGAGCAGAACCTTCACAGCAAACTGAAATGTTGTCTGCTAGAGGCAGCTGATAACATTCCACATTGATAAGGGCTCAGGGAACATCTCACTGTGCCGGATGTGCTGCTTCCCTTTCACACTCTGACCTCTTGTGAGCAAGGAGGTAACTACACCACCGGATAATTAGATATTTCACTCTCAACACATCACTATTAATGAACTGCTTTTTGCGAAATTACATCGTTCCACCACCTCTGCTTTTATTTTTTTGACAGCTAGTGCTGGAGTCAGTATAAATAGGCAATAAATCTGTTTTAATCACTCCAGTTTACTCCACTGGAGGGTGGTTTGACTTTGAAGCTTCTTTTTAGTGGGCCATAATTACGTTTAAACAGGTGACAATTTTCACTACACAAATCACCTGCTCTTGTCAGGTAGGTTTGTCTTTGACAAGTTCTCAGACCTCCAGCTCCTTCAAAAATGCTGCAATTATGAACATAACTTCATATGCAGTAGTTGATTTGACCTTTCTCTTGCATGCATGGGAAGTTTGTTTCCTACCAGGCCATACAGACAGAACTGGGGAGCGGGGCACTACAGTCAAATAAATGTCACTGTAAAGGATGTCAGAAAGTTGCAGTGAGAAATGTAGTGGCCTTCAAACATGACATCTCAACTCTTTTTTCTATGATGGTTTTTATATATTGTTCTTTGCCAATAGCCATCCCTTTCATGGATGGATTTCTAGACCATGAGTGCATCTGGATGCACACTCTTGCACAAGCTGATGTCACTCTACTATTTTCAGACACTCTACAGATTTTCAGACTATACTGCAAAACACAGACATAACTTTTTCACTGAAAGAAACAGATGACATAGGCCTACATTCTGCAGCTGATTTTGTAAGTCTTAGTATGATATTTTATTTAGTCTTGAAGTAAAGAACATCATTTTATTACAACTGTTTTAATTGAAAGTTTCCTCAACAAGCTGCAGGCACTAGCATTTAAATTGCTTGCCACTGTTTCCGTAGGTGGTCTACCAGCTCCTTTCTTACTCTTAAATACGGCTTTAGATGCACCTCCAGCATGTCACTCTGTGATGCATGTGCAAATTACCCATGAGGAATTCACCTGGATTTTCAGCAGCCTCAGAGAGCACATTTATGTGCTCATTTATCTGGCAGCACGTATCCAGAAAGATTGCTACTCAGCTAGAAATGTCATTCATGTCCCTCTGTGATAAAATTTAGATAAATAAAACTTGGAGAGGAAACCAAGAGGAAACTGAGAGATGAAAAACTGTTAGAAAATTTCTTTAGAAATGTGTGGAATAACATCAGAAACCAAAAGAGAGAAAGATTTTATGATGACCACAGCATGAGCCCGGCTTTTATCTTTACCAAGAGATAATAATATCCCATTGTCATTTCTTAGATGGAGTTTCTAAGCTGCCTCAGAAGGACTCCTACTGTCTATTAACTCTAATTTCAGTGGTATATTGAAATTACACTGGGCTGCTACTTCAGCATGACTATTTTGCATATTCAACTCAAAAGCACTGTGGCTAGCACACACTTTGTAAGAAAAAGTTCAAATCAAAATGGATGAGATGTACGAGCAGTGGAAAAATGGAGATTCTTTACTCCTCACTGTGGAGAGGAGGAAGGAGGTAGGGAGGGACTGAGTGCAAAATATTTCCTAAGTACAGTGTTTTGGTAAGAGATCAACAACTTTTGTTGCACACAGATTTAAATTAGGCAATTAGGGATTACTGCTTCAAACACTGACAAAGCAGGACATTACTAAATTCGTTCATTAAATGCACATTCCTGGCTAGCAGTCACTTTTTTGAACAACATTAACTGTTAGTGCTATGCAGACAAAGCCACGTCTTCACAATTAATCTCTGAGCTGGCTGTGATTACAAAGGAGCAGGAGGCAGTGCTCTCTTGCGCTGGCGGCCATGATGCCTGCTGGTGCTGGTGGCTGAGGTCTAGGCCAGCAGGCCGGAGCGCTCACCCAAGAGGAAAGGCCAAACTACAGTGACTTGTCTTTGTTCTCCCCTTTTCCTTGCTTACACCCGATGTGTTTATGCTACATTTTTCCTCCTGCAAAGGAGAACATGCTGCTGATGCAGCTTATCTGCTGTATTGTCAGTCATCCTTGTTCGCATTCAGCAGTTTGAATCCCCCCTGTGCACCTCCTGTCCTTCTCCCAACAAGGTTTGCAGCTGCACCCATCTCTTTACACTTTCCATGGTCACATTGCTCAGATTCTTATGTTTTGTGCCTGGCTACATCTTCACAGTGTTACAAAATACATATCTACAACAGATCACACTATTTCAGCAAGCTTCTGTCTGCATTCCGGGCAAGCTAATATTGATTAGCTATGAACTAATATTAATTATATCCTTTATGATTTGGAGAGCTTCTGATTTGGCTACAGTTTCCTTGCATTGATCTGGGAAGTACAGTGACAGAAATTATTACTCACAGAAGGAAAGCAGTTTGCTAACTAGTTGTCTCATGTGTAACATAGATAATGCTTACTCTGTGTACACGTAGACAAGTTCAGTGTTAATTCATTTACATGCATTAAGCTGGAATATTCATACTTGTGATCAAACTATTATTTGATTATTTAAAATACTAAAAATTAAAATATGCATTTAGGTGGACACGTTTTCAAATGGAATATACTCAGCGAGTGGCACCAGAGCCTCCTGACATCCCAGTCCTGTAAAAGAGTGCCAGCCTTTATCCAGACTTATGTGATATTTCATGTTGTTTTCCTTATAACAGCTCTAGTACATTATGTTGCTATGGCTACTCCATCACAAAGCCCTGTTACCAATGCATTAAATAGGCTTTAAACACAGTGTTTTCCCCATCTTATTTGAAATTCTGTTTTATTTTTCTCTGGTGCAAGATATTCTTTGGGAAAAGGTTTGTGTTAGGGCGTCAAGACCTTGGTGTAACAAATTAAGATTTTGCTGTTCAGTTGTCCTCTTTGCCCCTGTAACAGATTTTATTAATTCTGTTATTGAGTAGCAGGAAGGTGCGAGCGTTTGCACTCTGTTTCCACTCATCCTGTATTACCTATAGACTAAGCTAGTTCACTAAAGTGAGGATTAGTAATGACAACACGCCAGGCACATATTCTTCCACCAATTTAGTAGACTTCCAACTTGCCAAAGGAAAGTATGTAATCCCACGCTATACACAAGATCATCCTTAAAGCACTTTTTGTCCCAGTAATACCAGAGACATTGACTTTTCCTGCAAGTTTTTCCTGCATTAGTGCTGTGAGAGCAATGACCAGAAAACCAAGCATTTCCTTCCTACCTGATGAGAAGGTTGTAACAGTAAAGCTGAAGTGTCCATGAGTGCCGCAATTTCCTTACACCCCTTGCTTTCTTTGTAGTCTCATAGTGGTGATGATTTGATGTAGTTTCAATATGATATCAGTAGGTCTTTAACAAAGCCAGTGTTTTGTGGAAGATCTCTCTCTTGACTTCCTTTAAAATAAGGGTGATGATAATAAAAACACCCATAATATTTTATTTCTATTTCCTTTACTGATACTGTTTCCTGGCTAACTTTTTATCAGTGCTCAGGGCAAAAACAATAACACCAGTAAATCACATGCCATTTTCTTTGTTATGAGAGAGTTGTGGGAGACGGCAGGCTGCTGCTGCTGACACTGCTGGTCTCTAGAGGGAATCTCAGTACACATCTGACCTTGCAAAACAGGCCTGTATTCAATTCAAAGTATGATCTTCCCCTGTGCTGTGCTGACCAACACTCTCAGATGTTGTTTTCCTCCTCCTCTTCTCCTGGCAGAGAGAAGGTTAATGAGCACCACTGCTAACCGCAATACTCACAAAGGGTAGAAGCTCTCCCAGCTGTGGGAGATGCTTGTTGGGGAAGCAGTTCAGAGCCAAGCACCTCAGTGAAGTAAGTGCTTCAAAACATTTTCAAAGCAGGAAGGGGAAGGTAGGCAGGCTGGTTTTAGGAGCCTGGATTTCCTCCTGGTGCCCCAAAGTCCAGCTGAGCCCCAGGTTCAGCAGAGCTGTCCTGTCAGATTTGTTGAAACTGTCAGCAGCAAGTGCTTCTTTTAAATTCCTTATTTCAACTCTGACTCCACACAGGAGTATTTGGTGCTTATTTATTCCTTTTGGTAGTTTCTGTTAAATCTCTGGCTCCTGGTCCTGACTCAATGCAGTTGCTTGCTTTCTTTTCACATACTCTCTTCAAAGAAACTGCAAGCATCTACAGAGAGCTTTAAACCTGGCCATTGTATAGTGCTGAGCTCCTTGGTTTTCTTTTTATAGGCAGTGAAAGCTACTGTTGTTGTGTTAAAATCAAGGGAGATGTGAATCCCTCTGGTTGAGTAAGCTATTCTTTGTGTCACTTTGTGGCTTTCTTCCTCAATATTATTTCTCTGAAACATATAATACATGCCTGAAAAAAAAAAAAGATGGAAGGGAAAGTAGCACATTTCAGGTCATACCAAACACTCTAGTTTATACTTAGTTTACACCAGGCAAGACAGTAAATGAATTCTAGCTCCTCGCATCAGGGAGAATTTAGAAGACACTGAATCACCGAGTACCTCCAAGGGAACAGTTTGTGCAGCCTCATTGTCTAACTTGAATCTAATTTTGAACAAATGATTGAGAAAATGATCTCTGTCTAGAAGTAGGACATGATTAGGTAAATGAGTTTCATATGGAGAAGCAGAAGAAGAGAAGGAAGAATGGCCTTGTTTCTGTGACCTGGAAGAAATGGTTTGTATTCTCATCTGTCACAAACTTGTGTGACCATCCATGAGACACTACACTACTCACTGTTTCCCTTGTTTTACTGCAGCTCCAAAGCACTTGTGAAATGTATTTTTTTCAATGTTAGCTTCAGTTGGAGAGTTCTGTAGTTTTCCAAAGCAGTCCATATGTGTGGAGCTGCTGTTCTTGTCTCATTCATCCCCTAATATCATAATCATGAGCCTTTGTGCACTCCATAGGACCAGCATGTTACCTTTGGTGGGAAGGTATGGAACTGTGTTTTCAGTGTGTTCCAGGTTCAAGAGCACAAAAGTTGCTGGTAGGATCCTGCAAATGTGTAGGATTATGGTTTTGTTTTCTATTTTTAATTTGAACCTTCTTCATAGAAACCAGACATAGGAAAGGAATACAAAATAAATGAAAAAAATACATGGAAAAATCTATGCCTCATCGAAATCTGTTTAGCATTTTAGAGTCAGTAATTTTTCCTAGAATTCTTTGTGTATTAATCAGACCTTCTTTTTACACGCTTGTCTTCTGAAGTTGTACATAAATGATTTTTTTTTTCTTTTTTTTTCTTTTTCCCCCTCTATACTGTGTAGACAGAGTACTCTTTCTCCTTCTTTTTTTTCTTGCTTTGGGAACTGAGACTGATCAGTCTGACTTAGCTCATTCAATTTTCAGTCCGTGACTTTGGGAACTTTCCTGAGAAGAATAGAATTATAGAATGGTTTGGGTTGGAAGGGACCTCAAAGCCCATCCAGCCCTGCTGTTGGCTGGTTGCCATCCAGACTGAATCAGGCTGCCCAGGAGCACATCCAACCTAGCCTTGAGCACCTGCAGGGATGGAGCATCTGCTGCTTCTTCAGGGCCTCACTGCCCTTTGAGTAAAGAATTTCTTCTTAACATCTAACCTAAATCTTCCCACTTTTAGTATAAATCCATTCCTTGCCCTTTCACTATCAGACTGTGTAAAACATTGTTCTCCCTCCTGTTTATAAGTTCCGTGTAAGTACTGGAAGGCTGCAGTGAGACCTCTCCTGAACCATCCTTTTCCAAGCTAATCAAGCTCAGCTCCCTCAACCTTTTGTCATTGGAGAGGTGCTCTAGCTCTCTGAGCATTTTCATGGCCCTCCTCTGGACCTACTTGAACAGCTCCATGTCTTCCTTGTGCTGGGAGGTCCAGGCCTACACACAGTACTGAGGACTCTCATGAGGGCAAAGTAGAGGGCACTCCTCTCAATGCACTCTCCACCTGTCTTGTATTTATGCTAGGGATTGTCCTTACCCAGACTGTCCTGACCTTGCACTTGGCCAAGTGCATGCATTTCATAAAGCTGTGCAAACCAGATTAATGGCGTTTGCTCAGACCCACCTCATGCCTGTCTAGGTCTCTCTGGATGGCAACCATTTCCTTTCAGCATGTCTACCACACCACTCAGTTTGGTGCTGTCTGTAAACTTGCTGAGTCTCACTGTCCATGTTGCTGACAAATATATTAATATTTTAGAGAAAATTAACCTTGAAGCCTTTCGTATTCCTTGGAAAACAATCTTGAGTTATTCTTTAACAGAGAAAGGAAAAATGCACATATACCCTTGTTTTGGCTGCTGTACTTGGGGTAGCCCATGTACTTTCTGGGAAAGGGAAAGATGACTTTCTATCTGCAACTAAGATGATCTTGCTAAAGGTAGCAAGGGTACTCTGGAGAGTAGAATTTCATCAAGAAAGCTGGATGAGACTTTTTGCCCATGTTCAAATATTTGAGAGCAAGTTCAAATGTAGGAAGAGTGAAAAAAAGAAGTAAAAAGTGGGGGCAGAAGCTATTGAAACTACGATGAAAGAATTGTACACTTCAGCCTCATGAAAATTCCTGGGTTAGTGGGGACATCTCCCACTTTATTTTATTTGTAGGTGACATGTACAGTGCTGCTGCATATTTCGGGCTCATTAAAGTATCACGTGGAGATATCACTTTAAGAAGGGAGAGAGAGGGACTGAGGACAAAAAGGCCTCCTGCCTCCAGGCTCTCTGACTCAAAGCCCTATTACTCACATTAAATCCTAACTCTCCAACATTTATCTTGCAAAATGCCTCATATTTTTCTAAAGTGATTAGATTGACCAAAGAAATAGAGATCTATTTTATATGATGATACCTTGTGAAATTAAGGTTGACAGGTGATATACTTTCTCTTTAGAAGTACTTGAGAGAAAAATGTAATAAATGGAGAAAGTTATAGGAAAATGTTAGCATAAGAATGAGTGGTTTCAAACTCATAAATTCAAGCTGGACTTTGGAAGTTTGCTCACAGATAGAGGAAATGAGGTCCTGGAATGACTTTGTAACAGTGATAGGGAAAAGCAGTCAAGACAGTTCTAAAACAAAAGATAACTTTTCTGCAGAGATCAATATTATAATTCTATTCACTGCATGGGAAGATTCTCAAAGACCTTTGTCTTGGTCCTAACAAGAGTTCCCAAATGGGCAGAACCATGTCTCTGTTTGGCTCTTTTATTAGCAGTTCTCAGAAAGGAGGGAAATAGCCTTCTTCCAGGCATTTTGGAATTATTGAGGCTAAATGGTGTGTGGTGCGGCAAGGTGCTCACTGACCTGCCCTCTCAGTCTCCACTCTTCAGCAGGTCATGGGGGCAAAGAAAGATTTAAAACAAAAAAAAAGCTTGGGGAGTGAAATAAAGATAGGAACGATACTTTACAGGGACACCACTTCTTTTCCACAAAATGAAATAGAATAGCAGAAATAAAGAAGTAGCATGCCTGCACACCTAGAGTGGACTAGCACTTGCTGCTCTGCTTCAGGTCAGGTGGTGGTGTCTGAGGGGAGTCAGAGCTGGTCTGTAGGACACCTTTGCACCCTGCTCCAGGAACATTTTCCTGCTGTACTCCGAGCTCAGCTCCAGGGTGTCAGTAGGTGTTGGTGCAGAGGAATGGAGCTCGTTTGCTAATTCTTCTGACATGGAGCCTCGCAGGGTGGAAAATTACTTTCTAGTTCAGCCTATCACTAAATGCCTCTGAGAGTCCTGAGCAGCAACATTCCCATTTTACACAGGAAAGTGAGACTTTCTAGCTTGGTTGGATCTGATTTTCTTATTAATGTTCCCCAATTTTCTTTTTTTCTTAGCAGTTGTGCTGTCCATATGGATAATAGTACTTTATCTGCATTTTTGTTAAGCTCTTCTTGTTTTTTCTTCACCTAGAGAGGAGATAAGTGAAAGCATACACAAAATATTCATTAAAAGTATAGTTCTTTGCCTTAACTCAGAAACACAAAATGTAAGGCTACATTTCTTTAGATTCTTTTCTAACAGCCTATTAACATTCTCTACTCTCCTTCTTTTCCACCACTTTGTTTCTTTCCAAAAAGTCAGCAATGTGTTTGAAGAGTGAAAACATTCTCTTTTAAAGGTCAGACCATTCTTAGATTGACTTGACTGTTGATTGTACTTGCACTGGTAGGTTTAATTCATGTTAACTCCATTTGTTTTTAATTAAACAATGTGTTTTAAGCAAAGATGGTCTATCACTGCTGTCAACAGATAAGTTTTGCTCTTTACTGTTGTCTTATATTTTAGTTTAAATGAGAGGGTGATTTACTCAGACTATAGATTTTTTTAAACAGGAATGCAAATTGTCTCACAATTTGTAGTGATTTGGTTTAGCCTAATAGCTTCAAAAGTGACATGTAAAAGAAACAACTAAGCTTACCATACACCTAGTTGCACCAAGAGAGGACTATTACACTTACAAAGACAAGGAACTACCTTCAGCTATCGGAATCTGTGGGCTCCTTTTTCCTTTCTTTCCATCAAAAAGAGGCTGTACTATCATTCAAGAAGACCTGGACAGACTGGAGTGCTGGCAGGGTGGAACCAGATGAAGAGCAAGTGTAGAGTTTTGTACCTGGGAAGGAATAATCACATGTATCAGTACAGGCTGGGGGCATTAAAAAGAGCGTGGCCAGCAGGTTGAGGGAGGTGATTCTCCCCCTCTGCTCTGTCCTGGTGAGGCCACAGTTAGACTACTGCATCCAGTTCTGGGCTCCCCTGTACAAAACAGACAGGGACCTCCAAGAAGGAGTCCAGTGGAGAGACACAAAGATGATGAAGGGCCTGGAGCACCTCCTGTGTGAGGAAAGGCTGAGTAACCTGGGTCTGTTCAGCTCAGAGAAAAGAAGACTGAGAGAGGATCTGATCAGTGTTGGTAGATATCTAAAAAGAGGTGGGAGGCAAAAGGATGAGGCCAGGCCTTTCTCAGTGGTGTGTAGTGACAAGGAATAATGGCCTAAACCTTGAACACAGGAAGTTCCATACTAACATGCAGATGAACTTCATTACAGTCAGGGTGACAGAGCACTGAACAGGCTGCCCAGACAGATGGTGGAGTCTCCTATGAAGATATTCAAGACCCATCTGGACACCTACCTATGTGATCTGCTGTAGGGAACCTGCTTTAGCAGGGAGGTTGGACTTAATGATCTCTTGAGGTCCCTTCCAACCCCTGTGATTCTGGGATTCTGTGACCCTTTGGTAACAATATTCAAAAATATGAGTTGGGTTTTGACTAATCAAATAAAAATACACGAGTTGCAGCTCTGAAAAAATAGAAAACAAATTAAAACAACAAGAGCCTCCCCACCTTTTGCAATAACCTCTAGAACTGCATTTTTCATCTGTTTGCTTGTTTTTTCTTGTTTGCTAATGTGCATCAAAGAGGTGAGTATGGAGAAGGTTGGCTGAGACGAACAGCAGCGTCTGCTTGAATCAGCAGCAGAGCAAATTTATGTTTGGATGATGTGGGGTCAGGATTTATTAATGATAAAAACATTAGCATCTCTTTTATTAAAGAGAGTGGTGCGTGTTCTTTGATGTCTATCAATCAGGTGTAATGTATGACAGACAGAATACATAAACTGCAGCCAGTCGCTTTATAATAGAAGGAATGCAACATTTCTTTCCTATCTTATATAGGAATTGCATGCTGATTTTGCAGCAGTAATGTTATTGCTCATCTCTGATCTGTGTTCATCATCCAGTATTATTGTTACATATTATATGCTATTATATATATTAACATATTACATTAATATGTTATTATATTATTATAGTTTTTGTGGGGAAAAAAAAACCAACAAGAAAACATAATCCTGTCTATAACATTTTCAAGGCAAAGGCAAAGGACAGTAAGGGTCTTCAAGCATATTAAAACCTTGCAGATGATACTTGGTATTGCAAGGCATATGAATACTTAAATCTTTATGAATTTTGGTGATTAGTAAATATGATACATGCATTACTAAGATGTGGATTTTTTCAATGCCTTCTCTGTTTTCTGACTGTGTAAGTGGAAGTAGTGGTGGCTGTGACTGGAATGCTAATGGCTGAACTAGGCATTTGTAGTCAGTGGCATTCATTAGCTGCTTTTGCTTGAGCTGTATAATATCAGTATTTTATAAATACTTACACAATTGATTGGCTTTGCTTTTAACTGCGCAGAACAGCCTTTCTTTCATATTTCTTTTTTACCCTTTTGCTTGTTATTTCTAGTCAATTAAGCACCATTTGCCTGTACAGTAAAATCCTTTTCTTTCAAGCAGGAGATTCTGCTCAAAAGACTCAACTTTTTTGTTATTTCATGGATTCAGTCCTTCCCCTTTGCTGTACTTTCGGATAATCAGTTCTTAGCTTTTGCTGCTGCTTCTAAATAGAAACTGTCTCTTTTGAAAAAAGTAATGAAAAAGAAATCAACAACAGTAATCAACCTGAATTATAATAAAGCCTTGGCTTTCAGCTAGCAATTGCTACAGAAATTGAGCTCAACTCATTATACACTGTATGTACATCTAATTGAAATTTCCTTCATTTTTTTTTCTTTCATAAACTTATTCCCAAAATACTGTGTGTCTCTTATCCTTAATTAAAGGACAAGTTCATCCTGAAAATCAGGTAATTACTAGAATTTCTGCTGGGCTGCAGGAGATTGAAGAAGAACTAGGTGGGATGGAGAGTGCACAAACAAATACAATAAGTGCCAACATCTTGCTGTTCCTTAGATTACATTTCCAGGGGTAATAAGAAGTAGATATAATGAACAATGTATTGCACTTGTTAGAAAAAAAACAACACAAAAACACCAACAACAAAATACAGTGGATAACTATGAGGCCAAAATTGTTTTCTCTTTTTGATTTGTCCAATTGTTTGATGTTTTCTACTTTGAATATGGTTTTGCAAGAGAAACTGATAGCAGGTCCTGTCTGCTTACTCAGGAGGTACGGTTGCCTTTAACTTCACAAAAAATAGCTAGGGAGTGTTTTTTCTTTTTTTTTTTCTCCTTCTTTATTTTTCCTTTTCTTTTCCCAGTTAGCATTCTGCTCAAAAAGAAGTCCCTTTTACTATCTCTTATGACCACGTTTCCCATGCTGGTACTGCTGCAGTCTGTCTCTGCTTTGTGCATGCATTTGTACAGGATACCAGAAACTTGCTGGAAGCTACTTCTAGCATTTTTGTTGGGCACCTACTTTTCTTCTCCATGTACCTCTGCTTCTACTTGACCTTGTTCACATGTAAGCTTTGTGGTGTGGGTCCAACTGCTTTTTTTTTTTGCTTTTTTTTTTTTTCTTTTTGTAGCCATCTACCTGTGGTTCCTTATGCAGATGGAGAATTGAAGAGATTTTAGACTTTAGCTTTGCTCACATTTTATCTCATTAACAGCGTCCATCCCTATTAATCCTGTTTGTTGTGTCTGAAATGGCAGCGTGTTTCTCTCATGTCCATTCACACCAAAGAGAAAGCAATAAAGTTACCTCTTGAGCAGATCTAGCAGTTTACACACTTTGTGCAGGGTTTTCTCTCCAGACATTTTTGCTCCACTGAACCCAGTTGTATTTTACTGCCATTCCAGTCTGGTTTCTTTCCTGCTAACTGCAGGATCTGTGTTGAAGGCTTTCTGAAGAACAGCTGGTTTAGTTTGAGCAAGCCTGCTTGCAGAAACACCTTTGCTCATGTGATCTGAAAGGAGACTTTTGCCCTCATCTGTTCTCCTTATGTGCTCGTGCACTCACAATATGTGTCTCAAGGGGTGCCACAGTGACATTTTGATTACCTCCTGGAGGGTAGTTATGCTTAAATTTAATATAGCTTAGGATCCTACAGTATAGGAAATACCTTTTTATAGGACAGGGGCAGTGGAAGATCTCCGTCAAGGTCTGTGTGTTAACAGCACAAATGTTAAGTTACCATTTAACAGTTTAGCTTCACATGCACGTAATTTTAAGTAGTTAAAATGTCCCTATTTTGCAGCTCTCTCCCTGCCTGTCTTTTCTCAGAAGAGAAGCAATAGTCTGTTATAGGCTTTGCTCTCTCCTTAGCATTTACCAGATTGTGTAAAAAGAGTAAATAAATAGAGAAGTAAATAGATAACATTGTTAAAGGCATTATCCCTAGAGTATCTGAAGACTTCCTATATAAAATAAGATTTGTAGCACGCTATCCAAAATCTCAGCCTCTTCTCATTTCTCTGGACATGCTCTCTGCTCTGAGTCACATGGTAATTTTATTTGTAAGGACTCAAAATCTCTGTAACAGACTGTTTGGCTATTATTATTATAGACTAAATCACAAGACTTTGTGAGTACGCAGGCAATGTAATTCTGTGACTGTGTGCTGCATTAAAGCAGTGACCTTCCACATCAAAAACCTCTAAATTAGAAGCAAAAGTGGTGTATAGAGCCATACCTAGACTGAAAGGCTGGGATTTTGAGGAGTAACTTGGAGCTGAGAATCTCACTGCCTTCACTGGGGTCGGGATTTCACTTTGTGAATTTTAGAATATCTAATGCTGTTAGAGCAGTGCATCTGTCTGGGGGAGAAAAAAGATGAAACTTTGAGTCATGCAGTTTCTGAAGGGTGGTAATCAACAGAATTTGTATTTTAGAGGGGAAAGGGAAGTTCCTGCTGTTAAGAAAGGTTCTGTTTGACTCTAATCTTTTCCACCTGTTGAACAATTATTGATGACTTTCATTAACAGTGCTTTGTTGTTCAGCTATGTAAAAGAGAACAATCAGTCCCGTATTAAGCTACAAGTAAAAAGTCTGTCTTTATTTGCATGGTAATGAAGTATTACCTTAGGTGTTAGAAGTAGAATCAATAGGCTAATGAGATTTTATGCAAACAATCTCAAGTAACAACCTGGGCTCACCCTTAGATAAAAGGATTTGTTTGAAGTAGGAAAATAAGGTTTTTTTTTAAAACAAAGATGTATCCTTATATCAGTGCAAATTGAAACATGAAAAAGAAACTTCTTTTCTATGTACTGTATTATAGAAAATAACTCCACTATGTACTGTATTATAGAAAATAACTCCAATCTGTCTATGGGTAGCAGTAAATGATTACCTAATCGGGATGATTTTTCAAGAAGGTGTATAGTCTTGTGTATTGGTTCCATCCTTTTTTCTTGGTGCTAATATTTAGCCTCAGAGATGAAGTGTCTAGAAGTCCACATCTGAATACAAACTATCCTCTCTATGCATAAAAATAAATAGTTTTTGCCTACAACTTATCAGGTAACACTCATGCTGGGCAACAGACAATACTGCAGGTTAAGAACTGACTATAATGTTGCAATGTGTTGACAGAGATAAACATGCCACAATATTTTGGAAAAGAGCATGAATTTACTTTCATGGCTTTTTTAATGCTATGATAATTATTAAATATGTACATCTTTAAAGTGAAACAATATTGTGGAATAAACAATATTGTTCATTTGAACTTGATGCAAATTATGGTTTGCTGCAGTGATTGATACAGGGAGGGAAACAAGCTCTGTAGCTTCTTGCAGAGAGAGAGAAAACTGCATAGAACTATAGCATGGAGCTGCATCAGGGTGTGCATTGGGAAAAAGATCTGCACCAGAGGGTGGTGAGCACGGAGCAGGCTCCCAGGCCCTGAGCTGCCAGAGGTCACAGAGCATTGGGTCACTGCTCTCAGACATAGGGTTTGGGGTTTTGGTGATCCTGTGAGGGGATGGGAGTTGGACTCCACACTTGTGGATCCCCTTCCAGCTCAGGAAATTCTGTGATTTTGTGATTCAATGGTGCTCTGCTCAGCCCAGCTGTGTCATGGGGTAACAGGATGGAATCAGGGAGACCTACCTGGTTTTAAGTCACCTAGGCAGCCCGCTATATGCTACATGGAGTTGCTATACAGTAAAGTAAAAGTACAGAAAGATGAGTTCAGTTTTGTGGAGTTGTTTGAAATTGCATAAAATGTGATTTTATCCAATGCATACACACACACACACAAAGAGATGATATAAAAACTACTCTACTACTGTTTATTAGACAGATTTGCTAAAAAACCAGTTTCAGCAAAGCATGATCAAGAATCTGCAGTGAAAAGAAAAAAAAAAAACCAACCAGTAAAGACAGAGCTAAATGATTTTTTTTTCCATTTTCCCCGCTAGCTCAAGCATGAGAGAGAAAAACACATTTTTAATCCAGAAATCTACCCTCCCAACAACAACCATCTTTCTCTCTGCTCAGCAAATAGAATGCATTTACACATTCTCTCAAGTGCTTCTGGATGGCTTTGTTTTCATCAGCTGTGCTGGCTGGTGCAATAGGTGTCTGCCTGTCAGACAAACTAAGGTGGGCTGCAATGAAAAGGAAACGTGGAACAGGAAGGCTTCAGACCACCTGGATGCCTTTCTCCTTTCTGCTGGCTAAGGAGCTGATAAACTGCTATTAGAGCATACTGCAGTAGAAGCTCAAATATTTCCTTTCATTTCATGGGTGTTAAGGACAGAATGGATGTCGTTAGGAACATTTTGGATGGCAGAGCAGAAATGTGTTATGTAGATTCTTAACTGAAAATCTGACTTTATTAGAAAGAGAAGAAGCTGGATGCTGCTCCCTCTCAACATAGGTATTTAATACTCCATTCCTTCCTGAGGGCAGTCATCCTGCTCTGACACTGATGGTACCCAAAGCAAACCTGCTGTCTCTTCTTTTCATGAATCTATTTTGTTAATTGTGGAGAAGACCATGGCATGCAGTCCAAGGCATTGGGAGACTTCTGGGAGAGTGTGCTTCTGAGCATGCTCATCTTCGTTCTGACTGTGCATGGCTTTCCTTAGAGATTGCAGCCCTTTCAGGCCAAACAACTTCCATGTTGTTCCCCAGGAGTGAACAGGTATTTAATTAATGAGCTTTGGTAATAAGTAATGAAACGGAATTGATTTTTACTAAAATCTCTCTCTCTCTCTCTCTCTCTCTCTCTCTCTCTCTCTTTTTTTTTTTTTTTTTTTTTTGGCTAAAAATGTTAATGAATCCTGCTCTGTATATGAATAAAACAAAAGTGTCTTTCCCACTGCCTTCTGATGAAACCAGACCCCCTGCAAGCAGCAAAGCAGCATTTCATGGCAGAGCACTTGTGAGTTCTGCCCCCATAGCAAGACTTTGAATTACACAGTGTCTATTCTGAATTTCCTTGGGATGCTGCCAAGTGCTTTGAAAGGCAACCGTCTTGCCTACGAGTAAAAAGGATGCTCATTGAGGTGAATGATGATTCATTTGGCTTCAAAACTGCAGATTGTTCTTGGGAAATTGACTTCAACAACCAAAGCAGCTTTTGCCAAATAGTCTTTACTTTTTAGTGCAGGGAAGACGATAGAAAGGGTGAAGTTGAAAAATGGTGTTATTTTGCAGTGTTAGGAATTCAAAGGTGTTGTGTCACTCACTTCTTTTCACTTCCTTCCCTTCATCCACAGCCACCAATCGCAGACCAAGTGTGACTTTTGTGTGCATGAACACAAAAATTCTACCCGAATTGCAAGTTCAAAAATCTATCTGGCTCCATGGTCTCTCCTGCCATCATTACGAACTACATTTTGGAGAGAAAGGGCAGAACATATAAGCTTTCTGTGGTGTAACTGCTGGACATTGACAGGGCAGTGTTCCTGCTTTGTGCAGGCAGGAAGCCAGACTTCATATGACATGCTGTGCTTCCTAGTGGTGGGCTGGTGATGCTTTCTGTTTCCTTGTTTCAGATAAAGATCGGATCAAAGTTACGTAAAATTGGAGAGTAAAACTGATAGGATGCAAGAAGTGTTGGCGTGTTTTTTTTCATCAGCACCTTACACAAGTTTGTTTACTGAAAATGTTTTCAATTATATATTTATTGAGTTTTTAATTGAAAAGACCAAGTGTAAAAAAATCTGACAAGCTAGACAAGACTTTCTGCTTTGGTTACAGCAGCTCTGCTGAAGAACTTATGATATATTCCATAACTATTTATGAGTTAATTTCTTTCACTGATATAATTTTTTTTTAAAGTCCTTCTACATATTCCTTTCATTTCTCCTACTGTGGAACCCAAGGGAACCAGAAAATTATAATCTAAAGGCAGTGGTTACAATGAATTATAATTTTACTGTTTCCCATATGAAGAATTAGTTGCTTCAGTTTCTCATTTTTGTTACAACCTTTGTCTTGAGCATAAATTATCTAAATTTTCCATTGTTTAATATTCCATGCAATATCTAGTGGAAGAAAGACAGTTTGACCTTTGTGCTATACTGCTTTCTGATTTAGATTTCTTTTCATATATGTTTAACAAGAGAATAATCAAAACAGCCATCTCCTTGCTGTTTTTAATAACATTAGTCATTGAAACAGCAGTTTTTGTGCTCTGTAGTTGTGCAACAACCTGGTGCAGAAAGACAGTGGTAGGGGGATAACCTGCATGGGATTTCATCTTCCTATAATTTGCTCCTATTTTTTATAGGACATCAAAAGTTTAACTGAACTGCTTTGAGATGGGGGCAGGTTAGCTGTCTGGTGAACATTCTAATAACTACCTGCTTTCTATTATTTCTGCTTTGAGAATTTGGTAAAGAACATAAAATAGTTTTTGGGGATCTTGAATGGGAAATTGTTACTGCTTAGTTCAACTTTTCATAGATGTACTCTAGCAAACGTGAATTGAGTACTGAATGAAAAACAAAGCCAAGTCTCAAGCCAAGTACAGGCTTTGCTACAAGTCTAACTGGCCTTGGCATAGGTTTCTAAGAATGTTAGAATGACAAATAGTTGTTCTGAAGATAAGTTTTTTTGTTTCTATATTTTGTTTGTTTCCCTATGAAAGAAGACCTGGTAGCTCTTTATTCTGGATGAAATCCACCCGCAGGATTTCTCATTCATTGTTCCACATCCACTCTGTCTGCCTGAAGGCTTGTCTACATGAGAAAATATGTATTAGGTTATTATGGGAATCTATCCCATTCCACCCATGTTGTCTCTCTTTAAAAGTGGAATAAATTATGTAGACAGCTAAATGATCAATAGCTGGAATCTGGGACTTACATGCCCAGAAAGGACGTCCGTATGTGATCTAAACGAAGAGTTCTCACTATGCTATAAATTCATTTTACAACACACCACTTTTTCTGCAGGAAATCAGTCTGCATCAGAATGGTCAGTGTGTAAAGAGTTACATCAGAGTAACTCTGGCACAAAACCATCAGCAAATGCATGAAATATTCTAATCATGTCAGTAAATTGTTGAGAGACAAAAGTGCCTCAGCCTTGGGAGGCCAAAATACATGGCTCTTCCATGAGTATTAATGTGAGTTTCATTCACAACAGATGTCCTGCTGAGTAAAGATAATTTTTGGTAAGGAATAAATGGTGTATCATTGTCATGCATCCTGCAGTGGTGATGGACTGAGGCTCCACAAAATGTAATGCTCAGTTGCTTTTGGCCATGTTTCTTTTTCTTGTATTTTATCACTCTAGTGTATTATTTTCTTTGGAATAGCAAAGCATCATAGAAATTATTTCTGCATGTTCTCTTTAGCATCAGTATATTTTTCTATGTATGTACGTTTTCTTCATAATCTCCTTCTTCAGAGTGGAATTTTGCACTCAATCTAGAAAAGCAGAATTAAAACTGCAAATGCCATCCACCACAGTGAATGCTGGTTGACATGACTTCAACCACCATTTCTCAACCTAATTCCCATGAGTGATGTGTGATATTAATGAAAAAACAATCTCAATGACTGTTTTCTATCAGCTCACTCGATCAAGTCAGACAACTTTCAAACGGCAGCGACAGAAACAAAGTGTGAGCGATGGGGAGGTTTCAAACATCTGAATGAAGGGATCCAGAGAAAGAATCAAAGTAATTGCCTAAATCAAATTGTCCTTATTCAATCCCTCTGTTAAATCATATGTAAGGGCTAGGGGTAAACCCAGCAACCAGAGATCTCAGCTGACAGCACACAAAGCCTCTCTCTCTGTTGATGGCTTGGACAGCCTTGAACCCAAAGGCGACAAATCTGAGGCTGAGCTGTTCCTGCAAGCCCACCACATGCCAGATCCCATTCTCACCTGTCTTCAGCATGGTGAGAGAGAGCAGAGGATGAAATATGAATTGCCATAAAGGGCAGCTGCTGATTTTTTCATTGTGGATGAGGAACCAGTACATAATCCCTGCTGCAGACCAATCAGTGCCATCCTATAGAAATCTGATGTCATTTATGGTTGGGTGTTGGAAATTATGCATGCTGGGTAACGCTGCAGTCCAAGCTAGTGTACCTACTTCAGGTGCAAATACTTATTTCTATTTCTATTTTTTAGCTATCTTATTCATTGTCTTTCCTATTAAGATAGTTATGTTAGACTCTGATGATAGAAAAGCCTTCCCAAGCTACCTGTGCAGCGACTTTGCAGATCATTTTGAGAGACATTTTAGAAAGTCTACAGTATTATTTCCAAAGTTCTTTTAATAGTGTTGAAATGCAATTAGTTTTATAGGAAATTGGGCAGTAAGTCAATACAACAGGAATTGAAGAATAATTAAGAATGATTGTGGAGTAAGGGAACTAGTTCATAAAGCATTGTAAGCCTTATAATTTCTAAGTCACCAGCTCAAATGTGATCTGTTTACTGAATGTAATCTATTTTAAACATGAAGTTTTTTTGTCATACAAATATCTTGAAGAATGTAAGAATTTCCTTAGGTTTTGCTGAAGTTACTGAGATGCTTAGCACTGATAAAGTGCATAAGTGCATTTTTCCAGGATATGCAACATGGGCTGGACAATATTTCAGTTAACTGAGGACTTCTACAACAGTGCCACAGTTGGCACATCTGCTCTGCTTTAACTGCATGGTCTAGAGTTTCCTTGAAGAGACTTATTTTCTGCAATCACAATGTGCAGGCTTTACCCATGTTGGCAAAGTGATCTGTATTTAATTCAAAGTAGTTGTATGCAGATCTGGAATTCCTACATTAAATAAATCTTTCCACTTTGCAAAGAAGGTGGTCCTTTGTTTCAGGTTATTATTCAGAGTGAGAACATTGATTGCCTCTCTTATTTTGGGATTTAACTTTAGAGCAGTACCAAAGGAAAATCAATGTATAAGTTCATGTTCTATCTCAAAATCAATCAAAATTCTCATTTCTTATTAAATATATGAAGTTCGATAATACTATTTCAGAAAGATATTTAACATAAATGCCTCTAACAAAGAACAGAAATATGAAGTCTATTGGCAAAGACCTACTCAGAGTAGGGTGCTGCATTTGTGCTTTGTGGCCAGTTCAAATGGCCTGTTTTTTTAGCATGATGTCCTGGTATCATATGCAGAAAACAGAGCTAAGCAGTGATATTGGTTTCCTATTTGTGAAACTGGTTTGTGATGTCCCTGGCCTTTTAAGATTTGATGTGCATGATAAAATGTTCCAACTGGAAAACAGCCAGGTCTTTTTTACATCTTATGACATTAGGATCACAATTTTACTGCTGTGTCCCCATGGAAGAAAAACATCTTGGCTCCAATTCAGAGAAACATCTAAGCATGTGCTTAACTCTAAACAATCCACTGGAATCAGCTAAACATGCATAAAAGCTTTGCTGACTTGAGCCTCTGGGCAGTGGAGCTCATCAATAACAAAACTAAGTGGATTAAATAGAGGCTCTGGTTAAAAAACCCTTGTGATAAAATCAAACACGCTCCAGTGCTTTTCTGAATCAGAAAACTTCCCTACTGTGGTGCTGAAATACAAGAGCTGGAATGGGAAGAGTATCATGGGTTCCAGAAAAGGATTTGAAAATCAAAAGTGTATGCAGTAGTTGGCTAGAAAGAAGTACAGGGAGGCAGGTTTGAAGTGAAAATTGGAATATGGAAGGATTGAGCATCAGATGAATCAAATAAAGTGGGAGGTAGCCCCAGGTGCTGGAATCATCCAGCACTGTCATTTTGCAAGAAAGACTCAAACAGACCAAAAAAAAGCAAACAATCAATAGTGAAGGATGCAAAGCCAAATGAAACTCTGCTAGCCAAATGTGCAAAATTTTCCAAGAATGTATTTATAACCTCCTTCTAAAAAATGAAATAGAGCATCTGGCTCTCCACTGTGGGTGGAAAGGCTGGGGAAGATGTATTTTTTGTGATACAAGAGGCTATGAAGGGAGAATAAAATGCCAAAACAGAGATAAGGTCAAGCCTAGCAGACACTTTTTCAGCAACATATGAAAGCAACACACATGGAGAGCCATCACTCCTGACAGGGAGCCTGGATTCCTGGTGGTGATGCTCTTATTAGTTCCTAATAAGACACAACTCACTGACATGAAGGACAACCCATCTAACATGTGCAGGGAAGACACAGGCCACTGAAGGGCATCAATTGCTGCAGCTTCTCTAATCACTGTGTGATATGCTAAGGAAAAGAAATGAAAGACTTAGAGGGAAAGGACAGAAAATGTTTGAAGCTTTGCTCTTTTGGTATGAGAGAGACTTTTAGGGTTTGGAAAAGATAGTTAGAGAGGTTCCCCTGGACCTCCATCTCTATTTTCATGTGTATATATATGAAGCTAGATAGATAGTGAGGAATTTGGTTCAAAAAGTTTTTATTTCATACAAATCTGCTTCAAATGTATGACCTGAATTTCAAGCTACGCTCCATTTACTGTATGGAGGGAAAAAAGAAAGGTATTTTGTAGAGTAAGAAAGAGAAAAATCAATTAGAAATTAGCAAAGGATTTCTTGTGAAACTGGGTGAGTTACAAACAATACAGAATTTCATTTTCAAATGAGGAAAGAAATATGGTACACCTATGCTGCCATTGTCTTAGATAAAATCTAAATATTCTTTTTTTTTTCTTCCTGTTTGTGGGCCAATCAGAAACTGCTAATAAGAAAGGAAAAAACAAAGCAAAGCAAATAAATTAAATCCTAAGTTTAACAACAACAAATCCACTATTTGTTGTTTTTTATTCATGTAAGTCATATCAGCAAATTCTACTCTCTGAGCAAAAGACTACAAAAGTTTCAGAGGGATAGAAATGCGACAAATACAGTACTACTACATTTGCAGCTCCCAGTTCTCACTGCATATTTTTTAACGGTTGTATTTTCACTTATTTTTCTTTTTTAAAATATATCTTATTTACTTTCTTCCCTAGATATCTTCAGTTCAGCTGCTGAAAACAAAGTACCTTCTGGTCCAAGTAAGCTCATGAAGAAACTGTGATATTTGGCCCCTAGGTGGTATGAAGAGCAGGTCAACGCTATTCCCAGGCTCAACATCCTTCCTACACTGGAGATATGGATTGCCAAAATTTGGACTTAGTGGTTTCAAACTTCTGGCCATTATGTGATGTCTCCTGCAAGCAAATATTGGAGCCTATTTCTAGCATCATAATTCAGCTGCAAATTGCACAGGCATAGATATAGCTTTTCTTCAGGCAATGTGCTCCTAAAGAATAAACCTGAATTAGTGAACTTAAAAAACCCCCAAGAGTAGAGTAATTTTCACCTATAGTACTACTATAAGGCATATTTATTGTTCTTGATTTCCTTTGATTTCATTTCACAGACATATCATAAATCCAATAAAATTGCTCACCTCTGAGCCTCACAAAATCTTGATCAGAAGATATGGAATAATGTGGTTTTCACACCCCTGCTCATGATCAGTGATTTCCCCTTTGCAGATTCTCTTTAACTTTCTAATGGGTGAAACTGAATCTTACATTGGTTCAGTTGCTTTGTGTCTGGACACTGGAAGTGGATCTAAGCACAAATCTACAGTCTTACCAGGGTCAACTGCTTTAAATGGTCTTACCTAGATTGGGAAAAAAAAAAAAAGTACTTACTCTTTATTGAAGTCCTAGAGTACTTTGAAAGATAGAACCTATTATTTTTTCTTCTTACTTCCAGCCTCTGCCTCACATCTGACTTCAGCATATTGCAAAGCTGTTTCCTAAGGTATTTAGTCTTCTCAGCCTGTTCTGCTGCAATATGTGCAGATACATGTCTGAACATTAACCCTGTGGTAATATTAGGATTAGCTCATTTTTCCTACTGCATTTTTTTACTAGCAAATTTATCTCAAAATCTATGTTTTTTATATTAAAACTATGCACAGATCAGTGTTTCACTCCTAAAGCAATTTAGTACTCCTTTTCATCTATGAAAATGAATGTGGCGCTCACTGTAATCCTTTCAGAATACCATCCTGTTCTGCTTGGTAATAATCACTTTCATTTTACATCAAGCTAAACTCCCGATCCCATGGAAGTTGACAGGAAATTTGTAATTGAATGAAAAACAGACTTTTACCAAAGTCTGTAAATTTTCTAACAAAACGATGGTATCACCCTTCATAAGTAAATCAAATCTGTAACAGATGGTTTAATATATGCAGGTCATCTACAAAGATAACACAGAGAGCACTAGCACTTTCTAATTACCTTTGTTGCCTTCATGAAGTCCCTGCCCATGGTTCATGATGAGGTTAAGAAAACCCTGTTATGCTCTCAATTGGGATAAGGCAACTTGATGATCCTGGAGGAGGCGTCATCCCTGCTTCATGACTGCAAAACACTGAAATCCTCCCTTTTGAAAGATGTACTAAAGGTATCATCAAAATGCTAATTCTTCTTGTCTACTAGAGGAAATAGCAGTAGTCTCTCTGCACACAAATGCATCTGAGACTATGCAAAAGCATTCATGCTTTTAGAGGAGACAAGAAACAAAACTGTTCAGATGAAGAAATCCAAACTCTTTTGTACTTGCATGGAATAAATGCATATCTTTTTCCCTCCCCTTCAGGACTGTGAATCTGCCTTAGCTCTTCAGGCCTCAACTCTTCAAAAAAAAAAATTGTGTATAAGCTTACTGGGGGGTCTCCAGAGATGGAGGTTAACTTCTACACTGCCAAAATGCTGTTATTCATTGGCTTATGGAAATAGATGGATAGATTTGAACGCAGTGCCACATTTTGGTCTGTTACACTTTGTGTCCCTTCTATTAAGATTCATTCTGAATTTGTAGGTCAGTACTTTTGGATCATTCCAGTTGGGTAAAAAAAAAAAAAAGGTGGAAGAACTGCACTGAGTGTGCAGAGATATCATTAAACTGATCAAACCGATTTTTGGAGATGTTGCGTAAGGTGCACAGGTAAAGGTGAGAGTTTGAAAGGGAAACAGGCAGTGCTCTGCCAACCTGGACAACAAAGTTTTGAGATGCAGTGATGGAAGGGAAGAGGAGAGTAGCTAACACTAATTGATAAGTAAAAGAATTGTTTGATTTTCTTGTGTATGGTGTCCTTTTAGTTAGCATATATATAATTACTGTAAGTTATATGATTTGTTCATACTGTGTCTGAACAAAAATTATGTTCACCTTGGTTTCTGTACTTTTTTTTTCCTGGTAACTTAGTTAAGCAGAGCTGATTTGTTTTTAAAGTTATCTTCCTTTCTTTCATTCCTTTCTCTTTACTTCTCCTTTCCTTTTGTTTCCTTCCCTTTTTGCTTTTTTCTTTTCTTCCTTGTCTTTTTCTCCTTTTTCTTCTTTCTTCCTTTCTTTTTTTTCTTTCTTTCTTTCTTAAGTTTGCTGGGATTTGTTCCTTATATCTGTATAGTGGATGTGGTTATCTGATTTTTAAAGAAAAATGCATGTGAACTAATGAATGACTGAGATAAAGTTTAACAAGTAATCAAGTTCCCCTGCTATAATTCCCCCAAAGTCTTACTGAGATGGTTGGGCCAGTTTCTATTGACATTAAACGCAGATGGGGCCAAAGAAGAACAGACGTGTCCTAGCTTAAAAGTTAATCCCTGCAGGCATTCAAGGCCAGGCTGGATGTGGCTCTGGGCAGCCTGGTCTGCTGGTTGGTGACCCTGCACGTAGCACAGGGGTTGAAACTAGATGATCATTGTGGTCCTTTTCAACTCAGGCCATTCTATGATGATGAATGGAGAGCTCATTAAATTCCCGTGGACTGTGAAGCACATAATTTTTTATGCCAGCAGTGGCAGTATTCAAACAAACCAACTAACAAGTGGAAAAATTAATTTGTAAATCAAATATCCTGTGTCCTTGGGCTAACTCAGGTGGGCACCTTACTGCTTGAGCATTGCCAGAGTTGGTGACCAATGCAGGTCTCAGCTTGTGGTATCTAGGGAGGTGCTAGCTCTCAATACTCATTCCAGCTGATGATAGAAATAAGAAGAGATTTTAAAAGAGGTTTGTGGAGATGAGGACAGCAGTTCAAGCTGACCTGACAGAGAGGTCTGCAGAGTTCTATTGTGATATCTGATTTTTCTCATATGCTCACGGTAAAGAGCACTGTGCTACGTTGCTATAATTGGACAAGCTGGCCAAACTCCTTTCAGCACTCAACTCATGTAGTATAAATGTTGCAGCACAAAGCAAAATCATTTAGTAGGCTTGGTAGAAATTTTCAACCTCAGATGGTGATGGAGCATCCAAAAGTGTAAAAACTTTGTTTTAGACTCAGGGGATCTCAGCTAGAGAGAAAAAAAATTAAAGAATAAATAGGAAATCTTATCTTTCACTCATAAAATGAACTCATTTCCTGCTCCCAGAAGACTCTAAAAATGATGATTAATCGTATTAAATCTGCTCTCTATTTAATAGGTTGTGGATTTGTACATCAATACTGGATTTTATTGAGCTTTAGTTCCAACTCAATCTGCAGCCTTCTGAAAGTAGAAAGTGGCAGAGGAATTGTTACAGGAAAGAGTGATTTGCAGTAGATTATGACCAACAATGAATGGAAATCTTGTGTTCTGCTAAAACTTCAGAGATGTGGACATAGGAACAGGCAATATTTACACTAGGGGATGAAAGTTAAAAGCATGAAACCTCACAAGTATTTTGAAATCCAGCTGAATTCCAGACACTTAGAGCTAATATCCCAACAATGTAGCCTTTCAAAGTATTGAAGTTTTAAAGAGAGGTAATACTGACTTTGTATGCTCCAGCATTTCCATACAATTTCCTTACTATGGATCTGGAATAAAGTATTTTCTCCTTTTTTCTTATAGGTCTGACACTGGAATAGCTGGTATCTCCAGAGCTCTCTGAACCCTTATCTCCATGAACTCCTATGGAGCCTCAAGATGTAAACCTCTTATCCAGTCACCATATGTGTTAACTGAAGTTAAAGCATCCTCAGCTGAGAAGATATATGGATAATTTCTGATCTTCACTTAACTTTCTGCCATGGGTCTATGGAAAGAATGAAATGTAGTAAGAATGGTGGCTGTTCCAAATACGTGTCCTGAAGGTGTAAGCTGTGATGCAGCATTTGCTTGAATATGCATGAGACCTTTTCATACGCAGTGGGTCAGAATATTTTTTTCCCTTGAGACTATGTCTTTGACTCATCCTGATGAAAAAAGAATGTCCCTTTCAAATTCATTGACTTTTACATTAGCCATAATTTGAGATTGCCTCTCTGGAGATGAGTTGCCTTGGGGAGTCGAGAATTTTTGAAAGAGAGAATTTAATGTGAAGTGGGATTGCTGCAGCTGCAGTCCTTTCTTCTGCAAGAGGTGTTTTAAAGTTGATTTCACTGTAGGGTAAAGATAAAAGCTTTTCACTGTTCATTAACCTTTATTTTGGGGTGTTTCTGTTAATAAGCTATCTTTCTTGCTTTTGTTTTGCATTATTTTTGCACTTTATTCTTTTTATTTTTTTCTTGCTGCAGATGTCTGTATTGTCGTCATCTGCTATTTACTTTTAGTTTTGGTTTCATTAATTTCAGTGTTATTTTTTTGATGCATTTTTCACTAGAAGAATAAATTGTATCATTTTGTTTAGAATGAACTTATTTAATGAATGTGTTGGTAAAATGTTTAAATGATCCCTCGTACCACTGAATGTATTGTCACTGAATTACATTGCCTTTCACAGAAACTTATCACTAATCAGTTTGTAACACATAAATTTAAGCTCTATTTCTAGGTATCTATAGATTGTTCTTAATTCTTTTGTAATTACAGACCTTGATACTATGACATAATCTGCTTGTCTTTATTAGCAGCAGAAGAAAGAATATCACCTGCAGTCAATTCCAAAAGCAGAGTCAGTTTGAGTCAATTGGTTTTATTATCACTGTGCTCTTCACATTCATATGCCTCAAATTGGACAGAAGCCCTTTAAATTTATCTGCTGTATCAAGGCAATCAAAAGACAAGGAATGGTAGTCACTGAGAATGGATTACTTTGGATCTCAGTATCATTATTTGCCTTGAGAAATACAGTAAGCCATTCAACCCAAGGAGGGATACTTCTGCTTTTAATTAGCAGTTGTAGAATGGCATTATTAACTTTTCTTTTAACTTGTTTCACTGATTAAATATTATAACTGTATAGTGAATAGATACAGGGAAGAATGCAAAGAATATTTGATGAAGTCTGACAAAGGAGAGAATGTTCTAACTTTCTCAGAATAAGAAAAATATACAGCTTTCCATCAGATTTCTTAGGTTTGATGTTGAGACTCTAATGGGATACAAAGCAGACAGTTCCTTTCTTTTAATTGGTAAAATATTACCACCTAGAGAGCAGATAACAGAGCAAAACTGTTAGATGACACTAAGATAGTAGGCTATATACGTTGTTTTGTATTTATCAATGTATAATAACATGTGAGTTTGGGTGATAGGCTTTTGACTACAAATGTTAATTACTATTTCTGTGTAAATACTAGAAATGTGTCACTCAAAAGGAGAATGGAATGAAGAACATGAAAATTTGATGTTATAGAATGGCTGGATTGACTATATAGATATAGTTCAAAATCTCTGTATCTAGACATAAACTCAAATTGTGGCAGAACAATCTTTATGTTAGACTGCATAGGATTCTATAGGAAGGATGTCTTGAAGGACAATGAGCATTTTTCCTTGGTTTAATTCTCAAGCATCTGGAGAACTTTGACTCTCAGAGTGATGCTGTAGGTGTCCAAATTTGAGAAATGTTAAAATTATATTCCTCAGTTCCTCAGTGAAATATGATTTATTTCTGCTGAGATCACAGAATCCATAGTGGTTATACCTGTTTAGGTGGTAAAGGGGAGAACATCCTTTGCTTTTGCTAGTGTTTACCACATCTGTCTACATGTTGGAGTTCAACATGCAAACTGCTAATATACTCCAACAGCATTTTGCAGATTATAAGATTATTTTTGTAATCCTTGTTTGCAAATGAGCTTAATACTAGTATCTCTGGTAGTTTCTTCACATTGCAATTATTAGACACAAATCATCATCAAAGAGTGTGTTGTGTGGGCAGGAGACCTGGCTCTTGATTGATAAGCTGCAATTGGAATTCTCTTTCCAGTGCCAACAGGGATGATTATTAATTGTAATTATTTGAATATCTTTCCCATCTCGCTGGAATAATAAAGTGCAGTTTATGGAAACACACTCTGAGCTGGTAGGAGTCAGTAGCAGCTTTCAGCTGGGTAGTCAGTATACTATGACAAACTCTATTGTTGTGGCCACACTGAGCTCTCTATGCAGCTATTTCTTCTTTTGTGGTGGGTTTTAAAGCTATGGACTAATTTAGATTGTTGGTACCCAAGTAGGAAGGTCATTCCTGACTGGATTACTTGTCTTAGGGTATGCCTCTTCTCTTGGTTCATTGGACGTGCTCATTAGCAGCAAGCCTCACAAAGGCAAATTAGTACACCTGGCTCAGGGCGGACCAGGTGCCTTAAGCTGCTTGAAAGAATTCAATTTACTTGATGGGACAGACTTTTATTTCAGGCCTTTAACACATCTTTTGCAGCTATGCCATCTTTTAACAATTTGCTTCTTGGACTTGCACGCTGTTTCACACTCCTTTGCCTTGATTTCCCCCATTTTAATTTTATTTCATCCTGCTTCTTTCCACTGATTTTAGTTGAAAGTTCAACTGATGATAACCAATTTTTCTGTAACTCGGACTATATTGTGTCAGTAATTGCAAACAGCATAGCATGTCTGCTTTTGCTCAATGGGAAGTGACACACTCTTGATTAAAATTTATTGCTAATATGCTTTGATGAATGTTTCAGACTATGTTATTGTTTTACTTTTTCATTTTTGGACACTTTCTATTTCTGTTTTATCAATTCTATTTCCTCCAACGACAATTAGACATAATGTATGATGTTAATAACATGTCAGTTTCAAAAATGAGGAGGATAAAACGATACTTTTGCTGAAAATTGCAGTTAAAGAGGAGTGTGATTTATAAAACTTGTTTATTATGATGCCAGCTATAGAAAAATAGAGGAAGATATTTGAATTTTCTTTTTCAACTTGTTTAATATGAAATCATAATTTATAGATGAAAGATAGATCTATTATGTAAGCTAGCCCATTTCTGATTGAAAAGACCATCCATTTTCTAGGGCCTCTTTAATCCTCCTTTAAATTTCCAGTGTTCCTTTAGAAGACTTTCATGCAGATTTTATAGATATTCAGCCCACTAATCGCTTCTTATTTTTTTCTCTTTCTTCAGTAACTGTATGGTTCAGCTCACCATGTTGAATGACTCATTTTCCATTCACAGATCCAGATCATGTGTTTTTAATAGTAACTTCAGTCTATTTTTGTAGTATTTTATAATAGTACCCACCTTCCACTGGCATAAAGAACAAACTGTTGACTGATTTGAAAAAAAATATGTAGGCTCATGAAGACTAGTTCTTATCTCTCTTCAACTGAATGAATGTATTTTGATCCTTGAGGCTCCTTTTAAGACACCACCTAAGCTTGTGACTTCTTGTCATATGTGCAAGTATCTCAGCTGGCCAATGTGCTCTCATGTTTTTCTTCAGTTATAATTCCTCCAGACTGCTCCTGGACATCTGTGGGAATACAAGAAAAACTGTTCAGAGCAGAAGCTGTGGAGCAAGATAAACAGCATGAGAACCAAGGACACCTCTAGAAGAAGCAAGAACGTCTCACAGCTCTGATTGGATAAGCCCCTGTGTGAGTGGTTGAAGAGTGTTTTGTAGAATGCTCTGTTGCCATGTAAAGGTGGATGGGAAAGTTGTAGGGGTGGATGGGAAAGCTAGAAAAAGAAAACTTGTGAAGGTATGTAAGTGATGTGAAAACTTGTAATAAACAATTTGGATCATTCACATCTGAGTCCGTGCATCAGACGCTGCAGACATCAAGTCTAGACAATTTCTTGAATAACAGGTGTGAGCAGGACTGTGATTCTTGTGTGGACATTCTATTCTATGCATACACCTATGCCCAACTTTGTATTTCCAGCTGTCTCTAACTAGGTTGACGATGCTGACAAATGGTTATTTTCCTTATTACTTCTCCTCTATGTCCTCCTTTATTTGGGGAACATACACTTTATTTTTCACTATGTCTTTTACTTACGTCCAAATAATTTCTTTGCTTTGCTTTTTCCCTTCCCTTCCCCTTTTTCTTTTCCTTGTTTTTCCTCTTCTCTTTGCTTCACTTCTCCTCTTTTTTTGTTTCTTTCTTCTTTTTTTTTTTTTTAATTATTCTTTCCTGCCCATTTTTCTACTGTGACAGCCCTTCTGGTGTTAATTAAGCCTCCCAATATTGAAACATTTGCCATCTTTCTTAATATGTTATTTCTCATTCTTCCAGATCATTTAGGGAAATATTAAAGAATAGAAATGATCACCATGATTCCCTTTTTATTGCAAAAGATGTCAGCTTGGCATACTGCTAGTCCTCATTGTCTTTGGTTTACATTCAATTAGCCAATTTTTGGATCTGTCCAATCCAATTTAAATTAACATTTCAATTACTCTTTCATAAAAGAGAGTAAAGGCTTCATTAAATTACATACCTTATTAAAATAGCCATCAACATCTGTAAATAAGCTTTCTAACATGATGTTATACAACATAAATGATTTTTCACTATCATGAAAATACTTAAAGTACCTACCATTTTAAGTAGGCTGGAATTTAGAATGTTAGATTATTAGTGCTCTCTGCATGAGGAGATAATGAACTGATTCAAGAGCTGCACAGCCTCAGACCTCCTGAAAACATTTCTGTGTGTTTTTTAGAGAAATGGAGCACTTGAGTCCCCCTCAAGTCACAAATGATAGAGCACTGTGCTTGCTGCTGAAGAAGGACAGAACAAAAAGATATCTCAGTGCCCCAAGATATTGAAATGAAAACATGCCACTGATGGAGGGTGGATCAGAGTTTAGGGCAGGTATTAGCCTGAAATTGGTTGCCATTGCCCACAAGGCAACTTCTGCTGTCATGTGCAATGATACAGTGCCCTTGTGATGTCGATGAGATAGCAAGAGTGTTTCTGACAGCTATGTGCTGAACAGAATGGAGGAAATGAACCAGAATTTGTAACTAGTCTTATATTCAAGATCCCATAGCATGTGATGAATGGACTCACTGAAAACTGGACTCTTTTATTAGATATTTATAATTTTTTGAATCCTCCCTTCTTCAGGCCACAATCTAGTCATTCCCTTATGCATGTGTATTTTTTCAAGGATGAATTTAGGTACATCTGCATCCAGAAAAGTACTTATAATTTGTCCTCAACTTCGAGATGAGCAGTAAATATGGAAAGCCAGCAGTCAAATCATGTTTCATCTTACAGCAACCAGGAAGGAGTTTAAACATCATGCAAGGTTTGTCAGTCTTCTTGGCTCTCAGCAATCACTCAGTAAAGAAAGCCAGATATTTTCCTTTTTCTATTCCCTCACCACATATTTTAACTTGAACACGCCTTTCCTTCTGTCCTATTTGCCCATAAGAAAGAACCTGGTAAAGCAACCGTCCCTAGCTCCATTCAGGACAGAGAAATGTCTCTGCTTCAGCAAATGTAGTGCAGACTTCCAATTATGACATAAAAATGTTTTAGAACAATGAGATGAAAAATACCTATTTTTTATTGACTGTTTACATGGTTGCTATACTTAATATTACACTAGGAACTTCGCTTTCAGTCACTGTTCAGCTGTACACATATATTTTGACCTTGATAACAGAAAATGTTCTCAAAAGCTTTGTCATGAATTAATGCTGAAAAGATGTAGGTGACTTTATTTTAAACTCTACAGCCACCTACACTGTGAATGTATTAGTTGGAAAAGCATTTCAGTGGTGCTGCAATGTGCAAGTACTTGCAAGTTTGAGACAGTAGTAAGATGACAAGAGCTGCCATGGAGATTGTAAAATATTTATTAATACAATAATACTACTTTCTCTTGGATCCAATTTATAATTTAAATTGTGTATCACAAAGGTAGTTTTGTCCTTTGAAGTAGATTAGAAAATTTCAGTTTAGATACATGCTGTATATTACTAAATAGCTTTCTTTGCTTCATATGTAGGCAACATAATTTGATCTTTAAATTCAAACAGACGCTTCTTCTTATATTCCTGAATAATGCATATGAGTATATTCACTATTGTTGGTGGAATACTGTTTACAGACAGCTGAAATTCAAGGGTTTTTTTTTATACAATTGGCCTTAGTTATAGAATTTGGAAAGAATTCCATATTTAAATCTCCAGAGAGCTCAATTCCAAATGCCAGTGGAAAAAAAAAAAAGCTCCTAAATGAAATGCATGTTACAGCCATTTTGAGAGTCTAAAATCTGTAGTTGGGGTTCTGCATCTACCACAGACTCACTATGCAATTCTGTGCAGGTAATTTGGGGCCAGTTTCTTACCTGTGAAACGCCCTAAGGGGTGCTTAATATTTTTCAATTTCCATTCTTTACAATTGGGGTTATAATTCTTAACGTTGGTCTGTGCAGAGCATTGATGATGAGGTTGGAGGAGGCCATGCTGCAACTGAGCTCTCTCTGCTTTTGGTCTTCTATTTGTCTTTCAATATTGTACTGCTAATGGCCAGAGGAGGTGGACATAATCTACTTTCAGACCTTCACAAAATCTTCACTTCAAACTATCCTACACTGTAAGACTGTTTTGAAACTTTATGTGTACAGAGACCTTGGAAAAAAATTATCTGTAAAGGACCAGGCATTCTTTGACTAATCTAAAGTCTTACTGCAGTGTGGATGTGCTATGCCTCACTGTAGGCTCTGCACTGTAGCACAGCTCAGGCACATTTATATGACATAAAGATGTGAATTATTGGCCCATAGCAAGCCTGCAAATAAATGCAGAACCTCAGTTCCTTGCAGCTGTGCTTTGATCAAGCACTCAGTTTCTCTTAAGCAGCAGAAATTGCTTTCAAGCTAATTCTTGAAATGTGGAAATGAAAGATGCTCATAAACTGCTTCTAGGAAGAGCAGCCTAGGATTGAGGTAGCATGCATGAGACTACCAGACTCGTCTGAATACATCTGGATTTGTTATTCATTCTTTTTTAATCGTGATCTTGTTATGTTACTTTGTCTTAAGTTTTAATTCTCTATCTGAACCACAGATGAGTTTCAGCTTGACTGAAAGGAGGGAGTAGCAGCAGTAGAATAAGCATAGTTGTTTATCTATTTTTTTGTCACTTTCTTCTTCACTTTAATGTTTTTCTTTTAAAATGACCTGCTAGTTAGTATGCAAGGACATTACTGTGTATCATGGCATGAGCAGGACAGTTATGAAAAACAGCTAAATTAAATTGTCAATTTAGAGACCAGATTGCAATCAGAATTTGATTTTGTGTCACCTTTTTTTTTTTTTTAGAACAGGCTGGTAGTAACCTTCAGGAATTGTAAGAGAAGCATGTGCTTGGATCAAAAAAGAGACTTGAGCTCTGTTCTTAAATAACAGGCAAGTTCAGCTCTTGTTTACGTGCATGAGACTTTTGCTGACAATGATGAGCTTAGAGCTGCATATACTACTCACACAGAATACATAACCAAGAGTGGAAAATAACTCTGAGACACCAGCTTTTAAAAACACAGGATTTAGACGTGTTTGTGATTAAGGTGATATTTTAAATAATTCTCATAATAAACATCTCTGTATGTGTGAATATTGCTCACTGACTGAAAGGTAGTTCACAAATGTGTACATGGGATCTCATACCTGGCAGAAAACAACTTTGTTGCTTCCTATCTGCAGCCCTGTTTGGGCATGCTTCATTAGCTCCAGCTGTTCAGGATGAAGCAGAGGAAAGGGTTCTGAGACAAGTCTGGATCTTGGGGTAAGGTCTGTCTTGATCTGTCAGGTTGTATAACTCTTTCTCCCACAGTCTGTGAAAATTCAGAACAGTCAAAGAAACAAAAGCTTATTTTTACAAAATAAGATTTTAAAATCTTTCCTTATAGTCCTAGATATGCTTTCTTCTCACTGCTAGGATCAGATTTACACCAACTCTGTGGGAGTCCCAGTGGGGCAGAATTGTTGCTTAACCTGGTAGGTTGTTTCCAGTAATTGATAGCTTATATGAAATGGAAGTGTTTGGGTTAGTAAATCTTAACTTGGATTTTTTTTGCTAAGAGCCACATCCTGTACATTTCATCTTATAAGCTTCCGTAATTAATTTCATGTGAAATTCTTACTTTGCCATAGTCTTTTCTTTGACCATTCAAAACAAAATTGTTAAAGAATTTAAACCAATGGACTATAGATAATTTGTTTGAAATCAAGGAACAGCTTTACAACTTCATGTCCAAGAGAGGCAAAAGACCTGAGATCCTGAAGGACATAGATGTGCCACCTGTACCACGGTGTCCTCTATACTCAAGGAATAGTATACAAAAATCTCGGTGTGACTGTCTAAAGGCAAATAGGTGCAATAAACAAGATTTAACATGCATTGTGACTTTCGAAAATGGAATAATGATAATAACTTTCAAAAGACTAACAAGAGCTTTATTAACATTTAGAAGTAATATTATTTTTTAGCTTCTGGGAACAATGTTTCTTTTTGTCATGTAATCTGGAATATTCAAACCATGTAACCCAATGCGGCAGATAAATACACTTCATATATATATATATTTCACCTTAAGAACTATTTAATAAAACATTCTTTTATTTGCTGACTAATCTGATTTGTTTCTCATCTGCTCTTCATGCTCATGGTGTAGACTTCAGCTTTTTTTATCTGGGAAGGATATCTGAACTATATTATCATTTGTGAATTGACAATAATAAGAAGACTTCTTCTGGATAGATAAAGCTTCTTTACACTATCGTTACAGAAATTCTTAAAGGAAAATAAGCCAGACCTCTGCTGTTTCTACACTGTAAAGTGGACACTGGTCCCCATTTTTTTGGTTTTTTTTTTGAACAAATGAAATCTCCTGAAAAAAAAAGATACTTTTCCCCCAGTGAGGTAACTGTTGTGCCAGTGAGACATCCAGTGAAACACATCTTTAATAACCTGGAGTTTAAGACTGCTGTGTCTTTTAGGAATCAATGGAATAAAACCTTGGAAAAATGTATTCTCACACTTAAATGTGAATTTCATAGAATCATAGAATTGTTGGAGTTGGGACACTTAAAGGTTCTTTACTCCAACTTCCCTGCACTGAACAGAGATACCCACTGCCAGATCAGATTTCTCAGAGCCCCGTTCAGCCTGGATTTGAATGTCTCTAGAAATGGGGCTTCTATCATTCTCTACGGGCAACCTGTTCCAGTGCCTCATCAATCTTACTGCAAAAGACTTCTTTATATGCATTCAAAATTGCCCGCCCTTCAGTTTGTAACCATTTCCCCTAGTCCTGTCACAACAGATCCTGCTAAAGTCTGTTCCCTTCCTTCTCATAGCCCCCCTTTAGGTAGTGAAAGGCTGCTCTCAGTTCTCCCTGGACAGCCCCAGCTCTCTCAGTCTCTTCTCACAGAAGAAGTGTTCCATCCCTGGAATCATTTTTGTGGCTTGCCTCTGGCAACAGGTCCATGTCTTTCCTGCACTCCACATCCGAAAGCATGAGGTCACACAGTGCAGTGTAGAGGGCAAAATATATCTCTCTCAACCTAATTTGTAAATAAATATAGGATTGAAAGCAGACTTAGTATTAGTGTAAACTATGGAGAATAAAAGCTGTTTTGCCTGTCTGAAACTTTAGATAGTTCTGTTGTCTGTCCCTCCTTGTCTCAATGCCTGAATAAAGACACAAGTGATTCCTAGTTATGTCCATAAATTTATTTTATGGACCAATCTATATTGGCAGATTCTGAATCCAAATTGGAAAGTTGATCTGAGGATTATCACAGAATCACAGAATCACAGAATTGCCAGGGTTGGAAGGGACCTCAAGGATCATGAATCTCCAACCCCCCTGCCACATGCAGGGCCACCACCATTCCACCTAATGCTAGACCAGACTGCCCAGGGCCCCATCCAATCTGGCTTTGAACACCTCCAGGGACGGGGCATCCACAACCTCCCTGGGCAGCCTGTTCCAGTACCTCACCACTCTCTCCGTAAAGAATTTCCCCCTGACATCCAACCTATATCTCCCTTCCCTCAGCTTAAAACCATTTCCCCTTGTCCTGCTGTCACTCACCCTTTCAAAGAGTTGATTCCCCTCCTCTTTGTAGGCTCCCTTTAGGTACTGAAAGGCTGCAATGAGGTCACCCCGCAGCCTTCTTTTCTCCAGGCTGAACAAGCCCAGCTCCCTCAGCCTGTCCTCATAGGGGAGGTGCTCTAGTCCCCTGATCATCTTTGTGGCCCTCCTCTGGACCCTCTCCAACAGCTCCCTGTCTTTCTTGTACTGGGGGCTCCAGACCTGGACGCAGTATTCCAGATGGGGCCTCACAAGAGCTGAGTAGAGGGGAACAATCACCTCTCTGTCCCTGCTGGCCACCCCTCTTCTGATGGAGCCCAGGATCCCATTTGCCTTCCGAGCCGCAAGGGCACACTGCTGGCTCATGTTAAGTTTTTCGTCTACCAAGACCCCCAGGTCCTTCTCCACAGGGCTGCTCTCAAGGACCTCTCCTTCCAGTCTGTATGGATGCCTGGGATTCCTCCGGCCCAAGTGCAAAATTCTGCACTTTGCAGTGTTGAACCTCATCAGGTTCACCCGGGCCCACCTTTCTAGCCTCTCGAGGTCCCTCTGAATGGCATCCCGTCCTTCAACTGTGTCAACCACACCACTCAGCTTGGTGTCGTCAGCAAACTTGCTGAGGGTGCACTCAATTCCGTCATCAATGTCATTGATAAAGATGTTAAAGAGCACCGGTCCCAAGACAGACCCCTGGGGGACGCCGCTCGTTACCAGCCTCCACCTGGACATAGAGCCATTGATGATCACCCTCTGTCTGCGGCCTTTCAACCAGTTTCTTATCCATCGAGTGGTCCACCCATCAAATCCACATCCCTCCAGTTTGGAGAGAAGGATGTGGTGGGGGACCATGTCAAAGGCCTTGCTCAAGTCCAGGTAAATGACATCGGTCGCCTTTCCCTTGTCCACCGATGCCGTCACTCCATCATAAAAGGCCACCAGATTGGTCAAGCATGACCTTCCTCTGGTGAAGCCGTGCTGGCTGTCACGGATCACACGCCCTTTCCTCATGTGATCAAGCATGTCATCCAGGATGATCTGTTCCATGATCTTCCCAGGCACAGAGGTGAGACTCACCGGCCTGTAGTTCCCAGGGTCCTCCTTGCTCCCTTTATATCAAAACTAAACCAGAGTCTTATACTTCAAAAAACTCTGTGCTAGCAAGCGGTTGCAATAATCACTAAAGAAATACATTTAAAACTCCAAATTGCACAATACTTACATTGAAATAAGGAAAATTTAAAACTATCTTTTGACGTGATGATATCCATCTTGTAAGAAATCATCCTTCACAGTTTTCTCTTAATCAGAGATGGCTCAAACTGAAAATTGGCTCAGACTGTTCCCCTTCTGCTCATCTTTGTAGCCCAGCAAAGAAATGACCATTGAGTTTGCTCCAGATAAGCTTGCAAACATATATTTTAACAGGAAGAACATTTTTAATGTTTTAATGTTTTTAATGTTTTAAAACAAGATTTTAAACTTGAGACACAGTAAAATAGTGACAGTTCCTTATATTAGCAAAAGAAAGGAATCATCCACTATCTATGGATTTATGATGCTTATGAGACTGGTGAACTGATGGTGTTCAAGACTTTCTTTTGTAAATTGCCATTCTCTCCAAGACAGGCATCTTACGATGTTCTACAAATAATCTTGATTATTTTAGCTTGGCCATTAAACTCATTAGCTCCTGCAGTAGTTCTGGGTTGACATCCTCTGAGGTCTGTAGAGGTAGCAAGCAGCCAGGAAAGAAGATTTTTAGAATCCCTCCAAAAAACACTTTTCCCCTTTTAAGGAGATTCTGCAAAGGCTGATTTGAGACAAGCCCTTGGAATGAATTAAGAAGCAACTTTATTCTTCTGAAAGCATCTAGTCTGGTTTACAGCACCCCTCTCCTCTACATTTCATCCCAACAAAAATATATTTTTAAATCTTGAAATAGCTACATGCAATGTAAAATTTATCCTGGTCTCTGCTTTCTTTCCAGAGATAGACTATGTACTTGGGAGCCAATCACCCTTATATGATGTGGTAGATCCACAGTCTCCTCGGGCTGCTATAAATCAGATGTGTGACCAAGAAATGGACAGCACTGTGCTGCACACTTAACAAGTATATCCTTGGAGATCTTACAACTCTGAGAAGAGGAATATTTTCAGTGTTCTGGGTCCTGGATTGTACAGAGATGTTACATCATAAAATCATAAATATTATACAATGGGTTGGAAGGGATCTCAAAGATCATCTAGTTCTAACCCTCCTGCTGTGCCAACCACTAAATCAGACTACCCAGGAACTGCCTGGCCATCAAAGCCTGGTCTACAAAGCCTCCAGAATGGAGCATCCACAACTTCTCTGGGCAGCCTGTTGCCATCTCTCACCACCCTCTGAATAGATAATTTCCTCCTAACATCTAATCTCTTTCAGTTTAAATCCATTCCCCCTTGTCCTACCACTTGGTTCCACTCCTGCTGGTAAGCTCCTTTCAAGTACTGAAAGATGTTGGTAGGGTCTCCCTGAAGCCTTGTCCTCTCCATTCTGAACAATCCCAACTCCCTCAATCTTTCTTCACAGGAGAGATGCTCCAGTCCTCTGATAATCTTTTTGGTCCTCTGGAAAACAGCTCCATATCCTTCTTATACTGGGGCACAGTATTCCAGATGGGGCCTCACAAGGGAAGAGTGGAGGATGGCAATGACAGAATCACAGAATTGCCAGGGTTGGAAGGGACCTCAAGGATCATGAATCTCCAACCCCCCTGCCACACGCAGGGCCACCAACCATCCCACCTAATGCTAGACCAGGCTGCCCAGGGCCCCATCCAATCTGGCCTTGAACACCTCCAGGGACGGGGCATCCACAACCTCCCTGGGCAGCTGTTCCAGTACCTCACCACTCTCTCCGTAAAGAATTTCCCCCTGACGTCCAACCTAAATCTCCATTCCCTCAGCTTAAAACCATTTCCCCTTGTCCTGCTGTCACTCACCCTTTCAAAGAGTTGATTCCCCTCCTCTTTGTAGGCTCCCTTTAGGTACTGAAAGGCTGCAATGATTCACCCCGCAGCCTTCTTTTCTCCAGGCTGAACAAGCCCAGCTCTTTCAGCCTGTCCTCATAGGGGAGGTGCTCTAGTCCCCTGATCATCTTTGTGGCTCCTCTGGACCCTCTCCAACAGCTCCCTGTCTTTCTTGTACTGGGGGCTCCAGACCTGGACGCAGTATTCCAGATGGGGCCTCACAAGAGCTGAGTAGAGGGGAACAATCACCTCTCTGTCCCTGCTGGCCACCCCTCTTTTGATGGAGCCCAGGATCCCATTTGCCTTCCGAGCCGCAAGGGCACACTGCTGGCTCATGTTAAGTTTTTCGTCTACCAAGACCCCCAGGTCCTTCTCCACAGGGCTGCTCTCAAGGACCGCTCCTTCCAGTCTGTATGGATGCCTGGGATTCCTCCGGCCCAAGTGCAAAACTCTGCACTTTGCCGTGTTGAACCTCATCAGGTTCACCCGGGCCCACCTTTCTAGCCTCTCGAGGTCCCTCTGAATGGCATCCCATCCTTCAACCGTGTCAACCACGCCACTCAGCTTGGTGTCGTCAGCAAACTTGCTGAGGGTGCACTCGATTCCGTCATCGATGTCATTGATAAAGATGTTAAAGAGCACCGGTCCCAAGACAGACCCCTGGGGGACGCCGCTCGTTACCAGCCTCCACCTGGACATAGAGCCATTGATGACCACCCTCTGTCTGCGGCCTTTCAACCAGTTTCTTATCCATCGAGTGGTCCACCCATCAAATCCACATCCCTCCAGTTTGGAGATAAGGATGTGGTGGGGGACCATGTCAAAGGCCTTGCTCAAGTCCAGGTAAATGACATCGGTCGCCTTTCCCTTGTCCACCGATGCCGTCACTCCATCATAAAAGGCCACCAGATTGGTCAAGCATGACCTTCCTCTGGTGAAGCCGTGCTGGCTGTCACGGATCACACGCCCTTTCCTCATGTGATCAAGCATGTCATCCAGGATGATCTGTTCCATGATCTTCCCAGGCACAGAGGTGAGACTCACCGGCCTGTAGTTCCCGGGGTCCTCCTTGCTCCCTTTCTTGTAAATGGGAGTGAAGTGACCCTTCCTCTAGTCATCCGGGACCACACCAGACAGCCACGACTTCTCAAATATGATGGAGAGTGGCTCAGCAACCACCTCAGCCAGCTCCTTCAGAACCCTGGGATGCATGCCATCCGGCCCCATAGACTTGTACACATTCAGTCTCATGAGGCGGTCTCGGACCTGCTCTGTCCTCACAGCAGGGGGGGATTTACCACCCGAGTCCCCACCCAGAGGTGTAGGGATGCAGGGCTCAGGGACGGAAGGAGTACTGGCAATGACCTCCCTTTCCCTGCTGGCCACCCTTCTTTTCATGCAGTACCACTGGCCTTCCAGCCTGTAAGAGCTGGCTCATGTCTTGCTTTTCATCTGCCAGGATCCCCAAGTCCCAAGCCCTTCCCCAGCCTTGTTGCCCTTCCTTGGACCTGCTCCAGCACCTCCAAGTCCTTTCTGTACTGAGGTGCCCAAAACTGAACACTGTACTCGAAGTGAAGCCTCACCAGTGTCAAATACAGGGGCAGGAAGACTTCTCTAGTACTGCTCACCACACCATTACCTGATACAAGCCAGGATGCCACTGGCCTTCTTGGCCACCTGGGCACACTGCTGGCTCATATTCAGCCCACTGTCCATCAGTACACCAAGATCCTATTCCACCAGGCAGCTTTCCAGCCACTTCTCCCCAAGCCTGTAGGGTTGCTTGGGGTTGCTGTGACCAAAATGCAGGATCCGACACTTGACCCTGTTGAAACTCATGCAGTTTGCCTTGGCCCATCGATCCAGTCTATCCAGAACTTGTTCTCATTTGCTGCAGCTAAAGACTTTGCCACCCTGCTATTATCATCCCATTATAGCATTACAGTGCCCCCTGCAAGCTTGCTGAGGGTACACTCCATCCCACAGTCTAAGTCATTGATAAATGTGTTGAAGAGTACTGTTTTGAATGTCCAAGATGGACCCCTAGGGGACACTGCTTGTGATCGGCCTCCACCTGGATGCAGAGCCTTTGACAACAACCCTCTGATTATGATCAAATCCAGCCAAGTACTTATTCTCTGAACAGTCCACCCCTGAAATGCATATCTCATCAATTTAGAGATCAGGATATGGTATGAGACCATGTCAAAAGCCTTGCACTAGTTAAGGCAGAAAAAAAACAGTTACCTCTTCTTGCTCCACTATTGCCATCACAGAAAGCCATCAGATTGGTAAGGCACAATCTGCCCTTTGTGAAACTGTGCTGACTGCCTCAGAGAACTTCAACAGCCTGAAGTTCAGTGTCCTGACCCCATCCTTTGCCAGGCCAGTGTGCCTGGAGATCACAACTTCAAAAAGGGCACGGTTGCTGCAGCCTGGGCTGCCTCCAATCTTAACCTCTTTAAGCAGCTCCTCTGCTCTGGTGAGCACCAGATTCATCAGCACTTCCCCTCTGATTGGTCTGTCCAATACCTGAACCAGAAAGTTGTCACTGATGGACTCCAGGAGTCTCCTGGATCACTTGCAGCTCACCATGTTGATTTTCCAGCAGATATCTGGGTAGTTGAAAACCCTTATTAGGATGAGAGTCTGGAAGCTCAACAGATCTTGCAGCTGAAGGAAGAAGGCCTTATCAACAGGTTCTCCTTGATTCAGTGGCCTGTAGAAGACCACGACCACCAGCTGTTTTTTTGTTAGTCCCATCCCTAATTTTAACCCAGAGGCTCCCAATCTGTTCCTATTTCTCCGAGGCAGCTCCTTGCAGAGTATCTTCTTTATGACATAGATGGTAATTCCCCCACCCCTCCTACCATGCCCTTTTAAAAAGCTTATAACCCTCAATTGTGGTATTCCAGTTAGGCAAATCATGCCACCATGTTTCTGTGGTAGCAGCAAGATCACAGTTTTCCAAGCACACTGTGGTTCTGTCATCTGAAATCCACAATGAAAACTCTCTAACTCCAGTGTGGTGTTTGAAAGCGTCATTCCTTTGATCCTCATGATACGTACTGTGTGACTTAACAAGCAAGTGCTGCACCCTCTCATATTTCGGATTCTACATTTGAACACTTAAGACATTAAATATGCAGTACATTGGCATACGTATTATACTCATCCCTTTTCAAGGACTCATACATATATGCTAGAGCCCCTTTGGGTATGCTCAGTGGTGGGGTGGTTGAGTGCCCACCTGCTTCTTCCCCATTTTTCACCATCGGCTTCATCACTGAGGCCTTTAACTAGCTTTTCCCCAGTTTGGAAAATTTTCATTGCTTATTAGGCCATAGTGAGCAACTTTTAAGTCAATCTATCCAATGAAGATGTCTTTGCACTTACTGGGAGCAAAAGTATTCTGACTCCTGTGCTTCTTGTGAGGCAAAAGAAAAAAGTATTCTATTGTGTACCCAGTGCAAAACTATTGAGGAAAATAAGACTATACACCCACTAAAGCTGAAATAGAAAGTTTTGGAACTATCTCTTATGGATTCCTTTTGCTAGACTAATATATTGATTCTTAAACTAACAAACTAATCTCTACGGTTAAACAAACCAACCCATATCAGTTTCCAACTCCTCCTCCTTGTTTCCCATGCTGCATACATTGCTACAGAAGAAATTAGGCTTTTGGAAGCATGACCTTTCTAGAGGAGCCCTCCCATAAATGTCTGGGACAAATTTGAGGTTTTACTACACTGCCTCTTAAAGTGACAGTGTTCTTGAGCTCTTCTCTGTCACTCTCCAGTACACCGTTTTCCCCCAGCAGCTCTGGTTTAAACCCCTGGTGATCAACCCAGACAGCTTGCTGCCTAGTATGTTCTTGCTCCTCCTGGTTAGTTGCATCCCATCCCATGTCAACATTCCTGGTTTGTCCAAGGTGCATCCTAGATCATAGAACCCATAGCCTTTGATATGACAGTCATTCAACTGGTAAATTCTCCTCCTTTTGCCAGGATCCAAGTCTCCAACCAAGAGGCCTGAGGAGAAAACTATCTGCACTTCTGATCCCTTCAATATCTTCCCAAGAAATGTTAAGCCTTTTTTGATATTTTTTAAAATTCCTGGTCCCAGCCTTGTGTGACCCAGGTTGAAAGACCAGTAGCCCTCCAGCTTTTTCATGCCCGCATGCCATCAGTGTCCTAAATGAGGACTCCTGGCAGGTAGAAAACCTCTCCAAGAAGTTACATGGGCAGCAGATGGGTGCCTAGGTGCTCCTCAGCAAACAGTCTCCAATTACTAAGAGTCTTCACCTTTTTATAGTGGCACTAGACGTGACTTGGGTCCTTGACTGGATCTTTTAATTATGATCGCTCCTTTCCAGAACCAAGCCACTATCCATATCTTCCTCTCTCTCCCACATCAGAGCTTGATATCTATTGGATAGCAAGACTGCTGGAGCAAGGGAGAGGCTTCTCCTTTTGCCCCGAGCAGAGATGAGAGTCCAGTCTCCCTCACCCTGCACACATTCACCCTCAGTTAAATCAGAAGTCTGCTTATCTTTGTCCCCTGAATGGGCCCAAGGACAGGGCTGTCTGTCTGTCTGTACCATTGTACGATACTAGGCATCAGTCTCTCTCTCTGACTGCTGAATACATCTCTGCCTGGCACCTTCCTCTCGCAGCCTGCTCAGCTGCTCCAGAAACAGCACAGGAAAGCATCCAGAATGGGTCCTGAATATCCTGAATATCTTCATAGAAGGAGACTCTGTAACTTCTCTAGGCAGCCTGTTCCAGTATTACTCTGTCACCCTCACAGTAAAGAAGTTCTTCCTTGTGTTTGTATGAAAATTTCTGCATTCCAGTTTGTGCCCACTGCCCCTTGTTCTGTCTCTGCACACCACCAAAAAGAGCCTGGTCCCATCCACTTGTCTCCCCTACTGCAGGGAGTTTATAAACATGGATGAGATTACCTGAGTCTTCTCCAGGCTGAAAAGTCCCGAGTCTCTCAGCCTTTCCTCATAAGGGTGATGCTCCAAGCCCCTACTCATCTTTGTGGCCCTCTGCTGGACTCTCTCTAAAAGATCCCTATCTTTGGATCCACCTTCTTGCCCTTCCTGAAGACCAGAGTGACGCTGCCTATCCTCCAGTCTTTAGACTCCTCCGCCATTCTCCAAAACCTTTCAAAGATGATAGAGGTGGCAGGTTTCCTGCTATTCTTGCCTGACTTCTAACTCTCAGGAATTCACAAATCCTGAGCTTGGAAGAAATGATGTTTAAATGTCAACCAGTACTTGTGAGTCCCCTTTCCTTCCAATGCTATGTCTGCTAAGATGAAATGGGAAACTGACCTCTAGAGCTGAACCTTCCTGGCAAAATGTTTGTAAACATTTGATTCTCTTTGTGGATTATTAGCAGCTCTAAATCAGCAGAAGTATGAGGTCTGCTACAAAAGTCAAAATTCCACTTTTATTATGTTGTCCCACATCAGAGGCAGATGCTGGTGATATGGACATGGAGGTTGAACCTTCCCACTACTATTCTGTAACATGTCATTGTCACACGACAGATGGCCGCAGAGGAGCAGTCTGACAGAACGGCAACTGGCATGACATCACAAATGAAGCAAAGGTGTGTCACTGAATTCCTCAACGAGGACAAAATGACTGAAATTCATCAACATTTGCTGACTGTACACAGAGATCAAACAGCGGATGTGAGCACAGTGAGGTGGTGGGTGGTGCGTTTCAACAATGACACCATCACAGCAGTTGTGAAAGTGGGTCACCTCCGCTGGCATAGATTTTTACAAGCATGCAGGCTCTTGTTCATCACTGGTGAAAATGCACAGCATCCAGTTTTGTAACATTACCCCTGAATAACTGCATAATCATGAAAAGTGAATAAAATATTTGAAAAAGGTATGTGGTCACTTTGGCACTTCTTCAGAGACACAAATCACTGCAATGTGCAGGGGCCTGGCCCATGGATAACAACGTGATTCAGCAGCCTGGAGTGCAAGAGAAAGTCTACGGATCTGACAATAATGTGACAGGCCCCGCAACTGCTCCAGCCCCTGCAGCAGGCCCTGCATTAACTGCAGCTCCTACGGCAGGCCCTGCGGTTACTCCAAGCCCTGCGATGGGGCTCAGCCGTGCCCTGCACTCCGCTCCCCAGGCGGCTCTCCACGGCCTGCAGCCTCAGTGCTTCAGGCCACGCCGATCTGCACCAGCGCGGGCCGCTCCGCAGAGCGCGGCACATCCGAGCGCTAAGCGGGGCCGGAGAGCCGCAACACGAAGTCGGGGCCGAGGTGCGGACGGGCCGCTCGGGCCGGGTGGACTCGGCCGGGCTGGGCGACGAGACGAGGGCAGGGGCCGCACCGTGCCGGACGCGGCCGCTTCCAGCCGCTTCGACGGCCCCGGCGCAAAGGAGGGCGAGCCCGTCAGCGACGGCGACGGCGCCGCCGGGAAAGGCGCGGGGCGGCCGTGGAGACGGCCGAGGGGAGCGGGGAGAGGGGAGCCCGGCGCCGGGGCTCTGTGACGCGGGCCGGCGTCGCGCCCCAAGGCCATTGTGACGCGGGGCCGCCGCGAGGGGCCGGAGTCCCCCGGAGAGAGTGCCGCTCACTCTCGGGAGAGCGGCTCCGCGAGGAGGACGCGGCTCCCCCGGGTGCGTGCGACCGAGCGTCTGCGCGAGGACGCGGCGATGAGCGAGGAGCGGGAGAAGAAGGACGACCGCCAGCCCGACGCGGGGCTGCCACGCGTGCGCGACCGCCGACAGGTGCGGGCCGGGGAGGGAGGCGCTCGGGCTCGGCCGGGCCGCCGGCGGCCGTCGAAGTCGCCGCCGCGGGGGACGCCGGCCGCGCCTTCGCCGCCTCCATCCCGGTTCTCCTTCTCCCCGCAGGTGGTGCCGCCGGGCGGCCGGAGCCCGGGCTCGTCCCTCCGCGGCGTCCGTCTGCCGCCGCTGCCCGGCCCGGAGAGCGCGCGGGCCTCCGGGAGCCGCCGCGCACAGGTAGGGAGCCCGAGGGAGGCGGGGCCGGACGTCTTCCCGCGCCGCGTGGGGACCGCCCTGTGCCGGTGCGGCTGTGGGGAGCGGGGCGGCAGCCGCCCGCGGGCTGAGCGCTGCCCTCGGTGCTGCGTGCGGCGCGAGCGGCGAGGACCGCGCTCACTCGGCCTTTCTCCTCGGCTTCTCTTGCAGGCGGGCGGGCGGCAGTTCCTGGAGTCGGCGACCGGCGGCGGTGCCAGTGGCCAAAGCAGACAGCCTCAGCCACCCTTGCTGCCTCGCTTAAGGCGGGCGGGGCTGCCGGCAGCAGCACCCAGGCGTGCAGCAGCAGCTTCTGGGGTCTGCAAGCTGCCTGCTCTGCCAGCGGCAGCCTCTTCCACACCATCTCCAAGTGGCAGAGCACGTGCCGTGGGCATCAGGGGCAGCAGACTCCCAGTCCTTGCCCCGAGACCTCCGGGAACCTTGCATGTCCAGGATGGGACAGCAGGGGCTGAGAGCCGGGGTGCAGCCCTGGAAGTCTCAGCTGTTCTCGGGCGTCGCAGTGCCAGACCCAGACAGAACTACGTGGTGTCCCTGAGCTGTGCTGCAGCCGCAAGCCCAAGAGCCGGAGTGCAGCTGGCAGTACCAGGGCGCCAAGCACCTACCAGCAGCCTGAGAACACCAGCAGGAACGGCCCAGGGACTGACCACCAAGGCTGGGAAAGTCCACGCAGCTTGGAGAGATGCTCAGGAGGGCAGCACAGACACTCGTGCTGCCACTACACCATCTTCCAGAGCAGCTCAGAAGGGCCCAGAAGGGCAGGCAGGCGGCAAAGAGCAAGACAAGGAGCCCCTGCCTGCATTAGTGCCTGAAGATGCAGGCAACCTAGATTCTCCCAAGGCTGCACACTCTCCAGAGGAGGCCAATAATGCAGTGCTGTTCCCAAGAGTGTGTGCGGGGGGAGAAAGAGATGTAACTGCTACCACCACGCCTGAAGTCTCTAGACAAGCTCTGGGAGCAGCACTGAGTCTGCAAGATGCCAGAGGGGTCAACCAGGTGGCCTACAGATGTTCTCCAGTACACCCAGCAATCTGGAGAATTCGGGATGAGGCAAGGAGGGAGCAGATGTTGTCCAGCTGGAACATCTCCTGGCCAAATCTGAGCATGCTCAGGCTGCTAAGACCCCAAGCAGCACATGCCAGTGCCAGTGCTACCGACACTGCCCCAGGAATGCTGGACACCTGCACCACAACATTGATGGCGGAGGGCCTCTTTCCTGCACCAGGGGAGCTCCCCTCCTGGGATGCTGGAGTGCGGGATGAACCGCATGATTTAGAAGAGATTGTTGAGACAGGAACTGCAAGACAGTCATCTGGTGACCTGCAGAATGCATGTCTTGCCCTGTCTGATGAGGCAGAGACAGTGTGTTCAGCTTCTCTTCTGGGCGCTGGTCTTGGGCCTGCAGGACAGCTTGAGCCATTGCCTGCATCAGTGCCTGAAAATGCAGAAAACGAGACCACGCACTGTCCAGAGGAGGTCAATGCAGCACCACTCCTGTCAGCATGTAAGGGAGGAGAAGAAGAAATAGCTATGCCTGTGCTGGAATTGTCCAAAGAACCTCTGGGAGAAACACCAAAACTGCAAGATGCCAGAGAGATCTACGGGGAGACCTATGGATATTCTCCAATTTTCCCAGCAATTCATAGAATTCAGAATGAGGCGAGGAAGGAGCAGATGTTGTCCACCTGGAACATCTCCTGGCCAAGCAACGAGAGCATGCTCAGGCTGCTGAGACCCCAAGCAGCACATGACAGTGCCAGTGCTACCGACACTGTTGAGAGTATGCTGGAGACCTGCACCACAACATCGATGGTGGAGGGCCCCATTCCTGCACCAGGAGAGTTCATATCCGGGGATGCTGGCGTGCAGGATGAACAGCATGATTCGGAAGAGGCTGCTGAGACAGAATCTGCAGGACAGTCATCTGGTGACCTGCAGAGTGCATGTCTTGCCCAGTCGGATGAGGCACACACAGTGTGTTCACCATCTCTTCTGGATGCTGATCCAGGGCCTGTAGAACACCTTGAGCCTCTGCCTGCATCAGTGCTGGAAGATGCAGAAAGCTCAGATTCTTCCGAGGCTGCACGCTCTGTAGAGAATGCTGATGCAGCATCTCTCCGCTTGTCAGTGTCCGAGGGAGAAGAAGAAGCTATGCCTGTGCTGGAATTGTCCAAACAAGCTAAGGGGGAACCATCAAGACTGCAAGATCCCAGAGAGCTCTACAGGGAGACTTATGGATATTCTCCAATTTTCCCAGCAATTCGTAGAATTCAGGATGAGGCAAGGAAGGAGCAGATGTTGTCCACCTGGAACATCTCCTGCCCATGCAATGAGAGCATCCTCAGGCTGCTAAGACCCCAAGCAGCACATGACAGTGCCAGTGCTACTGACACTGTTCAGAGTATGCTGGACACCTGCACCACAACATCGATGGTGGAGGGCCCCATTCCTGTGGCAGGGGACCTCCTATCCTGGGATGCGGGAATGTGGGATGTACACCATGATTCGGAAGAGGTTGTTGAGACAGGAACTGCAGGACAGTCATCTGGTGACCTGCAGAATGCATGTCTTGCCCAGTCTGATGAGGCAGAAATATCACGTTCAGCTTCGCTTCTGGATGTAGGTGCTGGGCTTAGAGGACACCTTGAGCCATTGCCTATATCTGTGCCTGAAGATGTGGAAGACTCGGACTGTTTCACAGCAGCGCACTCTCCGGAGGTGGCCAGCGAAGCACCCTTCTTCCTGTCATTGAGTGAGGGAGAAGAAGGAGAAGAACCAGCTATGGCCATGCCTGAGTCCTCCAGTCAATCTCTAGGAGAACCATCAATTCTGCAAGATCTCGGAGAGATGTACTGGAAGGTCTATGGATGTCCTCCAATTCACCCAGCAATCCGGAGAATCCGTGACGAGGCAAGAAGGGAGCAGATGTTGTCTACTGGGAACAAGTCTGAGCCATACAGTGTGGGCATGCCCAGGCTTCTCGTGCTCCAAGCAGCAGATGATGGTGCCAATGCTGCCGACACTGCTTGGGGCATGCTGGACATCTGCGCCACTACATCGAGGGCAGATGGCCACTTTCCTGCCTCTTGTGATTCCCAAAGCTGGGGTATTGGAATTAAGTATGCAGAGGAAGCGATCATTGACGATGCTGCCAGTGATGCCAGCACCGCTCACAGCATGCTGGATGCCAGGGACACTGCAGTGATGGCTGAGAGCATGCCCACGCCCTCCTGTTTTTGCCCTGATACCATGGTGGGTGTGGAAGAAGAATGGGAGGACAACCGTGAGGAAGAAGCTGCTGAGGCAGTCAGTGTGCCACCAAGCATTTCTCATTCCTCAGCTGGTAAGATGAAGACAGCAGCGGCTCGCCGCCGGATGCCAGCTGTCATCAGGAATGTGCTCCGGGCTCTGCGCAGGATTTGCACCTGCAGCTGCATCAGGGGACAGCAAGAGGAGAAGCACGAGGCTGCAAACACCAGGCAGCACCCCAGAGATGCCTAATTCCATCTTGTCAGTGTCAAATTATGATTCCATCCTGTCAACGTAGAATTCTGATTCCATCTTGTCAACATAGAATTCTGATTCCATCATGTCTACATAGAATTCTGATTCCATTTTGTCAATGTCGAATTCTGATTCCATCCTGTCAACGTAGAATTCTGATTCCATCTTGTCAATGCAGAATTCTGATTCCATCCTGTCAACATAGAATTCTGATTAAATGCCATCTTTATTCTATCCTGCCTGAGTGCTGTCTGATCTGTCACTCATGCATGGTTGGTCTCTGAGTGCGACTACTGGGCTCAGAGCACGGGGCAATGGATCCATGTGTCGGTGGTGGCAGCAAGTGCAGAGAGCGTGGGCGTGCAAGGGAGAGTGATTTGTGACTTGCAAAGTGTGAGCTGGCTGAGCCGGTGTGTGTGTGAGGTGGGCTGCGATGAAGGGGGTGAGGGGCTCTGAAAGGGGCAGCCCTGGTGGGAGAGCACCGCTGTGCCTGTAGGGGTGAGAGCACGGCCAGACACCTACCTAGAAGGCCCATTTGGGGCAGCTTTTGCTGAAGGGGCAGTCCTTTAGTCCAGACGCCTTTAGTCCACTCTAGGTCTCCATTTGCCGTTAGACTTCCACACTGTCCATACAGGAGAGTTATAAGGAAAGTTTGCAGATGCTATTATCCCTTGATTGCACAGTTCATGAATCTCCAATCCTCCTGCCACAGGCAGGGCCACCAACCTCCCCATTTAATACTAGTCCAGATTGCCCAGGGCCCCATCCAATCTGGCCTTGAACACCTCTAGGGATGGGTTTGATGGGATCTCAAAGATCACCTTTTTCCAACCTTGTTTCCACCCCCCAAGGTGGACTGGGTTCCCTACCTCTGCATCCGTCTCTTCTGCCTCTGGATCAAGCCTGGCCTGGAATGTTTCCTGGAAGAAAGGAGTCTTTATAGGAAGCAAGAGGGAGATAGTCACCACCATGGATCCAGCATGATAGTTCAGTCACTGATCTTCAGTAGTGGTGGGTTGCCGAGCATTGTTGTTCTGTTGGCGATGACAGTGACTACAGCGATGATGGCAACTTTTCAGTGGTAGTACAAACTTATTTATAAGTCCAAAGTCAGCTCTCTTTGGAGTGGCAGCTTCTGGCTTTGGGATCTCAGAAAGAACCCCTTTTGTTCCTTTCTTCTGGGCCTTGCCAGTAGATAAGAGGGAGCAGGGAGGTGCCCACTTGTATCTTGCCTTCACAGGATACAATGGTATCATCGCCCAGTCTCATAGCAAGCTGGAGTTATTTGGTCACAGGCTATATCTTCCACCAGTAAGCAGTCCTGAGCACTCCCTACCAAAGGCAAACAGCTAAAATTGTCCACACAGTGATGTTGATTGCCACACAGCAACACCCATCACTCATCTCCTAGACAAGGCAGCCTTATCACAAGAAATACCTCAGGAAGCAAGCTTTGAGCCAAAAAAAAAAAAAAAAAAAAAATCAAAGAATTCTCACACCACCACGTGGCTCAAAGATTGCTTGAAATGAAGCATAAGTGACCCTCCATGGTGGTGAGGAAAAGAGAAAAAAGAAAGTAAGAAAAAAAAAAAAAGTAAGCATAAGGGAAAAGAGGAGTGGGAAGGGGGGTTAAATGTTACAGTTGTTATGAAGAATTTCTTGGGCTTGGTTACAGAGGTTGCCCTGATTTGTTGGACTTGTTCATCATCAGTTGAAGTGGTTACAAAGTACATGGAGGATACAACTCCTTGTATAAAAGTTGAATCAAACATGGAGCCATACAAGAAACAAACATAAGAGTTGCAACAGCACAGGAAAAAGGATACGTTTCTCCCGTGGGCAATTTGTTCAGCAACATTTTCATTATCATTCCATTTTTAGACAACAATTAGAGTCATTCAATTTGCCACAGACACCACCTGTGACTCTTCAGGAGTGGTGACACGAACGTTCCATAATGAATAAAAATTAGAAAGTGAAAAGAGACAACTGTACATTTGGCAATAACCATACCTTTAACAATAGCCAATAATATTAAATCAGTAAGTAAAACAAATAGAGCTATTTGTGTCAGCTGCTTTCCCCACCCAGGAACTCCCAGTGTAAGCCAAGATCCAGATGGGAATTCTTCAGTAGAGGTTGTGGTGTTTATGAACACCCATACAATATTACACTTCAGTGAATTCATCAAAAGCGTATCTAGTCCAATTTGACAATATGTGGACTTGCCATGTAATGTTTTCTAAGATGATTTAGTATCACGAGAACTCTCCACTTGAACATTTCCAAAGCAATTCAAATGCTGAGAGATATAAATCTTAGTTTGGCAAGTTCAAGTATTGCTACAGTCTACAGAATTTTTCACAGGATAGTGTGTGCAGGATAGTCCACAGTATAAACCATCAAGAGGAGTAATCCCAAAAACATACACGTCTCTTATCAAAACTTAGACACTTTCCAACAACCATGTTTTGGATGGAACTCCTGGACTGGTGTGACACTGAAAAGCATCAGTGCAAAAGGCTTTACGATAGATTTCTTTTGTGCCCACATCTAACAGATATTAGATGGGTCTCTTGATTCATTTCCCAGTTTGTTAGGAATTTGGAAACACTGTGGAGGAGTCACATGCAAATCATAATCAGTTTGAAAAAAAGGGGTGAAAGAAGGGGTCAAAAGAAATGGTATCACTGTGCAGGGAGTACCAGTAAGCCAGGATGACCTGTAAGAACTCTGAACCCAGTTGTGAAATTTAACAGATCCAAGGACTGATATCAATCACCACCCACACTCACAACAATGCAAAACACAATATGATTGCAACCAAAAAAATGTAATTAAGAGGTATACTCAGTATTCTAGCATGATCAAATCTTCAGTATTTCTGTCACAAAACACAAACGGTTAAAATCAGCCTTAAAATTAGCCTTTCTGTCAAGTGCCCACGGGGATCTTCTGTAAAATAAAACAAGAACCAACTTGCCCTTTTTGGGCTTTGTAAATATGGTTAAAAAATGAGGGAACAATTGAGGAAGTGTTGATTTCATATTACTTTTTTCGGGGTGTCTTTAGCCTTCCAAGGATATTTGGTAAGGGATTCTGTTAAGGTTAGGGAACTGGCCTCATGTTAGCTGAGTCAATCGCACAGGCTGGCCAGGGAGATAAGAGTGTTTCCCTGGCTTATCAGCCTCTGGATCATGACTCACAGGGGTAATTGGCAAGAGTGGTGAGGCCTTTAGACACAAGGTGTTAAATGGAGGATCTGGTTTCCCTTTGTGGTAAGCTTTCTAATGCATCCACCCTTCACTGCCCCCACCCCGGTCACTTGGGAGGGGCGAAGACATCAGTTTTTTATTGGATAGCTGCTCAGGTTTTGCTTTCCAGGTCTTGAGCTTTTGTTCTGGCCACCACTTAACTAATTTCTCTAACCTGACAGTGGGTATTCCATTCACCAGATCTCACGGGGCATCCTTTTGCCAGCCCAGTGTCCAGAGACAATTACCTTTATGATCAATATTCCGCCTATCTGTTTTTACTGACAATGAAACCCTTCCAGTCCCACTGAGCTTTGGGCTAGGTGGCCTGGGGGCAAGGCTGACCGCTGCAAGTCTTACTTCCCTTGGCTCAAATTTACTGGCGGAAGAAATCACTGACCCATATTTTCTTCCATAGTTGATTAACTCTTGGACAGCCTTCTTCCACGCCCATACGTCCCCTGACTGCAGATGGTTAGATGTTACAGTTCCTTCTAACGCTGCCCGGGTTCTCTCTCCCTGACACATAGCTTGTATCTTTCCTTGCAGTTGTATGCCTATGGGTTTCAATGACTCTGGAAGCCCCCTCATTAAAGCAGTCATTCTCTCAGGATCAACAGGCATCATCATAGGTGATTCATGGTGTGGCTGCAGCTTTCTATCATACATCATTTGGAGACAAGCAGCCTTTTGAACGCTCTCTACTAACTGGTCGACTGTTCCAGTAATAGCAAGAGGGTATCCCTTTTCTAGAGGATTGAGACCACCTGCCCAATAGGCAGCCCTCTGTGTTAAGGACCAGGGAGCACCATTGTTGCCAGTAGTTAAAAATACTCCTGGTCCCCAGTAACCTCCCGCTTCCTTTTCCATTAGCTGTATCTGGTCTCCACCAGTGAGACTAACCCTCCATACATACTCATTTTCTGACTCCTTTGGAGAGCGGCTGAAATCTTTTTTCAATTTTGCTAGTTCAGTGGCTGAGAAGGGAATTCCTTTAACATTCATTTGAGGATCTAGATCCTCCCTGTTATTGAATGCATATTCGGTTTTTATCAAAGGGTGCATCTGGGCTGGAGAGGCCTCTAATTTGTCTAGCCTTGCCTTCATTTCTTTCAATCCTTCTAGAGGGTAGATTTTTTCTTGAGGCAAACTATGGGCGACAGTATCGCTATTTTCTTTATACCTTAACTGCTCCTTCAGAACCCCTAGTAAGGGAGCTGCGTCATGCTTTTCATTTTCTAATGAAACAGGCCACAAGGGTAATCCATACCGTATGACATGGTGAAAAAAACCTCAAAACTGACGGGTTTGACTGAGATGGGCAGCCACTGCTTTGGGAGAGACTGGCAGATGATAATTGCTTGTGAATCATTTGTTTTGTAAGTATATATACGTATGCATGTATTATTAGCACTACTGTAATTTCTCTCTTATTTTTCTGCCTTAGTAAACAGTTTTTATCTCAACCAAATCATTTTTTTTCTGATTCTCTCCCCCATCCCATCTTTTCAAATAAGTGAATTTCCAGATTTGGACTTAAAATTTGCTGTCATACAAGCACTAACATTTTTGTTGTATTATGTAGATGTATGAGCAAACAATTCTCAAAAAATTACTGCCATGTCTACTTTGCTGCCAAATTTATATCTTCATATAAATATTTACATTTTATAGACATTTCCATTATTCCACATATTATGCTATTATATATTTACATTTATATACAATTACTATTTACATTTTATAGAAGACAAAAATCCAGTGACACTATTTCCCACTTCCTATATAGTCCAGTGACAATATATTTCCTATTAATAGAAAAAATGCCAATATAGGCATCTGAAACTATTGCAGGTTTCAAATGAAATAAGTTTTTAAGTAATATATCTGAACAAATTTCCAGGAGAAAAAAAAAAACCAGCCTTTTTTTCCAAAACACAAGAGAGTGTGCTGGCAGGATTTTAACTACCAGCCATGGTGGTCTCAATTTATACACTGAATAAGATTTTCACTCTAGTGCCATGGCTATTCAGGAGACGTGTGTATGCTTAACGGGGCTGGCTGGCTGCACTCCACCATGCTGCTCTTTCACTCTCCCTTCTTAAAGGAACAGGGATGAAAATACAATGAAGGAGAGCTTCAGTTGAGATAAGGACAGGGAGATCTCTCACCAAGGACCATCGTGTGCAAAACAGACTCAAGTTAGGGGACGAATGTAAGTTTCTGTCTGTTAATAGCAGACTAGAGCACTGAGGAACTAGAAGCAAACTAAAAACATTTTCCCATTCACTCATTCTCTTCCAAGTCGTCCCCTTAAGTGGAGCAGGGAACTGGGGCTATGGTCGGTCCCTAAAGCTCTGATGTTGCACCACACAGGGTCCCTCTCACGGCAGCCATCTTTTCTAAACCAATCCCTCACGGGCTTCTGACAGACTGCAGCTCTTCAAGCGCTACTCTAAAGTGGCTCCGTACCCCGGAGTCCATCCTGTAGAAACTGCCCCACGGGCAGCACTTCCCCAGAGCTTCAACACCACACTCTCCTCTTCAAGAGCAGCAGCTGGCCCAGCCCTCCTGCCCCACCGCGGCCCTTCTCCATGGCCGCAGCTCCGGCCCGGGGCTGCTCCTGTGGGCACAACATGGCTGCGGCCTCCTGCAGGCCGCGCCTACCATGGGCTGCTTCATGGCTGCAATGGAGATCTGCTCCGTGTGGTGCCCACGGTCTGTAGGGGCCGGCCTGTCATATGTCTCCTGCTTTCCTCTTCCCTTGAAACAGAGGGTGAGGTATCTAAATGGACTGTTCATACCCTTGTTTGTCTTCCTCAGCGATTGCCACTTCCTACAGCTTCTTCACGTGGTCCCTCTGCACTCTGACCACAGCACAACTCCCTGAGATGAGGCCACCCCAAATACCCTTCAAACAACATCTGGTCAACCACATCCTCTCTTGGGATGTGCTTCTGGGTTAAAATCTACTATGTGCTAAAGGCATACTGTTTCTCCAGCCCACGGTGGTCACAACACGTAGCACATCTTCATGCTGTGTAGCTTTCAGCAGAGTTGCTGTGTCCCTGTGGCCACGCTGCAAGCACTGCTGAAGGCTGCACACTGTCTTTCCTTGCTGCCCTCATTTGCCTGGTTGTCTGTCTCTTCACCAGCTGATTGCTGAATGAGGGTTTGAGACCCACTAGTACCATCTGTGGATAAAAGGTGTAGTCTCTTCCAGCCAGCCAGGAGCAAGCTATCACCCAGAGCAGCCACGAGGATTCTCCAAAGAAGCCTGGGAACAGCTACAACAATTGCTGTGGCTCTGTGTGTTGCTCCCAGTCTTAATAATCAGGCTTAATGATCTTCTTAAAATACAGTGTTTGCAGTGCCTCTGATATGAATCAATGTTTAAGAAGGGCAAAAAGGGCTGCTTACTGCAAAACAAATACTCGCACAGAAAGATTAGGCATTTGTTTAGCAAGCTTAATTAAAAAGCTCTACTTGGTGCCTCTTTGAGGATCTAAACTCCTTGATAAAGAAATAACCCGTTTTTCCAGTTATAGCTTCCTTTTCTTTGTAAGTGGTGAGTAGTTTCAAAGATCAAAAGGCCAAGTCTCATAACGCCATCTTAATTTGAAAGATATTTTAACATTCTGATAAGCACAGTTTTGGAATGCTTCATTTTGTTTGCCTCACTAGTCAATGTGCAAACTTAGGGTAATTAAACAAAGTGATATTTCACAGTCAGTCTTTGCATTTAGACAGTGAATGTGTAAGTTTAAATAGGAAAATCTACATACTCTCGGGAGAGCGGCTCGGCGAGGAGGACGTGGCATTAGAGGCAGCAGACTCCCAGTACTTGCCCCGAGACCTCAGCACACACCGCAGATGTTGTCCAGTTGCAACACACGGTGGGCAAACTCTGTGAGCATGCCCAGGCCCAGTGCTGCCAACACTGCTCAGGGAAACCTGGGCGTACGCTCCGCGACATCGAGGGCTGAGGCTCAGATTCCTGCCTCTGGTGGTTCCCGAACCAGGGATGCTGGAGTGCAGGTTGAGCTGCAAGAATTAGAAGAGACTGCTGAGAGGGAATCCGCAGGATGTTCACCTGGCAAACTGTGGAGCGCATCTCTTGCCTCACCTGATGAGGCAGGCAGCATGCCTTCGGCTTCTCTTCTGGCTGCGGACCCTGGGCCTGGAGGACACCTTGAGGCTTTGGCTGTAACAGGTCCTGAAGATGGGGAACACTCAACTTCTTCCAAGGCTGAATACTTTCCAGAGGAGGCCAATGCAGCACCTTTTTTCTGGAGAGCATGCGAGGGAGAAGAAGAAACGGCTACCACCATGCCTGAATTCTCCAACCAGTCTCTGGGAGAAGAACAGAGGTTGCAAGATCCCAGAGAGGTCTACGGGGAGGCATATGGATATCCTCCAGTTCACCCAGCAATCCAGAGAATCCGGGATGAGGCGAAGAAGGACCAGATGCTGCCACACTGGAACATCTCCTGGCCAAATAGCATGAGCGTGCCCCCGCTGCTAAGGCCCCAAGCAACAGAAGACAGTGCCAGTGCAGCTGACAGTGCTCAGGGCACGCTGAGCATCTGCAGTGTGACATCGAGGGCTGAGGGCCAGTTTTCTGCTTCTGATGATTCCTCAGCCAGAGGTGTTATAGTCCAGGACTCGCAGCTAGAGTTGGAAGAGGCTGCAGAGATAGAAACGGCAGGACAGTCATCTGGCACCCTGCAAGTTGCATCTCTTGCCCCATCTGATGAGGTACACGCTGTGTGTTCACCATCTCTTCTGGATGCTGAGCCAGGGCCTGCAGGGCACCTTGAGCCTTTACCTGTATCAGTGCTGGAAGATGCAGAAAGCTCAGATTCTTCCGAGGCTGCAAGCTCTGCAGAGGAGACTGATGCAGTATCGCTCCCCTTGCCAATGTCCAAGGGAGGAGAAAGAGAAGAATCAGCTATGGCCATGCCTGAATCCTCCGGACAAGGTCTGGGAGAAGCACGGAGACTGCCAGATCCCAGCGAGATCAACAGGGAGCCCTCTGGGTACTCTCCTATGATCCCAGCAATGCGGAGAATTCGTGAGGAGGACAGAAACGAGCAGATGTTGTCACACTGGAATATTTCCTGGCCAAGGAATGTGAGAAGCCCCAGGCAGCGAAGGCTCCAGGCAAGAGGTGACACATTCAATAATGTTGGCGCTCGTCAGGGCATGCCAGGTATCTGGCCCACGACATCCCGGGCTGGTAACTGGTTTCTTGACTCTGGTGACTCCAGAAAGTGGACTGTTAGACTGCCAGTTATACTGGAAGAGTCCAGTGATGACAGCGACAGTGCTGCCAGCACTGCTGAGGGCACGCTGGATGCCAGAGACAATGCAGTGAGAGATGAGGGCATGCACCCGCCCTCCTGTCCTTGCCCTTCAACACTGGAGAATGTGGAGGAAGACTGGGGATGTGACTCTGAGGAAGATGCTGCATCAGAGGCAGTCAGCATCACATCCAGCACATCCGATGAGCCATCTGGTGAGGTGGAGGCCATTTCTTCAGCTTCATCTGTAGCTGCAGATCCCATGACTGAGGAGCATGTGTCAGCATGTGAGGGAGCAGAAGATGTGGGCCCTCAGCATGAGGTGAGCAAGGTCAGCACCAGGCATGAATTGGAGGCAGAGGCAGGAGTGGTGCCTGGAGTGTGCGCTGTGGGGAGATGCCTGGAGATGCTGTCTCCTTTCCAACCAGCTCCATGCATTAGGGTGGACAGCCCCTCTGTTATTCCTGCCTTGCCTTCAATCAAAGGGGCCTGGAAAGGGGATCCCTCCCCTGGACCCCTGGCACCCACACCATCACCAGCCAGTGGCATACAGGTGTGTGGTTTTGTTCTCTTCACACAGGTTTCTGCAGAGGCTGAAGAACGTGCACAGAGCTCCGTGTGCTTCAGAGATGCACCGGAGGATGGCCCAGGTACATCCCCAGACAGAAAACAATCCCAGGGAGGGACCTGTCAAGCTCAGATGGCCCACCAAGTGGCATGGAGGCTGACAGGCGTTCCATGCGCTGCCATATCCAGGCCAGTCCTCCCAGGGAAATTCCATGGTGGTGGGTGGCACGGCCAGACACCTACCTAGAGGAGACCAGGAGTGTCCCAGCTGGATCAGGGCTCCTCAGGTGTCTCACTGCAAAGGCTTGGGTATTCCCTACATTGACATCATCATTCCCCCTTATGAGGATATCATCAGTATACAGATAAATCCGGACACCGTGGTCCAACGTGAGCTTCTCCAGCTTCTGTGCCTATGCTCCAAGCGCCAGAGTGGGCGAGTGTCTGTACCCCTGGGGTAATCAGGTGACTGTGCATTGCACTCCCTCCAAGTAAATGCAAAATTGATTGTCCTCCACCTTCTTCAAGGGGACCATAAAACAGCTGTCTTAGGCATCAATGGCAGCCAGAAAGGGATGAGCCTGTTCCTGTAGGGCAGTAATCAATTCTGAAACATTTGGGGCAGCTTTTGCTGAAGGGGCAGTCTTGGCCTCCAGATGCCTGTAGTCCACTGTAAGGAACGTGTCTGAGCCATACAGTGTGGGCACGCCCAGGCTTCTCGTGCTCCAAGCAGCAGATGACGGGGCCAGTGCTGCCGACACTGCTTGGGGCATGCTGGACCTCTGCAACATGACATCGAGGGTGGATGGCCACTTCCCTGCATCTTGTGCTTCCCAAAGCCAGGATATTAGAATTAAGTACACACAGTAAGAGACCATTGACAGTGCTGCCAGCGATGCCAGCACTGATCACGGCATGCTGGATATGGATACCAGGAACACTGCAGTGATGGCTGAGAGCACGCCCACACTCTCCTGTTTTTGCCCTGATACTGTGGAGGGTGTGGAAGAAGAATGGGAAGACAGCCATGAGGAAGAAGCTGCTGAGGCAGCCAGTGTGCCACCAAGCATTTCTGGTTCTTCATATGGTGAGATGAAGACCATGCCTTCAGCTTCCCCTGTGGCTGCAGGACCCAGACCTGAGGGACATTCATCTGCATGCAAAGGAGCAGAAAGTACAGTCAATTTCAAGCACAAGGTGAGGGAAGTCCATGTGGTCAGGACCAAGTGTGAAATGAAGGCAAAGACAGGAGCTGTACTGGAGTGTGCACTGTGGGGAGATGCCTGGTACTGTCTTCTTTCCATCCAGCTCCATGCAGAAAGATGGACATCCGGGGTTACCCCGGCTTACCTTCATGTGAGGGGCATGATTGACAAACCAGGAGAAGATAACCTGGAACTTGGAGTATTGCTGGCAAGGAACCTACAGGGCTGGTTTTGCTCTCCCCTCACAGGTTTCCGCAGAGGCCAGAGGAGGTGCACAGAACTCCAGTCGTATCAGAGAGACATCAGAAGATGTCCCAGATATGTCCCCAAATGGAGAGCCTGCTGAGCCTGATCAGCCCTGTGAGCAGCTCGGAGGCTGGCAGCACTCCATGCGCACCATTCTGCTGTGCCCAGGACAGCTTTCCCTCCCAGGGAAAAGCTGTGCTAGGGGAGCACGCAGGTCCTTGCCTGGTGCCCACCCTGCCCCTTGCCTATTGCTATCTGTCTCCCATAGCAACCGCTGCCAGACCACATGCTGCCAAGGTTTCTGCAGAGGACAGAGGACCTGCACAGAGCCCCAGGTGCTTCAGAGAGGCACCGGAGGATGGCCTAGGGACGTCCCCAGACAGAAAGCCATCCCAGGGAGGGCCTGCCCAGCTCAAATGTCCCACCAACTGGCACGGAGGCCAGCAGCGGTGTGCGCCCTGCCATATGCAGGCTCATTTTCCCAGGGAAAACCCATGTACAGAGCAGGCAGGGCCTCGCCTCTGCCCCTTGCCTACAGCTCTCTGTCCCCCTCAGGTTCCGCAGCCGCACCACACGCAGCGGCTCGCCGCCGGATGCCAGCTGTCATCAGGAATGTGCTCCCAGTTCTGCGCAGGGTTTGCACCTGCAGCTGCATCAGGGGACAGCGAGAGGAGAGGCACGAAGCTGCAAACACCAGGCAGCTCCTGGAGATGACAAACCCAGTCCTGTAGATGTAGAATTCTGATTCAGTGTTGTCTTTATTCTCTCCTGGCTGAGTGCTGGGCTCAGAGCACGGGGCAATGGATCCGTGTGTCGCTGGTGCCAGCAAGTGCAGAGAGCGAGGGCGTGCAAGCCATCCCAGGGAGGGCCTGCCCAGCGCAGACGGCCACGAAGCAGCACGGAGGCCGGCAGCACTGCGTGCCCCGCCGTATCCAGGCCCACCGTCCCAGGGAGAGCCTGCAGCGGCCCCTGCCTGCAGCGCTCCGTGCCCCACACGCTGCCGCGACGTGCCGCCAGTGGCCCGCCGTCGTCAGGACGACGCCGAGCCCCGGGCAGCCGGCTGCCCAGGCGGGCGCGGAGGGCTGCCGCAGTGCGCTGCGGAGCCCGCCGGGGCTCTGTGACGCGGGCCGGCGTCGCGCCCCAAGGCCATTGTGACGCGGGGCCGCCGCGAGGGGCCGGAGTCCCCCGGAGAGAGTGCCGCTCACTCTCGGGAGAGCGGCTCCGCGAGGAGGACGCGGCTCCCCCGGGTGCGTGCGACCGAGCGTCTGCGCGAGGACGCGGCGATGAGCGAGGAGCGGGAGAAGAAGGACGACCGCCAGCCCGACGCGGGGCTGCCACGCGTGCGCGACCGCCGACAGGTGCGGGCCGGGGAGGGAGGCGCTCGGGCTCGGCCGGGCCGCCGGCGGCCGTCGAAGTCGCCGCCGCGGGGGACGCCGGCCGCGCCTTCGCCGCCTCCATCCCGGTTCTCCTTCTCCCCGCAGGTGGTGCCGCCGGGCGGCCGGAGCCCGGGCTCGTCCCTCCGCGGCGTCCGTCTGCCGCCGCTGCCCGGCCCGGAGAGCGCGCGGGCCTCCGGGAGCCGCCGCGCACAGGTAGGGAGCCCGAGGGAGGCGGGGCCGGACGTCTTCCCGCGCCGCGTGGGGACCGCCCTGTGCCGGTGCGGCTGTGGGGAGCGGGGCGGCAGCCGCCCGCGGGCTGAGCGCTGCCCTCGGTGCTGCGTGCGGCGCGAGCGGCGAGGACCGCGCTCACTCGGCCTTTCTCCTCGGCTTCTCTTGCAGGCGGGCGGGCGGCAGTTCCTGGAGTCGGCGACCGGCGGCGGTGCCAGTGGCCAAAGCAGACAGCCTCAGCCACCCTTGCTGCCTCGCTTAAGGCGGGCGGGGCTGCCGGCAGCAGCACCCAGGCGTGCAGCAGCAGCTTCTGGGGTCTGCAAGCTGCCTGCTCTGCCAGCGGCAGCCTCTTCCACACCATCTCCAAGTGGCAGAGCACGTGCCGTGGGCATCAGGGGCAGCAGACTCCCAGTCCTTGCCCCGAGACCTCCGGGAACCTTGCATGTCCAGGATGGGACAGCAGGGGCTGAGAGCCGGGGTGCAGCCCTGGAAGTCTCAGCTGTTCTCGGGCGTCGCAGTGCCAGACCCAGACAGAACTACGTGGTGTCCCTGAGCTGTGCTGCAGCCGCAAGCCCAAGAGCCGGAGTGCAGCTGGCAGTACCAGGGCGCCAAGCACCTACCAGCAGCCTGAGAACACCAGCAGGAACGGCCCAGGGACTGACCACCAAGGCTGGGAAAGTCCACGCAGCTTGGAGAGATGCTCAGGAGGGCAGCACAGACACTCGTGCTGCCACTACACCATCTTCCAGAGCAGCTCAGAAGGGCCCAGAAGGGCAGGCAGGCGGCAAAGAGCAAGACAAGGAGCCCCTGCCTGCATTAGTGCCTGAAGATGCAGGCAACCTAGATTCTCCCAAGGCTGCACACTCTCCAGAGGAGGCCAATAATGCAGTGCTGTTCCCAAGAGTGTGTGCGGGGGGAGAAAGAGATGTAACTGCTACCACCACGCCTGAAGTCTCTAGACAAGCTCTGGGAGCAGCACTGAGTCTGCAAGATGCCAGAGGGGTCAACCAGGTGGCCTACAGATGTTCTCCAGTACACCCAGCAATCTGGAGAATTCGGGATGAGGCAAGGAGGGAGCAGATGTTGTCCAGCTGGAACATCTCCTGGCCAAATCTGAGCATGCTCAGGCTGCTAAGACCCCAAGCAGCACATGCCAGTGCCAGTGCTACCAACAGTGCTCAGGGTATGCTGGACACCTGCACCACAACAGTGATGGTGGAGGGCCTCTTTCCTGCACCAGGGGAGCTCCCCTCCTGGGATGCTGGAGTGCGGGATGAACCGCATGATTTAGAAGAGATTGTTGAGACAGGAACTGCAAGACAGTCATCTGGTGACCTGCAGAATGCATGTCTTGCCCTGTCTGATGAGGCAGAGACAGTGTGTTCAGCTTCTCTTCTGGGCGCTGGTCTTGGGCCTGCAGGACAGCTTCACCCTTTGCCCGCATCAGTGCCATCAGATTCGGAAAACTCAGATTCTTTTGAGACTGTGCACCATCCAGAGGAGGCCAGTGCGGTACCACTCCTGTCAGCATGCGAGGGAGGAGAAAGAGAAGAACCAGCTATGGCCACTCTGGAATTGTCCACACAAGCTCTGGGAGGAGCACCAAAATTGCCAGATCCCAGAGACATCAACCGGAAGGCCTATGGATGTTCTCCAATGCACCCAGCAATCCGGAGAATTCAGGATGAGGTGAGGAGGGAGCAGATGTTGTCCAGCTGGAACATCTCCTGGCCAAACAATGTGAGCATGCTCAGGCTGCTAAGACTCCAAGCAGCACATGACACGACTACTGGCAGTGCTCAAGAAATGCTGGACACTTGCATCACAACATTGATGGTGGAGGGCCTCCTTCCTGCACCAGGAGAGCTCCTATGCTGGGATGCTGAAGTGTGGGATGAACAGCAGGATGTGGAAGAGATTGCTAAGACAGAAACTGCAGGACGGTCATCTGGTGACCTGCAGAGCGCATGTCTTGCCCCATCTGATGGGGCAGAAACACTGCTTTCAGCTTCTCTTCTGGATGCAGGTCCTCAACCTGCAGGACAGCTTCAGCCTTTGCCCGCATCAGTTCCTGAGGACACAGAAAACTCAGACTGTTCCACGGCAGTGCACTCTCTGGAGGTGGCCAGCGAAGCACCCTTCTTCCTGTCTGCATACGAAGGAGAAGAAGGAGAAGAACCAGCTATGGCCATGCCTGAGTCCTCCAGTCAATCTCTAGGAGAACCATCAATTCTGCAAGATCTCGGAGAGATGTACTGGAAGGTCTATGGATGTCCTCCAATTCACCCAGCAATCCGGAGAATCCGTGACGAGGCAAGAAGGGAGCAGATGTTGTCTACTGGGAACAAGTCTGAGCCATACAGTGTGGGCATGCCCAGGCTTCTCGTGCTCCAAGCAGCAGATGATGGTGCCAATGCTGCCGACACTGCTTGGGGCATGCTGGACATCTGCGCCACTACATCGAGGGCAGATGGCCACTTCCCTGCCTCTTGTGATTCCCAAAGCTGGGGTATTGGAATTAAGTATGCAGAGGAAGCGATCATTGACGATGCTGCCAGTGATATTGGCAGTGATCACAGCATGCCGGATGCCAGGGACACTGCAGGGATGGCTGAGCGCATGCCCACGCCCTCCTGTTTTTGCCCTGATACCATGGAGGGTGTGGAAGAGAACCATGAGGAAGAAGCTGCTGAGGCAGCCTCTGTGCCACCAAGCATTTCTGGTTCCTCATGTGGTGAGATGAAGACAGCAGCGGCTCGCCGCCAGATGCCAGCTATTATCAGGAATGTGCTTCGGGCTCTGCGCAGGATTTGCACCTGCAGCTGCATCAGGGGACAGCAGGAGGAGAGGCACGAGGCTGCAAACACCAGGCAGCTCCCCAGAGATTGATTCCATCCTGTCAATGTAGAATTCTGATTCCATCATGTCAGTGAAGAATTTTGATTCCATCTTGTCAATGCAGAATTCTGATTCCATCTTGTCAACGTAGAATTCTGATTAAATGCTATATTTATTCTATCCTGGCTGAGTGCTGTCTCATCTGTGCACTCATGCATGGTTGGTCTCTGAGTGCGACTACTGGGCTCAGAGCACGGGGCAATGGATCCATGTGTCAGTGGTGGCAGCAAGTGCAGAGAGCGTGGGCGTGCAAGGGAGAGTGATTTGTGACTTGCAAAATGTGAGCTGGCTGAGCCGGTGTGTGTGTGAGGTGGGCTGTGATGATCGGGGTGAGGGGCTGTGAAAGGGGCAGCCCTTGTGGGAGAGCACCGGTGTGTCTGTAGGGGTGAGAGCACGGCCAGGCACCTACCGAGAGGAGACCAAAGTGTCCCGGCTGGCTCAGGGCTCCTCAGGTGTCTCACTGCGTAGGCTTGGGTATTCCCTACGTTGACATCATCGTTCCCCCATATGAGGATGTCATCGGTATACAGACAAACCCAGACACCGTGGTCCAACGTGAGCTTCTCCAGCCTCTGTGCCTATGCTCCGAGCGCCAGAGTGGGCGAGTGTCTGTACCCCTGGGGTAATCGGGTGACTGTGCATTGCACTTCCTCCAAGTAAATGCAAATTGATTGTCCTCCACCTTCCTCAAGGGGACCATAAAACAGCTGTCTTAGACATCAATGGCAGCCAGAAAGGGATGAGCCTGTTCCCGTAGGGCAGTAATCAATTCTGAAACATTTGGGGCTGCTTTTGCTGAAGGGGCAGTCTCGGCACCCAGATGCCTGCAGTCCACTCTAAGTCTCCATTTGCCACAGGGCTTCCACACTGGCCATACAGGAGAGTTACAAGGAGAGTTTGCAGGTGCTATTATCCCTTGATTGCATAGTTCAGCTACAACGGGGGCTGTACCTTCCTTAGCTCCTAAAGGGAGAGGGTTGGGCTTCATGTTTGTTGTCTTGGAAGGAAGTGGGGCCGGGGCTACCTACAGTAGTCTAAGAGTTGGCCTAGAGGCAGAAGGCCTCTTCTCTTCCCTCCCCGAGCGCTTCATCAGTGCTTCTGGCTGCTGAGACTGCTGCTGCTCCTCAACCAGCTGCTCTTGTAATTTTCCTACTACCTCCTGCAAGGAGGAGATAATGCTGGCTCCTGAGAATCATGGCTGCCCATAGTACTTGTGAGTGTGACCAGCTGTGTCCTGAGTACTGCACAAACCACCGCTTTCCCTTTTCTTCAGCGATATTTCTGTTCTTCCCTTAAGGCTGCTACCCAGTCGCATATTGCCTGTGGGTTCTGGGCAAGAGAAGAATCAAGGTCCCTCAACATTTTCAGAATATGCTCTGGGCTATTAGGATTGCCCATCCCTCCTTCCATGCCTGGTACCAGTTACTCATAATGCACTTCAACAAACTCTTTTTTTTTTTTTATTTTTTCTTTCCACATCCCTTGTTGAACTTTATACTGTCCGTGCCTTGGCCTTCCCGATGCCATTCCTGCACATCCAAACAACATCCCTCTGTTCTTCCCTGGCCACCTATCCCCACTTCCACTGCTTCCTTCTTTTCCCTCAGCCTTCCCAGCAGCTCCGTGCTCAGCTGAGCGGAGTTTCCTGCCACCCCTGCCTGATTTCTTATTCTGGAGGATGGAGAGCTCTCGTGCTCTCAGAAGCATGTTCTTAACTGTGCTGCCAGCTGTGTTCCGTTCCTTTGTGCCTAAGGACAGTTTCCTAGGAGATCTCATTCAACCATTCCTTAAACAGGTCACTGAAGTTCACTCTCCTGAAGTTCAGTGTCTTGACTCCACTCTTTGCCAGGCCCATGTTCCTGGAGATCAATGGTTGCTGCAGCTCAGGCTGCCTCCAATCTTAACGTCTTCGACCACCTCCTCTGCACGGATGAGCACCAAACTCGGCAACCACTGGTGACCAGCTGGTCCCCTCTGGTCCTGACCTGTCCAAGACCGGTAGCAGAAAGTTACCATTATTGGGCTCCAGGAGTCTCCTGGATCACTTGCAGCTAGCTCGCCATGTTCATTCCCCAGCAGGTATCTGGGTGGTTGAAATCCCCCAGAGGGATCAGAGCCTGGGAGCACAACAGCTCCTGCAGCTGAAGGAAGAAGGTCACACCTGCAGGCTCCCCTTGATTCGGTGGCCTGTAGTAGACCCCGACCACCAGCTGTCTTTTGTTGGTCTCGTCCCTGGTTTTAACCCACAGGCTCCCCATGTGTGCCTGACTATTTCTCAGAGGCAGCTCTTTGCAGTCTGTCCTCTTTTTGTCGTAGGCGGCAATTCCCAACCTCTCCTACCTTGCCTATCCCTTCTAAAAAGCGTATAGCCCTCAATTCGGGTTACGCAGGTCATAGAATCGTGGAATTGCTCAGGTTGGAAAAGGCCTTCAAGATCATCAAGTCCAACCACAACCTAACCATCCTACCCTCACTCTAACTACCCACCGCTGAATCATGTCCCCGAGCACCACATCCAAATGGATTTTAAACACATTCAGGGACGGTGACTCAACCACCGCCCTGGGGAGCCTGTTCCAGTGCTTAACACGCCCTTCTGTACACAGGATTTCCTGTGTTCCAACCTAAACCTCCGCTGGTGAAACTGCCTGCATTGCCAACACTGCCAGCACTAACTGCCAGCACTGCCTGCACCAACAGCACTAACTGCCTGCACTAACTGCCAGCACTGCCAGCACTGCCTGCACTAACTGCCAGCACTAACTGCCAGCACTAACTGCCAGGGCCGAGGGCGGAGAGCAGCAGGGCCGGGCTCGGCCAGGCCGCTGGCGGCCTTTGAAGTCGCTGCTGCAGGGGACGCTGCTGGCGACTTCGCCACCTCCATCCCACGCCTCCTTCTCCTCAGTGCCGTGTGTGAGGCAGATGCCGTGCGCTCAGCGTCTCTTCTGGCCACAGAACCTGGGCCTGCAGGACACCCTAAGCCTTTGCCTGCATCAGTGCCTCGGTATGCAGAAAGCTCGGATCCTCTTGAGACTGCACACTGTCTGGAGGAGGTCAGTGCAACGCTATTCCTGCTGTCAGTGTGTGCAGGAGGACAAGGAGAAGAAACAAGCGGCTATGGCCGTGTCTGAATTGTCCACCCAAGCTCTGGGAGGGGCACCAAAATTGCCAGATCCCAGAGACATCAACCGGAAGGCCTATGGATGTTCTCCAATGCACCCAGCAATCCGGAGAAGTCAGGATGAGGTGATGAGGGTACAGATGTTGTCCAGCTGGAACATCTCCTGGCCAAACAATGTGAGCATGCTCAGGCTGCTAAGACCCCCAGCAGCACATGACACGACTACTGGCAGTGCTCAAGAAATGCTGGACACCTGCATCACAACACTGATGGTGGAGGGCCTCCTTCCTGCACCAGGAGAGCTCCTATCCTGGGATGCTGGAGTGCGGGATGAACAGCAGGATGTGGAAGAGATTGCTGAGACAGAAACTGCAGGACGGTCATCTGGTGAGCTGCGAGATCGCAATATCCCAGAGAGACCAACGGGTGGCATGTGGATATCCTCCAGATCACCCAGCGATCCGGAGAATCCGAGATGAGGCGAGGAAGGAGCAGATGTTGTCCAGTAGGACCACATCCTGGCCACACAGCTTGAGCATGCCCATCTATGTCTCCAAGTGCAGAGCCGTCCCAGGGAGGGCCTGCTGGGCCCGAGCGGCCCGGCGAGCAGCTCCATGTACAGAGTCCTGCTGTGCCCGGGCCAGCCCTCCCAGGGAAAGCTGCGGTGCTTGGTGGCAGGCAGGGCCTTGCCTGGTGCCCGCCCTGCCCCTTGCCTACAGCTCTCTTCCCCTACAGGTACCGCTGCCACACCACACACAACATTCCTGCGAAGGCCACAGGAGGTGCACAGAGCTCCAAGTGCTTGAGTACAGGACTACAGGAGGATGGCCAGGGTACATCCCCGGGCAGAAAGCCATCCCAGGCAGGGCTTCCCAGCTCAGATGGCCCACGAAGCGGCACAGAGGCCGGCAGCACTGCATGCCCTGCCGTACCCAGGCCCACCATCCCAGGGAAGACCTGGAGTGGTGGCGCGCAGGCAGGGCCTTGCCTCTGCCTCTGCCTCTGCCTCTGCCTCTGCCTCTGCCTCTGCCTCTGCCTCTGCCTCTGCCTCTGCCTCTGCCCCTGGCCTACAGCTCTCAGTCCTGCACACGCTGCCTCACCACACTCTGAAACTCGTTGCTGGTGGCCCCCAGCCAGCTGCCCAGGCATGCGTGCAGAGCTGCCACAATGGACTGCCGGGCCGCGGGCGCTGCCATGTGGGGACCAGCCCTCCTCTGCTTCAGCTCCTCTGCACTCAGCCGCCCGCGGGCTGAGCGCTGCCCTCGGTGCTGCGTGCGGCGCGAGCAGGAAGGACCGCTCTCACTTGGCCTTTCTCCTCAGCTTCTCTTGCAGGCGGGCAGGCGGGAGTTTCCAGTGTTGGTGACCTGCGGTGGTGTCAGTGGGCAAAGCAGACAGCCTCAGCCACCCTTGCTGCCTCGCTTAAGGCAGTCAGGGTTGCCGACGGCTGCACCCTGGTGTGCAGCAGCAGCTTCTAGAGTCTGTAAGCTGCCTGCTCTGCAAGCAGCAGCCTCTTCCATATCTTCTCCAAGAGGCAGAGCACGTGCTGTGGTCTCTAAAGGCTGCAGACTCCCAGTATTTGCCCCAAGACATCAGGGAACCTCGCATGTCTAGGACGGGACAGCAAGGCCTGTGAACTGGGGTCCAGCCCTGGAAGTCTCCTCAACTGTTCTTGGGCCTTGCCATGCCAGACCCAGCCAAAACTACGTGAGCAGCTGCAAGCCCAAGAGTCGAAGTGCAGCTGGCAGTTCCAGGGCGCCATGCACCCACCAGCAGCCTGAGAACACCTGCAAGGACAGCCCACGTGCTGTCCACCAAGGCTGGGAAGATCCACGCAGCTTGGAGTGCTTGGAAGGAGCAGATGTTGTCCAGTAGGAACATATCTGAGTCATACAGTGTGGGCACGCCCACGCTTCTCGTGCTCCAAGCAGCAGATGATGGGGCCAATGCTTGGGACATGCTGGACATCTGCGCCACGACATCAAGGGCGGATGGCCACTTTCCTGCATCTTGTGATTTCCAATGCCGGGATATTGGAATTAAGTATGCACAGGAAGAAACCACTGACAATGCTGCCCGTGATGCCAGCACTGATCACAGCATGCCGGATGCGACGGACACTGCAGTGATGGCTGAGAGCATGCCCACGCCCTCCTGTTTTTGCCCTGGTATCATGGAGGGTGTGGAAGAAGAATGGCAAGACAACCATGAGGAAGAAGCTGCTGAGGCAGCCTCTGTGCCACCAAGCATTTCTGGTTCCTCACCTGGTGAGATGAAGACAGCAGCGGCTCACTGCCGGACGCCAGCTGTCATCAGGAATGTGCTCTGGGCTCTGTGCAGGCTCTGATGGCACCAAGAGCTGAGCGGGGCACCAGTCCTTCAAGACTCATCACCCATTTTTATGCCTCTGCACATCAGATCCAAGCAAGGCTACCCTGTGTCCCTGGGCTTTGCTGCAGCCAGAAGCCTGGCAGTTGGAGTGCAGCTGGCAGTACAGATGCTTGATGGTTGGCCATCAAGGTCTGGAGGCCTGAGTCCTCCAGACAAGCTCTGGGAGAACCATCAAGCACAGACAGGAGTTATGCTGGAGTGTGCACTGTAGGGAGTTGCCTGGTACTGTCTACTTCCCATCCAGCCCCATGCATCCACCAGCAGCCTGAGAACACCAGCAAGAATAGCCCAGGTGCTGGCCACCAATGCTGGTAAGATGCCCACGGCTTGGACAGACACTGATGCAGCCTCTACACCCCTGTTCCCCACCCCCAAAGAAGGGCTCAGAAAGGCAAGCATGTCCTGGCAAAGAGCAAACAAGGTAACTACCTGCATCTGTGCCTGAAGATGCAGAAAACTCAGCTTCTTCCAAGGCTGCACGCTCTCCAGAGGAGGCCAGCGATGCACCATTCTTCTTGGAAGCGTGCAAGGGAGAAGAAAGGGAATCAACAGCAAGCACCATGCCTGAATCTTCCAGACAAGCTCTGGGAGAAGCACCAAGATTGCAAGATCCCAGAGGGATCACAGGGATGGCCTACGGATACTCTCCCATAATCCCAGCAATCCGCAGAATTCGTGCTGGGGAGAGAAAGGACCGGATGTTGTCCAGGTAGAATGTATCCTGGCCAAACAGTGTGAAAGGGCCAGGGCATCGAAGATCCCTAGCAGCAGATGATGGTGCCAATGCTTCTGGCACTGCTCAGGACATGCTGGGCATCTGCAGTACCATTACAAACGCTGAGGGCCAGTTTCCTGTCTCTGGTGATTTTCAAACCTGGGACATAAGTGTGCAGGTTGTGTAGCAAGAGCTGGAAGAGTCCCCTGAGGGAGAAGCTGCAGGACAGTTCCTGGTGATTTGCTGTTGCACAGCTCTTGCCCCATCTGATGAGGCGAGGCAGAAACAGTGAGTTCAGCTTCTTTTCTGGACTCAGGTCCTGGGCCTGCAGGACAACTTGAGCCTACGTGTGCCTCAGACACCAAAGGTGCAGAACACTCAACTTCTCCCAAGACTGCACGCTCCCCAGAAGAGGCTAGTGATGCATGTGATGGCACATGAGGGAGGGAAAAGAAAAGAACCAGCTATGGCCATGCCTGAGTCCTCCAGACAAGCTCTGGGAGAACCGTCAAGACTGCAAGATCCCAGAGAGATCTCCTGGAAGGCCTATGGATATCCTCCAGTACACCCAGCAATCCAGAGAATCTGTGATCCAGAGGCAACGAAGCAGCAGATGTTGTCCTGCTGAAACGTGTCCGGGCCATACAGCGTGAGCACAGCCAGGCTTCTCGTGCCCCGAGCAGCAGAGGATGGTGCCAGTGCTGCCAACAATGCACGCGGCATGCTAGGTATCTGCATCACAACAGCGAGGATGATGTCCAGATTCCTGCCCCCGGCCATTCCCAAACTTGGGATATTTGAGTGCAGGACACACAGGGAGAGGCCACTGACGACACTCCAATGCAGCTGGCACAGACAGCAGCAAAATGGATGCCAGAGACAACGCACTGATGGTTGCCCTTACCCTCCAGTTTTTACTCTAGTAAACTCAATACTTTTAGGCTGTAAAGGAGGAATGGGAAGACAACCGTGAGGAAGAGGCTGCTGAAGTAGCCAGTGTCCCACAAGGAATACCTGATGCTTCATCTGCTGAGGCCAAGAGCAGGCCTTCAGCTTCCCCTGTGGCTGCAGGACCCAGACCTGAGGGACATTCACCTGCACGCCAAAGAGCATAAAGGCAATCAGCACTAGGTGAGCAAAGTCCTTGTGGTCAGCACCAGGTGTGAAATGAAGGCACAGACAGGAGCTATGCTGGAGTGTGCACTGTGGGGAGATGCCTGGTACTGTCTACTTTCCATCCAGCTCTATGCAGAAAGGTGGACATCCCCTCCATAACCCATGGCTTGCCTTCATGTGAGAGGCATGGTTGACAAACCAGGAGAAGATAACCTGGAACTTGGAGTATTGCTGGCAAGGAACCTACAGGGCTGGTTTTGCTCTCCCCTCACAGGCTTCCGCAGAGGCCAGAGGAGGTGCATAGAACTCCAGACCCATCAGAGGGACATCAGAAGATGGCCCAGATATGTCCCCAAATGGAGAGCCTTCCCAGAAAGGGCCTGCTGAGCCTGACCAGCCCTGTGAGCAGCTCGGAGGCTGGCAGCACTCCACGCAGACTGTTCTGATGTGCCCAGGACAGCTTTCCCTCCCAGGGAAATGCTGTGGCGGGGGGGGCACGCAGGTCCTTGCCTGGTGCCCACCCTGCCCCTTGCCTATTGCTATCTGTCTCCCATAGCAACCGCTGCCAGACCACATGCTGCCAAGGTTTCTGCAGAGGACAGAGGACCTGCACAGAGCCCCAGGTGCTTCAGAGAGGCACCGGAGGATGGCCTAGGGACGTCCCCAGACAGAAAGCCATCCCAGGGAGGGCCTGCCCAGCTCAAATGTCCCACCAACTGGCACGGAGGCCAGCAGCGGTGTGCGCCCTGCCATATGCAGGCTCATTTTCCCAGGGAAAACCCATGTACAGAGCAGGCAGGGCCTCGCCTCTGCCCCTTGCCTACAGCTCTCTGTCCCCCTCAGGTTCCGCAGCCGCACCACACGCAGCGGCTCGCCGCCGGATGCCAGCTGTCATCAGGAATGTGCTCCCAGTTCTGCGCAGGGTTTGCACCTGCAGCTGCATCAGGGGACAGCGAGAGGAGAGGCACGAAGCTGCAAACACCAGGCAGCTCCTGGAGATGACAAACCCAGTCCTGTAGATGTAGAATTCTGATTCAGTGTTGTCTTTATTCTCTCCTGGCTGAGTGCTGGGCTCAGAGCACGGGGCAATGGATCCGTGTGTCGCTGGTGCCAGCAAGTGCAGAGAGCGAGGGCGTGCAAGCCATCCCAGGGAGGGCCTGCCCAGCGCAGACGGCCACGAAGCAGCACGGAGGCCGGCAGCACTGCGTGCCCCGCCGTATCCAGGCCCACCGTCCCAGGGAGAGCCTGCAGCGGCCCCTGCCTGCAGCGCTCCGTGCCCCACACGCTGCCGCGACGTGCCGCCAGTGGCCCGCCGTCGTCAGGACGACGCCGAGCCCCGGGCAGCCGGCTGCCCAGGCGGGCGCGGAGGGCTGCCGCAGTGCGCTGCGGAGCCCGCCGGGGCTCTGTGACGCGGGCCGGCGTCGCGCCCCAAGGCCATTGTGACGCGGGGCCGCCGCGAGGGGCCGGAGTCCCCCGGAGAGAGTGCCGCTCACTCTCGGGAGAGCGGCTCCGCGAGGAGGACGCGGCTCCCCCGGGTGCGTGCGACCGAGCGTCTGCGCGAGGACGCGGCGATGAGCGAGGAGCGGGAGAAGAAGGACGACCGCCAGCCCGACGCGGGGCTGCCACGCGTGCGCGACCGCCGACAGGTGCGGGCCGGGGAGGGAGGCGCTCGGGCTCGGCCGGGCCGCCGGCGGCCGTCGAAGTCGCCGCCGCGGGGGACGCCGGCCGCGCCTTCGCCGCCTCCATCCCGGTTCTCCTTCTCCCCGCAGGTGGTGCCGCCGGGCGGCCGGAGCCCGGGCTCGTCCCTCCGCGGCGTCCGTCTGCCGCCGCTGCCCGGCCCGGAGAGCGCGCGGGCCTCCGGGAGCCGCCGCGCACAGGTAGGGAGCCCGAGGGAGGCGGGGCCGGACGTCTTCCCGCGCCGCGTGGGGACCGCCCTGTGCCGGTGCGGCTGTGGGGAGCGGGGCGGCAGCCGCCCGCGGGCTGAGCGCTGCCCTCGGTGCTGCGTGCGGCGCGAGCGGCGAGGACCGCGCTCACTCGGCCTTTCTCCTCGGCTTCTCTTGCAGGCGGGCGGGCGGCAGTTCCTGGAGTCGGCGACCGGCGGCGGTGCCAGTGGCCAAAGCAGACAGCCTCAGCCACCCTTGCTGCCTCGCTTAAGGCGGGCGGGGCTGCCGGCAGCAGCACCCAGGCGTGCAGCAGCAGCTTCTGGGGTCTGCAAGCTGCCTGCTCTGCCAGCGGCAGCCTCTTCCACACCATCTCCAAGTGGCAGAGCACGTGCCGTGGGCATCAGGGGCAGCAGACTCCCAGTCCTTGCCCCGAGACCTCCGGGAACCTTGCATGTCCAGGACGGGACAGCAGGGGCTGAGAGCCGGGGTGCAGCCCTGGAAGTCTCAGCTGTTCTCGGGCGTCGCAGTGCCAGACCCAGACAGAACTACGTGGTGTCCCTGAGCTGTGCTGCAGCCGCAAGCCCAAGAGCCGGAGTGCAGCTGGCAGTACCAGGGCGCCAAGCACCTACCAGCAGCCTGAGAACACCAGCAGGAACGGCCCAGGGACTGACCACCAAGGCTGGGAAAGTCCACGCAGCTTGGAGAGATGCTCAGGAGGGCAGCACAGACACTCGTGCTGCCACTACACCATCTTCCAGAGCAGCTCAGAAGGGCCCAGAAGGGCAGGCAGGCGGCAAAGAGCAAGACAAGGAGCCCCTGCCTGCATTAGTGCCTGAAGATGCAGGCAACCTAGATTCTCCCAAGGCTGCACACTCTCCAGAGGAGGCCAATAATGCAGTGCTGTTCCCAAGAGTGTGTGAGGGGGGAGAAAGAGACGTAACTGCCACCACCATGCCTGAAGCCTTCAAACAAGCTCTGGGAGCAGCACTGAGACTGCAAGATCCCAGAGGGGTCAACCAGGTGGCCTACAGATGTTCTCCAGTACACCCAGCAATCTGGAGAATTCGGGATGAGGCAAGGAGGGAGCAGATGTTGTCCAGCTGGAACATCTCCTGGCCAAATCTGAGCATGCTCAGGCTGCTAAGACCCCAAGCAGCACATGCCAGTGCCAGTGCTACCAACAGTGCTCAGGGTATGCTGGACACCTGCACCACAACAGTGATGGTGGAGGGCCTCTTTCCTGCACCAGGGGAGCTCCCCTCCTGGGATGCTGGAGTGCGGGATGAACCGCATGATTTAGAAGAGATTGTTGAGACAGGAACTGCAAGACAGTCATCTGGTGACCTGCAGAATGCATGTCTTGCCCTGTCTGATGAGGCAGAGACAGTGTGTTCAGCTTCTCTTCTGGGCGCTGGTCTTGGGCCTGCAGGACAGCTTGAGCCATTGCCTGCATCAGTGCCTGAAAATGCAGAAAACGAGACCACGCACTGTCCAGAGGAGGTCAATGCAGCACCACTCCTGTCAGCATGCAAGGGAGGAGAAGAAGAAATAGCTATGCCTGTGCTGGAATTGTCCAAAGAACCTCTGGGAGAAACACCAAAACTGCAAGATGCCAGAGAGATCTACGGGGAGACCTATGGATATTCTCCAATTTTCCCAGCAATTCATAGAATTCAGAATGAGGCGAGGAAGGAGCAGATGTTGTCCACCTGGAACATCTCCTGGCCAAGCAACGAGAGCATGCTCAGGCTGCTGAGACCCCAAGCAGCACATGACAGTGCCAGTGCTACCGACACTGTTGAGAGTATGCTGGAGACCTGCACCACAACATCGATGGTGGAGGGCCCCATTCCTGCACCAGGAGAGTTCATATCCGGGGATGCTGGCGTGCAGGATGAACAGCATGATTCGGAAGAGGCTGCTGAGACAGAATCTGCAGGACAGTCATCTGGTGACCTGCAGAGTGCATGTCTTGCCCAGTCGGATGAGGCACACACAGTGTGTTCACCATCTCTTCTGGATGCTGATCCAGGGCCTGTAGAACACCTTGAGCCTCTGCCTGCATCAGTGCTGGAAGATGCAGAAAGCTCAGATTCTTCCGAGGCTGCACGCTCTGTAGAGAATGCTGATGCAGCATCTCTCCGCTTGTCAGTGTCCGAGGGAGAAGAAGAAGCTATGCCTGTGCTGGAATTGTCCAAACAAGCTAAGGGGGAACCATCAAGACTGCAAGATCCCAGAGAGCTCTACAGGGAGACTTATGGATATTCTCCAATTTTCCCAGCAATTCGTAGAATTCAGGATGAGGCAAGGAAGGAGCAGATGTTGTCCACCTGGAACATCTCCTGCCCATGCAATGAGAGCATCCTCAGGCTGCTAAGACCCCAAGCAGCACATGACAGTGCCAGTGCTACTGACACTGTTCAGAGTATGCTGGACACCTGCACCACAACATCGATGGTGGAGGGCCCCATTCCTGTGGCAGGGGACCTCCTATCCTGGGATGCGGGAATGTGGGATGTACACCATGATTCGGAAGAGGTTGTTGAGACAGGAACTGCAGGACAGTCATCTGGTGACCTGCAGAATGCATGTCTTGCCCAGTCTGATGAGGCAGAAATATCACGTTCAGCTTCGCTTCTGGATGTAGGTGCTGGGCTTAGAGGACACCTTGAGCCATTGCCTATATCTGTGCCTGAAGATGTGGAAGACTCGGACTGTTTCACAGCAGCGCACTCTCCGGAGGTGGCCAGCGAAGCACCCTTCTTCCTGTCATTGAGTGAGGGAGAAGAAGGAGAAGAACCAGCTATGGCCATGCCTGAGTCCTCCAGTCAATCTCTAGGAGAACCATCAATTCTGCAAGATCTCGGAGAGATGTACTGGAAGGTCTATGGATGTCCTCCAATTCACCCAGCAATCCGGAGAATCCGTGACGAGGCAAGAAGGGAGCAGATGTTGTCTACTGGGAACAAGTCTGAGCCATACAGTGTGGGCATGCCCAGGCTTCTCGTGCTCCAAGCAGCAGATGATGGTGCCAATGCTGCCGACACTGCTTGGGGCATGCTGGACATCTGCGCCACTACATCGAGGGCAGATGGCCACTTTCCTGCCTCTTGTGATTCCCAAAGCTGGGGTATTGGAATTAAGTATGCAGAGGAAGCGATCATTGACGATGCTGCCAGTGATGCCAGCACCGCTCACAGCATGCTGGATGCCAGGGACACTGCAGTGATGGCTGAGAGCATGCCCACGCCCTCCTGTTTTTGCCCTGATACCATGGTGGGTGTGGAAGAAGAATGGGAGGACAACCGTGAGGAAGAAGCTGCTGAGGCAGTCAGTGTGCCACCAAGCATTTCTCATTCCTCAGCTGGTAAGATGAAGACAGCAGCGGCTCGCCGCCGGATGCCAGCTGTCATCAGGAATGTGCTCCGGGCTCTGCGCAGGATTTGCACCTGCAGCTGCATCAGGGGACAGCAAGAGGAGAAGCACGAGGCTGCAAACACCAGGCAGCACCCCAGAGATGCCTAATTCCATCTTGTCAGTGTCAAATTATGATTCCATCCTGTCAACGTAGAATTCTGATTCCATCTTGTCAACATAGAATTCGGATTCCATCATGTCTACATAGAATTCTGATTCCATTTTGTCAATGTCGAATTCTGATTCCATCCTGTCAACGTAGAATTCTGATTCCATCTTGTCAATGCAGAATTCTGATTCCATCCTGTCAACATAGAATTCTGATTAAATGCCATCTTTATTCTATCCTGCCTGAGTGCTGTCTGATCTGTCACTCATGCATGGTTGGTCTCTGAGTGCGACTACTGGGCTCAGAGCACGGGGCAATGGATCCATGTGTCGGTGGTGGCAGCAAGTGCAGAGAGCGTGGGCGTGCAAGGGAGAGTGATTTGTGACTTGCAAAGTGTGAGCTGGCTGAGCCGGTGTGTGTGTGAGGTGGGCTGCGATGAAGGGGGTGAGGGGCTCTGAAAGGGGCAGCCCTGGTGGGAGAGCACCGCTGTGCCTGTAGGGGTGAGAGCACGGCCAGACACCTACCTAGAAGGCCCATTTGGGGCAGCTTTTGCTGAAGGGGCAGTCCTTTAGTCCAGACGCCTTTAGTCCACTCTAGGTCTCCATTTGCCGTTAGACTTCCACACTGTCCATACAGGAGAGTTATAAGGAAAGTTTGCAGATGCTATTATCCCTTGATTGCACAGTTCATGAATCTCCAATCCTCCTGCCACAGGCAGGGCCACCAACCTCCCCATTTAATACTAGTCCAGATTGCCCAGGGCCCCATCCAATCTGGCCTTGAACACCTCTAGGGATGGGTTTGATGGGATCTCAAAGATCACCTTTTTCCAACCTTGTTTCCACCCCCCAAGGTGGACTGGGTTCCCTACCTCTGCATCCGTCTCTTCTGCCTCTGGATCAAGCCTGGCCTGGAATGTTTCCTGGAAGAAAGGAGTCTTTATAGGAAGCAAGAGGGAGATAGTCACCACCATGGATCCAGCATGATAGTTCAGTCACTGATCTTCAGTAGTGGTGGGTTGCCGAGCATTGTTGTTCTGTTGGCGATGACAGTGACTACAGCGATGATGGCAACTTTTCAGTGGTAGTACAAACTTATTTATAAGTCCAAAGTCAGCTCTCTTTGGAGTGGCAGCTTCTGGCTTTGGGATCTCAGAAAGAACCCCTTTTGTTCCTTTCTTCTGGGCCTTGCCAGTAGATAAGAGGGAGCAGGGAGGTGCCCACTTGTATCTTGCCTTCACAGGATACAATGGTATCATCGCCCAGTCTCATAGCAAGCTGGAGTTATTTGGTCACAGGCTATATCTTCCACCAGTAAGCAGTCCTGAGCACTCCCTACCAAAGGCAAACAGCTAAAATTGTCCACACAGTGATGTTGATTGCCACACAGCAACACCCATCACTCATCTCCTAGACAAGGCAGCCTTATCACAAGAAATACCTCAGGAAGCAAGCTTTGAGCCAAAAAAAAAAAAAAAAATCAAAGAATTCTCACACCACCACGTGGCTCAAAGATTGCTTGAAATGAAGCATAAGTGACCCTCCATGGTGGTGAGGAAAAGAGAAAAAAGAAAGTAAGAAAAAAAAAAAAGTAAGCATAAGGGAAAAGAGGAGTGGGAAGGGGGGTTAAATGTTACAGTTGTTATGAAGAATTTCTTGGGCTTGGTTACAGAGGTTGCCCTGATTTGTTGGACTTGTTCATCATCAGTTGAAGTGGTTACAAAGTACATGGAGGATACAACTCCTTGTATAAAAGTTGAATCAAACATGGAGCCATACAAGAAACAAACATAAGAGTTGCAACAGCACAGGAAAAAGGATACGTTTCTCCCGTGGGCAATTTGTTCAGCAACATTTTCATTATCATTCCATTTTTAGACAACAATTAGAGTCATTCAATTTGCCACAGACACCACCTGTGACTCTTCAGGAGTGGTGACACGAACGTTCCATAATGAATAAAAATTAGAAAGTGAAAAGAGACAACTGTACATTTGGCAATAACCATACCTTTAACAATAGCCAATAATATTAAATCAGTAAGTAAAACAAATAGAGCTATTTGTGTCAGCTGCTTTCCCCACCCAGGAACTCCCAGTGTAAGCCAAGATCCAGATGGGAATTCTTCAGTAGAGGTTGTGGTGTTTATGAACACCCATACAATATTACACTTCAGTGAATTCATCAAAAGCGTATCTAGTCCAATTTGACAATATGTGGACTTGCCATGTAATGTTTTCTAAGATGATTTAGTATCACGAGAACTCTCCACTTGAACATTTCCAAAGCAATTCAAATGCTGAGAGATATAAATCTTAGTTTGGCAAGTTCAAGTATTGCTACAGTCTACAGAATTTTTCACAGGATAGTGTGTGCAGGATAGTCCACAGTATAAACCATCAAGAGGAGTAATCCCAAAAACATACACGTCTCTTATCAAAACTTAGACACTTTCCAACAACCATGTTTTGGATGGAACTCCTGGACTGGTGTGACACTGAAAAGCATCAGTGCAAAAGGCTTTACGATAGATTTCTTTTGTGCCCACATCTAACAGATATTAGATGGGTCTCTTGATTCATTTCCCAGTTTGTTAGGAATTTGGAAACACTGTGGAGGAGTCACATGCAAATCATAATCAGTTTGAAAAAAAGGGGTGAAAGAAGGGGTCAAAAGAAATGGTATCACTGTGCAGGGAGTACCAGTAAGCCAGGATGACCTGTAAGAACTCTGAACCCAGTTGTGAAATTTAACAGATCCAAGGACTGATATCAATCACCACCCACACTCACAACAATGCAAAACACAATATGATTGCAACCAAAAAAATGTAATTAAGAGGTATACTCAGTATTCTAGCATGATCAAATCTTCAGTATTTCTGTCACAAAACACAAACGGTTAAAATCAGCCTTAAAATTAGCCTTTCTGTCAAGTGCCCACGGGGATCTTCTGTAAAATAAAACAAGAACCAACTTGCCCTTTTTGGGCTTTGTAAATATGGTTAAAAAATGAGGGAACAATTGAGGAAGTGTTGATTTCATATTACTTTTTTCGGGGTGTCTTTAGCCTTCCAAGGATATTTGGTAAGGGATTCTGTTAAGGTTAGGGAACTGGCCTCATGTTAGCTGAGTCAATCGCACAGGCTGGCCAGGGAGATAAGAGTGTTTCCCTGGCTTATCAGCCTCTGGATCATGACTCACAGGGGTAATTGGCAAGAGTGGTGAGGCCTTTAGACACAAGGTGTTAAATGGAGGATCTGGTTTCCCTTTGTGGTAAGCTTTCTAATGCATCCACCCTTCACTGCCCCCACCCCGGTCACTTGGGAGGGGCGAAGACATCAGTTTTTTATTGGATAGCTGCTCAGGTTTTGCTTTCCAGGTCTTGAGCTTTTGTTCTGGCCACCACTTAACTAATTTCTCTAACCTGACAGTGGGTATTCCATTCATCAGATCTCACGGGGCATCCTTTTGCCAGCCCAGTGTCCAGAGACAATTACCTTTATGATCAATATTCCGCCTATCTGTTTTTACTGACAATGAAACCCTTCCAGTCCCACTGAGCTTTGGGCTAGGTGGCCTGGGGGCAAGGCTGACCGCTGCAAGTCTTACTTCCCTTGGCTCAAATTTACTGGCGGAAGAAATCACTGACCCATATTTTCTTCCATAGTTGATTAACTCTTGGACAGCCTTCTTCCACGCCCATACGTCCCCTGACTGCAGATGGTTAGATGTTACAGTTCCTTCTAACGCTGCCCGGGTTCTCTCTCCCTGACACATAGCTTGTATCTTTCCTTGCAGTTGTATGCCTATGGGTTTCAATGACTCTGGAAGCCCCCTCATTAAAGCAGTCATTCTCTCAGGATCAACAGGCATCATCATAGGTGATTCGTGGTGTGGCTGCAGCTTTCTATCATACATCATTTGGAGACAAGCAGCCTTTTGAACGCTCTCTACTAACTGGTCGACTGTTCCAGTAATAGCAAGAGGGTATCCCTTTTCTAGAGGATTGAGACCACCTGCCCAATAGGCAGCCCTCTGTGTTAAGGACCAGGGAGCACCATTGTTGCCAGTAGTTAAAAATACTCCTGGTCCCCAGTAACCTCCCGCTTCCTTTTCCATTAGCTGTATCTGGTCTCCACCAGTGAGACTAACCCTCCATACATACTCATTTTCTGACTCCTTTGGAGAGCGGCTGAAATCTTTTTTCAATTTTGCTAGTTCAGTGGCTGAGAAGGGAATTCCTTTAACATTCATTTGAGGATCTAGATCCTCCCTGTTATTGAATGCATATTCGGTTTTTATCAAAGGGTGCATCTGGGCTGGAGAGGCCTCTAATTTGTCTAGCCTTGCCTTCATTTCTTTCAATCCTTCTAGAGGGTAGATTTTTTCTTGAGGCAAACTATGGGCGACAGTATCGCTATTTTCTTTATACCTTAACTGCTCCTTCAGAACCCCTAGTAAGGGAGCTGCGTCATGCTTTTCATTTTCTAATGAAACAGGCCACAAGGGTAATCCATACCGTATGACATGGTGAAAAAAACCTCAAAACTGACGGGTTTGACTGAGATGGGCAGCCACTGCTTTGGGAGAGACTGGCAGATGATAATTGCTTGTGAATCATTTGTTTTGTAAGTATATATACGTATGCATGTATTATTAGCACTACTGTAATTTCTCTCTTATTTTTCTGCCTTAGTAAACAGTTTTTATCTCAACCAAATCATTTTTTTTCTGATTCTCTCCCCCATCCCATCTTTTCAAATAAGTGAATTTCCAGATTTGGACTTAAAATTTGCTGTCATACAAGCACTAACATTTTTGTTGTATTATGTAGATGTATGAGCAAACAATTCTCAAAAAATTACTGCCATGTCTACTTTGCTGCCAAATTTATATCTTCATATAAATATTTACATTTTATAGACATTTCCATTATTCCACATATTATGCTATTATATATTTACATTTATATACAATTACTATTTACATTTTATAGAAGACAAAAATCCAGTGACACTATTTCCCACTTCCTATATAGTCCAGTGACAATATATTTCCTATTAATAGAAAAAATGCCAATATAGGCATCTGAAACTATTGCAGGTTTCAAATGAAATAAGTTTTTAAGTAATATATCTGAACAAATTTCCAGGAGAAAAAAAAAACCAGCCTTTTTTTCCAAAACACAAGAGAGTGTGCTGGCAGGATTTTAACTACCAGCCATGGTGGTCTCAATTTATACACTGAATAAGATTTTCACTCTAGTGCCATGGCTATTCAGGAGACGTGTGTATGCTTAACGGGGCTGGCTGGCTGCACTCCACCATGCTGCTCTTTCACTCTCCCTTCTTAAAGGAACAGGGATGAAAATACAATGAAGGAGAGCTTCAGTTGAGATAAGGACAGGGAGATCTCTCACCAAGGACCATCGTGTGCAAAACAGACTCAAGTTAGGGGACGAATGTAAGTTTCTGTCTGTTAATAGCAGACTAGAGCACTGAGGAACTAGAAGCAAACTAAAAACATTTTCCCATTCACTCATTCTCTTCCAAGTCGTCCCCTTAAGTGGAGCAGGGAACTGGGGCTATGGTCGGTCCCTAAAGCTCTGATGTTGCACCACACAGGGTCCCTCTCACGGCAGCCATCTTTTCTAAACCAATCCCTCACGGGCTTCTGACAGACTGCAGCTCTTCAAGCGCTACTCTAAAGTGGCTCCGTACCCCGGAGTCCATCCTGTAGAAACTGCCCCACGGGCAGCACTTCCCCAGAGCTTCAACACCACACTCTCCTCTTCAAGAGCAGCAGCTGGCCCAGCCCTCCTGCCCCACCGCGGCCCTTCTCCATGGCCGCAGCTCCGGCCCGGGGCTGCTCCTGTGGGCACAACATGGCTGCGGCCTCCTGCAGGCCGCGCCTACCATGGGCTGCTTCATGGCTGCAATGGAGATCTGCTCCGTGTGGTGCCCACGGTCTGTAGGGGCCGGCCTGTCATATGTCTCCTGCTTTCCTCTTCCCTTGAAACAGAGGGTGAGGTATCTAAATGGACTGTTCATACCCTTGTTTGTCTTCCTCAGCGATTGCCACTTCCTACAGCTTCTTCACGTGGTCCCTCTGCACTCTGACCACAGCACAACTCCCTGAGATGAGGCCACCCCAAATACCCTTCAAACAACATCTGGTCAACCACATCCTCTCTTGGGATGTGCTTCTGGGTTAAAATCTACTATGTGCTAAAGGCATACTGTTTCTCCAGCCCACGGTGGTCACAACACGTAGCACATCTTCATGCTGTGTAGCTTTCAGCAGAGTTGCTGTGTCCCTGTGGCCACGCTGCAAGCACTGCTGAAGGCTGCACACTGTCTTTCCTTGCTGCCCTCATTTGCCTGGTTGTCTGTCTCTTCACCAGCTGATTGCTGAATGAGGGTTTGAGACCCACTAGTACCATCTGTGGATAAAAGGTGTAGTCTCTTCCAGCCAGCCAGGAGCAAGCTATCACCCAGAGCAGCCACGAGGATTCTCCAAAGAAGCCTGGGAACAGCTACAACAATTGCTGTGGCTCTGTGTGTTGCTCCCAGTCTTAATAATCAGGCTTAATGATCTTCTTAAAATACAGTGTTTGCAGTGCCTCTGATATGAATCAATGTTTAAGAAGGGCAAAAAGGGCTGCTTACTGCAAAACAAATACTCGCACAGAAAGATTAGGCATTTGTTTAGCAAGCTTAATTAAAAAGCTCTACTTGGTGCCTCTTTGAGGATCTAAACTCCTTGATAAAGAAATAACCCGTTTTTCCAGTTATAGCTTCCTTTTCTTTGTAAGTGGTGAGTAGTTTCAAAGATCAAAAGGCCAAGTCTCATAACGCCATCTTAATTTGAAAGATATTTTAACATTCTGATAAGCACAGTTTTGGAATGCTTCATTTTGTTTGCCTCACTAGTCAATGTGCAAACTTAGGGTAATTAAACAAAGTGATATTTCACAGTCAGTCTTTGCATTTAGACAGTGAATGTGTAAGTTTAAATAGGAAAATCTACATACTCTCGGGAGAGCGGCTCGGCGAGGAGGACGTGGCATTAGAGGCAGCAGACTCCCAGTACTTGCCCCGAGACCTCAGCACACACCGCAGATGTTGTCCAGTTGCAACACACGGTGGGCAAACTCTGTGAGCGTGCCCAGGCCCAGTGCTGCCAACACTGCTCAGGGAAACCTGGGCGTACGCTCCGCGACATCGAGGGCTGAGGCTCAGATTCCTGCCTCTGGTGGTTCCCGAACCAGGGATGCTGGAGTGCAGGTTGAGCTGCAAGAATTAGAAGAGACTGCTGAGAGGGAATCCGCAGGATGTTCACCTGGCAAACTGTGGAGCGCATCTCTTGCCTCACCTGATGAGGCAGGCAGCATGCCTTCGGCTTCTCTTCTGGCTGCGGACCCTGGGCCTGGAGGACACCTTGAGGCTTTGGCTGTAACAGGTCCTGAAGATGGGGAACACTCAACTTCTTCCAAGGCTGAATACTTTCCAGAGGAGGCCAATGCAGCACCTTTTTTCTGGCGAGCATGCGAGGGAGAAGAAGAAGAAACGGCTACCACCATGCCTGAATTCTCCAACCAGTCTCTGGGAGAAGAACAGAGGTTGCAAGATCCCAGAGAGGTCTACGGGGAGGCATATGGATATCCTCCAGTTCACCCAGCAATCCAGAGAATCCGGGATGAGGCGAAGAAGGACCAGATGCTGCCACACTGGAACATCTCCTGGCCAAATAGCATGAGCGTGCCCCCGCTGCTAAGGCCCCAAGCAACAGAAGACAGTGCCAGTGCAGCTGACAGTGCTCAGGGCACGCTGAGCATCTGCAGTGTGACATCGAGGGCTGAGGGCCAGTTTTCTGCTTCTGATGATTCCTCAGCCAGAGGTGTTATAGTCCAGGACTCGCAGCTAGAGTTGGAAGAGGCTGCAGAGATAGAAACGGCAGGACAGTCATCTGGCACCCTGCAAGTTGCATCTCTTGCCCCATCTGATGAGGTACACGCTGTGTGTTCACCATCTCTTCTGGATGCTGAGCCAGGGCCTGCAGGGCACCTTGAGCCTTTACCTGTATCAGTGCTGGAAGATGCAGAAAGCTCAGATTCTTCCGAGGCTGCAAGCTCTGCAGAGGAGACTGATGCAGTATCGCTCCCCTTGCCAATGTCCAAGGGAGGAGAAAGAGAAGAATCAGCTATGGCCATGCCTGAATCCTCCGGACAAGGTCTGGGAGAAGCACGGAGACTGCCAGATCCCAGCGAGATCAACAGGGAGCCCTCTGGGTACTCTCCTATGATCCCAGCAATGCGGAGAATTCGTGAGGAGGACAGAAACGAGCAGATGTTGTCACACTGGAATATTTCCTGGCCAAGGAATGTGAGAAGCCCCAGGCAGCGAAGGCTCCAGGCAAGAGGTGACACATTCAATAATGTTGGCGCTCGTCAGGGCATGCCAGGTATCTGGCCCACGACATCCCGGGCTGGTAACTGGTTTCTTGACTCTGGTGACTCCAGAAAGTGGACTGTTAGACTGCCAGTTATACTGGAAGAGTCCAGTGATGACAGCGACAGTGCTGCCAGCACTGCTGAGGGCACGCTGGATGCCAGAGACAATGCAGTGAGAGATGAGGGCATGCACCCGCCCTCCTGTCCTTGCCCTTCAACACTGGAGAATGTGGAGGAAGACTGGGGATGTGACTCTGAGGAAGATGCTGCATCAGAGGCAGTCAGCATCACATCCAGCACATCCGATGAGCCATCTGGTGAGGTGGAGGCCATTTCTTCAGCTTCATCTGTAGCTGCAGATCCCATGACTGAGGAGCATGTGTCAGCATGTGAGGGAGCAGAAGATGTGGGCCCTCAGCATGAGGTGAGCAAGGTCAGCACCAGGCATGAATTGGAGGCAGAGGCAGGAGTGGTGCCTGGAGTGTGCGCTGTGGGGAGATGCCTGGAGATGCTGTCTCCTTTCCAACCAGCTCCATGCATTAGGGTGGACAGCCCCTCTGTTATTCCTGCCTTGCCTTCAATCAAAGGGGCCTGGAAAGGGGATCCCTCCCCTGGACCCCTGGCACCCACACCATCACCAGCCAGTGGCATACAGGTGTGTGGTTTTGTTCTCTTCACACAGGTTTCTGCAGAGGCTGAAGAACGTGCACAGAGCTCCGTGTGCTTCAGAGATGCACCGGAGGATGGCCCAGGTACATCCCCAGACAGAAAACAATCCCAGGGAGGGACCTGTCAAGCTCAGATGGCCCACCAAGTGGCATGGAGGCTGACAGCGTTCCATGCGCTGCCATATCCAGGCCAGTCCTCCCAGGGAAATTCCATGGTGGTGGGTGGCACGGCCAGACACCTACCTAGAGGAGACCAGGAGTGTCCCAGCTGGATCAGGGCTCCTCAGGTGTCTCACTGCAAAGGCTTGGGTATTCCCTACATTGACATCATCATTCCCCCTTATGAGGATATCATCAGTATACAGATAAATCCGGACACCGTGGTCCAACGTGAGCTTCTCCAGCTTCTGTGCCTATGCTCCAAGCGCCAGAGTGGGCGAGTGTCTGTACCCCTGGGGTAATCAGGTGACTGTGCATTGCACTCCCTCCAAGTAAATGCAAAATTGATTGTCCTCCACCTTCTTCAAGGGGACCATAAAACAGCTGTCTTAGGCATCAATGGCAGCCAGAAAGGGATGAGCCTGTTCCTGTAGGGCAGTAATCAATTCTGAAACATTTGGGGCAGCTTTTGCTGAAGGGGCAGTCTTGGCCTCCAGATGCCTGTAGTCCACTGTAAGGAACGTGTCTGAGCCATACAGTGTGGGCACGCCCAGGCTTCTCGTGCTCCAAGCAGCAGATGACGGGGCCAGTGCTGCCGACACTGCTTGGGGCATACTGGACCTCTGCAACATGACATCGAGGGTGGATGGCCACTTCCCTGCATCTTGTGCTTCCCAAAGCCAGGATATTAGAATTAAGTACACACAGTAAGAGACCATTGACAGTGCTGCCAGCGATGCCAGCACTGATCACGGCATGCTGGATATGGATACCAGGAACACTGCAGTGATGGCTGAGAGCACGCCCACACTCTCCTGTTTTTGCCCTGATACTGTGGAGGGTGTGGAAGAAGAATGGGAAGACAGCCATGAGGAAGAAGCTGCTGAGGCAGCCAGTGTGCCACCAAGCATTTCTGGTTCTTCATATGGTGAGATGAAGACCATGCCTTCAGCTTCCCCTGTGGCTGCAGGACCCAGACCTGAGGGACATTCATCTGCATGCAAAGGAGCAGAAAGTACAGTCAATTTCAAGCACAAGGTGAGGGAAGTCCATGTGGTCAGGACCAAGTGTGAAATGAAGGCAAAGACAGGAGCTGTACTGGAGTGTGCACTGTGGGGAGATGCCTGGTACTGTCTTCTTTCCATCCAGCTCCATGCAGAAAGATGGACATCCGGGGTTACCCCGGCTTACCTTCATGTGAGGGGCATGATTGACAAACCAGGAGAAGATAACCTGGAACTTGGAGTATTGCTGGCAAGGAACCTACAGGGCTGGTTTTGCTCTCCCCTCACAGGTTTCCGCAGAGGCCAGAGGAGGTGCACAGAACTCCAGTCGTATCAGAGAGACATCAGAAGATGTCCCAGATATGTCCCCAAATGGAGAGCCTGCTGAGCCTGATCAGCCCTGTGAGCAGCTCGGAGGCTGGCAGCACTCCATGCGCACCATTCTGCTGTGCCCAGGACAGCTTTCCCTCCCAGGGAAAAGCTGTGCTAGGGGAGCACGCAGGTCCTTGCCTGGTGCCCACCCTGCCCCTTGCCTATTGCTATCTGTCTCCCATAGCAACCGCTGCCAGACCACATGCTGCCAAGGTTTCTGCAGAGGACAGAGGACCTGCACAGAGCCCCAGGTGCTTCAGAGAGGCACCGGAGGATGGCCTAGGGACGTCCCCAGACAGAAAGCCATCCCAGGGAGGGCCTGCCCAGCTCAAATGTCCCACCAACTGGCACGGAGGCCAGCAGCGGTGTGCGCCCTGCCATATGCAGGCTCATTTTCCCAGGGAAAACCCATGTACAGAGCAGGCAGGGCCTCGCCTCTGCCCCTTGCCTACAGCTCTCTGTCCCCCTCAGGTTCCGCAGCCGCACCACACGCAGCGGCTCGCCGCCGGATGCCAGCTGTCATCAGGAATGTGCTCCCAGTTCTGCGCAGGGTTTGCACCTGCAGCTGCATCAGGGGACAGCGAGAGGAGAGGCACGAAGCTGCAAACACCAGGCAGCTCCTGGAGATGACAAACCCAGTCCTGTAGATGTAGAATTCTGATTCAGTGTTGTCTTTATTCTCTCCTGGCTGAGTGCTGGGCTCAGAGCACGGGGCAATGGATCCGTGTGTCGCTGGTGCCAGCAAGTGCAGAGAGCGAGGGCGTGCAAGCCATCCCAGGGAGGGCCTGCCCAGCGCAGACGGCCACGAAGCAGCACGGAGGCCGGCAGCACTGCGTGCCCCGCCGTATCCAGGCCCACCGTCCCAGGGAGAGCCTGCAGCGGCCCCTGCCTGCAGCGCTCCGTGCCCCACACGCTGCCGCGACGTGCCGCCAGTGGCCCGCCGTCGTCAGGACGACGCCGAGCCCCGGGCAGCCGGCTGCCCAGGCGGGCGCGGAGGGCTGCCGCAGTGCGCTGCGGAGCCCGCCGGGGCTCTGTGACGCGGGCCGGCGTCGCGCCCCAAGGCCATTGTGACGCGGGGCCGCCGCGAGGGGCCGGAGTCCCCCGGAGAGAGTGCCGCTCACTCTCGGGAGAGCGGCTCCGCGAGGAGGACGCGGCTCCCCCGGGTGCGTGCGACCGAGCGTCTGCGCGAGGACGCGGCGATGAGCGAGGAGCGGGAGAAGAAGGACGACCGCCAGCCCGACGCGGGGCTGCCACGCGTGCGCGACCGCCGACAGGTGCGGGCCGGGGAGGGAGGCGCTCGGGCTCGGCCGGGCCGCCGGCGGCCGTCGAAGTCGCCGCCGCGGGGGACGCCGGCCGCGCCTTCGCCGCCTCCATCCCGGTTCTCCTTCTCCCCGCAGGTGGTGCCGCCGGGCGGCCGGAGCCCGGGCTCGTCCCTCCGCGGCGTCCGTCTGCCGCCGCTGCCCGGCCCGGAGAGCGCGCGGGCCTCCGGGAGCCGCCGCGCACAGGTAGGGAGCCCGAGGGAGGCGGGGCCGGACGTCTTCCCGCGCCGCGTGGGGACCGCCCTGTGCCGGTGCGGCTGTGGGGAGCGGGGCGGCAGCCGCCCGCGGGCTGAGCGCTGCCCTCGGTGCTGCGTGCGGCGCGAGCGGCGAGGACCGCGCTCACTCGGCCTTTCTCCTCGGCTTCTCTTGCAGGCGGGCGGGCGGCAGTTCCTGGAGTCGGCGACCGGCGGCGGTGCCAGTGGCCAAAGCAGACAGCCTCAGCCACCCTTGCTGCCTCGCTTAAGGCGGGCGGGGCTGCCGGCAGCAGCACCCAGGCGTGCAGCAGCAGCTTCTGGGGTCTGCAAGCTGCCTGCTCTGCCAGCGGCAGCCTCTTCCACACCATCTCCAAGTGGCAGAGCACGTGCCGTGGGCATCAGGGGCAGCAGACTCCCAGTCCTTGCCCCGAGACCTCCGGGAACCTTGCATGTCCAGGACGGGACAGCAGGGGCTGAGAGCCGGGGTGCAGCCCTGGAAGTCTCAGCTGTTCTCGGGCGTCGCAGTGCCAGACCCAGACAGAACTACGTGGTGTCCCTGAGCTGTGCTGCAGCCGCAAGCCCAAGAGCCGGAGTGCAGCTGGCAGTACCAGGGCGCCAAGCACCTACCAGCAGCCTGAGAACACCAGCAGGAACGGCCCAGGGACTGACCACCAAGGCTGGGAAAGTCCACGCAGCTTGGAGAGATGCTCAGGAGGGCAGCACAGACACTCGTGCTGCCACTACACCATCTTCCAGAGCAGCTCAGAAGGGCCCAGAAGGGCAGGCAGGCGGCAAAGAGCAAGACAAGGAGCCCCTGCCTGCATTAGTGCCTGAAGATGCAGGCAACCTAGATTCTCCCAAGGCTGCACACTCTCCAGAGGAGGCCAATAATGCAGTGCTGTTCCCAAGAGTGTGTGAGGGGGGAGAAAGAGACGTAACTGCCACCACCATGCCTGAAGCCTTCAAACAAGCTCTGGGAGCAGCACTGAGACTGCAAGATCCCAGAGGGGTCAACCAGGTGGCCTACAGATGTTCTCCAGTACACCCAGCAATCTGGAGAATTCGGGATGAGGCAAGGAGGGAGCAGATGTTGTCCAGCTGGAACATCTCCTGGCCAAATCTGAGCATGCTCAGGCTGCTAAGACCCCAAGCAGCACATGCCAGTGCCAGTGCTACCAACAGTGCTCAGGGTATGCTGGACACCTGCACCACAACAGTGATGGTGGAGGGCCTCTTTCCTGCACCAGGGGAGCTCCCCTCCTGGGATGCTGGAGTGCGGGATGAACCGCATGATTTAGAAGAGATTGTTGAGACAGGAACTGCAAGACAGTCATCTGGTGACCTGCAGAATGCATGTCTTGCCCTGTCTGATGAGGCAGAGACAGTGTGTTCAGCTTCTCTTCTGGGCGCTGGTCTTGGGCCTGCAGGACAGCTTGAGCCATTGCCTGCATCAGTGCCTGAAAATGCAGAAAACGAGACCACGCACTGTCCAGAGGAGGTCAATGCAGCACCACTCCTGTCAGCATGCAAGGGAGGAGAAGAAGAAATAGCTATGCCTGTGCTGGAATTGTCCAAAGAACCTCTGGGAGAAACACCAAAACTGCAAGATGCCAGAGAGATCTACGGGGAGACCTATGGATATTCTCCAATTTTCCCAGCAATTCATAGAATTCAGAATGAGGCGAGGAAGGAGCAGATGTTGTCCACCTGGAACATCTCCTGGCCAAGCAACGAGAGCATGCTCAGGCTGCTGAGACCCCAAGCAGCACATGACAGTGCCAGTGCTACCGACACTGTTGAGAGTATGCTGGAGACCTGCACCACAACATCGATGGTGGAGGGCCCCATTCCTGCACCAGGAGAGTTCATATCCGGGGATGCTGGCGTGCAGGATGAACAGCATGATTCGGAAGAGGCTGCTGAGACAGAATCTGCAGGACAGTCATCTGGTGACCTGCAGAGTGCATGTCTTGCCCAGTCGGATGAGGCACACACCGTGTGTTCACCATCTCTTCTGGATGCTGATCCAGGGCCTGTAGAACACCTTGAGCCTCTGCCTGCATCAGTGCTGGAAGATGCAGAAAGCTCAGATTCTTCCGAGGCTGCACGCTCTGTAGAGAATGCTGATGCAGCATCTCTCCGCTTGTCAGTGTCCGAGGGAGAAGAAGAAGCTATGCCTGTGCTGGAATTGTCCAAACAAGCTAAGGGGGAACCATCAAGACTGCAAGATCCCAGAGAGCTCTACAGGGAGACTTATGGATATTCTCCAATTTTCCCAGCAATTCGTAGAATTCAGGATGAGGCAAGGAAGGAGCAGATGTTGTCCACCTGGAACATCTCCTGCCCATGCAATGAGAGCATCCTCAGGCTGCTAAGACCCCAAGCAGCACATGACAGTGCCAGTGCTACTGACACTGTTCAGAGTATGCTGGACACCTGCACCACAACATCGATGGTGGAGGGCCCCATTCCTGTGGCAGGGGACCTCCTATCCTGGGATGCGGGAATGTGGGATGTACACCATGATTCGGAAGAGGTTGTTGAGACAGGAACTGCAGGACAGTCATCTGGTGACCTGCAGAATGCATGTCTTGCCCAGTCTGATGAGGCAGAAATATCACGTTCAGCTTCGCTTCTGGATGTAGGTGCTGGGCTTAGAGGACACCTTGAGCCATTGCCTATATCTGTGCCTGAAGATGTGGAAGACTCGGACTGTTTCACAGCAGCGCACTCTCCGGAGGTGGCCAGCGAAGCACCCTTCTTCCTGTCATTGAGTGAGGGAGAAGAAGGAGAAGAACCAGCTATGGCCATGCCTGAGTCCTCCAGTCAATCTCTAGGAGAACCATCAATTCTGCAAGATCTCGGAGAGATGTACTGGAAGGTCTATGGATGTCCTCCAATTCACCCAGCAATCCGGAGAATCCGTGACGAGGCAAGAAGGGAGCAGATGTTGTCTACTGGGAACAAGTCTGAGCCATACAGTGTGGGCATGCCCAGGCTTCTCGTGCTCCAAGCAGCAGATGATGGTGCCAATGCTGCCGACACTGCTTGGGGCATGCTGGACATCTGCGCCACTACATCGAGGGCAGATGGCCACTTTCCTGCCTCTTGTGATTCCCAAAGCTGGGGTATTGGAATTAAGTATGCAGAGGAAGCGATCATTGACGATGCTGCCAGTGATGCCAGCACCGCTCACAGCATGCTGGATGCCAGGGACACTGCAGTGATGGCTGAGAGCATGCCCACGCCCTCCTGTTTTTGCCCTGATACCATGGTGGGTGTGGAAGAAGAATGGGAGGACAACCGTGAGGAAGAAGCTGCTGAGGCAGTCAGTGTGCCACCAAGCATTTCTCATTCCTCAGCTGGTAAGATGAAGACAGCAGCGGCTCGCCGCCGGATGCCAGCTGTCATCAGGAATGTGCTCCGGGCTCTGCGCAGGATTTGCACCTGCAGCTGCATCAGGGGACAGCAAGAGGAGAAGCACGAGGCTGCAAACACCAGGCAGCACCCCAGAGATGCCTAATTCCATCTTGTCAGTGTCAAATTATGATTCCATCCTGTCAACGTAGAATTCTGATTCCATCTTGTCAACATAGAATTCTGATTCCATCATGTCTACATAGAATTCTGATTCCATTTTGTCAATGTCGAATTCTGATTCCATCCTGTCAACGTAGAATTCTGATTCCATCTTGTCAATGCAGAATTCTGATTCCATCCTGCCAACATAGAATTCTGATTAAATGCCATCTTTATTCTATCCTGCCTGAGTGCTGTCTGATCTGTCACTCATGCATGGTTGGTCTCTGAGTGCGACTACTGGGCTCAGAGCACGGGGCAATGGATCCATGTGTCGGTGGTGGCAGCAAGTGCAGAGAGCGTGGGCGTGCAAGGGAGAGTGATTTGTGACTTGCAAAGTGTGAGCTGGCTGAGCCGGTGTGTGTGTGAGGTGGGCTGCGATGAAGGGGGTGAGGGGCTCTGAAAGGGGCAGCCCTGGTGGGAGAGCACCGCTGTGCCTGTAGGGGTGAGAGCACGGCCAGACACCTACCTAGAAGGCCCATTTGGGGCAGCTTTTGCTGAAGGGGCAGTCCTTTAGTCCAGACGCCTTTAGTCCACTCTAGGTCTCCATTTGCCGTTAGACTTCCACACTGTCCATACAGGAGAGTTATAAGGAAAGTTTGCAGATGCTATTATCCCTTGATTGCACAGTTCATGAATCTCCAATCCTCCTGCCACAGGCAGGGCCACCAACCTCCCCATTTAATACTAGTCCAGATTGCCCAGGGCCCCATCCAATCTGGCCTTGAACACCTCTAGGGATGGGTTTGATGGGATCTCAAAGATCACCTTTTTCCAACCTTGTTTCCACCCCCCAAGGTGGACTGGGTTCCCTACCTCTGCATCCGTCTCTTCTGCCTCTGGATCAAGCCTGGCCTGGAATGTTTCCTGGAAGAAAGGAGTCTTTATAGGAAGCAAGAGGGAGATAGTCACCACCATGGATCCAGCATGATAGTTCAGTCACTGATCTTCAGTAGTGGTGGGTTGCCGAGCATTGTTGTTCTGTTGGCGATGACAGTGACTACAGCGATGATGGCAACTTTTCAGTGGTAGTACAAACTTATTTATAAGTCCAAAGTCAGCTCTCTTTGGAGTGGCAGCTTCTGGCTTTGGGATCTCAGAAAGAACCCCTTTTGTTCCTTTCTTCTGGGCCTTGCCAGTAGATAAGAGGGAGCAGGGAGGTGCCCACTTGTATCTTGCCTTCACAGGATACAATGGTATCATCGCCCAGTCTCATAGCAAGCTGGAGTTATTTGGTCACAGGCTATATCTTCCACCAGTAAGCAGTCCTGAGCACTCCCTACCAAAGGCAAACAGCTAAAATTGTCCACACAGTGATGTTGATTGCCACACAGCAACACCCATCACTCATCTCCTAGACAAGGCAGCCTTATCACAAGAAATACCTCAGGAAGCAAGCTTTGAGCCAAAAAAAAAAAAAAAAATCAAAGAATTCTCACACCACCACGTGGCTCAAAGATTGCTTGAAATGAAGCATAAGTGACCCTCCATGGTGGTGAGGAAAAGAGAAAAAAGAAAGTAAGAAAAAAAAAAAAAAGTAAGCATAAGGGAAAAGAGGAGTGGGAAGGGGGGTTAAATGTTACAGTTGTTATGAAGAATTTCTTGGGCTTGGTTACAGAGGTTGCCCTGATTTGTTGGACTTGTTCATCATCAGTTGAAGTGGTTACAAAGTACATGGAGGATACAACTCCTTGTATAAAAGTTGAATCAAACATGGAGCCATACAAGAAACAAACATAAGAGTTGCAACAGCACAGGAAAAAGGATACGTTTCTCCCGTGGGCAATTTGTTCAGCAACATTTTCATTATCATTCCATTTTTAGACAACAATTAGAGTCATTCAATTTGCCACAGACACCACCTGTGACTCTTCAGGAGTGGTGACACGAACGTTCCATAATGAATAAAAATTAGAAAGTGAAAAGAGACAACTGTACATTTGGCAATAACCATACCTTTAACAATAGCCAATAATATTAAATCAGTAAGTAAAACAAATAGAGCTATTTGTGTCAGCTGCTTTCCCCACCCAGGAACTCCCAGTGTAAGCCAAGATCCAGATGGGAATTCTTCAGTAGAGGTTGTGGTGTTTATGAACACCCATACAATATTACACTTCAGTGAATTCATCAAAAGCGTATCTAGTCCAATTTGACAATATGTGGACTTGCCATGTAATGTTTTCTAAGATGATTTAGTATCACGAGAACTCTCCACTTGAACATTTCCAAAGCAATTCAAATGCTGAGAGATATAAATCTTAGTTTGGCAAGTTCAAGTATTGCTACAGTCTACAGAATTTTTCACAGGATAGTGTGTGCAGGATAGTCCACAGTATAAACCATCAAGAGGAGTAATCCCAGAAACATACACGTCTCTTATCAAAACTTAGACACTTTCCAACAACCATGTTTTGGATGGAACTCCTGGACTGGTGTGACACTGAAAAGCATCAGTGCAAAAGGCTTTACGATAGATTTCTTTTGTGCCCACATCTAACAGATATTAGATGGGTCTCTTGATTCATTTCCCAGTTTGTTAGGAATTTGGAAACACTGTGGAGGAGTCACATGCAAATCATAATCAGTTTGAAAAAAAGGGGTGAAAGAAGGGGTCAAAAGAAATGGTATCACTGTGCAGGGAGTACCAGTAAGCCAGGATGACCTGTAAGAACTCTGAACCCAGTTGTGAAATTTAACAGATCCAAGGACTGATATCAATCACCACCCACACTCACAACAATGCAAAACACAATATGATTGCAACCAAAAAAATGTAATTAAGAGGTATACTCAGTATTCTAGCATGATCAAATCTTCAGTATTTCTGTCACAAAACACAAACGGTTAAAATCAGCCTTAAAATTAGCCTTTCTGTCAAGTGCCCACGGGGATCTTCTGTAAAATAAAACAAGAACCAACTTGCCCTTTTTGGGCTTTGTAAATATGGTTAAAAAATGAGGGAACAATTGAGGAAGTGTTGATTTCATATTACTTTTTTCGGGGTGTCTTTAGCCTTCCAAGGATATTTGGTAAGGGATTCTGTTAAGGTTAGGGAACTGGCCTCATGTTAGCTGAGTCAATCGCACAGGCTGGCCAGGGAGATAAGAGTGTTTCCCTGGCTTATCAGCCTCTGGATCATGACTCACAGGGGTAATTGGCAAGAGTGGTGAGGCCTTTAGACACAAGGTGTTAAATGGAGGATCTGGTTTCCCTTTGTGGTAAGCTTTCTAATGCATCCACCCTTCACTGCCCCCACCCCGGTCACTTGGGAGGGGCGAAGACATCAGTTTTTTATTGGATAGCTGCTCAGGTTTTGCTTTCCAGGTCTTGAGCTTTTGTTCTGGCCACCACTTAACTAATTTCTCTAACCTGACAGTGGGTATTCCATTCATCAGATCTCACGGGGCATCCTTTTGCCAGCCCAGTGTCCAGAGACAATTACCTTTATGATCAATATTCCGCCTATCTGTTTTTACTGACAATGAAACCCTTCCAGTCCCACTGAGCTTTGGGCTAGGTGGCCTGGGGGCAAGGCTGACCGCTGCAAGTCTTACTTCCCTTGGCTCAAATTTACTGGCGGAAGAAATCACTGACCCATATTTTCTTCCATAGTTGATTAACTCTTGGACAGCCTTCTTCCACGCCCATACGTCCCCTGACTGCAGATGGTTAGATGTTACAGTTCCTTCTAACGCTGCCCGGGTTCTCTCTCCCTGACACATAGCTTGTATCTTTCCTTGCAGTTGTATGCCTATGGGTTTCAATGACTCTGGAAGCCCCCTCATTAAAGCAGTCATTCTCTCAGGATCAACAGGCATCATCATAGGTGATTCGTGGTGTGGCTGCAGCTTTCTATCATACATCATTTGGAGACAAGCAGCCTTTTGAACGCTCTCTACTAACTGGTCGACTGTTCCAGTAATAGCAAGAGGGTATCCCTTTTCTAGAGGATTGAGACCACCTGCCCAATAGGCAGCCCTCTGTGTTAAGGACCAGGGAGCACCATTGTTGCCAGTAGTTAAAAATACTCCTGGTCCCCAGTAACCTCCCGCTTCCTTTTCCATTAGCTGTATCTGGTCTCCACCAGTGAGACTAACCCTCCATACATACTCATTTTCTGACTCCTTTGGAGAGCGGCTGAAATCTTTTTTCAATTTTGCTAGTTCAGTGGCTGAGAAGGGAATTCCTTTAACATTCATTTGAGGATCTAGATCCTCCCTGTTATTGAATGCATATTCGGTTTTTATCAAAGGGTGCATCTGGGCTGGAGAGGCCTCTAATTTGTCTAGCCTTGCCTTCATTTCTTTCAATCCTTCTAGAGGGTAGATTTTTTCTTGAGGCAAACTATGGGCGACAGTATCGCTATTTTCTTTATACCTTAACTGCTCCTTCAGAACCCCTAGTAAGGGAGCTGCGTCATGCTTTTCATTTTCTAATGAAACAGGCCACAAGGGTAATCCATACCGTATGACATGGTGAAAAAAACCTCAAAACTGACGGGTTTGACTGAGATGGGCAGCCACTGCTTTGGGAGAGACTGGCAGATGATAATTGCTTGTGAATCATTTGTTTTGTAAGTATATATACGTATGCATGTATTATTAGCACTACTGTAATTTCTCTCTTATTTTTCTGCCTTAGTAAACAGTTTTTATCTCAACCAAATCATTTTTTTTCTGATTCTCTCCCCCATCCCATCTTTTCAAATAAGTGAATTTCCAGATTTGGACTTAAAATTTGCTGTCATACAAGCACTAACATTTTTGTTGTATTATGTAGATGTATGAGCAAACAATTCTCAAAAAATTACTGCCATGTCTACTTTGCTGCCAAATTTATATCTTCATATAAATATTTACATTTTATAGACATTTCCATTATTCCACATATTATGCTATTATATATTTACATTTATATACAATTACTATTTACATTTTATAGAAGACAAAAATCCAGTGACACTATTTCCCACTTCCTATATAGTCCAGTGACAATATATTTCCTATTAATAGAAAAAATGCCAATATAGGCATCTGAAACTATTGCAGGTTTCAAATGAAATAAGTTTTTAAGTAATATATCTGAACAAATTTCCAGGAGAAAAAAAAAACCAGCCTTTTTTTCCAAAACACAAGAGAGTGTGCTGGCAGGATTTTAACTACCAGCCATGGTGGTCTCAATTTATACACTGAATAAGATTTTCACTCTAGTGCCATGGCTATTCAGGAGACGTGTGTATGCTTAACGGGGCTGGCTGGCTGCACTCCACCATGCTGCTCTTTCACTCTCCCTTCTTAAAGGAACAGGGATGAAAATACAATGAAGGAGAGCTTCAGTTGAGATAAGGACAGGGAGATCTCTCACCAAGGACCATCGTGTGCAAAACAGACTCAAGTTAGGGGACGAATGTAAGTTTCTGTCTGTTAATAGCAGACTAGAGCACTGAGGAACTAGAAGCAAACTAAAAACATTTTCCCATTCACTCATTCTCTTCCAAGTCGTCCCCTTAAGTGGAGCAGGGAACTGGGGCTATGGTCGGTCCCTAAAGCTCTGATGTTGCACCACACAGGGTCCCTCTCACGGCAGCCATCTTTTCTAAACCAATCCCTCACGGGCTTCTGACAGACTGCAGCTCTTCAAGCGCTACTCTAAAGTGGCTCCGTACCCCGGAGTCCATCCTGTAGAAACTGCCCCACGGGCAGCACTTCCCCAGAGCTTCAACACCACACTCTCCTCTTCAAGAGCAGCAGCTGGCCCAGCCCTCCTGCCCCACCGCGGCCCTTCTCCATGGCCGCAGCTCCGGCCCGGGGCTGCTCCTGTGGGCACAACATGGCTGCGGCCTCCTGCAGGCCGCGCCTACCATGGGCTGCTTCATGGCTGCAATGGAGATCTGCTCCGTGTGGTGCCCACGGTCTGTAGGGGCCGGCCTGTCATATGTCTCCTGCTTTCCTCTTCCCTTGAAACAGAGGGTGAGGTATCTAAATGGACTGTTCATACCCTTGTTTGTCTTCCTCAGCGATTGCCACTTCCTACAGCTTCTTCACGTGGTCCCTCTGCACTCTGACCACAGCACAACTCCCTGAGATGAGGCCACCCCAAATACCCTTCAAACAACATCTGGTCAACCACATCCTCTCTTGGGATGTGCTTCTGGGTTAAAATCTACTATGTGCTAAAGGCATACTGTTTCTCCAGCCCACGGTGGTCACAACACGTAGCACATCTTCATGCTGTGTAGCTTTCAGCAGAGTTGCTGTGTCCCTGTGGCCACGCTGCAAGCACTGCTGAAGGCTGCACACTGTCTTTCCTTGCTGCCCTCATTTGCCTGGTTGTCTGTCTCTTCACCAGCTGATTGCTGAATGAGGGTTTGAGACCCACTAGTACCATCTGTGGATAAAAGGTGTAGTCTCTTCCAGCCAGCCAGGAGCAAGCTATCACCCAGAGCAGCCACGAGGATTCTCCAAAGAAGCCTGGGAACAGCTACAACAATTGCTGTGGCTCTGTGTGTTGCTCCCAGTCTTAATAATCAGGCTTAATGATCTTCTTAAAATACAGTGTTTGCAGTGCCTCTGATATGAATCAATGTTTAAGAAGGGCAAAAAGGGCTGCTTACTGCAAAACAAATACTCGCACAGAAAGATTAGGCATTTGTTTAGCAAGCTTAATTAAAAAGCTCTACTTGGTGCCTCTTTGAGGATCTAAACTCCTTGATAAAGAAATAACCCGTTTTTCCAGTTATAGCTTCCTTTTCTTTGTAAGTGGTGAGTAGTTTCAAAGATCAAAAGGCCAAGTCTCATAACGCCATCTTAATTTGAAAGATATTTTAACATTCTGATAAGCACAGTTTTGGAATGCTTCATTTTGTTTGCCTCACTAGTCAATGTGCAAACTTAGGGTAATTAAACAAAGTGATATTTCACAGTCAGTCTTTGCATTTAGACAGTGAATGTGTAAGTTTAAATAGGAAAATCTACATACTCTCGGGAGAGCGGCTCGGCGAGGAGGACGTGGCATTAGAGGCAGCAGACTCCCAGTACTTGCCCCGAGACCTCAGCACACACCGCAGATGTTGTCCAGTTGCAACACACGGTGGGCAAACTCTGTGAGCGTGCCCAGGCCCAGTGCTGCCAACACTGCTCAGGGAAACCTGGGCGTACGCTCCGCGACATCGAGGGCTGAGGCTCAGATTCCTGCCTCTGGTGGTTCCCGAACCAGGGATGCTGGAGTGCAGGTTGAGCTGCAAGAATTAGAAGAGACTGCTGAGAGGGAATCCGCAGGATGTTCACCTGGCAAACTGTGGAGCGCATCTCTTGCCTCACCTGATGAGGCAGGCAGCATGCCTTCGGCTTCTCTTCTGGCTGCGGACCCTGGGCCTGGAGGACACCTTGAGGCTTTGGCTGTAACAGGTCCTGAAGATGGGGAACACTCAACTTCTTCCAAGGCTGAATACTTTCCAGAGGAGGCCAATGCAGCACCTTTTTTCTGGCGAGCATGCGAGGGAGAAGAAGAAGAAACGGCTACCACCATGCCTGAATTCTCCAACCAGTCTCTGGGAGAAGAACAGAGGTTGCAAGATCCCAGAGAGGTCTACGGGGAGGCATATGGATATCCTCCAGTTCACCCAGCAATCCAGAGAATCCGGGATGAGGCGAAGAAGGACCAGATGCTGCCACACTGGAACATCTCCTGGCCAAATAGCATGAGCGTGCCCCCGCTGCTAAGGCCCCAAGCAACAGAAGACAGTGCCAGTGCAGCTGACAGTGCTCAGGGCACGCTGAGCATCTGCAGTGTGACATCGAGGGCTGAGGGCCAGTTTTCTGCTTCTGATGATTCCTCAGCCAGAGGTGTTATAGTCCAGGACTCGCAGCTAGAGTTGGAAGAGGCTGCAGAGATAGAAACGGCAGGACAGTCATCTGGCACCCTGCAAGTTGCATCTCTTGCCCCATCTGATGAGGTACACGCTGTGTGTTCACCATCTCTTCTGGATGCTGAGCCAGGGCCTGCAGGGCACCTTGAGCCTTTACCTGTATCAGTGCTGGAAGATGCAGAAAGCTCAGATTCTTCCGAGGCTGCAAGCTCTGCAGAGGAGACTGATGCAGTATCGCTCCCCTTGCCAATGTCCAAGGGAGGAGAAAGAGAAGAATCAGCTATGGCCATGCCTGAATCCTCCGGACAAGGTCTGGGAGAAGCACGGAGACTGCCAGATCCCAGCGAGATCAACAGGGAGCCCTCTGGGTACTCTCCTATGATCCCAGCAATGCGGAGAATTCGTGAGGAGGACAGAAACGAGCAGATGTTGTCACACTGGAATATTTCCTGGCCAAGGAATGTGAGAAGCCCCAGGCAGCGAAGGCTCCAGGCAAGAGGTGACACATTCAATAATGTTGGCGCTCGTCAGGGCATGCCAGGTATCTGGCCCACGACATCCCGGGCTGGTAACTGGTTTCTTGACTCTGGTGACTCCAGAAAGTGGACTGTTAGACTGCCAGTTATACTGGAAGAGTCCAGTGATGACAGCGACAGTGCTGCCAGCACTGCTGAGGGCACGCTGGATGCCAGAGACAATGCAGTGAGAGATGAGGGCATGCACCCGCCCTCCTGTCCTTGCCCTTCAACACTGGAGAATGTGGAGGAAGACTGGGGATGTGACTCTGAGGAAGATGCTGCATCAGAGGCAGTCAGCATCACATCCAGCACATCCGATGAGCCATCTGGTGAGGTGGAGGCCATTTCTTCAGCTTCATCTGTAGCTGCAGATCCCATGACTGAGGAGCATGTGTCAGCATGTGAGGGAGCAGAAGATGTGGGCCCTCAGCATGAGGTGAGCAAGGTCAGCACCAGGCATGAATTGGAGGCAGAGGCAGGAGTGGTGCCTGGAGTGTGCGCTGTGGGGAGATGCCTGGAGATGCTGTCTCCTTTCCAACCAGCTCCATGCATTAGGGTGGACAGCCCCTCTGTTATTCCTGCCTTGCCTTCAATCAAAGGGGCCTGGAAAGGGGATCCCTCCCCTGGACCCCTGGCACCCACACCATCACCAGCCAGTGGCATACAGGTGTGTGGTTTTGTTCTCTTCACACAGGTTTCTGCAGAGGCTGAAGAACGTGCACAGAGCTCCGTGTGCTTCAGAGATGCACCGGAGGATGGCCCAGGTACATCCCCAGACAGAAAACAATCCCAGGGAGGGACCTGTCAAGCTCAGATGGCCCACCAAGTGGCATGGAGGCTGACAGCGTTCCATGCGCTGCCATATCCAGGCCAGTCCTCCCAGGGAAATTCCATGGTGGTGGGTGGCACGGCCAGACACCTACCTAGAGGAGACCAGGAGTGTCCCAGCTGGATCAGGGCTCCTCAGGTGTCTCACTGCAAAGGCTTGGGTATTCCCTACATTGACATCATCATTCCCCCTTATGAGGATATCATCAGTATACAGATAAATCCGGACACCGTGGTCCAACGTGAGCTTCTCCAGCTTCTGTGCCTATGCTCCAAGCGCCAGAGTGGGCGAGTGTCTGTACCCCTGGGGTAATCAGGTGACTGTGCATTGCACTCCCTCCAAGTAAATGCAAAATTGATTGTCCTCCACCTTCTTCAAGGGGACCATAAAACAGCTGTCTTAGGCATCAATGGCAGCCAGAAAGGGATGAGCCTGTTCCTGTAGGGCAGTAATCAATTCTGAAACATTTGGGGCAGCTTTTGCTGAAGGGGCAGTCTTGGCCTCCAGATGCCTGTAGTCCACTGTAAGGAACGTGTCTGAGCCATACAGTGTGGGCACGCCCAGGCTTCTCGTGCTCCAAGCAGCAGATGACGGGGCCAGTGCTGCCGACACTGCTTGGGGCATACTGGACCTCTGCAACATGACATCGAGGGTGGATGGCCACTTCCCTGCATCTTGTGCTTCCCAAAGCCAGGATATTAGAATTAAGTACACACAGTAAGAGACCATTGACAGTGCTGCCAGCGATGCCAGCACTGATCACGGCATGCTGGATATGGATACCAGGAACACTGCAGTGATGGCTGAGAGCACGCCCACACTCTCCTGTTTTTGCCCTGATACTGTGGAGGGTGTGGAAGAAGAATGGGAAGACAGCCATGAGGAAGAAGCTGCTGAGGCAGCCAGTGTGCCACCAAGCATTTCTGGTTCTTCATATGGTGAGATGAAGACCATGCCTTCAGCTTCCCCTGTGGCTGCAGGACCCAGACCTGAGGGACATTCATCTGCATGCAAAGGAGCAGAAAGTACAGTCAATTTCAAGCACAAGGTGAGGGAAGTCCATGTGGTCAGGACCAAGTGTGAAATGAAGGCAAAGACAGGAGCTGTACTGGAGTGTGCACTGTGGGGAGATGCCTGGTACTGTCTTCTTTCCATCCAGCTCCATGCAGAAAGATGGACATCCGGGGTTACCCCGGCTTACCTTCATGTGAGGGGCATGATTGACAAACCAGGAGAAGATAACCTGGAACTTGGAGTATTGCTGGCAAGGAACCTACAGGGCTGGTTTTGCTCTCCCCTCACAGGTTTCCGCAGAGGCCAGAGGAGGTGCACAGAACTCCAGTCGTATCAGAGAGACATCAGAAGATGTCCCAGATATGTCCCCAAATGGAGAGCCTGCTGAGCCTGATCAGCCCTGTGAGCAGCTCGGAGGCTGGCAGCACTCCATGCGCACCATTCTGCTGTGCCCAGGACAGCTTTCCCTCCCAGGGAAAAGCTGTGCTAGGGGAGCACGCAGGTCCTTGCCTGGTGCCCACCCTGCCCCTTGCCTATTGCTATCTGTCTCCCATAGCAACCGCTGCCAGACCACATGCTGCCAAGGTTTCTGCAGAGGACAGAGGACCTGCACAGAGCCCCAGGTGCTTCAGAGAGGCACCGGAGGATGGCCTAGGGACGTCCCCAGACAGAAAGCCATCCCAGGGAGGGCCTGCCCAGCTCAAATGTCCCACCAACTGGCACGGAGGCCAGCAGCGGTGTGCGCCCTGCCATATGCAGGCTCATTTTCCCAGGGAAAACCCATGTACAGAGCAGGCAGGGCCTCGCCTCTGCCCCTTGCCTACAGCTCTCTGTCCCCCTCAGGTTCCGCAGCCGCACCACACGCAGCGGCTCGCCGCCGGATGCCAGCTGTCATCAGGAATGTGCTCCCAGTTCTGCGCAGGGTTTGCACCTGCAGCTGCATCAGGGGACAGCGAGAGGAGAGGCACGAAGCTGCAAACACCAGGCAGCTCCTGGAGATGACAAACCCAGTCCTGTAGATGTAGAATTCTGATTCAGTGTTGTCTTTATTCTCTCCTGGCTGAGTGCTGGGCTCAGAGCACGGGGCAATGGATCCGTGTGTCGCTGGTGCCAGCAAGTGCAGAGAGCGAGGGCGTGCAAGCCATCCCAGGGAGGGCCTGCCCAGCGCAGACGGCCACGAAGCAGCACGGAGGCCGGCAGCACTGCGTGCCCCGCCGTATCCAGGCCCACCGTCCCAGGGAGAGCCTGCAGCGGCCCCTGCCTGCAGCGCTCCGTGCCCCACACGCTGCCGCGACGTGCCGCCAGTGGCCCGCCGTCGTCAGGACGACGCCGAGCCCCGGGCAGCCGGCTGCCCAGGCGGGCGCGGAGGGCTGCCGCAGTGCGCTGCGGAGCCCGCCGGGGCTCTGTGACGCGGGCCGGCGTCGCGCCCCAAGGCCATTGTGACGCGGGGCCGCCGCGAGGGGCCGGAGTCCCCCGGAGAGAGTGCCGCTCACTCTCGGGAGAGCGGCTCCGCGAGGAGGACGCGGCTCCCCCGGGTGCGTGCGACCGAGCGTCTGCGCGAGGACGCGGCGATGAGCGAGGAGCGGGAGAAGAAGGACGACCGCCAGCCCGACGCGGGGCTGCCACGCGTGCGCGACCGCCGACAGGTGCGGGCCGGGGAGGGAGGCGCTCGGGCTCGGCCGGGCCGCCGGCGGCCGTCGAAGTCGCCGCCGCGGGGGACGCCGGCCGCGCCTTCGCCGCCTCCATCCCGGTTCTCCTTCTCCCCGCAGGTGGTGCCGCCGGGCGGCCGGAGCCCGGGCTCGTCCCTCCGCGGCGTCCGTCTGCCGCCGCTGCCCGGCCCGGAGAGCGCGCGGGCCTCCGGGAGCCGCCGCGCACAGGTAGGGAGCCCGAGGGAGGCGGGGCCGGACGTCTTCCCGCGCCGCGTGGGGACCGCCCTGTGCCGGTGCGGCTGTGGGGAGCGGGGCGGCAGCCGCCCGCGGGCTGAGCGCTGCCCTCGGTGCTGCGTGCGGCGCGAGCGGCGAGGACCGCGCTCACTCGGCCTTTCTCCTCGGCTTCTCTTGCAGGCGGGCGGGCGGCAGTTCCTGGAGTCGGCGACCGGCGGCGGTGCCAGTGGCCAAAGCAGACAGCCTCAGCCACCCTTGCTGCCTCGCTTAAGGCGGGCGGGGCTGCCGGCAGCAGCACCCAGGCGTGCAGCAGCAGCTTCTGGGGTCTGCAAGCTGCCTGCTCTGCCAGCGGCAGCCTCTTCCACACCATCTCCAAGTGGCAGAGCACGTGCCGTGGGCATCAGGGGCAGCAGACTCCCAGTCCTTGCCCCGAGACCTCCGGGAACCTTGCATGTCCAGGACGGGACAGCAGGGGCTGAGAGCCGGGGTGCAGCCCTGGAAGTCTCAGCTGTTCTCGGGCGTCGCAGTGCCAGACCCAGACAGAACTACGTGGTGTCCCTGAGCTGTGCTGCAGCCGCAAGCCCAAGAGCCGGAGTGCAGCTGGCAGTACCAGGGCGCCAAGCACCTACCAGCAGCCTGAGAACACCAGCAGGAACGGCCCAGGGACTGACCACCAAGGCTGGGAAAGTCCACGCAGCTTGGAGAGATGCTCAGGAGGGCAGCACAGACACTCGTGCTGCCACTACACCATCTTCCAGAGCAGCTCAGAAGGGCCCAGAAGGGCAGGCAGGCGGCAAAGAGCAAGACAAGGAGCCCCTGCCTGCATTAGTGCCTGAAGATGCAGGCAACCTAGATTCTCCCAAGGCTGCACACTCTCCAGAGGAGGCCAATAATGCAGTGCTGTTCCCAAGAGTGTGTGAGGGGGGAGAAAGAGACGTAACTGCCACCACCATGCCTGAAGCCTTCAAACAAGCTCTGGGAGCAGCACTGAGACTGCAAGATCCCAGAGGGGTCAACCAGGTGGCCTACAGATGTTCTCCAGTACACCCAGCAATCTGGAGAATTCGGGATGAGGCAAGGAGGGAGCAGATGTTGTCCAGCTGGAACATCTCCTGGCCAAATCTGAGCATGCTCAGGCTGCTAAGACCCCAAGCAGCACATGCCAGTGCCAGTGCTACCAACAGTGCTCAGGGTATGCTGGACACCTGCACCACAACAGTGATGGTGGAGGGCCTCTTTCCTGCACCAGGGGAGCTCCCCTCCTGGGATGCTGGAGTGCGGGATGAACCGCATGATTTAGAAGAGATTGTTGAGACAGGAACTGCAAGACAGTCATCTGGTGACCTGCAGAATGCATGTCTTGCCCTGTCTGATGAGGCAGAGACAGTGTGTTCAGCTTCTCTTCTGGGCGCTGGTCTTGGGCCTGCAGGACAGCTTGAGCCATTGCCTGCATCAGTGCCTGAAAATGCAGAAAACGAGACCACGCACTGTCCAGAGGAGGTCAATGCAGCACCACTCCTGTCAGCATGCAAGGGAGGAGAAGAAGAAATAGCTATGCCTGTGCTGGAATTGTCCAAAGAACCTCTGGGAGAAACACCAAAACTGCAAGATGCCAGAGAGATCTACGGGGAGACCTATGGATATTCTCCAATTTTCCCAGCAATTCATAGAATTCAGAATGAGGCGAGGAAGGAGCAGATGTTGTCCACCTGGAACATCTCCTGGCCAAGCAACGAGAGCATGCTCAGGCTGCTGAGACCCCAAGCAGCACATGACAGTGCCAGTGCTACCGACACTGTTGAGAGTATGCTGGAGACCTGCACCACAACATCGATGGTGGAGGGCCCCATTCCTGCACCAGGAGAGTTCATATCCGGGGATGCTGGCGTGCAGGATGAACAGCATGATTCGGAAGAGGCTGCTGAGACAGAATCTGCAGGACAGTCATCTGGTGACCTGCAGAGTGCATGTCTTGCCCAGTCGGATGAGGCACACACCGTGTGTTCACCATCTCTTCTGGATGCTGATCCAGGGCCTGTAGAACACCTTGAGCCTCTGCCTGCATCAGTGCTGGAAGATGCAGAAAGCTCAGATTCTTCCGAGGCTGCACGCTCTGTAGAGAATGCTGATGCAGCATCTCTCCGCTTGTCAGTGTCCGAGGGAGAAGAAGAAGCTATGCCTGTGCTGGAATTGTCCAAACAAGCTAAGGGGGAACCATCAAGACTGCAAGATCCCAGAGAGCTCTACAGGGAGACTTATGGATATTCTCCAATTTTCCCAGCAATTCGTAGAATTCAGGATGAGGCAAGGAAGGAGCAGATGTTGTCCACCTGGAACATCTCCTGCCCATGCAATGAGAGCATCCTCAGGCTGCTAAGACCCCAAGCAGCACATGACAGTGCCAGTGCTACTGACACTGTTCAGAGTATGCTGGACACCTGCACCACAACATCGATGGTGGAGGGCCCCATTCCTGTGGCAGGGGACCTCCTATCCTGGGATGCGGGAATGTGGGATGTACACCATGATTCGGAAGAGGTTGTTGAGACAGGAACTGCAGGACAGTCATCTGGTGACCTGCAGAATGCATGTCTTGCCCAGTCTGATGAGGCAGAAATATCACGTTCAGCTTCGCTTCTGGATGTAGGTGCTGGGCTTAGAGGACACCTTGAGCCATTGCCTATATCTGTGCCTGAAGATGTGGAAGACTCGGACTGTTTCACAGCAGCGCACTCTCCGGAGGTGGCCAGCGAAGCACCCTTCTTCCTGTCATTGAGTGAGGGAGAAGAAGGAGAAGAACCAGCTATGGCCATGCCTGAGTCCTCCAGTCAATCTCTAGGAGAACCATCAATTCTGCAAGATCTCGGAGAGATGTACTGGAAGGTCTATGGATGTCCTCCAATTCACCCAGCAATCCGGAGAATCCGTGACGAGGCAAGAAGGGAGCAGATGTTGTCTACTGGGAACAAGTCTGAGCCATACAGTGTGGGCATGCCCAGGCTTCTCGTGCTCCAAGCAGCAGATGATGGTGCCAATGCTGCCGACACTGCTTGGGGCATGCTGGACATCTGCGCCACTACATCGAGGGCAGATGGCCACTTTCCTGCCTCTTGTGATTCCCAAAGCTGGGGTATTGGAATTAAGTATGCAGAGGAAGCGATCATTGACGATGCTGCCAGTGATGCCAGCACCGCTCACAGCATGCTGGATGCCAGGGACACTGCAGTGATGGCTGAGAGCATGCCCACGCCCTCCTGTTTTTGCCCTGATACCATGGTGGGTGTGGAAGAAGAATGGGAGGACAACCGTGAGGAAGAAGCTGCTGAGGCAGTCAGTGTGCCACCAAGCATTTCTCATTCCTCAGCTGGTAAGATGAAGACAGCAGCGGCTCGCCGCCGGATGCCAGCTGTCATCAGGAATGTGCTCCGGGCTCTGCGCAGGATTTGCACCTGCAGCTGCATCAGGGGACAGCAAGAGGAGAAGCACGAGGCTGCAAACACCAGGCAGCACCCCAGAGATGCCTAATTCCATCTTGTCAGTGTCAAATTATGATTCCATCCTGTCAACGTAGAATTCTGATTCCATCTTGTCAACATAGAATTCTGATTCCATCATGTCTACATAGAATTCTGATTCCATTTTGTCAATGTCGAATTCTGATTCCATCCTGTCAACGTAGAATTCTGATTCCATCTTGTCAATGCAGAATTCTGATTCCATCCTGCCAACATAGAATTCTGATTAAATGCCATCTTTATTCTATCCTGCCTGAGTGCTGTCTGATCTGTCACTCATGCATGGTTGGTCTCTGAGTGCGACTACTGGGCTCAGAGCACGGGGCAATGGATCCATGTGTCGGTGGTGGCAGCAAGTGCAGAGAGCGTGGGCGTGCAAGGGAGAGTGATTTGTGACTTGCAAAGTGTGAGCTGGCTGAGCCGGTGTGTGTGTGAGGTGGGCTGCGATGAAGGGGGTGAGGGGCTCTGAAAGGGGCAGCCCTGGTGGGAGAGCACCGCTGTGCCTGTAGGGGTGAGAGCACGGCCAGACACCTACCTAGAAGGCCCATTTGGGGCAGCTTTTGCTGAAGGGGCAGTCCTTTAGTCCAGACGCCTTTAGTCCACTCTAGGTCTCCATTTGCCGTTAGACTTCCACACTGTCCATACAGGAGAGTTATAAGGAAAGTTTGCAGATGCTATTATCCCTTGATTGCACAGTTCATGAATCTCCAATCCTCCTGCCACAGGCAGGGCCACCAACCTCCCCATTTAATACTAGTCCAGATTGCCCAGGGCCCCATCCAATCTGGCCTTGAACACCTCTAGGGATGGGTTTGATGGGATCTCAAAGATCACCTTTTTCCAACCTTGTTTCCACCCCCCAAGGTGGACTGGGTTCCCTACCTCTGCATCCGTCTCTTCTGCCTCTGGATCAAGCCTGGCCTGGAATGTTTCCTGGAAGAAAGGAGTCTTTATAGGAAGCAAGAGGGAGATAGTCACCACCATGGATCCAGCATGATAGTTCAGTCACTGATCTTCAGTAGTGGTGGGTTGCCGAGCATTGTTGTTCTGTTGGCGATGACAGTGACTACAGCGATGATGGCAACTTTTCAGTGGTAGTACAAACTTATTTATAAGTCCAAAGTCAGCTCTCTTTGGAGTGGCAGCTTCTGGCTTTGGGATCTCAGAAAGAACCCCTTTTGTTCCTTTCTTCTGGGCCTTGCCAGTAGATAAGAGGGAGCAGGGAGGTGCCCACTTGTATCTTGCCTTCACAGGATACAATGGTATCATCGCCCAGTCTCATAGCAAGCTGGAGTTATTTGGTCACAGGCTATATCTTCCACCAGTAAGCAGTCCTGAGCACTCCCTACCAAAGGCAAACAGCTAAAATTGTCCACACAGTGATGTTGATTGCCACACAGCAACACCCATCACTCATCTCCTAGACAAGGCAGCCTTATCACAAGAAATACCTCAGGAAGCAAGCTTTGAGCCAAAAAAAAAAAAAAAAATCAAAGAATTCTCACACCACCACGTGGCTCAAAGATTGCTTGAAATGAAGCATAAGTGACCCTCCATGGTGGTGAGGAAAAGAGAAAAAAGAAAGTAAGAAAAAAAAAAAAAAGTAAGCATAAGGGAAAAGAGGAGTGGGAAGGGGGGTTAAATGTTACAGTTGTTATGAAGAATTTCTTGGGCTTGGTTACAGAGGTTGCCCTGATTTGTTGGACTTGTTCATCATCAGTTGAAGTGGTTACAAAGTACATGGAGGATACAACTCCTTGTATAAAAGTTGAATCAAACATGGAGCCATACAAGAAACAAACATAAGAGTTGCAACAGCACAGGAAAAAGGATACGTTTCTCCCGTGGGCAATTTGTTCAGCAACATTTTCATTATCATTCCATTTTTAGACAACAATTAGAGTCATTCAATTTGCCACAGACACCACCTGTGACTCTTCAGGAGTGGTGACACGAACGTTCCATAATGAATAAAAATTAGAAAGTGAAAAGAGACAACTGTACATTTGGCAATAACCATACCTTTAACAATAGCCAATAATATTAAATCAGTAAGTAAAACAAATAGAGCTATTTGTGTCAGCTGCTTTCCCCACCCAGGAACTCCCAGTGTAAGCCAAGATCCAGATGGGAATTCTTCAGTAGAGGTTGTGGTGTTTATGAACACCCATACAATATTACACTTCAGTGAATTCATCAAAAGCGTATCTAGTCCAATTTGACAATATGTGGACTTGCCATGTAATGTTTTCTAAGATGATTTAGTATCACGAGAACTCTCCACTTGAACATTTCCAAAGCAATTCAAATGCTGAGAGATATAAATCTTAGTTTGGCAAGTTCAAGTATTGCTACAGTCTACAGAATTTTTCACAGGATAGTGTGTGCAGGATAGTCCACAGTATAAACCATCAAGAGGAGTAATCCCAGAAACATACACGTCTCTTATCAAAACTTAGACACTTTCCAACAACCATGTTTTGGATGGAACTCCTGGACTGGTGTGACACTGAAAAGCATCAGTGCAAAAGGCTTTACGATAGATTTCTTTTGTGCCCACATCTAACAGATATTAGATGGGTCTCTTGATTCATTTCCCAGTTTGTTAGGAATTTGGAAACACTGTGGAGGAGTCACATGCAAATCATAATCAGTTTGAAAAAAAGGGGTGAAAGAAGGGGTCAAAAGAAATGGTATCACTGTGCAGGGAGTACCAGTAAGCCAGGATGACCTGTAAGAACTCTGAACCCAGTTGTGAAATTTAACAGATCCAAGGACTGATATCAATCACCACCCACACTCACAACAATGCAAAACACAATATGATTGCAACCAAAAAAATGTAATTAAGAGGTATACTCAGTATTCTAGCATGATCAAATCTTCAGTATTTCTGTCACAAAACACAAACGGTTAAAATCAGCCTTAAAATTAGCCTTTCTGTCAAGTGCCCACGGGGATCTTCTGTAAAATAAAACAAGAACCAACTTGCCCTTTTTGGGCTTTGTAAATATGGTTAAAAAATGAGGGAACAATTGAGGAAGTGTTGATTTCATATTACTTTTTTCGGGGTGTCTTTAGCCTTCCAAGGATATTTGGTAAGGGATTCTGTTAAGGTTAGGGAACTGGCCTCATGTTAGCTGAGTCAATCGCACAGGCTGGCCAGGGAGATAAGAGTGTTTCCCTGGCTTATCAGCCTCTGGATCATGACTCACAGGGGTAATTGGCAAGAGTGGTGAGGCCTTTAGACACAAGGTGTTAAATGGAGGATCTGGTTTCCCTTTGTGGTAAGCTTTCTAATGCATCCACCCTTCACTGCCCCCACCCCGGTCACTTGGGAGGGGCGAAGACATCAGTTTTTTATTGGATAGCTGCTCAGGTTTTGCTTTCCAGGTCTTGAGCTTTTGTTCTGGCCACCACTTAACTAATTTCTCTAACCTGACAGTGGGTATTCCATTCATCAGATCTCACGGGGCATCCTTTTGCCAGCCCAGTGTCCAGAGACAATTACCTTTATGATCAATATTCCGCCTATCTGTTTTTACTGACAATGAAACCCTTCCAGTCCCACTGAGCTTTGGGCTAGGTGGCCTGGGGGCAAGGCTGACCGCTGCAAGTCTTACTTCCCTTGGCTCAAATTTACTGGCGGAAGAAATCACTGACCCATATTTTCTTCCATAGTTGATTAACTCTTGGACAGCCTTCTTCCACGCCCATACGTCCCCTGACTGCAGATGGTTAGATGTTACAGTTCCTTCTAACGCTGCCCGGGTTCTCTCTCCCTGACACATAGCTTGTATCTTTCCTTGCAGTTGTATGCCTATGGGTTTCAATGACTCTGGAAGCCCCCTAATTAAAGCAGTCATTCTCTCAGGATCAACAGGCATCATCATAGGTGATTCGTGGTGTGGCTGCAGCTTTCTATCATACATCATTTGGAGACAAGCAGCCTTTTGAACGCTCTCTACTAACTGGTCGACTGTTCCAGTAATAGCAAGAGGGTATCCCTTTTCTAGAGGATTGAGACCACCTGCCCAATAGGCAGCCCTCTGTGTTAAGGACCAGGGAGCACCATTGTTGCCAGTAGTTAAAAATACTCCTGGTCCCCAGTAACCTCCCGCTTCCTTTTCCATTAGCTGTATCTGGTCTCCACCAGTGAGACTAACCCTCCATACATACTCATTTTCTGACTCCTTTGGAGAGCGGCTGAAATCTTTTTTCAATTTTGCTAGTTCAGTGGCTGAGAAGGGAATTCCTTTAACATTCATTTGAGGATCTAGATCCTCCCTGTTATTGAATGCATATTCGGTTTTTATCAAAGGGTGCATCTGGGCTGGAGAGGCCTCTAATTTGTCTAGCCTTGCCTTCATTTCTTTCAATCCTTCTAGAGGGTAGATTTTTTCTTGAGGCAAACTATGGGCGACAGTATCGCTATTTTCTTTATACCTTAACTGCTCCTTCAGAACCCCTAGTAAGGGAGCTGCGTCATGCTTTTCATTTTCTAATGAAACAGGCCACAAGGGTAATCCATACCGTATGACATGGTGAAAAAAACCTCAAAACTGACGGGTTTGACTGAGATGGGCAGCCACTGCTTTGGGAGAGACTGGCAGATGATAATTGCTTGTGAATCATTTGTTTTGTAAGTATATATACGTATGCATGTATTATTAGCACTACTGTAATTTCTCTCTTATTTTTCTGCCTTAGTAAACAGTTTTTATCTCAACCAAATCATTTTTTTTCTGATTCTCTCCCCCATCCCATCTTTTCAAATAAGTGAATTTCCAGATTTGGACTTAAAATTTGCTGTCATACAAGCACTAACATTTTTGTTGTATTATGTAGATGTATGAGCAAACAATTCTCAAAAAATTACTGCCATGTCTACTTTGCTGCCAAATTTATATCTTCATATAAATATTTACATTTTATAGACATTTCCATTATTCCACATATTATGCTATTATATATTTACATTTATATACAATTACTATTTACATTTTATAGAAGACAAAAATCCAGTGACACTATTTCCCACTTCCTATATAGTCCAGTGACAATATATTTCCTATTAATAGAAAAAATGCCAATATAGGCATCTGAAACTATTGCAGGTTTCAAATGAAATAAGTTTTTAAGTAATATATCTGAACAAATTTCCAGGAGAAAAAAAAAACCAGCCTTTTTTTCCAAAACACAAGAGAGTGTGCTGGCAGGATTTTAACTACCAGCCATGGTGGTCTCAATTTATACACTGAATAAGATTTTCACTCTAGTGCCATGGCTATTCAGGAGACGTGTGTATGCTTAACGGGGCTGGCTGGCTGCACTCCACCATGCTGCTCTTTCACTCTCCCTTCTTAAAGGAACAGGGATGAAAATACAATGAAGGAGAGCTTCAGTTGAGATAAGGACAGGGAGATCTCTCACCAAGGACCATCGTGTGCAAAACAGACTCAAGTTAGGGGACGAATGTAAGTTTCTGTCTGTTAATAGCAGACTAGAGCACTGAGGAACTAGAAGCAAACTAAAAACATTTTCCCATTCACTCATTCTCTTCCAAGTCGTCCCCTTAAGTGGAGCAGGGAACTGGGGCTATGGTCGGTCCCTAAAGCTCTGATGTTGCACCACACAGGGTCCCTCTCACGGCAGCCATCTTTTCTAAACCAATCCCTCACGGGCTTCTGACAGACTGCAGCTCTTCAAGCGCTACTCTAAAGTGGCTCCGTACCCCGGAGTCCATCCTGTAGAAACTGCCCCACGGGCAGCACTTCCCCAGAGCTTCAACACCACACTCTCCTCTTCAAGAGCAGCAGCTGGCCCAGCCCTCCTGCCCCACCGCGGCCCTTCTCCATGGCCGCAGCTCCGGCCCGGGGCTGCTCCTGTGGGCACAACATGGCTGCGGCCTCCTGCAGGCCGCGCCTACCATGGGCTGCTTCATGGCTGCAATGGAGATCTGCTCCGTGTGGTGCCCACGGTCTGTAGGGGCCGGCCTGTCATATGTCTCCTGCTTTCCTCTTCCCTTGAAACAGAGGGTGAGGTATCTAAATGGACTGTTCATACCCTTGTTTGTCTTCCTCAGCGATTGCCACTTCCTACAGCTTCTTCACGTGGTCCCTCTGCACTCTGACCACAGCACAACTCCCTGAGATGAGGCCACCCCAAATACCCTTCAAACAACATCTGGTCAACCACATCCTCTCTTGGGATGTGCTTCTGGGTTAAAATCTACTATGTGCTAAAGGCATACTGTTTCTCCAGCCCACGGTGGTCACAACACGTAGCACATCTTCATGCTGTGTAGCTTTCAGCAGAGTTGCTGTGTCCCTGTGGCCACGCTGCAAGCACTGCTGAAGGCTGCACACTGTCTTTCCTTGCTGCCCTCATTTGCCTGGTTGTCTGTCTCTTCACCAGCTGATTGCTGAATGAGGGTTTGAGACCCACTAGTACCATCTGTGGATAAAAGGTGTAGTCTCTTCCAGCCAGCCAGGAGCAAGCTATCACCCAGAGCAGCCACGAGGATTCTCCAAAGAAGCCTGGGAACAGCTACAACAATTGCTGTGGCTCTGTGTGTTGCTCCCAGTCTTAATAATCAGGCTTAATGATCTTCTTAAAATACAGTGTTTGCAGTGCCTCTGATATGAATCAATGTTTAAGAAGGGCAAAAAGGGCTGCTTACTGCAAAACAAATACTCGCACAGAAAGATTAGGCATTTGTTTAGCAAGCTTAATTAAAAAGCTCTACTTGGTGCCTCTTTGAGGATCTAAACTCCTTGATAAAGAAATAACCCGTTTTTCCAGTTATAGCTTCCTTTTCTTTGTAAGTGGTGAGTAGTTTCAAAGATCAAAAGGCCAAGTCTCATACGCCATCTTAATTTGAAAGATATTTTAACATTCTGATAAGCACAGTTTTGGAATGCTTCATTTTGTTTGCCTCACTAGTCAATGTGCAAACTTAGGGTAATTAAACAAAGTGATATTTCACAGTCAGTCTTTGCATTTAGACAGTGAATGTGTAAGTTTAAATAGGAAAATCTACATACTCTCGGGAGAGCGGCTCGGCGAGGAGGACGTGGCATTAGAGGCAGCAGACTCCCAGTACTTGCCCCGAGACCTCAGCACACACCGCAGATGTTGTCCAGTTGCAACACACGGTGGGCAAACTCTGTGAGCGTGCCCAGGCCCAGTGCTGCCAACACTGCTCAGGGAAACCTGGGCGTACGCTCCGCGACATCGAGGGCTGAGGCTCAGATTCCTGCCTCTGGTGGTTCCCGAACCAGGGATGCTGGAGTGCAGGTTGAGCTGCAAGAATTAGAAGAGACTGCTGAGAGGGAATCCGCAGGATGTTCACCTGGCAAACTGTGGAGCGCATCTCTTGCCTCACCTGATGAGGCAGGCAGCATGCCTTCGGCTTCTCTTCTGGCTGCGGACCCTGGGCCTGGAGGACACCTTGAGGCTTTGGCTGTAACAGGTCCTGAAGATGGGGAACACTCAACTTCTTCCAAGGCTGAATACTTTCCAGAGGAGGCCAATGCAGCACCTTTTTTCTGGCGAGCATGCGAGGGAGAAGAAGAAGAAACGGCTACCACCATGCCTGAATTCTCCAACCAGTCTCTGGGAGAAGAACAGAGGTTGCAAGATCCCAGAGAGGTCTACGGGGAGGCATATGGATATCCTCCAGTTCACCCAGCAATCCAGAGAATCCGGGATGAGGCGAAGAAGGACCAGATGCTGCCACACTGGAACATCTCCTGGCCAAATAGCATGAGCGTGCCCCCGCTGCTAAGGCCCCAAGCAACAGAAGACAGTGCCAGTGCAGCTGACAGTGCTCAGGGCACGCTGAGCATCTGCAGTGTGACATCGAGGGCTGAGGGCCAGTTTTCTGCTTCTGATGATTCCTCAGCCAGAGGTGTTATAGTCCAGGACTCGCAGCTAGAGTTGGAAGAGGCTGCAGAGATAGAAACGGCAGGACAGTCATCTGGCACCCTGCAAGTTGCATCTCTTGCCCCATCTGATGAGGTACACGCTGTGTGTTCACCATCTCTTCTGGATGCTGAGCCAGGGCCTGCAGGGCACCTTGAGCCTTTACCTGTATCAGTGCTGGAAGATGCAGAAAGCTCAGATTCTTCCGAGGCTGCAAGCTCTGCAGAGGAGACTGATGCAGTATCGCTCCCCTTGCCAATGTCCAAGGGAGGAGAAAGAGAAGAATCAGCTATGGCCATGCCTGAATCCTCCGGACAAGGTCTGGGAGAAGCACGGAGACTGCCAGATCCCAGCGAGATCAACAGGGAGCCCTCTGGGTACTCTCCTATGATCCCAGCAATGCGGAGAATTCGTGAGGAGGACAGAAACGAGCAGATGTTGTCACACTGGAATATTTCCTGGCCAAGGAATGTGAGAAGCCCCAGGCAGCGAAGGCTCCAGGCAAGAGGTGACGCATTCAATAATGTTGGCGCTCGTCAGGGCATGCCAGGTATCTGGCCCACGACATCCCGGGCTGGTAACTGGTTTCTTGACTCTGGTGACTCCAGAAAGTGGACTGTTAGACTGCCAGTTATACTGGAAGAGTCCAGTGATGACAGCGACAGTGCTGCCAGCACTGCTGAGGGCACGCTGGATGCCAGAGACAATGCAGTGAGAGATGAGGGCATGCACCCGCCCTCCTGTCCTTGCCCTTCAACACTGGAGAATGTGGAGGAAGACTGGGGATGTGACTCTGAGGAAGATGCTGCATCAGAGGCAGTCAGCATCACATCCAGCACATCCGATGAGCCATCTGGTGAGGTGGAGGCCATTTCTTCAGCTTCATCTGTAGCTGCAGATCCCATGACTGAGGAGCATGTGTCAGCATGTGAGGGAGCAGAAGATGTGGGCCCTCAGCATGAGGTGAGCAAGGTCAGCACCAGGCATGAATTGGAGGCAGAGGCAGGAGTGGTGCCTGGAGTGTGCGCTGTGGGGAGATGCCTGGAGATGCTGTCTCCTTTCCAACCAGCTCCATGCATTAGGGTGGACAGCCCCTCTGTTATTCCTGCCTTGCCTTCAATCAAAGGGGCCTGGAAAGGGGATCCCTCCCCTGGACCCCTGGCACCCACACCATCACCAGCCAGTGGCATACAGGTGTGTGGTTTTGTTCTCTTCACACAGGTTTCTGCAGAGGCTGAAGAACGTGCACAGAGCTCCGTGTGCTTCAGAGATGCACCGGAGGATGGCCCAGGTACATCCCCAGACAGAAAACAATCCCAGGGAGGGACCTGTCAAGCTCAGATGGCCCACCAAGTGGCATGGAGGCTGACAGCGTTCCATGCGCTGCCATATCCAGGCCAGTCCTCCCAGGGAAATTCCATGGTGGTGGGTGGCACGGCCAGACACCTACCTAGAGGAGACCAGGAGTGTCCCAGCTGGATCAGGGCTCCTCAGGTGTCTCACTGCAAAGGCTTGGGTATTCCCTACATTGACATCATCATTCCCCCTTATGAGGATATCATCAGTATACAGATAAATCCGGACACCGTGGTCCAACGTGAGCTTCTCCAGCTTCTGTGCCTATGCTCCAAGCGCCAGAGTGGGCGAGTGTCTGTACCCCTGGGGTAATCAGGTGACTGTGCATTGCACTCCCTCCAAGTAAATGCAAAATTGATTGTCCTCCACCTTCTTCAAGGGGACCATAAAACAGCTGTCTTAGGCATCAATGGCAGCCAGAAAGGGATGAGCCTGTTCCTGTAGGGCAGTAATCAATTCTGAAACATTTGGGGCAGCTTTTGCTGAAGGGGCAGTCTTGGCCTCCAGATGCCTGTAGTCCACTGTAAGGAACGTGTCTGAGCCATACAGTGTGGGCACGCCCAGGCTTCTCGTGCTCCAAGCAGCAGATGACGGGGCCAGTGCTGCCGACACTGCTTGGGGCATGCTGGACCTCTGCAACATGACATCGAGGGTGGATGGCCACTTCCCTGCATCTTGTGCTTCCCAAAGCCAGGATATTAGAATTAAGTACACACAGTAAGAGACCATTGACAGTGCTGCCAGCGATGCCAGCACTGATCACGGCATGCTGGATATGGATACCAGGAACACTGCAGTGATGGCTGAGAGCACGCCCACACTCTCCTGTTTTTGCCCTGATACTGTGGAGGGTGTGGAAGAAGAATGGGAAGACAGCCATGAGGAAGAAGCTGCTGAGGCAGCCAGTGTGCCACCAAGCATTTCTGGTTCTTCATATGGTGAGATGAAGACCATGCCTTCAGCTTCCCCTGTGGCTGCAGGACCCAGACCTGAGGGACATTCATCTGCATGCAAAGGAGCAGAAAGTACAGTCAATTTCAAGCACAAGGTGAGGGAAGTCCATGTGGTCAGGACCAAGTGTGAAATGAAGGCAAAGACAGGAGCTGTACTGGAGTGTGCACTGTGGGGAGATGCCTGGTACTGTCTTCTTTCCATCCAGCTCCATGCAGAAAGATGGACATCCGGGGTTACCCCGGCTTACCTTCATGTGAGGGGCATGATTGACAAACCAGGAGAAGATAACCTGGAACTTGGAGTATTGCTGGCAAGGAACCTACAGGGCTGGTTTTGCTCTCCCCTCACAGGTTTCCGCAGAGGCCAGAGGAGGTGCACAGAACTCCAGTCGTATCAGAGAGACATCAGAAGATGTCCCAGATATGTCCCCAAATGGAGAGCCTGCTGAGCCTGATCAGCCCTGTGAGCAGCTCGGAGGCTGGCAGCACTCCATGCGCACCATTCTGCTGTGCCCAGGACAGCTTTCCCTCCCAGGGAAAAGCTGTGCTAGGGGAGCACGCAGGTCCTTGCCTGGTGCCCACCCTGCCCCTTGCCTATTGCTATCTGTCTCCCATAGCAACCGCTGCCAGACCACATGCTGCCAAGGTTTCTGCAGAGGACAGAGGACCTGCACAGAGCCCCAGGTGCTTCAGAGAGGCACCGGAGGATGGCCTAGGGACGTCCCCAGACAGAAAGCCATCCCAGGGAGGGCCTGCCCAGCTCAAATGTCCCACCAACTGGCACGGAGGCCAGCAGCGGTGTGCGCCCTGCCATATGCAGGCTCATTTTCCCAGGGAAAACCCATGTACAGAGCAGGCAGGGCCTCGCCTCTGCCCCTTGCCTACAGCTCTCTGTCCCCCTCAGGTTCCGCAGCCGCACCACACGCAGCGGCTCGCCGCCGGATGCCAGCTGTCATCAGGAATGTGCTCCCAGTTCTGCGCAGGGTTTGCACCTGCAGCTGCATCAGGGGACAGCGAGAGGAGAGGCACGAAGCTGCAAACACCAGGCAGCTCCTGGAGATGACAAACCCAGTCCTGTAGATGTAGAATTCTGATTCAGTGTTGTCTTTATTCTCTCCTGGCTGAGTGCTGGGCTCAGAGCACGGGGCAATGGATCCGTGTGTCGCTGGTGCCAGCAAGTGCAGAGAGCGAGGGCGTGCAAGCCATCCCAGGGAGGGCCTGCCCAGCGCAGACGGCCACGAAGCAGCACGGAGGCCGGCAGCACTGCGTGCCCCGCCGTATCCAGGCCCACCGTCCCAGGGAGAGCCTGCAGCGGCCCCTGCCTGCAGCGCTCCGTGCCCCACACGCTGCCGCGACGTGCCGCCAGTGGCCCGCCGTCGTCAGGACGACGCCGAGCCCCGGGCAGCCGGCTGCCCAGGCGGGCGCGGAGGGCTGCCGCAGTGCGCTGCGGAGCCCGCCGGGGCTCTGTGACGCGGGCCGGCGTCGCGCCCCAAGGCCATTGTGACGCGGGGCCGCCGCGAGGGGCCGGAGTCCCCCGGAGAGAGTGCCGCTCACTCTCGGGAGAGCGGCTCCGCGAGGAGGACGCGGCTCCCCCGGGTGCGTGCGACCGAGCGTCTGCGCGAGGACGCGGCGATGAGCGAGGAGCGGGAGAAGAAGGACGACCGCCAGCCCGACGCGGGGCTGCCACGCGTGCGCGACCGCCGACAGGTGCGGGCCGGGGAGGGAGGCGCTCGGGCTCGGCCGGGCCGCCGGCGGCCGTCGAAGTCGCCGCCGCGGGGGACGCCGGCCGCGCCTTCGCCGCCTCCATCCCGGTTCTCCTTCTCCCCGCAGGTGGTGCCGCCGGGCGGCCGGAGCCCGGGCTCGTCCCTCCGCGGCGTCCGTCTGCCGCCGCTGCCCGGCCCGGAGAGCGCGCGGGCCTCCGGGAGCCGCCGCGCACAGGTAGGGAGCCCGAGGGAGGCGGGGCCGGACGTCTTCCCGCGCCGCGTGGGGACCGCCCTGTGCCGGTGCGGCTGTGGGGAGCGGGGCGGCAGCCGCCCGCGGGCTGAGCGCTGCCCTCGGTGCTGCGTGCGGCGCGAGCGGCGAGGACCGCGCTCACTCGGCCTTTCTCCTCGGCTTCTCTTGCAGGCGGGCGGGCGGCAGTTCCTGGAGTCGGCGACCGGCGGCGGTGCCAGTGGCCAAAGCAGACAGCCTCAGCCACCCTTGCTGCCTCGCTTAAGGCGGGCGGGGCTGCCGGCAGCAGCACCCAGGCGTGCAGCAGCAGCTTCTGGGGTCTGCAAGCTGCCTGCTCTGCCAGCGGCAGCCTCTTCCACACCATCTCCAAGTGGCAGAGCACGTGCCGTGGGCATCAGGGGCAGCAGACTCCCAGTCCTTGCCCCGAGACCTCCGGGAACCTTGCATGTCCAGGACGGGACAGCAGGGGCTGAGAGCCGGGGTGCAGCCCTGGAAGTCTCAGCTGTTCTCGGGCGTCGCAGTGCCAGACCCAGACAGAACTACGTGGTGTCCCTGAGCTGTGCTGCAGCCGCAAGCCCAAGAGCCGGAGTGCAGCTGGCAGTACCAGGGCGCCAAGCACCTACCAGCAGCCTGAGAACACCAGCAGGAACGGCCCAGGGACTGACCACCAAGGCTGGGAAAGTCCACGCAGCTTGGAGAGATGCTCAGGAGGGCAGCACAGACACTCGTGCTGCCACTACACCATCTTCCAGAGCAGCTCAGAAGGGCCCAGAAGGGCAGGCAGGCGGCAAAGAGCAAGACAAGGAGCCCCTGCCTGCATTAGTGCCTGAAGATGCAGGCAACCTAGATTCTCCCAAGGCTGCACACTCTCCAGAGGAGGCCAATAATGCAGTGCTGTTCCCAAGAGTGTGTGAGGGGGGAGAAAGAGACGTAACTGCCACCACCATGCCTGAAGCCTTCAAACAAGCTCTGGGAGCAGCACTGAGACTGCAAGATCCCAGAGGGGTCAACCAGGTGGCCTACAGATGTTCTCCAGTACACCCAGCAATCTGGAGAATTCGGGATGAGGCAAGGAGGGAGCAGATGTTGTCCAGCTGGAACATCTCCTGGCCAAATCTGAGCATGCTCAGGCTGCTAAGACCCCAAGCAGCACATGCCAGTGCCAGTGCTACCAACAGTGCTCAGGGTATGCTGGACACCTGCACCACAACAGTGATGGTGGAGGGCCTCTTTCCTGCACCAGGGGAGCTCCCCTCCTGGGATGCTGGAGTGCGGGATGAACCGCATGATTTAGAAGAGATTGTTGAGACAGGAACTGCAAGACAGTCATCTGGTGACCTGCAGAATGCATGTCTTGCCCTGTCTGATGAGGCAGAGACAGTGTGTTCAGCTTCTCTTCTGGGCGCTGGTCTTGGGCCTGCAGGACAGCTTGAGCCATTGCCTGCATCAGTGCCTGAAAATGCAGAAAACGAGACCACGCACTGTCCAGAGGAGGTCAATGCAGCACCACTCCTGTCAGCATGCAAGGGAGGAGAAGAAGAAATAGCTATGCCTGTGCTGGAATTGTCCAAAGAACCTCTGGGAGAAACACCAAAACTGCAAGATGCCAGAGAGATCTACGGGGAGACCTATGGATATTCTCCAATTTTCCCAGCAATTCATAGAATTCAGAATGAGGCGAGGAAGGAGCAGATGTTGTCCACCTGGAACATCTCCTGGCCAAGCAACGAGAGCATGCTCAGGCTGCTGAGACCCCAAGCAGCACATGACAGTGCCAGTGCTACCGACACTGTTGAGAGTATGCTGGAGACCTGCACCACAACATCGATGGTGGAGGGCCCCATTCCTGCACCAGGAGAGTTCATATCCGGGGATGCTGGCGTGCAGGATGAACAGCATGATTCGGAAGAGGCTGCTGAGACAGAATCTGCAGGACAGTCATCTGGTGACCTGCAGAGTGCATGTCTTGCCCAGTCGGATGAGGCACACACCGTGTGTTCACCATCTCTTCTGGATGCTGATCCAGGGCCTGTAGAACACCTTGAGCCTCTGCCTGCATCAGTGCTGGAAGATGCAGAAAGCTCAGATTCTTCCGAGGCTGCACGCTCTGTAGAGAATGCTGATGCAGCATCTCTCCGCTTGTCAGTGTCCGAGGGAGAAGAAGAAGCTATGCCTGTGCTGGAATTGTCCAAACAAGCTAAGGGGGAACCATCAAGACTGCAAGATCCCAGAGAGCTCTACAGGGAGACTTATGGATATTCTCCAATTTTCCCAGCAATTCGTAGAATTCAGGATGAGGCAAGGAAGGAGCAGATGTTGTCCACCTGGAACATCTCCTGCCCATGCAATGAGAGCATCCTCAGGCTGCTAAGACCCCAAGCAGCACATGACAGTGCCAGTGCTACTGACACTGTTCAGAGTATGCTGGACACCTGCACCACAACATCGATGGTGGAGGGCCCCATTCCTGTGGCAGGGGACCTCCTATCCTGGGATGCGGGAATGTGGGATGTACACCATGATTCGGAAGAGGTTGTTGAGACAGGAACTGCAGGACAGTCATCTGGTGACCTGCAGAATGCATGTCTTGCCCAGTCTGATGAGGCAGAAATATCACGTTCAGCTTCGCTTCTGGATGTAGGTGCTGGGCTTAGAGGACACCTTGAGCCATTGCCTATATCTGTGCCTGAAGATGTGGAAGACTCGGACTGTTTCACAGCAGCGCACTCTCCGGAGGTGGCCAGCGAAGCACCCTTCTTCCTGTCATTGAGTGAGGGAGAAGAAGGAGAAGAACCAGCTATGGCCATGCCTGAGTCCTCCAGTCAATCTCTAGGAGAACCATCAATTCTGCAAGATCTCGGAGAGATGTACTGGAAGGTCTATGGATGTCCTCCAATTCACCCAGCAATCCGGAGAATCCGTGACGAGGCAAGAAGGGAGCAGATGTTGTCTACTGGGAACAAGTCTGAGCCATACAGTGTGGGCATGCCCAGGCTTCTCGTGCTCCAAGCAGCAGATGATGGTGCCAATGCTGCCGACACTGCTTGGGGCATGCTGGACATCTGCGCCACTACATCGAGGGCAGATGGCCACTTTCCTGCCTCTTGTGATTCCCAAAGCTGGGGTATTGGAATTAAGTATGCAGAGGAAGCGATCATTGACGATGCTGCCAGTGATGCCAGCACCGCTCACAGCATGCTGGATGCCAGGGACACTGCAGTGATGGCTGAGAGCATGCCCACGCCCTCCTGTTTTTGCCCTGATACCATGGTGGGTGTGGAAGAAGAATGGGAGGACAACCGTGAGGAAGAAGCTGCTGAGGCAGTCAGTGTGCCACCAAGCATTTCTCATTCCTCAGCTGGTAAGATGAAGACAGCAGCGGCTCGCCGCCGGATGCCAGCTGTCATCAGGAATGTGCTCCGGGCTCTGCGCAGGATTTGCACCTGCAGCTGCATCAGGGGACAGCAAGAGGAGAAGCACGAGGCTGCAAACACCAGGCAGCACCCCAGAGATGCCTAATTCCATCTTGTCAGTGTCAAATTATGATTCCATCCTGTCAACGTAGAATTCTGATTCCATCTTGTCAACATAGAATTCGGATTCCATCATGTCTACATAGAATTCTGATTCCATTTTGTCAATGTCGAATTCTGATTCCATCCTGTCAACGTAGAATTCTGATTCCATCTTGTCAATGCAGAATTCTGATTCCATCCTGTCAACATAGAATTCTGATTAAATGCCATCTTTATTCTATCCTGCCTGAGTGCTGTCTGATCTGTCACTCATGCATGGTTGGTCTCTGAGTGCGACTACTGGGCTCAGAGCACGGGGCAATGGATCCATGTGTCGGTGGTGGCAGCAAGTGCAGAGAGCGTGGGCGTGCAAGGGAGAGTGATTTGTGACTTGCAAAGTGTGAGCTGGCTGAGCCGGTGTGTGTGTGAGGTGGGCTGCGATGAAGGGGGTGAGGGGCTCTGAAAGGGGCAGCCCTGGTGGGAGAGCACCGCTGTGCCTGTAGGGGTGAGAGCACGGCCAGACACCTACCTAGAAGGCCCATTTGGGGCAGCTTTTGCTGAAGGGGCAGTCCTTTAGTCCAGACGCCTTTAGTCCACTCTAGGTCTCCATTTGCCGTTAGACTTCCACACTGTCCATACAGGAGAGTTATAAGGAAAGTTTGCAGATGCTATTATCCCTTGATTGCACAGTTCATGAATCTCCAATCCTCCTGCCACAGGCAGGGCCACCAACCTCCCCATTTAATACTAGTCCAGATTGCCCAGGGCCCCATCCAATCTGGCCTTGAACACCTCTAGGGGTGGGTTTGATGGGATCTCAAAGATCACCTTTTTCCAACCTTGTTTCCACCCCCCAAGGTGGACTGGGTTCCCTACCTCTGCATCCGTCTCTTCTGCCTCTGGATCAAGCCTGGCCTGGAATGTTTCCTGGAAGAAAGGAGTCTTTATAGGAAGCAAGAGGGAGATAGTCACCACCATGGATCCAGCATGATAGTTCAGTCACTGATCTTCAGTAGTGGTGGGTTGCCGAGCATTGTTGTTCTGTTGGCGATGACAGTGACTACAGCGATGATGGCAACTTTTCAGTGGTAGTACAAACTTATTTATAAGTCCAAAGTCAGCTCTCTTTGGAGTGGCAGCTTCTGGCTTTGGGATCTCAGAAAGAACCCCTTTTGTTCCTTTCTTCTGGGCCTTGCCAGTAGATAAGAGGGAGCAGGGAGGTGCCCACTTGTATCTTGCCTTCACAGGATACAATGGTATCATCGCCCAGTCTCATAGCAAGCTGGAGTTATTTGGTCACAGGCTATATCTTCCACCAGTAAGCAGTCCTGAGCACTCCCTACCAAAGGCAAACAGCTAAAATTGTCCACACAGTGATGTTGATTGCCACACAGCAACACCCATCACTCATCTCCTAGACAAGGCAGCCTTATCACAAGAAATACCTCAGGAAGCAAGCTTTGAGCCAAAAAAAAAAAAAAAAAAAATCAAAGAATTCTCACACCACCACGTGGCTCAAAGATTGCTTGAAATGAAGCATAAGTGACCCTCCATGGTGGTGAGGAAAAGAGAAAAAAGAAAGTAAGAAAAAAAAAAAAAAGTAAGCATAAGGGAAAAGAGGAGTGGGAAGGGGGGTTAAATGTTACAGTTGTTATGAAGAATTTCTTGGGCTTGGTTACAGAGGTTGCCCTGATTTGTTGGACTTGTTCATCATCAGTTGAAGTGGTTACAAAGTACATGGAGGATACAACTCCTTGTATAAAAGTTGAATCAAACATGGAGCCATACAAGAAACAAACATAAGAGTTGCAACAGCACAGGAAAAAGGATACGTTTCTCCCGTGGGCAATTTGTTCAGCAACATTTTCATTATCATTCCATTTTTAGACAACAATTAGAGTCATTCAATTTGCCACAGACACCACCTGTGACTCTTCAGGAGTGGTGACACGAACGTTCCATAATGAATAAAAATTAGAAAGTGAAAAGAGACAACTGTACATTTGGCAATAACCATACCTTTAACAATAGCCAATAATATTAAATCAGTAAGTAAAACAAATAGAGCTATTTGTGTCAGCTGCTTTCCCCACCCAGGAACTCCCAGTGTAAGCCAAGATCCAGATGGGAATTCTTCAGTAGAGGTTGTGGTGTTTATGAACACCCATACAATATTACACTTCAGTGAATTCATCAAAAGCGTATCTAGTCCAATTTGACAATATGTGGACTTGCCATGTAATGTTTTCTAAGATGATTTAGTATCACGAGAACTCTCCACTTGAACATTTCCAAAGCAATTCAAATGCTGAGAGATATAAATCTTAGTTTGGCAAGTTCAAGTATTGCTACAGTCTACAGAATTTTTCACAGGATAGTGTGTGCAGGATAGTCCACAGTATAAACCATCAAGAGGAGTAATCCCAGAAACATACACGTCTCTTATCAAAACTTAGACACTTTCCAACAACCATGTTTTGGATGGAACTCCTGGACTGGTGTGACACTGAAAAGCATCAGTGCAAAAGGCTTTACGATAGATTTCTTTTGTGCCCACATCTAACAGATATTAGATGGGTCTCTTGATTCATTTCCCAGTTTGTTAGGAATTTGGAAACACTGTGGAGGAGTCACATGCAAATCATAATCAGTTTGAAAAAAAGGGGTGAAAGAAGGGGTCAAAAGAAATGGTATCACTGTGCAGGGAGTACCAGTAAGCCAGGATGACCTGTAAGAACTCTGAACCCAGTTGTGAAATTTAACAGATCCAAGGACTGATATCAATCACCACCCACACTCACAACAATGCAAAACACAATATGATTGCAACCAAAAAAATGTAATTAAGAGGTATACTCAGTATTCTAGCATGATCAAATCTTCAGTATTTCTGTCACAAAACACAAACGGTTAAAATCAGCCTTAAAATTAGCCTTTCTGTCAAGTGCCCACGGGGATCTTCTGTAAAATAAAACAAGAACCAACTTGCCCTTTTTGGGCTTTGTAAATATGGTTAAAAAATGAGGGAACAATTGAGGAAGTGTTGATTTCATATTACTTTTTTCGGGGTGTCTTTAGCCTTCCAAGGATATTTGGTAAGGGATTCTGTAAAGGTTAGGGAACTGGCCTCATGTTAGCTGAGTCAATCGCACAGGCTGGCCAGGGAGATAAGAGTGTTTCCCTGGCTTATCAGCCTCTGGATCATGACTCACAGGGGTAATTGGCAAGAGTGGTGAGGCCTTTAGACACAAGGTGTTAAATGGAGGATCTGGTTTCCCTTTGTGGTAAGCTTTCTAATGCATCCACCCTTCACTGCCCCCACCCCGGTCACTTGGGAGGGGCGAAGACATCAGTTTTTTATTGGATAGCTGCTCAGGTTTTGCTTTCCAGGTCTTGAGCTTTTGTTCTGGCCACCACTTAACTAATTTCTCTAACCTGACAGTGGGTATTCCATTCATCAGATCTCACGGGGCATCCTTTTGCCAGCCCAGTGTCCAGAGACAATTACCTTTATGATCAATATTCCGCCTATCTGTTTTTACTGACAATGAAACCCTTCCAGTCCCACTGAGCTTTGGGCTAGGTGGCCTGGGGGCAAGGCTGACCGCTGCAAGTCTTACTTCCCTTGGCTCAAATTTACTGGCGGAAGAAATCACTGACCCATATTTTCTTCCATAGTTGATTAACTCTTGGACAGCCTTCTTCCACGCCCATACGTCCCCTGACTGCAGATGGTTAGATGTTACAGTTCCTTCTAACGCTGCCCGGGTTCTCTCTCCCTGACACATAGCTTGTATCTTTCCTTGCAGTTGTATGCCTATGGGTTTCAATGACTCTGGAAGCCCCCTAATTAAAGCAGTCATTCTCTCAGGATCAACAGGCATCATCATAGGTGATTCGTGGTGTGGCTGCAGCTTTCTATCATACATCATTTGGAGACAAGCAGCCTTTTGAACGCTCTCTACTAACTGGTCGACTGTTCCAGTAATAGCAAGAGGGTATCCCTTTTCTAGAGGATTGAGACCACCTGCCCAATAGGCAGCCCTCTGTGTTAAGGACCAGGGAGCACCATTGTTGCCAGTAGTTAAAAATACTCCTGGTCCCCAGTAACCTCCCGCTTCCTTTTCCATTAGCTGTATCTGGTCTCCACCAGTGAGACTAACCCTCCATACATACTCATTTTCTGACTCCTTTGGAGAGCGGCTGAAATCTTTTTTCAATTTTGCTAGTTCAGTGGCTGAGAAGGGAATTCCTTTAACATTCATTTGAGGATCTAGATCCTCCCTGTTATTGAATGCATATTCGGTTTTTATCAAAGGGTGCATCTGGGCTGGAGAGGCCTCTAATTTGTCTAGCCTTGCCTTCATTTCTTTCAATCCTTCTAGAGGGTAGATTTTTTCTTGAGGCAAACTATGGGCGACAGTATCGCTATTTTCTTTATACCTTAACTGCTCCTTCAGAACCCCTAGTAAGGGAGCTGCGTCATGCTTTTCATTTTCTAATGAAACAGGCCACAAGGGTAATCCATACCGTATGACATGGTGAAAAAAACCTCAAAACTGACGGGTTTGACTGAGATGGGCAGCCACTGCTTTGGGAGAGACTGGCAGATGATAATTGCTTGTGAATCATTTGTTTTGTAAGTATATATACGTATGCATGTATTATTAGCACTACTGTAATTTCTCTCTTATTTTTCTGCCTTAGTAAACAGTTTTTATCTCAACCAAATCATTTTTTTTCTGATTCTCTCCCCCATCCCATCTTTTCAAATAAGTGAATTTCCAGATTTGGACTTAAAATTTGCTGTCATACAAGCACTAACATTTTTGTTGTATTATGTAGATGTATGAGCAAACAATTCTCAAAAAATTACTGCCATGTCTACTTTGCTGCCAAATTTATATCTTCATATAAATATTTACATTTTATAGACATTTCCATTATTCCACATATTATGCTATTATATATTTACATTTATATACAATTACTATTTACATTTTATAGAAGACAAAAATCCAGTGACACTATTTCCCACTTCCTATATAGTCCAGTGACAATATATTTCCTATTAATAGAAAAAATGCCAATATAGGCATCTGAAACTATTGCAGGTTTCAAATGAAATAAGTTTTTAAGTAATATATCTGAACAAATTTCCAGGAGAAAAAAAAAACCAGCCTTTTTTTCCAAAACACAAGAGAGTGTGCTGGCAGGATTTTAACTACCAGCCATGGTGGTCTCAATTTATACACTGAATAAGATTTTCACTCTAGTGCCATGGCTATTCAGGAGACGTGTGTATGCTTAACGGGGCTGGCTGGCTGCACTCCACCATGCTGCTCTTTCACTCTCCCTTCTTAAAGGAACAGGGATGAAAATACAATGAAGGAGAGCTTCAGTTGAGATAAGGACAGGGAGATCTCTCACCAAGGACCATCGTGTGCAAAACAGACTCAAGTTAGGGGACGAATGTAAGTTTCTGTCTGTTAATAGCAGACTAGAGCACTGAGGAACTAGAAGCAAACTAAAAACATTTTCCCATTCACTCATTCTCTTCCAAGTCGTCCCCTTAAGTGGAGCAGGGAACTGGGGCTATGGTCGGTCCCTAAAGCTCTGATGTTGCACCACACAGGGTCCCTCTCACGGCAGCCATCTTTTCTAAACCAATCCCTCACGGGCTTCTGACAGACTGCAGCTCTTCAAGCGCTACTCTAAAGTGGCTCCGTACCCCGGAGTCCATCCTGTAGAAACTGCCCCACGGGCAGCACTTCCCCAGAGCTTCAACACCACACTCTCCTCTTCAAGAGCAGCAGCTGGCCCAGCCCTCCTGCCCCACCGCGGCCCTTCTCCATGGCCGCAGCTCCGGCCCGGGGCTGCTCCTGTGGGCACAACATGGCTGCGGCCTCCTGCAGGCCGCGCCTACCATGGGCTGCTTCATGGCTGCAATGGAGATCTGCTCCGTGTGGTGCCCACGGTCTGTAGGGGCCGGCCTGTCATATGTCTCCTGCTTTCCTCTTCCCTTGAAACAGAGGGTGAGGTATCTAAATGGACTGTTCATACCCTTGTTTGTCTTCCTCAGCGATTGCCACTTCCTACAGCTTCTTCACGTGGTCCCTCTGCACTCTGACCACAGCACAACTCCCTGAGATGAGGCCACCCCAAATACCCTTCAAACAACATCTGGTCAACCACATCCTCTCTTGGGATGTGCTTCTGGGTTAAAATCTACTATGTGCTAAAGGCATACTGTTTCTCCAGCCCACGGTGGTCACAACACGTAGCACATCTTCATGCTGTGTAGCTTTCAGCAGAGTTGCTGTGTCCCTGTGGCCACGCTGCAAGCACTGCTGAAGGCTGCACACTGTCTTTCCTTGCTGCCCTCATTTGCCTGGTTGTCTGTCTCTTCACCAGCTGATTGCTGAATGAGGGTTTGAGACCCACTAGTACCATCTGTGGATAAAAGGTGTAGTCTCTTCCAGCCAGCCAGGAGCAAGCTATCACCCAGAGCAGCCACGAGGATTCTCCAAAGAAGCCTGGGAACAGCTACAACAATTGCTGTGGCTCTGTGTGTTGCTCCCAGTCTTAATAATCAGGCTTAATGATCTTCTTAAAATACAGTGTTTGCAGTGCCTCTGATATGAATCAATGTTTAAGAAGGGCAAAAAGGGCTGCTTACTGCAAAACAAATACTCGCACAGAAAGATTAGGCATTTGTTTAGCAAGCTTAATTAAAAAGCTCTACTTGGTGCCTCTTTGAGGATCTAAACTCCTTGATAAAGAAATAACCCGTTTTTCCAGTTATAGCTTCCTTTTCTTTGTAAGTGGTGAGTAGTTTCAAAGATCAAAAGGCCAAGTCTCATACGCCATCTTAATTTGAAAGATATTTTAACATTCTGATAAGCACAGTTTTGGAATGCTTCATTTTGTTTGCCTCACTAGTCAATGTGCAAACTTAGGGTAATTAAACAAAGTGATATTTCACAGTCAGTCTTTGCATTTAGACAGTGAATGTGTAAGTTTAAATAGGAAAATCTACATACTCTCGGGAGAGCGGCTCGGCGAGGAGGACGTGGCATTAGAGGCAGCAGACTCCCAGTACTTGCCCCGAGACCTCAGCACACACCGCAGATGTTGTCCAGTTGCAACACACGGTGGGCAAACTCTGTGAGCGTGCCCAGGCCCAGTGCTGCCAACACTGCTCAGGGAAACCTGGGCGTACGCTCCGCGACATCGAGGGCTGAGGCTCAGATTCCTGCCTCTGGTGGTTCCCGAACCAGGGATGCTGGAGTGCAGGTTGAGCTGCAAGAATTAGAAGAGACTGCTGAGAGGGAATCCGCAGGATGTTCACCTGGCAAACTGTGGAGCGCATCTCTTGCCTCACCTGATGAGGCAGGCAGCATGCCTTCGGCTTCTCTTCTGGCTGCGGACCCTGGGCCTGGAGGACACCTTGAGGCTTTGGCTGTAACAGGTCCTGAAGATGGGGAACACTCAACTTCTTCCAAGGCTGAATACTTTCCAGAGGAGGCCAATGCAGCACCTTTTTTCTGGCGAGCATGCGAGGGAGAAGAAGAAGAAACGGCTACCACCATGCCTGAATTCTCCAACCAGTCTCTGGGAGAAGAACAGAGGTTGCAAGATCCCAGAGAGGTCTACGGGGAGGCATATGGATATCCTCCAGTTCACCCAGCAATCCAGAGAATCCGGGATGAGGCGAAGAAGGACCAGATGCTGCCACACTGGAACATCTCCTGGCCAAATAGCATGAGCGTGCCCCCGCTGCTAAGGCCCCAAGCAACAGAAGACAGTGCCAGTGCAGCTGACAGTGCTCAGGGCACGCTGAGCATCTGCAGTGTGACATCGAGGGCTGAGGGCCAGTTTTCTGCTTCTGATGATTCCTCAGCCAGAGGTGTTATAGTCCAGGACTCGCAGCTAGAGTTGGAAGAGGCTGCAGAGATAGAAACGGCAGGACAGTCATCTGGCACCCTGCAAGTTGCATCTCTTGCCCCATCTGATGAGGTACACGCTGTGTGTTCACCATCTCTTCTGGATGCTGAGCCAGGGCCTGCAGGGCACCTTGAGCCTTTACCTGTATCAGTGCTGGAAGATGCAGAAAGCTCAGATTCTTCCGAGGCTGCAAGCTCTGCAGAGGAGACTGATGCAGTATCGCTCCCCTTGCCAATGTCCAAGGGAGGAGAAAGAGAAGAATCAGCTATGGCCATGCCTGAATCCTCCGGACAAGGTCTGGGAGAAGCACGGAGACTGCCAGATCCCAGCGAGATCAACAGGGAGCCCTCTGGGTACTCTCCTATGATCCCAGCAATGCGGAGAATTCGTGAGGAGGACAGAAACGAGCAGATGTTGTCACACTGGAATATTTCCTGGCCAAGGAATGTGAGAAGCCCCAGGCAGCGAAGGCTCCAGGCAAGAGGTGACGCATTCAATAATGTTGGCGCTCGTCAGGGCATGCCAGGTATCTGGCCCACGACATCCCGGGCTGGTAACTGGTTTCTTGACTCTGGTGACTCCAGAAAGTGGACTGTTAGACTGCCAGTTATACTGGAAGAGTCCAGTGATGACAGCGACAGTGCTGCCAGCACTGCTGAGGGCACGCTGGATGCCAGAGACAATGCAGTGAGAGATGAGGGCATGCACCCGCCCTCCTGTCCTTGCCCTTCAACACTGGAGAATGTGGAGGAAGACTGGGGATGTGACTCTGAGGAAGATGCTGCATCAGAGGCAGTCAGCATCACATCCAGCACATCCGATGAGCCATCTGGTGAGGTGGAGGCCATTTCTTCAGCTTCATCTGTAGCTGCAGATCCCATGACTGAGGAGCATGTGTCAGCATGTGAGGGAGCAGAAGATGTGGGCCCTCAGCATGAGGTGAGCAAGGTCAGCACCAGGCATGAATTGGAGGCAGAGGCAGGAGTGGTGCCTGGAGTGTGCGCTGTGGGGAGATGCCTGGAGATGCTGTCTCCTTTCCAACCAGCTCCATGCATTAGGGTGGACAGCCCCTCTGTTATTCCTGCCTTGCCTTCAATCAAAGGGGCCTGGAAAGGGGATCCCTCCCCTGGACCCCTGGCACCCACACCATCACCAGCCAGTGGCATACAGGTGTGTGGTTTTGTTCTCTTCACACAGGTTTCTGCAGAGGCTGAAGAACGTGCACAGAGCTCCGTGTGCTTCAGAGATGCACCGGAGGATGGCCCAGGTACATCCCCAGACAGAAAACAATCCCAGGGAGGGACCTGTCAAGCTCAGATGGCCCACCAAGTGGCATGGAGGCTGACAGCGTTCCATGCGCTGCCATATCCAGGCCAGTCCTCCCAGGGAAATTCCATGGTGGTGGGTGGCACGGCCAGACACCTACCTAGAGGAGACCAGGAGTGTCCCAGCTGGATCAGGGCTCCTCAGGTGTCTCACTGCAAAGGCTTGGGTATTCCCTACATTGACATCATCATTCCCCCTTATGAGGATATCATCAGTATACAGATAAATCCGGACACCGTGGTCCAACGTGAGCTTCTCCAGCTTCTGTGCCTATGCTCCAAGCGCCAGAGTGGGCGAGTGTCTGTACCCCTGGGGTAATCAGGTGACTGTGCATTGCACTCCCTCCAAGTAAATGCAAAATTGATTGTCCTCCACCTTCTTCAAGGGGACCATAAAACAGCTGTCTTAGGCATCAATGGCAGCCAGAAAGGGATGAGCCTGTTCCTGTAGGGCAGTAATCAATTCTGAAACATTTGGGGCAGCTTTTGCTGAAGGGGCAGTCTTGGCCTCCAGATGCCTGTAGTCCACTGTAAGGAACGTGTCTGAGCCATACAGTGTGGGCACGCCCAGGCTTCTCGTGCTCCAAGCAGCAGATGACGGGGCCAGTGCTGCCGACACTGCTTGGGGCATGCTGGACCTCTGCAACATGACATCGAGGGTGGATGGCCACTTCCCTGCATCTTGTGCTTCCCAAAGCCAGGATATTAGAATTAAGTACACACAGTAAGAGACCATTGACAGTGCTGCCAGCGATGCCAGCACTGATCACGGCATGCTGGATATGGATACCAGGAACACTGCAGTGATGGCTGAGAGCACGCCCACACTCTCCTGTTTTTGCCCTGATACTGTGGAGGGTGTGGAAGAAGAATGGGAAGACAGCCATGAGGAAGAAGCTGCTGAGGCAGCCAGTGTGCCACCAAGCATTTCTGGTTCTTCATATGGTGAGATGAAGACCATGCCTTCAGCTTCCCCTGTGGCTGCAGGACCCAGACCTGAGGGACATTCATCTGCATGCAAAGGAGCAGAAAGTACAGTCAATTTCAAGCACAAGGTGAGGGAAGTCCATGTGGTCAGGACCAAGTGTGAAATGAAGGCAAAGACAGGAGCTGTACTGGAGTGTGCACTGTGGGGAGATGCCTGGTACTGTCTTCTTTCCATCCAGCTCCATGCAGAAAGATGGACATCCGGGGTTACCCCGGCTTACCTTCATGTGAGGGGCATGATTGACAAACCAGGAGAAGATAACCTGGAACTTGGAGTATTGCTGGCAAGGAACCTACAGGGCTGGTTTTGCTCTCCCCTCACAGGTTTCCGCAGAGGCCAGAGGAGGTGCACAGAACTCCAGTCGTATCAGAGAGACATCAGAAGATGTCCCAGATATGTCCCCAAATGGAGAGCCTGCTGAGCCTGATCAGCCCTGTGAGCAGCTCGGAGGCTGGCAGCACTCCATGCGCACCATTCTGCTGTGCCCAGGACAGCTTTCCCTCCCAGGGAAAAGCTGTGCTAGGGGAGCACGCAGGTCCTTGCCTGGTGCCCACCCTGCCCCTTGCCTATTGCTATCTGTCTCCCATAGCAACCGCTGCCAGACCACATGCTGCCAAGGTTTCTGCAGAGGACAGAGGACCTGCACAGAGCCCCAGGTGCTTCAGAGAGGCACCGGAGGATGGCCTAGGGACGTCCCCAGACAGAAAGCCATCCCAGGGAGGGCCTGCCCAGCTCAAATGTCCCACCAACTGGCACGGAGGCCAGCAGCGGTGTGCGCCCTGCCATATGCAGGCTCATTTTCCCAGGGAAAACCCATGTACAGAGCAGGCAGGGCCTCGCCTCTGCCCCTTGCCTACAGCTCTCTGTCCCCCTCAGGTTCCGCAGCCGCACCACACGCAGCGGCTCGCCGCCGGATGCCAGCTGTCATCAGGAATGTGCTCCCAGTTCTGCGCAGGGTTTGCACCTGCAGCTGCATCAGGGGACAGCGAGAGGAGAGGCACGAAGCTGCAAACACCAGGCAGCTCCTGGAGATGACAAACCCAGTCCTGTAGATGTAGAATTCTGATTCAGTGTTGTCTTTATTCTCTCCTGGCTGAGTGCTGGGCTCAGAGCACGGGGCAATGGATCCGTGTGTCGCTGGTGCCAGCAAGTGCAGAGAGCGAGGGCGTGCAAGCCATCCCAGGGAGGGCCTGCCCAGCGCAGACGGCCACGAAGCAGCACGGAGGCCGGCAGCACTGCGTGCCCCGCCGTATCCAGGCCCACCGTCCCAGGGAGAGCCTGCAGCGGCCCCTGCCTGCAGCGCTCCGTGCCCCACACGCTGCCGCGACGTGCCGCCAGTGGCCCGCCGTCGTCAGGACGACGCCGAGCCCCGGGCAGCCGGCTGCCCAGGCGGGCGCGGAGGGCTGCCGCAGTGCGCTGCGGAGCCCGCCGGGGCTCTGTGACGCGGGCCGGCGTCGCGCCCCAAGGCCATTGTGACGCGGGGCCGCCGCGAGGGGCCGGAGTCCCCCGGAGAGAGTGCCGCTCACTCTCGGGAGAGCGGCTCCGCGAGGAGGACGCGGCTCCCCCGGGTGCGTGCGACCGAGCGTCTGCGCGAGGACGCGGCGATGAGCGAGGAGCGGGAGAAGAAGGACGACCGCCAGCCCGACGCGGGGCTGCCACGCGTGCGCGACCGCCGACAGGTGCGGGCCGGGGAGGGAGGCGCTCGGGCTCGGCCGGGCCGCCGGCGGCCGTCGAAGTCGCCGCCGCGGGGGACGCCGGCCGCGCCTTCGCCGCCTCCATCCCGGTTCTCCTTCTCCCCGCAGGTGGTGCCGCCGGGCGGCCGGAGCCCGGGCTCGTCCCTCCGCGGCGTCCGTCTGCCGCCGCTGCCCGGCCCGGAGAGCGCGCGGGCCTCCGGGAGCCGCCGCGCACAGGTAGGGAGCCCGAGGGAGGCGGGGCCGGACGTCTTCCCGCGCCGCGTGGGGACCGCCCTGTGCCGGTGCGGCTGTGGGGAGCGGGGCGGCAGCCGCCCGCGGGCTGAGCGCTGCCCTCGGTGCTGCGTGCGGCGCGAGCGGCGAGGACCGCGCTCACTCGGCCTTTCTCCTCGGCTTCTCTTGCAGGCGGGCGGGCGGCAGTTCCTGGAGTCGGCGACCGGCGGCGGTGCCAGTGGCCAAAGCAGACAGCCTCAGCCACCCTTGCTGCCTCGCTTAAGGCGGGCGGGGCTGCCGGCAGCAGCACCCAGGCGTGCAGCAGCAGCTTCTGGGGTCTGCAAGCTGCCTGCTCTGCCAGCGGCAGCCTCTTCCACACCATCTCCAAGTGGCAGAGCACGTGCCGTGGGCATCAGGGGCAGCAGACTCCCAGTCCTTGCCCCGAGACCTCCGGGAACCTTGCATGTCCAGGATGGGACAGCAGGGGCTGAGAGCCGGGGTGCAGCCCTGGAAGTCTCAGCTGTTCTCGGGCGTCGCAGTGCCAGACCCAGACAGAACTACGTGGTGTCCCTGAGCTGTGCTGCAGCCGCAAGCCCAAGAGCCGGAGTGCAGCTGGCAGTACCAGGGCGCCAAGCACCTACCAGCAGCCTGAGAACACCAGCAGGAACGGCCCAGGGACTGACCACCAAGGCTGGGAAAGTCCACGCAGCTTGGAGAGATGCTCAGGAGGGCAGCACAGACACTCGTGCTGCCACTACACCATCTTCCAGAGCAGCTCAGAAGGGCCCAGAAGGGCAGGCAGGCGGCAAAGAGCAAGACAAGGAGCCCCTGCCTGCATTAGTGCCTGAAGATGCAGGCAACCTAGATTCTCCCAAGGCTGCACACTCTCCAGAGGAGGCCAATAATGCAGTGCTGTTCCCAAGAGTGTGTGAGGGGGGAGAAAGAGACGTAACTGCCACCACCATGCCTGAAGCCTTCAAACAAGCTCTGGGAGCAGCACTGAGACTGCAAGATCCCAGAGGGGTCAACCAGGTGGCCTACAGATGTTCTCCAGTACACCCAGCAATCTGGAGAATTCGGGATGAGGCAAGGAGGGAGCAGATGTTGTCCAGCTGGAACATCTCCTGGCCAAATCTGAGCATGCTCAGGCTGCTAAGACCCCAAGCAGCACATGCCAGTGCCAGTGCTACCAACAGTGCTCAGGGTATGCTGGACACCTGCACCACAACAGTGATGGTGGAGGGCCTCTTTCCTGCACCAGGGGAGCTCCCCTCCTGGGATGCTGGAGTGCGGGATGAACCGCATGATTTAGAAGAGATTGTTGAGACAGGAACTGCAAGACAGTCATCTGGTGACCTGCAGAATGCATGTCTTGCCCTGTCTGATGAGGCAGAGACAGTGTGTTCAGCTTCTCTTCTGGGCGCTGGTCTTGGGCCTGCAGGACAGCTTGAGCCATTGCCTGCATCAGTGCCTGAAAATGCAGAAAACGAGACCACGCACTGTCCAGAGGAGGTCAATGCAGCACCACTCCTGTCAGCATGCAAGGGAGGAGAAGAAGAAATAGCTATGCCTGTGCTGGAATTGTCCAAAGAACCTCTGGGAGAAACACCAAAACTGCAAGATGCCAGAGAGATCTACGGGGAGACCTATGGATATTCTCCAATTTTCCCAGCAATTCATAGAATTCAGAATGAGGCGAGGAAGGAGCAGATGTTGTCCACCTGGAACATCTCCTGGCCAAGCAACGAGAGCATGCTCAGGCTGCTGAGACCCCAAGCAGCACATGACAGTGCCAGTGCTACCGACACTGTTGAGAGTATGCTGGAGACCTGCACCACAACATCGATGGTGGAGGGCCCCATTCCTGCACCAGGAGAGTTCATATCCGGGGATGCTGGCGTGCAGGATGAACAGCATGATTCGGAAGAGGCTGCTGAGACAGAATCTGCAGGACAGTCATCTGGTGACCTGCAGAGTGCATGTCTTGCCCAGTCGGATGAGGCACACACAGTGTGTTCACCATCTTTTCTGGATGCTGATCCAGGGCCTGTAGAACACCTTGAGCCTCTGCCTGCATCAGTGCTGGAAGATGCAGAAAGCTCAGATTCTTCCGAGGCTGCACGCTCTGTAGAGAATGCTGATGCAGCATCTCTCCGCTTGTCAGTGTCCGAGGGAGAAGAAGAAGCTATGCCTGTGCTGGAATTGTCCAAACAAGCTAAGGGGGAACCATCAAGACTGCAAGATCCCAGAGAGCTCTACAGGGAGACTTATGGATATTCTCCAATTTTCCCAGCAATTCGTAGAATTCAGGATGAGGCAAGGAAGGAGCAGATGTTGTCCACCTGGAACATCTCCTGCCCATGCAATGAGAGCATCCTCAGGCTGCTAAGACCCCAAGCAGCACATGACAGTGCCAGTGCTACTGACACTGTTCAGAGTATGCTGGAGACCTGCACCACAACATCGATGGTGGAGGGCCCCATTCCTGTGGCAGGGGACCTCCTATCCTGGGATGCGGGAATGTGGGATGTACACCATGATTCGGAAGAGGTTGTTGAGACAGGAACTGCAGGACAGTCATCTGGTGACCTGCAGAATGCATGTCTTGCCCAGTCTGATGAGGCAGAAATATCACGTTCAGCTTCGCTTCTGGATGTAGGTGCTGGGCTTAGAGGACACCTTGAGCCATTGCCTATATCTGTGCCTGAAGATGTGGAAGACTCGGACTGTTTCACAGCAGCGCACTCTCCGGAGGTGGCCAGCGAAGCACCCTTCTTCCTGTCATTGAGTGAGGGAGAAGAAGGAGAAGAACCAGCTATGGCCATGCCTGAGTCCTCCAGTCAATCTCTAGGAGAACCATCAATTCTGCAAGATCTCGGAGAGATGTACTGGAAGGTCTATGGATGTCCTCCAATTCACCCAGCAATCCGGAGAATCCGTGACGAGGCAAGAAGGGAGCAGATGTTGTCTACTGGGAACAAGTCTGAGCCATACAGTGTGGGCATGCCCAGGCTTCTCGTGCTCCAAGCAGCAGATGATGGTGCCAATGCTGCCGACACTGCTTGGGGCATGCTGGACATCTGCGCCACTACATCGAGGGCAGATGGCCACTTTCCTGCCTCTTGTGATTCCCAAAGCTGGGGTATTGGAATTAAGTATGCAGAGGAAGCGATCATTGACGATGCTGCCAGTGATGCCAGCACCGCTCACAGCATGCTGGATGCCAGGGACACTGCAGTGATGGCTGAGGGCATGCCCACGCCCTCCTGTTTTTGCCCTGATACCATGGTGGGTGTGGAAGAAGAATGGGAGGACAACCGTGAGGAAGAAGCTGCTGAGGCAGTCAGTGTGCCACCAAGCATTTCTCATTCCTCAGCTGGTAAGATGAAGACAGCAGCAGCTCGCCGCCGGATGCCAGCTGTCATCAGGAATGTGCTCCGGGCTCTGCGCACGATTTGCACCTGCAGCTGCATCAGGGGACAGCAAGAGGAGAAGCACGAGGCTGCAAACACCAGGCAGCACCCCAGAGATGCCTAATTCCATCTTGTCAGTGTCAAATTATGATTCCATCCTGTCAACGTAGAATTCTGATTCCATCTTGTCAACATAGAATTCTGATTCCATCATGTCTACATAGAATTCTGATTCCATTTTGTCAATGTCGAATTCTGATTCCATCCTGTCAACGTAGAATTCTGATTCCATCTTGTCAATGCAGAATTCTGATTCCATCCTGTCAACATAGAATTCTGATTAAATGCCATCTTTATTCTATCCTGCCTGAGTGCTGTCTGATCTGTCACTCATGCATGGTTGGTCTCTGAGTGCGACTACTGGGCTCAGAGCACGGGGCAATGGATCCATGTGTCGGTGGTGGCAGCAAGTGCAGAGAGCGTGGGCGTGCAAGGGAGAGTGATTTGTGACTTGCAAAGTGTGAGCTGGCTGAGCCGGTGTGTGTGTGAGGTGGGCTGCGATGAAGGGGGTGAGGGGCTCTGAAAGGGGCAGCCCTGGTGGGAGAGCACCGCTGTGCCTGTAGGGGTGAGAGCACGGCCAGACACCTACCTAGAAGGCCCATTTGGGGCAGCTTTTGCTGAAGGGGCAGTCCTTTAGTCCAGACGCCTTTAGTCCACTCTAGGTCTCCATTTGCCGTTAGACTTCCACACTGTCCATACAGGAGAGTTATAAGGAAAGTTTGCAGATGCTATTATCCCTTGATTGCACAGTTCATGAATCTCCAATCCTCCTGCCACAGGCAGGGCCACCAACCTCCCCATTTAATACTAGTCCAGATTGCCCAGGGCCCCATCCAATCTGGCCTTGAACACCTCTAGGGATGGGTTTGATGGGATCTCAAAGATCACCTTTTTCCAACCTTGTTTCCACCCCCCAAGGTGGACTGGGTTCCCTACCTCTGCATCCGTCTCTTCTGCCTCTGGATCAAGCCTGGCCTGGAATGTTTCCTGGAAGAAAGGAGTCTTTATAGGAAGCAAGAGGGAGATAGTCACCACCATGGATCCAGCATGATAGTTCAGTCACTGATCTTCAGTAGTGGTGGGTTGCCGAGCATTGTTGTTCTGTTGGCGATGACAGTGACTACAGCGATGATGGCAACTTTTCAGTGGTAGTACAAACTTATTTATAAGTCCAAAGTCAGCTCTCTTTGGAGTGGCAGCTTCTGGCTTTGGGATCTCAGAAAGAACCCCTTTTGTTCCTTTCTTCTGGGCCTTGCCAGTAGATAAGAGGGAGCAGGGAGGTGCCCACTTGTATCTTGCCTTCACAGGATACAATGGTATCATCGCCCAGTCTCATAGCAAGCTGGAGTTATTTGGTCACAGGCTATATCTTCCACCAGTAAGCAGTCCTGAGCACTCCCTACCAAAGGCAAACAGCTAAAATTGTCCACACAGTGATGTTGATTGCCACACAGCAACACCCATCACTCATCTCCTAGACAAGGCAGCCTTATCACAAGAAATACCTCAGGAAGCAAGCTTTGAGCCAAAAAAAAAAAAAAAAAAAAAAAAATCAAAGAATTCTCACACCACCACGTGGCTCAAAGATTGCTTGAAATGAAGCATAAGTGACCCTCCATGGTGGTGAGGAAAAGAGAAAAAAGAAAGTAAGAAAAAAAAAAAAAGTAAGCATAAGGGAAAAGAGGAGTGGGAAGGGGGGTTAAATGTTACAGTTGTTATGAAGAATTTCTTGGGCTTGGTTACAGAGGTTGCCCTGATTTGTTGGACTTGTTCATCATCAGTTGAAGTGGTTACAAAGTACATGGAGGATACAACTCCTTGTATAAAAGTTGAATCAAACATGGAGCCATACAAGAAACAAACATAAGAGTTGCAACAGCACACGAAAAAGGATACGTTTCTCCCGTGGGCAATTTGTTCAGCAACATTTTCATTATCATTCCATTTTTAGACAACAATTAGAGTCATTCAATTTGCCACAGACACCACCTGTGACTCTTCAGGAGTGGTGACACGAACGTTCCATAATGAATAAAAATTAGAAAGTGAAAAGAGACAACTGTACATTTGGCAATAACCATACCTTTAACAATAGCCAATAATATTAAATCAGTAAGTAAAACAAATAGAGCTATTTGTGTCAGCTGCTTTCCCCACCCAGGAACTCCCAGTGTAAGCCAAGATCCAGATGGGAATTCTTCAGTAGAGGTTGTGGTGTTTATGAACACCCATACAATATTACACTTCAGTGAATTCATCAAAAGCGTATCTAGTCCAATTTGACAATATGTGGACTTGCCATGTAATGTTTTCTAAGATGATTTAGTATCACGAGAACTCTCCACTTGAACATTTCCAAAGCAATTCAAATGCTGAGAGATATAAATCTTAGTTTGGCAAGTTCAAGTATTGCTACAGTCTACAGAATTTTTCACAGGATAGTGTGTGCAGGATAGTCCACAGTATAAACCATCAAGAGGAGTAATCCCAAAAACATACACGTCTCTTATCAAAACTTAGACACTTTCCAACAACCATGTTTTGGATGGAACTCCTGGACTGGTGTGACACTGAAAAGCATCAGTGCAAAAGGCTTTACGATAGATTTCTTTTGTGCCCACATCTAACAGATATTAGATGGGTCTCTTGATTCATTTCCCAGTTTGTTAGGAATTTGGAAACACTGTGGAGGAGTCACATGCAAATCATAATCAGTTTGAAAAAAAGGGGTGAAAGAAGGGGTCAAAAGAAATGGTATCACTGTGCAGGGAGTACCAGTAAGCCAGGATGACCTGTAAGAACTCTGAACCCAGTTGTGAAATTTAACAGATCCAAGGACTGATATCAATCACCACCCACACTCACAACAATGCAAAACACAATATGATTGCAACCAAAAAAATGTAATTAAGAGGTATACTCAGTATTCTAGCATGATCAAATCTTCAGTATTTCTGTCACAAAACACAAACGGTTAAAATCAGCCTTAAAATTAGCCTTTCTGTCAAGTGCCCACGGGGATCTTCTGTAAAATAAAACAAGAACCAACTTGCCCTTTTTGGGCTTTGTAAATATGGTTAAAAAATGAGGGAACAATTGAGGAAGTGTTGATTTCATATTACTTTTTTCGGGGTGTCTTTAGCCTTCCAAGGATATTTGGTAAGGGATTCTGTTAAGGTTAGGGAACTGGCCTCATGTTAGCTGAGTCAATCGCACAGGCTGGCCAGGGAGATAAGAGTGTTTCCCTGGCTTATCAGCCTCTGGATCATGACTCACAGGGGTAATTGGCAAGAGTGGTGAGGCCTTTAGACACAAGGTGTTAAATGGAGGATCTGGTTTCCCTTTGTGGTAAGCTTTCTAATGCATCCACCCTTCACTGCCCCCACCCCGGTCACTTGGGAGGGGCGAAGACATCAGTTTTTTATTGGATAGCTGCTCAGGTTTTGCTTTCCAGGTCTTGAGCTTTTGTTCTGGCCACCACTTAACTAATTTCTCTAACCTGACAGTGGGTAATCCATTCATCAGATCTCACAGGACACCCTTTTGCCAGCCCAGTGTCCAGAGACAATTACCTTTATGATCAATATTCCGCCTATCTGTTTTTACTGACAATGAAACCCTTCCAGTCCCACTGAGCTTTGGGCTAGGTGGCCTGGGGGCAAGGCTGACCGCTGCAAGTCTTACTTCCCTTGGCTCAAATTTACTGGCGGAAGAAATCACTGACCCATATTTTCTTCCATAGTTGATTAACTCTTGGACAGCCTTCTTCCACGCCCATACGTCCCCTGACTGCAGATGGTTAGATGTTACAGTTCCTTCTAACGCTGCCCGGGTTCTCTCTCCCTGACACATAGCTTGTATCTTTCCTTGCAGTTGTATGCCTATGGGTTTCAATGACTCTGGAAGCCCCCTCATTAAAGCAGTCATTCTCTCAGGATCAACAGGCATCATCATAGGTGATTCGTGGTGTGGCTGCAGCTTTCTATCATACATCATTTGGAGACAAGCAGCCTTTTGAACGCTCTCTACTAACTGGTCGACTGTTCCAGTAATAGCAAGAGGGTATCCCTTTTCTAGAGGATTGAGACCACCTGCCCAATAGGCAGCCCTCTGTGTTAAGGACCAGGGAGCACCATTGTTGCCAGTAGTTAAAAATACTCCTGGTCCCCAGTAACCTTCCGCTTCCTTTTCCATTAGCTGTATCTGGTCTCCACCAGTGAGACTAACCCTCCATACATACTCATTTTCTGACTCCTTTGGAGAGCGGCTGAAATCTTTTTTCAATTTTGCTAGTTCAGTGGCTGAGAAGGGAATTCCTTTAACATTCATTTGAGGATCTAGATCCTCCCTGTTATTGAATGCATATTCGGTTTTTATCAAAGGGTGCATCTGGGCTGGAGAGGCCTCTAATTTGTCTAGCCTTGCCTTCATTTCTTTCAATCCTTCTAGAGGGTAGATTTTTTCTTGAGGCAAACTATGGGCGACAGTATCGCTATTTTCTTTATACCTTAACTGCTCCTTCAGAACCCCTAGTAAGGGAGCTGCGTCATGCTTTTCATTTTCTAATGAAACAGGCCACAAGGGTAATCCATACCGTATGACATGGTGAAAAAAACCTCAAAACTGACGGGTTTGACTGAGATGGGCAGCCACTGCTTTGGGAGAGACTGGCAGATGATAATTGCTTGTGAATCATTTGTTTTGTAAGTATATATACGTATGCATGTATTATTAGCACTACTGTAATTTCTCTCTTATTTTTCTGCCTTAGTAAACAGTTTTTATCTCAACCAAATCATTTTTTTTCTGATTCTCTCCCCCATCCCATCTTTTCAAATAAGTGAATTTCCAGATTTGGACTTAAAATTTGCTGTCATACAAGCACTAACATTTTTGTTGTATTATGTAGATGTATGAGCAAACAATTCTCAAAAAATTACTGCCATGTCTACTTTGCTGCCAAATTTATATCTTCATATAAATATTTACATTTTATAGACATTTCCATTATTCCACATATTATGCTATTATATATTTACATTTATATACAATTACTATTTACATTTTATAGAAGACAAAAATCCAGTGACACTATTTCCCACTTCCTATATAGTCCAGTGACAATATATTTCCTATTAATAGAAAAAATGCCAATATAGGCATCTGAAACTATTGCAGGTTTCAAATGAAATAAGTTTTTAAGTAATATATCTGAACAAATTTCCAGGAGAAAAAAAAAACCAGCCTTTTTTTCCAAAACACAAGAGAGTGTGCTGGCAGGATTTTAACTACCAGCCATGGTGGTCTCAATTTATACACTGAATAAGATTTTCACTCTAGTGCCATGGCTATTCAGGAGACGTGTGTATGCTTAACGGGGCTGGCTGGCTGCACTCCACCATGCTGCTCTTTCACTCTCCCTTCTTAAAGGAACAGGGATGAAAATACAATGAAGGAGAGCTTCAGTTGAGATAAGGACAGGGAGATCTCTCACCAAGGACCATCGTGTGCAAAACAGACTCAAGTTAGGGGACGAATGTAAGTTTCTGTCTGTTAATAGCAGACTAGAGCACTGAGGAACTAGAAGCAAACTAAAAACATTTTCCCATTCACTCATTCTCTTCCAAGTCGTCCCCTTAAGTGGAGCAGGGAACTGGGGCTATGGTCGGTCCCTAAAGCTCTGATGTTGCACCACACAGGGTCCCTCTCACGGCAGCCATCTTTTCTAAACCAATCCCTCACGGGCTTCTGACAGACTGCAGCTCTTCAAGCGCTACTCTAAAGTGGCTCCGTACCCCGGAGTCCATCCTGTAGAAACTGCCCCACGGGCAGCACTTCCCCAGAGCTTCAACACCACACTCTCCTCTTCAAGAGCAGCAGCTGGCCCAGCCCTCCTGCCCCACCGCGGCCCTTCTCCATGGCCGCAGCTCCGGCCCGGGGCTGCTCCTGTGGGCACAACATGGCTGCGGCCTCCTGCAGGCCGCGCCTACCATGGGCTGCTTCATGGCTGCAATGGAGATCTGCTCCGTGTGGTGCCCACGGTCTGTAGGGGCCGGCCTGTCATATGTCTCCTGCTTTCCTCTTCCCTTGAAACAGAGGGTGAGGTATCTAAATGGACTGTTCATACCCTTGTTTGTCTTCCTCAGCGATTGCCACTTCCTACAGCTTCTTCACGTGGTCCCTCTGCACTCTGACCACAGCACAACTCCCTGAGATGAGGCCACCCCAAATACCCTTCAAACAACATCTGGTCAACCACATCCTCTCTTGGGATGTGCTTCTGGGTTAAAATCTACTATGTGCTAAAGGCATACTGTTTCTCCAGCCCACGGTGGTCACAACACGTAGCACATCTTCATGCTGTGTAGCTTTCAGCAGAGTTGCTGTGTCCCTGTGGCCACGCTGCAAGCACTGCTGAAGGCTGCACACTGTCTTTCCTTGCTGCCCTCATTTGCCTGGTTGTCTGTCTCTTCACCAGCTGATTGCTGAATGAGGGTTTGAGACCCACTAGTACCATCTGTGGATAAAAGGTGTAGTCTCTTCCAGCCAGCCAGGAGCAAGCTATCACCCAGAGCAGCCACGAGGATTCTCCAAAGAAGCCTGGGAACAGCTACAACAATTGCTGTGGCTCTGTGTGTTGCTCCCAGTCTTAATAATCAGGCTTAATGATCTTCTTAAAATACAGTGTTTGCAGTGCCTCTGATATGAATCAATGTTTAAGAAGGGCAAAAAGGGCTGCTTACTGCAAAACAAATACTCGCACAGAAAGATTAGGCATTTGTTTAGCAAGCTTAATTAAAAAGCTCTACTTGGTGCCTCTTTGAGGATCTAAACTCCTTGATAAAGAAATAACCCGTTTTTCCAGTTATAGCTTCCTTTTCTTTGTAAGTGGTGAGTAGTTTCAAAGATCAAAAGGCCAAGTCTCATACGCCATCTTAATTTGAAAGATATTTTAACATTCTGATAAGCACAGTTTTGGAATGCTTCATTTTGTTTGCCTCACTAGTCAATGTGCAAACTTAGGGTAATTAAACAAAGTGATATTTCACAGTCAGTCTTTGCATTTAGACAGTGAATGTGTAAGTTTAAATAGGAAAATCTACATACTCTCGGGAGAGCGGCTCGGCGAGGAGGACGTGGCATTAGAGGCAGCAGACTCCCAGTACTTGCCCCGAGACCTCAGCACACACCGCAGATGTTGTCCAGTTGCAACACACGGTGGGCAAACTCTGTGAGCGTGCCCAGGCCCAGTGCTGCCAACACTGCTCAGGGAAACCTGGGCGTACGCTCCGCGACATCGAGGGCTGAGGCTCAGATTCCTGCCTCTGGTGGTTCCCGAACCAGGGATGCTGGAGTGCAGGTTGAGCTGCAAGAATTAGAAGAGACTGCTGAGAGGGAATCCGCAGGATGTTCACCTGGCAAACTGTGGAGCGCATCTCTTGCCTCACCTGATGAGGCAGGCAGCATGCCTTCGGCTTCTCTTCTGGCTGCGGACCCTGGGCCTGGAGGACACCTTGAGGCTTTGGCTGTAACAGGTCCTGAAGATGGGGAACACTCAACTTCTTCCAAGGCTGAATACTTTCCAGAGGAGGCCAATGCAGCACCTTTTTTCTGGCGAGCATGCGAGGGAGAAGAAGAAGAAACGGCTACCACCATGCCTGAATTCTCCAACCAGTCTCTGGGAGAAGAACAGAGGTTGCAAGATCCCAGAGAGGTCTACGGGGAGGCATATGGATATCCTCCAGTTCACCCAGCAATCCAGAGAATCCGGGATGAGGCGAAGAAGGACCAGATGCTGCCACACTGGAACATCTCCTGGCCAAATAGCATGAGCGTGCCCCCGCTGCTAAGGCCCCAAGCAACAGAAGACAGTGCCAGTGCAGCTGACAGTGCTCAGGGCACGCTGAGCATCTGCAGTGTGACATCGAGGGCTGAGGGCCAGTTTTCTGCTTCTGATGATTCCTCAGCCAGAGGTGTTATAGTCCAGGACTCGCAGCTAGAGTTGGAAGAGGCTGCAGAGATAGAAACGGCAGGACAGTCATCTGGCACCCTGCAAGTTGCATCTCTTGCCCCATCTGATGAGGTACACGCTGTGTGTTCACCATCTCTTCTGGATGCTGAGCCAGGGCCTGCAGGGCACCTTGAGCCTTTACCTGTATCAGTGCTGGAAGATGCAGAAAGCTCAGATTCTTCCGAGGCTGCAAGCTCTGCAGAGGAGACTGATGCAGTATCGCTCCCCTTGCCAATGTCCAAGGGAGGAGAAAGAGAAGAATCAGCTATGGCCATGCCTGAATCCTCCGGACAAGGTCTGGGAGAAGCACGGAGACTGCCAGATCCCAGCGAGATCAACAGGGAGCCCTCTGGGTACTCTCCTATGATCCCAGCAATGCGGAGAATTCGTGAGGAGGACAGAAACGAGCAGATGTTGTCACACTGGAATATTTCCTGGCCAAGGAATGTGAGAAGCCCCAGGCAGCGAAGGCTCCAGGCAAGAGGTGACGCATTCAATAATGTTGGCGCTCGTCAGGGCATGCCAGGTATCTGGCCCACGACATCCCGGGCTGGTAACTGGTTTCTTGACTCTGGTGACTCCAGAAAGTGGACTGTTAGACTGCCAGTTATACTGGAAGAGTCCAGTGATGACAGCGACAGTGCTGCCAGCACTGCTGAGGGCACGCTGGATGCCAGAGACAATGCAGTGAGAGATGAGGGCATGCACCCGCCCTCCTGTCCTTGCCCTTCAACACTGGAGAATGTGGAGGAAGACTGGGGATGTGACTCTGAGGAAGATGCTGCATCAGAGGCAGTCAGCATCACATCCAGCACATCCGATGAGCCATCTGGTGAGGTGGAGGCCATTTCTTCAGCTTCATCTGTAGCTGCAGATCCCATGACTGAGGAGCATGTGTCAGCATGTGAGGGAGCAGAAGATGTGGGCCCTCAGCATGAGGTGAGCAAGGTCAGCACCAGGCATGAATTGGAGGCAGAGGCAGGAGTGGTGCCTGGAGTGTGCGCTGTGGGGAGATGCCTGGAGATGCTGTCTCCTTTCCAACCAGCTCCATGCATTAGGGTGGACAGCCCCTCTGTTATTCCTGCCTTGCCTTCAATCAAAGGGGCCTGGAAAGGGGATCCCTCCCCTGGACCCCTGGCACCCACACCATCACCAGCCAGTGGCATACAGGTGTGTGGTTTTGTTCTCTTCACACAGGTTTCTGCAGAGGCTGAAGAACGTGCACAGAGCTCCGTGTGCTTCAGAGATGCACCGGAGGATGGCCCAGGTACATCCCCAGACAGAAAACAATCCCAGGGAGGGACCTGTCAAGCTCAGATGGCCCACCAAGTGGCATGGAGGCTGACAGCGTTCCATGCGCTGCCATATCCAGGCCAGTCCTCCCAGGGAAATTCCATGGTGGTGGGTGGCACGGCCAGACACCTACCTAGAGGAGACCAGGAGTGTCCCAGCTGGATCAGGGCTCCTCAGGTGTCTCACTGCAAAGGCTTGGGTATTCCCTACATTGACATCATCATTCCCCCTTATGAGGATATCATCAGTATACAGATAAATCCGGACACCGTGGTCCAACGTGAGCTTCTCCAGCTTCTGTGCCTATGCTCCAAGCGCCAGAGTGGGCGAGTGTCTGTACCCCTGGGGTAATCAGGTGACTGTGCATTGCACTCCCTCCAAGTAAATGCAAAATTGATTGTCCTCCACCTTCTTCAAGGGGACCATAAAACAGCTGTCTTAGGCATCAATGGCAGCCAGAAAGGGATGAGCCTGTTCCTGTAGGGCAGTAATCAATTCTGAAACATTTGGGGCAGCTTTTGCTGAAGGGGCAGTCTTGGCCTCCAGATGCCTGTAGTCCACTGTAAGGAACGTGTCTGAGCCATACAGTGTGGGCACGCCCAGGCTTCTCGTGCTCCAAGCAGCAGATGACGGGGCCAGTGCTGCCGACACTGCTTGGGGCATGCTGGACCTCTGCAACATGACATCGAGGGTGGATGGCCACTTCCCTGCATCTTGTGCTTCCCAAAGCCAGGATATTAGAATTAAGTACACACAGTAAGAGACCATTGACAGTGCTGCCAGCGATGCCAGCACTGATCACGGCATGCTGGATATGGATACCAGGAACACTGCAGTGATGGCTGAGAGCACGCCCACACTCTCCTGTTTTTGCCCTGATACTGTGGAGGGTGTGGAAGAAGAATGGGAAGACAGCCATGAGGAAGAAGCTGCTGAGGCAGCCAGTGTGCCACCAAGCATTTCTGGTTCTTCATATGGTGAGATGAAGACCATGCCTTCAGCTTCCCCTGTGGCTGCAGGACCCAGACCTGAGGGACATTCATCTGCATGCAAAGGAGCAGAAAGTACAGTCAATTTCAAGCACAAGGTGAGGGAAGTCCATGTGGTCAGGACCAAGTGTGAAATGAAGGCAAAGACAGGAGCTGTACTGGAGTGTGCACTGTGGGGAGATGCCTGGTACTGTCTTCTTTCCATCCAGCTCCATGCAGAAAGATGGACATCCGGGGTTACCCCGGCTTACCTTCATGTGAGGGGCATGATTGACAAACCAGGAGAAGATAACCTGGAACTTGGAGTATTGCTGGCAAGGAACCTACAGGGCTGGTTTTGCTCTCCCCTCACAGGTTTCCGCAGAGGCCAGAGGAGGTGCACAGAACTCCAGTCGTATCAGAGAGACATCAGAAGATGTCCCAGATATGTCCCCAAATGGAGAGCCTGCTGAGCCTGATCAGCCCTGTGAGCAGCTCGGAGGCTGGCAGCACTCCATGCGCACCATTCTGCTGTGCCCAGGACAGCTTTCCCTCCCAGGGAAAAGCTGTGCTAGGGGAGCACGCAGGTCCTTGCCTGGTGCCCACCCTGCCCCTTGCCTATTGCTATCTGTCTCCCATAGCAACCGCTGCCAGACCACATGCTGCCAAGGTTTCTGCAGAGGACAGAGGACCTGCACAGAGCCCCAGGTGCTTCAGAGAGGCACCGGAGGATGGCCTAGGGACGTCCCCAGACAGAAAGCCATCCCAGGGAGGGCCTGCCCAGCTCAAATGTCCCACCAACTGGCACGGAGGCCAGCAGCGGTGTGCGCCCTGCCATATGCAGGCTCATTTTCCCAGGGAAAACCCATGTACAGAGCAGGCAGGGCCTCGCCTCTGCCCCTTGCCTACAGCTCTCTGTCCCCCTCAGGTTCCGCAGCCGCACCACACGCAGCGGCTCGCCGCCGGATGCCAGCTGTCATCAGGAATGTGCTCCCAGTTCTGCGCAGGGTTTGCACCTGCAGCTGCATCAGGGGACAGCGAGAGGAGAGGCACGAAGCTGCAAACACCAGGCAGCTCCTGGAGATGACAAACCCAGTCCTGTAGATGTAGAATTCTGATTCAGTGTTGTCTTTATTCTCTCCTGGCTGAGTGCTGGGCTCAGAGCACGGGGCAATGGATCCGTGTGTCGCTGGTGCCAGCAAGTGCAGAGAGCGAGGGCGTGCAAGCCATCCCAGGGAGGGCCTGCCCAGCGCAGACGGCCACGAAGCAGCACGGAGGCCGGCAGCACTGCGTGCCCCGCCGTATCCAGGCCCACCGTCCCAGGGAGAGCCTGCAGCGGCCCCTGCCTGCAGCGCTCCGTGCCCCACACGCTGCCGCGACGTGCCGCCAGTGGCCCGCCGTCGTCAGGACGACGCCGAGCCCCGGGCAGCCGGCTGCCCAGGCGGGCGCGGAGGGCTGCCGCAGTGCGCTGCGGAGCCCGCCGGGGCTCTGTGACGCGGGCCGGCGTCGCGCCCCAAGGCCATTGTGACGCGGGGCCGCCGCGAGGGGCCGGAGTCCCCCGGAGAGAGTGCCGCTCACTCTCGGGAGAGCGGCTCCGCGAGGAGGACGCGGCTCCCCCGGGTGCGTGCGACCGAGCGTCTGCGCGAGGACGCGGCGATGAGCGAGGAGCGGGAGAAGAAGGACGACCGCCAGCCCGACGCGGGGCTGCCACGCGTGCGCGACCGCCGACAGGTGCGGGCCGGGGAGGGAGGCGCTCGGGCTCGGCCGGGCCGCCGGCGGCCGTCGAAGTCGCCGCCGCGGGGGACGCCGGCCGCGCCTTCGCCGCCTCCATCCCGGTTCTCCTTCTCCCCGCAGGTGGTGCCGCCGGGCGGCCGGAGCCCGGGCTCGTCCCTCCGCGGCGTCCGTCTGCCGCCGCTGCCCGGCCCGGAGAGCGCGCGGGCCTCCGGGAGCCGCCGCGCACAGGTAGGGAGCCCGAGGGAGGCGGGGCCGGACGTCTTCCCGCGCCGCGTGGGGACCGCCCTGTGCCGGTGCGGCTGTGGGGAGCGGGGCGGCAGCCGCCCGCGGGCTGAGCGCTGCCCTCGGTGCTGCGTGCGGCGCGAGCGGCGAGGACCGCGCTCACTCGGCCTTTCTCCTCGGCTTCTCTTGCAGGCGGGCGGGCGGCAGTTCCTGGAGTCGGCGACCGGCGGCGGTGCCAGTGGCCAAAGCAGACAGCCTCAGCCACCCTTGCTGCCTCGCTTAAGGCGGGCGGGGCTGCCGGCAGCAGCACCCAGGCGTGCAGCAGCAGCTTCTGGGGTCTGCAAGCTGCCTGCTCTGCCAGCGGCAGCCTCTTCCACACCATCTCCAAGTGGCAGAGCACGTGCCGTGGGCATCAGGGGCAGCAGACTCCCAGTCCTTGCCCCGAGACCTCCGGGAACCTTGCATGTCCAGGATGGGACAGCAGGGGCTGAGAGCCGGGGTGCAGCCCTGGAAGTCTCAGCTGTTCTCGGGCGTCGCAGTGCCAGACCCAGACAGAACTACGTGGTGTCCCTGAGCTGTGCTGCAGCCGCAAGCCCAAGAGCCGGAGTGCAGCTGGCAGTACCAGGGCGCCAAGCACCTACCAGCAGCCTGAGAACACCAGCAGGAACGGCCCAGGGACTGACCACCAAGGCTGGGAAAGTCCACGCAGCTTGGAGAGATGCTCAGGAGGGCAGCACAGACACTCGTGCTGCCACTACACCATCTTCCAGAGCAGCTCAGAAGGGCCCAGAAGGGCAGGCAGGCGGCAAAGAGCAAGACAAGGAGCCCCTGCCTGCATTAGTGCCTGAAGATGCAGGCAACCTAGATTCTCCCAAGGCTGCACACTCTCCAGAGGAGGCCAATAATGCAGTGCTGTTCCCAAGAGTGTGTGAGGGGGGAGAAAGAGACGTAACTGCCACCACCATGCCTGAAGCCTTCAAACAAGCTCTGGGAGCAGCACTGAGACTGCAAGATCCCAGAGGGGTCAACCAGGTGGCCTACAGATGTTCTCCAGTACACCCAGCAATCTGGAGAATTCGGGATGAGGCAAGGAGGGAGCAGATGTTGTCCAGCTGGAACATCTCCTGGCCAAATCTGAGCATGCTCAGGCTGCTAAGACCCCAAGCAGCACATGCCAGTGCCAGTGCTACCAACAGTGCTCAGGGTATGCTGGACACCTGCACCACAACAGTGATGGTGGAGGGCCTCTTTCCTGCACCAGGGGAGCTCCCCTCCTGGGATGCTGGAGTGCGGGATGAACCGCATGATTTAGAAGAGATTGTTGAGACAGGAACTGCAAGACAGTCATCTGGTGACCTGCAGAATGCATGTCTTGCCCTGTCTGATGAGGCAGAGACAGTGTGTTCAGCTTCTCTTCTGGGCGCTGGTCTTGGGCCTGCAGGACAGCTTGAGCCATTGCCTGCATCAGTGCCTGAAAATGCAGAAAACGAGACCACGCACTGTCCAGAGGAGGTCAATGCAGCACCACTCCTGTCAGCATGCAAGGGAGGAGAAGAAGAAATAGCTATGCCTGTGCTGGAATTGTCCAAAGAACCTCTGGGAGAAACACCAAAACTGCAAGATGCCAGAGAGATCTACGGGGAGACCTATGGATATTCTCCAATTTTCCCAGCAATTCATAGAATTCAGAATGAGGCGAGGAAGGAGCAGATGTTGTCCACCTGGAACATCTCCTGGCCAAGCAACGAGAGCATGCTCAGGCTGCTGAGACCCCAAGCAGCACATGACAGTGCCAGTGCTACCGACACTGTTGAGAGTATGCTGGAGACCTGCACCACAACATCGATGGTGGAGGGCCCCATTCCTGCACCAGGAGAGTTCATATCCGGGGATGCTGGCGTGCAGGATGAACAGCATGATTCGGAAGAGGCTGCTGAGACAGAATCTGCAGGACAGTCATCTGGTGACCTGCAGAGTGCATGTCTTGCCCAGTCGGATGAGGCACACACCGTGTGTTCACCATCTCTTCTGGATGCTGATCCAGGGCCTGTAGAACACCTTGAGCCTCTGCCTGCATCAGTGCTGGAAGATGCAGAAAGCTCAGATTCTTCCGAGGCTGCACGCTCTGTAGAGAATGCTGATGCAGCATCTCTCCGCTTGTCAGTGTCCGAGGGAGAAGAAGAAGCTATGCCTGTGCTGGAATTGTCCAAACAAGCTAAGGGGGAACCATCAAGACTGCAAGATCCCAGAGAGCTCTACAGGGAGACTTATGGATATTCTCCAATTTTCCCAGCAATTCGTAGAATTCAGGATGAGGCAAGGAAGGAGCAGATGTTGTCCACCTGGAACATCTCCTGCCCATGCAATGAGAGCATCCTCAGGCTGCTAAGACCCCAAGCAGCACATGACAGTGCCAGTGCTACTGACACTGTTCAGAGTATGCTGGAGACCTGCACCACAACATCGATGGTGGAGGGCCCCATTCCTGTGGCAGGGGACCTCCTATCCTGGGATGCGGGAATGTGGGATGTACACCATGATTCGGAAGAGGTTGTTGAGACAGGAACTGCAGGACAGTCATCTGGTGACCTGCAGAATGCATGTCTTGCCCAGTCTGATGAGGCAGAAATATCACGTTCAGCTTCGCTTCTGGATGTAGGTGCTGGGCTTAGAGGACACCTTGAGCCATTGCCTATATCTGTGCCTGAAGATGTGGAAGACTCGGACTGTTTCACAGCAGCGCACTCTCCGGAGGTGGCCAGCGAAGCACCCTTCTTCCTGTCATTGAGTGAGGGAGAAGAAGGAGAAGAACCAGCTATGGCCATGCCTGAGTCCTCCAGTCAATCTCTAGGAGAACCATCAATTCTGCAAGATCTCGGAGAGATGTACTGGAAGGTCTATGGATGTCCTCCAATTCACCCAGCAATCCGGAGAATCCGTGACGAGGCAAGAAGGGAGCAGATGTTGTCTACTGGGAACAAGTCTGAGCCATACAGTGTGGGCATGCCCAGGCTTCTCGTGCTCCAAGCAGCAGATGATGGTGCCAATGCTGCCGACACTGCTTGGGGCATGCTGGACATCTGCGCCACTACATCGAGGGCAGATGGCCACTTTCCTGCCTCTTGTGATTCCCAAAGCTGGGGTATTGGAATTAAGTATGCAGAGGAAGCGATCATTGACGATGCTGCCAGTGATGCCAGCACCGCTCACAGCATGCTGGATGCCAGGGACACTGCAGTGATGGCTGAGAGCATGCCCACGCCCTCCTGTTTTTGCCCTGATACCATGGTGGGTGTGGAAGAAGAATGGGAGGACAACCGTGAGGAAGAAGCTGCTGAGGCAGTCAGTGTGCCACCAAGCATTTCTCATTCCTCAGCTGGTAAGATGAAGACAGCAGCAGCTCGCCGCCGGATGCCAGCTGTCATCAGGAATGTGCTCCGGGCTCTGCGCAGGATTTGCACCTGCAGCTGCATCAGGGGACAGCAAGAGGAGAAGCACGAGGCTGCAAACACCAGGCAGCACCCCAGAGATGCCTAATTCCATCTTGTCAGTGTCAAATTATGATTCCATCCTGTCAACGTAGAATTCTGATTCCATCTTGTCAACATAGAATTCTGATTCCATCATGTCTACATAGAATTCTGATTCCATTTTGTCAATGTCGAATTCTGATTCCATCCTGTCAACGTAGAATTCTGATTCCATCTTGTCAATGCAGAATTCTGATTCCATCCTGTCAACATAGAATTCTGATTAAATGCCATCTTTATTCTATCCTGCCTGAGTGCTGTCTGATCTGTCACTCATGCATGGTTGGTCTCTGAGTGCGACTACTGGGCTCAGAGCACGGGGCAATGGATCCATGTGTCGGTGGTGGCAGCAAGTGCAGAGAGCGTGGGCGTGCAAGGGAGAGTGATTTGTGACTTGCAAAGTGTGAGCTGGCTGAGCCGGTGTGTGTGTGAGGTGGGCTGCGATGAAGGGGGTGAGGGGCTCTGAAAGGGGCAGCCCTGGTGGGAGAGCACCGCTGTGCCTGTAGGGGTGAGAGCACGGCCAGACACCTACCTAGAAGGCCCATTTGGGGCAGCTTTTGCTGAAGGGGCAGTCCTTTAGTCCAGACGCCTTTAGTCCACTCTAGGTCTCCATTTGCCGTTAGACTTCCACACTGTCCATACAGGAGAGTTATAAGGAAAGTTTGCAGATGCTATTATCCCTTGATTGCACAGTTCATGAATCTCCAATCCTCCTGCCACAGGCAGGGCCACCAACCTCCCCATTTAATACTAGTCCAGATTGCCCAGGGCCCCATCCAATCTGGCCTTGAACACCTCTAGGGATGGGTTTGATGGGATCTCAAAGATCACCTTTTTCCAACCTTGTTTCCACCCCCCAAGGTGGACTGGGTTCCCTACCTCTGCATCCGTCTCTTCTGCCTCTGGATCAAGCCTGGCCTGGAATGTTTCCTGGAAGAAAGGAGTCTTTATAGGAAGCAAGAGGGAGATAGTCACCACCATGGATCCAGCATGATAGTTCAGTCACTGATCTTCAGTAGTGGTGGGTTGCCGAGCATTGTTGTTCTGTTGGCGATGACAGTGACTACAGCGATGATGGCAACTTTTCAGTGGTAGTACAAACTTATTTATAAGTCCAAAGTCAGCTCTCTTTGGAGTGGCAGCTTCTGGCTTTGGGATCTCAGAAAGAACCCCTTTTGTTCCTTTCTTCTGGGCCTTGCCAGTAGATAAGAGGGAGCAGGGAGGTGCCCACTTGTATCTTGCCTTCACAGGATACAATGGTATCATCGCCCAGTCTCATAGCAAGCTGGAGTTATTTGGTCACAGGCTATATCTTCCACCAGTAAGCAGTCCTGAGCACTCCCTACCAAAGGCAAACAGCTAAAATTGTCCACACAGTGATGTTGATTGCCACACAGCAACACCCATCACTCATCTCCTAGACAAGGCAGCCTTATCACAAGAAATACCTCAGGAAGCAAGCTTTGAGCCAAAAAAAAAAAAAAAAATCAAAGAATTCTCACACCACCACGTGGCTCAAAGATTGCTTGAAATGAAGCATAAGTGACCCTCCATGGTGGTGAGGAAAAGAGAAAAAAGAAAGTAAGAAAAAAAAAAAAAAGTAAGCATAAGGGAAAAGAGGAGTGGGAAGGGGGGTTAAATGTTACAGTTGTTATGAAGAATTTCTTGGGCTTGGTTACAGAGGTTGCCCTGATTTGTTGGACTTGTTCATCATCAGTTGAAGTGGTTACAAAGTACATGGAGGATACAACTCCTTGTATAAAAGTTGAATCAAACATGGAGCCATACAAGAAACAAACATAAGAGTTGCAACAGCACAGGAAAAAGGATACGTTTCTCCCGTGGGCAATTTGTTCAGCAACATTTTCATTATCATTCCATTTTTAGACAACAATTAGAGTCATTCAATTTGCCACAGACACCACCTGTGACTCTTCAGGAGTGGTGACACGAACGTTCCATAATGAATAAAAATTAGAAAGTGAAAAGAGACAACTGTACATTTGGCAATAACCATACCTTTAACAATAGCCAATAATATTAAATCAGTAAGTAAAACAAATAGAGCTATTTGTGTCAGCTGCTTTCCCCACCCAGGAACTCCCAGTGTAAGCCAAGATCCAGATGGGAATTCTTCAGTAGAGGTTGTGGTGTTTATGAACACCCATACAATATTACACTTCAGTGAATTCATCAAAAGCGTATCTAGTCCAATTTGACAATATGTGGACTTGCCATGTAATGTTTTCTAAGATGATTTAGTATCACGAGAACTCTCCACTTGAACATTTCCAAAGCAATTCAAATGCTGAGAGATATAAATCTTAGTTTGGCAAGTTCAAGTATTGCTACAGTCTACAGAATTTTTCACAGGATAGTGTGTGCAGGATAGTCCACAGTATAAACCATCAAGAGGAGTAATCCCAAAAACATACACGTCTCTTATCAAAACTTAGACACTTTCCAACAACCATGTTTTGGATGGAACTCCTGGACTGGTGTGACACTGAAAAGCATCAGTGCAAAAGGCTTTACGATAGATTTCTTTTGTGCCCACATCTAACAGATATTAGATGGGTCTCTTGATTCATTTCCCAGTTTGTTAGGAATTTGGAAACACTGTGGAGGAGTCACATGCAAATCATAATCAGTTTGAAAAAAAGGGGTGAAAGAAGGGGTCAAAAGAAATGGTATCACTGTGCAGGGAGTACCAGTAAGCCAGGATGACCTGTAAGAACTCTGAACCCAGTTGTGAAATTTAACAGATCCAAGGACTGATATCAATCACCACCCACACTCACAACAATGCAAAACACAATATGATTGCAACCAAGAAAATGTAATTAAGAGGTATACTCAGTATTCTAGCATGATCAAATCTTCAGTATTTCTGTCACAAAACACAAACGGTTAAAATCAGCCTTAAAATTAGCCTTTCTGTCAAGTGCCCACGGGGATCTTCTGTAAAATAAAACAAGAACCAACTTGCCCTTTTTGGGCTTTGTAAATATGGTTAAAAAATGAGGGAACAATTGAGGAAGTGTTGATTTCATATTACTTTTTTCGGGGTGTCTTTAGCCTTCCAAGGATATTTGGTAAGGGATTCTGTTAAGGTTAGGGAACTGGCCTCATGTTAGCTGAGTCAATCGCACAGGCTGGCCAGGGAGATAAGAGTGTTTCCCTGGCTTATCAGCCTCTGGATCATGACTCACAGGGGTAATTGGCAAGAGTGGTGAGGCCTTTAGACACAAGGTGTTAAATGGAGGATCTGGTTTCCCTTTGTGGTAAGCTTTCTAATGCATCCACCCTTCACTGCCCCCACCCCGGTCACTTGGGAGGGGCGAAGACATCAGTTTTTTATTGGATAGCTGCTCAGGTTTTGCTTTCCAGGTCTTGAGCTTTTGTTCTGGCCACCACTTAACTAATTTCTCTAACCTGACAGTGGGTATTCCATTCATCAGATCTCACGGGGCATCCTTTTGCCAGCCCAGTGTCCAGAGACAATTACCTTTATGATCAATATTCCGCCTATCTGTTTTTACTGACAATGAAACCCTTCCAGTCCCACTGAGCTTTGGGCTAGGTGGCCTGGGGGCAAGGCTGACCGCTGCAAGTCTTACTTCCCTTGGCTCAAATTTACTGGCGGAAGAAATCACTGACCCATATTTTCTTCCATAGTTGATTAACTCTTGGACAGCCTTCTTCCACGCCCATACGTCCCCTGACTGCAGATGGTTAGATGTTACAGTTCCTTCTAACGCTGCCCGGGTTCTCTCTCCCTGACACATAGCTTGTATCTTTCCTTGCAGTTGTATGCCTATGGGTTTCAATGACTCTGGAAGCCCCCTAATTAAAGCAGTCATTCTCTCAGGATCAACAGGCATCATCATAGGTGATTCGTGGTGTGGCTGCAGCTTTCTATCATACATCATTTGGAGACAAGCAGCCTTTTGAACGCTCTCTACTAACTGGTCGACTGTTCCAGTAATAGCAAGAGGGTATCCCTTTTCTAAAGGATTGAGACCACCTGCCCAATAGGCAGCCCTCTGTGTTAAGGACCAGGGAGCACCATTGTTGCCAGTAGTTAAAAATACTCCTGGTCCCCAGTAACCTCCCGCTTCCTTTTCCATTAGCTGTATCTGGTCTCCACCAGTGAGACTAACCCTCCATACATACTCATTTTCTGACTCCTTTGGAGAGCGGCTGAAATCTTTTTTCAATTTTGCTAGTTCAGTGGCTGAGAAGGGAATTCCTTTAACATTCATTTGAGGATCTAGATCCTCCCTGTTATTGAATGCATATTCGGTTTTTATCAAAGGGTGCATCTGGGCTGGAGAGGCCTCTAATTTGTCTAGCCTTGCCTTCATTTCTTTCAATCCTTCTAGAGGGTAGATTTTTTCTTGAGGCAAACTATGGGCGACAGTATCGCTATTTTCTTTATACCTTAACTGCTCCTTCAGAACCCCTAGTAAGGGAGCTGCGTCATGCTTTTCATTTTCTAATGAAACAGGCCACAAGGGTAATCCATACCGTATGACATGGTGAAAAAAACCTCAAAACTGACGGGTTTGACTGAGATGGGCAGCCACTGCTTTGGGAGAGACTGGCAGATGATAATTGCTTGTGAATCATTTGTTTTGTAAGTATATATACGTATGCATGTATTATTAGCACTACTGTAATTTCTCTCTTATTTTTCTGCCTTAGTAAACAGTTTTTATCTCAACCAAATCATTTTTTTTCTGATTCTCTCCCCCATCCCATCTTTTCAAATAAGTGAATTTCCAGATTTGGACTTAAAATTTGCTGTCATACAAGCACTAACATTTTTGTTGTATTATGTAGATGTATGAGCAAACAATTCTCAAAAAATTACTGCCATGTCTACTTTGCTGCCAAATTTATATCTTCATATAAATATTTACATTTTATAGACATTTCCATTATTCCACATATTATGCTATTATATATTTACATTTATATACAATTACTATTTACATTTTATAGAAGACAAAAATCCAGTGACACTATTTCCCACTTCCTATATAGTCCAGTGACAATATATTTCCTATTAATAGAAAAAATGCCAATATAGGCATCTGAAACTATTGCAGGTTTCAAATGAAATAAGTTTTTAAGTAATATATCTGAACAAATTTCCAGGAGAAAAAAAAAACCAGCCTTTTTTTCCAAAACACAAGAGAGTGTGCTGGCAGGATTTTAACTACCAGCCATGGTGGTCTCAATTTATACACTGAATAAGATTTTCACTCTAGTGCCATGGCTATTCAGGAGACGTGTGTATGCTTAACGGGGCTGGCTGGCTGCACTCCACCATGCTGCTCTTTCACTCTCCCTTCTTAAAGGAACAGGGATGAAAATACAATGAAGGAGAGCTTCAGTTGAGATAAGGACAGGGAGATCTCTCACCAAGGACCATCGTGTGCAAAACAGACTCAAGTTAGGGGACGAATGTAAGTTTCTGTCTGTTAATAGCAGACTAGAGCACTGAGGAACTAGAAGCAAACTAAAAACATTTTCCCATTCACTCATTCTCTTCCAAGTCGTCCCCTTAAGTGGAGCAGGGAACTGGGGCTATGGTCGGTCCCTAAAGCTCTGATGTTGCACCACACAGGGTCCCTCTCACGGCAGCCATCTTTTCTAAACCAATCCCTCACGGGCTTCTGACAGACTGCAGCTCTTCAAGCGCTACTCTAAAGTGGCTCCGTACCCCGGAGTCCATCCTGTAGAAACTGCCCCACGGGCAGCACTTCCCCAGAGCTTCAACACCACACTCTCCTCTTCAAGAGCAGCAGCTGGCCCAGCCCTCCTGCCCCACCGCGGCCCTTCTCCATGGCCGCAGCTCCGGCCCGGGGCTGCTCCTGTGGGCACAACATGGCTGCGGCCTCCTGCAGGCCGCGCCTACCATGGGCTGCTTCATGGCTGCAATGGAGATCTGCTCCGTGTGGTGCCCACGGTCTGTAGGGGCCGGCCTGTCATATGTCTCCTGCTTTCCTCTTCCCTTGAAACAGAGGGTGAGGTATCTAAATGGACTGTTCATACCCTTGTTTGTCTTCCTCAGCGATTGCCACTTCCTACAGCTTCTTCACGTGGTCCCTCTGCACTCTGACCACAGCACAACTCCCTGAGATGAGGCCACCCCAAATACCCTTCAAACAACATCTGGTCAACCACATCCTCTCTTGGGATGTGCTTCTGGGTTAAAATCTACTATGTGCTAAAGGCATACTGTTTCTCCAGCCCACGGTGGTCACAACACGTAGCACATCTTCATGCTGTGTAGCTTTCAGCAGAGTTGCTGTGTCCCTGTGGCCACGCTGCAAGCACTGCTGAAGGCTGCACACTGTCTTTCCTTGCTGCCCTCATTTGCCTGGTTGTCTGTCTCTTCACCAGCTGATTGCTGAATGAGGGTTTGAGACCCACTAGTACCATCTGTGGATAAAAGGTGTAGTCTCTTCCAGCCAGCCAGGAGCAAGCTATCACCCAGAGCAGCCACGAGGATTCTCCAAAGAAGCCTGGGAACAGCTACAACAATTGCTGTGGCTCTGTGTGTTGCTCCCAGTCTTAATAATCAGGCTTAATGATCTTCTTAAAATACAGTGTTTGCAGTGCCTCTGATATGAATCAATGTTTAAGAAGGGCAAAAAGGGCTGCTTACTGCAAAACAAATACTCGCACAGAAAGATTAGGCATTTGTTTAGCAAGCTTAATTAAAAAGCTCTACTTGGTGCCTCTTTGAGGATCTAAACTCCTTGATAAAGAAATAACCCGTTTTTCCAGTTATAGCTTCCTTTTCTTTGTAAGTGGTGAGTAGTTTCAAAGATCAAAAGGCCAAGTCTCATACGCCATCTTAATTTGAAAGATATTTTAACATTCTGATAAGCACAGTTTTGGAATGCTTCATTTTGTTTGCCTCACTAGTCAATGTGCAAACTTAGGGTAATTAAACAAAGTGATATTTCACAGTCAGTCTTTGCATTTAGACAGTGAATGTGTAAGTTTAAATAGGAAAATCTACATACTCTCGGGAGAGCGGCTCGGCGAGGAGGACGTGGCATTAGAGGCAGCAGACTCCCAGTACTTGCCCCGAGACCTCAGCACACACCGCAGATGTTGTCCAGTTGCAACACACGGTGGGCAAACTCTGTGAGCGTGCCCAGGCCCAGTGCTGCCAACACTGCTCAGGGAAACCTGGGCGTACGCTCCGCGACATCGAGGGCTGAGGCTCAGATTCCTGCCTCTGGTGGTTCCCGAACCAGGGATGCTGGAGTGCAGGTTGAGCTGCAAGAATTAGAAGAGACTGCTGAGAGGGAATCCGCAGGATGTTCACCTGGCAAACTGTGGAGCGCATCTCTTGCCTCACCTGATGAGGCAGGCAGCATGCCTTCGGCTTCTCTTCTGGCTGCGGACCCTGGGCCTGGAGGACACCTTGAGGCTTTGGCTGTAACAGGTCCTGAAGATGGGGAACACTCAACTTCTTCCAAGGCTGAATACTTTCCAGAGGAGGCCAATGCAGCACCTTTTTTCTGGCGAGCATGCGAGGGAGAAGAAGAAGAAACGGCTACCACCATGCCTGAATTCTCCAACCAGTCTCTGGGAGAAGAACAGAGGTTGCAAGATCCCAGAGAGGTCTACGGGGAGGCATATGGATATCCTCCAGTTCACCCAGCAATCCAGAGAATCCGGGATGAGGCGAAGAAGGACCAGATGCTGCCACACTGGAACATCTCCTGGCCAAATAGCATGAGCGTGCCCCCGCTGCTAAGGCCCCAAGCAACAGAAGACAGTGCCAGTGCAGCTGACAGTGCTCAGGGCACGCTGAGCATCTGCAGTGTGACATCGAGGGCTGAGGGCCAGTTTTCTGCTTCTGATGATTCCTCAGCCAGAGGTGTTATAGTCCAGGACTCGCAGCTAGAGTTGGAAGAGGCTGCAGAGATAGAAACGGCAGGACAGTCATCTGGCACCCTGCAAGTTGCATCTCTTGCCCCATCTGATGAGGTACACGCTGTGTGTTCACCATCTCTTCTGGATGCTGAGCCAGGGCCTGCAGGGCACCTTGAGCCTTTACCTGTATCAGTGCTGGAAGATGCAGAAAGCTCAGATTCTTCCGAGGCTGCAAGCTCTGCAGAGGAGACTGATGCAGTATCGCTCCCCTTGCCAATGTCCAAGGGAGGAGAAAGAGAAGAATCAGCTATGGCCATGCCTGAATCCTCCGGACAAGGTCTGGGAGAAGCACGGAGACTGCCAGATCCCAGCGAGATCAACAGGGAGCCCTCTGGGTACTCTCCTATGATCCCAGCAATGCGGAGAATTCGTGAGGAGGACAGAAACGAGCAGATGTTGTCACACTGGAATATTTCCTGGCCAAGGAATGTGAGAAGCCCCAGGCAGCGAAGGCTCCAGGCAAGAGGTGACGCATTCAATAATGTTGGCGCTCGTCAGGGCATGCCAGGTATCTGGCCCACGACATCCCGGGCTGGTAACTGGTTTCTTGACTCTGGTGACTCCAGAAAGTGGACTGTTAGACTGCCAGTTATACTGGAAGAGTCCAGTGATGACAGCGACAGTGCTGCCAGCACTGCTGAGGGCACGCTGGATGCCAGAGACAATGCAGTGAGAGATGAGGGCATGCACCCGCCCTCCTGTCCTTGCCCTTCAACACTGGAGAATGTGGAGGAAGACTGGGGATGTGACTCTGAGGAAGATGCTGCATCAGAGGCAGTCAGCATCACATCCAGCACATCCGATGAGCCATCTGGTGAGGTGGAGGCCATTTCTTCAGCTTCATCTGTAGCTGCAGATCCCATGACTGAGGAGCATGTGTCAGCATGTGAGGGAGCAGAAGATGTGGGCCCTCAGCATGAGGTGAGCAAGGTCAGCACCAGGCATGAATTGGAGGCAGAGGCAGGAGTGGTGCCTGGAGTGTGCGCTGTGGGGAGATGCCTGGAGATGCTGTCTCCTTTCCAACCAGCTCCATGCATTAGGGTGGACAGCCCCTCTGTTATTCCTGCCTTGCCTTCAATCAAAGGGGCCTGGAAAGGGGATCCCTCCCCTGGACCCCTGGCACCCACACCATCACCAGCCAGTGGCATACAGGTGTGTGGTTTTGTTCTCTTCACACAGGTTTCTGCAGAGGCTGAAGAACGTGCACAGAGCTCCGTGTGCTTCAGAGATGCACCGGAGGATGGCCCAGGTACATCCCCAGACAGAAAACAATCCCAGGGAGGGACCTGTCAAGCTCAGATGGCCCACCAAGTGGCATGGAGGCTGACAGCGTTCCATGCGCTGCCATATCCAGGCCAGTCCTCCCAGGGAAATTCCATGGTGGTGGGTGGCACGGCCAGACACCTACCTAGAGGAGACCAGGAGTGTCCCAGCTGGATCAGGGCTCCTCAGGTGTCTCACTGCAAAGGCTTGGGTATTCCCTACATTGACATCATCATTCCCCCTTATGAGGATATCATCAGTATACAGATAAATCCGGACACCGTGGTCCAACGTGAGCTTCTCCAGCTTCTGTGCCTATGCTCCAAGCGCCAGAGTGGGCGAGTGTCTGTACCCCTGGGGTAATCAGGTGACTGTGCATTGCACTCCCTCCAAGTAAATGCAAAATTGATTGTCCTCCACCTTCTTCAAGGGGACCATAAAACAGCTGTCTTAGGCATCAATGGCAGCCAGAAAGGGATGAGCCTGTTCCTGTAGGGCAGTAATCAATTCTGAAACATTTGGGGCAGCTTTTGCTGAAGGGGCAGTCTTGGCCTCCAGATGCCTGTAGTCCACTGTAAGGAACGTGTCTGAGCCATACAGTGTGGGCACGCCCAGGCTTCTCGTGCTCCAAGCAGCAGATGACGGGGCCAGTGCTGCCGACACTGCTTGGGGCATGCTGGACCTCTGCAACATGACATCGAGGGTGGATGGCCACTTCCCTGCATCTTGTGCTTCCCAAAGCCAGGATATTAGAATTAAGTACACACAGTAAGAGACCATTGACAGTGCTGCCAGCGATGCCAGCACTGATCACGGCATGCTGGATATGGATACCAGGAACACTGCAGTGATGGCTGAGAGCACGCCCACACTCTCCTGTTTTTGCCCTGATACTGTGGAGGGTGTGGAAGAAGAATGGGAAGACAGCCATGAGGAAGAAGCTGCTGAGGCAGCCAGTGTGCCACCAAGCATTTCTGGTTCTTCATATGGTGAGATGAAGACCATGCCTTCAGCTTCCCCTGTGGCTGCAGGACCCAGACCTGAGGGACATTCATCTGCATGCAAAGGAGCAGAAAGTACAGTCAATTTCAAGCACAAGGTGAGGGAAGTCCATGTGGTCAGGACCAAGTGTGAAATGAAGGCAAAGACAGGAGCTGTACTGGAGTGTGCACTGTGGGGAGATGCCTGGTACTGTCTTCTTTCCATCCAGCTCCATGCAGAAAGATGGACATCCGGGGTTACCCCGGCTTACCTTCATGTGAGGGGCATGATTGACAAACCAGGAGAAGATAACCTGGAACTTGGAGTATTGCTGGCAAGGAACCTACAGGGCTGGTTTTGCTCTCCCCTCACAGGTTTCCGCAGAGGCCAGAGGAGGTGCACAGAACTCCAGTCGTATCAGAGAGACATCAGAAGATGTCCCAGATATGTCCCCAAATGGAGAGCCTGCTGAGCCTGATCAGCCCTGTGAGCAGCTCGGAGGCTGGCAGCACTCCATGCGCACCATTCTGCTGTGCCCAGGACAGCTTTCCCTCCCAGGGAAAAGCTGTGCTAGGGGAGCACGCAGGTCCTTGCCTGGTGCCCACCCTGCCCCTTGCCTATTGCTATCTGTCTCCCATAGCAACCGCTGCCAGACCACATGCTGCCAAGGTTTCTGCAGAGGACAGAGGACCTGCACAGAGCCCCAGGTGCTTCAGAGAGGCACCGGAGGATGGCCTAGGGACGTCCCCAGACAGAAAGCCATCCCAGGGAGGGCCTGCCCAGCTCAAATGTCCCACCAACTGGCACGGAGGCCAGCAGCGGTGTGCGCCCTGCCATATGCAGGCTCATTTTCCCAGGGAAAACCCATGTACAGAGCAGGCAGGGCCTCGCCTCTGCCCCTTGCCTACAGCTCTCTGTCCCCCTCAGGTTCCGCAGCCGCACCACACGCAGCGGCTCGCCGCCGGATGCCAGCTGTCATCAGGAATGTGCTCCCAGTTCTGCGCAGGGTTTGCACCTGCAGCTGCATCAGGGGACAGCGAGAGGAGAGGCACGAAGCTGCAAACACCAGGCAGCTCCTGGAGATGACAAACCCAGTCCTGTAGATGTAGAATTCTGATTCAGTGTTGTCTTTATTCTCTCCTGGCTGAGTGCTGGGCTCAGAGCACGGGGCAATGGATCCGTGTGTCGCTGGTGCCAGCAAGTGCAGAGAGCGAGGGCGTGCAAGCCATCCCAGGGAGGGCCTGCCCAGCGCAGACGGCCACGAAGCAGCACGGAGGCCGGCAGCACTGCGTGCCCCGCCGTATCCAGGCCCACCGTCCCAGGGAGAGCCTGCAGCGGCCCCTGCCTGCAGCGCTCCGTGCCCCACACGCTGCCGCGACGTGCCGCCAGTGGCCCGCCGTCGTCAGGACGACGCCGAGCCCCGGGCAGCCGGCTGCCCAGGCGGGCGCGGAGGGCTGCCGCAGTGCGCTGCGGAGCCCGCCGGGGCTCTGTGACGCGGGCCGGCGTCGCGCCCCAAGGCCATTGTGACGCGGGGCCGCCGCGAGGGGCCGGAGTCCCCCGGAGAGAGTGCCGCTCACTCTCGGGAGAGCGGCTCCGCGAGGAGGACGCGGCTCCCCCGGGTGCGTGCGACCGAGCGTCTGCGCGAGGACGCGGCGATGAGCGAGGAGCGGGAGAAGAAGGACGACCGCCAGCCCGACGCGGGGCTGCCACGCGTGCGCGACCGCCGACAGGTGCGGGCCGGGGAGGGAGGCGCTCGGGCTCGGCCGGGCCGCCGGCGGCCGTCGAAGTCGCCGCCGCGGGGGACGCCGGCCGCGCCTTCGCCGCCTCCATCCCGGTTCTCCTTCTCCCCGCAGGTGGTGCCGCCGGGCGGCCGGAGCCCGGGCTCGTCCCTCCGCGGCGTCCGTCTGCCGCCGCTGCCCGGCCCGGAGAGCGCGCGGGCCTCCGGGAGCCGCCGCGCACAGGTAGGGAGCCCGAGGGAGGCGGGGCCGGACGTCTTCCCGCGCCGCGTGGGGACCGCCCTGTGCCGGTGCGGCTGTGGGGAGCGGGGCGGCAGCCGCCCGCGGGCTGAGCGCTGCCCTCGGTGCTGCGTGCGGCGCGAGCGGCGAGGACCGCGCTCACTCGGCCTTTCTCCTCGGCTTCTCTTGCAGGCGGGCGGGCGGCAGTTCCTGGAGTCGGCGACCGGCGGCGGTGCCAGTGGCCAAAGCAGACAGCCTCAGCCACCCTTGCTGCCTCGCTTAAGGCGGGCGGGGCTGCCGGCAGCAGCACCCAGGCGTGCAGCAGCAGCTTCTGGGGTCTGCAAGCTGCCTGCTCTGCCAGCGGCAGCCTCTTCCACACCATCTCCAAGTGGCAGAGCACGTGCCGTGGGCATCAGGGGCAGCAGACTCCCAGTCCTTGCCCCGAGACCTCCGGGAACCTTGCATGTCCAGGACGGGACAGCAGGGGCTGAGAGCCGGGGTGCAGCCCTGGAAGTCTCAGCTGTTCTCGGGCGTCGCAGTGCCAGACCCAGACAGAACTACGTGGTGTCCCTGAGCTGTGCTGCAGCCGCAAGCCCAAGAGCCGGAGTGCAGCTGGCAGTACCAGGGCGCCAAGCACCTACCAGCAGCCTGAGAACACCAGCAGGAACGGCCCAGGGACTGACCACCAAGGCTGGGAAAGTCCACGCAGCTTGGAGAGATGCTCAGGAGGGCAGCACAGACACTCGTGCTGCCACTACACCATCTTCCAGAGCAGCTCAGAAGGGCCCAGAAGGGCAGGCAGGCGGCAAAGAGCAAGACAAGGAGCCCCTGCCTGCATTAGTGCCTGAAGATGCAGGCAACCTAGATTCTCCCAAGGCTGCACACTCTCCAGAGGAGGCCAATAATGCAGTGCTGTTCCCAAGAGTGTGTGAGGGGGGAGAAAGAGACGTAACTGCCACCACCATGCCTGAAGCCTTCAAACAAGCTCTGGGAGCAGCACTGAGACTGCAAGATCCCAGAGGGGTCAACCAGGTGGCCTACAGATGTTCTCCAGTACACCCAGCAATCTGGAGAATTCGGGATGAGGCAAGGAGGGAGCAGATGTTGTCCAGCTGGAACATCTCCTGGCCAAATCTGAGCATGCTCAGGCTGCTAAGACCCCAAGCAGCACATGCCAGTGCCAGTGCTACCAACAGTGCTCAGGGTATGCTGGACACCTGCACCACAACAGTGATGGTGGAGGGCCTCTTTCCTGCACCAGGGGAGCTCCCCTCCTGGGATGCTGGAGTGCGGGATGAACCGCATGATTTAGAAGAGATTGTTGAGACAGGAACTGCAAGACAGTCATCTGGTGACCTGCAGAATGCATGTCTTGCCCTGTCTGATGAGGCAGAGACAGTGTGTTCAGCTTCTCTTCTGGGCGCTGGTCTTGGGCCTGCAGGACAGCTTGAGCCATTGCCTGCATCAGTGCCTGAAAATGCAGAAAACGAGACCACGCACTGTCCAGAGGAGGTCAATGCAGCACCACTCCTGTCAGCATGCAAGGGAGGAGAAGAAGAAATAGCTATGCCTGTGCTGGAATTGTCCAAAGAACCTCTGGGAGAAACACCAAAACTGCAAGATGCCAGAGAGATCTACGGGGAGACCTATGGATATTCTCCAATTTTCCCAGCAATTCATAGAATTCAGAATGAGGCGAGGAAGGAGCAGATGTTGTCCACCTGGAACATCTCCTGGCCAAGCAACGAGAGCATGCTCAGGCTGCTGAGACCCCAAGCAGCACATGACAGTGCCAGTGCTACCGACACTGTTGAGAGTATGCTGGAGACCTGCACCACAACATCGATGGTGGAGGGCCCCATTCCTGCACCAGGAGAGTTCATATCCGGGGATGCTGGCGTGCAGGATGAACAGCATGATTCGGAAGAGGCTGCTGAGACAGAATCTGCAGGACAGTCATCTGGTGACCTGCAGAGTGCATGTCTTGCCCAGTCGGATGAGGCACACACCGTGTGTTCACCATCTCTTCTGGATGCTGATCCAGGGCCTGTAGAACACCTTGAGCCTCTGCCTGCATCAGTGCTGGAAGATGCAGAAAGCTCAGATTCTTCCGAGGCTGCACGCTCTGTAGAGAATGCTGATGCAGCATCTCTCCGCTTGTCAGTGTCCGAGGGAGAAGAAGAAGCTATGCCTGTGCTGGAATTGTCCAAACAAGCTAAGGGGGAACCATCAAGACTGCAAGATCCCAGAGAGCTCTACAGGGAGACTTATGGATATTCTCCAATTTTCCCAGCAATTCGTAGAATTCAGGATGAGGCAAGGAAGGAGCAGATGTTGTCCACCTGGAACATCTCCTGCCCATGCAATGAGAGCATCCTCAGGCTGCTAAGACCCCAAGCAGCACATGACAGTGCCAGTGCTACTGACACTGTTCAGAGTATGCTGGACACCTGCACCACAACATCGATGGTGGAGGGCCCCATTCCTGTGGCAGGGGACCTCCTATCCTGGGATGCGGGAATGTGGGATGTACACCATGATTCGGAAGAGGTTGTTGAGACAGGAACTGCAGGACAGTCATCTGGTGACCTGCAGAATGCATGTCTTGCCCAGTCTGATGAGGCAGAAATATCACGTTCAGCTTCGCTTCTGGATGTAGGTGCTGGGCTTAGAGGACACCTTGAGCCATTGCCTATATCTGTGCCTGAAGATGTGGAAGACTCGGACTGTTTCACAGCAGCGCACTCTCCGGAGGTGGCCAGCGAAGCACCCTTCTTCCTGTCATTGAGTGAGGGAGAAGAAGGAGAAGAACCAGCTATGGCCATGCCTGAGTCCTCCAGTCAATCTCTAGGAGAACCATCAATTCTGCAAGATCTCGGAGAGATGTACTGGAAGGTCTATGGATGTCCTCCAATTCACCCAGCAATCCGGAGAATCCGTGACGAGGCAAGAAGGGAGCAGATGTTGTCTACTGGGAACAAGTCTGAGCCATACAGTGTGGGCATGCCCAGGCTTCTCGTGCTCCAAGCAGCAGATGATGGTGCCAATGCTGCCGACACTGCTTGGGGCATGCTGGACATCTGCGCCACTACATCGAGGGCAGATGGCCACTTTCCTGCCTCTTGTGATTCCCAAAGCTGGGGTATTGGAATTAAGTATGCAGAGGAAGCGATCATTGACGATGCTGCCAGTGATGCCAGCACCGCTCACAGCATGCTGGATGCCAGGGACACTGCAGTGATGGCTGAGAGCATGCCCACGCCCTCCTGTTTTTGCCCTGATACCATGGTGGGTGTGGAAGAAGAATGGGAGGACAACCGTGAGGAAGAAGCTGCTGAGGCAGTCAGTGTGCCACCAAGCATTTCTCATTCCTCAGCTGGTAAGATGAAGACAGCAGCAGCTCGCCGCCGGATGCCAGCTGTCATCAGGAATGTGCTCCGGGCTCTGCGCAGGATTTGCACCTGCAGCTGCATCAGGGGACAGCAAGAGGAGAAGCACGAGGCTGCAAACACCAGGCAGCACCCCAGAGATGCCTAATTCCATCTTGTCAGTGTCAAATTATGATTCCATCCTGTCAACGTAGAATTCTGATTCCATCTTGTCAACATAGAATTCTGATTCCATCATGTCTACATAGAATTCTGATTCCATTTTGTCAATGTCGAATTCTGATTCCATCCTGTCAACGTAGAATTCTGATTCCATCTTGTCAATGCAGAATTCTGATTCCATCCTGTCAACATAGAATTCTGATTAAATGCCATCTTTATTCTATCCTGCCTGAGTGCTGTCTGATCTGTCACTCATGCATGGTTGGTCTCTGAGTGCGACTACTGGGCTCAGAGCACGGGGCAATGGATCCATGTGTCGGTGGTGGCAGCAAGTGCAGAAAGTGAAAAGAGACAACTGTACATTTGGCAATAACCATACCTTTAACAATAGCCAATAATATTAAATCAGTAAGTAAAACAAATAGAGCTATTTGTGTCAGCTGCTTTCCCCACCCAGGAACTCCCAGTGTAAGCCAAGATCCAGATGGGAATTCTTCAGTAGAGGTTGTGGTGTTTATGAACACCCATACAATATTACACTTCAGTGAATTCATCAAAAGCGTATCTAGTCCAATTTGACAATATGTGGACTTGCCATGTAATGTTTTCTAAGATGATTTAGTATCACGAGAACTCTCCACTTGAACATTTCCAAAGCAATTCAAATGCTGAGAGATATAAATCTTAGTTTGGCAAGTTCAAGTATTGCTACAGTCTACAGAATTTTTCACAGGATAGTGTGTGCAGGATAGTCCACAGTATAAACCATCAAGAGGAGTAATCCCAAAAACATACACGTCTCTTATCAAAACTTAGACACTTTCCAACAACCATGTTTTGGATGGAACTCCTGGACTGGTGTGACACTGAAAAGCATCAGTGCAAAAGGCTTTACGATAGATTTCTTTTGTGCCCACATCTAACAGATATTAGATGGGTCTCTTGATTCATTTCCCAGTTTGTTAGGAATTTGGAAACACTGTGGAGGAGTCACATGCAAATCATAATCAGTTTGAAAAAAAGGGGTGAAAGAAGGGGTCAAAAGAAATGGTATCACTGTGCAGGGAGTACCAGTAAGCCAGGATGACCTGTAAGAACTCTGAACCCAGTTGTGAAATTTAACAGATCCAAGGACTGATATCAATCACCACCCACACTCACAACAATGCAAAACACAATATGATTGCAACCAAAAAAATGTAATTAAGAGGTATACTCAGTATTCTAGCATGATCAAATCTTCAGTATTTCTGTCACAAAACACAAACGGTTAAAATCAGCCTTAAAATTAGCCTTTCTGTCAAGTGCCCACGGGGATCTTCTGTAAAATAAAACAAGAACCAACTTGCCCTTTTTGGGCTTTGTAAATATGGTTAAAAAATGAGGGAACAATTGAGGAAGTGTTGATTTCATATTACTTTTTTCGGGGTGTCTTTAGCCTTCCAAGGATATTTGGTAAGGGATTCTGTAAAGGTTAGGGAACTGGCCTCATGTTAGCTGAGTCAATCGCACAGGCTGGCCAGGGAGATAAGAGTGTTTCCCTGGCTTATCAGCCTCTGGATCATGACTCACAGGGGTAATTGGCAAGAGTGGTGAGGCCTTTAGACACAAGGTGTTAAATGGAGGATCTGGTTTCCCTTTGTGGTAAGCTTTCTAATGCATCCACCCTTCACTGCCCCCACCCCGGTCACTTGGGAGGGGCGAAGACATCAGTTTTTTATTGGATAGCTGCTCAGGTTTTGCTTTCCAGGTCTTGAGCTTTTGTTCTGGCCACCACTTAACTAATTTCTCTAACCTGACAGTGGGTAATCCATTCATCAGATCTCACAGGACACCCTTTTGCCAGCCCAGTGTCCAGAGACAATTACCTTTATGATCAATATTCCGCCTATCTGTTTTTACTGACAATGAAACCCTTCCAGTCCCACTGAGCTTTGGGCTAGGTGGCCTGGGGGCAAGGCTGACCGCTGCAAGTCTTACTTCCCTTGGCTCAAATTTACTGGCGGAAGAAATCACTGACCCATATTTTCTTCCATAGTTGATTAACTCTTGGACAGCCTTCTTCCACGCCCATACGTCCCCTGACTGCAGATGGTTAGATGTTACAGTTCCTTCTAACGCTGCCCGGGTTCTCTCTCCCTGACACATAGCTTGTATCCTTGCAGTTGTATGCCTATGGGTTTCAATGACTCTGGAAGCCCCCTAATTAAAGCAGTCATTCTCTCAGGATCAACAGGCATCATCATAGGTGATTCGTGGTGTGGCTGCAGCTTTCTATCATACATCATTTGGAGACAAGCAGCCTTTTGAACGCTCTCTACTAACTGGTCGACTGTTCCAGTAATAGCAAGAGGGTATCCCTTTTCTAAAGGATTGAGACCACCTGCCCAATAGGCAGCCCTCTGTGTTAAGGACCAGGGAGCACCATTGTTGCCAGTAGTTAAAAATACTCCTGGTCCCCAGTAACCTCCCGCTTCCTTTTCCATTAGCTGTATCTGGTCTCCACCAGTGAGACTAACCCTCCATACATACTCATTTTCTGACTCCTTTGGAGAGCGGCTGAAATCTTTTTTCAATTTTGCTAGTTCAGTGGCTGAGAAGGGAATTCCTTTAACATTCATTTGAGGATCTAGATCCTCCCTGTTATTGAATGCATATTCGGTTTTTATCAAAGGGTGCATCTGGGCTGGAGAGGCCTCTAATTTGTCTAGCCTTGCCTTCATTTCTTTCAATCCTTCTAGAGGGTAGATTTTTTCTTGAGGCAAACTATGGGCGACAGTATCGCTATTTTCTTTATACCTTAACTGCTCCTTCAGAACCCCTAGTAAGGGAGCTGCGTCATGCTTTTCATTTTCTAATGAAACAGGCCACAAGGGTAATCCATACCGTATGACATGGTGAAAAAAACCTCAAAACTGACGGGTTTGACTGAGATGGGCAGCCACTGCTTTGGGAGAGACTGGCAGATGATAATTGCTTGTGAATCATTTGTTTTGTAAGTATATATACGTATGCATGTATTATTAGCACTACTGTAATTTCTCTCTTATTTTTCTGCCTTAGTAAACAGTTTTTATCTCAACCAAATCATTTTTTTTCTGATTCTCTCCCCCATCCCATCTTTTCAAATAAGTGAATTTCCAGATTTGGACTTAAAATTTGCTGTCATACAAGCACTAACATTTTTGTTGTATTATGTAGATGTATGAGCAAACAATTCTCAAAAAATTACTGCCATGTCTACTTTGCTGCCAAATTTATATCTTCATATAAATATTTACATTTTATAGACATTTCCATTATTCCACATATTATGCTATTATATATTTACATTTATATACAATTACTATTTACATTTTATAGAAGACAAAAATCCAGTGACACTATTTCCCACTTCCTATATAGTCCAGTGACAATATATTTCCTATTAATAGAAAAAATGCCAATATAGGCATCTGAAACTATTGCAGGTTTCAAATGAAATAAGTTTTTAAGTAATATATCTGAACAAATTTCCAGGAGAAAAAAAAAACCAGCCTTTTTTTCCAAAACACAAGAGAGTGTGCTGGCAGGATTTTAACTACCAGCCATGGTGGTCTCAATTTATACACTGAATAAGATTTTCACTCTAGTGCCATGGCTATTCAGGAGACGTGTGTATGCTTAACGGGGCTGGCTGGCTGCACTCCACCATGCTGCTCTTTCACTCTCCCTTCTTAAAGGAACAGGGATGAAAATACAATGAAGGAGAGCTTCAGTTGAGATAAGGACAGGGAGATCTCTCACCAAGGACCATCGTGTGCAAAACAGACTCAAGTTAGGGGACGAATGTAAGTTTCTGTCTGTTAATAGCAGACTAGAGCACTGAGGAACTAGAAGCAAACTAAAAACATTTTCCCATTCACTCATTCTCTTCCAAGTCGTCCCCTTAAGTGGAGCAGGGAACTGGGGCTATGGTCGGTCCCTAAAGCTCTGATGTTGCACCACACAGGGTCCCTCTCACGGCAGCCATCTTTTCTAAACCAATCCCTCACGGGCTTCTGACAGACTGCAGCTCTTCAAGCGCTACTCTAAAGTGGCTCCGTACCCCGGAGTCCATCCTGTAGAAACTGCCCCACGGGCAGCACTTCCCCAGAGCTTCAACACCACACTCTCCTCTTCAAGAGCAGCAGCTGGCCCAGCCCTCCTGCCCCACCGCGGCCCTTCTCCATGGCCGCAGCTCCGGCCCGGGGCTGCTCCTGTGGGCACAACATGGCTGCGGCCTCCTGCAGGCCGCGCCTACCATGGGCTGCTTCATGGCTGCAATGGAGATCTGCTCCGTGTGGTGCCCACGGTCTGTAGGGGCCGGCCTGTCATATGTCTCCTGCTTTCCTCTTCCCTTGAAACAGAGGGTGAGGTATCTAAATGGACTGTTCATACCCTTGTTTGTCTTCCTCAGCGATTGCCACTTCCTACAGCTTCTTCACGTGGTCCCTCTGCACTCTGACCACAGCACAACTCCCTGAGATGAGGCCACCCCAAATACCCTTCAAACAACATCTGGTCAACCACATCCTCTCTTGGGATGTGCTTCTGGGTTAAAATCTACTATGTGCTAAAGGCATACTGTTTCTCCAGCCCACGGTGGTCACAACACGTAGCACATCTTCATGCTGTGTAGCTTTCAGCAGAGTTGCTGTGTCCCTGTGGCCACGCTGCAAGCACTGCTGAAGGCTGCACACTGTCTTTCCTTGCTGCCCTCATTTGCCTGGTTGTCTGTCTCTTCACCAGCTGATTGCTGAATGAGGGTTTGAGACCCACTAGTACCATCTGTGGATAAAAGGTGTAGTCTCTTCCAGCCAGCCAGGAGCAAGCTATCACCCAGAGCAGCCACGAGGATTCTCCAAAGAAGCCTGGGAACAGCTACAACAATTGCTGTGGCTCTGTGTGTTGCTCCCAGTCTTAATAATCAGGCTTAATGATCTTCTTAAAATACAGTGTTTGCAGTGCCTCTGATATGAATCAATGTTTAAGAAGGGCAAAAAGGGCTGCTTACTGCAAAACAAATACTCGCACAGAAAGATTAGGCATTTGTTTAGCAAGCTTAATTAAAAAGCTCTACTTGGTGCCTCTTTGAGGATCTAAACTCCTTGATAAAGAAATAACCCGTTTTTCCAGTTATAGCTTCCTTTTCTTTGTAAGTGGTGAGTAGTTTCAAAGATCAAAAGGCCAAGTCTCATACGCCATCTTAATTTGAAAGATATTTTAACATTCTGATAAGCACAGTTTTGGAATGCTTCATTTTGTTTGCCTCACTAGTCAATGTGCAAACTTAGGGTAATTAAACAAAGTGATATTTCACAGTCAGTCTTTGCATTTAGACAGTGAATGTGTAAGTTTAAATAGGAAAATCTACATACTCTCGGGAGAGCGGCTCGGCGAGGAGGACGTGGCATTAGAGGCAGCAGACTCCCAGTACTTGCCCCGAGACCTCAGCACACACCGCAGATGTTGTCCAGTTGCAACACACGGTGGGCAAACTCTGTGAGCGTGCCCAGGCCCAGTGCTGCCAACACTGCTCAGGGAAACCTGGGCGTACGCTCCGCGACATCGAGGGCTGAGGCTCAGATTCCTGCCTCTGGTGGTTCCCGAACCAGGGATGCTGGAGTGCAGGTTGAGCTGCAAGAATTAGAAGAGACTGCTGAGAGGGAATCCGCAGGATGTTCACCTGGCAAACTGTGGAGCGCATCTCTTGCCTCACCTGATGAGGCAGGCAGCATGCCTTCGGCTTCTCTTCTGGCTGCGGACCCTGGGCCTGGAGGACACCTTGAGGCTTTGGCTGTAACAGGTCCTGAAGATGGGGAACACTCAACTTCTTCCAAGGCTGAATACTTTCCAGAGGAGGCCAATGCAGCACCTTTTTTCTGGCGAGCATGCGAGGGAGAAGAAGAAGAAACGGCTACCACCATGCCTGAATTCTCCAACCAGTCTCTGGGAGAAGAACAGAGGTTGCAAGATCCCAGAGAGGTCTACGGGGAGGCATATGGATATCCTCCAGTTCACCCAGCAATCCAGAGAATCCGGGATGAGGCGAAGAAGGACCAGATGCTGCCACACTGGAACATCTCCTGGCCAAATAGCATGAGCGTGCCCCCGCTGCTAAGGCCCCAAGCAACAGAAGACAGTGCCAGTGCAGCTGACAGTGCTCAGGGCACGCTGAGCATCTGCAGTGTGACATCGAGGGCTGAGGGCCAGTTTTCTGCTTCTGATGATTCCTCAGCCAGAGGTGTTATAGTCCAGGACTCGCAGCTAGAGTTGGAAGAGGCTGCAGAGATAGAAACGGCAGGACAGTCATCTGGCACCCTGCAAGTTGCATCTCTTGCCCCATCTGATGAGGTACACGCTGTGTGTTCACCATCTCTTCTGGATGCTGAGCCAGGGCCTGCAGGGCACCTTGAGCCTTTACCTGTATCAGTGCTGGAAGATGCAGAAAGCTCAGATTCTTCCGAGGCTGCAAGCTCTGCAGAGGAGACTGATGCAGTATCGCTCCCCTTGCCAATGTCCAAGGGAGGAGAAAGAGAAGAATCAGCTATGGCCATGCCTGAATCCTCCGGACAAGGTCTGGGAGAAGCACGGAGACTGCCAGATCCCAGCGAGATCAACAGGGAGCCCTCTGGGTACTCTCCTATGATCCCAGCAATGCGGAGAATTCGTGAGGAGGACAGAAACGAGCAGATGTTGTCACACTGGAATATTTCCTGGCCAAGGAATGTGAGAAGCCCCAGGCAGCGAAGGCTCCAGGCAAGAGGTGACGCATTCAATAATGTTGGCGCTCGTCAGGGCATGCCAGGTATCTGGCCCACGACATCCCGGGCTGGTAACTGGTTTCTTGACTCTGGTGACTCCAGAAAGTGGACTGTTAGACTGCCAGTTATACTGGAAGAGTCCAGTGATGACAGCGACAGTGCTGCCAGCACTGCTGAGGGCACGCTGGATGCCAGAGACAATGCAGTGAGAGATGAGGGCATGCACCCGCCCTCCTGTCCTTGCCCTTCAACACTGGAGAATGTGGAGGAAGACTGGGGATGTGACTCTGAGGAAGATGCTGCATCAGAGGCAGTCAGCATCACATCCAGCACATCCGATGAGCCATCTGGTGAGGTGGAGGCCATTTCTTCAGCTTCATCTGTAGCTGCAGATCCCATGACTGAGGAGCATGTGTCAGCATGTGAGGGAGCAGAAGATGTGGGCCCTCAGCATGAGGTGAGCAAGGTCAGCACCAGGCATGAATTGGAGGCAGAGGCAGGAGTGGTGCCTGGAGTGTGCGCTGTGGGGAGATGCCTGGAGATGCTGTCTCCTTTCCAACCAGCTCCATGCATTAGGGTGGACAGCCCCTCTGTTATTCCTGCCTTGCCTTCAATCAAAGGGGCCTGGAAAGGGGATCCCTCCCCTGGACCCCTGGCACCCACACCATCACCAGCCAGTGGCATACAGGTGTGTGGTTTTGTTCTCTTCACACAGGTTTCTGCAGAGGCTGAAGAACGTGCACAGAGCTCCGTGTGCTTCAGAGATGCACCGGAGGATGGCCCAGGTACATCCCCAGACAGAAAACAATCCCAGGGAGGGACCTGTCAAGCTCAGATGGCCCACCAAGTGGCATGGAGGCTGACAGCGTTCCATGCGCTGCCATATCCAGGCCAGTCCTCCCAGGGAAATTCCATGGTGGTGGGTGGCACGGCCAGACACCTACCTAGAGGAGACCAGGAGTGTCCCAGCTGGATCAGGGCTCCTCAGGTGTCTCACTGCAAAGGCTTGGGTATTCCCTACATTGACATCATCATTCCCCCTTATGAGGATATCATCAGTATACAGATAAATCCGGACACCGTGGTCCAACGTGAGCTTCTCCAGCTTCTGTGCCTATGCTCCAAGCGCCAGAGTGGGCGAGTGTCTGTACCCCTGGGGTAATCAGGTGACTGTGCATTGCACTCCCTCCAAGTAAATGCAAAATTGATTGTCCTCCACCTTCTTCAAGGGGACCATAAAACAGCTGTCTTAGGCATCAATGGCAGCCAGAAAGGGATGAGCCTGTTCCTGTAGGGCAGTAATCAATTCTGAAACATTTGGGGCAGCTTTTGCTGAAGGGGCAGTCTTGGCCTCCAGATGCCTGTAGTCCACTGTAAGGAACGTGTCTGAGCCATACAGTGTGGGCACGCCCAGGCTTCTCGTGCTCCAAGCAGCAGATGACGGGGCCAGTGCTGCCGACACTGCTTGGGGCATGCTGGACCTCTGCAACATGACATCGAGGGTGGATGGCCACTTCCCTGCATCTTGTGCTTCCCAAAGCCAGGATATTAGAATTAAGTACACACAGTAAGAGACCATTGACAGTGCTGCCAGCGATGCCAGCACTGATCACGGCATGCTGGATATGGATACCAGGAACACTGCAGTGATGGCTGAGAGCACGCCCACACTCTCCTGTTTTTGCCCTGATACTGTGGAGGGTGTGGAAGAAGAATGGGAAGACAGCCATGAGGAAGAAGCTGCTGAGGCAGCCAGTGTGCCACCAAGCATTTCTGGTTCTTCATATGGTGAGATGAAGACCATGCCTTCAGCTTCCCCTGTGGCTGCAGGACCCAGACCTGAGGGACATTCATCTGCATGCAAAGGAGCAGAAAGTACAGTCAATTTCAAGCACAAGGTGAGGGAAGTCCATGTGGTCAGGACCAAGTGTGAAATGAAGGCAAAGACAGGAGCTGTACTGGAGTGTGCACTGTGGGGAGATGCCTGGTACTGTCTTCTTTCCATCCAGCTCCATGCAGAAAGATGGACATCCGGGGTTACCCCGGCTTACCTTCATGTGAGGGGCATGATTGACAAACCAGGAGAAGATAACCTGGAACTTGGAGTATTGCTGGCAAGGAACCTACAGGGCTGGTTTTGCTCTCCCCTCACAGGTTTCCGCAGAGGCCAGAGGAGGTGCACAGAACTCCAGTCGTATCAGAGAGACATCAGAAGATGTCCCAGATATGTCCCCAAATGGAGAGCCTGCTGAGCCTGATCAGCCCTGTGAGCAGCTCGGAGGCTGGCAGCACTCCATGCGCACCATTCTGCTGTGCCCAGGACAGCTTTCCCTCCCAGGGAAAAGCTGTGCTAGGGGAGCACGCAGGTCCTTGCCTGGTGCCCACCCTGCCCCTTGCCTATTGCTATCTGTCTCCCATAGCAACCGCTGCCAGACCACATGCTGCCAAGGTTTCTGCAGAGGACAGAGGACCTGCACAGAGCCCCAGGTGCTTCAGAGAGGCACCGGAGGATGGCCTAGGGACGTCCCCAGACAGAAAGCCATCCCAGGGAGGGCCTGCCCAGCTCAAATGTCCCACCAACTGGCACGGAGGCCAGCAGCGGTGTGCGCCCTGCCATATGCAGGCTCATTTTCCCAGGGAAAACCCATGTACAGAGCAGGCAGGGCCTCGCCTCTGCCCCTTGCCTACAGCTCTCTGTCCCCCTCAGGTTCCGCAGCCGCACCACACGCAGCGGCTCGCCGCCGGATGCCAGCTGTCATCAGGAATGTGCTCCCAGTTCTGCGCAGGGTTTGCACCTGCAGCTGCATCAGGGGACAGCGAGAGGAGAGGCACGAAGCTGCAAACACCAGGCAGCTCCTGGAGATGACAAACCCAGTCCTGTAGATGTAGAATTCTGATTCAGTGTTGTCTTTATTCTCTCCTGGCTGAGTGCTGGGCTCAGAGCACGGGGCAATGGATCCGTGTGTCGCTGGTGCCAGCAAGTGCAGAGAGCGAGGGCGTGCAAGCCATCCCAGGGAGGGCCTGCCCAGCGCAGACGGCCACGAAGCAGCACGGAGGCCGGCAGCACTGCGTGCCCCGCCGTATCCAGGCCCACCGTCCCAGGGAGAGCCTGCAGCGGCCCCTGCCTGCAGCGCTCCGTGCCCCACACGCTGCCGCGACGTGCCGCCAGTGGCCCGCCGTCGTCAGGACGACGCCGAGCCCCGGGCAGCCGGCTGCCCAGGCGGGCGCGGAGGGCTGCCGCAGTGCGCTGCGGAGCCCGCCGGGGCTCTGTGACGCGGGCCGGCGTCGCGCCCCAAGGCCATTGTGACGCGGGGCCGCCGCGAGGGGCCGGAGTCCCCCGGAGAGAGTGCCGCTCACTCTCGGGAGAGCGGCTCCGCGAGGAGGACGCGGCTCCCCCGGGTGCGTGCGACCGAGCGTCTGCGCGAGGACGCGGCGATGAGCGAGGAGCGGGAGAAGAAGGACGACCGCCAGCCCGACGCGGGGCTGCCACGCGTGCGCGACCGCCGACAGGTGCGGGCCGGGGAGGGAGGCGCTCGGGCTCGGCCGGGCCGCCGGCGGCCGTCGAAGTCGCCGCCGCGGGGGACGCCGGCCGCGCCTTCGCCGCCTCCATCCCGGTTCTCCTTCTCCCCGCAGGTGGTGCCGCCGGGCGGCCGGAGCCCGGGCTCGTCCCTCCGCGGCGTCCGTCTGCCGCCGCTGCCCGGCCCGGAGAGCGCGCGGGCCTCCGGGAGCCGCCGCGCACAGGTAGGGAGCCCGAGGGAGGCGGGGCCGGACGTCTTCCCGCGCCGCGTGGGGACCGCCCTGTGCCGGTGCGGCTGTGGGGAGCGGGGCGGCAGCCGCCCGCGGGCTGAGCGCTGCCCTCGGTGCTGCGTGCGGCGCGAGCGGCGAGGACCGCGCTCACTCGGCCTTTCTCCTCGGCTTCTCTTGCAGGCGGGCGGGCGGCAGTTCCTGGAGTCGGCGACCGGCGGCGGTGCCAGTGGCCAAAGCAGACAGCCTCAGCCACCCTTGCTGCCTCGCTTAAGGCGGGCGGGGCTGCCGGCAGCAGCACCCAGGCGTGCAGCAGCAGCTTCTGGGGTCTGCAAGCTGCCTGCTCTGCCAGCGGCAGCCTCTTCCACACCATCTCCAAGTGGCAGAGCACGTGCCGTGGGCATCAGGGGCAGCAGACTCCCAGTCCTTGCCCCGAGACCTCCGGGAACCTTGCATGTCCAGGACGGGACAGCAGGGGCTGAGAGCCGGGGTGCAGCCCTGGAAGTCTCAGCTGTTCTCGGGCGTCGCAGTGCCAGACCCAGACAGAACTACGTGGTGTCCCTGAGCTGTGCTGCAGCCGCAAGCCCAAGAGCCGGAGTGCAGCTGGCAGTACCAGGGCGCCAAGCACCTACCAGCAGCCTGAGAACACCAGCAGGAACGGCCCAGGGACTGACCACCAAGGCTGGGAAAGTCCACGCAGCTTGGAGAGATGCTCAGGAGGGCAGCACAGACACTCGTGCTGCCACTACACCATCTTCCAGAGCAGCTCAGAAGGGCCCAGAAGGGCAGGCAGGCGGCAAAGAGCAAGACAAGGAGCCCCTGCCTGCATTAGTGCCTGAAGATGCAGGCAACCTAGATTCTCCCAAGGCTGCACACTCTCCAGAGGAGGCCAATAATGCAGTGCTGTTCCCAAGAGTGTGTGAGGGGGGAGAAAGAGACGTAACTGCCACCACCATGCCTGAAGCCTTCAAACAAGCTCTGGGAGCAGCACTGAGACTGCAAGATCCCAGAGGGGTCAACCAGGTGGCCTACAGATGTTCTCCAGTACACCCAGCAATCTGGAGAATTCGGGATGAGGCAAGGAGGGAGCAGATGTTGTCCAGCTGGAACATCTCCTGGCCAAATCTGAGCATGCTCAGGCTGCTAAGACCCCAAGCAGCACATGCCAGTGCCAGTGCTACCAACAGTGCTCAGGGTATGCTGGACACCTGCACCACAACAGTGATGGTGGAGGGCCTCTTTCCTGCACCAGGGGAGCTCCCCTCCTGGGATGCTGGAGTGCGGGATGAACCGCATGATTTAGAAGAGATTGTTGAGACAGGAACTGCAAGACAGTCATCTGGTGACCTGCAGAATGCATGTCTTGCCCTGTCTGATGAGGCAGAGACAGTGTGTTCAGCTTCTCTTCTGGGCGCTGGTCTTGGGCCTGCAGGACAGCTTGAGCCATTGCCTGCATCAGTGCCTGAAAATGCAGAAAACGAGACCACGCACTGTCCAGAGGAGGTCAATGCAGCACCACTCCTGTCAGCATGCAAGGGAGGAGAAGAAGAAATAGCTATGCCTGTGCTGGAATTGTCCAAAGAACCTCTGGGAGAAACACCAAAACTGCAAGATGCCAGAGAGATCTACGGGGAGACCTATGGATATTCTCCAATTTTCCCAGCAATTCATAGAATTCAGAATGAGGCGAGGAAGGAGCAGATGTTGTCCACCTGGAACATCTCCTGGCCAAGCAACGAGAGCATGCTCAGGCTGCTGAGACCCCAAGCAGCACATGACAGTGCCAGTGCTACCGACACTGTTGAGAGTATGCTGGAGACCTGCACCACAACATCGATGGTGGAGGGCCCCATTCCTGCACCAGGAGAGTTCATATCCGGGGATGCTGGCGTGCAGGATGAACAGCATGATTCGGAAGAGGCTGCTGAGACAGAATCTGCAGGACAGTCATCTGGTGACCTGCAGAGTGCATGTCTTGCCCAGTCGGATGAGGCACACACCGTGTGTTCACCATCTCTTCTGGATGCTGATCCAGGGCCTGTAGAACACCTTGAGCCTCTGCCTGCATCAGTGCTGGAAGATGCAGAAAGCTCAGATTCTTCCGAGGCTGCACGCTCTGTAGAGAATGCTGATGCAGCATCTCTCCGCTTGTCAGTGTCCGAGGGAGAAGAAGAAGCTATGCCTGTGCTGGAATTGTCCAAACAAGCTAAGGGGGAACCATCAAGACTGCAAGATCCCAGAGAGCTCTACAGGGAGACTTATGGATATTCTCCAATTTTCCCAGCAATTCGTAGAATTCAGGATGAGGCAAGGAAGGAGCAGATGTTGTCCACCTGGAACATCTCCTGCCCATGCAATGAGAGCATCCTCAGGCTGCTAAGACCCCAAGCAGCACATGACAGTGCCAGTGCTACTGACACTGTTCAGAGTATGCTGGACACCTGCACCACAACATCGATGGTGGAGGGCCCCATTCCTGTGGCAGGGGACCTCCTATCCTGGGATGCGGGAATGTGGGATGTACACCATGATTCGGAAGAGGTTGTTGAGACAGGAACTGCAGGACAGTCATCTGGTGACCTGCAGAATGCATGTCTTGCCCAGTCTGATGAGGCAGAAATATCACGTTCAGCTTCGCTTCTGGATGTAGGTGCTGGGCTTAGAGGACACCTTGAGCCATTGCCTATATCTGTGCCTGAAGATGTGGAAGACTCGGACTGTTTCACAGCAGCGCACTCTCCGGAGGTGGCCAGCGAAGCACCCTTCTTCCTGTCATTGAGTGAGGGAGAAGAAGGAGAAGAACCAGCTATGGCCATGCCTGAGTCCTCCAGTCAATCTCTAGGAGAACCATCAATTCTGCAAGATCTCGGAGAGATGTACTGGAAGGTCTATGGATGTCCTCCAATTCACCCAGCAATCCGGAGAATCCGTGACGAGGCAAGAAGGGAGCAGATGTTGTCTACTGGGAACAAGTCTGAGCCATACAGTGTGGGCATGCCCAGGCTTCTCGTGCTCCAAGCAGCAGATGATGGTGCCAATGCTGCCGACACTGCTTGGGGCATGCTGGACATCTGCGCCACTACATCGAGGGCAGATGGCCACTTTCCTGCCTCTTGTGATTCCCAAAGCTGGGGTATTGGAATTAAGTATGCAGAGGAAGCGATCATTGACGATGCTGCCAGTGATGCCAGCACCGCTCACAGCATGCTGGATGCCAGGGACACTGCAGTGATGGCTGAGAGCATGCCCACGCCCTCCTGTTTTTGCCCTGATACCATGGTGGGTGTGGAAGAAGAATGGGAGGACAACCGTGAGGAAGAAGCTGCTGAGGCAGTCAGTGTGCCACCAAGCATTTCTCATTCCTCAGCTGGTAAGATGAAGACAGCAGCAGCTCGCCGCCGGATGCCAGCTGTCATCAGGAATGTGCTCCGGGCTCTGCGCAGGATTTGCACCTGCAGCTGCATCAGGGGACAGCAAGAGGAGAAGCACGAGGCTGCAAACACCAGGCAGCACCCCAGAGATGCCTAATTCCATCTTGTCAGTGTCAAATTATGATTCCATCCTGTCAACGTAGAATTCTGATTCCATCTTGTCAACATAGAATTCTGATTCCATCATGTCTACATAGAATTCTGATTCCATTTTGTCAATGTCGAATTCTGATTCCATCCTGTCAACGTAGAATTCTGATTCCATCTTGTCAATGCAGAATTCTGATTCCATCCTGTCAACATAGAATTCTGATTAAATGCCATCTTTATTCTATCCTGCCTGAGTGCTGTCTGATCTGTCACTCATGCATGGTTGGTCTCTGAGTGCGACTACTGGGCTCAGAGCACGGGGCAATGGATCCATGTGTCGGTGGTGGCAGCAAGTGCAGAAAGTGAAAAGAGACAACTGTACATTTGGCAATAACCATACCTTTAACAATAGCCAATAATATTAAATCAGTAAGTAAAACAAATAGAGCTATTTGTGTCAGCTGCTTTCCCCACCCAGGAACTCCCAGTGTAAGCCAAGATCCAGATGGGAATTCTTCAGTAGAGGTTGTGGTGTTTATGAACACCCATACAATATTACACTTCAGTGAATTCATCAAAAGCGTATCTAGTCCAATTTGACAATATGTGGACTTGCCATGTAATGTTTTCTAAGATGATTTAGTATCACGAGAACTCTCCACTTGAACATTTCCAAAGCAATTCAAATGCTGAGAGATATAAATCTTAGTTTGGCAAGTTCAAGTATTGCTACAGTCTACAGAATTTTTCACAGGATAGTGTGTGCAGGATAGTCCACAGTATAAACCATCAAGAGGAGTAATCCCAAAAACATACACGTCTCTTATCAAAACTTAGACACTTTCCAACAACCATGTTTTGGATGGAACTCCTGGACTGGTGTGACACTGAAAAGCATCAGTGCAAAAGGCTTTACGATAGATTTCTTTTGTGCCCACATCTAACAGATATTAGATGGGTCTCTTGATTCATTTCCCAGTTTGTTAGGAATTTGGAAACACTGTGGAGGAGTCACATGCAAATCATAATCAGTTTGAAAAAAAGGGGTGAAAGAAGGGGTCAAAAGAAATGGTATCACTGTGCAGGGAGTACCAGTAAGCCAGGATGACCTGTAAGAACTCTGAACCCAGTTGTGAAATTTAACAGATCCAAGGACTGATATCAATCACCACCCACACTCACAACAATGCAAAACACAATATGATTGCAACCAAAAAAATGTAATTAAGAGGTATACTCAGTATTCTAGCATGATCAAATCTTCAGTATTTCTGTCACAAAACACAAACGGTTAAAATCAGCCTTAAAATTAGCCTTTCTGTCAAGTGCCCACGGGGATCTTCTGTAAAATAAAACAAGAACCAACTTGCCCTTTTTGGGCTTTGTAAATATGGTTAAAAAATGAGGGAACAATTGAGGAAGTGTTGATTTCATATTACTTTTTTCGGGGTGTCTTTAGCCTTCCAAGGATATTTGGTAAGGGATTCTGTTAAGGTTAGGGAACTGGCCTCATGTTAGCTGAGTCAATCGCACAGGCTGGCCAGGGAGATAAGAGTGTTTCCCTGGCTTATCAGCCTCTGGATCATGACTCACAGGGGTAATTGGCAAGAGTGGTGAGGCCTTTAGACACAAGGTGTTAAATGGAGGATCTGGTTTCCCTTTGTGGTAAGCTTTCTAATGCATCCACCCTTCACTGCCCCCACCCCGGTCACTTGGGAGGGGCGAAGACATCAGTTTTTTATTGGATAGCTGCTCAGGTTTTGCTTTCCAGGTCTTGAGCTTTTGTTCTGGCCACCACTTAACTAATTTCTCTAACCTGACAGTGGGTAATCCATTCATCAGATCTCACAGGACACCCTTTTGCCAGCCCAGTGTCCAGAGACAATTACCTTTATGATCAATATTCCGCCTATCTGTTTTTACTGACAATGAAACCCTTCCAGTCCCACTGAGCTTTGGGCTAGGTGGCCTGGGGGCAAGGCTGACCGCTGCAAGTCTTACTTCCCTTGGCTCAAATTTACTGGCGGAAGAAATCACTGACCCATATTTTCTTCCATAGTTGATTAACTCTTGGACAGCCTTCTTCCACGCCCATACGTCCCCTGACTGCAGATGGTTAGATGTTACAGTTCCTTCTAACGCTGCCCGGGTTCTCTCTCCCTGACACATAGCTTGTATCTTTCCTTGCAGTTGTATGCCTATGGGTTTCAATGACTCTGGAAGCCCCCTAATTAAAGCAGTCATTCTCTCAGGATCAACAGGCATCATCATAGGTGATTCGTGGTGTGGCTGCAGCTTTCTATCATACATCATTTGGAGACAAGCAGCCTTTTGAACGCTCTCTACTAACTGGTCGACTGTTCCAGTAATAGCAAGAGGGTATCCCTTTTCTAGAGGATTGAGACCACCTGCCCAATAGGCAGCCCTCTGTGTTAAGGACCAGGGAGCACCATTGTTGCCAGTAGTTAAAAATACTCCTGGTCCCCAGTAACCTCCCGCTTCCTTTTCCATTAGCTGTATCTGGTCTCCACCAGTGAGACTAACCCTCCATACATACTCATTTTCTGACTCCTTTGGAGAGCGGCTGAAATCTTTTTTCAATTTTGCTAGTTCAGTGGCTGAGAAGGGAATTCCTTTAACATTCATTTGAGGATCTAGATCCTCCCTGTTATTGAATGCATATTCGGTTTTTATCAAAGGGTGCATCTGGGCTGGAGAGGCCTCTAATTTGTCTAGCCTTGCCTTCATTTCTTTCAATCCTTCTAGAGGGTAGATTTTTTCTTGAGGCAAACTATGGGCGACAGTATCGCTATTTTCTTTATACCTTAACTGCTCCTTCAGAACCCCTAGTAAGGGAGCTGCATCATGCTTTTCATTTTCTAATGAAACAGGCCACAAGGGTAATCCATACCGTATGACATGGTGAAAAAAACCTCAAAACTGACGGGTTTGACTGAGATGGGCAGCCACTGCTTTGGGAGAGACTGGCAGATGATAATTGCTTGTGAATCATTTGTTTTGTAAGTATATATACGTATGCATGTATTATTAGCACTACTGTAATTTCTCTCTTATTTTTCTGCCTTAGTAAACAGTTTTTATCTCAACCAAATCATTTTTTTTCTGATTCTCTCCCCCATCCCATCTTTTCAAATAAGTGAATTTCCAGATTTGGACTTAAAATTTGCTGTCATACAAGCACTAACATTTTTGTTGTATTATGTAGATGTATGAGCAAACAATTCTCAAAAAATTACTGCCATGTCTACTCTGCTGCCAAATTTATATCTTCATATAAATATTTACATTTTATAGACATTTCCATTATTCCACATATTATGCTATTATATATTTACATTTATATACAATTACTATTTACATTTTATAGAAGACAAAAATCCAGTGACACTATTTCCCACTTCCTATATAGTCCAGTGACAATATATTTCCTATTAATAGAAAAAATGCCAATATAGGCATCTGAAACTATTGCAGGTTTCAAATGAAATAAGTTTTTAAGTAATATATCTGAACAAATTTCCAGGAGAAAAAAAAAACCAGCCTTTTTTTCCAAAACACAAGAGAGTGTGCTGGCAGGATTTTAACTACCAGCCATGGTGGTCTCAATTTATACACTGAATAAGATTTTCACTCTAGTGCCATGGCTATTCAGGAGACGTGTGTATGCTTAACGGGGCTGGCTGGCTGCACTCCACCATGCTGCTCTTTCACTCTCCCTTCTTAAAGGAACAGGGATGAAAATACAATGAAGGAGAGCTTCAGTTGAGATAAGGACAGGGAGATCTCTCACCAAGGACCATCGTGTGCAAAACAGACTCAAGTTAGGGGACGAATGTAAGTTTCTGTCTGTTAATAGCAGACTAGAGCACTGAGGAACTAGAAGCAAACTAAAAACATTTTCCCATTCACTCATTCTCTTCCAAGTCGTCCCCTTAAGTGGAGCAGGGAACTGGGGCTATGGTCGGTCCCTAAAGCTCTGATGTTGCACCACACAGGGTCCCTCTCACGGCAGCCATCTTTTCTAAACCAATCCCTCACGGGCTTCTGACAGACTGCAGCTCTTCAAGCGCTACTCTAAAGTGGCTCCGTACCCCGGAGTCCATCCTGTAGAAACTGCCCCACGGGCAGCACTTCCCCAGAGCTTCAACACCACACTCTCCTCTTCAAGAGCAGCAGCTGGCCCAGCCCTCCTGCCCCACCGCGGCCCTTCTCCATGGCCGCAGCTCCGGCCCGGGGCTGCTCCTGTGGGCACAACATGGCTGCGGCCTCCTGCAGGCCGCGCCTACCATGGGCTGCTTCATGGCTGCAATGGAGATCTGCTCCGTGTGGTGCCCACGGTCTGTAGGGGCCGGCCTGTCATATGTCTCCTGCTTTCCTCTTCCCTTGAAACAGAGGGTGAGGTATCTAAATGGACTGTTCATACCCTTGTTTGTCTTCCTCAGCGATTGCCACTTCCTACAGCTTCTTCACGTGGTCCCTCTGCACTCTGACCACAGCACAACTCCCTGAGATGAGGCCACCCCAAATACCCTTCAAACAACATCTGGTCAACCACATCCTCTCTTGGGATGTGCTTCTGGGTTAAAATCTACTATGTGCTAAAGGCATACTGTTTCTCCAGCCCACGGTGGTCACAACACGTAGCACATCTTCATGCTGTGTAGCTTTCAGCAGAGTTGCTGTGTCCCTGTGGCCACGCTGCAAGCACTGCTGAAGGCTGCACACTGTCTTTCCTTGCTGCCCTCATTTGCCTGGTTGTCTGTCTCTTCACCAGCTGATTGCTGAATGAGGGTTTGAGACCCACTAGTACCATCTGTGGATAAAAGGTGTAGTCTCTTCCAGCCAGCCAGGAGCAAGCTATCACCCAGAGCAGCCACGAGGATTCTCCAAAGAAGCCTGGGAACAGCTACAACAATTGCTGTGGCTCTGTGTGTTGCTCCCAGTCTTAATAATCAGGCTTAATGATCTTCTTAAAATACAGTGTTTGCAGTGCCTCTGATATGAATCAATGTTTAAGAAGGGCAAAAAGGGCTGCTTACTGCAAAACAAATACTCGCACAGAAAGATTAGGCATTTGTTTAGCAAGCTTAATTAAAAAGCTCTACTTGGTGCCTCTTTGAGGATCTAAACTCCTTGATAAAGAAATAACCCGTTTTTCCAGTTATAGCTTCCTTTTCTTTGTAAGTGGTGAGTAGTTTCAAAGATCAAAAGGCCAAGTCTCATACGCCATCTTAATTTGAAAGATATTTTAACATTCTGATAAGCACAGTTTTGGAATGCTTCATTTTGTTTGCCTCACTAGTCAATGTGCAAACTTAGGGTAATTAAACAAAGTGATATTTCACAGTCAGTCTTTGCATTTAGACAGTGAATGTGTAAGTTTAAATAGGAAAATCTACATACTCTCGGGAGAGCGGCTCGGCGAGGAGGACGTGGCATTAGAGGCAGCAGACTCCCAGTACTTGCCCCGAGACCTCAGCACACACCGCAGATGTTGTCCAGTTGCAACACACGGTGGGCAAACTCTGTGAGCGTGCCCAGGCCCAGTGCTGCCAACACTGCTCAGGGAAACCTGGGCGTATGCTCCGCGACATCGAGGGCTGAGGCTCAGATTCCTGCCTCTGGTGGTTCCCGAACCAGGGATGCTGGAGTGCAGGTTGAGCTGCAAGAATTAGAAGAGACTGCTGAGAGGGAATCCGCAGGATGTTCACCTGGCAAACTGTGGAGCGCATCTCTTGCCTCACCTGATGAGGCAGGCAGCATGCCTTCGGCTTCTCTTCTGGCTGCGGACCCTGGGCCTGGAGGACACCTTGAGGCTTTGGCTGTAACAGGTCCTGAAGATGGGGAACACTCAACTTCTTCCAAGGCTGAATACTTTCCAGAGGAGGCCAATGCAGCACCTTTTTTCTGGCGAGCATGCGAGGGAGAAGAAGAAGAAACGGCTACCACCATGCCTGAATTCTCCAACCAGTCTCTGGGAGAAGAACAGAGGTTGCAAGATCCCAGAGAGGTCTACGGGGAGGCATATGGATATCCTCCAGTTCACCCAGCAATCCAGAGAATCCGGGATGAGGCGAAGAAGGACCAGATGCTGCCACACTGGAACATCTCCTGGCCAAATAGCATGAGCGTGCCCCCGCTGCTAAGGCCCCAAGCAACAGAAGACAGTGCCAGTGCAGCTGACAGTGCTCAGGGCACGCTGAGCATCTGCAGTGTGACATCGAGGGCTGAGGGCCAGTTTTCTGCTTCTGATGATTCCTCAGCCAGAGGTGTTATAGTCCAGGACTCGCAGCTAGAGTTGGAAGAGGCTGCAGAGATAGAAACGGCAGGACAGTCATCTGGCACCCTGCAAGTTGCATCTCTTGCCCCATCTGATGAGGTACACGCTGTGTGTTCACCATCTCTTCTGGATGCTGAGCCAGGGCCTGCAGGGCACCTTGAGCCTTTACCTGTATCAGTGCTGGAAGATGCAGAAAGCTCAGATTCTTCCGAGGCTGCAAGCTCTGCAGAGGAGACTGATGCAGTATCGCTCCCCTTGCCAATGTCCAAGGGAGGAGAAAGAGAAGAATCAGCTATGGCCATGCCTGAATCCTCCGGACAAGGTCTGGGAGAAGCACGGAGACTGCCAGATCCCAGCGAGATCAACAGGGAGCCCTCTGGGTACTCTCCTATGATCCCAGCAATGCGGAGAATTCGTGAGGAGGACAGAAACGAGCAGATGTTGTCACACTGGAATATTTCCTGGCCAAGGAATGTGAGAAGCCCCAGGCAGCGAAGGCTCCAGGCAAGAGGTGACGCATTCAATAATGTTGGCGCTCGTCAGGGCATGCCAGGTATCTGGCCCACGACATCCCGGGCTGGTAACTGGTTTCTTGACTCTGGTGACTCCAGAAAGTGGACTGTTAGACTGCCAGTTATACTGGAAGAGTCCAGTGATGACAGCGACAGTGCTGCCAGCACTGCTGAGGGCACGCTGGATGCCAGAGACAATGCAGTGAGAGATGAGGGCATGCACCCGCCCTCCTGTCCTTGCCCTTCAACACTGGAGAATGTGGAGGAAGACTGGGGATGTGACTCTGAGGAAGATGCTGCATCAGAGGCAGTCAGCATCACATCCAGCACATCCGATGAGCCATCTGGTGAGGTGGAGGCCATTTCTTCAGCTTCATCTGTAGCTGCAGATCCCATGACTGAGGAGCATGTGTCAGCATGTGAGGGAGCAGAAGATGTGGGCCCTCAGCATGAGGTGAGCAAGGTCAGCACCAGGCATGAATTGGAGGCAGAGGCAGGAGTGGTGCCTGGAGTGTGCGCTGTGGGGAGATGCCTGGAGATGCTGTCTCCTTTCCAACCAGCTCCATGCATTAGGGTGGACAGCCCCTCTGTTATTCCTGCCTTGCCTTCAATCAAAGGGGCCTGGAAAGGGGATCCCTCCCCTGGACCCCTGGCACCCACACCATCACCAGCCAGTGGCATACAGGTGTGTGGTTTTGTTCTCTTCACACAGGTTTCTGCAGAGGCTGAAGAACGTGCACAGAGCTCCGTGTGCTTCAGAGATGCACCGGAGGATGGCCCAGGTACATCCCCAGACAGAAAACAATCCCAGGGAGGGACCTGTCAAGCTCAGATGGCCCACCAAGTGGCATGGAGGCTGACAGCGTTCCATGCGCTGCCATATCCAGGCCAGTCCTCCCACGGAAATTCCATGGTGGTGGGTGGCACGGCCAGACACCTACCTAGAGGAGACCAGGAGTGTCCCAGCTGGATCAGGGCTCCTCAGGTGTCTCACTGCAAAGGCTTGGGTATTCCCTACATTGACATCATCATTCCCCCTTATGAGGATATCATCAGTATACAGATAAATCCGGACACCGTGGTCCAACGTGAGCTTCTCCAGCTTCTGTGCCTATGCTCCAAGCGCCAGAGTGGGCGAGTGTCTGTACCCCTGGGGTAATCAGGTGACTGTGCATTGCACTCCCTCCAAGTAAATGCAAAATTGATTGTCCTCCACCTTCTTCAAGGGGACCATAAAACAGCTGTCTTAGGCATCAATGGCAGCCAGAAAGGGATGAGCCTGTTCCTGTAGGGCAGTAATCAATTCTGAAACATTTGGGGCAGCTTTTGCTGAAGGGGCAGTCTTGGCCTCCAGATGCCTGTAGTCCACTGTAAGGAACGTGTCTGAGCCATACAGTGTGGGCACGCCCAGGCTTCTCGTGCTCCAAGCAGCAGATGACGGGGCCAGTGCTGCCGACACTGCTTGGGGCATGCTGGACCTCTGCAACATGACATCGAGGGTGGATGGCCACTTCCCTGCATCTTGTGCTTCCCAAAGCCAGGATATTAGAATTAAGTACACACAGTAAGAGACCATTGACAGTGCTGCCAGCGATGCCAGCACTGATCACGGCATGCTGGATATGGATACCAGGAACACTGCAGTGATGGCTGAGAGCACGCCCACACTCTCCTGTTTTTGCCCTGATACTGTGGAGGGTGTGGAAGAAGAATGGGAAGACAGCCATGAGGAAGAAGCTGCTGAGGCAGCCAGTGTGCCACCAAGCATTTCTGGTTCTTCATATGGTGAGATGAAGACCATGCCTTCAGCTTCCCCTGTGGCTGCAGGACCCAGACCTGAGGGACATTCATCTGCATGCAAAGGAGCAGAAAGTACAGTCAATTTCAAGCACAAGGTGAGGGAAGTCCATGTGGTCAGGACCAAGTGTGAAATGAAGGCAAAGACAGGAGCTGTACTGGAGTGTGCACTGTGGGGAGATGCCTGGTACTGTCTTCTTTCCATCCAGCTCCATGCAGAAAGATGGACATCCGGGGTTACCCCGGCTTACCTTCATGTGAGGGGCATGATTGACAAACCAGGAGAAGATAACCTGGAACTTGGAGTATTGCTGGCAAGGAACCTACAGGGCTGGTTTTGCTCTCCCCTCACAGGTTTCCGCAGAGGCCAGAGGAGGTGCACAGAACTCCAGTCGTATCAGAGAGACATCAGAAGATGTCCCAGATATGTCCCCAAATGGAGAGCCTGCTGAGCCTGATCAGCCCTGTGAGCAGCTCGGAGGCTGGCAGCACTCCATGCGCACCATTCTGCTGTGCCCAGGACAGCTTTCCCTCCCAGGGAAAAGCTGTGCTAGGGGAGCACGCAGGTCCTTGCCTGGTGCCCACCCTGCCCCTTGCCTATTGCTATCTGTCTCCCATAGCAACCGCTGCCAGACCACATGCTGCCAAGGTTTCTGCAGAGGACAGAGGACCTGCACAGAGCCCCAGGTGCTTCAGAGAGGCACCGGAGGATGGCCTAGGGACGTCCCCAGACAGAAAGCCATCCCAGGGAGGGCCTGCCCAGCTCAAATGTCCCACCAACTGGCACGGAGGCCAGCAGCGGTGTGCGCCCTGCCATATGCAGGCTCATTTTCCCAGGGAAAACCCATGTACAGAGCAGGCAGGGCCTCGCCTCTGCCCCTTGCCTACAGCTCTCTGTCCCCCTCAGGTTCCGCAGCCGCACCACACGCAGCGGCTCGCCGCCGGATGCCAGCTGTCATCAGGAATGTGCTCCCAGTTCTGCGCAGGGTTTGCACCTGCAGCTGCATCAGGGGACAGCGAGAGGAGAGGCACGAAGCTGCAAACACCAGGCAGCTCCTGGAGATGACAAACCCAGTCCTGTAGATGTAGAATTCTGATTCAGTGTTGTCTTTATTCTCTCCTGGCTGAGTGCTGGGCTCAGAGCACGGGGCAATGGATCCGTGTGTCGCTGGTGCCAGCAAGTGCAGAGAGCGAGGGCGTGCAAGCCATCCCAGGGAGGGCCTGCCCAGCGCAGACGGCCACGAAGCAGCACGGAGGCCGGCAGCACTGCGTGCCCCGCCGTATCCAGGCCCACCGTCCCAGGGAGAGCCTGCAGCGGCCCCTGCCTGCAGCGCTCCGTGCCCCACACGCTGCCGCGACGTGCCGCCAGTGGCCCGCCGTCGTCAGGACGACGCCGAGCCCCGGGCAGCCGGCTGCCCAGGCGGGCGCGGAGGGCTGCCGCAGTGCGCTGCGGAGCCCGCCGGGGCTCTGTGACGCGGGCCGGCGTCGCGCCCCAAGGCCATTGTGACGCGGGGCCGCCGCGAGGGGCCGGAGTCCCCCGGAGAGAGTGCCGCTCACTCTCGGGAGAGCGGCTCCGCGAGGAGGACGCGGCTCCCCCGGGTGCGTGCGACCGAGCGTCTGCGCGAGGACGCGGCGATGAGCGAGGAGCGGGAGAAGAAGGACGACCGCCAGCCCGACGCGGGGCTGCCACGCGTGCGCGACCGCCGACAGGTGCGGGCCGGGGAGGGAGGCGCTCGGGCTCGGCCGGGCCGCCGGCGGCCGTCGAAGTCGCCGCCGCGGGGGACGCCGGCCGCGCCTTCGCCGCCTCCATCCCGGTTCTCCTTCTCCCCGCAGGTGGTGCCGCCGGGCGGCCGGAGCCCGGGCTCGTCCCTCCGCGGCGTCCGTCTGCCGCCGCTGCCCGGCCCGGAGAGCGCGCGGGCCTCCGGGAGCCGCCGCGCACAGGTAGGGAGCCCGAGGGAGGCGGGGCCGGACGTCTTCCCGCGCCGCGTGGGGACCGCCCTGTGCCGGTGCGGCTGTGGGGAGCGGGGCGGCAGCCGCCCGCGGGCTGAGCGCTGCCCTCGGTGCTGCGTGCGGCGCGAGCGGCGAGGACCGCGCTCACTCGGCCTTTCTCCTCGGCTTCTCTTGCAGGCGGGCGGGCGGCAGTTCCTGGAGTCGGCGACCGGCGGCGGTGCCAGTGGCCAAAGCAGACAGCCTCAGCCACCCTTGCTGCCTCGCTTAAGGCGGGCGGGGCTGCCGGCAGCAGCACCCAGGCGTGCAGCAGCAGCTTCTGGGGTCTGCAAGCTGCCTGCTCTGCCAGCGGCAGCCTCTTCCACACCATCTCCAAGTGGCAGAGCACGTGCCGTGGGCATCAGGGGCAGCAGACTCCCAGTCCTTGCCCCGAGACCTCCGGGAACCTTGCATGTCCAGGATGGGACAGCAGGGGCTGAGAGCCGGGGTGCAGCCCTGGAAGTCTCAGCTGTTCTCGGGCGTCGCAGTGCCAGACCCAGACAGAACTACGTGGTGTCCCTGAGCTGTGCTGCAGCCGCAAGCCCAAGAGCCGGAGTGCAGCTGGCAGTACCAGGGCGCCAAGCACCTACCAGCAGCCTGAGAACACCAGCAGGAACGGCCCAGGGACTGACCACCAAGGCTGGGAAAGTCCACGCAGCTTGGAGAGATGCTCAGGAGGGCAGCACAGACACTCGTGCTGCCACTACACCATCTTCCAGAGCAGCTCAGAAGGGCCCAGAAGGGCAGGCAGGCGGCAAAGAGCAAGACAAGGAGCCCCTGCCTGCATTAGTGCCTGAAGATGCAGGCAACCTAGATTCTCCCAAGGCTGCACACTCTCCAGAGGAGGCCAATAATGCAGTGCTGTTCCCAAGAGTGTGTGAGGGGGGAGAAAGAGACGTAACTGCCACCACCATGCCTGAAGCCTTCAAACAAGCTCTGGGAGCAGCACTGAGACTGCAAGATCCCAGAGGGGTCAACCAGGTGGCCTACAGATGTTCTCCAGTACACCCAGCAATCTGGAGAATTCGGGATGAGGCAAGGAGGGAGCAGATGTTGTCCAGCTGGAACATCTCCTGGCCAAATCTGAGCATGCTCAGGCTGCTAAGACCCCAAGCAGCACATGCCAGTGCCAGTGCTACCAACAGTGCTCAGGGTATGCTGGACACCTGCACCACAACAGTGATGGTGGAGGGCCTCTTTCCTGCACCAGGGGAGCTCCCCTCCTGGGATGCTGGAGTGCGGGATGAACCGCATGATTTAGAAGAGATTGTTGAGACAGGAACTGCAAGACAGTCATCTGGTGACCTGCAGAATGCATGTCTTGCCCTGTCTGATGAGGCAGAGACAGTGTGTTCAGCTTCTCTTCTGGGCGCTGGTCTTGGGCCTGCAGGACAGCTTGAGCCATTGCCTGCATCAGTGCCTGAAAATGCAGAAAACGAGACCACGCACTGTCCAGAGGAGGTCAATGCAGCACCACTCCTGTCAGCATGCAAGGGAGGAGAAGAAGAAATAGCTATGCCTGTGCTGGAATTGTCCAAAGAACCTCTGGGAGAAACACCAAAACTGCAAGATGCCAGAGAGATCTACGGGGAGACCTATGGATATTCTCCAATTTTCCCAGCAATTCATAGAATTCAGAATGAGGCGAGGAAGGAGCAGATGTTGTCCACCTGGAACATCTCCTGGCCAAGCAACGAGAGCATGCTCAGGCTGCTGAGACCCCAAGCAGCACATGACAGTGCCAGTGCTACCGACACTGTTGAGAGTATGCTGGAGACCTGCACCACAACATCGATGGTGGAGGGCCCCATTCCTGCACCAGGAGAGTTCATATCCGGGGATGCTGGCGTGCAGGATGAACAGCATGATTCGGAAGAGGCTGCTGAGACAGAATCTGCAGGACAGTCATCTGGTGACCTGCAGAGTGCATGTCTTGCCCAGTCGGATGAGGCACACACAGTGTGTTCACCATCTCTTCTGGATGCTGATCCAGGGCCTGTAGAACACCTTGAGCCTCTGCCTGCATCAGTGCTGGAAGATGCAGAAAGCTCAGATTCTTCCGAGGCTGCACGCTCTGTAGAGAATGCTGATGCAGCATCTCTCCGCTTGTCAGTGTCCGAGGGAGAAGAAGAAGCTATGCCTGTGCTGGAATTGTCCAAACAAGCTAAGGGGGAACCATCAAGACTGCAAGATCCCAGAGAGCTCTACAGGGAGACTTATGGATATTCTCCAATTTTCCCAGCAATTCGTAGAATTCAGGATGAGGCAAGGAAGGAGCAGATGTTGTCCACCTGGAACATCTCCTGCCCATGCAATGAGAGCATCCTCAGGCTGCTAAGACCCCAAGCAGCACATGACAGTGCCAGTGCTACTGACACTGTTCAGAGTATGCTGGACACCTGCACCACAACATCGATGGTGGAGGGCCCCATTCCTGTGGCAGGGGACCTCCTATCCTGGGATGCGGGAATGTGGGATGTACACCATGATTCGGAAGAGGTTGTTGAGACAGGAACTGCAGGACAGTCATCTGGTGACCTGCAGAATGCATGTCTTGCCCAGTCTGATGAGGCAGAAATATCACGTTCAGCTTCGCTTCTGGATGTAGGTGCTGGGCTTAGAGGACACCTTGAGCCATTGCCTATATCTGTGCCTGAAGATGTGGAAGACTCAGACTGTTTCACAGCAGCGCACTCTCCGGAGGTGGCCAGCGAAGCACCCTTCTTCCTGTCATTGAGTGAGGGAGAAGAAGGAGAAGAACCAGCTATGGCCATGCCTGAGTCCTCCAGTCAATCTCTAGGAGAACCATCAATTCTGCAAGATCTCGGAGAGATGTACTGGAAGGTCTATGGATGTCCTCCAATTCACCCAGCAATCCGGAGAATCCGTGACGAGGCAAGAAGGGAGCAGATGTTGTCTACTGGGAACAAGTCTGAGCCATACAGTGTGGGCATGCCCAGGCTTCTCGTGCTCCAAGCAGCAGATGATGGTGCCAATGCTGCCGACACTGCTTGGGGCATGCTGGACATCTGCGCCACTACATCGAGGGCAGATGGCCACTTTCCTGCCTCTTGTGATTCCCAAAGCTGGGGTATTGGAATTAAGTATGCAGAGGAAGCGATCATTGACGATGCTGCCAGTGATGCCAGCACCGCTCACAGCATGCTGGATGCCAGGGACACTGCAGTGATGGCTGAGAGCATGCCCACGCCCTCCTGTTTTTGCCCTGATACCATGGTGGGTGTGGAAGAAGAATGGGAGGACAACCGTGAGGAAGAAGCTGCTGAGGCAGTCAGTGTGCCACCAAGCATTTCTCATTCCTCAGCTGGTAAGATGAAGACAGCAGCAGCTCGCCGCCGGATGCCAGCTGTCATCAGGAATGTGCTCCGGGCTCTGCGCAGGATTTGCACCTGCAGCTGCATCAGGGGACAGCAAGAGGAGAAGCACGAGGCTGCAAACACCAGGCAGCACCCCAGAGATGCCTAATTCCATCTTGTCAGTGTCAAATTATGATTCCATCCTGTCAACGTAGAATTCTGATTCCATCTTGTCAACATAGAATTCTGATTCCATCATGTCTACATAGAATTCTGATTCCATTTTGTCAATGTCGAATTCTGATTCCATCCTGTCAACGTAGAATTCTGATTCCATCTTGTCAATGCAGAATTCTGATTCCATCCTGTCAACATAGAATTCTGATTAAATGCCATCTTTATTCTATCCTGCCTGAGTGCTGTCTGATCTGTCACTCATGCATGGTTGGTCTCTGAGTGCGACTACTGGGCTCAGAGCACGGGGCAATGGATCCATGTGTCGGTGGTGGCAGCAAGTGCAGAGAGCGTGGGCGTGCAAGGGAGAGTGATTTGTGACTTGCAAAGTGTGAGCTGGCTGAGCCGGTGTGTGTGTGAGGTGGGCTGCGATGAAGGGGGTGAGGGGCTCTGAAAGGGGCAGCCCTGGTGGGAGAGCACCGCTGTGCCTGTAGGGGTGAGAGCACGGCCAGACACCTACCTAGAAGGCCCATTTGGGGCAGCTTTTGCTGAAGGGGCAGTCCTTTAGTCCAGACGCCTTTAGTCCACTCTAGGTCTCCATTTGCCGTTAGACTTCCACACTGTCCATACAGGAGAGTTATAAGGAAAGTTTGCAGATGCTATTATCCCTTGATTGCACAGTTCATGAATCTCCAATCCTCCTGCCACAGGCAGGGCCACCAACCTCCCCATTTAATACTAGTCCAGATTGCCCAGGGCCCCATCCAATCTGGCCTTGAACACCTCTAGGGGTGGGTTTGATGGGATCTCAAAGATCACCTTTTTCCAACCTTGTTTCCACCCCCCAAGGTGGACTGGGTTCCCTACCTCTGCATCCGTCTCTTCTGCCTCTGGATCAAGCCTGGCCTGGAATGTTTCCTGGAAGAAAGGAGTCTTTATAGGAAGCAAGAGGGAGATAGTCACCACCATGGATCCAGCATGATAGTTCAGTCACTGATCTTCAGTAGTGGTGGGTTGCCGAGCATTGTTGTTCTGTTGGCGATGACAGTGACTACAGCGATGATGGCAACTTTTCAGTGGTAGTACAAACTTATTTATAAGTCCAAAGTCAGCTCTCTTTGGAGTGGCAGCTTCTGGCTTTGGGATCTCAGAAAGAACCCCTTTTGTTCCTTTCTTCTGGGCCTTGCCAGTAGATAAGAGGGAGCAGGGAGGTGCCCACTTGTATCTTGCCTTCACAGGATACAATGGTATCATCGCCCAGTCTCATAGCAAGCTGGAGTTATTTGGTCACAGGCTATATCTTCCACCAGTAAGCAGTCCTGAGCACTCCCTACCAAAGGCAAACAGCTAAAATTGTCCACACAGTGATGTTGATTGCCACACAGCAACACCCATCACTCATCTCCTAGACAAGGCAGCCTTATCACAAGAAATACCTCAGGAAGCAAGCTTTGAGCCAAAAAAAAAAAAAAAAAAAAAAATCAAAGAATTCTCACACCACCACGTGGCTCAAAGATTGCTTGAAATGAAGCATAAGTGACCCTCCATGGTGGTGAGGAAAAGAGAAAAAAGAAAGTAAGAAAAAAAAAAAAAAGTAAGCATAAGGGAAAAGAGGAGTGGGAAGGGGGGTTAAATGTTACAGTTGTTATGAAGAATTTCTTGGGCTTGGTTACAGAGGTTGCCCTGATTTGTTGGACTTGTTCATCATCAGTTGAAGTGGTTACAAAGTACATGGAGGATACAACTCCTTGTATAAAAGTTGAATCAAACATGGAGCCATACAAGAAACAAACATAAGAGTTGCAACAGCACAGGAAAAAGGATACGTTTCTCCCGTGGGCAATTTGTTCAGCAACATTTTCATTATCATTCCATTTTTAGACAACAATTAGAGTCATTCAATTTGCCACAGACACCACCTGTGACTCTTCAGGAGTGGTGACACGAACGTTCCATAATGAATAAAAATTAGAAAGTGAAAAGAGACAACTGTACATTTGGCAATAACCATACCTTTAACAATAGCCAATAATATTAAATCAGTAAGTAAAACAAATAGAGCTATTTGTGTCAGCTGCTTTCCCCACCCAGGAACTCCCAGTGTAAGCCAAGATCCAGATGGGAATTCTTCAGTAGAGGTTGTGGTGTTTATGAACACCCATACAATATTACACTTCAGTGAATTCATCAAAAGCGTATCTAGTCCAATTTGACAATATGTGGACTTGCCATGTAATGTTTTCTAAGATGATTTAGTATCACGAGAACTCTCCACTTGAACATTTCCAAAGCAATTCAAATGCTGAGAGATATAAATCTTAGTTTGGCAAGTTCAAGTATTGCTACAGTCTACAGAATTTTTCACAGGATAGTGTGTGCAGGATAGTCCACAGTATAAACCATCAAGAGGAGTAATCCCAGAAACATACACGTCTCTTATCAAAACTTAGACACTTTCCAACAACCATGTTTTGGATGGAACTCCTGGACTGGTGTGACACTGAAAAGCATCAGTGCAAAAGGCTTTACGATAGATTTCTTTTGTGCCCACATCTAACAGATATTAGATGGGTCTCTTGATTCATTTCCCAGTTTGTTAGGAATTTGGAAACACTGTGGAGGAGTCACATGCAAATCATAATCAGTTTGAAAAAAAGGGGTGAAAGAAGGGGTCAAAAGAAATGGTATCACTGTGCAGGGAGTACCAGTAAGCCAGGATGACCTGTAAGAACTCTGAACCCAGTTGTGAAATTTAACAGATCCAAGGACTGATATCAATCACCACCCACACTCACAACAATGCAAAACACAATATGATTGCAACCAAAAAAATGTAATTAAGAGGTATACTCAGTATTCTAGCATGATCAAATCTTCAGTATTTCTGTCACAAAACACAAACGGTTAAAATCAGCCTTAAAATTAGCCTTTCTGTCAAGTGCCCACGGGGATCTTCTGTAAAATAAAACAAGAACCAACTTGCCCTTTTTGGGCTTTGTAAATATGGTTAAAAAATGAGGGAACAATTGAGGAAGTGTTGATTTCATATTACTTTTTTCGGGGTGTCTTTAGCCTTCCAAGGATATTTGGTAAGGGATTCTGTTAAGGTTAGGGAACTGGCCTCATGTTAGCTGAGTCAATCGCACAGGCTGGCCAGGGAGATAAGAGTGTTTCCCTGGCTTATCAGCCTCTGGATCATGACTCACAGGGGTAATTGGCAAGAGTGGTGAGGCCTTTAGACACAAGGTGTTAAATGGAGGATCTGGTTTCCCTTTGTGGTAAGCTTTCTAATGCATCCACCCTTCACTGCCCCCACCCCGGTCACTTGGGAGGGGCGAAGACATCAGTTTTTTATTGGATAGCTGCTCAGGTTTTGCTTTCCAGGTCTTGAGCTTTTGTTCTGGCCACCACTTAACTAATTTCTCTAACCTGACAGTGGGTATTCTATTCATCAGATCTCACGGGGCATCCTTTTGCCAGCCCAGTGTCCAGAGACAATTACCTTTATGATCAATATTCCGCCTATCTGTTTTTACTGACAATGAAACCCTTCCAGTCCCACTGAGCTTTGGGCTAGGTGGCCTGGGGGCAAGGCTGACCGCTGCAAGTCTTACTTCCCTTGGCTCAAATTTACTGGCGGAAGAAATCACTGACCCATATTTTCTTCCATAGTTGATTAACTCTTGGACAGCCTTCTTCCACGCCCATACGTCCCCTGACTGCAGATGGTTAGATGTTACAGTTCCTTCTAACGCTGCCCGGGTTCTCTCTCCCTGACACATAGCTTGTATCTTTCCTTGCAGTTGTATGCCTATGGGTTTCAATGACTCTGGAAGCCCCCTAATTAAAGCAGTCATTCTCTCAGGATCAACAGGCATCATCATAGGTGATTCGTGGTGTGGCTGCAGCTTTCTATCATACATCATTTGGAGACAAGCAGCCTTTTGAACGCTCTCTACTAACTGGTCGACTGTTCCAGTAATAGCAAGAGGGTATCCCTTTTCTAGAGGATTGAGACCACCTGCCCAATAGGCAGCCCTCTGTGTTAAGGACCAGGGAGCACCATTGTTGCCAGTAGTTAAAAATACTCCTGGTCCCCAGTAACCTCCCGCTTCCTTTTCCATTAGCTGTATCTGGTCTCCACCAGTGAGACTAACCCTCCATACATACTCATTTTCTGACTCCTTTGGAGAGCGGCTGAAATCTTTTTTCAATTTTGCTAGTTCAGTGGCTGAGAAGGGAATTCCTTTAACATTCATTTGAGGATCTAGATCCTCCCTGTTATTGAATGCATATTCGGTTTTTATCAAAGGGTGCATCTGGGCTGGAGAGGCCTCTAATTTGTCTAGCCTTGCCTTCATTTCTTTCAATCCTTCTAGAGGGTAGATTTTTTCTTGAGGCAAACTATGGGCGACAGTATCGCTATTTTCTTTATACCTTAACTGCTCCTTCAGAACCCCTAGTAAGGGAGCTGCGTCATGCTTTTCATTTTCTAATGAAACAGGCCACAAGGGTAATCCATACCGTATGACATGGTGAAAAAAACCTCAAAACTGACGGGTTTGACTGAGATGGGCAGCCACTGCTTTGGGAGAGACTGGCAGATGATAATTGCTTGTGAATCATTTGTTTTGTAAGTATATATACGTATGCATGTATTATTAGCACTACTGTAATTTCTCTCTTATTTTTCTGCCTTAGTAAACAGTTTTTATCTCAACCAAATCATTTTTTTTCTGATTCTCTCCCCCATCCCATCTTTTCAAATAAGTGAATTTCCAGATTTGGACTTAAAATTTGCTGTCATACAAGCACTAACATTTTTGTTGTATTATGTAGATGTATGAGCAAACAATTCTCAAAAAATTACTGCCATGTCTACTTTGCTGCCAAATTTATATCTTCATATAAATATTTACATTTTATAGACATTTCCATTATTCCACATATTATGCTATTATATATTTACATTTATATACAATTACTATTTACATTTTATAGAAGACAAAAATCCAGTGACACTATTTCCCACTTCCTATATAGTCCAGTGACAATATATTTCCTATTAATAGAAAAAATGCCAATATAGGCATCTGAAACTATTGCAGGTTTCAAATGAAATAAGTTTTTAAGTAATATATCTGAACAAATTTCCAGGAGAAAAAAAAAACCAGCCTTTTTTTCCAAAACACAAGAGAGTGTGCTGGCAGGATTTTAACTACCAGCCATGGTGGTCTCAATTTATACACTGAATAAGATTTTCACTCTAGTGCCATGGCTATTCAGGAGACGTGTGTATGCTTAACGGGGCTGGCTGGCTGCACTCCACCATGCTGCTCTTTCACTCTCCCTTCTTAAAGGAACAGGGATGAAAATACAATGAAGGAGAGCTTCAGTTGAGATAAGGACAGGGAGATCTCTCACCAAGGACCATCGTGTGCAAAACAGACTCAAGTTAGGGGACGAATGTAAGTTTCTGTCTGTTAATAGCAGACTAGAGCACTGAGGAACTAGAAGCAAACTAAAAACATTTTCCCATTCACTCATTCTCTTCCAAGTCGTCCCCTTAAGTGGAGCAGGGAACTGGGGCTATGGTCGGTCCCTAAAGCTCTGATGTTGCACCACACAGGGTCCCTCTCACGGCAGCCATCTTTTCTAAACCAATCCCTCACGGGCTTCTGACAGACTGCAGCTCTTCAAGCGCTACTCTAAAGTGGCTCCGTACCCCGGAGTCCATCCTGTAGAAACTGCCCCACGGGCAGCACTTCCCCAGAGCTTCAACACCACACTCTCCTCTTCAAGAGCAGCAGCTGGCCCAGCCCTCCTGCCCCACCGCGGCCCTTCTCCATGGCCGCAGCTCCGGCCCGGGGCTGCTCCTGTGGGCACAACATGGCTGCGGCCTCCTGCAGGCCGCGCCTACCATGGGCTGCTTCATGGCTGCAATGGAGATCTGCTCCGTGTGGTGCCCACGGTCTGTAGGGGCCGGCCTGTCATATGTCTCCTGCTTTCCTCTTCCCTTGAAACAGAGGGTGAGGTATCTAAATGGACTGTTCATACCCTTGTTTGTCTTCCTCAGCGATTGCCACTTCCTACAGCTTCTTCACGTGGTCCCTCTGCACTCTGACCACAGCACAACTCCCTGAGATGAGGCCACCCCAAATACCCTTCAAACAACATCTGGTCAACCACATCCTCTCTTGGGATGTGCTTCTGGGTTAAAATCTACTATGTGCTAAAGGCATACTGTTTCTCCAGCCCACGGTGGTCACAACACGTAGCACATCTTCATGCTGTGTAGCTTTCAGCAGAGTTGCTGTGTCCCTGTGGCCACGCTGCAAGCACTGCTGAAGGCTGCACACTGTCTTTCCTTGCTGCCCTCATTTGCCTGGTTGTCTGTCTCTTCACCAGCTGATTGCTGAATGAGGGTTTGAGACCCACTAGTACCATCTGTGGATAAAAGGTGTAGTCTCTTCCAGCCAGCCAGGAGCAAGCTATCACCCAGAGCAGCCACGAGGATTCTCCAAAGAAGCCTGGGAACAGCTACAACAATTGCTGTGGCTCTGTGTGTTGCTCCCAGTCTTAATAATCAGGCTTAATGATCTTCTTAAAATACAGTGTTTGCAGTGCCTCTGATATGAATCAATGTTTAAGAAGGGCAAAAAGGGCTGCTTACTGCAAAACAAATACTCGCACAGAAAGATTAGGCATTTGTTTAGCAAGCTTAATTAAAAAGCTCTACTTGGTGCCTCTTTGAGGATCTAAACTCCTTGATAAAGAAATAACCCGTTTTTCCAGTTATAGCTTCCTTTTCTTTGTAAGTGGTGAGTAGTTTCAAAGATCAAAAGGCCAAGTCTCATACGCCATCTTAATTTGAAAGATATTTTAACATTCTGATAAGCACAGTTTTGGAATGCTTCATTTTGTTTGCCTCACTAGTCAATGTGCAAACTTAGGGTAATTAAACAAAGTGATATTTCACAGTCAGTCTTTGCATTTAGACAGTGAATGTGTAAGTTTAAATAGGAAAATCTACATACTCTCGGGAGAGCGGCTCGGCGAGGAGGACGTGGCATTAGAGGCAGCAGACTCCCAGTACTTGCCCCGAGACCTCAGCACACACCGCAGATGTTGTCCAGTTGCAACACACGGTGGGCAAACTCTGTGAGCGTGCCCAGGCCCAGTGCTGCCAACACTGCTCAGGGAAACCTGGGCGTACGCTCCGCGACATCGAGGGCTGAGGCTCAGATTCCTGCCTCTGGTGGTTCCCGAACCAGGGATGCTGGAGTGCAGGTTGAGCTGCAAGAATTAGAAGAGACTGCTGAGAGGGAATCCGCAGGATGTTCACCTGGCAAACTGTGGAGCGCATCTCTTGCCTCACCTGATGAGGCAGGCAGCATGCCTTCGGCTTCTCTTCTGGCTGCGGACCCTGGGCCTGGAGGACACCTTGAGGCTTTGGCTGTAACAGGTCCTGAAGATGGGGAACACTCAACTTCTTCCAAGGCTGAATACTTTCCAGAGGAGGCCAATGCAGCACCTTTTTTCTGGCGAGCATGCGAGGGAGAAGAAGAAGAAACGGCTACCACCATGCCTGAATTCTCCAACCAGTCTCTGGGAGAAGAACAGAGGTTGCAAGATCCCAGAGAGGTCTACGGGGAGGCATATGGATATCCTCCAGTTCACCCAGCAATCCAGAGAATCCGGGATGAGGCGAAGAAGGACCAGATGCTGCCACACTGGAACATCTCCTGGCCAAATAGCATGAGCGTGCCCCCGCTGCTAAGGCCCCAAGCAACAGAAGACAGTGCCAGTGCAGCTGACAGTGCTCAGGGCACGCTGAGCATCTGCAGTGTGACATCGAGGGCTGAGGGCCAGTTTTCTGCTTCTGATGATTCCTCAGCCAGAGGTGTTATAGTCCAGGACTCGCAGCTAGAGTTGGAAGAGGCTGCAGAGATAGAAACGGCAGGACAGTCATCTGGCACCCTGCAAGTTGCATCTCTTGCCCCATCTGATGAGGTACACGCTGTGTGTTCACCATCTCTTCTGGATGCTGAGCCAGGGCCTGCAGGGCACCTTGAGCCTTTACCTGTATCAGTGCTGGAAGATGCAGAAAGCTCAGATTCTTCCGAGGCTGCAAGCTCTGCAGAGGAGACTGATGCAGTATCGCTCCCCTTGCCAATGTCCAAGGGAGGAGAAAGAGAAGAATCAGCTATGGCCATGCCTGAATCCTCCGGACAAGGTCTGGGAGAAGCACGGAGACTGCCAGATCCCAGCGAGATCAACAGGGAGCCCTCTGGGTACTCTCCTATGATCCCAGCAATGCGGAGAATTCGTGAGGAGGACAGAAACGAGCAGATGTTGTCACACTGGAATATTTCCTGGCCAAGGAATGTGAGAAGCCCCAGGCAGCGAAGGCTCCAGGCAAGAGGTGACGCATTCAATAATGTTGGCGCTCGTCAGGGCATGCCAGGTATCTGGCCCACGACATCCCGGGCTGGTAACTGGTTTCTTGACTCTGGTGACTCCAGAAAGTGGACTGTTAGACTGCCAGTTATACTGGAAGAGTCCAGTGATGACAGCGACAGTGCTGCCAGCACTGCTGAGGGCACGCTGGATGCCAGAGACAATGCAGTGAGAGATGAGGGCATGCACCCGCCCTCCTGTCCTTGCCCTTCAACACTGGAGAATGTGGAGGAAGACTGGGGATGTGACTCTGAGGAAGATGCTGCATCAGAGGCAGTCAGCATCACATCCAGCACATCCGATGAGCCATCTGGTGAGGTGGAGGCCATTTCTTCAGCTTCATCTGTAGCTGCAGATCCCATGACTGAGGAGCATGTGTCAGCATGTGAGGGAGCAGAAGATGTGGGCCCTCAGCATGAGGTGAGCAAGGTCAGCACCAGGCATGAATTGGAGGCAGAGGCAGGAGTGGTGCCTGGAGTGTGCGCTGTGGGGAGATGCCTGGAGATGCTGTCTCCTTTCCAACCAGCTCCATGCATTAGGGTGGACAGCCCCTCTGTTATTCCTGCCTTGCCTTCAATCAAAGGGGCCTGGAAAGGGGATCCCTCCCCTGGACCCCTGGCACCCACACCATCACCAGCCAGTGGCATACAGGTGTGTGGTTTTGTTCTCTTCACACAGGTTTCTGCAGAGGCTGAAGAACGTGCACAGAGCTCCGTGTGCTTCAGAGATGCACCGGAGGATGGCCCAGGTACATCCCCAGACAGAAAACAATCCCAGGGAGGGACCTGTCAAGCTCAGATGGCCCACCAAGTGGCATGGAGGCTGACAGCGTTCCATGCGCTGCCATATCCAGGCCAGTCCTCCCAGGGAAATTCCATGGTGGTGGGTGGCACGGCCAGACACCTACCTAGAGGAGACCAGGAGTGTCCCAGCTGGATCAGGGCTCCTCAGGTGTCTCACTGCAAAGGCTTGGGTATTCCCTACATTGACATCATCATTCCCCCTTATGAGGATATCATCAGTATACAGATAAATCCGGACACCGTGGTCCAACGTGAGCTTCTCCAGCTTCTGTGCCTATGCTCCAAGCGCCAGAGTGGGCGAGTGTCTGTACCCCTGGGGTAATCAGGTGACTGTGCATTGCACTCCCTCCAAGTAAATGCAAAATTGATTGTCCTCCACCTTCTTCAAGGGGACCATAAAACAGCTGTCTTAGGCATCAATGGCAGCCAGAAAGGGATGAGCCTGTTCCTGTAGGGCAGTAATCAATTCTGAAACATTTGGGGCAGCTTTTGCTGAAGGGGCAGTCTTGGCCTCCAGATGCCTGTAGTCCACTGTAAGGAACGTGTCTGAGCCATACAGTGTGGGCACGCCCAGGCTTCTCGTGCTCCAAGCAGCAGATGACGGGGCCAGTGCTGCCGACACTGCTTGGGGCATGCTGGACCTCTGCAACATGACATCGAGGGTGGATGGCCACTTCCCTGCATCTTGTGCTTCCCAAAGCCAGGATATTAGAATTAAGTACACACAGTAAGAGACCATTGACAGTGCTGCCAGCGATGCCAGCACTGATCACGGCATGCTGGATATGGATACCAGGAACACTGCAGTGATGGCTGAGAGCACGCCCACACTCTCCTGTTTTTGCCCTGATACTGTGGAGGGTGTGGAAGAAGAATGGGAAGACAGCCATGAGGAAGAAGCTGCTGAGGCAGCCAGTGTGCCACCAAGCATTTCTGGTTCTTCATATGGTGAGATGAAGACCATGCCTTCAGCTTCCCCTGTGGCTGCAGGACCCAGACCTGAGGGACATTCATCTGCATGCAAAGGAGCAGAAAGTACAGTCAATTTCAAGCACAAGGTGAGGGAAGTCCATGTGGTCAGGACCAAGTGTGAAATGAAGGCAAAGACAGGAGCTGTACTGGAGTGTGCACTGTGGGGAGATGCCTGGTACTGTCTTCTTTCCATCCAGCTCCATGCAGAAAGATGGACATCCGGGGTTACCCCGGCTTACCTTCATGTGAGGGGCATGATTGACAAACCAGGAGAAGATAACCTGGAACTTGGAGTATTGCTGGCAAGGAACCTACAGGGCTGGTTTTGCTCTCCCCTCACAGGTTTCCGCAGAGGCCAGAGGAGGTGCACAGAACTCCAGTCGTATCAGAGAGACATCAGAAGATGTCCCAGATATGTCCCCAAATGGAGAGCCTGCTGAGCCTGATCAGCCCTGTGAGCAGCTCGGAGGCTGGCAGCACTCCATGCGCACCATTCTGCTGTGCCCAGGACAGCTTTCCCTCCCAGGGAAAAGCTGTGCTAGGGGAGCACGCAGGTCCTTGCCTGGTGCCCACCCTGCCCCTTGCCTATTGCTATCTGTCTCCCATAGCAACCGCTGCCAGACCACATGCTGCCAAGGTTTCTGCAGAGGACAGAGGACCTGCACAGAGCCCCAGGTGCTTCAGAGAGGCACCGGAGGATGGCCTAGGGACGTCCCCAGACAGAAAGCCATCCCAGGGAGGGCCTGCCCAGCTCAAATGTCCCACCAACTGGCACGGAGGCCAGCAGCGGTGTGCGCCCTGCCATATGCAGGCTCATTTTCCCAGGGAAAACCCATGTACAGAGCAGGCAGGGCCTCGCCTCTGCCCCTTGCCTACAGCTCTCTGTCCCCCTCAGGTTCCGCAGCCGCACCACACGCAGCGGCTCGCCGCCGGATGCCAGCTGTCATCAGGAATGTGCTCCCAGTTCTGCGCAGGGTTTGCACCTGCAGCTGCATCAGGGGACAGCGAGAGGAGAGGCACGAAGCTGCAAACACCAGGCAGCTCCTGGAGATGACAAACCCAGTCCTGTAGATGTAGAATTCTGATTCAGTGTTGTCTTTATTCTCTCCTGGCTGAGTGCTGGGCTCAGAGCACGGGGCAATGGATCCGTGTGTCGCTGGTGCCAGCAAGTGCAGAGAGCGAGGGCGTGCAAGCCATCCCAGGGAGGGCCTGCCCAGCGCAGACGGCCACGAAGCAGCACGGAGGCCGGCAGCACTGCGTGCCCCGCCGTATCCAGGCCCACCGTCCCAGGGAGAGCCTGCAGCGGCCCCTGCCTGCAGCGCTCCGTGCCCCACACGCTGCCGCGACGTGCCGCCAGTGGCCCGCCGTCGTCAGGACGACGCCGAGCCCCGGGCAGCCGGCTGCCCAGGCGGGCGCGGAGGGCTGCCGCAGTGCGCTGCGGAGCCCGCCGGGGCTCTGTGACGCGGGCCGGCGTCGCGCCCCAAGGCCATTGTGACGCGGGGCCGCCGCGAGGGGCCGGAGTCCCCCGGAGAGAGTGCCGCTCACTCTCGGGAGAGCGGCTCCGCGAGGAGGACGCGGCTCCCCCGGGTGCGTGCGACCGAGCGTCTGCGCGAGGACGCGGCGATGAGCGAGGAGCGGGAGAAGAAGGACGACCGCCAGCCCGACGCGGGGCTGCCACGCGTGCGCGACCGCCGACAGGTGCGGGCCGGGGAGGGAGGCGCTCGGGCTCGGCCGGGCCGCCGGCGGCCGTCGAAGTCGCCGCCGCGGGGGACGCCGGCCGCGCCTTCGCCGCCTCCATCCCGGTTCTCCTTCTCCCCGCAGGTGGTGCCGCCGGGCGGCCGGAGCCCGGGCTCGTCCCTCCGCGGCGTCCGTCTGCCGCCGCTGCCCGGCCCGGAGAGCGCGCGGGCCTCCGGGAGCCGCCGCGCACAGGTAGGGAGCCCGAGGGAGGCGGGGCCGGACGTCTTCCCGCGCCGCGTGGGGACCGCCCTGTGCCGGTGCGGCTGTGGGGAGCGGGGCGGCAGCCGCCCGCGGGCTGAGCGCTGCCCTCGGTGCTGCGTGCGGCGCGAGCGGCGAGGACCGCGCTCACTCGGCCTTTCTCCTCGGCTTCTCTTGCAGGCGGGCGGGCGGCAGTTCCTGGAGTCGGCGACCGGCGGCGGTGCCAGTGGCCAAAGCAGACAGCCTCAGCCACCCTTGCTGCCTCGCTTAAGGCGGGCGGGGCTGCCGGCAGCAGCACCCAGGCGTGCAGCAGCAGCTTCTGGGGTCTGCAAGCTGCCTGCTCTGCCAGCGGCAGCCTCTTCCACACCATCTCCAAGTGGCAGAGCACGTGCCGTGGGCATCAGGGGCAGCAGACTCCCAGTCCTTGCCCCGAGACCTCCGGGAACCTTGCATGTCCAGGATGGGACAGCAGGGGCTGAGAGCCGGGGTGCAGCCCTGGAAGTCTCAGCTGTTCTCGGGCGTCGCAGTGCCAGACCCAGACAGAACTACGTGGTGTCCCTGAGCTGTGCTGCAGCCGCAAGCCCAAGAGCCGGAGTGCAGCTGGCAGTACCAGGGCGCCAAGCACCTACCAGCAGCCTGAGAACACCAGCAGGAACGGCCCAGGGACTGACCACCAAGGCTGGGAAAGTCCACGCAGCTTGGAGAGATGCTCAGGAGGGCAGCACAGACACTCGTGCTGCCACTACACCATCTTCCAGAGCAGCTCAGAAGGGCCCAGAAGGGCAGGCAGGCGGCAAAGAGCAAGACAAGGAGCCCCTGCCTGCATTAGTGCCTGAAGATGCAGGCAACCTAGATTCTCCCAAGGCTGCACACTCTCCAGAGGAGGCCAATAATGCAGTGCTGTTCCCAAGAGTGTGTGAGGGGGGAGAAAGAGACGTAACTGCCACCACCATGCCTGAAGCCTTCAAACAAGCTCTGGGAGCAGCACTGAGACTGCAAGATCCCAGAGGGGTCAACCAGGTGGCCTACAGATGTTCTCCAGTACACCCAGCAATCTGGAGAATTCGGGATGAGGCAAGGAGGGAGCAGATGTTGTCCAGCTGGAACATCTCCTGGCCAAATCTGAGCATGCTCAGGCTGCTAAGACCCCAAGCAGCACATGCCAGTGCCAGTGCTACCAACAGTGCTCAGGGTATGCTGGACACCTGCACCACAACAGTGATGGTGGAGGGCCTCTTTCCTGCACCAGGGGAGCTCCCCTCCTGGGATGCTGGAGTGCGGGATGAACCGCATGATTTAGAAGAGATTGTTGAGACAGGAACTGCAAGACAGTCATCTGGTGACCTGCAGAATGCATGTCTTGCCCTGTCTGATGAGGCAGAGACAGTGTGTTCAGCTTCTCTTCTGGGCGCTGGTCTTGGGCCTGCAGGACAGCTTGAGCCATTGCCTGCATCAGTGCCTGAAAATGCAGAAAACGAGACCACGCACTGTCCAGAGGAGGTCAATGCAGCACCACTCCTGTCAGCATGCAAGGGAGGAGAAGAAGAAATAGCTATGCCTGTGCTGGAATTGTCCAAAGAACCTCTGGGAGAAACACCAAAACTGCAAGATGCCAGAGAGATCTACGGGGAGACCTATGGATATTCTCCAATTTTCCCAGCAATTCATAGAATTCAGAATGAGGCGAGGAAGGAGCAGATGTTGTCCACCTGGAACATCTCCTGGCCAAGCAACGAGAGCATGCTCAGGCTGCTGAGACCCCAAGCAGCACATGACAGTGCCAGTGCTACCGACATTGTTGAGAGTATGCTGGAGACCTGCACCACAACATCGATGGTGGAGGGCCCCATTCCTGCACCAGGAGAGTTCATATCCGGGGATGCTGGCGTGCAGGATGAACAGCATGATTCGGAAGAGGCTGCTGAGACAGAATCTGCAGGACAGTCATCTGGTGACCTGCAGAGTGCATGTCTTGCCCAGTCGGATGAGGCACACACCGTGTGTTCACCATCTCTTCTGGATGCTGATCCAGGGCCTGTAGAACACCTTGAGCCTCTGCCTGCATCAGTGCTGGAAGATGCAGAAAGCTCAGATTCTTCCGAGGCTGCACGCTCTGTAGAGAATGCTGATGCAGCATCTCTCCGCTTGTCAGTGTCCGAGGGAGAAGAAGAAGCTATGCCTGTGCTGGAATTGTCCAAACAAGCTAAGGGGGAACCATCAAGACTGCAAGATCCCAGAGAGCTCTACAGGGAGACTTATGGATATTCTCCAATTTTCCCAGCAATTCGTAGAATTCAGGATGAGGCAAGGAAGGAGCAGATGTTGTCCACCTGGAACATCTCCTGCCCATGCAATGAGAGCATCCTCAGGCTGCTAAGACCCCAAGCAGCACATGACAGTGCCAGTGCTACTGACACTGTTCAGAGTATGCTGGACACCTGCACCACAACATCGATGGTGGAGGGCCCCATTCCTGTGGCAGGGGACCTCCTATCCTGGGATGCGGGAATGTGGGATGTACACCATGATTCGGAAGAGGTTGTTGAGACAGGAACTGCAGGACAGTCATCTGGTGACCTGCAGAATGCATGTCTTGCCCAGTCTGATGAGGCAGAAATATCACGTTCAGCTTCGCTTCTGGATGTAGGTGCTGGGCTTAGAGGACACCTTGAGCCATTGCCTATATCTGTGCCTGAAGATGTGGAAGACTCGGACTGTTTCACAGCAGCGCACTCTCCGGAGGTGGCCAGCGAAGCACCCTTCTTCCTGTCATTGAGTGAGGGAGAAGAAGGAGAAGAACCAGCTATGGCCATGCCTGAGTCCTCCAGTCAATCTCTAGGAGAACCATCAATTCTGCAAGATCTCGGAGAGATGTACTGGAAGGTCTATGGATGTCCTCCAATTCACCCAGCAATCCGGAGAATCCGTGACGAGGCAAGAAGGGAGCAGATGTTGTCTACTGGGAACAAGTCTGAGCCATACAGTGTGGGCATGCCCAGGCTTCTCGTGCTCCAAGCAGCAGATGATGGTGCCAATGCTGCCGACACTGCTTGGGGCATGCTGGACATCTGCGCCACTACATCGAGGGCAGATGGCCACTTTCCTGCCTCTTGTGATTCCCAAAGCTGGGGTATTGGAATTAAGTATGCAGAGGAAGCGATCATTGACGATGCTGCCAGTGATGCCAGCACCGCTCACAGCATGCTGGATGCCAGGGACACTGCAGTGATGGCTGAGAGCATGCCCACGCCCTCCTGTTTTTGCCCTGATACCATGGTGGGTGTGGAAGAAGAATGGGAGGACAACCGTGAGGAAGAAGCTGCTGAGGCAGTCAGTGTGCCACCAAGCATTTCTCATTCCTCAGCTGGTAAGATGAAGACAGCAGCGGCTCGCCGCCGGATGCCAGCTGTCATCAGGAATGTGCTCCGGGCTCTGCGCAGGATTTGCACCTGCAGCTGCATCAGGGGACAGCAAGAGGAGAAGCACGAGGCTGCAAACACCAGGCAGCACCCCAGAGATGCCTAATTCCATCTTGTCAGTGTCAAATTATGATTCCATCCTGTCAACGTAGAATTCTGATTCCATCTTGTCAACATAGAATTCTGATTCCATCATGTCTACATAGAATTCTGATTCCATTTTGTCAATGTCGAATTCTGATTCCATCCTGTCAACGTAGAATTCTGATTCCATCTTGTCAATGCAGAATTCTGATTCCATCCTGTCAACATAGAATTCTGATTAAATGCCATCTTTATTCTATCCTGCCTGAGTGCTGTCTGATCTGTCACTCATGCATGGTTGGTCTCTGAGTGCGACTACTGGGCTCAGAGCACGGGGCAATGGATCCATGTGTCGGTGGTGGCAGCAAGTGCAGAAAGTGAAAAGAGACAACTGTACATTTGGCAATAACCATACCTTTAACAATAGCCAATAATATTAAATCAGTAAGTAAAACAAATAGAGCTATTTGTGTCAGCTGCTTTCCCCACCCAGGAACTCCCAGTGTAAGCCAAGATCCAGATGGGAATTCTTCAGTAGAGGTTGTGGTGTTTATGAACACCCATACAATATTACACTTCAGTGAATTCATCAAAAGCGTATCTAGTCCAATTTGACAATATGTGGACTTGCCATGTAATGTTTTCTAAGATGATTTAGTATCACGAGAACTCTCCACTTGAACATTTCCAAAGCAATTCAAATGCTGAGAGATATAAATCTTAGTTTGGCAAGTTCAAGTATTGCTACAGTCTACAGAATTTTTCACAGGATAGTGTGTGCAGGATAGTCCACAGTATAAACCATCAAGAGGAGTAATCCCAAAAACATACACGTCTCTTATCAAAACTTAGACACTTTCCAACAACCATGTTTTGGATGGAACTCCTGGACTGGTGTGACACTGAAAAGCATCAGTGCAAAAGGCTTTACGATAGATTTCTTTTGTGCCCACATCTAACAGATATTAGATGGGTCTCTTGATTCATTTCCCAGTTTGTTAGGAATTTGGAAACACTGTGGAGGAGTCACATGCAAATCATAATCAGTTTGAAAAAAAGGGGTGAAAGAAGGGGTCAAAAGAAATGGTATCACTGTGCAGGGAGTACCAGTAAGCCAGGATGACCTGTAAGAACTCTGAACCCAGTTGTGAAATTTAACAGATCCAAGGACTGATATCAATCACCACCCACACTCACAACAATGCAAAACACAATATGATTGCAACCAAAAAAATGTAATTAAGAGGTATACTCAGTATTCTAGCATGATCAAATCTTCAGTATTTCTGTCACAAAACACAAACGGTTAAAATCAGCCTTAAAATTAGCCTTTCTGTCAAGTGCCCACGGGGATCTTCTGTAAAATAAAACAAGAACCAACTTGCCCTTTTTGGGCTTTGTAAATATGGTTAAAAAATGAGGGAACAATTGAGGAAGTGTTGATTTCATATTACTTTTTTCGGGGTGTCTTTAGCCTTCCAAGGATATTTGGTAAGGGATTCTGTTAAGGTTAGGGAACTGGCCTCATGTTAGCTGAGTCAATCGCACAGGCTGGCCAGGGAGATAAGAGTGTTTCCCTGGCTTATCAGCCTCTGGATCATGACTCACAGGGGTAATTGGCAAGAGTGGTGAGGCCTTTAGACACAAGGTGTTAAATGGAGGATCTGGTTTCCCTTTGTGGTAAGCTTTCTAATGCATCCACCCTTCACTGCCCCCACCCCGGTCACTTGGGAGGGGCGAAGACATCAGTTTTTTATTGGATAGCTGCTCAGGTTTTGCTTTCCAGGTCTTGAGCTTTTGTTCTGGCCACCACTTAACTAATTTCTCTAACCTGACAGTGGGTATTCCATTCATCAGATCTCACGGGGCATCCTTTTGCCAGCCCAGTGTCCAGAGACAATTACCTTTATGATCAATATTCCGCCTATCTGTTTTTACTGACAATGAAACCCTTCCAGTCCCACTGAGCTTTGGGCTAGGTGGCCTGGGGGCAAGGCTGACCGCTGCAAGTCTTACTTCCCTTGGCTCAAATTTACTGGCGGAAGAAATCACTGACCCATATTTTCTTCCATAGTTGATTAACTCTTGGACAGCCTTCTTCCACGCCCATACGTCCCCTGACTGCAGATGGTTAGATGTTACAGTTCCTTCTAACGCTGCCCGGGTTCTCTCTCCCTGACACATAGCTTGTATCTTTCCTTGCAGTTGTATGCCTATGGGTTTCAATGACTCTGGAAGCCCCCTAATTAAAGCAGTCATTCTCTCAGGATCAACAGGCATCATCATAGGTGATTCGTGGTGTGGCTGCAGCTTTCTATCATACATCATTTGGAGACAAGCAGCCTTTTGAACGCTCTCTACTAACTGGTCGACTGTTCCAGTAATAGCAAGAGGGTATCCCTTTTCTAGAGGATTGAGACCACCTGCCCAATAGGCAGCCCTCTGTGTTAAGGACCAGGGAGCACCATTGTTGCCAGTACTTAAAAATACTCCTGGTCCCCAGTAACCTCCCGCTTCCTTTTCCATTAGCTGTATCTGGTCTCCACCAGTGAGACTAACCCTCCATACATACTCATTTTCTGACTCCTTTGGAGAGCGGCTGAAATCTTTTTTCAATTTTGCTAGTTCAGTGGCTGAGAAGGGAATTCCTTTAACATTCATTTGAGGATCTAGATCCTCCCTGTTATTGAATGCATATTCGGTTTTTATCAAAGGGTGCATCTGGGCTGGAGAGGCCTCTAATTTGTCTAGCCTTGCCTTCATTTCTTTCAATCCTTCTAGAGGGTAGATTTTTTCTTGAGGCAAACTATGGGCGACAGTATCGCTATTTTCTTTATACCTTAACTGCTCCTTCAGAACCCCTAGTAAGGGAGCTGCGTCATGCTTTTCATTTTCTAATGAAACAGGCCACAAGGGTAATCCATACCGTATGACATGGTGAAAAAAACCTCAAAACTGACGGGTTTGACTGAGATGGGCAGCCACTGCTTTGGGAGAGACTGGCAGATGATAATTGCTTGTGAATCATTTGTTTTGTAAGTATATATACGTATGCATGTATTATTAGCACTACTGTAATTTCTCTCTTATTTTTCTGCCTTAGTAAACAGTTTTTATCTCAACCAAATCATTTTTTTTCTGATTCTCTCCCCCATCCCATCTTTTCAAATAAGTGAATTTCCAGATTTGGACTTAAAATTTGCTGTCATACAAGCACTAACATTTTTGTTGTATTATGTAGATGTATGAGCAAACAATTCTCAAAAAATTACTGCCATGTCTACTTTGCTGCCAAATTTATATCTTCATATAAATATTTACATTTTATAGACATTTCCATTATTCCACATATTATGCTATTATATATTTACATTTATATACAATTACTATTTACATTTTATAGAAGACAAAAATCCAGTGACACTATTTCCCACTTCCTATATAGTCCAGTGACAATATATTTCCTATTAATAGAAAAAATGCCAATATAGGCATCTGAAACTATTGCAGGTTTCAAATGAAATAAGTTTTTAAGTAATATATCTGAACAAATTTCCAGGAGAAAAAAAAAACCAGCCTTTTTTTCCAAAACACAAGAGAGTGTGCTGGCAGGATTTTAACTACCAGCCATGGTGGTCTCAATTTATACACTGAATAAGATTTTCACTCTAGTGCCATGGCTATTCAGGAGACGTGTGTATGCTTAACGGGGCTGGCTGGCTGCACTCCACCATGCTGCTCTTTCACTCTCCCTTCTTAAAGGAACAGGGATGAAAATACAATGAAGGAGAGCTTCAGTTGAGATAAGGACAGGGAGATCTCTCACCAAGGACCATCGTGTGCAAAACAGACTCAAGTTAGGGGACGAATGTAAGTTTCTGTCTGTTAATAGCAGACTAGAGCACTGAGGAACTAGAAGCAAACTAAAAACATTTTCCCATTCACTCATTCTCTTCCAAGTCGTCCCCTTAAGTGGAGCAGGGAACTGGGGCTATGGTCGGTCCCTAAAGCTCTGATGTTGCACCACACAGGGTCCCTCTCACGGCAGCCATCTTTTCTAAACCAATCCCTCACGGGCTTCTGACAGACTGCAGCTCTTCAAGCGCTACTCTAAAGTGGCTCCGTACCCCGGAGTCCATCCTGTAGAAACTGCCCCACGGGCAGCACTTCCCCAGAGCTTCAACACCACACTCTCCTCTTCAAGAGCAGCAGCTGGCCCAGCCCTCCTGCCCCACCGCGGCCCTTCTCCATGGCCGCAGCTCCGGCCCGGGGCTGCTCCTGTGGGCACAACATGGCTGCGGCCTCCTGCAGGCCGCGCCTACCATGGGCTGCTTCATGGCTGCAATGGAGATCTGCTCCGTGTGGTGCCCACGGTCTGTAGGGGCCGGCCTGTCATATGTCTCCTGCTTTCCTCTTCCCTTGAAACAGAGGGTGAGGTATCTAAATGGACTGTTCATACCCTTGTTTGTCTTCCTCAGCGATTGCCACTTCCTACAGCTTCTTCACGTGGTCCCTCTGCACTCTGACCACAGCACAACTCCCTGAGATGAGGCCACCCCAAATACCCTTCAAACAACATCTGGTCAACCACATCCTCTCTTGGGATGTGCTTCTGGGTTAAAATCTACTATGTGCTAAAGGCATACTGTTTCTCCAGCCCACGGTGGTCACAACACGTAGCACATCTTCATGCTGTGTAGCTTTCAGCAGAGTTGCTGTGTCCCTGTGGCCACGCTGCAAGCACTGCTGAAGGCTGCACACTGTCTTTCCTTGCTGCCCTCATTTGCCTGGTTGTCTGTCTCTTCACCAGCTGATTGCTGAATGAGGGTTTGAGACCCACTAGTACCATCTGTGGATAAAAGGTGTAGTCTCTTCCAGCCAGCCAGGAGCAAGCTATCACCCAGAGCAGCCACGAGGATTCTCCAAAGAAGCCTGGGAACAGCTACAACAATTGCTGTGGCTCTGTGTGTTGCTCCCAGTCTTAATAATCAGGCTTAATGATCTTCTTAAAATACAGTGTTTGCAGTGCCTCTGATATGAATCAATGTTTAAGAAGGGCAAAAAGGGCTGCTTACTGCAAAACAAATACTCGCACAGAAAGATTAGGCATTTGTTTAGCAAGCTTAATTAAAAAGCTCTACTTGGTGCCTCTTTGAGGATCTAAACTCCTTGATAAAGAAATAACCCGTTTTTCCAGTTATAGCTTCCTTTTCTTTGTAAGTGGTGAGTAGTTTCAAAGATCAAAAGGCCAAGTCTCATACGCCATCTTAATTTGAAAGATATTTTAACATTCTGATAAGCACAGTTTTGGAATGCTTCATTTTGTTTGCCTCACTAGTCAATGTGCAAACTTAGGGTAATTAAACAAAGTGATATTTCACAGTCAGTCTTTGCATTTAGACAGTGAATGTGTAAGTTTAAATAGGAAAATCTACATACTCTCGGGAGAGCGGCTCGGCGAGGAGGACGTGGCATTAGAGTCAGCAGACTCCCAGTACTTGCCCCGAGACCTCAGCACACACCGCAGATGTTGTCCAGTTGCAACACACGGTGGGCAAACTCTGTGAGCGTGCCCAGGCCCAGTGCTGCCAACACTGCTCAGGGAAACCTGGGCGTATGCTCCGCGACATCGAGGGCTGAGGCTCAGATTCCTGCCTCTGGTGGTTCCCGAACCAGGGATGCTGGAGTGCAGGTTGAGCTGCAAGAATTAGAAGAGACTGCTGAGAGGGAATCCGCAGGATGTTCACCTGGCAAACTGTGGAGCGCATCTCTTGCCTCACCTGATGAGGCAGGCAGCATGCCTTCGGCTTCTCTTCTGGCTGCGGACCCTGGGCCTGGAGGACACCTTGAGGCTTTGGCTGTAACAGGTCCTGAAGATGGGGAACACTCAACTTCTTCCAAGGCTGAATACTTTCCAGAGGAGGCCAATGCAGCACCTTTTTTCTGGCGAGCATGCGAGGGAGAAGAAGAAGAAACGGCTACCACCATGCCTGAATTCTCCAACCAGTCTCTGGGAGAAGAACAGAGGTTGCAAGATCCCAGAGAGGTCTACGGGGAGGCATATGGATATCCTCCAGTTCACCCAGCAATCCAGAGAATCCGGGATGAGGCGAAGAAGGACCAGATGCTGCCACACTGGAACATCTCCTGGCCAAATAGCATGAGCGTGCCCCCGCTGCTAAGGCCCCAAGCAACAGAAGACAGTGCCAGTGCAGCTGACAGTGCTCAGGGCACGCTGAGCATCTGCAGTGTGACATCGAGGGCTGAGGGCCAGTTTTCTGCTTCTGATGATTCCTCAGCCAGAGGTGTTATAGTCCAGGACTCGCAGCTAGAGTTGGAAGAGGCTGCAGAGATAGAAACGGCAGGACAGTCATCTGGCACCCTGCAAGTTGCATCTCTTGCCCCATCTGATGAGGTACACGCTGTGTGTTCACCATCTCTTCTGGATGCTGAGCCAGGGCCTGCAGGGCACCTTGAGCCTTTACCTGTATCAGTGCTGGAAGATGCAGAAAGCTCAGATTCTTCCGAGGCTGCAAGCTCTGCAGAGGAGACTGATGCAGTATCGCTCCCCTTGCCAATGTCCAAGGGAGGAGAAAGAGAAGAATCAGCTATGGCCATGCCTGAATCCTCCGGACAAGGTCTGGGAGAAGCACGGAGACTGCCAGATCCCAGCGAGATCAACAGGGAGCCCTCTGGGTACTCTCCTATGATCCCAGCAATGCGGAGAATTCGTGAGGAGGACAGAAACGAGCAGATGTTGTCACACTGGAATATTTCCTGGCCAAGGAATGTGAGAAGCCCCAGGCAGCGAAGGCTCCAGGCAAGAGGTGACGCATTCAATAATGTTGGCGCTCGTCAGGGCATGCCAGGTATCTGGCCCACGACATCCCGGGCTGGTAACTGGTTTCTTGACTCTGGTGACTCCAGAAAGTGGACTGTTAGACTGCCAGTTATACTGGAAGAGTCCAGTGATGACAGCGACAGTGCTGCCAGCACTGCTGAGGGCACGCTGGATGCCAGAGACAATGCAGTGAGAGATGAGGGCATGCACCCGCCCTCCTGTCCTTGCCCTTCAACACTGGAGAATGTGGAGGAAGACTGGGGATGTGACTCTGAGGAAGATGCTGCATCAGAGGCAGTCAGCATCACATCCAGCACATCCGATGAGCCATCTGGTGAGGTGGAGGCCATTTCTTCAGCTTCATCTGTAGCTGCAGATCCCATGACTGAGGAGCATGTGTCAGCATGTGAGGGAGCAGAAGATGTGGGCCCTCAGCATGAGGTGAGCAAGGTCAGCACCAGGCATGAATTGGAGGCAGAGGCAGGAGTGGTGCCTGGAGTGTGCGCTGTGGGGAGATGCCTGGAGATGCTGTCTCCTTTCCAACCAGCTCCATGCATTAGGGTGGACAGCCCCTCTGTTATTCCTGCCTTGCCTTCAATCAAAGGGGCCTGGAAAGGGGATCCCTCCCCTGGACCCCTGGCACCCACACCATCACCAGCCAGTGGCATACAGGTGTGTGGTTTTGTTCTCTTCACACAGGTTTCTGCAGAGGCTGAAGAACGTGCACAGAGCTCCGTGTGCTTCAGAGATGCACCGGAGGATGGCCCAGGTACATCCCCAGACAGAAAACAATCCCAGGGAGGGACCTGTCAAGCTCAGATGGCCCACCAAGTGGCATGGAGGCTGACAGCGTTCCATGCGCTGCCATATCCAGGCCAGTCCTCCCAGGGAAATTCCATGGTGGTGGGTGGCACGGCCAGACACCTACCTAGAGGAGACCAGGAGTGTCCCAGCTGGATCAGGGCTCCTCAGGTGTCTCACTGCAAAGGCTTGGGTATTCCCTACATTGACATCATCATTCCCCCTTATGAGGATATCATCAGTATACAGATAAATCCGGACACCGTGGTCCAACGTGAGCTTCTCCAGCTTCTGTGCCTATGCTCCAAGCGCCAGAGTGGGCGAGTGTCTGTACCCCTGGGGTAATCAGGTGACTGTGCATTGCACTCCCTCCAAGTAAATGCAAAATTGATTGTCCTCCACCTTCTTCAAGGGGACCATAAAACAGCTGTCTTAGGCATCAATGGCAGCCAGAAAGGGATGAGCCTGTTCCTGTAGGGCAGTAATCAATTCTGAAACATTTGGGGCAGCTTTTGCTGAAGGGGCAGTCTTGGCCTCCAGATGCCTGTAGTCCACTGTAAGGAACGTGTCTGAGCCATACAGTGTGGGCACGCCCAGGCTTCTCGTGCTCCAAGCAGCAGATGACGGGGCCAGTGCTGCCGACACTGCTTGGGGCATGCTGGACCTCTGCAACATGACATCGAGGGTGGATGGCCACTTCCCTGCATCTTGTGCTTCCCAAAGCCAGGATATTAGAATTAAGTACACACAGTAAGAGACCATTGACAGTGCTGCCAGCGATGCCAGCACTGATCACGGCATGCTGGATATGGATACCAGGAACACTGCAGTGATGGCTGAGAGCACGCCCACACTCTCCTGTTTTTGCCCTGATACTGTGGAGGGTGTGGAAGAAGAATGGGAAGACAGCCATGAGGAAGAAGCTGCTGAGGCAGCCAGTGTGCCACCAAGCATTTCTGGTGAGATGAAGACCATGCCTTCAGCTTCCCCTGTGGCTGCAGGACCCAGACCTGAGGGACATTCATCTGCATGCAAAGGAGCAGAAAGTACAGTCAATTTCAAGCACAAGGTGAGGGAAGTCCATGTGGTCAGGACCAAGTGTGAAATGAAGGCAAAGACAGGAGCTGTACTGGAGTGTGCACTGTGGGGAGATGCCTGGTACTGTCTTCTTTCCATCCAGCTCCATGCAGAAAGATGGACATCCGGGGTTACCCCGGCTTACCTTCATGTGAGGGGCATGATTGACAAACCAGGAGAAGATAACCTGGAACTTGGAGTATTGCTGGCAAGGAACCTACAGGGCTGGTTTTGCTCTCCCCTCACAGGTTTCCGCAGAGGCCAGAGGAGGTGCACAGAACTCCAGTCGTATCAGAGAGACATCAGAAGATGTCCCAGATATGTCCCCAAATGGAGAGCCTGCTGAGCCTGATCAGCCCTGTGAGCAGCTCGGAGGCTGGCAGCACTCCATGCGCACCATTCTGCTGTGCCCAGGACAGCTTTCCCTCCCAGGGAAAAGCTGTGCTAGGGGAGCACGCAGGTCCTTGCCTGGTGCCCACCCTGCCCCTTGCCTATTGCTATCTGTCTCCCATAGCAACCGCTGCCAGACCACATGCTGCCAAGGTTTCTGCAGAGGACAGAGGACCTGCACAGAGCCCCAGGTGCTTCAGAGAGGCACCGGAGGATGGCCTAGGGACGTCCCCAGACAGAAAGCCATCCCAGGGAGGGCCTGCCCAGCTCAAATGTCCCACCAACTGGCACGGAGGCCAGCAGCGGTGTGCGCCCTGCCATATGCAGGCTCATTTTCCCAGGGAAAACCCATGTACAGAGCAGGCAGGGCCTCGCCTCTGCCCCTTGCCTACAGCTCTCTGTCCCCCTCAGGTTCCGCAGCCGCACCACACGCAGCGGCTCGCCGCCGGATGCCAGCTGTCATCAGGAATGTGCTCCCAGTTCTGCGCAGGGTTTGCACCTGCAGCTGCATCAGGGGACAGCGAGAGGAGAGGCACGAAGCTGCAAACACCAGGCAGCTCCTGGAGATGACAAACCCAGTCCTGTAGATGTAGAATTCTGATTCAGTGTTGTCTTTATTCTCTCCTGGCTGAGTGCTGGGCTCAGAGCACGGGGCAATGGATCCGTGTGTCGCTGGTGCCAGCAAGTGCAGAGAGCGAGGGCGTGCAAGCCATCCCAGGGAGGGCCTGCCCAGCGCAGACGGCCACGAAGCAGCACGGAGGCCGGCAGCACTGCGTGCCCCGCCGTATCCAGGCCCACCGTCCCAGGGAGAGCCTGCAGCGGCCCCTGCCTGCAGCGCTCCGTGCCCCACACGCTGCCGCGACGTGCCGCCAGTGGCCCGCCGTCGTCAGGACGACGCCGAGCCCCGGGCAGCCGGCTGCCCAGGCGGGCGCGGAGGGCTGCCGCAGTGCGCTGCGGAGCCCGCCGGGGCTCTGTGACGCGGGCCGGCGTCGCGCCCCAAGGCCATTGTGACGCGGGGCCGCCGCGAGGGGCCGGAGTCCCCCGGAGAGAGTGCCGCTCACTCTCGGGAGAGCGGCTCCGCGAGGAGGACGCGGCTCCCCCGGGTGCGTGCGACCGAGCGTCTGCGCGAGGACGCGGCGATGAGCGAGGAGCGGGAGAAGAAGGACGACCGCCAGCCCGACGCGGGGCTGCCACGCGTGCGCGACCGCCGACAGGTGCGGGCCGGGGAGGGAGGCGCTCGGGCTCGGCCGGGCCGCCGGCGGCCGTCGAAGTCGCCGCCGCGGGGGACGCCGGCCGCGCCTTCGCCGCCTCCATCCCGGTTCTCCTTCTCCCCGCAGGTGGTGCCGCCGGGCGGCCGGAGCCCGGGCTCGTCCCTCCGCGGCGTCCGTCTGCCGCCGCTGCCCGGCCCGGAGAGCGCGCGGGCCTCCGGGAGCCGCCGCGCACAGGTAGGGAGCCCGAGGGAGGCGGGGCCGGACGTCTTCCCGCGCCGCGTGGGGACCGCCCTGTGCCGGTGCGGCTGTGGGGAGCGGGGCGGCAGCCGCCCGCGGGCTGAGCGCTGCCCTCGGTGCTGCGTGCGGCGCGAGCGGCGAGGACCGCGCTCACTCGGCCTTTCTCCTCGGCTTCTCTTGCAGGCGGGCGGGCGGCAGTTCCTGGAGTCGGCGACCGGCGGCGGTGCCAGTGGCCAAAGCAGACAGCCTCAGCCACCCTTGCTGCCTCGCTTAAGGCGGGCGGGGCTGCCGGCAGCAGCACCCAGGCGTGCAGCAGCAGCTTCTGGGGTCTGCAAGCTGCCTGCTCTGCCAGCGGCAGCCTCTTCCACACCATCTCCAAGTGGCAGAGCACGTGCCGTGGGCATCAGGGGCAGCAGACTCCCAGTCCTTGCCCCGAGACCTCCGGGAACCTTGCATGTCCAGGATGGGACAGCAGGGGCTGAGAGCCGGGGTGCAGCCCTGGAAGTCTCAGCTGTTCTCGGGCGTCGCAGTGCCAGACCCAGACAGAACTACGTGGTGTCCCTGAGCTGTGCTGCAGCCGCAAGCCCAAGAGCCGGAGTGCAGCTGGCAGTACCAGGGCGCCAAGCACCTACCAGCAGCCTGAGAACACCAGCAGGAACGGCCCAGGGACTGACCACCAAGGCTGGGAAAGTCCACGCAGCTTGGAGAGATGCTCAGGAGGGCAGCACAGACACTCGTGCTGCCACTACACCATCTTCCAGAGCAGCTCAGAAGGGCCCAGAAGGGCAGGCAGGCGGCAAAGAGCAAGACAAGGAGCCCCTGCCTGCATTAGTGCCTGAAGATGCAGGCAACCTAGATTCTCCCAAGGCTGCACACTCTCCAGAGGAGGCCAATAATGCAGTGCTGTTCCCAAGAGTGTGTGAGGGGGGAGAAAGAGACGTAACTGCCACCACCATGCCTGAAGCCTTCAAACAAGCTCTGGGAGCAGCACTGAGACTGCAAGATCCCAGAGGGGTCAACCAGGTGGCCTACAGATGTTCTCCAGTACACCCAGCAATCTGGAGAATTCGGGATGAGGCAAGGAGGGAGCAGATGTTGTCCAGCTGGAACATCTCCTGGCCAAATCTGAGCATGCTCAGGCTGCTAAGACCCCAAGCAGCACATGCCAGTGCCAGTGCTACCAACAGTGCTCAGGGTATGCTGGACACCTGCACCACAACAGTGATGGTGGAGGGCCTCTTTCCTGCACCAGGGGAGCTCCCCTCCTGGGATGCTGGAGTGCGGGATGAACCGCATGATTTAGAAGAGATTGTTGAGACAGGAACTGCAAGACAGTCATCTGGTGACCTGCAGAATGCATGTCTTGCCCTGTCTGATGAGGCAGAGACAGTGTGTTCAGCTTCTCTTCTGGGCGCTGGTCTTGGGCCTGCAGGACAGCTTGAGCCATTGCCTGCATCAGTGCCTGAAAATGCAGAAAACGAGACCACGCACTGTCCAGAGGAGGTCAATGCAGCACCACTCCTGTCAGCATGCAAGGGAGGAGAAGAAGAAATAGCTATGCCTGTGCTGGAATTGTCCAAAGAACCTCTGGGAGAAACACCAAAACTGCAAGATGCCAGAGAGATCTACGGGGAGACCTATGGATATTCTCCAATTTTCCCAGCAATTCATAGAATTCAGAATGAGGCGAGGAAGGAGCAGATGTTGTCCACCTGGAACATCTCCTGGCCAAGCAACGAGAGCATGCTCAGGCTGCTGAGACCCCAAGCAGCACATGACAGTGCCAGTGCTACCGACACTGTTGAGAGTATGCTGGAGACCTGCACCACAACATCGATGGTGGAGGGCCCCATTCCTGCACCAGGAGAGTTCATATCCGGGGATGCTGGCGTGCAGGATGAACAGCATGATTCGGAAGAGGCTGCTGAGACAGAATCTGCAGGACAGTCATCTGGTGACCTGCAGAGTGCATGTCTTGCCCAGTCGGATGAGGCACACACCGTGTGTTCACCATCTCTTCTGGATGCTGATCCAGGGCCTGTAGAACACCTTGAGCCTCTGCCTGCATCAGTGCTGGAAGATGCAGAAAGCTCAGATTCTTCCGAGGCTGCACGCTCTGTAGAGAATGCTGATGCAGCATCTCTCCGCTTGTCAGTGTCCGAGGGAGAAGAAGAAGCTATGCCTGTGCTGGAATTGTCCAAACAAGCTAAGGGGGAACCATCAAGACTGCAAGATCCCAGAGAGCTCTACAGGGAGACTTATGGATATTCTCCAATTTTCCCAGCAATTCGTAGAATTCAGGATGAGGCAAGGAAGGAGCAGATGTTGTCCACCTGGAACATCTCCTGCCCATGCAATGAGAGCATCCTCAGGCTGCTAAGACCCCAAGCAGCACATGACAGTGCCAGTGCTACTGACACTGTTCAGAGTATGCTGGAGACCTGCACCACAACATCGATGGTGGAGGGCCCCATTCCTGTGGCAGGGGACCTCCTATCCTGGGATGCGGGAATGTGGGATGTACACCATGATTCGGAAGAGGTTGTTGAGACAGGAACTGCAGGACAGTCATCTGGTGACCTGCAGAATGCATGTCTTGCCCAGTCTGATGAGGCAGAAATATCACGTTCAGCTTCGCTTCTGGATGTAGGTGCTGGGCTTAGAGGACACCTTGAGCCATTGCCTATATCTGTGCCTGAAGATGTGGAAGACTCGGACTGTTTCACAGCAGCGCACTCTCCGGAGGTGGCCAGCGAAGCACCCTTCTTCCTGTCATTGAGTGAGGGAGAAGAAGGAGAAGAACCAGCTATGGCCATGCCTGAGTCCTCCAGTCAATCTCTAGGAGAACCATCAATTCTGCAAGATCTCGGAGAGATGTACTGGAAGGTCTATGGATGTCCTCCAATTCACCCAGCAATCCGGAGAATCCGTGACGAGGCAAGAAGGGAGCAGATGTTGTCTACTGGGAACAAGTCTGAGCCATACAGTGTGGGCATGCCCAGGCTTCTCGTGCTCCAAGCAGCAGATGATGGTGCCAATGCTGCCGACACTGCTTGGGGCATGCTGGACATCTGCGCCACTACATCGAGGGCAGATGGCCACTTTCCTGCCTCTTGTGATTCCCAAAGCTGGGGTATTGGAATTAAGTATGCAGAGGAAGCGATCATTGACGATGCTGCCAGTGATGCCAGCACCGCTCACAGCATGCTGGATGCCAGGGACACTGCAGTGATGGCTGAGAGCATGCCCACGCCCTCCTGTTTTTGCCCTGATACCATGGTGGGTGTGGAAGAAGAATGGGAGGACAACCGTGAGGAAGAAGCTGCTGAGGCAGTCAGTGTGCCACCAAGCATTTCTCATTCCTCAGCTGGTAAGATGAAGACAGCAGCGGCTCGCCGCCGGATGCCAGCTGTCATCAGGAATGTGCTCCGGGCTCTGCGCAGGATTTGCACCTGCAGCTGCATCAGGGGACAGCAAGAGGAGAAGCACGAGGCTGCAAACACCAGGCAGCACCCCAGAGATGCCTAATTCCATCTTGTCAGTGTCAAATTATGATTCCATCCTGTCAACGTAGAATTCTGATTCCATCTTGTCAACATAGAATTCTGATTCCATCATGTCTACATAGAATTCTGATTCCATTTTGTCAATGTCGAATTCTGATTCCATCCTGTCAACGTAGAATTCTGATTCCATCTTGTCAATGCAGAATTCTGATTCCATCCTGTCAACATAGAATTCTGATTAAATGCCATCTTTATTCTATCCTGCCTGAGTGCTGTCTGATCTGTCACTCATGCATGGTTGGTCTCTGAGTGCGACTACTGGGCTCAGAGCACGGGGCAATGGATCCATGTGTCGGTGGTGGCAGCAAGTGCAGAGAGCGTGGGCGTGCAAGGGAGAGTGATTTGTGACTTGCAAAGTGTGAGCTGGCTGAGCCGGTGTGTGTGTGAGGTGGGCTGCGATGAAGGGGGTGAGGGGCTCTGAAAGGGGCAGCCCTGGTGGGAGAGCACCGCTGTGCCTGTAGGGGTGAGAGCACGGCCAGACACCTACCTAGAAGGCCCATTTGGGGCAGCTTTTGCTGAAGGGGCAGTCCTTTAGTCCAGACGCCTTTAGTCCACTCTAGGTCTCCATTTGCCGTTAGACTTCCACACTGTCCATACAGGAGAGTTATAAGGAAAGTTTGCAGATGCTATTATCCCTTGATTGCACAGTTCATGAATCTCCAATCCTCCTGCCACAGGCAGGGCCACCAACCTCCCCATTTAATACTAGTCCAGATTGCCCAGGGCCCCATCCAATCTGGCCTTGAACACCTCTAGGGATGGGTTTGATGGGATCTCAAAGATCACCTTTTTCCAACCTTGTTTCCACCCCCCAAGGTGGACTGGGTTCCCTACCTCTGCATCCGTCTCTTCTGCCTCTGGATCAAGCCTGGCCTGGAATGTTTCCTGGAAGAAAGGAGTCTTTATAGGAAGCAAGAGGGAGATAGTCACCACCATGGATCCAGCATGATAGTTCAGTCACTGATCTTCAGTAGTGGTGGGTTGCCGAGCATTGTTGTTCTGTTGGCGATGACAGTGACTACAGCGATGATGGCAACTTTTCAGTGGTAGTACAAACTTATTTATAAGTCCAAAGTCAGCTCTCTTTGGAGTGGCAGCTTCTGGCTTTGGGATCTCAGAAAGAACCCCTTTTGTTCCTTTCTTCTGGGCCTTGCCAGTAGATAAGAGGGAGCAGGGAGGTGCCCACTTGTATCTTGCCTTCACAGGATACAATGGTATCATCGCCCAGTCTCATAGCAAGCTGGAGTTATTTGGTCACAGGCTATATCTTCCACCAGTAAGCAGTCCTGAGCACTCCCTACCAAAGGCAAACAGCTAAAATTGTCCACACAGTGATGTTGATTGCCACACAGCAACACCCATCACTCATCTCCTAGACAAGGCAGCCTTATCACAAGAAATACCTCAGGAAGCAAGCTTTGAGCCAAAAAAAAAAAAAAATCAAAGAATTCTCACACCACCACGTGGCTCAAAGATTGCTTGAAATGAAGCATAAGTGACCCTCCATGGTGGTGAGGAAAAGAGAAAAAAGAAAGTAAGAAAAAAAAAAAAAAAGTAAGCATAAGGGAAAAGAGGAGTGGGAAGGGGGGTTAAATGTTACAGTTGTTATGAAGAATTTCTTGGGCTTGGTTACAGAGGTTGCCCTGATTTGTTGGACTTGTTCATCATCAGTTGAAGTGGTTACAAAGTACATGGAGGATACAACTCCTTGTATAAAAGTTGAATCAAACATGGAGCCATACAAGAAACAAACATAAGAGTTGCAACAGCACAGGAAAAAGGATACGTTTCTCCCGTGGGCAATTTGTTCAGCAACATTTTCATTATCATTCCATTTTTAGACAACAATTAGAGTCATTCAATTTGCCACAGACACCACCTGTGACTCTTCAGGAGTGGTGACACGAACGTTCCATAATGAATAAAAATTAGAAAGTGAAAAGAGACAACTGTACATTTGGCAATAACCATACCTTTAACAATAGCCAATAATATTAAATCAGTAAGTAAAACAAATAGAGCTATTTGTGTCAGCTGCTTTCCCCACCCAGGAACTCCCAGTGTAAGCCAAGATCCAGATGGGAATTCTTCAGTAGAGGTTGTGGTGTTTATGAACACCCATACAATATTACACTTCAGTGAATTCATCAAAAGCGTATCTAGTCCAATTTGACAATATGTGGACTTGCCATGTAATGTTTTCTAAGATGATTTAGTATCACGAGAACTCTCCACTTGAACATTTCCAAAGCAATTCAAATGCTGAGAGATATAAATCTTAGTTTGGCAAGTTCAAGTATTGCTACAGTCTACAGAATTTTTCACAGGATAGTGTGTGCAGGATAGTCCACAGTATAAACCATCAAGAGGAGTAATCCCAGAAACATACACGTCTCTTATCAAAACTTAGACACTTTCCAACAACCATGTTTTGGATGGAACTCCTGGACTGGTGTGACACTGAAAAGCATCAGTGCAAAAGGCTTTACGATAGATTTCTTTTGTGCCCACATCTAACAGATATTAGATGGGTCTCTTGATTCATTTCCCAGTTTGTTAGGAATTTGGAAACACTGTGGAGGAGTCACATGCAAATCATAATCAGTTTGAAAAAAAGGGGTGAAAGAAGGGGTCAAAAGAAATGGTATCACTGTGCAGGGAGTACCAGTAAGCCAGGATGACCTGTAAGAACTCTGAACCCAGTTGTGAAATTTAACAGATCCAAGGACTGATATCAATCACCACCCACACTCACAACAATGCAAAACACAATATGATTGCAACCAAAAAAATGTAATTAAGAGGTATACTCAGTATTCTAGCATGATCAAATCTTCAGTATTTCTGTCACAAAACACAAACGGTTAAAATCAGCCTTAAAATTAGCCTTTCTGTCAAGTGCCCACGGGGATCTTCTGTAAAATAAAACAAGAACCAACTTGCCCTTTTTGGGCTTTGTAAATATGGTTAAAAAATGAGGGAACAATTGAGGAAGTGTTGATTTCATATTACTTTTTTCGGGGTGTCTTTAGCCTTCCAAGGATATTTGGTAAGGGATTCTGTTAAGGTTAGGGAACTGGCCTCATGTTAGCTGAGTCAATCGCACAGGCTGGCCAGGGAGATAAGAGTGTTTCCCTGGCTTATCAGCCTCTGGATCATGACTCACAGGGGTAATTGGCAAGAGTGGTGAGGCCTTTAGACACAAGGTGTTAAATGGAGGATCTGGTTTCCCTTTGTGGTAAGCTTTCTAATGCATCCACCCTTCACTGCCCCCACCCCGGTCACTTGGGAGGGGCGAAGACATCAGTTTTTTATTGGATAGCTGCTCAGGTTTTGCTTTCCAGGTCTTGAGCTTTTGTTCTGGCCACCACTTAACTAATTTCTCTAACCTGACAGTGGGTATTCCATTCATCAGATCTCACGGGGCATCCTTTTGCCAGCCCAGTGTCCAGAGACAATTACCTTTATGATCAATATTCCGCCTATCTGTTTTTACTGACAATGAAACCCTTCCAGTCCCACTGAGCTTTGGGCTAGGTGGCCTGGGGGCAAGGCTGACCGCTGCAAGTCTTACTTCCCTTGGCTCAAATTTACTGGCGGAAGAAATCACTGACCCATATTTTCTTCCATAGTTGATTAACTCTTGGACAGCCTTCTTCCACGCCCATACGTCCCCTGACTGCAGATGGTTAGATGTTACAGTTCCTTCTAACGCTGCCCGGGTTCTCTCTCCCTGACACATAGCTTGTATCTTTCCTTGCAGTTGTATGCCTATGGGTTTCAATGACTCTGGAAGCCCCCTAATTAAAGCAGTCATTCTCTCAGGATCAACAGGCATCATCATAGGTGATTCGTGGTGTGGCTGCAGCTTTCTATCATACATCATTTGGAGACAAGCAGCCTTTTGAACGCTCTCTACTAACTGGTCGACTGTTCCAGTAATAGCAAGAGGGTATCCCTTTTCTAGAGGATTGAGACCACCTGCCCAATAGGCAGCCCTCTGTGTTAAGGACCAGGGAGCACCATTGTTGCCAGTAGTTAAAAATACTCCTGGTCCCCAGTAACCTCCCGCTTCCTTTTCCATTAGCTGTATCTGGTCTCCACCAGTGAGACTAACCCTCCATACATACTCATTTTCTGACTCCTTTGGAGAGCGGCTGAAATCTTTTTTCAATTTTGCTAGTTCAGTGGCTGAGAAGGGAATTCCTTTAACATTCATTTGAGGATCTAGATCCTCCCTGTTATTGAATGCATATTCGGTTTTTATCAAAGGGTGCATCTGGGCTGGAGAGGCCTCTAATTTGTCTAGCCTTGCCTTCATTTCTTTCAATCCTTCTAGAGGGTAGATTTTTTCTTGAGGCAAACTATGGGCGACAGTATCGCTATTTTCTTTATACCTTAACTGCTCCTTCAGAACCCCTAGTAAGGGAGCTGCATCATGCTTTTCATTTTCTAATGAAACAGGCCACAAGGGTAATCCATACCGTATGACATGGTGAAAAAAACCTCAAAACTGACGGGTTTGACTGAGATGGGCAGCCACTGCTTTGGGAGAGACTGGCAGATGATAATTGCTTGTGAATCATTTGTTTTGTAAGTATATATACGTATGCATGTATTATTAGCACTACTGTAATTTCTCTCTTATTTTTCTGCCTTAGTAAACAGTTTTTATCTCAACCAAATCATTTTTTTTCTGATTCTCTCCCCCATCCCATCTTTTCAAATAAGTGAATTTCCAGATTTGGACTTAAAATTTGCTGTCATACAAGCACTAACATTTTTGTTGTATTATGTAGATGTATGAGCAAACAATTCTCAAAAAATTACTGCCATGTCTACTTTGCTGCCAAATTTATATCTTCATATAAATATTTACATTTTATAGACATTTCCATTATTCCACATATTATGCTATTATATATTTACATTTATATACAATTACTATTTACATTTTATAGAAGACAAAAATCCAGTGACACTATTTCCCACTTCCTATATAGTCCAGTGACAATATATTTCCTATTAATAGAAAAAATGCCAATATAGGCATCTGAAACTATTGCAGGTTTCAAATGAAATAAGTTTTTAAGTAATATATCTGAACAAATTTCCAGGAGAAAAAAAAAACCAGCCTTTTTTTCCAAAACACAAGAGAGTGTGCTGGCAGGATTTTAACTACCAGCCATGGTGGTCTCAATTTATACACTGAATAAGATTTTCACTCTAGTGCCATGGCTATTCAGGAGACGTGTGTATGCTTAACGGGGCTGGCTGGCTGCACTCCACCATGCTGCTCTTTCACTCTCCCTTCTTAAAGGAACAGGGATGAAAATACAATGAAGGAGAGCTTCAGTTGAGATAAGGACAGGGAGATCTCTCACCAAGGACCATCGTGTGCAAAACAGACTCAAGTTAGGGGACGAATGTAAGTTTCTGTCTGTTAATAGCAGACTAGAGCACTGAGGAACTAGAAGCAAACTAAAAACATTTTCCCATTCACTCATTCTCTTCCAAGTCGTCCCCTTAAGTGGAGCAGGGAACTGGGGCTATGGTCGGTCCCTAAAGCTCTGATGTTGCACCACACAGGGTCCCTCTCACGGCAGCCATCTTTTCTAAACCAATCCCTCACGGGCTTCTGACAGACTGCAGCTCTTCAAGCGCTACTCTAAAGTGGCTCCGTACCCCGGAGTCCATCCTGTAGAAACTGCCCCACGGGCAGCACTTCCCCAGAGCTTCAACACCACACTCTCCTCTTCAAGAGCAGCAGCTGGCCCAGCCCTCCTGCCCCACCGCGGCCCTTCTCCATGGCCGCAGCTCCGGCCCGGGGCTGCTCCTGTGGGCACAACATGGCTGCGGCCTCCTGCAGGCCGCGCCTACCATGGGCTGCTTCATGGCTGCAATGGAGATCTGCTCCGTGTGGTGCCCACGGTCTGTAGGGGCCGGCCTGTCATATGTCTCCTGCTTTCCTCTTCCCTTGAAACAGAGGGTGAGGTATCTAAATGGACTGTTCATACCCTTGTTTGTCTTCCTCAGCGATTGCCACTTCCTACAGCTTCTTCACGTGGTCCCTCTGCACTCTGACCACAGCACAACTCCCTGAGATGAGGCCACCCCAAATACCCTTCAAACAACATCTGGTCAACCACATCCTCTCTTGGGATGTGCTTCTGGGTTAAAATCTACTATGTGCTAAAGGCATACTGTTTCTCCAGCCCACGGTGGTCACAACACGTAGCACATCTTCATGCTGTGTAGCTTTCAGCAGAGTTGCTGTGTCCCTGTGGCCACGCTGCAAGCACTGCTGAAGGCTGCACACTGTCTTTCCTTGCTGCCCTCATTTGCCTGGTTGTCTGTCTCTTCACCAGCTGATTGCTGAATGAGGGTTTGAGACCCACTAGTACCATCTGTGGATAAAAGGTGTAGTCTCTTCCAGCCAGCCAGGAGCAAGCTATCACCCAGAGCAGCCACGAGGATTCTCCAAAGAAGCCTGGGAACAGCTACAACAATTGCTGTGGCTCTGTGTGTTGCTCCCAGTCTTAATAATCAGGCTTAATGATCTTCTTAAAATACAGTGTTTGCAGTGCCTCTGATATGAATCAATGTTTAAGAAGGGCAAAAAGGGCTGCTTACTGCAAAACAAATACTCGCACAGAAAGATTAGGCATTTGTTTAGCAAGCTTAATTAAAAAGCTCTACTTGGTGCCTCTTTGAGGATCTAAACTCCTTGATAAAGAAATAACCCGTTTTTCCAGTTATAGCTTCCTTTTCTTTGTAAGTGGTGAGTAGTTTCAAAGATCAAAAGGCCAAGTCTCATACGCCATCTTAATTTGAAAGATATTTTAACATTCTGATAAGCACAGTTTTGGAATGCTTCATTTTGTTTGCCTCACTAGTCAATGTGCAAACTTAGGGTAATTAAACAAAGTGATATTTCACAGTCAGTCTTTGCATTTAGACAGTGAATGTGTAAGTTTAAATAGGAAAATCTACATACTCTCGGGAGAGCGGCTTGGCGAGGAGGACGTGGCATTAGAGGCAGCAGACTCCCAGTACTTGCCCCGAGACCTCAGCACACACCGCAGATGTTGTCCAGTTGCAACACACGGTGGGCAAACTCTGTGAGCGTGCCCAGGCCCAGTGCTGCCAACACTGCTCAGGGAAACCTGGGCGTACGCTCCGCGACATCGAGGGCTGAGGCTCAGATTCCTGCCTCTGGTGGTTCCCGAACCAGGGATGCTGGAGTGCAGGTTGAGCTGCAAGAATTAGAAGAGACTGCTGAGAGGGAATCCGCAGGATGTTCACCTGGCAAACTGTGGAGCGCATCTCTTGCCTCACCTGATGAGGCAGGCAGCATGCCTTCGGCTTCTCTTCTGGCTGCGGACCCTGGGCCTGGAGGACACCTTGAGGCTTTGGCTGTAACAGGTCCTGAAGATGGGGAACACTCAACTTCTTCCAAGGCTGAATACTTTCCAGAGGAGGCCAATGCAGCACCTTTTTTCTGGCGAGCATGCGAGGGAGAAGAAGAAGAAACGGCTACCACCATGCCTGAATTCTCCAACCAGTCTCTGGGAGAAGAACAGAGGTTGCAAGATCCCAGAGAGGTCTACGGGGAGGCATATGGATATCCTCCAGTTCACCCAGCAATCCAGAGAATCCGGGATGAGGCGAAGAAGGACCAGATGCTGCCACACTGGAACATCTCCTGGCCAAATAGCATGAGCGTGCCCCCGCTGCTAAGGCCCCAAGCAACAGAAGACAGTGCCAGTGCAGCTGACAGTGCTCAGGGCACGCTGAGCATCTGCAGTGTGACATCGAGGGCTGAGGGCCAGTTTTCTGCTTCTGATGATTCCTCAGCCAGAGGTGTTATAGTCCAGGACTCGCAGCTAGAGTTGGAAGAGGCTGCAGAGATAGAAACGGCAGGACAGTCATCTGGCACCCTGCAAGTTGCATCTCTTGCCCCATCTGATGAGGTACACGCTGTGTGTTCACCATCTCTTCTGGATGCTGAGCCAGGGCCTGCAGGGCACCTTGAGCCTTTACCTGTATCAGTGCTGGAAGATGCAGAAAGCTCAGATTCTTCCGAGGCTGCAAGCTCTGCAGAGGAGACTGATGCAGTATCGCTCCCCTTGCCAATGTCCAAGGGAGGAGAAAGAGAAGAATCAGCTATGGCCATGCCTGAATCCTCCGGACAAGGTCTGGGAGAAGCACGGAGACTGCCAGATCCCAGCGAGATCAACAGGGAGCCCTCTGGGTACTCTCCTATGATCCCAGCAATGCGGAGAATTCGTGAGGAGGACAGAAACGAGCAGATGTTGTCACACTGGAATATTTCCTGGCCAAGGAATGTGAGAAGCCCCAGGCAGCGAAGGCTCCAGGCAAGAGGTGACGCATTCAATAATGTTGGCGCTCGTCAGGGCATGCCAGGTATCTGGCCCACGACATCCCGGGCTGGTAACTGGTTTCTTGACTCTGGTGACTCCAGAAAGTGGACTGTTAGACTGCCAGTTATACTGGAAGAGTCCAGTGATGACAGCGACAGTGCTGCCAGCACTGCTGAGGGCACACTGGATGCCAGAGACAATGCAGTGAGAGATGAGGGCATGCACCCGCCCTCCTGTCCTTGCCCTTCAACACTGGAGAATGTGGAGGAAGACTGGGGATGTGACTCTGAGGAAGATGCTGCATCAGAGGCAGTCAGCATCACATCCAGCACATCCGATGAGCCATCTGGTGAGGTGGAGGCCATTTCTTCAGCTTCATCTGTAGCTGCAGATCCCATGACTGAGGAGCATGTGTCAGCATGTGAGGGAGCAGAAGATGTGGGCCCTCAGCATGAGGTGAGCAAGGTCAGCACCAGGCATGAATTGGAGGCAGAGGCAGGAGTGGTGCCTGGAGTGTGCGCTGTGGGGAGATGCCTGGAGATGCTGTCTCCTTTCCAACCAGCTCCATGCATTAGGGTGGACAGCCCCTCTGTTATTCCTGCCTTGCCTTCAATCAAAGGGGCCTGGAAAGGGGATCCCTCCCCTGGACCCCTGGCACCCACACCATCACCAGCCAGTGGCATACAGGTGTGTGGTTTTGTTCTCTTCACACAGGTTTCTGCAGAGGCTGAAGAACGTGCACAGAGCTCCGTGTGCTTCAGAGATGCACCGGAGGATGGCCCAGGTACATCCCCAGACAGAAAACAATCCCAGGGAGGGACCTGTCAAGCTCAGATGGCCCACCAAGTGGCATGGAGGCTGACAGCGTTCCATGCGCTGCCATATCCAGGCCAGTCCTCCCAGGGAAATTCCATGGTGGTGGGTGGCACGGCCAGACACCTACCTAGAGGAGACCAGGAGTGTCCCAGCTGGATCAGGGCTCCTCAGGTGTCTCACTGCAAAGGCTTGGGTATTCCCTACATTGACATCATCATTCCCCCTTATGAGGATATCATCAGTATACAGATAAATCCGGACACCGTGGTCCAACGTGAGCTTCTCCAGCTTCTGTGCCTATGCTCCAAGCGCCAGAGTGGGCGAGTGTCTGTACCCCTGGGGTAATCAGGTGACTGTGCATTGCACTCCCTCCAAGTAAATGCAAAATTGATTGTCCTCCACCTTCTTCAAGGGGACCATAAAACAGCTGTCTTAGGCATCAATGGCAGCCAGAAAGGGATGAGCCTGTTCCTGTAGGGCAGTAATCAATTCTGAAACATTTGGGGCAGCTTTTGCTGAAGGGGCAGTCTTGGCCTCCAGATGCCTGTAGTCCACTGTAAGGAACGTGTCTGAGCCATACAGTGTGGGCACGCCCAGGCTTCTCGTGCTCCAAGCAGCAGATGACGGGGCCAGTGCTGCCGACACTGCTTGGGGCATGCTGGACCTCTGCAACATGACATCGAGGGTGGATGGCCACTTCCCTGCATCTTGTGCTTCCCAAAGCCAGGATATTAGAATTAAGTACACACAGTAAGAGACCATTGACAGTGCTGCCAGCGATGCCAGCACTGATCACGGCATGCTGGATATGGATACCAGGAACACTGCAGTGATGGCTGAGAGCACGCCCACACTCTCCTGTTTTTGCCCTGATACTGTGGAGGGTGTGGAAGAAGAATGGGAAGACAGCCATGAGGAAGAAGCTGCTGAGGCAGCCAGTGTGCCACCAAGCATTTCTGGTTCTTCATATGGTGAGATGAAGACCATGCCTTCAGCTTCCCCTGTGGCTGCAGGACCCAGACCTGAGGGACATTCATCTGCATGCAAAGGAGCAGAAAGTACAGTCAATTTCAAGCACAAGGTGAGGGAAGTCCATGTGGTCAGGACCAAGTGTGAAATGAAGGCAAAGACAGGAGCTGTACTGGAGTGTGCACTGTGGGGAGATGCCTGGTACTGTCTTCTTTCCATCCAGCTCCATGCAGAAAGATGGACATCCGGGGTTACCCCGGCTTACCTTCATGTGAGGGGCATGATTGACAAACCAGGAGAAGATAACCTGGAACTTGGAGTATTGCTGGCAAGGAACCTACAGGGCTGGTTTTGCTCTCCCCTCACAGGTTTCCGCAGAGGCCAGAGGAGGTGCACAGAACTCCAGTCGTATCAGAGAGACATCAGAAGATGTCCCAGATATGTCCCCAAATGGAGAGCCTGCTGAGCCTGATCAGCCCTGTGAGCAGCTCGGAGGCTGGCAGCACTCCATGCGCACCATTCTGCTGTGCCCAGGACAGCTTTCCCTCCCAGGGAAAAGCTGTGCTAGGGGAGCACGCAGGTCCTTGCCTGGTGCCCACCCTGCCCCTTGCCTATTGCTATCTGTCTCCCATAGCAACCGCTGCCAGACCACATGCTGCCAAGGTTTCTGCAGAGGACAGAGGACCTGCACAGAGCCCCAGGTGCTTCAGAGAGGCACCGGAGGATGGCCTAGGGACGTCCCCAGACAGAAAGCCATCCCAGGGAGGGCCTGCCCAGCTCAAATGTCCCACCAACTGGCACGGAGGCCAGCAGCGGTGTGCGCCCTGCCATATGCAGGCTCATTTTCCCAGGGAAAACCCATGTACAGAGCAGGCAGGGCCTCGCCTCTGCCCCTTGCCTACAGCTCTCTGTCCCCCTCAGGTTCCGCAGCCGCACCACACGCAGCGGCTCGCCGCCGGATGCCAGCTGTCATCAGGAATGTGCTCCCAGTTCTGCGCAGGGTTTGCACCTGCAGCTGCATCAGGGGACAGCGAGAGGAGAGGCACGAAGCTGCAAACACCAGGCAGCTCCTGGAGATGACAAACCCAGTCCTGTAGATGTAGAATTCTGATTCAGTGTTGTCTTTATTCTCTCCTGGCTGAGTGCTGGGCTCAGAGCACGGGGCAATGGATCCGTGTGTCGCTGGTGCCAGCAAGTGCAGAGAGCGAGGGCGTGCAAGCCATCCCAGGGAGGGCCTGCCCAGCGCAGACGGCCACGAAGCAGCACGGAGGCCGGCAGCACTGCGTGCCCCGCCGTATCCAGGCCCACCGTCCCAGGGAGAGCCTGCAGCGGCCCCTGCCTGCAGCGCTCCGTGCCCCACACGCTGCCGCGACGTGCCGCCAGTGGCCCGCCGTCGTCAGGACGACGCCGAGCCCCGGGCAGCCGGCTGCCCAGGCGGGCGCGGAGGGCTGCCGCAGTGCGCTGCGGAGCCCGCCGGGGCTCTGTGACGCGGGCCGGCGTCGCGCCCCAAGGCCATTGTGACGCGGGGCCGCCGCGAGGGGCCGGAGTCCCCCGGAGAGAGTGCCGCTCACTCTCGGGAGAGCGGCTCCGCGAGGAGGACGCGGCTCCCCCGGGTGCGTGCGACCGAGCGTCTGCGCGAGGACGCGGCGATGAGCGAGGAGCGGGAGAAGAAGGACGACCGCCAGCCCGACGCGGGGCTGCCACGCGTGCGCGACCGCCGACAGGTGCGGGCCGGGGAGGGAGGCGCTCGGGCTCGGCCGGGCCGCCGGCGGCCGTCGAAGTCGCCGCCGCGGGGGACGCCGGCCGCGCCTTCGCCGCCTCCATCCCGGTTCTCCTTCTCCCCGCAGGTGGTGCCGCCGGGCGGCCGGAGCCCGGGCTCGTCCCTCCGCGGCGTCCGTCTGCCGCCGCTGCCCGGCCCGGAGAGCGCGCGGGCCTCCGGGAGCCGCCGCGCACAGGTAGGGAGCCCGAGGGAGGCGGGGCCGGACGTCTTCCCGCGCCGCGTGGGGACCGCCCTGTGCCGGTGCGGCTGTGGGGAGCGGGGCGGCAGCCGCCCGCGGGCTGAGCGCTGCCCTCGGTGCTGCGTGCGGCGCGAGCGGCGAGGACCGCGCTCACTCGGCCTTTCTCCTCGGCTTCTCTTGCAGGCGGGCGGGCGGCAGTTCCTGGAGTCGGCGACCGGCGGCGGTGCCAGTGGCCAAAGCAGACAGCCTCAGCCACCCTTGCTGCCTCGCTTAAGGCGGGCGGGGCTGCCGGCAGCAGCACCCAGGCTTGCAGCAGCAGCTTCTGGGGTCTGCAAGCTGCCTGCTCTGCCAGCGGCAGCCTCTTCCACACCATCTCCAAGTGGCAGAGCACGTGCCGTGGGCATCAGGGGCAGCAGACTCCCAGTCCTTGCCCCGAGACCTCCGGGAACCTTGCATGTCCAGGATGGGACAGCAGGGGCTGAGAGCCGGGGTGCAGCCCTGGAAGTCTCAGCTGTTCTCGGGCGTCGCAGTGCCAGACCCAGACAGAACTACGTGGTGTCCCTGAGCTGTGCTGCAGCCGCAAGCCCAAGAGCCGGAGTGCAGCTGGCAGTACCAGGGCGCCAAGCACCTACCAGCAGCCTGAGAACACCAGCAGGAACGGCCCAGGGACTGACCACCAAGGCTGGGAAAGTCCACGCAGCTTGGAGAGATGCTCAGGAGGGCAGCACAGACACTCGTGCTGCCACTACACCATCTTCCAGAGCAGCTCAGAAGGGCCCAGAAGGGCAGGCAGGCGGCAAAGAGCAAGACAAGGAGCCCCTGCCTGCATTAGTGCCTGAAGATGCAGGCAACCTAGATTCTCCCAAGGCTGCACACTCTCCAGAGGAGGCCAATAATGCAGTGCTGTTCCCAAGAGTGTGTGAGGGGGGAGAAAGAGACGTAACTGCCACCACCATGCCTGAAGCCTTCAAACAAGCTCTGGGAGCAGCACTGAGACTGCAAGATCCCAGAGGGGTCAACCAGGTGGCCTACAGATGTTCTCCAGTACACCCAGCAATCTGGAGAATTCGGGATGAGGCAAGGAGGGAGCAGATGTTGTCCAGCTGGAACATCTCCTGGCCAAATCTGAGCATGCTCAGGCTGCTAAGACCCCAAGCAGCACATGCCAGTGCCAGTGCTACCAACAGTGCTCAGGGTATGCTGGACACCTGCACCACAACAGTGATGGTGGAGGGCCTCTTTCCTGCACCAGGGGAGCTCCCCTCCTGGGATGCTGGAGTGCGGGATGAACCGCATGATTTAGAAGAGATTGTTGAGACAGGAACTGCAAGACAGTCATCTGGTGACCTGCAGAATGCATGTCTTGCCCTGTCTGATGAGGCAGAGACAGTGTGTTCAGCTTCTCTTCTGGGCGCTGGTCTTGGGCCTGCAGGACAGCTTGAGCCATTGCCTGCATCAGTGCCTGAAAATGCAGAAAACGAGACCACGCACTGTCCAGAGGAGGTCAATGCAGCACCACTCCTGTCAGCATGCAAGGGAGGAGAAGAAGAAATAGCTATGCCTGTGCTGGAATTGTCCAAAGAACCTCTGGGAGAAACACCAAAACTGCAAGATGCCAGAGAGATCTACGGGGAGACCTATGGATATTCTCCAATTTTCCCAGCAATTCATAGAATTCAGAATGAGGCGAGGAAGGAGCAGATGTTGTCCACCTGGAACATCTCCTGGCCAAGCAACGAGAGCATGCTCAGGCTGCTGAGACCCCAAGCAGCACATGACAGTGCCAGTGCTACCGACACTGTTGAGAGTATGCTGGAGACCTGCACCACAACATCGATGGTGGAGGGCCCCATTCCTGCACCAGGAGAGTTCATATCCGGGGATGCTGGCGTGCAGGATGAACAGCATGATTCGGAAGAGGCTGCTGAGACAGAATCTGCAGGACAGTCATCTGGTGACCTGCAGAGTGCATGTCTTGCCCAGTCTGATGAGGCAGAAATATCACGTTCAGCTTCGCTTCTGGATGTAGGTGCTGGGCTTAGAGGACACCTTGAGCCATTGCCTATATCTGTGCCTGAAGATGTGGAAGACTCGGACTGTTTCACAGCAGCGCACTCTCCGGAGGTGGCCAGCGAAGCACCCTTCTTCCTGTCATTGAGTGAGGGAGAAGAAGGAGAAGAACCAGCTATGGCCATGCCTGAGTCCTCCAGTCAATCTCTAGGAGAACCATCAATTCTGCAAGATCTCGGAGAGATGTACTGGAAGGTCTATGGATGTCCTCCAATTCACCCAGCAATCCGGAGAATCCGTGACGAGGCAAGAAGGGAGCAGATGTTGTCTACTGGGAACAAGTCTGAGCCATACAGTGTGGGCATGCCCAGGCTTCTCGTGCTCCAAGCAGCAGATGATGGTGCCAATGCTGCCGACACTGCTTGGGGCATGCTGGACATCTGCGCCACTACATCGAGGGCAGATGGCCACTTTCCTGCCTCTTGTGATTCCCAAAGCTGGGGTATTGGAATTAAGTATGCAGAGGAAGCGATCATTGACGATGCTGCCAGTGATGCCAGCACCGCTCACAGCATGCTGGATGCCAGGGACACTGCAGTGATGGCTGAGAGCATGCCCACGCCCTCCTGTTTTTGCCCTGATACCATGGTGGGTGTGGAAGAAGAATGGGAGGACAACCGTGAGGAAGAAGCTGCTGAGGCAGTCAGTGTGCCACCAAGCATTTCTCATTCCTCAGCTGGTAAGATGAAGACAGCAGCAGCTCGCCGCCGGATGCCAGCTGTCATCAGGAATGTGCTCCGGGCTCTGCGCAGGATTTGCACCTGCAGCTGCATCAGGGGACAGCAAGAGGAGAAGCACGAGGCTGCAAACACCAGGCAGCACCCCAGAGATGCCTAATTCCATCTTGTCAGTGTCAAATTATGATTCCATCCTGTCAACGTAGAATTCTGATTCCATCTTGTCAACATAGAATTCTGATTCCATCATGTCTACATAGAATTCTGATTCCATTTTGTCAATGTCGAATTCTGATTCCATCCTGTCAACGTAGAATTCTGATTCCATCTTGTCAATGCAGAATTCTGATTCCATCCTGTCAACATAGAATTCTGATTAAATGCCATCTTTATTCTATCCTGCCTGAGTGCTGTCTGATCTGTCACTCATGCATGGTTGGTCTCTGAGTGCGACTACTGGGCTCAGAGCACGGGGCAATGGATCCATGTGTCGGTGGTGGCAGCAAGTGCAGAAAGTGAAAAGAGACAACTGTACATTTGGCAATAACCATACCTTTAACAATAGCCAATAATATTAAATCAGTAAGTAAAACAAATAGAGCTATTTGTGTCAGCTGCTTTCCCCACCCAGGAACTCCCAGTGTAAGCCAAGATCCAGATGGGAATTCTTCAGTAGAGGTTGTGGTGTTTATGAACACCCATACAATATTACACTTCAGTGAATTCATCAAAAGCGTATCTAGTCCAATTTGACAATATGTGGACTTGCCATGTAATGTTTTCTAAGATGATTTAGTATCACGAGAACTCTCCACTTGAACATTTCCAAAGCAATTCAAATGCTGAGAGATATAAATCTTAGTTTGGCAAGTTCAAGTATTGCTACAGTCTACAGAATTTTTCACAGGATAGTGTGTGCAGGATAGTCCACAGTATAAACCATCAAGAGGAGTAATCCCAAAAACATACACGTCTCTTATCAAAACTTAGACACTTTCCAACAACCATGTTTTGGATGGAACTCCTGGACTGGTGTGACACTGAAAAGCATCAGTGCAAAAGGCTTTACGATAGATTTCTTTTGTGCCCACATCTAACAGATATTAGATGGGTCTCTTGATTCATTTCCCAGTTTGTTAGGAATTTGGAAACACTGTGGAGGAGTCACATGCAAATCATAATCAGTTTGAAAAAAAGGGGTGAAAGAAGGGGTCAAAAGAAATGGTATCACTGTGCAGGGAGTACCAGTAAGCCAGGATGACCTGTAAGAACTCTGAACCCAGTTGTGAAATTTAACAGATCCAAGGACTGATATCAATCACCACCCACACTCACAACAATGCAAAACACAATATGATTGCAACCAAAAAAATGTAATTAAGAGGTATACTCAGTATTCTAGCATGATCAAATCTTCAGTATTTCTGTCACAAAACACAAACGGTTAAAATCAGCCTTAAAATTAGCCTTTCTGTCAAGTGCCCACGGGGATCTTCTGTAAAATAAAACAAGAACCAACTTGCCCTTTTTGGGCTTTGTAAATATGGTTAAAAAATGAGGGAACAATTGAGGAAGTGTTGATTTCATATTACTTTTTTCGGGGTGTCTTTAGCCTTCCAAGGATATTTGGTAAGGGATTCTGTTAAGGTTAGGGAACTGGCCTCATGTTAGCTGAGTCAATCGCACAGGCTGGCCAGGGAGATAAGAGTGTTTCCCTGGCTTATCAGCCTCTGGATCATGACTCACAGGGGTAATTGGCAAGAGTGGTGAGGCCTTTAGACACAAGGTGTTAAATGGAGGATCTGGTTTCCCTTTGTGGTAAGCTTTCTAATGCATCCACCCTTCACTGCCCCCACCCCGGTCACTTGGGAGGGGCGAAGACATCAGTTTTTTATTGGATAGCTGCTCAGGTTTTGCTTTCCAGGTCTTGAGCTTTTGTTCTGGCCACCACTTAACTAATTTCTCTAACCTGACAGTGGGTATTCCATTCATCAGATCTCACGGGGCATCCTTTTGCCAGCCCAGTGTCCAGAGACAATTACCTTTATGATCAATATTCCGCCTATCTGTTTTTACTGACAATGAAACCCTTCCAGTCCCACTGAGCTTTGGGCTAGGTGGCCTGGGGGCAAGGCTGACCGCTGCAAGTCTTACTTCCCTTGGCTCAAATTTACTGGCGGAAGAAATCACTGACCCATATTTTCTTCCATAGTTGATTAACTCTTGGACAGCCTTCTTCCACGCCCATACGTCCCCTGACTGCAGATGGTTAGATGTTACAGTTCCTTCTAACGCTGCCCGGGTTCTCTCTCCCTGACACATAGCTTGTATCTTTCCTTGCAGTTGTATGCCTATGGGTTTCAATGACTCTGGAAGCCCCCTCATTAAAGCAGTCATTCTCTCAGGATCAACAGGCATCATCATAGGTGATTCGTGGTGTGGCTGCAGCTTTCTATCATACATCATTTGGAGACAAGCAGCCTTTTGAACGCTCTCTACTAACTGGTCGACTGTTCCAGTAATAGCAAGAGGGTATCCCTTTTCTAGAGGATTGAGACCACCTGCCCAATAGGCAGCCCTCTGTGTTAAGGACCAGGGAGCACCATTGTTGCCAGTAGTTAAAAATACTCCTGGTCCCCAGTAACCTCCCGCTTCCTTTTCCATTAGCTGTATCTGGTCTCCACCAGTGAGACTAACCCTCCATACATACTCATTTTCTGACTCCTTTGGAGAGCGGCTGAAATCTTTTTTCAATTTTGCTAGTTCAGTGGCTGAGAAGGGAATTCCTTTAACATTCATTTGAGGATCTAGATCCTCCCTGTTATTGAATGCATATTCGGTTTTTATCAAAGGGTGCATCTGGGCTGGAGAGGCCTCTAATTTGTCTAGCCTTGCCTTCATTTCTTTCAATCCTTCTAGAGGGTAGATTTTTTCTTGAGGCAAACTATGGGCGACAGTATCGCTATTTTCTTTATACCTTAACTGCTCCTTCAGAACCCCTAGTAAGGGAGCTGCGTCATGCTTTTCATTTTCTAATGAAACAGGCCACAAGGGTAATCCATACCGTATGACATGGTGAAAAAAACCTCAAAACTGACAGGTTTGACTGAGATGGGCAGCCACTGCTTTGGGAGAGACTGGCAGATGATAATTGCTTGTGAATCATTTGTTTTGTAAGTATATATACGTATGCATGTATTATTAGCACTACTGTAATTTCTCTCTTATTTTTCTGCCTTAGTAAACAGTTTTTATCTCAACCAAATCATTTTTTTTCTGATTCTCTCCCCCATCCCATCTTTTCAAATAAGTGAATTTCCAGATTTGGACTTAAAATTTGCTGTCATACAAGCACTAACATTTTTGTTGTATTATGTAGATGTATGAGCAAACAATTCTCAAAAAATTACTGCCATGTCTACTTTGCTGCCAAATTTATATCTTCATATAAATATTTACATTTTATAGACATTTCCATTATTCCACATATTATGCTATTATATATTTACATTTATATACAATTACTATTTACATTTTATAGAAGACAAAAATCCAGTGACACTATTTCCCACTTCCTATATAGTCCAGTGACAATATATTTCCTATTAATAGAAAAAATGCCAATATAGGCATCTGAAACTATTGCAGGTTTCAAATGAAATAAGTTTTTAAGTAATATATCTGAACAAATTTCCAGGAGAAAAAAAAAACCAGCCTTTTTTTCCAAAACACAAGAGAGTGTGCTGGCAGGATTTTAACTACCAGCCATGGTGGTCTCAATTTATACACTGAATAAGATTTTCACTCTAGTGCCATGGCTATTCAGGAGACGTGTGTATGCTTAACGGGGCTGGCTGGCTGCACTCCACCATGCTGCTCTTTCACTCTCCCTTCTTAAAGGAACAGGGATGAAAATACAATGAAGGAGAGCTTCAGTTGAGATAAGGACAGGGAGATCTCTCACCAAGGACCATCGTGTGCAAAACAGACTCAAGTTAGGGGACGAATGTAAGTTTCTGTCTGTTAATAGCAGACTAGAGCACTGAGGAACTAGAAGCAAACTAAAAACATTTTCCCATTCACTCATTCTCTTCCAAGTCGTCCCCTTAAGTGGAGCAGGGAACTGGGGCTATGGTCGGTCCCTAAAGCTCTGATGTTGCACCACACAGGGTCCCTCTCACGGCAGCCATCTTTTCTAAACCAATCCCTCACGGGCTTCTGACAGACTGCAGCTCTTCAAGCGCTACTCTAAAGTGGCTCCGTACCCCGGAGTCCATCCTGTAGAAACTGCCCCACGGGCAGCACTTCCCCAGAGCTTCAACACCACACTCTCCTCTTCAAGAGCAGCAGCTGGCCCAGCCCTCCTGCCCCACCGCGGCCCTTCTCCATGGCCGCAGCTCCGGCCCGGGGCTGCTCCTGTGGGCACAACATGGCTGCGGCCTCCTGCAGGCCGCGCCTACCATGGGCTGCTTCATGGCTGCAATGGAGATCTGCTCCGTGTGGTGCCCACGGTCTGTAGGGGCCGGCCTGTCATATGTCTCCTGCTTTCCTCTTCCCTTGAAACAGAGGGTGAGGTATCTAAATGGACTGTTCATACCCTTGTTTGTCTTCCTCAGCGATTGCCACTTCCTACAGCTTCTTCACGTGGTCCCTCTGCACTCTGACCACAGCACAACTCCCTGAGATGAGGCCACCCCAAATACCCTTCAAACAACATCTGGTCAACCACATCCTCTCTTGGGATGTGCTTCTGGGTTAAAATCTACTATGTGCTAAAGGCATACTGTTTCTCCAGCCCACGGTGGTCACAACACGTAGCACATCTTCATGCTGTGTAGCTTTCAGCAGAGTTGCTGTGTCCCTGTGGCCACGCTGCAAGCACTGCTGAAGGCTGCACACTGTCTTTCCTTGCTGCCCTCATTTGCCTGGTTGTCTGTCTCTTCACCAGCTGATTGCTGAATGAGGGTTTGAGACCCACTAGTACCATCTGTGGATAAAAGGTGTAGTCTCTTCCAGCCAGCCAGGAGCAAGCTATCACCCAGAGCAGCCACGAGGATTCTCCAAAGAAGCCTGGGAACAGCTACAACAATTGCTGTGGCTCTGTGTGTTGCTCCCAGTCTTAATAATCAGGCTTAATGATCTTCTTAAAATACAGTGTTTGCAGTGCCTCTGATATGAATCAATGTTTAAGAAGGGCAAAAAGGGCTGCTTACTGCAAAACAAATACTCGCACAGAAAGATTAGGCATTTGTTTAGCAAGCTTAATTAAAAAGCTCTACTTGGTGCCTCTTTGAGGATCTAAACTCCTTGATAAAGAAATAACCCGTTTTTCCAGTTATAGCTTCCTTTTCTTTGTAAGTGGTGAGTAGTTTCAAAGATCAAAAGGCCAAGTCTCATACGCCATCTTAATTTGAAAGATATTTTAACATTCTGATAAGCACAGTTTTGGAATGCTTCATTTTGTTTGCCTCACTAGTCAATGTGCAAACTTAGGGTAATTAAACAAAGTGATATTTCACAGTCAGTCTTTGCATTTAGACAGTGAATGTGTAAGTTTAAATAGGAAAATCTACATACTCTCGGGAGAGCGGCTCGGCGAGGAGGACGTGGCATTAGAGGCAGCAGACTCCCAGTACTTGCCCCGAGACCTCAGCACACACCGCAGATGTTGTCCAGTTGCAACACACGGTGGGCAAACTCTGTGAGCGTGCCCAGGCCCAGTGCTGCCAACACTGCTCAGGGAAACCTGGGCGTACGCTCCGCGACATCGAGGGCTGAGGCTCAGATTCCTGCCTCTGGTGGTTCCCGAACCAGGGATGCTGGAGTGCAGGTTGAGCTGCAAGAATTAGAAGAGACTGCTGAGAGGGAATCCGCAGGATGTTCACCTGGCAAACTGTGGAGCGCATCTCTTGCCTCACCTGATGAGGCAGGCAGCATGCCTTCGGCTTCTCTTCTGGCTGCGGACCCTGGGCCTGGAGGACACCTTGAGGCTTTGGCTGTAACAGGTCCTGAAGATGGGGAACACTCAACTTCTTCCAAGGCTGAATACTTTCCAGAGGAGGCCAATGCAGCACCTTTTTTCTGGAGAGCATGCGAGGGAGAAGAAGAAGAAACGGCTACCACCATGCCTGAATTCTCCAACCAGTCTCTGGGAGAAGAACAGAGGTTGCAAGATCCCAGAGAGGTCTACGGGGAGGCATATGGATATCCTCCAGTTCACCCAGCAATCCAGAGAATCCGGGATGAGGCGAAGAAGGACCAGATGCTGCCACACTGGAACATCTCCTGGCCAAATAGCATGAGCGTGCCCCCGCTGCTAAGGCCCCAAGCAACAGAAGACAGTGCCAGTGCAGCTGACAGTGCTCAGGGCACGCTGAGCATCTGCAGTGTGACATCGAGGGCTGAGGGCCAGTTTTCTGCTTCTGATGATTCCTCAGCCAGAGGTGTTATAGTCCAGGACTCGCAGCTAGAGTTGGAAGAGGCTGCAGAGATAGAAACGGCAGGACAGTCATCTGGCACCCTGCAAGTTGCATCTCTTGCCCCATCTGATGAGGTACACGCTGTGTGTTCACCATCTCTTCTGGATGCTGAGCCAGGGCCTGCAGGGCACCTTGAGCCTTTACCTGTATCAGTGCTGGAAGATGCAGAAAGCTCAGATTCTTCCGAGGCTGCAAGCTCTGCAGAGGAGACTGATGCAGTATCGCTCCCCTTGCCAATGTCCAAGGGAGGAGAAAGAGAAGAATCAGCTATGGCCATGCCTGAATCCTCCGGACAAGGTCTGGGAGAAGCACGGAGACTGCCAGATCCCAGCGAGATCAACAGGGAGCCCTCTGGGTACTCTCCTATGATCCCAGCAATGCGGAGAATTCGTGAGGAGGACAGAAACGAGCAGATGTTGTCACACTGGAATATTTCCTGGCCAAGGAATGTGAGAAGCCCCAGGCAGCGAAGGCTCCAGGCAAGAGGTGACGCATTCAATAATGTTGGCGCTCGTCAGGGCATGCCAGGTATCTGGCCCACGACATCCCGGGCTGGTAACTGGTTTCTTGACTCTGGTGACTCCAGAAAGTGGACTGTTAGACTGCCAGTTATACTGGAAGAGTCCAGTGATGACAGCGACAGTGCTGCCAGCACTGCTGAGGGCACGCTGGATGCCAGAGACAATGCAGTGAGAGATGAGGGCATGCACCCGCCCTCCTGTCCTTGCCCTTCAACACTGGAGAATGTGGAGGAAGACTGGGGATGTGACTCTGAGGAAGATGCTGCATCAGAGGCAGTCAGCATCACATCCAGCACATCCGATGAGCCATCTGGTGAGGTGGAGGCCATTTCTTCAGCTTCATCTGTAGCTGCAGATCCCATGACTGAGGAGCATGTGTCAGCATGTGAGGGAGCAGAAGATGTGGGCCCTCAGCATGAGGTGAGCAAGGTCAGCACCAGGCATGAATTGGAGGCAGAGGCAGGAGTGGTGCCTGGAGTGTGCGCTGTGGGGAGATGCCTGGAGATGCTGTCTCCTTTCCAACCAGCTCCATGCATTAGGGTGGACAGCCCCTCTGTTATTCCTGCCTTGCCTTCAATCAAAGGGGCCTGGAAAGGGGATCCCTCCCCTGGACCCCTGGCACCCACACCATCACCAGCCAGTGGCATACAGGTGTGTGGTTTTGTTCTCTTCACACAGGTTTCTGCAGAGGCTGAAGAACGTGCACAGAGCTCCGTGTGCTTCAGAGATGCACCGGAGGATGGCCCAGGTACATCCCCAGACAGAAAACAATCCCAGGGAGGGACCTGTCAAGCTCAGATGGCCCACCAAGTGGCATGGAGGCTGACAGCGTTCCATGCGCTGCCATATCCAGGCCAGTCCTCCCAGGGAAATTCCATGGTGGTGGGTGGCACGGCCAGACACCTACCTAGAGGAGACCAGGAGTGTCCCAGCTGGATCAGGGCTCCTCAGGTGTCTCACTGCAAAGGCTTGGGTATTCCCTACATTGACATCATCATTCCCCCTTATGAGGATATCATCAGTATACAGATAAATCCGGACACCGTGGTCCAACGTGAGCTTCTCCAGCTTCTGTGCCTATGCTCCAAGCGCCAGAGTGGGCGAGTGTCTGTACCCCTGGGGTAATCAGGTGACTGTGCATTGCACTCCCTCCAAGTAAATGCAAAATTGATTGTCCTCCACCTTCTTCAAGGGGACCATAAAACAGCTGTCTTAGGCATCAATGGCAGCCAGAAAGGGATGAGCCTGTTCCTGTAGGGCAGTAATCAATTCTGAAACATTTGGGGCAGCTTTTGCTGAAGGGGCAGTCTTGGCCTCCAGATGCCTGTAGTCCACTGTAAGGAACGTGTCTGAGCCATACAGTGTGGGCACGCCCAGGCTTCTCGTGCTCCAAGCAGCAGATGACGGGGCCAGTGCTGCCGACACTGCTTGGGGCATGCTGGACCTCTGCAACATGACATCGAGGGTGGATGGCCACTTCCCTGCATCTTGTGCTTCCCAAAGCCAGGATATTAGAATTAAGTACACACAGTAAGAGACCATTGACAGTGCTGCCAGCGATGCCAGCACTGATCACGGCATGCTGGATATGGATACCAGGAACACTGCAGTGATGGCTGAGAGCACGCCCACACTCTCCTGTTTTTGCCCTGATACTGTGGAGGGTGTGGAAGAAGAATGGGAAGACAGCCATGAGGAAGAAGCTGCTGAGGCAGCCAGTGTGCCACCAAGCATTTCTGGTTCTTCATATGGTGAGATGAAGACCATGCCTTCAGCTTCCCCTGTGGCTGCAGGACCCAGACCTGAGGGACATTCATCTGCATGCAAAGGAGCAGAAAGTACAGTCAATTTCAAGCACAAGGTGAGGGAAGTCCATGTGGTCAGGACCAAGTGTGAAATGAAGGCAAAGACAGGAGCTGTACTGGAGTGTGCACTGTGGGGAGATGCCTGGTACTGTCTTCTTTCCATCCAGCTCCATGCAGAAAGATGGACATCCGGGGTTACCCCGGCTTACCTTCATGTGAGGGGCATGATTGACAAACCAGGAGAAGATAACCTGGAACTTGGAGTATTGCTGGCAAGGAACCTACAGGGCTGGTTTTGCTCTCCCCTCACAGGTTTCCGCAGAGGCCAGAGGAGGTGCACAGAACTCCAGTCGTATCAGAGAGACATCAGAAGATGTCCCAGATATGTCCCCAAATGGAGAGCCTGCTGAGCCTGATCAGCCCTGTGAGCAGCTCGGAGGCTGGCAGCACTCCATGCGCACCATTCTGCTGTGCCCAGGACAGCTTTCCCTCCCAGGGAAAAGCTGTGCTAGGGGAGCACGCAGGTCCTTGCCTGGTGCCCACCCTGCCCCTTGCCTATTGCTATCTGTCTCCCATAGCAACCGCTGCCAGACCACATGCTGCCAAGGTTTCTGCAGAGGACAGAGGACCTGCACAGAGCCCCAGGTGCTTCAGAGAGGCACCGGAGGATGGCCTAGGGACGTCCCCAGACAGAAAGCCATCCCAGGGAGGGCCTGCCCAGCTCAAATGTCCCACCAACTGGCACGGAGGCCAGCAGCGGTGTGCGCCCTGCCATATGCAGGCTCATTTTCCCAGGGAAAACCCATGTACAGAGCAGGCAGGGCCTCGCCTCTGCCCCTTGCCTACAGCTCTCTGTCCCCCTCAGGTTCCGCAGCCGCACCACACGCAGCGGCTCGCCGCCGGATGCCAGCTGTCATCAGGAATGTGCTCCCAGTTCTGCGCAGGGTTTGCACCTGCAGCTGCATCAGGGGACAGCGAGAGGAGAGGCACGAAGCTGCAAACACCAGGCAGCTCCTGGAGATGACAAACCCAGTCCTGTAGATGTAGAATTCTGATTCAGTGTTGTCTTTATTCTCTCCTGGCTGAGTGCTGGGCTCAGAGCACGGGGCAATGGATCCGTGTGTCGCTGGTGCCAGCAAGTGCAGAGAGCGAGGGCGTGCAAGCCATCCCAGGGAGGGCCTGCCCAGCGCAGACGGCCACGAAGCAGCACGGAGGCCGGCAGCACTGCGTGCCCCGCCGTATCCAGGCCCACCGTCCCAGGGAGAGCCTGCAGCGGCCCCTGCCTGCAGCGCTCCGTGCCCCACACGCTGCCGCGACGTGCCGCCAGTGGCCCGCCGTCGTCAGGACGACGCCGAGCCCCGGGCAGCCGGCTGCCCAGGCGGGCGCGGAGGGCTGCCGCAGTGCGCTGCGGAGCCCGCCGGGGCTCTGTGACGCGGGCCGGCGTCGCGCCCCAAGGCCATTGTGACGCGGGGCCGCCGCGAGGGGCCGGAGTCCCCCGGAGAGAGTGCCGCTCACTCTCGGGAGAGCGGCTCCGCGAGGAGGACGCGGCTCCCCCGGGTGCGTGCGACCGAGCGTCTGCGCGAGGACGCGGCGATGAGCGAGGAGCGGGAGAAGAAGGACGACCGCCAGCCCGACGCGGGGCTGCCACGCGTGCGCGACCGCCGACAGGTGCGGGCCGGGGAGGGAGGCGCTCGGGCTCGGCCGGGCCGCCGGCGGCCGTCGAAGTCGCCGCCGCGGGGGACGCCGGCCGCGCCTTCGCCGCCTCCATCCCGGTTCTCCTTCTCCCCGCAGGTGGTGCCGCCGGGCGGCCGGAGCCCGGGCTCGTCCCTCCGCGGCGTCCGTCTGCCGCCGCTGCCCGGCCCGGAGAGCGCGCGGGCCTCCGGGAGCCGCCGCGCACAGGTAGGGAGCCCGAGGGAGGCGGGGCCGGACGTCTTCCCGCGCCGCGTGGGGACCGCCCTGTGCCGGTGCGGCTGTGGGGAGCGGGGCGGCAGCCGCCCGCGGGCTGAGCGCTGCCCTCGGTGCTGCGTGCGGCGCGAGCGGCGAGGACCGCGCTCACTCGGCCTTTCTCCTCGGCTTCTCTTGCAGGCGGGCGGGCGGCAGTTCCTGGAGTCGGCGACCGGCGGCGGTGCCAGTGGCCAAAGCAGACAGCCTCAGCCACCCTTGCTGCCTCGCTTAAGGCGGGCGGGGCTGCCGGCAGCAGCACCCAGGCGTGCAGCAGCAGCTTCTGGGGTCTGCAAGCTGCCTGCTCTGCCAGCGGCAGCCTCTTCCACACCATCTCCAAGTGGCAGAGCACGTGCCGTGGGCATCAGGGGCAGCAGACTCCCAGTCCTTGCCCCGAGACCTCCGGGAACCTTGCATGTCCAGGATGGGACAGCAGGGGCTGAGAGCCGGGGTGCAGCCCTGGAAGTCTCAGCTGTTCTCGGGCGTCGCAGTGCCAGACCCAGACAGAACTACGTGGTGTCCCTGAGCTGTGCTGCAGCCGCAAGCCCAAGAGCCGGAGTGCAGCTGGCAGTACCAGGGCGCCAAGCACCTACCAGCAGCCTGAGAACACCAGCAGGAACGGCCCAGGGACTGACCACCAAGGCTGGGAAAGTCCACGCAGCTTGGAGAGATGCTCAGGAGGGCAGCACAGACACTCGTGCTGCCACTACACCATCTTCCAGAGCAGCTCAGAAGGGCCCAGAAGGGCAGGCAGGCGGCAAAGAGCAAGACAAGGAGCCCCTGCCTGCATTAGTGCCTGAAGATGCAGGCAACCTAGATTCTCCCAAGGCTGCACACTCTCCAGAGGAGGCCAATAATGCAGTGCTGTTCCCAAGAGTGTGTGAGGGGGGAGAAAGAGACGTAACTGCCACCACCATGCCTGAAGCCTTCAAACAAGCTCTGGGAGCAGCACTGAGACTGCAAGATCCCAGAGGGGTCAACCAGGTGGCCTACAGATGTTCTCCAGTACACCCAGCAATCTGGAGAATTCGGGATGAGGCAAGGAGGGAGCAGATGTTGTCCAGCTGGAACATCTCCTGGCCAAATCTGAGCATGCTCAGGCTGCTAAGACCCCAAGCAGCACATGCCAGTGCCAGTGCTACCAACAGTGCTCAGGGTATGCTGGACACCTGCACCACAACAGTGATGGTGGAGGGCCTCTTTCCTGCACCAGGGGAGCTCCCCTCCTGGGATGCTGGAGTGCGGGATGAACCGCATGATTTAGAAGAGATTGTTGAGACAGGAACTGCAAGACAGTCATCTGGTGACCTGCAGAATGCATGTCTTGCCCTGTCTGATGAGGCAGAGACAGTGTGTTCAGCTTCTCTTCTGGGCGCTGGTCTTGGGCCTGCAGGACAGCTTGAGCCATTGCCTGCATCAGTGCCTGAAAATGCAGAAAACGAGACCACGCACTGTCCAGAGGAGGTCAATGCAGCACCACTCCTGTCAGCATGCAAGGGAGGAGAAGAAGAAATAGCTATGCCTGTGCTGGAATTGTCCAAAGAACCTCTGGGAGAAACACCAAAACTGCAAGATGCCAGAGAGATCTACGGGGAGACCTATGGATATTCTCCAATTTTCCCAGCAATTCATAGAATTCAGAATGAGGCGAGGAAGGAGCAGATGTTGTCCACCTGGAACATCTCCTGGCCAAGCAACGAGAGCATGCTCAGGCTGCTGAGACCCCAAGCAGCACATGACAGTGCCAGTGCTACCGACACTGTTGAGAGTATGCTGGAGACCTGCACCACAACATCGATGGTGGAGGGCCCCATTCCTGCACCAGGAGAGTTCATATCCGGGGATGCTGGCGTGCAGGATGAACAGCATGATTCGGAAGAGGCTGCTGAGACAGAATCTGCAGGACAGTCATCTGGTGACCTGCAGAGTGCATGTCTTGCCCAGTCGGATGAGGCACACACAGTGTGTTCACCATCTCTTCTGGATGCTGATCCAGGGCCTGTAGAACACCTTGAGCCTCTGCCTGCATCAGTGCTGGAAGATGCAGAAAGCTCAGATTCTTCCGAGGCTGCACGCTCTGTAGAGAATGCTGATGCAGCATCTCTCCGCTTGTCAGTGTCCGAGGGAGAAGAAGAAGCTATGCCTGTGCTGGAATTGTCCAAAGAACCTCTGGGAGAAACACCAAAACTGCAAGATGCCAGAGAGATCTACGGGGAGACCTATGGATATTCTCCAATTTTCCCAGCAATTCATAGAATTCAGAATGAGGCGAGGAAGGAGCAGATGTTGTCCACCTGGAACATCTCCTGGCCAAGCAACGAGAGCATGCTCAGGCTGCTGAGACCCCAAGCAGCACATGACAGTGCCAGTGCTACCGACACTGTTGAGAGTATGCTGGAGACCTGCACCACAACATCGATGGTGGAGGGCCCCATTCCTGCACCAGGAGAGTTCATATCCGGGGATGCTGGCGTGCAGGATGAACAGCATGATTCGGAAGAGGCTGCTGAGACAGAATCTGCAGGACAGTCATCTGGTGACCTGCAGAGTGCATGTCTTGCCCAGTCGGATGAGGCACACACAGTGTGTTCACCATCTCTTCTGGATGCTGATCCAGGGCCTGTAGAACACCTTGAGCCTCTGCCTGCATCAGTGCTGGAAGATGCAGAAAGCTCAAATTCTTCCGAGGCTGCACGCTCTGTAGAGAATGCTGATGCAGCATCTCTCCGCTTGTCAGTGTCCGAGGGAGAAGAAGAAGCTATGCCTGTGCTGGAATTGTCCAAACAAGCTAAGGGGGAACCATCAAGACTGCAAGATCCCAGAGAGCTCTACAGGGAGACTTATGGATATTCTCCAATTTTCCCAGCAATTCGTAGAATTCAGGATGAGGCAAGGAAGGAGCAGATGTTGTCCACCTGGAACATCTCCTGCCCATGCAATGAGAGCATCCTCAGGCTGCTAAGACCCCAAGCAGCACATGACAGTGCCAGTGCTACTGACACTGTTCAGAGTATGCTGGACACCTGCACCACAACATCGATGGTGGAGGGCCCCATTCCTGTGGCAGGGGACCTCCTATCCTGGGATGCGGGAATGTGGGATGTACACCATGATTCGGAAGAGGTTGTTGAGACAGGAACTGCAGGACAGTCATCTGGTGACCTGCAGAATGCATGTCTTGCCCAGTCTGATGAGGCAGAAATATCACGTTCAGCTTCGCTTCTGGATGTAGGTGCTGGGCTTAGAGGACACCTTGAGCCATTGCCTATATCTGTGCCTGAAGATGTGGAAGACTCGGACTGTTTCACAGCAGCGCACTCTCCGGAGGTGGCCAGCGAAGCACCCTTCTTCCTGTCATTGAGTGAGGGAGAAGAAGGAGAAGAACCAGCTATGGCCATGCCTGAGTCCTCCAGTCAATCTCTAGGAGAACCATCAATTCTGCAAGATCTCGGAGAGATGTACTGGAAGGTCTATGGATGTCCTCCAATTCACCCAGCAATCCGGAGAATCCGTGACGAGGCAAGAAGGGAGCAGATGTTGTCTACTGGGAACAAGTCTGAGCCATACAGTGTGGGCATGCCCAGGCTTCTCGTGCTCCAAGCAGCAGATGATGGTGCCAATGCTGCCGACACTGCTTGGGGCATGCTGGACATCTGCGCCACTACATCGAGGGCAGATGGCCACTTTCCTGCCTCTTGTGATTCCCAAAGCTGGGGTATTGGAATTAAGTATGCAGAGGAAGCGATCATTGACGATGCTGCCAGTGATGCCAGCACCGCTCACAGCATGCTGGATGCCAGGGACACTGCAGTGATGGCTGAGAGCATGCCCACGCCCTCCTGTTTTTGCCCTGATACCATGGTGGGTGTGGAAGAAGAATGGGAGGACAACCGTGAGGAAGAAGCTGCTGAGGCAGTCAGTGTGCCACCAAGCATTTCTCATTCCTCAGCTGGTAAGATGAAGACAGCAGCAGCTCGCCGCCGGATGCCAGCTGTCATCAGGAATGTGCTCCGGGCTCTGCGCAGGATTTGCACCTGCAGCTGCATCAGGGGACAGCAAGAGGAGAAGCACGAGGCTGCAAACACCAGGCAGCACCCCAGAGATGCCTAATTCCATCTTGTCAGTGTCAAATTATGATTCCATCCTGTCAACGTAGAATTCTGATTCCATCTTGTCAACATAGAATTCTGATTCCATCATGTCTACATAGAATTCTGATTCCATTTTGTCAATGTCGAATTCTGATTCCATCCTGTCAACGTAGAATTCTGATTCCATCTTGTCAATGCAGAATTCTGATTCCATCCTGTCAACATAGAATTCTGATTAAATGCCATCTTTATTCTATCCTGCCTGAGTGCTGTCTGATCTGTCACTCATGCATGGTTGGTCTCTGAGTGCGACTACTGGGCTCAGAGCACGGGGCAATGGATCCATGTGTCGGTGGTGGCAGCAAGTGCAGAAAGTGAAAAGAGACAACTGTACATTTGGCAATAACCATACCTTTAACAATAGCCAATAATATTAAATCAGTAAGTAAAACAAATAGAGCTATTTGTGTCAGCTGCTTTCCCCACCCAGGAACTCCCAGTGTAAGCCAAGATCCAGATGGGAATTCTTCAGTAGAGGTTGTGGTGTTTATGAACACCCATACAATATTACACTTCAGTGAATTCATCAAAAGCGTATCTAGTCCAATTTGACAATATGTGGACTTGCCATGTAATGTTTTCTAAGATGATTTAGTATCACGAGAACTCTCCACTTGAACATTTCCAAAGCAATTCAAATGCTGAGAGATATAAATCTTAGTTTGGCAAGTTCAAGTATTGCTACAGTCTACAGAATTTTTCACAGGATAGTGTGTGCAGGATAGTCCACAGTATAAACCATCAAGAGGAGTAATCCCAAAAACATACACGTCTCTTATCAAAACTTAGACACTTTCCAACAACCATGTTTTGGATGGAACTCCTGGACTGGTGTGACACTGAAAAGCATCAGTGCAAAAGGCTTTACGATAGATTTCTTTTGTGCCCACATCTAACAGATATTAGATGGGTCTCTTGATTCATTTCCCAGTTTGTTAGGAATTTGGAAACACTGTGGAGGAGTCACATGCAAATCATAATCAGTTTGAAAAAAAGGGGTGAAAGAAGGGGTCAAAAGAAATGGTATCACTGTGCAGGGAGTACCAGTAAGCCAGGATGACCTGTAAGAACTCTGAACCCAGTTGTGAAATTTAACAGATCCAAGGACTGATATCAATCACCACCCACACTCACAACAATGCAAAACACAATATGATTGCAACCAAAAAAATGTAATTAAGAGGTATACTCAGTATTCTAGCATGATCAAATCTTCAGTATTTCTGTCACAAAACACAAACGGTTAAAATCAGCCTTAAAATTAGCCTTTCTGTCAAGTGCCCACGGGGATCTTCTGTAAAATAAAACAAGAACCAACTTGCCCTTTTTGGGCTTTGTAAATATGGTTAAAAAATGAGGGAACAATTGAGGAAGTGTTGATTTCATATTACTTTTTTCGGGGTGTCTTTAGCCTTCCAAGGATATTTGGTAAGGGATTCTGTTAAGGTTAGGGAACTGGCCTCATGTTAGCTGAGTCAATCGCACAGGCTGGCCAGGGAGATAAGAGTGTTTCCCTGGCTTATCAGCCTCTGGATCATGACTCACAGGGGTAATTGGCAAGAGTGGTGAGGCCTTTAGACACAAGGTGTTAAATGGAGGATCTGGTTTCCCTTTGTGGTAAGCTTTCTAATGCATCCACCCTTCACTGCCCCCACCCCGGTCACTTGGGAGGGGCGAAGACATCAGTTTTTTATTGGATAGCTGCTCAGGTTTTGCTTTCCAGGTCTTGAGCTTTTGTTCTGGCCACCACTTAACTAATTTCTCTAACCTGACAGTGGGTAATCCATTCATCAGATCTCACAGGACACCCTTTTGCCAGCCCAGTGTCCAGAGACAATTACCTTTATGATCAATATTCCGCCTATCTGTTTTTACTGACAATGAAACCCTTCCAGTCCCACTGAGCTTTGGGCTAGGTGGCCTGGGGGCAAGGCTGACCGCTGCAAGTCTTACTTCCCTTGGCTCAAATTTACTGGCGGAAGAAATCACTGACCCATATTTTCTTCCATAGTTGATTAACTCTTGGACAGCCTTCTTCCACGCCCATACGTCCCCTGACTGCAGATGGTTAGATGTTACAGTTCCTTCTAACGCTGCCCGGGTTCTCTCTCCCTGACACATAGCTTGTATCTTTCCTTGCAGTTGTATGCCTATGGGTTTCAATGACTCTGGAAGCCCCCTAATTAAAGCAGTCATTCTCTCAGGATCAACAGGCATCATCATAGGTGATTCGTGGTGTGGCTGCAGCTTTCTATCATACATCATTTGGAGACAAGCAGCCTTTTGAACGCTCTCTACTAACTGGTCGACTGTTCCAGTAATAGCAAGAGGGTATCCCTTTTCTAAAGGATTGAGACCACCTGCCCAATAGGCAGCCCTCTGTGTTAAGGACCAGGGAGCACCATTGTTGCCAGTAGTTAAAAATACTCCTGGTCCCCAGTAACCTCCCGCTTCCTTTTCCATTAGCTGTATCTGGTCTCCACCAGTGAGACTAACCCTCCATACATACTCATTTTCTGACTCCTTTGGAGAGCGGCTGAAATCTTTTTTCAATTTTGCTAGTTCAGTGGCTGAGAAGGGAATTCCTTTAACATTCATTTGAGGATCTAGATCCTCCCTGTTATTGAATGCATATTCGGTTTTTATCAAAGGGTGCATCTGGGCTGGAGAGGCCTCTAATTTGTCTAGCCTTGCCTTCATTTCTTTCAATCCTTCTAGAGGGTAGATTTTTTCTTGAGGCAAACTATGGGCGACAGTATCGCTATTTTCTTTATACCTTAACTGCTCCTTCAGAACCCCTAGTAAGGGAGCTGCGTCATGCTTTTCATTTTCTAATGAAACAGGCCACAAGGGTAATCCATACCGTATGACATGGTGAAAAAAACCTCAAAACTGACGGGTTTGACTGAGATGGGCAGCCACTGCTTTGGGAGAGACTGGCAGATGATAATTGCTTGTGAATCATTTGTTTTGTAAGTATATATACGTATGCATGTATTATTAGCACTACTGTAATTTCTCTCTTATTTTTCTGCCTTAGTAAACAGTTTTTATCTCAACCAAATCATTTTTTTTCTGATTCTCTCCCCCATCCCATCTTTTCAAATAAGTGAATTTCCAGATTTGGACTTAAAATTTGCTGTCATACAAGCACTAACGTTTTTGTTGTATTATGTAGATGTATGAGCAAACAATTCTCAAAAAATTACTGCCATGTCTACTTTGCTGCCAAATTTATATCTTCATATAAATATTTACATTTTATAGACATTTCCATTATTCCACATATTATGCTATTATATATTTACATTTATATACAATTACTATTTACATTTTATAGAAGACAAAAATCCAGTGACACTATTTCCCACTTCCTATATAGTCCAGTGACAATATATTTCCTATTAATAGAAAAAATGCCAATATAGGCATCTGAAACTATTGCAGGTTTCAAATGAAATAAGTTTTTAAGTAATATATCTGAACAAATTTCCAGGAGAAAAAAAAAAACCAGCCTTTTTTTCCAAAACACAAGAGAGTGTGCTGGCAGGATTTTAACTACCAGCCATGGTGGTCTCAATTTATACACTGAATAAGATTTTCACTCTAGTGCCATGGCTATTCAGGAGACGTGTGTATGCTTAACGGGGCTGGCTGGCTGCACTCCACCATGCTGCTCTTTCACTCTCCCTTCTTAAAGGAACAGGGATGAAAATACAATGAAGGAGAGCTTCAGTTGAGATAAGGACAGGGAGATCTCTCACCAAGGACCATCATGTGCAAAACAGACTCAAGTTAGGGGACGAATGTAAGTTTCTGTCTGTTAATAGCAGACTAGAGCACTGAGGAACTAGAAGCAAACTAAAAACATTTTCCCATTCACTCATTCTCTTCCAAGTCGTCCCCTTAAGTGGAGCAGGGAACTGGGGCTATGGTCGGTCCCTAAAGCTCTGATGTTGCACCACACAGGGTCCCTCTCACGGCAGCCATCTTTTCTAAACCAATCCCTCACGGGCTTCTGACAGACTGCAGCTCTTCAAGCGCTACTCTAAAGTGGCTCCGTACCCCGGAGTCCATCCTGTAGAAACTGCCCCACGGGCAGCACTTCCCCAGAGCTTCAACACCACACTCTCCTCTTCAAGAGCAGCAGCTGGCCCAGCCCTCCTGCCCCACCGCGGCCCTTCTCCATGGCCGCAGCTCCGGCCCGGGGCTGCTCCTGTGGGCACAACATGGCTGCGGCCTCCTGCAGGCCGCGCCTACCATGGGCTGCTTCATGGCTGCAATGGAGATCTGCTCCGTGTGGTGCCCACGGTCTGTAGGGGCCGGCCTGTCATATGTCTCCTGCTTTCCTCTTCCCTTGAAACAGAGGGTGAGGTATCTAAATGGACTGTTCATACCCTTGTTTGTCTTCCTCAGCGATTGCCACTTCCTACAGCTTCTTCACGTGGTCCCTCTGCACTCTGACCACAGCACAACTCCCTGAGATGAGGCCACCCCAAATACCCTTCAAACAACATCTGGTCAACCACATCCTCTCTTGGGATGTGCTTCTGGGTTAAAATCTACTATGTGCTAAAGGCATACTGTTTCTCCAGCCCACGGTGGTCACAACACGTAGCACATCTTCATGCTGTGTAGCTTTCAGCAGAGTTGCTGTGTCCCTGTGGCCACGCTGCAAGCACTGCTGAAGGCTGCACACTGTCTTTCCTTGCTGCCCTCATTTGCCTGGTTGTCTGTCTCTTCACCAGCTGATTGCTGAATGAGGGTTTGAGACCCACTAGTACCATCTGTGGATAAAAGGTGTAGTCTCTTCCAGCCAGCCAGGAGCAAGCTATCACCCAGAGCAGCCACGAGGATTCTCCAAAGAAGCCTGGGAACAGCTACAACAATTGCTGTGGCTCTGTGTGTTGCTCCCAGTCTTAATAATCAGGCTTAATGATCTTCTTAAAATACAGTGTTTGCAGTGCCTCTGATATGAATCAATGTTTAAGAAGGGCAAAAAGGGCTGCTTACTGCAAAACAAATACTCGCACAGAAAGATTAGGCATTTGTTTAGCAAGCTTAATTAAAAAGCTCTACTTGGTGCCTCTTTGAGGATCTAAACTCCTTGATAAAGAAATAACCCGTTTTTCCAGTTATAGCTTCCTTTTCTTTGTAAGTGGTGAGTAGTTTCAAAGATCAAAAGGCCAAGTCTCATACGCCATCTTAATTTGAAAGATATTTTAACATTCTGATAAGCACAGTTTTGGAATGCTTCATTTTGTTTGCCTCACTAGTCAATGTGCAAACTTAGGGTAATTAAACAAAGTGATATTTCACAGTCAGTCTTTGCATTTAGACAGTGAATGTGTAAGTTTAAATAGGAAAATCTACATACTCTCGGGAGAGCGGCTCGGCGAGGAGGACGTGGCATTAGAGGCAGCAGACTCCCAGTACTTGCCCCGAGACCTCAGCACACACCGCAGATGTTGTCCAGTTGCAACACACGGTGGGCAAACTCTGTGAGCGTGCCCAGGCCCAGTGCTGCCAACACTGCTCAGGGAAACCTGGGCGTATGCTCCGCGACATCGAGGGCTGAGGCTCAGATTCCTGCCTCTGGTGGTTCCCGAACCAGGGATGCTGGAGTGCAGGTTGAGCTGCAAGAATTAGAAGAGACTGCTGAGAGGGAATCCGCAGGATGTTCACCTGGCAAACTGTGGAGCACATCTCTTGCCTCACCTGATGAGGCAGGCAGCATGCCTTCGGCTTCTCTTCTGGCTGCGGACCCTGGGCCTGGAGGACACCTTGAGGCTTTGGCTGTAACAGGTCCTGAAGATGGGGAACACTCAACTTCTTCCAAGGCTGAATACTTTCCAGAGGAGGCCAATGCAGCACCTTTTTTCTGGCGAGCATGCGAGGGAGAAGAAGAAGAAACGGCTACCACCATGCCTGAATTCTCCAACCAGTCTCTGGGAGAAGAACAGAGGTTGCAAGATCCCAGAGAGGTCTACGGGGAGGCATATGGATATCCTCCAGTTCACCCAGCAATCCAGAGAATCCGGGATGAGGCGAAGAAGGACCAGATGCTGCCACACTGGAACATCTCCTGGCCAAATAGCATGAGCGTGCCCCCGCTGCTAAGGCCCCAAGCAACAGAAGACAGTGCCAGTGCAGCTGACAGTGCTCAGGGCACGCTGAGCATCTGCAGTGTGACATCGAGGGCTGAGGGCCAGTTTTCTGCTTCTGATGATTCCTCAGCCAGAGGTGTTATAGTCCAGGACTCGCAGCTAGAGTTGGAAGAGGCTGCAGAGATAGAAACGGCAGGACAGTCATCTGGCACCCTGCAAGTTGCATCTCTTGCCCCATCTGATGAGGTACACGCTGTGTGTTCACCATCTCTTCTGGATGCTGAGCCAGGGCCTGCAGGGCACCTTGAGCCTTTACCTGTATCAGTGCTGGAAGATGCAGAAAGCTCAGATTCTTCCGAGGCTGCAAGCTCTGCAGAGGAGACTGATGCAGTATCGCTCCCCTTGCCAATGTCCAAGGGAGGAGAAAGAGAAGAATCAGCTATGGCCATGCCTGAATCCTCCGGACAAGGTCTGGGAGAAGCACGGAGACTGCCAGATCCCAGCGAGATCAACAGGGAGCCCTCTGGGTACTCTCCTATGATCCCAGCAATGCGGAGAATTCGTGAGGAGGACAGAAACGAGCAGATGTTGTCACACTGGAATATTTCCTGGCCAAGGAATGTGAGAAGCCCCAGGCAGCGAAGGCTCCAGGCAAGAGGTGACGCATTCAATAATGTTGGCGCTCGTCAGGGCATGCCAGGTATCTGGCCCACGACATCCCGGGCTGGTAACTGGTTTCTTGACTCTGGTGACTCCAGAAAGTGGACTGTTAGACTGCCAGTTATACTGGAAGAGTCCAGTGATGACAGCGACAGTGCTGCCAGCACTGCTGAGGGCACGCTGGATGCCAGAGACAATGCAGTGAGAGATGAGGGCATGCACCCGCCCTCCTGTCCTTGCCCTTCAACACTGGAGAATGTGGAGGAAGACTGGGGATGTGACTCTGAGGAAGATGCTGCATCAGAGGCAGTCAGCATCACATCCAGCACATCCGATGAGCCATCTGGTGAGGTGGAGGCCATTTCTTCAGCTTCATCTGTAGCTGCAGATCCCATGACTGAGGAGCATGTGTCAGCATGTGAGGGAGCAGAAGATGTGGGCCCTCAGCATGAGGTGAGCAAGGTCAGCACCAGGCATGAATTGGAGGCAGAGGCAGGAGTGGTGCCTGGAGTGTGCGCTGTGGGGAGATGCCTGGAGATGCTGTCTCCTTTCCAACCAGCTCCATGCATTAGGGTGGACAGCCCCTCTGTTATTCCTGCCTTGCCTTCAATCAAAGGGGCCTGGAAAGGGGATCCCTCCCCTGGACCCCTGGCACCCACACCATCACCAGCCAGTGGCATACAGGTGTGTGGTTTTGTTCTCTTCACACAGGTTTCTGCAGAGGCTGAAGAACGTGCACAGAGCTCCGTGTGCTTCAGAGATGCACCGGAGGATGGCCCAGGTACATCCCCAGACAGAAAACAATCCCAGGGAGGGACCTGTCAAGCTCAGATGGCCCACCAAGTGGCATGGAGGCTGACAGCGTTCCATGCGCTGCCATATCCAGGCCAGTCCTCCCAGGGAAATTCCATGGTGGTGGGTGGCACGGCCAGACACCTACCTAGAGGAGACCAGGAGTGTCCCAGCTGGATCAGGGCTCCTCAGGTGTCTCACTGCAAAGGCTTGGGTATTCCCTACATTGACATCATCATTCCCCCTTATGAGGATATCATCAGTATACAGATAAATCCGGACACCGTGGTCCAACGTGAGCTTCTCCAGCTTCTGTGCCTATGCTCCAAGCGCCAGAGTGGGCGAGTGTCTGTACCCCTGGGGTAATCAGGTGACTGTGCATTGCACTCCCTCCAAGTAAATGCAAAATTGATTGTCCTCCACCTTCTTCAAGGGGACCATAAAACAGCTGTCTTAGGCATCAATGGCAGCCAGAAAGGGATGAGCCTGTTCCTGTAGGGCAGTAATCAATTCTGAAACATTTGGGGCAGCTTTTGCTGAAGGGGCAGTCTTGGCCTCCAGATGCCTGTAGTCCACTGTAAGGAACGTGTCTGAGCCATACAGTGTGGGCACGCCCAGGCTTCTCGTGCTCCAAGCAGCAGATGACGGGGCCAGTGCTGCCGACACTGCTTGGGGCATGCTGGACCTCTGCAACATGACATCGAGGGTGGATGGCCACTTCCCTGCATCTTGTGCTTCCCAAAGCCAGGATATTAGAATTAAGTACACACAGTAAGAGACCATTGACAGTGCTGCCAGCGATGCCAGCACTGATCACGGCATGCTGGATATGGATACCAGGAACACTGCAGTGATGGCTGAGAGCACGCCCACACTCTCCTGTTTTTGCCCTGATACTGTGGAGGGTGTGGAAGAAGAATGGGAAGACAGCCATGAGGAAGAAGCTGCTGAGGCAGCCAGTGTGCCACCAAGCATTTCTGGTTCTTCATATGGTGAGATGAAGACCATGCCTTCAGCTTCCCCTGTGGCTGCAGGACCCAGACCTGAGGGACATTCATCTGCATGCAAAGGAGCAGAAAGTACAGTCAATTTCAAGCACAAGGTGAGGGAAGTCCATGTGGTCAGGACCAAGTGTGAAATGAAGGCAAAGACAGGAGCTGTACTGGAGTGTGCACTGTGGGGAGATGCCTGGTACTGTCTTCTTTCCATCCAGCTCCATGCAGAAAGATGGACATCCGGGGTTACCCCGGCTTACCTTCATGTGAGGGGCATGATTGACAAACCAGGAGAAGATAACCTGGAACTTGGAGTATTGCTGGCAAGGAACCTACAGGGCTGGTTTTGCTCTCCCCTCACAGGTTTCCGCAGAGGCCAGAGGAGGTGCACAGAACTCCAGTCGTATCAGAGAGACATCAGAAGATGTCCCAGATATGTCCCCAAATGGAGAGCCTGCTGAGCCTGATCAGCCCTGTGAGCAGCTCGGAGGCTGGCAGCACTCCATGCGCACCATTCTGCTGTGCCCAGGACAGCTTTCCCTCCCAGGGAAAAGCTGTGCTAGGGGAGCACGCAGGTCCTTGCCTGGTGCCCACCCTGCCCCTTGCCTATTGCTATCTGTCTCCCATAGCAACCGCTGCCAGACCACATGCTGCCAAGGTTTCTGCAGAGGACAGAGGACCTGCACAGAGCCCCAGGTGCTTCAGAGAGGCACCGGAGGATGGCCTAGGGACGTCCCCAGACAGAAAGCCATCCCAGGGAGGGCCTGCCCAGCTCAAATGTCCCACCAACTGGCACGGAGGCCAGCAGCGGTGTGCGCCCTGCCATATGCAGGCTCATTTTCCCAGGGAAAACCCATGTACAGAGCAGGCAGGGCCTCGCCTCTGCCCCTTGCCTACAGCTCTCTGTCCCCCTCAGGTTCCGCAGCCGCACCACACGCAGCGGCTCGCCGCCGGATGCCAGCTGTCATCAGGAATGTGCTCCCAGTTCTGCGCAGGGTTTGCACCTGCAGCTGCATCAGGGGACAGCGAGAGGAGAGGCACGAAGCTGCAAACACCAGGCAGCTCCTGGAGATGACAAACCCAGTCCTGTAGATGTAGAATTCTGATTCAGTGTTGTCTTTATTCTCTCCTGGCTGAGTGCTGGGCTCAGAGCACGGGGCAATGGATCCGTGTGTCGCTGGTGCCAGCAAGTGCAGAGAGCGAGGGCGTGCAAGCCATCCCAGGGAGGGCCTGCCCAGCGCAGACGGCCACGAAGCAGCACGGAGGCCGGCAGCACTGCGTGCCCCGCCGTATCCAGGCCCACCGTCCCAGGGAGAGCCTGCAGCGGCCCCTGCCTGCAGCGCTCCGTGCCCCACACGCTGCCGCGACGTGCCGCCAGTGGCCCGCCGTCGTCAGGACGACGCCGAGCCCCGGGCAGCCGGCTGCCCAGGCGGGCGCGGAGGGCTGCCGCAGTGCGCTGCGGAGCCCGCCGGGGCTCTGTGACGCGGGCCGGCGTCGCGCCCCAAGGCCATTGTGACGCGGGGCCGCCGCGAGGGGCCGGAGTCCCCCGGAGAGAGTGCCGCTCACTCTCGGGAGAGCGGCTCCGCGAGGAGGACGCGGCTCCCCCGGGTGCGTGCGACCGAGCGTCTGCGCGAGGACGCGGCGATGAGCGAGGAGCGGGAGAAGAAGGACGACCGCCAGCCCGACGCGGGGCTGCCACGCGTGCGCGACCGCCGACAGGTGCGGGCCGGGGAGGGAGGCGCTCGGGCTCGGCCGGGCCGCCGGCGGCCGTCGAAGTCGCCGCCGCGGGGGACGCCGGCCGCGCCTTCGCCGCCTCCATCCCGGTTCTCCTTCTCCCCGCAGGTGGTGCCGCCGGGCGGCCGGAGCCCGGGCTCGTCCCTCCGCGGCGTCCGTCTGCCGCCGCTGCCCGGCCCGGAGAGCGCGCGGGCCTCCGGGAGCCGCCGCGCACAGGTAGGGAGCCCGAGGGAGGCGGGGCCGGACGTCTTCCCGCGCCGCGTGGGGACCGCCCTGTGCCGGTGCGGCTGTGGGGAGCGGGGCGGCAGCCGCCCGCGGGCTGAGCGCTGCCCTCGGTGCTGCGTGCGGCGCGAGCGGCGAGGACCGCGCTCACTCGGCCTTTCTCCTCGGCTTCTCTTGCAGGCGGGCGGGCGGCAGTTCCTGGAGTCGGCGACCGGCGGCGGTGCCAGTGGCCAAAGCAGACAGCCTCAGCCACCCTTGCTGCCTCGCTTAAGGCGGGCGGGGCTGCCGGCAGCAGCACCCAGGCGTGCAGCAGCAGCTTCTGGGGTCTGCAAGCTGCCTGCTCTGCCAGCGGCAGCCTCTTCCACACCATCTCCAAGTGGCAGAGCACGTGCCGTGGGCATCAGGGGCAGCAGACTCCCAGTCCTTGCCCCGAGACCTCCGGGAACCTTGCATGTCCAGGACGGGACAGCAGGGGCTGAGAGCCGGGGTGCAGCCCTGGAAGTCTCAGCTGTTCTCGGGCGTCGCAGTGCCAGACCCAGACAGAACTACGTGGTGTCCCTGAGCTGTGCTGCAGCCGCAAGCCCAAGAGCCGGAGTGCAGCTGGCAGTACCAGGGCGCCAAGCACCTACCAGCAGCCTGAGAACACCAGCAGGAACGGCCCAGGGACTGACCACCAAGGCTGGGAAAGTCCACGCAGCTTGGAGAGATGCTCAGGAGGGCAGCACAGACACTCGTGCTGCCACTACACCATCTTCCAGAGCAGCTCAGAAGGGCCCAGAAGGGCAGGCAGGCGGCAAAGAGCAAGACAAGGAGCCCCTGCCTGCATTAGTGCCTGAAGATGCAGGCAACCTAGATTCTCCCAAGGCTGCACACTCTCCAGAGGAGGCCAATAATGCAGTGCTGTTCCCAAGAGTGTGTGAGGGGGGAGAAAGAGACGTAACTGCCACCACCATGCCTGAAGCCTTCAAACAAGCTCTGGGAGCAGCACTGAGACTGCAAGATCCCAGAGGGGTCAACCAGGTGGCCTACAGATGTTCTCCAGTACACCCAGCAATCTGGAGAATTCGGGATGAGGCAAGGAGGGAGCAGATGTTGTCCAGCTGGAACATCTCCTGGCCAAATCTGAGCATGCTCAGGCTGCTAAGACCCCAAGCAGCACATGCCAGTGCCAGTGCTACCAACAGTGCCCAGGGTATGCTGGACACCTGCACCACAACAGTGATGGTGGAGGGCCTCTTTCCTGCACCAGGGGAGCTCCCCTCCTGGGATGCTGGAGTGCGGGATGAACCGCATGATTTAGAAGAGATTGTTGAGACAGGAACTGCAAGACAGTCATCTGGTGACCTGCAGAATGCATGTCTTGCCCTGTCTGATGAGGCAGAGACAGTGTGTTCAGCTTCTCTTCTGGGCGCTGGTCTTGGGCCTGCAGGACAGCTTGAGCCATTGCCTGCATCAGTGCCTGAAAATGCAGAAAACGAGACCACGCACTGTCCAGAGGAGGTCAATGCAGCACCACTCCTGTCAGCATGCAAGGGAGGAGAAGAAGAAATAGCTATGCCTGTGCTGGAATTGTCCAAAGAACCTCTGGGAGAAACACCAAAACTGCAAGATGCCAGAGAGATCTACGGGGAGACCTATGGATATTCTCCAATTTTCCCAGCAATTCATAGAATTCAGAATGAGGCGAGGAAGGAGCAGATGTTGTCCACCTGGAACATCTCCTGGCCAAGCAACGAGAGCATGCTCAGGCTGCTGAGACCCCAAGCAGCACATGACAGTGCCAGTGCTACCGACACTGTTGAGAGTATGCTGGAGACCTGCACCACAACATCGATGGTGGAGGGCCCCATTCCTGCACCAGGAGAGTTCATATCCGGGGATGCTGGCGTGCAGGATGAACAGCATGATTCGGAAGAGGCTGCTGAGACAGAATCTGCAGGACAGTCATCTGGTGACCTGCAGAGTGCATGTCTTGCCCAGTCGGATGAGGCACACACAGTGTGTTCACCATCTCTTCTGGATGCTGATCCAGGGCCTGTAGAACACCTTGAGCCTCTGCCTGCATCAGTGCTGGAAGATGCAGAAAGCTCAGATTCTTCCGAGGCTGCACGCTCTGTAGAGAATGCTGATGCAGCATCTCTCCGCTTGTCAGTGTCCGAGGGAGAAGAAGAAGCTATGCCTGTGCTGGAATTGTCCAAACAAGCTAAGGGGGAACCATCAAGACTGCAAGATCCCAGAGAGCTCTACAGGGAGACTTATGGATATTCTCCAATTTTCCCAGCAATTCGTAGAATTCAGGATGAGGCAAGGAAGGAGCAGATGTTGTCCACCTGGAACATCTCCTGCCCATGCAATGAGAGCATCCTCAGGCTGCTAAGACCCCAAGCAGCACATGACAGTGCCAGTGCTACTGACACTGTTCAGAGTATGCTGGACACCTGCACCACAACATCGATGGTGGAGGGCCCCATTCCTGTGGCAGGGGACCTCCTATCCTGGGATGCGGGAATGTGGGATGTACACCATGATTCGGAAGAGGTTGTTGAGACAGGAACTGCAGGACAGTCATCTGGTGACCTGCAGAATGCATGTCTTGCCCAGTCTGATGAGGCAGAAATATCACGTTCAGCTTCGCTTCTGGATGTAGGTGCTGGGCTTAGAGGACACCTTGAGCCATTGCCTATATCTGTGCCTGAAGATGTGGAAGACTCGGACTGTTTCACAGCAGCGCACTCTCCGGAGGTGGCCAGCGAAGCACCCTTCTTCCTGTCATTGAGTGAGGGAGAAGAAGGAGAAGAACCAGCTATGGCCATGCCTGAGTCCTCCAGTCAATCTCTAGGAGAACCATCAATTCTGCAAGATCTCGGAGAGATGTACTGGAAGGTCTATGGATGTCCTCCAATTCACCCAGCAATCCGGAGAATCCGTGACGAGGCAAGAAGGGAGCAGATGTTGTCTACTGGGAACAAGTCTGAGCCATACAGTGTGGGCATGCCCAGGCTTCTCGTGCTCCAAGCAGCAGATGATGGTGCCAATGCTGCCGACACTGCTTGGGGCATGCTGGACATCTGCGCCACTACATCGAGGGCAGATGGCCACTTTCCTGCCTCTTGTGATTCCCAAAGCTGGGGTATTGGAATTAAGTATGCAGAGGAAGCGATCATTGACGATGCTGCCAGTGATGCCAGCACCGCTCACAGCATGCTGGATGCCAGGGACACTGCAGTGATGGCTGAGAGCATGCCCACGCCCTCCTGTTTTTGCCCTGATACCATGGTGGGTGTGGAAGAAGAATGGGAGGACAACCGTGAGGAAGAAGCTGCTGAGGCAGTCAGTGTGCCACCAAGCATTTCTCATTCCTCAGCTGGTAAGATGAAGACAGCAGCAGCTCGCCGCCGGATGCCAGCTGTCATCAGGAATGTGCTCCGGGCTCTGCGCAGGATTTGCACCTGCAGCTGCATCAGGGGACAGCAAGAGGAGAAGCACGAGGCTGCAAACACCAGGCAGCACCCCAGAGATGCCTAATTCCATCTTGTCAGTGTCAAATTATGATTCCATCCTGTCAACGTAGAATTCTGATTCCATCTTGTCAACATAGAATTCTGATTCCATCATGTCTACATAGAATTCTGATTCCATTTTGTCAATGTCGAATTCTGATTCCATCCTGTCAACGTAGAATTCTGATTCCATCTTGTCAATGCAGAATTCTGATTCCATCCTGTCAACATAGAATTCTGATTAAATGCCATCTTTATTCTATCCTGCCTGAGTGCTGTCTGATCTGTCACTCATGCATGGTTGGTCTCTGAGTGCGACTACTGGGCTCAGAGCACGGGGCAATGGATCCATGTGTCGGTGGTGGCAGCAAGTGCAGAAAGTGAAAAGAGACAACTGTACATTTGGCAATGACCATACCTTTAACAATAGCCAATAACATTAAATCAGTAAGTAAAACAAATAGAGCTATTTGTGTCAGCTGCTTTCCCCACCCAGGAACTCTCAGTGTAAGCCAAGATCCAGATGGGAATTCTTCAGTAGAGGTTGTGGTGTTTATGAACACCCATACAATATTACACTTCAGTGAATTCATCAAAAGCGTATCTAGTCCAATTTGACAATATGTGGACTTGCCATGTAATGTTTTCTAAGATGATTTAGTATCACGAGAACTCTCCACTTGAACATTTCCAAAGCAATTCAAATGCTGAGAGATATAAATCTTAGTTTGGCAAGTTCAAGTATTGCTACAGTCTACAGAATTTTTCACAGGATAGTGTGTGCAGGATAGTCCACAGTATAAACCATCAAGAGGAGTAATCCCAAAAACATACACGTCTCTTATCAAAACTTAGACACTTTCCAACAACCATGTTTTGGATGGAACTCCTGGACTGGTGTGACACTGAAAAGCATCAGTGCAAAAGGCTTTACGATAGATTTCTTTTGTGCCCACATCTAACAGATATTAGATGGGTCTCTTGATTCATTTCCCAGTTTGTTAGGAATTTGGAAACACTGTGGAGGAGTCACATGCAAATCATAATCAGTTTGAAAAAAAGGGGTGAAAGAAGGGGTCAAAAGAAATGGTATCACTGTGCAGGGAGTACCAGTAAGCCAGGATGACCTGTAAGAACTCTGAACCCAGTTGTGAAATTTAACAGATCCAAGGACTGATATCAATCACCACCCACACTCACAACAATGCAAAACACAATATGATTGCAACCAAAAAAATGTAATTAAGAGGTATACTCAGTATTCTAGCATGATCAAATCTTCAGTATTTCTGTCACAAAACACAAACGGTTAAAATCAGCCTTAAAATTAGCCTTTCTGTCAAGTGCCCACGGGGATCTTCTGTAAAATAAAACAAGAACCAACTTGCCCTTTTTGGGCTTTGTAAATATGGTTAAAAAATGAGGGAACAATTGAGGAAGTGTTGATTTCATATTACTTTTTTCGGGGTGTCTTTAGCCTTCCAAGGATATTTGGTAAGGGATTCTGTTAAGGTTAGGGAACTGGCCTCATGTTAGCTGAGTCAATCGCACAGGCTGGCCAGGGAGATAAGAGTGTTTCCCTGGCTTATCAGCCTCTGGATCATGACTCACAGGGGTAATTGGCAAGAGTGGTGAGGCCTTTAGACACAAGGTGTTAAATGGAGGATCTGGTTTCCCTTTGTGGTAAGCTTTCTAATGCATCCACCCTTCACTGCCCCCACCCCGGTCACTTGGGAGGGGCGAAGACATCAGTTTTTTATTGGATAGCTGCTCAGGTTTTGCTTTCCAGGTCTTGAGCTTTTGTTCTGGCCACCACTTAACTAATTTCTCTAACCTGACAGTGGGTAATCCATTCATCAGATCTCACGGGGCATCCTTTTGCCAGCCCAGTGTCCAGAGACAATTACCTTTATGATCAATATTCCGCCTATCTGTTTTTACTGACAATGAAACCCTTCCAGTCCCACTGAGCTTTGGGCTAGGTGGCCTGGGGGCAAGGCTGACCGCTGCAAGTCTTACTTCCCTTGGCTCAAATTTACTGGCGGAAGAAATCACTGACCCATATTTTCTTCCATAGTTGATTAACTCTTGGACAGCCTTCTTCCACGCCCATACGTCCCCTGACTGCAGATGGTTAGATGTTACAGTTCCTTCTAACGCTGCCCGGGTTCTCTCTCCCTGACACATAGCTTGTATCTTTCCTTGCAGTTGTATGCCTATGGGTTTCAATGACTCTGGAAGCCCCCTAATTAAAGCAGTCATTCTCTCAGGATCAACAGGCATCATCATAGGTGATTCGTGGTGTGGCTGCAGCTTTCTATCATACATCATTTGGAGACAAGCAGCCTTTTGAACGCTCTCTACTAACTGGTCGACTGTTCCAGTAATAGCAAGAGGGTATCCCTTTTCTAAAGGATTGAGACCACCTGCCCAATAGGCAGCCCTCTGTGTTAAGGACCAGGGAGCACCATTGTTGCCAGTAGTTAAAAATACTCCTGGTCCCCAGTAACCTCCCGCTTCCTTTTCCATTAGCTGTATCTGGTCTCCACCAGTGAGACTAACCCTCCATACATACTCATTTTCTGACTCCTTTGGAGAGCGGCTGAAATCTTTTTTCAATTTTGCTAGTTCAGTGGCTGAGAAGGGAATTCCTTTAACATTCATTTGAGGATCTAGATCCTCCCTGTTATTGAATGCATATTCGGTTTTTATCAAAGGGTGCATCTGGGCTGGAGAGGCCTCTAATTTGTCTAGCCTTGCCTTCATTTCTTTCAATCCTTCTAGAGGGTAGATTTTTTCTTGAGGCAAACTATGGGCGACAGTATCGCTATTTTCTTTATACCTTAACTGCTCCTTCAGAACCCCTAGTAAGGGAGCTGCGTCATGCTTTTCATTTTCTAATGAAACAGGCCACAAGGGTAATCCATACCGTATGACATGGTGAAAAAAACCTCAAAACTGACGGGTTTGACTGAGATGGGCAGCCACTGCTTTGGGAGAGACTGGCAGATGATAATTGCTTGTGAATCATTTGTTTTGTAAGTATATATACGTATGCATGTATTATTAGCACTACTGTAATTTCTCTCTTATTTTTCTGCCTTAGTAAACAGTTTTTATCTCAACCAAATCATTTTTTTTCTGATTCTCTCCCCCATCCCATCTTTTCAAATAAGTGAATTTCCAGATTTGGACTTAAAATTTGCTGTCATACAAGCACTAACATTTTTGTTGTATTATGTAGATGTATGAGCAAACAATTCTCAAAAAATTACTGCCATGTCTACTTTGCTGCCAAATTTATATCTTCATATAAATATTTACATTTTATAGACATTTCCATTATTCCACATATTATGCTATTATATATTTACATTTATATACAATTACTATTTACATTTTATAGAAGACAAAAATCCAGTGACACTATTTCCCACTTCCTATATAGTCCAGTGACAATATATTTCCTATTAATAGAAAAAATGCCAATATAGGCATCTGAAACTATTGCAGGTTTCAAATGAAATAAGTTTTTAAGTAATATATCTGAACAAATTTCCAGGAGAAAAAAAAAACCAGCCTTTTTTTCCAAAACACAAGAGAGTGTGCTGGCAGGATTTTAACTACCAGCCATGGTGGTCTCAATTTATACACTGAATAAGATTTTCACTCTAGTGCCATGGCTATTCAGGAGACGTGTGTATGCTTAACGGGGCTGGCTGGCTGCACTCCACCATGCTGCTCTTTCACTCTCCCTTCTTAAAGGAACAGGGATGAAAATACAATGAAGGAGAGCTTCAGTTGAGATAAGGACAGGGAGATCTCTCACCAAGGACCATCGTGTGCAAAACAGACTCAAGTTAGGGGACGAATGTAAGTTTCTGTCTGTTAATAGCAGACTAGAGCACTGAGGAACTAGAAGCAAACTAAAAACATTTTCCCATTCACTCATTCTCTTCCAAGTCGTCCCCTTAAGTGGAGCAGGGAACTGGGGCTATGGTCGGTCCCTAAAGCTCTGATGTTGCACCACACAGGGTCCCTCTCACGGCAGCCATCTTTTCTAAACCAATCCCTCACGGGCTTCTGACAGACTGCAGCTCTTCAAGCGCTACTCTAAAGTGGCTCCGTACCCCGGAGTCCATCCTGTAGAAACTGCCCCACGGGCAGCACTTCCCCAGAGCTTCAACACCACACTCTCCTCTTCAAGAGCAGCAGCTGGCCCAGCCCTCCTGCCCCACCGCGGCCCTTCTCCATGGCCGCAGCTCCGGCCCGGGGCTGCTCCTGTGGGCACAACATGGCTGCGGCCTCCTGCAGGCCGCGCCTACCATGGGCTGCTTCATGGCTGCAATGGAGATCTGCTCCGTGTGGTGCCCACGGTCTGTAGGGGCCGGCCTGTCATATGTCTCCTGCTTTCCTCTTCCCTTGAAACAGAGGGTGAGGTATCTAAATGGACTGTTCATACCCTTGTTTGTCTTCCTCAGCGATTGCCACTTCCTACAGCTTCTTCACGTGGTCCCTCTGCACTCTGACCACAGCACAACTCCCTGAGATGAGGCCACCCCAAATACCCTTCAAACAACATCTGGTCAACCACATCCTCTCTTGGGATGTGCTTCTGGGTTAAAATCTACTATGTGCTAAAGGCATACTGTTTCTCCAGCCCACGGTGGTCACAACACGTAGCACATCTTCATGCTGTGTAGCTTTCAGCAGAGTTGCTGTGTCCCTGTGGCCACGCTGCAAGCACTGCTGAAGGCTGCACACTGTCTTTCCTTGCTGCCCTCATTTGCCTGGTTGTCTGTCTCTTCACCAGCTGATTGCTGAATGAGGGTTTGAGACCCACTAGTACCATCTGTGGATAAAAGGTGTAGTCTCTTCCAGCCAGCCAGGAGCAAGCTATCACCCAGAGCAGCCACGAGGATTCTCCAAAGAAGCCTGGGAACAGCTACAACAATTGCTGTGGCTCTGTGTGTTGCTCCCAGTCTTAATAATCAGGCTTAATGATCTTCTTAAAATACAGTGTTTGCAGTGCCTCTGATATGAATCAATGTTTAAGAAGGGCAAAAAGGGCTGCTTACTGCAAAACAAATACTCGCACAGAAAGATTAGGCATTTGTTTAGCAAGCTTAATTAAAAAGCTCTACTTGGTGCCTCTTTGAGGATCTAAACTCCTTGATAAAGAAATAACCCGTTTTTCCAGTTATAGCTTCCTTTTCTTTGTAAGTGGTGAGTAGTTTCAAAGATCAAAAGGCCAAGTCTCATACGCCATCTTAATTTGAAAGATATTTTAACATTCTGATAAGCACAGTTTTGGAATGCTTCATTTTGTTTGCCTCACTAGTCAATGTGCAAACTTAGGGTAATTAAACAAAGTGATATTTCACAGTCAGTCTTTGCATTTAGACAGTGAATGTGTAAGTTTAAATAGGAAAATCTACATACTCTCGGGAGAGCGGCTCGGCGAGGAGGACGTGGCATTAGAGGCAGCAGACTCCCAGTACTTGCCCCGAGACCTCAGCACACACCGCAGATGTTGTCCAGTTGCAACACACGGTGGGCAAACTCTGTGAGCGTGCCCAGGCCCAGTGCTGCCAACACTGCTCAGGGAAACCTGGGCGTATGCTCCGCGACATCGAGGGCTGAGGCTCAGATTCCTGCCTCTGGTGGTTCCCGAACCAGGGATGCTGGAGTGCAGGTTGAGCTGCAAGAATTAGAAGAGACTGCTGAGAGGGAATCCGCAGGATGTTCACCTGGCAAACTGTGGAGCACATCTCTTGCCTCACCTGATGAGGCAGGCAGCATGCCTTCGGCTTCTCTTCTGGCTGCGGACCCTGGGCCTGGAGGACACCTTGAGGCTTTGGCTGTAACAGGTCCTGAAGATGGGGAACACTCAACTTCTTCCAAGGCTGAATACTTTCCAGAGGAGGCCAATGCAGCACCTTTTTTCTGGAGAGCATGCGAGGGAGAAGAAGAAGAAACGGCTACCACCATGCCTGAATTCTCCAACCAGTCTCTGGGAGAAGAACAGAGGTTGCAAGATCCCAGAGAGGTCTACGGGGAGGCATATGGATATCCTCCAGTTCACCCAGCAATCCAGAGAATCCGGGATGAGGCGAAGAAGGACCAGATGCTGCCACACTGGAACATCTCCTGGCCAAATAGCATGAGCGTGCCCCCGCTGCTAAGGCCCCAAGCAACAGAAGACAGTGCCAGTGCAGCTGACAGTGCTCAGGGCACGCTGAGCATCTGCAGTGTGACATCGAGGGCTGAGGGCCAGTTTTCTGCTTCTGATGATTCCTCAGCCAGAGGTGTTATAGTCCAGGACTCGCAGCTAGAGTTGGAAGAGGCTGCAGAGATAGAAACGGCAGGACAGTCATCTGGCACCCTGCAAGTTGCATCTCTTGCCCCATCTGATGAGGTACACGCTGTGTGTTCACCATCTCTTCTGGATGCTGAGCCAGGGCCTGCAGGGCACCTTGAGCCTTTACCTGTATCAGTGCTGGAAGATGCAGAAAGCTCAGATTCTTCCGAGGCTGCAAGCTCTGCAGAGGAGACTGATGCAGTATCGCTCCCCTTGCCAATGTCCAAGGGAGGAGAAAGAGAAGAATCAGCTATGGCCATGCCTGAATCCTCCGGACAAGGTCTGGGAGAAGCACGGAGACTGCCAGATCCCAGCGAGATCAACAGGGAGCCCTCTGGGTACTCTCCTATGATCCCAGCAATGCGGAGAATTCGTGAGGAGGACAGAAACGAGCAGATGTTGTCACACTGGAATATTTCCTGGCCAAGGAATGTGAGAAGCCCCAGGCAGCGAAGGCTCCAGGCAAGAGGTGACGCATTCAATAATGTTGGCGCTCGTCAGGGCATGCCAGGTATCTGGCCCACGACATCCCGGGCTGGTAACTGGTTTCTTGACTCTGGTGACTCCAGAAAGTGGACTGTTAGACTGCCAGTTATACTGGAAGAGTCCAGTGATGACAGCGACAGTGCTGCCAGCACTGCTGAGGGCACGCTGGATGCCAGAGACAATGCAGTGAGAGATGAGGGCATGCACCCGCCCTCCTGTCCTTGCCCTTCAACACTGGAGAATGTGGAGGAAGACTGGGGATGTGACTCTGAGGAAGATGCTGCATCAGAGGCAGTCAGCATCACATCCAGCACATCCGATGAGCCATCTGGTGAGGTGGAGGCCATTTCTTCAGCTTCATCTGTAGCTGCAGATCCCATGACTGAGGAGCATGTGTCAGCATGTGAGGGAGCAGAAGATGTGGGCCCTCAGCATGAGGTGAGCAAGGTCAGCACCAGGCATGAATTGGAGGCAGAGGCAGGAGTGGTGCCTGGAGTGTGCGCTGTGGGGAGATGCCTGGAGATGCTGTCTCCTTTCCAACCAGCTCCATGCATTAGGGTGGACAGCCCCTCTGTTATTCCTGCCTTGCCTTCAATCAAAGGGGCCTGGAAAGGGGATCCCTCCCCTGGACCCCTGGCACCCACACCATCACCAGCCAGTGGCATACAGGTGTGTGGTTTTGTTCTCTTCACACAGGTTTCTGCAGAGGCTGAAGAACGTGCACAGAGCTCCGTGTGCTTCAGAGATGCACCGGAGGATGGCCCAGGTACATCCCCAGACAGAAAACAATCCCAGGGAGGGACCTGTCAAGCTCAGATGGCCCACCAAGTGGCATGGAGGCTGACAGCGTTCCATGCGCTGCCATATCCAGGCCAGTCCTCCCAGGGAAATTCCATGGTGGTGGGTGGCACGGCCAGACACCTACCTAGAGGAGACCAGGAGTGTCCCAGCTGGATCAGGGCTCCTCAGGTGTCTCACTGCAAAGGCTTGGGTATTCCCTACATTGACATCATCATTCCCCCTTATGAGGATATCATCAGTATACAGATAAATCCGGACACCGTGGTCCAACGTGAGCTTCTCCAGCTTCTGTGCCTATGCTCCAAGCGCCAGAGTGGGCGAGTGTCTGTACCCCTGGGGTAATCAGGTGACTGTGCATTGCACTCCCTCCAAGTAAATGCAAAATTGATTGTCCTCCACCTTCTTCAAGGGGACCATAAAACAGCTGTCTTAGGCATCAATGGCAGCCAGAAAGGGATGAGCCTGTTCCTGTAGGGCAGTAATCAATTCTGAAACATTTGGGGCAGCTTTTGCTGAAGGGGCAGTCTTGGCCTCCAGATGCCTGTAGTCCACTGTAAGGAACGTGTCTGAGCCATACAGTGTGGGCACGCCCAGGCTTCTCGTGCTCCAAGCAGCAGATGACGGGGCCAGTGCTGCCGACACTGCTTGGGGCATGCTGGACCTCTGCAACATGACATCGAGGGTGGATGGCCACTTCCCTGCATCTTGTGCTTCCCAAAGCCAGGATATTAGAATTAAGTACACACAGTAAGAGACCATTGACAGTGCTGCCAGCGATGCCAGCACTGATCACGGCATGCTGGATATGGATACCAGGAACACTGCAGTGATGGCTGAGAGCACGCCCACACTCTCCTGTTTTTGCCCTGATACTGTGGAGGGTGTGGAAGAAGAATGGGAAGACAGCCATGAGGAAGAAGCTGCTGAGGCAGCCAGTGTGCCACCAAGCATTTCTGGTTCTTCATATGGTGAGATGAAGACCATGCCTTCAGCTTCCCCTGTGGCTGCAGGACCCAGACCTGAGGGACATTCATCTGCATGCAAAGGAGCAGAAAGTACAGTCAATTTCAAGCACAAGGTGAGGGAAGTCCATGTGGTCAGGACCAAGTGTGAAATGAAGGCAAAGACAGGAGCTGTACTGGAGTGTGCACTGTGGGGAGATGCCTGGTACTGTCTTCTTTCCATCCAGCTCCATGCAGAAAGATGGACATCCGGGGTTACCCCGGCTTACCTTCATGTGAGGGGCATGATTGACAAACCAGGAGAAGATAACCTGGAACTTGGAGTATTGCTGGCAAGGAACCTACAGGGCTGGTTTTGCTCTCCCCTCACAGGTTTCCGCAGAGGCCAGAGGAGGTGCACAGAACTCCAGTCGTATCAGAGAGACATCAGAAGATGTCCCAGATATGTCCCCAAATGGAGAGCCTGCTGAGCCTGATCAGCCCTGTGAGCAGCTCGGAGGCTGGCAGCACTCCATGCGCACCATTCTGCTGTGCCCAGGACAGCTTTCCCTCCCAGGGAAAAGCTGTGCTAGGGGAGCACGCAGGTCCTTGCCTGGTGCCCACCCTGCCCCTTGCCTATTGCTATCTGTCTCCCATAGCAACCGCTGCCAGACCACATGCTGCCAAGGTTTCTGCAGAGGACAGAGGACCTGCACAGAGCCCCAGGTGCTTCAGAGAGGCACCGGAGGATGGCCTAGGGACGTCCCCAGACAGAAAGCCATCCCAGGGAGGGCCTGCCCAGCTCAAATGTCCCACCAACTGGCACGGAGGCCAGCAGCGGTGTGCGCCCTGCCATATGCAGGCTCATTTTCCCAGGGAAAACCCATGTACAGAGCAGGCAGGGCCTCGCCTCTGCCCCTTGCCTACAGCTCTCTGTCCCCCTCAGGTTCCGCAGCCGCACCACACGCAGCGGCTCGCCGCCGGATGCCAGCTGTCATCAGGAATGTGCTCCCAGTTCTGCGCAGGGTTTGCACCTGCAGCTGCATCAGGGGACAGCGAGAGGAGAGGCACGAAGCTGCAAACACCAGGCAGCTCCTGGAGATGACAAACCCAGTCCTGTAGATGTAGAATTCTGATTCAGTGTTGTCTTTATTCTCTCCTGGCTGAGTGCTGGGCTCAGAGCACGGGGCAATGGATCCGTGTGTCGCTGGTGCCAGCAAGTGCAGAGAGCGAGGGCGTGCAAGCCATCCCAGGGAGGGCCTGCCCAGCGCAGACGGCCACGAAGCAGCACGGAGGCCGGCAGCACTGCGTGCCCCGCCGTATCCAGGCCCACCGTCCCAGGGAGAGCCTGCAGCGGCCCCTGCCTGCAGCGCTCCGTGCCCCACACGCTGCCGCGACGTGCCGCCAGTGGCCCGCCGTCGTCAGGACGACGCCGAGCCCCGGGCAGCCGGCTGCCCAGGCGGGCGCGGAGGGCTGCCGCAGTGCGCTGCGGAGCCCGCCGGGGCTCTGTGACGCGGGCCGGCGTCGCGCCCCAAGGCCATTGTGACGCGGGGCCGCCGCGAGGGGCCGGAGTCCCCCGGAGAGAGTGCCGCTCACTCTCGGGAGAGCGGCTCCGCGAGGAGGACGCGGCTCCCCCGGGTGCGTGCGACCGAGCGTCTGCGCGAGGACGCGGCGATGAGCGAGGAGCGGGAGAAGAAGGACGACCGCCAGCCCGACGCGGGGCTGCCACGCGTGCGCGACCGCCGACAGGTGCGGGCCGGGGAGGGAGGCGCTCGGGCTCGGCCGGGCCGCCGGCGGCCGTCGAAGTCGCCGCCGCGGGGGACGCCGGCCGCGCCTTCGCCGCCTCCATCCCGGTTCTCCTTCTCCCCGCAGGTGGTGCCGCCGGGCGGCCGGAGCCCGGGCTCGTCCCTCCGCGGCGTCCGTCTGCCGCCGCTGCCCGGCCCGGAGAGCGCGCGGGCCTCCGGGAGCCGCCGCGCACAGGTAGGGAGCCCGAGGGAGGCGGGGCCGGACGTCTTCCCGCGCCGCGTGGGGACCGCCCTGTGCCGGTGCGGCTGTGGGGAGCGGGGCGGCAGCCGCCCGCGGGCTGAGCGCTGCCCTCGGTGCTGCGTGCGGCGCGAGCGGCGAGGACCGCGCTCACTCGGCCTTTCTCCTCGGCTTCTCTTGCAGGCGGGCGGGCGGCAGTTCCTGGAGTCGGCGACCGGCGGCGGTGCCAGTGGCCAAAGCAGACAGCCTCAGCCACCCTTGCTGCCTTGCTTAAGGCGGGCGGGGCTGCCGGCAGCAGCACCCAGGCGTGCAGCAGCAGCTTCTGGGGTCTGCAAGCTGCCTGCTCTGCCAGCGGCAGCCTCTTCCACACCATCTCCAAGTGGCAGAGCACGTGCCGTGGGCATCAGGGGCAGCAGACTCCCAGTCCTTGCCCCGAGACCTCCGGGAACCTTGCATGTCCAGGACGGGACAGCAGGGGCTGAGAGCCGGGGTGCAGCCCTGGAAGTCTCAGCTGTTCTCGGGCGTCGCAGTGCCAGACCCAGACAGAACTACGTGGTGTCCCTGAGCTGTGCTGCAGCCGCAAGCCCAAGAGCCGGAGTGCAGCTGGCAGTACCAGGGCGCCAAGCACCTACCAGCAGCCTGAGAACACCAGCAGGAACGGCCCAGGGACTGACCACCAAGGCTGGGAAAGTCCACGCAGCTTGGAGAGATGCTCAGGAGGGCAGCACAGACACTCGTGCTGCCACTACACCATCTTCCAGAGCAGCTCAGAAGGGCCCAGAAGGGCAGGCAGGCGGCAAAGAGCAAGACAAGGAGCCCCTGCCTGCATTAGTGCCTGAAGATGCAGGCAACCTAGATTCTCCCAAGGCTGCACACTCTCCAGAGGAGGCCAATAATGCAGTGCTGTTCCCAAGAGTGTGTGAGGGGGGAGAAAGAGACGTAACTGCCACCACCATGCCTGAAGCCTTCAAACAAGCTCTGGGAGCAGCACTGAGACTGCAAGATCCCAGAGGGGTCAACCAGGTGGCCTACAGATGTTCTCCAGTACACCCAGCAATCTGGAGAATTCGGGATGAGGCAAGGAGGGAGCAGATGTTGTCCAGCTGGAACATCTCCTGGCCAAATCTGAGCATGCTCAGGCTGCTAAGACCCCAAGCAGCACATGCCAGTGCCAGTGCTACCAACAGTGCTCAGGGTATGCTGGACACCTGCACCACAACAGTGATGGTGGAGGGCCTCTTTCCTGCACCAGGGGAGCTCCCCTCCTGGGATGCTGGAGTGCGGGATGAACCGCATGATTTAGAAGAGATTGTTGAGACAGGAACTGCAAGACAGTCATCTGGTGACCTGCAGAATGCATGTCTTGCCCTGTCTGATGAGGCAGAGACAGTGTGTTCAGCTTCTCTTCTGGGCGCTGGTCTTGGGCCTGCAGGACAGCTTGAGCCATTGCCTGCATCAGTGCCTGAAAATGCAGAAAACGAGACCACGCACTGTCCAGAGGAGGTCAATGCAGCACCACTCCTGTCAGCATGCAAGGGAGGAGAAGAAGAAATAGCTATGCCTGTGCTGGAATTGTCCAAAGAACCTCTGGGAGAAACACCAAAACTGCAAGATGCCAGAGAGATCTACGGGGAGACCTATGGATATTCTCCAATTTTCCCAGCAATTCATAGAATTCAGAATGAGGCGAGGAAGGAGCAGATGTTGTCCACCTGGAACATCTCCTGGCCAAGCAACGAGAGCATGCTCAGGCTGCTGAGACCCCAAGCAGCACATGACAGTGCCAGTGCTACCGACACTGTTGAGAGTATGCTGGAGACCTGCACCACAACATCGATGGTGGAGGGCCCCATTCCTGCACCAGGAGAGTTCATATCCGGGGATGCTGGCGTGCAGGATGAACAGCATGATTCGGAAGAGGCTGCTGAGACAGAATCTGCAGGACAGTCATCTGGTGACCTGCAGAGTGCATGTCTTGCCCAGTCGGATGAGGCACACACAGTGTGTTCACCATCTCTTCTGGATGCTGATCCAGGGCCTGTAGAACACCTTGAGCCTCTGCCTGCATCAGTGCTGGAAGATGCAGAAAGCTCAGATTCTTCCGAGGCTGCACGCTCTGTAGAGAATGCTGATGCAGCATCTCTCCGCTTGTCAGTGTCCGAGGGAGAAGAAGAAGCTATGCCTGTGCTGGAATTGTCCAAACAAGCTAAGGGGGAACCATCAAGACTGCAAGATCCCAGAGAGCTCTACAGGGAGACTTATGGATATTCTCCAATTTTCCCAGCAATTCGTAGAATTCAGGATGAGGCAAGGAAGGAGCAGATGTTGTCCACCTGGAACATCTCCTGCCCATGCAATGAGAGCATCCTCAGGCTGCTAAGACCCCAAGCAGCACATGACAGTGCCAGTGCTACTGACACTGTTCAGAGTATGCTGGACACCTGCACCACAACATCGATGGTGGAGGGCCCCATTCCTGTGGCAGGGGACCTCCTATCCTGGGATGCGGGAATGTGGGATGTACACCATGATTCGGAAGAGGTTGTTGAGACAGGAACTGCAGGACAGTCATCTGGTGACCTGCAGAATGCATGTCTTGCCCAGTCTGATGAGGCAGAAATATCACGTTCAGCTTCGCTTCTGGATGTAGGTGCTGGGCTTAGAGGACACCTTGAGCCATTGCCTATATCTGTGCCTGAAGATGTGGAAGACTCGGACTGTTTCACAGCAGCGCACTCTCCGGAGGTGGCCAGCGAAGCACCCTTCTTCCTGTCATTGAGTGAGGGAGAAGAAGGAGAAGAACCAGCTATGGCCATGCCTGAGTCCTCCAGTCAATCTCTAGGAGAACCATCAATTCTGCAAGATCTCGGAGAGATGTACTGGAAGGTCTATGGATGTCCTCCAATTCACCCAGCAATCCGGAGAATCCGTGACGAGGCAAGAAGGGAGCAGATGTTGTCTACTGGGAACAAGTCTGAGCCATACAGTGTGGGCATGCCCAGGCTTCTCGTGCTCCAAGCAGCAGATGATGGTGCCAATGCTGCCGACACTGCTTGGGGCATGCTGGACATCTGCGCCACTACATCGAGGGCAGATGGCCACTTTCCTGCCTCTTGTGATTCCCAAAGCTGGGGTATTGGAATTAAGTATGCAGAGGAAGCGATCATTGACGATGCTGCCAGTGATGCCAGCACCGCTCACAGCATGCTGGATGCCAGGGACACTGCAGTGATGGCTGAGAGCATGCCCACGCCCTCCTGTTTTTGCCCTGATACCATGGTGGGTGTGGAAGAAGAATGGGAGGACAACCGTGAGGAAGAAGCTGCTGAGGCAGTCAGTGTGCCACCAAGCATTTCTCATTCCTCAGCTGGTAAGATGAAGACAGCAGCAGCTCGCCGCCGGATGCCAGCTGTCATCAGGAATGTGCTCCGGGCTCTGCGCAGGATTTGCACCTGCAGCTGCATCAGGGGACAGCAAGAGGAGAAGCACGAGGCTGCAAACACCAGGCAGCACCCCAGAGATGCCTAATTCCATCTTGTCAGTGTCAAATTATGATTCCATCCTGTCAACGTAGAATTCTGATTCCATCTTGTCAACATAGAATTCTGATTCCATCATGTCTACATAGAATTCTGATTCCATTTTGTCAATGTCGAATTCTGATTCCATCCTGTCAACGTAGAATTCTGATTCCATCTTGTCAATGCAGAATTCTGATTCCATCCTGTCAACATAGAATTCTGATTAAATGCCATCTTTATTCTATCCTGCCTGAGTGCTGTCTGATCTGTCACTCATGCATGGTTGGTCTCTGAGTGCGACTACTGGGCTCAGAGCACGGGGCAATGGATCCATGTGTCGGTGGTGGCAGCAAGTGCAGAGAGCGTGGGCGTGCAAGGGAGAGTGATTTGTGACTTGCAAAGTGTGAGCTGGCTGAGCCGGTGTGTGTGTGAGGTGGGCTGCGATGAAGGGGGTGAGGGGCTCTGAAAGGGGCAGCCCTGGTGGGAGAGCACCGCTGTGCCTGTAGGGGTGAGAGCACGGCCAGACACCTACCTAGAAGGCCCATTTGGGGCAGCTTTTGCTGAAGGGGCAGTCCTTTAGTCCAGACGCCTTTAGTCCACTCTAGGTCTCCATTTGCCGTTAGACTTCCACACTGTCCATACAGGAGAGTTATAAGGAAAGTTTGCAGATGCTATTATCCCTTGATTGCACAGTTCATGAATCTCCAATCCTCCTGCCACAGGCAGGGCCACCAACCTCCCCATTTAATACTAGTCCAGATTGCCCAGGGCCCCATCCAATCTGGCCTTGAACACCTCTAGGGATGGGTTTGATGGGATCTCAAAGATCACCTTTTTCCAACCTTGTTTCCACCCCCCAAGGTGGACTGGGTTCCCTACCTCTGCATCCGTCTCTTCTGCCTCTGGATCAAGCCTGGCCTGGAATGTTTCCTGGAAGAAAGGAGTCTTTATAGGAAGCAAGAGGGAGATAGTCACCACCATGGATCCAGCATGATAGTTCAGTCACTGATCTTCAGTAGTGGTGGGTTGCCGAGCATTGTTGTTCTGTTGGCGATGACAGTGACTACAGCGATGATGGCAACTTTTCAGTGGTAGTACAAACTTATTTATAAGTCCAAAGTCAGCTCTCTTTGGAGTGGCAGCTTCTGGCTTTGGGATCTCAGAAAGAACCCCTTTTGTTCCTTTCTTCTGGGCCTTGCCAGTAGATAAGAGGGAGCAGGGAGGTGCCCACTTGTATCTTGCCTTCACAGGATACAATGGTATCATCGCCCAGTCTCATAGCAAGCTGGAGTTATTTGGTCACAGGCTATATCTTCCACCAGTAAGCAGTCCTGAGCACTCCCTACCAAAGGCAAACAGCTAAAATTGTCCACACAGTGATGTTGATTGCCACACAGCAACACCCATCACTCATCTCCTAGACAAGGCAGCCTTATCACAAGAAATACCTCAGGAAGCAAGCTTTGAGCCAAAAAAAAAAAAAAAAAAAAAAAAATCAAAGAATTCTCACACCACCACGTGGCTCAAAGATTGCTTGAAATGAAGCATAAGTGACCCTCCATGGTGGTGAGGACAAGAGAAAAAAGAAAGTAAGAAAAAAAAAAAAAAGTAAGCATAAGGGAAAAGAGGAGTGGGAAGGGGGGTTAAATGTTACAGTTGTTATGAAGAATTTCTTGGGCTTGGTTACAGAGGTTGCCCTGATTTGTTGGACTTGTTCATCATCAGTTGAAGTGGTTACAAAGTACATGGAGGATACAACTCCTTGTATAAAAGTTGAATCAAACATGGAGCCATACAAGAAACAAACATAAGAGTTGCAACAGCACAGGAAAAAGGATACGTTTCTCCCGTGGGCAATTTGTTCAGCAACATTTTCATTATCATTCCATTTTTAGACAACAATTAGAGTCATTCAATTTGCCACAGACACCACCTGTGACTCTTCAGGAGTGGTGACACGAACGTTCCATAATGAATAAAAATTAGAAAGTGAAAAGAGACAACTGTACATTTGGCAATAACCATACCTTTAACAATAGCCAATAATATTAAATCAGTAAGTAAAACAAATAGAGCTATTTGTGTCAGCTGCTTTCCCCACCCAGGAACTCCCAGTGTAAGCCAAGATCCAGATGGGAATTCTTCAGTAGAGGTTGTGGTGTTTATGAACACCCATACAATATTACACTTCAGTGAATTCATCAAAAGCATATCTAGTCCAATTTGACAATATGTGGACTTGCCATGTAATGTTTTCTAAGATGATTTAGTATCACGAGAACTCTCCACTTGAACATTTCCAAAGCAATTCAAATGCTGAGAGATATAAATCTTAGTTTGGCAAGTTCAAGTATTGCTACAGTCTACAGAATTTTTCACAGGATAGTGTGTGCAGGATAGTCCACAGTATAAACCATCAAGAGGAGTAATCCCAGAAACATACACATCTCTTATCAAAACTTAGACACTTTCCAACAACCATGTTTTGGATGGAACGCCTGGACTGGTGTGACACTGAAAAGCATCAGTGCAAAAGGCTTTACGATAGATTTCTTTTGTGCCCACATCTAACAGATATTAGATGGGCCTCTTGATTCATTTCCCAGTTTGTTAGGAATTTGGAAACACTGTGGAGGAGTCACATGCAAATCATAATCAGTTTGAAAAAAAGGGGTGAAAGAAGGGGTCAAAAGAAATGGTATCACTGTGCAGGGAGTACCAGTAAGCCAGGATGACCTGTAAGAACTCTGAACCCAGTTGTGAAATTTAACAGATCCAAGGACTGATATCAATCACCACCCACACTCACAACAATGCAAAACACAATATGATTGCAACCAAAAAAATGTAATTAAGAGGTATACTCAGTATTCTAGCATGATCAAATCTTCAGTATTTCTGTCACAAAACACAAACGGTTAAAATCAGCCTTAAAATTAGCCTTTCTGTCAAGTGCCCACGGGGATCTTCTGTAAAATAAAACAAGAACCAACTTGCCCTTTTTGGGCTTTGTAAATATGGTTAAAAAATGAGGGAACAATTGAGGAAGTGTTGATTTCATATTACTTTTTTCGGGGTGTCTTTAGCCTTCCAAGGATATTTGGTAAGGGATTCTGTTAAGGTTAGGGAACTGGCCTCATGTTAGCTGAGTCAATCGCACAGGCTGGCCAGGGAGATAAGAGTGTTTCCCTGGCTTATCAGCCTCTGGATCATGACTCACAGGGGTAATTGGCAAGAGTGGTGAGGCCTTTAGACACAAGGTGTTAAATGGAGGATCTGGTTTCCCTTTGTGGTAAGCTTTCTAATGCATCCACCCTTCACTGCCCCCACCCCGGTCACTTGGGAGGGGCGAAGACATCAGTTTTTTATTGGATAGCTGCTCAGGTTTTGCTTTCCAGGTCTTGAGCTTTTGTTCTGGCCACCACTTAACTAATTTCTCTAACCTGACAGTGGGTATTCCATTCATCAGATCTCACGGGGCATCCTTTTGCCAGCCCAGTGTCCAGAGACAATTACCTTTATGATCAATATTCCGCCTATCTGTTTTTACTGACAATGAAACCCTTCCAGTCCCACTGAGCTTTGGGCTAGGTGGCCTGGGGGCAAGGCTGACCGCTGCAAGTCTTACTTCCCTTGGCTCAAATTTACTGGCGGAAGAAATCACTGACCCATATTTTCTTCCATAGTTGATTAACTCTTGGACAGCCTTCTTCCACGCCCATACGTCCCCTGACTGCAGATGGTTAGATGTTACAGTTCCTTCTAACGCTGCCCGGGTTCTCTCTCCCTGACACATAGCTTGTATCTTTCCTTGCAGTTGTATGCCTATGGGTTTCAATGACTCTGGAAGCCCCCTAATTAAAGCAGTCATTCTCTCAGGATCAACAGGCATCATCATAGGTGATTCGTGGTGTGGCTGCAGCTTTCTATCATACATCATTTGGAGACAAGCAGCCTTTTGAACGCTCTCTACTAACTGGTCGACTGTTCCAGTAATAGCAAGAGGGTATCCCTTTTCTAGAGGATTGAGACCACCTGCCCAATAGGCAGCCCTCTGTGTTAAGGACCAGGGAGCACCATTGTTGCCAGTACTTAAAAATACTCCTGGTCCCCAGTAACCTCCCGCTTCCTTTTCCATTAGCTGTATCTGGTCTCCACCAGTGAGACTAACCCTCCATACATACTCATTTTCTGACTCCTTTGGAGAGCGGCTGAAATCTTTTTTCAATTTTGCTAGTTCAGTGGCTGAGAAGGGAATTCCTTTAACATTCATTTGAGGATCTAGATCCTCCCTGTTATTGAATGCATATTCGGTTTTTATCAAAGGGTGCATCTGGGCTGGAGAGGCCTCTAATTTGTCTAGCCTTGCCTTCATTTCTTTCAATCCTTCTAGAGGGTAGATTTTTTCTTGAGGCAAACTATGGGCGACAGTATCGCTATTTTCTTTATACCTTAACTGCTCCTTCAGAACCCCTAGTAAGGGAGCTGCGTCATGCTTTTCATTTTCTAATGAAACAGGCCACAAGGGTAATCCATACCGTATGACATGGTGAAAAAAACCTCAAAACTGACGGGTTTGACTGAGATGGGCAGCCACTGCTTTGGGAGAGACTGGCAGATGATAATTGCTTGTGAATCATTTGTTTTGTAAGTATATATACGTATGCATGTATTATTAGCACTACTGTAATTTCTCTCTTATTTTTCTGCCTTAGTAAACAGTTTTTATCTCAACCAAATCATTTTTTTTCTGATTCTCTCCCCCATCCCATCTTTTCAAATAAGTGAATTTCCAGATTTGGACTTAAAATTTGCTGTCATACAAGCACTAACATTTTTGTTGTATTATGTAGATGTATGAGCAAACAATTCTCAAAAAATTACTGCCATGTCTACTTTGCTGCCAAATTTATATCTTCATATAAATATTTACATTTTATAGACATTTCCATTATTCCACATATTATGCTATTATATATTTACATTTATATACAATTACTATTTACATTTTATAGAAGACAAAAATCCAGTGACACTATTTCCCACTTCCTATATAGTCCAGTGACAATATATTTCCTATTAATAGAAAAAATGCCAATATAGGCATCTGAAACTATTGCAGGTTTCAAATGAAATAAGTTTTTAAGTAATATATCTGAACAAATTTCCAGGAGAAAAAAAAAACCAGCCTTTTTTTCCAAAACACAAGAGAGTGTGCTGGCAGGATTTTAACTACCAGCCATGGTGGTCTCAATTTATACACTGAATAAGATTTTCACTCTAGTGCCATGGCTATTCAGGAGACGTGTGTATGCTTAACGGGGCTGGCTGGCTGCACTCCACCATGCTGCTCTTTCACTCTCCCTTCTTAAAGGAACAGGGATGAAAATACAATGAAGGAGAGCTTCAGTTGAGATAAGGACAGGGAGATCTCTCACCAAGGACCATCGTGTGCAAAACAGACTCAAGTTAGGGGACGAATGTAAGTTTCTGTCTGTTAATAGCAGACTAGAGCACTGAGGAACTAGAAGCAAACTAAAAACATTTTCCCATTCACTCATTCTCTTCCAAGTCGTCCCCTTAAGTGGAGCAGGGAACTGGGGCTATGGTCGGTCCCTAAAGCTCTGATGTTGCACCACACAGGGTCCCTCTCACGGCAGCCATCTTTTCTAAACCAATCCCTCACGGGCTTCTGACAGACTGCAGCTCTTCAAGCGCTACTCTAAAGTGGCTCCGTACCCCGGAGTCCATCCTGTAGAAACTGCCCCACGGGCAGCACTTCCCCAGAGCTTCAACACCACACTCTCCTCTTCAAGAGCAGCAGCTGGCCCAGCCCTCCTGCCCCACCGCGGCCCTTCTCCATGGCCGCAGCTCCGGCCCGGGGCTGCTCCTGTGGGCACAACATGGCTGCGGCCTCCTGCAGGCCGCGCCTACCATGGGCTGCTTCATGGCTGCAATGGAGATCTGCTCCGTGTGGTGCCCACGGTCTGTAGGGGCCGGCCTGTCATATGTCTCCTGCTTTCCTCTTCCCTTGAAACAGAGGGTGAGGTATCTAAATGGACTGTTCATACCCTTGTTTGTCTTCCTCAGCGATTGCCACTTCCTACAGCTTCTTCACGTGGTCCCTCTGCACTCTGACCACAGCACAACTCCCTGAGATGAGGCCACCCCAAATACCCTTCAAACAACATCTGGTCAACCACATCCTCTCTTGGGATGTGCTTCTGGGTTAAAATCTACTATGTGCTAAAGGCATACTGTTTCTCCAGCCCACGGTGGTCACAACACGTAGCACATCTTCATGCTGTGTAGCTTTCAGCAGAGTTGCTGTGTCCCTGTGGCCACGCTGCAAGCACTGCTGAAGGCTGCACACTGTCTTTCCTTGCTGCCCTCATTTGCCTGGTTGTCTGTCTCTTCACCAGCTGATTGCTGAATGAGGGTTTGAGACCCACTAGTACCATCTGTGGATAAAAGGTGTAGTCTCTTCCAGCCAGCCAGGAGCAAGCTATCACCCAGAGCAGCCACGAGGATTCTCCAAAGAAGCCTGGGAACAGCTACAACAATTGCTGTGGCTCTGTGTGTTGCTCCCAGTCTTAATAATCAGGCTTAATGATCTTCTTAAAATACAGTGTTTGCAGTGCCTCTGATATGAATCAATGTTTAAGAAGGGCAAAAAGGGCTGCTTACTGCAAAACAAATACTCGCACAGAAAGATTAGGCATTTGTTTAGCAAGCTTAATTAAAAAGCTCTACTTGGTGCCTCTTTGAGGATCTAAACTCCTTGATAAAGAAATAACCCGTTTTTCCAGTTATAGCTTCCTTTTCTTTGTAAGTGGTGAGTAGTTTCAAAGATCAAAAGGCCAAGTCTCATACGCCATCTTAATTTGAAAGATATTTTAACATTCTGATAAGCACAGTTTTGGAATGCTTCATTTTGTTTGCCTCACTAGTCAATGTGCAAACTTAGGGTAATTAAACAAAGTGATATTTCACAGTCAGTCTTTGCATTTAGACAGTGAATGTGTAAGTTTAAATAGGAAAATCTACATACTCTCGGGAGAGCGGCTCGGCGAGGAGGACGTGGCATTAGAGGCAGCAGACTCCCAGTACTTGCCCCGAGACCTCAGCACACACCGCAGATGTTGTCCAGTTGCAACACACGGTGGGCAAACTCTGTGAGCGTGCCCAGGCCCAGTGCTGCCAACACTGCTCAGGGAAACCTGGGCGTACGCTCCGCGACATCGAGGGCTGAGGCTCAGATTCCTGCCTCTGGTGGTTCCCGAACCAGGGATGCTGGAGTGCAGGTTGAGCTGCAAGAATTAGAAGAGACTGCTGAGAGGGAATCCGCAGGATGTTCACCTGGCAAACTGTGGAGCGCATCTCTTGCCTCACCTGATGAGGCAGGCAGCATGCCTTCGGCTTCTCTTCTGGCTGCGGACCCTGGGCCTGGAGGACACCTTGAGGCTTTGGCTGTAACAGGTCCTGAAGATGGGGAACACTCAACTTCTTCCAAGGCTGAATACTTTCCAGAGGAGGCCAATGCAGCACCTTTTTTCTGGAGAGCATGCGAGGGAGAAGAAGAAGAAACGGCTACCACCATGCCTGAATTCTCCAACCAGTCTCTGGGAGAAGAACAGAGGTTGCAAGATCCCAGAGAGGTCTACGGGGAGGCATATGGATATCCTCCAGTTCACCCAGCAATCCAGAGAATCCGGGATGAGGCGAAGAAGGACCAGATGCTGCCACACTGGAACATCTCCTGGCCAAATAGCATGAGCGTGCCCCCGCTGCTAAGGCCCCAAGCAACAGAAGACAGTGCCAGTGCAGCTGACAGTGCTCAGGGCACGCTGAGCGTCTGCAGTGTGACATCGAGGGCTGAGGGCCAGTTTTCTGCTTCTGATGATTCCTCAGCCAGAGGTGTTATAGTCCAGGACTCGCAGCTAGAGTTGGAAGAGGCTGCAGAGATAGAAACGGCAGGACAGTCATCTGGCACCCTGCAAGTTGCATCTCTTGCCCCATCTGATGAGGTACACGCTGTGTGTTCACCATCTCTTCTGGATGCTGAGCCAGGGCCTGCAGGGCACCTTGAGCCTTTACCTGTATCAGTGCTGGAAGATGCAGAAAGCTCAGATTCTTCCGAGGCTGCAAGCTCTGCAGAGGAGACTGATGCAGTATCGCTCCCCTTGCCAATGTCCAAGGGAGGAGAAAGAGAAGAATCAGCTATGGCCATGCCTGAATCCTCCGGACAAGGTCTGGGAGAAGCACGGAGACTGCCAGATCCCAGCGAGATCAACAGGGAGCCCTCTGGGTACTCTCCTATGATCCCAGCAATGCGGAGAATTCGTGAGGAGGACAGAAACGAGCAGATGTTGTCACACTGGAATATTTCCTGGCCAAGGAATGTGAGAAGCCCCAGGCAGCGAAGGCTCCAGGCAAGAGGTGACGCATTCAATAATGTTGGCGCTCGTCAGGGCATGCCAGGTATCTGGCCCACGACATCCCGGGCTGGTAACTGGTTTCTTGACTCTGGTGACTCCAGAAAGTGGACTGTTAGACTGCCAGTTATACTGGAAGAGTCCAGTGATGACAGCGACAGTGCTGCCAGCACTGCTGAGGGCACGCTGGATGCCAGAGACAATGCAGTGAGAGATGAGGGCATGCACCCGCCCTCCTGTCCTTGCCCTTCAACACTGGAGAATGTGGAGGAAGACTGGGGATGTGACTCTGAGGAAGATGCTGCATCAGAGGCAGTCAGCATCACATCCAGCACATCCGATGAGCCATCTGGTGAGGTGGAGGCCATTTCTTCAGCTTCATCTGTAGCTGCAGATCCCATGACTGAGGAGCATGTGTCAGCATGTGAGGGAGCAGAAGATGTGGGCCCTCAGCATGAGGTGAGCAAGGTCAGCACCAGGCATGAATTGGAGGCAGAGGCAGGAGTGGTGCCTGGAGTGTGCGCTGTGGGGAGATGCCTGGAGATGCTGTCTCCTTTCCAACCAGCTCCATGCATTAGGGTGGACAGCCCCTCTGTTATTCCTGCCTTGCCTTCAATCAAAGGGGCCTGGAAAGGGGATCCCTCCCCTGGACCCCTGGCACCCACACCATCACCAGCCAGTGGCATACAGGTGTGTGGTTTTGTTCTCTTCACACAGGTTTCTGCAGAGGCTGAAGAACGTGCACAGAGCTCCGTGTGCTTCAGAGATGCACCGGAGGATGGCCCAGGTACATCCCCAGACAGAAAACAATCCCAGGGAGGGACCTGTCAAGCTCAGATGGCCCACCAAGTGGCATGGAGGCTGACAGCGTTCCATGCGCTGCCATATCCAGGCCAGTCCTCCCAGGGAAATTCCATGGTGGTGGGTGGCACGGCCAGACACCTACCTAGAGGAGACCAGGAGTGTCCCAGCTGGATCAGGGCTCCTCAGGTGTCTCACTGCAAAGGCTTGGGTATTCCCTACATTGACATCATCATTCCCCCTTATGAGGATATCATCAGTATACAGATAAATCCGGACACCGTGGTCCAACGTGAGCTTCTCCAGCTTCTGTGCCTATGCTCCAAGCGCCAGAGTGGGCGAGTGTCTGTACCCCTGGGGTAATCAGGTGACTGTGCATTGCACTCCCTCCAAGTAAATGCAAAATTGATTGTCCTCCACCTTCTTCAAGGGGACCATAAAACAGCTGTCTTAGGCATCAATGGCAGCCAGAAAGGGATGAGCCTGTTCCTGTAGGGCAGTAATCAATTCTGAAACATTTGGGGCAGCTTTTGCTGAAGGGGCAGTCTTGGCCTCCAGATGCCTGTAGTCCACTGTAAGGAACGTGTCTGAGCCATACAGTGTGGGCACGCCCAGGCTTCTCGTGCTCCAAGCAGCAGATGACGGGGCCAGTGCTGCCGACACTGCTTGGGGCATGCTGGACCTCTGCAACATGACATCGAGGGTGGATGGCCACTTCCCTGCATCTTGTGCTTCCCAAAGCCAGGATATTAGAATTAAGTACACACAGTAAGAGACCATTGACAGTGCTGCCAGCGATGCCAGCACTGATCACGGCATGCTGGATATGGATACCAGGAACACTGCAGTGATGGCTGAGAGCACGCCCACACTCTCCTGTTTTTGCCCTGATACTGTGGAGGGTGTGGAAGAAGAATGGGAAGACAGCCATGAGGAAGAAGCTGCTGAGGCAGCCAGTGTGCCACCAAGCATTTCTGGTTCTTCATATGGTGAGATGAAGACCATGCCTTCAGCTTCCCCTGTGGCTGCAGGACCCAGACCTGAGGGACATTCATCTGCATGCAAAGGAGCAGAAAGTACAGTCAATTTCAAGCACAAGGTGAGGGAAGTCCATGTGGTCAGGACCAAGTGTGAAATGAAGGCAAAGACAGGAGCTGTACTGGAGTGTGCACTGTGGGGAGATGCCTGGTACTGTCTTCTTTCCATCCAGCTCCATGCAGAAAGATGGACATCCGGGGTTACCCCGGCTTACCTTCATGTGAGGGGCATGATTGACAAACCAGGAGAAGATAACCTGGAACTTGGAGTATTGCTGGCAAGGAACCTACAGGGCTGGTTTTGCTCTCCCCTCACAGGTTTCCGCAGAGGCCAGAGGAGGTGCACAGAACTCCAGTCGTATCAGAGAGACATCAGAAGATGTCCCAGATATGTCCCCAAATGGAGAGCCTGCTGAGCCTGATCAGCCCTGTGAGCAGCTCGGAGGCTGGCAGCACTCCATGCGCACCATTCTGCTGTGCCCAGGACAGCTTTCCCTCCCAGGGAAAAGCTGTGCTAGGGGAGCACGCAGGTCCTTGCCTGGTGCCCACCCTGCCCCTTGCCTATTGCTATCTGTCTCCCATAGCAACCGCTGCCAGACCACATGCTGCCAAGGTTTCTGCAGAGGACAGAGGACCTGCACAGAGCCCCAGGTGCTTCAGAGAGGCACCGGAGGATGGCCTAGGGACGTCCCCAGACAGAAAGCCATCCCAGGGAGGGCCTGCCCAGCTCAAATGTCCCACCAACTGGCACGGAGGCCAGCAGCGGTGTGCGCCCTGCCATATGCAGGCTCATTTTCCCAGGGAAAACCCATGTACAGAGCAGGCAGGGCCTCGCCTCTGCCCCTTGCCTACAGCTCTCTGTCCCCCTCAGGTTCCGCAGCCGCACCACACGCAGCGGCTCGCCGCCGGATGCCAGCTGTCATCAGGAATGTGCTCCCAGTTCTGCGCAGGGTTTGCACCTGCAGCTGCATCAGGGGACAGCGAGAGGAGAGGCACGAAGCTGCAAACACCAGGCAGCTCCTGGAGATGACAAACCCAGTCCTGTAGATGTAGAATTCTGATTCAGTGTTGTCTTTATTCTCTCCTGGCTGAGTGCTGGGCTCAGAGCACGGGGCAATGGATCCGTGTGTCGCTGGTGCCAGCAAGTGCAGAGAGCGAGGGCGTGCAAGCCATCCCAGGGAGGGCCTGCCCAGCGCAGACGGCCACGAAGCAGCACGGAGGCCGGCAGCACTGCGTGCCCCGCCGTATCCAGGCCCACCGTCCCAGGGAGAGCCTGCAGCGGCCCCTGCCTGCAGCGCTCCGTGCCCCACACGCTGCCGCGACGTGCCGCCAGTGGCCCGCCGTCGTCAGGACGACGCCGAGCCCCGGGCAGCCGGCTGCCCAGGCGGGCGCGGAGGGCTGCCGCAGTGCGCTGCGGAGCCCGCCGGGGCTCTGTGACGCGGGCCGGCGTCGCGCCCCAAGGCCATTGTGACGCGGGGCCGCCGCGAGGGGCCGGAGTCCCCCGGAGAGAGTGCCGCTCACTCTCGGGAGAGCGGCTCCGCGAGGAGGACGCGGCTCCCCCGGGTGCGTGCGACCGAGCGTCTGCGCGAGGACGCGGCGATGAGCGAGGAGCGGGAGAAGAAGGACGACCGCCAGCCCGACGCGGGGCTGCCACGCGTGCGCGACCGCCGACAGGTGCGGGCCGGGGAGGGAGGCGCTCGGGCTCGGCCGGGCCGCCGGCGGCCGTCGAAGTCGCCGCCGCGGGGGACGCCGGCCGCGCCTTCGCCGCCTCCATCCCGGTTCTCCTTCTCCCCGCAGGTGGTGCCGCCGGGCGGCCGGAGCCCGGGCTCGTCCCTCCGCGGCGTCCGTCTGCCGCCGCTGCCCGGCCCGGAGAGCGCGCGGGCCTCCGGGAGCCGCCGCGCACAGGTAGGGAGCCCGAGGGAGGCGGGGCCGGACGTCTTCCCGCGCCGCGTGGGGACCGCCCTGTGCCGGTGCGGCTGTGGGGAGCGGGGCGGCAGCCGCCCGCGGGCTGAGCGCTGCCCTCGGTGCTGCGTGCGGCGCGAGCGGCGAGGACCGCGCTCACTCGGCCTTTCTCCTCGGCTTCTCTTGCAGGCGGGCGGGCGGCAGTTCCTGGAGTCGGCGACCGGCGGCGGTGCCAGTGGCCAAAGCAGACAGCCTCAGCCACCCTTGCTGCCTCGCTTAAGGCGGGCGGGGCTGCCGGCAGCAGCACCCAGGCGTGCAGCAGCAGCTTCTGGGGTCTGCAAGCTGCCTGCTCTGCCAGCGGCAGCCTCTTCCACACCATCTCCAAGTGGCAGAGCACGTGCCGTGGGCATCAGGGGCAGCAGACTCCCAGTCCTTGCCCCGAGACCTCCGGGAACCTTGCATGTCCAGGATGGGACAGCAGGGGCTGAGAGCCGGGGTGCAGCCCTGGAAGTCTCAGCTGTTCTCGGGCGTCGCAGTGCCAGACCCAGACAGAACTACGTGGTGTCCCTGAGCTGTGCTGCAGCCGCAAGCCCAAGAGCCGGAGTGCAGCTGGCAGTACCAGGGCGCCAAGCACCTACCAGCAGCCTGAGAACACCAGCAGGAACGGCCCAGGGACTGACCACCAAGGCTGGGAAAGTCCACGCAGCTTGGAGAGATGCTCAGGAGGGCAGCACAGACACTCGTGCTGCCACTACACCATCTTCCAGAGCAGCTCAGAAGGGCCCAGAAGGGCAGGCAGGCGGCAAAGAGCAAGACAAGGAGCCCCTGCCTGCATTAGTGCCTGAAGATGCAGGCAACCTAGATTCTCCCAAGGCTGCACACTCTCCAGAGGAGGCCAATAATGCAGTGCTGTTCCCAAGAGTGTGTGAGGGGGGAGAAAGAGACGTAACTGCCACCACCATGCCTGAAGCCTTCAAACAAGCTCTGGGAGCAGCACTGAGACTGCAAGATCCCAGAGAGGTCAACCAGGTGGCCTACAGATGTTCTCCAGTACACCCAGCAATCTGGAGAATTCGGGATGAGGCAAGGAGGGAGCAGATGTTGTCCAGCTGGAACATCTCCTGGCCAAATCTGAGCATGCTCAGGCTGCTAAGACCCCAAGCAGCACATGCCAGTGCCAGTGCTACCAACAGTGCTCAGGGTATGCTGGACACCTGCACCACAACAGTGATGGTGGAGGGCCTCTTTCCTGCACCAGGGGAGCTCCCCTCCTGGGATGCTGGAGTGCGGGATGAACCGCATGATTTAGAAGAGATTGTTGAGACAGGAACTGCAAGACAGTCATCTGGTGACCTGCAGAATGCATGTCTTGCCCTGTCTGATGAGGCAGAGACAGTGTGTTCAGCTTCTCTTCTGGGCGCTGGTCTTGGGCCTGCAGGACAGCTTGAGCCATTGCCTGCATCAGTGCCTGAAAATGCAGAAAACGAGACCACGCACTGTCCAGAGGAGGTCAATGCAGCACCACTCCTGTCAGCATGCAAGGGAGGAGAAGAAGAAATAGCTATGCCTGTGCTGGAATTGTCCAAAGAACCTCTGGGAGAAACACCAAAACTGCAAGATGCCAGAGAGATCTACGGGGAGACCTATGGATATTCTCCAATTTTCCCAGCAATTCATAGAATTCAGAATGAGGCGAGGAAGGAGCAGATGTTGTCCACCTGGAACATCTCCTGGCCAAGCAACGAGAGCATGCTCAGGCTGCTGAGACCCCAAGCAGCACATGACAGTGCCAGTGCTACCGACACTGTTGAGAGTATGCTGGAGACCTGCACCACAACATCGATGGTGGAGGGCCCCATTCCTGCACCAGGAGAGTTCATATCCGGGGATGCTGGCGTGCAGGATGAACAGCATGATTCGGAAGAGGCTGCTGAGACAGAATCTGCAGGACAGTCATCTGGTGACCTGCAGAGTGCATGTCTTGCCCAGTCGGATGAGGCACACACAGTGTGTTCACCATCTCTTCTGGATGCTGATCCAGGGCCTGTAGAACACCTTGAGCCTCTGCCTGCATCAGTGCTGGAAGATGCAGAAAGCTCAGATTCTTCCGAGGCTGCACGCTCTGTAGAGAATGCTGATGCAGCATCTCTCCGCTTGTCAGTGTCCGAGGGAGAAGAAGAAGCTATGCCTGTGCTGGAATTGTCCAAACAAGCTAAGGGGGAACCATCAAGACTGCAAGATCCCAGAGAGCTCTACAGGGAGACTTATGGATATTCTCCAATTTTCCCAGCAATTCGTAGAATTCAGGATGAGGCAAGGAAGGAGCAGATGTTGTCCACCTGGAACATCTCCTGCCCATGCAATGAGAGCATCCTCAGGCTGCTAAGACCCCAAGCAGCACATGACAGTGCCAGTGCTACTGACACTGTTCAGAGTATGCTGGACACCTGCACCACAACATCGATGGTGGAGGGCCCCATTCCTGTGGCAGGGGACCTCCTATCCTGGGATGCGGGAATGTGGGATGTACACCATGATTCGGAAGAGGTTGTTGAGACAGGAACTGCAGGACAGTCATCTGGTGACCTGCAGAATGCATGTCTTGCCCAGTCTGATGAGGCAGAAATATCACGTTCAGCTTCGCTTCTGGATGTAGGTGCTGGGCTTAGAGGACACCTTGAGCCATTGCCTATATCTGTGCCTGAAGATGTGGAAGACTCGGACTGTTTCACAGCAGCGCACTCTCCGGAGGTGGCCAGCGAAGCACCCTTCTTCCTGTCATTGAGTGAGGGAGAAGAAGGAGAAGAACCAGCTATGGCCATGCCTGAGTCCTCCAGTCAATCTCTAGGAGAACCATCAATTCTGCAAGATCTCGGAGAGATGTACTGGAAGGTCTATGGATGTCCTCCAATTCACCCAGCAATCCGGAGAATCCGTGACGAGGCAAGAAGGGAGCAGATGTTGTCTACTGGGAACAAGTCTGAGCCATACAGTGTGGGCATGCCCAGGCTTCTCGTGCTCCAAGCAGCAGATGATGGTGCCAATGCTGCCGACACTGCTTGGGGCATGCTGGACATCTGCGCCACTACATCGAGGGCAGATGGCCACTTTCCTGCCTCTTGTGATTCCCAAAGCTGGGGTATTGGAATTAAGTATGCAGAGGAAGCGATCATTGACGATGCTGCCAGTGATGCCAGCACCGCTCACAGCATGCTGGATGCCAGGGACACTGCAGTGATGGCTGAGAGCATGCCCACGCCCTCCTGTTTTTGCCCTGATACCATGGTGGGTGTGGAAGAAGAATGGGAGGACAACCGTGAGGAAGAAGCTGCTGAGGCAGTCAGTGTGCCACCAAGCATTTCTCATTCCTCAGCTGGTAAGATGAAGACAGCAGCGGCTCGCCGCCGGATGCCAGCTGTCATCAGGAATGTGCTCCGGGCTCTGCGCAGGATTTGCACCTGCAGCTGCATCAGGGGACAGCAAGAGGAGAAGCACGAGGCTGCAAACACCAGGCAGCACCCCAGAGATGCCTAATTCCATCTTGTCAGTGTCAAATTATGATTCCATCTTGTCAACATAGAATTCTGATTCCATCATGTCTACATAGAATTCTGATTCCATTTTGTCAATGTCGAATTCTGATTCCATCCTGTCAACGTAGAATTCTGATTCCATCTTGTCAATGCAGAATTCTGATTCCATCCTGTCAACATAGAATTCTGATTAAATGCCATCTTTATTCTATCCTGCCTGAGTGCTGTCTGATCTGTCACTCATGCATGGTTGGTCTCTGAGTGCGACTACTGGGCTCAGAGCACGGGGCAATGGATCCATGTGTCAGTGGTGGCAGCAAGTGCAGAGAGCGTGGGCGTGCAAGGGAGAGTGATTTGTGACTTGCAAAGTGTGAGCTGGCTGAGCCGGTGTGTGTGTGAGGTGGGCTGCGATGAAGGGGGTGAGGGGCTCTAAAAGGGGCAGCCCTGGTGGGAGAGCACCGCTGTGCCTGTAGGGGTGAGAGCACGGCCAGACACCTACCTAGAAGGCCCATTTGGGGCAGCTTTTGCTGAAGGGGCAGTCCTTTAGTCCAGACGCCTTTAGTCCACTCTAGGTCTCCATTTGCCGTTAGACTTCCACACTGTCCATACAGGAGAGTTATAAGGAAAGTTTGCAGATGCTATTATCCCTTGATTGCACAGTTCATGAATCTCCAATCCTCCTGCCACAGGCAGGGCCACCAACCTCCCCATTTAATACTAGTCCAGATTGCCCAGGGCCCCATCCAATCTGGCCTTGAACACCTCTAGGGATGGGTTTGATGGGATCTCAAAGATCACCTTTTTCCAACCTTGTTTCCACCCCCCAAGGTGGACTGGGTTCCCTACCTCTGCATCCGTCTCTTCTGCCTCTGGATCAAGCCTGGCCTGGAATGTTTCCTGGAAGAAAGGAGTCTTTATAGGAAGCAAGAGGGAGATAGTCACCACCATGGATCCAGCATGATAGTTCAGTCACTGATCTTCAGTAGTGGTGGGTTGCCGAGCATTGTTGTTCTGTTGGCGATGACAGTGACTACAGCGATGATGGCAACTTTTCAGTGGTAGTACAAACTTATTTATAAGTCCAAAGTCAGCTCTCTTTGGAGTGGCAGCTTCTGGCTTTGGGATCTCAGAAAGAACCCCTTTTGTTCCTTTCTTCTGGGCCTTGCCAGTAGATAAGAGGGAGCAGGGAGGTGCCCACTTGTATCTTGCCTTCACAGGATACAATGGTATCATCGCCCAGTCTCATAGCAAGCTGGAGTTATTTGGTCACAGGCTATATCTTCCACCAGTAAGCAGTCCTGAGCACTCCCTACCAAAGGCAAACAGCTAAAATTGTCCACACAGTGATGTTGATTGCCACACAGCAACACCCATCACTCATCTCCTAGACAAGGCAGCCTTATCACAAGAAATACCTCAGGAAGCAAGCTTTGAGCCAAAAAAAAAAAAAAAAAAAAAAATCAAAGAATTCTCACACCACCACGTGGCTCAAAGATTGCTTGAAATGAAGCATAAGTGACCCTCCATGGTGGTGAGGAAAAGAGAAAAAAGAAAGTAAGAAAAAAAAAAAAAGTAAGCATAAGGGAAAAGAGGAGTGGGAAGGGGGGTTAAATGTTACAGTTGTTATGAAGAATTTCATGGGCTTGGTTACAGAGGTTGCCCTGATTTGTTGGACTTGTTCATCATCAGTTGAAGTGGTTACAAAGTACATGGAGGATACAACTCCTTGTATAAAAGTTGAATCAAACATGGAGCCATACAACAAACAAACATAAGAGTTGCAACAGCACAGGAAAAAGGATACGTTTCTCCCGTGGGCAATTTGTTTAGCAACTTTTTCATTATCATTCCATTTTTAGACAACAATTAGAGTCATTCAATTTGCCACAGACACCACCTGTGACTCTTCAGGAGTGGTGACACGAACGTTCCATAATGAATAAAAATTAGAAAGTGAAAAGAGACAACTGTACATTTGGCAATAACCATACCTTTAACAATAGCCAATAATATTAAATCAGTAAGTAAAACAAATAGAGCTATTTGTGTCAGCTGCTTTCCCCACCCAGGAACTCCCAGTGTAAGCCAAGATCCAGATGGGAATTCTTCAGTAGAGGTTGTGGTGTTTATGAACACCCATACAATATTACACTTCAGTGAATTCATCAAAAGCGTATCTAGTCCAATTTGACAATATGTGGACTTGCCATGTAATGTTTTCTAAGATGATTTAGTATCACGAGAACTCTCCACTTGAACATTTCCAAAGCAATTCAAATGCTGAGAGATATAAATCTTAGTTTGGCAAGTTCAAGTATTGCTACAGTCTACAGAATTTTTCACAGGATAGTGTGTGCAGGATAGTCCACAGTATAAACCATCAAGAGGAGTAATCCCAGAAACATACACATCTCTTATCAAAACTTAGACACTTTCCAACAACCATGTTTTGGATGGAACGCCTGGACTGGTGTGACACTGAAAAGCATCAGTGCAAAAGGCTTTACGATAGATTTCTTTTGTGCCCACATCTAACAGATATTAGATGGGTCTCTTGATTCATTTCCCAGTTTGTTAGGAATTTGGAAACACTGTGGAGGAGTCACATGCAAATCATAATCAGTTTGAAAAAAAGGGGTGAAAGAAGGGGTCAAAAGAAATGGTATCACTGTGCAGGGAGTACCAGTAAGCCAGGATGACCTGTAAGAACTCTGAACCCAGTTGTGAAATTTAACAGATCCAAGGACTGATATCAATCACCACCCACACTCACAACAATGCAAAACACAATATGATTGCAACCAAAAAAATGTAATTAAGAGGTATACTCAGTATTCTAGCATGATCAAATCTTCAGTATTTCTGTCACAAAACACAAACGGTTAAAATCAGCCTTAAAATTAGCCTTTCTGTCAAGTGCCCACGGGGATCTTCTGTAAAATAAAACAAGAACCAACTTGCCCTTTTTGGGCTTTGTAAATATGGTTAAAAAATGAGGGAACAATTGAGGAAGTGTTGATTTCATATTACTTTTTTCGGGGTGTCTTTAGCCTTCCAAGGATATTTGGTAAGGGATTCTGTTAAGGTTAGGGAACTGGCCTCATGTTAGCTGAGTCAATCGCACAGGCTGGCCAGGGAGATAAGAGTGTTTCCCTGGCTTATCAGCCTCTGGATCATGACTCACAGGGGTAATTGGCAAGAGTGGTGAGGCCTTTAGACACAAGGTGTTAAATGGAGGATCTGGTTTCCCTTTGTGGTAAGCTTTCTAATGCATCCACCCTTCACTGCCCCCACCCCGGTCACTTGGGAGGGGCGAAGACATCAGTTTTTTATTGGATAGCTGCTCAGGTTTTGCTTTCCAGGTCTTGAGCTTTTGTTCTGGCCACCACTTAACTAATTTCTCTAACCTGACAGTGGGTAATCCATTCATCAGATCTCACAGGACACCCTTTTGCCAGCCCAGTGTCCAGAGACAATTACCTTTATGATCAATATTCCGCCTATCTGTTTTTACTGAAAATGAAACCCTTCCAGTCCCACTGAGCTTTGGGCTAGGTGGCCTGGGGGCAAGGCTGACCGCTGCAAGTCTTACTTCCCTTGGCTCAAATTTACTGGCGGAAGAAATCACTGACCCATATTTTCTTCCATAGTTGATTAACTCTTGGACAGCCTTCTTCCACGCCCATACGTCCCCTGACTGCAGATGGTTAGATGTTACAGTTCCTTCTAACGCTGCCCGGGTTCTCTCTCCCTGACACATAGCTTGTATCTTTCCTTGCAGTTGTATGCCTATGGGTTTCAATGACTCTGGAAGCCCCCTAATTAAAGCAGTCATTCTCTCAGGATCAACAGGCATCATCATAGGTGATTCGTGGTGTGGCTGCAGCTTTCTATCATACATCATTTGGAGACAAGCAGCCTTTTGAACGCTCTCTACTAACTGGTCGACTGTTCCAGTAATAGCAAGAGGGTATCCCTTTTCTAGAGGATTGAGACCACCTGCCCAATAGGCAGCCCTCTGTGTTAAGGACCAGGGAGCACCATTGTTGCCAGTAGTTAAAAATACTCCTGGTCCCCAGTAACCTCCCGCTTCCTTTTCCATTAGCTGTATCTGGTCTCCACCAGTGAGACTAACCCTCCATACATACTCATTTTCTGACTCCTTTGGAGAGCGGCTGAAATCTTTTTTCAATTTTGCTAGTTCAGTGGCTGAGAAGGGAATTCCTTTAACATTCATTTGAGGATCTAGATCCTCCCTGTTATTGAATGCATATTCGGTTTTTATCAAAGGGTGCATCTGGGCTGGAGAGGCCTCTAATTTGTCTAGCCTTGCCTTCATTTCTTTCAATCCTTCTAGAGGGTAGATTTTTTCTTGAGGCAAACTATGGGCGACAGTATCGCTATTTTCTTTATACCTTAACTGCTCCTTCAGAACCCCTAGTAAGGGAGCTGCGTCATGCTTTTCATTTTCTAATGAAACAGGCCACAAGGGTAATCCATACCGTATGACATGGTGAAAAAAACCTCAAAACTGACGGGTTTGACTGAGATGGGCAGCCACTGCTTTGGGAGAGACTGGCAGATGATAATTGCTTGTGAATCATTTGTTTTGTAAGTATATATACGTATGCATGTATTATTAGCACTACTGTAATTTCTCTCTTATTTTTCTGCCTTAGTAAACAGTTTTTATCTCAACCAAATCATTTTTTTTCTGATTCTCTCCCCCATCCCATCTTTTCAAATAAGTGAATTTCCAGATTTGGACTTAAAATTTGCTGTCATACAAGCACTAACATTTTTGTTGTATTATGTAGATGTATGAGCAAACAATTCTCAAAAAATTACTGCCATGTCTACTCTGCTGCCAAATTTATATCTTCATATAAATATTTACATTTTATAGACATTTCCATTATTCCACATATTATGCTATTATATATTTACATTTATATACAATTACTATTTACATTTTATAGAAGACAAAAATCCAGTGACACTATTTCCCACTTCCTATATAGTCCAGTGACAATATATTTCCTATTAATAGAAAAAATGCCAATATAGGCATCTGAAACTATTGCAGGTTTCAAATGAAATAAGTTTTTAAGTAATATATCTGAACAAATTTCCAGGAGAAAAAAAAAAACAGCCTTTTTTTCCAAAACACAAGAGAGTGTGCTGGCAGGATTTTAACTACCAGCCATGGTGGTCTCAATTTATACACTGAATAAGATTTTCACTCTAGTGCCATGGCTATTCAGGAGACGTGTGTATGCTTAACGGGGCTGGCTGGCTGCACTCCACCATGCTGCTCTTTCACTCTCCCTTCTTAAAGGAACAGGGATGAAAATACAATGAAGGAGAGCTTCCGTTGAGATAAGGACAGGGAGATCTCTCACCAAGGACCATCGTGTGCAAAACAGACTCAAGTTAGGGGACGAATGTAAGTTTCTGTCTGTTAATAGCAGACTAGAGCACTGAGGAACTAGAAGCAAACTAAAAACATTTTCCCATTCACTCATTCTCTTCCAAGTCGTCCCCTTAAGTGGAGCAGGGAACTGGGGCTATGGTCGGTCCCTAAAGCTCTGATGTTGCACCACACAGGGTCCCTCTCACGGCAGCCATCTTTTCTAAACCAATCCCTCACGGGCTTCTGACAGACTGCAGCTCTTCAAGCGCTACTCTAAAGTGGCTCCGTACCCCGGAGTCCATCCTGTAGAAACTGCCCCACGGGCAGCACTTCCCCAGAGCTTCAACACCACACTCTCCTCTTCAAGAGCAGCAGCTGGCCCAGCCCTCCTGCCCCACCGCGGCCCTTCTCCATGGCCGCAGCTCCGGCCCGGGGCTGCTCCTGTGGGCACAACATGGCTGCGGCCTCCTGCAGGCCGCGCCTACCATGGGCTGCTTCATGGCTGCAATGGAGATCTGCTCCGTGTGGTGCCCACGGTCTGTAGGGGCCGGCCTGTCATATGTCTCCTGCTTTCCTCTTCCCTTGAAACAGAGGGTGAGGTATCTAAATGGACTGTTCATACCCTTGTTTGTCTTCCTCAGCGATTGCCACTTCCTACAGCTTCTTCACGTGGTCCCTCTGCACTCTGACCACAGCACAACTCCCTGAGATGAGGCCACCCCAAATACCCTTCAAACAACATCTGGTCAACCACATCCTCTCTTGGGATGTGCTTCTGGGTTAAAATCTACTATGTGCTAAAGGCATACTGTTTCTCCAGCCCACGGTGGTCACAACACGTAGCACATCTTCATGCTGTGTAGCTTTCAGCAGAGTTGCTGTGTCCCTGTGGCCACGCTGCAAGCACTGCTGAAGGCTGCACACTGTCTTTCCTTGCTGCCCTCATTTGCCTGGTTGTCTGTCTCTTCACCAGCTGATTGCTGAATGAGGGTTTGAGACCCACTAGTACCATCTGTGGATAAAAGGTGTAGTCTCTTCCAGCCAGCCAGGAGCAAGCTATCACCCAGAGCAGCCACGAGGATTCTCCAAAGAAGCCTGGGAACAGCTACAACAATTGCTGTGGCTCTGTGTGTTGCTCCCAGTCTTAATAATCAGGCTTAATGATCTTCTTAAAATACAGTGTTTGCAGTGCCTCTGATATGAATCAATGTTTAAGAAGGGCAAAAAGGGCTGCTTACTGCAAAACAAATACTCGCACAGAAAGATTAGGCATTTGTTTAGCAAGCTTAATTAAAAAGCTCTACTTGGTGCCTCTTTGAGGATCTAAACTCCTTGATAAAGAAATAACCCGTTTTTCCAGTTATAGCTTCCTTTTCTTTGTAAGTGGTGAGTAGTTTCAAAGATCAAAAGGCCAAGTCTCATAACGCCATCTTAATTTGAAAGATATTTTAACATTCTGATAAGCACAGTTTTGGAATGCTTCATTTTGTTTGCCTCACTAGTCAATGTGCAAACTTAGGGTAATTAAACAAAGTGATATTTCACAGTCAGTCTTTGCATTTAGACAGTGAATGTGTAAGTTTAAATAGGAAAATCTACATACTCTCGGGAGAGCGGCTCGGCGAGGAGGACGTGGCATTAGAGGCAGCAGACTCCCAGTACTTGCCCCGAGACCTCAGCACACACCGCAGATGTTGTCCAGTTGCAACACACGGTGGGCAAACTCTGTGAGCGTGCCCAGGCCCAGTGCTGCCAACACTGCTCAGGGAAACCTGGGCGTACGCTCCGCGACATCGAGGGCTGAGGCTCAGATTCCTGCCTCTGGTGGTTCCCGAACCAGGGATGCTGGAGTGCAGGTTGAGCTGCAAGAATTAGAAGAGACTGCTGAGAGGGAATCCGCAGGATGTTCACCTGGCAAACTGTGGAGCGCATCTCTTGCCTCACCTGATGAGGCAGGCAGCATGCCTTCGGCTTCTCTTCTGGCTGCGGACCCTGGGCCTGGAGGACACCTTGAGGCTTTGGCTGTAACAGGTCCTGAAGATGGGGAACACTCAACTTCTTCCAAGGCTGAATACTTTCCAGAGGAGGCCAATGCAGCACCTTTTTTCTGGAGAGCATGCGAGGGAGAAGAAGAAGAAACGGCTACCACCATGCCTGAATTCTCCAACCAGTCTCTGGGAGAAGAACAGAGGTTGCAAGATCCCAGAGAGGTCTACGGGGAGGCATATGGATATCCTCCAGTTCACCCAGCAATCCAGAGAATCCGGGATGAGGCGAAGAAGGACCAGATGCTGCCACACTGGAACATCTCCTGGCCAAATAGCATGAGCGTGCCCCCGCTGCTAAGGCCCCAAGCAACAGAAGACAGTGCCAGTGCAGCTGACAGTGCTCAGGGCACGCTGAGCGTCTGCAGTGTGACATCGAGGGCTGAGGGCCAGTTTTCTGCTTCTGATGATTCCTCAGCCAGAGGTGTTATAGTCCAGGACTCGCAGCTAGAGTTGGAAGAGGCTGCAGAGATAGAAACGGCAGGACAGTCATCTGGCACCCTGCAAGTTGCATCTCTTGCCCCATCTGATGAGGTACACGCTGTGTGTTCACCATCTCTTCTGGATGCTGAGCCAGGGCCTGCAGGGCACCTTGAGCCTTTACCTGTATCAGTGCTGGAAGATGCAGAAAGCTCAGATTCTTCCGAGGCTGCAAGCTCTGCAGAGGAGACTGATGCAGTATCGCTCCCCTTGCCAATGTCCAAGGGAGGAGAAAGAGAAGAATCAGCTATGGCCATGCCTGAATCCTCCGGACAAGGTCTGGGAGAAGCACGGAGACTGCCAGATCCCAGCGAGATCAACAGGGAGCCCTCTGGGTACTCTCCTATGATCCCAGCAATGCGGAGAATTCGTGAGGAGGACAGAAACGAGCAGATGTTGTCACACTGGAATATTTCCTGGCCAAGGAATGTGAGAAGCCCCAGGCAGCGAAGGCTCCAGGCAAGAGGTGACGCATTCAATAATGTTGGCGCTCGTCAGGGCATGCCAGGTATCTGGCCCACGACATCCCGGGCTGGTAACTGGTTTCTTGACTCTGGTGACTCCAGAAAGTGGACTGTTAGACTGCCAGTTATACTGGAAGAGTCCAGTGATGACAGCGACAGTGCTGCCAGCACTGCTGAGGGCACGCTGGATGCCAGAGACAATGCAGTGAGAGATGAGGGCATGCACCCGCCCTCCTGTCCTTGCCCTTCAACACTGGAGAATGTGGAGGAAGACTGGGGATGTGACTCTGAGGAAGATGCTGCATCAGAGGCAGTCAGCATCACATCCAGCACATCCGATGAGCCATCTGGTGAGGTGGAGGCCATTTCTTCAGCTTCATCTGTAGCTGCAGATCCCATGACTGAGGAGCATGTGTCAGCATGTGAGGGAGCAGAAGATGTGGGCCCTCAGCATGAGGTGAGCAAGGTCAGCACCAGGCATGAATTGGAGGCAGAGGCAGGAGTGGTGCCTGGAGTGTGCGCTGTGGGGAGATGCCTGGAGATGCTGTCTCCTTTCCAACCAGCTCCATGCATTAGGGTGGACAGCCCCTCTGTTATTCCTGCCTTGCCTTCAATCAAAGGGGCCTGGAAAGGGGATCCCTCCCCTGGACCCCTGGCACCCACACCATCACCAGCCAGTGGCATACAGGTGTGTGGTTTTGTTCTCTTCACACAGGTTTCTGCAGAGGCTGAAGAACGTGCACAGAGCTCCGTGTGCTTCAGAGATGCACCGGAGGATGGCCCAGGTACATCCCCAGACAGAAAACAATCCCAGGGAGGGACCTGTCAAGCTCAGATGGCCCACCAAGTGGCATGGAGGCTGACAGCGTTCCATGCGCTGCCATATCCAGGCCAGTCCTCCCAGGGAAATTCCATGGTGGTGGGTGGCACGGCCAGACACCTACCTAGAGGAGACCAGGAGTGTCCCAGCTGGATCAGGGCTCCTCAGGTGTCTCACTGCAAAGGCTTGGGTATTCCCTACATTGACATCATCATTCCCCCTTATGAGGATATCATCAGTATACAGATAAATCCGGACACCGTGGTCCAACGTGAGCTTCTCCAGCTTCTGTGCCTATGCTCCAAGCGCCAGAGTGGGCGAGTGTCTGTACCCCTGGGGTAATCAGGTGACTGTGCATTGCACTCCCTCCAAGTAAATGCAAAATTGATTGTCCTCCACCTTCTTCAAGGGGACCATAAAACAGCTGTCTTAGGCATCAATGGCAGCCAGAAAGGGATGAGCCTGTTCCTGTAGGGCAGTAATCAATTCTGAAACATTTGGGGCAGCTTTTGCTGAAGGGGCAGTCTTGGCCTCCAGATGCCTGTAGTCCACTGTAAGGAACGTGTCTGAGCCATACAGTGTGGGCACGCCCAGGCTTCTCGTGCTCCAAGCAGCAGATGACGGGGCCAGTGCTGCCGACACTGCTTGGGGCATGCTGGACCTCTGCAACATGACATCGAGGGTGGATGGCCACTTCCCTGCATCTTGTGCTTCCCAAAGCCAGGATATTAGAATTAAGTACACACAGTAAGAGACCATTGACAGTGCTGCCAGCGATGCCAGCACTGATCACGGCATGCTGGATATGGATACCAGGAACACTGCAGTGATGGCTGAGAGCACGCCCACACTCTCCTGTTTTTGCCCTGATACTGTGGAGGGTGTGGAAGAAGAATGGGAAGACAGCCATGAGGAAGAAGCTGCTGAGGCAGCCAGTGTGCCACCAAGCATTTCTGGTTCTTCATATGGTGAGATGAAGACCATGCCTTCAGCTTCCCCTGTGGCTGCAGGACCCAGACCTGAGGGACATTCATCTGCATGCAAAGGAGCAGAAAGTACAGTCAATTTCAAGCACAAGGTGAGGGAAGTCCATGTGGTCAGGACCAAGTGTGAAATGAAGGCAAAGACAGGAGCTGTACTGGAGTGTGCACTGTGGGGAGATGCCTGGTACTGTCTTCTTTCCATCCAGCTCCATGCAGAAAGATGGACATCCGGGGTTACCCCGGCTTACCTTCATGTGAGGGGCATGATTGACAAACCAGGAGAAGATAACCTGGAACTTGGAGTATTGCTGGCAAGGAACCTACAGGGCTGGTTTTGCTCTCCCCTCACAGGTTTCCGCAGAGGCCAGAGGAGGTGCACAGAACTCCAGTCGTATCAGAGAGACATCAGAAGATGTCCCAGATATGTCCCCAAATGGAGAGCCTGCTGAGCCTGATCAGCCCTGTGAGCAGCTCGGAGGCTGGCAGCACTCCATGCGCACCATTCTGCTGTGCCCAGGACAGCTTTCCCTCCCAGGGAAAAGCTGTGCTAGGGGAGCACGCAGGTCCTTGCCTGGTGCCCACCCTGCCCCTTGCCTATTGCTATCTGTCTCCCATAGCAACCGCTGCCAGACCACATGCTGCCAAGGTTTCTGCAGAGGACAGAGGACCTGCACAGAGCCCCAGGTGCTTCAGAGAGGCACCGGAGGATGGCCTAGGGACGTCCCCAGACAGAAAGCCATCCCAGGGAGGGCCTGCCCAGCTCAAATGTCCCACCAACTGGCACGGAGGCCAGCAGCGGTGTGCGCCCTGCCATATGCAGGCTCATTTTCCCAGGGAAAACCCATGTACAGAGCAGGCAGGGCCTCGCCTCTGCCCCTTGCCTACAGCTCTCTGTCCCCCTCAGGTTCCGCAGCCGCACCACACGCAGCGGCTCGCCGCCGGATGCCAGCTGTCATCAGGAATGTGCTCCCAGTTCTGCGCAGGGTTTGCACCTGCAGCTGCATCAGGGGACAGCGAGAGGAGAGGCACGAAGCTGCAAACACCAGGCAGCTCCTGGAGATGACAAACCCAGTCCTGTAGATGTAGAATTCTGATTCAGTGTTGTCTTTATTCTCTCCTGGCTGAGTGCTGGGCTCAGAGCACGGGGCAATGGATCCGTGTGTCGCTGGTGCCAGCAAGTGCAGAGAGCGAGGGCGTGCAAGCCATCCCAGGGAGGGCCTGCCCAGCGCAGACGGCCACGAAGCAGCACGGAGGCCGGCAGCACTGCGTGCCCCGCCGTATCCAGGCCCACCGTCCCAGGGAGAGCCTGCAGCGGCCCCTGCCTGCAGCGCTCCGTGCCCCACACGCTGCCGCGACGTGCCGCCAGTGGCCCGCCGTCGTCAGGACGACGCCGAGCCCCGGGCAGCCGGCTGCCCAGGCGGGCGCGGAGGGCTGCCGCAGTGCGCTGCGGAGCCCGCCGGGGCTCTGTGACGCGGGCCGGCGTCGCGCCCCAAGGCCATTGTGACGCGGGGCCGCCGCGAGGGGCCGGAGTCCCCCGGAGAGAGTGCCGCTCACTCTCGGGAGAGCGGCTCCGCGAGGAGGACGCGGCTCCCCCGGGTGCGTGCGACCGAGCGTCTGCGCGAGGACGCGGCGATGAGCGAGGAGCGGGAGAAGAAGGACGACCGCCAGCCCGACGCGGGGCTGCCACGCGTGCGCGACCGCCGACAGGTGCGGGCCGGGGAGGGAGGCGCTCGGGCTCGGCCGGGCCGCCGGCGGCCGTCGAAGTCGCCGCCGCGGGGGACGCCGGCCGCGCCTTCGCCGCCTCCATCCCGGTTCTCCTTCTCCCCGCAGGTGGTGCCGCCGGGCGGCCGGAGCCCGGGCTCGTCCCTCCGCGGCGTCCGTCTGCCGCCGCTGCCCGGCCCGGAGAGCGCGCGGGCCTCCGGGAGCCGCCGCGCACAGGTAGGGAGCCCGAGGGAGGCGGGGCCGGACGTCTTCCCGCGCCGCGTGGGGACCGCCCTGTGCCGGTGCGGCTGTGGGGAGCGGGGCGGCAGCCGCCCGCGGGCTGAGCGCTGCCCTCGGTGCTGCGTGCGGCGCGAGCGGCGAGGACCGCGCTCACTCGGCCTTTCTCCTCGGCTTCTCTTGCAGGCGGGCGGGCGGCAGTTCCTGGAGTCGGCGACCGGCGGCGGTGCCAGTGGCCAAAGCAGACAGCCTCAGCCACCCTTGCTGCCTCGCTTAAGGCGGGCGGGGCTGCCGGCAGCAGCACCCAGGCGTGCAGCAGCAGCTTCTGGGGTCTGCAAGCTGCCTGCTCTGCCAGCGGCAGCCTCTTCCACACCATCTCCAAGTGGCAGAGCACGTGCCGTGGGCATCAGGGGCAGCAGACTCCCAGTCCTTGCCCCGAGACCTCCGGGAACCTTGCATGTCCAGGACGGGACAGCAGGGGCTGAGAGCCGGGGTGCAGCCCTGGAAGTCTCAGCTGTTCTCGGGCGTCGCAGTGCCAGACCCAGACAGAACTACGTGGTGTCCCTGAGCTGTGCTGCAGCCGCAAGCCCAAGAGCCGGAGTGCAGCTGGCAGTACCAGGGCGCCAAGCACCTACCAGCAGCCTGAGAACACCAGCAGGAACGGCCCAGGGACTGACCACCAAGGCTGGGAAAGTCCACGCAGCTTGGAGAGATGCTCAGGAGGGCAGCACAGACACTCGTGCTGCCACTACACCATCTTCCAGAGCAGCTCAGAAGGGCCCAGAAGGGCAGGCAGGCGGCAAAGAGCAAGACAAGGAGCCCCTGCCTGCATTAGTGCCTGAAGATGCAGGCAACCTAGATTCTCCCAAGGCTGCACACTCTCCAGAGGAGGCCAATAATGCAGTGCTGTTCCCAAGAGTGTGTGAGGGGGGAGAAAGAGACGTAACTGCCACCACCATGCCTGAAGCCTTCAAACAAGCTCTGGGAGCAGCACTGAGACTGCAAGATCCCAGAGGGGTCAACCAGGTGGCCTACAGATGTTCTCCAGTACACCCAGCAATCTGGAGAATTCGGGATGAGGCAAGGAGGGAGCAGATGTTGTCCAGCTGGAACATCTCCTGGCCAAATCTGAGCATGCTCAGGCTGCTAAGACCCCAAGCAGCACATGCCAGTGCCAGTGCTACCAACAGTGCTCAGGGTATGCTGGACACCTGCACCACAACAGTGATGGTGGAGGGCCTCTTTCCTGCACCAGGGGAGCTCCCCTCCTGGGATGCTGGAGTGCGGGATGAACCGCATGATTTAGAAGAGATTGTTGAGACAGGAACTGCAAGACAGTCATCTGGTGACCTGCAGAATGCATGTCTTGCCCTGTCTGATGAGGCAGAGACAGTGTGTTCAGCTTCTCTTCTGGGCGCTGGTCTTGGGCCTGCAGGACAGCTTGAGCCATTGCCTGCATCAGTGCCTGAAAATGCAGAAAACGAGACCACGCACTGTCCAGAGGAGGTCAATGCAGCACCACTCCTGTCAGCATGCAAGGGAGGAGAAGAAGAAATAGCTATGCCTGTGCTGGAATTGTCCAAAGAACCTCTGGGAGAAACACCAAAACTGCAAGATGCCAGAGAGATCTACGGGGAGACCTATGGATATTCTCCAATTTTCCCAGCAATTCATAGAATTCAGAATGAGGCGAGGAAGGAGCAGATGTTGTCCACCTGGAACATCTCCTGGCCAAGCAACGAGAGCATGCTCAGGCTGCTGAGACCCCAAGCAGCACATGACAGTGCCAGTGCTACCGACACTGTTGAGAGTATGCTGGAGACCTGCACCACAACATCGATGGTGGAGGGCCCCATTCCTGCACCAGGAGAGTTCATATCCGGGGATGCTGGCGTGCAGGATGAACAGCATGATTCGGAAGAGGCTGCTGAGACAGAATCTGCAGGACAGTCATCTGGTGACCTGCAGAGTGCATGTCTTGCCCAGTCGGATGAGGCACACACAGTGTGTTCACCATCTCTTCTGGATGCTGATCCAGGGCCTGTAGAACACCTTGAGCCTCTGCCTGCATCAGTGCTGGAAGATGCAGAAAGCTCAGATTCTTCCGAGGCTGCACGCTCTGTAGAGAATGCTGATGCAGCATCTCTCCGCTTGTCAGTGTCCGAGGGAGAAGAAGAAGCTATGCCTGTGCTGGAATTGTCCAAACAAGCTAAGGGGGAACCATCAAGACTGCAAGATCCCAGAGAGCTCTACAGGGAGACTTATGGATATTCTCCAATTTTCCCAGCAATTCGTAGAATTCAGGATGAGGCAAGGAAGGAGCAGATGTTGTCCACCTGGAACATCTCCTGCCCATGCAATGAGAGCATCCTCAGGCTGCTAAGACCCCAAGCAGCACATGACAGTGCCAGTGCTACTGACACTGTTCAGAGTATGCTGGACACCTGCACCACAACATCGATGGTGGAGGGCCCCATTCCTGTGGCAGGGGACCTCCTATCCTGGGATGCGGGAATGTGGGATGTACACCATGATTCGGAAGAGGTTGTTGAGACAGGAACTGCAGGACAGTCATCTGGTGACCTGCAGAATGCATGTCTTGCCCAGTCTGATGAGGCAGAAATATCACGTTCAGCTTCGCTTCTGGATGTAGGTGCTGGGCTTAGAGGACACCTTGAGCCATTGCCTATATCTGTGCCTGAAGATGTGGAAGACTCGGACTGTTTCACAGCAGCGCACTCTCCGGAGGTGGCCAGCGAAGCACCCTTCTTCCTGTCATTGAGTGAGGGAGAAGAAGGAGAAGAACCAGCTATGGCCATGCCTGAGTCCTCCAGTCAATCTCTAGGAGAACCATCAATTCTGCAAGATCTCGGAGAGATGTACTGGAAGGTCTATGGATGTCCTCCAATTCACCCAGCAATCCGGAGAATCCGTGACGAGGCAAGAAGGGAGCAGATGTTGTCTACTGGGAACAAGTCTGAGCCATACAGTGTGGGCATGCCCAGGCTTCTCGTGCTCCAAGCAGCAGATGATGGTGCCAATGCTGCCGACACTGCTTGGGGCATGCTGGACATCTGCGCCACTACATCGAGGGCAGATGGCCACTTTCCTGCCTCTTGTGATTCCCAAAGCTGGGGTATTGGAATTAAGTATGCAGAGGAAGCGATCATTGACGATGCTGCCAGTGATGCCAGCACCGCTCACAGCATGCTGGATGCCAGGGACACTGCAGTGATGGCTGAGAGCATGCCCACGCCCTCCTGTTTTTGCCCTGATACCATGGTGGGTGTGGAAGAAGAATGGGAGGACAACCGTGAGGAAGAAGCTGCTGAGGCAGTCAGTGTGCCACCAAGCATTTCTCATTCCTCAGCTGGTAAGATGAAGACAGCAGCGGCTCGCCGCCGGATGCCAGCTGTCATCAGGAATGTGCTCCGGGCTCTGCGCAGGATTTGCACCTGCAGCTGCATCAGGGGACAGCAAGAGGAGAAGCACGAGGCTGCAAACACCAGGCAGCACCCCAGAGATGCCTAATTCCATCTTGTCAGTGTCAAATTATGATTCCATCTTGTCAACATAGAATTCTGATTCCATCATGTCTACATAGAATTCTGATTCCATTTTGTCAATGTCGAATTCTGATTCCATCCTGTCAACGTAGAATTCTGATTCCATCTTGTCAATGCAGAATTCTGATTCCATCCTGTCAACATAGAATTCTGATTAAATGCCATCTTTATTCTATCCTGCCTGAGTGCTGTCTGATCTGTCACTCATGCATGGTTGGTCTCTGAGTGCGACTACTGGGCTCAGAGCACGGGGCAATGGATCCATGTGTCAGTGGTGGCAGCAAGTGCAGAGAGCGTGGGCGTGCAAGGGAGAGTGATTTGTGACTTGCAAAGTGTGAGCTGGCTGAGCCGGTGTGTGTGTGAGGTGGGCTGCGATGAAGGGGGTGAGGGGCTCTAAAAGGGGCAGCCCTGGTGGGAGAGCACCGCTGTGCCTGTAGGGGTGAGAGCACGGCCAGACACCTACCTAGAAGGCCCATTTGGGGCAGCTTTTGCTGAAGGGGCAGTCCTTTAGTCCAGACGCCTTTAGTCCACTCTAGGTCTCCATTTGCCGTTAGACTTCCACACTGTCCATACAGGAGAGTTATAAGGAAAGTTTGCAGATGCTATTATCCCTTGATTGCACAGTTCATGAATCTCCAATCCTCCTGCCACAGGCAGGGCCACCAACCTCCCCATTTAATACTAGTCCAGATTGCCCAGGGCCCCATCCAATCTGGCCTTGAACACCTCTAGGGATGGGTTTGATGGGATCTCAAAGATCACCTTTTTCCAACCTTGTTTCCACCCCCCAAGGTGGACTGGGTTCCCTACCTCTGCATCCGTCTCTTCTGCCTCTGGATCAAGCCTGGCCTGGAATGTTTCCTGGAAGAAAGGAGTCTTTATAGGAAGCAAGAGGGAGATAGTCACCACCATGGATCCAGCATGATAGTTCAGTCACTGATCTTCAGTAGTGGTGGGTTGCCGAGCATTGTTGTTCTGTTGGCGATGACAGTGACTACAGCGATGATGGCAACTTTTCAGTGGTAGTACAAACTTATTTATAAGTCCAAAGTCAGCTCTCTTTGGAGTGGCAGCTTCTGGCTTTGGGATCTCAGAAAGAACCCCTTTTGTTCCTTTCTTCTGGGCCTTGCCAGTAGATAAGAGGGAGCAGGGAGGTGCCCACTTGTATCTTGCCTTCACAGGATACAATGGTATCATCGCCCAGTCTCATAGCAAGCTGGAGTTATTTGGTCACAGGCTATATCTTCCACCAGTAAGCAGTCCTGAGCACTCCCTACCAAAGGCAAACAGCTAAAATTGTCCACACAGTGATGTTGATTGCCACACAGCAACACCCATCACTCATCTCCTAGACAAGGCAGCCTTATCACAAGAAATACCTCAGGAAGCAAGCTTTGAGCCAAAAAAAAAAAAAAAATCAAAGAATTCTCACACCACCACGTGGCTCAAAGATTGCTTGAAATGAAGCATAAGTGACCCTCCATGGTGGTGAGGAAAAGAGAAAAAAGAAAGTAAGAAAAAAAAAAAAAAGTAAGCATAAGGGAAAAGAGGAGTGGGAAGGGGGGTTAAATGTTACAGTTGTTATGAAGAATTTCTTGGGCTTGGTTACAGAGGTTGCCCTGATTTGTTGGACTTGTTCATCATCAGTTGAAGTGGTTACAAAGTACATGGAGGATACAACTCCTTGTATAAAAGTTGAATCAAACATGGAGCCATACAAGAAACAAACATAAGAGTTGCAACAGCACACGAAAAAGGATACGTTTCTCCCGTGGGCAATTTGTTTAGCAACTTTTTCATTATCATTCCATTTTTAGACAACAATTAGAGTCATTCAATTTGCCACAGACACCACCTGTGACTCTTCAGGAGTGGTGACACGAACGTTCCATAATGAATAAAAATTAGAAAGTGAAAAGAGACAACTGTACATTTGGCAATAACCATACCTTTAACAATAGCCAATAATATTAAATCAGTAAGTAAAACAAATAGAGCTATTTGTGTCAGCTGCTTTCCCCACCCAGGAACTCCCAGTGTAAGCCAAGATCCAGATGGGAATTCTTCAGTAGAGGTTGTGGTGTTTATGAACACCCATACAATATTACACTTCAGTGAATTCATCAAAAGCGTATCTAGTCCAATTTGACAATATGTGGACTTGCCATGTAATGTTTTCTAAGATGATTTAGTATCACGAGAACTCTCCACTTGAACATTTCCAAAGCAATTCAAATGCTGAGAGATATAAATCTTAGTTTGGCAAGTTCAAGTATTGCTACAGTCTACAGAATTTTTCACAGGATAGTGTGTGCAGGATAGTCCACAGTATAAACCATCAAGAGGAGTAATCCCAGAAACATACACATCTCTTATCAAAACTTAGACACTTTCCAACAACCATGTTTTGGATGGAACGCCTGGACTGGTGTGACACTGAAAAGCATCAGTGCAAAAGGCTTTACGATAGATTTCTTTTGTGCCCACATCTAACAGATATTAGATGGGCCTCTTGATTCATTTCCCAGTTTGTTAGGAATTTGGAAACACTGTGGAGGAGTCACATGCAAATCATAATCAGTTTGAAAAAAAGGGGTGAAAGAAGGGGTCAAAAGAAATGGTATCACTGTGCAGGGAGTACCAGTAAGCCAGGATGACCTGTAAGAACTCTGAACCCAGTTGTGAAATTTAACAGATCCAAGGACTGATATCAATCACCACCCACACTCACAACAATGCAAAACACAATATGATTGCAACCAAAAAAATGTAATTAAGAGGTATACTCAGTATTCTAGCATGATCAAATCTTCAGTATTTCTGTCACAAAACACAAACGGTTAAAATCAGCCTTAAAATTAGCCTTTCTGTCAAGTGCCCACGGGGATCTTCTGTAAAATAAAACAAGAACCAACTTGCCCTTTTTGGGCTTTGTAAATATGGTTAAAAAATGAGGGAACAATTGAGGAAGTGTTGATTTCATATTACTTTTTTCGGGGTGTCTTTAGCCTTCCAAGGATATTTGGTAAGGGATTCTGTTAAGGTTAGGGAACTGGCCTCATGTTAGCTGAGTCAATCGCACAGGCTGGCCAGGGAGATAAGAGTGTTTCCCTGGCTTATCAGCCTCTGGATCATGACTCACAGGGGTAATTGGCAAGAGTGGTGAGGCCTTTAGACACAAGGTGTTAAATGGAGGATCTGGTTTCCCTTTGTGGTAAGCTTTCTAATGCATCCACCCTTCACTGCCCCCACCCCGGTCACTTGGGAGGGGCGAAGACATCAGTTTTTTATTGGATAGCTGCTCAGGTTTTGCTTTCCAGGTCTTGAGCTTTTGTTCTGGCCACCACTTAACTAATTTCTCTAACCTGACAGTGGGTAATCCATTCATCAGATCTCACAGGACACCCTTTTGCCAGCCCAGTGTCCAGAGACAATTACCTTTATGATCAATATTCCGCCTATCTGTTTTTACTGACAATGAAACCCTTCCAGTCCCACTGAGCTTTGGGCTAGGTGGCCTGGGGGCAAGGCTGACCGCTGCAAGTCTTACTTCCCTTGGCTCAAATTTACTGGCGGAAGAAATCACTGACCCATATTTTCTTCCATAGTTGATTAACTCTTGGACAGCCTTCTTCCACGCCCATACGTCCCCTGACTGCAGATGGTTAGATGTTACAGTTCCTTCTAACGCTGCCCGGGTTCTCTCTCCCTGACACATAGCTTGTATCTTTCCTTGCAGTTGTATGCCTATGGGTTTCAATGACTCTGGAAGCCCCCTAATTAAAGCAGTCATTCTCTCAGGATCAACAGGCATCATCATAGGTGATTCGTGGTGTGGCTGCAGCTTTCTATCATACATCATTTGGAGACAAGCAGCCTTTTGAACGCTCTCTACTAACTGGTCGACTGTTCCAGTAATAGCAAGAGGGTATCCCTTTTCTAGAGGATTGAGACCACCTGCCCAATAGGCAGCCCTCCGTGTTAAGGACCAGGGAGCACCATTGTTGCCAGTAGTTAAAAATACTCCTGGTCCCCAGTAACCTCCCGCTTCCTTTTCCATTAGCTGTATCTGGTCTCCACCAGTGAGACTAACCCTCCATACATACTCATTTTCTGACTCCTTTGGAGAGCGGCTGAAATCTTTTTTCAATTTTGCTAGTTCAGTGGCTGAGAAGGGAATTCCTTTAACATTCATTTGAGGATCTAGATCCTCCCTGTTATTGAATGCATATTCGGTTTTTATCAAAGGGTGCATCTGGGCTGGAGAGGCCTCTAATTTGTCTAGCCTTGCCTTCATTTCTTTCAATCCTTCTAGAGGGTAGATTTTTTCTTGAGGCAAACTATGGGCGACAGTATCGCTATTTTCTTTATACCTTAACTGCTCCTTCAGAACCCCTAGTAAGGGAGCTGCGTCATGCTTTTCATTTTCTAATGAAACAGGCCACAAGGGTAATCCATACCGTATGACATGGTGAAAAAAACCTCAAAACTGACGGGTTTGACTGAGATGGGCAGCCACTGCTTTGGGAGAGACTGGCAGATGATAATTGCTTGTGAATCATTTGTTTTGTAAGTATATATACGTATGCATGTATTATTAGCACTACTGTAATTTCTCTCTTATTTTTCTGCCTTAGTAAACAGTTTTTATCTCAACCAAATCATTTTTTTTCTGATTCTCTCCCCCATCCCATCTTTTCAAATAAGTGAATTTCCAGATTTGGACTTAAAATTTGCTGTCATACAAGCACTAACATTTTTGTTGTATTATGTAGATGTATGAGCAAACAATTCTCAAAAAATTACTGCCATGTCTACTCTGCTGCCAAATTTATATCTTCATATAAATATTTACATTTTATAGACATTTCCATTATTCCACATATTATGCTATTATATATTTACATTTATATACAATTACTATTTACATTTTATAGAAGACAAAAATCCAGTGACACTATTTCCCACTTCCTATATAGTCCAGTGACAATATATTTCCTATTAATAGAAAAAATGCCAATATAGGCATCTGAAACTATTGCAGGTTTCAAATGAAATAAGTTTTTAAGTAATATATCTGAACAAATTTCCAGGAGAAAAAAAAAACCAGCCTTTTTTTCCAAAACACAAGAGAGTGTGCTGGCAGGATTTTAACTACCAGCCATGGTGGTCTCAATTTATACACTGAATAAGATTTTCACTCTAGTGCCATGGCTATTCAGGAGACGTGTGTATGCTTAACGGGGCTGGCTGGCTGCACTCCACCATGCTGCTCTTTCACTCTCCCTTCTTAAAGGAACAGGGATGAAAATACAATGAAGGAGAGCTTCAGTTGAGATAAGGACAGGGAGATCTCTCACCAAGGACCATCGTGTGCAAAACAGACTCAAGTTAGGGGACGAATGTAAGTTTCTGTCTGTTAATAGCAGACTAGAGCACTGAGGAACTAGAAGCAAACTAAAAACATTTTCCCATTCACTCATTCTCTTCCAAGTCGTCCCCTTAAGTGGAGCAGGGAACTGGGGCTATGGTCGGTCCCTAAAGCTCTGATGTTGCACCACACAGGGTCCCTCTCACGGCAGCCATCTTTTCTAAACCAATCCCTCACGGGCTTCTGACAGACTGCAGCTCTTCAAGCGCTACTCTAAAGTGGCTCCGTACCCCGGAGTCCATCCTGTAGAAACTGCCCCACGGGCAGCACTTCCCCAGAGCTTCAACACCACACTCTCCTCTTCAAGAGCAGCAGCTGGCCCAGCCCTCCTGCCCCACCGCGGCCCTTCTCCATGGCCGCAGCTCCGGCCCGGGGCTGCTCCTGTGGGCACAACATGGCTGCGGCCTCCTGCAGGCCGCGCCTACCATGGGCTGCTTCATGGCTGCAATGGAGATCTGCTCCGTGTGGTGCCCACGGTCTGTAGGGGCCGGCCTGTCATATGTCTCCTGCTTTCCTCTTCCCTTGAAACAGAGGGTGAGGTATCTAAATGGACTGTTCATACCCTTGTTTGTCTTCCTCAGCGATTGCCACTTCCTACAGCTTCTTCACGTGGTCCCTCTGCACTCTGACCACAGCACAACTCCCTGAGATGAGGCCACCCCAAATACCCTTCAAACAACATCTGGTCAACCACATCCTCTCTTGGGATGTGCTTCTGGGTTAAAATCTACTATGTGCTAAAGGCATACTGTTTCTCCAGCCCACGGTGGTCACAACACGTAGCACATCTTCATGCTGTGTAGCTTTCAGCAGAGTTGCTGTGTCCCTGTGGCCACGCTGCAAGCACTGCTGAAGGCTGCACACTGTCTTTCCTTGCTGCCCTCATTTGCCTGGTTGTCTGTCTCTTCACCAGCTGATTGCTGAATGAGGGTTTGAGACCCACTAGTACCATCTGTGGATAAAAGGTGTAGTCTCTTCCAGCCAGCCAGGAGCAAGCTATCACCCAGAGCAGCCACGAGGATTCTCCAAAGAAGCCTGGGAACAGCTACAACAATTGCTGTGGCTCTGTGTGTTGCTCCCAGTCTTAATAATCAGGCTTAATGATCTTCTTAAAATACAGCAATGCAGCACCTTTTTTCTGGAGAGCATGCGAGGGGGAAGAAGAAGAAACGGCTACCACCATGCCTGAATTCTCCAACCAGTCTCTGGGAGAAGAACAGAGGTTGCAAGATCCCAGAGAGGTCTACGGGGAGGCATATGGATATCCTCCAGTTCACCCAGCAATCCAGAGAATCCGGGATGAGGCGAAGAAGGACCAGATGCTGCCACACTGGAACATCTCCTGGCCAAATAGCATGAGCGTGCCCCCGCTGCTAAGGCCCCAAGCAACAGAAGACAGTGCCAGTGCAGCTGACAGTGCTCAGGGCACGCTGAGCGTCTGCAGTGTGACATCGAGGGCTGAGGGCCAGTTTTCTGCTTCTGATGATTCCTCAGCCAGAGGTGTTATAGTCCAGGACTCGCAGCTAGAGTTGGAAGAGGCTGCAGAGATAGAAATGGCAGGACAGTCATCTGGCACCCTGCAAGTTGCATCTCTTGCCCCATCTGATGAGGTACACGCTGTGTGTTCACCATCTCTTCTGGATGCTGAGCCAGGGCCTGCAGGGCACCTTGAGCCTTTACCTGTATCAGTGCTGGAAGATGCAGAAAGCTCAGATTCTTCCGAGGCTGCAAGCTCTGCAGAGGAGACTGATGCAGTATCGCTCCCCTTGCCAATGTCCAAGGGAGGAGAAAGAGAAGAATCAGCTATGGCCATGCCTGAATCCTCCGGACAAGGTCTGGGAGAAGCACGGAGACTGCCAGATCCCAGCGAGATCAACAGGGAGCCCTCTGGGTACTCTCCTATGATCCCAGCAATGCGGAGAATTCGTGAGGAGGACAGAAACGAGCAGATGTTGTCACACTGGAATATTTCCTGGCCAAGGAATGTGAGAAGCCCCAGGCAGCGAAGGCTCCAGGCAAGAGGTGACGCATTCAATAATGTTGGCGCTCGTCAGGGCATGCCAGGTATCTGGCCCACGACATCCCGGGCTGGTAACTGGTTTCTTGACTCTGGTGACTCCAGAAAGTGGACTGTTAGACTGCCAGTTATACTGGAAGAGTCCAGTGATGACAGCGACAGTGCTGCCAGCACTGCTGAGGGCACGCTGGATGCCAGAGACAATGCAGTGAGAGATGAGGGCATGCACCCGCCCTCCTGTCCTTGCCCTTCAACACTGGAGAATGTGGAGGAAGACTGGGGATGTGACTCTGAGGAAGATGCTGCATCAGAGGCAGTCAGCATCACATCCAGCACATCCGATGAGCCATCTGGTGAGGTGGAGGCCATTTCTTCAGCTTCATCTGTAGCTGCAGATCCCATGACTGAGGAGCATGTGTCAGCATGTGAGGGAGCAGAAGATGTGGGCCCTCAGCATGAGGTGAGCAAGGTCAGCACCAGGCATGAATTGGAGGCAGAGGCAGGAGTGGTGCCTGGAGTGTGCGCTGTGGGGAGATGCCTGGAGATGCTGTCTCCTTTCCAACCAGCTCCATGCATTAGGGTGGACAGCCCCTCTGTTATTCCTGCCTTGCCTTCAATCAAAGGGGCCTGGAAAGGGGATCCCTCCCCTGGACCCCTGGCACCCACACCATCACCAGCCAGTGGCATACAGGTGTGTGGTTTTGTTCTCTTCACACAGGTTTCTGCAGAGGCTGAAGAACGTGCACAGAGCTCCGTGTGCTTCAGAGATGCACCGGAGGATGGCCCAGGTACATCCCCAGACAGAAAACAATCCCAGGGAGGGACCTGTCAAGCTCAGATGGCCCACCAAGTGGCATGGAGGCTGACAGCGTTCCATGCGCTGCCATATCCAGGCCAGTCCTCCCAGGGAAATTCCATGGTGGTGGGTGGCACGGCCAGACACCTACCTAGAGGAGACCAGGAGTGTCCCAGCTGGATCAGGGCTCCTCAGGTGTCTCACTGCAAAGGCTTGGGTATTCCCTACATTGACATCATCATTCCCCCTTATGAGGATATCATCAGTATACAGATAAATCCGGACACCGTGGTCCAACGTGAGCTTCTCCAGCTTCTGTGCCTATGCTCCAAGCGCCAGAGTGGGCGAGTGTCTGTACCCCTGGGGTAATCAGGTGACTGTGCATTGCACTCCCTCCAAGTAAATGCAAAATTGATTGTCCTCCACCTTCTTCAAGGGGACCATAAAACAGCTGTCTTAGGCATCAATGGCAGCCAGAAAGGGATGAGCCTGTTCCTGTAGGGCAGTAATCAATTCTGAAACATTTGGGGCAGCTTTTGCTGAAGGGGCAGTCTTGGCCTCCAGATGCCTGTAGTCCACTGTAAGGAACGTGTCTGAGCCATACAGTGTGGGCACGCCCAGGCTTCTCGTGCTCCAAGCAGCAGATGACGGGGCCAGTGCTGCCGACACTGCTTGGGGCATGCTGGACCTCTGCAACATGACATCGAGGGTGGATGGCCACTTCCCTGCATCTTGTGCTTCCCAAAGCCAGGATATTAGAATTAAGTACACACAGTAAGAGACCATTGACAGTGCTGCCAGCGATGCCAGCACTGATCACGGCATGCTGGATATGGATACCAGGAACACTGCAGTGATGGCTGAGAGCACGCCCACACTCTCCTGTTTTTGCCCTGATACTGTGGAGGGTGTGGAAGAAGAATGGGAAGACAGCCATGAGGAAGAAGCTGCTGAGGCAGCCAGTGTGCCACCAAGCATTTCTGGTTCTTCATATGGTGAGATGAAGACCATGCCTTCAGCTTCCCCTGTGGCTGCAGGACCCAGACCTGAGGGACATTCATCTGCATGCAAAGGAGCAGAAAGTACAGTCAATTTCAAGCACAAGGTGAGGGAAGTCCATGTGGTCAGGACCAAGTGTGAAATGAAGGCAAAGACAGGAGCTGTACTGGAGTGTGCACTGTGGGGAGATGCCTGGTACTGTCTTCTTTCCATCCAGCTCCATGCAGAAAGATGGACATCCGGGGTTACCCCGGCTTACCTTCATGTGAGGGGCATGATTGACAAACCAGGAGAAGATAACCTGGAACTTGGAGTATTGCTGGCAAGGAACCTACAGGGCTGGTTTTGCTCTCCCCTCACAGGTTTCCGCAGAGGCCAGAGGAGGTGCACAGAACTCCAGTCGTATCAGAGAGACATCAGAAGATGTCCCAGATATGTCCCCAAATGGAGAGCCTGCTGAGCCTGATCAGCCCTGTGAGCAGCTCGGAGGCTGGCAGCACTCCATGCGCACCATTCTGCTGTGCCCAGGACAGCTTTCCCTCCCAGGGAAAAGCTGTGCTAGGGGAGCACGCAGGTCCTTGCCTGGTGCCCACCCTGCCCCTTGCCTATTGCTATCTGTCTCCCATAGCAACCGCTGCCAGACCACATGCTGCCAAGGTTTCTGCAGAGGACAGAGGACCTGCACAGAGCCCCAGGTGCTTCAGAGAGGCACCGGAGGATGGCCTAGGGACGTCCCCAGACAGAAAGCCATCCCAGGGAGGGCCTGCCCAGCTCAAATGTCCCACCAACTGGCACGGAGGCCAGCAGCGGTGTGCGCCCTGCCATATGCAGGCTCATTTTCCCAGGGAAAACCCATGTACAGAGCAGGCAGGGCCTCGCCTCTGCCCCTTGCCTACAGCTCTCTGTCCCCCTCAGGTTCCGCAGCCGCACCACACGCAGCGGCTCGCCGCCGGATGCCAGCTGTCATCAGGAATGTGCTCCCAGTTCTGCGCAGGGTTTGCACCTGCAGCTGCATCAGGGGACAGCGAGAGGAGAGGCACGAAGCTGCAAACACCAGGCAGCTCCTGGAGATGACAAACCCAGTCCTGTAGATGTAGAATTCTGATTCAGTGTTGTCTTTATTCTCTCCTGGCTGAGTGCTGGGCTCAGAGCACGGGGCAATGGATCCGTGTGTCGCTGGTGCCAGCAAGTGCAGAGAGCGAGGGCGTGCAAGCCATCCCAGGGAGGGCCTGCCCAGCGCAGACGGCCACGAAGCAGCACGGAGGCCGGCAGCACTGCGTGCCCCGCCGTATCCAGGCCCACCGTCCCAGGGAGAGCCTGCAGCGGCCCCTGCCTGCAGCGCTCCGTGCCCCACACGCTGCCGCGACGTGCCGCCAGTGGCCCGCCGTCGTCAGGACGACGCCGAGCCCCGGGCAGCCGGCTGCCCAGGCGGGCGCGGAGGGCTGCCGCAGTGCGCTGCGGAGCCCGCCGGGGCTCTGTGACGCGGGCCGGCGTCGCGCCCCAAGGCCATTGTGACGCGGGGCCGCCGCGAGGGGCCGGAGTCCCCCGGAGAGAGTGCCGCTCACTCTCGGGAGAGCGGCTCCGCGAGGAGGACGCGGCTCCCCCGGGTGCGTGCGACCGAGCGTCTGCGCGAGGACGCGGCGATGAGCGAGGAGCGGGAGAAGAAGGACGACCGCCAGCCCGACGCGGGGCTGCCACGCGTGCGCGACCGCCGACAGGTGCGGGCCGGGGAGGGAGGCGCTCGGGCTCGGCCGGGCCGCCGGCGGCCGTCGAAGTCGCCGCCGCGGGGGACGCCGGCCGCGCCTTCGCCGCCTCCATCCCGGTTCTCCTTCTCCCCGCAGGTGGTGCCGCCGGGCGGCCGGAGCCCGGGCTCGTCCCTCCGCGGCGTCCGTCTGCCGCCGCTGCCCGGCCCGGAGAGCGCGCGGGCCTCCGGGAGCCGCCGCGCACAGGTAGGGAGCCCGAGGGAGGCGGGGCCGGACGTCTTCCCGCGCCGCGTGGGGACCGCCCTGTGCCGGTGCGGCTGTGGGGAGCGGGGCGGCAGCCGCCCGCGGGCTGAGCGCTGCCCTCGGTGCTGCGTGCGGCGCGAGCGGCGAGGACCGCGCTCACTCGGCCTTTCTCCTCGGCTTCTCTTGCAGGCGGGCGGGCGGCAGTTCCTGGAGTCGGCGACCGGCGGCGGTGCCAGTGGCCAAAGCAGACAGCCTCAGCCACCCTTGCTGCCTCGCTTAAGGCGGGCGGGGCTGCCGGCAGCAGCACCCAGGCGTGCAGCAGCAGCTTCTGGGGTCTGCAAGCTGCCTGCTCTGCCAGCGGCAGCCTCTTCCACACCATCTCCAAGTGGCAGAGCACGTGCCGTGGGCATCAGGGGCAGCAGACTCCCAGTCCTTGCCCCGAGACCTCCGGGAACCTTGCATGTCCAGGATGGGACAGCAGGGGCTGAGAGCCGGGGTGCAGCCCTGGAAGTCTCAGCTGTTCTCGGGCGTCGCAGTGCCAGACCCAGACAGAACTACGTGGTGTCCCTGAGCTGTGCTGCAGCCGCAAGCCCAAGAGCCGGAGTGCAGCTGGCAGTACCAGGGCGCCAAGCACCTACCAGCAGCCTGAGAACACCAGCAGGAACGGCCCAGGGACTGACCACCAAGGCTGGGAAAGTCCACGCAGCTTGGAGAGATGCTCAGGAGGGCAGCACAGACACTCGTGCTGCCACTACACCATCTTCCAGAGCAGCTCAGAAGGGCCCAGAAGGGCAGGCAGGCGGCAAAGAGCAAGACAAGGAGCCCCTGCCTGCATTAGTGCCTGAAGATGCAGGCAACCTAGATTCTCCCAAGGCTGCACACTCTCCAGAGGAGGCCAATAATGCAGTGCTGTTCCCAAGAGTGTGTGAGGGGGGAGAAAGAGACGTAACTGCCACCACCATGCCTGAAGCCTTCAAACAAGCTCTGGGAGCAGCACTGAGACTGCAAGATCCCAGAGGGGTCAACCAGGTGGCCTACAGATGTTCTCCAGTACACCCAGCAATCTGGAGAATTCGGGATGAGGCAAGGAGGGAGCAGATGTTGTCCAGCTGGAACATCTCCTGGCCAAATCTGAGCATGCTCAGGCTGCTAAGACCCCAAGCAGCACATGCCAGTGCCAGTGCTACCAACAGTGCTCAGGGTATGCTGGACACCTGCACCACAACAGTGATGGTGGAGGGCCTCTTTCCTGCACCAGGGGAGCTCCCCTCCTGGGATGCTGGAGTGCGGGATGAACCGCATGATTTAGAAGAGATTGTTGAGACAGGAACTGCAAGACAGTCATCTGGTGACCTGCAGAATGCATGTCTTGCCCTGTCTGATGAGGCAGAGACAGTGTGTTCAGCTTCTCTTCTGGGCGCTGGTCTTGGGCCTGCAGGACAGCTTGAGCCATTGCCTGCATCAGTGCCTGAAAATGCAGAAAACGAGACCACGCACTGTCCAGAGGAGGTCAATGCAGCACCACTCCTGTCAGCATGCAAGGGAGGAGAAGAAGAAATAGCTATGCCTGTGCTGGAATTGTCCAAAGAACCTCTGGGAGAAACACCAAAACTGCAAGATGCCAGAGAGATCTACGGGGAGACCTATGGATATTCTCCAATTTTCCCAGCAATTCATAGAATTCAGAATGAGGCGAGGAAGGAGCAGATGTTGTCCACCTGGAACATCTCCTGGCCAAGCAACGAGAGCATGCTCAGGCTGCTGAGACCCCAAGCAGCACATGACAGTGCCAGTGCTACCGACACTGTTGAGAGTATGCTGGAGACCTGCACCACAACATCGATGGTGGAGGGCCCCATTCCTGCACCAGGAGAGTTCATATCCGGGGATGCTGGCGTGCAGGATGAACAGCATGATTCGGAAGAGGCTGCTGAGACAGAATCTGCAGGACAGTCATCTGGTGACCTGCAGAGTGCATGTCTTGCCCAGTCGGATGAGGCACACACAGTGTGTTCACCATCTCTTCTGGATGCTGATCCAGGGCCTGTAGAACACCTTGAGCCTCTGCCTGCATCAGTGCTGGAAGATGCAGAAAGCTCAGATTCTTCCGAGGCTGCACGCTCTGTAGAGAATGCTGATGCAGCATCTCTCCGCTTGTCAGTGTCCGAGGGAGAAGAAGAAGCTATGCCTGTGCTGGAATTGTCCAAACAAGCTAAGGGGGAACCATCAAGACTGCAAGATCCCAGAGAGCTCTACAGGGAGACTTATGGATATTCTCCAATTTTCCCAGCAATTCGTAGAATTCAGGATGAGGCAAGGAAGGAGCAGATGTTGTCCACCTGGAACATCTCCTGCCCATGCAATGAGAGCATCCTCAGGCTGCTAAGACCCCAAGCAGCACATGACAGTGCCAGTGCTACTGACACTGTTCAGAGTATGCTGGACACCTGCACCACAACATCGATGGTGGAGGGCCCCATTCCTGTGGCAGGGGACCTCCTATCCTGGGATGCGGGAATGTGGGATGTACACCATGATTCGGAAGAGGTTGTTGAGACAGGAACTGCAGGACAGTCATCTGGTGACCTGCAGAATGCATGTCTTGCCCAGTCTGATGAGGCAGAAATATCACGTTCAGCTTCGCTTCTGGATGTAGGTGCTGGGCTTAGAGGACACCTTGAGCCATTGCCTATATCTGTGCCTGAAGATGTGGAAGACTCGGACTGTTTCACAGCAGCGCACTCTCCGGAGGTGGCCAGCGAAGCACCCTTCTTCCTGTCATTGAGTGAGGGAGAAGAAGGAGAAGAACCAGCTATGGCCATGCCTGAGTCCTCCAGTCAATCTCTAGGAGAACCATCAATTCTGCAAGATCTCGGAGAGATGTACTGGAAGGTCTATGGATGTCCTCCAATTCACCCAGCAATCCGGAGAATCCGTGACGAGGCAAGAAGGGAGCAGATGTTGTCTACTGGGAACAAGTCTGAGCCATACAGTGTGGGCATGCCCAGGCTTCTCGTGCTCCAAGCAGCAGATGATGGTGCCAATGCTGCCGACACTGCTTGGGGCATGCTGGACATCTGCGCCACTACATCGAGGGCAGATGGCCACTTTCCTGCCTCTTGTGATTCCCAAAGCTGGGGTATTGGAATTAAGTATGCAGAGGAAGCGATCATTGACGATGCTGCCAGTGATGCCAGCACCGCTCACAGCATGCTGGATGCCAGGGACACTGCAGTGATGGCTGAGAGCATGCCCACGCCCTCCTGTTTTTGCCCTGATACCATGGTGGGTGTGGAAGAAGAATGGGAGGACAACCGTGAGGAAGAAGCTGCTGAGGCAGTCAGTGTGCCACCAAGCATTTCTCATTCCTCAGCTGGTAAGATGAAGACAGCAGCGGCTCGCCGCCGGATGCCAGCTGTCATCAGGAATGTGCTCCGGGCTCTGCGCAGGATTTGCACCTGCAGCTGCATCAGGGGACAGCAAGAGGAGAAGCACGAGGCTGCAAACACCAGGCAGCACCCCAGAGATGCCTAATTCCATCTTGTCAGTGTCAAATTATGATTCCATCTTGTCAACATAGAATTCTGATTCCATCATGTCTACATAGAATTCTGATTCCATTTTGTCAATGTCGAATTCTGATTCCATCCTGTCAACGTAGAATTCTGATTCCATCTTGTCAATGCAGAATTCTGATTCCATCCTGTCAACATAGAATTCTGATTAAATGCCATCTTTATTCTATCCTGCCTGAGTGCTGTCTGATCTGTCACTCATGCATGGTTGGTCTCTGAGTGCGACTACTGGGCTCAGAGCACGGGGCAATGGATCCATGTGTCAGTGGTGGCAGCAAGTGCAGAGAGCGTGGGCGTGCAAGGGAGAGTGATTTGTGACTTGCAAAGTGTGAGCTGGCTGAGCCGGTGTGTGTGTGAGGTGGGCTGCGATGAAGGGGGTGAGGGGCTCTGAAAGGGGCAGCCCTGGTGGGAGAGCACCGCTGTGCCTGTAGGGGTGAGAGCACGGCCAGACACCTACCTAGAAGGCCCATTTGGGGCAGCTTTTGCTGAAGGGGCAGTCCTTTAGTCCAGACGCCTTTAGTCCACTCTAGGTCTCCATTTGCCGTTAGACTTCCACACTGTCCATACAGGAGAGTTATAAGGAAAGTTTGCAGATGCTATTATCCCTTGATTGCACAGTTCATGAATCTCCAATCCTCCTGCCACAGGCAGGGCCACCAACCTCCCCATTTAATACTAGTCCAGATTGCCCAGGGCCCCATCCAATCTGGCCTTGAACACCTCTAGGGATGGGTTTGATGGGATCTCAAAGATCACCTTTTTCCAACCTTGTTTCCACCCCCCAAGGTGGACTGGGTTCCCTACCTCTGCATCCGTCTCTTCTGCCTCTGGATCAAGCCTGGCCTGGAATGTTTCCTGGAAGAAAGGAGTCTTTATAGGAAGCAAGAGGGAGATAGTCACCACCATGGATCCAGCATGATAGTTCAGTCACTGATCTTCAGTAGTGGTGGGTTGCCGAGCATTGTTGTTCTGTTGGCGATGACAGTGACTACAGCGATGATGGCAACTTTTCAGTGGTAGTACAAACTTATTTATAAGTCCAAAGTCAGCTCTCTTTGGAGTGGCAGCTTCTGGCTTTGGGATCTCAGAAAGAACCCCTTTTGTTCCTTTCTTCTGGGCCTTGCCAGTAGATAAGAGGGAGCAGGGAGGTGCCCACTTGTATCTTGCCTTCACAGGATACAATGGTATCATCGCCCAGTCTCATAGCAAGCTGGAGTTATTTGGTCACAGGCTATATCTTCCACCAGTAAGCAGTCCTGAGCACTCCCTACCAAAGGCAAACAGCTAAAATTGTCCACACAGTGATGTTGATTGCCACACAGCAACACCCATCACTCATCTCCTAGACAAGGCAGCCTTATCACAAGAAATACCTCAGGAAGCAAGCTTTGAGCCAAAAAAAAAAAAAAAAAAAAATCAAAGAATTCTCACACCACCACGTGGCTCAAAGATTGCTTGAAATGAAGCATAAGTGACCCTCCATGGTGGTGAGGAAAAGAGAAAAAAGAAAGTAAGAAAAAAAAAAAAAGTAAGCATAAGGGAAAAGAGGAGTGGGAAGGGGGGTTAAATGTTACAGTTGTTATGAAGAATTTCTTGGGCTTGGTTACAGAGGTTGCCCTGATTTGTTGGACTTGTTCATCATCAGTTGAAGTGGTTACAAAGTACATGGAGGATACAACTCCTTGTATAAAAGTTGAATCAAACATGGAGCCATACAACAAACAAACATAAGAGTTGCAACAGCACACGAAAAAGGATACGTTTCTCCCGTGGGCAATTTGTTTAGCAACTTTTTCATTATCATTCCATTTTTAGACAACAATTAGAGTCATTCAATTTGCCACAGACACCACCTGTGACTCTTCAGGAGTGGTGACACGAACGTTCCATAATGAATAAAAATTAGAAAGTGAAAAGAGACAACTGTACATTTGGCAATAACCATACCTTTAACAATAGCCAATAATATTAAATCAGTAAGTAAAACAAATAGAGCTATTTGTGTCAGCTGCTTTCCCCACCCAGGAACTCCCAGTGTAAGCCAAGATCCAGATGGGAATTCTTCAGTAGAGGTTGTGGTGTTTATGAACACCCATACAATATTACACTTCAGTGAATTCATCAAAAGCGTATCTAGTCCAATTTGACAATATGTGGACTTGCCATGTAATGTTTTCTAAGATGATTTAGTATCATGAGAACTCTCCACTTGAACATTTCCAAAGCAATTCAAATGCTGAGAGATATAAATCTTAGTTTGGCAAGTTCAAGTATTGCTACAGTCTACAGAATTTTTCACAGGATAGTGTGTGCAGGATAGTCCACAGTATAAACCATCAAGAGGAGTAATCCCAAAAACATACACGTCTCTTATCAAAACTTAGACACTTTCCAACAACCATGTTTTGGATGGAACTCCTGGACTGGTGTGACACTGAAAAGCATCAGTGCAAAAGGCTTTACGATAGATTTCTTTTGTGCCCACATCTAACAGATATTAGATGGGCCTCTTGATTCATTTCCCAGTTTGTTAGGAATTTGGAAACACTGTGGAGGAGTCACATGCAAATCATAATCAGTTTGAAAAAAAGGGGTGAAAGAAGGGGTCAAAAGAAATGGTATCACTGTGCAGGGAGTACCAGTAAGCCAGGATGACCTGTAAGAACTCTGAACCCAGTTGTGAAATTTAACAGATCCAAGGACTGATATCAATCACCACCCACACTCACAACAATGCAAAACACAATATGATTGCAACCAAAAAAATGTAATTAAGAGGTATACTCAGTATTCTAGCATGATCAAATCTTCAGTATTTCTGTCACAAAACACAAACGGTTAAAATCAGCCTTAAAATTAGCCTTTCTGTCAAGTGCCCACGGGGATCTTCTGTAAAATAAAACAAGAACCAACTTGCCCTTTTTGGGCTTTGTAAATATGGTTAAAAAATGAGGGAACAATTGAGGAAGTGTTGATTTCATATTACTTTTTTCGGGGTGTCTTTAGCCTTCCAAGGATATTTGGTAAGGGATTCTGTTAAGGTTAGGGAACTGGCCTCATGTTAGCTGAGTCAATCGCACAGGCTGGCCAGGGAGATAAGAGTGTTTCCCTGGCTTATCAGCCTCTGGATCATGACTCACAGGGGTAATTGGCAAGAGTGGTGAGGCCTTTAGACACAAGGTGTTAAATGGAGGATCTGGTTTCCCTTTGTGGTAAGCTTTCTAATGCATCCACCCTTCACTGCCCCCACCCCGGTCACTTGGGAGGGGCGAAGACATCAGTTTTTTATTGGATAGCTGCTCAGGTTTTGCTTTCCAGGTCTTGAGCTTTTGTTCTGGCCACCACTTAACTAATTTCTCTAACCTGACAGTGGGTAATCCATTCATCAGATCTCACAGGACACCCTTTTGCCAGCCCAGTGTCCAGAGACAATTACCTTTATGATCAATATTCCGCCTATCTGTTTTTACTGACAATGAAACCCTTCCAGTCCCACTGAGCTTTGGGCTAGGTGGCCTGGGGGCAAGGCTGACCGCTGCAAGTCTTACTTCCCTTGGCTCAAATTTACTGGCGGAAGAAATCACTGACCCATATTTTCTTCCATAGTTGATTAACTCTTGGACAGCCTTCTTCCACGCCCATACGTCCCCTGACTGCAGATGGTTAGATGTTACAGTTCCTTCTAACGCTGCCCGGGTTCTCTCTCCCTGACACATAGCTTGTATCTTTCCTTGCAGTTGTATGCCTATGGGTTTCAATGACTCTGGAAGCCCCCTAATTAAAGCAGTCATTCTCTCAGGATCAACAGGCATCATCATAGGTGATTCGTGGTGTGGCTGCAGCTTTCTATCATACATCATTTGGAGACAAGCAGCCTTTTGAACGCTCTCTACTAACTGGTCGACTGTTCCAGTAATAGCAAGAGGGTATCCCTTTTCTAGAGGATTGAGACCACCTGCCCAATAGGCAGCCCTCTGTGTTAAGGACCAGGGAGCACCATTGTTGCCAGTAGTTAAAAATACTCCTGGTCCCCAGTAACCTCCCGCTTCCTTTTCCATTAGCTGTATCTGGTCTCCACCAGTGAGACTAACCCTCCATACATACTCATTTTCTGACTCCTTTGGAGAGCGGCTGAAATCTTTTTTCAATTTTGCTAGTTCAGTGGCTGAGAAGGGAATTCCTTTAACATTCATTTGAGGATCTAGATCCTCCCTGTTATTGAATGCATATTCGGTTTTTATCAAAGGGTGCATCTGGGCTGGAGAGGCCTCTAATTTGTCTAGCCTTGCCTTCATTTCTTTCAATCCTTCTAGAGGGTAGATTTTTTCTTGAGGCAAACTATGGGCGACAGTATCGCTATTTTCTTTATACCTTAACTGCTCCTTCAGAACCCCTAGTAAGGGAGCTGCATCATGCTTTTCATTTTCTAATGAAACAGGCCACAAGGGTAATCCATACCGTATGACATGGTGAAAAAAACCTCAAAACTGACGGGTTTGACTGAGATGGGCAGCCACTGCTTTGGGAGAGACTGGCAGATGATAATTGCTTGTGAATCATTTGTTTTGTAAGTATATATACGTATGCATGTATTATTAGCACTACTGTAATTTCTCTCTTATTTTTCTGCCTTAGTAAACAGTTTTTATCTCAACCAAATCATTTTTTTTCTGATTCTCTCCCCCATCCCATCTTTTCAAATAAGTGAATTTCCAGATTTGGACTTAAAATTTGCTGTCATACAAGCACTAACATTTTTGTTGTATTATGTAGATGTATGAGCAAACAATTCTCAAAAAATTACTGCCATGTCTACTTTGCTGCCAAATTTATATCTTCATATAAATATTTACATTTTATAGACATTTCCATTATTCCACATATTATGCTATTATATATTTACATTTATATACAATTACTATTTACATTTTATAGAAGACAAAAATCCAGTGACACTATTTCCCACTTCCTATATAGTCCAGTGACAATATATTTCCTATTAATAGAAAAAATGCCAATATAGGCATCTGAAACTATTGCAGGTTTCAAATGAAATAAGTTTTTAAGTAATATATCTGAACAAATTTCCAGGAGAAAAAAAAAACCAGCCTTTTTTTCCAAAACACAAGAGAGTGTGCTGGCAGGATTTTAACTACCAGCCATGGTGGTCTCAATTTATACACTGAATAAGATTTTCACTCTAGTGCCATGGCTATTCAGGAGACGTGTGTATGCTTAACGGGGCTGGCTGGCTGCACTCCACCATGCTGCTCTTTCACTCTCCCTTCTTAAAGGAACAGGGATGAAAATACAATGAAGGAGAGCTTCAGTTGAGATAAGGACAGGGAGATCTCTCACCAAGGACCATCGTGTGCAAAACAGACTCAAGTTAGGGGACGAATGTAAGTTTCTGTCTGTTAATAGCAGACTAGAGCACTGAGGAACTAGAAGCAAACTAAAAACATTTTCCCATTCACTCATTCTCTTCCAAGTCGTCCCCTTAAGTGGAGCAGGGAACTGGGGCTATGGTCGGTCCCTAAAGCTCTGATGTTGCACCACACAGGGTCCCTCTCACGGCAGCCATCTTTTCTAAACCAATCCCTCACGGGCTTCTGACAGACTGCAGCTCTTCAAGCGCTACTCTAAAGTGGCTCCGTACCCCGGAGTCCATCCTGTAGAAACTGCCCCACGGGCAGCACTTCCCCAGAGCTTCAACACCACACTCTCCTCTTCAAGAGCAGCAGCTGGCCCAGCCCTCCTGCCCCACCGCGGCCCTTCTCCATGGCCGCAGCTCCGGCCCGGGGCTGCTCCTGTGGGCACAACATGGCTGCGGCCTCCTGCAGGCCGCGCCTACCATGGGCTGCTTCATGGCTGCAATGGAGATCTGCTCCGTGTGGTGCCCACGGTCTGTAGGGGCCGGCCTGTCATATGTCTCCTGCTTTCCTCTTCCCTTGAAACAGAGGGTGAGGTATCTAAATGGACTGTTCATACCCTTGTTTGTCTTCCTCAGCGATTGCCACTTCCTACAGCTTCTTCACGTGGTCCCTCTGCACTCTGACCACAGCACAACTCCCTGAGATGAGGCCACCCCAAATACCCTTCAAACAACATCTGGTCAACCACATCCTCTCTTGGGATGTGCTTCTGGGTTAAAATCTACTATGTGCTAAAGGCATACTGTTTCTCCAGCCCACGGTGGTCACAACACGTAGCACATCTTCATGCTGTGTAGCTTTCAGCAGAGTTGCTGTGTCCCTGTGGCCACGCTGCAAGCACTGCTGAAGGCTGCACACTGTCTTTCCTTGCTGCCCTCATTTGCCTGGTTGTCTGTCTCTTCACCAGCTGATTGCTGAATGAGGGTTTGAGACCCACTAGTACCATCTGTGGATAAAAGGTGTAGTCTCTTCCAGCCAGCCAGGAGCAAGCTATCACCCAGAGCAGCCACGAGGATTCTCCAAAGAAGCCTGGGAACAGCTACAACAATTGCTGTGGCTCTGTGTGTTGCTCCCAGTCTTAATAATCAGGCTTAATGATCTTCTTAAAATACAGTGTTTGCAGTGCCTCTGATATGAATCAATGTTTAAGAAGGGCAAAAAGGGCTGCTTACTGCAAAACAAATACTCGCACAGAAAGATTAGGCATTTGTTTAGCAAGCTTAATTAAAAAGCTCTACTTGGTGCCTCTTTGAGGATCTAAACTCCTTGATAAAGAAATAACCCGTTTTTCCAGTTATAGCTTCCTTTTCTTTGTAAGTGGTGAGTAGTTTCAAAGATCAAAAGGCCAAGTCTCATACGCCATCTTAATTTGAAAGATATTTTAACATTCTGATAAGCACAGTTTTGGAATGCTTCATTTTGTTTGCCTCACTAGTCAATGTGCAAACTTAGGGTAATTAAACAAAGTGATATTTCACAGTCAGTCTTTGCATTTAGACAGTGAATGTGTAAGTTTAAATAGGAAAATCTACATACTCTCGGGAGAGCGGCTCGGCGAGGAGGACGTGGCATTAGAGGCAGCAGACTCCCAGTACTTGCCCCGAGACCTCAGCACACACCGCAGATGTTGTCCAGTTGCAACACACGGTGGGCAAACTCTGTGAGCGTGCCCAGGCCCAGTGCTGCCAACACTGCTCAGGGAAACCTGGGCGTACGCTCCGCGACATCGAGGGCTGAGGCTCAGATTCCTGCCTCTGGTGGTTCCCGAACCAGGGATGCTGGAGTGCAGGTTGAGCTGCAAGAATTAGAAGAGACTGCTGAGAGGGAATCCGCAGGATGTTCACCTGGCAAACTGTGGAGCGCATCTCTTGCCTCACCTGATGAGGCAGGCAGCATGCCTTCGGCTTCTCTTCTGGCTGCGGACCCTGGGCCTGGAGGACACCTTGAGGCTTTGGCTGTAACAGGTCCTGAAGATGGGGAACACTCAACTTCTTCCAAGGCTGAATACTTTCCAGAGGAGGCCAATGCAGCACCTTTTTTCTGGAGAGCATGCGAGGGAGAAGAAGAAGAAACGGCTACCACCATGCCTGAATTCTCCAACCAGTCTCTGGGAGAAGAACAGAGGTTGCAAGATCCCAGAGAGGTCTACGGGGAGGCATATGGATATCCTCCAGTTCACCCAGCAATCCAGAGAATCCGGGATGAGGCGAAGAAGGACCAGATGCTGCCACACTGGAACATCTCCTGGCCAAATAGCATGAGCGTGCCCCTGCTGCTAAGGCCCCAAGCAACAGAAGACAGTGCCAGTGCAGCTGACAGTGCTCAGGGCACGCTGAGCGTCTGCAGTGTGACATCGAGGGCTGAGGGCCAGTTTTCTGCTTCTGATGATTCCTCAGCCAGAGGTGTTATAGTCCAGGACTCGCAGCTAGAGTTGGAAGAGGCTGCAGAGATAGAAACGGCAGGACAGTCATCTGGCACCCTGCAAGTTGCATCTCTTGCCCCATCTGATGAGGTACACGCTGTGTGTTCACCATCTCTTCTGGATGCTGAGCCAGGGCCTGCAGGGCACCTTGAGCCTTTACCTGTATCAGTGCTGGAAGATGCAGAAAGCTCAGATTCTTCCGAGGCTGCAAGCTCTGCAGAGGAGACTGATGCAGTATCGCTCCCCTTGCCAATGTCCAAGGGAGGAGAAAGAGAAGAATCAGCTATGGCCATGCCTGAATCCTCCGGACAAGGTCTGGGAGAAGCACGGAGACTGCCAGATCCCAGCGAGATCAACAGGGAGCCCTCTGGGTACTCTCCTATGATCCCAGCAATGCGGAGAATTCGTGAGGAGGACAGAAACGAGCAGATGTTGTCACACTGGAATATTTCCTGGCCAAGGAATGTGAGAAGCCCCAGGCAGCGAAGGCTCCAGGCAAGAGGTGACGCATTCAATAATGTTGGCGCTCGTCAGGGCATGCCAGGTATCTGGCCCACGACATCCCGGGCTGGTAACTGGTTTCTTGACTCTGGTGACTCCAGAAAGTGGACTGTTAGACTGCCAGTTATACTGGAAGAGTCCAGTGATGACAGCGACAGTGCTGCCAGCACTGCTGAGGGCACGCTGGATGCCAGAGACAATGCAGTGAGAGATGAGGGCATGCACCCGCCCTCCTGTCCTTGCCCTTCAACACTGGAGAATGTGGAGGAAGACTGGGGATGTGACTCTGAGGAAGATGCTGCATCAGAGGCAGTCAGCATCACATCCAGCACATCCGATGAGCCATCTGGTGAGGTGGAGGCCATTTCTTCAGCTTCATCTGTAGCTGCAGATCCCATGACTGAGGAGCATGTGTCAGCATGTGAGGGAGCAGAAGATGTGGGCCCTCAGCATGAGGTGAGCAAGGTCAGCACCAGGCATGAATTGGAGGCAGAGGCAGGAGTGGTGCCTGGAGTGTGCGCTGTGGGGAGATGCCTGGAGATGCTGTCTCCTTTCCAACCAGCTCCATGCATTAGGGTGGACAGCCCCTCTGTTATTCCTGCCTTGCCTTCAATCAAAGGGGCCTGGAAAGGGGATCCCTCCCCTGGACCCCTGGCACCCACACCATCACCAGCCAGTGGCATACAGGTGTGTGGTTTTGTTCTCTTCACACAGGTTTCTGCAGAGGCTGAAGAACGTGCACAGAGCTCCGTGTGCTTCAGAGATGCACCGGAGGATGGCCCAGGTACATCCCCAGACAGAAAACAATCCCAGGGAGGGACCTGTCAAGCTCAGATGGCCCACCAAGTGGCATGGAGGCTGACAGCGTTCCATGCGCTGCCATATCCAGGCCAGTCCTCCCAGGGAAATTCCATGGTGGTGGGTGGCACGGCCAGACACCTACCTAGAGGAGACCAGGAGTGTCCCAGCTGGATCAGGGCTCCTCAGGTGTCTCACTGCAAAGGCTTGGGTATTCCCTACATTGACATCATCATTCCCCCTTATGAGGATATCATCAGTATACAGATAAATCCGGACACCGTGGTCCAACGTGAGCTTCTCCAGCTTCTGTGCCTATGCTCCAAGCGCCAGAGTGGGCGAGTGTCTGTACCCCTGGGGTAATCAGGTGACTGTGCATTGCACTCCCTCCAAGTAAATGCAAAATTGATTGTCCTCCACCTTCTTCAAGGGGACCATAAAACAGCTGTCTTAGGCATCAATGGCAGCCAGAAAGGGATGAGCCTGTTCCTGTAGGGCAGTAATCAATTCTGAAACATTTGGGGCAGCTTTTGCTGAAGGGGCAGTCTTGGCCTCCAGATGCCTGTAGTCCACTGTAAGGAACGTGTCTGAGCCATACAGTGTGGGCACGCCCAGGCTTCTCGTGCTCCAAGCAGCAGATGACGGGGCCAGTGCTGCCGACACTGCTTGGGGCATGCTGGACCTCTGCAACATGACATCGAGGGTGGATGGCCACTTCCCTGCATCTTGTGCTTCCCAAAGCCAGGATATTAGAATTAAGTACACACAGTAAGAGACCATTGACAGTGCTGCCAGCGATGCCAGCACTGATCACGGCATGCTGGATATGGATACCAGGAACACTGCAGTGATGGCTGAGAGCACGCCCACACTCTCCTGTTTTTGCCCTGATACTGTGGAGGGTGTGGAAGAAGAATGGGAAGACAGCCATGAGGAAGAAGCTGCTGAGGCAGCCAGTGTGCCACCAAGCATTTCTGGTTCTTCATATGGTGAGATGAAGACCATGCCTTCAGCTTCCCCTGTGGCTGCAGGACCCAGACCTGAGGGACATTCATCTGCATGCAAAGGAGCAGAAAGTACAGTCAATTTCAAGCACAAGGTGAGGGAAGTCCATGTGGTCAGGACCAAGTGTGAAATGAAGGCAAAGACAGGAGCTGTACTGGAGTGTGCACTGTGGGGAGATGCCTGGTACTGTCTTCTTTCCATCCAGCTCCATGCAGAAAGATGGACATCCGGGGTTACCCCGGCTTACCTTCATGTGAGGGGCATGATTGACAAACCAGGAGAAGATAACCTGGAACTTGGAGTATTGCTGGCAAGGAACCTACAGGGCTGGTTTTGCTCTCCCCTCACAGGTTTCCGCAGAGGCCAGAGGAGGTGCACAGAACTCCAGTCGTATCAGAGAGACATCAGAAGATGTCCCAGATATGTCCCCAAATGGAGAGCCTGCTGAGCCTGATCAGCCCTGTGAGCAGCTCGGAGGCTGGCAGCACTCCATGCGCACCATTCTGCTGTGCCCAGGACAGCTTTCCCTCCCAGGGAAAAGCTGTGCTAGGGGAGCACGCAGGTCCTTGCCTGGTGCCCACCCTGCCCCTTGCCTATTGCTATCTGTCTCCCATAGCAACCGCTGCCAGACCACATGCTGCCAAGGTTTCTGCAGAGGACAGAGGACCTGCACAGAGCCCCAGGTGCTTCAGAGAGGCACCGGAGGATGGCCTAGGGACGTCCCCAGACAGAAAGCCATCCCAGGGAGGGCCTGCCCAGCTCAAATGTCCCACCAACTGGCACGGAGGCCAGCAGCGGTGTGCGCCCTGCCATATGCAGGCTCATTTTCCCAGGGAAAACCCATGTACAGAGCAGGCAGGGCCTCGCCTCTGCCCCTTGCCTACAGCTCTCTGTCCCCCTCAGGTTCCGCAGCCGCACCACACGCAGCGGCTCGCCGCCGGATGCCAGCTGTCATCAGGAATGTGCTCCCAGTTCTGCGCAGGGTTTGCACCTGCAGCTGCATCAGGGGACAGCGAGAGGAGAGGCACGAAGCTGCAAACACCAGGCAGCTCCTGGAGATGACAAACCCAGTCCTGTAGATGTAGAATTCTGATTCAGTGTTGTCTTTATTCTCTCCTGGCTGAGTGCTGGGCTCAGAGCACGGGGCAATGGATCCGTGTGTCGCTGGTGCCAGCAAGTGCAGAGAGCGAGGGCGTGCAAGCCATCCCAGGGAGGGCCTGCCCAGCGCAGACGGCCACGAAGCAGCACGGAGGCCGGCAGCACTGCGTGCCCCGCCGTATCCAGGCCCACCGTCCCAGGGAGAGCCTGCAGCGGCCCCTGCCTGCAGCGCTCCGTGCCCCACACGCTGCCGCGACGTGCCGCCAGTGGCCCGCCGTCGTCAGGACGACGCCGAGCCCCGGGCAGCCGGCTGCCCAGGCGGGCGCGGAGGGCTGCCGCAGTGCGCTGCGGAGCCCGCCGGGGCTCTGTGACGCGGGCCGGCGTCGCGCCCCAAGGCCATTGTGACGCGGGGCCGCCGCGAGGGGCCGGAGTCCCCCGGAGAGAGTGCCGCTCACTCTCGGGAGAGCGGCTCCGCGAGGAGGACGCGGCTCCCCCGGGTGCGTGCGACCGAGCGTCTGCGCGAGGACGCGGCGATGAGCGAGGAGCGGGAGAAGAAGGACGACCGCCAGCCCGACGCGGGGCTGCCACGCGTGCGCGACCGCCGACAGGTGCGGGCCGGGGAGGGAGGCGCTCGGGCTCGGCCGGGCCGCCGGCGGCCGTCGAAGTCGCCGCCGCGGGGGACGCCGGCCGCGCCTTCGCCGCCTCCATCCCGGTTCTCCTTCTCCCCGCAGGTGGTGCCGCCGGGCGGCCGGAGCCCGGGCTCGTCCCTCCGCGGCGTCCGTCTGCCGCCGCTGCCCGGCCCGGAGAGCGCGCGGGCCTCCGGGAGCCGCCGCGCACAGGTAGGGAGCCCGAGGGAGGCGGGGCCGGACGTCTTCCCGCGCCGCGTGGGGACCGCCCTGTGCCGGTGCGGCTGTGGGGAGCGGGGCGGCAGCCGCCCGCGGGCTGAGCGCTGCCCTCGGTGCTGCGTGCGGCGCGAGCGGCGAGGACCGCGCTCACTCGGCCTTTCTCCTCGGCTTCTCTTGCAGGCGGGCGGGCGGCAGTTCCTGGAGTCGGCGACCGGCGGCGGTGCCAGTGGCCAAAGCAGACAGCCTCAGCCACCCTTGCTGCCTCGCTTAAGGCGGGCGGGGCTGCCGGCAGCAGCACCCAGGCGTGCAGCAGCAGCTTCTGGGGTCTGCAAGCTGCCTGCTCTGCCAGCGGCAGCCTCTTCCACACCATCTCCAAGTGGCAGAGCACGTGCCGTGGGCATCAGGGGCAGCAGACTCCCAGTCCTTGCCCCGAGACCTCCGGGAACCTTGCATGTCCAGGACGGGACAGCAGGGGCTGAGAGCCGGGGTGCAGCCCTGGAAGTCTCAGCTGTTCTCGGGCGTCGCAGTGCCAGACCCAGACAGAACTACGTGGTGTCCCTGAGCTGTGCTGCAGCCGCAAGCCCAAGAGCCGGAGTGCAGCTGGCAGTACCAGGGCGCCAAGCACCTACCAGCAGCCTGAGAACACCAGCAGGAACGGCCCAGGGACTGACCACCAAGGCTGGGAAAGTCCACGCAGCTTGGAGAGATGCTCAGGAGGGCAGCACAGACACTCGTGCTGCCACTACACCATCTTCCAGAGCAGCTCAGAAGGGCCCAGAAGGGCAGGCAGGCGGCAAAGAGCAAGACAAGGAGCCCCTGCCTGCATTAGTGCCTGAAGATGCAGGCAACCTAGATTCTCCCAAGGCTGCACACTCTCCAGAGGAGGCCAATAATGCAGTGCTGTTCCCAAGAGTGTGTGAGGGGGGAGAAAGAGACGTAACTGCCACCACCATGCCTGAAGCCTTCAAACAAGCTCTGGGAGCAGCACTGAGACTGCAAGATCCCAGAGGGGTCAACCAGGTGGCCTACAGATGTTCTCCAGTACACCCAGCAATCTGGAGAATTCGGGATGAGGCAAGGAGGGAGCAGATGTTGTCCAGCTGGAACATCTCCTGGCCAAATCTGAGCATGCTCAGGCTGCTAAGACCCCAAGCAGCACATGCCAGTGCCAGTGCTACCAACAGTGCTCAGGGTATGCTGGACACCTGCACCACAACAGTGATGGTGGAGGGCCTCTTTCCTGCACCAGGGGAGCTCCCCTCCTGGGATGCTGGAGTGCGGGATGAACCGCATGATTTAGAAGAGATTGTTGAGACAGGAACTGCAAGACAGTCATCTGGTGACCTGCAGAATGCATGTCTTGCCCTGTCTGATGAGGCAGAGACAGTGTGTTCAGCTTCTCTTCTGGGCGCTGGTCTTGGGCCTGCAGGACAGCTTGAGCCATTGCCTGCATCAGTGCCTGAAAATGCAGAAAACGAGACCACGCACTGTCCAGAGGAGGTCAATGCAGCACCACTCCTGTCAGCATGCAAGGGAGGAGAAGAAGAAATAGCTATGCCTGTGCTGGAATTGTCCAAAGAACCTCTGGGAGAAACACCAAAACTGCAAGATGCCAGAGAGATCTACGGGGAGACCTATGGATATTCTCCAATTTTCCCAGCAATTCATAGAATTCAGAATGAGGCGAGGAAGGAGCAGATGTTGTCCACCTGGAACATCTCCTGGCCAAGCAACGAGAGCATGCTCAGGCTGCTGAGACCCCAAGCAGCACATGACAGTGCCAGTGCTACCGACACTGTTGAGAGTATGCTGGAGACCTGCACCACAACATCGATGGTGGAGGGCCCCATTCCTGCACCAGGAGAGTTCATATCCGGGGATGCTGGCGTGCAGGATGAACAGCATGATTCGGAAGAGGCTGCTGAGACAGAATCTGCAGGACAGTCATCTGGTGACCTGCAGAGTGCATGTCTTGCCCAGTCGGATGAGGCACACACAGTGTGTTCACCATCTCTTCTGGATGCTGATCCAGGGCCTGTAGAACACCTTGAGCCTCTGCCTGCATCAGTGCTGGAAGATGCAGAAAGCTCAGATTCTTCCGAGGCTGCACGCTCTGTAGAGAATGCTGATGCAGCATCTCTCCGCTTGTCAGTGTCCGAGGGAGAAGAAGAAGCTATGCCTGTGCTGGAATTGTCCAAACAAGCTAAGGGGGAACCATCAAGACTGCAAGATCCCAGAGAGCTCTACAGGGAGACTTATGGATATTCTCCAATTTTCCCAGCAATTCGTAGAATTCAGGATGAGGCAAGGAAGGAGCAGATGTTGTCCACCTGGAACATCTCCTGCCCATGCAATGAGAGCATCCTCAGGCTGCTAAGACCCCAAGCAGCACATGACAGTGCCAGTGCTACTGACACTGTTCAGAGTATGCTGGACACCTGCACCACAACATCGATGGTGGAGGGCCCCATTCCTGTGGCAGGGGACCTCCTATCCTGGGATGCGGGAATGTGGGATGTACACCATGATTCGGAAGAGGTTGTTGAGACAGGAACTGCAGGACAGTCATCTGGTGACCTGCAGAATGCATGTCTTGCCCAGTCTGATGAGGCAGAAATATCACGTTCAGCTTCGCTTCTGGATGTAGGTGCTGGGCTTAGAGGACACCTTGAGCCATTGCCTATATCTGTGCCTGAAGATGTGGAAGACTCGGACTGTTTCACAGCAGCGCACTCTCCGGAGGTGGCCAGCGAAGCACCCTTCTTCCTGTCATTGAGTGAGGGAGAAGAAGGAGAAGAACCAGCTATGGCCATGCCTGAGTCCTCCAGTCAATCTCTAGGAGAACCATCAATTCTGCAAGATCTCGGAGAGATGTACTGGAAGGTCTATGGATGTCCTCCAATTCACCCAGCAATCCGGAGAATCCGTGACGAGGCAAGAAGGGAGCAGATGTTGTCTACTGGGAACAAGTCTGAGCCATACAGTGTGGGCATGCCCAGGCTTCTCGTGCTCCAAGCAGCAGATGATGGTGCCAATGCTGCCGACACTGCTTGGGGCATGCTGGACATCTGCGCCACTACATCGAGGGCAGATGGCCACTTTCCTGCCTCTTGTGATTCCCAAAGCTGGGGTATTGGAATTAAGTATGCAGAGGAAGCGATCATTGACGATGCTGCCAGTGATGCCAGCACCGCTCACAGCATGCTGGATGCCAGGGACACTGCAGTGATGGCTGAGAGCATGCCCACGCCCTCCTGTTTTTGCCCTGATACCATGGTGGGTGTGGAAGAAGAATGGGAGGACAACCGTGAGGAAGAAGCTGCTGAGGCAGTCAGTGTGCCACCAAGCATTTCTCATTCCTCAGCTGGTAAGATGAAGACAGCAGCAGCTCGCCGCCGGATGCCAGCTGTCATCAGGAATGTGCTCCGGGCTCTGCGCAGGATTTGCACCTGCAGCTGCATCAGGGGACAGCAAGAGGAGAAGCACGAGGCTGCAAACACCAGGCAGCACCCCAGAGATGCCTAATTCCATCTTGTCAGTGTCAAATTATGATTCCATCCTGTCAACGTAGAATTCTGATTCCATCTTGTCAACATAGAATTCTGATTCCATCATGTCTACATAGAATTCTGATTCCATTTTGTCAATGTCGAATTCTGATTCCATCCTGTCAACGTAGAATTCTGATTCCATCTTGTCAATGCAGAATTCTGATTCCATCCTGTCAACATAGAATTCTGATTAAATGCCATCTTTATTCTATCCTGCCTGAGTGCTGTCTGATCTGTCACTCATGCATGGTTGGTCTCTGAGTGCGACTACTGGGCTCAGAGCACGGGGCAATGGATCCATGTGTCGGTGGTGGCAGCAAGTGCAGAGAGCGTGGGCGTGCAAGGGAGAGTGATTTGTGACTTGCAAAGTGTGAGCTGGCTGAGCCGGTGTGTGTGTGAGGTGGGCTGCGATGAAGGGGGTGAGGGGCTCTGAAAGGGGCAGCCCTGGTGGGAGAGCACCGCTGTGCCTGTAGGGGTGAGAGCACGGCCAGACACCTACCTAGAAGGCCCATTTGGGGCAGCTTTTGCTGAAGGGGCAGTCCTTTAGTCCAGACGCCTTTAGTCCACTCTAGGTCTCCATTTGCCGTTAGACTTCCACACTGTCCATACAGGAGAGTTATAAGGAAAGTTTGCAGATGCTATTATCCCTTGATTGCACAGTTCATGAATCTCCAATCCTCCTGCCACAGGCAGGGCCACCAACCTCCCCATTTAATACTAGTCCAGATTGCCCAGGGCCCCATCCAATCTGGCCTTGAACACCTCTAGGGATGGGTTTGATGGGATCTCAAAGATCACCTTTTTCCAACCTTGTTTCCACCCCCCAAGGTGGACTGGGTTCCCTACCTCTGCATCCGTCTCTTCTGCCTCTGGATCAAGCCTGGCCTGGAATGTTTCCTGGAAGAAAGGAGTCTTTATAGGAAGCAAGAGGGAGATAGTCACCACCATGGATCCAGCATGATAGTTCAGTCACTGATCTTCAGTAGTGGTGGGTTGCCGAGCATTGTTGTTCTGTTGGCGATGACAGTGACTACAGCGATGATGGCAACTTTTCAGTGGTAGTACAAACTTATTTATAAGTCCAAAGTCAGCTCTCTTTGGAGTGGCAGCTTCTGGCTTTGGGATCTCAGAAAGAACCCCTTTTGTTCCTTTCTTCTGGGCCTTGCCAGTAGATAAGAGGGAGCAGGGAGGTGCCCACTTGTATCTTGCCTTCACAGGATACAATGGTATCATCGCCCAGTCTCATAGCAAGCTGGAGTTATTTGGTCACAGGCTATATCTTCCACCAGTAAGCAGTCCTGAGCACTCCCTACCAAAGGCAAACAGCTAAAATTGTCCACACAGTGATGTTGATTGCCACACAGCAACACCCATCACTCATCTCCTAGACAAGGCAGCCTTATCACAAGAAATACCTCAGGAAGCAAGCTTTGAGCCAAAAAAAAAAAAAAAAAAAAAAATCAAAGAATTCTCACACCACCACGTGGCTCAAAGATTGCTTGAAATGAAGCATAAGTGACCCTCCATGGTGGTGAGGAAAAGAGAAAAAAGAAAGTAAGAAAAAAAAAAAAAAGTAAGCATAAGGGAAAAGAGGAGTGGGAAGGGGGGTTAAATGTTACAGTTGTTATGAAGAATTTCTTGGGCTTGGTTACAGAGGTTGCCCTGATTTGTTGGACTTGTTCATCATCAGTTGAAGTGGTTACAAAGTACATGGAGGATACAACTCCTTGTATAAAAGTTGAATCAAACATGGAGCCATACAACAAACAAACATAAGAGTTGCAACAGCACACGAAAAAGGATACGTTTCTCCCGTGGGCAATTTGTTTAGCAACTTTTTCATTATCATTCCATTTTTAGACAACAATTAGAGTCATTCAATTTGCCACAGACACCACCTGTGACTCTTCAGGAGTGGTGACACGAACGTTCCATAATGAATAAAAATTAGAAAGTGAAAAGAGACAACTGTACATTTGGCAATAACCATACCTTTAACAATAGCCAATAATATTAAATCAGTAAGTAAAACAAATAGAGCTATTTGTGTCAGCTGCTTTCCCCACCCAGGAACTCCCAGTGTAAGCCAAGATCCAGATGGGAATTCTTCAGTAGAGGTTGTGGTGTTTATGAACACCCATACAATATTACACTTCAGTGAATTCATCAAAAGCGTATCTAGTCCAATTTGACAATATGTGGACTTGCCATGTAATGTTTTCTAAGATGATTTAGTATCACGAGAACTCTCCACTTGAACATTTCCAAAGCAATTCAAATGCTGAGAGATATAAATCTTAGTTTGGCAAGTTCAAGTATTGCTACAGTCTACAGAATTTTTCACAGGATAGTGTGTGCAGGATAGTCCACAGTATAAACCATCAAGAGGAGTAATCCCAGAAACATACACATCTCTTATCAAAACTTAGACACTTTCCAACAACCATGTTTTGGATGGAACTCCTGGACTGGTGTGACACTGAAAAGCATCAGTGCAAAAGGCTTTACGATAGATTTCTTTTGTGCCCACATCTAACAGATATTAGATGGGCCTCTTGATTCATTTCCCAGTTTGTTAGGAATTTGGAAACACTGTGGAGGAGTCACATGCAAATCATAATCAGTTTGAAAAAAAGGGGTGAAAGAAGGGGTCAAAAGAAATGGTATCACTGTGCAGGGAGTACCAGTAAGCCAGGATGACCTGTAAGAACTCTGAACCCAGTTGTGAAATTTAACAGATCCAAGGACTGATATCAATCACCACCCACACTCACAACAATGCAAAACACAATATGATTGCAACCAAAAAAATGTAATTAAGAGGTATACTCAGTATTCTAGCATGATCAAATCTTCAGTATTTCTGTCACAAAACACAAACGGTTAAAATCAGCCTTAAAATTAGCCTTTCTGTCAAGTGCCCACGGGGATCTTCTGTAAAATAAAACAAGAACCAACTTGCCCTTTTTGGGCTTTGTAAATATGGTTAAAAAATGAGGGAACAATTGAGGAAGTGTTGATTTCATATTACTTTTTTCGGGGTGTCTTTAGCCTTCCAAGGATATTTGGTAAGGGATTCTGTTAAGGTTAGGGAACTGGCCTCATGTTAGCTGAGTCAATCGCACAGGCTGGCCAGGGAGATAAGAGTGTTTCCCTGGCTTATCAGCCTCTGGATCATGACTCACAGGGGTAATTGGCAAGAGTGGTGAGGCCTTTAGACACAAGGTGTTAAATGGAGGATCTGGTTTCCCTTTGTGGTAAGCTTTCTAATGCATCCACCCTTCACTGCCCCCACCCCGGTCACTTGGGAGGGGCGAAGACATCAGTTTTTTATTGGATAGCTGCTCAGGTTTTGCTTTCCAGGTCTTGAGCTTTTGTTCTGGCCACCACTTAACTAATTTCTCTAACCTGACAGTGGGTAATCCATTCATCAGATCTCACAGGACACCCTTTTGCCAGCCCAGTGTCCAGAGACAATTACCTTTATGATCAATATTCCGCCTATCTGTTTTTACTGAAAATGAAACCCTTCCAGTCCCACTGAGCTTTGGGCTAGGTGGCCTGGGGGCAAGGCTGACCGCTGCAAGTCTTACTTCCCTTGGCTCAAATTTACTGGCGGAAGAAATCACTGACCCATATTTTCTTCCATAGTTGATTAACTCTTGGACAGCCTTCTTCCACGCCCATACGTCCCCTGACTGCAGATGGTTAGATGTTACAGTTCCTTCTAACGCTGCCCGGGTTCTCTCTCCCTGACACATAGCTTGTATCTTTCCTTGCAGTTGTATGCCTATGGGTTTCAATGACTCTGGAAGCCCCCTAATTAAAGCAGTCATTCTCTCAGGATCAACAGGCATCATCATAGGTGATTCGTGGTGTGGCTGCAGCTTTCTATCATACATCATTTGGAGACAAGCAGCCTTTTGAACGCTCTCTACTAACTGGTCGACTGTTCCAGTAATAGCAAGAGGGTATCCCTTTTCTAGAGGATTGAGACCACCTGCCCAATAGGCAGCCCTCTGTGTTAAGGACCAGGGAGCACCATTGTTGCCAGTAGTTAAAAATACTCCTGGTCCCCAGTAACCTCCCGCTTCCTTTTCCATTAGCTGTATCTGGTCTCCACCAGTGAGACTAACCCTCCATACATACTCATTTTCTGACTCCTTTGGAGAGCGGCTGAAATCTTTTTTCAATTTTGCTAGTTCAGTGGCTGAGAAGGGAATTCCTTTAACATTCATTTGAGGATCTAGATCCTCCCTGTTATTGAATGCATATTCGGTTTTTATCAAAGGGTGCATCTGGGCTGGAGAGGCCTCTAATTTGTCTAGCCTTGCCTTCATTTCTTTCAATCCTTCTAGAGGGTAGATTTTTTCTTGAGGCAAACTATGGGCGACAGTATCGCTATTTTCTTTATACCTTAACTGCTCCTTCAGAACCCCTAGTAAGGGAGCTGCGTCATGCTTTTCATTTTCTAATGAAACAGGCCACAAGGGTAATCCATACCGTATGACATGGTGAAAAAAACCTCAAAACTGACGGGTTTGACTGAGATGGGCAGCCACTGCTTTGGGAGAGACTGGCAGATGATAATTGCTTGTGAATCATTTGTTTTGTAAGTATATATACGTATGCATGTATTATTAGCACTACTGTAATTTCTCTCTTATTTTTCTGCCTTAGTAAACAGTTTTTATCTCAACCAAATCATTTTTTTTCTGATTCTCTCCCCCATCCCATCTTTTCAAATAAGTGAATTTCCAGATTTGGACTTAAAATTTGCTGTCATACAAGCACTAACATTTTTGTTGTATTATGTAGATGTATGAGCAAACAATTCTCAAAAAATTACTGCCATGTCTACTCTGCTGCCAAATTTATATCTTCATATAAATATTTACATTTTATAGACATTTCCATTATTCCACATATTATGCTATTATATATTTACATTTATATACAATTACTATTTACATTTTATAGAAGACAAAAATCCAGTGACACTATTTCCCACTTCCTATATAGTCCAGTGACAATATATTTCCTATTAATAGAAAAAATGCCAATATAGGCATCTGAAACTATTGCAGGTTTCAAATGAAATAAGTTTTTAAGTAATATATCTGAACAAATTTCCAGGAGAAAAAAAAAACCAGCCTTTTTTTCCAAAACACAAGAGAGTGTGCTGGCAGGATTTTAACTACCAGCCATGGTGGTCTCAATTTATACACTGAATAAGATTTTCACTCTAGTGCCATGGCTATTCAGGAGACGTGTGTATGCTTAACGGGGCTGGCTGGCTGCACTCCACCATGCTGCTCTTTCACTCTCCCTTCTTAAAGGAACAGGGATGAAAATACAATGAAGGAGAGCTTCAGTTGAGATAAGGACAGGGAGATCTCTCACCAAGGACCATCGTGTGCAAAACAGACTCAAGTTAGGGGACGAATGTAAGTTTCTGTCTGTTAATAGCAGACTAGAGCACTGAGGAACTAGAAGCAAACTAAAAACATTTTCCCATTCACTCATTCTCTTCCAAGTCGTCCCCTTAAGTGGAGCAGGGAACTGGGGCTATGGTCGGTCCCTAAAGCTCTGATGTTGCACCACACAGGGTCCCTCTCACGGCAGCCATCTTTTCTAAACCAATCCCTCACGGGCTTCTGACAGACTGCAGCTCTTCAAGCGCTACTCTAAAGTGGCTCCGTACCCCGGAGTCCATCCTGTAGAAACTGCCCCACGGGCAGCACTTCCCCAGAGCTTCAACACCACACTCTCCTCTTCAAGAGCAGCAGCTGGCCCAGCCCTCCTGCCCCACCGCGGCCCTTCTCCATGGCCGCAGCTCCGGCCCGGGGCTGCTCCTGTGGGCACAACATGGCTGCGGCCTCCTGCAGGCCGCGCCTACCATGGGCTGCTTCATGGCTGCAATGGAGATCTGCTCCGTGTGGTGCCCACGGTCTGTAGGGGCCGGCCTGTCATATGTCTCCTGCTTTCCTCTTCCCTTGAAACAGAGGGTGAGGTATCTAAATGGACTGTTCATACCCTTGTTTGTCTTCCTCAGCGATTGCCACTTCCTACAGCTTCTTCACGTGGTCCCTCTGCACTCTGACCACAGCACAACTCCCTGAGATGAGGCCACCCCAAATACCCTTCAAACAACATCTGGTCAACCACATCCTCTCTTGGGATGTGCTTCTGGGTTAAAATCTACTATGTGCTAAAGGCATACTGTTTCTCCAGCCCACGGTGGTCACAACACGTAGCACATCTTCATGCTGTGTAGCTTTCAGCAGAGTTGCTGTGTCCCTGTGGCCACGCTGCAAGCACTGCTGAAGGCTGCACACTGTCTTTCCTTGCTGCCCTCATTTGCCTGGTTGTCTGTCTCTTCACCAGCTGATTGCTGAATGAGGGTTTGAGACCCACTAGTACCATCTGTGGATAAAAGGTGTAGTCTCTTCCAGCCAGCCAGGAGCAAGCTATCACCCAGAGCAGCCACGAGGATTCTCCAAAGAAGCCTGGGAACAGCTACAACAATTGCTGTGGCTCTGTGTGTTGCTCCCAGTCTTAATAATCAGGCTTAATGATCTTCTTAAAATACAGTGTTTGCAGTGCCTCTGATATGAATCAATGTTTAAGAAGGGCAAAAAGGGCTGCTTACTGCAAAACAAATACTCGCACAGAAAGATTAGGCATTTGTTTAGCAAGCTTAATTAAAAAGCTCTACTTGGTGCCTCTTTGAGGATCTAAACTCCTTGATAAAGAAATAACCCGTTTTTCCAGTTATAGCTTCCTTTTCTTTGTAAGTGGTGAGTAGTTTCAAAGATCAAAAGGCCAAGTCTCATACGCCATCTTAATTTGAAAGATATTTTAACATTCTGATAAGCACAGTTTTGGAATGCTTCATTTTGTTTGCCTCACTAGTCAATGTGCAAACTTAGGGTAATTAAACAAAGTGATATTTCACAGTCAGTCTTTGCATTTAGACAGTGAATGTGTAAGTTTAAATAGGAAAATCTACATACTCTCGGGAGAGCGGCTCGGCGAGGAGGACGTGGCATTAGAGGCAGCAGACTCCCAGTACTTGCCCCGAGACCTCAGCACACACCGCAGATGTTGTCCAGTTGCAACACACGGTGGGCAAACTCTGTGAGCGTGCCCAGGCCCAGTGCTGCCAACACTGCTCAGGGAAACCTGGGCGTACGCTCCGCGACATCGAGGGCTGAGGCTCAGATTCCTGCCTCTGGTGGTTCCCGAACCAGGGATGCTGGAGTGCAGGTTGAGCTGCAAGAATTAGAAGAGACTGCTGAGAGGGAATCCGCAGGATGTTCACCTGGCAAACTGTGGAGCGCATCTCTTGCCTCACCTGATGAGGCAGGCAGCATGCCTTCGGCTTCTCTTCTGGCTGCGGACCCTGGGCCTGGAGGACACCTTGAGGCTTTGGCTGTAACAGGTCCTGAAGATGGGGAACACTCAACTTCTTCCAAGGCTGAATACTTTCCAGAGGAGGCCAATGCAGCACCTTTTTTCTGGAGAGCATGCGAGGGAGAAGAAGAAGAAACGGCTACCACCATGCCTGAATTCTCCAACCAGTCTCTGGGAGAAGAACAGAGGTTGCAAGATCCCAGAGAGGTCTATGGGGAGGCATATGGATATCCTCCAGTTCACCCAGCAATCCAGAGAATCCGGGATGAGGCGAAGAAGGACCAGATGCTGCCACACTGGAACATCTCCTGGCCAAATAGCATGAGCGTGCCCCCGCTGCTAAGGCCCCAAGCAACAGAAGACAGTGCCAGTGCAGCTGACAGTGCTCAGGGCACGCTGAGCGTCTGCAGTGTGACATCGAGGGCTGAGGGCCAGTTTTCTGCTTCTGATGATTCCTCAGCCAGAGGTGTTATAGTCCAGGACTCGCAGCTAGAGTTGGAAGAGGCTGCAGAGATAGAAACGGCAGGACAGTCATCTGGCACCCTGCAAGTTGCATCTCTTGCCCCATCTGATGAGGTACACGCTGTGTGTTCACCATCTCTTCTGGATGCTGAGCCAGGGCCTGCAGGGCACCTTGAGCCTTTACCTGTATCAGTGCTGGAAGATGCAGAAAGCTCAGATTCTTCCGAGGCTGCAAGCTCTGCAGAGGAGACTGATGCAGTATCGCTCCCCTTGCCAATGTCCAAGGGAGGAGAAAGAGAAGAATCAGCTATGGCCATGCCTGAATCCTCCGGACAAGGTCTGGGAGAAGCACGGAGACTGCCAGATCCCAGCGAGATCAACAGGGAGCCCTCTGGGTACTCTCCTATGATCCCAGCAATGCGGAGAATTCGTGAGGAGGACAGAAACGAGCAGATGTTGTCACACTGGAATATTTCCTGGCCAAGGAATGTGAGAAGCCCCAGGCAGCGAAGGCTCCAGGCAAGAGGTGACGCATTCAATAATGTTGGCGCTCGTCAGGGCATGCCAGGTATCTGGCCCACGACATCCCGGGCTGGTAACTGGTTTCTTGACTCTGGTGACTCCAGAAAGTGGACTGTTAGACTGCCAGTTATACTGGAAGAGTCCAGTGATGACAGCGACAGTGCTGCCAGCACTGCTGAGGGCACGCTGGATGCCAGAGACAATGCAGTGAGAGATGAGGGCATGCACCCGCCCTCCTGTCCTTGCCCTTCAACACTGGAGAATGTGGAGGAAGACTGGGGATGTGACTCTGAGGAAGATGCTGCATCAGAGGCAGTCAGCATCACATCCAGCACATCCGATGAGCCATCTGGTGAGGTGGAGGCCATTTCTTCAGCTTCATCTGTAGCTGCAGATCCCATGACTGAGGAGCATGTGTCAGCATGTGAGGGAGCAGAAGATGTGGGCCCTCAGCATGAGGTGAGCAAGGTCAGCACCAGGCATGAATTGGAGGCAGAGGCAGGAGTGGTGCCTGGAGTGTGCGCTGTGGGGAGATGCCTGGAGATGCTGTCTCCTTTCCAACCAGCTCCATGCATTAGGGTGGACAGCCCCTCTGTTATTCCTGCCTTGCCTTCAATCAAAGGGGCCTGGAAAGGGGATCCCTCCCCTGGACCCCTGGCACCCACACCATCACCAGCCAGTGGCATACAGGTGTGTGGTTTTGTTCTCTTCACACAGGTTTCTGCAGAGGCTGAAGAACGTGCACAGAGCTCCGTGTGCTTCAGAGATGCACCGGAGGATGGCCCAGGTACATCCCCAGACAGAAAACAATCCCAGGGAGGGACCTGTCAAGCTCAGATGGCCCACCAAGTGGCATGGAGGCTGACAGCGTTCCATGCGCTGCCATATCCAGGCCAGTCCTCCCAGGGAAATTCCATGGTGGTGGGTGGCACGGCCAGACACCTACCTAGAGGAGACCAGGAGTGTCCCAGCTGGATCAGGGCTCCTCAGGTGTCTCACTGCAAAGGCTTGGGTATTCCCTACATTGACATCATCATTCCCCCTTATGAGGATATCATCAGTATACAGATAAATCCGGACACCGTGGTCCAACGTGAGCTTCTCCAGCTTCTGTGCCTATGCTCCAAGCGCCAGAGTGGGCGAGTGTCTGTACCCCTGGGGTAATCAGGTGACTGTGCATTGCACTCCCTCCAAGTAAATGCAAAATTGATTGTCCTCCACCTTCTTCAAGGGGACCATAAAACAGCTGTCTTAGGCATCAATGGCAGCCAGAAAGGGATGAGCCTGTTCCTGTAGGGCAGTAATCAATTCTGAAACATTTGGGGCAGCTTTTGCTGAAGGGGCAGTCTTGGCCTCCAGATGCCTGTAGTCCACTGTAAGGAACGTGTCTGAGCCATACAGTGTGGGCACGCCCAGGCTTCTCGTGCTCCAAGCAGCAGATGACGGGGCCAGTGCTGCCGACACTGCTTGGGGCATGCTGGACCTCTGCAACATGACATCGAGGGTGGATGGCCACTTCCCTGCATCTTGTGCTTCCCAAAGCCAGGATATTAGAATTAAGTACACACAGTAAGAGACCATTGACAGTGCTGCCAGCGATGCCAGCACTGATCACGGCATGCTGGATATGGATACCAGGAACACTGCAGTGATGGCTGAGAGCACGCCCACACTCTCCTGTTTTTGCCCTGATACTGTGGAGGGTGTGGAAGAAGAATGGGAAGACAGCCATGAGGAAGAAGCTGCTGAGGCAGCCAGTGTGCCACCAAGCATTTCTGGTTCTTCATATGGTGAGATGAAGACCATGCCTTCAGCTTCCCCTGTGGCTGCAGGACCCAGACCTGAGGGACATTCATCTGCATGCAAAGGAGCAGAAAGTACAGTCAATTTCAAGCACAAGGTGAGGGAAGTCCATGTGGTCAGGACCAAGTGTGAAATGAAGGCAAAGACAGGAGCTGTACTGGAGTGTGCACTGTGGGGAGATGCCTGGTACTGTCTTCTTTCCATCCAGCTCCATGCAGAAAGATGGACATCCGGGGTTACCCCGGCTTACCTTCATGTGAGGGGCATGATTGACAAACCAGGAGAAGATAACCTGGAACTTGGAGTATTGCTGGCAAGGAACCTACAGGGCTGGTTTTGCTCTCCCCTCACAGGTTTCCGCAGAGGCCAGAGGAGGTGCACAGAACTCCAGTCGTATCAGAGAGACATCAGAAGATGTCCCAGATATGTCCCCAAATGGAGAGCCTGCTGAGCCTGATCAGCCCTGTGAGCAGCTCGGAGGCTGGCAGCACTCCATGCGCACCATTCTGCTGTGCCCAGGACAGCTTTCCCTCCCAGGGAAAAGCTGTGCTAGGGGAGCACGCAGGTCCTTGCCTGGTGCCCACCCTGCCCCTTGCCTATTGCTATCTGTCTCCCATAGCAACCGCTGCCAGACCACATGCTGCCAAGGTTTCTGCAGAGGACAGAGGACCTGCACAGAGCCCCAGGTGCTTCAGAGAGGCACCGGAGGATGGCCTAGGGACGTCCCCAGACAGAAAGCCATCCCAGGGAGGGCCTGCCCAGCTCAAATGTCCCACCAACTGGCACGGAGGCCAGCAGCGGTGTGCGCCCTGCCATATGCAGGCTCATTTTCCCAGGGAAAACCCATGTACAGAGCAGGCAGGGCCTCGCCTCTGCCCCTTGCCTACAGCTCTCTGTCCCCCTCAGGTTCCGCAGCCGCACCACACGCAGCGGCTCGCCGCCGGATGCCAGCTGTCATCAGGAATGTGCTCCCAGTTCTGCGCAGGGTTTGCACCTGCAGCTGCATCAGGGGACAGCGAGAGGAGAGGCACGAAGCTGCAAACACCAGGCAGCTCCTGGAGATGACAAACCCAGTCCTGTAGATGTAGAATTCTGATTCAGTGTTGTCTTTATTCTCTCCTGGCTGAGTGCTGGGCTCAGAGCACGGGGCAATGGATCCGTGTGTCGCTGGTGCCAGCAAGTGCAGAGAGCGAGGGCGTGCAAGCCATCCCAGGGAGGGCCTGCCCAGCGCAGACGGCCACGAAGCAGCACGGAGGCCGGCAGCACTGCGTGCCCCGCCGTATCCAGGCCCACCGTCCCAGGGAGAGCCTGCAGCGGCCCCTGCCTGCAGCGCTCCGTGCCCCACACGCTGCCGCGACGTGCCGCCAGTGGCCCGCCGTCGTCAGGACGACGCCGAGCCCCGGGCAGCCGGCTGCCCAGGCGGGCGCGGAGGGCTGCCGCAGTGCGCTGCGGAGCCCGCCGGGGCTCTGTGACGCGGGCCGGCGTCGCGCCCCAAGGCCATTGTGACGCGGGGCCGCCGCGAGGGGCCGGAGTCCCCCGGAGAGAGTGCCGCTCACTCTCGGGAGAGCGGCTCCGCGAGGAGGACGCGGCTCCCCCGGGTGCGTGCGACCGAGCGTCTGCGCGAGGACGCGGCGATGAGCGAGGAGCGGGAGAAGAAGGACGACCGCCAGCCCGACGCGGGGCTGCCACGCGTGCGCGACCGCCGACAGGTGCGGGCCGGGGAGGGAGGCGCTCGGGCTCGGCCGGGCCGCCGGCGGCCGTCGAAGTCGCCGCCGCGGGGGACGCCGGCCGCGCCTTCGCCGCCTCCATCCCGGTTCTCCTTCTCCCCGCAGGTGGTGCCGCCGGGCGGCCGGAGCCCGGGCTCGTCCCTCCGCGGCGTCCGTCTGCCGCCGCTGCCCGGCCCGGAGAGCGCGCGGGCCTCCGGGAGCCGCCGCGCACAGGTAGGGAGCCCGAGGGAGGCGGGGCCGGACGTCTTCCCGCGCCGCGTGGGGACCGCCCTGTGCCGGTGCGGCTGTGGGGAGCGGGGCGGCAGCCGCCCGCGGGCTGAGCGCTGCCCTCGGTGCTGCGTGCGGCGCGAGCGGCGAGGACCGCGCTCACTCGGCCTTTCTCCTCGGCTTCTCTTGCAGGCGGGCGGGCGGCAGTTCCTGGAGTCGGCGACCGGCGGCGGTGCCAGTGGCCAAAGCAGACAGCCTCAGCCACCCTTGCTGCCTCGCTTAAGGCGGGCGGGGCTGCCGGCAGCAGCACCCAGGCGTGCAGCAGCAGCTTCTGGGGTCTGCAAGCTGCCTGCTCTGCCAGCGGCAGCCTCTTCCACACCATCTCCAAGTGGCAGAGCACGTGCCGTGGGCATCAGGGGCAGCAGACTCCCAGTCCTTGCCCCGAGACCTCCGGGAACCTTGCATGTCCAGGACGGGACAGCAGGGGCTGAGAGCCGGGGTGCAGCCCTGGAAGTCTCAGCTGTTCTCGGGCGTCGCAGTGCCAGACCCAGACAGAACTACGTGGTGTCCCTGAGCTGTGCTGCAGCCGCAAGCCCAAGAGCCGGAGTGCAGCTGGCAGTACCAGGGCGCCAAGCACCTACCAGCAGCCTGAGAACACCAGCAGGAACGGCCCAGGGACTGACCACCAAGGCTGGGAAAGTCCACGCAGCTTGGAGAGATGCTCAGGAGGGCAGCACAGACACTCGTGCTGCCACTACACCATCTTCCAGAGCAGCTCAGAAGGGCCCAGAAGGGCAGGCAGGCGGCAAAGAGCAAGACAAGGAGCCCCTGCCTGCATTAGTGCCTGAAGATGCAGGCAACCTAGATTCTCCCAAGGCTGCACACTCTCCAGAGGAGGCCAATAATGCAGTGCTGTTCCCAAGAGTGTGTGAGGGGGGAGAAAGAGACGTAACTGCCACCACCATGCCTGAAGCCTTCAAACAAGCTCTGGGAGCAGCACTGAGACTGCAAGATCCCAGAGGGGTCAACCAGGTGGCCTACAGATGTTCTCCAGTACACCCAGCAATCTGGAGAATTCGGGATGAGGCAAGGAGGGAGCAGATGTTGTCCAGCTGGAACATCTCCTGGCCAAATCTGAGCATGCTCAGGCTGCTAAGACCCCAAGCAGCACATGCCAGTGCCAGTGCTACCAACAGTGCCCAGGGTATGCTGGACACCTGCACCACAACAGTGATGGTGGAGGGCCTCTTTCCTGCACCAGGGGAGCTCCCCTCCTGGGATGCTGGAGTGCGGGATGAACCGCATGATTTAGAAGAGATTGTTGAGACAGGAACTGCAAGACAGTCATCTGGTGACCTGCAGAATGCATGTCTTGCCCTGTCTGATGAGGCAGAGACAGTGTGTTCAGCTTCTCTTCTGGGCGCTGGTCTTGGGCCTGCAGGACAGCTTGAGCCATTGCCTGCATCAGTGCCTGAAAATGCAGAAAACGAGACCACGCACTGTCCAGAGGAGGTCAATGCAGCACCACTCCTGTCAGCATGCAAGGGAGGAGAAAAAGAAATAGCTATGCCTGTGCTGGAATTGTCCAAAGAACCTCTGGGAGAAACACCAAAACTGCAAGATGCCAGAGAGATCTACGGGGAGACCTATGGATATTCTCCAATTTTCCCAGCAATTCATAGAATTCAGAATGAGGCGAGGAAGGAGCAGATGTTGTCCACCTGGAACATCTCCTGGCCAAGCAACGAGAGCATGCTCAGGCTGCTGAGACCCCAAGCAGCACATGACAGTGCCAGTGCTACCGACACTGTTGAGAGTATGCTGGAGACCTGCACCACAACATCGATGGTGGAGGGCCCCATTCCTGCACCAGGAGAGTTCATATCCTGGGATGCTGGCGTGCAGGATGAACAGCATGATTCGGAAGAGGCTGCTGAGACAGAATCTGCAGGACAGTCATCTGGTGACCTGCAGAGTGCATGTCTTGCCCAGTCGGATGAGGCACACACAGTGTGTTCACCATCTCTTCTGGATGCTGATCCAGGGCCTGTAGAACACCTTGAGCCTCTGCCTGCATCAGTGCTGGAAGATGCAGAAAGCTCAGATTCTTCCGAGGCTGCACGCTCTGTAGAGAATGCTGATGCAGCATCTCTCCGCTTGTCAGTGTCCGAGGGAGAAGAAGAAGCTATGCCTGTGCTGGAATTGTCCAAACAAGCTAAGGGGGAACCATCAAGACTGCAAGATCCCAGAGAGCTCTACAGGGAGACTTATGGATATTCTCCAATTTTCCCAGCAATTCGTAGAATTCAGGATGAGGCAAGGAAGGAGCAGATGTTGTCCACCTGGAACATCTCCTGCCCATGCAATGAGAGCATCCTCAGGCTGCTAAGACCCCAAGCAGCACATGACAGTGCCAGTGCTACTGACACTGTTCAGAGTATGCTGGACACCTGCACCACAACATCGATGGTGGAGGGCCCCATTCCTGTGGCAGGGGACCTCCTATCCTGGGATGCGGGAATGTGGGATGTACACCATGATTCGGAAGAGGTTGTTGAGACAGGAACTGCAGGACAGTCATCTGGTGACCTGCAGAATGCATGTCTTGCCCAGTCTGATGAGGCAGAAATATCACGTTCAGCTTCGCTTCTGGATGTAGGTGCTGGGCTTAGAGGACACCTTGAGCCATTGCCTATATCTGTGCCTGAAGATGTGGAAGACTCGGACTGTTTCACAGCAGCGCACTCTCCGGAGGTGGCCAGCGAAGCACCCTTCTTCCTGTCATTGAGTGAGGGAGAAGAAGGAGAAGAACCAGCTATGGCCATGCCTGAGTCCTCCAGTCAATCTCTAGGAGAACCATCAATTCTGCAAGATCTCGGAGAGATGTACTGGAAGGTCTATGGATGTCCTCCAATTCACCCAGCAATCCGGAGAATCCGTGACGAGGCAAGAAGGGAGCAGATGTTGTCTACTGGGAACAAGTCTGAGCCATACAGTGTGGGCATGCCCAGGCTTCTCGTGCTCCAAGCAGCAGATGATGGTGCCAATGCTGCCGACACTGCTTGGGGCATGCTGGACATCTGCGCCACTACATCGAGGGCAGATGGCCACTTTCCTGCCTCTTGTGATTCCCAAAGCTGGGGTATTGGAATTAAGTATGCAGAGGAAGCGATCATTGACGATGCTGCCAGTGATGCCAGCACCGCTCACAGCATGCTGGATGCCAGGGACACTGCAGTGATGGCTGAGAGCATGCCCACGCCCTCCTGTTTTTGCCCTGATACCATGGTGGGTGTGGAAGAAGAATGGGAGGACAACCGTGAGGAAGAAGCTGCTGAGGCAGTCAGTGTGCCACCAAGCATTTCTCATTCCTCAGCTGGTAAGATGAAGACAGCAGCAGCTCGCCGCCGGATGCCAGCTGTCATCAGGAATGTGCTCCGGGCTCTGCGCAGGATTTGCACCTGCAGCTGCATCAGGGGACAGCAAGAGGAGAAGCACGAGGCTGCAAACACCAGGCAGCACCCCAGAGATGCCTAATTCCATCTTGTCAGTGTCAAATTATGATTCCATCCTGTCAACGTAGAATTCTGATTCCATCTTGTCAACATAGAATTCTGATTCCATCATGTCTACATAGAATTCTGATTCCATTTTGTCAATGTCGAATTCTGATTCCATCCTGTCAACGTAGAATTCTGATTCCATCTTGTCAATGCAGAATTCTGATTCCATCCTGTCAACATAGAATTCTGATTAAATGCCATCTTTATTCTATCCTGCCTGAGTGCTGTCTGATCTGTCACTCATGCATGGTTGGTCTCTGAGTGCGACTACTGGGCTCAGAGCACGGGGCAATGGATCCATGTGTCGGTGGTGGCAGCAAGTGCAGAGAGCGTGGGCGTGCAAGGGAGAGTGATTTGTGACTTGCAAAGTGTGAGCTGGCTGAGCCGGTGTGTGTGTGAGGTGGGCTGCGATGAAGGGGGTGAGGGGCTCTGAAAGGGGCAGCCCTGGTGGGAGAGCACCGCTGTGCCTGTAGGGGTGAGAGCACGGCCAGACACCTACCTAGAAGGCCCATTTGGGGCAGCTTTTGCTGAAGGGGCAGTCCTTTAGTCCAGACGCCTTTAGTCCACTCTAGGTCTCCATTTGCCGTTAGACTTCCACACTGTCCATACAGGAGAGTTATAAGGAAAGTTTGCAGATGCTATTATCCCTTGATTGCACAGTTCATGAATCTCCAATCCTCCTGCCACAGGCAGGGCCACCAACCTCCCCATTTAATACTAGTCCAGATTGCCCAGGGCCCCATCCAATCTGGCCTTGAACACCTCTAGGGATGGGTTTGATGGGATCTCAAAGATCACCTTTTTCCAACCTTGTTTCCACCCCCCAAGGTGGACTGGGTTCCCTACCTCTGCATCCGTCTCTTCTGCCTCTGGATCAAGCCTGGCCTGGAATGTTTCCTGGAAGAAAGGAGTCTTTATAGGAAGCAAGAGGGAGATAGTCACCACCATGGATCCAGCATGATAGTTCAGTCACTGATCTTCAGTAGTGGTGGGTTGCCGAGCATTGTTGTTCTGTTGGCGATGACAGTGACTACAGCGATGATGGCAACTTTTCAGTGGTAGTACAAACTTATTTATAAGTCCAAAGTCAGCTCTCTTTGGAGTGGCAGCTTCTGGCTTTGGGATCTCAGAAAGAACCCCTTTTGTTCCTTTCTTCTGGGCCTTGCCAGTAGATAAGAGGGAGCAGGGAGGTGCCCACTTGTATCTTGCCTTCACAGGATACAATGGTATCATCGCCCAGTCTCATAGCAAGCTGGAGTTATTTGGTCACAGGCTATATCTTCCACCAGTAAGCAGTCCTGAGCACTCCCTACCAAAGGCAAACAGCTAAAATTGTCCACACAGTGATGTTGATTGCCACACAGCAACACCCATCACTCATCTCCTAGACAAGGCAGCCTTATCACAAGAAATACCTCAGGAAGCAAGCTTTGAGCCAAAAAAAAAAAAAAAATCAAAGAATTCTCACACCACCACGTGGCTCAAAGATTGCTTGAAATGAAGCATAAGTGACCCTCCATGGTGGTGAGGAAAAGAGAAAAAAGAAAGTAAGAAAAAAAAAAAAAAGTAAGCATAAGGGAAAAGAGGAGTGGGAAGGGGGGTTAAATGTTACAGTTGTTATGAAGAATTTCTTGGGCTTGGTTACAGAGGTTGCCCTGATTTGTTGGACTTGTTCATCATCAGTTGAAGTGGTTACAAAGTACATGGAGGATACAACTCCTTGTATAAAAGTTGAATCAAACATGGAGCCATACAAGAAACAAACATAAGAGTTGCAACAGCACACGAAAAAGGATACGTTTCTCCCGTGGGCAATTTGTTTAGCAACTTTTTCATTATCATTCCATTTTTAGACAACAATTAGAGTCATTCAATTTGCCACAGACACCACCTGTGACTCTTCAGGAGTGGTGACACGAACGTTCCATAATGAATAAAAATTAGAAAGTGAAAAGAGACAACTGTACATTTGGCAATAACCATACCTTTAACAATAGCCAATAATATTAAATCAGTAAGTAAAACAAATAGAGCTATTTGTGTCAGCTGCTTTCCCCACCCAGGAACTCCCAGTGTAAGCCAAGATCCAGATGGGAATTCTTCAGTAGAGGTTGTGGTGTTTATGAACACCCATACAATATTACACTTCAGTGAATTCATCAAAAGCGTATCTAGTCCAATTTGACAATATGTGGACTTGCCATGTAATGTTTTCTAAGATGATTTAGTATCACGAGAACTCTCCACTTGAACATTTCCAAAGCAATTCAAATGCTGAGAGATATAAATCTTAGTTTGGCAAGTTCAAGTATTGCTACAGTCTACAGAATTTTTCACAGGATAGTGTGTGCAGGATAGTCCACAGTATAAACCATCAAGAGGAGTAATCCCAGAAACATACACATCTCTTATCAAAACTTAGACACTTTCCAACAACCATGTTTTGGATGGAACTCCTGGACTGGTGTGACACTGAAAAGCATCAGTGCAAAAGGCTTTACGATAGATTTCTTTTGTGCCCACATCTAACAGATATTAGATGGGCCTCTTGATTCATTTCCCAGTTTGTTAGGAATTTGGAAACACTGTGGAGGAGTCACATGCAAATCATAATCAGTTTGAAAAAAAGGGGTGAAAGAAGGGGTCAAAAGAAATGGTATCACTGTGCAGGGAGTACCAGTAAGCCAGGATGACCTGTAAGAACTCTGAACCCAGTTGTGAAATTTAACAGATCCAAGGACTGATATCAATCACCACCCACACTCACAACAATGCAAAACACAATATGATTGCAACCAAAAAAATGTAATTAAGAGGTATACTCAGTATTCTAGCATGATCAAATCTTCAGTATTTCTGTCACAAAACACAAACGGTTAAAATCAGCCTTAAAATTAGCCTTTCTGTCAAGTGCCCACGGGGATCTTCTGTAAAATAAAACAAGAACCAACTTGCCCTTTTTGGGCTTTGTAAATATGGTTAAAAAATGAGGGAACAATTGAGGAAGTGTTGATTTCATATTACTTTTTTCGGGGTGTCTTTAGCCTTCCAAGGATATTTGGTAAGGGATTCTGTTAAGGTTAGGGAACTGGCCTCATGTTAGCTGAGTCAATCGCACAGGCTGGCCAGGGAGATAAGAGTGTTTCCCTGGCTTATCAGCCTCTGGATCATGACTCACAGGGGTAATTGGCAAGAGTGGTGAGGCCTTTAGACACAAGGTGTTAAATGGAGGATCTGGTTTCCCTTTGTGGTAAGCTTTCTAATGCATCCACCCTTCACTGCCCCCACCCCGGTCACTTGGGAGGGGCGAAGACATCAGTTTTTTATTGGATAGCTGCTCAGGTTTTGCTTTCCAGGTCTTGAGCTTTTGTTCTGGCCACCACTTAACTAATTTCTCTAACCTGACAGTGGGTAATCCATTCATCAGATCTCACAGGACACCCTTTTGCCAGCCCAGTGTCCAGAGACAATTACCTTTATGATCAATATTCCGCCTATCTGTTTTTACTGAAAATGAAACCCTTCCAGTCCCACTGAGCTTTGGGCTAGGTGGCCTGGGGGCAAGGCTGACCGCTGCAAGTCTTACTTCCCTTGGCTCAAATTTACTGGCGGAAGAAATCACTGACCCATATTTTCTTCCATAGTTGATTAACTCTTGGACAGCCTTCTTCCACGCCCATACGTCCCCTGACTGCAGATGGTTAGATGTTACAGTTCCTTCTAACGCTGCCCGGGTTCTCTCTCCCTGACACATAGCTTGTATCTTTCCTTGCAGTTGTATGCCTATGGGTTTCAATGACTCTGGAAGCCCCCTAATTAAAGCAGTCATTCTCTCAGGATCAACAGGCATCATCATAGGTGATTCGTGGTGTGGCTGCAGCTTTCTATCATACATCATTTGGAGACAAGCAGCCTTTTGAACGCTCTCTACTAACTGGTCGACTGTTCCAGTAATAGCAAGAGGGTATCCCTTTTCTAGAGGATTGAGACCACCTGCCCAATAGGCAGCCCTCTGTGTTAAGGACCAGGGAGCACCATTGTTGCCAGTAGTTAAAAATACTCCTGGTCCCCAGTAACCTCCCGCTTCCTTTTCCATTAGCTGTATCTGGTCTCCACCAGTGAGACTAACCCTCCATACATACTCATTTTCTGACTCCTTTGGAGAGCGGCTGAAATCTTTTTTCAATTTTGCTAGTTCAGTGGCTGAGAAGGGAATTCCTTTAACATTCATTTGAGGATCTAGATCCTCCCTGTTATTGAATGCATATTCGGTTTTTATCAAAGGGTGCATCTGGGCTGGAGAGGCCTCTAATTTGTCTAGCCTTGCCTTCATTTCTTTCAATCCTTCTAGAGGGTAGATTTTTTCTTGAGGCAAACTATGGGCGACAGTATCGCTATTTTCTTTATACCTTAACTGCTCCTTCAGAACCCCTAGTAAGGGAGCTGCATCATGCTTTTCATTTTCTAATGAAACAGGCCACAAGGGTAATCCATACCGTATGACATGGTGAAAAAAACCTCAAAACTGACGGGTTTGACTGAGATGGGCAGCCACTGCTTTGGGAGAGACTGGCAGATGATAATTGCTTGTGAATCATTTGTTTTGTAAGTATATATACGTATGCATGTATTATTAGCACTACTGTAATTTCTCTCTTATTTTTCTGCCTTAGTAAACAGTTTTTATCTCAACCAAATCATTTTTTTTCTGATTCTCTCCCCCATCCCATCTTTTCAAATAAGTGAATTTCCAGATTTGGACTTAAAATTTGCTGTCATACAAGCACTAACATTTTTGTTGTATTATGTAGATGTATGAGCAAACAATTCTCAAAAAATTACTGCCATGTCTACTTTGCTGCCAAATTTATATCTTCATATAAATATTTACATTTTATAGACATTTCCATTATTCCACATATTATGCTATTATATATTTACATTTATATACAATTACTATTTACATTTTATAGAAGACAAAAATCCAGTGACACTATTTCCCACTTCCTATATAGTCCAGTGACAATATATTTCCTATTAATAGAAAAAATGCCAATATAGGCATCTGAAACTATTGCAGGTTTCAAATGAAATAAGTTTTTAAGTAATATATCTGAACAAATTTCCAGGAGAAAAAAAAAAACAGCCTTTTTTTCCAAAACACAAGAGAGTGTGCTGGCAGGATTTTAACTACCAGCCATGGTGGTCTCAATTTATACACTGAATAAGATTTTCACTCTAGTGCCATGGCTATTCAGGAGACGTGTGTATGCTTAACGGGGCTGGCTGGCTGCACTCCACCATGCTGCTCTTTCACTCTCCCTTCTTAAAGGAACAGGGATGAAAATACAATGAAGGAGAGCTTCAGTTGAGATAAGGACAGGGAGATCTCTCACCAAGGACCATCGTGTGCAAAACAGACTCAAGTTAGGGGACGAATGTAAGTTTCTGTCTGTTAATAGCAGACTAGAGCACTGAGGAACTAGAAGCAAACTAAAAACATTTTCCCATTCACTCATTCTCTTCCAAGTCGTCCCCTTAAGTGGAGCAGGGAACTGGGGCTATGGTCGGTCCCTAAAGCTCTGATGTTGCACCACACAGGGTCCCTCTCACGGCAGCCATCTTTTCTAAACCAATCCCTCACGGGCTTCTGACAGACTGCAGCTCTTCAAGCGCTACTCTAAAGTGGCTCCGTACCCCGGAGTCCATCCTGTAGAAACTGCCCCACGGGCAGCACTTCCCCAGAGCTTCAACACCACACTCTCCTCTTCAAGAGCAGCAGCTGGCCCAGCCCTCCTGCCCCACCGCGGCCCTTCTCCATGGCCGCAGCTCCGGCCCGGGGCTGCTCCTGTGGGCACAACATGGCTGCGGCCTCCTGCAGGCCGCGCCTACCATGGGCTGCTTCATGGCTGCAATGGAGATCTGCTCCGTGTGGTGCCCACGGTCTGTAGGGGCCGGCCTGTCATATGTCTCCTGCTTTCCTCTTCCCTTGAAACAGAGGGTGAGGTATCTAAATGGACTGTTCATACCCTTGTTTGTCTTCCTCAGCGATTGCCACTTCCTACAGCTTCTTCACGTGGTCCCTCTGCACTCTGACCACAGCACAACTCCCTGAGATGAGGCCACCCCAAATACCCTTCAAACAACATCTGGTCAACCACATCCTCTCTTGGGATGTGCTTCTGGGTTAAAATCTACTATGTGCTAAAGGCATACTGTTTCTCCAGCCCACGGTGGTCACAACACGTAGCACATCTTCATGCTGTGTAGCTTTCAGCAGAGTTGCTGTGTCCCTGTGGCCACGCTGCAAGCACTGCTGAAGGCTGCACACTGTCTTTCCTTGCTGCCCTCATTTGCCTGGTTGTCTGTCTCTTCACCAGCTGATTGCTGAATGAGGGTTTGAGACCCACTAGTACCATCTGTGGATAAAAGGTGTAGTCTCTTCCAGCCAGCCAGGAGCAAGCTATCACCCAGAGCAGCCACGAGGATTCTCCAAAGAAGCCTGGGAACAGCTACAACAATTGCTGTGGCTCTGTGTGTTGCTCCCAGTCTTAATAATCAGGCTTAATGATCTTCTTAAAATACAGTGTTTGCAGTGCCTCTGATATGAATCAATGTTTAAGAAGGGCAAAAAGGGCTGCTTACTGCAAAACAAATACTCGCACAGAAAGATTAGGCATTTGTTTAGCAAGCTTAATTAAAAAGCTCTACTTGGTGCCTCTTTGAGGATCTAAACTCCTTGATAAAGAAATAACCCGTTTTTCCAGTTATAGCTTCCTTTTCTTTGTAAGTGGTGAGTAGTTTCAAAGATCAAAAGGCCAAGTCTCATAACGCCATCTTAATTTGAAAGATATTTTAACATTCTGATAAGCACAGTTTTGGAATGCTTCATTTTGTTTGCCTCACTAGTCAATGTGCAAACTTAGGGTAATTAAACAAAGTGATATTTCACAGTCAGTCTTTGCATTTAGACAGTGAATGTGTAAGTTTAAATAGGAAAATCTACATACTCTCGGGAGAGCGGCTCGGCGAGGAGGACGTGGCATTAGAGGCAGCAGACTCCCAGTACTTGCCCCGAGACCTCAGCACACACCGCAGATGTTGTCCAGTTGCAACACACGGTGGGCAAACTCTGTGAGCGTGCCCAGGCCCAGTGCTGCCAACACTGCTCAGGGAAACCTGGGCGTACGCTCCGCGACATCGAGGGCTGAGGCTCAGATTCCTGCCTCTGGTGGTTCCCGAACCAGGGATGCTGGAGTGCAGGTTGAGCTGCAAGAATTAGAAGAGACTGCTGAGAGGGAATCCGCAGGATGTTCACCTGGCAAACTGTGGAGCGCATCTCTTGCCTCACCTGATGAGGCAGGCAGCATGCCTTCGGCTTCTCTTCTGGCTGCGGACCCTGGGCCTGGAGGACACCTTGAGGCTTTGGCTGTAACAGGTCCTGAAGATGGGGAACACTCAACTTCTTCCAAGGCTGAATACTTTCCAGAGGAGGCCAATGCAGCACCTTTTTTCTGGAGAGCATGCGAGGGAGAAGAAGAAGAAACGGCTACCACCATGCCTGAATTCTCCAACCAGTCTCTGGGAGAAGAACAGAGGTTGCAAGATCCCAGAGAGGTCTACGGGGAGGCATATGGATATCCTCCAGTTCACCCAGCAATCCAGAGAATCCGGGATGAGGCGAAGAAGGACCAGATGCTGCCACACTGGAACATCTCCTGGCCAAATAGCATGAGCGTGCCCCCGCTGCTAAGGCCCCAAGCAACAGAAGACAGTGCCAGTGCAGCTGACAGTGCTCAGGGCACGCTGAGCGTCTGCAGTGTGACATCGAGGGCTGAGGGCCAGTTTTCTGCTTCTGATGATTCCTCAGCCAGAGGTGTTATAGTCCAGGACTCGCAGCTAGAGTTGGAAGAGGCTGCAGAGATAGAAACGGCAGGACAGTCATCTGGCACCCTGCAAGTTGCATCTCTTGCCCCATCTGATGAGGTACACGCTGTGTGTTCACCATCTCTTCTGGATGCTGAGCCAGGGCCTGCAGGGCACCTTGAGCCTTTACCTGTATCAGTGCTGGAAGATGCAGAAAGCTCAGATTCTTCCGAGGCTGCAAGCTCTGCAGAGGAGACTGATGCAGTATCGCTCCCCTTGCCAATGTCCAAGGGAGGAGAAAGAGAAGAATCAGCTATGGCCATGCCTGAATCCTCTGGACAAGGTCTGGGAGAAGCACGGAGACTGCCAGATCCCAGCGAGATCAACAGGGAGCCCTCTGGGTACTCTCCTATGATCCCAGCAATGCGGAGAATTCGTGAGGAGGACAGAAACGAGCAGATGTTGTCACACTGGAATATTTCCTGGCCAAGGAATGTGAGAAGCCCCAGGCAGCGAAGGCTCCAGGCAAGAGGTGACGCATTCAATAATGTTGGCGCTCGTCAGGGCATGCCAGGTATCTGGCCCACGACATCCCGGGCTGGTAACTGGTTTCTTGACTCTGGTGACTCCAGAAAGTGGACTGTTAGACTGCCAGTTATACTGGAAGAGTCCAGTGATGACAGCGACAGTGCTGCCAGCACTGCTGAGGGCACGCTGGATGCCAGAGACAATGCAGTGAGAGATGAGGGCATGCACCCGCCCTCCTGTCCTTGCCCTTCAACACTGGAGAATGTGGAGGAAGACTGGGGATGTGACTCTGAGGAAGATGCTGCATCAGAGGCAGTCAGCATCACATCCAGCACATCCGATGAGCCATCTGGTGAGGTGGAGGCCATTTCTTCAGCTTCATCTGTAGCTGCAGATCCCATGACTGAGGAGCATGTGTCAGCATGTGAGGGAGCAGAAGATGTGGGCCCTCAGCATGAGGTGAGCAAGGTCAGCACCAGGCATGAATTGGAGGCAGAGGCAGGAGTGGTGCCTGGAGTGTGCGCTGTGGGGAGATGCCTGGAGATGCTGTCTCCTTTCCAACCAGCTCCATGCATTAGGGTGGACAGCCCCTCTGTTATTCCTGCCTTGCCTTCAATCAAAGGGGCCTGGAAAGGGGATCCCTCCCCTGGACCCCTGGCACCCACACCATCACCAGCCAGTGGCATACAGGTGTGTGGTTTTGTTCTCTTCACACAGGTTTCTGCAGAGGCTGAAGAACGTGCACAGAGCTCCGTGTGCTTCAGAGATGCACCGGAGGATGGCCCAGGTACATCCCCAGACAGAAAACAATCCCAGGGAGGGACCTGTCAAGCTCAGATGGCCCACCAAGTGGCATGGAGGCTGACAGCGTTCCATGCGCTGCCATATCCAGGCCAGTCCTCCCAGGGAAATTCCATGGTGGTGGGTGGCACGGCCAGACACCTACCTAGAGGAGACCAGGAGTGTCCCAGCTGGATCAGGGCTCCTCAGGTGTCTCACTGCAAAGGCTTGGGTATTCCCTACATTGACATCATCATTCCCCCTTATGAGGATATCATCAGTATACAGATAAATCCGGACACCGTGGTCCAACGTGAGCTTCTCCAGCTTCTGTGCCTATGCTCCAAGCGCCAGAGTGGGCGAGTGTCTGTACCCCTGGGGTAATCAGGTGACTGTGCATTGCACTCCCTCCAAGTAAATGCAAAATTGATTGTCCTCCACCTTCTTCAAGGGGACCATAAAACAGCTGTCTTAGGCATCAATGGCAGCCAGAAAGGGATGAGCCTGTTCCTGTAGGGCAGTAATCAATTCTGAAACATTTGGGGCAGCTTTTGCTGAAGGGGCAGTCTTGGCCTCCAGATGCCTGTAGTCCACTGTAAGGAACGTGTCTGAGCCATACAGTGTGGGCACGCCCAGGCTTCTCGTGCTCCAAGCAGCAGATGACGGGGCCAGTGCTGCCGACACTGCTTGGGGCATGCTGGACCTCTGCAACATGACATCGAGGGTGGATGGCCACTTCCCTGCATCTTGTGCTTCCCAAAGCCAGGATATTAGAATTAAGTACACACAGTAAGAGACCATTGACAGTGCTGCCAGCGATGCCAGCACTGATCACGGCATGCTGGATATGGATACCAGGAACACTGCAGTGATGGCTGAGAGCACGCCCACACTCTCCTGTTTTTGCCCTGATACTGTGGAGGGTGTGGAAGAAGAATGGGAAGACAGCCATGAGGAAGAAGCTGCTGAGGCAGCCAGTGTGCCACCAAGCATTTCTGGTTCTTCATATGGTGAGATGAAGACCATGCCTTCAGCTTCCCCTGTGGCTGCAGGACCCAGACCTGAGGGACATTCATCTGCATGCAAAGGAGCAGAAAGTACAGTCAATTTCAAGCACAAGGTGAGGGAAGTCCATGTGGTCAGGACCAAGTGTGAAATGAAGGCAAAGACAGGAGCTGTACTGGAGTGTGCACTGTGGGGAGATGCCTGGTACTGTCTTCTTTCCATCCAGCTCCATGCAGAAAGATGGACATCCGGGGTTACCCCGGCTTACCTTCATGTGAGGGGCATGATTGACAAACCAGGAGAAGATAACCTGGAACTTGGAGTATTGCTGGCAAGGAACCTACAGGGCTGGTTTTGCTCTCCCCTCACAGGTTTCCGCAGAGGCCAGAGGAGGTGCACAGAACTCCAGTCGTATCAGAGAGACATCAGAAGATGTCCCAGATATGTCCCCAAATGGAGAGCCTGCTGAGCCTGATCAGCCCTGTGAGCAGCTCGGAGGCTGGCAGCACTCCATGCGCACCATTCTGCTGTGCCCAGGACAGCTTTCCCTCCCAGGGAAAAGCTGTGCTAGGGGAGCACGCAGGTCCTTGCCTGGTGCCCACCCTGCCCCTTGCCTATTGCTATCTGTCTCCCATAGCAACCGCTGCCAGACCACATGCTGCCAAGGTTTCTGCAGAGGACAGAGGACCTGCACAGAGCCCCAGGTGCTTCAGAGAGGCACCGGAGGATGGCCTAGGGACGTCCCCAGACAGAAAGCCATCCCAGGGAGGGCCTGCCCAGCTCAAATGTCCCACCAACTGGCACGGAGGCCAGCAGCGGTGTGCGCCCTGCCATATGCAGGCTCATTTTCCCAGGGAAAACCCATGTACAGAGCAGGCAGGGCCTCGCCTCTGCCCCTTGCCTACAGCTCTCTGTCCCCCTCAGGTTCCGCAGCCGCACCACACGCAGCGGCTCGCCGCCGGATGCCAGCTGTCATCAGGAATGTGCTCCCAGTTCTGCGCAGGGTTTGCACCTGCAGCTGCATCAGGGGACAGCGAGAGGAGAGGCACGAAGCTGCAAACACCAGGCAGCTCCTGGAGATGACAAACCCAGTCCTGTAGATGTAGAATTCTGATTCAGTGTTGTCTTTATTCTCTCCTGGCTGAGTGCTGGGCTCAGAGCACGGGGCAATGGATCCGTGTGTCGCTGGTGCCAGCAAGTGCAGAGAGCGAGGGCGTGCAAGCCATCCCAGGGAGGGCCTGCCCAGCGCAGACGGCCACGAAGCAGCACGGAGGCCGGCAGCACTGCGTGCCCCGCCGTATCCAGGCCCACCGTCCCAGGGAGAGCCTGCAGCGGCCCCTGCCTGCAGCGCTCCGTGCCCCACACGCTGCCGCGACGTGCCGCCAGTGGCCCGCCGTCGTCAGGACGACGCCGAGCCCCGGGCAGCCGGCTGCCCAGGCGGGCGCGGAGGGCTGCCGCAGTGCGCTGCGGAGCCCGCCGGGGCTCTGTGACGCGGGCCGGCGTCGCGCCCCAAGGCCATTGTGACGCGGGGCCGCCGCGAGGGGCCGGAGTCCCCCGGAGAGAGTGCCGCTCACTCTCGGGAGAGCGGCTCCGCGAGGAGGACGCGGCTCCCCCGGGTGCGTGCGACCGAGCGTCTGCGCGAGGACGCGGCGATGAGCGAGGAGCGGGAGAAGAAGGACGACCGCCAGCCCGACGCGGGGCTGCCACGCGTGCGCGACCGCCGACAGGTGCGGGCCGGGGAGGGAGGCGCTCGGGCTCGGCCGGGCCGCCGGCGGCCGTCGAAGTCGCCGCCGCGGGGGACGCCGGCCGCGCCTTCGCCGCCTCCATCCCGGTTCTCCTTCTCCCCGCAGGTGGTGCCGCCGGGCGGCCGGAGCCCGGGCTCGTCCCTCCGCGGCGTCCGTCTGCCGCCGCTGCCCGGCCCGGAGAGCGCGCGGGCCTCCGGGAGCCGCCGCGCACAGGTAGGGAGCCCGAGGGAGGCGGGGCCGGACGTCTTCCCGCGCCGCGTGGGGACCGCCCTGTGCCGGTGCGGCTGTGGGGAGCGGGGCGGCAGCCGCCCGCGGGCTGAGCGCTGCCCTCGGTGCTGCGTGCGGCGCGAGCGGCGAGGACCGCGCTCACTCGGCCTTTCTCCTCGGCTTCTCTTGCAGGCGGGCGGGCGGCAGTTCCTGGAGTCGGCGACCGGCGGCGGTGCCAGTGGCCAAAGCAGACAGCCTCAGCCACCCTTGCTGCCTCGCTTAAGGCGGGCGGGGCTGCCGGCAGCAGCACCCAGGCGTGCAGCAGCAGCTTCTGGGGTCTGCAAGCTGCCTGCTCTGCCAGCGGCAGCCTCTTCCACACCATCTCCAAGTGGCAGAGCACGTGCCGTGGGCATCAGGGGCAGCAGACTCCCAGTCCTTGCCCCGAGACCTCCGGGAACCTTGCATGTCCAGGACGGGACAGCAGGGGCTGAGAGCCGGGGTGCAGCCCTGGAAGTCTCAGCTGTTCTCGGGCGTCGCAGTGCCAGACCCAGACAGAACTACGTGGTGTCCCTGAGCTGTGCTGCAGCCGCAAGCCCAAGAGCCGGAGTGCAGCTGGCAGTACCAGGGCGCCAAGCACCTACCAGCAGCCTGAGAACACCAGCAGGAACGGCCCAGGGACTGACCACCAAGGCTGGGAAAGTCCACGCAGCTTGGAGAGATGCTCAGGAGGGCAGCACAGACACTCGTGCTGCCACTACACCATCTTCCAGAGCAGCTCAGAAGGGCCCAGAAGGGCAGGCAGGCGGCAAAGAGCAAGACAAGGAGCCCCTGCCTGCATTAGTGCCTGAAGATGCAGGCAACCTAGATTCTCCCAAGGCTGCACACTCTCCAGAGGAGGCCAATAATGCAGTGCTGTTCCCAAGAGTGTGTGAGGGGGGAGAAAGAGACGTAACTGCCACCACCATGCCTGAAGCCTTCAAACAAGCTCTGGGAGCAGCACTGAGACTGCAAGATCCCAGAGGGGTCAACCAGGTGGCCTACAGATGTTCTCCAGTACACCCAGCAATCTGGAGAATTCGGGATGAGGCAAGGAGGGAGCAGATGTTGTCCAGCTGGAACATCTCCTGGCCAAATCTGAGCATGCTCAGGCTGCTAAGACCCCAAGCAGCACATGCCAGTGCCAGTGCTACCAACAGTGCCCAGGGTATGCTGGACACCTGCACCACAACAGTGATGGTGGAGGGCCTCTTTCCTGCACCAGGGGAGCTCCCCTCCTGGGATGCTGGAGTGCGGGATGAACCGCATGATTTAGAAGAGATTGTTGAGACAGGAACTGCAAGACAGTCATCTGGTGACCTGCAGAATGCATGTCTTGCCCTGTCTGATGAGGCAGAGACAGTGTGTTCAGCTTCTCTTCTGGGCGCTGGTCTTGGGCCTGCAGGACAGCTTGAGCCATTGCCTGCATCAGTGCCTGAAAATGCAGAAAACGAGACCACGCACTGTCCAGAGGAGGTCAATGCAGCACCACTCCTGTCAGCATGCAAGGGAGGAGAAGAAGAAATAGCTATGCCTGTGCTGGAATTGTCCAAAGAACCTCTGGGAGAAACACCAAAACTGCAAGATGCCAGAGAGATCTACGGGGAGACCTATGGATATTCTCCAATTTTCCCAGCAATTCATAGAATTCAGAATGAGGCGAGGAAGGAGCAGATGTTGTCCACCTGGAACATCTCCTGGCCAAGCAACGAGAGCATGCTCAGGCTGCTGAGACCCCAAGCAGCACATGACAGTGCCAGTGCTACCGACACTGTTGAGAGTATGCTGGAGACCTGCACCACAACATCGATGGTGGAGGGCCCCATTCCTGCACCAGGAGAGTTCATATCCTGGGATGCTGGCGTGCAGGATGAACAGCATGATTCGGAAGAGGCTGCTGAGACAGAATCTGCAGGACAGTCATCTGGTGACCTGCAGAGTGCATGTCTTGCCCAGTCGGATGAGGCACACACAGTGTGTTCACCATCTCTTCTGGATGCTGATCCAGGGCCTGTAGAACACCTTGAGCCTCTGCCTGCATCAGTGCTGGAAGATGCAGAAAGCTCAGATTCTTCCGAGGCTGCACGCTCTGTAGAGAATGCTGATGCAGCATCTCTCCGCTTGTCAGTGTCCGAGGGAGAAGAAGCAGCTATGCCTGTGCTGGAATTGTCCAAACAAGCTAAGGGGGAACCATCAAGACTGCAAGATCCCAGAGAGCTCTACAGGGAGACTTATGGATATTCTCCAATTTTCCCAGCAATTCGTAGAATTCAGGATGAGGCAAGGAAGGAGCAGATGTTGTCCACCTGGAACATCTCCTGCCCATGCAATGAGAGCATCCTCAGGCTGCTAAGACCCCAAGCAGCACATGACAGTGCCAGTGCTACTGACACTGTTCAGAGTATGCTGGACACCTGCACCACAACATCGATGGTGGAGGGCCCCATTCCTGTGGCAGGGGACCTCCTATCCTGGGATGCGGGAATGTGGGATGTACACCATGATTCGGAAGAGGTTGTTGAGACAGGAACTGCAGGACAGTCATCTGGTGACCTGCAGAATGCATGTCTTGCCCAGTCTGATGAGGCAGAAATATCACGTTCAGCTTCGCTTCTGGATGTAGGTGCTGGGCTTAGAGGACACCTTGAGCCATTGCCTATATCTGTGCCTGAAGATGTGGAAGACTCGGACTGTTTCACAGCAGCGCACTCTCCGGAGGTGGCCAGCGAAGCACCCTTCTTCCTGTCATTGAGTGAGGGAGAAGAAGGAGAAGAACCAGCTATGGCCATGCCTGAGTCCTCCAGTCAATCTCTAGGAGAACCATCAATTCTGCAAGATCTCGGAGAGATGTACTGGAAGGTCTATGGATGTCCTCCAATTCACCCAGCAATCCGGAGAATCCGTGACGAGGCAAGAAGGGAGCAGATGTTGTCTACTGGGAACAAGTCTGAGCCATACAGTGTGGGCATGCCCAGGCTTCTCGTGCTCCAAGCAGCAGATGATGGTGCCAATGCTGCCGACACTGCTTGGGGCATGCTGGACATCTGCGCCACTACATCGAGGGCAGATGGCCACTTTCCTGCCTCTTGTGATTCCCAAAGCTGGGGTATTGGAATTAAGTATGCAGAGGAAGCGATCATTGACGATGCTGCCAGTGATGCCAGCACCGCTCACAGCATGCTGGATGCCAGGGACACTGCAGTGATGGCTGAGAGCATGCCCACGCCCTCCTGTTTTTGCCCTGATACCATGGTGGGTGTGGAAGAAGAATGGGAGGACAACCGTGAGGAAGAAGCTGCTGAGGCAGTCAGTGTGCCACCAAGCATTTCTCATTCCTCAGCTGGTAAGATGAAGACAGCAGCAGCTCGCCGCCGGATGCCAGCTGTCATCAGGAATGTGCTCCGGGCTCTGCGCAGGATTTGCACCTGCAGCTGCATCAGGGGACAGCAAGAGGAGAAGCACGAGGCTGCAAACACCAGGCAGCACCCCAGAGATGCCTAATTCCATCTTGTCAGTGTCAAATTATGATTCCATCCTGTCAACGTAGAATTCTGATTCCATCTTGTCAACATAGAATTCTGATTCCATCATGTCTACATAGAATTCTGATTCCATTTTGTCAATGTCGAATTCTGATTCCATCCTGTCAACGTAGAATTCTGATTCCATCTTGTCAATGCAGAATTCTGATTCCATCCTGTCAACATAGAATTCTGATTAAATGCCATCTTTATTCTATCCTGCCTGAGTGCTGTCTGATCTGTCACTCATGCATGGTTGGTCTCTGAGTGCGACTACTGGGCTCAGAGCACGGGGCAATGGATCCATGTGTCGGTGGTGGCAGCAAGTGCAGAGAGCGTGGGCGTGCAAGGGAGAGTGATTTGTGACTTGCAAAGTGTGAGCTGGCTGAGCCGGTGTGTGTGTGAGGTGGGCTGCGATGAAGGGGGTGAGGGGCTCTGAAAGGGGCAGCCCTGGTGGGAGAGCACCGCTGTGCCTGTAGGGGTGAGAGCACGGCCAGACACCTACCTAGAAGGCCCATTTGGGGCAGCTTTTGCTGAAGGGGCAGTCCTTTAGTCCAGACGCCTTTAGTCCACTCTAGGTCTCCATTTGCCGTTAGACTTCCACACTGTCCATACAGGAGAGTTATAAGGAAAGTTTGCAGATGCTATTATCCCTTGATTGCACAGTTCATGAATCTCCAATCCTCCTGCCACAGGCAGGGCCACCAACCTCCCCATTTAATACTAGTCCAGATTGCCCAGGGCCCCATCCAATCTGGCCTTGAACACCTCTAGGGATGGGTTTGATGGGATCTCAAAGATCACCTTTTTCCAACCTTGTTTCCACCCCCCAAGGTGGACTGGGTTCCCTACCTCTGCATCCGTCTCTTCTGCCTCTGGATCAAGCCTGGCCTGGAATGTTTCCTGGAAGAAAGGAGTCTTTATAGGAAGCAAGAGGGAGATAGTCACCACCATGGATCCAGCATGATAGTTCAGTCACTGATCTTCAGTAGTGGTGGGTTGCCGAGCATTGTTGTTCTGTTGGCGATGACAGTGACTACAGCGATGATGGCAACTTTTCAGTGGTAGTACAAACTTATTTATAAGTCCAAAGTCAGCTCTCTTTGGAGTGGCAGCTTCTGGCTTTGGGATCTCAGAAAGAACCCCTTTTGTTCCTTTCTTCTGGGCCTTGCCAGTAGATAAGAGGGAGCAGGGAGGTGCCCACTTGTATCTTGCCTTCACAGGATACAATGGTATCATCGCCCAGTCTCATAGCAAGCTGGAGTTATTTGGTCACAGGCTATATCTTCCACCAGTAAGCAGTCCTGAGCACTCCCTACCAAAGGCAAACAGCTAAAATTGTCCACACAGTGATGTTGATTGCCACACAGCAACACCCATCACTCATCTCCTAGACAAGGCAGCCTTATCACAAGAAATACCTCAGGAAGCAAGCTTTGAGCCAAAAAAAAAAAAAAAAAAAAAAAAATCAAAGAATTCTCACACCACCACGTGGCTCAAAGATTGCTTGAAATGAAGCATAAGTGACCCTCCATGGTGGTGAGGAAAAGAGAAAAAAGAAAGTAAGAAAAAAAAAAAAAAGTAAGCATAAGGGAAAAGAGGAGTGGGAAGGGGGGTTAAATGTTACAGTTGTTATGAAGAATTTCTTGGGCTTGGTTACAGAGGTTGCCCTGATTTGTTGGACTTGTTCATCATCAGTTGAAGTGGTTACAAAGTACATGGAGGATACAACTCCTTGTATAAAAGTTGAATCAAACATGGAGCCATACAAGAAACAAACATAAGAGTTGCAACAGCACACGAAAAAGGATACGTTTCTCCCGTGGGCAATTTGTTTAGCAACTTTTTCATTATCATTCCATTTTTAGACAACAATTAGAGTCATTCAATTTGCCACAGACACCACCTGTGACTCTTCAGGAGTGGTGACACGAACGTTCCATAATGAATAAAAATTAGAAAGTGAAAAGAGACAACTGTACATTTGGCAATAACCATACCTTTAACAATAGCCAATAATATTAAATCAGTAAGTAAAACAAATAGAGCTATTTGTGTCAGCTGCTTTCCCCACCCAGGAACTCCCAGTGTAAGCCAAGATCCAGATGGGAATTCTTCAGTAGAGGTTGTGGTGTTTATGAACACCCATACAATATTACACTTCAGTGAATTCATCAAAAGCGTATCTAGTCCAATTTGACAATATGTGGACTTGCCATGTAATGTTTTCTAAGATGATTTAGTATCACGAGAACTCTCCACTTGAACATTTCCAAAGCAATTCAAATGCTGAGAGATATAAATCTTAGTTTGGCAAGTTCAAGTATTGCTACAGTCTACAGAATTTTTCACAGGATAGTGTGTGCAGGATAGTCCACAGTATAAACCATCAAGAGGAGTAATCCCAGAAACATACACATCTCTTATCAAAACTTAGACACTTTCCAACAACCATGTTTTGGATGGAACTCCTGGACTCGTGTGACACTGAAAAGCATCAGTGCAAAAGGCTTTACGATAGATTTCTTTTGTGCCCACATCTAACAGATATTAGATGGGCCTCTTGATTCATTTCCCAGTTTGTTAGGAATTTGGAAACACTGTGGAGGAGTCACATGCAAATCATAATCAGTTTGAAAAAAAGGGGTGAAAGAAGGGGTCAAAAGAAATGGTATCACTGTGCAGGGAGTACCAGTAAGCCAGGATGACCTGTAAGAACTCTGAACCCAGTTGTGAAATTTAACAGATCCAAGGACTGATATCAATCACCACCCACACTCACAACAATGCAAAACACAATATGATTGCAACCAAAAAAATGTAATTAAGAGGTATACTCAGTATTCTAGCATGATCAAATCTTCAGTATTTCTGTCACAAAACACAAACGGTTAAAATCAGCCTTAAAATTAGCCTTTCTGTCAAGTGCCCACGGGGATCTTCTGTAAAATAAAACAAGAACCAACTTGCCCTTTTTGGGCTTTGTAAATATGGTTAAAAAATGAGGGAACAATTGAGGAAGTGTTGATTTCATATTACTTTTTTCGGGGTGTCTTTAGCCTTCCAAGGATATTTGGTAAGGGATTCTGTTAAGGTTAGGGAACTGGCCTCATGTTAGCTGAGTCAATCGCACAGGCTGGCCAGGGAGATAAGAGTGTTTCCCTGGCTTATCAGCCTCTGGATCATGACTCACAGGGGTAATTGGCAAGAGTGGTGAGGCCTTTAGACACAAGGTGTTAAATGGAGGATCTGGTTTCCCTTTGTGGTAAGCTTTCTAATGCATCCACCCTTCACTGCCCCCACCCCGGTCACTTGGGAGGGGCGAAGACATCAGTTTTTTATTGGATAGCTGCTCAGGTTTTGCTTTCCAGGTCTTGAGCTTTTGTTCTGGCCACCACTTAACTAATTTCTCTAACCTGACAGTGGGTAATCCATTCATCAGATCTCACAGGACACCCTTTTGCCAGCCCAGTGTCCAGAGACAATTACCTTTATGATCAATATTCCGCCTATCTGTTTTTACTGACAATGAAACCCTTCCAGTCCCACTGAGCTTTGGGCTAGGTGGCCTGGGGGCAAGGCTGACCGCTGCAAGTCTTACTTCCCTTGGCTCAAATTTACTGGCGGAAGAAATCACTGACCCATATTTTCTTCCATAGTTGATTAACTCTTGGACAGCCTTCTTCCACGCCCATACGTCCCCTGACTGCAGATGGTTAGATGTTACAGTTCCTTCTAACGCTGCCCGGGTTCTCTCTCCCTGACACATAGCTTGTATCTTTCCTTGCAGTTGTATGCCTATGGGTTTCAATGACTCTGGAAGCCCCCTAATTAAAGCAGTCATTCTCTCAGGATCAACAGGCATCATCATAGGTGATTCGTGGTGTGGCTGCAGCTTTCTATCATACATCATTTGGAGACAAGCAGCCTTTTGAACGCTCTCTACTAACTGGTCGACTGTTCCAGTAATAGCAAGAGGGTATCCCTTTTCTAGAGGATTGAGACCACCTGCCCAATAGGCAGCCCTCTGTGTTAAGGACCAGGGAGCACCATTGTTGCCAGTAGTTAAAAATACTCCTGGTCCCCAGTAACCTCCCGCTTCCTTTTCCATTAGCTGTATCTGGTCTCCACCAGTGAGACTAACCCTCCATACATACTCATTTTCTGACTCCTTTGGAGAGCGGCTGAAATCTTTTTTCAATTTTGCTAGTTCAGTGGCTGAGAAGGGAATTCCTTTAACATTCATTTGAGGATCTAGATCCTCCCTGTTATTGAATGCATATTCGGTTTTTATCAAAGGGTGCATCTGGGCTGGAGAGGCCTCTAATTTGTCTAGCCTTGCCTTCATTTCTTTCAATCCTTCTAGAGGGTAGATTTTTTCTTGAGGCAAACTATGGGCGACAGTATCGCTATTTTCTTTATACCTTAACTGCTCCTTCAGAACCCCTAGTAAGGGAGCTGCATCATGCTTTTCATTTTCTAATGAAACAGGCCACAAGGGTAATCCATACCGTATGACATGGTGAAAAAAACCTCAAAACTGACGGGTTTGACTGAGATGGGCAGCCACTGCTTTGGGAGAGACTGGCAGATGATAATTGCTTGTGAATCATTTGTTTTGTAAGTATATATACGTATGCATGTATTATTAGCACTACTGTAATTTCTCTCTTATTTTTCTGCCTTAGTAAACAGTTTTTATCTCAACCAAATCATTTTTTTTCTGATTCTCTCCCCCATCCCATCTTTTCAAATAAGTGAATTTCCAGATTTGGACTTAAAATTTGCTGTCATACAAGCACTAACATTTTTGTTGTATTATGTAGATGTATGAGCAAACAATTCTCAAAAAATTACTGCCATGTCTACTTTGCTGCCAAATTTATATCTTCATATAAATATTTACATTTTATAGACATTTCCATTATTCCACATATTATGCTATTATATATTTACATTTATATACAATTACTATTTACATTTTATAGAAGACAAAAATCCAGTGACACTATTTCCCACTTCCTATATAGTCCAGTGACAATATATTTCCTATTAATAGAAAAAATGCCAATATAGGCATCTGAAACTATTGCAGGTTTCAAATGAAATAAGTTTTTAAGTAATATATCTGAACAAATTTCCAGGAGAAAAAAAAAAACAGCCTTTTTTTCCAAAACACAAGAGAGTGTGCTGGCAGGATTTTAACTACCAGCCATGGTGGTCTCAATTTATACACTGAATAAGATTTTCACTCTAGTGCCATGGCTATTCAGGAGACGTGTGTATGCTTAACGGGGCTGGCTGGCTGCACTCCACCATGCTGCTCTTTCACTCTCCCTTCTTAAAGGAACAGGGATGAAAATACAATGAAGGAGAGCTTCAGTTGAGATAAGGACAGGGAGATCTCTCACCAAGGACCATCGTGTGCAAAACAGACTCAAGTTAGGGGACGAATGTAAGTTTCTGTCTGTTAATAGCAGACTAGAGCACTGAGGAACTAGAAGCAAACTAAAAACATTTTCCCATTCACTCATTCTCTTCCAAGTCGTCCCCTTAAGTGGAGCAGGGAACTGGGGCTATGGTCGGTCCCTAAAGCTCTGATGTTGCACCACACAGGGTCCCTCTCACGGCAGCCATCTTTTCTAAACCAATCCCTCACGGGCTTCTGACAGACTGCAGCTCTTCAAGCGCTACTCTAAAGTGGCTCCGTACCCCGGAGTCCATCCTGTAGAAACTGCCCCACGGGCAGCACTTCCCCAGAGCTTCAACACCACACTCTCCTCTTCAAGAGCAGCAGCTGGCCCAGCCCTCCTGCCCCACCGCGGCCCTTCTCCATGGCCGCAGCTCCGGCCCGGGGCTGCTCCTGTGGGCACAACATGGCTGCGGCCTCCTGCAGGCCGCGCCTACCATGGGCTGCTTCATGGCTGCAATGGAGATCTGCTCCGTGTGGTGCCCACGGTCTGTAGGGGCCGGCCTGTCATATGTCTCCTGCTTTCCTCTTCCCTTGAAACAGAGGGTGAGGTATCTAAATGGACTGTTCATACCCTTGTTTGTCTTCCTCAGCGATTGCCACTTCCTACAGCTTCTTCACGTGGTCCCTCTGCACTCTGACCACAGCACAACTCCCTGAGATGAGGCCACCCCAAATACCCTTCAAACAACATCTGGTCAACCACATCCTCTCTTGGGATGTGCTTCTGGGTTAAAATCTACTATGTGCTAAAGGCATACTGTTTCTCCAGCCCACGGTGGTCACAACACGTAGCACATCTTCATGCTGTGTAGCTTTCAGCAGAGTTGCTGTGTCCCTGTGGCCACGCTGCAAGCACTGCTGAAGGCTGCACACTGTCTTTCCTTGCTGCCCTCATTTGCCTGGTTGTCTGTCTCTTCACCAGCTGATTGCTGAATGAGGGTTTGAGACCCACTAGTACCATCTGTGGATAAAAGGTGTAGTCTCTTCCAGCCAGCCAGGAGCAAGCTATCACCCAGAGCAGCCACGAGGATTCTCCAAAGAAGCCTGGGAACAGCTACAACAATTGCTGTGGCTCTGTGTGTTGCTCCCAGTCTTAATAATCAGGCTTAATGATCTTCTTAAAATACAGTGTTTGCAGTGCCTCTGATATGAATCAATGTTTAAGAAGGGCAAAAAGGGCTGCTTACTGCAAAACAAATACTCGCACAGAAAGATTAGGCATTTGTTTAGCAAGCTTAATTAAAAAGCTCTACTTGGTGCCTCTTTGAGGATCTAAACTCCTTGATAAAGAAATAACCCGTTTTTCCAGTTATAGCTTCCTTTTCTTTGTAAGTGGTGAGTAGTTTCAAAGATCAAAAGGCCAAGTCTCATACGCCATCTTAATTTGAAAGATATTTTAACATTCTGATAAGCACAGTTTTGGAATGCTTCATTTTGTTTGCCTCACTAGTCAATGTGCAAACTTAGGGTAATTAAACAAAGTGATATTTCACAGTCAGTCTTTGCATTTAGACAGTGAATGTGTAAGTTTAAATAGGAAAATCTACATACTCTCGGGAGAGCGGCTCGGCGAGGAGGACGTGGCATTAGAGGCAGCAGACTCCCAGTACTTGCCCCGAGACCTCAGCACACACCGCAGATGTTGTCCAGTTGCAACACACGGTGGGCAAACTCTGTGAGCGTGCCCAGGCCCAGTGCTGCCAACACTGCTCAGGGAAACCTGGGCGTACGCTCCGCGACATCGAGGGCTGAGGCTCAGATTCCTGCCTCTGGTGGTTCCCGAACCAGGGATGCTGGAGTGCAGGTTGAGCTGCAAGAATTAGAAGAGACTGCTGAGAGGGAATCCGCAGGATGTTCACCTGGCAAACTGTGGAGCGCATCTCTTGCCTCACCTGATGAGGCAGGCAGCATGCCTTCGGCTTCTCTTCTGGCTGCGGACCCTGGGCCTGGAGGACACCTTGAGGCTTTGGCTGTAACAGGTCCTGAAGATGGGGAACACTCAACTTCTTCCAAGGCTGAATACTTTCCAGAGGAGGCCAATGCAGCACCTTTTTTCTGGAGAGCATGCGAGGGAGAAGAAGAAGAAACGGCTACCACCATGCCTGAATTCTCCAACCAGTCTCTGGGAGAAGAACAGAGGTTGCAAGATCCCAGAGAGGTCTACGGGGAGGCATATGGATATCCTCCAGTTCACCCAGCAATCCAGAGAATCCGGGATGAGGCGAAGAAGGACCAGATGCTGCCACACTGGAACATCTCCTGGCCAAATAGCATGAGCGTGCCCCCGCTGCTAAGGCCCCAAGCAACAGAAGACAGTGCCAGTGCAGCTGACAGTGCTCAGGGCACGCTGAGCGTCTGCAGTGTGACATCGAGGGCTGAGGGCCAGTTTTCTGCTTCTGATGATTCCTCAGCCAGAGGTGTTATAGTCCAGGACTCGCAGCTAGAGTTGGAAGAGGCTGCAGAGATAGAAACGGCAGGACAGTCATCTGGCACCCTGCAAGTTGCATCTCTTGCCCCATCTGATGAGGTACACGCTGTGTGTTCACCATCTCTTCTGGATGCTGAGCCAGGGCCTGCAGGGCACCTTGAGCCTTTACCTGTATCAGTGCTGGAAGATGCAGAAAGCTCAGATTCTTCCGAGGCTGCAAGCTCTGCAGAGGAGACTGATGCAGTATCGCTCCCCTTGCCAATGTCCAAGGGAGGAGAAAGAGAAGAATCAGCTATGGCCATGCCTGAATCCTCCGGACAAGGTCTGGGAGAAGCACGGAGACTGCCAGATCCCAGCGAGATCAACAGGGAGCCCTCTGGGTACTCTCCTATGATCCCAGCAATGCGGAGAATTCGTGAGGAGGACAGAAACGAGCAGATGTTGTCACACTGGAATATTTCCTGGCCAAGGAATGTGAGAAGCCCCAGGCAGCGAAGGCTCCAGGCAAGAGGTGACGCATTCAATAATGTTGGCGCTCGTCAGGGCATGCCAGGTATCTGGCCCACGACATCCCGGGCTGGTAACTGGTTTCTTGACTCTGGTGACTCCAGAAAGTGGACTGTTAGACTGCCAGTTATACTGGAAGAGTCCAGTGATGACAGCGACAGTGCTGCCAGCACTGCTGAGGGCACGCTGGATGCCAGAGACAATGCAGTGAGAGATGAGGGCATGCAGCCGCCCTCCTGTCCTTGCCCTTCAACACTGGAGAATGTGGAGGAAGACTGGGGATGTGACTCTGAGGAAGATGCTGCATCAGAGGCAGTCAGCATCACATCCAGCACATCCGATGAGCCATCTGGTGAGGTGGAGGCCATTTCTTCAGCTTCATCTGTAGCTGCAGATCCCATGACTGAGGAGCATGTGTCAGCATGTGAGGGAGCAGAAGATGTGGGCCCTCAGCATGAGGTGAGCAAGGTCAGCACCAGGCATGAATTGGAGGCAGAGGCAGGAGTGGTGCCTGGAGTGTGCGCTGTGGGGAGATGCCTGGAGATGCTGTCTCCTTTCCAACCAGCTCCATGCATTAGGGTGGACAGCCCCTCTGTTATTCCTGCCTTGCCTTCAATCAAAGGGGCCTGGAAAGGGGATCCCTCCCCTGGACCCCTGGCACCCACACCATCACCAGCCAGTGGCATACAGGTGTGTGGTTTTGTTCTCTTCACACAGGTTTCTGCAGAGGCTGAAGAACGTGCACAGAGCTCCGTGTGCTTCAGAGATGCACCGGAGGATGGCCCAGGTACATCCCCAGACAGAAAACAATCCCAGGGAGGGACCTGTCAAGCTCAGATGGCCCACCAAGTGGCATGGAGGCTGACAGCGTTCCATGCGCTGCCATATCCAGGCCAGTCCTCCCAGGGAAATTCCATGGTGGTGGGTGGCACGGCCAGACACCTACCTAGAGGAGACCAGGAGTGTCCCAGCTGGATCAGGGCTCCTCAGGTGTCTCACTGCAAAGGCTTGGGTATTCCCTACATTGACATCATCATTCCCCCTTATGAGGATATCATCAGTATACAGATAAATCCGGACACCGTGGTCCAACGTGAGCTTCTCCAGCTTCTGTGCCTATGCTCCAAGCGCCAGAGTGGGCGAGTGTCTGTACCCCTGGGGTAATCAGGTGACTGTGCATTGCACTCCCTCCAAGTAAATGCAAAATTGATTGTCCTCCACCTTCTTCAAGGGGACCATAAAACAGCTGTCTTAGGCATCAATGGCAGCCAGAAAGGGATGAGCCTGTTCCTGTAGGGCAGTAATCAATTCTGAAACATTTGGGGCAGCTTTTGCTGAAGGGGCAGTCTTGGCCTCCAGATGCCTGTAGTCCACTGTAAGGAACGTGTCTGAGCCATACAGTGTGGGCACGCCCAGGCTTCTCGTGCTCCAAGCAGCAGATGACGGGGCCAGTGCTGCCGACACTGCTTGGGGCATGCTGGACCTCTGCAACATGACATCGAGGGTGGATGGCCACTTCCCTGCATCTTGTGCTTCCCAAAGCCAGGATATTAGAATTAAGTACACACAGTAAGAGACCATTGACAGTGCTGCCAGCGATGCCAGCACTGATCACGGCATGCTGGATATGGATACCAGGAACACTGCAGTGATGGCTGAGAGCACGCCCACACTCTCCTGTTTTTGCCCTGATACTGTGGAGGGTGTGGAAGAAGAATGGGAAGACAGCCATGAGGAAGAAGCTGCTGAGGCAGCCAGTGTGCCACCAAGCATTTCTGGTTCTTCATATGGTGAGATGAAGACCATGCCTTCAGCTTCCCCTGTGGCTGCAGGACCCAGACCTGAGGGACATTCATCTGCATGCAAAGGAGCAGAAAGTACAGTCAATTTCAAGCACAAGGTGAGGGAAGTCCATGTGGTCAGGACCAAGTGTGAAATGAAGGCAAAGACAGGAGCTGTACTGGAGTGTGCACTGTGGGGAGATGCCTGGTACTGTCTTCTTTCCATCCAGCTCCATGCAGAAAGATGGACATCCGGGGTTACCCCGGCTTACCTTCATGTGAGGGGCATGATTGACAAACCAGGAGAAGATAACCTGGAACTTGGAGTATTGCTGGCAAGGAACCTACAGGGCTGGTTTTGCTCTCCCCTCACAGGTTTCCGCAGAGGCCAGAGGAGGTGCACAGAACTCCAGTCGTATCAGAGAGACATCAGAAGATGTCCCAGATATGTCCCCAAATGGAGAGCCTGCTGAGCCTGATCAGCCCTGTGAGCAGCTCGGAGGCTGGCAGCACTCCATGCGCACCATTCTGCTGTGCCCAGGACAGCTTTCCCTCCCAGGGAAAAGCTGTGCTAGGGGAGCACGCAGGTCCTTGCCTGGTGCCCACCCTGCCCCTTGCCTATTGCTATCTGTCTCCCATAGCAACCGCTGCCAGACCACATGCTGCCAAGGTTTCTGCAGAGGACAGAGGACCTGCACAGAGCCCCAGGTGCTTCAGAGAGGCACCGGAGGATGGCCTAGGGACGTCCCCAGACAGAAAGCCATCCCAGGGAGGGCCTGCCCAGCTCAAATGTCCCACCAACTGGCACGGAGGCCAGCAGCGGTGTGCGCCCTGCCATATGCAGGCTCATTTTCCCAGGGAAAACCCATGTACAGAGCAGGCAGGGCCTCGCCTCTGCCCCTTGCCTACAGCTCTCTGTCCCCCTCAGGTTCCGCAGCCGCACCACACGCAGCGGCTCGCCGCCGGATGCCAGCTGTCATCAGGAATGTGCTCCCAGTTCTGCGCAGGGTTTGCACCTGCAGCTGCATCAGGGGACAGCGAGAGGAGAGGCACGAAGCTGCAAACACCAGGCAGCTCCTGGAGATGACAAACCCAGTCCTGTAGATGTAGAATTCTGATTCAGTGTTGTCTTTATTCTCTCCTGGCTGAGTGCTGGGCTCAGAGCACGGGGCAATGGATCCGTGTGTCGCTGGTGCCAGCAAGTGCAGAGAGCGAGGGCGTGCAAGCCATCCCAGGGAGGGCCTGCCCAGCGCAGACGGCCACGAAGCAGCACGGAGGCCGGCAGCACTGCGTGCCCCGCCGTATCCAGGCCCACCGTCCCAGGGAGAGCCTGCAGCGGCCCCTGCCTGCAGCGCTCCGTGCCCCACACGCTGCCGCGACGTGCCGCCAGTGGCCCGCCGTCGTCAGGACGACGCCGAGCCCCGGGCAGCCGGCTGCCCAGGCGGGCGCGGAGGGCTGCCGCAGTGCGCTGCGGAGCCCGCCGGGGCTCTGTGACGCGGGCCGGCGTCGCGCCCCAAGGCCATTGTGACGCGGGGCCGCCGCGAGGGGCCGGAGTCCCCCGGAGAGAGTGCCGCTCACTCTCGGGAGAGCGGCTCCGCGAGGAGGACGCGGCTCCCCCGGGTGCGTGCGACCGAGCGTCTGCGCGAGGACGCGGCGATGAGCGAGGAGCGGGAGAAGAAGGACGACCGCCAGCCCGACGCGGGGCTGCCACGCGTGCGCGACCGCCGACAGGTGCGGGCCGGGGAGGGAGGCGCTCGGGCTCGGCCGGGCCGCCGGCGGCCGTCGAAGTCGCCGCCGCGGGGGACGCCGGCCGCGCCTTCGCCGCCTCCATCCCGGTTCTCCTTCTCCCCGCAGGTGGTGCCGCCGGGCGGCCGGAGCCCGGGCTCGTCCCTCCGCGGCGTCCGTCTGCCGCCGCTGCCCGGCCCGGAGAGCGCGCGGGCCTCCGGGAGCCGCCGCGCACAGGTAGGGAGCCCGAGGGAGGCGGGGCCGGACGTCTTCCCGCGCCGCGTGGGGACCGCCCTGTGCCGGTGCGGCTGTGGGGAGCGGGGCGGCAGCCGCCCGCGGGCTGAGCGCTGCCCTCGGTGCTGCGTGCGGCGCGAGCGGCGAGGACCGCGCTCACTCGGCCTTTCTCCTCGGCTTCTCTTGCAGGCGGGCGGGCGGCAGTTCCTGGAGTCGGCGACCGGCGGCGGTGCCAGTGGCCAAAGCAGACAGCCTCAGCCACCCTTGCTGCCTCGCTTAAGGCGGGCGGGGCTGCCGGCAGCAGCACCCAGGCGTGCAGCAGCAGCTTCTGGGGTCTGCAAGCTGCCTGCTCTGCCAGCGGCAGCCTCTTCCACACCATCTCCAAGTGGCAGAGCACGTGCCGTGGGCATCAGGGGCAGCAGACTCCCAGTCCTTGCCCCGAGACCTCCGGGAACCTTGCATGTCCAGGACGGGACAGCAGGGGCTGAGAGCCGGGGTGCAGCCCTGGAAGTCTCAGCTGTTCTCGGGCGTCGCAGTGCCAGACCCAGACAGAACTACGTGGTGTCCCTGAGCTGTGCTGCAGCCGCAAGCCCAAGAGCCGGAGTGCAGCTGGCAGTACCAGGGCGCCAAGCACCTACCAGCAGCCTGAGAACACCAGCAGGAACGGCCCAGGGACTGACCACCAAGACTGGGAAAGTCCACGCAGCTTGGAGAGATGCTCAGGAGGGCAGCACAGACACTCGTGCTGCCACTACACCATCTTCCAGAGCAGCTCAGAAGGGCCCAGAAGGGCAGGCAGGCGGCAAAGAGCAAGACAAGGAGCCCCTGCCTGCATTAGTGCCTGAAGATGCAGGCAACCTAGATTCTCCCAAGGCTGCACACTCTCCAGAGGAGGCCAATAATGCAGTGCTGTTCCCAAGAGTGTGTGAGGGGGGAGAAAGAGACGTAACTGCCACCACCATGCCTGAAGCCTTCAAACAAGCTCTGGGAGCAGCACTGAGACTGCAAGATCCCAGAGGGGTCAACCAGGTGGCCTACAGATGTTCTCCAGTACACCCAGCAATCTGGAGAATTCGGGATGAGGCAAGGAGGGAGCAGATGTTGTCCAGCTGGAACATCTCCTGGCCAAATCTGAGCATGCTCAGGCTGCTAAGACCCCAAGCAGCACATGCCAGTGCCAGTGCTACCAACAGTGCTCAGGGTATGCTGGACACCTGCACCACAACATTGATGGTGGAGGGCCTCTTTCCTGCACCAGGGGAGCTCCCCTCCTGGGATGCTGGAGTGCGGGATGAACCGCATGATTTAGAAGAGATTGTTGAGACAGGAACTGCAAGACAGTCATCTGGTGACCTGCAGAATGCATGTCTTGCCCTGTCTGATGAGGCAGAGACAGTGTGTTCAGCTTCTCTTCTGGGCGCTGGTCTTGGGCCTGCAGGACAGCTTGAGCCATTGCCTGCATCAGTGCCTGAAAATGCAGAAAACGAGACCACGCACTGTCCAGAGGAGGTCAATGCAGCACCACTCCTGTCAGCATGCAAGGGAGGAGAAGAAGAAATAGCTATGCCTGTGCTGGAATTGTCCAAAGAACCTCTGGGAGAAACACCAAAACTGCAAGATGCCAGAGAGATCTACGGGGAGACCTATGGATATTCTCCAATTTTCCCAGCAATTCATAGAATTCAGAATGAGGCGAGGAAGGAGCAGATGTTGTCCACCTGGAACATCTCCTGGCCAAGCAACGAGAGCATGCTCAGGCTGCTGAGACCCCAAGCAGCACATGACAGTGCCAGTGCTACCGACACTGTTGAGAGTATGCTGGAGACCTGCACCACAACATCGATGGTGGAGGGCCCCATTCCTGCACCAGGAGAGTTCATATCCTGGGATGCTGGCGTGCAGGATGAACAGCATGATTCGGAAGAGGCTGCTGAGACAGAATCTGCAGGACAGTCATCTGGTGACCTGCAGAGTGCATGTCTTGCCCAGTCGGATGAGGCACACACAGTGTGTTCACCATCTCTTCTGGATGCTGATCCAGGGCCTGTAGAACACCTTGAGCCTCTGCCTGCATCAGTGCTGGAAGATGCAGAAAGCTCAGATTCTTCCGAGGCTGCACGCTCTGTAGAGAATGCTGATGCAGCATCTCTCCGCTTGTCAGTGTCCGAGGGAGAAGAAGAAGCTATGCCTGTGCTGGAATTGTCCAAACAAGCTAAGGAGGAACCATCAAGACTGCAAGATCCCAGAGAGCTCTACAGGGAGACTTATGGATATTCTCCAATTTTCCCAGCAATTCGTAGAATTCAGGATGAGGCAAGGAAGGAGCAGATGTTGTCCACCTGGAACATCTCCTGCCCATGCAATGAGAGCATCCTCAGGCTGCTAAGACCCCAAGCAGCACATGACAGTGCCAGTGCTACTGACACTGTTCAGAGTATGCTGGACACCTGCACCACAACATCAATGGTGGAGGGCCCCATTCCTGTGGCAGGGGACCTCCTATCCTGGGATGCGGGAATGTGGGATGTACACCATGATTCGGAAGAGGTTGTTGAGACAGGAACTGCAGGACAGTCATCTGGTGACCTGCAGAATGCATGTCTTGCCCAGTCTGATGAGGCAGAAATATCACGTTCAGCTTCGCTTCTGGATGTAGGTGCTGGGCTTAGAGGACACCTTGAGCCATTGCCTATATCTGTGCCTGAAGATGTGGAAGACTCGGACTGTTTCACAGCAGCGCACTCTCCGGAGGTGGCCAGCGAAGCACCCTTCTTCCTGTCATTGAGTGAGGGAGAAGAAGGAGAAGAACCAGCTATGGCCATGCCTGAGTCCTCCAGTCAATCTCTAGGAGAACCATCAATTCTGCAAGATCTCGGAGAGATGTACTGGAAGGTCTATGGATGTCCTCCAATTCACCCAGCAATCCGGAGAATCCGTGACGAGGCAAGAAGGGAGCAGATGTTGTCTACTGGGAACAAGTCTGAGCCATACAGTGTGGGCATGCCCAGGCTTCTCGTGCTCCAAGCAGCAGATGATGGTGCCAATGCTGCCGACACTGCTTGGGGCATGCTGGACATCTGCGCCACTACATCGAGGGCAGATGGCCACTTTCCTGCCTCTTGTGATTCCCAAAGCTGGGGTATTGGAATTAAGTATGCAGAGGAAGCGATCATTGACGATGCTGCCAGTGATGCCAGCACCGCTCACAGCATGCTGGATGCCAGGGACACTGCAGTGATGGCTGAGAGCATGCCCACGCCCTCCTGTTTTTGCCCTGATACCATGGTGGGTGTGGAAGAAGAATGGGAGGACAACCGTGAGGAAGAAGCTGCTGAGGCAGTCAGTGTGCCACCAAGCATTTCTCATTCCTCAGCTGGTAAGATGAAGACAGCAGCAGCTCGCCGCCGGATGCCAGCTGTCATCAGGAATGTGCTCCGGGCTCTGCGCAGGATTTGCACCTGCAGCTGCATCAGGGGACAGCAAGAGGAGAAGCACGAGGCTGCAAACACCAGGCAGCACCCCAGAGATGCCTAATTCCATCTTGTCAGTGTCAAATTATGATTCCATCCTGTCAACGTAGAATTCTGATTCCATCTTGTCAACATAGAATTCTGATTCCATCATGTCTACATAGAATTCTGATTCCATTTTGTCAATGTCGAATTCTGATTCCATCCTGTCAACGTAGAATTCTGATTCCATCTTGTCAATGCAGAATTCTGATTCCATCCTGTCAACATAGAATTCTGATTAAATGCCATCTTTATTCTATCCTGCCTGAGTGCTGTCTGATCTGTCACTCATGCATGGTTGGTCTCTGAGTGCGACTACTGGGCTCAGAGCACGGGGCAATGGATCCATGTGTCGGTGGTGGCAGCAAGTGCAGAGAGCGTGGGCGTGCAAGGGAGAGTGATTTGTGACTTGCAAAGTGTGAGCTGGCTGAGCCGGTGTGTGTGTGAGGTGGGCTGCGATGAAGGGGGTGAGGGGCTCTGAAAGGGGCAGCCCTGGTGGGAGAGCACCGCTGTGCCTGTAGGGGTGAGAGCACGGCCAGACACCTACCTAGAAGGCCCATTTGGGGCAGCTTTTGCTGAAGGGGCAGTCCTTTAGTCCAGACGCCTTTAGTCCACTCTAGGTCTCCATTTGCCGTTAGACTTCCACACTGTCCATACAGGAGAGTTATAAGGAAAGTTTGCAGATGCTATTATCCCTTGATTGCACAGTTCATGAATCTCCAATCCTCCTGCCACAGGCAGGGCCACCAACCTCCCCATTTAATACTAGTCCAGATTGCCCAGGGCCCCATCCAATCTGGCCTTGAACACCTCTAGGGATGGGTTTGATGGGATCTCAAAGATCACCTTTTTCCAACCTTGTTTCCACCCCCCAAGGTGGACTGGGTTCCCTACCTCTGCATCCGTCTCTTCTGCCTCTGGATCAAGCCTGGCCTGGAATGTTTCCTGGAAGAAAGGAGTCTTTATAGGAAGCAAGAGGGAGATAGTCACCACCATGGATCCAGCATGATAGTTCAGTCACTGATCTTCAGTAGTGGTGGGTTGCCGAGCATTGTTGTTCTGTTGGCGATGACAGTGACTACAGCGATGATGGCAACTTTTCAGTGGTAGTACAAACTTATTTATAAGTCCAAAGTCAGCTCTCTTTGGAGTGGCAGCTTCTGGCTTTGGGATCTCAGAAAGAACCCCTTTTGTTCCTTTCTTCTGGGCCTTGCCAGTAGATAAGAGGGAGCAGGGAGGTGCCCACTTGTATCTTGCCTTCACAGGATACAATGGTATCATCGCCCAGTCTCATAGCAAGCTGGAGTTATTTGGTCACAGGCTATATCTTCCACCAGTAAGCAGTCCTGAGCACTCCCTACCAAAGGCAAACAGCTAAAATTGTCCACACAGTGATGTTGATTGCCACACAGCAACACCCATCACTCATCTCCTAGACAAGGCAGCCTTATCACAAGAAATACCTCAGGAAGCAAGCTTTGAGCCAAAAAAAAAAAAAAAAAAAAAAATCAAAGAATTCTCACACCACCACGTGGCTCAAAGATTGCTTGAAATGAAGCATAAGTGACCCTCCATGGTGGTGAGGAAAAGAGAAAAAAGAAAGTAAGAAAAAAAAAAAAAGTAAGCATAAGGGAAAAGAGGAGTGGGAAGGGGGGTTAAATGTTACAGTTGTTATGAAGAATTTCTTGGGCTTGGTTACAGAGGTTGCCCTGATTTGTTGGACTTGTTCATCATCAGTTGAAGTGGTTACAAAGTACATGGAGGATACAACTCCTTGTATAAAAGTTGAATCAAACATGGAGCCATACAAGAAACAAACATAAGAGTTGCAACAGCACACGAAAAAGGATACGTTTCTCCCGTGGGCAATTTGTTTAGCAACTTTTTCATTATCATTCCATTTTTAGACAACAATTAGAGTCATTCAATTTGCCACAGACACCACCTGTGACTCTTCAGGAGTGGTGACACGAACGTTCCATAATGAATAAAAATTAGAAAGTGAAAAGAGACAACTGTACATTTGGCAATAACCATACCTTTAACAATAGCCAATAATATTAAATCAGTAAGTAAAACAAATAGAGCTATTTGTGTCAGCTGCTTTCCCCACCCAGGAACTCCCAGTGTAAGCCAAGATCCAGATGGGAATTCTTCAGTAGAGGTTGTGGTGTTTATGAACACCCATACAATATTACACTTCAGTGAATTCATCAAAAGCGTATCTAGTCCAATTTGACAATATGTGGACTTGCCATGTAATGTTTTCTAAGATGATTTAGTATCACGAGAACTCTCCACTTGAACATTTCCAAAGCAATTCAAATGCTGAGAGATATAAATCTTAGTTTGGCAAGTTCAAGTATTGCTACAGTCTACAGAATTTTTCACAGGATAGTGTGTGCAGGATAGTCCACAGTATAAACCATCAAGAGGAGTAATCCCAGAAACATACACATCTCTTATCAAAACTTAGACACTTTCCAACAACCATGTTTTGGATGGAACTCCTGGACTCGTGTGACACTGAAAAGCATCAGTGCAAAAGGCTTTACGATAGATTTCTTTTGTGCCCACATCTAACAGATATTAGATGGGCCTCTTGATTCATTTCCCAGTTTGTTAGGAATTTGGAAACACTGTGGAGGAGTCACATGCAAATCATAATCAGTTTGAAAAAAAGGGGTGAAAGAAGGGGTCAAAAGAAATGGTATCACTGTGCAGGGAGTACCAGTAAGCCAGGATGACCTGTAAGAACTCTGAACCCAGTTGTGAAATTTAACAGATCCAAGGACTGATATCAATCACCACCCACACTCACAACAATGCAAAACACAATATGATTGCAACCAAAAAAATGTAATTAAGAGGTATACTCAGTATTCTAGCATGATCAAATCTTCAGTATTTCTGTCACAAAACACAAACGGTTAAAATCAGCCTTAAAATTAGCCTTTCTGTCAAGTGCCCACGGGGATCTTCTGTAAAATAAAACAAGAACCAACTTGCCCTTTTTGGGCTTTGTAAATATGGTTAAAAAATGAGGGAACAATTGAGGAAGTGTTGATTTCATATTACTTTTTTCGGGGTGTCTTTAGCCTTCCAAGGATATTTGGTAAGGGATTCTGTTAAGGTTAGGGAACTGGCCTCATGTTAGCTGAGTCAATCGCACAGGCTGGCCAGGGAGATAAGAGTGTTTCCCTGGCTTATCAGCCTCTGGATCATGACTCACAGGGGTAATTGGCAAGAGTGGTGAGGCCTTTAGACACAAGGTGTTAAATGGAGGATCTGGTTTCCCTTTGTGGTAAGCTTTCTAATGCATCCACCCTTCACTGCCCCCACCCCGGTCACTTGGGAGGGGCGAAGACATCAGTTTTTTATTGGATAGCTGCTCAGGTTTTGCTTTCCAGGTCTTGAGCTTTTGTTCTGGCCACCACTTAACTAATTTCTCTAACCTGACAGTGGGTAATCCATTCATCAGATCTCACAGGACACCCTTTTGCCAGCCCAGTGTCCAGAGACAATTACCTTTATGATCAATATTCCGCCTATCTGTTTTTACTGACAATGAAACCCTTCCAGTCCCACTGAGCTTTGGGCTAGGTGGCCTGGGGGCAAGGCTGACCGCTGCAAGTCTTACTTCCCTTGGCTCAAATTTACTGGCGGAAGAAATCACTGACCCATATTTTCTTCCATAGTTGATTAACTCTTGGACAGCCTTCTTCCACGCCCATACGTCCCCTGACTGCAGATGGTTAGATGTTACAGTTCCTTCTAACGCTGCCCGGGTTCTCTCTCCCTGACACATAGCTTGTATCTTTCCTTGCAGTTGTATGCCTATGGGTTTCAATGACTCTGGAGGCCCCCTAATTAAAGCAGTCATTCTCTCAGGATCAACAGGCATCATCATAGGTGATTCGTGGTGTGGCTGCAGCTTTCTATCATACATCATTTGGAGACAAGCAGCCTTTTGAACGCTCTCTACTAACTGGTCGACTGTTCCAGTAATAGCAAGAGGGTATCCCTTTTCTAGAGGATTGAGACCACCTGCCCAATAGGCAGCCCTCTGTGTTAAGGACCAGGGAGCACCATTGTTGCCAGTACTTAAAAATACTCCTGGTCCCCAGTAACCTCCCGCTTCCTTTTCCATTAGCTGTATCTGGTCTCCACCAGTGAGACTAACCCTCCATACATACTCATTTTCTGACTCCTTTGGAGAGCGGCTGAAATCTTTTTTCAATTTTGCTAGTTCAGTGGCTGAGAAGGGAATTCCTTTAACATTCATTTGAGGATCTAGATCCTCCCTGTTATTGAATGCATATTCGGTTTTTATCAAAGGGTGCATCTGGGCTGGAGAGGCCTCTAATTTGTCTAGCCTTGCCTTCATTTCTTTCAATCCTTCTAGAGGGTAGATTTTTTCTTGAGGCAAACTATGGGCGACAGTATCGCTATTTTCTTTATACCTTAACTGCTCCTTCAGAACCCCTAGTAAGGGAGCTGCATCATGCTTTTCATTTTCTAATGAAACAGGCCACAAGGGTAATCCATACCGTATGACATGGTGAAAAAAACCTCAAAACTGACGGGTTTGACTGAGATGGGCAGCCACTGCTTTGGGAGAGACTGGCAGATGATAATTGCTTGTGAATCATTTGTTTTGTAAGTATATATACGTATGCATGTATTATTAGCACTACTGTAATTTCTCTCTTATTTTTCTGCCTTAGTAAACAGTTTTTATCTCAACCAAATCATTTTTTTTCTGATTCTCTCCCCCATCCCATCTTTTCAAATAAGTGAATTTCCAGATTTGGACTTAAAATTTGCTGTCATACAAGCACTAACATTTTTGTTGTATTATGTAGATGTATGAGCAAACAATTCTCAAAAAATTACTGCCATGTCTACTTTGCTGCCAAATTTATATCTTCATATAAATATTTACATTTTATAGACATTTCCATTATTCCACATATTATGCTATTATATATTTACATTTATATACAATTACTATTTACATTTTATAGAAGACAAAAATCCAGTGACACTATTTCCCACTTCCTATATAGTCCAGTGACAATATATTTCCTATTAATAGAAAAAATGCCAATATAGGCATCTGAAACTATTGCAGGTTTCAAATGAAATAAGTTTTTAAGTAATATATCTGAACAAATTTCCAGGAGAAAAAAAAAAACAGCCTTTTTTTCCAAAACACAAGAGAGTGTGCTGGCAGGATTTTAACTACCAGCCATGGTGGTCTCAATTTATACACTGAATAAGATTTTCACTCTAGTGCCATGGCTATTCAGGAGACGTGTGTATGCTTAACGGGGCTGGCTGGCTGCACTCCACCATGCTGCTCTTTCACTCTCCCTTCTTAAAGGAACAGGGATGAAAATACAATGAAGGAGAGCTTCAGTTGAGATAAGGACAGGGAGATCTCTCACCAAGGACCATCGTGTGCAAAACAGACTCAAGTTAGGGGACGAATGTAAGTTTCTGTCTGTTAATAGCAGACTAGAGCACTGAGGAACTAGAAGCAAACTAAAAACATTTTCCCATTCACTCATTCTCTTCCAAGTCGTCCCCTTAAGTGGAGCAGGGAACTGGGGCTATGGTCGGTCCCTAAAGCTCTGATGTTGCACCACACAGGGTCCCTCTCACGGCAGCCATCTTTTCTAAACCAATCCCTCACGGGCTTCTGACAGACTGCAGCTCTTCAAGCGCTACTCTAAAGTGGCTCCGTACCCCGGAGTCCATCCTGTAGAAACTGCCCCACGGGCAGCACTTCCCCAGAGCTTCAACACCACACTCTCCTCTTCAAGAGCAGCAGCTGGCCCAGCCCTCCTGCCCCACCGCGGCCCTTCTCCATGGCCGCAGCTCCGGCCCGGGGCTGCTCCTGTGGGCACAACATGGCTGCGGCCTCCTGCAGGCCGCGCCTACCATGGGCTGCTTCATGGCTGCAATGGAGATCTGCTCCGTGTGGTGCCCACGGTCTGTAGGGGCCGGCCTGTCATATGTCTCCTGCTTTCCTCTTCCCTTGAAACAGAGGGTGAGGTATCTAAATGGATTGTTCATACCCTTGTTTGTCTTCCTCAGCGATTGCCACTTCCTACAGCTTCTTCACGTGGTCCCTCTGCACTCTGACCACAGCACAACTCCCTGAGATGAGGCCACCCCAAATACCCTTCAAACAACATCTGGTCAACCACATCCTCTCTTGGGATGTGCTTCTGGGTTAAAATCTACTATGTGCTAAAGGCATACTGTTTCTCCAGCCCACGGTGGTCACAACACGTAGCACATCTTCATGCTGTGTAGCTTTCAGCAGAGTTGCTGTGTCCCTGTGGCCACGCTGCAAGCACTGCTGAAGGCTGCACACTGTCTTTCCTTGCTGCCCTCATTTGCCTGGTTGTCTGTCTCTTCACCAGCTGATTGCTGAATGAGGGTTTGAGACCCACTAGTACCATCTGTGGATAAAAGGTGTAGTCTCTTCCAGCCAGCCAGGAGCAAGCTATCACCCAGAGCAGCCACGAGGATTCTCCAAAGAAGCCTGGGAACAGCTACAACAATTGCTGTGGCTCTGTGTGTTGCTCCCAGTCTTAATAATCAGGCTTAATGATCTTCTTAAAATACAGTGTTTGCAGTGCCTCTGATATGAATCAATGTTTAAGAAGGGCAAAAAGGGCTGCTTACTGCAAAACAAATACTCGCACAGAAAGATTAGGCATTTGTTTAGCAAGCTTAATTAAAAAGCTCTACTTGGTGCCTCTTTGAGGATCTAAACTCCTTGATAAAGAAATAACCCGTTTTTCCAGTTATAGCTTCCTTTTCTTTGTAAGTGGTGAGTAGTTTCAAAGATCAAAAGGCCAAGTCTCATACGCCATCTTAATTTGAAAGATATTTTAACATTCTGATAAGCACAGTTTTGGAATGCTTCATTTTGTTTGCCTCACTAGTCAATGTGCAAACTTAGGGTAATTAAACAAAGTGATATTTCACAGTCAGTCTTTGCATTTAGACAGTGAATGTGTAAGTTTAAATAGGAAAATCTACATACTCTCGGGAGAGCGGCTCGGCGAGGAGGACGTGGCATTAGAGGCAGCAGACTCCCAGTACTTGCCCCGAGACCTCAGCACACACCGCAGATGTTGTCCAGTTGCAACACACGGTGGGCAAACTCTGTGAGCGTGCCCAGGCCCAGTGCTGCCAACACTGCTCAGGGAAACCTGGGCGTACGCTCCGCGACATCGAGGGCTGAGGCTCAGATTCCTGCCTCTGGTGGTTCCCGAACCAGGGATGCTGGAGTGCAGGTTGAGCTGCAAGAATTAGAAGAGACTGCTGAGAGGGAATCCGCAGGATGTTCACCTGGCAAACTGTGGAGCGCATCTCTTGCCTCACCTGATGAGGCAGGCAGCATGCCTTCGGCTTCTCTTCTGGCTGCGGACCCTGGGCCTGGAGGACACCTTGAGGCTTTGGCTGTAACAGGTCCTGAAGATGGGGAACACTCAACTTCTTCCAAGGCTGAATACTTTCCAGAGGAGGCCAATGCAGCACCTTTTTTCTGGAGAGCATGCGAGGGAGAAGAAGAAGAAACGGCTACCACCATGCCTGAATTCTCCAACCAGTCTCTGGGAGAAGAACAGAGGTTGCAAGATCCCAGAGAGGTCTATGGGGAGGCATATGGATATCCTCCAGTTCACCCAGCAATCCAGAGAATCCGGGATGAGGCGAAGAAGGACCAGATGCTGCCACACTGGAACATCTCCTGGCCAAATAGCATGAGCGTGCCCCCGCTGCTAAGGCCCCAAGCAACAGAAGACAGTGCCAGTGCAGCTGACAGTGCTCAGGGCACGCTGAGCGTCTGCAGTGTGACATCGAGGGCTGAGGGCCAGTTTTCTGCTTCTGATGATTCCTCAGCCAGAGGTGTTATAGTCCAGGACTCGCAGCTAGAGTTGGAAGAGGCTGCAGAGATAGAAACGGCAGGACAGTCATCTGGCACCCTGCAAGTTGCATCTCTTGCCCCATCTGGTGAGGTACACGCTGTGTGTTCACCATCTCTTCTGGATGCTGAGCCAGGGCCTGCAGGGCACCTTGAGCCTTTACCTGTATCAGTGCTGGAAGATGCAGAAAGCTCAGATTCTTCCGAGGCTGCAAGCTCTGCAGAGGAGACTGATGCAGTATCGCTCCCCTTGCCAATGTCCAAGGGAGGAGAAAGAGAAGAATCAGCTATGGCCATGCCTGAATCCTCCGGACAAGGTCTGGGAGAAGCACGGAGACTGCCAGATCCCAGCGAGATCAACAGGGAGCCCTCTGGGTACTCTCCTATGATCCCAGCAATGCGGAGAATTCGTGAGGAGGACAGAAACGAGCAGATGTTGTCACACTGGAATATTTCCTGGCCAAGGAATGTGAGAAGCCCCAGGCAGCGAAGGCTCCAGGCAAGAGGTGACGCATTCAATAATGTTGGCGCTCGTCAGGGCATGCCAGGTATCTGGCCCACGACATCCCGGGCTGGTAACTGGTTTCTTGACTCTGGTGACTCCAGAAAGTGGACTGTTAGACTGCCAGTTATACTGGAAGAGTCCAGTGATGACAGCGACAGTGCTGCCAGCACTGCTGAGGGCACGCTGGATGCCAGAGACAATGCAGTGAGAGATGAGGGCATGCACCCGCCCTCCTGTCCTTGCCCTTCAACACTGGAGAATGTGGAGGAAGACTGGGGATGTGACTCTGAGGAAGATGCTGCATCAGAGGCAGTCAGCATCACATCCAGCACATCCGATGAGCCATCTGGTGAGGTGGAGGCCATTTCTTCAGCTTCATCTGTAGCTGCAGATCCCATGACTGAGGAGCATGTGTCAGCATGTGAGGGAGCAGAAGATGTGGGCCCTCAGCATGAGGTGAGCAAGGTCAGCACCAGGCATGAATTGGAGGCAGAGGCAGGAGTGGTGCCTGGAGTGTGCGCTGTGGGGAGATGCCTGGAGATGCTGTCTCCTTTCCAACCAGCTCCATGCATTAGGGTGGACAGCCCCTCTGTTATTCCTGCCTTGCCTTCAATCAAAGGGGCCTGGAAAGGGGATCCCTCCCCTGGACCCCTGGCACCCACACCATCACCAGCCAGTGGCATACAGGTGTGTGGTTTTGTTCTCTTCACACAGGTTTCTGCAGAGGCTGAAGAACGTGCACAGAGCTCCGTGTGCTTCAGAGATGCACCGGAGGATGGCCCAGGTACATCCCCAGACAGAAAACAATCCCAGGGAGGGACCTGTCAAGCTCAGATGGCCCACCAAGTGGCATGGAGGCTGACAGCGTTCCATGCGCTGCCATATCCAGGCCAGTCCTCCCAGGGAAATTCCATGGTGGTGGGTGGCACGGCCAGACACCTACCTAGAGGAGACCAGGAGTGTCCCAGCTGGATCAGGGCTCCTCAGGTGTCTCACTGCAAAGGCTTGGGTATTCCCTACATTGACATCATCATTCCCCCTTATGAGGATATCATCAGTATACAGATAAATCCGGACACCGTGGTCCAACGTGAGCTTCTCCAGCTTCTGTGCCTATGCTCCAAGCGCCAGAGTGGGCGAGTGTCTGTACCCCTGGGGTAATCAGGTGACTGTGCATTGCACTCCCTCCAAGTAAATGCAAAATTGATTGTCCTCCACCTTCTTCAAGGGGACCATAAAACAGCTGTCTTAGGCATCAATGGCAGCCAGAAAGGGATGAGCCTGTTCCTGTAGGGCAGTAATCAATTCTGAAACATTTGGGGCAGCTTTTGCTGAAGGGGCAGTCTTGGCCTCCAGATGCCTGTAGTCCACTGTAAGGAACGTGTCTGAGCCATACAGTGTGGGCACGCCCAGGCTTCTCGTGCTCCAAGCAGCAGATGACGGGGCCAGTGCTGCCGACACTGCTTGGGGCATGCTGGACCTCTGCAACATGACATCGAGGGTGGATGGCCACTTCCCTGCATCTTGTGCTTCCCAAAGCCAGGATATTAGAATTAAGTACACACAGTAAGAGACCATTGACAGTGCTGCCAGCGATGCCAGCACTGATCACGGCATGCTGGATATGGATACCAGGAACACTGCAGTGATGGCTGAGAGCACGCCCACACTCTCCTGTTTTTGCCCTGATACTGTGGAGGGTGTGGAAGAAGAATGGGAAGACAGCCATGAGGAAGAAGCTGCTGAGGCAGCCAGTGTGCCACCAAGCATTTCTGGTTCTTCATATGGTGAGATGAAGACCATGCCTTCAGCTTCCCCTGTGGCTGCAGGACCCAGACCTGAGGGACATTCATCTGCATGCAAAGGAGCAGAAAGTACAGTCAATTTCAAGCACAAGGTGAGGGAAGTCCATGTGGTCAGGACCAAGTGTGAAATGAAGGCAAAGACAGGAGCTGTACTGGAGTGTGCACTGTGGGGAGATGCCTGGTACTGTCTTCTTTCCATCCAGCTCCATGCAGAAAGATGGACATCCGGGGTTACCCCGGCTTACCTTCATGTGAGGGGCATGATTGACAAACCAGGAGAAGATAACCTGGAACTTGGAGTATTGCTGGCAAGGAACCTACAGGGCTGGTTTTGCTCTCCCCTCACAGGTTTCCGCAGAGGCCAGAGGAGGTGCACAGAACTCCAGTCGTATCAGAGAGACATCAGAAGATGTCCCAGATATGTCCCCAAATGGAGAGCCTGCTGAGCCTGATCAGCCCTGTGAGCAGCTCGGAGGCTGGCAGCACTCCATGCGCACCATTCTGCTGTGCCCAGGACAGCTTTCCCTCCCAGGGAAAAGCTGTGCTAGGGGAGCACGCAGGTCCTTGCCTGGTGCCCACCCTGCCCCTTGCCTATTGCTATCTGTCTCCCATAGCAACCGCTGCCAGACCACATGCTGCCAAGGTTTCTGCAGAGGACAGAGGACCTGCACAGAGCCCCAGGTGCTTCAGAGAGGCACCGGAGGATGGCCTAGGGACGTCCCCAGACAGAAAGCCATCCCAGGGAGGGCCTGCCCAGCTCAAATGTCCCACCAACTGGCACGGAGGCCAGCAGCGGTGTGCGCCCTGCCATATGCAGGCTCATTTTCCCAGGGAAAACCCATGTACAGAGCAGGCAGGGCCTCGCCTCTGCCCCTTGCCTACAGCTCTCTGTCCCCCTCAGGTTCCGCAGCCGCACCACACGCAGCGGCTCGCCGCCGGATGCCAGCTGTCATCAGGAATGTGCTCCCAGTTCTGCGCAGGGTTTGCACCTGCAGCTGCATCAGGGGACAGCGAGAGGAGAGGCACGAAGCTGCAAACACCAGGCAGCTCCTGGAGATGACAAACCCAGTCCTGTAGATGTAGAATTCTGATTCAGTGTTGTCTTTATTCTCTCCTGGCTGAGTGCTGGGCTCAGAGCACGGGGCAATGGATCCGTGTGTCGCTGGTGCCAGCAAGTGCAGAGAGCGAGGGCGTGCAAGCCATCCCAGGGAGGGCCTGCCCAGCGCAGACGGCCACGAAGCAGCACGGAGGCCGGCAGCACTGCGTGCCCCGCCGTATCCAGGCCCACCGTCCCAGGGAGAGCCTGCAGCGGCCCCTGCCTGCAGCGCTCCGTGCCCCACACGCTGCCGCGACGTGCCGCCAGTGGCCCGCCGTCGTCAGGACGACGCCGAGCCCCGGGCAGCCGGCTGCCCAGGCGGGCGCGGAGGGCTGCCGCAGTGCGCTGCGGAGCCCGCCGGGGCTCTGTGACGCGGGCCGGCGTCGCGCCCCAAGGCCATTGTGACGCGGGGCCGCCGCGAGGGGCCGGAGTCCCCCGGAGAGAGTGCCGCTCACTCTCGGGAGAGCGGCTCCGCGAGGAGGACGCGGCTCCCCCGGGTGCGTGCGACCGAGCGTCTGCGCGAGGACGCGGCGATGAGCGAGGAGCGGGAGAAGAAGGACGACCGCCAGCCCGACGCGGGGCTGCCACGCGTGCGCGACCGCCGACAGGTGCGGGCCGGGGAGGGAGGCGCTCGGGCTCGGCCGGGCCGCCGGCGGCCGTCGAAGTCGCCGCCGCGGGGGACGCCGGCCGCGCCTTCGCCGCCTCCATCCCGGTTCTCCTTCTCCCCGCAGGTGGTGCCGCCGGGCGGCCGGAGCCCGGGCTCGTCCCTCCGCGGCGTCCGTCTGCCGCCGCTGCCCGGCCCGGAGAGCGCGCGGGCCTCCGGGAGCCGCCGCGCACAGGTAGGGAGCCCGAGGGAGGCGGGGCCGGACGTCTTCCCGCGCCGCGTGGGGACCGCCCTGTGCCGGTGCGGCTGTGGGGAGCGGGGCGGCAGCCGCCCGCGGGCTGAGCGCTGCCCTCGGTGCTGCGTGCGGCGCGAGCGGCGAGGACCGCGCTCACTCGGCCTTTCTCCTCGGCTTCTCTTGCAGGCGGGCGGGCGGCAGTTCCTGGAGTCGGCGACCGGCGGCGGTGCCAGTGGCCAAAGCAGACAGCCTCAGCCACCCTTGCTGCCTCGCTTAAGGCGGGCGGGGCTGCCGGCAGCAGCACCCAGGCGTGCAGCAGCAGCTTCTGGGGTCTGCAAGCTGCCTGCTCTGCCAGCGGCAGCCTCTTCCACACCATCTCCAAGTGGCAGAGCACGTGCCGTGGGCATCAGGGGCAGCAGACTCCCAGTCCTTGCCCCGAGACCTCCGGGAACCTTGCATGTCCAGGACGGGACAGCAGGGGCTGAGAGCCGGGGTGCAGCCCTGGAAGTCTCAGCTGTTCTCGGGCGTCGCAGTGCCAGACCCAGACAGAACTACGTGGTGTCCCTGAGCTGTGCTGCAGCCGCAAGCCCAAGAGCCGGAGTGCAGCTGGCAGTACCAGGGCGCCAAGCACCTACCAGCAGCCTGAGAACACCAGCAGGAACGGCCCAGGGACTGACCACCAAGGCTGGGAAAGTCCACGCAGCTTGGAGAGATGCTCAGGAGGGCAGCACAGACACTCGTGCTGCCACTACACCATCTTCCAGAGCAGCTCAGAAGGGCCCAGAAGGGCAGGCAGGCGGCAAAGAGCAAGACAAGGAGCCCCTGCCTGCATTAGTGCCTGAAGATGCAGGCAACCTAGATTCTCCCAAGGCTGCACACTCTCCAGAGGAGGCCAATAATGCAGTGCTGTTCCCAAGAGTGTGTGAGGGGGGAGAAAGAGACGTAACTGCCACCACCATGCCTGAAGCCTTCAAACAAGCTCTGGGAGCAGCACTGAGACTGCAAGATCCCAGAGGGGTCAACCAGGTGGCCTACAGATGTTCTCCAGTACACCCAGCAATCTGGAGAATTCGGGATGAGGCAAGGAGGGAGCAGATGTTGTCCAGCTGGAACATCTCCTGGCCAAATCTGAGCATGCTCAGGCTGCTAAGACCCCAAGCAGCACATGCCAGTGCCAGTGCTACCAACAGTGCCCAGGGTATGCTGGACACCTGCACCACAACAGTGATGGTGGAGGGCCTCTTTCCTGCACCAGGGGAGCTCCCCTCCTGGGATGCTGGAGTGCGGGATGAACCGCATGATTTAGAAGAGATTGTTGAGACAGGAACTGCAAGACAGTCATCTGGTGACCTGCAGAATGCATGTCTTGCCCTGTCTGATGAGGCAGAGACAGTGTGTTCAGCTTCTCTTCTGGGCGCTGGTCTTGGGCCTGCAGGACAGCTTGAGCCATTGCCTGCATCAGTGCCTGAAAATGCAGAAAACGAGACCACGCACTGTCCAGAGGAGGTCAATGCAGCACCACTCCTGTCAGCATGCAAGGGAGGAGAAGAAGAAATAGCTATGCCTGTGCTGGAATTGTCCAAAGAACCTCTGGGAGAAACACCAAAACTGCAAGATGCCAGAGAGATCTACGGGGAGACCTATGGATATTCTCCAATTTTCCCAGCAATTCATAGAATTCAGAATGAGGCGAGGAAGGAGCAGATGTTGTCCACCTGGAACATCTCCTGGCCAAGCAACGAGAGCATGCTCAGGCTGCTGAGACCCCAAGCAGCACATGACAGTGCCAGTGCTACCGACACTGTTGAGAGTATGCTGGAGACCTGCACCACAACATCGATGGTGGAGGGCCCCATTCCTGCACCAGGAGAGTTCATATCCTGGGATGCTGGCGTGCAGGATGAACAGCATGATTCGGAAGAGGCTGCTGAGACAGAATCTGCAGGACAGTCATCTGGTGACCTGCAGAGTGCATGTCTTGCCCAGTCGGATGAGGCACACACAGTGTGTTCACCATCTCTTCTGGATGCTGATCCAGGGCCTGTAGAACACCTTGAGCCTCTGCCTGCATCAGTGCTGGAAGATGCAGAAAGCTCAGATTCTTCCGAGGCTGCACGCTCTGTAGAGAATGCTGATGCAGCATCTCTCCGCTTGTCAGTGTCCGAGGGAGAAGAAGAAGCTATGCCTGTGCTGGAATTGTCCAAACAAGCTAAGGGGGAACCATCAAGACTGCAAGATCCCAGAGAGCTCTACAGGGAGACTTATGGATATTCTCCAATTTTCCCAGCAATTCGTAGAATTCAGGATGAGGCAAGGAAGGAGCAGATGTTGTCCACCTGGAACATCTCCTGCCCATGCAATGAGAGCATCCTCAGGCTGCTAAGACCCCAAGCAGCACATGACAGTGCCAGTGCTACTGACACTGTTCAGAGTATGCTGGACACCTGCACCACAACATCGATGGTGGAGGGCCCCATTCCTGTGGCAGGGGACCTCCTATCCTGGGATGCGGGAATGTGGGATGTACACCATGATTCGGAAGAGGTTGTTGAGACAGGAACTGCAGGACAGTCATCTGGTGACCTGCAGAATGCATGTCTTGCCCAGTCTGATGAGGCAGAAATATCACGTTCAGCTTCGCTTCTGGATGTAGGTGCTGGGCTTAGAGGACACCTTGAGCCATTGCCTATATCTGTGCCTGAAGATGTGGAAGACTCGGACTGTTTCACAGCAGCGCACTCTCCGGAGGTGGCCAGCGAAGCACCCTTCTTCCTGTCATTGAGTGAGGGAGAAGAAGGAGAAGAACCAGCTATGGCCATGCCTGAGTCCTCCAGTCAATCTCTAGGAGAACCATCAATTCTGCAAGATCTCGGAGAGATGTACTGGAAGGTCTATGGATGTCCTCCAATTCACCCAGCAATCCGGAGAATCCGTGACGAGGCAAGAAGGGAGCAGATGTTGTCTACTGGGAACAAGTCTGAGCCATACAGTGTGGGCATGCCCAGGCTTCTCGTGCTCCAAGCAGCAGATGATGGTGCCAATGCTGCCGACACTGCTTGGGGCATGCTGGACATCTGCGCCACTACATCGAGGGCGGATGGCCACTTCCCTGCCTCTTGTGATTCCCAAAGCTGGGGTATTGGAATTAAGTATGCAGAGGAAGCGATCATTGACGATGCTGCCAGTGATGCCAGCACCGCTCACAGCATGCCGGATGCCAGGGACACTGCAGTGATGGCTGAGCGCATGCCCACGCCCTCCTGTTTTTGCCCTGATACCATGGAGGGTGTGGAAGAGAACCATGAGGAAGAAGCTGCTGAGGCAGCCTCTGTGCCACCAAGCATTTCTGGTTCCTCATGTGGTGAGATGAAGACAGCAGCAGCTCGCCGCCAGATGCCAGCTATTATCAGGAATGTGCTTCGGGCTCTGCGCAGGATTTGCACCTGCAGCTGCATCAGGGGACAGCGGGAGGAGAGGCACGAGGCTGCAAACACCAGGCAGCTCCCCAGAGATTGATTCCATCCTGTCAATGTAGAATTCTGATTCCATCATGTCAGTGAAGAATTTTGATTCCATCTTGTCAATGCAGAATTCTGATTCCATCTTGTCAACGTAGAATTCTGATTAAATGCTATATTTATTCTATCCTGCCTGAGTGCTGTCTCATCTGTCACTCATGCATGGTTGGTCTCTGAGTGCGACTACTGGGCTCAGAGCACGGGGCAATGGATCCATGTGTCGGTGGTGGCAGCAAGTGCAGAGAGCGTGGGCGTGCAAGGGAGAGTGATTTGTGACTTGCAAAATGTGAGCTGGCTGAGCCGGTGTGTGTGTGAGGTGGGCTGTGATGTTCGGGGTGAGGGGCTGTGAAAGGGGCAGCCCTTGTGGGAGAGCACCGGTGTGTCTGTAGGGGTGAGAGCACGGCCAGGCACCTACCGAGAGGAGACCAAAGTGTCCCGGCTGGCTCAGGGCTCCTCAGGTGTCTCACTGCGTAGGCCTGGGTACTCCCTACGTTGACATCATCGTTCCCCCATATGAGGATGTCATCGGTATACAGACAAACCCAGACACCGTGGTCCAACGTGAGCTTCTCCAGCCTCTGTGCCTATGCTCCGAGCGCCAGAGTGGGCGAGTGTCTGTACCCCTGGGGTAATCGGGTGACTGTGCATTGCACTTCCTCCAAGTAAATGCAAATTGATTGTCCTCCACCTTCCTCAAGGGGACCATAAAACAGCTGTCTTAGACATCAATGGCAGCCAGAAAGGGATGAGCCTGTTCCCGTAGGGCAGTAATCAATTCTGAAACATTTGGGGCTGCTTTTGCTGAAGGGGCAGTCTCGGCACCCAGATGCCTGCAGTCCACTCTAAGTCTCCATTTGCCACAGGGCTTCCACACTGGCCATACAGGAGAGTTACAAGGAGAGTTTGCAGGTGCTATTATCCCTTGATTGCATAGTTCAGCTACAACGGGGGCTGTACCTTCCTTAGCTCCTAAAGGGAGAGGGTTGGGCTTCATGTTTGTTGTCTTGGAAGGAAGTGGGGCCGGGGCTACCTACAGTAGTCTAAGAGTTGGCCTAGAGGCAGAAGGCCTCTTCTCTTCCCTCCCCGAGCGCTTCATCAGTGCTTCTGGCTGCTGAGACTGCTGCTGCTCCTCAACCAGCTGCTCTTGTAATTTTCCTACTACCTCCTGCAAGGAGGAGATAATGCTGGCTCCTGAGAATCATGGCTGCCCATAGTACTTGTGAGTGTGACCAGCTGTGTCCTGAGTACTGCACAAACCACCGCTTTCCCTTTTCTTCAGCGATATTTCTGTTCTTCCCTTAAGGCTGCTACCCAGTCGCATATTGCCTGTGGGTTCTGGGCAAGAGAAGAATCAAGGTCCCTCAACATTTTCAGAATATGCTCTGGGCTATTAGGATTGCCCATCCCTCCTTCCATGCCTGGTACCAGTTACTCATAATGCACTTCAACAAACTCTTTTTTTTTTTTTATTTTTTCTTTCCACATCCCTTGTTGAACTTTATACTGTCCGTGCCTTGGCCTTCCCGATGCCATTCCTGCACATCCAAACAACATCCCTCTGTTCTTCCCTGGCCACCTATCCCCACTTCCACTGCTTCCTTCTTTTCCCTCCGCCTTCCCAGCAGCTCCGTGCTCAGCTGAGCGGAGTTTCCTGCCACCCCTGCCTGATTTCTTATTCTGGAGGATGGAGAGCTCTCGTGCTCTCAGAAGCATGTTCTTAACTGTGCTGCCAGCTGTGTTCCGTTCCTTTGTGCCTAAGGACAGTTTCCTAGGAGATCTCATTCAACCATTCCTTAAACAGGTCACTGAAGTTCACTCTCCTGAAGTTCAGTGTCTTGACTCCACTCTTTGCCAGGCCCATGTTCCTGGAGATCAATGGTTGCTGCAGCTCAGGCTGCCTCCAATCTTAACATCTTCGACCACCTCCTCTGCACGGATGAGCACCAAACTCGGCAACCACTGGTGACCAGCTGGTCCCCTCTGGTCCTGACCTGTCCAAGACCGGTACCAGAAAGTTACCATTATTGGGCTCCAGGAGTCTCCTGGATCACTTGCAGCTAGCTCGCCATGTTCATTCCCCAGCAGGTATCTGGGTGGTTGAAATCCCCCAGAGGGATCAGAGCCTGGGAGCACAACAGCTCCTGCAGCTGAAGGAAGAAGGTCACACCTGCAGGCTCCCCTTGATTCGGTGGCCTGTAGTAGACCCCGACCACCAGCTGTCTTTTGTTGGTCTCGTCCCTGGTTTTAACCCACAGGCTCCCCACGTGTGCCTGACTATTTCTCAGAGGCAGCTCTTTGCAGTCTGTCCTCTTTTTGTTGTAGGCGGCAATTCCCAACCTCTCCTACCTTGCCTATCCCTTCTAAAAAGCGTATAGCCCTCAATTCGGGTTACGCAGGTCATAGAATCGTGGAATTGCTCAGGTTGGAAAAGGCCTTCAAGATCATCAAGTCCAACCACAACCTAACCATCCTACCCTCACTCTAACTACCCACCGCTGAATCATGTCCCCGAGCACCACATCCAAATGGATTTTAAACACATTCAGGGACGGTGACTCAACCACCGCCCTGGGGAGCCTGTTCCAGTGCTTAACACGCCCTTCTGTACACAGGATTTCCTGTGTTCCAACCTAAACCTCCGCTGGTGAAACTGCCTGCATTGCCAACACTGCCAGCACTAACTGCCAGCACTGCCTGCACCAACAGCACTAACTGCCAGCACTAACTGCCAGCACTGCCAGCACTGCCTGCACTAACTGCCAGCACTAACTGCCAGCACTAACTGCCAGGGCCGAGGGCGGAGAGCAGCAGGGCCGGGCTCGGCCGGGCCGCTGGCGGCCTTTGAAGTCGCTGCTGCAGGGGACGCTGCTGGCGACTTCGCCACCTCCATCCCACGCCTCCTTCTCCACACCGCCGTGTGTGAGGCAGATGCCGTGCGCTCAGCGTCGCTTCTGGCCACAGAACCTGGGCCTGCAGGACACCCTGAGCCTTTGCCTGCATCAGTGCCTCGGTATGCAGAAAGCTCAGATCCTCTCGGGACTGCACACTGTCCGGAGGAGGTCAGTGCAACGCAGGAATACCTGCTGTCAGTGTGTGCGGGAGGACAAGGAGAAGAAACAAGCGGCTATGGCCGTGTCTGAATTGTCCACCCAATGTAGAATTCTGAGCGAGCGGTCAGTTCCTCCTGGCGCTGAAGATTTCCTAAGGTGGGGCATTTCTCACCTGAATGGAAGGGGGTAAGCAGTTCTTTAAGGGCTCTGAGTATCACAACAATTTTGGTTTTCTCTTGGTAGAGAATGGTGGCACTTTTGGGAAAATACTTTTATTAGAGGGCAGCTAAACATTACAGGTTTTTGTGAGGGAGAAAAATTAGAATACCATCAATACCATGGTCTGTGGGAATTTGGGATGGCCAGGATTCAGGAATAATGTAGCAGTGTTGAATCCATCAAGCTTCACCTAGAATGCCTCCAGGAATGGGGCATACACAAGTTCTCTGGGCAGTCTGTTGCAGTGCCTCACCACCCTCTTGAGTGAAGAATTGTTTCCTAAAGTCTAATCTAAACCTCCCTTCTTTCAGTTTAAATCCATTCCCCCTTGTCCTACACTACCTACCTGCAGAAAAGATTGGTTCCGCTCCTGCTTGTAAGCTCCTTTCAAGTACTGAAAGATGGTATTGAGGTCTCCCTGAAGCCTTCTCCTCTCCATTCTAAATAATCCCAATTCCCTCAATCTTTCTTCACAGGAGACGCGCTCCAGCCCTCTGATCATCTTCATAGCTCTCCTCCAGACCTCTTCCTTCCTCTACCTGAGGTCACTCTTCTTAAGCGTCAGACTTTCATCTGTAACGCACGTATCGTCAGTAAAAATAAGATAATGCTGGAGAGAACGTAAAATTTTTAATTGGGATTTTTTTTAAATTATTTTTTATTTTAATTAATACTGAATTAGGTGTGCAAGCAAGGGGAAAATCATCAATTGTAAACTGGCTTAGCTCTGTAAAAGCCAATGCTGCTATATTCGTTTATATAATCTAGGAGACTAACTTTTAGTTAGGTAAAGGCAAAGACATTCTTCATGGTAAGAAGAAAAAGGAAATAAAAAAAAAAAAGCTATACTATTATAATAGTAGCTTGTTGACTGCAAGGGAAGAGTGTCTCCCTCAAAAATACTGGAAAGTCACTGGAAGCTTTTTTAAAAAAGAATTTCATTCTTTTAAATTTATCTTACAATCATCAGGGAAATTTATTGCCAATTAATTTTATTGGAAGGAATTAGAGTGCTAGTAAGCATTTAAGGAATACAGTGTGTATTTATGTAGTGGTTTAAGCAGAAGGAATCTTGCTTCCTCACATTTTAAACTTTAATTTTGTCCCTATTTACAGGATTTTGTATTAACCAAAATGAACTGCTGCTTTAAGAAGCTTTATTTTGTTAAAAGTCAGAACATATTTTCTCTTATTTATTAGTGTTAGTAATAAAATCATACTGGAAATAGCACAGAAACGAACCTTTTATCTGCAAAATCACTGAAACATAATATGACATTTACTACCTGTGGTACATAATTAGACTTGCATTCACTTCTACAGCCATTTATTTCAGTTATTGAATGTGATGATTTTTGAGACAAGTTTGCTTTTTACTAAAAGAAGGAAAATTGTATGCTGAACTTTTTCTCTCTGTTGTCTATTCCTCACAAGGTGTTATTTCAGATGAAGTATTGAACTGTGCAAAAACAACTCCTTATTCTGTTTATGAAATACATAATTATCTATTGAAATATTTGTGGTTTTATAAAAAAATATTTTCTCATTGCAACTGAAGTTATTTATGATATTTCATTATTGCTCCATGGCATAAATTTTAATTATAAAATAATTGCTCTATTAAACCATCTGCAATTTGTGCATAATATTAAAAATCATCAAAATTGAGCTCTTAAAAATCATCCTTCCACATTTCAAGAGAGCATTGAGAATGTGCTATAAGCATCTATTAACATGAAAGAATGACTTAAAATACTTTTTTTTCTTGGAGGAGAGGGTCTTACAGTTCCTCTGAACTGAAAAAGAAACCCAAACCAAGGAGTCCTTCAATTTATCAGCAAGATCTCTCTTAAATTCTTTGGTAATGAAGAATGCAGTCTCTTCTGAGTCATTTTTTTAATCCTAAACCTGGATGCCTTCAGCTGTACAAGGATCAAATTTTGCTACATTTCAGGAAAAAAAAATCCATTTCATCTATTTCATGTACATCTTAATGAAAACTGTGCTAGAATGAGTTTCAGACAGCATTTGAGATGAACTCTGTCAAGCTGAGCAGAAGGCTCTAAATGTAGTGTTAGAGACAAGGAATCAACTGTGAAGTTTGTGATCTCGAAGTAAAATGCATGACACCAGCTGAAAAATGAGAAGCAGAGGTTTACTTGGAGTGCTCCATACTAGTTTACTGCTACTTTTAGTGTTTGAATTCTAGCAAGTGAAGTGATTTTGAATGGAATGGTGATGAAGTGGGGGACAGGGGCAGTGAAAAAAGGTCCCTGCTCAGTGATGCAGGCACACCTGCCCAGCGATTCCCTGGCCTCCCCAGCTGTCCCTGCAGAACAGGTACAGTGCTCTGTGGAGAAAACTGTACAACAGTGGGGATGATGGTTCTTCCAACTTAGAGGTGTCACCAAAGTCTAGCCAGACTACCCTTAGCATTAAAAACTCCTCAGCAAAGAAAAAAAGATGGGTTGTTGTTGTCATTGCCGACTCTCTGCTGAAGGAGCAGAAGGCCCAATATGCAGACTACACAGGGAGGTCTGCTGTCTCCTGGGGGTCTGGGTTAAAGATGTAAGGGAGAAACTTCTTTCTCAAGTATGGCCCTCTGTTTTTTATTCCCAAGTGTTGTTTCCAGTAGGCAGTGAGGAAATCTGAGAACTTCCCTAAAGACTATGAAGAAGGACTTCAGAGCCTTTACCTGACTGGTCAGGGGTTAGGGAGCACAAGTCGTGTTCTCCTGTATCCCTCCAGTTATGGGGAATGATGAGGGATTGAACAGAATGGGCCAAAAGATTAACATTTGGCTCCAACCCTGCTGTGCTCAGCAGGGTTTTAGGTTTTTTTGACCTTGGCTCAATTTGCATGAGACCAGGCTTGCTGGCAACCAATGGGAATAGCTTAATAACTTATCCCACTGGTGGTTTTATGATGGGAGTTGGCAAGGTTCATTGATGGCACTTTAAATTAGGTATGCAGGGGGCTGGGGGATGAAACTGGGGTCACTAGAAATGAGCTTGTATGTAACATGCCAGTTCTTGTGGGAGAGGGATGTGCTAGTAAGATCCCACAGTCTTGTGTCCTGGTGAAGGAGGAGGGTGACTCACTTTTTTGCAGGAAGAACACGAGGGTTGGTGTGAGGTTGGTTACTGCAGAAACACCTGAGTATGATCAAGAGGGTATTAGGGCTTCTTCCACTCAAAAGGTGGCCCAGCCTGGGTGCATATACATTAATGCATGCAGCGTGGGTAACAAACAGGAGGAGCTGGAGGCCATTGTGCAGTTGGAAAGTTATATGATACAGTCGCTATCACAGAAAACGTGGTGGGATGCCTCGCAATGTTGGAGTGCTGTGATTGATGGCTACTGACTATTCAAGAGATAGGCAAGGAAGGAAAGGTGGTGGTGTGGCCCTCTGTGTTAAGAAAAAAATGTGAATGTATGGAAATTAATGATGGTGTTTATAGGGTTGAGAGCTTATGGGTCAGAATAAAAGAGAAGGACAATAAGACTGACGTTATCATGGGAGTCTGCTACAGGATGAAGAGGTGGATAAAATACTTTATACAGTTGATGAAGTCTCGCAGTCTCTCCTTGTTCTTGTGGGAGACTTCAGCTTCTCAGACATCTTCTAAAATTATAATACAGCAGAAAGGGAACAGTCCTGGAGGTTCTTAGAGTGTGTGGGAGATAGATTCCTGACACAGCTGGTGAAGGAGCCAACAAGGGGAAGTAAAATCCTGGACCTGCTGTTTCTTAACAGAGAAGGTATTGTTGGGGATGCAAAGGTAGGAGGCTGCCTGGGGCAAAGTGATCATGAGATGCTAGATTTTTCAATGCTTGTTGAACCGTGGAGAGGAGTTAGCAGAACTGCCAGTTTGGACTTCTGGAGGGCAGACTTTGGTCTCTTTTGTACCATGATTGAAAGGCTTCCTTGGGAGATAGTTGTAGAGGGCATGGGAACCCAGGAAAGCTGGGAATAGTTTAAGGAAGTTATTTTTAAGGTGCAGGAGCTGACCATCGTCAAGTCACAGAAGATGAGCTGACAGGGAAGGAGACCGGTCTGGCTGAACAGAGACCTTAGGCTGGAACTCAGGATCAAAAGGAAAGTTTATGGTCTTTGGCAAAGGGGGCAAGCAGCTTAAGAGGATTACAAATGCGTAGTGAAGCTGTGCATGGAGAAAGTTAGGAAGGCCTAAGCCCAGCTTGAACTGAACTTGGACATTAAGGTTAAAGATAACGATAAATATTTCTATAAATACATCAACAGTAGGAGGAAGGCTAGAGAGAATTGCCATCCCTTGTGGGATGCAAAGGGGAGCACTGTGACCAAGGATCAGGATAAGGCTGAGGTACTTAATGCCTTCTTTGCCTCAGTCTTTAATAGTAAGACTGGTCTCCCTGAGCACACAGCCCATTGTGCTGGAAGATAGGGATGGAGGACAAAATAGGCCCTGCATAATCCATGATGAAATGGTTTTCAACCTTCTCTCAAAGGTGAACACTCACAAGTCCATGGGGCCAGACTGATTGCACCCCACTGTGCTGAGGGAGTTGGCAGATGTGGTTGCCAAGCCACTCTCCATCATCCTTCAGCAATCCTGGCTAACTGGGGATGTCCTGGTGGAGTGGAGACTGGCAGATGTGATGCCCATCTTCCAAAACGGCTGGAAAGATGATCTTGGTAGCTACAGACCTATCAGTGTCACCTCGGTGCCAGGGAAGGTTATGGAATGGATAATCTCAGGAGCCATCATGGACCAATTAAAGGTCAGCCAGGGGATCAGGCCCAGGCAGCATGGGCTCATGAATGGTCCATCCTGCTTCACAAACCTGATTTCGTTGTATGACAAGGTAAACCACTGAGTGGATGTCAATATGTAAGGCTGTCAGTGTGGTCTATCTGGACTTCAGTAAAGTCTTTGACACTGTCCCCCACAACATCCTTATGGAGAAGCTGGCTGCCCATGGTTTGGATGGGCATAAGCTTCGCTGGGTGAAACACTGGCTGGATGGCTGGGCCCAAAGTATTGTGGTCAGTGGAGTTAAATCTAGTTGGCTGCCAGTCACGAGCAGTGTCCCCCAGGGCTCGGTACTGGGGCCGCTCCCATTTGACACCTTTATTAATGATCCAGATGAGGGGATTGAGTGCACCCTCAGTAAGTTTGCAGACGACACCAAGTTGGGAGGGAGTGTTGATCTGCCTGAGGGGAGAAAGGCACTACTGAGGGACCTGGATAGACTGGATCGATGGGCCATTGTAAACTGTATGTGTTTCAACAGGGTCAAGTGTTGGGCCTGCATTTGGTCACAGCAACCCCAGACAACCCCACAGGCTTGGTGAGGAGCGGCTGGGAAGCTGTCTGGTGGAATAGGACCTTGGTGTACTGATGGACAGTGGGCTGAATATGAGCCAGCAGTGTGCCCAGGTGGCCAAGAAGGCCAGTGGCATCCTGGCTTGTATCAGGAATGGTGTGGTGAGCAGGACCAGGGAAGTCTTCCTGCCCCTGTATTTGACACTGGTGAGGCTTCACTTCGAGTGCTGTGTTCAGTTTTGGGCACCTCAGTACAGAAAGGACTTGGAGGTGCTGGAGCAGGTCCAAAGAAGGGCAACAAGGCTGGGGAAGGGCTTGGAGAATATGGCCTTTGAGGAGAGACTGAAGGAACTGGGGCTGTTCAGTCTGGGGAAAAGGAGGCTGAGGGGAGACCTTATTGCTCTCTTCCAGTATCTGAAAGGTGATTGCAGCAGAGCGGGGCTGGTCTCTGCTCACTGGTGTCAGGTGACAGGAGGAGGGGAAATGGCCTCAAGTTGCACCATTAGGAAACACTTCTTTACAGAAGGGGTTGTTAAGCACTGAAATAGACTCCCCATGGAGGCGTTGAGTCACCATCCCTGGATGGGTTTAACAACCATCTGGATGTGGTGCTCAGGGACATGATTGAGTGGAGGGTTGTTAGAGTTAGGGTAGGATGGCCAGGTTGCAGTTGGATTTGATTATCTTGAAGGTCTTTTCCAACCTGAGCAATTCTGTGATTCTATAATGCGAATGAAGAATGATGAAAATTGACAGTACCACTGGTTAAGTCCAGGTCCATGCGCTGTTCATTATATTCAGTATTTTAACCTCCCTGACTATACCCCAACTCCGCTTCTTGTGTCTTCTCTGATACTTGCCAGAGAAAATAATTCAGTTTTGGAATATATATGGTAACATGTGAGATTGTTGCCATGCTTTTTGCTTTCTCTGCAACTAGAATGAGTTAGTGGAATTTCAGATGTACAGAACAGAAGGTTGTAGGCTGAAATAAGTGCAAAGTAGTCATTAGTTTGTCCAAAGTATAGTATTAATCACTACACTTAACACACGGATCAAGGACTTCACTTCTTGTAATGATGACAATAATCTGTCACCCTTGGATATCAAAACTGTTTCTTGTTGCCAGTCAGGGCTTCCATATTTTTAAAAATACTCTACTGGCATGTTTTTGATAGCTTCCAGTGAAATGTGCCATCAGCACCTAGGCTGTAGTAGTCCATGGTGTTGTGGCTCAGTTCTTGGTAGCGGGTGATATGGTGCACTTCAGGGTGATTTCATATTGGTCCTCCTCCCTGTGAAGGGATTTCTTACTGAAATGTTTTGAGCATTTTGAGGAAACCTCAAAGTAAAAGGTGAAACAGTCCATTAGAGCTAATGTAGAGACCTCATAAAGAACTTCAAGATGAAAATATTAAGGAACATTCCATCTTAGACATACAGGAATTTGATACTATTTGTAAAAATGTAATGCTAACGGTGATTTTAGCTTAAATAACAGTCCTGTTGTACTTGTTATAGCATTATTTGTTTTAGTTTGTATAACTACCTTTTAAACTGCTTTACAAGTGCTCTTCACTTGTACAGTACTACTTGTACAGCAGGTACACATTTCAGAGAGCTTGAGCAAATGGGGAACAGAAATTACATTCTCAAACATAATAAAGGACAAGATTCTGAAGGTGTTCATGTGAATAAAGATGCAAATTTAGATACACTGGAAAATGTAGGCACCTACCCTAAAATCTGTCTGCATATTTTGTTCAGTAAATGACTCTAAAAATGTAACCTTTAGTTGCTTGTCCACATTTTTCTGAAAGAAAAATGTACTTTTTAAAGACAGTCTTCCTGGATTTTTAGCTACTTAAAAGCTTTTACATATTGTACCCAAAAAGTAAATTCTATACTGAGTATTTGTTTCCATTATCAGCTGTGACAGCTCCATAATGTAATCAACAACATTAAGGTTAATTTTGTATACAGCAAAAATGTAGAGAGAACTTTCTGAAAAGGCTGTAACTAACATGGCAAAATCTAATATATTGTTTGCTTGCATGATGCCAGCTACTTTCATGATCATGTATGCAAATGGGAAGAAAATCTAGGGGTTGCAGCTCAAAAAAATCTCCAGAATCACTGCATCTGCTAACAGCACTCTAGTGCAAGAGTTAAATGGGACTGTCTCAGTAGCAAGATTTCATAATGATTTTTTCCTGAATCTTCTATTCATATTTTTATTTCATCTTTTTCAGTTTATGGGATTTGAAAGAATAATGGACCCCTCTTGATACTACTGGATCGTATACATATACTTAAAATGTGGTACCTCCATGCTTAAATCCAGATGTGCATTCACTGTTCATCAGCACATTGTTTGAGACCATGGTAAAGGCTATACAGAAATAAAGTGAATCTGCACTTTGCAGATTCTTTTTTTGGTTATGGTTTAAGAACTGAGTTGACCATTCACATTCCTTTATTATAAGATGCGAAGAAATCAAATTAGAGGGCTTTGGCCATGATTAACTTTGGGTTTTAGACAGAAAATCTGAACTAAAGCACTGTAGAAGACTCTTAAAACACATCCTTTCTGATATTGAACTCCTTTGTGCCTTCCAGATAAATAATTCAATATGCACAGTGATGCAGTGAGCCTGAGAAAAGCAATATATATGGATTTGCTCTAAAATTCACTGAAGACTTTCAACAAGCTTGAACCAAGCTCACTTAATTAACAAAGCTGGAAATACTTAGAAGAAAACCCATTTTCTGTGATTTATTAGAGCAATTTTATGATTTTGCTGTTATTTGGCTTTGTGCTGTGTGGGCTGTGTTTAGTGGAGTCATCAGAGATTTTGACAGGGTGCTTCATTTGGACTAAGTACTAACTGGAGATGTTTGTGGAGAACTTTTGATTAAAGTAAATGAAGCAGATCTTGTGATGCTACCAGGTAATAAGGAGAAGGCAATAAAGGATGGACGCAGTCAAAAAATAATGGTAATCAGTAATGATGCTATGCTATTTTAACTCACAGTGTGAGATCTGTATGAAGTTATTAGAAGCTGCAAGGATTTTGCTAATGCACCAATCCTGCCCTCTAAAATGAAATAAATAAGTAAGTAAATAAGTCTAGTTTGAACTGTTTATGATTTTTATCTGTTTGTTTTGGATAGCAAAATAGAAACTGTCAATCTCTGTATTGCATGGTACTTGAGTTTGTGTCTGCACTGCAGCACCCTTTTTTCATTGACCAACATCACTTTCTGAAATAAATCTTTCCTATTGTTTGGTCTTTATTGGCTGTGTCAGAAGGCAACTGAGCTAAAATACATGACAACTATCCTCCAGTATTTATGAACACTTTTGCTTTCCTCATCTGTCATGTTAACTGGCAATAATCTTGATGTAAAATATCTGGAAGATGTGAATCAACTAGAATGCTCAGGATCTGGAAATGGTATGAATTTTTGAAGCAACTATTCATTTAATAGAAGTGATATTAAATTAGAATGGGGAAAATAAATGAAGTGTCTGAAATTTATTTACCAACAGAAAACCAAGTCAGCCTGCTGTTCAAATCCTTAATTGCTGGCTACTTAGTTTTACATTTGGCCCTCTGTCCTTTTTGCCACTTTTATTCATAATATGTGAAGACACCAAAAGCCATCTATTTCTTAAGACTATTAAATTGTTTCCTAACAGAATGGTTATACACTGTAGGAGGCTTCTCCCCACTTTTAAATGTTTATATATACCAGACCTCCAAGCACCATTCTCCCAGTTTCATCTGAGAGACTTCCATGGCTCCAGATATGTTTTCTTCTGGACAAGGAAGAAAGGGAAATCCTGGATACTTGCTTTCTGTTCTCAAACATCCTGCTTGTCACCCAGCAGGATTGTTTGGAAAAGTAAAACAGAAGTTTCCATGCCCATCATCTGAGCAGTCAAACTGAGGACTTCCAAAGCAGTTTAATCCTCAGAAGTTTCAGCAGTTGGCAGTACAAGTGAAAGAATAAGTTTCCAAAATACAGGGTTTTTTGTACTAAGCTTGCAGAAACAGAGATTTGCAGACTCCTTATTTGCTATGTTATTTTGAGAACAAGGAACAATTGTGAGCATTGTGAACTTTGTGCAAAAATCAAGAGGTTTGACCATATTTTGATATTTAAATAATGAGATTCTTCACCACTCTGATGTAAACAAAAATGACAGTTCTATTTATGTGTTGTTTAACTTGGTAGTTCTGTTTCTATATTGAAGTCCCTATATTATTGCACTGATCTTTCGCTGTTTTCGTAGACAGATTGCATCTGCTGTCTGCCAATATTGTTCAAAGAATTAGCTGATCATTCCTAATTAATAGATCATGTTCCATTTGAGAGACCAGTTGGTGTTGATGCTTTTAGTTGTCTTTAGTTATTCCTTGTAGAGGGAAGTCATTAAAGTCAAATATCACATAATGTATTGTCCACCATTAATAGGGAAGGCAGCTCTACCAGAAAGTAGGGTGGAATGTGGGAAACACAGGTTGTCTGTGCTTGATGGCTCTTGAACTTGAGATAATATATTGCAGCAATTTATTTTACTTTAATGGAGGAGAAGGGGAAACATGTAATTTTTCAGTCATTTCACACATGCCATTAGCAACATAATTTAAAAAGATAATGATTTACAAACCACCTGCTATCTGGCAGATGCTTAAATATTGGCACGTGATTGGAAAGTGAGAAGAAAAATATTTGAGGGTTTTAATTGCTCACTGATGTAATAGCTTCTGTTCTCCCAGTGAACACTTTTTGTAGAGTTTAATGATGTAGAGTTGCTATTTCTTTTGAAATAGGTCTGCTGGGGCTCTTTCTTAATAGCCAACAATAAAAGAAGGATCTTCAGAGGTTTAGTATGTCCTTTTCAATTATTATTATACTAACTTAACTATCAGATGGTAAAAAATGAGGAAGACCTTCAGATTTTGTATTAAAGTGAAATCTGTGGAAAGCATCCTGAGAAAGAAGTTAATGGCATATTCCTAATATATCAAGAAGAACTATGACTATTTTTAAAAAGCACACTGAGGATCTCTGATCTTCTCAAGAGTCCTTGGATGTCAGTAGAAAAACTCATATTCACTGGAATCCCACTTGTAGTGGAAGTAAGTTTAGTTATATGGCATCACACATTCTATTATAAGCTGAAGGTTACAATGATGACCACATCATCAGTAATGCTTTCATCAGTTTAGGTTCCAGAACTTGCAAAGAATATTTGTTACATTTAATGAATGTGTACCTTTTAGGAATTTAATAGCAAGGATCTAAAACTGGAATTGACACCTTTCTACACCAAAAGTGAGACATCTTGACCAAAAGGAATTTCTGTTCTGGGTAAGAAGACTCTCCAGAGTCTTGATCCATACTCAGTTCTGAAACTGTATTTGTTTACTTCTGTTCACTTTCAGTGGAACAAAAAAGGAACAAACAAACAAACAAAAAACATACCCCTTCATCCTAGAAAAATCCTAGATAAATAGGAAAAAAACATAGCCACTGTGGTATCCTGAGCTTTGGAAATTGCTTGTAGGTAAGAATATTTGCATGAGCATCCTCAAGCAGAAGCAGTACAACTAATTTTGCATGTGGTCCTTCTGAAGGACCATGGGCGAACTTAGTAAGATGTATTTATAATGGATATTTGCTCTGACTACAGAATATTCTAATAGTCAGAAAACAGAAATATAATCTAAATGCCAATGCTTTTCTGGTACATGTACTGGAAATATCAGGCAGAGGAAATTTGCTTTAGCCAGGGAGTGCATCTCATTCTCTTCCACTGCTCAGCGGCTTGCTGGGCACCAGATGGGAGGTGGTGAGTAATTGCTTGTGCTTCATCTGTTGTAAACATATATATATATATATAAATCATAATTATTATTATTTTCATTTTCTCTATCTCAGTAAATAGTTTTATCTCAACCTATAAGTTCTACTTTTTCCAATTCTCCCCCATCCCACTGGGAAGAGGGAAAGTGAGCGAATGACTGTGTGGTGCTCAGCACCTGCGGGGTTTTAATCCACACACTTGTCTTCCAAGGTTTTTTCACTAGATGAGCTGGTTAACTGTTGGATTGTTTTGTTTGTTTGTTTGTTTGTTTTTCACTTGAAGTACTTTTCTGAAAGAAATGATAACCTGGGTTTTTCAAGGTTGCTGAAAGTATAGCATAATTTGAACAACTGGATTTTAAGTATGAAATGATCATGTATTTATGCAGCTTATACAAGCATTAGAAAGCTTGCTAAATTTGTCATTTTAAATTTAAAATTGTGGCTTAGAAAAAAGTATATGTACAAATGGAAATGTTCGTGATCCCACGTATGCTTCCCTGGATGCATGAAAGTTTTATCAAATTGTGCACAAACTTCAAATACAGTTTGATTCTTCCTCATGCAACTCTCAACTCTCTTGTCCATACTTTTGAGTGATTAATGATTGAAATGTTACTTAAATTACTGAGCCTTCCCCTGTCAGAATTTATAACTCACTCATGGAAAGTAAAACTGAACAATCTGTTCTTTTTTCTTTCTTTCAAAAAGTGCTAAAATTTCAGATATTTCTGTTCCCTGCTGCGAGGGTAAAATCTTCCATACCAGTAAAACAACTAGGATGCCTCAGTGGAATTGATAGTGTAAAGATTTGCCCCTGGCAGATAATCGGCATTGAATAAACTGGATGTGACAATATTAACAAATTTACTGTTTGGGATTTGAATGCATTAGCTGTGGTGAAGAGTGGAAAGGTTTGATTATGTCATGGCTTTTAAATTATGGTCTTCCAAAGTGCTTAACAGATTTGTCTGTAAATGACTGCATAATTTACGTCTTTAATGCATGTTAGATTACCTGTCTGCCATTAGACTCCTAGACTACAGTGAATGATAAACACAAGCCAGTACTTTCCTAGGACATAAATGCTTAACTTCAGTGGCATCAATGTATCATCCTACATATCACAATACTGTATCTCTGGAAAATCTGGATAAAACAGATGATTCTACCCAGCCATTAACTATTTCTAGAATTTCTATCTATTATCCACAGAAAGGTGTCTTGGAAATCCTTATTTTATTGCCATTGAATGTTAGAATTATGTTTAATCAAAACAATGATGTTGAACATTGATAACCTAGCGTGATAATCTCTGCTATTAATAAAGGTGAGCTTTAAAAATGTTTTTTCACTGAAATCTCTTCATTTTTCTCTCTCTTCTAGTAAGAAAGGAAATAACAGAAAATAATGTAACAGTTAAAAGAGCACTGAAGAAGGTTGAAAATATATAGGCAAGAATGCACCGGAAAATAATTTGAACTGTGAAAGTTCTACAGAAGGCAAGTTAAAGCCCGTGAGTAGGGTTCCTTTGAAACATATTCTATGCCTATGAGTTTAATAGAGATTTTTTTAAAAGAACAGTTTTCAAAGTAACGTGTAAAATTCAAAGCAATGTTTTTCCTAGAATGAAAATTTATAGGCAGACTTTCTGTCATTAATGGTATGGAATTAGTACTCGTCCATGTGTATGTCACATTGATACATTATTTAAATTACGTACCTCAATGCTTCCTGATACCATATTCAGCTTGCTTGGGCCATGGTCAAAGTTAATTCAACCTTGCTGTTACCTGCTGTTAAAAATTTTCACTTGTAGGCTGAAACTTGCGCTGGACATCTTCTATCAATTTGGATATTTTCTCAATTAAGTTTTTTTTTTTTTTTTAAAGCTTTGTTTCAAACTCAAATTTAGATTCTTGAGTTATTTAAATGGATAGTTTTGGTAACAAAAATTGGCCTCAGTATTCATAAGCAAAAAATACTTGCTTTTGTATTCATTATCTTAATCTTTCCTAGTATTTGATGTTTCATTTGCTTGAGCAAGACTGATAAAGATCTTCCTGTATTTCTACCCTGTCAGCTGAAGGTTTTTGTCATATATGCATGTTTTTAATACAGAGTATGATATAATTTCACTAGTTATGCATCACTGCCTGGTCCTCTATTATCTGAAGGCTTTTTAACACAAATGAGATATTCAGCTTTTGTAATCTATTATAATTTCAAAAGATGATTTAGCCCTATATTAACCAGGCTTGTAGTTGGTGTTAGTATAATTTATACTAGTATTTGAGGCTCTGTTATAGTACTTATTACATCTTCTGTCAGTATAAAATAAATAGACCATCGTGTAAACAAGAATCAGGTCATATAACTTAGCCTACAGAAGCCCCTTAGTTAATCAAGTTTATTTTCTGTTATAAAGGTATCCTATTTCCCATTGTGTATAATTAAACTTTAAAAATGCTATCCGGTACCTACAATGTTTCACAACAAAGGTAACTTGCAGACTTGAGGTTTTTTTTTAATCCACTTTATATTTATAATAAGAATCTGCTACTTACCTGTAAAAAATAAAATCAAATTTAGTTGTTTGTCAGGATTTATTTTGCTACAGTGACTCCAGTTGTGAGTTTTAAGAGAATATGACATAAATCTAATCATCAGTAAGTACCTCCATCTAAGATATCATAAAAAAATTTATAGCAAAGTAGAAAAATAAATTGTGACAAACATTAGTACATGTTGAAGATGGTAGTCTGAATGAAAACATCTGCTAGTTTCCATTACGATGTTTGCTGCACATTACTTGCATTCTTTTTTTTTTTTCCCTTGAATTATATTTTCCTGTAGTAATTTGTTAATCTTGCTGTCCAGGTTTTTCTGAGTGTCCTCATTTCATGGAGAAAGAGAAGAAGTCCAATACATGAAAGAGAAGAAATGCACAACAGAAAATGTACTCTCTGCTCTGCTACCAACTACCATGAAGATGAATGTAGATCCAAGCTTTTCTTCATCAGTGCCATCATTGCATTATCACTTTCAGAACAATTTTTTGAGTTTTGATGATGCCATCTTGAACTTCAGATTGGACATTAAGAAGAATGTCTTCTCTGAAAGAGTGGTCAGGTGCTGTAATGGGCTGCCCAGGGAGGTGGTTGCGTCAAGAATTGTGTAGAGGTGGTACTAAGGAACATGGTTTAGTGGGTAAATATTGGTGGTAGATAGATGGTTGGACTGGATGATCTTGGAGGTCTTTTCCAATTGTGGTGATTCTATGATTCTATGAATTTATTGCAGAGCTTTTGGTTGTCATTTGAAAGATGTACTGAGTTCACATGATGTTTTCAGTACAAATTCCAAATCCAAGTCCTTCTAGTCCTTCTATCTTGATTTGCAGTCTTTTTATAAGCCTTTTTAAAACTCACATACTAGATTTTAACTTACATAATATGGATTTCCTGTGACTTGTATCTCATTATTTCTCAGCTGCTATAGGATTGTGTAGCTGACACGATCGGTAACCACTATGTGAATGAACCCTCGTGTGTCTGTACAAGGACTTTATTGACATCCTTTAGCTTATCTACTGATCTAAATATACAAAACTGTATTAAGCACTGGTTTGCCAAAAAAAGAAGTGCATAAATGCTGTCATGTGTTAGCTATGACATTGCTCAGAGAAAATAAATCATAGAATCTTGGAATGGCCTGGGTTGCAAAGGAGCACACTGCTCATCCAGTTCCAACCCCCTGCTGTGTACAGGGTCACCAACCAGCAGACCAGGCTGCCCAGAGCCACATCCAGCCTGGCCTTGAATGCCTGCAGGGATGGGGCATCCACAGCCTCCTTGGGCAACCTGTTCCAGTGCCTCACCACCCTCTGTGAGAAAAACTTCCTCCTAATATCCAACCTAAACCTCCCCTGTCTCAGTTTAAAACCATTCCCCCTTGTCCTGTCACTATCCACCATCACAAACAGCCATTCCCCCTCCTGTTTATATGCTCCCTTCAAGTACTGAAGGCCACAGTGAGATCTCTGCGGAGCCTTCTCTTCACCAAGCTAACCAAGCCCAGTTTCCTCAACCTTTCCTCACAGCAGAGGTGCTCCAGCCCTCTGACCATCTCAGTGCCCTCCTCTGGACCCGCTCCAAGAGCTCCACATCCTTCCTGTGCTGGGGGCCCCAGGCCTGGACGCAGTGCTGCAGATGGGGCCTCACAACAGCTGAGTAGAGGGGGACAATCACCTCCCTCTTCCTGCTGGCCACCCCTTTTTTAATGCAGCCCAGCACACAGTTGACCTTCCGGGCTGCAAGCGCACACTGCTGGCTCATGTCCAGCTTCTCGTCTATCAGGACCCCCAAGTCCTTCTCCACAGGGCTGCTCTCAAGGAGATCTTCCTTCAGTCTGTATAAATACCTGGGATTGCCCCAACCCAATGCAGCACCCTGCATTTGGCATTATTGAACCTCATTAGGTTTTCTTGGGCCCACTTCTCCAGTCTGTCCAGGTCCCCCTGGATGGCTTCTCTTCCTTCCAATGTATCGACTGCATCGCTCTGCTTGGTGTCATCCACAAACTTGCTGGGAGTGCAAATATTCACTGCTTTTTTGAAATGTAATTATTGTTCTGAGAAACAGGTTGTAGTGGTGATTGTTCATACAACTTTCCAACAAGAAAATAATTTTGATTCAGAGCTCAAGACATTGCTCAGAAATCTGCTGTGTTACCTCTGTTGTATTACTTGCCCTCTAGGTATGTACAAGTCTGCCATAAGTCACAGCTCTGTGAAATTCTGTATAACAGCAATTGATATAGATATTAAAAATAATTTATAATGTAAACATTAATTTCTTGACAACTTATTTTTCCACTCCATAATATTGACTATTAAATCTGTGTTAAAATGGTTGTGAATACCAAGGTTTTACTCTAGTTGTTGAATGTTTGTGCATCTCATCAGACTGTGCTCTTCACAGAATCGCTGATGAAAATTGCAAGGAAATAAACTGAAATCTCTCTTTAAAAATTTCTCAGTTAAAAAATAAAAATAAAAAATGAGAACATTGTTGAGTTTCAACAGCCAGTCCTAGCAGTAGGTTGCTAGAAAGGAGATGCACCAGAGATGCTATTTTGCCAAACAGTCAAGCATTTTACTCTCAGCAACTCTCATTGTGCATGTGCTTGTCATTCTCACTACCAAACTTGTCTTTTTATAAAATTGGCTCCCAATTCACATCAGATGCTTATTGCTCATCTTTCGCACTCTCCATTGACTGCTCCTGCTGTGTGTGCTGGTTGCTCAGCCTTGCCAGCTGCTTTTCTGCCTTCAGCACAGAACATCTCTACTCCCAACTGTGGGGGTGCCTCTTATGAACAACCTTTTATCTTAGGAAGAATTCAGGACCACTGATTCGTCAAAGCAATTGTTACAATAGGGAGACTGCTTAAAACTCTTTTGGGGCTCAACCTAAAATTCCCTCATCCCAAGGCTCTAGGCAAAAGAGAGCATCAGAGTAGGATGAATCACTCATGGCAGAGGCAGGACCTAGGTGGATTATTACATCTTTCTGCACTACCGTTGATCAATTGCAGTCCCTCAGCTTTACAAAAGGGGGTATCAGTACTGAATGTGTCCCAGTTATGTATTTCACACAATGTAAAGGAATGCTTAAGAGCATGCTTTTGGGGTCTTTTTTTCTGAGGTCCTGGCTCTCTCTGTACCAGGTGCTGACAAAGGCCACTACCCATCTGGTTCCCTTCAAAACCCTTGGCAAGAGCTGCTTTTGATTTAAATCTCACACTTGACTCAGCAAAACCTAACTGAAACACTGACGTGTTGGCTTTGTGCTATCATCAAACATTCAAATGTGTTCAAATAAAGAATAAAATAAATAAACTTAGATGAGGAAAATGGCCACTGCTGCGAGTGTGTAAACTGAGTTGTGCAGATCAGGCAGACTTGGCCCTTGCTAAAAACACTGATAGCACTGCCAGGGACCAGGAATCTGGACTGTCTGTGAAGGCAGCATGAAGGTGAAGCATCTGAGTTGAGAGAACACAGGGCCTGTTGCCATGTCTCTTATCCAAGAGAGTGCAGTTAGCATCAAAGTCAGCATCACACATTCAAAATATGTCCTTTCCCAAGCAGACTGATAAATCGTCCTGGGGAATATGTTGTACATTCCCACATGCACAGTTCCAAAGAAGGATAAAAGTACTGAATAGGAAGCAGATGTCATCAGCATGGTTCATATTGCTCCTTTCTTAAGAAAGAAATCAAGAAAAAAATACAGCACCTATCTTTATAGATAACATGAAAGGGGTCAGCCATAGATATGGTAGCTTTGTGTGTTATCCTGTGCAGTAGCATACTTGGATTCCCTTATTTTCCTTCTTTCCATATTAAATATGAGTTTGAGACTTCCGAGCAGTAAACCATAAGAGCTGACAGGGTATTTCTGAGAAAGTGAATTTTAAAATAGTGTTGTTTTGTTCAAAGTATATTGAATAGTGACCTTCTTAAAGGAAGGTTTCTGTAGTCCATAAAGGTTTGGTCACCTTCTGAAAAGGAAAGAATGACCCAAATTTAAAGTGTAACTTCAATGTACCTCCACAGTGAAATTAAGAACTAACAAGCAAAATAATAACAATTCCTCTAGGACCCTTCAGCTGCATAGAATTATGTCATATGTTGAAAATTGTGTTGATGGTCAATTTCTCCTCACTCTATTTCTACTCAGTCGTTTCTGAGCAATATCTGTTTATGTGAACAGACTCTCAAAAAAGAATACAGAATCATAAATTCCCAACTTAAACAAGTTGGACAATATATTAATTTTAGTTTTTCTTCCTTTATAATGCCAGTAACAGATGTTTCCAGAAAATGTGAAGAAATGTTTGTGATAAAGTATGCTAAGTATTAATACTCATTCTTCTCCCATGACACTACATTCAAGATCTCAATGGGTTTTTACACAGGACTCTTAAATTAGGCAGTGCTAAACAATTTTCAGGTAACAAGGTAATGGAAAAATGGTGGGAAAAGAAGCAGTGTGAAGATCCAATACCAGTGGGCAAGTGAGGCAAATAAAGGCATGTTAGGTGCACAGCTGCCACTGGGATGGCTATTCCTCCATTGTGGGAGCAATATACAGGTCCTGGGAAAAATAATGATCACCTTGCCCTGTTTGTCCTAAGAACCATTGTATGCATGACTTGTGAGTCACGTTGGAGGCTGGGAGGTTCTCACTGGTTAGTAAATCCCATATGAGAACGCCAGCACTGACCTACCCACTTGAGGTATCCCAGGCAAGGCAGAAACCTAAGCAGAAGGAAGAAATTGATGTTCAGCAAATAGAGCTGCTAAAATCCTCTGTTCTCAGTTAGACTTTTGTACTGCCATCAGTAGGTGTAAGAATATACAGCTTGAGGCTCAACAGCCTGGTCAAAATGCAAACAGCAGGTCTTAGATCAGATGCTTCCACACAGGAAGGTGAAATGATTACACTAAAATGTGAAACATTTGGTAACTGCAAGGGGCCTCTGCATGAAATGCTACATGTAAGTATCTTATCTGCAAAAATCAGATGTTTGATATGCACTTACTAACTCTGAAGTGCAGATGAAGCGTTTATGCATGGTTTTTTTTACACTGCATTCTGAATTAAGCTGCTGGTGACAGAAGTCCGATAACAAGTTTTCAAGGGCAGTATCGGAAATCATCATCTTGTTCAAATTACAGTTTTTAATTTAAATAAAACTTTTTTTTTTTTTTGCTAAGAATATTACATCTTCATACTTTACTAGTTTGCGTATACAGCTACTAAGTTATTTGCATGTTATGGAATTTTATTTTATATTCAGAAAATGAATGGCATCCAAGCAATTTTAGATTTAATTCGATCAATATTTAATGAATTACAATTATCATTACAACTCAGAGTTTTGCACTGCTATATATTGCTGCATAATGTTTAATTAAGGAGTGAAAGAGACTAAAATATAACTGGAAAATAGCTATCAAGTTTACGCTGAAGAAAAGTAGTGGGATTATTAACTAAATTACAGAGGTGTAATATAATCATTTTTCTAGTTATCACTTTAAAATTTAATTCCACGAGCATTTCCCTAATTTATATTTTTAACTATCTGCAATATTTATATATAAAAAATACACAGAGACTATAATGACTTTTTGGTACTGATGTTTGAAATCTCTGCATCACAAGCAGAAAAAAATCCCAGGTGCCCTATCTGGGAAAATGAGAGTAACATTTCTGCAATTCCAAAAGAGCTTCTGCCCTTACAGACAAAATAAAAGAGTCAGTGGACTTTGCTTATAAATTACCTAGAGACAATTAGGTAACTGCTGTGGGAACTAGTCAAACCATTAAATGCTAATGGATCTGAAGAAAGTTTAATGGGTCATGAAGGCCCATGAAAAATACATGTTTAGTGTTAGCCCTCATGTTTAAATTAAAGATGCATTTTCCCCAGAAATGTGGATGAGTGCCAGATAGAAACATATGTATGAATGAATGTGGTACAGAAATTTTGAATGGGGAGGCTGTAAAAGAAAAAGTCTAAAGCATCTCTTGAACAGCATCTCTTGAACAGCATCTCTTCCAATTTATGCCAAAACAGTTATAATTTGTAGCTATGGCTTTTGAAAAAAAAACACCTTGTGTATAATTGTTTGATATAAATGTTACAGTTTTTCTATCTAGGTATTTCTGAGCAAGGTAACTAACAAATATTTTTGTTTGACTCAGTGTCTGAAGAATCTGATGGCATAAATGCTTTACGTTTCATTTCCATGCTGTGGGATCTGTTACGCCTCTCTGTTAATCAAACATCATGTTGATGGAAACTCTTAATGTCATGTATGTATTTCTGCCTCAGATTCCAAACTCTCTGTCCTGGTCTCACGTGGCATGCATGACATTCAGGGTGGGAGCAGCTGGCATCACAGAAAAGTGAATTTACACTGTTATGACATCATCGCATTTTTATTTACTTATGTATGGATTTATTTATACATCTATGGCTATGCAGCTTGTCCTCTGTTGTAACTATCTCTGTGAAGGTGGGAAAAAAAAAATCCTGCACAAAGGCCAACATGAGGTGGAGACCAGAGGTTTTCTCACCGGGAATTTCGTTCCAGAGAAGTGAATCTGAAACTTTCCATATGGATTCACTGGAATGGGGTGCAACAATGACCCTCTGGCTCTGCAGAATGTGGGTGCAGCATTTTCATGGACTGGCTCCTGGGTTCAGCTTGGGATCTTGCTGTTACCTGAAAATGGGATGAAGAGGCTCTTTACTGACATGTTTGTGGATCTTTTTGTTCTTTTCTGATAGCAGCCAATAACTTTGTATACTGCTACAACTTGTGGGTTGCTTCCAGAGGGATCATCCATCAGTTTTCCTAGAAAAACTAAAAAGGGAGAATCAAAGATAAAAGGTGGGGAGATGGGGAAGGTTTGTAGGCTTTTACTTCTGACTTAAAGGACACCAAAGATGATGGATTGGGCTCTCTGGGAATGGTGGGGAAAATTGGACAAGAATAACTAATTTGCATTCAGGATACTTTTCTCCTTTTTTTTCATATATGTTATTTATTGAAATTGACATTTGTAATTCTGTGTTTTCTTTATAGAAGCTTCATCTAGAGCTATTCCCAATGCATAAAATAGCATATGCATTAAAATGCCCAATTTATTATCCTCCTCTAGACAGTTTTTTGTTTATTTCAAGTGCTGAAGCTAGAAAATTCAGCCTTAAGAATAAGATCCAAGATTTTACCAAGTGTGACAGTTTACCATGGGAATAGCTTATCTTGGCATCTGGTAAAATTTCTGCAACTGGAAATCTTTAAGTCAGAATTGAATCTTTGGCTAATAAATAAATGCAGTCATATGAGAAGTTATGATTACAGGAAGGAAATTACTCGGTGACACTGTGTGATCTGCAGTATGTATGAAGTGCCATTTGGGTTATAAAAATGAGTCCACTCTGGCCTTAAAGGCGGTAAGTCATAATCATGAAATTAATAGAGACAGGAATGAGCTATTGATTGATTCTTGCTTTTCATTGATATGCAAAGTGTGTATTAAGTAGAACAAGAGAATGAGATGGGGGAATTTGTTCTGGAGAAGGCATAGAGAGCAAAATTTTTTTAGTAGGTTATTCTTTTGATTTTTTTTCTGTTTTTTTTTTTTTTTAAGATAAATTGCAGTGTTTTTTATCTTTTTTTTTTTTTTTTTTTTGTGATTAAATATTGAATGTGCTGTGATTGAAAAAAAGAAGTGCTAAACACTGTCAGTTGCAGCTAACTGAAAAGGAATATCTATCAAATAGAAGGTATTTTTAGCATACCAATAGAATTCCTGACTGAAGGTTTCTGTTATTTTAGTTAACATTTAGAAATATGGTATGTGATTCTGGACACATGTGATGATTTACCCTGTTTCAGAATCCAGTGTTGATTCCAGTGTTGATTGGTGTTATCTTGTTAACTGATTGAAAATACTTTGCTAATAACAAATTAAGAGTATAAAATTCTTAAAAAAACAAAAAAGATAATCAACATCAAAGCTCAGAATGTTTATTCATGTAAAGGTTTTAGTGCAGAGGTATTGTAGAGCACAGCCTTGTTTAGCAGGTACAAGACTAGACTGTTAATTTTTTTTTTTTTTTGGTCATAAATCATATTTTTAGACAATGCACTCATGTTCTTCTTGTTTCCTAGTTGTCAAAATATATATACATATACATTTAATGGAAAAAAATGCCTAACTTCTGATATTATTTATATATGCAAAGTATAACTTCCATATCTGATGCTATTCATCACATCCTCAATTAATCATCTATGACAGAACCCAATATCCAATTTCAAGCAAAGACCAATAATTCTTGTGGAAATTAAATTGTCTTTCAGACCATTTCATTCTCAAAAGCTAATAGTTCAATGGAAATGGATTTTTAGAGGAAAAACCTGAGTGTATTATGTAATCATTCTGTAGCGTTCTGCATCTCATATTTTAACATCTCAAATTGCATTTTAAATCAGAATTTGTTGAAAAACAGTTTACACTGTTATGAATGTCACAGTCCTGTAACATTTCTGAAGTGGTAATAATATGATTTGGAAACTTGAGGGAACATCATTTTAATCCTACTAGACAAATGCAGAGGAAGCAACAAATAGAGAGCAGGAAATTAATATGTTTGCAATGACATTTTTATCTCATCTTTTCCCTCCTCTATTCTACTTGATAGCAGAGAAACTGACCATTTCTCCAAAATAGTTTGCAATTTGCTGTTCTGTTACCCTTCTCACTTCATACCAAGAGAGATGAAGATTTAATGGAGGATGGAAAATGCATTAAAAGCATATTTATTTTTAACTTTTCTGCTATAAGTACAAGATAGCTCATGGCCAAGAAATATGTGAGTAAAAGGCTCATGTACTGCAGATGGAATCAAGGGAGCTGTTGTACTTAGAAGAGGAAGGCTGGATTTGGACCTCTGTTCCAGCAAGTGTTTATAATATATTTAACTAATTAAAAAAAGAAAAAGAAAAAAAGAAAAAAAAAAAGCCATGTTGATTCATTATTTTGTTTCAAAATTATAACAAAGGCTTTCAGATGAACACTTCTAAAATGAATAGGAACTTCACTGCCCCATAACATCTTAAAGTTATTTCACAGTTCTTGCATGCTCTGCTGGTAGCACTTCTCGTTAACACTGCTGCTTGCTTCACACTAGCAGTGTTGCACTAGGAGTGTTGCACTGCACTCCAATGACAAAAGCAGGCTTTGTTTTGTAATTTTTTGGAATATAGTTTTCCTTATATAGAGATGGTCTTTTTCTAAATATAAGTGAACCGACATGAGGAATTACACTTAGTGGAACCCAGTATTTGCCTGCAACCTGTATGCTGCACTGCCCTCCTCTGTTGACCCTGAGACCTATTTGAGCTAAGAAGAGGAGGATATCAACAGCAGGCTGAAATTTTCAGTTGAGGAATCTCTCTTTCTGCTGGGAAGTCTTATGTCTAATGTTACTCAGAAGTCTTAAGGCTTATGACTTATGTTGAAAAGAGGACGTACACTGGATAGCAGTTAGTACCAGAATGTCTGCTTTGAGATTAACTTTGAACAATAAACTGAAGGCTGAATATTTTTGAATCTTTTCAGAATATTCTTGGCCAAAAAATAATTTAACTCATATGTTTCATTGGAGTGACATATTAATTATTGATTATGCTTAATGAATATGCTAATATGCAGAATTCAGGAGGTTTCTGCTGCCCTGCTGTGCTCTCTAGGCCCTCATACATTTTTTAAGAGGTATCTGTAGGACACAGCATCTGGGTGTATGCCAAGGCGCCATAATGAAGACCACCTACGGAGTTCAAGGGCTGACTACTGTCCTTCAGGAATAGCATCAGAAACTTTTTTTCGTCTGACAGTTGTTCTTGAAATTTTAAATTAGATTGTTCACTTGATCCCTATGTATACAAGGCACGTTATTAGTGTTTTTCCCTTCAGGTGAGGACATAAAATAAAGTTTAAGCTGATTTTCCATCTTAAATGGAGGGGAGAAAAAGAAGTTCAAACAAGTTAAGGTCAATGACCTTGCAAAAAATGTATTAAAACTTAAGCATCTCTCCTGTATGCATTTGCAGCGAGATTACAAAAGCCATTAAGCTTTTCTATCTTCTTGCTGTTTTTAATATGCAGGTGAAATAACTAAATGTTTCTGCTGACAAGGCCTTGGCTGTGGTTTTGAATACAGCCTTGAGCAAAGGCTGATGTCTAAACTGCTTCACTCTAAAGATCCCTGGGGTGCTCTGCAGCATGTATGGGGACAATGCATTCATAAACTTTTATGGTTTATACAATATCACATATTAATGTGGTGACAATTAATATAGCAACACAGTGATGAAAATGGGAAGAGATACTGTGGTATTCCAGGCTTTACAAAATGAGCTATTGTAAGCCTTAACAGTTGTGAGGCTGAAGTGCATCTTAAGATCATGTTACCATGGGCACTCAATGAAGAGATAAATAACCAACCTTGAAAGTAATAGATTGCAAAGGAAAAAAAAAAAAAAAAAGCATCTGTTTAATGCTTTGAACATTGAATTATTTAAAATCTGAGATTTTAAACAGTGAACAGTGCATCTTGATGTGTTGATGATATATGAAACTTCCAAGCGAAATAAGAGCTAGAAGTTGCAGCCCTGAAACCAAAGATCATCTTTTGTCTTTAGGAGAGAACCTGCTGGTTACAGGACAGTGTCCTAATGATGGCACCAGGCTCACTGTTCAAGAAGATCCAGAAATTGAGCTGCACTCCTCCTGTGTCCTTCATTTCACTTTTCTCTGAGGAAAAGGAAGGATTCACAGACCAGCTCCCACTGGTGCTCTCTTTGGGATCTGCCTGATCCATATGAGAAACTCGAATCCAGTCCAACAATCCTTACACTGAACTCTTCTGTAGAATGAGCTTAAGGAATAGGTCACAACTTGAAATGATGATATGTCCTATAAATTTGATACAGGATTTTACCCCAAAGCCTAAAAATGTCATTGACAACATCTGTTAGAGATCCCCACAGTCAATAAAGAGGAAAGCTATGCTTGTATAAAACAATAGACTTCAACTAATTAGAGGATGACAGTTTCTTTTTTTCTATAGAAAAAACATAGGAGAAGATAAGATTTCTTTTTGAACTGGGGGAACATATTTTGCATTGATTCTTTAGCTGTGCAAAAGATATGAATTAGTACAGACTGACTGCTGAGAGAAACTGGAATGGAGGAATAGGTAGAATGCACAGAAAAAATAATTCTGTAAAAGAAATTGTGAGTATTCTTACAAACAAGGATCTAATGAAGTAAAAATCAGAGAAAATCTGAGTAGCTGAGAATGCTCTCCTCCGCAGATACAACAGATCTTCTCTGTTGTGCAAATGGGTGACAGGGGATCACTTCTGGTGCCTACTTGCAAATGAGAGAGTTAGTGCCTTGTTTTCTGGAAGTAACAATAAATTGTTGTGTAACAGAAAGGTCTCCTCTGGTCTTCAGATCTAGCAAAAAAATCTTGATTTTTTGTGATTAGTGCATGAATGCACAGCTTCCAGTCATTCCTTCCACTGCAATAGAACATGCTCCTGCCAATAACATTCTATAACATGCTATGATATATCACATACATATGATACACCTTACATGGTAACCCAGAGTTCAAGATCAATCATAGAATCATAGAATCATTGAAGTTGGAAAAGACCTTCAAGATAATCAAATCCAACTGCAACCTGGCCATCCTACCCTAACTCTAACAACCCTCCACTCAATCATGTCCCTGAGCACCACATCCAGATGGTTGTTAAACCCATCCAGGGATGGTGACTCAACGCCTCCATGGGGAGTCTATTTCAGTGCTTAACAACCCCTTCTGTAAAGAAGTGTTTCCTAATGGTGCAACTTGAGGCCATTTCCCCTCCTCCTGTCACCTGACACCAGTGAGCAGAGACCAGCCCCGCTCTGCTGCAATCACCTTTCAGATACTGGAAGAGAGCAATAAGGTCTCCCCTCAGCCTCCTTTTCCCCAGACTGAACAGCCCCAGTTCCTTCAGTCTCTCCTCAAAGGCCATATTCTCCAAGCCCTTCCCCAGCCTTGTTGCCCTTCTTTGGACCTGCTCCAGCACCTCCATGTCCTTTCTGTACTGAGGTGCCCAAAACTGAACACAGCACTCGAAGTGAAGCCTCACCAGTGTCAAATACAGGGGCAGGAAGACTTCCCTGGTCCTGCTCACCACACCATTCCTGATACAAGCCAGGATGCCACTGGCCTTCTTGGCCACCTGGGCACACTGCTGGCTCATATTCAGCCCACTGTCCATCAGTACACCAAGGTCCTATTCCACCAGGCAGCTTTCCAGCCACTCCTCACCAAGCCTGTGGGGTTGTCTGGGGTTGCTGTGACCAAATGCAGGCCCAACACTTGACCCTGTTGAAACACATACAGTTTACAATGGCCCATCGATCCAGTCTATCCAGGTCCCTCAGTAGTGCCTTTCTCCCCTCAGGCAGATCAACACTCCCTCCCAACTTGGTGTCGTCTGCAAACTTACTGAGGGTGCACTCAATCCCCTCATCTGGATCATTAATAAAGGTGTCAAATGGGAGCGGCCCCAGTACCGAGCCCTGGGGGACACTGCTCGTGACTGGCAGCCAACTAGATTTAACTCCACTGACCACAATACTTTGGGCCCAGCCATCCAGCCAGTGTTTCACCCAGCGAAGCTTATGCCCATCCAAACCATGGGCAGCCAGCTTCTCCATAAGGATGTTGTGGGGGACAGTGTCAAAGGCTTTACTGAAGTCCAGATAGACCACACTGACAGCCTTACTTTCATCCACTAAGCAAATCACCTTGTCATAGAATGAAATCAGGTTTGTGAAGCAGGATGGACCATTCATGAGCCCATGCTGCCTGGGCCTGATCCCCTGGCTGACCTTTAATTGGTCCATGATGGCTCCTGAGATTATCCATTCCATAACCTTCCCTGGCACCGAGGTGACACTGATAGGTCTGTAGCTACCAAGATCATCTTTCCAGCCCTTTTGGAAGATGGGCATCACATCTGCCAGTCTCCAGTCCGCCAGGATAACCTGGGAGGGAAAGTACTTTTTCTGTTGTTTTTACAGAAAGATCATCTATGTGGATCGTTTTGCAGAGGACAGAGAACATCTTGCATCTTTGCTGACTGGATATGTTCTTCAGAAAGAGTGTGCAGATTTATTCTTAGTCTTTTTCATTAGAAAAAGAAGGATTGTCCCTGCTTCTGGTACCAGCTGTCTTCAAAAGGCTGTGCTGAAAGTCTGGAGTAAATTGCTGGTGGTTATTATCAGTGTTAATCACGGAGGCACAAAGTCAATCTACAGAGGATGTTGAAGTAGCACTCAGTGCTCTCAGAATTTTTTTTTTTTTTTTGATGTTGTTGTTTCTATTTTTTTTTTCTTTTCCTTTTCCTTTTTCCTTTTTCTTATCTTCTTTCTTTTTCTTCCCCTCCCACCTCCCCCAACAAACACACACACGAATGCAAAGTAGGATATGTAAAACAGATTAGTAGAAACTGGTATTCTGAGCAGAGGCTTAAACTTGGAATACAAAAGGTGCTACCTTGGACTTGGTTGAAGTGAAAGACTTCTGCCTTAAAGGCAAACAGAGTTAACCCTGCATTTCTGAGGTTACCACTGAGGATCAAATCAATAAGTTCTCTGTTTTACTTGCTTAAGTTTATACTCTGTGAAAGAATGTGGTTTTATTTTCAGAAAAGCTTTAATTCTTTTTCCTTGGGAAAACAAATTTCATCACAAATCCATAAATATTCACAAGAAAAGAAATAATACCGGCCTAATTTACATCTAACCTTTCTTTTTAATGATTAATGGATACTATTTATGTAAACTGTTTCTATATTCCAGCATGAAATGAAATTTAAATTGCAGATTTTACAGTGGTGTATTTTAACTGGTGACCCTTACTGCAATCACAAATTAAAAAACAACAATTACGTTTGTAATAAAGATGCTAATGCACTTCTTGTTTTTAGAGTACGTAAAGTTCTTGCTGACAGCAATTTTATTTTCCTTGTCGATGAGCCAATAAAAATGTATTTTCCAAAGTGCTCCAAAAGATGTGTATGTGTGCATTTAGAAATGTAGCTAAAGAGTTATTCCCAGCACATGCACTTTGCAGCAGCATTCATCATATGTAAACCTACTGTACATTGAAGGCTACATTCCCCGACATTCTCTACAGTCAAGAGCAACCCTTAGTAGCAAAGTAGGACTTCAGCACATTTGAAGAATGAAAACCACTAGCCAAAGGACCCTTTGGTGATTGCTGAGTGCTTCAAGGCTGGCACCAAGGGTGCTGCTCCTGGACTGCCTGCTGGGATTTCAGCTCTGTGCTGCACTTGCAGTGCCCTTTGCTGAGGGTTGCCAGGAGCTGCAGAGAGCAGAGCTTCCAGCTGAAAGGCAGCACAGATGCTCAGAAAACAGATTTCTTTACTGAACATTATTTGTGTTCCACACAGCTTTTGATTTAAGGACCTGGAGGCAATTTGGTTCCAGCCACAACATGCCTATAATGGAGTGTCTCTTACTTATAACTGCAGTCAGGATCATTTTCGGAGGTTAAAATAATGAAGGTGTTTTCTAGCATGCAGCTTTGTTTAAGCTCCTGAAGAGATGGAGAGAAAAGAGCTGGTGTTTTTTCCCTACTTCTCATCATTTTCAGGATTGCATTTGGTACTGACTAGCAGAGGCTAACGCAGATCTTGCAGCCTTCCCCTGGCAGTCTGGTGCCCTTGGTGAGCCATGCCGAGTCTCTCAGATGCAATTAATGCTGAGGCACTGCAAGCTCCAATGAACTTGTCACATCAGTTTTGGGCTTTTGAAGGGAGCAACGAGAAACAGGGACAAGTGCATACATGGGAAAAAAAACCACACCAGAACTGGGCGCATTTTGCTGCCTTAGGGTTGCTGGTTTTGAGAGGGATTATGGGAAGACCTTTTTAAGCTGTATGTATTTTTAAAGTAATTATAAAGGCAGAGTTTTGTGTTACACGTTGCTCCTTCTTGATGATGACAAGAGACAGGAAAGCACTGCTCACATAATTTGTTGGTCTCTGACCAGTGGGAAGGAAATATCTCATTACTTGCAGGCAGAGTAAGATCATTCTCAGTATCACTGAAATGTATTTAATGTAGAACAATTCAGTGTCAGATTAAGAGTTACTTTAAAATAGCACTACTAACAGTAGGTACAAGCCTACTTCACAGTACTTTGGAAAACTGTGAATGCCATGAACACAGGGAATTTCAAAGTGTTCCTTTACTTCTAGGGGAACTCAGTTGTTCCTGACTGTGATACATCTGTTTTATGGTGGGAAATCTATCTGATGTGGAGAATTAAGTTTGGGACCCACGCTCCAAGTGTGCTGTGATGATCTTGATTAGCACTTCAGAGTTTGCAGTGTTTCTAAAACCCAAGAAAGGCCAGTGTTGCTGCCGTTATTCTTTAAGAACCTACTGCTCTTCTAACTTTGTCTAGCTTTTTGGGCAACAAAACTGTGAGGATCCAGAGCACAGGTCTTCTGACGAGTGGCTGAGGGAGCTGGGATTGTTCAGTCTGGAACAGAGGACTTTCAGGGGAGATATTACAGCTCTCTACAACTGCCTGAAAAGAGGTTGTGGTGAGATAGGGTTGGCTTCTTCTCACATGTAACTAGTGATAGGATGAGAGGGAATGGCCTCAAATTGCACCACGGGAGGTTCAGGTTGGATATAAGGAAAAATTTCTTCTCCAAACGATGGTCAGGCACTGGAATGGGTGGCCCGGGGAGATGATGGAGTCCTCATCCATGGAGCTGTTCAAGAAAAGTTTAGATGTTGCATTAAGGTACATGGCTTAGTGAGGTTGTATTGGTGGTAGGTGGATGGTTGGACTAGATGATCTTGCAGGTCTTTTCCAATGTTGGTGATGGGTGATGATTTTATGATTCTCCTATTATTAAATTTAAGAGGCCTGTAATCTCAGTGCTTGCTGTAATCATCAGTACTGGTGAAATGATGTAATTTTTTACCCTGGCAAATTTTAGTATGTAAAAATCATCATACTGCCACCATCTATCATTGTGAGTTTTTTAGCATTTCCTGCAACTCCTATGGCTATTGAGGCCCACCTGGCCTTGGTCATTAATGTCTCTATGTGAATGGAAAGTAACTTAGTCTGATTTCCATTTGGTAATAATTCTGTCCTATTATTTTCTCATTTACTTTTCATTTGAAAACATAGTATTTAAAAGAGGAGATTGGCTACCTTCAGTAATTCATTTTTACACTTACTCTACAAGTGACCAAAGCACTCAGCCTGAGAATTCACACAAAAAGTTAAGCTTTTGCTGCAATTCAGAACAGGCTTCTGCATAATATTATGGACAAGTCTTTCCTGACAAAGAGGCACCAAATTGATTTAATGGACTTTTATAACCGTAGTCAAGGCCTCAGATTAGAATAAAAACACTTTTTTTTCACCCTCAATTACTTCACTGGATAGGTTAGAGGCTTTCAATGAACATGAACTTAATTCTGAAGATATTAAAAGTAACATGACTGAGTTTTATAAATGAACATGGTTGAATGGAGTCTATAATACATAAAAATGAAAGTTTGAACTAATTTACCCTTTCTTTACTGAAGGTATTCAGTCAAGGCATTATTTATATTGCTTAAATAGTTTTAGCATAATACAGCACTGAAGAGGTTGCACTTGTTAGCTTGTTGATTGCATGGTTGTGTCAGTGCTAATCATGACTGACAAATAATTCAAGCAGTGTTTCTAACTCTATTAAGGGATATATTCCAACAACAGCAAAAAAAACTCATCTGAAAGGCAATTTCTGTGTGCTGTAATCTACCGAGAATCTTTCCAAGCTGTGCACACACCAGAATGTTTGTTGTGCTGGTGGATGTGAATATCGACTTTTAATTTACCCTTAAAAATTAAAATTATGAGTAGAGAAAACCTACTCGGATGAGTTTTAGCTCCTTATTTAACCAATTATCAGCATACGCTTATGAAAATACCGTGCAGCATCCTTCTTCCATGGCTTGTAATCTACCTGAGTGCAGAAGGGAAGGCTGCAGGTTTATTTTCATCTTTCAATAAAAATATTGAGTTTGTACCATCTGTTCTGTTGTGAGAGCAGAGACAGAAACCATTGCACTGGTTATCTCTTTCCACCCCTTTCAAACAATTAGTTGGAAGGCATTGTACCTCCCCTCTGTGTAACCACATCAATCTTACGATCCCTTATAATGCTACGTATCTTGCATAGCATTTGAATACAAGAGGGGTGGCCTAGCATCCAACACAACAGTTGGCTTCTGTTTTAGGGAGGAAGAGGAGGTTGTACAAGCCTGTACACCATGGCAGACATCCTCTATGCGACTGTCCCCTATTAGCATTTTATTACATTAATTGGCTACAAGTCAGAAGGGTGGGAGTTTCCCTACACTTAGAGAAACCTGCAGCCATGCCAGAGATTGGGGCTTGCTCCAGACATCAGATTGCATTGGTTCTCTGAGGCAGGTGGTCTGCTTGTTTCCCGAGTTACTCTGGGAGTGTGGTGCCTACCTGCTTGGAGGCAGATTTGGTAGGACATGCAAGCAGAACTACAGGTGGTTGGAAAAATTTATGTCATCAGAGATTTTCAGGAGCAACATTGTTCCAGGATGTTCCCTTAGGGAAATTCAGAGTGTAAATCTGGATCCTAAACTGCCTGCAGTTTGGGCACCTCTGACATTTCCTTTTTTTGCTTCTCTCATCTACATCCCAAGCATGTACCAGTCTTCAGCATGCTGCTCACCAGGCGTGTAAAGCATCCTGTCTCATCCAGATAAGACATTTCTTAGTGAAGGAAAGATTTTTCCATTCTGTCTTTGGGGTACAGGCTTTAAAACTAGTTGCAGCTTGCAAAATTGCCATTATTTCTCTCCATCCTTAGAGTATTTTTGTCAAAAAATACTGCCTTCCTTTTCTTTCTTTGCTGCTGTATGATGTTATGAGATTTTCATTAAAATGTTTACCTTTAAAAGCTTATTTAGAATCACAGAATCATAGAATCATAGACTCATCAAGGTTGGAAATGACCCACAGGATCACCCAGTCCAACCATCCACCGATCAACAATAGTTCTCCCTAAAGAGACCTACTGGGACCATTTTAATGGTCCTACACTATTAAACATCATATCTTAACTTCCCTTTAAAAATGCATCATCACCTGAAGAAAAATTACAGGAGATGATGCAGACCCATGTCGTGAATTAAATGGCAGCTCCAAGACAGACGTTGGGGACATAGAGAGAGTTTATATTTCCACATGGGATCTTTAACAGTTGTTACTGATGACAATATACATCTGGGTGGAAACAGCATCATTCACACGACAAACAATTCCTTTGGGAATTATGCTAATGAAGTGTACAATTAAAAAATTCAATATGATTCAGGTCCATGAACTTCATATCAATTTATGAGAACTACAAAAAAACAAAACAAAACAAACAAACAAAAAAACTGGCAGAACCATCTTCTATAACAATTGTCACTGAATGCAGGTGTCAGGGGATACTGCTGGCTTGTGATTGATGGAAAACCCTAGATGAGGCATCCCTCAGATATCTTAAATTCAAAAGCCTAGCCTATATCATTTGGTTTTATTTTCATCTTGTGTTTTTTTTCTCCTGTACGTAAAATGACGTTAAAGCAGAATCTTTTTTGGTGGGTATAACATTTCTGAAATTTTGAAAACATTTGATATTTAATTAAACCACTGTGATTAAAAGCATTAGAACAATAATTCTGTACGTAACATTAAAAACACAAACAAAACAAAACAACAGAACCACAGTGGCAATTGTGTTATTTCAAGCCTCCTGAGAGCACCTGGATAAATGCAACTGACTGGGCAGGACTGTTTCAAAAGAATAGATTTGTATGTACTGTGGTCCTATTAATTAAACCATCATTTTAATAACTATGCAGAAGGGATGCTGGTTGTTGAAAACCTGGATGAGTGCTGGAGCTTGTTGCTCCCCTGTCATTTCCAGACCTGTCTAATTTCTGTTCAGCCTGCCTTATCAGCATGTCAGATGAAAATCAGCATTCCTCTGGAAGCTGTATTATTACTGTTTTATTTTTAAGCAGACATAAAACCTGACAACTTTCTGACATTTTTTGGCAAGCAGGGCCTGGAAAACTTAGATTCCAGTGTTTGACATGATCCCTTTTCTTCTGAGAGGTACATAAAAGCGAAACTGAAACGTTAACTACAATTAAAAAGAAAAAAAGAGAAATTGACACATCATTTTTTTTCATCTGAAATACAAGATGCTCTGTAAACTGGGTTCAGTTCTGCTGAGATATATTTGAACATTCATTTTGTTTCACATCTTCAGTGTATGCTGTATAGTACAAATGACCACAGATCAGTAGCTTAATGGGAGCTATTTCTTTCGTCTTTGAAAGAAGGTTCCATTTTTTGTTCATTTTCTTTATATTATAATAAAAATGAAGTTAAGCGTTGCCTTGGTTGAGGAAAATTCAGCATTCAGACTTCAAGTAGCTTATCTTTGCCCATCTCTTCTCAATTTTGCTTTTGTTCCTTTCTCTGTCTGCAGAAAAGTTCATCACAGATAAGATCCAGTTAAAGATAATAAGATAACATAAGATCATGTTAACTTTCTATCCTATGTCTTCAGTTTTTGAAAATGCTTTTGTCATAGGTTTGTAGTGAGTTGGTTTTCCTTTTCTTTCAGCAATTAGTGGTTTGGTTTTCTTACTAGTTTTAGTGAAATAACTCACGAATCACAATGGTGAAGAATTATTTGATAAGAGTTGCTTGTAAAATGATTGATGATTACAACAACCCTTGCAAATGCACTTATTTTGGCAGTTAAAAAATACAGCCTTTTCCTGCTTACAGTCTAAGCATATAGGATTGTCTTTTGCATTTGTCTGTTACAGAGCTGCAGGTGTATGATCATGAGGTAGAAGTCAGGCTTCTGAAGCCTTCCAACATAAATTTATTAAGCTAGATAAGGTTTCAAAATATTTTTTTTTAACTTTTTTTTTTTTTTTTTTGCCTTTCAGCTAGTATTAGTGACCCTAACATGAGAAGTAGTCATTGTGTAGATAAAATTCAGCTTTGTTGGAGCAACAAAACAAGCCCTTGGAGAGGGATGTGAAGATTTGAGGGGAAGAGACAGAAAGGCTCAGGGAGAAACTTGGGCTGGAAAGAACCAGGAGCATTCAGTGAGTATATGAGTGAAAAAACTTTGCTGGAATTGGTGGGATCTCAAGGTGGAAGGAAATTTTTCATTTCTATATCTGCTGCTCTTGCAGCCATCTAATTCTAAATCTGCCTGACTGTCTGGTCCTGCTGGTCACAAGGTGCTGAGAAAGGACGTAGAAAACATAAAAAAAATGGGGATAAATCTGCATTCATGCAAGGAGAATGATGAAAACTAGGAACATCAGTGGGAAAATCTAGGAAGAGCTTTCTGCTTCTGTAGCAAATAGTGCAGGATGTGGTGGCATCTTCTGGGGAGTCCATCCTGCTGTAGCTTTCTTACATGTCTCATTTGTTTCTTTTCCACTGCAGAATCCATGGACAGCTAGGAGTCAGGAGGGCTGGGGCTGCCAACTCCCATTTTGTTGGCCAAAGGAAATGAACTTAGGAATTACATTTGTATTCAAAATAGATTGGTTGGTACAAGAAGCAAATGGATTACAGAAAGTAATTTTTACTGAATTCCCTATGAATGTATTTAACCAGTTTGGATTTAGCACATAAAAAGTCTGTGAAATATGATTTTTTATCTTTTTATTTTTTAAATAGAATCTAAATGTGTTGTTGTTTTTTTTTTTTTTCTACTTCAAAAGTTTTCATTTTGAAGTGCAGAAAATACATGGCAAAATCCTCAGTCTAAGACTGTGGGATAATCTGCTTGTGTGCAGGTTACTCCTTATAAAGGAGTGATAAGTAATGATACATATTGAGAAGTCAAAACATGTACAAATCATCATGGGAGTAATCATTTATGCTTGTTGATGAATTATAAATCCAGTGGAAAGGTTATCATAGATGGTACCCTGAAAATGCCCATAATGATCTCCCATGATACAATGCAGATTTTTACCAGCAGTGTAAATAGATTTGTTGGGCCAGACTGGGAACATGAAATGAAATACAAAATATAACAACTAAAAATTGGGAATGGTTATTCTTTGGTAATTGGTTTATATTTTGTAACTATGGGAACTAAATCAATATCATCATTCTTTATGCACAAACAGTTACAATCTTGCTATGGAATTCTTATAAAATATGCAATAACCCAGAGAAAAATACAGTAATTTGAAGGATTCAGGTTATTTTGTTCAGTCCAGGTGGAACATTACTGTGGAGGACTGAAAAATATCCTTGAGCATTTTTCTGTGAATGGTGGTTGAATTTCATGCAAGTGTGCGTCTCAGACAATAGGAATAAAAACAATAGTCTTATGTAAGTATGTTAATCATGTTAGTGAACAAATATCTGTAAACACAGTGACCTTTAGTTAAATGAGGCAATGGGATTTGGGAGGAGGATTACCCAAGCACAAAGAGATTGCAAACTCAATCTAGAAAACGTCATTTGTGCAGTCAGTTGTCTTTCTTATAACTCCTCAGGGCTCACTGTTTGCAGAGACAGAGCTTAGAGGCTCTCACGAGTAGGACAGAGCCTGTACTTCAGAGTGAGACACTCTACAGCTGTGTTTCACTGCCCCATAGGCCTTAAAAGGTTTTCATAAGCTGCACTAATTTTGCATCCTTAAGTATTACATCTCACAATTTATATCCTAAAATCTAATACTGTCATTTCCTCCTCAGCCTCTCCCTGCCTATCCAATCCCCCCCCAGCCCTCCCACCCCCCAAAAAGAGGTTTAGAGGTCTATATTACTTTATACTAGGACACATTCTTTTCAAACATTGGCTATAAATCCATGCTTGAAATAAAGCATTTTAAAATATAAGTGCCTACTACTTTATGGAAGAATGGAAAGCAAGAGTGGGTATTTAATTTGTCATCAAATATCTTAGACACTTAGGAGTATGATTTGTAATCTACATGAAAATTGAGTTGTTTCCCATAGTAATGTTCAATTTTTTACTTCAATGAGCACATAATTTTATAGCTGCTTTTCTGAATAATAGAATTTTACTTTATTCAATTATATACATTTTATCTACACCAAGCTTACATTTAGTTAGTAAATTATTTTATGTATTAATCTGTTAAACTGAATGATTCTAATTTGATTTCTACTTCTTTTTATTTCTATTCTATTTCCATTCTATTCATTTCAACCAACGAGGTTGGATGCAGACCCCAGAGGTCATCTGGTCCTTCCCTCACTCAGAGTATAGCTGATTTTGAAGGTACTCTGGCCTAGACCATTTCCTGTCTGAATATATCCAAGAATGGAAATTCCACAATCTGTTATGCCTATAAAAACATAAGATACTTATCTGTGTTCTGCGCTTGTAGACAGAAGCCACTCACACAAGCACTGTTTAATAGTGGCTCTGAAAGCTTAGGACAGAATGGATGACATCTTTATGCTTTGAAAATTTATCTCCCCAACTGCTCACCTCATATTGACTAGTTAGGATTCAGGTGCGTAGTGTGACATGATTATAGTCAATGGATTATGGGCTGGTTCAGTCTGGTTCCATGACTAAAGGGATGGAGGGGACCCACAGACCCACGCCCCTGGAAATGGAGAAGGGGAAAAGGGAAATAGGGAGATAGGCCTGAAAACAAAACAGCAGCAATGACATGAGGAGAAACAAACTAATTTACTAAACAAGATATTGGAATGCAAGGTAGCACAATATAATACAATATAATTGGAATCGAGGCTAACGAATCAAATAAAATGAGAGTGTCCAAAAACTGAGGGCCTTACTCTAATGCTGAAGGCAATACGGCTAAGCAGCACACACTGCCGAGATGCACTACAATGCCTGTGCACTACATGATGTTGCGATGTGGAATACCAATAACAAAAAATCATAAAACCATGACATTGCACCCCTTATTCCACATCACAACATCATGCTTAATATATAAATACAAACAAACAATAATTGGCATGCATTAGACATATCTATATACATGTATTTACATACACACTGAACATCCCCATTTTTCTCCATCTCCCACCAAGTGGACCCAGGTCCCTGAGCACAAACAGTTCCATGGAAAGGTTTGCCCCTTCCAGAAGCTGGAAAGACCCAAACTGCTTTTCCCAGCATGCTTTTTACATGTACTACAGGGACTTTATCTCCCTCTGCAGTAAGTAGGGAGTTGGATTGGGCAGGACCATCGCAACAGATAGATCCTCAAGTATTGATCAGCCAGATGACTTCTGCCATATGCTTATTCCAATGATTAAATGTTCTGCCACCCATTGCTTTCAACATGGCTTTTAACAATCCACTGTATTGTTCATTTTTACCAGAAGCTGGTGCTTGCTTGATAGGGGATATGATAAATCCACTCTATGCCATGGTCCAAGTATTTAGAAGGGAATTTTTGAAATGAGTCCCATTGTCTGACTCAGTTCTTTCTGGAGCGCCATGTCACCATGGAAATTGTTTCATCAGACCTACTATGGTGTTTCGAGCATGGGGTACTGCATAGGCTTCAAGCCACCCAGTGATTGCCTCCACCATAACACTTACCATGCACATAACGCTTACCATGAGTTCGTGGCAAGGTGATATAATCAACCTGCTGTGCTTCCCCATATTTATCTTTTACCATCCCCCTTCCCCCCAGAGAGGTTTCATCCTCTTGGCTTGTTTAGTTATGACACATGTGTCACAGTCATGAATAACTTGTGCAATAGATCCATAGTTAAGTCCACCCCTCGGTCTCTAGCCCACTTACAAGTTGCATCCCTTCCTTGATGGCCCAAGGTTTCATGGGCCCACTGAGTTGGAAATAATTCACCCTCATGTTGTCAGTCCAAGTCTATTTGAGCCACCTCAATTCTGGCAGGTCGGTCTACCTGATGGTTATTTTGTTGTTCTTCAGTAGCCTGACTCTTGGGCAGATGAGCATCTACGTGGTGCACCTTTATGACCATATTCTTTATTTGAGCAGAAATGTATTTCCTCAATTCAACAGCCCAAATAGGTTTACCACTTCATTGCCAGCTGTTTTGTACCCACTGCTGCAACCACCCCCATGAGTCAGTATAAAGCATTGGCCACCTCTCCTGTTTAGCAACATCTAAGGCCAGCTGGACAGCCTTTGCCTCTGTAAATTGGCTTGATTCTCCTTTTCATTCAGTAGCCTCTGCTTGTCGTGTGGGGCTCCACACAGCAGCTTTCCATCTGTGATGCTTCCCCACAATACGACACGATCCATCAGTGAACAGGGCATATTTCTTTCCATTTTCTGGTAATTCATTGTGTGGTGGGGCTACTTAGTGTTCTGTGCATGAAGCATTGAAAATGTATGAGCCAGATCATTCTGCATGTTTTAAAAAGTTTGTTTTTAAAAAACATTTGGTGTTTGTTTGTTTGTTTACAATCTGATCAATGTCTTTCTACCACTTCAGTGCTATCAGTATCTTCCTTTTTAACTACTGTTGCTTTAATCATTTATTTGTATGGAAATTAAAGGGACTGAAAAAATCTCATGCACTTCAGGAGTGGAGGAATTATGAAATATGTATACATGCAGAATATAAAGACTCTGACTGCAACTTGGTGTAGATAATTATGTCAGTTTCCAGTAAAGGGAAAACTTCTGGGTTCAAATTTTTTTTTTATCTTTCTTTTTAAATGATTTTTCCTTTAGTTTCCTTGCCATTACAGTTTTAGAAGACTGTAAAAAGGTAAGAAGGGTGAAAATATGCCAGTTGTACACCTTGCTAAAGACAAGAAGTGCCTGTTCAGAAAGAAGTCTCAGGTCTGTTTTGTGAATTACATTCACCATATCTGTCCAGACTTGAAGTGATTGAGCCTTTGGATAGTCAGCCAACTTTTGAAGTCTTCCGATCTTCACCTTCCTTTAGATGTATTTCATAAAGAAAACATCTTATTTAAAAAACAAAAACAAAAACAAAAACAAAAAAAACCCTTTAAATTTAATTAATTAATGTTGATATGGAAACGGGAACAAAGCTACACACCCCACAACAGCTATTGCAACAAACAGCATGTGAACTAGCATCCATTTGCAGTGGCTTCCTCTTCCCCAGTCTCTTACAAACTGCTATTTTCATATTTAATGTTTTTTACAGGTTTTGCTGTGGTTGCTTGAACAATTTTCACTCGTTGTAACTATTACAATTGCATTCTTTGGCATACGATCATAGAATTTCCTAGCGTGAAAGAGAGACGTAGGCTACAGTTTACAATGTTTCTGGGCTAAGTAGAATACCATACTAAATTCAGCTTTTTCTTCCAGTGCAAAGATGAACATTCCAGGAAGAAAAAAAAAGTTGATCTCCAACATGTATTTCCCACCCATGTTTCATTATAAGAATATTCCTTGTTGTAACTTCCTTTTAATACTTGAGAAGCAAGAAGATACTGCCTCAACAACAATGTGGATTTCATGTCAGCTGGGAAGTTTCTCAGCACCCTTGCATGAATCATGAATTCTGAGATAAAACACCAATTTCTCAAATTCATATAGTTCCTTCTTTCAAGTAATGAAAACTAATTAGATTCTCTGTTAAATTCTGAATGTTAGCTAGATGTCTTCTGCTGCCATTGATTTTTTTTTCATGAAGAATTAATGCCATTAGCTTTTAATGAATGTTTCATTTAGACATTGTTAGATGTATTACAGAAAATATTAAAAAAAATAATAATAGCACTACCTGAGGCCATTGTTATAGTTAGATTGCTTCTCATTTATCCTTAATTCACAGTTTATAACTACAAGGAGTTTACCCTCCAGCACCTCAAAAGGCAGAACAGTGTTATATATGTAATTTATTGTCTTCTTAAAAATAATAATAATACAAAAATTCTTTTTGTGTGCTCTCAGTTATGATACTTTGAAGTTATGACACTTTGAAGGAGTTATTTGGTTCTTGTTTTTAGATATTTTGTTTATATTTTGGATGTACACTTTTAGCTGTATTCATCAGACATTCCCTCGGTTAGATGATAAGAACGAGTCTCTCTAGGAAGCAGTCAAGAGAGGAGTATTTTTAATGAACACCTACCTTACGTGTCTTGGATTTCATTCCTCCTTTTAAATCATTATTTTATTTTCAAGCCTATTGTGCACTGTTTTGTTTAAAAAATCAATCTGATACCCTTAAAAAATGTATATTGTAGTGAGTTGTTATCATGATTGCTATAATTATGCACAAGAAAGTCATCTGGCATACAGTGTTTTCTGGTCTTTTGTTTTGTAAATGTTCCAAAGATGGTGGTATATGTTGCTGAAGTTCAAAACTCAACCGAAGACAAGAACACATGGCATATAAAGAGCACAGTGAAAAACTGATAACTAATACATCTGGGTTTAAAACTATAAGAAGTTAAGCTGTGAGAGCAGCAGATTACTGACTGTCCTGCAAGCCAATATCTATTTTGCTGAGCAAAACTTGAGTGTCCGCTATAAGGTACAAGCAAAGTCCTCCTTTGTAGAAAATGCTGAGTCCTAAGACAACAGAACTCTTTTATCATGCCTATGACTTGACACCTGTGATCTTTAGAATACAGATAGGTCATCACTTTGCAAATTGATGTACAAGAGTAGAACATGATCGACCTCTACCTTCACTCTTGCCCTTGTATTAGATCTTCTCTCCAGGGCTCAGCTGTGTCAGCAGCCCTTCCAAGGGCTCTTACTCTGCCTTGGTGGAAAGTCACTACTGACATGACTTTAGAGATGCTGGGGGCTTTCCTAGAACCTGTGAGGCAGTGTGGGGCAATGTGGGGCAGTGTGGGACAGTATGCAATCTGCAAAGAAATGAAGAAAAAACATCTAGGGACAGCAATGTCTACGCTACTCCATTAATCTACAAGAAGTTGTGTCTTCTGAAAACCTTTCCTTGTCATATGTACATACATATTCATATACGATTTCTCATCAAGATTTTTAAGGTTTTCAACAGCATGGAAAAACAATTATTTATTCTCAACAGGGAATTGTTCACAAATTCTGAATATTTCTTCACAGTAAGAAGCATCTTATTTACTGTAATGCTAAACTGCTCAACATTTTGTCCTAAAAAAATTAACTAAGTAGATACTAAAAAGAAAAACACAATGAACAAATCCTTTAAATCCAGAGTTTTCTTGAGAAAAAGCCTTACAGTATTAAAAAATAAATGCTTTTTTCAGCATACCTGAATGGTACTGACCTGAGACAAAACTTCCACTGGACAAAAATGACCAGAAGCTCTCAAACATTATTATTTTTTTGTGAATGCTTTTCTTGAAGACCATGAGATTTTTTGAAGAATGTAATTTTTGTTTGGGAAAAATCCACCACATATTGCTTTAACTTTTATACATAATGCTCATTAAATCATAGAATCATAGGATCACCAAGGATAACTTAGGAAGACTCTAATGTCTTTAGATTCCAATGTTTAGATAATTAAATAATAAAAAAAATCAGACTTTTCTTGACTTTGATATAGTACTTTATACACCTTTAGATGTCTGAATCTGTGGTAAGTTGGGTGAAATTAACATGATATAAAAATTCTTATAGGGAACAGCTGAGGAAACTGGAATTGTTTAGTCTGGAGGAGACTCAGGGGAGAGCTCATCACTCTCTACAGCTACCGGAAAGGAGGTTGTGGTGAGGTGGGGGTCAGCCTCTTCTCATGTGTATCTAGCTGTAGGATGGGATGGAATGGCCTCAAGTTGCATCAGGGGAGGTTCAGGTTGGATATTAAGAAAGATTTCTTCTCCAGAAGAGTGGTCCGGCACTGGAATAGGCTGCCCACAGAGGTGGTGGAATCGCTGTCTTTGCAGGTCTTGAAGAAAGGTCTTAGATGTTGTATTAAGGGATGTGGTTTGGTGGAGAAATATTGGTGGTAGGTGAATGGTTGGACTGGATGTTTATGGAGATCTCATGTTAGTGGTTTCTGTTGTAGCTGAGTGATAAGAATGTTCTTAGCTCCTTCTTCATGATTTGCAATAAATTTTGGCCAGCCAGTCATTCCTTGACACTGAAGATACCTGTAGCTGGTATTAACCATCCTACACTTTTGCAGTAAAGAGTCTGTACTGAGTTGCTCATTTTTTTTAGCTGCTTAATGATTCTGTTCTCCAGTTTCATCATAATTCTAGGATTAATTTATAAGTTCTTTCATGTACTTTCAGAAAGGGATTAGACTCACTTAATTTTGTACCTGTTTTTCAAATTGCAAACTCTTCAGTTAATGTGCTAGTAGAACTCATATCTTCCTCCAACTTATTTACGCTTTTATTCCTCAAAAACTCTCACTCTGGTAGAGAATAACTAAGAGCACTGAGAAATAAACGCAGGGAACTCTGACAGTGTATTCAAGCAGAAGAAATATCATTCTAGCAATTTCCCTTCATGTGGCCTTCAAATAAAGTAAAGCTTCATCTTGTTCTGGATAAGAAGGGAAGGTTCAGTGACAACCAGCTACAATTCCATAGGCTGTCTTTTAATAGGTCTGGCACGTCTTTGGCCAAGAGAACACTTCTAGGTGATGGATGGAGATAAGGCTAATCTGGATGTTCTTTATATTGTGATCTTTTCTAAACATGGTAATGGATCTCTGCAAACTATTACAGTAGGAAGAATTTGTTGGACTGCTCACAAACCCTTGAGATTTGTTCAGATTGAGGAATTCTTGTAGATTGCACTGTGGATATGAGCATTCTAATCTGTAAGGTGGTGCAATTCAAACTTCTGCAAATTCTCCAGCACAGAAAATGTTATCCTGATAACTGACAAATGTTATCCTCCTTTTCCTACAATTTGATGCAATTGCAATATGGCAATATGTGGTATCTGTTTTCCCAGCTTCTGTCTGTTACATCTCCCTTTCATTTTTCTGTTCTCTAGACCATCTTTGTTTTTAATGACTCTTCCACTGTTTTGTACTGTTTTGTTGCTGGTGATGGAACTGAAGTGGATCAAGAATGGTATGAACGATCCAATTAAAGTGAATAAAAACTTTGAAAATTGCTCCTGTGTTGATCTTTGCAGGGCTTTCGCCTCTAACAAAGTAAAAGGAAATTGTAAATGCTTGTTGAGACAATTATTATTCATGTTCACCATTTGTGTCAACTTGCCAGCTGTATTCCTAACTATTCATTCCTTCAGGCACATATTTAGTTCCTGACAACTGCTCATGCACATTTTAAAAAACTGTGCCCCATAGCCTTGGATTGTTTGTGGGTGTTTTCCGAAGGAGATATGTGGCCATGATGATGCATTCCAAAGTGCTTTGAAATGAATTCTCAAGTGTTTCAGTCACTGTCCTCTGCTCTGGGCCAAAAGCAAACATTGTTCTTCCTGAATGAGATGAGATGAGATGAAAGTTTCATTTACCAATGTGGTATTAAAATACCAAGATCCCATTACGTGGGATGTATTTAAATGAAATATTATGAAAATGGAGATTGTATAACCCTCTGCAGGAAATAAACGCAGTTTAAAATGAAAGGTGTCCATACTAAATACAGTTATCTGTCTGCAGTGTTAGATTGCTGCTTGCCTTTCTGCAGGCAAGCAAGCAGCAAAGCTAGCGAACCCCCTTTAATGCAGCCTCAGCAAACACGAATTTTATTATAGAAACATGAGAACTCTGCAGAGCTCAGTAATATTGTCTGCTGTGGCTGTGGCTCAGACAAGTTCAGGGAAGAAAATGCGCTTCTTCCCTGTAAAAGCCTTTCAAATTGAACAGTAATTAGCTGAAATACTTAAATAGCCTTTGTTGCAAGGAGAAGAACCAGGACTCGCATGGATGTGTCAGTCACTACCTTGCAAAGTCAGGCTCCATCTTCCTTCTTCCTTTTCTCTTTGTGTAATCTCCAGGTTTTTTCCTGTTTATTAGTGGACTAGGCGAAATTCATTTTTCCCAGTCATTTCTTAAGGAAATGAATTTTATTTCATTTACACAGAGTAGAAAATTGGATGTTTACATTTCTGGGTAAATTGTTATTGTATATAGTCATATTCTGCATATTTTCTTCTTAGGGTTACAGATGTATTTCTCCACTCTTGAGTAAAAGCATGGGAGGATGACTGGGCTTCGTTTGTCCTCAGTTTCTTTCTTAGCTGGTTCTATATAAAGCACTGCTGAAGCTGGATTGGATTTCTTCCTGAGCCTCTTAGGTCTCTCAGTGCTTTTCTCAGTCCAGATCCCCCACTGCACATCTCCATGCAGTGCAGTGCCTATTCCTGATGTTCCTCCTTCAATAGACAGCCTCTTTTTATTTATTTACTGAATGTAAAATATTTAAGTGTTTGGGGGTGATTTTCAGTGTTCTAACCGGTGGCACGGATCAATGCCAGGCCACTTACCCCACATTACTTGAAACAGTAGTATGACACTTGGGTAACTAGTAATATGAAGTGGATTATTTTCTCTGCTTGATTTGAATTGTCACATAAACGAATGTATTTGTTCACAGAGAGGTGCTGAGGTAGTATTTACTCCAATATGATGGTTTCTGAAGTGATGGACTTCTCTGTTGATTCTGAGGTCTTGACTGCAGTTTGCAGAGGAAACTTTCTGAATGTGATTCAAGTATACCTATACAATATATTGTAATAAAGGCAATGTAAAAGCCATGTTTGCCTTAGTCTGCAATGAGCTGGAGGCAGCAGCTTTCAGCGTGAGGCTTTCTGTTCACTTCAGTGGAGCCTCATTCATATCACAGTGCTAATTTCTGTCATGTTCTGCAAATGGGGATGTGTTCCATGATAAATTTTGTTCTCAGGAGGCTTTCCTCTTGTTCTTATAGTTTTCTTCAGGATATTATTTTTAGACAGTATTCTCATAGAAACCAGACACACTCCAGATTTATACTACTTTCAATTACCTGTGACAAAGATTTTTAATTAGAATCTAATGATTTTGTGTTGAGGCTCTGAGTTAGGGTGTGGGAGACTTCAATTCTACTTCTGATTTTATCACAAACCTCCTATTTACTTACCATTTAATGGTGACTATTTCTCTTTTATCTTTCATATGCCTCATCCTTCAAATAGTGCAAATGTTTTGGGGAATGGGTGTTTTGCTTATTGACATGTTCAGAACAAACATAATGCAAGCCTGATTTCACCAGGGGACTTTGGTCATGACCATGTAACACCAATAATACGCATGATTAATAATATATTCCAGTTGAGCATCCTAATGCCCAATTTTAAAAGTTGAAGCTGAATTTCTGAGAGAATTCAGATCTTCAAGAAAAAAAAAAAAAAGAAAGAAAAACAACACCAAAATTACTTTCTGTGTTCCTTTGTTGACTTTCTGATAACTAAGCTCCCAATCCTATAATGACTTGTCTGCAAATCTGAGCATACTGTTGAGTAGTTTTACTAATGAGTGGAGCTGCTCATGTTTGCAATGTTAAGTGTGCATGTGAGCTGTGGCAGTGGAACTGTTTTGAAATGCTTGTTTGTTATCTTGCATACAAATACTCTTTGCCATGTACTGAGGATTTCTGATTTCTGACTCTTGCAAGAACGAGTTATTGCCTGTGCTACATGCTGACAATTAACTCTAACCCTCAAGAACAGGCATGTTCAGTGAAAATGCTGCCACATTCTCTACATTAGCTGTGTCACTGTAGGAATATGGAAATCCATCTCATTTCTGTATTTTTTGTGTCTTTTAATTACGTATATAACTCAAAATTAATGAGTCAGTTTTCTGCTTGTGAAAAAAGTCAGTGGTTTGGGGATATTTCTGCATGTACTCTTCACAGACTTTGACTGAGGTTAGGAAGCTACTGTATCACGAATTAATCTCATTTGAGAGCAGATGTCTAAGATAGAGCATTAATTTCTCTCTACTCCGCAGAAGATGTGAGAGAGTTGCTCAGAGGAACTGCCTCTTGTTGGGTGAAACCAATGCCATTGCAGTGGCCTATTTCTAAAGACTCAGATCTGGGTGCACAGGATGGATCAAGGAACCTGCCTCAATGGCTCTGAGGACAGTTTCTTTCTGTGCGAGTATCCAAAGTCAGAATAAGTTTTCTTGTCTTTTGAGAAAGTTAGATACCACAATTCAAAGGGAAAGGAACTAAAAATATTCAGGGAATTTGGCTTTGTCTCGAAGAATGCAGCAAGTTGGGCAAGGCAGGTGAATATACTTAGGGTTTTTTAAAATTATTTTATTTTTATAATTATCCATTATTTTTGGTCTGCATATGTGAATCAGAAAGCTCCAATGGTGGCCATCAGGAATGTCAGATAATTTATCTTCAGCTTCTGCCTGTCAGCAGAAGTTCAGTATAGAGGCTGTTACCTCTGAAATGCTTTTGGAGATTTCCTACAGCAATGCAGGCCTAAAACTGCTAAAGCATCAAAATTACCACTTATGGAGGATCTTTGCCTGCTTACAGTGACCTGATAAATGGGTAACAACCCATATGGGTATATTTATTTGATCTCCAAGGGCAGAGGGGGCATGTGAGCATCTCTGCCACGATACAGTGGCCATTGCTCCTTGAGCTGAAATGATGAAAGTTGGCCCTGTTACCAAGCCTGACAGGTTTGTGTCCCTTTGTGTAAACTGAAGTTGCAAGTTCCAACCTGAGGGCAACAGATAGTGCTTGATGTATGACCTGAACAGTCTGGGAGGCAGGAGAGGTTGTACCAGGTGCAAGAGGATCCTGATAAGGCTGGAATTGGAAAATCTCAAACAAGATTCCCATAAAACAAAGATAAAGATGAAATGTAACATATAAGCTATCTTATAGTCATAGAAAAAAAGATCTGGCAGTGAGTGTAGTGACCTGAGTGGAAGCCCTTTGGAGTTATGTCATTCTGTTTTTTCGCAGATACATAGAATTTAGCTTTAAAGCTCCCTAGCACAGACACACAGCTTTTCTGGGGTTTCGTAAATCTGGACAGGCTGTTACCTCTAAATCCACCTGTGCTTGTTCTTTGGGCAAATCTGTGGGCTGGGACCTCCTGACCAAGAGTCTACGGGCATTGCAGTGTGTGGAACTTCGGCATTTATGTAACAGCAATGACCCCAATGTCTGTCACTAGTGTTCAGCAGCAACCATGGGAAAGGACATAAAAAGGTTATGGCACATCCGAAGTGCAATTCACTCTGCCACCAGAGAATAAATAGAATATTTTAGCTTGGGACAAGCTGATTTCAGGTAGATTTGTTTTGATTCTCTTAATGGATTTTGTATGTTTTGAGCAAAAAATGATATTTTGCTGTAGGGAAAACACTTATCTGGAGAATTTCAGTTCGGTGTGACTCACGAGGAAGCTTCTTCATTTAATCAAATACTTGTCAAGCACACTTCACACATCCTCATAGCAATTAAAGAAGCTATTTTCCTGCAGTAAGGAAGGTTTTTGGTTAGACATTGTTTTAAATATGAAATATGACATGTTTTGTCAAGAGTATCTTTAAAATGACAATCTCGCTTTATGCTCAGATTTTCTTTCTGTGACTAGTTGGAAATGAAATCGCTTTTAGGACAATAACTAAGCATGTTTTTAATTAGTTTTCTATTTGCCTCTGACATTTTGTTCAATAAAAACCCCAGAAAAAAAATATATATATATTCTGGCAAAGGGCTATATATCAAAATTCAGAAACCACCTCAGAAAGGTGCAGTACATTTATGACCTTGTGTGATTAGTGATCTCTGAATCTAATCGTAAGGTACTTTAATGGACTATAATTATCTACAGTGTATAGTTACTGCCTTTCCTGAGATTGATTTAAAATTGCCTCAGGAGGCAAGTGCTGTGTAATTATCTGATAAGAACTAAACTTGATACTCACTCTGGAAACTTTTGGAAACACAAAAATAAATATAGTTCAGGACAAAACTTACTGTTGGCCAGCTTCAGAAATGAAATCTACTCTTGCAGGCTGTCTCTGCAGCAACAGATAAAGAAGAAAAAGGAAAAAGCTTCCAACCATTTTCAAGATATCAGCCTAATTTAGCAAACTTAGTGTAAGGTGGGCTTTCCCTCTGACACAGATGATCTTACAAGAATCATAAGCAGAAGACAGGACGGGACAGTAGTATCACCTTATGTGCTGACTTCAGTAGGAGTCTATGAGTCTGTTACACATTAATGAGCTGTCATCTTAAGGATTAACTGATTTTATTTTCTCCTGAGAATATAAAGATATCTACAGAAGATCCCATCTGCAGTAGGACAAGGAACATGAAAGTGAATTTCAGGACAGTGAATTCTTAATTTTTTTTTTCCTTCCATTTTGCCTGCTGTTTGCCTGGCTTGGTTTGGGTGCTTAGGAATTGAACTGTTTAGGAAGATGGGGTATGCTGATAAGCTGTAGAATGGACTGAAATTTTGCACACTCAACTCCAGACATGCCTCATTGTGCAAAATGCACTGACAATAGCTTGTGTCAACTGCAAGATGGTGAGAATAGATGCACTATAACTCCACAAGCTTCTGGAAATGGCCATAGTGACCCCCCAGTCAAACTCTGTGTGGGAGCCATGTGTTCACCCTACACTATGGTTAGAGATGATGGATAGGCACACTAAGAGACTGCATAAAAGCTTGGAATTACAGAAATCTGTAAACTAAATGAACTGGAAGCCTGCTTTCTTTCCACTCAGCGTAGGTGTTAGTGACTTAACTGATGGGATGTCTAAATAGGTAACAACCATACAGTGAATCAAATACAAATCTACCTGCAAATCATGGAATATAAGAAACCAACCTTTTCAAGCTCAACCTGTGAACAATCTAGCTCAGTTTCCTATCTCTGAGAGATACCATCACATAATGCACTGAAGAATGCTGTCTACCATTCTATAGCAAAAAATGAGGTATTCCTTAAGCTGAATGACAAGTTGGCTATCTCCTGCTGCTTTGATAGAGCTTCTAAAAGTATCGCTGATGACTTTATAACAACAACAATAAAAATATTTAAAAAACAAAACAACAAAAACCCACCAAAAGTACTGTGCCTTTCACAACATGCTGGATCTCGTTGTGATGAAGCTAAATTAGTCTGTGAAATGGAAGTTGGTTACTTAAGGATCACTGACTGTGGCTAGATTATAGTAACAGCAGAGCAGGATTTATGGCAGGAACTGAGCCTGCGAGGGAGCTGCACTGGAGCAGTCTGTTCCTGAAGGGCTGTACCCCATCAAACAAATCCATGCTGCTTCATTTTCGGGAGCAGTTCTTCCCATGGCAAGGAACTTACACTGGAGCAGAGGGAGAGTGTGAGGAGCAGCTGGTATGGGGTGCTTTTATCTGACCAAAACCAATTCCCAGTCCCCTTGCACTACTTGGAAAGGGAAATCAAGACAGCAATATAAACCTGGGGAGAATGGGGGAAGGGAAAAGTGTTTTTCACTTTCCTTGTTTCTTATCGGTCCACTGTGTTATTAACTGCCAATAAATTAATCTTATCCAATTCAAGTTTGTATGCTGGTATCTGGTGAGTGGTCTCCCCATATTTATCCTGATCCATGAGCTTTTTTATCAGATTATCTCCCTATCTTGGTAAGGAGGAAGGGTGAGGGAGAGCGAGGGAGAAGTTTGGTCATCATCTAGCAGCCACTCAAGGCCAGTGACCCAGAAAAAGAAATAAAAAGCAAACTGTGAATGGAGTTTGGAGGGCTTCCCATCAAAATGCCATAGTTCAGCAATCTGGGGAAAAAAAAAAAAAAAGAATCACACAAAAAAAGATCCATAGCTAGATTAAAGTTCATTCTAGTACAATGCAAAAGAGAAGGAAAAAAAAAAAAAGGAAATAATAATTACAAAATGCAAAATGGGACAAATAAGGGAATTGGTAAAGAACCATGTGTGGCAGAAGGATTTTCTGATGTAGCTCTAGAAGAAGAAGGCTTTGCAGCGTTACAGGCTCAGTGGCAGATGACGATAAAATCTTTAATAGTGACTCAAAAATTGCAACATGGTTAAATATTTAAAAAGAACAACCATCCATACCAATGTTCACAAGACATCTGAAGATTTTCAGCTTGGTTAGCACAACATCAATTGCAGGTAATAACGCAAGAGCACATATGATATTCAATTAATACAGAATGAGAGGATAGGAATAGAATAAATGCCAGAAATCACGGGTTATAGAAAATGGCTCTTACCAAGCAAGGCTTATTTAATCATGATGAGATTATGAATTTGGGTGATAAAGGAAATGGTGAGTGTGATAAACTTAGTCCAGTAGGCTTTTGTAGGGCATCTAACCAAGTCTGCATTATTTCCATAAAACAATTAGTGATACAATACAGGAGAAATTCACATTAATTTGAATAAAAATTGAGTGACAGCTGAAGATGTAGTTACTGTAGTTACAATCTTTTTTTCCCCCCTTTTATTTTTTACTTTATTTTGTTTTTCTGCTAAGGTCTGCAAAGATGAGGATGAGACAGAAGCTATTCTGTATTTTTATCTAGAAGCACTGCAAAATCATTGCTGGTTAAACGTGATGACAGAGGGCTGATGAAGTGGTAAACAATGAGGAGACTTGAGAACGATCTAGATACCCTGACAAAGCAGCTCAAAATGAGTTTGTTTTAATATCATCAGCTCCATGGTCCTTCGACTGGGACGTGCAGACACAGCTCGCTGGTGGAAGCGCACTGGGGAAGACCTCAGCTCAGGAGTGACTGCCTCTTCACAGGTGTTGGCTGCTGCAAAAGCTCAGCAAAGAAAATTCCATTCTCTTCCCAGCCCCAGCTCTAGACCAGTGGGAAAGCTGGTGTGTTTTCCATTAGTGCACGGTGTGGTTCTGTAAGCTGGCTGAAGCTTTCACTGCACTATAAATCTGAGCCGAGCTGCTAGATTCTGTTCTAGATATATAAGTTACTAGCTGTTTTGAAGCAAATGTCACTTTCTTTTTGTATTTATGAGCAGCTGGGGATCAAGAGGCAGCTGTTTAAGGAACTATATTTATTTTTAGATGTAAACAAAATATTAAAGTGCCCTCCAGAAATCTCTGTGCTCCCACAAATGTCTCACAGTCTATATTATTTATATGCAAGAGTGTATGGGTCGCTGCAGCTTGTTTTTGTTGAGTACAGTATATCTCCTCTCTCTAGCTAAAGCAGAGAGTGGCCCCATGCTTGCTGGAGGGCCACACCAAATTAGTTGTTACAGAAAAAGATAATGATATATTTTTCCTTTTAAATGAGGGAGGTAGAAAAAAATAGGAACTTTCCTTGCTGGCAAAAAAAACAACCTTGGTGTATTTTTCCTAGAGAAATAATTAAGTTCTATTAAAATTACCATTCTGCACAGCTTGCAGCAGTGTTGTGGAAAGATGCAATGCTGATAAATCAGAAACTGCTCTCCTCAGTCTTGCTGATGGTCAACAAATGCAGAAAGACATGGCTGTTTCCCATCATGCTTTCTTTCAGCCTGGTCCATACTCTCACTTGCAGCCTAAAATCCTCCCTGAGTCACACGGACTTCCCTGTCCACCAGGAAGATTGCCATTGACCTTTGTGCTTTTCCTATTTATTTTAAGAATGGAGAGAAGTAGAGACTCTCCTGGAAGGTTAATTAGAGTATTCAAGGTTTCTCGATTGAGACTCTCCTTCTAAATTAAATTATTTCACATCAAGTCTTACAGTCTCTGCTACAGTTGTCTGATGGTTGGTTTTCCAAGGGCTTTTCTTGGGCTTTCCAAAGAACTGTGGGGGAGATGCTTAGCATGCATAGAGCATATACACAGAGCATGTCTGTTTAATCCAGAACTACAAACTAGCTGGACCAGGCTCTGAGCAACCTGATAGAGCTGTAGATGTCCCTGTGCATGGCAGGGGAGCTGGACTAAATGGTCTTTAAAGGTCCCCAAATGATTCTGTGCTTCTATGATTCCAACTTGTCTGAAAATCCTGACAGAGTACATAGGTACAGAGCTGTGTGCAAGAGCCTGTCAATCCTCTCCTATTCAAAGGCCTTCATGCTACCAGCAGGAACCTCACCTTTTTCCCTCCCAGACCTGCTGGTTACATTCTGGCTGTATGTCTGTCTCAAGAGGCCCCTGTCTCCATCTATGCTCTTCCGAAGTGACTGACATGTGTCTAGCAGTAAGTTTGCTCTCTAGGTGCACTAACCTTACAACCTTGTGTTCTCAGACAGCCGAAGCTAATATTGACTTAAACGCATTATAAATTCGGGTTATATCCATATTATCCGAGGAATATGTTTATGATTACATGACAAGATGCCAGGGGAAAAAAAAGAAAAAAAAAGGAAAAAAAAAGACAATCTGAGATCTATGAAAATCAGCAGTTTGTGCTGAGAAAAAATCAATAAGTAATTTACCCAGAGAATCCCAAAGAGAATGTGTGGGTTTTGAGACATAGAATAACTTTTACTTATTGAATCCAAAAATGTCCAGAACAGGGAAAGATGTAAATACAGGAATCTTGCTCCTCTGGAGTTCAGTGGAAGGAGGATCACCCCCTGAGCTAGCAGCTTTGGGATTTTGAATGGTGTGCTCCGATGCTTAATGAAACTGTTTAATTAGAAAACTTTGTCACAGCTTATATGTGGCTTGAAGGCAGTTTTATTAAATAGGCTGAATAATCCTGTACAACCATTAAAGCTGATTGGTATTCTTAGCTTTGAAGAGACAGAAACACGAAGAGAACTGATAATGAGAACTGGGCAGCATTCAGGGACTTGTCTTTGTACGGTATGTTTCTGTCTTCTTCTTTGAGCAGGTACTTGTGGCTTCTTGAGGAAATTTGCCACTTGACAATGCAAAATTAAACTGAAATATTCATAACTACACATCTTGACTGGTTTTGGGTCAAGACCGTGTAGAGCCAGCGCGTTAAATGTGAACTAATTTAGCTCAATGTGAACATGTATGTAGGAATGTCTTTTTCCCTCTCTCTCTCCTTTTTTTCTTGCATTCCAGTTACTGAACTGTTCTTCCTGACTGAGCATGGTGCCTGATCTCCTTTTACTACTGAGTACATCATATTCTCATTCTCTAATACTCAGACTCATTTCTGTCATGTCACAGGACTAAGACAGAAGTGGACTGAGATATATCACAGTTTTTAACAGAGGAAGAAATAAGGTGCTGAAGGGGCAGCTAGGTAAAAGTCAAAGTGATAAAGTACTTTGTTGTATTTGGATTGACAGTTCATCTGCTTCATTTGGGAAAATCTTTGGTTCTGAATTAATAACCAAATCTACCCTTTCCACTAAAGGTTAGAGACAAAAATTTTCTAGATAACTATGGTAATAAAGGAAGATTACTCAGAGGATCAGGAAGTGTTTTTTCTAAAATAATCAATTAGACCTTAATGTCATTCTTGTGGATTTATAAATATAGACCCACAGAATCCAACTTTTAAGACGTGTAAAAACGTAAAATGCTTGGAAAGATTTTCAGAAATGCTTTGTAGGTATAATTGAATCATACATTCATAGAATCACAGAATCCTTAGAAACAGAAGGGACATTTCAAGGTCATTTAATCCAATTCCCCTGCAATGCACAGGGACACCTCTCTCGACTCGTTGGCAAGTATCTTCCCAGAGAGCTATTTATGGCAAGGATACTTATTTGTTGCAAGTGCACATTGCTGGCTTGTGTTTAATGATGTATTGCCAGGTCCTTCTCTTCCAAACTGCTGTCCAGAACATCTCTTCCCAGATAGGTGTTGTTGGTGAATTTGATGCAAGGTTCAGAGGAGGGCCACAAAGATGATCAAAGGGCTGGAGCACCTCTGTACACAAGGCAGGCTGAGGGATCTAGTCTTGTTCAACCCAGAGAAGCCTTTAAGGAGAACTCACTGCATCCTTCAGATATTTAAAGGGAGCATATAAGCAGGAAAAAGACTGACTTTTAACATTATCCGATAATGACAATACAAGGAGGAATGGTTTTAAACTAAAAGGGGGGTGATTTAGGTTAGATGTCAGGGGAAGTGTTTCACTCGGAAGGAGGCGCTGGCGCAGGCTGCCCAGAGAAGCTGTGGATGCCCCATTCCTGGAGGTGATCAGGGATGCACTGAATGGGGCCCTGGGCAGCCTGAGTTGATGCCTGATTCAGTGGTTGGCAATCCTGCCCATAGCAGAGGGGTTGGAAATAGATGATATTTGAAATCCTTTCCAACTCAAGCCATTTAATGATTCTGTGATTCTATCTTGTCATCCAGGGCTTTTAATAAAGTCACTGAGCTATATTGGCACCAGTATTGACCCCTGAGGGACAGAGATTGAATTTACAAGTTGCCGTTCTCAAGAAAATCCATGGAGTTTTTCAGTGACTGCTACTCTAAATTGTTGCAGCTTCCTGTGGGAAGCCAGGGGAGTTTAAAGACATCAGCAGCCTCTCAGTCAAATATGGTGAGTGAGTTATGCTGCACTTTCTTAACAGTAGCCAACAATTTTAGTCCCTCTCAATATGTTAAAAAGCACTTAACAGCACTAACAGGTTTGATATTTTTAATGTACTTTTGAATATGCCTTTTTCAGGATGTCTGTGTCAAGGTTATAGAATAGGCTTGCCTCACAATGCTAAGAAGGACAAAAGAGAAGAGAGCTAATAGCTCCAGGGTCCCAGCTCACCCTGAAAAGTTCAGAGCACTGGTTCAGGGCAGTGGGTGCTGTGCCCAAAACTTTATCATTCCCTTCTCTGTCATGCCAGATAACTTCAGTGCATCACCCCCCCAAGTTTTATGGAACGAACCACAAAAGAATTCTTCAGCAGCTGTTTTTCACTGAAATATTTAAACATTTAGGTAAGAATGGTTACTCTGAATTGGAAAACAGGCTCATTTACTACAGCTACTATTAGTAATGCCAACAGTGCTTTAATTGGAAAGGAGGATGTGAAAAACTCTTACTAAAAGCACTGCAGATGAGCCACAGTGGGCACTAAAACCTGCTTTCTGATGAAAGAAATTTGAACAGGAAAACTAAAACCCACGTGGCAAAATAGCTTTGTGTGCCATAGGAAGCCTCTCCTGGACTCAGTTTAAGTGCATCAGACAAAGGCACTATGCTGATTTCTGAGGACTTCGCCATATGAGCACAGTACTATTGACCGAGGCTGTTATTTCTTCAGTGGAAAAAAAGTGATTTAAGAGGGCAGATTATGCTTCAGTCTGTAGATATCTTCTGTAGCTGCTGCCTGGGACAGTGCTGCATTTCTGATGCTCCCTTCACAGCAGCATCCTGTGGAAGAGATCCCACTCCTCGCTACGATGAGGTGATGCTCTGCTTATTTCTCCCTCATTTCTTCCATTTCCCTTGGTGCAGCCTGATGTATGAGCTTGGCAAGGGAGTGAACAGAGTTTTACATCCAGTTCTGCTTGCTCTGTGTGCTGGAAATGGCTGGAGAGGAGTCTGCTATCTATCTGCTTTATTGCATCCGCCGACCAAAGGTACTTGTGTCAGCGTCCTGAGGCCTTAATTCAGCAAGGCTCCAAAGAACATGCCAACTCAAAAGCATGTGAATAATACCATTATAATCATGTGCTTATAGTAAGTATATGCTTAGAGGGCGCTGATGAATACTTCTGACAGGTTATGCACCAGAGACTCTGATGCTGAGTGTTTCTGCGATTCACAGACACCTCGGCGCAGAGCACAGGGGCTGATCAAACCCCACGTACCTCTCAGGTGCAGATCTAGTAGCTCTGTGCCAGCCTTCTCTGCACTGCCCATGACTTTTTGTTATCAATCCTTGTCTATCAGTGAAAAAAATATCCAGGCTTAAGAGTGAAGCCAGCATGCAGATGTAAGAACACGACAGAAGAATCTCTGGCTGAGATTTTTTCACAGCTGAAAAATCACTACAGATTTTCTTCTCCTTCTCTCAGTGAAAAGATTTCACCGTTTTTTCAGGAGCTCTGTTAAAATCTGCCCAGAATTTTACAGGCATTGGGGAAAAATACTGTAGGAACAATAGGTAATGACAGTTTCTCCTCCATGTCCATATAAGTGTTGTAACTGAAAACATGCATAGTATCTACATCCACTATGTTAAAATTGCTGCTACGTGTCTTAATAACAACAGCACATGAGGCATTTTTTCATTATATTTTTAAAATTTTTCCTCTTTCCAGTAGTGCAGGACAATGCTGCCCTACTGCATTATTATTTATTTCATACCGTCTGTGCTATTCCACCAGGCTTCCACTGTGCTAAATAAGAAGCAGAGGCTGCTGAGTTTTGTAACACCTGTCATTATTTTAAAGCAGATCAGCAGCTTCAAAAAACCATTTTGCAGGGAAGGAAGGAGATGCATCATAAAGTTCATTGGGTAGGTAGGAATGTTGCTTCCTTCTGCATTCTGCCCTCCTAGCAAGTGCTGGTGCTGAACCTGTAATTTCCATTTTTGCAGCCCCAAAATATCTGTGGCTGGGAATTTAAACAACTAACTCCCCAAGCTCTGCAGGCTCTTCATTAATCTTTACGTGCTTTTTTGCTTTCTTTCTTTCTTTTTTTTTTTTATTGGAAATGCCATAGGCAGGTCATTAGAATAGACACTGCCACATTAGATTTTCTCCAGCATATTTTAGTATCTCCAGTATATTCAGTTTTAGGTGCTTTCTGTAAGTACAGTCATCAAGGATGTTACAGTAGCAAAGCATTCTTTTTGCTGTTGCTGCTGCTGCTGTTTTTCAAAACAGGGTGGGTACCAGCAAGAAAAATACATCGTGCTTCAGCTCAGCACTGGAACAAGGAGATGTCTCACCCCTGTTTGCCCATGTAGGAGGCAAGAGATACAGAAGGTGTCTGTACCTGCAGATCTCCCCTGAACAAATTCTCCCACAAAAAGATGTATCAAGGCCACTGTTTGCATCCATCACTTGCAGAGACATTTGGGACAGGTAACCAGGTCCAAGGCCATAGGAAATGGGGAGGGAGAGCATTGTTTGGAATAAAGTTGTATCGACGATAAAGGAAAACACAAGGTGGGAGCTGAGGGTGAAAGCATGTCATTTAAGATCTTCTAAGCATCCTTATACAGAAAAGCTCTTCTTTAGCAGTTAAAACATTCAGAATCCCAAATACACTGAATGAACCTAAGGATAACGTTATCAGGTTTCCTAATGTTTCATTATGAGATGCAAGAATCATGATGAAGATAATGGGTAGACCACAGTCTTTGAGGAGACAAAAGAAAACACATAAAGTTATTTCTATTTACTAAGTAAAAAAAAAAAAAGGGGGGGGGGGGGGGGGGGTTCTGTGGGTACTAATAGACTGCCACGGGGTCTGTCCTATTTTGAACAATGCAGTTCAGTTCTGCAGGGTGCTGAGCCTTCCTGGAAATAGAGCAAAGTTCGGAATTGTAAAGGTGTTCACAGTGTTAAAATCCTTTAGATTATGCTAATCTACATTGCAAAGTCTGCATTTCAAATGTGGCTTGAAGCCCTTAGAAATTAATATACTTTTAAATATTTAGGCACTTAGTTCCCTTTGATTTTAGAAAGACTAGGCAGCGGATGCACAGTCAGGCCTGAGGAAAGAAGCACCTTTTGCATCTCATGTGAGAGTTAGCAGCTGGGGGAGCAGCATCTCTCTGGATAGAGATTGCACTCCTGTTGAGCTGTCACTAGTTGTTGGAAGGAGTAAACTAGTTTTTCTTCTATTTCTCCATTGCACTTATATCCCAGTAGCAGGCATTGTCGTTACCTTCTTTGCCACACAACGTGTCATGACTAGATCTTGGTTATGTTCACTTTCCATCAGTGTTTCCTGCAAGCTGGAAAGAGCAGTAATGTCTGAAATCTAAAAAGATGGCAAGCACTTGGTTTGTAATTTCTGACATACAGTTTATATGTGGCAGGTTACTAGCCGTGACTGCAACCTGTGTGGTAGAGTATTGCATCTAGGAGACTGCTTGATTGATATTAGTTCAGCTTGTGTTTATTAGCTTGTCTGTTTACAAACTCTGTACTGAACTTCATGTAAAGATTCAGGCCTCCCCTTAATGTACACATCCACGCTTTTGTTCAGCTTTCCCGTTTTTTCCTCTTTCAGGGGCCAAAGTTCACTGCTCCCATGGGACCTTGCCACTGATTCAGGCTGTGGCTTTCAGCAGGCACCAAGAACCAGTGTGTCTCTTTATGCTGATCTCCTCTGTTCACATGTTTATACTTAAACTAATGGAGGAAATCAAAAGAGCTATGTCTTCCTCCAAAATCTCCAACATTCAGAAAAAAAATGTAGCAAAGCAAAATCATAGAACTCTCATTATTCCAACCCTGCAAATTGCTCTGTAAACACAGAACAGTTCAAAATAACAGAAGTATTGTGCAGAACACGCGCTTAAATATTGTTATGATCATTGGAGTTTTGGAAATACTATGAGTACACTGTGCTTACAACATCACTTTTCAGTATTCCCTGTGGGTATTTTGTATGAATGTTCAGCTAATCTTATCACATTTTATTTTATTTTATTTTATTTTATTTTATTTTATTTTATTTTATTTTATTTTATTTTATTTTATTTTATTTTATTTTATTGTGGTTCCCATGCCAAGCCTCTGGTGTGGCTGAATGGACAGCATGGCCCATCTGCATAGGTCATGCTTCTAACAGCATAGGTCATACGATGACCTCAGGCTGCAGCACAGACTGACAACCTGGCAAGTACTTCAGGTCCCAGATAGATTTATCCAGCTTTCAATCCCATCCAGAGACATTGTTGCATTTTTTATTACTGTAGTGGTGCCTCTGCAGTCTCACCACAGTGTTTTGTGCTATCTCCATGCTAAAGACCAGCCTGGTAATTTTGCCAGTGGAATGTTCCTTATGTGTTGTTGGCAGAGGGTTGTGAAGCACAGAGATTGTCTGTGAAAAGCCTAGTATTACATATTTATGTCCCTAATGCTCACACAGAAAGACAACCAGGATTTGTTTTTGCAACACAGTGCTTGTGCGTGCTTTTAGCCCAGTTACCTACTACAAGAAAGCCACAATTCTGGCAGTGCCTGATGACCTGTAATGACTGATAAACATACTGTGCTGGCCATTTCCGAGTGGTTTGTGTGCTGAAGAAATTGAAGAAACTTGGCTATAAGTTTTCAAGCCTTGGTTTGCATACAGAAGGGACCTTCCAGTTAACATAACCTTAGGTTGGAGAAAGAATGAACGGTGCAAAGGAGCCCCGGTAAAGCAGTGCCTGCTCCAGTGTTCGGTTTTTAGAGGCAGGTGGCGGTGTTGACAAAGAAATCCTGCTGCATGGGCTGCAGTGCTCCTGCTTCAACAGGCAGCCGCCTACAGCCGATCACAATAATTATTTGTCTCAGAACTCCTTTGAGATCAGCGAGTATCATTCCAGATGGAGACGCACCCAGAATTCAAACCAGCATGATGAGGATTTTACAACGAGTAATGTATGAGTTGTGGGTTTAGAGGGGCATATTCAACTTTCTTTGCACCTCTGAATGGGTGTGAACCACTCAAACCTTGGTGGGCATAAAAACTGAGCAACAAATCTGGAAGCAGGCTCTCCCAACGTATTGGAGTAGAAACTTCCCAGCCATATTCCTGAGAGGCAATGATCAAACAAAACAAATGGGAGCTGTTATGCAAAGTGAATGTTATTTCTGAGGTGGAATGGCTTTCTGTTAATTGCATGCTGCTTTACAGAAGCCCTTAGAGATGCGATGCTCACCCCTCTTCTGACTTCATGTTAAGGGTGCAATAAAAAGCTGCCCCTGGCCAGGAGGGTTGCTCCCAAATTCGAGTTTATGAATAGCAGCAAAAAGGAGATAGGATTTTAAATATGAAGTTTGCCATCTTTATTGGCAGTTGCGCTAGCAGAAGAAATGCTGCATACAAATACTATATTTTAATGAAGAACTCAAAGGAAACCAGAGGTTGCATTTGATAAACTGCATGGGCAATGAACACTGCTCCTGATAAATCATTCATAAGCCAGTGAAGAAGTCCTAAGATTGCCATAGCCATCAGAAAGGTCACTCACTCACATTAGCAGGAATGAGCGCTGGGGTGAAGCAGTTTGCGGCTTCAGAATACACCATGCTGTCCCTGCAGTGGACTCACTTTGATGGATTTGTATCAAGAACCTGATTTAAAGCATGTGCAAGAGACATGGTCATGGATGTGGAGGAAGCTGGTGAGAGCCAGATGTCCTTATCTTTTCATAAAGCAACCTTCCTTCTTTTTATATAAGCTCTGTGAGTGCTGGTTTTATGCTTATGATATTGCTGAACCCAAACGTTGAAGAATGATGGAATCTAATAAAGATGCCAAGCCTTTTTATTTGTCGTTAGATTCTCAACACTTTAGAATTCACTTGGGTCACATTTTGAAGCTTTTCTCTGCAACTATCAGTGTTAGTAAGGCCATTTTGATAAAATAAGAGCAATCTATTCACACATCCGCAAGATTCCTGAAATGAAAGCTTTAAGAACCAGCTGCCACAAAAGAGCTTGGCAGGACCAACACTGCTGAGGAATGAAGGAGTTAACTGCAGTTTCATGTGAGCAGAATCAATATGAAGGGCATATAGCTAAGGCTTTTAATATTTTTTTTCATTGAGTAGGTTCTCTACAAGATAAATCTGAAATCTCAGAGAATGTTTCCTCCTTTTTCTAGCCCTCCTTTTGTCTTTAGTTTCTCAGAATCAGGTTAAAAGCAGAACTCAGAAAAAGCAACAGTCTTTATTTATGACATAAATGTCTCTAAACCAAAAATACATTCATAAATTTCTCTTTTATCTTTTCCTCACGTTCTCCATGCTCCTATACTCATTATTAAGGTGCTGAGTAGATAAAGTCAAGGAATTTCAACTTGCAATTTATTTAAAGGCTCTCTGACTTTTCAGTTGCTTGTCTGCAGGTGTGATTTTAGAGCTGCAAGGAAATCTGTAACTTCTAATTAAGAGCTGCTCTTGAGTGCAGCTTTACTTTCCATAAGTAATAGGATTGTTTTTTTCTTGCTTCTACATAGTGTTTGTATATTATATCTCACTAAATATGATCTCAGAAGAATATCTAAAAGAATATCTAATGAGAAGATATTAACAGGCCAGAAATTTATGCTCTGAGTAGCCAATTTATTATGGATAAGTAAAATAAAAAGCAAAGAATAATGGAAAATCCACTCAATCTTTTGTTGTGAATAAAAGAACTATGAGCCAGTACAGACTAATATGATGTGTGGAGAATATTTTTTCCCAGATAAAGACATTTTTATTGATTATATTTGGTCAGAATTCTCGGTTTTATGGTGGTTTAGTCTGGTTCTCGCTTCTTCCACGTATCTGTTTAGCTCTCTTATTTTTTTAATCAGCTTGTTTCGTGATGACTACTTCACTACACGTGTTTTCTAGGCTTCGAAATACTTCAGTTTTGACACCATCTCTGCCAAGTGTACCTCAGCTGCTGAGGCTGCTGTAGAGCTGCCTTCACTCGAGGCTTGCCAGAACCAAGAGATGGGAGAGTGAACATGCAGTAGATCACAGCCCAAACATTCTTTGGAATATCATAATGATTCAGTTATAAATTATGTTTTGAAATCCCATTCTTCTTGATTTTGAGTCAAAGTAATGAGTTACCTACCAGAAACAAACTGCTTTCTCACAAAACCGTGATTACCACTATTCAGCTCAGATGTATGTACTCCAGGCCTAAATCAAAGCTACTTTTTCTTACAGTCAGACTTCTCTGCATTTCAGTGCATTTTCAAACTCTAATTACAGATGAAATGTTAGTATTTGAGATTATTTGGGGTTAATAATAATGAAAATTCTAAGATAACTCTTTTAAAAATTTTGTGTATGTATATAAAATCAATCAATCCACTGATTTTTAGTAGTTATTTTAGTGGCTTGTTATGTTGAAGTTCTGAGGATATGTAAGGATTGTTAGTACTAAATCTCCTCTTGAAAGAGGACTAGCACAAATATCTTGCCTTTTTAGATACCTTAGCTGAAAGTTATGTTCTGTTAATCTCAACAACCATTGGAAGAAGTTGATTTTCAAATCTTAAGATCATGGTCCAGGAGCACACAGTGCAAACCAATATCAGAAATGCTCTCAGTTTCCCCGTCCCTGGAGGTGTTCAAAGCCAGATTGGATGGGGCCCTGGGCAGTCTGGTCTAGCATTAGGTGGAATGGTGGTGGCCCTGCATGTGGCAGGGGGGTTGGAGATTCATGATCCTTGAGGTCCCTTCCAACCCTGGCAATTCTGTGATTCTGTGATTCTGTGATTCTTATGAGTTAGGCTGCCTGGGCTGGGACAGTTCTGGCATGGAGCATCTAGGAGGTCTTGGACCAGACTACTGTGCTGAGAACAGCGGGATGAAGGAGTAAAAAGTAGAGAGGTTCCTCCAACTCTGTTAAGAGTGTGGATGCAGCTCAGTCCCTCACCTTGTCACTGTCTGAGCCACAGCTAGGCCCATACAGGGCCATGCATCACTCTGATCTGACCTGAACCAGGCCCACGACTTGGCTTCCGGCTGGGCTTTGTGCCTTACCCCTGTGGATTCTTGCACAGTGAAAGAGGCTCTTGGCTAGCGACAGACTGGCCACAGTGCCAAATTATTTCTGTTGCTGAAAAAAACCTGTATTAATCCTTTAAGCCAGGTAAAAAATTGTGTTTCAGTGTTTGTTAGTCTGAGCTAGGGTCTAAAACCAGCTCTTTTGTCTTTATGGTGATGGGAGTGATCAACTCAGACACTAGCTAAAGGCAACTGAAGATGTTAATACATGACCCAACGTTAACGTTGTTGACTGTGTCAGTCAATTTAGCACAGACCTTAAAGGATATTTCCCATTAACAGTATTTCACATAGGAAAAAAAAAAAAAAAAAGAATGCACATGCATACGCGCAGAAAACCAACAAAAAAGCAGTTACTTCATTAGAAAGACTGTATGGAGGTGATTAAAAATTGTATTTGCACTAGAGTCTAACAAAGGCTGTTCGTCACATAAGTACCCTCAGGTAGCAAAGTTTCCATTTCATGAAGCAATATACTATTAATATGACCTTACGGATGTATGCTATAAATCCCGATGAACCTTTAATGACTGTGTTACAAAGTGGGTGGCTGTGGGCACTTAGAACAAAGTGGACAGAAGACAGGACACATTGGAGGAAAAAAAAACTACCTACAAAATGAAAAAGGGAAACATTCCTTCCTCTTCCCCCTTGTTCCCTTCTTATTCTCATGCATACATACAACCTTTCATGTCTTAATTGATTTATATGTGGGAAAACATCACTTGGATGACTTACTTTTAAAAGAATTTTAGTGTCTAGAAAGCACTTAAATAGAGAATAGCTAGATTCATGGCTAGATTCATAGCTGGCATAACTCTGCACAGCTCTGCTGAAGTCAGTGGATTTATAATGACTTGAATACTTTGAAACTGGGTTTAAAATATGCAGCTGAAGAATTGTAATGCTTCATGTTCAGTAAAAGTTTTCCTTAGGGTAAATCTTACACTAAAAGATAAAACACCTCTCTTCTTTTACAAAAAAAAAAAAAAAAAAAAAAAAAAAAAAAAAAGAGCGTGAATGGTTAATACTGAACCTGCAAGAGAAGCTCTGTAGATGTTCCTATGGAGGGTTTGTTTGAGCACCAGAGTACAGGCGATGACTCAGTGCAGGTAACAGCTGTTTCTGTGTATATCTTTCTACACTGACTTCTCCAGTGGTAAAGCAGAGCTTTGTTTTATATCTGCAGAGCGACCTCATAGCTGCTTCCTTGTCTAAAGAGGGCATTTGCTCCTGTCAGCCTCTGAATGAAAGGGAAGAAGGAGTATGGAAGATGGAAATTGGTAGGTATGCGTGTAATAAGAGTTTTGCAGCAGCCCGTGTACCAATCTGTGCTGTGGATACTCTACAACGTTGTACAGACATTCATGGATCTTTGTTGAAAAACAGCAAATGAAAAACCCCCAAAGTATTTTGAATTCCAATTATTTGGTTGACCTGTGGACTTTGTGACCACTAAAATGAACACAAGATCCATCATCTTTACTTTGAGATCCTTGCCACAAGATGAGAGGACTAAATTGAGAAACTGGTCAAAACCACACAGTTAGAGGAAGTATTGCATGTATAACATCACATTTTGCATGTATAACATCACATTTTCTCTAAGATTAAGAGTTGAGGAAGCCTACTTGCTGCATTGCAATGAACACTGATCTCACAATGGCTCTGCAGTTGGGAAAACCCAGAGGAGAATTTAGGTCTGAAGCAATTAAGATGTTCAGGGTCGTTTCAGGGTCAAGTCAACGTACTCTCAGGGGACCATTTTACATTAAGAAGTGTCACAGAGGCTTCTGTACCAAAAGAAAAAAAAATATATCTGTTAAGAAACTTAAAATGCAATTTGTGTGCAAAATAGAAGCAGCATATGTTAGAAATAAAACTCAATTATTCACTTCTAGTAGCCTCTGTGTATGTGCTACTTATCAGTCCTTCCAAGACAGTTGGCTAACAACATCATTTGGGAATTTCAAGTAATACTCAGAATTCCTTTGAACATAACATTCCATTAACTGCAAATTAATTGGATCTGAAGGTCAGTGTGAAGTGGATTACCATAGTTGAGGAAAGCAGCAAGCATGCTGCTCATTTCTAGTACATTAGTAAAGCTCTTCTGGAAATATTGACATTGGTATATTTCAACATATGATGCATTCTATAAGTCTTTGTATTTCAGTAATAGTCTGTACCTCCAATACTGACAAATGTTTGAACAATTTTGAATTGCATTTCATTGTTGCAGGCACATACTTAAGTATTCTTAATCTATTTTAGAGCGAGTGGAATGGCTTGCAGTGTTTGTTTGATGGCACTTGAGGAGACAGGTGTGTGTTTTAAAGAGGGAGGGAAAATGAAGGGATACTCTGAAAAGGCAATTAGTCATGGCTAAAGCCCCTTGAATTTTTAGCTTAATTTTAGCCCAAGAAATGATCAAAAACTTCTGAGCTTTTGAGATTTCCTAAGATGTTCATAAGTCTCCATATATATGTGTATTTCTTTTAGCAATTTCCAGGAATTTTATGTAATCAGTAACATAATTATTGTAATTTCCACTCTTACCTCTTTGTGGGTATTTTTCATTAAAATTTATGTAATTTGCTTCCTTCTTTTTCTTGTCTATCATTTATTCTTTGTTGAAATACAACACCACTGCTTTACCATAACTGGAACTGAAGAACTCCAGACAAGTAACAACTGTTCAGCATGATTCCACATCTGTCATGTTGCATCTATGTATAATGTTCATGACTGTTTTAATCATGGATTTGTCTATCCTACTTATTAATTTTCCTAGAGGGGCAGTAAGGAATGCGGCTTTAAGCTGATAAAGAAATTTAGAATTCAAAAAAGGCATTTTACACACATTTTCTTTCTTACTAGTTCTGGTTGATATACTCACTTAAGGAGAATGAATGTACACAGCCTGAGAACAGCATCTGTAACAATATTTGCACTGAAAGGCTCAAGGCCAGGGCAAATATGAGTGCACTTTACAGAGTGCAAACCAATTAGGGGATGAAAGGTCATGAAGGACATATCTTTGACAAGAATGAATGCAGTTAACAAGGCATCTTACTTCTTCCACATATTTTCCTGAAACATCAGCTGTTCTGTTACTCACTGGTAACATCAGTCACTGATCTGGATTCATTCAGCTTAGTGTTTCATCTCACAGTTTTACAGGTTTGCAGATTTTCATAGACTTTCACAAAGCCCAGCAAGAGATAGGGATTCTTGCCATTTTTGTGAATTCACAGCTCCACCATCGGTAGAGTAAGTATAATCATCATCTTCTGGTAGGCAGAAATTAAGAACAAATGAAGTCTAGTGCCTACAATCTGTGTTGTTAATTGATGCTGGCTTTATGAATCATATTCTTTTTTCCGAAGACCTTTTGCTGAGCAAATCTCACAAATGAAAACACTTGCTGAGATTTTATTTCCATGGCAATTTTCTCTATTTTATTCCACTGGCACTGTCATATTTTAGTTTGTGAGGGGAAGAGCTATTGTTTGACCTGGTTATTTACCTCTTATAGTTGAAGCAAAAATCACTGATATTGAGGACACGTTAAAAAGGAAACAGATGGAAAAGAGCAGATCCTAAAAGAAAAAAACAAAAACAAAAAACACATAACAGCAAATTTTACAGACTTGCTTGTGGAAAACTACTGCCAGAAAACAAATACTAATTTATTTTGCTGTCATATTTGGCTCTTTTTATTTTCCTGGGCATCTTAACATGAAAAAAACTCACTCTTAAGAATTCTGTTTATTTGCATTACTCTGGTAAATAAAATATCTGGGTTTTCTGTTGTGCAGGAAATTCATAGCAGAAGGCACTTCACTTACCTGGGCATATTAGGCAGACAAAGAGATGAGTTGTATTGGAAAAGCTTGGAAAATAATTTGCTTTTGCATGCTACCCATCTAAATCTATCAGTCCCAGACACCCTTTCCCACTACTCCTCAGAAAAGAGATGATTAATCTGTGGCCCTTTGGAGATGGGTTAGCAGCATCGGCAAGAGCTGGATTCGGTCTGCCAGTGGGTACTTTTGTAAAGTAAGACAGCTGTGGCTTATAGCTGAAGTTTTGAATCTGAGACATCATAGCTCAGGCCTCACTATTTACTGGCATATTGGGAGGGAGTGCAACCAGAAATATTCATTCATTCTGGAAAGAAAACACTCATCAAATCTAACCATACATAGAATGGCTCACAACAAAGTTAGCAAAACACAGTCACTGCATTTGCAACATCACCAACACCACTTGCGGTAGTCATTGAGCAATGTGTGATCCAGAAACATTAGACATCAAGCAGCTTTTATTCATGTAAAGGGCATTTAGGCATCACATAAGACTCAGAGTGTGCCTAAGATTCAGTCTGGTGGTATTTCTTGTAAAGATCTAACAGCATTTAGTTCATTAGTGGCTAGCCTGGAGCACATCATGGGCTGCAAAAACTTTTTGAAAGTTTGGGTGCACACTGAGACTAGCCCACATTTACAGCCTGCAGCCATGTTTCTGCACCACACTACTTGTAATGCTGAGGGTACATCTATGTGGAAAGCCAGGTCAGCCAGTGTTACCCAGAGCGTCAGTGGGGCTCTCTGGCTTGGGCTGTCCAGCCCAGGGTTGGAGATGGACTTTCCCGCATCTATCTCCATATAGGAGTGGCCTTCCCATGCCACCTCTTCTGCCTGGGCAGTGCAAAATAAGCTTGAAATCTGGCCTGGCCTTGCTGGAAGTTCCAGGCCCTAGGTGGACAATGCTTTCATGCTTTCTCAAAGATGCACTGGCCAACAAACTGATTTTAGTCTTTCAAAAGAGAAAGAAAACTATGGAAGACTGTTCAGTTCAGCACATAACTCTGCCATTCATAAAATGAACTGGAAAGAAATTCTTTTCTCTGTAAGTCTTGCAGGCAAGGAGCATTTAAATCCTTTCCTTCCTTCCTTCCTTCCTTCCTTCCTTCCTTCCTTCCTTCCTTCCTTCCTTCCTTCCTTCCTTCCTTCCTTCCTTCCTTCCTTCCTTCCTTCCTTCCTTCCCTCCCTCCTTCCTTCCCTCCTTCCTTCCTTTCTTCCTGTCAAAACTCATTATTTCCATCACTCTGTAACATTTCTCTCAATTCAAAAGTAATCAAACTTATCTTTTAGAAAAATCTTGTTGATTCTGGAAGAATTTAGAGAAAATATTGATATAAGTTTTAAAATAATGAGAATATTTGATCATGTTAGTACAAAACACATTTTTTATGAAGTCTTGGATTTTAATACAATAAAGGTTTTTTTTTTTTTTTTTTTTTTTTGTCAGAAGTAGCAACCTCAATCACTCAGTCTTTGAAATCTGATCTGGACTGCACCGTGGTCCAGTGGGACATACTTAATTGTCACTCTGTAACACTCTGTTAAGAAAACTGTGATTGATTTCCTTTTAATGTTCCTCAAAGCCTTCTTAAAAATGAAATAGATGTGTTGATATTCACCAAGGCCCAAATTCTGCTATTAGGCATGTCTAGAGCTACTAAGAAATTTCAGATGTGGCCACAGTGATTTAATATTCCCCTGTGTTTGAGCAACCTTAAAGCCATGTGGATGTTGCCTACTATCACTGAAGCAGAAGTGCTTCTTGAATTTCTTTTGCAAACCAGGCATTAACCAAAATGCAGAAAAGTAGCATTTTGTTAGAGGTGATGCAAAGAAAAAATATTTCCATTTTTCTGCATTTCATGCTTTACTGTTCATAATTCTGTTCATATAGTATTGTCAGCATTTGTATCTTTGTTTTAAAACAATTGAAGAGGAAGTCTAATTAAAGAGAAAAGTTGCTGGTCACAGGAAAGAGGAAGAGGACAGTTATTCTGCCCTGTGATATAAGAATAATTCATAAGTCGTAGTGGGGATTTTTTCTCTCTCTGAACAGTTTTCAAAAAGATTTGCATTCTCAGAATGCAAAATTCATATCTTTATATCTCCAGACACATAATCAGATTTATTTTCCAGCAAGTTATTGTTAAATGGCTCTTGAATATATAGGAGAACAAATTGGCTGATTGCAGTCTCTACATGAATTCTGGTCATCACTTTTGAGGAAGCCAGAGGGTAAATAACTTTATTCAGTCATCAAATTATCCTATATTGGCATTTTATATGTTGCTTTGCACATCTTGAAGTTAACATACAATGACCATGTCACAGATGTTTCTTCCTTCTCAAGGGGTGTATTTCAGGCTCTTTCCACACAGATCCCATTCTCAGCAGTGCAGTCCATGGATGAATTTGTGGGCAGCACAGGAAAACGCTTACCTGCTGTAGCAGACAATATTCTAAGTCTGGTTTCGTTATTCTAATGTTTTTCTAATTACTTACAATAAAATAGTTACTATTTAGGTGAAGTAGTGTGTTTAATATGGGGTTGGTTTTTTTTTTTTTTTCAGTAGCGTTTTCTTCTTTGAGTTTGAAAGTACTTTGTAAGAAGTGAAACAAAGTGAATCTCATTAGGATCTGTGAAATTGGCACATATGGGGAGATTTAACACCTTTTAAAGCATTGCTTATGATAGCGATACGTATTAACTAATTGTCTCTTGCTGTGGTGTGAACAATGAGATGGATCTGAAAGAGATTTAGCAGGGAAAGATGTTAAAAGCTGTGGTGGTAATTGTTGATAAATTTGCAAGGGTTGCAGTTGGCTGTAAAGCTATTCTCTGCTGCAAATTAATGTGCTCAGTGGCACTTTCTCCTACCCCACTTTCATTATAAAAATAAAAAAATAAAAAATCCGAGTGCTTGGTTTGAAAAACTGCTATATTTGAATTTTCTGTTGCACCAGGTTTCTGTGATATATAAATTTATTGAGTACTACATTTCCTACAATTCACAAACTATACATTGCAGTTAAAGACAGAAAATACTTTATCATAATTTATGAAGGTTACTTCCAAACACTGGAAAAAAAATCTCTGGGACAGTGGCTAATAATTCTATTAGCCAAATACACAGTGTATGTCTTAAGCTGTTTTCTTCACTGAAAATTCTAACAGCCGTGTCTCAAGGTCTGTGTAATTCATATAGCACTTTAATCTGTGATTAATTACAGAAATATTGGAAGCTTTGCTCACTCCCACTTCTTTTTTTCATCAAAAGTGAAAATCCTAAAGCAAAGCTCTACTAGGCAGTAAGAGACCCAGGTGACTTAATAGACTGACCAAAGTCAGACACCTTGATGGGTTTTGAAACAACACACAGATAAACTGGGGCCTGTGGAACTACCAGAGTATCTACCAGAGGTCAATGCTGTAGGATTTTTTCATCTTTGAGAGGAGAAATGGCGCTGAAAAAGCAAGAGAAGACTTCTACAGTAGTGCAAAGCTGGTTATGAGAGACCAGGTAAGACTTCTTAATGTGGGTGTAGTGTTTTTTAAGTTGAAGATTGTGCACTTCTGATATGTTCTGGATGTGAAGAGAGAAGTCAATGGGGAAAGAACCACCATCTGTTATCAGTCCACTGCTGAGTGAATCACAAGTTGGTAAGTTTTGCTATTCAGAAAAACCTCTTGGCTGATGCTGTCTAATGCACAAAACTTTCTCAGTGAAGATGAAACATCTGCAAACAGGGAGCTGCTTTTACTGGCATCCTAAATGTAAATTTTCTGCCCAAAGACAAAAGTGAAAACAACCTCCCTGAAATGTTTTTTGAAATGGATTTCTCCATTAAGTGGTTGCTCTGCTATTTTTATGTTTGTTTATGATCCATGTGCTCTCATAAAGTATCAAAGTTATTAGAACAATTTGAGATGAAAGGTATCAACGGTAAGAGAAATGCTTCATTCTGAATTTTTTGTTCCTTTGTTTCAAACTGCCTCTGTTCTTTTTCAACCTCTTTCAGTCAGATTTAATATTGCCCTTTCACTGTGGAATAATTATCTACAGATCAGGCAATTGGTTCCCTACCTCATGTTAGCTGTGGCTGTAGCTCAAGAACAGAAATGAAAGGAAGTGGGAGCACAATAAGAGCTTTCTTAATGTGAACGAAGGGTTGGAAGATACCTGCATATTGACTGGAAAGGAAATATAGTTTGCCTTCCAAGACATGCGTACAGCTGAGTTCCTCTGGAATGCTCTAGGGAGGCCTTATGGTTTTATGTATGCCTCACGCAAGATAAAATTTCATGGCAAAGGGTGAGGGTCACCAAGAGCATACAGAATAGTTGTCTCTTACTTCCCCATCCTCAATTTCCTCTCCTCAGAGATTCTAATAATTTTAATACTGTCAGCAAGAAGTGAGAGTGGAGAGATATAAAAGCTGGGGCTCTGGAGTGTGTTATAATCATTAGATTGTGGTGACACTGCCCCACTGGTGCTTCTCTCCTTAAGGCATATGCCTTAGGATGCAGATTGACAAATAAAAGTGTAGTGCTTGCATATTTCCGCAACTTTCAGAGAGCTGAAAAAGGAGCTGAGGACTCACATAAGTTAAAAAACAACAAAAAATAGTTTTGCATTTTAGTCAGAAGTTCATGAAGAGAGCAGCAGCTGGGGCTGAGCTGAGGAGGGGGTAAGTTGTAATCAGCATATTCAGTAAGCCTCAGATGCAGATCAAGATATGCAAAGTTTGTGCTGACTAGCAGACAAGAAGAGCTCCAGTTCTCATCCAGCAGAGAGTAAATTGAAAAATAATTACAAGGAATAGAAATTTCTCTCAAAGTGTTCAATGCCTTGCATATTTTTTCCATAGCTATTTTTTTCTGTGGATGACATGGAACATTTCAGGATGTGGTCTGGGCATTTTCACTCTCATTTATTCTTCCAACAACCCAACGCTGGGTCCACTGAGCTTGTCTCCTCCAGCTCACACGGCTCTGGAAGTTTTCCTGAAACCAACTGTGGTGTGGCTTAGGAGCTGCTAAGAAGGAGAGGATAAGGAATTCCTGAGGGCAGAAGTCCCAGACAAGAAAAGTGAGAGAAGCAGCCGAGTCTGTTTTTGTTCATTTCGTGCTTTCACAGATAGAAGGAATTTGGTTTTGAGGGAATGGCTATGAGCAATATTTGTCCATCTGAGTGAATTCCGAACAAATATGAGTAAGTTTTTCAGACTTGTCTGAGTGTTCCCCATATGCCAAGCAGCCTCAGTCCTGCTGTCCTTCAAGAACAGCCCTGGGGACTCTGCAGACCCCAGTACCCACAAGATAACTCTGAGGCCATTGCAAATATGCATAATCAGAGTAATGTGGCTTCAGTGAAAATGTGACTAAGAAGGTATTTTCCTCAAAGGACTGTAGGAGTTACCCAAATACCTGTCTCTATCCTGACAGTAGTGTGATCTGCTCATCTCTCTCTGTATTTGGAGCTTGCTCCTGTTTTACTTTTTTTTTTCCTAGAGTGCTTTTGTTGATGTACACGTGTTAAATACTGTACAGCAAGGCCAAAGGAAGAAGAATCATAGGCTCACTTCAGTGTAAGGGAACACATGCAATCAGTAGAAAATTTTATCTTTGGACTCCAGTAATTTGACAAACCTCATTTTAAACCAGGGTATCTTTCCTACCTGATACGTTCTCTCCCTCAACTAATAATTACGTAGTTAGGTAATGTTGGTAGGCCTGCAAAGAGTGTGAATTTAAATAGAGATTGTGTGCTCTTGGTGAGTTAATAGGTTCTTGTTTCATATTTCCACTGCACCATACATTATAACATAGGCTACTCTTCAGTATATCATGGGAACAGAGAGGAAATATGCATAACTTGGCTCATATGTTTAAAAGGAGATATAAAACATTGCCTTGTTCTGTGTGTGTTCCCATTTCCTCTTTAGAATTATTCTCAGCTTAAAGCACGTATTTACATTCAGATCAGAACTATTCACAAGAGGCTTGCAGCTGTGGAATGTGTAACATATTGTAATTATAAAGATATATTTGTTCCTTTTTCCCTGTGAATAGATTCTTGTATTGATTTGTTCTTACTTCTGCACACCTACACCAAGGCAATGGGAAGAAGGTTGATTTTATGTGAAATGGCTTTAATTGCCTTATCTCTGGGGAAGAAAAATTGCCATTGAAAACTTCAGTTACAATTTTGTAACAATTTTTCTAAGCAGAACTAGACTAATGATCTAAAATTCTTTTCTTCTTAATTAAGATTATGGTTATAGACAGTTACTGGGATGCATGAAGGTTCTGGAGAAAAAAAAGCCTGGAAAGTTTAAGGAAAAAAATGCAATCATGAGCACATATTTTTAAAAATTTTATGAAATCCCTAAGTTCAGTAAATTGTTTTGAGAAAAATAGCTATGTAGAAGATTGAAAATCATCTAATGAGTGGAAAATCTGGACCAAGGTGGAGTTTTACTTTTGATTTCTCAAAAAAAAAAAAAAAAAAAAAAAAAAGAGCTAGTAAAAATATCAAAAAATAAAAACAAAAAGATCTAATAAAAAGTAAAAATATCAAAAAAAGAAACTGATATATTCCGGATACCACAAAGAGATCTTTGTGGAACACTGTGATCCTCAGGAACGATTCTGGCTTTCCTGGACATAAATGGAGACAAAATCCAATAAAATCAATTGATGGTGCCATCACAAAAGGTGTCAGTTGAGAGCTACCTAGATGAGCAGGGATTATTTCTAGACTTTGAATCTTTTTTGTCTCTAGCACCTCCCTTTGAGGTACTGTCCCCCAAATATCTCAGATTAGTGTGCTTTGGAGATGCTGTTATGAGAAGCAGTAGTGAATGATAGGAACCAACATACCCTGTGTTGGATAGTTTTATTGCTTTGGGTATTTTAGTTCTGACATAGAAAGACTTCCAAAATTGCTGCAGCAATATGGATTCTGTGATTACAAAGTTATTAGTTGTTAATATAATTTTTATATTTCAGTTTGTTTTAAGAATAGCTAAAACATGCCTACAATAAATACATAAATAAAGAAGGAAAAAAGAAAAAAGAAGGAAAGGAAAAAGAAAGAAGGAAAGGAAAAAGAAAGAAAGAGAGAAAGAAAAGGGAAGAGGAAGAGAGAGAGATAGAGAAAGGGAAAGAGAGAGAAGGAGAAAGACAAAGAGGAAAAGCAAGTGAGAAAAGAGGGAGAAAAAGATGGAGAAAAAGAGAGAGAAAGAAAGAAAGAGAAGGAAGAAGGAAAAACAAACCCAGTGTTTGGTGTGACATATTGACTGCTGAAGGTCTGAGTGTACAGAGATCCTGCAGTGAGATTGAGTGGGGAGAGCTGTTTAGAAATGCTGACAGAGAATGTTGCATCAGATAAATAGATCAGTTTTCTTGGCAGACAAACAACATTTTTTCTTCTTTGATAGGGGGCAAATAGAATTGCTGAGCTGTGTTTTTAGTTAAGATTAGATACATAGTTTCAGCCCAAAGCTCCTCTTAATCAGAAGATAACATTATCAAAAAACATAAAAAGCATCTCTGCTTTAGGTCCTGGTACTATTACTGTTAATGTGTGCATCTCTATCTGAAAATATAACAAAAATAGCTTCAGGATTTTAGCCACAAAAAAAAAAAAAAAAAAAAAAAAAAAAAAAAAAAAGTATTCAGCTCTTTTACAGGAATGAATGGAAATGCTTTGATTCATATTTATCCTGCTATGCGAGCACAGCAAATTCATTTCTTAAATGAACATGCAAATGTTCTATCTTTTCCATGCCCAAGAGGAAAGTGTTGTGGTTCCCTTTCATGTAAGCATCTACCCAAGCTCAGTGTTCTTCCTTTCTTCATTTTGGTTTTCTTGATTTTTTAATTGTTATTTATATATATATTTATATATATTTGCAATTATCATAGTGCCACTTGGCTCAGATGGTCCAATCTTGCATGAAAATTAGATTTTAATTAATCTCTTGCAAAAATTTCTGCCTTGTGTGGATGATGTCACATTTCCATTATCTAACCCTTAATAACTGATTATAGCCTAATTGAATGTACTAGAGGAAAAACGACAGGATGTCAAGATATAAAGTTCATTAAGGAAAATCAATTTGCAAGGCCTTAAATTGCATTAAGGTCTACCCTTTAAATCATCTAATGTATTTCTTCCTGGTCTGGGAAGGTAAATAGGCACATTTTGGAGAAATATGTACAACAAAAAGTGGTACATTTTGGGAATAAGTTAAATTGCAAACAACTGAAAATTAAACCACAGTTCCATTATCAGTGAATGACAAGTTGCCAAGGTACTCAAAGAAACACTTGGCCAAGTCCCCTGTATTTCCCATTCCTTTGTCATTAAAATAAAATAAAAAATCTCACAGGTAAATTGGACTGAGATGTACCTTATTTTATCAAAGAAGCAAGCAGAGTAGAGTTAATGATTATCAACTCTGTGATTTGCTCTACAGGATGGATTTGGCACTCCTTTACATACCAGACCAGATGTTTTCGTCTTTTTTCAAGTCTGTAAACAGTAGAAGCTGCTTATAGTCATATTCTTGGCATCATCATCAGATGGATGCATTTCAATTAGTCTCTTTTGTGGTACTAAGCCAATACGGTACCTCTGTGAACTGCTTAATGCAAAAAGTCAGTGGGAAACAACCTAGTCTTGTAGTTAACTCTTGACAGATATTGAAGGAAGTGGTGATGTTGGAAGTGGGTGATAGTTTAGGATGCACAATACTGCTTGTGTTTCACTTGTGGACTCGGGCCTGGTGCATGTGCTCTTGGTTTCCTGGTGCCTAAGGGAGACAATTTTGGAGTAATTCTGGAGAGGGATGGTAAGGATCATAGCTTGACTCTGAGTTCTGGGCCCATCTACCTTATGTATATTGGTGTGATCTGCCTGGCATAGGAATTTCTCTTACTCCATGTATGTTTATTGAGTTTTAGTACCAGTCAGCAATGTTTTTATTCAAAAACTACAACCAACTAGTACAAAAAAGCAGCACACTTAAAGATAAAAGGACACTGCAAGCTGAACTAAACTAGGTTCACTAGAATCTAAAGGCTCTTCTCTATAGCTCTATGGTTTCTACTTGCTGATACTTAGTGCTGTATTTTGGAAACAGAACATGGATTGGGCCATCTGTACCTCTTCTCACTTGGCCTTTGGAATTTGACCTTTCACAACACTCAAGTGGGTGAGAAAGCCCCAGTTTTCTGGCCAGGACTGCTGGATGGGCTCATGCTGGTACAGGGCAATATGCCCTGTTGTGTGAATTCAGCTGCTTAAATGGTTCAGATGAGCCTTTCCTAAAGTGTATATCCCCACAATCAACTGAGTACCCAGGACATATTCTGCATTCTATATTTTACCAAGGTCTGATCACTATTGCAGCCCACTGTGGTCTTCTTGTGCATCAAGTGGGGCACTTACAGAGGTACAATAAACTCAAGTATCTCTATGCAAAAAGAAACCTCCTCTTTATAGGGGTTTTCAGAGGAGATAATTAATAAGAACTTGAAAAGAAGAAGACGGCACATTTAGCATAAGTTTCAAGTCACATTTTGTCACCTTCCCTTAGGTTGTATCAAGAGTGGAGAAATGGTATGGTGACTCTTTCTCTTTGAGATGGTTTACGAAGAGTTTTTAATTATGTTGGAGATTTCTTAAAAGTAATTTCATATGATGGCATATGGTGCAAACTGGATGCCTCACTTTGATCTCCTGTAGAATCGAGGTTGACAGCAATCTTCAAATGAAGAGTTCAGCAGAAAAACAGACAGAAAATTAACATATTGGAGCACTGCTTTTCTTGTAATCATCACCATATTAAATGTGGAGAGAGTATTCTGAAACTCAAGTTTGCACCTTGAACAGCATTAGTGGGGCTGAATTGCCCTCATTAGCTATTTCGTATTAAATTTGATGAGAAAATCGATGTTGACAAGCCCTGGAAATGCTTTTTTTTTTTTTTTTTTAATCTTCTTTTTAATCATTTTAGATCACTTACTAAATGTCTTGTAATTTTTCAGAGGTGTCTCCTTCCAAGTGAGAAAAAATGAGCAAAATGAATATGGAAAGTAAAAATTCAATCTTCTCAGTCTCTTGCTCCTTGTAATAGTACCAGAATGAAAATTATGGTGCATCTGTATTATAATTTACTTTCAATTTATAATCATGTTTTTTCATATTTTGATATGACTGAAAAATATTTTGCATATTTTTGCAATTAATTTGCATTTCAGTTACAAAATTTTCATGAAGTTATGCATTGGTACATTTTTTTACTTTTCTTGTAAACCATAAATGACTATAAGTCCCTTTAATTTTCTGCAGGATTTTAGAAAATTCCCAGCGTCTTTTCTCATTGTAAATGAAATACATCAAAATATAAAGATGTTCACTTTTAATGTGTCTTGACTTCATGGTGAATTTTTTTGTTCTGAGTATGTTTGGCATTTTAGAGAGGGATAAAGTTCTTCTGATAATTCCTTGCATTTATTGTGGGGAAAAAAAAAAAAAAGTAAGTATAAACACTCACTGAAGTCTTTCTTCAAGGAAGACCTTTATTTCTAAGAATATAATGTATTTAAAGTATGCAGAACACATTAGGTTCATTTTGACCTTACTGCAACTCCAGGGGAGTCACTGAGAAACTTTTCAGGAGACAGATGCTTCCAGAGGACTTGTGGGCACAGGCTTCATCCTACCCTTCTACAGTGGGGAGAGATCAAGACAGAAAAGACAAGCCAGCATCTGTGCCTTGATGACTTGAAAGAGCGAAGGCAGACTGAGCAATTTCTATTCCTCAAAACCCAAACTGTATCTTTTACTGAGCCTAAATAAATTGCCATGATGAAAGCCAATGTAGATTATTGTAGTTATTTCTTATGAAGGAGTTCAATGAAGGACCACTGCACTGCAATTTTGGGATGAGTTAGTCTGTGAGTAGTCACTTGGGATTCTTGAGATGAGTCTCCAAAGCTCTTGTTGAACCCATGCTTGAACAAAAGCTCAGTGACAGTCAACAGGAGAAGCTACTTCAGAAGAATAAAGTTTGTTTTAAGTAACTTCTTATTTCAAGAATTTCCATGATGCTTGTCTTTCCTCTGCGGCATGATGGTAGATGGTGGAACTTTGGGAATATCAGAAGGGCCTTCCAATAACTCTTCTACATGAAAGTCTACTACATTTACACTTTAAGTCATTGCTGCGCAAATGAAAATTATATCCCTTCACATGATATATGAAGGAAAGCTGTGGACACAGACTGCATCTCTTTCTATCAATCTCCAACGAGGTGCATTCAGATGGACGTGGGCTTTAAATATTTCATTGGATTTAATTAGTTATTATCTTTTAAAAATCTGTTTTTCAGTGGTATTTAATGCAAAATGTTTCATTCAAGTGACACCACTAGGTAGAAAAGTATTGGTGCTGAAAGTTAGGGTTCAGGGGAGAACCAACACATACAGGATAACTGTTTTATAGAAATCTCCTAGTAAATTTAATGTTTCTTCCTCTTACATATGGACTTGGAGTGTCATTTCCCCTTAATATGACATGGGGGGATTTGTAAATTTGATCACTTGCCCCCCCTTCATGGCCAAAACATGACAGCATGAGAGCGGGGGGAAATTAAGATTAGCAAAAACTAATAAATATTTGCTATTTGCAATTGAGAAACCTTTTCATACAGTGATTGCCTGTTGCCTAGCATTGCAGAAATGTAGTCCAATATTGAGCAAAGCTGCAGCAGAAAAACTTGGGAAACCAAGCCCTATTTAGAGTTGGAACAGTGAGTGGCATGATAAGAAAAATCACTGTGTATTTTCTATCAGGCTGAAAATCTACTGCAATTTAGGCAATGCGAAACTCCCATAGCAGCATTGTGTTAGCACTGCTGTGGTTAATATCGCTTGTGGATGGCAAAGCAATGGAAGAAATCTGATAAATGAAACGTAACCACCTGATGCATAATTCAGTCTTGCAAGGGCAATGTAGGAAAACAGTATCATATCCAGACAAATTAATCTGTCCTAGGTTTCTGACTATCTCAAGGCCTTCTCTTTCATTGTCAGTTCAGTCACAGGTATATGTGATTACTATTTCAAATGGAAGGTTCTTTTCCAATAGCTATTTGAGAAAGATTTTGTCTCACAGCAAAATCATTTTAGTGAAGTATGCTTTCATTTTGAAGTACAATTGGATCTGTCAGATAGAACCATCATTCATTTTGCTTTGTTTCTATTGTTTTGTTTTCTTTCTATTATTTGTGTATTATCAAACTCAGGAAATACATTTGTGTGTAAGCATTCAGTGCCAGAAGTCTGAAGTTTCATTTTTAATTTTAGATGATGGCACCACTGTAGTGCACTGTGCTCACTGACTCCAGTCATAACCAGCTGGTTATTAACAGCTGCAGAAAGTTATCTGTACCCACATATTGCAACAGCTTAATAAATACAGAGCAGAAAAGTATTATTACAACACTTTGCAGGAGATTTGCTCATGGAGAGGTATGATCCCCAGCCCACAAAGAGCATATCACGTCTTTGGCCAGTGCTGAAGTTGACTGTAGACTCCCCTAGAAAGGCTTTAGTACCAATAATGATAGAAAATGAGTATCTGCTAGGCCTACAGAGTGATTCTTATTCTTTCTCCCTTCCCCAAATACAACTCTTCTTTGTCTTCCAGTTTTCATTCGTTTGTGGTACCAGGCATAAATTACTCAATCTGAATGAGCTGCTGAGCTCTGCCCAGCTTGCAGTCTGCAAACTTTGCAGGCGGGCATTGGACGTTCCTGCAGACCACATCTCTGCAGGGGAGGCTCCCTGCGAGGCCAGAAACAGTTCAAAGGTGGAAGAACTGCCCTGAGGGGAAGTGATTTCAGGATAGGTGTTGGAATTTCATATACGAAGACTGAAATTCAGTAGCTTCTGTTATCTTTAGTACTAGACAAGCAGAGTGTGTCTGTGTCTCTTATTTGTCAGGCTATCTGAAAAGATTATGGATAGTCTCTGCCCACTAGTGACATACTGAACAGGAATAGATCTCATTCGTGCATCCTTGTTCACAAATAGGGTTGTGGCTTAAAAATCCAGGGATAGAAAAAAGTACTTTTGAATTAGTTCAGTTCTTATTTTGTGCTTTTTATCTGGTTCCTCCCTTATTATAAAGGTTTTTCTTGAAACAATTGAAAAAGCAGATAAGGAAGTAGGCTGCAGCAGATATAACCACTTTGTTTCTGTCACCTAGGCAAACACACACTTTCTTCCTCCCTAATATAAAGGCACCACAACGTGAACAAAATCACATTTTCATTCACTAAGTTTCTTCAGAACTGTTAGAATTTTCAACACGTATCCAGAGCCAACAGCTGTTGAAGAAGGAAAGGGACTATTTCTCAGTGGATTTAAAAAAAAAAATGAAAGAGAAAGAAAATCCTAACATTACCCAGAGCTGTAGCAAAGGCAAGGAATAAATGGGTTAGAATTCAGGGAAGAAAGTTCTTCTTTGAGTGGTTTAACATGGGTGGTTTAACATGACACTGCAGTATAAATTTCTGTTCAGGAAGTCTCTAAACTAAAGACTGGCAAAAGCTGACAGAATAATGAGGAAAAGATCACTTTTTGTCTGCCTCTTCCTAATGATTGTTTCCTAAACAGCTACCACTAAGCACAAAATAATGAACTTACTCTATTGTTGGTCTATCTCAGGATGCCAGTTCCTTAGGTGTTCAGTAGGTGCCCAGAAGTGAGTGTGGGACAGGTGTCCTAACACTTTGAAAGCAACAGGGCATGGAGGGGAATGGGAAGGCCGTCCTTAAATTTTCTTTTCATTTTTAAATTTTTAATTTAGATTTTTTTCTTTTTTCTTTATTTCATCTTTTTGAAATATTTGGGAACTAAAGCAGCTTTAAGCAACCAGCCTATTCAGTACTGCTTAGTATTTAAACAGGATTTATAATTCAAATCTTCAAATTCCAATATTAATTGTTACTTTGCTTTACAGAGCTGTCAGTATGCTGTGAGGATATGAACAGTGTGTATTGTTCACAGATGTTTGGCTTTACTGAAGAATAAATCCAGAAAATATGAGAGGTGTCAGGTAAGATGTATGAAATATTTGGAAGGAAAAAGCAGCACATTTTTTACAGATTGAAAGCGTGAACTGACATCTCCAGGTCTTGAATATCTCCACAACCTCTGTGGGCAGCCTGTTTCAGTGCTCTGTCACTCTCACAGTAAATAAGTTTTTCCTTATGTTTGTGTGAAACTTTCTGTATTTCAGTTCCTGCCCATTGTCCCTCATTCTATTGCTGCATGGCACTGGAAACTGTCTGCCCCCATTTACTTGAATCTCACCCTTTAGGTATTTATCAACATCCCCTCTCAGTCTTCTTTTCCCTGCACTGAACAGACCCAGATTACCCAGCCTTTCCTCACACAGGAGGTGCTCCAGGCCCATAAGCATCTTTGTGGCCCTCTGCCGAACTTCTTCTAGGAGATCCTTGTCTATTTTGAACAGGGGAGCCCAGAACTGGACGCAGTATACTCCAGATGTGGCCTCACTAGGGCAGAGGATCTCCTCCCTCAAAGTGCTGGCCACACACTTCTTGATGCACTCCAGGATACCATTGGTTTTCATGGTCACAAGGGCACACTGCTGGCTCAGTGGCCTGTTATCCACCATCTTATTCACCATTATCTTCCTTTATTAGTACTTTATTACATATGTATCTACCATATAAGGGAATCATAAATTCATTCTGAAGGTGTCTGATACATTTCTAAAGCCAATAATATGTATTTTAATATACCACTTCATATTTAATGTTCATAACAAATGAATGTGTGGTGTTGGCATAATTTTCATCTGCTGTAAGTTTCTTTCTTATGAACTTATAAAAAGAGAGATTTCCAGAATAATGCTCACAGATATTATTTAAAAAATAAAAAAAAGTTGCTCAATTTCTCTCCAGTAGCGTATACAGTTGGAAGACCTGAAACATCCTCATAATCGGATCAAATCTAAATTGCTCTTTGTATGACCATCATGGCTGAATGCATAATTTGAAAGGCTCTATTTCTGAAGGCTTGGAAAATCAGATTTTGTTCTTTGTGAACTGAAATATTCATAAATATTGCATATCTATTTTTAACATTTCTTTGTTTCCCTCAGTATGGCTCAGAAAAATGTCTATGGCTCCACATACTGATCTCCAAATTAAGAGAAGCAGCCTTAAAACAGAGCACATAAACACAGCAGAAATATAAATGAAAGAATTTTGGTAACAAGGTCTGCTTAAAAAAAGTCTATACAGACAATAGTATAGTTCCTCCAAAATATCTTAGAGACCTTTTGCTCTACCTGCTGCACATAATAAAACACTCAGGAAATTATAGATTACACCCTGGAATACATTCAGATCATTATTTCTTATGACAGCAATGAAATTCTTTAAACAGAATGCATTTCATATATACAGAACAGCAGAATAAATAAGGAATGTATTGCATTAAAAAAGAGCTACATTTCATTATTCACTTAAGGTTTGGCAGAAAAATAGCAAGAAGTAGATATTATCACAGAATGACTGTAAGCTGCCTGGTGAAGATTCTGTCAGTGAATAATTACCAGCAATCATTTTGCTTTCTGTAATTTAATATTATATGTATGTATATATCAACAATTGAGATAAATAAATCTTGACAAGCAACAGACCTCAGTTAAGTACCAGTTTAAGGACATATTTTCTGTTTGTTACTGTGCTTACAGAAATATTGAATAGTATCTTTTTTCTATGAAGAGCTGATGGGAATCTCTTGGAATTATGGTATTTTTCTGTACTCTAATTAGCCAGCACCACTAATGCAGTGGCACAGTAATTTCAGCATTTCTCTGGCAGCTTCTTCAGGTCTCACCACATTGGCTCCTTCCAGCCCTGGATCTCTTTCACATAGGTGTGATTTGTGAAGCTGAGTGGAGCACTGGAGAACTTGACTCAGGCAGACTTTCTGCCACAGGATGTGGACAGCAGCCCTGTGTGCTCTACCTGGGACATGGTGGTCTCATCTGAGCAAGGGAAGATCTGCAGGAGCAGCTGCGTCACCAGCAAAATGGTGTGAGCAGATCATGTGCTTTCAATTAGGAGAACTTTGAGGTCTACAGGAACTTCATAGAGATCCTGCAGAAAAACATAGCAGAGTCCCATGTTTCAGGGAAGGAGATATAATACTCAAGAAGGCAGTGGCTGGAAACTCTCAAGGTAGGAGAGGCTGGAAACTTGTCACTTCCCATGGAGCCACAAATACTCCTTCTCTGGCTGTGATTCTGAAATAGGCATAGGGTCTTCAGTTACAGGGCAACAGTAAAGGCAAGGAAGGTGATGTTCCTTCTGGGGAGGCATGAGAGTCAGCTGAGCCTTAATCAAGAGTATGAATGTGAATGGAGGAAAAATAGAAAGGTGATTATTACTGGATGCTTTCTCCTGTGGGGGATGGAGGCATCTGTCTATGTGTCTCGGGTAGCAGAACTGGGGGAGTTGGAACAGATTCCTATGGCTGCAGTAAGGCAAACATTCCATTTTTCTTCAAGAGGAGCAAGAATGAATGTCCATTTTCATGTCAGACCCTGAGAAGCTTATTCTATTTCCAAAAATATGCTGGTGGCTGAATTTATTTTCAGACTAAGGTGTCTTAAGACATATATATCATTCGAGAATAAGATGCTTTTATGAGCATACAGCAGCATGATCCTCATGAGAACAGGATGTCAGCGTAGAAATGACAGAGCATAATTTCACAGCACTGCTGACCATCCCAGTGCCAAAGTTTTTGAATCAGCTGTCTCTGTAGAAGAGACAGGTATGGGAGGCTTGAAATTTCAGACTGGAATTGTGCTTAATTAGGTTATATCACAACTTAGTCTATTTTAAGATTGAGGAAGGCCTGGAAAATGTTCAGCACAATAGATCAAATGCAGCTGATGTACTTCATGCTTCCGTGATTAGGTATCATTAGTTATATGCTTATCATTAGGATTAAGGATCATTAGATGGCATTAACAATGCTGCCTATCTATAGGATCACTGAACCTTGTGGAAAAATGTCCTTCTGATTGCACTGATGTCTGGAGTAAGCAGTGAACCACCTCAAAAATCTTTAGATTTTGGACCATTTGGAATGTGTGACCCGGGAATACTTTTAGTAGACCTGCCAAAAGTCTACAGGGTAAATGGCTGCCTGGGATCAGCCAAGTGTCACTGCACAAAACAGAGCAAACAACAAAATCTGATCTAGCCACAACCAAAAATCATTGACTGTGGAAGCCTTATTAGCAGGAATTTACTTAGTTTGATTTCGGACATGCTGAAAAGAGCTTGCTCTAGACTAATTTTTTGGGTGTGTGATTAGGAGTTACTGACATGAAATCAGAAGTGATAAACACCAATAACTGGAAGTTGGATCAGTTATCCTAGGTCTGGCAGCTTAATTACCTTCTTCCTGACATGAAGATCTTACTCTGTAGAAAGTTTTTTGCCTTATAAGTCATGTTTTCTCAAAGCTCAATAATAAAAAAAAACTCGATCATAAACTGTCTCAGAAATCCTGGATACTTTTAACAGGTTTTGTCTGCCTATTTTCAAGATTGCTTTAATGCAGCTGATATTTGATTCATTACTGTTCATCTTTTTTTCTTTTTTTTCCTTTTCTTATTCTTCTTGCAGAGATTAGCTTTATGTAAACATGTTATCCATAACATAAAACAAAGTAGTTGGAAACAGCAATATATTATGGCCACGTATATTCATGGTTGTTTGATGAAGGAAAGACATTAACACATTTGTATTCCCTATCACTTCCTAACGGGAAAACAACAACAACAACAACAACAACAACAACAACAACAACAAAAACAGACAAGAAGAACATGCTAGTAAATGCGTGTATTTATGACAGTAAAATTGTCAAAGCAGGTAGAACAACAACTCACTTTTTCTTTCTAATTTGGTAATCTGTAAATTAACAAGAAAAAATCTTTTTTCCTGGTTTCATCAACAGAAAGACTCATCAACAGTTGCAGACTCTACTCTTGTAATAAGTGCAGCTTTCTTTCTCCCCTTGAACATGATGAATTATTATGCTCTTGAAATAACCACCAGAACCACTCTGACAAGTGGAAGCTCCTACGCTGGTTCTGGAGAGATTGCAGCCATTTTGCACAAGCTGTTGCATGGATTTATTTTATTCTTTTTTTTTTTTTCTCCGAGCATCATCTGTCAGTATTGTTCATATCAAGTTTATTATCTGTTACTTAGGATTATAGCTGAGAGTCATCCCTTTGCGCAAGCTCTGTGTTATAAAGTGTGTAATTATCCAGGTGAAGGGAAGGAGGGCTTCTAATCTGGAGAAATTCCTCCTGCAGACATTAACATGGGCTCAGCACAGTGCTGAGTGCTCTTCCTTCGGCTACTTAATTTTATACTTAATAGCCACAGCAGAGATAAGTATCCCCTCCTGTTAGGTTTGCTGTGCTACTGTAAGACGACAGAATTACTAGTTGGCAGATGTTAAAATTAGGGTAATTTTCCCTTTGACTACTTAGAGAGGAGTAACAAAATCTCTGTCATTCTGATCAACTTGCTGAAGGTGCCTAGAAAGCCCAAGGTATCCCTGATATCTAAGCCTGGATCTCCTAAGAGCTGTTTCAAGACATTTTCCAGCTCAAGATTCTACAGCAATATGTATTAGATGGAAGGCCAAGGAAGAACTGAGGCTATACACTGGGTCTCATACATGTCATGCAATATTGCTTGATGTGCAAGTCAAGGTTGGCACCTCTTGACAAGTTGGATTTAGTGTTCGTGTACAGAAAAATGCCGGTTCAAACTTCTGAAGACTACTAAGGACTTTCTCTGGAGAAGTGGGGTGAAGGGCTTGACTGGATATGTGTGGATTCAGAGGATGTTGATACCAATGAATGTTTTATGTATTTATTCCTGAAGTTAAATGACTTACTCATTTAAATCTCAACTCTGTACCTTGTGTTACTCAGCAAAATAGAACTATAGCTTCCCCACATTTTTAAATATTTTATTCTTAATCCAGGTGAATTCTTTTTGCTGTTGTTTTCCCAGTAACTTTTTCTTTGCCTGGGGTAGTGTGGGTCACATATTAAAACTTTTAATCCACATAGCATCTGTGATTTGACAAAAGAGAGGAAGAAGTCATTCTTTTAGATGGGAATGAGAAATTGAAGTTCTGAAAGCTTCCTGAAAAGGGAACAACTTGAAAAAAAACAAGTTTAGAAATAATCATGAAATTATGAATCCTTGCTCAGTGGTGGCTTTTAGCCCCTCTCCATTCCTACAACCTCCTCAGCACAGGGCAGGAACCTGAGATTTTGGGTTCTGCTGAATAAAGGGCTAATTTAGTATATTTTTTAAAATTGTAAAAGTAGTTGAGCATAAGCAGTGGGAGGATGTGGGGTATCTCAACTGTAAGCCAAGGAGCCTGCTGACTGGTCCAAGGAACCACATCCTAGAAACCATCCTAGAAACTGAAGCGGTTGAAGCTGGAATACTTCCTCAAACTGCAGTGGGATCAGAACACTGCGAGGATGACATCCAGCCTTCATCCCCAAGACCACCAGGATGGCCACCAGGAGGCAGCAGGCAGGCATAGAAGCATTAGTTAGGAGTGGAGTTAAGGGGTAGAATGGGCATGGAATATTGTACTGAATTTCTAGAAGTAATTGTAGTAACCACTCCTTGTCTTAGAAATACTATGAATATGCATGTATTCCTTCTATAAATAAAGATGTTTATCTGTTCTTGGTGTGCAGGCAAGAAAGAGTCTACCCTCTCTGCACCCTGTGTGCATGCAGCACTGAACAAACATACCTGTTTTATAACTACTCTGTGGTTATAGAGTTTGATTCCGCAACTTGCTGCTTCTGCATCAGAGTACCTTTGGACTCTGTAAATGTGGCACAAGCCACAAGCTCTCTTTGTTTCTGGGTTCCCTGCAAGCTTGAGGAGTGGGAAGGAGCAGGTTAGAGCTGAGGTTCTTTCATTAGGCTTTCGGTGTTGGTGCTGAAAAAGATAAATGAAGTGAGACTTGCCTCTGTAAGCCTAGATAAGCCCAAGGAAAGAAAAAATGACAATTACCAGTTTGATCTTATAGCATAATAATGTAAGAAACAGAATTTAGTACATAGTAAAACAATATGAGGCAATGGAGTACTATAATTAAGGAAATAACTTAATAGATACATTTTAATTAAAAACACAATTTATCTAAGAACATGCACTCTGTTTTGAAAAGTAATTTGAAATTGCAAAAACTCTTGTTGAACAATATAATTTTCGTTTAATACTAATCTTGGCCCTGCACATTGAAAACATTTAGCACAGAGGAAATTAGATTTTACTGACTTGTATAATGGATCCTAAGCTGTGAAAAGTAATGCGAAACATGTAAGCCCAGCACATAATTGCCCTTATTGCATAATGCTAAAAGTAACACTTAGCACTGTCCAGCTTCTAAAATATCCAGGGCTTTTGCTTGTAGTCTCTAGAGCTTTGAAAAAGAACAACCAACAAATCCCAGTTTATTACATGAAGGGTTTTTTAGATTCTGCTTTTATTACCATTTAAATTCATTTCCAACATTACATTCACTTTGAATAAAATTATAGTGAATAAATCCAATTTCCTTTGATGCTTTATATTGCATATTTATGGTACTGGAAAAAACAGTACGATAGTGAATGATTAAAGAATATCTTTAAGGGTCTTCTCGTGTGTGTTTTTTTTTTTTTTTTTCCTGAATGAAATAATGGAAAAAAAACCACATGCATTTTACAAAAGTCTTCCAAAATCAACATTTGAATAAAACTTGCCCATGCAACTCAGGCAAGCTGAGAAACTAAAAATTATTATATACGAATAAGAAAAGGTATGAAACAAAGCAGTATTGATGAACAAAGTATTTCTAATGAGTTCCAGAAACTGCTTGGTTTTTCAATTATCTAATAGAGTTTAATCTTTTCCTACTTTAGTAGATTTTCTTCCTGTTTCTTTTATGCTTTTGCAACAATCTGAATAAGGAATATGAAATTAAAAGCTTTGTTTCAGTGTTTATAAAAGCTTCTAGAATGCAGTATTTTCTTTCTAAGTCATCAAGCTTTACCTCAGGTTTCTTACCAGAACATTTAATCATGTTAGTTACAAAATATGATATTTCACTGATTCTTCTTTTATTAGAGTTTCCACATGTCCTCTCTCATTGTCTCAGCTGGGCATTTAAGCTCCCTCCCATCTAATGGCAAATGTTATTTGCCAACATAGCTTTCTGATACTCAGTTTTTAGAGATCTTAGTCATTGTGAAGCTGTGTCCCTTTTAGAGGTGTAGTCAGTGTTGTCATAAAACCAAAGTCATGTGCAGTTCATTCTTTTCTCTCTTCCTCTCTTTGTTCTTAGCATGGGAATTTTGAATTAAGTATCATGTTTATTATCATCCAAAAATATAAATGAAAGATGGTAGTTGTTGTGGAGAATGATTCTGGAGGATGATTAAATTAGTCTCAGACTAAGCAATGACAAATTCTTTCCTGCCTGTAGGAAATTTATATTGAGATTTGAAATCCGGAATTCCTTCTGTGTTGCTGGTTAGCACACCCATGAGATGCAGTGAAAAAACAGGAGGCTTCTGAAGTGTGACTATAGGATGCAGTTGGAACTTGACCTCAACTCAGTACTTTTTGGGAAGCTAGTATGAAAGACTTTGATATATTGCAGTAGCATCTACCTTCAGTGATTTGCTATGTCTTGGACTAGGTAATCCCTTCAAGAACTGTCTTGTACATTTCTAGGAGACAGCATTACTTTCCTCAAATTGGCAGATAACAAGGAAATTTTGGAGCACTCTGTCACTTGCATTGTTTTATTAGAACAAAACAGTCTTAGCCAGCAGTGGTTGTAAAATGCACATGAATTGCTGTGATTCAGACACATCATCTGCATGAGAATTAATTTCTTCTCAGAAGGATTCTGTATGAAGAAGACAACTGAAGTTTAATAATCTGTGTTTTAATATATCTGAGGTACACAGGGGACCTGCTGACCCCTAGAGGTTGTTTTTTGTCCTCTGTAGTGCCAAAGGGAGCAAATACATGGAAGATGCAAGCTTTCATGTTCGATATTACAGAGGCTAGGAATGGCTGTTGAAAACTTTTTGTAACAGAAACTGGATGCTCTAGGCTTATCATATGACCTTACACAAGTTGTTTATATTTAAAGTTGATCAGTTTTCTATTAAGAAATGCCAACCTGTTTAATACTGGAACTGTAAGGAAGAGCTTCTTTTGGCAAGAATTCTGTTCTAGTATTCAGGTTGATTGATTTCCTTGGCAAAAGATCACCTCCCCAAATTTCAAGTTTTAAATCTTACAATTGATTTTTTGTGTTTTTTTTTTTTTTTTTTTTTAAAGTAAAATAAAACAGAATATTTTTAATGTTGAAGACTTTAGATGTTTCAGAGAGCCCAGTCCACCTGAGAGAATTTTAACTTTGGAATATCTCAGCTTTCACTTTTTGCCCCAGTTCAGGACAAAATTTCCTCCCAAACTCAGATATTCTTGCAGAGTTGGTAAATTGTTTTTATTGTGCTCTATTTAATAATGCTCAGAATCTCCCCAGGTTGTACTTGTTTCACAGTGGAGAAAGCAGCAGATGCTCTAGATTATGTTTCATTTTGAGATTATATTTTCTTGCCTATCACTTCACCTTCTGTTTCTTTTCTAGCTTTTCTTTTTCATCCTTCAAAAAAATTACCAGCTAACTTAAGTTCTCAACATTTTCTTGAATAGAAAAATACGATCTCATTTCAGAACTTCACTGTAAAGTGTAAAAAAGCTCCACTCAACTGAGACTTAGTGTTGAATTTTCATTAAATTGCATGGTAGAACTCCAGCTATTTTTCAAATGGAAATAAACTTTCTCTGTGTCAGTTAAAAATTCTGGAACTGCTTCTCCTTGCTTCTGCACAGAATGGTCAATCTTTGCCTGGTCCTAATTCAAAGTTTGTTTTCTCTATTCCCATTAAGCTGTGTTTTTGTTTGTTTTGTTTGTTTGTTTTTTTAATCATAACCCAGTTATTCCATTACATCTGAAGCTGAAGCTCTACATTCTTTTAATTTTTCCTCTGTAATTTTAGGTTAGGATTTAGCTGATTAAATACAATAATTTGCACGTCTATATTCAAATGAAATGAAATTGTTTTTCTTCTTATTGACTGTATTTCAAAGAATGCCTAGCTAGAAAGACGGTAAACACGTAAAGAAGTATGTGATCTAAATGACTGGCACTTGAGGAAAACAGATTTTCTGTAAAGAGTTAATTAATTTAAATAAACCTGTGGAACTGAAATCATGTGTAGCACTGGCAGTGTTACACCCGTGAAATCAGTATTCACCATAGCCAGAGCAATGCAAGGCCTTGCAGGCCTCCTGGTTCACTGTGCTTGTGGAGTGCTTCAGAGACTGCATAAGGTTTGGGAGGAGAACAAAACAGCTTCCAGAAATTTGGTGATTTTCTGCGTAGGAAAGCAGCCATGATGAAATAATGCATGTTTAAATGTTTCATATTCTTCATCAGCCTGATAACTTTCTCAACATCTTTTAAATTCTGTAATTACTTTTCCCAGGTGCTAGCTATCAAACTCACACACATTTAGAAGGCCTAAGTGCTCTGCTGTCTGGTCCATCTTAGAAAAATGTGTTAGGCTAATTAAATGCCTTGAAAAACCACTAGAGCAGTTCAAAGAGGGACAATAGCTGTGCCTCAGTAAGAGTCTGCAATACACTGAGATAAAGCTAATCCATTTCAATGAGGTCTGTAATGATTTAAGTATCCAAGCATTAGGGGACTGTACCAATTTAAGAAAGTGATCTTTTAAGCTAGATGTGTTATATCAAGTTGTTTATCCATTTATTTCTAATTTAACAGTTGTCTCTAAGCAGAACTTAGTGATAGGCAACTGCAAAAGACATTATGTCCGGAGAACCACTTCTCCATTTGAAGTATTACCCAGGAGGTGTTTAAATAGTTTTCTGTTACTAGGCTGAAACAGCATCAAGGAATTGCTTATTTATTCCAAATACCATTGAGAATCTCATTTGGATTGTTAGGGAGCCCATCACAGGTGAAATTCAGACTACCTTTCCTTGGCCTTTTTTAATTTAATCTCTTAAGGATGCTATATTTGAATAATCCCTTCAGTGGAATGAATTCTTATTTTGCTAATAAATAGTAGAATAGAACTGGTAGGAGAATACTGTTACAAAGCAGCTCCAACTGGAACACAGGAATCCTGCAAAATAACTTCAAGGATTCTGGGGACCAAAATACTTCTGCTGAATCATAAAATATGGACCTAGGTGCAAGATTTAGCTCTGCAGCATGACAGAATTCCCCATGACCCACACCAGCCAGCCAACACCACAGCTCTACTCAGATATTTACTTGTGTTTCTCTGTGCATTAGGGAATTTGATTTTTATCACTGCTGTCCTAGCTAACATCCCTCTCTGTTCCAGAGCTGCTAACCACCATTTCCTCTCAAACTGTCAAACTGATTAATGTAATTAAGTTAAACTCAGGCTTCCACCTACAACTGTAAGTGGCAGAACATTTTTAAAGAGTTTGCACCTTTAGCCCATCACAGCTGACACGAAAGCTTTTCCTGAGAAGTTATTGTCAACTTTCCTGCCCAGAGTACTGGGATGAAATCATGTGCTGAAGCTCTGCCATTTCATGACTCTTGCCTGTCTTTCTTCTCTCGTTTTGAGAGAGGTACATGTGAGGCTTGGCATGCAGGTGATCTGCAGAGATTTACTGATTCAGAATTTTTCCTGCTCTCTAAAACTTCTTGGCCAGTTTGATCAAGTGGGAAGAAGGGATACAGCAGCAGCATGAGCTATCAACTCTACTGGCTGGAGATCTTTGGCAAAAGGACTGTGATGAGCAGTGTGGTCCTGTAGCCCCTCTCAAAAGAAGAGGGCATGGGTACATTGCCACTCTTGCACTGGGACAGGAAGCTGATTTATATCCTGTCCTCCTAGCTGGTGTAGCAGCAACTTCTGGCACAAAGGCAGTGACGAACATCTAGGCATCAACTGCTTCCAGAAGAGGCTGTGGAATCATCATCTTACTTCCCTGCCTCTTGTGGAATAAACTATATGAACATCGAGATTCTTCATGGCAGCATATTTGTGTCAAGATCATGAAGGGGAAGCTAGGTTCTTGAGAACAGCACTACTATGAAAGTAATATGATCTACATGTCAAGAATAGCTCAGGGAGCCAAGGTGATGAAGATCTTGCAGTGTTCCCTGGGAGATCTCTTTCACTGATATGTAACCTATAAAACTACCCTCGTTTCCAGCTGTATGTTTTGATACAAAGTGATGAAAAATAAGTTTAACAGCCTTCTGCTGTATTCTGTTGGCTTCCCATTTGTCAAGTCTTTCTTTTATAGTTGAGCTAGCTAGGTTATATTAGTCATTTGGGAGGTACTGCATTGATTTACATTACAGCATGTCATAAACCGGTATGTGATGAATCCAGTGTGCTAATAAAAGCTAATGATACAAGTAGAAAAATATAAGCTGGGACAATGCTAATATTATACCTTTCTGAAAACATATAATTAAGTCTTCCTCAAACTTTCTGCTACCTATATGGCTTTCGCTCCATAATCTCAAGTTAAATTTACATATTATTTTTAAAAACTTCAGTTTTTTTTTTTTAAATTTCTGCCAACAAAGGAGAATAGTAGTGTATATACATTTAGTGCATATATATTTTTAAACTGATGACTGATATGGTCTATACGTATTTTTCAATTGTTCTACCTACAAAAAATAATTCATTTCCATGGAAATCAATGCTGGTTTTCACTAGCTGAAAATCTACTCTTATTTCTTATTGATTTTCATTTTTAAAAACTAAATGCTGTGCTTTCTCAACAAACAAATATGGTAAAGAATTTACGTCCTGAACACTGAAGTAATTCTTACTTCCTATGTGTTGATATAGCGATGCACAGACATCCCTCGCATATTGGGTCTGGCAGGAGAAAAACTTAACAAAATTTTGGGTATAAAAAACAATTAAGTGTTAATTAGAATTATATATTTGCTTGTCTCCAAGATCCTGTACTCTAGCTCTATAACAAGTGCAACAAAAGCATTGGGACACTATTTTTTTTCCCTTCCCTTCCCTTCCCTTCCCTTCCCTTCCCTTCCCTTCCCTTCCCTTCCCTTCCCTTCCCTTCCCTTCCCTTCCCTTCCCTTCCCTTCCCTTCCCTTCCCTTCCCTTCCCTTCCCTTCCCTTCCCTTCCCTTCCCTTCCCTTCCCTTCCCTTCCCTTCCCTTCCCTTCCCTTCCCTTCCCTTCCCTTCCCTTCCCTTCCCTTCCCTTTATTGCCTTAGGGCTTTATACATTTATATATCAGCATTTTTCTCTTGAGCTTTAGTAAAATGCATATCAGCCTTTCCTGCTCCACCTTTAGAAGTGAAAATAGTGAAATACTGTTCTGTGCAACTTTCCTCCCTCCCTTCTAAGAAGCTGTGTGGTTTGCTCCCCCGCTGACACTTTGCCTGCTAGTGTATGCTAGAAAGGTTAATAATGAAGAGAATGTGTGATGAGCCTTAGCTAACAGATTTTCCCAGAGAGAATAAATCAGAACAAGCCTGTTTCTTTGCTATCTTTTCCACTGAGATTCAAAGCCCTAGTGGCTGCTTCAATTACTAATTATAAGTTACATTCAGCCATGAAGGGAACAGAACAACAACAACCATGTGACTTATGTGAATAATCACACTTTGCTGCTCCAGCTTTAGTTTATATTGCTGAATACTGATAGACTGTAACAAATTTTTAGTTTTGGGTCAAAGAAAAGAGAAAAATCTGTAAATGCAAATAAAGAAAATGAAAAAGGACAAGAAAAAGAAAGAGAAAATGGGGGGAAAAAAAGGAAAGAAAAAAAGAAAGGAATCCTTGAATAATGTGAAAGAAAGAATAATGATGCAATAACCTGCTTGATGGTATTAGAAACTGAAAAGTAGGCTAAAGTTATCACATAAATGCATGCTCACTGTGGTTTTTTTGCTTTTTTTTTTTTTTCACAGGTGAAGGGAATAGAAATAGATGAGTAAGTATAGGAGATAATATTGTACAAGACTCCTGTTTTCTTTTTATCTTGTCTCCTGAACTCTTCCTGTCTCATTTCCCTCTATCCTGAAGGCTCTCTTCTGATCTCCCACTCCCTCTCTCATACTAGCTTTATATTGTGCAGTAGCTTATTTTCCAGTTTTGCATTGCTTTCACCTCATCCTTGCTACTATCTCTATTAGATTAGTCACCTTCATCTGTTGTGACATGCTACCCTTCATTATTTTCACCCATCTCAATTTTCATCTTCATTCTTTCTCCTCTTTCACTTCTAATTCTATGTCTCAGCTCATTCATCACCATTAATCCAAGCCCATAATATAATTACAGACTCATTTTTACTCTGAACTTGTTCTCCTCTCTCCATCCCTGAGCTTATTTCTTCCTCAGTTACTATGTGGACTTAGCCCAAGTTCTCATGTCCTTCACTCCATCTTCCTCTCTCTGGACTTTAGTCACCACTACCATCTTTCCAGTTCCAATTAAATCATTCTCAACTCCACTCCACCCTTCTGGGTGTTCTTTTACAACCTTTGAATCAGGACAAGCTCAGCTACTTGTTGACAAAGCCAATAAACTAGTGTGTATTGAGTTCAAGCAGATATTCTATTTACACTTTCCTTTATTCACCAGAAGTCAATACTATTAGAAAATGAAGAAAATAGGAGTCAAAACCATGATAGAATCTGGGTGAGTTTTTTGAGATCCTCTTAAATACCTAATGACCACGAACAATGATTAGAGAATCATAGAAACACTAAGGTTGGAAAAGTCCTCCAAGATCATCTAGTCCAACCATCCACCTACCACCAATATTTCCCCACTAAAACATATCCCTTAGTACCATATCTAAATATTTCTTGAACTTCTCCAGGGACGGTGACTCAACCATCTCCCTGGGCAGCCTATTCCAGTGCCTAATTGCTCTTCTGGAGAAGAATTTTTTCCTAGTATCCAACACTAGGCACAGCTTGAGGCCATTCCTCTAGTTCGGTTGCTAGTTATGTGGGAGAAGAAGCCAACCCCAACCCCCTCCCACCCCCCCCTTGCCACAACCTCCTTTCAGGCAGTTGTAGAGAGTGATAAAGTTTCCCCTGAGCCTCCTCTTCTACAGACTGAACAATCCCAGTTCCCTCAGTGGCTCCTATAAGACTTGTGCTCCAGACCCCTCATTGCTCTGTTGCCTTTCTCTGGACATGCTCCAAGGCCTCAATGTCTTTCTTGTAGTGAGGGGCCCAAAACTGAACACAGTACTCAAGTTGTGGCCTCACCAGTGCTGAGTACAGGGGAAGGATCACCTCCCTGCTACTTCTGGCAACACTATTTCTGATACAAGCCAGGATGCCATTGAATTTCTTTTCCACCTGGGCACACTGCTGGCTCATTTTTAGCTGAGCATCAGCCAACACCCCCTGGTTCATTTCTTCCACACAGTTTTTCAGCTACCCTGCCCCAAGCTGTAGAGTTTCCTGGGGCTGTTGTGGCCAAAGTGCAGGACCTGGCACTTGGTCCTGCTGAACTTCGACCTGTAGGCCTCAGCCCAGCAATCCAGCCTGCCCAGATCCGTCTGTAGACCCTCCCTACTCTCAGGCAGATTGATATTTCTTCCCACCTACAAACTTATTGAGGATGCACTCAATCTCCTTGTCCAGTCATTAATAAGGATATTAAACAGTACAGGCCCCAGTACTGACCCCTTGGTAACACCACTGGCGACCAGTCATCAATTGGCTTTAACTCCATTCAACACCACTCTCTGAGCCCAGCCCTCCAGCCAGTTCTTTACCCAGCAAAGAATGCACTTGTCCAAGCAATGGGCTGCCAGCTTCTCCAGGATAATGCTTTGGGAGACAGTGTTGAAGACTTTGCTGAAGTCTAGGCAGACTACATCAACAGCCTCTTCCTCATCCACCAGACAGGTCACCCAGTCATAGAAGGAGATGAGGTTGGTTAAGCAGAACCTACCTTTCATGAGCTTATGCTGGCTGATCCTGATATCCTGGCTGTCACACACATGCTGTGTGATCTCACTCAAGATGATCTGCTCCATAACCTTTCCTGACATCAAGGTCAGTGGAAACTTTGCTTCTGTTTGGCTGCTTTTAGTGCATTTGGATTTACACCTGTAAAGGATCATAACCTGGGGATTTTTTTCTAGCTGGGATTTTTTTCTACATAAAATTTGATTATTTTATGTTGATGCAATAAAATATAATTTTTTGTTGGAATGCCTGAAAAGGGAAAAGGATTGACTAAGTGATCTGTGTACAAAGATAAATCAGCCTAAGATAATGCTGGCAGAAGATACCATGGCAAATTAAGAAGCAAAACAAATTTGATATCCCACAGAGGAAAAATATCAAAAATGATCAAGTATTCATCAAATATTTACTGCTGAGAATAAATTACAAGGTAAAATATGGTCAAAAAGAAACCAAAATTATATCAAATTATATCAGTGAGACCTCAATTTACTACTACAGAGTACTGTTTAGGAGCAAACATTCATGAAAGATGGAATGCTTGAAAATCTTTATGGAAATCAGTGCTGTACAAAATTGCCTTCTTTGGAGCATCTCTCATCTGTGTGTTTACATTAGGATTAAAATCTTGCCTTTTCTTTCTTTTTTTTTTTTTTTTTTTTTTTTAGATCAATCATAGATGTAAGAACAACTAGATCAGCAGTTTTGTCACAAGAGAACTGAAGAAAATATTCAAACATACTTAGTCTTAGCCTCAATGATATTTGAGGGTAGTTAAAAAGCCTTTTCAGTAGAAATTTGATGCAATTAACCAGCTTCCGATTTGCTGTGTCAGCAGATTGTATATTTGTGCAATGTAGACAAATGCTGACATACATCTAAGAAAGTTTACTGAGTATACTTTATGGTAGAGTCAACTGAAAAGATTAAACATGTTTTGATACAGAATGTGTTAAGTAAGCCTGCTGTTTTTTTTTTTTTTTTTTTTTTTAAGTAAAAATATCCTTAATGCATTATTCAAGTAACATAGTCCAATAGATGAACATGTACAGATCTAGAAAAAGTAGTTCATTAGCACCAGAAGATTCACACTGGCTCTTAAGTACCATTTAAAATCCATTTGTTTTTTGGTAACAATCCTTCTAATTTGATCTGTGAGTCTTATTTATTTATATTCACACTCTGGCTCCCAGAAAATAGTAAGGCATTCCAGTCTGAGCACTTAACATTGGTTTAGACTCATCTACGTTTAAAGGTCTGCAGTACTTCTTAGTAATTCTTCATCCTGCAAACATTTATGCTGAGACTTGGACAGCAAAACTGTCCTCCTTTGCATTGTGAGATTTGAGAATGTTATGACAAACTAATTAAAAGTGTGAAGTGAATACATTAATTAAAATCCATGAACACCTGTATGGATCCTCTAGTCATAATTCAAATCATGTTAAATTGCTTTTGCTTAATGGCAGACCTACTTTGGGATTGAGACCTGCAAAGGGTGCTTATGAATGCAACAAAAAAAAAAAAAAAAAAAAAAAAAACTTGCTGGGGTTTTGGCTTCGCAATAGCCTTGGAACTTGGCCCAAGCTCATTAGAAAGTATGAGAACATTTCAAGCACACTTGGGAAAATATAATTTCAGATGAAGGTGACACTTGTGATCTGAGACAGCTAGTGAAACACCATGATTTTGAGAAGATTCTGCTTTGGGACTTAAGATTTAGCAGCATGTCAAACTCAAAGTCAACACAGCAGGATTTAATGCTGTGCAAATGGGAGCCAAAGACAATACCCTCATGAATCCATGTGATAGACGAGTATGCATTTCCCACTGCTGTATTTTCTAGTACAAGAATTTTGCTGTGAAATAACAATCGTTTTCATGAAAAAGAAAAACGCTATTGATTTTTCAGTTCTCAGTGAAGCTTTCTGAAATATTTTTCATGAGAGAACGACTTTGCAGGTCTTAATTTTGTTTTTTTGTTTTGTTTTGTTTTTTTTTTTTAATTTTTTTTAATCTGCTCAGGTGAAATAAAAATGATCACAGCCAAAATGGAATGGTGTTGATTAGTTTTTTATACTGATTCTTAAAGGTCAAGAAAGTGGTCAAGAAATTACTAATTTATAACACAGAAATATACACAGGCTTCAGACATGGTGAACTATATCAGATTGCCATTGGCAGTTTGCTTCATTGGGTTCTTTGCAAGAGTACTAGGAAGTTCACTTGCTAATCTTTTGATTTTTATTTACTGCATATTGTGTAAACTAAAGTATATCAACTGGCAACCTTCAGCTCTATGCAGCAACTGAAAGATGCAGAGAAAACATGCTAAGCATCACATGAAGGATAAAGCTGTCTATTGCAATTTTTGAAAACATTTATTTCATAAACACTGAGTCATGCTTTAGCCAGGTAATGCTCACTTGAAGTGGAGTGGTGTTTTGTTTTATGAGCTTCAATGCAATTGAGGTTCTATTTTGTTTTATAAACTGCACTGTCTTAGAAGTAAATAACATTTTAGGCATGGGAAGAGAAATATAGCTGTGTCTTTGCACCAATCCATCAATCCTTGGAACAAGCAACAATATCACTTTTACTTAAAATTTATGTTGCGTATTCCGTACTTCTTTTCATTCAGACTCCTCTCTAGAATCCATTTTCCATTTTAGGAACATCTATTTCCCCCAGTTTCATATTTGACAACTACTTCCTCAAAAGATTGTGTTCATAATGAGTAAAAGTATGTTGACTTTGAATGTCTTCATTTAGACTACTTCTACAAAGATTGTTTCACTTTCCTGAGAATGTCCTAATCAGAACTGAATATATATTTTTTAACCAGATGTAATGCATTCAGATTTCTTTTTTGATCAGGAAGTAGTTTCAGTGAAATGAAATTGCTTGGAAGATTACTTTCAATTAATCTTTCATTGAAAAACTTGTAAACAATTTTGAAAAATCAATTTTGTTGACTTTTCTGGTACAAATTTTTGGCTAGTCTGAACTCAGTCAATGATGCATAAAAACTGGAAAAGGATAAAAATCTAAAGGAAAATGTTTGAAATGGAGTGAAGTGGGTTGAAGTTGAGGCTTATTCCATTTGCAGTCTTTCCGATGGTAAGAAGAGTGCTTGCTTCTGTTCTCAATAGTGTTTGCCTGCTGTCCTGCTAAAAAACATTATGTAGTGTTTATTGCTTGTGGCAGTGCCTCCTGTGATAAAATTTAGGCATGCTAAATACTTCTGTCCCCTTAGTTGCTCTGGCAGCAAATTATGGAGATAGATGTTATTGTCAGTGAATTCATACCAGTACCAATGAATTATACCAGTGAAATTATACCCAAATTGCTTGAGAGAATTAGTGCTTTTTGTTGTTGTATGAAAGAACTAAACAATCTACGTGCTTATAGAGTTTAAATTGTTGCCTTCTCAGAGCTGAAGTCAAAGGACTTGCCTCACTTTGAGGGTTTTCTTTTTACTTTTCTTACTCAAAGAGAGGGAACAAAAGGAAAAGGGGAAAGAGCAAAAATGACAAAGCTAAAGTGCCTTATTGATGCTTCTATTTTCTTTATATGCTAAAAAATAAAGAAAGGAATAAAAAAGGAGAGTTTTGTGGCAAGAAGCCTTATAAAATTAAGTTAAATTGTCTGAATTGTGATCTTTGGCAAAATGGTTTGGCCTTTCTTATCCTCTTTCCCTTCTCCCTGTCTCACTGCCATTCCCATTTGTAGAGCAGGCTAATTTAGAGCATCTGCCTCTGAATGTTGCAAGGCTGTTATCACGAACACTGCTGCAGTGGAAAATATTTCTGTGTAAAAACAGAATCTGTTATTTTTTTGATGGAGATTGTTAAGCAGTCTGTGCCAGACCAGACGGTGTCTCATCAAGCAGCAAGACAGCTGAAACTTAGCAAAACTGGTTTGTTGCAAACATATCCGTAGGGAGTTTAATGAAAGACAAACCCGGGAGCAGGTGTGTTGGGGATTGTCACTGAATTTGCAGCTAGATTTTGAGGATGAAAGTTTTACCTGTTAAGGAAAGACAGCAGTAAGACATCTAGATAGGTTCAAAAAATTGGAAGGAAGGTAACTGGATATTGGAGCCTATGCGAGTTCCCGGAGGAGGCTGTTGTTTAATTGGAGATCATTTGAAGTGTTTGTGGAAAAGAAATGTTGGATCTTCTTCCATGTGTTGAAGATTTGGGAACACTGCAGTGAGGTCTGCATCCAACATGGGTGGTTGCTGCTGGAGGTATGGGGATGCCAAAACTAAAGAACCTGGAGAGAAAACAGAGGGATCAACTTCCTGGCTGTGTGGGAGGGTAAGGATTAGAGAACACTTCCAAATTGTAATTTGTCTCAGCTGGAGACTAATTTAATCCTTCTCTTCTGGAGAAATGCATTATATCCTTGTGCTTTTCCAGTGAAACATTATGGTGAGATGGAGGTGCTTGGTTAGAGCAGGAAGTTGTCTTCATGGGTGTGTTGTTCTGCTTGGCTGAATTCTGTTGGTCTATATTGTCTATAAAAACTGGTTATAATTTTGTGATCGAGGAACAAGGAAGTCCTTCTTGAAGGGATAACACTTACTGGTGCACTTTAGAAATTAGATTTATGCACAGAAGCAAGGTTGATGTGTAGCCAAGGAAGCACCATGGCTTTGGGGCTTCACTAACAGTCATGTGCAATTGCTGTAGTGAGTCATTCTGCTGCTGAGGATGTCTACAAAACCAGGATGAATCCATGTTATTCTTCCTGTTACAAAGATGAAAAGGAGCTGAAGTAATAATGTGACCCGTTTGTATGCCAGAGGCATTTCATAGAATGTGTCAGTGATACTAGAGAGACCTCAAAAAGTTAAAGTGTTTAGTTTAGAAGTTTTGTAGAGATGGATAAAAGTTTTCCAGATAATTGTACAACAGGTACCAAAGATCTACAGAACTAGATGAACCCACCTGAATGGCTGCTGATTTTTTTGCATGTTTTCTTGAAGAATGAATGAACTCATCCTCTTTTATAGATCTCTTGGACTCAAAACTCTCTTGGGCTTAATTCTTTTCTAAAGAAGAAAATCTCCAAGATTAACTGCCTAGAGATTGATGACCACTAACAAACTTCTGTTCTTCCCAGAATCAGGAGGAAACAGAAACTGAAATTTTCTTTGCAAATGTATTTTAAAAACTTGTTTTTACACTTTCTGCCCTATAAGGTTCTATAAGTAGGCTGGTTATCCATGATGTTATTTTGTAAAGAAAACCACTGAATGCATTGTTGCTATGCAGGTGGGTTTTTTTGTTTTGTTTGTCTGTTTGTTTTGTTTGTTTTGTTTTTGTTTGTTTTCCTGAGCTGTGCTTATTATTACTCTACACAGTCCATCACAGAAGATTTGGAGATTTGAGTGCTTTTTCGCAATGTACTTTTCAGGCGCTATGATAGCACAGTCTGAAATTACTCTGCTCGGAACAGCCCCAAAGCAATCCAATAACCATGTTCAAACTACAGGCTGATCCTAAACCCTGTAACCAAATCACCTAGTGCCCCTGGGAACAGTATAGTGTCACTGCAGATCTGCAAAGCTATGGTTCCAAAAATATAGGTTTCAGTCCCAAAGAACTAAATGTAAATAATTTTAATACTGGTAAGTATAGGTAGGTCTAATCCTGTTATATTGATGTGGTTTTCTTTGCTTGTGTGTGTTTCCATTTCATTTATTTTTCACAATTTGCTTCCTGTACCTGTTTGTCTGAGATACCACATTTCTGCTAGGTCCAATTATTTGTGTGCATTTCTTTTTCTGCCATAGATCTGTCCTTTCTGTGTTTGATCTCTTGCAAGAAAATATACTTTCACTCCTCTCCTATCTGGGAAATAAAACAGTGCCTTAGTCCCGCAAGATAGTAATTATGTGAATAGTGTACTGCTTTCTCTTGCATTTGTATTTATGATGGTCTATAACATTTTTATCTTTCTTTAATATTCAGGGAACAGACATAATGAGATCACTGTGACTCCTCCAGAGTGATGGCAGATCAGAGGATAGACATGGCTTCTTGCATTTCACTCCAGTGCTCTGCTAGCCCAGGGAGTCCACAACAAGCCCAAAGATCTCTGATGCAGGGGCTAAATGATTAAGTGTACAATTCCAGTATCTTTATTCCTTCTGAACAGCATCTCACTGAATTACGTGTTTCAGACTAAGTAGCTGCTTGGAATGTGAGATTAATAAGGCTAACAGGCTTCCTCTCCGAGGTCTAAATGTACATGAATGAGTGATTCCACATTTTAGTGGTTTAATTTAGGTAAAACTGGCCAACTCCAGTTACATTTCAGTCAGAAAGTTCAGTTAGGAATGCCTGTATGTTCCAAATTTCAGTGAAACATGAAGCATGTGTAAAAAATTCCAAGTACTAGGAAGCACAAATATATTGTTTCTTTTTTGCTGTGTGTGTTTTCAGAATGCTATAAGTCATGCTGTGATTTAACAAAAAACTGTGCCATGCCACAATGCAGCACTGTTTTTTTTTCCCATTACCCCATTCCTCAGCATACTTTCCATATGTACTTTTTCTGAATTTCATGTGTACCTTGCAATAATTTCAAGCTCACATTGATCTGAGATGGGCTAGACATGCTCAAGTGAGCAGACAGCTGAAATCACCAGCATAGAAGAGATAATATGAAAAGCTGCTCATGCAAAGACATTTGTGTCTCCCAACTCATGGTGGTGAGCAGCAAATGTGAAAATCTATAGTTTGCTTTTCACATGAAGTGCAGAACTTTATGCAGCAAAAATAAATGATGCTTTCCATCTCACCCCTTCATCCAGATGAGCTTTGTTGCATACAGCTAAAATAACAGGATGGCTTACAGTAAAAAATTGAAATGCTGCTGCAAGTCTCACTTGCCCCAGAAACTGTTTTTCAATAACTGTGAACAAAAGGTTCTTGCTAAAATTATTTGAAAAACACTGGCAGTAAATATCTGTGCCTTCTTATACAGAGCCACTCTGCAGTGGGATAAGGCACTTGCATATAATTAAATGTGACAGCAGTGTTAATTTTCACTCTTACTCTCCAGCACATGTGTCAAAGACTGCAAGATCTGTCTGAGTGCCAGCCGGTGTGTCAGATTTGACACTGGAGGTTGTCCTCAGGTGATGGATATGAGCTGTTTTATCAACATCTACCCACCTTGTTTTTTTGTGGTTTGTGTGCATGCTGACACATGTTCCTTGGAAATGTTTCATGGCTTTGTGTTGGGTGATGGCCCCACACTCATTGCTAGATTTTTTTTTCTTCCACTTTTATCACACCTACACTGTCACACACTTCCATTTCTGCCTCAATATGCTGTGCACTTTTAGTTTCCTGACTTTTTGTGCTATTGTAGAAATAGTTGATATGTGAGGTGTCTAGCTACTCCCTCACAGCGCCTCCCTCACTGACTTATTTTTGGTAAAAACTACAATGAATAGGAACAGTACTGGGCACAAAATGTCCTTTTCAATTGTCAAAAACTGAAACCAAAAGCTTTTAAAAATAAGAACAAAGGGAAAAACAATCTGCCTTTGAAGGAATGTGTTAGAACAACGAGAAGAAACAAAAAAGGCTTGTAAATTTTTTGTGGAGTAATTCTATGCTGCCCATTTTGCGTGCTAACATTTTAATTAGATAATCCTACAAACATTCCATTCTGCTCAAGTAGGTATGATTCAAACATATTAATAAATCTGTACATCTCCTGGCCTCCAACTGGGCACGCGAACGAAAGCTTGTCTCTGTATGTCTGCAGCAGTGTTTCTGTCATTGTCTCTGACTATTTTCATTCCTGTCCTGAAACATCTGACTTGGATTTTACCTTCTGCCCTACTGAGCGTGAAGCTGGGTAGTTACAAAGGAAATGTTAGTTTGGAGGAGGTGTCTCTGAGGGTAAGAGGGAGCATTGGCAAAGTTTCAGACAGCATACATTAGACCATATTACTATGCTGGAAGAGGAGATAGTTCTGTGCTTGGACCAGCAAAGGTTTAAGAGAAGGTGACATCTGCTTCTCACTGCAGAGGTTGCTGATGTGGGAAGGTCCAGACTACCGGATTGCTTAGGAAATGTCATGAAATGGACTTGCCCCAAGGTCAGTGCTTGGTTAGGATCAATGATAAAATGAGTAGCTGACCTACTTGCTTGGATTTCTCCAGAGAACAGATTCCCTTCAAAACCTAAGAAAAAAGATTGATATTAAAAATATTTCATTTCTAATGCTTTAGTCTGACGCCTGATTTACCTCTAGAAGGCAGACTGCCTAAACTGTGTTAAAAGGCCAACAACGAAGTTAGACATCTTTTTTGAATTCTGCTCCATGCTTGCTGTCCACCACGCAATATGGTGGTGAACCAAACAAGCATTGCTAATTGAGAGAATCACAGAATGATAGAATCACCAAGGCTGAAAAAGACCTCCAAGATCATCCAGTCTAATCATCCACCTACCACCAATATTTCCCACTGAACTATAGCTCAGTACATTTTTTGAGCACCTCCAGGGATGGTGACTCCATTACGTCCCTGAGCAGCCCATTCCAGCACCTGACCACACTTTTGAAAATATAATATGTGTATGTATCAAGTGTATATGTGTGTGCCTGCTGGGAATGTGCACTCAGTCTTTCTACTTGCTGAAGCTGCAGACTCAAAACTACAGCAGTCTCACATTTATTGGGATACCAGATTCAGCAACCTCTACTGTAACTGCTTTGCATTTGTGTAGGACAGTGTGAAATCATATTATAAAGTATCTTTTTTTATGCCAGCCCTGACACATCAGTCTTGCTCAAAGTCAAGATTAAATTCCTTTATTAGGAATATTCAGAGTAGGTTAGTAGATTTGCATCTTAGTTCACTCTGTATAATAAAATAAGAATAATTATAGCAGTAAATCATTTTACTAGTTCCTCTGCAGACCAGCCAGTATATGACATATTAATAACATCTGCTTTACAGAGATAACCCATGTCCAGGTTTGCTGCTATTTTTGTGCTGCTATACATTTAATTCTTAGTCTTTTTTTTCTTTTCATTTTCCAGCTGCACTGGAAGGTAACCCGCTTTGCTGCTTACATATCTAGTGCTGCTAACCCAGCCAAATCTTCTGATTAGTCAAAATCCCCACCCCAGTCAGAAGCATTCTCTTGGCTTTATTTTCTAAGTACTACAGAATTCAGGCACCTTTTTTTTTATGTCTGACCAAAACACAGACTCAGTGAGACTGGGATAAAGGAGTGGGCAGCTGGATCATGCTGTAGCTCCAAAATCAGTCCCTCAAACCCAGGGGAGGAGTCTGCCTCTCCACAAAAGTGACCATACAGATTCTTCCGTCTACTTTAGATGACAGATATAAGGCTTTTCTTCAGCTGCAGCATCTCTGATTTATTAAATTACAAGCCCAAGGGCATTTATTCTATCTCCTAGCAAAATTCTGTCACTGAGTAGTCTCAGTTTTAGTACTGTGAGATGCTGTGGAGCGCACCTCTTGCTGCCCTGAGCCAACCTACAGCTGGTGGTAGATGTGATTCCTCATCTATGCTTACAGAGATTATTTTTCTTAGTGCATCTGTATTTCTTAGCCTATGCAATAATAACACACTGCTGCCAGCCTAGCAGCACAACGCCATTCTTTGGGCAGTGCGGTGAGCGGAGCGAAGAGTGTCTCCTGTCTTCTATCTTTCTCTCCAGATAATCAAAGAGGAAAAATTACTTTGGGGAACATTAACTGTTATTTAGACTGAAACTCCTGGAAGATGGATTTGCATCTGAGCTGTTCATGACTATAGCTGTTTAAAGTCTTCTGTGAATTTCAAAACAAAGCTTATTCCATGGGAAAAAAAGATACCAGAATACTTAATTACTGATTTCTTTATTCTTGTGCGTAGATTGCTACTAAAGCTCCTGAAATCTGCTATTGCTATGCCTAAACAGAGGGATCAGTATAGCAGATTTTCTGTGAAAGTTTCTGATAGTTATCTTACTATTAAGAGGGTAGAAATCTTTTCTTTTTTATTTTCTTTTTTATTTATCTCTTTATAAAATTGTTTACAATTTTAGAAAAGGTGAAATCTTTTCCTAGCCCTAAAATACTCAGTATTTTCCATAATGGAATCTTGTAAGTATTTCTCATCATACACAAGAATTTTTCTGTATTTAGAACCAAAACATTTTAAAACTTCCCATTTTCGAAATTGGGACCATTTCACTGGTAGAGTCATTTTGTGTTTCAGTGCTCAACCGTATCTTACTAGCTTGAGGATTTTAAAAATTGTTTTCTAATTTTTTGAGGCCAGCCAACTTCCAATGAGATCTAAGATCTTTTGTGTTTCTGTTATGAAAATACGTGTGCACCTTCTGTGTTGAAGACTTATAATGCTTAAGTAAACTTGAACTTTATTCGGGATGCAGGGCTTGGGATGTCTTTGAATCCATATATATTCAACATATTTCTTTTTAACATGTTGAAACTGAACATTTCATAACATTTTTCAGAGAGGAAATACGACAGCTAGAGACAGAAGATGTTCTCACAGGGAAAGCTGTCTTTGATGGAAATCAGCAGATGTCTTTGCTCTCAACATTGGTAACTGAATTTGTTGCATCAATTAAATCAAAAAGAAAAAAAAAGACAAACTCGTTAGCACAAGTATTGACATGGCTTAATTGCTGTAAGTGTTTTTTATTTGATGAAGGAAGATGTCCTTCAGACAACTTAAACAAGAGTGGCAACTGATTTTAAAAGGACAGAGAAGGATACTCCATCTTCAGTAGTTGAAATGTTGCATCAGATCTTAAGTTTTCCATGGTAATTATTCAACTGTAACCTTCTCAATGACTTGTCACTTCTTAATTTATTCTATATTGTAAACACCTGCAGGCACAGATGGCTGATGAGTTCTTTAAAGCTTTGGCTATTCTGCAGTGCTAAAATGAGGTAGGGAAACAGTGCAATTTAGATTAGGTTTATTGTTGAGAACTGATAGTAATATTCACTGTTTCACATGTTCATAGACAGGAGGACAATCCTGTATGAATCTGTCCCAACAAATTGGTTTAGAATCCTTCTCCACCATTCCTTTCCATTAGCTAACAACTTCTCTTGACCGTATTAAAGATATCTGATAGATATAATGATAGATATATGTAACAGATTATGATGATGAGCTGGCTAAATGACTTCAGAAGAGAAGTTTTATTGCAAGTTGCACATAGAATAAAGATTTAGCCACATCCTAGCTGGGAACAGTCTTGGATCATGTTTTGCTTTCCACACTTTTGCAATTTCAGACAAGGCAATGGAAATCTGGATACTTACTTACAAATTCTCATAATATACCTGACTGTTAGTATATCTTAGTTTAATGGATATGTCCCATTTTATGGTAAGTAGAATAAGATTGAAAATCAGTTTTGATTGTTGCAGTCAGTCCTCTTGAGGTTGGGACTTGCATGCTAGTAAGAGCCTTGTGGAATGGGACGTGCATCTTGACTGCTGATATATGTGACTGCAGGATGGAGAGTAACACTGATTGCTGATAGGTTTATCACTGTGCTGATCTCAATCAAATCCCTCTCCATATATTAAGAATGGAGGCAAAGTGAATAAAAAGCTGCTGCTGACCTCTACCAGTCAGCTCTGCAGCCAGCTCCCTCAGGGTAACTGAATTTCTTGAAAGTATTTGGCCACCCCCAGTAGGTATTTACTCACTGGGTAATATGCACTGCATATGTAATATGTAGAATTCAGCATAAACTGAACGAGAGTTTAACAAAAAATTTTGAAAGAAAATTATATTTTCAAAAAACAAACAACCCACAGCAATACAGTGCAGAAAGAGACAAGAATTTGTATTTTTTGTGTAGCGTATTTATATTATTTTTATTAAGTTACACAGAACAAGCTCATGATTTACAGAGTCACTGCAATTTGTCTTTAATACACAATAACCATGTAAGAATAAGAAAAAAAACAATGTTTTTTTCACTTATTAGAAGTATGTTGTGATTATTATGCTAAATTGGGTTGTTGAGACAAAGAATTGAAGTATCGTTTTTTCCAGTTCATTAAGATTTGACTTTTGACTACTGCTCTGCAATTGATTAGTAAGTTTAATTATGCATGTACCAAATGCTCTGAAGTCCAGGCGTGCTCTTTCACATGGCCACATGTTATCTATAACAAAATGTGCTTTTGTTAAATGATAATATGAGGTTTTATAGTGTGATAACTGCTTCTTCATTTGGTTCAAAGTACAAAAACCAGCATTTCTTGTCAACTAAACTTTCTGCAGTATATTTTAATTAATGCCATGAAGCATACATGTTCTTTGAGTTATGTAAATTACATTTAAAGTGACAATTAGTCTCTACCACATAGCAAGATTTTCACACTCCATTAAGAATAAAATTAGGAATAGCATTTTCTCAGCATAATCCATGGTCATTGTAGAACCATCCATGAGGATCAAGTATTGTGGTTGTTATTGAAATATATCATTATAACAAGGCTAATGATTGCAGTATTCATCCAGCTGTAGTCATCAGTTGCTCTTTTTTGGCTCTGATTTGAAAAGGAAAAATACGCCATTAGAAAGCCACATATTCCCAGAAAGTCAGTGCAATTATTTTCTGCCACTTCTGCGCTGTAGGACGTTATGCCATATTTGTTAGAAGGTCCAAGAAGAGGCAGAATGAACACAGTTTTATTTTATAAGAGTAACAAATGGTAATTCATCTTCTATATAAGTTAGCATATGCAGTATGTGTACTTAAACAAAATGATCTAACACTTTAAATAAACTTCTCTTTCCCTTTTTTTTTGTACTTCTCAGGGCATCTAACATACTGAGATGACTCCTTATTTCTCAAGATAAAGCCTGTTTGATTAAGGCTTTCATTGCCTTTAAGCTTTGTGCACCTGCTGGCCTTTGCTTTCCCTTTCATTACCTTTTCTATTGATTCCACTTCCCTCCTGCTTTGTAGCTGTGCAGTGGAAGACACTTTGCACGCAGATCCCTACGGAAAAATCACCTGATCTCTATAGCAGTGTCTCCTTGGGTTTGCTGAACCCACAGAGCAACAGCACTGGCATGTCCATCCAAAACACATTTCAGTCCTGTGTACAGCCCTTGTGTTATCCAGATAATGTACTTCTCAATGTATCCTTAGCTTGTTAAGAAAAGGAATAGGTATTCCTATCTGTTGTTGGTCACTGAGCCTTGCATGTTTTGCATTACAACCCTTTCTGTTCTTCCTGGTCTTTTCCATCTTCCAAATATGTATGGGCTTGCTTGCAGTGCCAAGGTCTGATTTTGCTCTCTGTGTAATACACAGTGCCATTTAAACTTATCAAAGCTCTGTACTGAGCACAGCTAAGTGTGGCCTTGGAGATTAGCAACAACCCCAATTCTCTGCTATTACTAGAAAAGTCACTGTGGCTCTGTGGCTCTTTGCTTGGTGATGGCAGCTGAATGCAAGCCTAGCTCAGCAGGAAGAGGTGATAATCTCTCATGACACTTCTTATGATCTGGCAAAACAGCAGTTTGAATTGTTTTGCATCCCATCCCAGATTGTCATTCTTGGTGCTTTTAAGGGCTCTTCTACTGCTCTTGTGAGAGCAAGGAAGTCCAGTCTGGTTATTAGTGAAAGCATATTTACTGTCCTTGTTTGTCTTGTTTTGCCAGTATGTCTTTAAAAGGCATGTTGGCTATGTTGCAGAGCAATCAAAGCTTTGGCTTAATGACTGATTTGCACAAACACTGATTTGTTATACAAATCTTTGCACAAGTCAACAGTTAGTTTATTTGTATACCCATCATCTTAGACATGCAGTTTGCAAGTGTGTTGCTTCTACATGTTGTTAATGACAAATATGGAAGTTCAGGTCAGAGAAATTAAATACCATGAATCCTAATCCTGCAAACTTTCATCACTTTAAAAGTGTTTAAATTGAACATATGCTATTAATCATATATGCTTGGGTTATATTTCCTAATTTGGAAAAAATGTGTATGGATAAGATTCAAATGTCTGCTCTAATTCCTTGGGATGTCAATGCATCTTAAGTACACATTGACAGTGCCAACTTCCCACCATAGGTCTTTCAAGGATTCTGAGCTTTTCTCCTCCACAATCTCAGCCTCTTTGCCTTACTAGTCTTTCTCTCAGCTGGTAAGTGCATAATATAATGCAGGCTTTCCTTCTGAACCTTACTCTTTTGCACTGTTATACAAATCAGCACTGGGTAAAACCAGTGTTGCTGGAGTAACATCTGGGACTTCTGCATAATGGAGACATGTTGATGAGATTTCATTTCCTCCAATACAATTAATACTCTTGAACATATGCTTTATGGGGACATTTCTAACAACCTTTGCAAGAGAACGGGGATGTTTAAAAGACATCCTCTTGATATCTGTGTTCAGCTAAGGTTCAAGAGCAATTTTTAGAGGCCGGATCAGATGGGAATTATTTCACTTGTTTTTTATAGCACTGTTTACTAATGCTTCCTGTCAAATAGCAAATTAAGAAAGACATCAAAGTCATGACTACACTTAATTCCTCCCACTCTAAACCAAATAAATTTAGACTGGGAGCCATAGATATGTATTTAATACTAGAGGAATTGTACATTCAGAGTTATGGCATTTTCCATGTTGCCTGGATCAAAGCTAGCTCTGTTTTTTGGTATTGTTTTGAAGAAGTGACCTAAAAAATATCCTCTAGATTAAAAACAGAAATCTTGTGTTGCATAGGAAGTCATGCTCGTCAATTGCAACCCACGCAGCTGTTTTTTCAAATGCATTAATTTCATGTCAGTAGGAATTTGACACCTTTAGTTTTGTTAAGCAATAAAAGAAATAAAAGATTACTTCTGACACAGCAAATTATGGAACTCCTACAACAATGAAATTCAATGGTAAAAATCTAGAATAGTTTGTTCCCAGTTAAATGAAGAAAATATGTCATTTTATGTCAGTCCAAAAGATTTTGAAATTTTTTTTTTCTGCTTTCATTTATTCTTCTTACCAGCTGGTTTTCAATTTAAACATATTATTAATTGAAAAGCTATTTACAAACTAATAACTACAATTTGTTCTTTTGTATTTCAGAATGAAGAAGACTTGTATTTTTAAAATCAAATGCTAACCTCTGTCTTTCCCCTCCGTCTTCCTACATAATTTTTATTGAATTTACTATTTATTGCAAATAATTTTAAAAAATAAAATGAAATAAATTACTCACAGTTTAAGAGGTACATCTATATAATGGATACTATTTGGAGAAAGACACTGGACACAAATTTGGCTGGGAGAAGTGGCAAGAAGAACTTATCTATCACTGTATATTATATTACATATGGTATGCTTATGTTTTAGACAGGAACTTAATTAACCACCCAGCAACTTCAGTATAAGGCAGCTAGGGTTTTGTTGTTGTATTACACCCAAGTTATTTTCTTTTCAGTAATGCCATATAGAGTAATTACTGTGGAATATTTATCATGTGCTCCTTGCCCACATTTCTCCTGCTCAAAACCAAGCTGAGACTTTCCATCTGTCAATATTTATAAAGTAAAATTATATTTCATAGCTTGTACTGCAATCTAGTAAAACCCTTAACCATATGGATAATATCTGTTGAAGTTAATTGAACTGCTGGCATCACTGAAATTACATATGCTTAAAGACCTGATACTGGGATCTTAGTCAACTTCTCTGGGTTGTATTGGCTTGTGGGATCCTCTGGGGATGAGATCTGGGAAACTAAGGCTTCAGCAGATGCCATTTAGTGCCTGATGTTAAAGACTCCTCTTTTGGAATGACAGGCCGTAGTTCAACCTCTCAGGAACACAGGTCACTTCTTATGATGAATTATTAAATTATAAAAATTAATCTGTCCTGCAGAAATCTTAATTGTTTAGTGTCGTTACAACTGCTGACCATTGCCCATGTGTTTCTGGTTGAGCCTACAGACATTGCTGTGTGATATCTTCAAGCTTAAAGTCGTGATCAACCATGACGAATATGGAAGCCTCCTTCACCCTTTTGCATCAGTGATGCTGTCATCTTTCAAGGCTGTTACCTATTTCTTCCTAAGTGATAGGTGAAAAAAGCAGAATGTCCCAAAAGTAGGGAGAATGCATTGGAAGCCACCTGTGTAACGATTTGCTCTTTCAAACTGTGTGTTTGAGCAGACAGCTGGCTGATGGTTGGTGTGCTATGGGATGCTACCAGGTGTCTTTTCTAGAGAGTACTGAAGTCCAGATTTTGGAATTTATTCTTTTATTACTGATTTATTCTGGCCTTTTAGACAGATTTATTTTGTAAAATAGGAAACCCTGTACCTTCATTTATGGTAACTACCTCACATTTTCAGAGCCAAAAAGAACTCATTTTTTTAAGGCAGAAATGTTAGGAGACATATTTCATTGACAATGAATGGGATCTGTGTGGCTGGTAGAGACTTACTTTTGAAAACCTTCCCAGAGTGATTCACAGAAAAATTAAGTATGCATCAACAAACCTTTATGAGCTTTTAGGTTTTAATCTGATGGGTGATTTACCAGAGCAAGACAAAAGCTTACAATTCTTAAAAGCTGACAGGTCTGCCTTTCTTTGGACTTCTTGCTTTAATGGCTGTGGGTATGTATGAAGGGTAGGAGATTAAATTTTGCCAATCTCTGTTGAAGGCTTCCCCTGTGTTCATAGGATGGCCTGCAAAAAATATTTGGATATAGACTTGGCAATGCCATATACCAAATAAATGAAGCTTACAGAATGACTGTGGCTTTTTCACTTAAAAATGAAGAATGCAATACTAAATAATCCTGTATAATCCACAGGTCTGTAGTGGGGCAAAAGTTGATGTCACATTCAGGGACAGAGACCACACATATTCATCATATAAGCTCATACTTTGGGATATTACTCCACAGCTGAAGACTGATTCCAGTTGTTTTAACTTTCTTATCCTATCAGAATTTCTTTTTGTCTTCGTTGTCTTCATCTTGGCATTTTCCTTGACAGAACTCTGCTCTTACTCCCACTTCTCTTTTTAGCGTGTCTGCAAATCTCTATTGTTACTTTTCCTATGTCTCCTAAGTCATTACTATGGTACTTAAAAAATATATGCAGGAAGCTTATCTTAAGGATCTTGAATTCTCGAAGGAGAACATGTTCAGAATTAAAATGTTGTCTGGATCTCAATAACTATAATGTAAACAGGAATAATTCCACTCCAGCTAATTAAACCAATCCATGGAAAAGGAGTCTCTGCCTATAATCCATCATAGAATCATATAATAGAATCATAGAATGGCCTGGGTTGAAAAGGACCACAATGCTCATTTAGTTCCAACCCCCTGCTATGTGCAGGTCACCAACCAGCAGACCAGGCTGCCCAGAGCCACATCCAGCCTGGCCTTGAATGCTTGCAGGAATGGGGCATCCACAGCCTCCTTGGGCAATATCATCTCACATATGGATCACAGCAATCTCTACATGCAGCAGTAAATACAGTCCACAGTGCAATATACTTGACCACAGTGGCTCATATTAAAGAGATTTTTCAGTTACTTAATTGAGTTTAAAATGCCACAGTAATTCAGGCTCTCTTTCACTTACATCTGTACAAATCTGTTTATGGTATCATGATGTAATTTTGTACCTTTTAAACTGGCTTAAATGACCCAAAAAGAATATTTGTTTCCCATTTCAATTCCCTGAAAGCTTCACAGAAGCTAGTAAAGCAAGTTCGTTCTGTGATGTTTGCAGCAGGCAGACTTCCCATTGCACAGTACCTTATTTATTTATTTATTTACTCTAGCACAAAAGGAATGTAATTTAACTGCTATTAATAAATGACATAAATAGGAAATTTTATGCATTTTTGGTAGTTTTTTTTCCTGCTGATTTTTATCTAAGACCTCCATGAAAATGCAGCTGGCCTAAAGGGGCAGATTCAAAGGCAGATGATGAAAGTTTAGATTAAGGTAATACTTACGACCACAGGCTTTGACCATGGGCTGAGGTTCTTATGACCTTTTTGGGAAGCAGAGGGACATGTTTATGATAGATGAACAAAGACCATGCTCCATGTTTGAAGCTGGCCTCAAGGCTTGGGATTCTCTCAAGCCTGACACTGGGGAGAAGATGAAGAGAATGTTCTATTTTATTTATTTATTTATTTTTAATGTAAACTACCTCATCCCAACATCTGCAGGTCTGTAAGTGTATACAGAGTTTATACAGCTGCTGTCATGTCTGCAGCACATACAGCTCAGTTTTGCTTAATCCCCTGGCATCTTTCTGCTTTTGGTTTTCCCTCATTTACTATGCTCCTAAAACCCTTTCAACTGTGGAATCAATATTTCCTTATCTTCATCAAACATTTATTTTACTTAACCTGACCTTTTTCAAAACAACACATGTAAAATGTTCTATGCCACTTGCAGGAATTCTAACAGCTTCGTGCTGTTTTCCTGAGGATTCACTCAAAGGATCCCTGAAGCACTGATTTCAATTGCTGGTGTGGCAGCTTTACCATGAGAAAAATCTCTGCAACTCTTATGTAGCTGTGAACCATATGGAACAAGGCTATACGTTGTTGGGAGTTCATTTAATTTTTCTAAAGATAAAGTGAGGTGGGTAGAAAAATATTCTTAATGTACTTCTGCTATATCACAATGGATTAAGCATAATACAAGATTCAACAATACTAGCTATTTGGACAAAACAGTGTCTCCTATGCTAAATCCGCATCATCTGGATAACTGCAGGTCCCTCTGTATCCTCTTCTGAGCTGAGCCTGATACAGCTTTAGAAATCACTCAAATAATACCTTGTGGAGTAAGGGGGAAACACAAAGATGAATTTGGATGCAGCAGCGTGTATTACATGCAGCTGCATATGTCATGTGGATATGTCAGTTCAGATCTGTGCACACAAACAGCATAACTGCATACTGCATTTCTTTCAGTAACGAAGTGGTTGGCACTGAGTCCACCAGATTTTCAGTCACAAGAAGAGGACAGTTCAGGTGAGAGTGGACTAGGCATACTAAAGCAACCTGAGTCAATGGGCACCATACAAAGGGAAGAATTTGCAGGGAAGTATCATGTTGATGCCATAGAAGAAAGGGGGAATTAAATGCTGAGGCTGAGACAAAATAAAAAGCTTGTATTAGAATATTTCCACCAAAATAATATAGTAAACTCACATTAAAATAAATGAATGACTCACATTTTTCAAATTTCACCAAAAAAAAAAGTTCTAATTAAAATTTGGCCTTGATGTTGACAGGTGCTCTTTGTTAAGAGATGTGACATTCCCCTTTTAAAAATACATTCACATAGAAAATTTTTACTTTTTCTGGATCAAATGAGAAACCTTATACTATTTTACAAAGGTGTTAAATTAATTAAATGAGTCTAACATTTGTTGAACATTGATAGTCATGTGTTTATGAATACTGAAAAAAGCATACAGTAAATAAGTTCCTCATTGGTGGTGAATGAACTATTTCATTATTATTAACAAACTATGCAGTTGTCACTGCTGTCTAATTATTCTAAATGTTTTTTTCAAGTTCCAGGATTCTGCGTAAATCAGTATGACTGATAGAGAACAGATCCTGAAAAATGAAGTGGAAGTAGTTAATACACTTCTTGAATGCACCTTACTGATGCCTACTAGATCCTTCTCGCTCTCTTTTTTTTTTTTTCCTGGTTTAATTTTCTTAGCTGTTTGAAAAGTCTTTCTGTTACAAGGTAATTTTGAATAGGTGGTGTTTTTTGGTAACCTACCTAAAAGTTATTTTTGAATTGTATAAGCAATGGCCAAGAACTCTACCTATATAATTGCTATGGGGTTTTGGAATTCTCCTTGCAGTAAGTTTTAATTATTCTGTGCTAATTAAGCAACTGATGCCTACTGTGAAAAATTTTCCCTTTGGAACAATGTGAGCAAAGGTGCATACATAAATTTCATAACATATGCATAAAAGAATCCATTTTTATCTCTTGTACTATTTTCATGTCCCCACATTCAGTCAGTGAAATGAATAGATATTATACCTCTTGCCATCTATATAAGACATAATATTAGTCTTTGCCCATTAAAAAAAATAATAATAGGGTATTTTTGGTTTTGTTGGATCATCTCTTTAGTAAAGACTGCAGCCTGTTACAAATTTGGATAATAAGTACTCAATTATGTTCTTGTTGGAAGAGGGCTAGGTTAGAAAAATGGAGAAAAGTAGAGCTAGATTGTACAGTCAATCTGAAAATTACATTTTTGATTTGTTTTATTTTAAATTTTTATGATTTAACTGAATGTGAATGACAGCGGTCAGTGGGACAGACCTAAACATGCAGCTTTGGGATGGATTAAGGGATATGTTTCCAGGCTATGCCTGCATCTATATCTCCCTCCACAACAAAGTTAGATAATCTTTCCATTATTTTTATACAGTTTTAATGCTATTTTATTGAAAGAAGCATCATTTTGAGTAAAAGGCAAGTTATAGAGAACAGTCCTACAGTACTAGCTATATTTTTCTCCTCCAGAAGTTCATGTCATTCCTTGCTCATATATGGATAAAGAAGGAAAGGATGAGATTGCAAAGTACAAAGTGTACAAAGAAAAGGAGGGGGAGCAGACACTGGAGAGAGATGTTTTATTCTGGAACTGTATCCATGAGACAGCAGAGTATGCTGGATGTCATGCTGAAAATATTAGCAACATTAAAATAGGTGATGTGGAATCACTAATAGACTATTAAGATAAAGGGAGGGATGGGTAAGAGGAAAATTGAAGGAAATATTAATGTTTACAAATTTCAGATCAAAATAAATAAAAACTGATGTATTTATTCTGTCTGAATCTAAACAGATTTTTTTTTCAATAGTTGTGCTAGACGTAAAACATTTTCTGAGGAAATTTTCATTGAATTGAGATCCAAATTTTGGCCTGTAAAATGTGTCAATAGAAAAATTCTATCAATACTTGTTTTGAGTGGTGGCTTGAAGCATCAGCTTTCTGCCTGACTACTCAAACATTGCCCCGGTTCTTGTTATGAAAGCAAAGCAAGTGTACAGTTATTTTGATAATTATGCATTAGTAGAGCCCAGGGAAAATCAGTTCAGCACTTTACTCTGTTCCAGATTTTCAGCTGTATCTACTCTGTCGAATGATAGATGGGTCTGTGGGGGCTGTTGTATTGCTGGTTTCCCGCCTGGCTGTTTCTTAGGTCTCAAACTTCCAAAGTGTAATTCTGAAAGAGGAAAATTCTAGATAATAGGGGTGGGCTGTCCTAGAAACACTTGAACAATCTCTGCCTGGACTTCCCAGGCTACGTGAACCATTTCTTCAGCCACCATTAAGGATTTAAGTTCTTTGCATGTGGAGAATGTAAAGACATTTTAAAATGGGCCTCATGCAGAGGTTGTCTCAAAGACCTTTTTTATGGTCTCAAGGCCTTTGATATGGTGCCATGCTACATTCTTAGATCTAAACTGGAGATATATGGATTTGAAAGATGGACTATTCAGTTGATAAGGAACAGCTTGGACGGCAGCAACAAGAGGGTTCTGGACAATGGCTCTATGTTCAGGTTGAGGTTGGAGGCTAGAGATGTCCCTAAGAGGTCTGTCTTGGAACTTCTGCTCTTTAATGTTTTTATCAGTGACACAGACAGGGGAGTCAAGTACACCCTCATCAAGTCTACAGATGACACTGAGCTAAGTGGCACGGTTGATCCAACAAAGGGAAGGGATGCCATCCAGAGGGATATAAACAAGCTTGAATAGTGGGCCCATGTGAATCTAATAAGATTCAACGAGACAAAGAGCAAAATGTTACACTTGGGTCATGGCATGTATGCAGACTGGGAGAATTCCTTGAGATCAGCCTTGCAGGGAAGGAATTGAGGATCCTAGTGGACAAAAAGCTGGACATGAGCTAACAGTATGCATTTGCAGCCCATAATGCCAACTGTGGTTGTCCCCCTCTGCTCTGTCCTTGTGAAGTTCTGCATTCAGGCCTGAGACCCTCAGTGCAATAAAGACATGGAGCTGCTGGGGTGGATCCAGAAGAGGGCAGTGAAGATGATCAGAGGACCTGGGCAACTCTCTCATGAAGAAAGGTTGGGAAGATGGGCTTGTTCAGCCTGAAGAGGAGGCTCTATGGAGACCTCACCGCAGCCTTCCAGTACTTAAAGGGAGCTTATAAACAGTAAGGAAACTGACTTTTTGCATGGATAGATAGGACAATGGGGAATTATTTTAATCTAAGAGGGGGGACATTTAGGTTAGATACTGGGAAGAAAAATTCTTTACAGTACAGTGAGACACTGACACTGGCTGCTGAGTGTTGTGGATGCCTCATCCCTCAGGCATTCAAGGCCAAGTTAGATGGGGCCCTGGGCAACCTGATCTGGGGGGTGGCAACCAGCTCACATCAGACGGTTGGAACTAGATGACCTTTAAAGTCTTTTCCAACCCAAGTAATTTTATGATTCTGTGATTCTGTGATATTATGATCTCCTGACTTGGTCAAACAGTGAAATTCTCTCTAGTCACACAGTCAGTAGGAGTTATGCACCAGGGCTTTAGCCATTTTCTCTGCAGAGGGGGAACCTTGTGAGTTTTTAGTAGACATACAAGGGAACTGTAGAAGCAAAGCATTGCTCAGGCTGGGCCTGTCTCACTGGGCACAGCTCTACAGGAAATTTCCTTGCTCATGGGGTACAGACTGGATGTAAGGAAAGGCTTCCTTTCTATGAAGATGTTCAATGCAGTGGCACAAGTTCCCCTTTTTATTTCCATCTTTGGATGCATACAAGTTCTCACTCAATTAAGCTCTGCACTTTCCCTGCTTTGAGAAGGAGGATGGACCAGAGAGATTCTGAGGTCACTTCCAACTTGAGTTATCCTGTGCACATTCTGAAAAATGAGCTGAGTACTGAAGTGGAACTTGACTTTAATTTAATTGCCCAAGTTGAAAGCTATACAGATAAAACAAAAATCAGTGGTGAAATTTATTTCAGATTAAGAGTGAAAAATTATTTTCCATTATTTTCCACTATTTGTGTCACGAATACTAGAGATGAGCAGACGTAGATATTGGTTCTGAGCCAGCTGTTAATCCACTAGTTGTCACCATGTTGCTGTGGTGATGTGATCTGACATGGAGAACCTCCTGAAGTCAGGAGATATTGCAGTCACCTTGCGATAACTTCTCCAGTCTGCTGCCAGATACACAAGAAAGTACTCATCTAGCAGGGAGCTGTCAGAAATGGGAAAGCGGCCTGCTTTCTGCTGAAAACTGCCCTTATGAACAAAATGAAATTATAGGGAAAAAATCTGTGTGAATGATCTTTAGCTCAGCCCGTTTTTCCTCTTCAAATTACAGATCTGTCATTTATATAGGTTTTTAATTCAATTATCTTAAACTACAGTTAACTGGAAACTCGTGATCTTTGCAGAGGTACAGGACAAATATTGTCTTTTGGCAGCTCATCCAACCCTTTCATTGTCTTGACAAAGTGCTTAAAGACACTACAGTTTTCAAACAGGCACATTTATATTTTATATTGCTTCAAGATATTCTGAGCAAATTAATCAAAATGATTTCCAGAAGTACTGCTTTTTTGATCTTCCTCTTCCCCATCTTACCTATGCTCACTGTCTCAAGAATATACAAACATACATTTACAGACTTCTGTCTTTTATCAGTATGTGCTCATTTGTATGCTATTCTTTCCTTGTTATGGTATGAACTCTCAATACTCAGCAAGGGAAAACCTAGTGCACTTCCCACTGCTCACATTGTCTCCATTACAGGGAGCTGACTGGCACAACAAAGTGTAGGACAAGTGCAGATGGCAAAAGATTGTAAGAAGAGGTCTCCAGATTGCTCTGGGTTGTGTCCCCAGAAGACTTTTTGCTCCCTAATTTTAGAAATTGCCATTGCAAAGAAAAAAAAAAAATAGAATTCTCATTCTGCAGAGGATGCCAGCACTTTGAACACATTTTCTTTTTAGGGAAGAGAAAAGGAAGCATTGTACTCTCCAGTAAAAATGAAAGGCTTGAAAAATGTAGCTTTCAATTATCAAAGTTACCTTGTTGCTAATCTCCAAATTTTTCATTTCTGTGAAATGAAAAGTGTTGCTGTTTCTGTTCGCAGCAGCAGCAGAGCTGTTTGGATAACAGATATGATGATGTAATCCCATTTATTTATGAGGATGGTACAAAATGTTCTGTCTTTGAGCACGGGTAGGATAAAGCAGCAGGAGAGAGTACTTTTTGCTCACCAGACTGTCTCTTGCAGCCAGTGCTGTGTAGATAAGCCCTGCTTTGTTCAGCTTTTTCCTTGGGGTCGTGTTTCCTGGGCTGCCTTTGCTGTGTCTGTAGATACTTAGCTCCTTCCCCACAGCCTGTGCAGCCTGCACACAGCTCCATGGTCTGTTACCTTTGTTGTACACTTCTCTGCAAAGATTCCCTAGGACGCATCAGCTGTATTTTGAGCGTTGCTCTCTTTCTCATAGAGAAGCTTAACATAGCCTGACGAAAAGCAGCAGCTCCCACAAGCTCTGGGGGATCTACCAACACCCTTTCTTTTACTTAGCAGTACAATAAAATAATGACTACTCAAATGTACAAAGTCTGCAATTATCTGATGTGCTAATTGTATAGCAGTGTGTACCCCAACACGCAAAAATGTACCTTCTGATAACTGTCTAAGCCCAATATAAATTATGTATGTGACATAAAATAGCTTTTTCCTTGTTTAGGGCATGCCCTAGTCAAGGATGATGGCAAGGGAACTGCTTTCTTTCCTCTCTGCCAACTGCTGAGATGTGTGTATTAAAAAATAATTTAAAATCAAACTGTATGCCAGGATTGGGGGGAGCAGGGAGGGAGGGCAGCGCCTTCATCCTCCAACATGTTCTGTGAAGCAAAAGTGAGTGTTAACAGACTTTTGAGCACAACGTATTCCAAATTACTGTACTTTATCAAATGAATTTTGAAGTACTTTTTCCCCCCTTCATTGTAACAGCTGTCATTTCCTGGAAAGGGCACATTTGATCAAATTTGTGTTACTCTCCTGCTGAACAGAGCTTGCAAATTACTAATGATTCTGGCAAAAGAACTTTAATTTTGTGCCAGTGGGAGATTTCAGGTTAATTAAATAGTCTCATCTCTCCTGTACTTCACCAAGAAACCACCCTTGGCTGAGACCTAGAAACTCACAATTTGAGGCACTGATCTTGTCTTGACCTGGACGTCATCAGGCCGAATGAATGTTCCCAAGTATTTGAACCAACTTCTTAAACTCATTTAAAAAACTTCAGAACACTAGAATACTTTGCATAGTGAACAAATCCCCTCAATATTACAAGATCTAAACAAAAGCCCCAAAAATGTAAGAAGAAGAGCACAAGCCCACTGCAAATTCTTGTTATCTACATCAGAATGACAGTCTCACCAGTGGTAGCAGGTGAACCAAGGATAAAGGCCAGCAAATCTCTGAGAAGAAGGTAAAAAAGCCCAGAGCAAGCTTTTCTTGGCAGAAAGGCACTGCTTTCTGTCTGCAGCACAGACTCCTGTAGAGGAAGCAGGTGTTGAATGAAAAAAAAAGCCAAAAATGAAATACCTGGTGAGAAAAGAGGATGAACGACACCTGCAATCACATCTAGTCTTCCCTATGCATTAACAGCAGTGCTTTATGACAGTACGGCTTTCAGTTATGATATGAGATTCAAATATGACAGTGCATGATGTGGATAATACTTTCCTGACTTGGTGAAGCTTCACAGGGATAGTGACAGGCCTTGGGCATAGGACCCAAAAGACAGACAGCAAGAAGCACGCTCAGTGCCTACTTGGGAAGGAAGGTCCTCTGCTGGTTTTGCTAAATGATAGTGAAGATGTGTATGAATGAAATAATACAGTGAACATAGGAAGAGTACATGAGTGGGAGGGATCTTTCTTGGTCATTTTTCTTTGGAAAAGATGAATAATATAGAATATAATTCACCAATTAATTAAATTGCTTAATTTCTCTTCATTTCTTTGAAAGAAAGATACTGCAATTTGTAGCTGCTACAAACCTAAACAGAAGTTCTGTGAAATTGCAGCTGCCATCTACCTGAACTGTCTAAAATACATTATTTTCTTCCTTTTCTTCAGGGTCCTATTTGGATAACTATATCCATAGACAGATTTAAAAAAAATCCCTCATGTAGCAAAACATGGGTTCTTGCATTGACAAGACATGGGGTGGGGTGGGGAGGACGGTAGATGCTCAGAGGCAGTCAAATGTGAGCAGAAACGAAGCAGGAAGAGTGTGTAAGGGGCAGACACCCAGATTTGGGCCCTCTGTACAATCATAATGGGTCCAGGAGACATGGGAAGGCTTGGGGTTCAGCGTCGTGAAAGCCACATTTCCATGGGGGGTGTCTGGAGGTATACAGCTGTCAGGAAGCTGTCAGAGAGGCAAAATGTTTGTCAGTTTTTTGTTGTTGTTGTTGTTTTCTGGAGATGGAGATTTTGTACATGGGGTGTCTGGTGGGATTAGCCATGAGAAGAGAGGCAATTGGGTGAGCAATGGGCTCTGGGGGTAATTACTGCTCTTCAGGTAAAGATGCTTCCCAGCCTGTATGGGATGCTGGCTGCTGCACCCATATTTGCTGTTTGAAATATAACAACCGGATGGCAGGATTTTTTTTATCTCCCAGTTCATCTCCTCACATTCATAAATTAGATCACCTGCTTGAATCTGAATTTTCATGAGCATCACCCAGCTGTTATATCCCTGCCATCACCCAGCTCTCCTGGTCTGCAGTTGTCTAACAGGAAGGAAATTGAGCTCCAGATCTTGGTTGGTTTATCTCAGGCAAATGAAGACCCAGTAAGAAAGTCTTAAAAGTTCATGCCAAATTTGGGCCTACTGGATTTTCTAATGGTTTTGAACAGCACTTTGTAACCTCTGCAGTCCTGAATGGAGCAGAACACTGAATCCATAACAACTATTGAATGTAAGAAAAATATTGCTAATAGATCCAGAGACACATTTGTCAGTGATAGATGCCACCAGTATTATTTTATTCCAATTCAGCAAAATTAAATCTTAGTTAACAAGTAAAAAAATGGTATTTGGACTGAAATAACGATGATAAATGCAATTCAAGTGCTCTTCTGAGAAAGAAGTATGGAGTATAAGATAATAAATATTCTACACAATCTCTGTAGGGTTTTTTCTTATACTTAGAGGAGAACTGCCCAGAAACAAAAGACTGCGTACAGTTTCTTTCTGAACTATCTCCATTCTGTGCATCTCTGCCAGATATTCACCTCTTTGTATAGCTAAGCCTTTCCATTAATGTCTGTCTCTTTGCTGGCATGGTGGCTGTGCCTTATGAAAGCACCAAGCAGAACGAGAAGCACGTCTGCTTGACCCTATAGTCTATGCAGAATTAAGGTCTGCCATGCCTGATTGCTCATTAATATTGTACCTTTACAACAGCAAGGCTCCTGGCTGGCTGGTGAAAAGATTGTTGGAGGTGCTTGCTGAGGTCAGAGCCAAGAAATAGAGTGGGACAGGTGGAGGTCTGAAATAAGGACACTTGGAGTCCATGAAGCGAAAGCTGTTCCTAGCCAAGACGTGATCTGAGCCAGTGTACTCGTGGATGTGCATGGATTTAGCAGCAGGTAGCCACAGCTTATGCTGATATGGTGTACAGTGCTCAAAGAAACTAATTTGGTTGATTTCACTGAAGAAATTCATAAAATATGCATATGCTGTGAGGCTTGCTCATTTTTGACTACTGCAATTCATACAAATTCATTGCTGTTTTCAGATCCCACTCACTAGCTTTTCCTCTCTGCCTGTGGCCTGTATGGAGCCACTCTTGCATACAGTCTCCCTCTTCTGAACAAGAAGTTTTTACCAAATGTGGTAACTTACAAAGATCAGATTAACACCCAACCATAGGAAAAAAAAAAAAAAAGAGCAAGTTTGGGAGTTGTAAACACCACTATCTGAATATGTTACTCTTTCCAGAAGTTGGTTTACATTTAACTGGTTCTGGATTGACCAAACTGTAGATCTATAATTTTATTTTTTGGCGTAGTATTTCTTATGTCCTTGCTCTGGTAGCAGGATTAACACTGTTCATTCTGTTTTTATGACAACATCTTCTCAAGTTGTTAAAAGTCAAGATTCACTGTTAGAATTTGAAGTGCAGAACAATCCAGGTCTGGATTTCCTTTGATGTTTGTCTCATGAAATCTATTTAATTGTTTCAACAAAACTCATGAGCCATTTTGATTTAATCCAACTTTGTCTTTGTGTTGATGTATATGACTACATGTCAATGAGGAATTCAACCTGATCTGTAATTTAGACTCAGCAGGTACATGTATTGTCAAACAATAGGATTTTTTATGTAAATTCATTAATAAAGAAGGTATATCTGATCTGTTTATACAAAGTATTATTCAGTGTCAAAGACAATTTCCTATGTAGCTGAAAAAATTATTGCAATCTTGGAATGAATGAAATCTTAAATTCAGCACACTTGATTTTTCTCTTGGGATTTTGTTTTCTCTCTGTGGGGATAAATTTCCAGATAAGCTGTCTCTGAGAACGTTATTCTATTATCTACTAGGAGTGATCAGCAACAATACTTCAGGTTGTTCAAGATAACTAGCAGCAGTTCTTCAGGAAAAGAAGTGGGAATTACAGTAAATAAGGCTTATATAAAAAAAAGCAGATGTTAGATGAAAACGTGGAAATAGAAGAATTGTTCATAAGGTAAGTGGAATAAGACTGCTCCATTTAGTGGCAGTTGTTGAGCACCATGCCTCATGAATGGTGAGAACGCATCGGAGGGGAGTCCAGGCAGAGAACAAGACTGCAGGTCCAGAAATCTTGACCTACAAGCAGAGTTAATTGTATTGGTTAACTTTCAAGGAGAAAAGACATCAGGGAGATATGATAGTCCAATCTTCCAGGATGTCAAGTGTTGCTGAGTAGTATCTTCTCCATGCCAGGGCAAAAAGTTAATTGGCTGAGATAGCAGCAAGGGAAATTTAGGCTAATCATACTAACGATTTCTAATAGTTTGAAACAGGCTCTGGAATAGATCATCTGAAGAGTTTATATATTCTCTGTCACTGAATGTTTTCAAGGCCAAAAAATATATAACTGAGAGAAATGTGAAAGAATTGCAGTCTTCCCTGACTTTGGGAGATGATTTTGCAGCTCTTATTCAGGGTTTCCATATAGCTCATTCTGCAACTAATACATACCATGCTGTGCACAGAAAAATCATGTGCGTTTTGACTCTTAATTTTGATGTATGTCCTTTCTTTGTGCTTTGAAAGGTTGACCCAGAGGTCCTTTCAGTTAAAAAATGGTCTCACTGATATTTTCAGAAAGGTTTATTCTAGGAAGGAATTTCATTTGTCCAGCTATCTGTGGAAGATGAGATCTGTGGAGAAATGAGATTTCAGATTCTTGGAGGAGAGCTTTGGCCTTTTCTGTTTTGTCATTATATCATTTGTGCTACCAAAATAAAAATAATTACATGCAGATTTAGTAAACAATCAAGCACACATACATTTCTGTGTTGCTATTTTGGTGAAATAGAGTTTTACCTAGATAATACAACATTTACCTTGCATAAATTAATCTTCTCTTACAGCAAAAAATATATTAATGTCTTCTGATTACTTCTAGGTTACTGAGGCATTTGGAATATCTTTTCTAAATCTTTGCCTTTCTTTACAGATTAAAGTTTTATGTGTCTGAGCTCAAAAAATAAAAAATTCAACTGCAAGAACAAATTCTCTGATGACATGAAAGCATTATTAAAAAACTCCAATAACCTCTAGAAACATAAATGGAATATAAGAGAAGCATTCCTTTACAAGAGTCAATTGGCAGCAGGCTTTTGATACAATTTGTCAAATCTATTTTATTTCTAAAGCGTGATGTAAGTTAATATTGATTGCCATTTTAAAATGTAGCTTGTAGGCTGCTCTGTTCCACTACGCTGCCAACACTGTCATTCTCAAGGTTTGTTTTTTCAGTGCTCTCAGATCACAGAGGCTACTGGAGCATGTTAGAGTCGGTAATAACACAACTAGCTGATAAACAAAAGCTGTCAAATATCAGCAAGGGAGACTGGAGGGGAACGGTACAATAACTACCTGTGTCTAGGCTGCGAGCATGTAGAAAGCACCAATTAAAATCTATTTAAGGAAAAATACTTATTGTAACAGCAATCTATCCTTGCTATTAATTCTTTCCCCAAGAAAGAGTAGTGTCTGTCAGGTATCTGATTTCGGATTTTGCAATCTGACTGTGAATTTCATGGTTTTAATTAAAGAAAAAGAGATTATTAACCTCTGTTTGTTTTTTTTGTTGTTGTTGTTATTGTTTTGTTTTATTTTGTTTTGCTTTCTTTTTCAATATTTACCTCACTGCTCTTAAGTGAAACTCTTTTGTCCCTGTTTTCCATTGGTCTCATTGCTTCTAACTGGAACTGCCCTGAATATGCAATAGAGTAGACAAGTTATTCCAGCTTTCACATGGTGGTGTCCCCACTCAGTCCTAGCTGTTGTGCCCTGTGGCTTCAACCCTCAGCTCTGCAGGCAGAGGTGCTTGGGAAGTGCTTGCAGTGCCGTGTTTCCCTTGCTCCCTGAGGCTCATCTTACGACGTGTGCTTTGTGAAGGCAGGAGGGCAATCAGAGCACACTGCAGAATTTGGCTTAAAATGCTGGCAGGACAACAGGCCCCAGTTTGTGCAGTCACACTTCTCTGGAAAACCACAAATAAACAGAGATGGAGCTAAAAATGCTATAGCTCTGTGTGTGGACCAACAGCAGTACAGGAACCAGAGCTCCTTCCTCCCAGGCCTGAGCTGGGAGCATTTCCTTTATGGGCGAAGTAAAAGATTCACAGATAAACTCATTCTGTCAAATGTCTTGACATACTCGACGCAGCCTTGCAAACTCCTGGGCTTCCATTGAATCGCTGCTTTTCAGGGGGAGGCTGTTGAGCTGGAAAATTTCTTGGCTGGCAGAACATCAGGAGGTCATGTAGCACATCACCGTCCAGCCACGTTGTAGCTTCAGCCTCAGAACTGTCTTATGTTTGTGGGTTTTTTTCCTATCCACAAGGATGTTTTTCTTCTTACAGGGGGAAGGCACAGGAGCACAAGACACTTGTTTGTATAGAGTGAAAGCTTTGTTAGCAAATATACTTTTCACTCTCTGCTGATTAATGGGGCAAAGACCCCTACACTCCCTATGATTTCCAACTGTATTACTTCAGAGAAACATCACCCTAAACAAAAAAGTCACACCATGATGTGTGTACGCATGGAGTGATTTATTTTAAAAGCATGGTGTATTAGCAGAGCTTCAATCCATGTGCTCCTTCTTTGAGAGAGAGGAATTGCTATCTCAGCAGATGGTCCTGTGAATGTAATTTGCACTTGCTTGCCAAATGACATGAAACTCAACTCTGTACCCCTGTCCCTGTGAGCTGTCTTGTTAAAGTGTATTTGGGCTGCAGGAGCTGATCTGCAGCAGTCAGACAACGCATCAGAATTATCAAACACATCTGAAAATATGGAGAAAATTTCCTGCATAGGGGAATCTTTAAACACACTGCCTTCACTTCCTCTGAATGCTTAATCCTATTTAAATAACTTGTCAAACATGCCTAGTCATCAGCAAGCAGGTGTCCCTACAGAGATTTTCAGCTCTAAGTTTTCCTACATCTGTGTAAGGATTTTTTCCCAAATATTAAACTTTCAGATTTCAATGATGATGTGCTGTGATGTACGAATTGTTCCGACTGCCTCAGGAAAAAAGGCTCATAAAGAAGACAAATGCACTTGTCAAGCAAATCATCTCGTTGATTATATACTTTCAGTTTCACCTGTAAGAGATTAGGGTTGAATAAATTAATGTTTCCCTGTAATTACATATGCAGACACCTGTGATTCCTTATCTTTTAGTTCCTCAAAGAAGTATGTCTAATTTATGTTGTCGCTGTGGTAGTGCATGTGCATTGGCACCAAACAGGCTTCAATCTTAAGCTTCAAACAAAGGAACAAAAAAAAATTGATTTAATAGCAGTGAGAAACTTTGAAAATCAATTGCGAACAATTGTCTGGCAGTGCTTATGTTGCACTTCTAACTGTGAACAAGCCAATTACTGTGAGTATGGATAAGAATGAACTTCAGGCAGCACTAGTCCATCCTGTTGCTGCTGGTGGTACTCAAGGCTGCAGAAGTAAGTGAGGGCAATGCTGAATTCCTGGATCAGACAAAATGAACTGTGCACGCTGGTTTGGTTGGGACAGTGCTGCTGGTTTTTTTCCAGTGTCGATAGTTCTCCCAGGATGCTCTTTCCATAGTTTAATCACTCAGGACATTTGGGCTTCTGTATTCTATAGCTAATCTAAAAATAGATGCTGTGTTTGAGGCATTGGTCTAGCTCTGTATTTCCAAGGGAGCAGCTGTCCAGCAGTCTTGTGAAAAACGGCGTCCTTTTCTTTAAGAGCAAATGCAAAACCAAAACTAAAGCAAAACAAGAAACAGAAAAACTCTTTTACATATAAAGAATATGGAGATATTCACAACAGTGAGAAACTGGGAGGCAGGAAGAACAGCTACATCCAAGACCTTTCTATGGTGCTGACAGCTGGAAATTTGGCTCTGGCACTATTTTAAATGCTTTTTATTCTTTCGTCTGTATATTCACAACCATAAGGAAATGAAAAAATACTGAACCTATTTTTTGGAGCTTAATTAAGCCTATAATAACTCCACATGTATTATCTGTTGTGCACCAGTTATTCAAATGTATCTTTCAGCAAATTTTCACACATTTTGGAGGTCATTCTTGGTTGTCGTTTTTTGTAGATGCATTTATTTCTAGTGTTGGTCACAGTGGTCACATCAGCCTCTCAGCTGTATGGAGCATTTGTCATTCAGGGCATGTGATCTCCTCAGTGACTTGGCTGGTCCCTGATCAGACAGCTGAAATGATTATAGCCAGAGATAATTAAAATAACAAATGACAAACAGTGCAATAGCAAATTACAAGTGTCCAACCATAATCTGTGCAGGTACAGTGGGGTTTGCATGGGACACAGATACTTGTATAAATGGCTGTGGCCAAGCAGTTGTGCAAACAAGCTGTTTGCATGAATGTTTATAGCTAGAAAACAAGAAGGGGCATGAGCTCTGCTGAAATAGGTACTGTGAATCTCAGTAATGCAAACAGTATTCTGGTGGCAGCTCCAGTTGGTGTTATTTGTTCAGGTCACCGTGTGGTCACTTTACTTTGGAAGGCAGTTGGAGGTTTGTTATTTAAACAGGAACACAACCAGTTTTCATAATAACCTTTAGTCAATATCAGTCTCGATCTTACAGGATTGCATCTGTCAGCTATTTCAATTAGATCCTTTAGATGTCAGCATTAATAAATATTATTTAGTTGGACAAAATGTCATTCCAATGGAAAAATGTACTCAGTACCACCAATGACATCTAAAGCCTTGCAAACTTTTTGTGTGAATGTATGTGCAAAACAAATAACAAAAACTTCCAAACCAAAATATATTTTTGGTAGTTTGAACTTAATGAAAATTCTGCATTTGGTTTCAATTCCTTTTGTTGTCTTTTCAGTTTACCCCACCCAATTACATTACTCACCTCAACTGTTTCAGATACCAAGGTGGGAAATTCCCCAAGAAACAGAAGGGGTTTGAAGCACATGGGCACACAGATGTGCCTGGTGCTAAAGAAACATTTTTCATTGCAGCAGCTTGAAAGAAACATAAAGCCATGAATAACATTGGGAGGAAGAGGAAGGAGAAATGGTTCAGCTAGAAACAAAAGGATTGGAGCCTGCCCTCTGTGTTTCATTTCCATTCTGAGTTCATCCCATTTTAAAGTGTTTTTGTTTTATATATATGTGTGTGTGTATATATATATATATATATATATATATATATATATATAATGATTGATCGTTGGTGAATTAAAAGATCACAGAAGACAGTAAATCAGATCTCCAGCTTAAACCAGTCATTCATTAATTTTTGGATAATGTCACATTCTAAAAAAGAACTCCTGAAGTCCAGAGTGACCTCTTTGCTGTTCACTCACTTATTTTGTGTACCATGTAGTGTTACAACCTCAAACTAACAGTGCCTGCTAGCAAGATCTCTGTTGCAGAAATGCCAGTGTTAGACATGACCAGCATGTCTAGTTAAGGTGAATATAAACAATACAATGGCAAGCATGTAAACCAGGTAAGTGAGTTTCCAAGTATGCATAACATCTGGTACCTGCCTGACACCAGCACTTTGTGCAAGTTTGCCTTCTCTTATAGACTGATGAATTTTTTAAAAGCATGGTAAATACCTGGAGGTAATTTAAATGAGTAGTATGGATCTTGTATAATGGCTTTGGTATTGTATACATATTCATATTCTTCTTCAGAACAGATTTCTTTCTAGTCCTCAGAGAGTGAGAGCCTCACTGTTAATCACTCTATTTCTGATTATGAATTCCAGCAAATGAATCTCAATCATTTTCTTAAACCAAAATTTTTGCCTGCCTGTCAAGACGAGTCAGATGGGAAACGAAACAGTTAGGATCACTGAGTAAAAAGAACAAATATAATCTATGTGCATACACCCAAGGCTCGGTGTATTCTCCAGGAGGTTAGCTGCATCCAGATGGCAGCAATTCACAAGGCTTTCCTACTTTAAATAGAAACGCTTTTAAAATGCTATCCACTTACGGTAGTTGTCCATACTGACAGGTTAAAATATCTCTAAAATGAGTACTCCACTTCAAATAGGAACATTTGATGGTCACAGTGCCCCCCCGCCACACCTGCAGCACCTCTCTTCACAACTAATATGGAAAAGAAAGACAGCAACCTCCTTCTGAAGGGAAATTTCTGCTTGTTGCTTAGGGTGCCTTTATTTATGTAACAGCAGGAACGACCAGCCCTAGGTACTGAGACCACCACTGGCAAGATGCTTCAGGAGCAGAAAAGATGGCTAGTCCTTGCTCTAATGATTTTCAAGTTGATGATGCCGGCAAATGCTTGAGAAAAAATAGAAACACAAAGGTCAAGTGGCAGGTGTAAGGACCTGGAGCAGGGCACTGCAAAACGAGGATTAGAAAGCTCTCTAGTCCCACACAGCACGACTTTGAATCAATAAATAATGGTCTGCCGCCTCCTGGAACAGCTAATCTAAGATGTTAAAAACAGTCTTAGCGATTTAACACCCAGTTGTGTGATAACCCCTGCTGTTTTGAGCCATTTTATCTCATGGAAACACCTTTTTCAGCTCTAAGAATTATGTAGCGCTTGCCCCTAAAGTCCTGATAATTGCTGTCAGTTACACCTTTGGGTAACTCACCACTCCGTTTGAAGTAGTCCTAAATGTTCCTCTTGGAGTAATATAGAGAAGTGAGGTCACACAGCAAACACACGGGCATTTATCTAAAACAAAGGCAGCACATTTCTAAGGGCTTTCTTTATTTGATATTGCATCTCTCTTTTTTTTTTTTTTGTCCTTACACTAGAAGGCAAGTTCAGTGGACATGGCAAGATTGCAATCTGCCTATAGTTAATAACAGCAGGTGGATCTTGTAGCATAAAACATTTCACTACATTTGAAAGCCCCTCTGTTGCACACTTTTTTTACCTCTGAGTATTTGAATTATCTCACTGAAATCAATGAAGTCACCCATGTTAACTGCAATACACATACAAATGCAAACAGAATCTCTGCCACTGGAAAACAGAGGCTACAGCAGCTCCTTTTATCTCATCTTTTTTTTACCTGCCCATCAGTAACTCAGTGTCTCGTCCTGCATGTTGTTACCACAAAAGCTTTAGGAGACTGACGTGCTGAGCCTAGTTAGTGCCTGATGCTGACTTTCCTGTTTTCACGCTACAGAATGAAAACACAGGAAAGAATCTTGGCAATTGAAGTCACAGGTGGATTTTATAACAGCACCATATGTAGTTTGCTTTCAGATAAATGTCTTCTACACTTAGGCAATTTCTTTGGACTGTTTAGGTTATTTGCAGTTAAGTTGAAATCCTAGAGGATAATTTGATTTATCTCTGTATACTTGGAATCCATTAAAAATGTTCCTATAAACAGACTTGTTCTCACCTTCTACTGATGCAGTCTCATTTAGAAAAAAGCTGCTGAATGCAAGAAAAAGAAACCAAAGAATTCTACAAACAGAAACAGGTTGGGGAATGGCCATACCTAACAGGGCATGAAGTGGACTGTGTTGTACTCTCTCTTGTTTTGAAGGAATTTAGGGGTGAGGCAGCCCCAGAAATAGAACCTCACCATTCAGGGCCGTTACACTTAACATTTATTAGGTGGGATAGGCACAGTGGATGGATAGCGATTCCTACTGTAAGCTTTTTGCTGTGTGATTTTTTTGCTACTTTCAGGGAAGTTTCAAGCAGTGGCAGTAATTTAATATTTTTATCAATTACTTGGAAGAGATGGCTGGATTGGTAGAGGAAAAAATTTGGCACATAATGCAAAGAGTGATGTAGAAAAGGGCATTATGTACTTAAGATGACTGATAGCTGATGAAATTTTAACCTTAATTTTTTAGTTGGCTGAGCAATAGCAAACAATATGCATTTCAACACATCTGAAAGAAAGGTCTTACATCTAGCAATAAAAAATTTAGGTGATGTCTGTTCTGGGAAGCAGCGACTTTGCAAAAGGTCTGAGCACTGGGAGGCAATGCTTAGAGAAAGGTGAGGAAGTGGCATTACGTCAGTGTCTAGTCCTGAAGCAGACTCTGATGCTGACATTTCAAGGTACAACAGCAAAATGAGAGGAAGCTGGAAGAAGAGCCACGAACTTGATGAGTGCCTTAAAAAAGGGGGACTGTAGTAATATGGAGCAAATTAAAATAATTTCAGAAATTGGTTGTTTTAAAACAGAAATTAAACCAAGAACCACTCCTGCCTTGAAGAGGGGTAGTCTGTGAGCTGTGACCTGCAACACAGGAAAGAGCAATCTTAAAGCTTTTTTCACAGGTGACTTATAGCAAGCCCTGATGTTCCTCCAAACTTGAAGCTACACAAATGTGCACTGTAAATAGGTATGTTTCCTGAGTAATGATTTTTTATTTTGATTTTTTTTTTCATGATTAGGGTTATTAACCACTAGAAGGCCTTACTGACAGCAGTAGGCTCAATGTCAAAGGAAATGTTTTTACCAAGGCTGTTTTTTACTTTTTCCTGGACACTTGACTGTGCTGCTGTGATATTTCATAAAAGGAATGAATTTAGGCAGGCTTTATGATCTGTGCTCCTTTATGTCCTTAAAATAAACAATTTGTATAAAAAAGACTATGATAGACTTGTGAGATGAGACTTGCACATGGGAAGGGAAGTAGAGTTGGAAAGAAGGCTCTTTAAAAAACAAAAAGAAAGAAATAACTGAGATGCATGCCAACAGATCAGAAGGCCAAAGAGGTAAATTATTTTTGTAGAGTAACCTGAATGGTGAATGTGTGCTGATTTGCTGTCAGATCATGAGAGCATGCTAGGCTGGTTGCAAACTAAGCAAAAGTATTAAACTGGTCTCTTTTATTGTTCAGTGCCTGGAAACTGTATGCAAAATACCTCATACCTCTAGGGGGAAATGCACATCTTATCCTGGTGGGTCTTGAGCATGCTGTCTGCTCATCAGAAAACACAAAGCAAATAATTTGCTGTGTCTCTTGCACAGCTTCAGCACTACACTAAGACTATACACCTCACTTTTGGGCAATCCAGGTCACAAATGGAAGTTATACGCAAATAAACTAGCCTAGAGCAGTGCTTTTGCAATAGTCTCTAACAGCAGAACTATTGAGAACAGAGAAGAGAAGACTGCTTCCTTTGTCTGAGCAGGCCTTTGAGTCTTGGGGCCATTTGGAAAGATTACCGTGCACTGCTGTCACTGTGTATTTAGAGCATCTCAAAATAGGGCAAACCTTTGTTTCAATGACAGATCACCAACTCTTCGCACTCAAAGAACTGCCTGATGTAGGGCCATTGAAGCTGGTGGAAAGGCTCCCTTTGGTTCTGGGGAGCTTTGTGTCCATTCCTGCCTTTCCTCAGGTGGCAGCTTCCTGCTGCTGTTTCTGTTTTACTGAGAGCAGCAGACACTAAACATCCTAGAAAAATGGCTTCAAAACAGTCATTTCCCAGATTTTTTTATAAGACTTTCCTTATTCTTTTAAAAGCAATCTTTATGGCACAGCACGTTGTAGGTACAGTCTGACAAAATGATACCTTCTGTGTCCACCATTTTGTGCAAGGAGAAAAAAGTTTGTTCAGGTTGTGTCTTAATTAAAAATTATGAAATTGCTTTTGTTTATCATAAAAGTACAGACCTCTGTTGCCCTTGTGCACTATGTTGTTGTTTTTTTTTTTTTGCTCTGCAGTAAAAAGAACTTTTTCTGTGCCTTCTAGTTGTGTTTTGTTTTTATTTATTATTTTTTTTTCCCAATCTATCTGTAACAAGTGATGTTACCTTAGTTACTCTTAACATAAAAGCATTATTTTCTTAATGAAATAGTAACTTCCAGTTTGGATATTGCCCATCCTTTATTTGCATGTGACATTACTGTTAGACTTGGCAGCAACACGAAGTAAAAGGGGAAAGCAGTAATAGGAAAAATGAGGTCAGTGTTGAGGACAAGAAGAAGAAAAGAGGTACACACAACAAAGCCCTTGAGCTTGTATTGCTTTTTCATGTACAATTCAGTGATTGTAGTCTGCTTTTTCTCTACAATGAACTAAATATTAGACTTCTTTTTAGCTCTGGTATCAAAATCCAAGCTTTTTTTCCAAATGGAATTCAAACATTTTTAGCATTATTTCTATAATTTTACTTGACACATTCATGGTATTTGGATTTGATTACTACTGCTTTTGTTGGCCATGTTAGAGATCTACCTACAGATTGACTATCACACAAGAATCTTTTGGCAGAATCTTCAGGGATGTAGTGCCTATCACTGGTAAATACACCTCAACTGAAATGTCTAGCTGGCATTGACAGACACACATACACACATGAAAATATACATGTCCATGTAAAAGACATATTATACCAAGTTAAGCAAGGCTGCTTGACAGCAGGTAGTAGCTGTTAACTTTCTGAATTCTGTTTCCATCTTCTTCATCTTCAATGGGTTGTAATTTCTTTGAAACATGAAAAGAAACAACCTCAAAATCCAAACAGAACATTGTAGGACAGCATGAGGCACCACCAGGCATTGGTTCACTGTCAGAACTGATTGCCACTGTTGTTTTTTTAGTCAAACATACTGTTTTGTCAGAGCAAATTGCTTGATGGCATGAGCATTTTTTGGCCTGAGAATGTATTTTAGTAAAAACATAGGAAAATTTGCACTTGCTGTTTTGTAAATCTTCCCACAGTTCTGAAGTAACACACTGTAGTGAAGCTTTATTTTGAAGAGCAAGTGAGAACAGAGTCCATATAGTTGCCATCTAACTTGAATTATGTTGAACCTAGGGAATAAACTGCGTAAGAGTTATGCTGCAGCATTAAAGTGGACTTTATGTGGCAGCCTCTGAATGACTGTAAGGTCATCCACAGACTTCCACCAATTACTCTTGCAATAACTCCAATATCTGAATTTTAGCTAACTCTTACCAGCACTGTATGCAGACTTTTCCTGAGATACAAGCAATTGGTGGTTTGGTATAAATGCAGCAGATACATGTACCATCATAAAAAATGAAACTAAGTAAAATCATTCAAATAGAGGTATTAATGCAGTCTGTGAAAAAAGAAAAAAAAAATCAGTTTGTGAAAATTAACAAGATTTGGTGAAAAATGAAAAATTTAATAACTCATGTAGGAAGAAATCTGCCTGCTGTGATTCTTCTTGTTTTTCTAGCCAAGAGGCATGAATGACAGACGTGTAAGAAATTTCTAATTCATACATTTAATTCTCCTTCTGCATTGCATAGATCTATTGGAAGCCTGTTCTTAAGTGTACGTGGATATAACTTTCAAAAACTTCATTAAAATCTTGCTGATTATCAATAGCTGATCTTTTCATTAATTTATGGTGAAGTTTCATTTACTTCACTTTGCTACTTCTTTCTCATCCTTCCAGATTTAGTAGTGATCATTAAAGGGTCCCTATAGCATAAACTTAGTTAAAGATTTTCCTGACTGCTTTGGCAATAGAAAGAGACTTCGAATTTAGTTTCTAAAAGTCAGTATCTCCTCATTTAATGTAATTACAAAACTACATAATTTTAAAAAATGAGACATTAACTCTACATTTATGATATTTAATGTTCTCAGTGTGCAGATGGAAAGCATGTAAATGTGAAATTTAAAAAATGGTATTTCAGAAAAACTGTACTTCAGGACCTTCTGTACATGACTTAGGGGAATCAGTAGCAAATCCATTCAAAGGTGTGAGTTATGGATGATAAAAATCTAGAGAACTTGTCTAATAAATAATAGCACTAAAAACCTCTTCCATAGTTCATATTTCTAATGTGAAAATGTGTAGCTTGATGTGACTTAAATATAAATTTCAGCCATGTGCCTTGAGATCTTTTCCAGAGAGGATGAAGGGATCCTCCTTGGTCAAACTGCAGGGAGTAGAAGATGTTTCCATACTGAATGACAGATGGCCTTGACACGGAGCAGCTGATCACCTCTCCCATGTCCTTGCAGCCAGGAAATTTAGAACACTTAAATTAGAAGATGGTAAGAGAGAGAGGAAACAAATCACCCTGTCTGCATTGACAGTGGCCAGAGCAGATGTCTAACAAAATTTCCTTCTCTCGGTCGATGTTATTGCCCTCCTGCAGTCAGGCGGTTTTCCACATAAATGTTACATGTAAGGGTTTTTCACTATGGCTTTATCTAAACAGTATGAAGTGACCTAAATTTTTGTCCACCCAACTCTTCTGTGGTTGTGACATTCTGTTTGTAGAAAATTATTCCCTTTGGATTTTTTTTTAAGCCTGTCACCTTGTGATTTTTTGCAGATGGTCGTGAAACTAAGCATACTTATTCATTTGGCCTCAATGCTGCATTATTAATTGCTAGCAAAGAGGATTCAATATACAGTCCATTACACTCCATAAAGTTGACTTGCCTCCCCTACATCGTCCTCTTCTAGTTGTGTAAGATGACCATAAACAGATGATGTAATTATCCAGTAAACAATACTATTCCGTAAACTTAGTGAGTGTAAATATCCATGGGGTATCAATAAAAAACTGGGGATACTTTCCCCAGCTGACACTGATGACATGATACTGATCAGGAGGAGAGGTCCCTCAGGAAGCATTAGATGCAGAAGTGCTACCCAGAATAAGCTGGCCATCTTGGTTGATTTCGAAGGGTAATGTTCCTCCCTGCTACATAAACAGAACTTCCTATCACTGAAGGAAGGAGAGTTAGGTGAAGCACTGGAAGTTTCCAATTTAAAGGGTAGCTTGGAAAAGTTTAAGTTGAAATAAGGGAGTTAGGCATGTTAGCATGCTGTGCTATGTAGATTCAGGAATTTCATTGCCATCAAACAAAGCACAAGAGAAATAGAGCTATGTTTCCACAAAATTTCCATGAAGCAAATAGGGCAGGAAAACATCATCTTTATGTTCTCCCATTGACTAGTGCTTTACAATCAGACGTCAGAAAGCTTGTAATTTAGAGGCTCATTTTGGCAATCCTACAAGCTCAATCAGCATTGGTAATACAATGGGGAAGTGTAAATTGTAGTTTTCCACCAAAAAGTAACTGTAGAGCTGTATTTCTGTAGTCTGAAGTGCTAATACCTTGGACTGGCATGCTGCGTACCTCCAACATCTCCCTGTAGTTTCCTCTGATTATAGCAAGCATCTCAGGATCAGTTTTGTTTAATGGTGCTTTGGGTCTGTGTATAGGTTTTAGTCGTTTGAAATTGCTACTTATTTGCATTCAAGTCTACTCTACATGTGATAATAGGATCAAAATATGCAATCATAATGCACTATCGAGTGGAAAAGTAGTACAGAAATAAAAGCACAAGGAGTCTGTGTTGTACTGTTTCTCTTTTATATAATTCATAGCCCAATTCTGATTGTACTACAATCAGAGAAGAATCTGTCGGTTTAAGGGAATACTTTAATAATTATTAGTCATCCTGTAGACTTTACCTGGCCATTGGTATTGTAATGAGAAAAAAAGGCAGGGCAAATAACTAATATACAATAATATCTATTACAACAAATGTATTTCAGATTCTCTATTCTGTATATACTCAAGTAGTAAAGGAGGGTTCGTAAGTGATATAGTCATAAAAAGAGAGGGAAATGAGACAGCAAGAGGTGATTATGGGACTGTCTTTATTCTACTGCTCTCCCGACTTTAGTCAACCACCAGCAAAAGTAGATTTGGAAAACCAGACAGAATCATCCTGAATATTGTCAGCTATGTGAATAGTGTCAGAAGCCAAGTTAAAGGTGAGATTCCCAACCGTACTGATATATGTGGTATTAGAAGGAAAGGCCAGGGAACCTGTCACAGGTAGTTCACTTGTTAAATCCAAACTAAGAATTATGGATTCATATTTTTCAAATTAAAATTGTAATTTCACATTATCTTTTTAACTTGGGGGTTTTTCTTGCTTTTATTTCCCCCTTTTGTTTATAAATCTGATCAAAACTTTCTCTCCGTTTCGGGATATTCTTTTTGTTTATTTGTTGAATTATATTAAGAAGAAAAAAGAATTCTGAATGTTAAATTTGCAAAGCAGTTGGTATCATTTTCTTCCTCTTTTTCTCTATTTGGTGTTCACACAGAAAAGTAAAGTGGTTGAGAAATTGATTTTTTTAATGAAATTAATTCACAAGAGAGCTCTGAAGCAGTGAGCAAGTGAACAGCACTTTCTGCTTATAAACCGTGCCTTTCTTCCACGCCATTAATGTCCCATTTACTAAACGATATTAGGATGAAAAATGTTTATCAATAGAAGTTTTTTTGTATAATCAGATGTACATTTATTTCCTATACATAAAACAGCTTCTGCCATCAGTCACCTTAATCACACATTGTTTGTGTTCCAGCAGTCTTTGTCACTGCTATCAGTATCTCCTCTTCTTTAACAAAGCAGTTTTATTTTGATGCAGAACTAATGCCTACAGGATGACCAGAAACAAAGATGGGTGATTTGGAAATTTGTATGCGTTTCTATCAGTGTTCACAAGGAGTCATTTACACTGACTTTTATTTTACTGAAGCAGTTATATGAAGATTTTTAGAGCTGGAATTGCAATTAGCCTTGCAAGGGAGATTTGTATATTCAGCTCATTTGAGCTGTGTGGGAGAATATTACTTTGCAAGGCGAGATCTTGCCAGGCATGGTGGTTATTTCCCACCCTGCACTTAAGACTGTGCCATGCTGTAGGAGTTTTAATGATGGAGTATTTCTAGAAGTGTTATATGTTTTTTTTCTATGAATAATCAGGAATTGCACTTCCTATATTAGAATTTTGTTGTGCCACACTCACTAAAAAAATATTTTTAAGGCATCTAAGTAGTTAATTTTACTGCTCATAAAACTGGCCCTTATATTCTGTAGAGGGTAGTGAAAAGCTGCAAAGCTTGAAGAGCCATTCAGAGTTAATTTTGGGGGGGTGAGTATGAATCTAGAGGAAGAGTTGCAAGATGATTCAGATGCTGAAGATGGTCCTGTTAGCAATGCTACAGATTCTGGTGTTGCTTTGGATACTGACAGTGATGAGTGGTGTGTAATATCTGATAAAGATTAGAAGCTTCAAAATGAAAGCAAAGCTCCTGAACAGTAATCCCATGAGCCAAAACACCACTAACAAGCTGGGACAGAGAAATAATGGGCCTGGGTGTGGCTTCTAGTTACTGGAATAAATGATGATAAATAAGGAATCCAACTGGACTTTGACCGGGGGAAAACTGAATACTCAGATATATTTTTATATTATCATTGTTGTCAGAAGACTGAAGAAGTGAATGTCTATGCATTTTTGTGTGATCTGCTCGCAAAACTGAGCCAGCTGTATATAAGCAAATGTACTATTGCATTGTTTCATCATGACTCCCACACTGTATTTGTTCCCTCTATCATATCCAGTCTCTCATCCATGAAACATATACTACATTCTTTCCTTCTTCTGTTATATCCCACATTCATTATTCTTATGTCAATCATAACCTTTCCATAATACAAGAATTTTCTCTAGGTCTGAAAATTGGACTGTCATCTCAGGATGGATTGTAAAAGGAGAAAACATTGCTCACTCAATTCACTCTTTCTGTCGTCTTGGTCAGAAGAACCCATTTGATATAGTGGGAGATAAGTCAAGCAGTCCAACGTCCCCCCACCACTGACCAGGGGTTTGAGAAAGCAGAGAGTCAGCAGTTTCTGCTGTCCTTTCCTGCAGCCACATCCGTATGACCAGGCTACTCTGTGTCATGCATGATATTGCACAGGAAAAGGGAAACTTGCTGGAACAACAGGAGGTAAAGTGAGAAGAAATCTCTTTTTTTCCTTTAACATCCTTACATTTTGTTAGACCACTCAGATTATTTTGGACAGGTCTACAGGGATTATGATGTTGGGAAATGGGACAGAAGAACTCTCCTGCCTTATATACATGAAAAGTATGATTTTTGCTCCTTATCAGAGTGGCAAATACAATTTTGGCTGCAGGGCTGGCTAAAAATCTGGTCCTTATTACTTGCCTTCAGAACCTTTGCATCAATAATTCTGTTTCAACTGACTTATGCTTGTGAGTGGTACATTAAGCTGAGAGTTTGTGGGGAGACTACTGACATGACTTTTAACACAAGATTTAGATTTCAATTGCAAGAGTTGTCTTTGAGTCTAGAATAAGCACTGCATTTATAAAATCAAGGGAAGAAAAGACAAAAACATGGCACGTTGCCTTAAAATTATGCCTGTATTCACCACAAAAGGGGAAGAGGTACATTTGTCAATGTAATGCTAAACATAAGATGTTGAGTTGCCAAGAGGAACATATTTGTTATGACAGGCAAGATAAAGTACCATGGTCTTTAACCAAGTAAATATTGAAGGACTGCTCGTAAAAAATCCAACTATCTATCTTCATCCTATGTCCCACAGTTCTGTAGTTCCAAATTTCTGGGTGATTAGTTACTAAAAAGCCATTCAGATAACAGAACTTTATATTTTAGATTTTCACTCTACAGACTTTATTGGAGGGCGTCTCATCATCATTAAAGACAAAGCATTGGTCCTCAGCACATCAAATTGAAATCAACTGTTTCCAATTAAAGGAATATGAATAGAAAAAAAGAGATGAGTGGAGAATAGGAGCGAAAGTGGAAGAAAAAGACACTGTACTTTCACTTGTTTGGAATGGGATGGGACATTTAATTGGGTTGAATAGAAAAGGGAATCATTAACTTTCAGAAATAAGCATTATAATCTGAGTAAACAGTAGAAGAGGATTTGATGAAACTGCCCAGGTTCCAGTTTTTCACAAAACAGCCCTGGTCACTCTCCCCCCTTTTTTCCCAATTGTACTTTTGCCATAGAAATTAAAAAGCCTTTATTTTTTTTCTTGAAAACACTTCTTCATCTAACTTTTCGGTTTAGTACATCTCTTTTTCCCTATTGAACTTTCCATTTTATAAGCAAGGCAGCTACTTCACCTGAGGAAAAGTTGATTTCTTAGGGCCATGGATTTTTATTTTTTTTTTAGCACTTGAATGCAAGTGAGTAAGAAAAGGAATAATAACGTACTTGAAGGCTACAAATCATACATTTTGCACAACCATTCAGACTCCTCAGTCATTGCAGAGATCAGAACATGTTGGCCAGGTTCAAGCATCACAACAAACTTCTCATGTTCTACAAAAGGAAAGGTTTATTGTTAAATTGAAAGTCGCTTGCTGCAAAATAAATCTCAACACATGTATTGCCACTAACTTCAACAATGATTTGTTTGTGTCTTCAATTGAAAATTCTTCTGAATTTTCTTATTAAGGTAAGTACTTCTTCTGTGCCAGAGGACAGTGAACAATTCAGTACAAAATTCATATTAGTTTAGTCTGACTATGCTTGTGGAATGCATTAATAGAATGAAATTGAGGAGCATTTGAAAAATATCCATGATAAAACTTCTGTTAATTTCATAATTGCATTTTTTTTGCACTATGGAAGGAAGGAAAACTTTCATCATGATTGTTATTTGGGGCTGCATAATTTGTTATCTCTTACTGAGCTGACTTGTCCATCTAAAGCCATTTGAGAAAGATATTTATATATTTCCTTATATAAAGGAAACTAGTTGCATCTAGATGTTAGCTATCTGTTTTATTTTTTGAGAAGTATGGTGATCCTTTCAGAGTATAGTTAGACACTTAAACAAGGTAATGAAAATACCTTTATGAATCTTTGAAAGGTTAGATTAATGTCCTCAGAGGGAAAAGTCTTTTCAAAGAGAAAAAGCTTATAAGTACATAGGGAAACACGTCACTTTCTGCAAGTTCATTTTTAAAAAATATGACTTAAGGTATCTTTTGGTATTGAAATGGTCCAAACATGCACATTGCATAGGCTGAAAAGTACCAGGACCAGGTATGTTTTTCCTGTAAAGCCCAGGTCTCTTGATGTAGCAGTGTGTTGGAGGGGCTGAAAAATTAGTGCATCTCTGCATGCGAGTACTTAAAAACATTTGCAGCGTGGGGAAGCAGCTATGACTTGTGGTTCCTGCTCTGTGCACTGCCTCTGGTTTCATCCTTCTCAGGGTCAGGGATTTAAGGTCTTCCTCTTTAGCCCCTGTAAAATGATGGAGTCCTGGTAGATGTTACATTTTTAGCCTAGGATAGTCATGTAATAAGTGTGGATGTTTTCTCAGAGTTAGCTGTCTTGGGTTATTTGTAAGTGACAGAAGGCCTCCTGCTCAGAGCAGAGGGTGCTAACTGCAGCCCACCTAAGTGCTGCCCAAAAGGGTGCTCCATGAAGATAATGTTTATTTATCACTTGCCTTTTTTAAGGTCTACACAGCAGCAGCTGTGCAAGACACACCAGGATCCCTCCATTGTCAGGTTTTCTTGACAGACAGCCTATGCCAAATAACGGATGTGTCAAAACAGAGTGTTATTTTGTGAGGAGCACCAGGTGCTCACAGAGGAAGAAATTGCTGGTTTACCTGCTGTTTAAGGCATATTAATAATAGAGTAACTTTGATTTCTTAAACTCTAACTAAAGACTGTATTCAAAAACTGCTGTCTTCACTGCCTTTGCAATTGGATCACGTTCTCTGCTTCCCTCCAGATTTTGGCTCTTAAAAAAATAAATCTCTTTTGTGATTGTTTGACAAAGAATCAGATGTCCTCCCACCCCATGCCAATGCTTACTGCATGCTTAATGCCTTTTTTTCCTGATTCTTCTTCTATTAATCATTTGAGTGTTTGACAGGCATACATCTGTGGCCCTTTATATGTATTTTTATTCATCTCTTCATGGGCTCAGCATAGGTACTAATATCCATCATTGTCCTGGACTGAAATTAAAGCTAGGCTCTTTTCTCTCGTGGCTTAGCATGAAGAGAGATACCTGAGATCACTTATTTAAACCAAACCATTCCCTCCACCAGCATGAGTGCTATCTTCCAAAACTCAGGCTCATCTAATCTTCAGCAGGCAGCAAATTTCCAGTGCCTTTCTATCTTGCAGAATGGGAGTGTGGAACAGGAAATTACTCACATATGAGCAATATTCCATCTCTTACTATGCCCGATCTGGTTGGTCTGAGTATTTGGAATATTTCAAATCTTTCCTTGTGCCAGAGCTGCTACAGCATTATCAAGGTATGCATTTAGTGATTTACTTTTACAAAAAAATGTACTTTCCTCAGTAAGGTTTCACAGCAGTCTGCCTCTGGATCTGTTGTTCCATTAGAGTTGGATGTCTTCATGTCGACACAGCCCTTCAAAACTGCAAAACTGACTCAGGTGGACTGAATAAGTCAGAAAGGTTCTCATGGTTTTATCTTCTGCCCCTGCTCTCTGCTGAATGTCTAGCATTTGAGCGGCAGAAAAGAGGCTTGCTTTCTGACAGGTTAATGCCTTGTTAGCAGCAGCAGTTTAACTCTGTCTGGCAGTTGTATTCAGAATTCAGTTCTGCTGCATAGCAAAAGAAGGGGAGAAAGATTTGGGGGGGCGGGGAGGGGGAGGGGGATATCACTGTGGTCTGAAGCTCAGGGAAATGCTGAAAAGGGGGGAAAGCAGTGTGCAAATGGTGAGGGTAAAATGCCCAAGACCTGCCAATGTTTGAGGAAAATGAGTGACGTCTGTTCCCTGGCCTTAGTCATCTCCATCTCTCCAGGCTTATTTTATTAAAACTCCATTTCTTTACTGCTTCCCCCTGGGACAGCTGTACATTTCTCACTGATTTTCCTTTTGCCTGTCTCCATCACAGCTTCTCTCCACAAAACCTTGGGGTGCTGCCATACGAGGTGAGAAACAGGCTCATGGCAGTTCTGGAAGGGGCAAGAATCAGATTTGCTGTTCTCACTCTTTCTTATTGTGCTGGCCTCAGGGCAACAGCTGGTGCCCAATGCCTTGACCCATCCTGCATGTGAGGAGGAAGGTGCCCATGCTAGCAGTGTCCCCTTTCCACAGGCAGGAGGCAGGATGCAGCTGTCAAGTGGTGCTTTGACACAGTCACATCTCACAGCCATAAGAATAGGCAAAATGGAGATCAGGAGCCTGGTGATGGCTGACTGTCTTTTGCTATATCTTGCAGTTCCACTCCTGTATGCAAACACAAGCTTGGTGAGTGCCTGTGCCCTGTGTGAGGCTGTTTGGTTCTGATGTTGTATAACCGTCCTTGTTTGACATTTTCCCTCAGAATTTCTATGATCGTTCTGCGTGAAAGACAGCTTAAAACTTCACCTTGAAGCCCCTCCATCAAAACCTGAGTAAGTCAGGCAATAAGTTCAAGTACTAATCGGGGTGAAGTAGAAGGCACAACATGGTCAGCATGCAAGAACAGCTAACTCCAATCAAATGAGTGCTCCTACCAACCTGGTGTTGTGCTTCCAGCTGGTGCCAGTAATGGGTGCCTGGGGAAGGAGGTAAGAATAGAAAAAGTATTTAGTGACACTTTCCCAGGATACTTCTGCAGCCTCTGGCAAATTGCAATTAGCCTTGTTTCCCCATGGGACCCAACAAAAATTTCTCAGTCTCAGATATCATTAATGTGAAGAGCGTAGTCAGCATTCTTGGCATGAACTACTGAACACGAGAAGTGCTCTTCAATCAGCAGTTATCAGCAGTTATCAGGAACATGGCTCTCCCCTTCCGCTGGTTCCCTTTGCTTTCAGACAGGGGCTTATGCTTTTGAATTGTTTCCTGTTTTCTGCAGGCTCAGAGTTTCACTGTGATCCTCTGTACTTATCTAGGTACTCTCAAAAGCTTTGCTTTAGCACTGGTGGTACATAGCAAGAGGAGCTTCGGCAAGCCCTCGAGTTCTGACTCTGAGAAAGGCAGTCTGCAATGGAACAAGCCCAGATGCTGGTGGAAGCTGGGCAGGGGTCAGTGATAAAGATGCAGTGCTGGCACTTCCATGCTTTTCCTTTTGGGATGAAAATGGAGACAGAAGTATTCTCAGAAGCCTTGTAGGGTGGGATTACTCTCAGAGACTGCCTCCAGTATAAAGCCTGAGCAGAGCTTGCATTTGTAGGTCTCCAGCAATGCAAATATAAACAAGTAAAAATAATATGATTATGGTTAGATTTTCCTTGGAAAGTATAAGCATCTTTTATGCAGCAGATGAATAAGAAGAGTTAAGAAAGACTTCACACTCTACATGGTAAATACATATTGTCTTGTTACTTTGGTAATAGACTAAATATTCAGCTACTTTATTGCAGATGTTGACACAAGCATGAGAAATAAACACAAATGTATTTGGGACATTAAGTTTTAGACAATCAACGTTGCATTGCATATAAAGTGACAAAATAGACAAAAACACAACAGAAGTCAAATATACATGTGCTATTGCAGATGAGACTTTATCTAATTTTAGTGTCTCTGTTCTGCACAGTGAATTCCAAATATCTTTAAAATCTATATTGATATCTCCACTCCACAAAAGCAATGGGTCATTTAAAGTTTGCTTTTAAGCAATATGAAAATGCATATTTTAGGTAATTCCTTTAGAAATGCTGTTGTTTCTGGCTGCAACTAGGGCTTCCCAAAGGGAAAACTTTGATTTACCGAGTCTTAAAGGTTATATGCAGTTTTCCAAGCTACAGTTATATCTATTGAGTAAGTTCTGAATTGTTTTAGATGTTAATCAGTACCTTTTTGGCAGTCTTTGATGTTAAGATGCACTTAGTGAGAAAGACTTCTCAGTAAAGAGTCTCACACTTTTACATTTTTTCTCCCACTGGAGCTGTTTTGATTGACATTGAGTAAAGACCAGACTCTAAATTTACAGTTACCTCCATACCTAGGAAATGACCAAATGATTTAGGAAAGTAAATGCAGACAACTGTTGAAATAGAGGATCTAATTGGGAATAATACTACAGAATTCAATATTTACAGTGATATAAAATTATCGAAATTAGGATGTGACTTTTATTTTATGTTTGTATGAGTTCTGGCAAATTAAAGATGATAGCAGATAGCTATTTTCAAGAGAAATTGAATTAGCTGTGTTTCTCTGAGATTACTCAACTATTGATCAATTTTACCTTATCTGGTTTGCGCTGAATTTTCTCTACTAAGGACAAATTTCTATTAATTTATAAATTCTTGTTAAGACAGAAGCATGTGAGAGCTTTAATATTTTTCAAGGGGTATAACATTGCCCTAAAACCTGAAAAAACTGGAGAGAGAGTACTAACCACCCAGATCCATTATAGCCCCTCTCACTCCCTTTAGTCTGTAATTTTGGAGATGGAAGTGGAGAGGCACTGTGCAAAACAAACCATATCTTCAAGAACAAAAACTTACTTTTCACTGAGCAAAACCTGAAAGTCTATAAGTGAGGAGAGTTATTCTATGATTGGCAATATTTTCCCATTTGAATTTCATTTTTCCACTCCCAATTTTCCCTAGATAGACAGTGTTAATAGTTTGCTTAACTTCTTTCATTTCTTTCGCTATAACAATGAAAAACAAAATCTGCTAGAAACAGTTTTGTTGAGACAGACATCAAGTATGCTGATAGAAAAAAATAGGACAAAAGCCTCTGACTCACATTCTCTTAGGAACAATGTTTTATTCTAACATTTCATTTGGTTTCCTGCCCTTTAACAGGCGCTGCCATTCTCCATCTCCGTCTCATCAGCCAGGAGGTAGTGTTCTCGAGATTTTCTCATACACTGTGGTACATATTGACTAATTCTATTTATGTAACTGGATTTACAGAGAAAAAATATGAGATCCTGAGTTTTTATTTGTACAAATGACATCCTCCTTCAGAGCAGTTTAAATCTGTTCAAAATTAATTCTTGAATTTATCTTTCTCTTTTTCTTTCTGTTAACTCCCTTCCCTTCCCTTCCCTTCCCTTCCCTTCCCTTCCCTTCCCTTCCCTTCCCTTCCCTTCCCTTCCCTTCCCTTCCCTTCCCTTCCCTTCCCTTCCCTTCCCTTCCCTTCCCTTCCCTTCCCTTCCCTTCCCTTCCCTTCCCTTCCCTTCCCTTCCCGAATGACTGCTGACTACAGGAATCAAAGATTTATGTGTGTACAATTTCCTGCATACTCATGTGTACACCCATTTGAGTGCACTTATTTCCTCAGCCCTACGGTTACTTTACAGAGCTACTGATCATTAGAAAACAGCCTGCTTAAAAGTACTTTTGACGTGAGTTTACTGCTGTAGGGGGAGGTCTGTAATATCAAATCCCTTATATCCATGGAAAACACCATGTAATATAGTCCTCTTCTTTTCTGATTTAGTCAAATACATCCAGATAGCTGGGTAACTGTGAAATATATATCGAATTCAACTGGTTTAACTGCCTTCAGTTTTTCATTCTATCCAGTTGATTTTTTTTGTTGTTTCAAGTTCTCATGCACCTCATGTGCTCATTTAGAAGCCCAGGCAACTGTTTGCCTTCTCACACCTGGTTCATTACAGTGTAACTTGACTGGCTCTCAGAAGTTCCATTTGACTTATGCAGGTAATTATGCAAAATTTAATAAAAGTGAAATCAAAATGGGATCTCTGACAAGGAAAAGAATAACAGTCCTGGAGTCCCCAGGCTTATACTCAGTGGCTGGTGATAATGACATTGTGTCATTATGTTGACTTCTGTGAACTTCAGTGGTAAAGAAAGAGCTGCTTCTGTTTTTCAAAGGCCTTATTTACTCTAACACATCTTGAATGCTAATGATTCCCCTCTTTTTTTCTTCAACATGACACTACTTTTCCCCCTTCTGTGTTATGCAATTTAATTATATGCAGACCTTGAATGTCATTTTCTAATCCTCCGTGGTTCATTTGAAAGTCTTGTAAAATAAAACTAATTGGTGTGTTCATTAAAATGTCAGAAATATTTTTGAGTTCAATTAGATAGTACAGCAGTTTTATCCAAAGTGTGCTTATAGTACAATAACTATGTCAGGAGGATGTAATTAACAGCTATTTAAATGAACAATTGTCTTAAATTTTTCTGGTTCTTCATGCATGATAACTTAATCAAACAGCAAAGTTCTTACAGGCTTATCCATTTGAGAGAAAGGTGAAACGCTATAAACTTGTGTTTAAAAAGTCAAATTGAAAGCTGTAAAAACTACTGAACTAAAGAAGTCAACTCTATAAAAATGAAATGCGAAAATATACTTTGCTTCAATGTCAGCACATTACAGCTGAAATCCCATCAGAAAAGGATAGCTAGGGCATGGTCCCTAATTTTTGGGAAAGAATAACATTTGAGTAAAATGAAGGACAAAGGTCAGAATCTACCTATGTGCTCCATTGTGCTTGCATGAAAAATTTAAGACACTGGGGTCTTCTCCTCTATTTGGCTCTTATTTTGACATTAAATGTCCTTAAATTCTTAGAGAGGACTTTATATTTGGTTCTGACTTTGGTGACCTTATCTCTCATTTTGCAAAAACGACTTAGACAGTGTGTTACACAGGATTGGTCCTAATGGTCTATGGGGTAAGGAGACCAAGGCTTCCAAAAGGGCTTTAAAAGTACAGCTTTCCTTTGGAAACATAGGATCACACTGAGTAATATCTCATATATCTTGAAGTTGACTTATTTTTATAATTATTTTTATATCTCTTCTCATTCAAATATACCAGTTTGTCAAAAGAGACATTCTGTGGTGAAGTGTGATTTTGCTGCCAATCTTGAATGATTTTTTCCTTGCATGCCAGAATTGTTTGAAAAAACTAACAAAAAAAAAATTATATACATTTTCCTGGTTCACTTATGATTTGATCTGAAGTGTAAGCTAATTGTAATACACGTGCAAAAAGTGCATGAAAGAAAGTTCACATTTCTTTTCATTTGAAGGTTCATTTGAACCAAAGTTATCCAGGAAGACAAAAATGTATCTGTCTGATTAGGTAAGAAGACAATCTAAAATCGTCAGAATCTCCCAAAATGGAGATTCACCCATTTTAGAGATCACAACTTCAGCTGAAACAATGAAAACCATTGAGAACATGATCAGAGGCAGCCAGGATTTTATATCTTGCCCGGGTCATGGAGTCTTAGTTTGTGCATCCATATTTACTAGTGATGCTTATTGGTGGAACCTCTTTTCTCCAGACAACATTACGACATCTACAGGATCTCTGATGCTGACACAGTTAATGTGCCCATCAAGTGCACCACAGTTTGGGAAGCGGATGTGATGGCATGAAAGCTTGCTCCCAGCACACTCTGGGCCCACAGAGGTGTCTCATGCTATTGCAGTACAGGCATAGCATCTTGTGACCAGGTCAGAGAATACATGTCTCTTGATACACCTATATTGTGGCAGCCAGCTGGACCTGCTTGGCATTGTTCACTCCAGAAGCTTTGCCCTGGCACGATTCTTGCATTTCCACCTCTTGCAGCACCATCTGTCTCACATTTTGTGGTAAATTCTTCAGGCAACCTGAACTGAGGTGGAACTTTGTGCTTTTAAAAACGTGCCTCCTTAGTAGTATTTAGGGTTTATTCTCTAAGTTAAATGGAGTCCATATTCAGCATTCCAAGATAGAAGAAGGCAACGGATAAAATGAATGTGTGAATGAGTTGCACGAGCTCCTGTACAAGTATTATGGTTGCTCCTACCCCTGTTGTGAGAATACAACTGGTTCTGTAAAGTATTCCTCAGTAAGATGTGATGCAGTCAACACACCCAAGGGAGAGGATGCCATTGGACAGGATGAGCACTGGGCTCAGGAGAACCACATGAAGTTCAACAAAGCCAGGTGGTTTCTACCTGAGTTGTGGCAACCTCCATTACCAATACAAGTTGGGAGATGAAAGGATTGAGCACAGCCCTGCTGAAAAGGACCTGAGGTACTGGTGGATGCAGCTGGACATGAGGCAGCAATGTGCCCTCACAGCCCAAAAAGCCATCCGTATCCTGGACTGCATCAAAAGCAGTGTGGCCAGCAAGTCGAAGGCTCTGAGCACCTGCTGTAGATGTCCCTGTTCATTGCAGAGGAGTTGGACTAGATGACCTTTGAGGATCCCTTCCAACTCAAAAGATTCTATGATAAAACAGAATAAGCATTAAGTTTCAGAATACTGCCTTTGTGTTTGAACGTGGTGTTTACTGTCTCTTCTCAAAGTGATATTAGCTGTTCTGCAAGCTATAAAGGAATTTTCAGCTGCATTGTCTTGCTGGCTTTCATTGCTGTTTTTTAATTAAAGCTTAAGGAATTAAATGAACCAGGGATGCTGGGGTTACAAAAGGAAGAGAAAAGATCACACAGTCTAATCCACCGAGGTGCAGTGGGGCACAGGCTGGTTCTAGGATTATCATTCAAAGATTATTTTTTCCAGTTTAAAGCATAAACCTTTTAAGCATTTTAAGCATCCAGGTCAGGCTGACAAAGTACTATTGTCTGGGAGAATTAGATCTGAAACAGATTGAGAACTACTTTATTAAGATTTTGACTATGATTTGTGAAAGGCGTTACAGCTGAAGTCTTTCTGTTATATCATTTTGCACTGGCAATGGAGAAATTAGTAATCAAGTGCTTAATAAGAGATGCACCTATTTGGAAGTGAACAGTTACTATATGGGGCATAAATTTAACAACATATCTGCTTATTAGGTGCATACATTAGTAACATTGATTATTTTGTTTACAAACTGTGGCCACATTGTGTAATTTAGTTGTAAGCTGCCATATTTAACTGGGGCAGGGGGGAAATGAAGCTATCAGCCATGGTCCCAGTATTCACAAGCACGGGACTATATTTCTCCATTACTCTTGTAATGGATGCAATTTTGAATTAATTTTTAGAACTGCCAGGAATAGCAGCATATTGAATTCTCTTGCTGTTTTATTTTATGTTCTGTGTCCCTGCAGTGTCTCTTGATTGCTACTCGTTAGAAACAGACTACATTTCTGTTTACCAGAACAAAAATATTCCACTTCCTCAACCTGCCTGGTAATCTAAACTCTGCATTGGACATACAAATATGAGAATTAAATATTTAAAAGTTTTAAAGACCATATCTTCTGCCATTTTAAGAAATGATGAGTCTTTACTGTGAGCTGGAAGGGTTTTTAAATGTGATTCATATACCAAAGGCAACAGAACTGTGGTTATTCCTTTGCTTCATTTTCTTTTATGGGAATAATAGTATGCGTTTATCTGGAGTCAAATTCTGGCATCCATTTTATTTCCATGATAATGGATAATGGTGGGATAATGACTACGTAGGTAAGTACTCAGCTGGAGCTTGGGTGAGCTTCTTTCTGGCTCTGAAACAGTTTTTTTGTCTTGTACAGGATTTTTTATATATGCCTCTGCAGACCATAAGCTTTGTATTAAACCCATACAGATCTAGATGCCTTCTATCTCCTGCAAATCGCTGTGGTGCACAGTAGTGTTAGTAAATGACTGAGTGCAGATCTTGGCTGCAAACCAGCTTGTATGTAAAAGCACTTGGAGGGCTCCTGGGGAAAGGTGGGCCTTTGGCTTCACCTGGCTGCAGGTAACTTACTGATAGGGTGGGCAAAGCCAATTCACTGCTTGTGTCAGCAACCTGCATGACTAGAGTACTATATAGTGCACTTAAAGGCTGTTTGCTGAGCATTCCACTGAAATCCCAGCTGTCGCAATGTGTGGATACATACTTAGCAATTGCAGCAGTGAAGCTTATGGGTGCCTTTCATGCAGTAGAGCTGGGCCATCACAGTTTGAAGGTATTGAGCTGTGTTGTCCGGACACCTCTATTGGACCACTGATGCTAATGGATTCTGTAGAATATGCAGGAACTCCCTGAGTACTGTGTATACGTCCATGTGCATAGACTCAGAAGTGAAATGTTACTGTGATAACATAAAGCGTGACCCAGAGTGGTCTCAGAAACTCGTTGGGATTTACTACTGAGGGGCCCAGGAAGGAGTTCAGGTTTATGGTCCCGAGGGAAATATTTCTCTAGATACATCCAGTCTTGGATCTCTGTATAATCATCAGGCTCTGGTATCTTAGCATCACTCCTCTGATATGATGCACTTGTTGTACCTAGAAGCTGATTTAGGTACAAGTAGTGGCCTAGAAGAGAAAACGTAGCAACTGTCTGAACCCAAAGTGTCTCATGTACAGAACTGTTAAAATAGCAACAGAGGACTTATATCCCAATTATATAGACGGTTAGAAAATATTTATCCCTGTAACCAGCAGGTGCTTGTTTTAGAATCCAGCTGGAACACAAGCTTTAATTAAGCCAAATTACAAAATTACTGTGAAAATAATATGACATTGTCATATTCAGACTCTTTACTCAGAACTGGAAAGGCTAAGGTACAACATTTGTTTTAAATGTGACTTTCTGAAATTTCTCATTTACAGTCAATGTCTATTGCTTACATAATGATACTCGCAGCAGATCACACAGAAACTGAATCTTGGTTTCTTATCATAGATACAGGAGAACTGAGATATTGGAAAATGAAGCAACCTTTCCAAAGTCAGCAACAGGTCAGCAGCTGAATTGGGAGCAACATCCTCTGGCCTCTGCCTCCTCCAGCAGCTCCAGTTCTGAACAGGGCAGAGGTGATGCTGCAGTGCAGACCGGCAGGACGTAAAAATACACAGAAGGTAATGGGAAGTTCTTTGTGCTTCTTCTCAGTTCCTCTCTGCGAGCATGAGGTTACTGAGGTTCCCACTGGCACCCACCTTTCCACTGCCAGCAATGGGGCCATTAAAATAGATCTGCATCAACCACCACTGCCTCCTTCTGAAGGCTCTCATTTTTATAAAAAAAGCATAATGTACTTATTTCGCCCCGAGTGATCGCATAATTTTTTCTCAGTGCAAGTTAGTGAGTAGAATTCATTGCCATTCTTTTATGTCACTCTGTATGGTCTTTCAAGAATTTGCTTAGCTGCTTGCATCTCTCTCAAAGTACACCACTCCAGATCGATACAATGCGTAAAGGCAGCTTCTGTACAAATGTATGGCAGCTTTCCATGGTGTGAGGTGTAGAAAAACTTCACGATCAGACTTCAAGAGCAAACAGAGAAGCAATGCTATGAAGCTGTGTTCCCACTCTCCTTATGCATTCTTTTTGTCCCTAGAGCCTCTTAGCTACAGCCAAAGAAATATATTCTTTGTACCTGAGAAATAATAAAATACTATTAAGGCTTATCACTGCCTTAGCCTTGTGAAACCCATTCTAAGCTTGCAGTGTAATTCTGAATAGAACAAACAAAATGAAGGATGCTTTAATTAGTGCTTAAGCAGTTAAGCTCAATAAGTCTGGTTTCAATGAAAAGAAATGCTGTAATGCAGGAACGCTTCTAAGTCATTCACATTATTGTGATTTGACATTTAATATCACTTTTTAAAATGAAATGCTGTTGGTTTTTTTTTTTTTTTTTTTTTTTTTTTTTTTCCCATGAACCCTGAGGCAGAAGAGAAAGACTTAATGCTTTGCATAGGATCACCTATTTTTTAAACTTGATAGAGAGAAATCTTGCAATCAAGTCTATCCTAAGGATCTCATTCAAGAATCAACAAGCCTAATAATCTGCATATGTTTTTGTTCTGGCAAACTTTCACTCCAGAAAATCATTAAAGAGCAGGTCCCCTATATTAACAAGAGTATGTCTTGCCAGATTCCTTTTATATTTCTGTTATTGTCTTTATGGATCACAGCATTAAAGTCTATTTTGTGTGATGAAACCAATTCTGTCTTATGACTCGGGCGTTAACTTTGTGACTTCACTGCCTCTATGTGTGTTACTGTCTATATTTTTAGCTTTAAGGATCTGTTAGTAATAACTTCTTTCTTTACATCTCTGACATTTCATTTGTCTTGCACTGATTTGTTTGCCTGCAATGAAAGTGAAGAATGATGCATGAATACCTCCGCATAGGCACACACACGTGCAGCTTCAGTTTTACTCTATAAAAATGCATAAGTTCTTGGGCCTTGCAGATACCTATACATTCATTTTACTTTCATTTTCTCCCCTTTTCCCTGTAAGAATCCCTGTGAATGCTAATAAGACGGCTTCAGGTATGTTGTGCAGACAGGACGCTCTCCTCAAATTTCTCCTGGGTGAACAACCACTGTTTCTCATCATGACCCCTGCCTGGTGCAATCAAACTCCAGAATCATTCCGTTCAGCTCTTTGATTGAATCCTCACATTAGCGGCAGTGCTTGGCCGTGAACCCTGCATTGCAATCTGAAGGGTCACCCACCGATGTGCTGAGCCCTTCTGCTACGCCCGCTAACTGTAATTTATGTTCCAACTCTTTCTCCTCCCGAATGCTGGAAATCAAAGTCTCAGGGAGCTCTGGCAATCGGTGCTGTGATTCCCAGTGGGAGATTTCTCTGCCAATTAATCAACAAAAATGTGCTGTGGTGATATATTCATGATGAACATATATTCAGGCTGCTCTGACACGGAGTGTTTTCCTGTGCTTTTGGTGTATTGAATATCCGTCCTCATCCTCCTCGTTCCTTTATTTCTGAAATATGAGGTTTTTAAAAACACAGAGTTACCACATAAATATACTTGAAATCTCTCCAGTTCTGAGTATGAAGACAAGAAAGTGTGAAGGGACAAATCACAAAGCTCCTGTTGTGCGTACTGCCACAATTTCTTATTTTTTCTTCCTCAATCCTAACAGTGAAGTCTTTTTCCAATAATTTTCAAGGAAACAAATCATTTCCCAAAATCAGTGTTCACATTTGTCTGACTTTGAGAAAACGCTATTTTCCTTAGCAGTGTGGTAACTAATGTTATGCTGAAATTATTAAAGGACAACATATAACTTGTATTTTACAAGGATAGACAAGGTCAATCAGTGTTATGGCTTCTGGCCATCTACAGACCCAGAGAAAAAAAATCTCATGGAACTCCCTGAAAACCTGGTAGAAAAGATCCATCAGCCACTTTAGTCCTTTTGTAACTCCTGTTATCAGTCACTGTGAGGGGCTGTTTCCTTGCAGCATTTTCTCCTCCTGCACAACAGCTGACACTAGAAACTACACTGTGATTTGGTCAGTCATAGAATCGTAGAATCATAGAATGGCTTGGGTTGGAACTGACCTCAAGGATTATCAACCTCCAATCCCGCTGCCACAGGCAGGGTCACCAATCCCCATATCTAATACTAGACCAGGCTGCCCAGGGCCCCATCCAACTTGGCCTTGAACACCTCCAGGGATGGGGCATCCACAATCTCAGTATCCTACTTATATCTGCTGAGTAGGAAGGCAGCAATGTGATCTCTTGGACCGGACTAGGGCAGGTACTGGTGTATGGGCATGAACTGGGGTATGGGCATGTGGCTGACAGAAGCCAAAGTGGGGCCTGCTAGGCAGACCCATCCCCATTGGGTTGACTTAAGACCACTGAGTACTGAGGACTGACCAACAGGGTTCTGTCCTTATCAGGAGCATCATACTCTGCCTGTGCATCAGTCCTGGGTAAATGTGTGCCGAGGACCACTGTGATCTGCAGAGATGAGAACCTGCCAGCTAGACAGGCGAACAGCTTGCAGAGCTAGCCGCTGGTGTACTATGAATGTGTACAGAAAGTGTGGATATAACTTTTATAATCCACAGAGGTTTTTACAAATGCACTCTTTCCTGGCATCTGACATTTTAGACACACTTCGAATTAAGTTGTTAGTAACATCAATAACTCTTCTGAGTTCTAGATCTGAGCACAATTAAAAAAATCTATGGAACAGATGACAAGATATTAATACAGACTTTTAAAATCATGTTCTGTACAAAATATCCTGCAAAAGACACATCTCTTACAGGATAAACCATTTTCAAGGGTATCTACACACACACTTAGCTTAGCTCAGAAATAAAGGGAGCTTTCATGACTCATTCTTGCTATTATATTTAAAAATAGGCATGCTTTAACTCATTCATTGCTTTTGTTCTTTTAAAATGATTTTCTTTATTCTTTTTTCAGTTCATGTTCTTCTTACTGAAACATTTTTCTAGTGATGCATCACAAAAAAATATTACCATTATTCATGCAATGTAATGTAGTCTGCGAAGATGGAAGCTCTTGCTCTTGAAACCATAAAGCAGTAAATACAGAAACATTGCAAATTTCCCACCTCATCAGACTTTCAGTTTTAAATCAAGAATAGTAACGAGGCTGATTTCCAGAACAGGTAATTCTGGCTATGAAGACAGCACCATAAATCTCAGATTGATTTTCCCTGAATTTTTCATCAGCAGATGATACTGCTGATATGATATGGTGTGATACTGCACACCTCAGCCATTTGTTTAGTCACAGCATTTAAATCTAGAACACAGCTTTTATAATAGGAAAGAATATTCAGACATCTTTTCTGAAGTTATTTACGCTTTTATTACTCATCCTGGAATATAAGGAGAGGTCTAACCAGAAGGAAGTGGAATTTTCTATATGGTGCCTTGGGTCCTGCTTTGGAAAAACAGAGTTTTGTGGCTGGAGGTAGGAGAAACAAGAAAGGAGGGTTGTTTTATGGAGATAGTATCATTGTATAAATGCTTGTTAGAAGGGTGAATATAGTAAAAGGTCAGAACTTCCACATATTCCAGTATCCAACCTGGGATTGGTGCTGTATCAATTTCTTCTAAAAATGACATTGTCCTGATGTGTTTTGTATCTATTGTTAAGGACCCCACACATACCAAGCGAAATTCTTAGATTTTGGGGCTTATCACAGCAAGCTCTCAGTGCTGATCCGTGCTTTTTTACTGATGCATCACTTGATCACAACCCAGGCACAGCAATGACTCCTTGCTTCTCTGGTACACAAGTTAATAAGCCACATACTTAAGAAGATTATTTTGTTAAAAATGAAACAAAAGGACTGTCTCATCCTCCTCTGAGGAAGGCAGAACGACAATATGATGAAGGGTAATTATTTTGGAATTATTTCTGAAAGATTCAGATCTGTATACTTCAAAGGGTTAAACACTTTCTGTCTTTGCAACAGTTAGAGCTATGAAGTGTTGGAGTTGCTATAGAAACAGCGCATATTTGATTCAAATGAAAGAGTAAATAACCTCTTTTTATATCTCAAAGCTAAACTAAATGTGGCCCCCAACTTTGTGAGAAGTTATTGTACTTACTTTTAAATCACTGCAAAATGATTTTCTTTTCTTAAAAAAAAAAAATATCGTAAAGTAAACAATAAAAGAGGGAAAATTTTGTGGTGATGGCTCCTCCTCGCTCTGTGGAAGATCTCCTAGGCCAAGGAGGTGGCTTTGGAGCAGGACCCATAGTCCACAGGCTCCATGGTGTGATGCCACTGCTCCAGCTCTGGCACCAACATGCTGGTCATTGCCTGTGCAGAGGTGGTCAAAGCAGCGTGCCTCCATCTCCTGAGCTCATTAAAAAGCCTGTGGGGTACCATGGCTGGGCATGGAACAGAGCTGTGGGCATGGTCCTGAACTGCTGGAAGTCCAGGAGAATTAGGACACCACTTTCAGACACAGGGTTTGGATTTTGGTTCTGTGCGGAGCCAGGAGTTGGACTCACTGATCCCTGTGTGTCCTTTCCGCTCAGGTTCTGTGTGGTTCTCTTTGGTTCTGTGATTCTGTGTTGATACACATGCAGTTCAAAGACCTCTGTGGCTCTTTGTTCAGGGTTTGGCTTACTTGTACGCACGACAGAAGTAAACTGAGCAGGGGAAGAAGAATGACAACAAGATGGCTCCTGTTATTATTTTTCCCTTCTAATGAGCGAAGAGGGAAGGAACCACCTCTTCACCTCTCACCCCTCTCCTTTATCAGCCATCCCACAGCAGCCATTTGACAGACAGAGATCATTAGAAGCTGATGAGAAATTTGTGGCCAAAATGGTTGGCTTTCTCAGAGAAAAGCACAGTCTTTCATTCATGGGTATGTTCTATGGGAATATTCTCCACTCTGCAGAAATTTTTGACTTTTTTCTCAAGAAATCTTTTTCCTTTTTAAGTAGAAAAGGTGCATATTTGGGAGGTAAAAGCAAAAAACTTTTTGAATAGATTTCTTATTTAAGTCTCTCTGCACAGCAACAATGTTCAAACCAGAAAGTCTCCTTAATAATAGGTTTCATATTGCTATGGGCAATGGGCTAGATGTATTTCTGCTGGATGCGTTAGTCTTCCAAAGCTTCCTGTGTCAGCCCTATTCTGCTTTATAACACTGTTTTTTGTCATGCTGCCTCCACAGGTGCCTGCAGGACATTGAGCATCAAGAGCAACAGCTGCCATAGGTGTAATGGAGAAGAAACACATTCAGGAGAAGGCTTTTATTATGAGAGGAAGTGTAGCCTTCACTTAGAGCAGGAGGCAAATCAGGTTTCCAGGGCTCTGCCATTCCCTGGGAGCCCATGGTTGAAATCACACATCCCTCTCCTCCCACACTGCAGGAATGAGAATCCTCTGGGAGTAACTCCCTTCAGCCTGCCTGGATGGCTGGGCTGCAGCAGCCTTGAGTTTTGTGATAACAACAAGAGGTGTGTTTTTTCTTTGATGGATACCTGCCAGAGCAGCAACGTCAAGGCAGCTTGTCCAAAGCAAGAGACAGAAATGCTTGCCCAAGAAAAATAAACAAGCCAACACACAGATTTATACATTTTGTTCATGTGGGCTTGATTGACAACCTTTTTATTGCTGGAAGGAGTTGCATGATTTTACTCTTCGATTTGTAATGCCTGGATGTGATCTTACATTGATTTTGGGGCTAATTAATAAATTTCAGCTTATTTGGAGGCTGAACTTGGCACGTCTGTTGTAAAGTTGATGGTATTGTGCCTAATGAAACAACATAGTTATTGATTTCATACATATTGACAAAAACCATAATGCTGCCAGCATTATTCTCACAGGCTGTCACAAGTTCAGTCCCTTTGAAAATGCCAATTTGAAGTGGTGGGAATAAAACATTTTGTTCAACCCAAACCAGATTGTGATAGAGTTTTATTGCAGCCTTTACACGGAGTGGAATAAATGCAAAACAACTCTCCTTTTGTACCAATACAAAATCATTAACTTTTCCATTTTGATTTATACAAAAAAAAAAAAAAAAAAAAAAAAAAAAAAAAAGAATAGAAATGTATTCTTACAGATCAAACACTACTGGGATAAAATAGTCCTCTGTGTGGGTATTTTTTGTGTGTTGCACCACACTTTGGTATTTGCCTGGCAAAAATTATCAGTGGGAAAATAGTGACTTTGCTTTCCTATTTCCCAGAGCCTTGTTGTAAAAGGAATATTAAAAAAATAGCATGGTACAAATGAACATGGAGAGACTGTACATGAACTGAAGCAGCAGAGGGGCACTTTATGCATGGCAGTAATGGCATGTGAACTTGTAGTCAGCAATGAATCATATGTCTACATTTCTAGCGCAATCCTTTTTCAATTATTTTCCATGCAGTAAGTGACACTTACAGGCTCTTAAGTTAGAACAAATTGTTTCTTCCCTTTTTTTTTTCTGCCCTGATACTTTTTGCACCTTCTGCAGAGGAAAAGGAGGTGTCAAACACACACGAAATGAGGTAACATTGAAGGGGCTAGGAAATAAATTGCTTGAGAAGTGTTTTTCTCATTCAAACTTCTGTGCTTGTTCAGAGTTTAGTGCCTTTTGTTCTGTCATGAAGTCCTTGTGAAGCTCCAGTAGTCCTTCAGCAAAACTTGGATTCACTGGGCTGAAGAAAGGGGAAAAGGGGGAAAGGGGCAAAGAATATTGGCCTGTGTAGCTTTTTGCCTCCATGCTGCTGCAAATATGACATACATGCTGTTGCTTCAATTTCTGAGATCCTAATGTGGATACACTGCCCTTGTGCTGGTGGTAGACAACTGGAAAAGCCTACCTATGCATCTCTTTAGGGTTCCCCATCCATGCACATTTCTAGCAAATGCAGTCAGTGCCTCTTTTTTTAGCCTTCAGGACACACTTGAAGCTTTTAAGCAGAGGGGCAGGCAGTCAGACATCACCAAGATCAGTGATCAGTAGCGACATGCTGAGCCAGCTGGAAATGGTAACGAGCAGCAGCTGATCTAGAGCAGCTGGGATTGAAGAAGCTTTTGGGAAGAGGTTGGAGGAAAGAAGAAGAAGGTGTAGCAAGTGAAGGATCTTTCAGGATGAAATTTAGATGCTGAGGTTAGTGACTTATTTAGGAAGGGAGATGAACCAAGGAAGCTGTTGACCATGATGGGTGATATGAAAGAAATACAGCTATCAAAAATGGCCTGAATGAGGAAAGGTTACAAGGGAGTATTGAGCTTAATTAAGTTTTGCAGTGGGAAATAGAAATCTGGGGCTAGGGAGCCCTGAAGTGTTATCTGTGATGTGAGATTGATAGGAGGAGTTGAGGGGCATTAAGAGATGCATCGCTACGTGGGCACTTGTCACTTGGGGTGACAGACAGTTTGAGTGAGGGCTGCCCCCCCCTCTCTTTCTCACGCTGAAAAAATGGTAGAGGGAGTCTTGCCTTGTATTTTGCTCTGTTAGCATGCTTTTGTGACACGGATATCATTAACACCTGCAATGCCTTCAGGATCTCAGCAGGCATTGGAAACAAACACTCTGGATTTCCTTGAGATCAGCAGATGAAAGTTTCCCAGGAGAGATTTTCCTTTCAACTGGAATCTATTTTCAGGTTGCCTTTTCACAGCAATCTCACAACTTCTTTCCAAGCCACTTTTATTTTAGCTTGAAAAGCTTTTAGGTGATGATAGCCCCAGTTAGGAAGGAGATAACAGGCTGTGCGATGGTTCTAGTGACATTCACTTTCTTTTAAACTGAGCGAGGTGCCTGCAACCACATTCTCTGAGCCCTTGTTATAAGGTTCCAGCTAAGAAAATATAGCAGGTTTTAAACTGAAGCCCCTGCTTGAGAAGCTTTGATCTCTGATATACCGACCCATATATCGGATTTGCAATGCAAAGATTGATAGTACAAGGAAATTTGTGAAATGCAGACAGTGGATCCCAGATGAATTTTTCTGTGATCACACTTGAGAATCAACAGCTACTGGGAAGCTTTCTCACTCATGGGGGAAGCGACAGCTCTTGCTGTGCACATGGCTATTGCGCATGCTAGATCCTGAAATAAATAGCTCTGGAAACCATAGCTCAGCCACACAAGCCTGTGTGCTGAGCCTGATGCACATGTGGAGGTAAACTCAGCAGGAAACACTTGTATGAGCACTTAGTCATATATGGCATTTAAAAGAAGAACCCTATACTTTTTCCAGCATTACTCTTTGCAGAAGAGATGTTTCTATCAATTCCTTACAAAAAAAAAAAAAAAAAAGGTTGAATTTTGCCAGCAACTCTTGTTTTCCACTCTGTTCAGTGAATGCCTCTGGAGGAGAGGAGGAGTGAGTAAAAGAGGAGATTACCTGTCAGAGATGGATTTGGAGTGAACGACTTGGATTGTTAAAATGACAGAGTACAGCCATTGCTGCCTGCCAACTGCATTTGGCTTCTGGGTGTCACACTTACTTTTATGGATTTTTAGGTTTGGTTTATTTGCACTGAATTTACTCTTATGGATTTTTACTTTAACTCTCATGGGCTGCTGGAAACAAGATGGTAGATTATAGTGTGGGGGGGAATAGAATTGCCATTTGTATTTGTTTAACTGCATAGCGAGAAGATTTGTTTAACTCCCTGGATGGGAAGAGAAGCAGCACCATTGCAGGAGTTAGCTTTACAGAGTGATCACCCCACAATTCTATGACTGCTTCCCAAAATATGTATTTGACAAACTGATCTTTTCAGTATTCAATTACTTTGGGATCAATATGAGAAGGTATACATCCCCTTTCCCCCTAATCTACATGGCAGAAGATTATCGGATTGAGCAGCCTTTTTTAACCTCAACTCTGTGCTGTAAAGCCCAGGAGGGATTTCAATACTGAAAAGTCAGGCGTGACAAGACCTGGCTTTTATGGTCCTTATTCCTAGTTTTGAGCTTTCAGTATGATTCACTTCCAAAGCCCAAACTAACCTCGGAGCATTATCAAGGCAGCCACTGTGCTGGGAGGACAGCCCTGAGGTGTCTGTAAGGTGCAGAGTTCATGCATGCTTTTTCACTATGAGAACTCACTGAGCTCTTTCTTTTATCTAAAAATACATAGCCAGAGAGGGGGCAGCCACACCGCCTGTCCTTCCCTAGGAGCTGATATTTCTGTCTAATTCTGCACTTGGTAGACACTGTAGATTCCAACTCACATCCATACTTAGCTATGGCTGTGTTCCAATTTTAAACTAGCTAAAAAAGCAGGCTAGCATCTTTTTTTTTTTTTTCCCTGATATGGCTGTGTTTCTCAGACCTGTAACTTTGGTTGCTCTAAGGAAAAAAGCTGATGGGAGAATCCTCTGTGTCTGTCTGCCAGGCCTTCTGTCTCAACCTCCCCCTCCTGTATCTTTTAAGCCCAGGGACTGTTTTCAACCACAGTAAATGGTGGATAAACAGATTACAACACTACAGCCTTTCGTTAGAGCTGCTTGAGATATGTGACTAACTAAAGACATGAGATGGTGTTAGCTCTTCTGCTAAGCAGAAGATGCAGCATAAGATCAGTCTTCTTTCTGATAACGGAGAAAGAACTTGAGGGACTGACTTCAGAAGTGACCTCATTGCTGAAAAGGTGTCATTTGCAGCTTCCACCTCACTCAGGCAAGAGCCATTTGTTTCAAGTCTGCAGATAATGAACCTCACAAACTTTCCTATTTCATGGAAAACACATTACCATAGGCTATCTGAATTTGTGGGAAACAAATGAAAGCCAACCTCTGACTGTAGTAAAGAGGAGAGAAAATAAGCGCTTCCCCTTTTTCTTTTACGCTATCAAGTGGCAGAAAGGTGCAATGCACTGGAAACACCTCCCATGTCCTGTGTGTCCATCATGTCTCCCAGGCTCTGCAGTGGAATGGGACTGCCCTCCAGAACATCTTCTCTTCCAGGGGATGTGTGTGGGCAGCCTGTGCCCCAGCTTCAGATGTAGGGGATGCATTTTGGAATGCCTTTCAGACTTCTAAAGTGTGTGTGTGTGTGTTCAGCAGTGGATACTGCTGCCATCCTGCCAAGATTGGGAACTTCCAAATGAACAGTCACAGCAAAACAGCTTACAATATCAGCTGTTGCAGGAGGTTCCAGCGAGTTGGAACTCCATTTATTATATGCTCCAGAGCTTCACGGAGTGGCACAGAGCTGCATGTTAATACGTAGGCAGGCAGAAGACAGACAGGACAGATGCTGCATTAACCACAGCTCACTGGAACTGGAGAACAGCACGTCCCTCTCCCTGCCTGTCCAAGGTTGTCAGCTTGATAGCCCCTGTACAGAACCCCCAAGAAGCTTGCTAACTCCTTTCTGGAAGGACTGGTTGGCTGAGGAGGGCCAGAGAGGGAGACCTTTACACCTCTCTAACTAACCTGCTCCCCCTTTGACACTCTCAAGTTAGATGTTAGAACAACAAGGCTTCCATAAGGATATCTGGTTGTGACCAAACATCTGGAAAGTTTCAATCACTGCTGGAAGCAGGGAGGTGTGAGCCTACAGAGAAGCTTCAGTGCAAACCATTTGCTGGAGCTGCTGATGGAAGCCATGCTGGGCTGGGAACTGTGGGCTGGATGCTGTGGGCTGTGTGCAGGCATGCAGAACTGTGGCAATGTGATGTGAGCAGGGGCAGCAAGCAGGCAGGGACAGTCAGAAGGAGCAATGTGAGCATTGTTCACTCCTGGGTTCTGAGAGCCTTCAGAAAAACCTAATTCTTTCCTCTGCTCTAGTTACTCTAGCTGTATTCATTCCAACCCCATGCATCACTACAGGCTTGGAGCAGAATGGCTGGAAACTTCATAGAAGAGAAGGATTTGGGAGTGTTAGTTGACAGACGGCTGAACATGAGCCAGCAGTGTGCCCAGGTGGCCAATGGCATCCTGGCTGGTATCAGAAACAGTGCAGTCAGCAGGACTAGGGAGGTGACGGTTCCACCTGTACTCATCTCTGGTGAGGCTGCAGTTTGAATACCATGTTCAGTTTTGGGCCTCTCACTACAGGAAAGATATCAAGGCCCTGGTGTGTGTCCAGAGAAGGGCAGCAAAGCTGCTGAGGAGTCTGGAGCACAAGTCTTATGAGGAGCTGTTGAGGGAGCTGGGGTTGTTCACTCTGGAGAAGAGCCTCAGAGGAGACTTTATCGCTCTCTATAACTACCTGAAGGAGGTTGTGATGGGATGGGTGTTGGCCTCTTCTCCTGTGTAACAGTAATAGGACAAGAGGTAATGGCATTGCGTTGGTCCAGGGGTAGTTCAAGTTGGATGTTAGGAAAAAATTATTCTCAGAAAGAGAGGTAATGCACTGGAACATGCTGCCCAGAGAAGTGGTGGAGTCATCATCCGTGAAGGTGTTCAAGAAAAGGGTAAATGTGGTACTGAGTGACACAGTTTAGCAGATGTGGTTATGATGGGTTGATGGTTGGACTAGATGATCACAGTGGTCTTTTCCAATCTTAATGATTCTATGACCAGGTTGGTGCTAATTATTTTTGCTGCGGTTTCTATATCTTTGCAAGATACAGATTTGCTGCAGGACTAAGTGACTGTCAGGTCTTCAGCAGATACATTTATATTTTTCTCAAAACTCCATTTCAAATAACTTAAGGACAACAGAAGAAAAGATTTGTGATATCTGGCTCCTTGTTCTAGGTAAATTATTTCCCTCTGCATAATGTTCAGTACTATGCAAGTTGAACCATTGTTTCTGTTTTTAAATTATCATCTTTATTTCTCTGAAAACTTGCACAATCATAAATCTTTTTTATGTACATAACAATGATTAAGATTAGCAGCTAGAGTTTCACCTTCAGTGCCTGCAAATTAAAGCTTAGGGATGAGACCATTTAAATGAGAATAAAATGAATTAGCTGCATGTGATTTTTGGTTAATTTTTGGAGCACATATGGTACGTTATCTTTTCATATTATAGACACACCATTTCTGGGTTTGCACATGATGATGAATATTGCTTGTTTTTCCCAACTGGTACCTTATTCTAATTAAAGAAATAATAAAGGGAAATTTGTTATTATCCAGTAAGGTCAGTCTGCTACTGGAGTAGCCTTCTGTAGGGATGCAGCTTCTATTTTCAATTTAACTTGCTATTAGCCTATTACATGAGCACCTCATTTTTCTCCAACTGGAATCCCTTGAGGTACGTGTATCTTTCTGAAAATGCATGACTTAATGACCTCTAAAAAGTTTGTCGTTGTGGACTTTTTTTCCTTAATCAATATCTCCTTGTTAGTAATGGAAAATTTCAATGTCCATTAACCAGAGCTGTACAGAAAAGAGTGGGTACAGCAAAAATACTTCTGATCATTTTGTTTGAAAATAATCCATGTACAAGGGAATCAACTGACATGAACTATACTTTTCTCTACTATGCATCAGATGTGGCACCTGCAACCTATTTAAGGAAGCAATTTATCATTGCATGTAATTGCTTTTTTTATGTGAGTTAAAGCAATTCATTAGTGGGGTGTTTGAAAAATCTCTCTAATAAGCCTAAACATTGAAGACTTTCGATTCTTCCTCCCCATTTCCTTCTCCACTCCCACTATCAAAACAAAGCGAAATTGCATTAGCCTATTGAGATGGAAGACACAACAAGGTTCTGTGGGAAGTAATTGACAGGAGGAAAATATGAAAGGCTAGTTGAAACAAAACCGTCCAATTAATCATCTCACCCAGTTCTGCATCAATGATAAGTATGTTCAGAACTCGAGCTGGTCATGAATTAATACATTTATATTGGAGGAGAATCTCTGTTAAAATAGAGAAAAAGGCAAACACTGGATGGGGAGGGGAAAGCACTAAGCTTCTTTTCAAATATCTTCTATTATACAGCTTTCCAAATTTATCTTAAGTCAAGCAATTGGTCCGGGGCATGTTTTGCAGACAGATCAACAGCAGCCCATCTTCAGCTGGGCATGTCTGAATCTGCATGACAGATGGCGCAAACATACTGACGTGCATTTTCAGGATCAGAAGGTGTGTTTTGTTTTGTGTTTTTTTAGTCTTCCATCAGGCTTTTGGCAAGGTAGCTCTTGGCAGCAATAGGTGGATGAGGAGTGACAAAGTATCAGAAATAAGTTAGATTCCTTTGTTGGATTTTTATCAGAGTAGCTTTGAACTGAATTATATCTAATCCTCTTTCTTATTTCTTTGGCAACATGCTGCAATGCTGCTAGCTCACAGAGAAGAGATATAACCAGGGGGAAAAAAGTGTTTTTTGACATGTCTGCTAATCCACTGTATAATTATTTTGTGTTTCTTATTCTGTGGAATATGGAGAAACAAGGAAATAACTGTTAAGGAAATAAATCAATGAAAACTGCTATGGACTGGTGCTTTTTTTTTTTTTTTTTTTTCCATTGGACCTTGAAAATTAGGATTCCAACTGTATTCCTGATGCCAATATTGACTCTCACAAAATTGTCAGGCATTGTTTCGAATTCAGACTCAGAAAATAGAATGGGAGACACCAGTGAAGAATGCACTGTGATTGTATGAAGGACAAAGAAATTTTGTCTTTTGGAGAGAGAGTATATTCCCTTGTAATGTGCCTTAGCTGTGTCTGCTGAGCCTACGGAGAGCGTTTGTATGCTTTTATTTGTCCTCTCTCCAAACACTTGGTGTGCTGCCCACGAGCAGCCTGGCTGGGCACATTGGCACTCCAGACCTGTCCAGACCCTTGTTCCCAGGTGTCCTGGTCAGTACATTCAATGCTTTCTTGCAGGCTTGTCATCTGCAGTGGATGTGCTCCTCCATTTAAAAAATGGCAGCAACGTGGGTCATGATACTTTAATAAAACTGGCACTGAATTATTCTGAGGAGGAATGTTAAAAATGCAAAAATAGAAACTGCTTGTTCTTTGGCTTTAGCCCTGTCTTCCCTTAACACCTTCCCCCCACTTCAGGGATTTGTGCACCAGGATTGCAGCATTAAAGACATATTGCTAATTATTCCTATTCAAATTCAGTGCAACTGAGTGCAAAAAGGAGAAAACTAGCCCTAAGGAAGCATTTGGCCATTGTTTTCATGATGTTAAGTACATATACAGGCAGGCATTTTGTAGTTTATACTGCTCAGTGCTGCAACCCTTCTGAGACCTGCGTGCTTTCTTCTCCTTAACAAACATACCCATTAAAACTTACTGTATATTGTTTTTTAAGTGCTTTGGAATTTTTTTCTGTTTTTATTTCTGTCATTGATCTTAGTTTAGAACACATCTTCAAAGGATCATGCAACAAGGAGAGGATTAAAGATGATAACTGAAAATAAACTGACTCTTATTCAGAGTGCAACCTGTCACTGAGGAAAAGGATCAACGATGTCTGCTTTTACGATCTGTCTGTAATTTTTCCCCATATTGAACTCCCAGTTTTTATGTCCGTGCTGTCCTTGTTGGGATTACCCTTTTCAGTGTAAGGAAAGAGGCTCTTAGATGGGGTGATAGTAGCAAACCCTACTCTCAGCAGTTTGTAGTGATATGGGTAAGGAGATAAGCTGGGTGCACACACTTGAGTTTAGATTTCTCTCAAGGCTGTGAAGCTTTGCTTGCCCCATCAACTGCTGCTATTTGGACTAATGAATAATTAAAGGTAATGCTTCTTTGAAAAAATGTAAAAATCTGTAAAATTCTGAAAGCAGAATCAAGAAAAAAAAACCCCGCAAATCTAACCACGGTCCTCTCCTTCCCACCACCAGCTGCAAACAAGCAGAAGAAAAACACCCAGAAAACATTAATTCTTATCAAAGCTTCTTTTGGGTATAAAACAAGCAGGATACAAATTGATGAAGGCAATGAATTCCTTGAGAAAGTTAACATGTATTTTGCCCCATTGTTACTGCCAACCATCATCAGATCAAAATTTCTCTGTCTGCCTACCCACTGAATCAAACTAACTTTGGTTGCTTTTGAGAAGACACTGTTATACAAGCTGAATGTCTCCAACTATTCTTTTTCTCTAGGGATTTTCTTTGTCATAGGAAATTATTCAAGTCATCATCTTATTTTCTAGTTTTACATTAACTTTTTTTTTTTTTTTTTTTTTTTTTTTTTTTAAGTCTTTAAGAGAATAGGAATGAACACAGCTATAACTTCTTGGGAGCCTTTGTTTCTGAGTGTTAAGCTCAATGCTTTCCAGAATTTCTAAATGTAGAATAAATCTGGCTGCATATATGTGTTTCTGAGGGCAGATGGCAGCAGAGGAAAGGCAAACATTTTTTTTCAAGTATTCAATCTAAAAAATGCCTCCATCCAAGCTAGATATTTTGATGGAATTATGCAAAAACTAAACCTTGAAATGTATGGGAATTTGATAGTTCAGAAATATTAGAAGGCTGTGGCTTAATAGCTCTGTTTGTACTATTTGTTGTGATACTGCTTATCAATCTTGATTTTCCTAACTTAGTTTAGAGTAATTGGTGCAATGCATTTTATTTAACGAAGCGCAATATCAATTCAGTAGTAAACATGACTGTGATAATTTCTGTGCTCCCCTTAACACAGCCATCAATTATTTGCTGCTATGAGCTCAGACCACACTCTTGAACGGTCTACGAAGATAAATTACTGAACCTCAGTGCACAGAAGACACTTGTTTGTATTGCTGTTTTGCTAACCTTGAGAGGAAATGATTAGGAACAAACACAACCCTGAGATAAATCCAAGGATACTGAAGTTATGAGAAATTATTCATTAAGAATCTTCAGTGGAGAGGTTATTGTGATATATTTTAAAGAGCCAAGAACTGCAATTGTGTTTTAAAATGTTGTTCATCTGAGTACAGTCTGAGGACGACACCTCAGACACATGAGCAAGCAAGTGACTTGAAAAGAAGGCAGTTGGACCACTCACACAGAGCAGTTTGCTACCACAGTGAAAATCCCAGTGGTCTGCCCTCACCAAAGGAAATTCAGATATAACCTCTCTTGCCAGCAAAAGAGGTGCTTGTCAATTCCAAGATGAACAGTTGACCCAGCACTGAGAACACTGAGAATTAGTCATACCCACGTCTGACCCAGATCTGAATTTTGCACATTACATTTTCTTTTTGTAAGGAGTTTGACCGATATAATTCGTACATATTTTGGAAGCAAAAGTCCCAGGTATGTTTAGGTATGTAAGGCAACCCTGTTTTGTGATAATTCTGTCAAGTTTTGTGGCTGGGGTTTTTTTTTGTTTGTTTGTTTGTTTTTTCAGTCTCAATATTCAGCTTTAAGAAAAAATAATATATTCCTAAGCCTGCTTCCTAACGCACTGCTCTTTTTAGCGCTGTTTAAAGAAGAAAGATCAGGAGTGTATCTGGATAATTCAAACTCTTTATTACAGCATTCGGTAACTACCTACTTGCCACTATCTTTGCATTCATCCTGCTTTGTTGGATTCCTTTGAATTCTTTCATAGAGTCTCCTTTCATCTAAACTTATCCAAGTAATTGGCAAACTTTGTCAGTCAAAAACATTAAGTCTATAAATTTCTGCCTGAGTATGGAAATGGTGCAGCTCCCAAGTGTTATGTATTTTCAATGATTAAAGTAAATCATTCATTTCTACTATTTTACCTCTTCTTGCAAGGCTGCTTAGTTTAGTGTTCTCAAGAGGACTTGACAAAAGGTTTTTGAAAATCCACATAAATTACTCTGACTAATTTTATCCATTATTTATTGCTATTCTCAAAGAATCCTAGGAGAATAGAAGGCTCTGATTCTTCTATTAGAGAAGCCCCATGGGTTTGTCCTCGTGGCAACCTATGCTTTTGCTCAGAATGCAAACTTTTGGACACAGGAACTGCCTTCTCTGTTATTTTTTGAAAAGTGCATCACTTAGCCAAACAAGATCCACACTTGTGAGGAAGTGTTGAGGGATTATTGGTAAGTTGCAAGCACTGCTGTCACTAGTTCTAACAATTATTCTGCTAATTCCCAAAAAATCAGGCTCAGTATCTAATTCTCAGATATCCTCATAGGCTTTTTTAAAGGCTGAACAAAGCACCAAAATAGCTTCTTGCTGAAAATAAATGGCTATAACCTGTGTGTGCAGCACATGTGCAAGAGCACTGCTAGCTCTATCTTTTTTTTGCAGTCATGAGACTTCCAGTACTCCAATGAACTTGACAAACCCACCAGAAGTAATTAGGAAATAATTCTAAATTAGAATAATTCTAAATCAGATTGATTTCCTACTTCTTCCTGTTTCAGCTTGCAGCTGTTATCCTTGCAGTTTTCTGTTTCACTGGCTTAGATTTCTGGGTGCTGCAAGCTCAGCCGATGGTTGCTTTAAACATAAATTACTCTGCAGTTCTATAATAACAGCTTAACAATAGGCATGTCTTCAGCCTCTTAACCATTATGTCATTTCTTGTTTTAGCAAGATATGCTAGGATTGTGTGGGAGCATCCTGAAGAGATGATTCTGTGTTCCAGTTTGTGTCCGTCACCTCTTGTCTTTTCACTGGGCACCACTGAAAAGATCCTGACTACATCTTCCTTGCACCCTGCTTCCAGGTATTTGTGGATGTTGATAAGATCACCCTGCACTGTCTCTAGGCTGAACAGGCCCCTCTCTCAGCCCCTCCTCATAAAAGAGATGTTCCAATCTCCTCATCATGTTTACAGCCCTTCACTGGATTCTCTCCAGCAGATAAATTTCCAAACTGAATTTTGACTTTTGAGGTCCAGTTTGCAGCAGATGCCTGAGTCAGCAGACCTTGCTACAAAGCACGTGGCCATGGCAGTAACAACTTGTATCTCCAGCTTCTTCCTGTTCTTTTCACTGCCCGTCTTCTAAGAACAAAGTGAGATTACTTTAAAATGGTTGTTTCTGATAATGAATCATGGATGCTTTTACACTTTCTGTTCTTCAGAGGGGCTTGAGTTGGATGAAGTTTATCTTTCATGGAAGATTTGTGTTCTTTCCAAGGGCAGCAGTGCTGAAGACATTTGACTCCTTCTCAGTATGTCTGTGGCCATTCCCATTTAGCAACAGTTTGCAGATTCATCAGTACACAGGATCTGAACTGGTCATTGCAGAAGCCTGAAGATAATGCTACTTGCAAGGCAACCTTGCAAATGATAGCTATGTGCAATATGCTGAGCTACCTTTCCAGTTCCAAGATGGACAACAGAAGTTTATTATAACAGATGTGCAAAATCTTCTCACAGAACTTTGTTTTGTTGAATTAGGTTAGACAATATCAATTTTTGTTCTCATTTATAAGTACCGGAGTAACAGGCTGCTTTTGTTGCCTAATTAATATACTGTAGAGAAATTAATTAAGTTGTAAGGACTGTCAGTGAGGGGTAGCATTCATCTGTCACACAACAGCTCTGATACAAACCACTAACAGAAATAAATATCCTAGAAAATAGAAAATGTTATATCTGTTGTGTTGGTGGGTAAAGGAAAACAATTTGAAGTTAAGCCTTGTAAGGCAATAACCAATCTGCTACAGCTGTGTAAAGATGCACTGGTTGTGAGAGTTTCAGCTTCTTGTATTATTAAACAAATATATTGCTGTTCCCTTTTGGCAATCTGTACTGAAATAATCTCAGAAAATGTGATGGATTATTTAAAAGGATAACACTTTGGTATGCTTTGAATTTTAAATAGATAATATCCTTTCCTGGTTAGAAGTTTATACATATTAAAAATATCAATATGAACAGTTTTACATTACCAAATTTCCAGAACAAAAGTCTAATTATGGACATTCTGAATAAGGGATTGCTTTGCAGCACTGTATAGAATCTGTTAGACTCAATTTGATTTTCTCAGTAACCTATATCTTACCAGCAAGTTTCTATAACATCAACTTAAATTACAATTGCAGTTTTCTTATTCCTGTTTCTGAGTTTCTAACAGTTGATGTTTGGTTGCAGAAGTATTTTGGTATTTCATAGATAAAAACAAACAAACAAACAACAACAACAACAAAAATCATCTCTTATGCTCATCTAAAATACATAAAAAAGCAGTTTAATTTTCATCCATAGTACCCATCCTGGAAATATCAAGTATTTTGTCTACCAAAAGCTATTATCCATAGCTCTAAAACATGTTGCAGTACAATAAAGATAATATTCCCCTACAGAGGGTGACATTTACATTAAAAAATGTGAGAACAGTGACAGATTTGGAGAATATTTTACACACACACTTTTTTGTACTTTTGCTAGATTAATCCTTTTCATGCTCAACTCAGATACTTCTGTTATCATTTACTTTTTCTTCTGAACTTCTTATTTTAATATCTGGGATATTTTTGTCTATTTTTTGTATGTGATATTGCATGATTTTGTGTAGATAATGAGAGTGCAGTTATCGTATGTCAAGCATTCACATCATGTATTTGTGTTTTCAAGAGGCTTAAAGATATGTTTCAGTGTGTTTTTTTTGTTATTGTTGTTTTAGTAAGATATATTTCAGTGACACTTTCTTCAGTGAGGAATTGTAATTAAAGAAAATCATTTAAAAATGCATGGGCTCATAGAAGTTCAGAGCAATTAGGCTAGGTAATTAGAAGCATGATAAAAGTGCTGCATGGGGAAAGGAATTTAAACCCTCATTGAACTGTTACATCAAAAAGTGAATAAGGAAAAGAGTAAATTAAAAGCAAGGCTTATAGCTGGTAGGCAAAAGATAAAGCCAATTATTCTGGAAAAAAAAGGAGTGCATACTTATTTATCTAGAGCTACTACTCCTCACATGTAAAAATGCTACTGAATGTGCAGGTAGCAAACTAACAGCTGGTTTTCTTTCTGAGAACCAAGTTACAGCCTCACCCCATTGGCAGACAGGCACCAGCCTTCCCTAGGACACCTTCACAGAAAAGTAACCTGCTGCTTGTTTGTTAAAGGGCACAGTTTCCTACGAATGTGAAAAGCCCTCAACATCATTCAGGCTATCAGACATGATTAAACACTGAATAATCAAGTGGTTATTTTGAAGTGGGTGGGAAGCAGAACTAGGAAAGCATTTATCACGATTTCTTTTGCTTTCATGAAGAAGGATCTTTTCATTGGTTCCAAAGCGTGTGCCAAATGCTAAGTGCTCTTCAGATTGGTAAGCAGTCATGCAGCTGAGTGAGTTTGCTGGCATTTGAGAAAGCTTGAACTGACACCAAAGCCCTTCCTTAGGTGGGACTGCAGTGGGACTCGGGCTTATACCACCCAGCCTGTGGCAAGCATAATGCCAGGGAGCTTTGAAAGCCACTGTTTCATTCATTCCTTCTATACAGCATGACCTGCTGGGCTTTATGACAGAGGTAGAAACTGTGGTAAAGCATTACAAAGCATTAAATCCCATTTCATTCCTTGGTCTTGCTTCATTTCTTCATTCTTATGAATTTGACAAAAATGCTGTATTTTCCTGTGCAATAGCTCCTCATTTTTCAGTGGGAAGCAGGAATGCTTTTTCTTTCTTGGAAGTACTGATTGCTTGTTTTGAATGGTAAGATCCCTGTACCAATTCAGCATATTTTTGTTGCATGCTTCCAGTACCCCTTGAGTTCTCTCCAGAAAAATACCAATAATATCAGTACAGAGACTATAGAGATCAGCTATGCTATTCAAACACAGCATTTTCATGAGCATGTACTGTACATCAAAGGCTAAAAGATTAGTCCCTTGTAGTGCAGAGGACCTCTATGCTGAAAGCTTCCCTGCTGGAGAGAAGTATGGAAAAAGCCACTGTGTGATTCACACTGAGTTCCTAGAGGGAGACAAATAAATTGCCATGGCCAGGAGAAAGGATTGCTGTGTCCACACTTAACCTTAGTGCAGTGGAGGCGTTCACATGCCACCGATGCCATGGGACTACTTATGATGATGACAATGTTATTTAATTGATTTATAACTTGCGTGTTTGATTACCACTGCCCTCTGAAGAAGCCATTTGAAATGAGATGCAGGTCTCTCTGGGTTCATTCGTGGTTAATTAATAATCAGATACACTTTTATCAGCACAACTTAATGGCATTTGACAGAAAAAGATATTTGAAAAATATTGATTTAATGAAGGTATGTATGTTTTTTTAAATGACTGTAAATGGTCAGATTATTTAAATAAAAACTATAGTAATAATCCCCTCATAATCACATCATCAACAAAATTTTGCCCTGCTAATCAACTTACTAATCAAACAGCAGTAAAGCTGTTGTGCTCTTTATATTGTCACAGAATTCAAGACCAGAGAGCACCTTTATGACAGTCTAATCTGCACTCCAGATAACCCTGGCCAGAAAAGTTCATATAATAATCTTTCTGTCAAGCATCTAGTTTTGTTGATGAGTGAGTATCTAATTTAGAAGCCTGTGAAGATACACTGGGCTACAGCAATGCAGTGCAAACATGAGGCATTTACTACCAGAGCCAGAAAATCTCCTAGATTTACTGAGCATGATGCTGTAGCTTGGAAGGACAGAGCAGGAGATGCTGCGCCTCGTCCTCACACGAGCAGCACAAGGGCTGTGTGTGTCCAGGGAGGGGAGAGGTCTGCTCAACTCCTCCCTCAGCAGAACTGTGAAATCTGGACCTTACTGCCATATAAATGATGTCTATGACAATGGCAATAATTTAATGATTCCTATGAGAGATTATTTAGAAAAAGGATAACTGATTTTCAACTAAATTATATGAACTATAAAGGCTTTTTTTCAGTTAAAAGTATTTTTTTCCATAAGAAGCAGAGGAAGCAACTTCAGTATGGAGAGAAAGGACTAGGCCATCTTCTCTTTTAATTCCTTATGTTTTCCCGGATGCTTCTTATTATGTTCTGTCCAGTATTTGTTTCTAAGAGTAGTCAGAAAATTAATTTAAAAGCTTCTATCCAATTGCTACTAGCAGTTTTATTCTTTCTCACTGCCACACATAATTCACTGGCATTTAAAATGGCAACACTTGAACTGCGATTAAAAAAAAAAAAACCAGCAATCCGATTTTTTTCTATTTATATTTCTGACCTTTCTCTGTAAACATTTATTGTCTTTTGGGCTAAATCTAGTTCTGATGAAGGCTTTTCAGTAATAGCACTATGAAGTGTTTCCTTGCCTATTTGCAGAGCAATAGCAAGTTTTCTGGCCTGCCCTTGTAACACGTACCTCATCACTGACCCAAAGGGACACGCACCTAGCAAGAGGGAGCACTGTGTTTTCTGCATGGACTTCCTTGCTGTGACAGCCTAGATCTGCTCTATGAAATCAACAAGCTCAACATTTTACTAAGGTCACGGACTACCATAGCTATCAGATACTTGAGCTGTTGCTGATTTATGATGGATTTGAGCTGATGGTCTTAGGGCAAAATCTACTGTCAAGTGCTCTGAGATATCTGTTGTTTTGTTTTGCTTTGTTTTTTCTTGCTTTCTTTCTTTAGTGACAACTCATGAATAAAAGCAGAAATTGAACAAGCACAAAAGATTTGCCTGGAACTACAGAAAAATAGAAGGCTCTTCAATGTATTTTTTCTTCCCAGAAAAACAGAAGAAAAAGACTACTAGGAGAAATGAAATGCTCTGAGCAATCTAGGTTTTAAATGATCGATACTTTCTCCAGAATCTTCCCAAAAAGACAAAGGCAAAGAAAGTGATCTAAAACAACCTTGCTCTTTCTCTAGAGCATTCAAAATATTCTTTGTAAAAATACTTTATCACTTCTTTTCTGCCTGATAAAGACAAACATAACCTTCTCCTAAAGATGTTCATTCCTGACATTGGTTAGGCACACTTGAGGATACAGGAGTGATGAATCAGAAATTTATGTTTCTTGTTTGCCTTCTGTCTGCATCATTAATGGCCCAACTTGCAGACCCTGATGTTTTTGTGTGTTCTTCCAACTCCATAGAGCTGGTGGCTGAAATCCTCACCCTGCTGATCCACAGACCATAGGGGCTCTTGCTTTCTGCTTGACAATGACAACAAAGACTTTGTCAGTGAGTCCTTTGGATGGATTTGTTCCTATGCTGGTTTCATTACTATCAGCCACAACTTTGGTGTTCACACTGAAGAACTCAGTTTGTGTAGTGGTAGGAGTTGCAGCTATTTGTCATTTCCACATTTTTTTCTGTTTTTGGTAGATATGAGACAGCATAGTCACATGCCTGGCTTCCCTTAAAATTTACATCAATTGGCAAATGACATATTCACCCCTTGCCTTCTCACTCAGTGACTTACAGTATGTTATTTTTTAACTATTCTGCTGAACAGAAACATTCATAATAAATGAGATACAGAATAAATATGTTACAATTTATTTTTACTGCAGTGTTAAATTATGCTTTTATAACTTTTGTTTCTCCTTCATCATGAAGAAAAAGAAAATTTACAAGGAAGTACTTAAGTCTGCAAAATGCTCTCTATAGTGCAGACATTTCCTCTTGCCTGGATATTGTTTTGCTTGATTACAGTTCCAGCAATATTTAAATATATGGTTGATTCACACATCTACTTTGCTTTTTCTGCTGCAGGGTGGCTTTCCATCCCAGTGAAACAGAATATGGTTTCATTATATTCTCAAGTATACAACATTTAAAATAAACTTCTTTTCCAGTAAAAATAATGCATATTTTGCTATTCAATATTTCTGCCTTCTTTAAAACAACTGGTGAGGAATTCTATTCCACAGCATACGCTGCTGAGCAGGATCAGAAGAATATTTTATATTCAGCTGATACTGTTCTCTTTTCATTAGGCTGAGATGCTATGTCATGTAAATCTGTGTTTGCTCATCTTGAACAATGAGAAATGAGAAATGAAAGTCGGAAAGTATTGTTGTTAAATAATTTGAAACCTCCTAACAACTTTCTTGCTCAACCAGAACTCACACTTCCCATTCCAAGAAGTGTCATTAATTTATTTGTTTGTTTCTTTGTTTTGAAAGGACTGGTATCAGCAGGAAAGTTAATTCCATCTGAAAGAGCATTTTGAAAGTGGAAGGATACTGCAAGCTTCTGGAGGACACTGAGGAAGAATCATTCTTTACAGCTTTGATAAGGGTTTTTTTATCTAACAACACAGGAACTATGGTTGCTCTGTGCATGGCCACATGAGCACAAGTCTCTATGAATTATTTAAGGCCAGGGTCAACTTCAGACCCAACGATCAAGTACACAACAGTGTACAGACCCCAGAAAACGGAATTTCTTTAAATTTTGGGAAAGTCAGATGGCAGGTAGAAATGAGAGAACTTAATGAGTGAAAAGCAATGTATGAGCTCAACCCTTATCAGGTGCCAGAAAATCTACAAACAGAAAAGTTGTACAGCCCAAACTACAGCAGCTGCTTCATTAGGTGCTTGCACTCTCTGTGTTGCAAGATAATGAAACAACCCCACAAATTATTCATGTTGAATCTAGTCCTTTTAGGTCACAAAAGGAACTGCTGCAAACTAGGAGTTTTTTACAGAAGTGTTGCGCTGCTTTGGGAAGTTGCCATGTTCTTGAAAATGTGGCTTTCAGCAATCTTAACATTCTGTTGCACACTCAACTAATAAATCAAATGCAAATCTTTGTAGCTTTTTACCTTATACTGATGTGCCTCTTAGAACCTGCTATATTTATAAAGTCCAGCACTGTTCATCTATTCAGTCCTCTGAGTAATGTTTTGATATATTAAAGTTATTACTGTCCTCTACAAGCTGGGGAGTTAAACTGCATTTAGCCTGGGAATTGCACAGAAAGGCAGAAATTGTTCTGTATGTGTGTTCAATGCATGTGTCATATACTACTCTATAATGTATATGTTAGACTCCATTCAGCGATGTCTTATCTCAACAGGACAGACTTGTGAGCTACTGAGAATTTTTAAAATAGATAAATCAATTTTTCAAGGGCATCCCTTCAGCTAAGCAAAGTACCATACAAACATTACTTTACACATAAGGTATCATTATGTCTTGCTGCAGTTCAATATGAAGCATGACAAAATGTGCCAGACTAAGGACACCTTGTCAAGCCTATTGTGCCCTTCCATGAAGGAAAAACTTCATGATCAATGGCTGCTAATAGCAGTGGTTTTAACACAGATTTGTCAATTTGAAAGATGTGCATATGTGCTTGTGTGCTCTTCCGTTATTGGTCACCTATTTTAAATCATTTTAGAAATGAATGTGTTCTTTATGACTATACTTTAAAAAGTGTCAGGTAAGGAGTTTGAAAAGTCTGTTATACTTTTTCTACGGTTGTTTAGAAGGAATTTTGAGGAAAGTTGTAAAGACAGCTTCATTGCTTTCTAGAGAGGAAACCTATCAGTGCAGCAGCAAGAAAATGTAGGGCCCTGGACCTGATGTATCTGCAGTCAGAGGGAGGAGGGCTTTTCTCCTATTTGGTAGAATTGTGGCTTTCCATTTTGTCATACAGTCAGTTTCACACACCTTCTCTTGTTTTTGGTTTTGTTTGTTTGTTGGTTGTTTTTTTTTGTATAGGTTTCTTATTATTACATATGGTTAAAAAGAAAATCTGCTGGCAATCTTCAAGATATGCTAATGTTCTTAGTTTGTGAGATGTATCTGAAGTCAGTTGTCTTTGCCCTAGCACTGGTATGGGATTTTTTCTCTATATTCTTTTACTCTGAAATTATGGCACCTTGGATGCTTGATTGCATCTGCTTATAAATGCTGCAAAACTTTAGTTATTAGCACGTTTCCTGCGTCTTGAACAGAAGTATGGATTTAATAGTAATCAGCAACTCCTTATCTGCAGAATTAGCCTAGATACGAACCAAACACTAAGAATATCTACAGAGCACCAACCTACCCACAGTACACATGAATTTAGCTAGTCTTTACGTTAGATAAGTCAAAAAGAGATTGCTATGATAAGTCTTTACTGCTTCATTTTTCCTGTTGCTAATAAATAAAATACATACAATCCACTGATTTTAAGTGTGTTTTTGTCTGAAAATGCAGGGCAATACGTACTACACACGCCAGCAGTGTTGAACACAGGCTAAGTAATTTAATTTCAACCTGATGTATTATTTCCATGTGTAAATTTGAAAGTTGTACTGTAATACATACATGCCTAGCAGTTCAGAAATAATTGTTATTGTCAGCTGTCTCCAGTTATTGCATGTTTCATCTGCCCCTTGTGTATGTGGATGGATGGTCATGGCTGTTTGTCACAGCAGATTTAGATACCTGGTTTCTGAAATAATTGCAGCAATCCAGCCTGAAAACATTGTGCCCTTCAAACTGAGGCCATCATTTCCCACCCTAATGCTTTTGTCATTTTGCAGTATGCATTGTAAGCTTTTGCTAGAGCCAAATCTTCTTTTCACTTTTAAATATACCCATGAAAATACCAACACTGGCATTGATTCATCTTAATTGTTTGGTTCTCTGTGAGATGTGCCACCTTCCCAGAGGGCAGCTTGGCATTCTGAACAGAAGAAAACTTACAATCTGGGAAGACTGAAAACAAGAAGTATCATTGTCAGCCACAAAAAGAATTTTATTGTTCTTTAATCCCAGCCATTTCTGGGGCTGCAGTCAAACTAACCACTCCTAGACCAGGCTGGAAAGTTGTAACAGAAATTTGTTTAATAGCAAAATATTGCTGGCTCTTAGCAGAGCACATGCACACAAAGAATATATAAAATAATTGAGGAAAAGGAATGTACAAATACTTTAAAAAATTGTCACAGAATGAAAATCCCCAGTGACAGTGGAGGATGCAAGTGGTAAGGATTCTTGAAAATGATAAACAGCAAACATGAACAAGGGATGAGATTAAAAAATATATAATAAAAATCTTTGTGTCCATTGACGAAGCAAATATTCTGTGGAAGCAACACTTTTCAAGAATGGTCATGATCTTAAGAAGATCAGCTGGTGGGGATTTCAAGGTTAAGTAGTTAATTGTGTTCTTTGGAGATAATTACTTTTGCTATCTCTCAACTTACAGGTGAACGTCCATGCAGTAGAAGTGGAGGTACTGGCTGGTGGCATGGAACAAACCATGCAGCTTCCACCTGACGAGAGAGAAGAGTTCAGGGAGGAGAAAATGAGATTTGCTGAAAGAATGGCACAGACTCACCTAGTATCTCAGTTCCCCATCGGGGGTCTCACTACCACTTGCTCACTTCTGGGGCTCATCGCTGCAAGATCCTGTGCCAGCACTCCCTCGTATCTTTTGGCCTTCTTGGGTTGCGGAGATTGAAGGACAAAAGCTGAAGGAGCAGCCGTGCACACAGCCTTCCCTTTGGATTGCTTGTAGCCCTTGCTGCAGGCAGACCGGATGGCGATACGCACAGCCTCTTACAGGCTCGCAGCTGACAGGAGAACCACACAGGAGTAGATTTAAGAGAGATACATGCTGTCTTCAGGGGAAAATATACCTGTCACTAGATTGACTCAGCAGAATGGAGGAAGGTAAACCAGTGAATAACATGAATAACTCCTTGCCTCAATGTGTCATCGTCCAAAGCCACTTCCTGCTGGGGGCACACAGCTAGAATGACTCTTCCTTGGGCCTGATGTTACAGAGATGCTGTGACAGGTAAGAACTAAATAAGGGTTTTGCTCAGCACTTTTTGCTCAGGCAAAATCCCCCAAACAGCGCACACCCAGCTCAATAGAGAGCTAATATATTTATAATAAAATGTGCTTTTTCATTCGGCCATATTAAGAGCAGTCAGTCAGAGAAAACTATTGAATTGCATTTGGCTACAACTAGCCTGAGAGGAAACACTTCAATATAGCAGATCCTCAAAGGGATACCCTCCTCATTTACAGTAAGTCAAAACGTATTGGTAGAGCTGACCTAATAGCAAGATAGATATTTTAGGTGGTCTTTGGGGATTCTTTGCTGAGAAATATTAAAATTATTGAGCATGGGGAATAGAAAGAAAAAATGCTGCACTGTTTTGACCTGACGTTTTTGTGTCCTTATGGCCATTACATTTTTGCAGCTGTCAGTTGTAGAAAACAGTCTGATCTGAAACTGGCAGCAACAGAAGAGGACATCTCCCTTGCATCCTGTGGTTACTCTATTCACTAACTGTGTATACATGGTATTTGATGTAGTTTTGTGTATTAGCTTAAAGCTGTCAATATAGCCAGAAAAAAATATATGTTAACGTAAAAAGAAAAGAAAAAAAAAAAAAAAACCAGACATCAGAAAGGATGTGATCTAGAGAAAAAATGTACTCTGTGGACTAGTAGCAGGCAGAACTGGAGGCATTTTACATGCAATTGAAAGATTGCTTTATGTCACATATCTCCTGTCATACCTATCAAAGAGCACGTATGCTCCTCTCTGACATTGTTTACTGAAATGGGAGCAAGATCAGAGCCACTGGATTGACAAAAAATAAACATGAAGCAAAGTGGAAACACAGCTCTGGCAAGCATTCAGTTCCCAGCAGTAACTACGAGAGGTGATGCTCTTCTTACTCCAACTACACTTCCTTTACAATGCAGCCACTGCAGTGATGGGAAAGACTTTTAAAAATTTTAAAAATATTAAAAACATTTTTAACAATTAGTTGATGTGTTTATGAGCCTGGAAATCAGATGTCATCATGCCATTTAAAACAATTAAGAAGAATGACATATTAGTTCCAATCAAAAGCTTATATATTTGCAAACCCTGTAGAGAATAATTAAACTGTGCTTTTGAAAGGCTAATGCAGCAATTTACCTTGTCTTAAAATTTTAATTTAGATAATTGTACAGAATTTTCAAGCTGACAAAGCTATCTGTCTACAGCATTTGCCACAAGTATTTTGTGAGGCTTATTGTGCCCCTGCAATGCTTACCCTAATGTGTAGAGTGTGTGTCCAACTAGCATGCAGAAAAGACTTAAAATGTTGTTATTTCAGAATTACATAGTCTCTTATGTTGTAATCAGTTTGTTTTCTCTTATGGATATAATTAGACCAGCTTCAAAGTGGCTGACTCAAAGTCTGCAGAAGGAGAATTATTGGACATTAAATGCTTCTTCAGGTCAATGGAGTGCCTATGCTGTGGCAATTGCTATTAACAGTATCTTGAGTTGTACCAGGATGATCATCATAATGGGAATTAATAATAATAATGTTCTTTTTTTCTGCCCAAGGGAGATCTGAGAAAAAACGTTGCCATTTTTTACTATGGATATTTTCACACCTCAGACTATATCTTTTTTTTAAAAAAGGGATATTTAGAATGAAACAACAAAGTCTTAAAGCAAAAAGCTTTTCAGTGCTTGATACTGGTATTAACCAGCACCTTCTAGAAATTAGTCAGTATTACTGTAGTAAAATGTACAGATACCTGTTGCTTTTCGTTAGCAGCTTGGTACATCCTGATATTTGCCTTGATGTTACAGTACAGAATTTAGTATGACCTGACTTATCCTGCCAGGGAGGAAGGTGACAGAGTTCCTGCCTTGGAGGCTATTATCATACAGTAAGCAAGTGAACGTATATCTATTTCTAAATTTTTAATTGGATCTGCAAAGTGTGAAAGTTTCCTTTAGAGCTCTAGTGCTTTGTTATAACTCATATATCATCATGCCAGCTGGATCTTAAGACTTGAAAGTTACAGACATTCCCATTTCAGTTTTAACATGTGGCCCTGTAGTAAAGAAAGGAATACGCCCACTAAAGTCGATGTCAGTGTATTATGCTTTTCATTTCTGCTGCAGGTTCCTGAGATTCCTGTTTTTTGCTTAGCTACTGCCATAAATGAAACAAAAATGTTTTCCAAGGCTAACCCTTAAGGCACATGAATCAGATTTTATGATCTTTCTTTTTGGTACTACTAATAGACACTGAAGCTGATACAGGCATGCAATAATAATAATCCCAATGCAAAAGCAAGGAGATGAGAGGAGAGTGGTTCACAGCTTGTGCAGCAGCAGTCCTAGCTTGAGCAGCTGTTGCTGGTATTATATTCAGGGTGAAAAAGGAAAATGGGGTATATCTGGGGCTTGTGTTGATGCCCTGAAATCTACAGTAGCCATTCTTGTCCCTGAGATTGGCCATGAATGTATCTAGAAGCTAGAGCTGGTAGATCATGTTAGTACTTTGATCAGCTGTCATTTTTTGCCCTATTTGCTGTGTATCTCTGAACGGGCAACAGGAATGTGGAAATATCATTTTGGCGGTGAGAGAAGTCTTCATGTTTTCCCATTTACCATTCTTCTTCTACATGTGTTTCTGTGGCAGGTGAAAAAAATGCCAAAAACAGGGATATTAATGGTAGATTAATAACACCTATTGGTAAAACAATATCCATTGGTAACATGGCATATCTTCTGAAGGAACATCCGAAGGATCTCGCATGGGATCTCCTGCCTTCCCTTACTTCTGGTACGGGGGAATTAGTAGGGGCAAAGCATCCTCAATGTGGGAAACCCCAGCGACTCCTCCAGATCCAGGCCCTGTGCTGAAGCATGGGTAAAGTGAAGAAATGGACTGATTACCTGCACGATTGTTCTCTCATCTCAAACACGAGGATGTCAGCTACTGACCCATGTAAAGGTGTCTCAAGGTGCTGGACTGAAAGCAAAGCTTAAGGGAGGAGAGTGCAAGAGGTAGAAAGTTTCAGATACCAGATGTGTATCTGCCTTGTAGTACTTTTTCTCTTGTAATTTCTTCAATCATGTAAAAATAACAACTGATTTTTAATTGGAAGCGATCAACTTCATTACATTCATCCTATTAAAATAGTAAATACATCTCTCTTAAAAATATTAAGCACTCATTTCAACATTCTGCTTTACAGTTGATGTTACCCAGCAAGTGGTATTAAGTCATTTCAGTATCACTCTTCAGTTTTTGTAAATTTTCAAGAAAAGTGCATAACAATGCTTTCTTTCAGCATAATAATCTTATGGAAGGTTTAATTGGTTCTCAAGTTACCTATTTTCACAGTTACTATGCAAACATGATTGTGTGTTACTTTCACAGCTCTATTAAAATTAAGTGAAATGACTATTTCATGCCAATTTAAAAGATATTCTTAAAAGAAAGAGAAACGTCTGGGGGAAATGTACAGATGTTACAAACTGTTACTCAGATGTTTGGGAGAAATAAAAGTGTTTTGGATCTTTCACTAGAATGTTCTCAACAGCGATCTTAACTAACTGGGAACATTCCATGTTGGAGACAGTCTGACAGAGAAGCTATTCATGCCAGCCATTCCTTTAAAAAAAAAAAAAAAAAAAAGTTTTTCTGTTTCTACTTTAGAGATTTTTCCTGTGTATTTGTTAAATTGAAATCAAAGTGGGAACCTTAGTGAGGATGACAACGGTTAACACCATAACTGTCTCACAGAATTCAAATTCTTGTCTTCCTGTAATAAGGAAAAGAACTAGTGACTTCATCAGTAAATCCAAAATGCAATAGAAGATTCGAAATGGTTTAATAGAGCTACATCATACTTGAAAGATATTCAGATGTTGTACTAAGGGACATGGTTTAGTGGGGAAATATTGGTAGTCGGTGGATGGTTGGACTGGTTGGAATGGTCTTTTCCAACCTTGGTGAGTCTTTGATTCTATGATGTGTGGCACTTCAGTGAAGGAATAGCCAAAGATGCACAAGGTGACCCATTTGGTTCCATCAACTAAAGAAGATGCTATTCTACAAACTGCTGGAGGCAAATGCTCCAGGGATGCACTGCTACCTCTTTGCCCTATGTGCTGGCTTACCCCTGAGCACTCACCACTGGTTGTTGCTGACGACAGGCCACATCAACAGGTGGGCTCTGATTGGTCTAATACAGCAATGGTTTTATCTAACTGGATTCTTTTCTCTTCAAGAAACTCAGTTGCTTGTGATAAGTGAGAAAATCCCTGACATGGGTTAAAATCTGTTTAATCTGTGGGTTAAAAAGGTAGGAAGGAAGGACTGATTTATAAGGTCAGCTTTCCTAGTAGAGGATTATCAACAGAATTCCTCAGACATTTGTATGGGGTACTGTCCAGATGGTTGCTTGTGATTCAGAGGAGACCAACCAGCAAGGTGACAGAGTTTGCTGTAGATGATCAATTATTTAGGCAAAAGAAAAAAAAAAGGAAGTTGATTTAATAAGAGCTTCAGGAGGATCTAAGAACAGTAACTTTACAGATAATAAAATAGTAGGTGACATTCAACAGTGATGAATATTCTGTGAGGCATACAAGAAAAAACAGTCCAGACTTTAATATTGAGCTCCAAAATATTATGACTTAAGAAGTTATAATATATACCTTCATGAAAACTTTACCCTGTTGTTTCATTAAAGTCAAAATCAAATAATGTTAGGAATTTTTTGGAGGTAAACAGAGAATGAGAAAAAAAGTCCCAGAAAATGTAATTGTTGCACTGTATATATACAGAATGTCCTTGCATCTTGAATATTACTCACTTTTCTGATATTCCACCTCAAATAAAATTATAAAGGAGCTGTAGAATTAACATGGAAATAACAGAAGCGTGCCCCTACAGATGTGGAACATTGCTTCCCAGAAGTCTGGGAAAACAGATCCTCCAAGAACACTTGGTACAACAGGAGTTAAATTCTTGCCAAATAAAGTCATGTCTGGCTTGCCAGAAAAGTCATAGTGTCCTTTTCCTCCATGGGCATGTCATTGCTGAGCAGCAAAGGTGTGCTTTACCCAGGAAAAACCCAGTAGCCACCTGAGTTCTCATGGGTTTGTACCTGCAACATGAGAACCCACTCTTTGCATACACAGTAATTACGGACTTTTTGCTACCTCTGTGTTTAAAGCCCAAGAGTAAGATTCCTACCTGGTTTCTGGGGCATCTTCACACAGACCTCTGGCTTATTACTGAGCTGTGATTCTTTTGCTTTTTCTTCTCAGTTGTCATTTCCACAGTTAGTTATTCCAGTAGCTGCCTTTCTACCACGTCAAAAATAAAAGGTTATCATTTTTAGATATTCATGTACAGTATTAACCAGGCATTAGTGCTGGCATCAATGTCATTTGCTGATTTCTAACATTTACATCCTTTTGCCAAACAATAAATTAATTTCCACACAACTAAAGAAATGATTAATAGCTAAAACATCACTGGAACACTGAAGAGATGGCATATAATATTTATGGATTTATCATTGTAAAGTAATTTAGGTAACTGATAGTTAGAAAAAAAGAACCAGTTTACAAAGCACATGTTATAAATTAATGATTGATCTTACCTGACATAATCACCTGAAGAAATTTTTATGTTGGCCCATAAAGAGCCAAGCAAAATAATGGAGCTGTTAAATCTTGATGGAATAAAACATGTCTTACCTATCTTCCTCTTTATTGTCTGTTTTTTGTTTGTGAGTGGAGGAATAATTAGTTGTTCCAGGTTTTTATTCATTCTCTAAGTTTTTTCAGTGGTATGTACTAAACTTTATGGGCCTTGTCCTGCTGTCATATTTGTGTGGCAATTAATTCATGATATGTAATACACAGCACTGAGAAGGGCTGACATCCTTGTGGTGTCAAGGTAAAGGACATAATTCACAGCTATGTTTTGTACTATTACTGACTTCTGAGCCTTCTAAAATTGCAATAGCTGGCAAGTAATATAATTGACTTCATCCCTTTCACAGAAAAATAAGTCCCTTTATGATCTATGGGCTTAACCCAGCCCAGGATACAACTTCTTCCAGTGGTATTATGGAACAGTTGCCGTACAAGAGTTTAGGTAATGCAGTTTCAATAATCCAGCCTGGGTTCCAGTAAAACAGCCTTGCCAATATATATGGTTGTGCTTAGTATACTAGGAGCCAGTCCCTCAGTATATGGCTCTAGTACTGCTGTGACATAACAGCTGAGCAGATGGCAGTAGTTCTGCAAGGTGTATTTTTAATGAGATTGAGATTGTCATTATCTTTGATTATTTTCCCCTACTGATAGTTCAGGCTGGCAGTGAGGCCACTGAGAGAAGTCTGAGGGCTATCAAAAGGGCCTTCAGAGGACTGGGGCAGTTAATGGATGATGCAGGAGTACAGGTGATGATTTCATCTATCCCTTCAGTGCCAGAGAAGGATACTGAGCGGCTAAGAGGCTGATGCTGTGGCAGGAATTTTGTCTTTTTACTGGTGGGGCAGTTTACCTAGTGCCTAGCCTGATGGCTGCTCATAGGGTCTATTTAGGTCAAAGGGAGAAAAGAATTCTGGCCCAGGAGCTTTCTGGGCACAATGACAGGGCTTTAAACTAGATTTGAAGGGGGAAGGGAATGATAGTGATCCTGCCTACAGCAAGTTGTGGGATAGCAAAACTAAATTAAAGGGACAAGATGCTAGTGGGTGACCTCAACCTGCTTCATACTGTGATGGCAACAAAGAGATTAAAGGTAAATACTTCAAAGGTATTAAGGGGAAGTCCTCTAAGAAGGTAACAAGATCAACTGCCCAGCTGAAGTGCCTCTACATGAACACACACAGCTTGGGAAACAAACAGAAGGAGTTGGAAGCCACTGTGTTACTGGAAAACCAGTGATGCCATCACTGAAACCTGGTGGGATGATTCATGTGGCTGGAATGTGGCTATTGATAGCTACAAGCTGTTCAGAAGAGACAGGTGCAGAAGGAGGAGAGAACTACTGACATGTTAAGCCTCACCTCTTTGCTGGGGAAAATCATGGAGAAGATGATCCTGGAAGCTATGCTAAGGTACATGGAAGACAGGGATGTGATATAGGACAACCAGAATGGCTTTGCCAAGGGCAGGTCCTGCCTGATTCACCCAGTGGCTTTTTATGATGGTGTAACTGCATCAGTGGACAAGAGAAGAGCCACTAATGTCATTTATCTAGACTGCAGTAAGGCCTTTGTCAAAGTCCCACATAAAATCCTTCTCTCCAAATTGGAACAATATGGATGGATGGACTGTCCGATGGATGAGGAACTGCTAGTGGGATTGTACCTAGAGAGTGGTAGTTGATGACTCACGTCCAGGTAGAGATCAATGATGAGTGGTGTTCCTCAGGGGACACTACTGGGACTGGTGGACTTTAACATCTTCATCAATTACATTGACAATGGAGTCGAGTGCATCTTCAGTAAGTTTGTGAATGATATCAAACTCTACACTGCAGACAACGTGCTCAAGGGGCAGGATGCCATTCAGAGAGACCTAGGCAGGCTGAGCACTGGGTGCAGGTGAACCTCCTGAGGTTCAGTAAATCCAACTGAAAGGTCAATTCCACCTGTCAGTACAAGCTGTGGGATGTAAAGATGGAACACAGCCCTGCGAAAAAGGACCTGGGTGTACTGGTAGAGAGCAGTGATGTGCTCTTGCAGTACAGAAAGCCATACCCTGAGTTGCATCAAAAAAAGTGTGGTCAGAGGGTCCAGGGAGGTGATCCTGCCCCTCTGCTCTGTGCTGGTGAGGCCTCAGCTGGAGTAGAATCCTCAGTACAGGAAAGATGCGGACCTTTTAGTGCATGCCCAGAAGGGGACCACAAAAATGATCCAAGGGGTGGAAAAGTGTTAAATTTTGTTTTTGTGTGACAGGTGGCAGCAGAGGGGCAGTCTGACAAAATGGTTTCTGAAATGGAAGTGCATATGAAACAAAGGTGTGGAAATGAATTTGTCCATGCAGAAAAAATAGTACTCACTGACATTCATCAACACTTGTGAATGTTTATGGTGAGCATGGTGAGGTGGTGGGTGTTGCATTTCAGCAGTGATGATGGTGACAGTGCATCACCTCCATAGGAATAGATTTTTACGAGTGTAGCATGCAGGCTCTTGCTGTTCCTGGTAAAAATGCATGGCTAGTGCTGGTAACTAGTTGAAAAATAGTATTCTGTAGCCAAGAATTTGCTGTATTGAACTGTTTTATTGTGCTCTCTGTGTTTGTGGTAGTTTCCGTGGAAATAAATAGGAGGCATTACTTTCAGAGTGATCTACGTATTTAATTATTTCTTTTCCTGTACTTGGGGTACATTGTTAATCTTTATTCCTGAAGGCTCTCTTGCTGACAGAAGCCCACGAACCTCAGCCTGAGCTCTGGCTTGCTCTGTGGCTGTACTGCTTGCTCCACACAGCCATGCAGTTCAGGGCTGCCTGCAAAGCATATTTAAGGAGCTGAATTAATGAAAAAGCCACTAGCCTGTACTGAGCTGCTGGCAGCTGTGGTGGCACTGCTATCTATCACTGCCATACCTAGCTGAAAGGGAGCAGGAACACATCTGTATGCTCTACAGCAGATACGTCTCCAATGCAGGCCAATATTGCACAGTGCAAAATTATTTTTGGAGTGATCTGAGTTGGTGAACAACCATTAAGGAAAACAAAGAAGTGAAGAAACAACAAAAAAAAGGATGTGATGCAGAAATATTTTCCTTTAGAAATGTGTTCAGTGATCTTCGCCTGTAGACACCTGTGTCTGCCACACTGACTTGCTAAGGGACATTTACCGTGGCACTGGCCAGGCAAAGGCACCTATGCTTAAAACAGCTCCTGGCTTCCCATCCTGTCCATAGCCACATGTTGTTGAACATACTAGAAAGCAGACTTTTCAGCTTGTCACGTAGGCAATAAGTATCACAGTGCATACTGTTAGCAACTTCTGTGCTGTATCCAGAGCAGTGCTACCTGTTTGCCAAGATCACCAAACATGTGGCTGAATGGTGAAAAACTGTAGTTGGAAAGTGCCTGGTCAGCATGCGCAGGGTATGGGCTATGATTAATGTTTGCAGTAGGAATGAACTGAGGACCATTTTTGAGTACAGAGAAGGCAAAGTTGTATTCCTCAGCTGTCCTTCTCTTTACTACTTTATTTGCACTTCTTAATTGCTTGTGACCTTAACACTGGAATATATGAGATTGAAAGCCGGTAATGCTGAGATAAAAAGCTGATCTGTAAGCTCTGAGCTTAGAAGGATCCCCTTCTAGTCCTTGCTACGTGTACTAGATCCACGTTTGCTCTGCTTGCATAAAAGCACATTCCTCTCTAATCCCATGTTCTCCCTTTAAGCAGTAGCAGGATTCTTGTCAAGTGTCTCCTTAGGGAATTTGCTGGCTTTGCTGTCTCCCCATGTCTCTATCCATTGCTTTCATGAAGCATATTACCTGCAAAGATTTTTTTCTTATAGAAGTGTCTGCATGTCATGTCAGCAGCATGATGCACGTCAGCATCAGCATGTCATGTATGTAACATGTTCATGTTGCAACACTACTACAGGGTTTATTTACATATTATTTATATGTATATTTTTTATTATTATTTTATATTATTTATATTTATATTTATATTTATATTTATATTTATATACAATACATGTATTAAAATTGTTTTAATGCGGCTACAGTGATACAGTGACATTAGAATACGAACACATATTCCTATATAGGCACTGTTTTCCACAGCTTTCTTTCAATTTGCTGAGAAATAGCTCAGGTAGCATCAGAAAATGAGCCTTAGAGATGCACTTGATGGGAAATTTTACTAGCACAGCTAAACCTGTGTAGCTTCACTTCAGTAGCTAATAAGATTTTGTTGTCTCTCAGTACCTGTTCTCCAATTTTTAAGTGTAGGTAACACCCTGATATGCACAATGTGAGGGTACAGTCAATTGAATTGGGGAAATCCAGTGCCAGGGAGCAGCAGGAATGGTTGATACGTGAGGGAAAGGGAAATGAGGACAAGCATCTGAGCTTAACAGCAGGCTGCAGAGGATGTTTTCTATGAGGATGTTCTCAGAAACACATCAAAACTTTCCCCAACTGTTGCAGCAAGTAAATCATTGAAAATCTTTGATCTTTGGGTGACAATGGAGAAGATGTGGCAGGATATATATTTCTCCCTGTGGGACAGACTGACAAGTTGCAGTGGAATTATCAACTATTTTCTCTTTGGGCCTTTTCCCATAATAGCTCACCCTTTAAGTGTGCCCTGTATTTTTTTCTTATTCTCATCTCTTGGCTGCAGCTCAGCTGAGTTTGTTAATCAGAGAGGAGAGCTGGGGATGTGTGTGAAGTCACACCAGAAAATACAGAGTGAAGGAGGGGAGCTGGGGGTGAGGGAGTGCTTTGTGCAGCAGTGAATTGCAAGCTGCCCTGCCTGGAGCTACCCTGATGATGCAGAACTGTTGTGAATCCAGCATGTTCAGCCTGCTTCCCTCACATCTGGCAGAATGTAAGACACAGAAAGCAGAGAGCACAATTGAATCCAACCCTAAAAGCTAAAATTATCTGATACTAGTTTCTTCCTAACAGCTGGAGAAAAACCCTCCAGTAGTACTCTGGGTTTGTCTGTGTGTCTGAAAGCCTCCGTGCAAGAAACCAAGCACCTTCTCAGAGAAATGTCAAGTTCAATGGAAAAACACATAGTAGCAATATTTCATTTTGAGAGGTGTGAATGTCATGATTGTTTTGAAATCTTACACTGATTATCACAGTTCTGGGAGGAAAGGGATTAGGGAAATCAGACTTGAAAATCCATTTCATCTAAGTCTACCAGACAAAATCTGAGTTATGGTAATTTGGAAAGGGAGGAAGGAGGCATTAAATTCTTGTTTGTGTTTCACACTACTGAAAACTAGTTTAATGGACAACCAATTAAATATTTTGCCTCTAAATTGAGTCTGTTTCGCCTGTGACAGAAACTGGAAAATGATTTCCTCTGAGCCCCTCAGCCCCTGAGCTTTCTATCTTCCTTTCTCCTCTTGTCCTGTGAGCAGGTCTGAGAGAGTGACTGGGCAAGAAGTGGGCAGCTGGTTGAGGTCAGTCCAGCACAAGGTTTTAAGTAGTAAATGTATGTACAGTAAGTACTTCCCATAATATGATTTGTGCCTGGAAATATGTCTGTGTTTAGGGATATCTATATGTAGGGATTTTCTCTTGGTTTTTAAAACAAGTGTTTTAAAATGTGCTCCAGAATTCTTTAAATTCTTTCTTTAAATTCTTGCTCCAGAATATGCTTGCTGTGTAAAACCATGTGAAAGTGAAGAGAACAGATTACAAATATGCATTCTAAATAAGAAAATTTGTCAAGTGGAAAATCATGTGATTAGAAAGAGGTCTTCTGAGGTTTATAAGAATGAAATTAGAGATCAAAATACAAGCACATATTTGCATGAGTTAGTCAGTGCCAAATAAAATAAAATCCCCCCTCTTTAACATTTAAGTCTCCTTCAGAGACCCATAAGGATTTTTTTTGGAAGCCCATTCCCTTCCCTTCCCATCTCTTGCCCTCCCCTCCCTTCCCCTCTTCTCTCTTTAATTTTATGTCACAGATATGTCCAGTTTATCTCCCCAGGTCTTCCTGCCACTGTGTCATGACTCATTTTCAACCAGTCTCATGACCAGCCCATAAGGGATCACAAGCTCCAGTGGCCTTTTTAAGTCATTTGCTCTTTTCCTGGCATGTTGTGCTGTACCTGTGCTAGAGTCTGCACAGTGCCTCCTAAAGTCAGCTGGTAGAACTGGGCTAGATGAAGAAACACACCATGCTTTTTGGTATTGCATCTTGGCTCATTTGAATGAAGTGACATAATTGGGTGTCTATTCATGACTCCCTGCCCTCTATCTATCCTCTATCTATCTACCCTCTTTCTCTATCAAGGCATTTCTTGCATGGAATCAGGCAGCATGTCTTATCCTTCCAGATTAAAAAAAAAAAGTCCTATAGAAAAGTACAGCATTTAAAAATGAAGTTTCAGTTCATAATTGAACTTCTTATGCACTTCTTTTTGTGACTTTCAGTTTGTTTGTTTTTTTCAGCATGATTTTGTACATGCTTATTTGCAACAAATAGGCTGTTAATTTAAAAATACTTCATGGTGTAATTGTCTAATGCTGTAGTACGGTACAGAACAGCTATGCATAACATCAATTAAGTTGCACTACAGATGAAATAAACACGTTTCCTAACTCATTCTGAAGGGCTTATGAAAAACAAAGCTGTTTTCTTTCATAGCAAGAGCTCCGGAAAAATCATGATATTTCTTCTACTGTAAAAACACTATGTTTAAAGGGATTCTAAATGTCAATTTAAAACCCACATAGAATATAAATTCCTGCTTCTTCATGATCCCAGTAGACATGCGTTTTGATGTTTGCTTGATGGAGGACTGAAGAGCTATCTGGGTTCGCAGCTGCATGTTTATGAAAAGCATTGTTAAGCTGGAGGCAAGATGTAGATGAAAGGTGTTACTGTTGCTTGAATGTTACAGTTGAGGGTTATCATAGCTGTCCATGCACAAAACAACTGCATGAAAGATCATTTTCTAAATGTCTTTTTTCTTGCTCAGCATGTCCTATCATAGTCTGGCTTGCATTGCCTTGTTAATTGGTACTTTTGAGGTGTTTTATACCTTTAAACTCTGAAGTCAAATTTTTGCATCAGAAAACATGAAGTCACTACTTTTTCAAAATGTGACTCCAGTGCTGACTGTGAAACCCTTTCTGCCTCTGAGACGTTTGTTTCTTTCAGAAGAAATGATATTAGAGTGAACACTGAGTGTGCTTCCAACTGATTACCACTTTCAAGAAAAGGGTCATTCCTAACTTTAAGATCTTTCATTGCAGTAGGTCTGAACATGATTTTTTAAATTAATATATGTAGGAATGGATATATTATCAGTTATGAGTAGAGTTTATCTTGTTAAGAGCTGGAGAGAGATGAGATACATGTCTGGTGTCTTACTATGGCCTATAAACCATCCAGAAAGAGAAGGACCTTGATAATTGAAGCATCTGACTTCTGTAAGACTAAGGAAGAAATTTCAGAAAATGAACAGCTGTAATTTAAGACAGGAATAAAATTAAGCACGATTATTTTTACTTTTTTTTTTAATGACCAAAAGTAAGTCAGACCTCAAACACTGGCTCAGATTAGTGAAAAAAACATAGAATCATAGAATAGCAGAATCAGACAATGGCTTGGGATGAAAGGGTCATCTACTTCCAACCCCGGCCGTGGAGGGAGTTGCCAACCACTAAATCACGATCCCAAAGGCCCCACCCAACTTGGCCTTGAACATTTCCAGGGATGGGGCATCCACAACTGGCAGCCTGTTTCAATGTCTCAGCACCCTCTGAGTGAAAATTTTTCCCCTAAAATCTAGTCTGAATCTCACCTCTTTTAGTTTAAAGCAATTCCTCCCTGGTTTATCACTATCTGCCCATGTAATAAATTGGTCTCCCTCCTTCTTATCATCTCCTTCTGAGGTACTGGAAGGCCCCAATGAGATCTTCTCATAGCCTTTACTGGGCAGAATAAGCCCAGCTTTCTCATCCTGCATTCATGAGAGATTTGCTCCAGCCAGAGGGCATCTTCATGGCCCTCCTCTGGACCTACTCCAACAGCTCCACATCCTTCTTGTGCTGAAGAGATCCAGGCCTGGATGCAATACTCTGGATTGGGCCTCATAAAGGCAGAGTAGAGGGGGAGTGTCACTTCCATCTCCTTCCTGCCACTCCTCTTTTGATGCAACCCAGGGTACAGCTGGCCTTCCAGGCTGCAAGAACACACTGCTGGCTTATGTCATTTTTTTCATCCACCAGGGCCTCCAAGTCTTTCTCACAGGGCTGCTCTCAATAAGTTCTTCACCCAGTCTGTACACACACCTGGGATTGCTCTAACCCAAATGCAACACCTTGCACTTGGTCTTGCAGAACCTCATTAGCTTCTCATGGGCCACCTTTTCAGGCTCATCCAGGCCCCTTTGGATGACATACCTTATTTCAATTGCTCCACTCAGTGCCATCTGCTAATTTGCTAAGGGTACAATTGTTCCCACTGTCTAAGTCATTGACAAAGTTGTTGAAGACCACCGATCCCAAGATGTACCCTAGGGGCACTGCTCATCAGTGGCCTACATCTCATCATAGAGCTGCTGACCACAACCCTCTCGTTGCAGCTATCCAACCAATTCTTTATCCATCAAATAGAGTGCACTGTAAATACGTATATCACCAGAGATAAGGATGTGGTATGGGAACATGTCAGCAGTCTTACAGAAGGCCAGGTGGATGACATCCGTAGCCCTACGTTTGTCCATTGATGTCGTCACTCTATTGTAAAAGGCCACCAGGCTGGTGAAGTATGATCTGTCCTTGATGAAGACATGCTGGCTGTCTTGGATCACCTCCTCCTCTTGCATGTGCCTTAACATGCCTTCCATAAGGTTCTGCTCCATGATCTTCCCTGGCACACTGGCGAGACTCATTGGTCTGTAGTTCCCTGGGTGTTTCTTGCTCCTTTTCTTGAAAATAAGACAGATGTTTCCCTTTTTCCAGTCACCAGGGACTTCACCTGACAGCCATGTCTTTTCAAATATGATGGAGAGTGTCTCAGAAACAACATCAGCTGATTCCTTCAGAACACTGAGATCCATGTCTCCTACAAGGACAGGTGAGAGCTGAGGCTGTTCAGCCTGAACAGAAAGCTCCAAGGTGACCTGGTAGCAGCCTTTCAATATCTAAAGAGAAGATACAGGAAAGAAGGGCCTCTTTAGCAGGGTTTGTGGTGATAGAACAAGGAGAAATGGTTTCAGGCTTAGAGAGAGTAGACTTACGTTGGATATAAGGAAAAAGTCTTTTACAGTGAGGGTAGTGAGGCACTGGAACAAGCTGCCTAGTGTTGTAGTTGATGTTGCATGCCTGGAGACATTCAAGGTGAGGCTGGCTCAGGCTCTGGGCAACCTGATCTAACTGTGGATGTCCATGTTTATTGCAGGGGAGTTGGAGTAGGTGGCTGCTAAAGACTCCTTCCAGCTCTAAGGATTCTGTGATTCTATGTCATCCAGCTTGTATGTATTCAATCTTGTGAGGTGGTTTCAACTTGTTTTTCTCTTACAGAAGGAGGGACTCTTCTCCCCCAAAGCCCATCCAAATTTTCAGTTACATGAGAGATGTAGAAAGCCTGACTGACAATAAAGATAAGGCAAAGAGCTCTTTGAGTATTGAACCTTCTCAATGTCTGTTGTAGCCTTGTGCAACTTCTGTAGTGCTTTTATAACTTTTGAAAATCAATATTGAAGCCAAAATGTTACGTTTATCCACACTGGGAAATAATTTCTAACCTTTTCATTCTGGTTCTGTTCTAAATTGGAGATATCAAAGCATACCACGTTGCTGATTTTAGACTGCTGGCCTTTTGGGATTGCAGATGGCTAAAGTAAGAGGTATGAAAAAGAAAGTGTATTGCATTTTCTCCAGCCTTTCCTCAGTGGAAGGAGAGAAGAGGAATAATTGTTTAGCTGAACAAGAGAAGACTTTTCATCGGAAATGGACTTTTTTTTTTCCCATTTTTTTCCCCCCGCCTTGCTGGAACAAAGTGGATTTATTTTATTAAAGGAAATCTCAGTACACCTGTAGCTTAATGTAGGATATAAAAAAAATACAAATGAACACCCCGTACAAGTATGTGCATTTATCTGCCAGCTAGAAAAGACACACTGCACTTCTAAACACTGAGGACAGCAACACCCTTGAGGCACCCTGTCAGTAACACAGTAATACTGCACAATGGATTCTTGAATATACCTGTTTGGGAAAAGCTTCGTGCCTAAAATACTTTGACCCAGTCCTCTCCAAAATACCGACTGATGTTCTAGGATTGTCTACTTAAAACACAGGATAATGAAATGAAAAAAAAACACAGATAGAAATGTATGCATTTCATAATAAAATACTTCTGTATTATGCTTGTTGTTTTGTTCATCAATGAGCTGAAGCTGAGTATTTTAATTAAAACACTCAAAATAAAGAAAGAAGGAAGTATTTATTGTGATTTGCCGTAGATCCTTCCTGTGTGTAGTATCAATAACACATGATTAATATCCATGGCAAGGGTCATCAAAATGGTCCTACAGGGCATGAGTAGAAGCAGCAGAATTCTGTGTGAATAACTATAAGCATTTGTTAATTGGGTTTGTGGAGATGGATTTTTTTTTTATTCCTTTCATGGAAGATTCACAGCTAACAGGTTTTTGCAACTCATGAGTTGTTCAAAAGCAATGCTCTGCCAGTATCTTGCAAACATCAGCAAATTACTTGCTACATTTGGGGATTGAAAGGATGTGATAATCCTCAATTAACAAGGGAGACAGGCTTTAGAAGCTGCAGGTTAGTGCTGGAATGTCTTTTTTTGGCTATATTTAATGAAGCTGGGCTGACTTTATCTGAAATATAACTCTGTTACACTAATTAAGTTGATGGAATAAGTTTCCATTTAGATGTCAAAGCTCAGTAAGCAATTTGTATAGCCCAGTCAACTATTTCTATTTTTATTTCTTATCCCCCATGGAGAATGCAGAAGGTATTTATTCCTGTCATGTACAGTTCAATCCTTCTGTGATAAGATCCTGCTTGAATGGATAGCATTAAATCAGAAGAAGTGCAGAAGGAAGCTAAACAATGGCATAGGTAACACTCCAGAGAAAAAGAGGTTCAAAGGGCTTACTATTTGAAATGGAGCTATCTGTCTGGTCATGTCTGGGCTAGAATGCCTTATTCATCCCAAGGTTATTCTTGGGGAAAAAATAAGGAAGATGCTAAACTATTAGTTTTTGACACTTGAAGAGAGAGGGAATTCGTTGATAATGCATTAGCACAGGGTACTGAGTGAAACTGAAAACTTAAAAACAACAACAACAAAAAAAAAAAACACAACAAAAAACAGCCTGCTTTGCACAAGGTGAATATGCATCTAACTGGCCTCAACTGAGTTGTGTCTGGAGACATAAAAGGTTAGGTCAAAAATATATTTATTAACATTTATTGATTTTTATCCTTTGTGTGTGTGTGCATACCTGCTCTGCAATAGTGTATGGGAAAATAAATCTTATAAGGTGATATTTGATATAGTTTAATTAGCTTAATCTTCAGAGATCTCTACAGTGAATGGATTAATAAATGTCAGATTGCCTTAGTCCTCTGTTCAAATCAGGGAGCTGGGGCAGGAACAGAGTCAAAATGGTTGAGTTTCATGATCCTGTCCAGATGGGGGCAGGTGGAATCCCATCAAAGGGGGACATCCAAGACTATTTAAACAGGCTCCGAAGCATGTTTTATTTGAGCCTGTGAAGAATACATACATTTCAGATGCTGCCCATTTTTGTTATGAATGGCATTTTTCCTGTAAACACATTTTTGTCTGCATAAGCATTTGCAGGGAGGTCTCATTCCTGTCAGGCAGGAAAATACATTGTAGCTGCAATTCTGTAAGAAGTAGAGATGGAGCAGTGAAGAACTTCTCATTAAAGCTCTTCCTTCAGACTGTGAATTAGAGAACAAAATGCTGCAAGCCTATCTCACATTTCACTGTCTGCTCCTGTCCTTCAATGTTATTTCCTCAATAAATGTTGGCTCATCTGTGATTTTGGATATCCTTCCTTTTTGCTTTCAGAAGAAGAGGAAGAAGAATGACTTGGGAAAATACAGGCAGACATCTTTACCTCATTTTGTGGGAAAACCAGAGAAGAACAGCTTCTCAAAATACTTCCAAGCACATGAAAAACAATTCAGGCTTGGCAAGAATCAGCGTGAATTTTCCAGGGGAAAATCATACCCATCTGATATGCCTGCTTTCTGTGAGATGCCTGGCTTTATAGGCAAGTAGAGGACAATGAATGTTGTTTATCTTAGCTTTAGCAAAGCCTTTCGTATGACACTCTACAGCATGGCTGAATGCTGAGATATGGACTGCATAAGGAGATGGTTGGGTGGGTATAAAATTGCCTAAATTTTGGGGCTTAAAGGGTAAAGATCAGTAGTAGAAATCCCAGCTGGCAGCCTGGTACCAGTGGTGTCCTCTGGGAACTGATAGTAGTGACAATTCAGTTTAACATCTTTGCTGGTCTGGACGAAGGGGCAAGGTGTACTCTGAGCAGTCTGTGGGCAGTACCAGGCTGGGGGAAATGGCTGGTGCCTTGTATGGCAAACACTGGTATTCAGGCCTCAGCAGGCCTAAAACATGAGTTACCAAAAGCCTCACGATGTTCAAATAAACCAAATGTGAAGTCCTGCCCCTGAAACTCAATAGCTATGCAGATTGGGTACTATCTGGCTAGAAAGCAACTGCAGAAAAAGACCTGGGTCCTAGTGGACGAGAAATTGAACATGAACAAACTGAGTGCCCTTACAGATTATATGATCAGCTGCAGAGTGTGTTTTGTTGGTGAGAGTGTAGTCAAAGTGATCCTTTTATTTTGCTGCTTCTAAGATCATAGCAGGAGCACTCTGCCCAGGTTTGGGTTTTCAGTACAGGAGGGCGTAAACACAAATCTAGCAGAAGCCAAGATTTTTAAAGGCTGGAGCACAGAACAAAGATACTGGGAGAGATGGTAATGATTAGCCTGGAGAGAAGAAGTCTCATGAGAAAAACCAGATCACTGTCCAGAACCGCCTAATGAAGACACACAGTAGAGTCCGACTCTTCTTGAAGTTATACAGTGGTAGGATGAAAGGCAGCAGATAAAGTCAGAACAGGGAAAATTCCAGTTATTTGAGTATATAAGGATAGAAGAACTTTACCAAGAGATGCTCAAACACTGGTGCAAGTTTCAGAAAGGCTCTGTATTTTAGAATCGTAAAATCAACAGGGTTGGAAAGGACCTCCAAGATCATCTAACCCAACTGTGCATCTACCTCAAATATTTCTGCAGTAAACCATGTCCCTTAACATCACATTTAAATGTTTCTTGAACACCTCCAGGCACAGCTATTCCATTACCTCCCAGGGCAGCCCGTTCCCATGCCTGACCACCAACATGAAATCTTCAGACATATCCTAAGTGTTACCAGCATAACTCCAAGCAAATTGTGGCAAATGTACCTGCTTTGAGCAGAAGGATGGACAAGAGCCTTTAGCATGCTTCTTTCCAGTTCCATAATTCTAGGTCAATCTCTATGATTGTATATTCACTTAAGTTTTCTTTACAGTAGGATGGGGTCCATTACCTTTTGACAGTGTGTTTGTTTCATACAGCTAAATATGTATAATGTTTGTCACTGTATTGAAACGTGGAAACTAGTACACATTGATGTGTAAAATGGCACAAGAAGAAAATATTTTTGAAGTTTACAAAATAGCTGCATAGGAGACATAAGTAGACTAAGTAGTGATGCATCTCAGGGCACTTGCTGCCTTTAACTTCTCAGTGACTGACTCACAGTCTACCCTACTAAGCACTTTATTACAGAACGTTGATTTCTCAAGAAAATAAAGTCATCGTGAGTTTATTATCCTGAGATAATGGTTTCACTGATGCATTCTTCTGACTAGCCCTTCTATCTTAATGCAGTGTTTAAAAAGTACTGTATTGTATTGCAGCAGGTAGTATACCTAATGTGTGGAAGTCTTCACATATAAGCTTCACCAAAAAAAACAAAAACAAAAACAAAAACAAAAACAAAAACAAAAAAACAGTTTAAGAACCCAAAATTGAAAAACATTTTGAAAATGTGAACATCCTTCACACTTGAATAAAAGGGCCAAATCCAGATGGATTTACTTCTTCCACTGTAGTCATCTCTTTTCTATTGACACTCTTCACTAATGCTTGACTTAAAGCTATTGTTATCCTTGTCACTGAATGGAGAGACCATTTCTAGCATCACAAAATATCTTTGCTACAAGAAAGTAGCATTTGCAGTGGTCATTCTAGAGTTCTTTTGCATAGTTTAACTTGAAAGATGGAAGAAGTACACAGTTATCTTCTCTTATAATTCAAGACCAATCTAATTTCAAACTGAAGCTGAAGGCACTTGTTCAGTACAAGTGGACAGAAAGGAATAATTCTGTTTTGAAAACTTGGTGATTTTTTGCATTTGCAAAGAATCTGCACACACCAGAAAGAGTTTGCAGCTACAATTAGCTAAGGAGCTGACATGGACTGTGAGCCTCAAAGAAAAAGCAGGGTCTCTCCAGATATGGTGGAATTGTGTTTCTCTCCTGTAGGAATCACAAACTCCATCCTGAACACAAGTAGGCTTATTGTTGACTTGGTTGATGGTACATAGCATTGCTTCTAAAAATATTATTGTTTTGATGAAATAGAGTTTTTCCTGGGAAAATTTTGTTGCATCAGGTAGCTGGAGGGGAGAACAACAAGATTTTAACTTTAAAGAATATGAGATCCAGCTGCACATGACAGCAAACAGACACAAATAAATAAGTGGTGGGAGATGTTCTTCCATTAACCTTGCCTTAAGATCAAAAGCAACAAGACTTTGATCAGCTCAGAGTGAACCTTTTCCCAGACTACTTTTAAATGTCAGTAACCTCTGATGCAAACACAGGCAGGCTCAGATAAATTATGTTGGCACTTACTTATATATCTTTGTTGCTCTCATTCTGAGTCGTCTTACTTTAGAAGTGTTCCATTCAGTAATTCCTTGCTGTGCACACTTGGAAGCTGGGGTAGAAAAAGTACCAAAATATCCCGAAGCAATCCCATGCAAAATTAAAAATTAATATATATTGCTAGCTAATCTGCTGGTCAAAATAAAAATGACTGTTTAAAACAGCATGTTTTATCCATAGTGGGGTATTTAAAAGGTATTATTAAAGATCTTTTAGAAAATATTCCTATAAAAGACAAACACAACACTTAAGCATTCTGCATATATGATCACCTCACTAACAAGTACAGACCAAATACTGAGTCAGAAAAAGAAGCAGGAATCCACTTAATCCAATCCTGTGTTGACAATTTGCATTGGCTCTTCAGCTTTACAGAAAGGTGTCAAGGATCAAAACAAATGTCTCCATCCAACATTTTTTTCTTTCTAATTAGCAGTGTTGGTATGACGTGTGCCAGTGTTAGCAAGTGTTTTCCTAGGACAGATATGGCATGGAGAATTCTGTGACAAAACAAATAGTTTAAAGAGTGCACTAAAACTTTGAAGGTAATATTATGGATCAATTCATACCTATTCAGTGCCCCGCTATAAAATCATTAAGAACAGTTCTCATGATTAATAAATCTTTTTACTATTAAATATTTTTCTTTTGCAATTGTAGAATTAGTGTAAGAATTTGTAACTGTTACCTAAAAGAATTTATGTTGCCAGTTTCTGTTCTTTGCATGAAATTATTCTTGCATGGCATTTGTAATTGTTCCTGTCAGGAAAATGGAAACCTTGCACATATTCAATAATGTGCCTTGGAGAGCATGTAACCTTGGAGATATGTGAAATGTGCCTTTGGATAATGAAAATTCGGTAGATAGTTCCTAAAATACTTCTTTCTTTCTCAGGAAAGCTGAATTCTTTCCAGAGGTAATGTTTGCCCTTGGCAAAACAAATTTTGATACAGTAATGTTTATAAACATCATACAAAGCAAGAAATTCTTCACATCTGTCATAAGTCTCAGTATAAAACTGCTTTTCATGGAAGCAGAAGGCTGTACTGAAACAGGAGAAGCCAACAAAGAAACTTTGATAAGTATCCAAGCAAATGAAGTAAAATGTGTTCTTTTATTGTTTATGTTTGCATATGAAAATTGATGTCTTTTTCTGGAATTGCAATGTCTCATCTCATTCTGCACCTTTCAGATTTGTAATGAAAGAAAATGAACTTCTTGTAACAAACCTAAGGAAAAATTTTCCTCGTCAGAACATTTCCAAAGGCTCCACCAATTTGAGGTCAACTCATCAAGTAAAGTATTTTTACTAAACTCGGTGCAGATTCCTTTCCCCCCTTTATATCTTCATGAACGTGTGTTTAAAACTGCAGCTTCCATGAACTCAAAACTACCTGGCTTAGCAAACGCCATTCATGCCGCTTTCAATAAATCTCTAATCATTCACAAAAACTGTGTGTGCAAGTTCATTTTGCTGACCACATGGATTTTCTCATGTTCTTTCTTCTTCTTCTTCTTTTTTTTTTTTTTTTTGGTAATAGATTTAATTATTGTGGTTATTTATTTATTTATTTATTTGCTTAGTCCCTAATCAGTAATTTTCAAGAAGTGTCTGCAGAGTGTTTAGTTGAATGAGTAGTTTCCTGATTACATTACCAGTAACCTACTTATGAATTAACAAGGTAAGCTGTATTCCTAATAGCTACTTAAATAATTGCTTTTAATTTTCAGAAGTAAAATACTTTGGAAATACTTGTTAATATCTTAGGTGGTAACCTTAAGCAACTGCGTGTTATATGGGAATATGTGAGGAATTTCACGTGAGGGCAGCACTGAGCTCTGCTTTCTTGACAGCCACAGGGCTGGAGGGAACGGCCTGGATCCTGCGTGGTGCCAAAGGCAGGTGATCCTTGGGGGTCCCTTCCAAATTGGATTATTCTGTGCTTCTGTGATTCTAAAAATGACAGATATGTAAACGTAAGCAAAATATGAGATAATGTATACTACATCATTTAATTCTGACAAAATCTGCCTAATTTTTTCAGAGGAACCACAAAAACTGCTAGAGTGAGTTTGGCCTTCAAATCAGTCCAATAGATGTGAACATGTTGTTTACAAGACGACAAGTATTAAAGCTTTGCTTTCAGAAATGAAGCCGTATCAGTGAAGGTGACTGTTGTAGTTTGTTTACAGTCTGAAATCTGCTCTCTGTCTGCCAGTGTATAACAATTCGTCTCTGAAACACACACCACCATTTAGCATTTCATGGTTCTGCTGAAGAAAACAAGTAAGCCCAATTTTTGGCCCAAAATCTTTGGTTACAACACATCCTTAAAAAGCATGCCACAACATCCAGCGCCTGTCATGCTGAGCAGCTCTGGTGCTAAATCACCTGCTACCATCTCCATTTAGGGAGGCAATCATTCACCTGTCAAATCTTATGAGAAGAGTTAGAGAGCAGGGATTTATCTGCTTATCCTCCATTTCTTTCAGCAGATTCACCAAAATGAAGCCCAGTTAAAAAACATTTTGATTAGCATCTCGTGTTCTCTGACAGCTAGATTCAGCTGGTACACTCACAGTTACCTATTAATGTCTGAGGTTATCTAATGCATATATTTGAAGGCAAGCTATCTGAGAGTAGATTGAAAAAAGTGTACAGTAATGCTCAGAGCTGGCACATACTGAATTTGGGAAGGGAAGAGAAAATAGAATTTTTACAAGGAGGCAATGAATGCAAGATTAGCCTGAGGATCATTTCTAACCATCTGGCTTAAATAAACTCCTCCTCAGGTGTAGAGTATCTTATGGCTGCTCTAAGTATCTACACCACTCATGTAACCTGACAGTCTCTCTCTGTTCTAAGTCTTGGGCTGTCTTCCAGCACTCTCTTTTCTTGCTCATCTGAAAAGTGTCTGCTTCCCGGTTGGGAAAAGCCTGAAAACCACATGGCTGTTGGGTATGCAAGAACTAAATCCACACCATCAACAAAGAACTATAGCAAGTGTGCAGCCGTGCTTTGTAACGGCTTGAAATAGTTGAGGGGATGAGTTCTGTTTGTTGATGTATGATGTATGGTGCAAACTGTGGTCACCTGTGATGTGAATTCTGCAAAAGAATACACTTCTTCCCCCCCCCCCCCCCCTCAGGCTTGTCATTCTCCTAAGATAAAGCAGATTCTAAAAATTATGTGCAGCTAGGCCCAAATATCCTCCTTTTTCCATGTTACCAAGCTTTAATGAATTTCATTATTCTTTTTTAATTTACATGCTCTTGCAGAATAAAGGTCCCCAAATCATTAACTAATTTGATATGTCTGAAGTACCAATTCAATTCTCTGGTCCCTTGAGAATCTTAGCCATCTTGTTCAAACACCTCTTAACTTAGTTTCATAATTAGATACACCTTGATTGATGGTTTTTTGTATAGCACTTGCAGAGTGAAGGAAATCAACTTAATTGTTATCACAATTTAGCCAGTTTAAGACTAAAATTTAACTAAACCACTGATTTTCAAGAAACAAAGCTTTGCTGTGATGTAAGGCAAGGTGAAGAAGGTCTTCCAGGGAATGACTTCAATAATGAATTACTTTGTGAGGAAGCAGTTGATATGGCAGTTATTAAGAAATTTATTTTCATTCTACCTGAAAAAACGTAAATTGTAACTATATTTATATAAAAAGTTTTTTTTTTTTTAATTTTCTTATTCTTAGTAGCTAAAATAGGGAAAATAAATGTTGAAAAAAATAATCAGAACTGGAACAAAAGGAAGAAAGTACATGAGTTTTCTAAAAGAAACTCTTTCTTTTTAGAAAAGCTTAGAGTGGAACTCCTTTTAAAAAGTCAGTTTGGAAGCCATGTTGAATCCAAGACTTTCATATCTGCTCTCGTGACTGAGCAGTCTGAGCAATCCTTACTTGTTAGAGCACGAGGTATGGTCAGGCTCAAGGTTAGGCACTCCATCTGCACACACAACTTGTAATTTTTGTTATAGTTTATCTGTGGTTTGCAATGTGCTATTATAATGTGCTAAAATCTTCTTAGGAGAAGAAATAAGTTCATGCCTAAGAGATAAAACAGCCTGAACTTATTTTGTCAGTATAAGCAAGCCTGTCTCTACACCCTCCCTAGTGCTACTGAACTAACCTCTCTACAGAGGTAGAAATGAAAATCAGTGCATCACTTTGAAACATGAATTACTTCAGGACTAAAATAATGATATTTGAAAGCAGTTTTTGGGTGCAGAGTTAGTGCCACAGAGTGCATAAACTTAAAATAATTACTTTTTTTTTTTTCCTTGCTACTGAAAAACTACTTATGGCTTTGTATTACAATACATTTAAACTAAAGTTGGCAGATTTGTTTTCTGATACTATTTTGTTAGTATTTATATGTACTATGAACTCGGCGTACAGACATGAGGCATAGTGTGTATAGGCACATAGCCATGATTATGGTTGCGGAAAGGCAGAGGGCTTTGAATTTACAGGTCTTTGAAATGGGTATTAGGAAATAAGAATTTTCTTTTGGCTTGAGGGGTTTGGTAATAAACGTATTATAATGGTTAAATCAGCTAGAGAAGGCATATGCCTTATTTCTTCATGTTTTCATCTATGTGAGAGTCTTAATGTTTGAGAATTTTTCAAGGTATTAAAAGTATCAATGTTTATAGTTTTACAGTGTGTGGATACTACTGAAGAAACTGAATTATGGGGCCAAGGAATTATGGGAAGAATAATTTGTTTTCAGCAGTATTTTTCTCCTCTTTCTTCTGTAACTTCAAAAAGTTCTATAAACTTTGTGATTAGTAATTAACTGTAGTTAGCTGCCTATCAATTTTGTTCAGGAAGAGTGATTGTGATGGAAACCAATTTACATCATCACAGTCATAGACTACTTGGAAATGGAAGCTTCCATCTAATGGCTGTAGAGTGGCAGTCTTGGAAGACTATGCATTTGCTTACTTGATCCTTTGTTTTTGCTTGGTTTAGGTTTTCCTGTTTAGCATAATTTGACTTTGTAGAATGTTTAGAACAAAGTGCATTCTGTAGTATTTATGGATGTCTCATGCCAGTTGTAGAGACATCTCAAGCGAAATCCATGGTCAGTGGGTTACTAACCATTCTGGGATTTTGCTGTAATGATGGGGAGAAGGAAGGAAAATCTGCAGAATTATGACACTTTGGACCGAGATAGATGCTTTTAACTTTCATAAATACATAAATCTGAAATCTCAGTTTTCATAAGTCAGTATTTCCAGACAGTTTCTATTGATAGAGAATAAGCAAGTTGTTTACATGGAAATCCACACTTGCTTTTGTAGTTAATTCTGTCTCTGAATGCTCATCACATCATATAGTGATTGACAAAAGTTTTAAATCTGGTAAAGTTTGTCATCAGCTAATAAAGCAAAGTAAAGGAAATCCATAAGGGAAATCAAGAAGCTATAGACTAAAGTAGACCAACTTTTATGGCTGTTTTAATTTGTGCATTAATTGCTACAGAATGGTTATTCGCTGAGTAGGAAAGCCAGTGGTTGATAGAATAAGAACCATAGAGAGATGCTCCTTATCATCTCTCTAGAAGGAGATCATATTTCACTGTTGCTGATGGTTTATGTAAGTACAGTTTATAGACTGTTGTCAATAAGAGCTGAGGTGGAAGCATCTTGTTAAGGTCCTAATACCTGTAGTGACTGAGTATTAAAAAGAAGACAGTCTCTATGTGGAAGACCCATACAAAAGACAAAAGCAGAGACTGATGAGCTGAGTTGAAATATGTTGAATATAGCTCTCCAATATGTTATCTGGACGCGCTGAAAGCTAGAACATTAATGTTTTTCACACAACAATCTCTAAAAAAGAATATTTTTAGCAACAGAATAGATTCTGCATTCTCACCATCTCTATCTCTTGGTTTTTGGTTTCGGTTTTTTTTTTTTTAAATGTTTTTTTCCTTTTGTCTCTTGTGTACTAAAACTCTGCAAAACAAACAAACAAACAAACAAACACACACACAAAAAAAACTTGACAGAATCCAGATCTCAAACAAATACATATTTTGTATGCTGTTAGGTTTATTGGCATACATCCTGATGCTTTGAAATACAATTTTCAAACTGTGTAAAATGATTCTAGGTGATTTCCATGTGTCACACCATGGATCATGTTAACATAAACTCCTTAATAAGACTCAACAAACAGCCTCTAGAATTGCTCCTGCCATGGCAGACAATAACAACAACAACACCCAATCCATTTCACACTATGGAATTCTGATCAGTTCTAATGCGCACTCCAAACAGACATGAAATCTCATTTGTGTTTGAATGTCTATTAACATACTTATTTCATTTTTGTCTTACAATGATGCATGTGTGTTACCTTCCACTTATCACAGTATCACAGACTTACAAATACATATTATAGTTAAGGATTATAAATGCCATAGAGAACGTTCTGTAACAGTTGTATTATATGCCTCTCATACTCATCTCCAGTCTGGACAAAATTAATTTCTATTAATAAAATACAGCCTGTTTTTATTAATGAGGTCTATTGAGGGCGGATGTCTAAACCACTGGAGTGTGACTCAGATAATTTCCTAGTTTCTTCTGCGACCTTGGGCAAGTTGTTCAATTTCTCTGGCTGGCATTTTATGATTGCTAGGATTTAACAAGGACAGTGAAGCTGATGATCTCCCCAGAGCCTTCTCTTCTCCAAGCTAAACGACCCCAGTTCCCTTAGCCTGTCTTCATGAGAAGGTTGCTCCAGCCCTCTGACCACCTTTGTGGCCCTTCTCCAGACCCACTCCAACAGCTCCATGTCCAGGGCACAATACTCCAGATGGGGCTTCACAAGGGCAGAGTAGAGGGGGACAGTGACATCCCTCTCCCTGCTGGCCACCCCTCTTCTTATGGTACCCAGGATACCATTGGCCTTCTGGGCTGCAAGAACACACTGCAGACTCATGTGAATTTTTCATTCACCAGGACTTCCAAGTCCTTCTCCACAGGGTCGCTCTCTAGGAGTTCTTCACCCAGTCTGTACACGTACCTGGGAGATGAAAAGGCATGTTAAGGAATCATGAAGTTTGACTTAAAACAATCCACTGGTGAAACAGAAAACAGAAACCTAGTGAAGAAATAGGTTAATTGCAACAATTGATTTTTTATCTCTAAAGTTCTCTCTTGGCTTTGTCTTTTTTTATTAATTCTGGGAAATTTTTGAAGCATTGACCCTATATTATTTGATTCTATAAAAAGTAGGGTTAGAGTGTTTTGATTCTTCATGCTTCCTAGAACAAGCAATTTGAATGATCTCATAAGCTTCAACTTCAAGTTTCACTGCTTCCTGAATTTACGTACTATTTTTTTTGTGACATTTTCAATTAGATATGACTAAATAAAAATATTTTGCTTTATTATTCATTATATATATATAATAATATAATATATATATATAATATATACTATTCATTATACTAGTTTTTTAAGTTTTTTAATGGCAATGATTGTATGTATATCTATAGCATTTATACAAGTTTTCTATTTTATGAGCTTTCAAGGCATTTGTGTAATACAACTAAACATATAATTTTTTCTCATGCTTATGCTGGCCTTGTGTGTTAGGTGAAAAAGGAAGGAGGTGAGAAGGAAATGATTTGCTGTCAGATAAAATTGCAAATAAAAAAATGCATACTGAAATGAAGAAGTATTTATTTTATAGTATCAATAATGTGAAACCTGCTGCCACATGCAATGTCTCTGCAGGACCCAGGCAGCCCCCTGCGGCACAGCCCACAGAAGAGGCCCGTGCATCTTTCCTTGTTTTGTTGTTACTGTTGCTGTTCATGACAACTGCTTGTTTGGTTGTTTTTTGAATTGGATAAAATTTTGAATTGGACCATTTGTCAGCACGGAACTTGGTGAAAATGATTTTATACCCCATTTCTTTTCTTGCTGTATCTACCAGATAGAACATCAGTGTCACAGGGATGAATGGAATCTTTTCTGGGCCAAACTCAGAATTCATAAGGAAGCAGATCTTAACTTTCCAGATCTCCTCAAAATACATTAAGATTTTTTTCACCTTGACGTACCAAATTTTATGTGAAGAGAAGATTATGTTCTTGGCTTCATCTTATATCATTCAGGATCCTGCTTCCAACTGCAGCTGATATTGTGAAAGTAATTAAATAAATACCACTACTTCTCTGGCCCACTGCAACAATTGTAAGTCCTCATGTAAGATAATTATCTCCCTCCCCTACCCTCTTCTCCACTCCCCTCTCCCTTTCAACAAAACATGAATATGTCTCCCTGACAAAATTGAATTGAAGCTACCCTCATAACACAGGACTAGACAATCAGCATGCAAGCAGTGAGAAGTGGCTTTCTAAGATGGTCAATAAAATGATTTTGCAGGGGTTTCCCATGGACAGTGACTAACTTTTTGCTAGTGGAAAATCAACACATATGTCTGAAACAGCTAGTAAGAAATATTTAACAGCACATGCAGTTAATAAATCACTTGTTTTTTGCAGCAGGGGTGAAATACGGTACAGGTCTTTAGTTTGGAAAGTAGCATAAAATTCTCTAGGGAAATGTAGATTGGGCTTTGTTTTAACCTTTTTACAACTACAGACATGGTTTACAGATAAGTCATGTCAAAGGTCCAATATAACACCTCAACATGTCTTACTATTGTCAGAGAGACTATAAATTGGGTTGTACCAATTATCTTAGCTCCAGGAAGAATAATACTGTAGTAAATAAAGGTCTCCAGGGGTTTTTTGCAGGCATGTAGTGGCTCAGTGAATGCCAGAGTCATCCGTAAAGATGTGGCTGAACTGGAATACTTTTACATCAATAGAAATTGAACTTCAGCTTTCCCAGGAGGTGCTGTTGTTGTAGATCCTAGCCAGGCTGCTGCCTCCCAGGTACTCAGTGTACTGCTGACATGAATCGGTTGGTAACGTAGTTTTCTCCTCTGCTCAAAACCATACATTAAACTCTTGTCAGTATATAGCCAGGTAGTGTGCAGGACTAACATGTATTATGCACATTATCTGCAACAGCTTAAAACTGCCTCAGAATACAGTTGTTGAGATTCTGTACACAACCAAGTCTTTGGTGGCAGCTGCAGTCCTCATTATGTAGTGTTTCTGTAACTGAGCAAGGTTACCATTGTGCAGAATACTGTTGCATAGTGGCAGCTCACCACTGGAAATCAATCAGGAGGCAGGACTTCCTTGCATTTTTCTGCCTATAAAACTCCTATGAGGAGGCAGTGATTATGGAAGAAACTACATGGATAGCCAGGGTGATGTGTGCTGGGGTGGGGGTGTGATGATGGCACAGTAGTAACACTTCTTGCCATGAGGTGCTTGGGGATCACGTGGGGTGCAGGAGTTTCAAAATGGCAGCAACTTCCACTAGAGTTTTCTCATCTGCTAGGGTATCTGCTGCAAAGGGCTCAGCAGGGTATTCAAACAGGCTTGACATAAGAATCAAAATCTAGCTAAAGTCTACCCAGGAAACAGGATGTCTCCAGATTGCTCTGTTTATTACAGAGCTGGCCAACAAAACTTTGACGCAGTTGTTCATTGAAACTTTTTAAGATTTTTTAAGATGTAAGACTTAAACTAAGAAGTTTCAGTCTTCTTCTGAAATAAATATTTCTATTTGTCAGGAATTGTTCAGAATTTGTAGTCTGTGGGTATATACACTTCCTTCCTGCTCAGGTAGTCTTTAAAAAAAGTCAGGCTTTTTGACTTTTTCTTACTAAAACTGAGATACATGTGGAAACTAATCAGGACATTCTTATTTTCAAGCAGCCTACCACTAGGGACTTTATCTGCTGTATCTGCTTCCATACAAACTCTGTAATCTGTTGGAAAATTTGTTCAAGAATGCACAAGCATTTTGAAAGTTGTCATTTAAGAATGACCTTAAAACTTAACATTTGTGTAGTAATTACAGTGCTAGAAAAAGCCAAAAGAGGCGATGCATATTTTTTTTCCATCATGACATAGTCAACCTGAGAATAAACTAGCCACAAATAGTAACCTGTGCTGCATTTGTTCTGAATTGCTGCTGTTTTACCTTGAGAAAGCAGAAATCTTAAGTAGATCCTTGGACACTAATTACAGGGAGTACAGTAGGAATTTTGCCATATATTCTCAGTTATTATCTTTCAAAACATTAACAATCTGATTTTCTTTCAACTTTTGCACCTATGCATATTCCTACATGAAACACTGGAGTTGTTTTGTTTTGTTTTGTTCTTTTAATTAGCAGCAGTTTTATTCAGTTACACTTTACATTTTCAGCATGCTATGTAAATCCTTTAAGTATAAAAAGCTTTTTGTTTAGATGTGTGTGGTGGTAAATCAGAAAGAATAACATAAAAAAGCATGCAGCAGCACAAGGAAAAAGGTAACTTTTGAAAATCTCCAGGTAATGGGCACACAGCCTTAGCAAATCTTGGTGTGTATTGCAGGGCATGGACCAACAAATGACCTTTTTGACTTTGCTGTCTTTTTCCTGAACGTTCATGACTTTGTTAACTTTTTGTTTTTCCAGCAGCAGTTATCTGTATGTGAACACGATGGGAAGAAGAGCACCAATAGGCTAATTTGCATTATGCTGTTGCCTCAGTGTCACTCTTTAAAAGCAAATTCTGTATCACTTATCACAATTGCAAAATGAAATACCTTTTTGAAGGATGAAAGTCAAAATAGGTAAGCGGTCTGGATAACAGATTTGCAGATAGTATTTCAATTGGCCTGACCTGGTGGGACTATATGTTGGCCTATTCTTACTTGAATGCTGACGACAGGAAACAATTAAAAAATCAAGTCCCTATTTCAGTGCTAAGTCTCAGCAGGGTACATTCTATTCAGAATCGCTGTGAGCAGGGACTGTTGGTGTATGCAGCAGTAAGATGTGCTACCTGAGGGACAGGAGCTTCTAACACTCACCAAGTGTCAGGAACCCAGAGCTTCCAGGGAGTTCTGCACCTTCTGTACGTTTGTGCTTTTTTCCTGGTCCTTTACAAGAATAAATAATGTTTTGGGGATCTGACTGTCTAGTACATGTGCTGTGAGTCCCTTTAGGAACTGTTTTCTGCTATGGGACTCTTCTTGAAGCCACATCCAAGGTTTTGGGACCTGCTGTGGGCTGGCTGAAGCAGCTTGGCTGATGTATGCTTTTTGGTCATGTAACAGTAACAGGCTTTTTTGTAAGGTGTGTGTGAAATCTTGAAGTTCTAATTAGACAAACTTGTTTAATCTGCTAAAATGATGGTGGCTGTTTTTCATCTTCTAGGATAGAATGGTTTAAAGGGAAGCTGACAGCATTTGAATGTGAGGATATTATCACAAATCTAATGCCATACAATTATTTCAGCCAGAAAAAAAATCTTACATTTGTAACACGAGTACTTCATACTCTGCAGGCATCTGTAACTAGCACAGGCTTTATTACACTCTGCCAGCCTAACGTTTCATAGAATACTGGAGTATGAGGAACAGAAGGGTGATCCAAACAGCCCATTTAAAGTTACTTTTCTAAAATGATAGCATAAAAATAGTCCTCTATATAGGACATAATCTGAAAGCTTTCTTATTTATATAAGGTGCTTTCTTCCATATCTGAATCACATGAAAAACTTTGTTCTCTGAAAGCCTGAAAAAACCTATTGAGGAATTTCCAATTACAAGACATCAAATATATGTTAACCCAACTACTTTACTTACTTAAATACCAAGTAGTTACTTTACCTAATTAGTTTAAGAAAGCTCTATTCTTTAATAAAATGGTGCATAATTTTTTATGTTTACTATGCTTTCACTGACAAGAGAATTCAGTTGTGTCAGTGACAGTAGCAAAAGTTCCTTGAAATGTGACAACTTCTCTTTTACAAATGAATTCATTTTAACAGTGAGGTGACTGTGGGAGTGAGGGTGCTGAATATACAGAACAAATTTCATACATAGCTCAGCACTACTGAAAGAAACAAAACTGATGTAGTTAAAAATTCAGTTGAAAAGCTATTGGTAGATGGAAGACCACTCTGAATATTGGAAAACAAAGATATTGATGGATATTTTGCAGTTTCTGTGATTTTAACTGTCAGCAAAAAGTGCACGTTTTGGGGAGACCCAAATTGTACTTTCAATGCTAACATTAAACCATGAATTGTATTCTTAGCTGGCTTTTTGCTGGTCTATAAATGTGACTGTTTGGGGTTTATTTTGTTTGTTCGTTTGGTTGGGTTTTTTTTTTTTTTTTTTTAGAGTAGAAGAGCTGTAGTGATGGTGGTGGTGGTGAAGAATATTGGCAGCTTTAAGTGTATTAAATTGCAATGATCTATATATTCTGGAAATATAATGAAGGTTGAAGTAAGAAACAGTTACTGGAATCTGTGGGAAGCTCTAAATAATAACATATACTGATGTTTTAATACATTATGACATATCCTCTTTAAAAATCAAACTATATCTCAATCTCATTCTGATACCTCTTATTATCTAGAATTAAGCTAAATTACAAGCAGTCATTGCCTAGGATGCAGATACAGATATGTAGGGTTTTTTAACATTACCATTTATTAACATTGATCTGCCTTTGGAGAAGCTTCAGTCATACACTGAAAGAACTGAGTTCTTTCTTTCTTCAGAGATCTGGCAGAAATTCTTTCCTGTATTTCCTGCAGGTCAGTGCATATCCAAAGCCTATATTTATGTCTATCCATCCCTGCATTGCCCTAAAATTCACTATCTCAAGCTTTAAAAACTTACCTTAAGGATATGGATGCCCAGCTCTCATTAATTTTAATTCAATTAATTAATTTGGTTACTCATTTCCCATTAATTTACATTAATTTTAATGGGAATTGGGCATCCAGTTCCCACAGGCAGGTTTAAAAATATCAGCCAGAAGGTAATGAATATCCAAGGGAAAAGAATTCCAGAGCACGTTGGAACTTCTCAGCTGTAAAAGTTATCCTGTTAAAGTGCCATTTTGTTGCTTTGCATTGTCAGCGGTCACAAGTGGTGATCTCTCAGAAAAGCCAAGGCTCTGACAGTTCTTCAAAAGCCAGTCAGCAACTGCAACTGCGTCTGAAGGAAGCAAGAAAATAGTGTGAGCCTCATCTTGCTGCTCAGTGCTAAAATACAGCAGCTTGCTGCATCTAAAGGTCAGAGAGCTATGCTCTACTGGGAGCGTTGGCACACAGATTGCTTTGCTACGGTATTAGATTATGCTAGTGTCAATGAAAGATACCACCAGCCTACAATGTGCTTGCAGCATCCACTTTAGATGGGATAACTGAGTATTTTAGAACAGCCTGATAATCTCAGGGTAAGGCTGGCAAAATGGGGCCCTTCCACAGGAGCTCTGTGCTCACAGCTTATGGAGGTGGTTGGAGAACAACCACACCACCACCTGGGTTGGGACAGACAGTTGCCCAAGCACGTCCCAACAAACAGCACGTGTGCCTCCTCCAACCTCTGCCAGTGCTCAGCCTGATCTCTCTTTTTTTTCCATCTTGTAACCATGTGCTTATAACTTCTAGCTTATCTCTTAGAAGTGTTTAGATTTTTATTCGTGTTTCCTTCCTATACACAAAACAAAATTAATCATGTGTACAAAGGTACTTTCCTTTAAAATGTAGAGGTGAACTACCTTAGTCTGTGTGTAACTGTCTTCTACAAGAAAAATAATAAGAGAAATGTTTTTTTAGCACTTTTCATATTACTCTAATTTTAGTGAATTAATATTTAATTCCATGTTAATGGAAATTAATATTTCCAGTATAAAACACTGGAAATGTAAATTGCTTTTTTTTTTTTTTTTTTTTCCCTGCTGCTGTATCTGGTGTATAGTGGGTAGGATGGTGATGTATTGATGGCTGGACTTGATACAAGTCTTTTCTGACCTTAATGATTATATTATCCTATTTTGTAAATCAAACATATTAAGAAAATACTGTCAAATGTAAATTTGATTGCCAAGTCAACACGAGCTACTATAAATCTTAATACTCTTCTCTTTTTTTTCTTAATTTCTGTGGGAAGCATCATTCTTTTCCTTTTTGTTTAACAGATAAAAGCCAGTTTTCTATATAGTAAAACTATACTGGAGAAATTAGATTTTTCAATTAGTAATTCAAAAAGAAAAGCAGTTAAAACTGCAAGATAAGCAAGTCAGACTTCCTTAATTAATTTTATTGTAAACTAAAAAAAAAAGAAAAAAAAGAAAAAAAAAAGAATAAAAAGAATTTAGCTGCATAGAGGAAAACGCTGCTTAATCATTCTGTGTTTATTTGGAACAAATAATTATAGTGAAATATTAATCATTAAGCACTCAAGCCTCATTTAAAATGTAATCAGTCTGAAGTGGAGAAATGTGCTGCATTAATTTGAACCATAACCTCACTGAGGTGTGTTTCCTATCAGTTTACCTAGGATAGTTATATCTGTACTAAAACCATAAGTAGTTTGAATATAGAATCTCACATAACTGAGCTATTGTGTATGAAAAATGCCAGTGAGGTAGTTTGCAAATGTCCTGGAAGAAACCTAAGAATGGAATTTTCCGGATGCTTGATATGCACTGTTGGTATCCATTATCAAAGTTGAGTTCCAGGGCCTTTTTTACTGTTGACTTCAATGAAAACAGAGCTTCTAAGCAATCACTCTCCAGGACAGAAAATAATAATAATAAAAAAAGTCTTGATTGCATCGATCAGTTTCTATATAAATCTTTTCTGCTTCTACATTTAAATGAAGATGGATTTGTTGTTCTTCATGACTTAGACATCTATTAATTACTCATACATGCAGATAATATTTAATAATCTCAAGTAAGTATGGCAATTTTCTTGAATTAGAGATAGATGATACCATTCAGAATCCAGAAATTAGATTTCATCAGGCAGTAGAAGCAGAGAGAGGTAACCCAGGAGATGTATAGTGTGCTGCTAGGCTGTATATGGATGGGGTCAGGAAGGCCAAGGCCCAACTGGAAATGAACTTAGCAACGGTTAAAAAAAAAAAGAAAGAAAGAAAAGCTTCTATATGCACATCAAAGGCTGAGGGACTCCACAACTTTTTTGCCTCAGTCTTCACTAGTGACTGCTCCAGACACAGCCCATGAGTGGATGGTTTGGAAGGTAGGGGAGCAATACCCTTCCCTGATCTAAGTGAAGATCAGGTTCATGGCCACCTGCATCCCAAAGTGCTGAGGGAACTGGATAATGTAGTTGCCAGGCCACTCTTGATAATACTTGAGAAGTCATGGTGATCAGGCAAAGACCCTGGTGACTGGAAAAAGGCAATATTGTGTTCATTTTTGAGAAGGGTAGGAAAGATGACCCAGAGAACTACTGACCTGTTAGCCTCACCTCTGGGCAGGTGAAGATCATGGAGCAAATGAAGCAATGCTAATGCACATAGAAGATAGGGATGTGACACAGGACAACCAGCATGGCTTTGCCAAGGGTAGGTCCCGCCTGATTCACCCAGTGGCTTTTTAAGATGGTGTAACTTTGTCAATGGACAGGGGAAGAGCCACTGATATCATCTGTCTGGACTTCAGTAAAACCTTTGACACGGTCTCACATAATATCCTCTCCAAATTGGAAAGAGATGGATTTGATGGGTGGACTGTTTGATGGATAAGGAACGGGTAGTGAGATTGTACTCAGAGAGTGGTGGTCAATAGCTCTATGGATGATCAGTGATGAGTGGTGTTTCTCAGGGGTCAGAACTGGGACTGGTGCTATTTAATGTTTTCATCACTGACATCAATAGCGGGATCGAGTGCACCATCAGCAGTTTATCAATGACACCAAACTCTGTAGTGCAGTCAACATGCTTAAGGGACAGAATGTTATCCAGAGAGACCTAGACAGGATGAGCAGTGGGCTCAAGTGTACATCATGAGGTTCAATAAGTCCAACGGAAGCTCTTGCACCTGGGTCATAGCACCCCCCCCCTTGTCAGTACAAGCTGTGGGATGTAAGGATGGAGCACAGCCCCTCCAAAAAGGACCTGGGTGTGCTGGTGGGTGGCAGCTGGACGTGAGGGTCAAGGGAGGTAACCCTGCCCCTCTGCTCTGCACTGGTGAGGCCTCAGCTGGAGTAGAGTCCTCAGTACAGGAAAGATGTGGACCTGCTAATGCATCTCCACATGGGGGCTACAAAAGTGATCCAAGGTCTGGAACACCTTCTCTAAGAATAGAGGCTGAGAGAGCTGGGGCTGTACAGCCTGGAGAAGGGAGATCTGATAGCAGCCTTTCAATATCTAAAGGCAGGCTATAAGAAAGAAAAAAGGGGACAGACTCTTTAGCAAAGTCTGCAGTGATAGGACAAGGGGAAATTATTTCAAACTAAAAAAGACAGATTTAGCCTAGATATTTTTACAACAAGGATGGTGAGGCACTGGAACAGGTTGCCCAGAGAGGTGGTGAAAACCCTGTCCTTGAAGATATTCAAGGTCAAGCTGGACCAGGCCCTGAGCAACCTGATTGAGCTGTAGATGTCCCTGTTAATTACAGGGGAGTTGGACTAGATGACCTTTTAGGGTCCCTTCCAATACAAAAGACTCCGTGATTCTATGATTCTTTGTTTGTCAGTTCACAGTTAGCTTTGAATTACCTAATAGCTATGGTGTGGCTATCAGGATGTCCTGAAATGGTTGCAAATCCTACAAGTTTAGGAGCCCCTTGTGGAACAGATGTCCTACTTCAGGACAGCCCTTTGAAGTCTGAGGTTGTGATATCTTTACTAATTTCCAACCTCCACTTTGCCTCAGCTTCTGGGCAGTGATTCCAAGGGATTCTTCTTAAATATGGATTCAAATTTAATAAAATTAGAAATGTTCAAATGCAGTAGGTACAGTGCAAGTGCATATGTTGCAAATAAGGCCTACAGATAGGAGACTTTCATCTGAGTGTATCATGGTCTCTCCTTTTTAAGATGTGAAGAAACACAGATGGCAATTGACTATATGTATTCGTAAGCATACCAACATCCCTGTGGACCTATCAGTATCTTAGCATTCTTGCACAATTTAACGCCTTTATGAGGCCAAATTCATAGATGATATTGGCACCTGTCAATCTACTAATGACATCAAAACACATTTCAAAAACATATGTCAGATGACGGGATAAGCAGAAATGGCCTCAAGTTGTGACAGGGAAAGTTTAGGCTGGATTTCAGAAAAAAAAAAATGCTTTACAGAAAGGGTTGTTAAGCACTGGAATAGACTCCCCAGGAAGGTGGTTGAGCCACCATCCCTGGATGTGTTTAACAACCATGTGGATGTGGTGCTCAGGGACTTGATTTAACAGTGGGTTGTTAGAGTTAGGGTAGCATGGTTAGGTTGTGGTTGGACTTGATGATTTTTTCCAACATGAGCAATTCTGTGATTCTATAATTCTGTGTCTTTAACTGTGACCATGATAAATTGCCTACTGACAACTGAGTCTAAACTGACACAAACTGCTAACTTGGATCAATAAACTACGTAATAAGCTTCACTGGTCTGGCACAGTAGAGGAATAAATGAAAACATCATTCAGTTTGTTTGCACCCAGGAATATGTGTCCTACTTTGTTGGCAAGTTCCAGGCATTTTTTACATATTTACCTTTATATGATAATGGAAGAAGAAGAGGAGGAAAGAGACCTCCTACTGTGCAAATTTGCCATTTGTATAGTTCTTCACCCTTGTATAGTTCTTCACCCTTGTATAGTTCTCCCCATTTGTAAAGCAATCCAAGGACTGAATATTCCTGTCCTACAGCAGTGCAGCGTAGCAGTACAAATACTGTGCAATGTTTCCCCGTTACAGAAGACACTACAGATGCTAGGTTTTCCATGTGGCTCAATATAAATGGTTAGATGAGCGTGTACTATCTCTAACCAGAGCGTGAGGGTTTTGCTCACTTTGCCTCCTGAGCTGTCTTGCTTCTGATTGCTCCAGCCGCCTTTCAGTATTTTCCTTTTTTTTATTAAGAACTCTGACAACATGATTTTGAGGGGAAACTGGCATTTTGCAGTCAAGACGTGAGCAGAAAAATGTATGTGTGTGTGAGGGGGAGGAGTAGTGAGGGGAAAGGGAGAAAGTGAAATAAGCTATTTCCTGTGAAATCTTTGGAGTTAAGGCTTTTTGTCAGGTGCCTTTGACAGGAGCCAGGACTTGCTGAAAGGATAAAAGGAGAGATAAGAAAAACAGCAAGACTGAAGCAATTTAAGATACTATCCACTGGATCTTAATGCTAGATATCATTCAAAGGACATGTTTAATTTAAGCTTGTCCTAGCAACAGTTTCGTGAGTGTATTAACCTTTCTACTCTCCTTACCTCCGTGCTGAGCAATGACAATCTTCATTTAAAAACCTCTTACCAGCTCTACTTCATTCTTTTTAATCTTCTCTACGAAAGAGATGTATCCCAGAAGTTATCTGATTGGAATCATGTTAATCTACCTGCTCTGTACCCCAGTAAGAAAGTAAATACAGATTACAAATAGGGATGATTTTAAGAAAGGAAGAAGATGGACGAATGGTAAGACAGCAAGCAGCAGGAGCTGGTTTGGCTGGCAGGAGAATAAAGGAAAATTATGTATTCAGCAGGCCAAAATGAATTTGAAGAAACACGTATGTACATAGGTCAAACATTCTGCCAATGTAAAACATTGCATGTTTACTGAGTTTGGTAAATCTGTAGCCATTTATTTCAGTAGGAAAATTAGCAATACTATCTAGTACTAATAATTGTAGTTGGTACCTTAGGTTCTTATCCATGTGCAGGATTATGTTTTGTATTCTTTTCTTGTCTGGTCTCTGACATGACTTTTGTAATGGCTCTTGAAATACTTGCTGGTTTTAGCTAGTGAGTTTGGCATCTATTGCTTGGACATGACTAAAACAGACCCTTCTCATTCAGTATTCGAGTAAATGAATTTTATGATAAACAGTGCTTTAAAATGATATTTCTCTTTTTTCCCCCCCCATTTAACTACCTGCTGAAGCTGTTAAAAGCAAACAAACAGACAAACAAAATTACTCTAAAACCACCACCCTCCACATGCCAAAATCTGATAAAGATACATATATTTTGCCATCAGTATGCTGTTTTGACTTGAAGAGACACTGTAGTTGTGTTACACTGTTAAAAATAAAAATTTCATGTGTTTACAGTATTTTGATGAATCTCTACTATACATATTGATCTTCACAGGTGTCCCTTTTTAATGTTTAAAAGAAAGATAAGCTGCAAAAATCAAAGTCTAAATAACTGAATCATCGTCTTTCAGCTTTGAACATGCCACCCATATCATAATTAATTCATCCAGTTGTCATCAAAGCTCACAGTCTGGAATAGGTACCTTTATATAATAGGTATTAAGAAGTAATGCAATATCTTCACATAGGGGTCTGGACAAAAATAACATGATATTTTTGGGAGCCTCTACCATTCATTCTGATGTATGTAATAGGTAAGTTCAGACACTTCAATTCTGAAAATGTGGTCCATGAGAATATTTTTAATGGGCTTCACCACAGTGTTTTTTTATGACAAATAGGGCTGTGAGACCTCATCTATATTGCAGAGAATCCACGGATGAAAAACACTAACAGCCACTGTCCAAGAAAAGAACAAGCTGTGTAATTTACTATGGGTCATCCATTTTGAATGCTGGAAAGTTATATCCAAAGCTGTCACCTTCATAGATTGAATGATTTCTTGAGATAGTTTTAGAAAAGAAAGAGACATATCTTACAATTTATTCATCTATAGACAAATGGTCAGAAGGACATCTGACTGCTGCTTGTGAGTACCAACAAGCATGAGACAAAATAGTTCTATGAAGATTTGTGCAAAAAATAAAACAACGTTTTGAAAAGACTTTGCATTTTCTTTCTGGGACAGAATGACTTTGATGTTTAAATACTTACAAATGAATCCAAATAGAGTTTGGGGCTTTCTGACATTTGCGTAAGCAATTTACATTTCAAAAGTTCCTGCAGTAAACACCAATTATGGTCCCAGAAGTCTCTTAAGAGGGTGATTAATTTGAGAAATCCTTTGCTAATAATTAGACTGTGGGGCCAACTCTTGGTGAAATTTCACTTGGGCAGTGGGCAGGGGACACAGAATCCACATATACAGACACTGCATTCTAGACTTTGAAATCAGCTGGTGGGTTTTACTTTGTTGTTTTCTTTCTTCTTTTTTCTTTTTTTTTTCTTCCTTTTTTAAAATCACAACCAAATATGTGATGGAGCATTATCAAGTACTTCTGAGTTTGTAGGAGCTTAAAGAAAAATGAATTCATATAAAGCATGTTCAACAGACTTACAAAAATGCGGTTTGCTTTTTTGTGAGTTCTGAAGAGCAATATGAATCAATACAATCATGTATACCATCAACATACGGTTATCATGGTGTTTAAGAACTGTGAAACGAAACTGAAACATGTTTCTGTATTTGTAGATCACAGTCTACAAATAAGGGAAGAAACACCACAGGGCTTGATGTAGCTCGGGTGTGTGAACAACAATGAAGAAAAAAAAACAAACAAAATAAGATTCAACATCATCCAGTACAACAAACCTCATTCTGTTGTCCTTTGTACCTAGCCTTTTCCATGTTGCCAGAGCTTCCATGTGCACAGAATGGGGATTGAGTGTCATTTAGACCTCAATTCAAAGCGGTTGCTTAAGGTTCTGCAAGGCCTTCTCTGGACAAGTTAAGGATTTCTGCAAGGATGGAGATTTTAAAGCCTCTCAGAGCAACCCTAGGCATTGTTTGATCACCCAGGGGATGGGGGAAAAAGTCCTCCATAGTAAGAATGTCTTGTGTCACAACTTGAGTGTGCTCTTTTTCTAGCACTGTGGACATCTGAGGAGGATCATGGAAACAGAACTGTGGAGGTTGGAAAATATCTTCAAGATCATTAAGCACAACCACCAAACTGACCTACCATATTCCACTGTAAAATCATATTCCTAGTGCCACATCCAAACACGTTTTAAATAAATCAGGGATGAGGACTCCATTACCTCCCCAGGAATCCTGTTCCAATGTCTCACCATCCTCTCTGTGAAGAAATTCTTCCTGACATTCAATCTAAACCTTCACTGATACAACTTGAGGCTGTTTCTTCACTTCCTATTACTTACTATCTGTGAAAAGAGACTGCCACTCTTCTTGATGCAACCCTGCAGGTTTTTTTAATTTATATTTGGAGGTCCCTTCCAATCCCTACGATTCTGTGATTCTGTGGTTCTGGATTATTCCCTGTTAAACCAAAGACTTTGTCAGATTCAGAGGTTGCCTTTTGAGTGTTCTTGTTTCCATGGAGATAAAGGGAATTAGATGTACAGTTTCTTGAGTGTCAGGAAAAACAACTGTTGTGTGGCTGGCGTTGTGCCCATTGTGGATAGTAAACAGTCCTCTGTCTTCTCTGAAATATAATGGACTTTCTATCTTCTGTACGCCAAGTTGACACATACTGCAGGTTATTGTAATTATCCCTAGATTAATTTAAAAAACTATCAGTAGCATAACAATAACAAAAAAAGACAATTGCATTAAGTTCCATGTTCAAGCTTACCCATTTTCTTGGGTTTTCTTCAGCAAAGCTGGAAAGAAAGATTCCTCATATAAGATATTTGGCGTGGGAAGAGAAAGATGCAAGTTACTCCTCCATACTGCCTATCTCCAGAGTTAAACTAATATAATCCTTTCTTACATTATATCTTTCTAACTTTGAGAATGGTTTGTGCATTTCACAGGAGATTCTTGTACAAATTCTTGCTTAAAGTAGCTCATGTCTGAGGTTAAACTGTGTTACCTGAGCCTTGGTCTCATTCAGTCTTGAAAAACGTCTCATCATAATGACAGCACAGCCTTTCTGGGTAGCCTTTTTTATCACTTCATTTGCCTCAAAAAATATTTTTCCATACATTTATGTGGAAATCATCCTGTTTCACAAAAGTAGGTGCTGGAAGGAACCTCTGGTGATCATCTAGTCCAACTCCCCAGCTAAAGCAAGTTCTCTACTGTCTGTTGCACAGGAAGGAATCCAGGCAGGTCCTAAATATCACTAGGGAAGACTCCACAGCCTCTCTGGGCAGCCTGTTCCAGTTCTCTGCCACCCTCGCAGTAAAGAAGTTCTTCCTTGTGTTTGTATGGAACTTCCTGCGTTCCAGTTTCTACCTGTTGCCCCCTGTCTATTGCTGCACTCCACATAAAAGAGTCCACCCCCATCAACCTGACTCCTGCCCATTAGCTATTTATAAAAGGTGATGAGATCCCTTCTCTCCCTTCCCTTCTCCAGACTGAACAGTCCCAGGTTTCCCAGCCTTTCCTCGTACAGGAGAAGCTTCAGGCCCCTAATCAGCTTTATTTCTGTTTCAGTTTATAACCAACAATTGTATTTTTACCAAAGTGCAATGCAGGTAAAATCCTGGCTCCATTTTTTTTAAGCAGTTCTCTGCAGCCACACCTGAAGTGTTTTGTTTGTTCCAGACTTAACAGTGCATGGGAGATATGGAGGAAGTGGGGAGAATCCAGAAAGGAAGCACTAAGATGTTTAGGGAACTGAAGCATTTCTCTTATAAAGAAAGACTGGGAGAGCTGGAACTGTTCAGCCTGGAGAAGGCTCAAGGGGATCTCATCAATACATACAAATATCTGAAGAAAGAGTGCAAGTGGTGCCCACTGCCTGGACAAGATGCACAAATTGAAGCACAAGAGGTTATGTCTGAACATCAGGAAACACTCACTGTGAGGATGTTTCAGCACACACACAGGTTGCCCAGAGAAGCTGTGGACTCTTCCTCTTTGGATACATTTGGAAGCCATTTGGACATGGGCCTGGGCAACCTGATGAGAAGAACTTGGGAATCCTGGTGGATCTAAAACTGGACATAAGCTTCAGTGTGTGCTTGCAGCATGGAAGGCCAACTGTGTCCTGGGCTGGAAAAATAGGGGTGGCCAGAAGGGAAGGGGGTGACTGACCCTCTCTGCTTCTCCGTGGTGAGGCCCCTCTACTTTGTCCCAAGTCTGAGGACCTCATCACAAGAAAGACATGGAACTTTTGGAGTGGGTCCAGAGGAGGGTCGTAAAGATGTTCTGAGTGCTTGAGCACCTCTACTACAAAGACAGGCTGAGGGAGTTGGGTTTAGCCTGGAGAAGAGAAGGCTCCAGGGAGGCCTCATTCTATCTTTCCAGTGCATGAGGGGAGTTTACAAACAGGTGAGAGATTGACTGTGTACAAGGTTTGATAGTGACAAGACAAGGGGGAATGGTTTTAGACCAAAAGAGGGGATTAACACTGGCACTGGAATAGGTTGCCCAGCGGATGTGGGTGTGTTTTCCCTGGAGGCATTCAAGGCAGTTGGATGAAGTGAGTCTTGGGTGGCCTGATCTAGTGGTTGGCAACCCTCTCCATGGCAGTGGGATTGGAACTAAGTGATCTTTAAGGTCCTGTCAACGGTTTATGGGCCGGTTCAGCCTGGTTCCATGACTAATGGGGCAGGGGAAAGAGGGAAGGGGAAAAGGGTGGGGAGATGGGCCTAAAAACAAACAGCAGGAACCATCGCAAGAGGAAAGTTATTTTACTAAATATGATAGCGGAATAATTGGAATTGAAGCTAATGAATCAAATAAAATGAGAGACAGTGTCCAGGAACTGAAGGCCTTACTCTTATGCAGAAGGCAAGACGGCTAGAGAGCGCAAACTGCTGAGATGAGCAGAAAGGGAGAAGAGCACATCTTGTGATCTGTGAACAGTTTTATCTTTCCCTCTGAAACGGAAACACAAAGTCCTCTGAGATATGTACTTCTCTTCTGAGACACCTGGAACTATCCACTATCCACGGAACTGGAGCATTAACTCATTAGCCCAGGACACTATATGATGCCATGATGTAGAATACCAATAACAAAAATCATAAAACCATTACAAGTCCCTTTCAACCCAAGCCATTATATGATTCTATGAAATTGGAAATAGCTAACAGGATCTCTTAGCAGTAACACCCCCTGGAAGCTACCAGAAGCAAATAAAATTAACAAAAGTTTATAGCTATATAATCAGGAAAAAGAAGGGAAAAATAAACACAACCGCGAACAACAAAATACCACCACCTCACAAAGAACTGCTGGGGAAGAAGTAAAATTTTGAAAAGTGAATTTAAAAAAAATCACATAAGAAAAGGAATACTGGGCATATCTACATAGTTTCTTTATTTTGCCTGTATACTTCCCAACAGATGAGTAAGTTTTATGCTAGTATTCTTAATTTCCCATTTGAACTAGTATGTCAATGTACCATGCAGTTGTTTTACTCTACTTACAATTTTTATGGGGTGGCAATAGGAACGGGGGTTCTTCCCTTAAGTGAAGTTCCTATCAGTTTGCCTATCAGCTGTTTCAAAAAAACCATAACTCTCCCACTCTGGAAAGAGTTCAGAGATTGTTATACATGCACACTCTTTCTGTACATCTGGATTTTTATTTCTGTGAACTATCTTAAATAACAATTGTTTATGAATAGCAGTAGATGCATAGTTTTCATTGTCACTTGTCAATACGTCAGTGCTCACAGATCTACCGGTCTTTCTTTTGGAGATCAGCCATTGCCTAAGCAATAATTTCCAATTGAATTAATTACTGCTTAGTATAGCAATATGTTCTGCTCCGTTAAGTGAGCCATCTGCTCTTCTTTTTAAGCTTAGTTTTCCTTCCATAGTAGAATATTTAACCTGATCTATGCTATTTAACAATGTATGTCAGAAGGAATTGGATCACTAGAGACCTTGATGTATTATCAGGAGTATATAAAAAGCAATGTGATATTCCCTAAGGAATATGCCAGTACATATTCAAGTACACGAGTGTCTCAGTGTAACCTTCTTCCCCAAAAATGTCATGAATATCATGTGAAGTTTTGAATATCTTCATAGAAGCAAGCCCTATTTACTGCAGGTTATATTTGATGCCCATGTTATACTGCCATACTTTCACAGACTCTCACATGATCCAGAAGCCAGAGCAGTTCGTTAACAACAATTTGCTCTTTATAAATCAAGCTGGGTGGGCATTATATAGTTCCAGACAACTGAAATCTCTTATGCCATGAAGAATGCTGCTGTCAAAACTTGTCAGGTAGAAATCTTGCACCACTTTCATTTGAATGTCTTCAAAACTCGCTCTCCCTACAGATCATACCTAGATTTGTTAAAAGTATATTCCGTATTATTCTGCAGGTGTATTATGTCAAACCACTTTTGTCTCAGAGCACTTTGCTGAGTTTTTGTTGAGTCTTAAAAATAATGCCAAATGATTTTGTGTGAAGATCCAGTATGTCACTGGGTAAAGGATGACATTTGTCATCGCTAAAAAATCAGAGGGGAGAGTGCTTGCACACCAGCTTTTTGTTGCATGCAGATAAGCTGAGTAAAACTTACATGAAAAGGTATATACTGGAGAATAATGAAAAGAGGGGCCTTCCCCTGGATTTCGTTGTTGGATGTGAAAAGAAATTCTTCTTATTCTTTGCCAGTTACTAGTTACACTCTTAATAATTCTATTAGCATACAGATTTCAAAGAGTACCTGACAGTAAAATAAAATAGACTACACAATGTAAAAAATTAGTTGGTATCTTCTGTGATATAAAAGTGACAACTGTCAAAAAGAAAGAATACATTAGCTCAAATTAAGAAAGAGAACATTCTTAAGAGTTTTGAAATAACTCTGTTATAACTCAAGATTTTCACACTTGATATTCACTATTCTTGTTAATCTAAGAAAACCAGCAAAACTAGAGACGTTGAGATCATCTGCTTAAATAACACAGAAGGACATCTTTAGGTCTGAAATATCTCAAATGTTTCTGGTAAACATATATAGATTCTCACTTTACAATCTGGAACATTGTCTCTCCTATAGTAAAAGAAAAGGTCTGTAATGACACTACTTAAGACTCTAAAAGTTATTTATCATCTTCTGTCAGAGTAGACATATTTCTAGTGCTCCTGTACTAAAATATCAGAGCTTATACAGCAAAAATAAGAGAAAACAGAGTAAATTTATTAGTATGACTTCATACTATTCTTTTATTCTGGAAAGGGATAATCTGCAGTAATTGCTTATACACGTAAAGAAGGCTTCCCTGTGGTAGCTGACTATGTACTGACTGGTATCAAAAAATATTCATGCAGTTTTCTCTGAAACATCTGTTCAGCTATGGCAGAATCAAGATAGTGCATTAATTCAACCATAGGTTACTTTAATAATGTTTTATTGCTTTTTCTTATAAACAACTTTTTCCGAGCTTAGCAATTAGATATATCTGTGTGTCCTATTTTTATCACAGATGATCTTCTTCAGATCATCTGGTACTATGTTTTGGCTTTAGGAGAAAAAACAACGTTGGTAACACACCAACGCCTTAGTTGTTGCTGAGCAGTGCTGCACAGAGCCAAAACATTTTGGTTGCTCAGCTTCTCATCCTTTGTTGCCAGCGAGGGCCCTGGAGGAGCACAAGGAGTTGAGAGGGAACAGAACCAGGAGAGTCGATCTAAACTGCCAAAGGGATATTCCATACCATATGGCATCGTGTCAAAAAACTATAAAACCATGGGGAATTGGCTGAGAGGGCCACCGCTGCTTGGGGATGGACTGGGCATTGCCCATGGGTGGTGAGCAATTATGTTGTGCATCACTTGTTTTCAAAACATTTATAACTATATATATATATATTATTATTACTATCATTTTTTTTCACTATCTTTTCTGTCTTAGTAAAGAGTTTTTATCTCTCCATCCCACTGATGGAGCAGGGAGCAAACACCTGTGTTGCACTGAGCTTCCTGAGGGTTTAAATCACAACACGGTGAATGTCATTTTCCTGGAAAAAAATATAGAAGTAGACTTCATTTTGATCTAGATTGGTTATCTTAAAAATATTCCCTGGACTAAGTAGAACTCTGTAACTGCTCCCACTACAATTTTGCCAAGGAGCTCAGAACTGCAAAAACATTGCTAGAACATGCAGAATATACACACTGATAAAAACAGACCCGCTGAGCTGAACCTGAATGCCTAATGTACTTCAGTATGAAAGAAATACTTTCTGCTCTATCATGGTTTCATGACTTTCGCTATAGGTATTCCACATCATAAAATCATGTAGTGCACGGGGAGTTAAAGAGTTAATGCTCCAGTTCCGTGGGTAGTGGATAGTTCCGTCTATACGTGTCTCAGAAGAGAAGAAGAACGACATATCCCAGAGGACTGTTCACTGTTCTGTTTCTGTTTTCCATTCAGAGGGAAAGATAAAACTGTTCATAGACCATGAGATGTGCCCTTTTCCCTTTCTGCTCATCTCGGCAGTGTGCACTCCCTAGCCGTCTGGTCTTCAGCAGTAGAGTAAGGCCTTCAGTTTTTTGAACACACTCTCTCTCACTTTATTTGATTTATTAGCTTCGATTCCTTTTATACTGTGTTATACTGTGTTACCTTGCATTCCGCTATCATATTTAGTAAATTAACTTTCCTCCTCAGATAGTTGCTGCTGTTCTGTTTTCAGGCCCATTTCCCACCCTTTTTCCCCTTTCCCCTTCCCTTTTTCCTAGGATGTAGATCTGTTGCCCCCTGCTCCATTAGTCATGGAACCAGGCTGAACTGGCCCATAAACCACTGACATGCTCAAAATTGAAAACTGCAACTAAGAAACTAAGAATCAGTTGAGATACCATGAAAATGGTGATTAATGGTTCTATACGTGATTAATGGTTCTACTGGTGATTAGTGGTTCTATGTCCAGATGGAGGCTGGTAACAAGCGGTGTCCCCCAGGGCTCTGTCTTGGGACAGGGCTCTTTAACATCTTTATCAGTGACATCGACGACAAAATCGAGTGCACCCTCAGCAAGTTTGCTGACGACACCGAGCTGAGTGGTGCGGTTGACACGGTGGAAGGAAGGGATGCCACTCAGAGGGACCTCGATGGACTTGAAAGGTGGGCCCGGATGAACCTGGTGAATTTCAACACAAAAAAGTGCAAGGTTTCGCACTTGGGCCGAGGAATCCCAGGCATCCCTACAGACTCGAAGAGCAGTCCTTGAGAGCAGACCTGCAGAGAAGGACCTGGGGGTCCTGGTGGATGAAAATCTTAACATGAGCCAGCAGTGTGCCCTTGCAGCTTGTAAAGCAAATGGTATCCTGGGCTCCATCAGAAGAGGGGTTACCAGCAGGGACAGGGAGGTGATTGTCCCTCTCTGCTCTTGTGAGGCCCCATCTGGAGTACTGTGTCCAGGTCTGGAGCCCCCAGTACAAAAACGACAGAGAGCTGTTGGAGAGGGTCCAGAGGAGGGCCACGAAGATGAGCGGAGGGCTGAAGCGCCTCTCCTTTGAAGACAGGCTGAGGGAGCTGGGCTTGTTCAGCCTGGAGAAAAGGTGGCTGCGGGGCAACTCATTGCAGCATTTCAATACCTAAAGGGAACCTACAAACAGGGGGGGAGTAAAGGAGAAGGGGAAATGGTTTTAAATCGAGGGAGGGAAGATTGAGGTTGGATGTCAGGGGGAAGTTCTTTACTGTGAGAGTGGTGAGGTGCTGGAACAGGTTGCCCAGAGAGGCTGTGGATGCTCCATCCCTGGAGGTGTTCAAGGCCAGGTTGAATGGGGCCCTGGGCAGCCTGGTCTAGTATTAAATGTGGAAGTTGGTAGCCCTGCATGTGGCAGGGGGGTTGGAGATTCATGATCTTTGGAGTCCCTTCCAACCCGGGCCATTCTGTGATTCTGTGTGATTCAGTGAAAATGCAATTGTTGTGAGAAGCTGTTTCTGAGTATTGAGGCAAAATTTAGCTCATAACTTTTTTATTCAATAGCAGTCTATACAATTAAATTACCTTCACATTTGTTTTAGTTTCCAAGTTGATACGTAACAGCTAATTAGACAAAGGCCTACTCCAAAATATATCCTGAAATATGTGTGCCTTGTGGCAATCAGGAGATGTTTAAGAAGTAAACCAATTGCTGGAGCTGGGGAATTAGGGACTGTGGACAGATAATGAAGCTTCGCCTCTGCAGCCGGTTCATCCTCGCCTTGTGCCCAGCTCCAGCACGAAGCCCCTCATCTGGGATGTGCTCCTTCCCAAAGTGATCCAGAGAGGACTTCCCAAAGACAGCAGTTTATAAAGAATCAATCCAATCCGGATTCAAGCCAAGGACTAAAGTCATTCTGTCACAGACTGCTCCACCATGGGTCTCATTATGAGATGCAGCTCCCACCACAACTCTTGCTCCACAGCGAGCTCATCTCCAGAGACTTGAGCTGCGTCCCGCACGCTGCTCCACAGAGCGCGGCACATCCGAGCGCTAAGCGGGGCCGGAGAGCCGCAACACGAAGACGGGGCCGAGGTGCGGACGGGCCGCTCGGGCCGGGTGGACTCGGCCGGGCTGGGCGACGAGACGAGGGCAGGGGCCGCTCCGTGCCGGACGCGGCCGCTTCCAGCCGCTTCGACGGCCCCGGCGCGGCCGAGGGCGAGCCCGTCAGCGACGGCGACGGCGACGGCGACGGCGACGGCGACGGCGACGGCGACGGCGACGGCGCCGCCGGGAAAGGCGCGGGGCGGCCGCGGAGACGGCCGAGGGGAGCGGGGAGAGGGGAGCCCGGCGCCGGGGCTCTGTGACGCGGGCCGGCGTCGCGCCCCAAGGCCATTGTGACGCGGGGCCGCCGCGAGGGGCCGGAGTCCCCCGGAGAGAGTGCCGCTCACTCTCGGGAGAGCGGCTCCGCGAGGAGGACGCGGCTCCCCCGGGTGCGTGCGACCGAGCGTCTGCGCGAGGACGCGGCGATGAGCGAGGAGCGGGAGAAGAAGGACGACCGCCAGCCCGACGCGGGGCTGCCACGCGTGCGCGACCGCCGACAGGTGCGGGCCGGGGAGGGAGGCGCTCGGGCTCGGCCGGGCCGCCGGCGGCCGTCGAAGTCGCCGCCGCGGGGGACGCCGGCCGCGCCTTCGCCGCCTCCATCCCGGTTCTCCTTCTCCCCGCAGGTGGTGCCGCCGGGCGGCCGGAGCCCGGGCTCGTCCCTCCGCGGCGTCCGTCTGCCGCCGCTGCCCGGCCCGGAGAGCGCGCGGGCCTCCGGGAGCCGCCGCGCACAGGTAGGGAGCCCGAGGGAGGCGGGGCCGGACGTCTTCCCGCGCCGCGTGGGGACCGCCCTGTGCCGGTGCGGCTGTGGGGAGCGGGGCGGCAGCCGCCCGCGGGCTGAGCGCTGCCCTCGGTGCTGCGTGCGGCGCGAGCGGCGAGGACCGCGCTCACTCGGCCTTTCTCCTCGGCTTCTCTTGCAGGCGGGCGGGCGGCAGTTCCTGGAGTCGGCGACCGGCGGCGGTGCCAGTGGCCAAAGCAGACAGCCTCAGCCACCCTTGCTGCCTCGCTTAAGGCGGGCGGGGCTGCCGGCAGCAGCACCCAGGCGTGCAGCAGCAGCTTCTGGGGTCTGCAAGCTGCCTGCTCTGCAAGCGGCAGCCTCTTCCACAGCATCTCCAAGTGGCAGAGCACGTGCCGTGGGCATTAGAGGCAGCAGACTCCCAGTACTTGCCCCGAGACCTCCGGGAACCTTGCATGTCCAGGACGGGACAGCAAGGCCTGAGAGCCAGGGTCCAGCTGAGAGGGAATCCGCAGGATGTTCACCTGGCAAACTGTGGAGCGCATCTCTTGCCTCACCTGATGAGGCAGGCAGCATGCCTTCGGCTTCTCTTCTGGCTGCGGACCCTGGGCCTGGAGGACACCTTGAGGCTTTGGCTGTAACAGGTCCTGAAGATGGGGAACACTCAACTTCTTCCAAGGCTGAATACTTTCCAGAGGAGGCCAATGCAGCACCTTTTTTCTGGAGAGCATGCGAGGGAGAAGAAGAAGAAACGGCTACCACCATGCCTGAATTCTCCAACCAGTCTCTGGGAGAAGAACAGAGGTTGCAAGATCCCAGAGAGGTCTACGGGGAGGCATATAGATATCCTCCAGTTCACCCAGCAATCCAGAGAATCCGGGATGAGGCGAAGAAGGACCAGATGCTGCCACACTGGAACATCTCCTGGCCAAATAGCATGAGCGTGCCCCCGCTGCTAAGGCCCCAAGCAACAGAAGACAGTGCCAGTGCAGCTGACAGTGCTCAGGGCACGCTGAGCGTCTGCAGTGTGACATCGAGGGCTGAGGGCCAGTTTTCTGCTTCTGATGATTCCTCAGCCAGAGGTGTTATAGTCCAGGACTCGCAGCTAGAGTTGGAAGAGGCTGCAGAGATAGAAACGGCAGGACAGTCATCTGGCACCCTGCAAGTTGCATCTCTTGCCCCGTCTGATGAGGTACACGCTGTGTGTTCACCATCTCTTCTGGATGCTGAGCCAGGGCCTGCAGGGCACCTTGAGCCTTTACCTGCATCAGTGCTGGAAGATGCAGAAAGCTCAGATTCTTCCGAGGCTGCAAGCTCTGCAGAGGAGACTGATGCAGTATCGCTCCCCTTGCCAATGTCCGAGGGAGGAGAAAGAGAAGAATCAGCTATGGCCATGCCTGAATCCTCCGGACAAGGTCTGGGAGAAGCACGGAGACTGCCAGATCCCAGCGAGATCAACAGGGAGCCCTCTGGGTACTCTCCTATGATCCCAGCAATGCGGAGAATTCGTGAGGAGGACAGAAACGAGCAGATGTTGTCACACTGGAATATTTCCTGGCCAAGGAATGTGAGAAGCCCCAGGCAGCGAAGGCTCCAGGCAAGAGGTGACGCATTCAATAATGTTGGCGCTCGTCAGGGCATGCCAGGTATCTGGCCCACGACATCCCGGGCTGGTAACTGGTTTCTTGACTCTGGTGACTCCAGAAAGTGGACTGTTAGACTGCCAGTTATACTGGAAGAGTCCAGTGATGACAGCGACAGTGCTGCCAGCACTGCTGAGGGCACGCTGGATGCCAGAGACAATGCAGTGAGAGATGAGGGCATGCAGCCGCCCTCCTGTCCTTGCCCTTCAACACTGGAGAATGTGGAGGAAGACTGGGGATGTGACTCTGAGGAAGATGCTGCATCAGAGGCAGTCAGCATCACATCCAGCACATCCGATGAGCCATCTGGTGAGGTGGAGGCCGTTTCTTCAGCTTCATCTGTAGCTGCAGATCCCATGACTGAGGAGCATGTGTCAGCATGTGAGGGAGCAGAAGATGTGGGCCCTCAGCATGAGGTGAGCAAGGTCAGCACCAGGCATGAATTGGAGGCAGAGGCAGGAGTGGTGCCTGGAGTGTGCGCTGTGGGGAGATGCCTGGAGATGCTGTCTCCTTTCCAACCAGCTCCATGCATTAGGGTGGACAGCCCCTCTGTTATTCCTGCCTTGCCTTCAATCAAAGGGGCCTGGAAAGGGGATCCCTCCCCTGGACCCCTGGCACCCACACCATCACCAGCCAGTGGCATACAGGTGTGTGGTTTTGTTCTCTTCACACAGGTTTCTGCAGAGGCTGAAGAACGTGCACAGAGCTCCGTGTGCTTCAGAGATGCACCGGAGGATGGCCCAGGTACATCCCCAGACAGAAAACAATCCCAGGGAGGGACCTGTCAAGCTCAGATGGCCCATCAAGTGGCATGGAGGCTGACAGCGTTCCATGCGCTGCCATATCCAGGCCAGTCCTCCCACGGAAATTCCATGGTGGTGGGTGGCAGGCAGGAGCTCGCCTCTGCCCCTTGCCTACAGCTCTCTGTCCCCCACAGGTACCACAGCCGCACCACACACAGCAGCTCGCCGCCGGATGCCAGCTGTCATCAGGAGTGTGCTCCGGGCTCTGCGCAGGGTTTGCACCTGCAGCTGCATCAGGGGACAGCGAGAGGAGAGGCACGAGGCTGTAAACACCAGGCAGCTCCCCAGAGATTGATTCCATCCTGTCAATGTAGAATTCTGATTCCATCATGTCAGTGAAGAATTTTAATTCCAACTTGTCAATGCAGAATTCTGATTCCATCTTGTCAACACAGAATTCTGATAAAATGCTATCTTTATTCTATCCTGCCTGAGTGCTGTCTCATCTGTGCACTCGTGCATGGTTGGTCTCTGAGTGCGACTACTGGGCTCAGAGCACGGGGCAATGGATCCATGTGTCGGTGGTGGCAGCAAGTGCAGAGAGCGTGGGCGTGCAAGGGAGAGTGATTTGTGACTTGCAAAATGTGAGCTGGCTGAGCCGGTGTGTGTGTGAGGTGGGCAGCGATGAAGGGCGTGAGGGGCTGTGAAAGGGGCAGCCCTGGTGGGAGAGCACTGGTGTGTCTGTAGGGGTGCGAGCACAGCCAGGCACCTACCGAGAGGAGACCAAAGTGTCCCGGCTGGCTCAGGGCTCCTCAGGTGTCTCACTGCACAGGCCTGGGTACTCCCTACGTTGACATCATCGTTCCCCCATATGAGGACGTCATCAGTATAGAGGTAAACCCGGACACCGTGGTCCAACGTGAGCTTCCCCTGCCTCCGAGCGCCAGAGTGGGCGAGTGTCTGTACCCCTGGGGTAATCGGGTGACTGTGCATTGCACTCCCTCCAAGTAAATGCAAATTGATTGTCCTCCACCTTCCTCAAGGGGACCATAAAACAGCTGTCTTAGGCATCAATGGCAGCCAGAAAGGCATGAGCCTGTTCCCGTAGGGCAGTAATCAATTCTGAAACATTTGGGGCCGCTTTTGCTGAAGGGGCAGTCTCGGCACCCAGATGCCTGCAGTCCACTCTAAGTCTCCATTTGCCACAGGGCTCCCACACTGGCCATACAGGAAAGTTACAAGGAGAGTTTGCAGGTGCTATAATCCCTTGATTGCATAGTTCAGCTACAAGGGGGGGCTGTGCCTTCCTTAGCTCCTAAAGGGAGAGGGTTGGGCTTCATGTTTGTCGTCTTGGAAGGAGGTGGGGCCGGGGCTACCTACAGTAGTCTAAGAGTTGGCCTAGAGGCAGAAGGCCTCTTCTCTTCCCTCCCCGAGCACTTCATCAGTGCTTCTGCCTGCTGAGACTGCTGCTGCTCCTCAACCAGCTGCTCTTGTAATTTTCCTACTTCCTCCTGCAAGGAGGAGATAATGCTGGCTCCTGAGAATCATGGACGCCCATAGTACTTGTGAGTGTGACCAGCTGTGTCCTGAGTACTGCACAAACCACTGCTTTCCCTTTTCTTCAGCGATATTTCCATTCTGCCCTTAAGTCTGCTACCCAGTCGCATACTGCCTGTTGGTTCTGGGCAAGAGAAGAATCAAGGTCCATCAACATTTTCAGAATATGCTCTGGGCTATTAGGATTGCCCATCCCTCCTTCCATGCTTGGCGCCAGCTACTCATAATGTACTTCAACAAACACAATTTAAAATTTTTTTCATTCCACATCCCTTGTTGAACTTTATACTGTCCGTGCCTTGGCCCTCCCGATGCCATCCCTGCACATCCAAACAACATCCCTCTGTTCCTCCCTGGCCACCTTATCCCCACTTCCACTGCTTCCTTCTTTTCCCTCAGCCTTCCCAGCAGCTCCGTGCTCAGCTGAGCTGCGTCTCCTGCCACCCCTGCCTGATTTCTTATTCTGGGGGATGGAGAGCTCTCATGCTCTCAGAAACATGTTCTTAACTGTGCTGCCAGCTGTGTTCCGTTCCTTTGTGCCTAAGGACAGTTTCCTAGGAGATCTCATTCAACCATTCCTTAAACAGTTCACTGAAGTTCACTCTCCTGAAGTTCAGTGTCTTGACTCCACTCTTTGCCAGGCCCATGTTCCTGGAGATCGCAAGCTCAACCAGGGCATGGTTGCTGCAGCTCAGGCTGCCTCCAATCTTAACGTCTTCGACCACCTCCTCTGCACGGATGAGCACCAAACTCGGCAACCACTGGTGACCAGCTGGTCCCCTCTGGTCCTGACCTGTCCAAGACCGGTAGCAGAAAGTTACCATTATTGGGCTCCAGGAGTCTCCTGGATCACTTGCAGCTAGCTCGCCATGTTCATTTCCCAGCAGGTATCTGGGTGGTTGAAATCCCCCAGAGGGATCAGAGCCTGGGAGCACAACAGCTCCTGCAGCTGAAGGAAGAAGGTCACACCTACAGGCTCCCCTTGATTCGGTGGCCTGTAGTAGACCCCGACCACCAGCTGTCTTTTGTTGGTCTCGTCCCTGGTTTTAACCCACAGGCTCCCCACGTGTGCCTGACTATTTCTCAGAGGCAGCTCTTTGCAGTCTGTCCTCTTTTTGTCGTAGGCGGCAATTCCCAACCTCTCCTACCTTGCCTATCCCTTCTAAAAAGCGTATAGCCCTCAATTCGGGTTACGCAGGTCATAGAATCGTGGAATTGCTCAGGTTGGAAAAGGCCTTCAAGATCATCAAGTCCAACCACAACCTAACCATCCTACCCTCACTCTAACTACCCACCGCTGAATCATGTCCCCGAGCACCACATCCAAATGGATTTTAAACACATTCAGGGACGGTGACTCAACCACCGCCCTGGGGAGCCTGTTCCAGTGCTTAACACGCCCTTCTGTACACAGGATTTCCTGTGTTCCAACCTAAACCTCTGCTGGTGAAACTGCCTGCACGGCCTGCACTGCCAGCATTGCCTACACTGCCTGCACCAACAGCACTAACTGCCTGCACTAACTGCCAGCACTGCCAGCACTAACTGCCAGCACTGCCTGCACTAACTGCCAGCACTAACTGCCAGCATTGCCTGCACTAACTGCCATCACTAACTGCCTGCACTGCCTGCACTAACTGCCAGCACTGCCAGCACTAACCGGCAGCACTAACTGCCAGGGCCGAGGGCGGAGAGCAGCAGGGCCGGGCTCGGCCAGGCCGCTGGCGGCCTTTGAAGTCCCTGCTGCTGCTGGGCACGCTGCTGGCGACTTCGCCACCTCCATCCCACGCCTCCTTCTCCACACCGCCGTGTGTGAGGCAGATGCCGTGCGCTCAGCGTCGCTTCTGGCCACAGAACCTGGGCCTGCAGGACACCCTGAGCCTTTGCCTGCATCAGTGCCTCGGTATGCAGAATGCTCAGATCCTCTCGGGACTGCACACTGTCCGGAGGAGGTCAGTGCAACGCTATTCCTGCTGTCAGTGTGTGCGGGAGGACAAGGAGAAGAAACAAGCGGCTATGGCCGTGTCTGAATGGTCCACCCAAGCTCTGGGAGATGCAGCGAGATCGCAATATCCCAGAGAGACCAACGGGTGGCATGTGGATATCCTCCAGTGCACCCAGAGATCCGGAGAATCCGAGATGAGGCGAGGAAGGAGCAGATGTTGTCCAGTAGGACCACATCCTGGCCACACAGCTTGAGCATGCCCATCTATGTCTCCAAGTGCAGAGCCGTCCCAGGGAGGGCCTGCTGGGCCCGAGCGGCCCGGCGAGCAGCTCCATGTACAGAGTCCTGCTGTGCCCGGGCCAGCCCTCCCAGGGAAAGCTGCGGTGCTTGGTGGCAGGCAGGGCCTTGCCTGGTGCCCGCCCTGCCCCTTGCCTACAGCTCTCTGCCCCCACAGGTACCGCTGCCACACCACACACAACATTCCTGCGAAGGCCACAGGAGGTGCACAGAGCTCCAAGTGCTTGAGTACAGGACTACAGGAGGATGGCCAGGGTACATCCCCGGGCAGAAAGCCATCCCAGGCAGGGCTTCCCAGCTCAGATGGCCCACGAAGCGGCACAGAGGCCGGCAGCACTGCATGCCCTGCCGTACCCAGGCCCACCATCCCAGGGAAGACCTGGAGTGGTGGCGCGCAGGCAGGGCCTTGCCTCTGCCCCTGGCCTACAGCTCTCTGTCCTGCACACGCTGCCACACCACACGCTGAAACTCGCCGCTGGTGGCCCCCAGCCAGCTGCCCAGGCATGCGTGCAGAGCTGCCACAATGGGCTGCTGTGCTGTGGGGGCTGCCATGTGGGGACCAGCCCTCCTCTGCTTCAGCTCCTCTGCACTCAGCCACCCGCGGGCTGAGGGCTGCCCTCGATGCTCCGTGCAACGCGAGCGGGAAGGACCGCGCTCACTCAGCCTTTCTCCTCAGCTTCTCTTGCAGGCGGGCAGGCAGGAGTTTCCAGTGTTGGTGCCAGTGGCCAAAGCAGACAGCCTCAGCCACCCTTGCTGCCTCGCTTAAGGCGGGCCGGGTTGCTGACAGCTGCACCCAGGCATGCAGCAGCAGCTTCTGGGGTCTGTAAGCTGCCTGCTCTGCCAGCAGCAGCCTCTTCCACATCTTCTCCAAGAGGCAGAGCACGTGCCATGGGCATTAGAGGCAGCAGACTCCCAGTACTTGCCCCGAGACCTCCGGGAACCTTGCATGTCCAGGACGGGACAGCAAGGCCTGAGAGCCAGGGTCCAGCCCTGGAAGTCTCAGCTGTTCTCAGGCCTCGCCATGCCAGACCGCCTCGCCATGCCAGACCCAGACAAAACTGCGTGGTGTCCCTGAGCTGTGCTGCAGCCGCAAGCTCAAGCGTCCGAGTGCAGCTGGCAGTTCCAGGGTGCATGGCGCCCTGAGACCACCAGCAAGGACGGCCCAGGTGCTGTCCACCAAGGCTGGGAAGGTCCACGCAGCTTGGGGAGATGCTCAGGAGGGCAGCAGAGACACTCGTGCTGCCACTACACCATCTTCCAGAGCAGCTCAGAAGGGCCCAGAAGGGCAGGCAGGCGGCAAAGAGCAAGACAAGGAGCCCCTGCCTGCATTAGTGCCTGAAGATGCAGGCAACCTAGATTCTCCCAAGGCTGCACACTCTCCAGAGGAGGCCGATAATGCAGTGCTGTTCCCAAGAGTGTGTGAGGGGGGAGAAAGAGACGTAACTGCCACCACCATGCCTGAAGTCTCTAGACAAGCTCTGGGAGGAGCACTGAGTCTGCAAGATCCCAGAGGGCTCAACCAGGTGGCCTACAGATGCTCTCCGGTACACCCAGCAATTCGTAGAATTCGGAATGAGGTGAGGAGGGAGCAGATGTTGTCCAGCTGGAACATCTCCTGGCCAAGCAACGAGAGCATGCTCAGGCTGCTAAGACCCCAAGCAGCACATGACAGTGCCAGTGCTACCAACAGTGCTCAGAGTATGCTGGAGACCTGCACCACAACATCGATGGTGGAGGGCCCCATTCCTGCACCAAGAGAGTTCATATCCGGAGATGCTGGAGTGCAGGATGAACAGCATGATTCGGAAGAGATTGCTGAGACAGAATCTGCAGGACAGTCATCTGGTGACCTGCAGAGTGCATGTCTTGCCCAGTCTGATGAGGCACACACAGTGTGTTCACCATCTCTTCTGGGCGCTGGTCCTGGGCCTGCAGAACACCTTGAGCCTCTGCCTGCATCAGTGCTGGAAGATGCAGAAAGCTCAGATTCTTCTGAGGCTGCACGCTCTGCAGAGAATGCTGATGCAGCATCTCTCCTTGTCAGTGTCCGAGGGAGAAGAAGCAGCTATGCCTGTGCTGGAATTGTCCAAACAAGCTATGGGAGAACCATCAAGACTGCAAGATCCCAGAGAGCTCTACAGGGAGACCTATGGATATTCTCCAATTTTCCCAGCAATTCGTAGAATTCGGGATGAGGCGAGGAAGGAGCAGATGTTGTCCAGCTGGAACATCTCTTGGCCAAGCAACGAGAGCATGCTCAGGCTGCTGAGACCCCAAGCAGCACATGACAGTGCCAGTGCTACCGACACTGTTCAGAGAAGGGGGGTCAAATGTTACAGTTGTTATGAAGAATTTCTTGGGCTTGGTTACAGAGGTTGCCCTGATTTGTTGGACTTGTTCATCATCAGTTGAAGTGGTTACAAAGTACATGGAGGATACAACTCCTTGTATAAAAGTGGAATCAAACATGGAGCCATACAAGAAACAAACATAAGAGTTGCAACAGCACACGAAAAAGGATACGTTTCTCCCGTGGGCAATTTGTTTAGCAACTTTTTCATTATCATTCCATTTTTAGACAACAATTAGAGTCATTCAATTTGCCACAGACACCACCTGTGACTCTTCAGGAGTGGTGACACGAACGTTCCATAATGAATAAAAATTAGAAAGTGAAAAGAGACAACTGTACATTTGGCAATAACCATACCTTTAACAATAGCCAATAATATTAAATCAGTAAGTAAAACAAATAGAGCTATTTGTGTCAGCTGCTTTCCCCACCCAGGAACTCCCAGTGTAAGCCAAGATCCAGATGGGAATTCTTCAGTAGAGGTTGTGGTGTTTATGAACACCCATACAATATTACACTTCAGTGAATTCATCAAAAGCGTATCTAGTCCAATTTGACAATATGTGGACTTGCCATGTAATGTTTTCTAAGATGATTTAGTATCACGAGAACTCTCCACTTGAACATTTCCAAAGCAATTCAAATGCTGAGAGATATAAATCTTAGTTTGGCAAGTTCAAGTATTGCTACAGTCTACAGAATTTTTCACAGGATAGTGTGTGCAGGATAGTCCACAGTATAAACCATCAAGAGGAGTAATCCCAGAAACATACACATCTCTTATCAAAACTTAGACACTTTCCAACAACCATGTTTTGGATGGAACTCCTGGACTGGTGTGACACTGAAAAGCATCAGTGCAAAAGGCTTTACGATAGATTTCTTTTGTGCCCACATCTAACAGATATTAGATGGGCCTCTTGATTCATTTCCCAGTTTGTTAGGAATTTGGAAACACTGTGGAGGAGTCACATGCAAATCATAATCAGTTTGAAAAAAAGGGGTGAAAGAAGGGGTCAAAAGAAATGGTATCACTGTGCAGGGAGTACCAGTAAGCCAGGATGACCTGTAAGAACTCTGAACCCAGTTGTGAAATTTAACAGATCCAAGGACTGATATCAATCACCACCCACACTCACAACAATGCAAAACACAATATGATTGCAACCAAAAAAATGTAATTAAGAGGTATACTCAGTATTCTAGCATGATCAAATCTTCAGTATTTCTGTCACAAAACACAAACGGTTAAAATCAGCCTTAAAATTAGCCTTTCTGTCAAGTGCCCACGGGGATCTTCTGTAAAATAAAACAAGAACCAACTTGCCCTTTTTGGGCTTTGTAAATATGGTTAAAAAATGAGGGAACAATTGAGGAAGTGTTGATTTCATATTACTTTTTTTCGGGGTGTCTTTAGCCTTCCCAGGATATTTGGTAAGGGATTCTGTTAAGGTTAGGGAACTGGCCTCACCTTAGCTGAGTCAATCGCACAGGCTGGCCAGGGAGATAAGAGTGTTTCCCTGGCTTATCAGCCTCTGGATCATGACTCACAGGGGTAATTGGCAAGAGTGGTGAGGCCTTTAGACACAAGGTGTTAAATGGAGGATCTGGTTTCCCTTTGTGGTAAGCTTTCTAATGCATCCACCCTTCACTGCCCCCACCCCGGTCACTTGGGAGGGGCGAAGACATCAGTTTTTTATTGGATAGCTGCTCAGGTTTTGCTTTCCAGGTCTTGAGCTTTTGTTCTGGCCACCACTTAACTAATTTCTCTAACCTGACAGTGGGTAATCCATTCATCAGATCTCACAGGACACCCTTTTGCCAGCCCAGTGTCCAGAGACAATTACCTTTATGATCAATATTCCGCCTATCTGTTTTTACTGACAATGAAACCCTTCCAGTCCCACTGAGCTTTGGGCTAGGTGGCCTGGGGGCAAGGCTGACCGCTGCAAGTCTTACTTCCCTTGGCTCAAATTTACTGGCAGAAGAAATCACTGACCCATATTTTCTTCCATAGTTGATTAACTCTTGGACAGCCTTCTTCCACGCCCATACGTCCCCTGACTGCAGATGGTTAGATGTTACAGTTCCTTCTAACGCTGCCCGGGTTCTCTCTCCCTGACACATAGCTTGTATCTTTCCTTGCAGTTGTATGCCTATGGGTTTCAATGACTCTGGAGGCCCCCTAATTAAAGCAGTCATTCTCTCAGGATCAACAGGCATCATCATAGGTGATTCGTGGTGTGGCTGCAGCTTTCTATCATACATCATTTGGAGACAAGCAGCCTTTTGAACGCTCTCTACTAACTGGTCGACTGTTCCAGTAATAGCAAGAGGGTATCCCTTTTCTAGAGGATTGAGACCACCTGCCCAATAGGCAGCCCTCTGTGTTAAGGACCAGGGAGCACCATTGTTGCCAGTAGTTAAAAATACTCCTGGTCCCCAGTAACCTCCCGCTTCCTTTTCCATTAGCTGTATCTGGTCTCCACCAGTGAGACTAACCCTCCATACATACTCATTTTCTGACTCCTTTGGAGAGCGGCTGAAATCTTTTTTCAATTTTGCTAGTTCAGTGGCTGAGAAGGGAATTCCTTTAACATTCATTTGAGGATCTAGATCCTCCCTGTTATTGAATGCATATTCGGTTTTTATCAAAGGGTGCATCTGGGCTGGAGAGGCCTCTAATTTGTCTAGCCTTGCCTTCATTTCTTTCAATCCTTCTAGAGGGTAGATTTTTTCTTGAGGCAAACTATGGGCGACAGTATCGCTATTTTCTTTATACCTTAACTGCTCCTTCAGAACCCCTAGTAAGGGAGCTGCATCATGCTTTTCATTTTCTAATGAAACAGGCCACAAGGGTAATCCATACAGTATGACATGGTGAAAAAAACCTCAAAACTGACGGGTTTGACTGAGATGGGCAGCCACTGCTTTGGGAGAGACTGGCAGATGATAATTGCTTGTGAATCATTTGTTTTGTAAGTATATATACGTATGCATGTATTATTAGCACTACTGTAATTTCTCTCTTATTTTTCTGCCTTAGTAAACAGTTTTTATCTCAACCAAATCATTTTTTTTCTGATTCTCTCCCCCATCCCATCTTTTCAAATAAGTGAATTTCCAGATTTGGACTTAAAATTTGCTGTCATACAAGCACTAACATTTTTGTTGTATTATGTAGATGTATGAGCAAACAGTTCTCAAAAAATTACTGCCATGTCTACTTTGCTGCCAAATTTATATCTTCATATAAATATTTACATTTTATAGACATTTCCATTATTCCACATATTATGCTATTATATATTTACATTTATATACAATTACTATTTACATTTTATAGAAGACAAAAATCCAGTGACACTATTTCCCACTTCCTATATAGTCCAGTGACAATATATTTCCTATTAATAGAAAAAATGCCAATATAGGCATCTGAAACTATTGCAGGTTTCAAATGAAATAAGTTTTTAAGTAATATATCTGAACAAATTTCCAGGAGAAAAAAAAAAACAGCCTTTTTTTCCAAAACACAAGAGAGTGTGCTGGCAGGATTTTAACTACCAGCCATGGTGGTCTCAATTTATACACTGAATAAGATTTTCACTCTAGTGCCATGGCTATTCAGGAGACGTGTGTATGCTTAACGGGGCTGGCTGGCTGCACTCCACCATGCTGCTCTTTCACTCTCCCTTCTTAAAGGAACAGGGATGAAAATACAATGAAGGAGAGCTTCAGTTGAGATAAGAACAGGGAGATCTCTCACCAAGGACCATCGTGTGCAAAACAGACTCAAGTTAGGGGACGAATGTAAGTTTCTGTCTGTTAATAGCAGACTAGAGCACTGAGGAACTAGAAGCAAACTAAAAACATTTTCCCATTCACTCATTCTCTTCCAAGTCGTCCCCTTAAGTGGAGCAGGGAACTGGGGCTATGGTCGGTCCCTAAAGCTCTGATGTTGCACCACACAGGGTCCCTCTCACGGCAGCCATCTTTTCTAAACCAATCCCTCACGGGCTTCTGACAGACTGCAGCTCTTCAAGCGCTACTCTAAAGTGGCTCCGTACCCCGGAGTCCATCCTGTAGAAACTGCCCCACGGGCAGCACTTCCCCAGAGCTTCAACACCACACTCTCCTCTTCAAGAGCAGCAGCTGGCCCAGCCCTCCTGCCCCACCGCGGCCCTTCTCCATGGCCGCAGCTCCGGCCCGGGGCTGCTCCTGTGGGCACAACATGGCTGCGGCCTCCTGCAGGCCGCGCCTACCATGGGCTGCTTCATGGCTGCAATGGAGATCTGCTCCGTGTGGTGCCCACGGTCTGTAGGGGCCGGCCTGTCATATGTCTCCTGCTTTCCTCTTCCCTTGAAACAGAGGGTGAGGTATCTAAATGGACTGTTCATACCCTTGTTTGTCTTCCTCAGCGATTGCCACTTCCTACAGCTTCTTCACGTGGTCCCTCTGCACTCTGACCACAGCACAACTCCCTGAGATGAGGCCACCCCAAATACCCTTCAAACAACATCTGGTCAACCACATCCTCTCTTGGGATGTGCTTCTGGGTTAAAATCTACTATGTGCTAAAGGCATACTGTTTCTCCAGCCCACGGTGGTCACAACACGTAGCACATCTTCATGCTGTGTAGCTTTCAGCAGAGTTGCTGTGTCCCTGTGGCCACGCTGCAAGCACTGCTGAAGGCTGCACACTGTCTTTCCTTGCTGCCCTCATTTGCCTGGTTGTCTGTCTCTTCACCAGCTGATTGCTGAATGAGGGTTTGAGACCCACTAGTACCATCTGTGGATAAAAGGTGTAGTCTCTTCCAGCCAGCCAGGAGCAAGCTATCACCCAGAGCAGCCACGAGGATTCTCCAAAGAAGCCTGGGAACAGCTACAACAATTGCTGTGGCTCTGTGTGTTGCTCCCAGTCTTAATAATCAGGCTTAATGATCTTCTTAAAATACAGTGTTTGCAGTGCCTCTGATATGAATCAATGTTTAAGAAGGGCAAAAAGGGCTGCTTACTGCAAAACAAATACTCGCACAGAAAGATTAGGCATTTGTTTAGCAAGCTTAATTAAAAAGCTCTACTTGGTGCCTCTTTGAGGATCTAAACTCCTTGATAAAGAAATAACCCGTTTTTCCAGTTATAGCTTCCTTTTCTTTGTAAGTGGTGAGTAGTTTCAAAGATCAAAAGGCCAAGTCTCATACGCCATCTTAATTTGAAAGATATTTTAACATTCTGATAAGCACAGTTTTGGAATGCTTCATTTTGTTTGCCTCACTCGTCAATGTGCAAACTTAGGGTAATTAAACAAAGTGATATTTCACAGTCAGTCTTTGCATTTAGACTGTGAATGTGTAAGTTTAAATAGGAAAATCTACATACTCTCGGGAGAGCGGCTCGGCGAGGAGGACGTGGCATTAGAGGCAGCAGACTCCCAGTACTTGCCCCGAGACCTCAGCACACACCGCAGGTGTTGTCCAGTTGCAACACACGGTGGGCAAACTCTGTGAGCGTGCCCAGGCCCAGTGCTGCCAACACTGCTCAGGGAAACCTGGGCGTACGCTCCGCGACATCGAGGGCTGAGGCTCAGATTCCTGCCTCTGGTGGTTCCCGAACCAGGGATGCTGGAGTGCAGGTTGAGCTGCAAGAATTAGAAGAGACTGCTGAGAGGGAATCCGCAGGATGTTCACCTGGCAAACTGCGGAGTGCATCTCTTGCCTCACCTGATGAGGCAGGCAGCATGCCTTCGGCTTCTCTTCTGGCTGCGGACCCTGGGCCTGGAGGACACCTTGAGGCTTTGGCTGTAACAGGTCCTGAAGATGGGGAACACTCAACTTCTTCCAAGGCTGAATACTTTCCAGAGGAGGCCAATGCAGCACCTTTTTTCTGGAGAGCATGCGAGGGAGAAGAAGAAGAAACGGCTACCACCATGCCTGAATTCTCCAACCAGTCTCTGGGAGAAGAACAGAGGTTGCAAGATCCCAGAGAGGTCTACGGGGAGGCATATAGATATCCTCCAGTTCACCCAGCAATCCAGAGAATCCGGGATGAGGCGAAGAAGGACCAGATGCTGCCACACTGGAACATCTCCTGGCCAAATAGCATGAGCGTGCCCCCGCTGCTAAGGCCCCAAGCAACAGAAGACAGTGCCAGTGCAGCTGACAGTGCTCAGGACACGCTGAGCGTCTGCAGTGTGACATCGAGGGCTGAGGGCCAGTTTTCTGCTTCTGATGATTCCTCAGCCAGAGGTGTTATAGTCCAGGACTCGCAGCTAGAGTTGGAAGAGGCTGCAGAGATAGAAACGGCAGGACAGTCATCTGGCACCCTGCAAGTTGCATCTCTTGCCCCATCTGATGAGGTACACGCTGTGTGTTCACCATCTCTTCTGGATGCTGAGCCAGGGCCTGCAGGGCACCTTGAGCCTTTACCTGCATCAGTGCTGGAAGATGCAGAAAGCTCAGATTCTTCCGAGGCTGCAAGCTCTGCAGAGGAGACTGATGCAGTATCGCTCCCCTTGCCAATGTCCGAGGGAGGAGAAAGAGAAGAATCAGCTATGGCCATGCCTGAATCCTCCGGACAAGGTCTGGGAGAAGCACGGAGACTGCCAGATCCCAGCGAGATCAACAGGGAGCCCTCTGGGTACTCTCCTATGATCCCAGCAATGCGGAGAATTCGTGAGGAGGACAGAAACGAGCAGATGTTGTCACACTGGAATATTTCCTGGCCAAGAAATGTGAGAAGCCCCAGGCAGCGAAGGCTCCAGGCAAGAGGTGACGCATTCAATAATGTTGGCGCTCGTCAGGGCATGCCAGGTATCTGGCCCACGACATCCCGGGCTGGTAACTGGTTTCTTGACTCTGGTGACTCCAGAAAGTGGACTGTTAGACTGCCAGTTATACTGGAAGAGTCCAGTGATGACAGCGACAGTGCTGCCAGCACTGCTGAGGGCACGCTGGATGCCAGAGACAATGCAGTGAGAGATGAGGGCATGCACCCGCCCTCCTGTCCTTGCCCTTCAACACTGGAGAATGTGGAGGAAGACTGGGGATGTGACTCTGAGGAAGATGCTGCATCAGAGGCAGTCAGCATCACATCCAGCACATCCGATGAGCCATCTGGTGAGGTGGAGGCCGTTTCTTCAGCTTCATCTGTAGCTGCAGATCCCATGACTGAGGAGCATGTGTCAGCATGTGAGGGAGCAGAAGATGTGGGCCCTCAGCATGAGGTGAGCAAGGTCAGCACCAGGCATGAATTGGAGGCAGAGGCAGGAGTGGTGCCTGGAGTGTGCGCTGTGGGGAGATGCCTGGAGATGCTGTCTCCTTTCCAACCAGCTCCATGCATTAGGGTGGACAGCCCCTCTGTTATTCCTGCCTTGCCTTCAATCAAAGGGGCCTGGAAAGGGGATCCCTCCCCTGGACCCCTGGCACCCACACCATCACCAGCCAGTGGCATACAGGTGTGTGGTTTTGTTCTCTTCACACAGGTTTCTGCAGAGGCTGAAGAACGTGCACAGAGCTCCGTGTGCTTCAGAGATGCACCGGAGGATGGCCCAGGTACATCCCCAGACAGAAAACAATCCCAGGGAGGGACCTGTCAAGCTCAGATGGCCCACCAAGTGGCATGGAGGCTGACAGCGTTCCATGCGCTGCCATATCCAGGCCAGTCCTCCCACGGAAATTCCATGGTGGTGGGTGGCAGGCAGGCAGGAGCTCGCCTCTGCCCCTTGCCTACAGCTCTCTGTCCCCCACAGGTACCACTGCCGCACCACACACAGCAGCTCGCCGCCGGATGCCAGCTGTCATCAGGAGTGGGCTCCGGGCTCTGCGCAGAGTTTGCACCTGCAGCTGCATCAGGGGACAGCGAGAGGAGAGGCACGGAGCTGCAAACACCAGGCAGCTCCCAGGAATGACAAACTCAGTCCTGCAGATGTAAACTTCTGATTCAGTGTTGTCTTTATTCTCTCCTGGCTGAGTGCTGGGCTCAGAGCACGGGGCAATGGATCCGTGTGTCGCTGGTGCCAGCAAGTGCAGAGAGCGAGGGCGTGCAAGCCATCCCAGGGAGGGCCTGCCCAGCTCAGACGGCCACGAATCAGCACGGAGGCCGGCGTCGCGCCCGAAGGCCGTTGTGACGCGGGGCCGCCGCGAGGGGCCGGAGTCCCCCGGAGAGAGTGCCGCTCACTCTCGGGAGAGCGGCTCCGCGAGGAGGACGCGGCTCCCCCGGGTGCCTGCGACCGAGCGTCTGCGCGAGGACGCGGCGATGAGCGAGGAGCGGGAGAAGAAGGACGACCGCCAGCCCGACGCGGGGCTGCCACGCGTGCGCGACCGCCGCCAGGTGCGGGCCGGGGAGGGACGCCGGCCGCGCCTTCGCCGCCTCCATCCCGGTTCTCCTTCTCCCCGCAGGTGGTGCCGCCGGGCGGCCGGAGCCCGGGCTCGTCCCTCCGCGGCGTCCGTCTGCACCTACCAGCAGCCTGAGAACACCAGCAGGAACGGCCCAGGGACTGTCCACCAAGGCTGGGAAGGCCCACGCAGCTTGGAGAGATGCTCAGGAGGGCAGCAGAGACACTCGTGCTGCCACTACACCATCTTCCAGAGCAGCTCAGAAGGGCCCAGAAGGGCAGGCAGGTGGCAAAAAGCAAGACAAGGAGCCCCTGCCTGCATTAGTGCCTGAAGAGGCAGGCAACCTAGATTCTCCCAAGGCTGCACACTCTCCAGAGGAGGCCGATAATGCAGTGCTGTTCCCAAGAGTGTGTGAGGGGGGAGAAAGAGATGTAACTGCTACCACCATGCCTGAAGTCTCTAGACAAGCTCTGGGAGCAGCACTGAGTCTGCAAGATCCCAGAGGGGTCAACCAGGTGGCCTCCAGATGCTCTCCGGTACACCCAGCAATCTGGAGAATTCGGGATGAGGCAAGGAGGGAGCAGATGTTGTCCAGCTGGAACATCTCCTGGCCAAATGTGAGCATGCTCAGGCTGCTAAGACCCCAAGCAGCACATGCCAGTGCCAGTGCTACCGACACTGCCCAAGGAATGCTGGACACCTGCACCACAACATTGATGGCGGAGGGCCTCTTTCCTGCGCCAGGAGAGCTCCTATCCTGGGATGCTGGAGTGCGGGATGAACAGCAGGATGTGGAAGAGATTGCTGAGACAGAAACTGCAGGACGGCCATCTGGTGACCTGCAGAGTGCATGTCTTGCCCCATCTGATAAGGCAGAAACGGTGCATTCAGCTTCTCTTCTGGACGCAGGTCCTGGGCCTGCAGGACAGCTTCATCCTTTGCCCGCATCAGTGCCATCAGATTCGGAAAACTCAGATTCTTTTGAGACTGTGCACCATCCAGAGGAGGCCAGTGCGGTACCACTCCTGTCAGCATGCGAGGGAGGAGAAAGAGAAGAACCAGCTATGGCCACTCTGGAATTGTCCACACAAGCTCTGGGAGGAGCACCAAAATTGCCAGATCCCAGAGACATCAACCGGGAGGCCTATGGATGTTCTCCAGTGCACCCAGCAATCCGGAGAATTCAGGATGAGGTGAGGAGGGAGCAGATGTTGTCCAGCTGGAACATCTCCTGGCCAAACAGTGTGAGCATGCTCAGGCTGCTAAGACCCCCAGCAGCACATGACACGACTACTGGCAGTGCTCAAGAAATGCTGGACACTTGCACCACAACATTGATGGTGGAGGGCCTCCTTCCTGCACTAGGAGAGCTCCTATGCTGGGATGCTGGAGTGCGGGATGAACAGCAGGATGTGGAAGAGATTGCTGAGACAGAAACTGCAGGACGGTCATCTGGTGACCTGCAGAGCGCATGTCTTGCCCCATCTGATGGGGCAGAAACAGTGCTTTCAGCTTCTCTTCTGGATGCAGGTCCTCAACCTGCAGGACAGCTTCAGCCTTTGCCCGCATCAGTTCCTGAGGACACAGAAAACTCAGACTGTTCCACGGCAGTGCACTCTCTGGAGGTGGCCAGCGAAGCACCCTTCTTCCTGTCTGCATACGAAGGAGAAGAAAGGGAAGAACCAGCTATGGCCATGCCTGAGTCCTCCAGGCAATCTCTAGGAGAACCATCAATTCTGCAAGATCTCGGAGAGATGTACTGGAAGGTCTATGGATGTCCTCCAATTCACCCAGCAATCCGGAGAATCCGTGACGAGGCAAGAAGGGAGCAGATGTTGTCCGCTAGGAACATGTCGGAGCCATACAGTGTGGGCACGCCCAGGCTTCTCGTGCTCCAAGCAGCAGATGATGGTGCCAATGCTGCCGACACTGCTTGGGGCATGCTGGTCATCTGCGCCACTACATCGAGGGCAGATGGCCACTTTCCTGCCTCTTGTGATTCCCAAAGCTGGGATATTGCACAGGAAGCGATCATTGACGATGCTGCCAGTGATGTCGGCAGTGATCACAGCATGCTGGATGCCAGGGACACTGCAGTGATGGCTGAGAGCATGCCCACGCCCTCCTGTTTTTGCCCTGATACCATGGAGGGTGTGAAAGAGAACCATGAGGAAGAAGCTGCTGAGGCAGCCTCTGTGCCACCAAGCATTTCTGGTTCCTCATGTGGTGAGATGAAGACAGCAGCGGCTCACCGCCGGATGCCAGCTATCATCAGGAATGTGCTTTGGGCTCTGCGCAGGATTTGCACCTGCAGCTGCATCAGGGGACAGCGGGAGGAGAGGCACGAGGCTGCAAACACCAGGCAGCTCCCCAGAGATTGATTCCATCCTGTCAATGCAGAATTCTGATTCCATCATGTCAGTGAAGAATTTTGATTCCATCTTGTCAATGCAGAATTCTGATTCCATCTTGTCAACATAGAATTCTGATAAAATGCTATATTTATTCTATCCTGGCTGAGTGCTGTCTGATCTGTGCACTCATGCATAGTTGGTCTCTGAGTGCGACTACTGGGCTCAGAGCACGGGGCAATGGATCCATGTGTCGGTGGTGGCAGCAAGTGCAGAGAGCGTGGGCGTGCAAGGGAGAGTGATTTGTGACTTGCAAAATGTGAGCTGGCTGAGCCGGTGTGTGTGTGAGGTGGGCTGCGATGAAGGGCGTGAGGGGCTGTGAAAGGGGCAGCCCTGGTGGGAGAGCACTGGTGTGTCTGTAGGGGTGCGAGCACAGCCAGGCACCTACCGAGAGGAGACCAAAGTGTCCCGGCTGGCTCAGGGCTCCTCAGGTGTCTCACTGCACAGGCCTGGGTACTCCCTACGTTGACATCATCGTTCCCCCATATGAGGACGTCATCAGTATAGAGGTAAACCCGGACACCGTGGTCCAACGTGAGCTTCCCCTGCCTCCGAGCGCCAGAGTGGGCGAGTGTCTGTACCCCTGGGGTAATCGGGTGACTGTGCATTGCACTCCCTCCAAGTAAATGCAAATTGATTGTCCTCCACCTTCCTCAAGGGGACCATAAAACAGCTGTCTTAGGCATCAATGGCAGCCAGAAAGGCATGAGCCTGTTCCCGTAGGGCAGTAATCAATTCTGAAACATTTGGGGCCACTTTTGCTGAAGGGGCAGTCTCGGCACCCAGATGCCTGCAGTCCACTCTAAGTCTCCATTTGCCACAGGGCTCCGACACTGGCCATACAGGAAAGTTACAAGGAGAGTTTGCAGGTGCTATAATCCCTTGATTGCATAGTTCAGCTACAAGGGGGGGCTGTGCCTTCCTTAGCTCCTAAAGGGAGAGGGTTGGGCTTCATGTTTGTTGTCTTGGAAGGAGGTGGGGCCGGGGCTACCTACATTAGTCTAACAGTTGGCCTAGAGGCAGAAGGCCTCTTCTCTTCCCTCCCCGAGCACTTCATCAGTGCTTTTGCCTGCTGAGACTGTTGCTGCTCCTCAACCAGCTGCTCTTGTAATTTTCCTACTTCCTCCTGCAAGGAGGAGATAATGCTGGCTCCTGAGAATCATGGCCGCCCATAGTACTTGTGAGTGTGACCAGCTGTGTCCTGAGTACTGCACAAACCACTGCTTTCCCTTTTCTTCAGCGATATTTCCATTCTGCCCTTAAGTCTGCTACCCAGTCGCATACTGCCTGTTGGTTCTGGGCAAGAGAAGAATCAAGGTCCATCAACATTTTCAGAATATGCTCTGGGCTATTAGGATTGCCCATCCCTCCTTGCATGCTTGGCGCCAGCTACTCATAATGTACTTCAACAAACACAATTTAAAATTTTTTTCATTCCACATCCCTTGTTGAACTTTATACTGTCCGTGCCTTGGCCCTCCCGATGCCATCCCTGCACATCCAAACAACATCCCTCTGTTCCTCCCTGGCCACCTATCCCCACTTCCACTGCTTCCTTCTTTTCCCTCAGCCTTCCCAGCAGCTCCGTGCTCAGCTGAGCTGCGTCTCCTGCCACCCCTGCCTGATTTCTTATTCTGGGGGATGGAGAGCTCTCGTGCTCTCAGAAACATGTTCTTAACTGTGCTGCCAGCTGTGTTCCGTTCCTTTGTGCCTAAGGACAGTTTCCTAGGAGATCTCATTCAACCATTCCTTAAACAGGTCACTGAAGTTCACTCTCCTGAAGTTCAGTGTCTTGACTCCACTCTTTGCCAGGCCCATGTTCCTGGAGATCGCAAGCTCAACCAGGGCATGGTTGCTGCAGCTCAGGCTGCCTCCAATCTTAACGTCTTCGACCACCTCCTCTGCACGGATGAGCACCAAACTCGGCAACCACTGGTGACCAGCTGGTCCCCTCTGGTCCTGACCTGTCCAAGTCCGGTACCAGAAAGTTACCATTATTGGGCTCCAGGAGTCTCCTGGATCACTTGCAGCTAGCTCGCCATGTTCATTTCCCAGCAGGTATCTGGGTGGTTGAAATCCCCCAGAGGGATCAGAGCCTGGGAGCACAACAGCTCCTGCAGCTGAAGGAAGAAGGTCACACCTACAGGCTCCCCTTGATTCGGTGGCCTGTAGTAGACCCCGACCACCAGCTGTCTTTTGTTGGTCTCGTCCCTGGTTTTAACCCACAGGCTCCCCACGTGTGCCTGACTATTTCTCAGAGGCAGCTCTTTGCAGTCTGTCCTCTTTTTGTCGTAGGCGGCAATTCCCAACCTCTCCTACCTTGCCTATCCCTTCTAAAAAGCGTATAGCCCTCAATTCGGGTTACGCAGGTCATAGAATCGTGGAATTGCTCAGGTTGGAAAAGGCCTTCAAGATCATCAAGTCCAACCACAACCTAACCATCCTACCCTCACTCTAACTACCCACCGCTGAATCATGTCCCCGAGCACCACATCCAAATGGATTTTAAACACATTCAGGGACGGTGACTCAACCACCGCCCTGGGGAGCCTGTTCCAGTGCTTAACACGCCCTTCTGTACACAGGATTTCCTGTGTTCCAACCTAAACCTCTGCTGGTGAAACTGCCTGCACGGCCTGCACTGCCAGCATTGCCTACACTGCCTGCACCAACAGCACTAACTGCCTGCACTAACTGCCAGCACTGCCAGCACTAACTGCCAGCACTGCCTGCACTAACTGCCAGCACTAACTGCCAGCACAGCCAGCACTAACTACCAGCACTAACTGCCAGCACTAACTGCCAGCACTAACTGCCAGGGCCGAGGGCGGAGAGCAGCAGGGCCGGGCTCGGCCGGGCCGCTGGCGGCCTTTGAAGTCGCTGCTGCTGCTGGGCACGCTGCTGGCGACTTCGCCACCTCCATCCCACGCCTCCTTCTCCACACCGCCGTGTGTGAGGCAGATGCCGTGCGCTCAGCGTCGCTTCTGGCCACAGAACCTGGGCCTGCAGGACACCCTGAGCCTTTGCCTGCATCAGTGCCTCGGTATGCAGAAAGCTCAGATCCTCTCGGGACTGCACACTGTCCGGAGGAGGACAGTGCAACGCAGGAATACCTGCTGTCAGTGTGTGCGGGAGGACAAGGAGAAGAAACAAGCGGCTATGGCCGTGTCTGAATGGTCCACCCAAGCTCTGGGAGATGCAGCGAGATCGCAATATCCCAGAGAGACCAACGGGTGGCATGTGGATATCCTCCAGTGCACCCAGAGATCCGGAGAATCCGAGATGAGGCGAGGAAGGAGCAGATGTTGTCCAGTAGGACCACATCCTGGCCACACAGCTTGAGCATGCCCATCTATGTCTCCAAGTGCAGAGCCGTCCCAGGGAGGGCCTGCTGGGCCCGAGCGGCCCGGCGAGCAGCTCCATGTACAGAGTCCTGCTGTGCCCGGGCCAGCCCTCCCAGGGAAAGCTGCGGTGCTTGGTGGCAGGCAGGGCCTTGCCTGGTGCCCGCCCTGCCCCTTGCCTACAGCTCTCTGCCCCCACAGGTACCGCTGCCACACCACACACAACATTCCTGCGAAGGCCACAGGAGGTGCACAGAGCTCCAAGTGCTTGAGTACAGGACTACAGGAGGATGGCCAGGGTACATCCCCGGGCAGAAAGCCATCCCAGGCAGGGCTTCCCAGCTCAGATGGCCCACGAAGCGGCACAGAGGCCGGCAGCACTGCATGCCCTGCCGTACCCAGGCCCACCATCCCAGGGAAGACCTGGAGTGGTGGCGCGCAGGCAGGGCCTTGCCTCTGCCCCTGGCCTACAGCTCTCTGTCCTGCACACGCTGCCACACCACACGCTGAAACTCGCCGCTGGTGGCCCCCAGCCAGCTGCCCAGGCATGCGTGCAGAGCTGCCACAATGGGCTGCTGTGCTGTGGGGGCTGCCATGTGGGGACCAGCCCTCCTCTGCTTCAGCTCCTCTGCACTCAGCCGCCCGCGGGCTGAGGGCTGCCCTCGATGCTCCGTGCAACGCGAGCGGGAAGGACCGCGCTCACTCAGCCTTTCTCCTCAGCTTCTCTTGCAGGCGGGCAGGCAGGAGTTTCCAGTGTTGGTGCCAGTGGCCAAAGCAGACAGCCTCAGCCACCCTTGCTGCCTCGCTTAAGGCGGGCCGGGTTGCTGACAGCTGCACCCAGGCATGCAGCAGCAGCTTCTGGGGTCTGTAAGCTGCCTGCTCTGCCAGCAGCAGCCTCTTCCACATCTTCTCCAAGAGGCAGAGCACGTGCCATGGGCATTAGAGGCAGCAGACTCCCAGTACTTGCCCCGAGACCTCCGGGAACCTTGCATGTCCAGGACGGGACAGCAAGGCCTGAGAGCCAGGGTCCAGCCCTGGAAGTCTCAGCTGTTCTCAGGCCTCGCCATGCCAGACCGCCTCGCCATGCCAGACCCAGACAAAACTGCGTGGTGTCCCTGAGCTGTGCTGCAGCCGCAAGCTCAAGCGTCCGAGTGCAGCTGGCAGTTCCAGGGTGCATGGCGCCCTGAGACCACCATCTCTTCTGGGCGCTGGTCCTGGGCCTGCAGAACACCTTGAGCCTCTGCCTGCATCAGTGCTGGAAGATGCAGAAAGCTCAGATTCTTCTGAGGCTGCACGCTCTGCAGAGAATGCTGATGCAGCATCTCTCCTTGTCAGTGTCCGAGGGAGAAGAAGCAGCTATGCCTGTGCTGGAATTGTCCAAACAAGCTATGGGAGAACCATCAAGACTGCAAGATCCCAGAGAGCTCTACAGGGAGACCTATGGATATTCTCCAATTTTCCCAGCAATTCGTAGAATTCGGGATGAGGCGAGGAAGGAGCAGATGTTGTCCAGCTGGAACATCTCTTGGCCAAGCAACGAGAGCATGCTCAGGCTGCTGAGACCCCAAGCAGCACATGACAGTGCCAGTGCTACCGACACTGTTCAGAGAAGGGGGGTCAAATGTTACAGTTGTTATGAAGAATTTCTTGGGCTTGGTTACAGAGGTTGCCCTGATTTGTTGGACTTGTTCATCATCAGTTGAAGTGGTTACAAAGTACATGGAGGATACAACTCCTTGTATAAAAGTGGAATCAAACATGGAGCCATACAAGAAACAAACATAAGAGTTGCAACAGCACACGAAAAAGGATACGTTTCTCCCGTGGGCAATTTGTTTAGCAACTTTTTCATTATCATTCCATTTTTAGACAACAATTAGAGTCATTCAATTTGCCACAGACACCACCTGTGACTCTTCAGGAGTGGTGACATGAACGTTCCATAATGAATAAAAATTAGAAAGTGAAAAGAGACAACTGTACATTTGGCAATAACCATACCTTTAACAATAGCCAATAATATTAAATCAGTAAGTAAAACAAATAGAGCTATTTGTGTCAGCTGCTTTCCCCACCCAGGAACTCCCAGTGTAAGCCAAGATCCAGATGGGAATTCTTCAGTAGAGGTTGTGGTGTTTATGAACACCCATACAATATTACACTTCAGTGAATTCATCAAAAGCGTATCTAGTCCAATTTGACAATATGTGGACTTGCCATGTAATGTTTTCTAAGATGATTTAGTATCACGAGAACTCTCCACTTGAACATTTCCAAAGCAATTCAAATGCTGAGAGATATAAATCTTAGTTTGGCAAGTTCAAGTATTGCTACAGTCTACAGAATTTTTCACAGGATAGTGTGTGCAGGATAGTCCACAGTATAAACCATCAAGAGGAGTAATCCCAGAAACATACACATCTCTTATCAAAACTTAGACACTTTCCAACAACCATGTTTTGGATGGAACGCCTGGACTGGTGTGACACTGAAAAGCATCAGTGCAAAAGGCTTTACGATAGATTTCTTTTGTGCCCACATCTAACAGATATTAGATGGGCCTCTTGATTCATTTCCCAGTTTGTTAGGAATTTGGAAACACTGTGGAGGAGTCACATGCAAATCATAATCAGTTTGAAAAAAAGGGGTGAAAGAAGGGGTCAAAAGAAATGGTATCACTGTGCAGGGAGTACCAGTAAGCCAGGATGACCTGTAAGAACTCTGAACCCAGTTGTGAAATTTAACAGATCCAAGGACTGATATCAATCACCACCCACACTCACAACAATGCAAAACACAATATGATTGCAACCAGAAAAATTTAATTAAGAGGTATACTCAGTATTCTAGCATGATCAAATCTTCAGTATTTCTGTCACAAAACATAAACGGTTAAAATCAGCCTTAAAATTAGCCTTTCTGTCAAGTGCCCACGGGGATCTTCTGTAAAATAAAACAAGAACCAACTTGCCCTTTTTGGGCTTTGTAAATATGGTTAAAAAATGAGGGAACAATTGAGGAAGTGTTGATTTCATATTACTTTTTTCGGGGTGTCTTTAGCCTTCCAAGGATATTTGGTAAGGGATTCTGTTAAGGTTAGGGAACTGGCCTCATGTTAGCTGAGTCAATCGCACAGGCTGGCCAGGGAGATAAGAGTGTTTCCCTGGCTTATCAGCCTCTGGATCATGACTCACAGGGGTAATTGGCAAGAGTGGTGAGGCCTTTAGACACAAGGTGTTAAATGGAGGATCTGGTTTCCCTTTGTGGTAAGCTTTCTAATGCATCCACCCTTCACTGCCCCCACCCCGGTCACTTGGGAGGGGCGAAGACATCAGTTTTTTATTGGATAGCTGCTCAGGTTTTGCTTTCCAGGTCTTGAGCTTTTGTTCTGGCCACCACTTAACTAATTTCTCTAACCTGACAGTGGGTAATCCATTCATCAGATCTCACAGGACACCCTTTTGCCAGCCCAGTGTCCAGAGACAATTACCTTTATGATCAATATTCCGCCTATCTGTTTTTACTGAAAATGAAACCCTTCCAGTCCCACTGAGCTTTGGGCTAGGTGGCCTGGGGGCAAGGCTGACCGCTGCAAGTCTTACTTCCCTTGGCTCAAATTTACTGGCGGAAGAAATCACTGACCCATATTTTCTTCCATAGTTGATTAACTCTTGGACAGCCTTCTTCCACGCCCATACGTCCCCTGACTGCAGATGGTTAGATGTTACAGTTCCTTCTAACACTGCCCGGGTTCTCTCTCCCTGACACATAGCTTGTATCTTTCCTTGCAGTTGTATGCCTATGGGTTTCAATGACTCTGGAGGCCCCCTAATTAAAGCAGTCATTCTCTCAGGATCAACAGGCATCATCATAGGTGATTCGTGGTGTGGCTGCAGCTTTCTATCATACATCATTTGGAGACAAGCAGCCTTTTGAACGCTCTCTACTAACTGGTCGACTGTTCCAGTAATAGCAAGAGGGTATCCCTTTTCTAGAGGATTGAGACCACCTGCCCAATAGGCAGCCCTCTGTGTTAAGGACCAGGGAGCACCATTGTTGCCAGTAGTTAAAAATACTCCTGGTCCCCAGTAACCTTCCGCTTCCTTTTCCATTAGCTGTATCTGGTCTCCACCAGTGAGACTAACCCTCCATACATACTCATTTTCTGACTCCTTTGGAGAGCGGCTGAAATCTTTTTTCAATTTTGCTAGTTCAGTGGCTGAGAAGGGAATTCCTTTAACATTCATTTGAGGATCTAGATCCTCCCTGTTATTGAATGCATATTCGGTTTTTATCAAAGGGTGCATCTGGGCTGGAGAGGCCTCTAATTTGTCTAGCCTTGCCTTCATTTCTTTCAATCCTTCTAGAGGGTAGATTTTTTCTTGAGGCAAACTATGGGCGACAGTATTGCTATTTTCTTTATACCTTAACTGCTCCTTCAGAACCCCTAGTAAGGGAGCTGCGTCATGCTTTTCATTTTCTAATGAAACAGGCCACAAGGGTAATCCATACCGTATGACATGGTGAAAAAAACCTCAAAACTGACGGGTTTGACTGAGATGGGCAGCCACTGCTTTGGGAGAGACTGGCAGATGATAATTGCTTGTGAATCATTTGTTTTGTAAGTATATATACGTATGCATGTATTATTAGCACTACTGTAATTTCTCTCTTATTTTTCTGCCTTAGTAAACAGTTTTTATCTCAACCAAATCATTTTTTTTCTGATTCTCTCCCCCATCCCATCTTTTCAAATAAGTGAATTTCCAGATTTGGACTTAAAATTTGCCGTCATACAAGCACTAACATTTTTGTTGTATTATGTAGATGTATGAGCAAACAATTCTCAAAAAATTACTGCCATGTCTACTTTGCTGCCAAATTTATATCTTCATATAAATATTTACATTTTATAGACATTTCCATTATTCCACATATTATGCTATTATATATTTACATTTATATACAATTACTATTTACATTTTATAGAAGACAAAAATCCAGTGACACTATTTCCCACTTCCTATATAGTCCAGTGACAATATATTTCCTATTAATAGAAAAAATGCCAATATAGGCATCTGAAACTATTGCAGGTTTCAAATGAAATAAGTTTTTAAGTAATATATCTGAACAAATTTCCAGGAGAAAAAAAAAACCAGCCTTTTTTTCCAAAACTGGCTGGCAGGATTTTAACTACCAGCCATGGTGGTCTCAATTTATACACTGAATAAGATTTTCACTCTAGTGCCATGGCTATTCAGGAGACGTGTGTATGCTTAACGGGGCTGGCTGGCTGCACTCCACCATGCTGCTCTTTCACTCTCCCTTCTTAAAGGAACAGGGATGAAAATACAATGAAGGAGAGCTTCAGTTGAGATAAGGACAGGGAGATCTCTCACCAAGGACCATCGTGTGCAAAACAGACTCAAGTTAGGGGACGAATGTAAGTTTCTGTCTGTTAATAGCAGACTAGAGCACTGAGGAACTAGAAGCAAACTAAAAACATTTTCCCATTCACTCATTCTCTTCCAAGTCGTCCCCTTAAGTGGAGCAGGGAACTGGGGCTATGGTCGGTCCCTAAAGCTCTGATGTTGCACCACACAGGGTCCCTCTCACGGCAGCCATCTTTTCTAAACCAATCCCTCACGGGCTTCTGACAGACTGCAGCTCTTCAAGCGCTACTCTAAAGTGGCTCCGTACCCCGGAGTCCATCCTGTAGAAACTGCCCCACGGGCAGCACTTCCCCAGAGCTTCAACACCACACTCTCCTCTTCAAGAGCAGCAGCTGGCCCAGCCCTCCTGCCCCACCGCGGCCCTTCTCCATGGCCGCAGCTCCGGCCCGGGGCTGCTCCTGTGGGCACAACATGGCTGCGGCCTCCTGCAGGCCGCGCCTACCATGGGCTGCTTCATGGCTGCAATGGAGATCTGCTCCGTGTGGTGCCCACGGTCTGTAGGGGCCGGCCTGTCATATGTCTCCTGCTTTCCTCTTCCCTTGAAACAGAGGGTGAGGTATCTAAATGGACTGTTCATACCCTTGTTTGTCTTCCTCAGCGATTGCCACTTCCTACAGCTTCTTCACGTGGTCCCTCTGCACTCTGACCACAGCACAACTCCCTGAGATGAGGCCACCCCAAATACCCTTCAAACAACATCTGGTCAACCACATCCTCTCTTGGGATGTGCTTCTGGGTTAAAATCTACTATGTGCTAAAGGCATACTGTTTCTCCAGCCCACGGTGGTCACAACACGTAGCACATCTTCATGCTGTGTAGCTTTCAGCAGAGTTGCTGTGTCCCTGTGGCCACGCTGCAAGCACTGCTGAAGGCTGCACACTGTCTTTCCTTGCTGCCCTCATTTGCCTGGTTGTCTGTCTCTTCACCAGCTGATTGCTGAATGAGGGTTTGAGACCCACTAGTACCATCTGTGGATAAAAGGTGTAGTCTCTTCCAGCCAGCCAGGAGCAAGCTATCACCCAGAGCAGCCACGAGGATTCTCCAAAGAAGCCTGGGAACAGCTACAACAATTGCTGTGGCTCTGTGTGTTGCTCCCAGTCTTAATAATCAGGCTTAATGATCTTCTTAAAATACAGTGTTTGCAGTGCCTCTGATATGAATCAATGTTTAAGAAGGGCAAAAAGGGCTGCTTACTGCAAAACAAATACTCGCACAGAAAGATTAGGCATTTGTTTAGCAAGCTTAATTAAAAAGCTCTACTTGGTGCCTCTTTGAGGATCTAAACTCCTTGATAAAGAAATAACCCGTTTTTCCAGTTATAGCTTCCTTTTCTTTGTAAGTGGTGAGTAGTTTCAAAGATCAAAAGGCCAAGTCTCATACGCCATCTTAATTTGAAAGATATTTTAACATTCTGATAAGCACAGTTTTGGAATGCTTCATTTTGTTTGCCTCACTAGTCAATGTGCAAACTTAGGGTAATTAAACAAAGTGATATTTCACAGTCAGTCTTTGCATTTAGACAGTGAATGTGTAAGTTTAAATAGGAAAATCTACATACTCTCGGGAGAGCGGCTCGGCGAGGAGGACGTGGCATTAGAGGCAGCAGACTCCCAGTACTTGCCCCGAGACCTCAGCACACACCGCAGATGTTGTCCAGTTGCAACACACGGTGGGCAAACTCTGTGAGCGTGCCCAGGCCCAGTGCTGCCAACACTGCTCAGGGAAACCTGGGCGTACGCTCCGCGACATCGAGGGCTGAGGCTCAGATTCCTGCCTCTGGTGGTTCCCGAACCAGGGATGCTGGAGTGCAGGTTGAGCTGCAAGAATTAGAAGAGACTGCTGAGAGGGAATCCGCAGGATGTTCACCTGGCAAACTGTGGAGCGCATCTCTTGCCTCACCTGATGAGGCAGGCAGCATGCCTTCGGCTTCTCTTCTGGCTGCGGACCCTGGGCCTGGAGGACACCTTGAGGCTTTGGCTGTAACAGGTCCTGAAGATGGGGAACACTCAACTTCTTCCAAGGCTGAATACTTTCCAGAGGAGGCCAATGCAGCACCTTTTTTCTGGCGAGCATGCGAGGGAGAAGAAGAAGAAACGGCTACCACCATGCCTGAATTCTCCAACCAGTCTCTGGGAGAAGAACAGAGGTTGCAAGATCCCAGAGAGGTCTACGGGGAGGCATATGGATATCCTCCAGTTCACCCAGCAATCCAGAGAATCCGGGATGAGGCGAAGAAGGACCAGATGCTGCCACACTGGAACATCTCCTGGCCAAATAGCATGAGCGTGCCCCCGCTGCTAAGGCCCCAAGCAACAGAAGACAGTGCCAGTGCAGCTGACAGTGCTCAGGGCACGCTGAGCATCTGCAGTGTGACATCGAGGGCTGAGGGCCAGTTTTCTGCTTCTGATGATTCCTCAGCCAGAGGTGTTATAGTCCAGGACTCGCAGCTAGAGTTGGAAGAGGCTGCAGAGATAGAAACGGCAGGACAGTCATCTGGCACCCTGCAAGTTGCATCTCTTGCCCCATCTGATGAGGTACACGCTGTGTGTTCACCATCTCTTCTGGATGCTGAGCCAGGGCCTGCAGGGCACCTTGAGCCTTTACCTGTATCAGTGCTGGAAGATGCAGAAAGCTCAGATTCTTCCGAGGCTGCAAGCTCTGCAGAGGAGACTGATGCAGTATCGCTCCCCTTGCCAATGTCCAAGGGAGGAGAAAGAGAAGAATCAGCTATGGCCATGCCTGAATCCTCCGGACAAGGTCTGGGAGAAGCACGGAGACTGCCAGATCCCAGCGAGATCAACAGGGAGCCCTCTGGGTACTCTCCTATGATCCCAGCAATGCGGAGAATTCGTGAGGAGGACAGAAACGAGCAGATGTTGTCACACTGGAATATTTCCTGGCCAAGGAATGTGAGAAGCCCCAGGCAGCGAAGGCTCCAGGCAAGAGGTGACGCATTCAATAATGTTGGCGCTCGTCAGGGCATGCCAGGTATCTGGCCCACGACATCCCGGGCTGGTAACTGGTTTCTTGACTCTGGTGACTCCAGAAAGTGGACTGTTAGACTGCCAGTTATACTGGAAGAGTCCAGTGATGACAGCGACAGTGCTGCCAGCACTGCTGAGGGCACGCTGGATGCCAGAGACAATGCAGTGAGAGATGAGGGCATGCACCCGCCCTCCTGTCCTTGCCCTTCAACACTGGAGAATGTGGAGGAAGACTGGGGATGTGACTCTGAGGAAGATGCTGCATCAGAGGCAGTCAGCATCACATCCAGCACATCCGATGAGCCATCTGGTGAGGTGGAGGCCATTTCTTCAGCTTCATCTGTAGCTGCAGATCCCATGACTGAGGAGCATGTGTCAGCATGTGAGGGAGCAGAAGATGTGGGCCCTCAGCATGAGGTGAGCAAGGTCAGCACCAGGCATGAATTGGAGGCAGAGGCAGGAGTGGTGCCTGGAGTGTGCGCTGTGGGGAGATGCCTGGAGATGCTGTCTCCTTTCCAACCAGCTCCATGCATTAGGGTGGACAGCCCCTCTGTTATTCCTGCCTTGCCTTCAATCAAAGGGGCCTGGAAAGGGGATCCCTCCCCTGGACCCCTGGCACCCACACCATCACCAGCCAGTGGCATACAGGTGTGTGGTTTTGTTCTCTTCACACAGGTTTCTGCAGAGGCTGAAGAACGTGCACAGAGCTCCGTGTGCTTCAGAGATGCACCGGAGGATGGCCCAGGTACATCCCCAGACAGAAAACAATCCCAGGGAGGGACCTGTCAAGCTCAGATGGCCCACCAAGTGGCATGGAGGCTGACAGCGTTCCATGCGCTGCCATATCCAGGCCAGTCCTCCCAGGGAAATTCCATGGTGGTGGGTGGCACGGCCAGACACCTACCTAGAGGAGACCAGGAGTGTCCCAGCTGGATCAGGGCTCCTCAGGTGTCTCACTGCAAAGGCTTGGGTATTCCCTACATTGACATCATCATTCCCCCTTATGAGGATATCATCAGTATACAGATAAATCCGGACACCGTGGTCCAACGTGAGCTTCTCCAGCTTCTGTGCCTATGCTCCAAGCGCCAGAGTGGGCGAGTGTCTGTACCCCTGGGGTAATCAGGTGACTGTGCATTGCACTCCCTCCAAGTAAATGCAAAATTGATTGTCCTCCACCTTCTTCAAGGGGACCATAAAACAGCTGTCTTAGGCATCAATGGCAGCCAGAAAGGGATGAGCCTGTTCCTGTAGGGCAGTAATCAATTCTGAAACATTTGGGGCAGCTTTTGCTGAAGGGGCAGTCTTGGCCTCCAGATGCCTGTAGTCCACTGTAAGGAACGTGTCTGAGCCATACAGTGTGGGCACGCCCAGGCTTCTCGTGCTCCAAGCAGCAGATGACGGGGCCAGTGCTGCCGACACTGCTTGGGGCATGCTGGACCTCTGCAACATGACATCGAGGGTGGATGGCCACTTCCCTGCATCTTGTGCTTCCCAAAGCCAGGATATTAGAATTAAGTACACACAGTAAGAGACCATTGACAGTGCTGCCAGCGATGCCAGCACTGATCACGGCATGCTGGATATGGATACCAGGAACACTGCAGTGATGGCTGAGAGCACGCCCACACTCTCCTGTTTTTGCCCTGATACTGTGGAGGGTGTGGAAGAAGAATGGGAAGACAGCCATGAGGAAGAAGCTGCTGAGGCAGCCAGTGTGCCACCAAGCATTTCTGGTTCTTCATATGGTGAGATGAAGACCATGCCTTCAGCTTCCCCTGTGGCTGCAGGACCCAGACCTGAGGGACATTCATCTGCATGCAAAGGAGCAGAAAGTACAGTCAATTTCAAGCACAAGGTGAGGGAAGTCCATGTGGTCAGGACCAAGTGTGAAATGAAGGCAAAGACAGGAGCTGTACTGGAGTGTGCACTGTGGGGAGATGCCTGGTACTGTCTTCTTTCCATCCAGCTCCATGCAGAAAGATGGACATCCGGGGTTACCCCGGCTTACCTTCATGTGAGGGGCATGATTGACAAACCAGGAGAAGATAACCTGGAACTTGGAGTATTGCTGGCAAGGAACCTACAGGGCTGGTTTTGCTCTCCCCTCACAGGTTTCCGCAGAGGCCAGAGGAGGTGCACAGAACTCCAGTCGTATCAGAGAGACATCAGAAGATGTCCCAGATATGTCCCCAAATGGAGAGCCTGCTGAGCCTGATCAGCCCTGTGAGCAGCTCGGAGGCTGGCAGCACTCCATGCGCACCATTCTGCTGTGCCCAGGACAGCTTTCCCTCCCAGGGAAAAGCTGTGCTAGGGGAGCACGCAGGTCCTTGCCTGGTGCCCACCCTGCCCCTTGCCTATTGCTATCTGTCTCCCATAGCAACCGCTGCCAGACCACATGCTGCCAAGGTTTCTGCAGAGGACAGAGGACCTGCACAGAGCCCCAGGTGCTTCAGAGAGGCACCGGAGGATGGCCTAGGGACGTCCCCAGACAGAAAGCCATCCCAGGGAGGGCCTGCCCAGCTCAAATGTCCCACCAACTGGCACGGAGGCCAGCAGCGGTGTGCGCCCTGCCATATGCAGGCTCATTTTCCCAGGGAAAACCCATGTACAGAGCAGGCAGGGCCTCGCCTCTGCCCCTTGCCTACAGCTCTCTGTCCCCCTCAGGTTCCGCAGCCGCACCACACGCAGCGGCTCGCCGCCGGATGCCAGCTGTCATCAGGAATGTGCTCCCAGTTCTGCGCAGGGTTTGCACCTGCAGCTGCATCAGGGGACAGCGAGAGGAGAGGCACGAAGCTGCAAACACCAGGCAGCTCCTGGAGATGACAAACCCAGTCCTGTAGATGTAGAATTCTGATTCAGTGTTGTCTTTATTCTCTCCTGGCTGAGTGCTGGGCTCAGAGCACGGGGCAATGGATCCGTGTGTCGCTGGTGCCAGCAAGTGCAGAGAGCGAGGGCGTGCAAGCCATCCCAGGGAGGGCCTGCCCAGCGCAGACGGCCACGAAGCAGCACGGAGGCCGGCAGCACTGCGTGCCCCGCCGTATCCAGGCCCACCGTCCCAGGGAGAGCCTGCAGCGGCCCCTGCCTGCAGCGCTCCGTGCCCCACACGCTGCCGCGACGTGCCGCCAGTGGCCCGCCGTCGTCAGGACGACGCCGAGCCCCGGGCAGCCGGCTGCCCAGGCGGGCGCGGAGGGCTGCCGCAGTGCGCTGCGGAGCCCGCCGGGGCTCTGTGACGCGGGCCGGCGTCGCGCCCCAAGGCCATTGTGACGCGGGGCCGCCGCGAGGGGCCGGAGTCCCCCGGAGAGAGTGCCGCTCACTCTCGGGAGAGCGGCTCCGCGAGGAGGACGCGGCTCCCCCGGGTGCGTGCGACCGAGCGTCTGCGCGAGGACGCGGCGATGAGCGAGGAGCGGGAGAAGAAGGACGACCGCCAGCCCGACGCGGGGCTGCCACGCGTGCGCGACCGCCGACAGGTGCGGGCCGGGGAGGGAGGCGCTCGGGCTCGGCCGGGCCGCCGGCGGCCGTCGAAGTCGCCGCCGCGGGGGACGCCGGCCGCGCCTTCGCCGCCTCCATCCCGGTTCTCCTTCTCCCCGCAGGTGGTGCCGCCGGGCGGCCGGAGCCCGGGCTCGTCCCTCCGCGGCGTCCGTCTGCCGCCGCTGCCCGGCCCGGAGAGCGCGCGGGCCTCCGGGAGCCGCCGCGCACAGGTAGGGAGCCCGAGGGAGGCGGGGCCGGACGTCTTCCCGCGCCGCGTGGGGACCGCCCTGTGCCGGTGCGGCTGTGGGGAGCGGGGCGGCAGCCGCCCGCGGGCTGAGCGCTGCCCTCGGTGCTGCGTGCGGCGCGAGCGGCGAGGACCGCGCTCACTCGGCCTTTCTCCTCGGCTTCTCTTGCAGGCGGGCGGGCGGCAGTTCCTGGAGTCGGCGACCGGCGGCGGTGCCAGTGGCCAAAGCAGACAGCCTCAGCCACCCTTGCTGCCTCGCTTAAGGCGGGCGGGGCTGCCGGCAGCAGCACCCAGGCGTGCAGCAGCAGCTTCTGGGGTCTGCAAGCTGCCTGCTCTGCCAGCGGCAGCCTCTTCCACACCATCTCCAAGTGGCAGAGCACGTGCCGTGGGCATCAGGGGCAGCAGACTCCCAGTCCTTGCCCCGAGACCTCCGGGAACCTTGCATGTCCAGGATGGGACAGCAGGGGCTGAGAGCCGGGGTGCAGCCCTGGAAGTCTCAGCTGTTCTCGGGCGTCGCAGTGCCAGACCCAGACAGAACTACGTGGTGTCCCTGAGCTGTGCTGCAGCCGCAAGCCCAAGAGCCGGAGTGCAGCTGGCAGTACCAGGGCGCCAAGCACCTACCAGCAGCCTGAGAACACCAGCAGGAACGGCCCAGGGACTGACCACCAAGGCTGGGAAAGTCCACGCAGCTTGGAGAGATGCTCAGGAGGGCAGCACAGACACTCGTGCTGCCACTACACCATCTTCCAGAGCAGCTCAGAAGGGCCCAGAAGGGCAGGCAGGCGGCAAAGAGCAAGACAAGGAGCCCCTGCCTGCATTAGTGCCTGAAGATGCAGGCAACCTAGATTCTCCCAAGGCTGCACACTCTCCAGAGGAGGCCAATAATGCAGTGCTGTTCCCAAGAGTGTGTGAGGGGGGAGAAAGAGACGTAACTGCCACCACCATGCCTGAAGCCTTCAAACAAGCTCTGGGAGCAGCACTGAGACTGCAAGATCCCAGAGGGGTCAACCAGGTGGCCTACAGATGTTCTCCAGTACACCCAGCAATCTGGAGAATTCGGGATGAGGCAAGGAGGGAGCAGATGTTGTCCAGCTGGAACATCTCCTGGCCAAATCTGAGCATGCTCAGGCTGCTAAGACCCCAAGCAGCACATGCCAGTGCCAGTGCTACCAACAGTGCTCAGGGTATGCTGGACACCTGCACCACAACAGTGATGGTGGAGGGCCTCTTTCCTGCACCAGGGGAGCTCCCCTCCTGGGATGCTGGAGTGCGGGATGAACCGCATGATTTAGAAGAGATTGTTGAGACAGGAACTGCAAGACAGTCATCTGGTGACCTGCAGAATGCATGTCTTGCCCTGTCTGATGAGGCAGAGACAGTGTGTTCAGCTTCTCTTCTGGGCGCTGGTCTTGGGCCTGCAGGACAGCTTGAGCCATTGCCTGCATCAGTGCCTGAAAATGCAGAAAACGAGACCACGCACTGTCCAGAGGAGGTCAATGCAGCACCACTCCTGTCAGCATGCAAGGGAGGAGAAGAAGAAATAGCTATGCCTGTGCTGGAATTGTCCAAAGAACCTCTGGGAGAAACACCAAAACTGCAAGATGCCAGAGAGATCTACGGGGAGACCTATGGATATTCTCCAATTTTCCCAGCAATTCATAGAATTCAGAATGAGGCGAGGAAGGAGCAGATGTTGTCCACCTGGAACATCTCCTGGCCAAGCAACGAGAGCATGCTCAGGCTGCTGAGACCCCAAGCAGCACATGACAGTGCCAGTGCTACCGACACTGTTGAGAGTATGCTGGAGACCTGCACCACAACATCGATGGTGGAGGGCCCCATTCCTGCACCAGGAGAGTTCATATCCGGGGATGCTGGCGTGCAGGATGAACAGCATGATTCGGAAGAGGCTGCTGAGACAGAATCTGCAGGACAGTCATCTGGTGACCTGCAGAGTGCATGTCTTGCCCAGTCGGATGAGGCACACACAGTGTGTTCACCATCTCTTCTGGATGCTGATCCAGGGCCTGTAGAACACCTTGAGCCTCTGCCTGCATCAGTGCTGGAAGATGCAGAAAGCTCAGATTCTTCCGAGGCTGCACGCTCTGTAGAGAATGCTGATGCAGCATCTCTCCGCTTGTCAGTGTCCGAGGGAGAAGAAGAAGCTATGCCTGTGCTGGAATTGTCCAAACAAGCTAAGGGGGAACCATCAAGACTGCAAGATCCCAGAGAGCTCTACAGGGAGACTTATGGATATTCTCCAATTTTCCCAGCAATTCGTAGAATTCAGGATGAGGCAAGGAAGGAGCAGATGTTGTCCACCTGGAACATCTCCTGCCCATGCAATGAGAGCATCCTCAGGCTGCTAAGACCCCAAGCAGCACATGACAGTGCCAGTGCTACTGACACTGTTCAGAGTATGCTGGACACCTGCACCACAACATCGATGGTGGAGGGCCCCATTCCTGTGGCAGGGGACCTCCTATCCTGGGATGCGGGAATGTGGGATGTACACCATGATTCGGAAGAGGTTGTTGAGACAGGAACTGCAGGACAGTCATCTGGTGACCTGCAGAATGCATGTCTTGCCCAGTCTGATGAGGCAGAAATATCACGTTCAGCTTCGCTTCTGGATGTAGGTGCTGGGCTTAGAGGACACCTTGAGCCATTGCCTATATCTGTGCCTGAAGATGTGGAAGACTCGGACTGTTTCACAGCAGCGCACTCTCCGGAGGTGGCCAGCGAAGCACCCTTCTTCCTGTCATTGAGTGAGGGAGAAGAAGGAGAAGAACCAGCTATGGCCATGCCTGAGTCCTCCAGGCAATCTCTAGGAGAACCATCAATTCTGCAAGATCTCGGAGAGATGTACTGGAAGGTCTATGGATGTCCTCCAATTCACCCAGCAATCCGGAGAATCCGTGACGAGGCAAGAAGGGAGCAGATGTTGTCTACTGGGAACAAGTCTGAGCCATACAGTGTGGGCATGCCCAGGCTTCTCGTGCTCCAAGCAGCAGATGATGGTGCCAATGCTGCCGACACTGCTTGGGGCATGCTGGACATCTGCGCCACTACATCGAGGGCAGATGGCCACTTTCCTGCCTCTTGTGATTCCCAAAGCTGGGGTATTGGAATTAAGTATGCAGAGGAAGCGATCATTGACGATGCTGCCAGTGATGCCAGCACCGCTCACAGCATGCTGGATGCCAGGGACACTGCAGTGATGGCTGAGAGCATGCCCACGCCCTCCTGTTTTTGCCCTGATACCATGGTGGGTGTGGAAGAAGAATGGGAGGACAACCGTGAGGAAGAAGCTGCTGAGGCAGTCAGTGTGCCACCAAGCATTTCTCATTCCTCAGCTGGTAAGATGAAGACAGCAGCGGCTCGCCGCCGGATGCCAGCTGTCATCAGGAATGTGCTCCGGGCTCTGCGCAGGATTTGCACCTGCAGCTGCATCAGGGGACAGCAAGAGGAGAAGCACGAGGCTGCAAACACCAGGCAGCACCCCAGAGATGCCTAATTCCATCTTGTCAGTGTCAAATTATGATTCCATCCTGTCAACGTAGAATTCTGATTCCATCTTGTCAACATAGAATTCTGATTCCATCATGTCTACATAGAATTCTGATTCCATTTTGTCAATGTCGAATTCTGATTCCATCCTGTCAACGTAGAATTCTGATTCCATCTTGTCAATGCAGAATTCTGATTCCATCCTGTCAACATAGAATTCTGATTAAATGCCATCTTTATTCTATCCTGCCTGAGTGCTGTCTGATCTGTCACTCATGCATGGTTGGTCTCTGAGTGCGACTACTGGGCTCAGAGCACGGGGCAATGGATCCATGTGTCGGTGGTGGCAGCAAGTGCAGAGAGCGTGGGCGTGCAAGGGAGAGTGATTTGTGACTTGCAAAGTGTGAGCTGGCTGAGCCGGTGTGTGTGTGAGGTGGGCTGCGATGAAGGGGGTGAGGGGCTCTGAAAGGGGCAGCCCTGGTGGGAGAGCACCGCTGTGCCTGTAGGGGTGAGAGCACGGCCAGACACCTACCTAGAAGGCCCATTTGGGGCAGCTTTTGCTGAAGGGGCAGTCCTTTAGTCCAGACGCCTTTAGTCCACTCTAGGTCTCCATTTGCCGTTAGACTTCCACACTGTCCATACAGGAGAGTTATAAGGAAAGTTTGCAGATGCTATTATCCCTTGATTGCACAGTTCATGAATCTCCAATCCTCCTGCCACAGGCAGGGCCACCAACCTCCCCATTTAATACTAGTCCAGATTGCCCAGGGCCCCATCCAATCTGGCCTTGAACACCTCTAGGGATGGGTTTGATGGGATCTCAAAGATCACCTTTTTCCAACCTTGTTTCCACCCCCCAAGGTGGACTGGGTTCCCTACCTCTGCATCCGTCTCTTCTGCCTCTGGATCAAGCCTGGCCTGGAATGTTTCCTGGAAGAAAGGAGTCTTTATAGGAAGCAAGAGGGAGATAGTCACCACCATGGATCCAGCATGATAGTTCAGTCACTGATCTTCAGTAGTGGTGGGTTGCCGAGCATTGTTGTTCTGTTGGCGATGACAGTGACTACAGCGATGATGGCAACTTTTCAGTGGTAGTACAAACTTATTTATAAGTCCAAAGTCAGCTCTCTTTGGAGTGGCAGCTTCTGGCTTTGGGATCTCAGAAAGAACCCCTTTTGTTCCTTTCTTCTGGGCCTTGCCAGTAGATAAGAGGGAGCAGGGAGGTGCCCACTTGTATCTTGCCTTCACAGGATACAATGGTATCATCGCCCAGTCTCATAGCAAGCTGGAGTTATTTGGTCACAGGCTATATCTTCCACCAGTAAGCAGTCCTGAGCACTCCCTACCAAAGGCAAACAGCTAAAATTGTCCACACAGTGATGTTGATTGCCACACAGCAACACCCATCACTCATCTCCTAGACAAGGCAGCCTTATCACAAGAAATACCTCAGGAAGCAAGCTTTGAGCCAAAAAAAAAAAAAAAAAAAAAAATCAAAGAATTCTCACACCACCACGTGGCTCAAAGATTGCTTGAAATGAAGCATAAGTGACCCTCCATGGTGGTGAGGAAAAGAGAAAAAAGAAAGTAAGAAAAAAAAAAAAAAGTAAGCATAAGGGAAAAGAGGAGTGGGAAGGGGGGTTAAATGTTACAGTTGTTATGAAGAATTTCTTGGGCTTGGTTACAGAGGTTGCCCTGATTTGTTGGACTTGTTCATCATCAGTTGAAGTGGTTACAAAGTACATGGAGGATACAACTCCTTGTATAAAAGTTGAATCAAACATGGAGCCATACAAGAAACAAACATAAGAGTTGCAACAGCACACGAAAAAGGATACGTTTCTCCCGTGGGCAATTTGTTTAGCAACTTTTTCATTATCATTCCATTTTTAGACAACAATTAGAGTCATTCAATTTGCCACAGACACCACCTGTGACTCTTCAGGAGTGGTGACACGAACGTTCCATAATGAATAAAAATTAGAAAGTGAAAAGAGACAACTGTACATTTGGCAATAACCATACCTTTAACAATAGCCAATAATATTAAATCAGTAAGTAAAACAAATAGAGCTATTTGTGTCAGCTGCTTTCCCCACCCAGGAACTCCCAGTGTAAGCCAAGATCCAGATGGGAATTCTTCAGTAGAGGTTGTGGTGTTTATGAACACCCATACAATATTACACTTCAGTGAATTCATCAAAAGCGTATCTAGTCCAATTTGACAATATGTGGACTTGCCATGTAATGTTTTCTAAGATGATTTAGTATCACGAGAACTCTCCACTTGAACATTTCCAAAGCAATTCAAATGCTGAGAGATATAAATCTTAGTTTGGCAAGTTCAAGTATTGCTACAGTCTACAGAATTTTTCACAGGATAGTGTGTGCAGGATAGTCCACAGTATAAACCATCAAGAGGAGTAATCCCAGAAACATACACATCTCTTATCAAAACTTAGACACTTTCCAACAACCATGTTTTGGATGGAACTCCTGGACTCGTGTGACACTGAAAAGCATCAGTGCAAAAGGCTTTACGATAGATTTCTTTTGTGCCCACATCTAACAGATATTAGATGGGCCTCTTGATTCATTTCCCAGTTTGTTAGGAATTTGGAAACACTGTGGAGGAGTCACATGCAAATCATAATCAGTTTGAAAAAAAGGGGTGAAAGAAGGGGTCAAAAGAAATGGTATCACTGTGCAGGGAGTACCAGTAAGCCAGGATGACCTGTAAGAACTCTGAACCCAGTTGTGAAATTTAACAGATCCAAGGACTGATATCAATCACCACCCACACTCACAACAATGCAAAACACAATATGATTGCAACCAAAAAAATGTAATTAAGAGGTATACTCAGTATTCTAGCATGATCAAATCTTCAGTATTTCTGTCACAAAACACAAACGGTTAAAATCAGCCTTAAAATTAGCCTTTCTGTCAAGTGCCCACGGGGATCTTCTGTAAAATAAAACAAGAACCAACTTGCCCTTTTTGGGCTTTGTAAATATGGTTAAAAAATGAGGGAACAATTGAGGAAGTGTTGATTTCATATTACTTTTTTCGGGGTGTCTTTAGCCTTCCAAGGATATTTGGTAAGGGATTCTGTTAAGGTTAGGGAACTGGCCTCATGTTAGCTGAGTCAATCGCACAGGCTGGCCAGGGAGATAAGAGTGTTTCCCTGGCTTATCAGCCTCTGGATCATGACTCACAGGGGTAATTGGCAAGAGTGGTGAGGCCTTTAGACACAAGGTGTTAAATGGAGGATCTGGTTTCCCTTTGTGGTAAGCTTTCTAATGCATCCACCCTTCACTGCCCCCACCCCGGTCACTTGGGAGGGGCGAAGACATCAGTTTTTTATTGGATAGCTGCTCAGGTTTTGCTTTCCAGGTCTTGAGCTTTTGTTCTGGCCACCACTTAACTAATTTCTCTAACCTGACAGTGGGTAATCCATTCATCAGATCTCACAGGACACCCTTTTGCCAGCCCAGTGTCCAGAGACAATTACCTTTATGATCAATATTCCGCCTATCTGTTTTTACTGACAATGAAACCCTTCCAGTCCCACTGAGCTTTGGGCTAGGTGGCCTGGGGGCAAGGCTGACCGCTGCAAGTCTTACTTCCCTTGGCTCAAATTTACTGGCGGAAGAAATCACTGACCCATATTTTCTTCCATAGTTGATTAACTCTTGGACAGCCTTCTTCCACGCCCATACGTCCCCTGACTGCAGATGGTTAGATGTTACAGTTCCTTCTAACGCTGCCCGGGTTCTCTCTCCCTGACACATAGCTTGTATCTTTCCTTGCAGTTGTATGCCTATGGGTTTCAATGACTCTGGAGGCCCCCTAATTAAAGCAGTCATTCTCTCAGGATCAACAGGCATCATCATAGGTGATTCGTGGTGTGGCTGCAGCTTTCTATCATACATCATTTGGAGACAAGCAGCCTTTTGAACGCTCTCTACTAACTGGTCGACTGTTCCAGTAATAGCAAGAGGGTATCCCTTTTCTAGAGGATTGAGACCACCTGCCCAATAGGCAGCCCTCTGTGTTAAGGACCAGGGAGCACCATTGTTGCCAGTAGTTAAAAATACTCCTGGTCCCCAGTAACCTCCCGCTTCCTTTTCCATTAGCTGTATCTGGTCTCCACCAGTGAGACTAACCCTCCATACATACTCATTTTCTGACTCCTTTGGAGAGCGGCTGAAATCTTTTTTCAATTTTGCTAGTTCAGTGGCTGAGAAGGGAATTCCTTTAACATTCATTTGAGGATCTAGATCCTCCCTGTTATTGAATGCATATTCGGTTTTTATCAAAGGGTGCATCTGGGCTGGAGAGGCCTCTAATTTGTCTAGCCTTGCCTTCATTTCTTTCAATCCTTCTAGAGGGTAGATTTTTTCTTGAGGCAAACTATGGGCGACAGTATCGCTATTTTCTTTATACCTTAACTGCTCCTTCAGAACCCCTAGTAAGGGAGCTGCATCATGCTTTTCATTTTCTAATGAAACAGGCCACAAGGGTAATCCATACAGTATGACATGGTGAAAAAAACCTCAAAACTGACGGGTTTGACTGAGATGGGCAGCCACTGCTTTGGGAGAGACTGGCAGATGATAATTGCTTGTGAATCATTTGTTTTGTAAGTATATATACGTATGCATGTATTATTAGCACTACTGTAATTTCTCTCTTATTTTTCTGCCTTAGTAAACAGTTTTTATCTCAACCAAATCATTTTTTTTCTGATTCTCTCCCCCATCCCATCTTTTCAAATAAGTGAATTTCCAGATTTGGACTTAAAATTTGCTGTCATACAAGCACTAACATTTTTGTTGTATTATGTAGATGTATGAGCAAACAGTTCTCAAAAAATTACTGCCATGTCTACTTTGCTGCCAAATTTATATCTTCATATAAATATTTACATTTTATAGACATTTCCATTATTCCACATATTATGCTATTATATATTTACATTTATATACAATTACTATTTACATTTTATAGAAGACAAAAATCCAGTGACACTATTTCCCACTTCCTATATAGTCCAGTGACAATATATTTCCTATTAATAGAAAAAATGCCAATATAGGCATCTGAAACTATTGCAGGTTTCAAATGAAATAAGTTTTTAAGTAATATATCTGAACAAATTTCCAGGAGAAAAAAAAAAACAGCCTTTTTTTCCAAAACACAAGAGAGTGTGCTGGCAGGATTTTAACTACCAGCCATGGTGGTCTCAATTTATACACTGAATAAGATTTTCACTCTAGTGCCATGGCTATTCAGGAGACGTGTGTATGCTTAACGGGGCTGGCTGGCTGCACTCCACCATGCTGCTCTTTCACTCTCCCTTCTTAAAGGAACAGGGATGAAAATACAATGAAGGAGAGCTTCAGTTGAGATAAGAACAGGGAGATCTCTCACCAAGGACCATCGTGTGCAAAACAGACTCAAGTTAGGGGACGAATGTAAGTTTCTGTCTGTTAATAGCAGACTAGAGCACTGAGGAACTAGAAGCAAACTAAAAACATTTTCCCATTCACTCATTCTCTTCCAAGTCGTCCCCTTAAGTGGAGCAGGGAACTGGGGCTATGGTCGGTCCCTAAAGCTCTGATGTTGCACCACACAGGGTCCCTCTCACGGCAGCCATCTTTTCTAAACCAATCCCTCACGGGCTTCTGACAGACTGCAGCTCTTCAAGCGCTACTCTAAAGTGGCTCCGTACCCCGGAGTCCATCCTGTAGAAACTGCCCCACGGGCAGCACTTCCCCAGAGCTTCAACACCACACTCTCCTCTTCAAGAGCAGCAGCTGGCCCAGCCCTCCTGCCCCACCGCGGCCCTTCTCCATGGCCGCAGCTCCGGCCCGGGGCTGCTCCTGTGGGCACAACATGGCTGCGGCCTCCTGCAGGCCGCGCCTACCATGGGCTGCTTCATGGCTGCAATGGAGATCTGCTCCGTGTGGTGCCCACGGTCTGTAGGGGCCGGCCTGTCATATGTCTCCTGCTTTCCTCTTCCCTTGAAACAGAGGGTGAGGTATCTAAATGGACTGTTCATACCCTTGTTTGTCTTCCTCAGCGATTGCCACTTCCTACAGCTTCTTCACGTGGTCCCTCTGCACTCTGACCACAGCACAACTCCCTGAGATGAGGCCACCCCAAATACCCTTCAAACAACATCTGGTCAACCACATCCTCTCTTGGGATGTGCTTCTGGGTTAAAATCTACTATGTGCTAAAGGCATACTGTTTCTCCAGCCCACGGTGGTCACAACACGTAGCACATCTTCATGCTGTGTAGCTTTCAGCAGAGTTGCTGTGTCCCTGTGGCCACGCTGCAAGCACTGCTGAAGGCTGCACACTGTCTTTCCTTGCTGCCCTCATTTGCCTGGTTGTCTGTCTCTTCACCAGCTGATTGCTGAATGAGGGTTTGAGACCCACTAGTACCATCTGTGGATAAAAGGTGTAGTCTCTTCCAGCCAGCCAGGAGCAAGCTATCACCCAGAGCAGCCACGAGGATTCTCCAAAGAAGCCTGGGAACAGCTACAACAATTGCTGTGGCTCTGTGTGTTGCTCCCAGTCTTAATAATCAGGCTTAATGATCTTCTTAAAATACAGTGTTTGCAGTGCCTCTGATATGAATCAATGTTTAAGAAGGGCAAAAAGGGCTGCTTACTGCAAAACAAATACTCGCACAGAAAGATTAGGCATTTGTTTAGCAAGCTTAATTAAAAAGCTCTACTTGGTGCCTCTTTGAGGATCTAAACTCCTTGATAAAGAAATAACCCGTTTTTCCAGTTATAGCTTCCTTTTCTTTGTAAGTGGTGAGTAGTTTCAAAGATCAAAAGGCCAAGTCTCATACGCCATCTTAATTTGAAAGATATTTTAACATTCTGATAAGCACAGTTTTGGAATGCTTCATTTTGTTTGCCTCACTCGTCAATGTGCAAACTTAGGGTAATTAAACAAAGTGATATTTCACAGTCAGTCTTTGCATTTAGACTGTGAATGTGTAAGTTTAAATAGGAAAATCTACATACTCTCGGGAGAGCGGCTCGGCGAGGAGGACGTGGCATTAGAGGCAGCAGACTCCCAGTACTTGCCCCGAGACCTCAGCACACACCGCAGGTGTTGTCCAGTTGCAACACACGGTGGGCAAACTCTGTGAGCGTGCCCAGGCCCAGTGCTGCCAACACTGCTCAGGGAAACCTGGGCGTACGCTCCGCGACATCGAGGGCTGAGGCTCAGATTCCTGCCTCTGGTGGTTCCCGAACCAGGGATGCTGGAGTGCAGGTTGAGCTGCAAGAATTAGAAGAGACTGCTGAGAGGGAATCCGCAGGATGTTCACCTGGCAAACTGCGGAGTGCATCTCTTGCCTCACCTGATGAGGCAGGCAGCATGCCTTCGGCTTCTCTTCTGGCTGCGGACCCTGGGCCTGGAGGACACCTTGAGGCTTTGGCTGTAACAGGTCCTGAAGATGGGGAACACTCAACTTCTTCCAAGGCTGAATACTTTCCAGAGGAGGCCAATGCAGCACCTTTTTTCTGGAGAGCATGCGAGGGAGAAGAAGAAGAAACGGCTACCACCATGCCTGAATTCTCCAACCAGTCTCTGGGAGAAGAACAGAGGTTGCAAGATCCCAGAGAGGTCTACGGGGAGGCATATAGATATCCTCCAGTTCACCCAGCAATCCAGAGAATCCGGGATGAGGCGAAGAAGGACCAGATGCTGCCACACTGGAACATCTCCTGGCCAAATAGCATGAGCGTGCCCCCGCTGCTAAGGCCCCAAGCAACAGAAGACAGTGCCAGTGCAGCTGACAGTGCTCAGGACACGCTGAGCGTCTGCAGTGTGACATCGAGGGCTGAGGGCCAGTTTTCTGCTTCTGATGATTCCTCAGCCAGAGGTGTTATAGTCCAGGACTCGCAGCTAGAGTTGGAAGAGGCTGCAGAGATAGAAACGGCAGGACAGTCATCTGGCACCCTGCAAGTTGCATCTCTTGCCCCATCTGATGAGGTACACGCTGTGTGTTCACCATCTCTTCTGGATGCTGAGCCAGGGCCTGCAGGGCACCTTGAGCCTTTACCTGCATCAGTGCTGGAAGATGCAGAAAGCTCAGATTCTTCCGAGGCTGCAAGCTCTGCAGAGGAGACTGATGCAGTATCGCTCCCCTTGCCAATGTCCGAGGGAGGAGAAAGAGAAGAATCAGCTATGGCCATGCCTGAATCCTCCGGACAAGGTCTGGGAGAAGCACGGAGACTGCCAGATCCCAGCGAGATCAACAGGGAGCCCTCTGGGTACTCTCCTATGATCCCAGCAATGCGGAGAATTCGTGAGGAGGACAGAAACGAGCAGATGTTGTCACACTGGAATATTTCCTGGCCAAGAAATGTGAGAAGCCCCAGGCAGCGAAGGCTCCAGGCAAGAGGTGACGCATTCAATAATGTTGGCGCTCGTCAGGGCATGCCAGGTATCTGGCCCACGACATCCCGGGCTGGTAACTGGTTTCTTGACTCTGGTGACTCCAGAAAGTGGACTGTTAGACTGCCAGTTATACTGGAAGAGTCCAGTGATGACAGCGACAGTGCTGCCAGCACTGCTGAGGGCACGCTGGATGCCAGAGACAATGCAGTGAGAGATGAGGGCATGCACCCGCCCTCCTGTCCTTGCCCTTCAACACTGGAGAATGTGGAGGAAGACTGGGGATGTGACTCTGAGGAAGATGCTGCATCAGAGGCAGTCAGCATCACATCCAGCACATCCGATGAGCCATCTGGTGAGGTGGAGGCCGTTTCTTCAGCTTCATCTGTAGCTGCAGATCCCATGACTGAGGAGCATGTGTCAGCATGTGAGGGAGCAGAAGATGTGGGCCCTCAGCATGAGGTGAGCAAGGTCAGCACCAGGCATGAATTGGAGGCAGAGGCAGGAGTGGTGCCTGGAGTGTGCGCTGTGGGGAGATGCCTGGAGATGCTGTCTCCTTTCCAACCAGCTCCATGCATTAGGGTGGACAGCCCCTCTGTTATTCCTGCCTTGCCTTCAATCAAAGGGGCCTGGAAAGGGGATCCCTCCCCTGGACCCCTGGCACCCACACCATCACCAGCCAGTGGCATACAGGTGTGTGGTTTTGTTCTCTTCACACAGGTTTCTGCAGAGGCTGAAGAACGTGCACAGAGCTCCGTGTGCTTCAGAGATGCACCGGAGGATGGCCCAGGTACATCCCCAGACAGAAAACAATCCCAGGGAGGGACCTGTCAAGCTCAGATGGCCCACCAAGTGGCATGGAGGCTGACAGCGTTCCATGCGCTGCCATATCCAGGCCAGTCCTCCCACGGAAATTCCATGGTGGTGGGTGGCAGGCAGGCAGGAGCTCGCCTCTGCCCCTTGCCTACAGCTCTCTGTCCCCCACAGGTACCACTGCCGCACCACACACAGCAGCTCGCCGCCGGATGCCAGCTGTCATCAGGAGTGGGCTCCGGGCTCTGCGCAGAGTTTGCACCTGCAGCTGCATCAGGGGACAGCGAGAGGAGAGGCACGGAGCTGCAAACACCAGGCAGCTCCCAGGAATGACAAACTCAGTCCTGCAGATGTAAACTTCTGATTCAGTGTTGTCTTTATTCTCTCCTGGCTGAGTGCTGGGCTCAGAGCACGGGGCAATGGATCCGTGTGTCGCTGGTGCCAGCAAGTGCAGAGAGCGAGGGCGTGCAAGCCATCCCAGGGAGGGCCTGCCCAGCTCAGACGGCCACGAATCAGCACGGAGGCCGGCGTCGCGCCCGAAGGCCGTTGTGACGCGGGGCCGCCGCGAGGGGCCGGAGTCCCCCGGAGAGAGTGCCGCTCACTCTCGGGAGAGCGGCTCCGCGAGGAGGACGCGGCTCCCCCGGGTGCCTGCGACCGAGCGTCTGCGCGAGGACGCGGCGATGAGCGAGGAGCGGGAGAAGAAGGACGACCGCCAGCCCGACGCGGGGCTGCCACGCGTGCGCGACCGCCGCCAGGTGCGGGCCGGGGAGGGACGCCGGCCGCGCCTTCGCCGCCTCCATCCCGGTTCTCCTTCTCCCCGCAGGTGGTGCCGCCGGGCGGCCGGAGCCCGGGCTCGTCCCTCCGCGGCGTCCGTCTGCACCTACCAGCAGCCTGAGAACACCAGCAGGAACGGCCCAGGGACTGTCCACCAAGGCTGGGAAGGCCCACGCAGCTTGGAGAGATGCTCAGGAGGGCAGCAGAGACACTCGTGCTGCCACTACACCATCTTCCAGAGCAGCTCAGAAGGGCCCAGAAGGGCAGGCAGGTGGCAAAAAGCAAGACAAGGAGCCCCTGCCTGCATTAGTGCCTGAAGAGGCAGGCAACCTAGATTCTCCCAAGGCTGCACACTCTCCAGAGGAGGCCGATAATGCAGTGCTGTTCCCAAGAGTGTGTGAGGGGGGAGAAAGAGATGTAACTGCTACCACCATGCCTGAAGTCTCTAGACAAGCTCTGGGAGCAGCACTGAGTCTGCAAGATCCCAGAGGGGTCAACCAGGTGGCCTCCAGATGCTCTCCGGTACACCCAGCAATCTGGAGAATTCGGGATGAGGCAAGGAGGGAGCAGATGTTGTCCAGCTGGAACATCTCCTGGCCAAATGTGAGCATGCTCAGGCTGCTAAGACCCCAAGCAGCACATGCCAGTGCCAGTGCTACCGACACTGCCCAAGGAATGCTGGACACCTGCACCACAACATTGATGGCGGAGGGCCTCTTTCCTGCGCCAGGAGAGCTCCTATCCTGGGATGCTGGAGTGCGGGATGAACAGCAGGATGTGGAAGAGATTGCTGAGACAGAAACTGCAGGACGGCCATCTGGTGACCTGCAGAGTGCATGTCTTGCCCCATCTGATAAGGCAGAAACGGTGCATTCAGCTTCTCTTCTGGACGCAGGTCCTGGGCCTGCAGGACAGCTTCATCCTTTGCCCGCATCAGTGCCATCAGATTCGGAAAACTCAGATTCTTTTGAGACTGTGCACCATCCAGAGGAGGCCAGTGCGGTACCACTCCTGTCAGCATGCGAGGGAGGAGAAAGAGAAGAACCAGCTATGGCCACTCTGGAATTGTCCACACAAGCTCTGGGAGGAGCACCAAAATTGCCAGATCCCAGAGACATCAACCGGGAGGCCTATGGATGTTCTCCAGTGCACCCAGCAATCCGGAGAATTCAGGATGAGGTGAGGAGGGAGCAGATGTTGTCCAGCTGGAACATCTCCTGGCCAAACAGTGTGAGCATGCTCAGGCTGCTAAGACCCCCAGCAGCACATGACACGACTACTGGCAGTGCTCAAGAAATGCTGGACACTTGCACCACAACATTGATGGTGGAGGGCCTCCTTCCTGCACTAGGAGAGCTCCTATGCTGGGATGCTGGAGTGCGGGATGAACAGCAGGATGTGGAAGAGATTGCTGAGACAGAAACTGCAGGACGGTCATCTGGTGACCTGCAGAGCGCATGTCTTGCCCCATCTGATGGGGCAGAAACAGTGCTTTCAGCTTCTCTTCTGGATGCAGGTCCTCAACCTGCAGGACAGCTTCAGCCTTTGCCCGCATCAGTTCCTGAGGACACAGAAAACTCAGACTGTTCCACGGCAGTGCACTCTCTGGAGGTGGCCAGCGAAGCACCCTTCTTCCTGTCTGCATACGAAGGAGAAGAAAGGGAAGAACCAGCTATGGCCATGCCTGAGTCCTCCAGGCAATCTCTAGGAGAACCATCAATTCTGCAAGATCTCGGAGAGATGTACTGGAAGGTCTATGGATGTCCTCCAATTCACCCAGCAATCCGGAGAATCCGTGACGAGGCAAGAAGGGAGCAGATGTTGTCCGCTAGGAACATGTCGGAGCCATACAGTGTGGGCACGCCCAGGCTTCTCGTGCTCCAAGCAGCAGATGATGGTGCCAATGCTGCCGACACTGCTTGGGGCATGCTGGTCATCTGCGCCACTACATCGAGGGCAGATGGCCACTTTCCTGCCTCTTGTGATTCCCAAAGCTGGGATATTGCACAGGAAGCGATCATTGACGATGCTGCCAGTGATGTCGGCAGTGATCACAGCATGCTGGATGCCAGGGACACTGCAGTGATGGCTGAGAGCATGCCCACGCCCTCCTGTTTTTGCCCTGATACCATGGAGGGTGTGAAAGAGAACCATGAGGAAGAAGCTGCTGAGGCAGCCTCTGTGCCACCAAGCATTTCTGGTTCCTCATGTGGTGAGATGAAGACAGCAGCGGCTCACCGCCGGATGCCAGCTATCATCAGGAATGTGCTTTGGGCTCTGCGCAGGATTTGCACCTGCAGCTGCATCAGGGGACAGCGGGAGGAGAGGCACGAGGCTGCAAACACCAGGCAGCTCCCCAGAGATTGATTCCATCCTGTCAATGCAGAATTCTGATTCCATCATGTCAGTGAAGAATTTTGATTCCATCTTGTCAATGCAGAATTCTGATTCCATCTTGTCAACATAGAATTCTGATAAAATGCTATATTTATTCTATCCTGGCTGAGTGCTGTCTGATCTGTGCACTCATGCATAGTTGGTCTCTGAGTGCGACTACTGGGCTCAGAGCACGGGGCAATGGATCCATGTGTCGGTGGTGGCAGCAAGTGCAGAGAGCGTGGGCGTGCAAGGGAGAGTGATTTGTGACTTGCAAAATGTGAGCTGGCTGAGCCGGTGTGTGTGTGAGGTGGGCTGCGATGAAGGGCGTGAGGGGCTGTGAAAGGGGCAGCCCTGGTGGGAGAGCACTGGTGTGTCTGTAGGGGTGCGAGCACAGCCAGGCACCTACCGAGAGGAGACCAAAGTGTCCCGGCTGGCTCAGGGCTCCTCAGGTGTCTCACTGCACAGGCCTGGGTACTCCCTACGTTGACATCATCGTTCCCCCATATGAGGACGTCATCAGTATAGAGGTAAACCCGGACACCGTGGTCCAACGTGAGCTTCCCCTGCCTCCGAGCGCCAGAGTGGGCGAGTGTCTGTACCCCTGGGGTAATCGGGTGACTGTGCATTGCACTCCCTCCAAGTAAATGCAAATTGATTGTCCTCCACCTTCCTCAAGGGGACCATAAAACAGCTGTCTTAGGCATCAATGGCAGCCAGAAAGGCATGAGCCTGTTCCCGTAGGGCAGTAATCAATTCTGAAACATTTGGGGCCACTTTTGCTGAAGGGGCAGTCTCGGCACCCAGATGCCTGCAGTCCACTCTAAGTCTCCATTTGCCACAGGGCTCCGACACTGGCCATACAGGAAAGTTACAAGGAGAGTTTGCAGGTGCTATAATCCCTTGATTGCATAGTTCAGCTACAAGGGGGGGCTGTGCCTTCCTTAGCTCCTAAAGGGAGAGGGTTGGGCTTCATGTTTGTTGTCTTGGAAGGAGGTGGGGCCGGGGCTACCTACATTAGTCTAACAGTTGGCCTAGAGGCAGAAGGCCTCTTCTCTTCCCTCCCCGAGCACTTCATCAGTGCTTTTGCCTGCTGAGACTGTTGCTGCTCCTCAACCAGCTGCTCTTGTAATTTTCCTACTTCCTCCTGCAAGGAGGAGATAATGCTGGCTCCTGAGAATCATGGCCGCCCATAGTACTTGTGAGTGTGACCAGCTGTGTCCTGAGTACTGCACAAACCACTGCTTTCCCTTTTCTTCAGCGATATTTCCATTCTGCCCTTAAGTCTGCTACCCAGTCGCATACTGCCTGTTGGTTCTGGGCAAGAGAAGAATCAAGGTCCATCAACATTTTCAGAATATGCTCTGGGCTATTAGGATTGCCCATCCCTCCTTGCATGCTTGGCGCCAGCTACTCATAATGTACTTCAACAAACACAATTTAAAATTTTTTTCATTCCACATCCCTTGTTGAACTTTATACTGTCCGTGCCTTGGCCCTCCCGATGCCATCCCTGCACATCCAAACAACATCCCTCTGTTCCTCCCTGGCCACCTATCCCCACTTCCACTGCTTCCTTCTTTTCCCTCAGCCTTCCCAGCAGCTCCGTGCTCAGCTGAGCTGCGTCTCCTGCCACCCCTGCCTGATTTCTTATTCTGGGGGATGGAGAGCTCTCGTGCTCTCAGAAACATGTTCTTAACTGTGCTGCCAGCTGTGTTCCGTTCCTTTGTGCCTAAGGACAGTTTCCTAGGAGATCTCATTCAACCATTCCTTAAACAGGTCACTGAAGTTCACTCTCCTGAAGTTCAGTGTCTTGACTCCACTCTTTGCCAGGCCCATGTTCCTGGAGATCGCAAGCTCAACCAGGGCATGGTTGCTGCAGCTCAGGCTGCCTCCAATCTTAACGTCTTCGACCACCTCCTCTGCACGGATGAGCACCAAACTCGGCAACCACTGGTGACCAGCTGGTCCCCTCTGGTCCTGACCTGTCCAAGTCCGGTACCAGAAAGTTACCATTATTGGGCTCCAGGAGTCTCCTGGATCACTTGCAGCTAGCTCGCCATGTTCATTTCCCAGCAGGTATCTGGGTGGTTGAAATCCCCCAGAGGGATCAGAGCCTGGGAGCACAACAGCTCCTGCAGCTGAAGGAAGAAGGTCACACCTACAGGCTCCCCTTGATTCGGTGGCCTGTAGTAGACCCCGACCACCAGCTGTCTTTTGTTGGTCTCGTCCCTGGTTTTAACCCACAGGCTCCCCACGTGTGCCTGACTATTTCTCAGAGGCAGCTCTTTGCAGTCTGTCCTCTTTTTGTCGTAGGCGGCAATTCCCAACCTCTCCTACCTTGCCTATCCCTTCTAAAAAGCGTATAGCCCTCAATTCGGGTTACGCAGGTCATAGAATCGTGGAATTGCTCAGGTTGGAAAAGGCCTTCAAGATCATCAAGTCCAACCACAACCTAACCATCCTACCCTCACTCTAACTACCCACCGCTGAATCATGTCCCCGAGCACCACATCCAAATGGATTTTAAACACATTCAGGGACGGTGACTCAACCACCGCCCTGGGGAGCCTGTTCCAGTGCTTAACACGCCCTTCTGTACACAGGATTTCCTGTGTTCCAACCTAAACCTCTGCTGGTGAAACTGCCTGCACGGCCTGCACTGCCAGCATTGCCTACACTGCCTGCACCAACAGCACTAACTGCCTGCACTAACTGCCAGCACTGCCAGCACTAACTGCCAGCACTGCCTGCACTAACTGCCAGCACTAACTGCCAGCACAGCCAGCACTAACTACCAGCACTAACTGCCAGCACTAACTGCCAGCACTAACTGCCAGGGCCGAGGGCGGAGAGCAGCAGGGCCGGGCTCGGCCGGGCCGCTGGCGGCCTTTGAAGTCGCTGCTGCTGCTGGGCACGCTGCTGGCGACTTCGCCACCTCCATCCCACGCCTCCTTCTCCACACCGCCGTGTGTGAGGCAGATGCCGTGCGCTCAGCGTCGCTTCTGGCCACAGAACCTGGGCCTGCAGGACACCCTGAGCCTTTGCCTGCATCAGTGCCTCGGTATGCAGAAAGCTCAGATCCTCTCGGGACTGCACACTGTCCGGAGGAGGACAGTGCAACGCAGGAATACCTGCTGTCAGTGTGTGCGGGAGGACAAGGAGAAGAAACAAGCGGCTATGGCCGTGTCTGAATGGTCCACCCAAGCTCTGGGAGATGCAGCGAGATCGCAATATCCCAGAGAGACCAACGGGTGGCATGTGGATATCCTCCAGTGCACCCAGAGATCCGGAGAATCCGAGATGAGGCGAGGAAGGAGCAGATGTTGTCCAGTAGGACCACATCCTGGCCACACAGCTTGAGCATGCCCATCTATGTCTCCAAGTGCAGAGCCGTCCCAGGGAGGGCCTGCTGGGCCCGAGCGGCCCGGCGAGCAGCTCCATGTACAGAGTCCTGCTGTGCCCGGGCCAGCCCTCCCAGGGAAAGCTGCGGTGCTTGGTGGCAGGCAGGGCCTTGCCTGGTGCCCGCCCTGCCCCTTGCCTACAGCTCTCTGCCCCCACAGGTACCGCTGCCACACCACACACAACATTCCTGCGAAGGCCACAGGAGGTGCACAGAGCTCCAAGTGCTTGAGTACAGGACTACAGGAGGATGGCCAGGGTACATCCCCGGGCAGAAAGCCATCCCAGGCAGGGCTTCCCAGCTCAGATGGCCCACGAAGCGGCACAGAGGCCGGCAGCACTGCATGCCCTGCCGTACCCAGGCCCACCATCCCAGGGAAGACCTGGAGTGGTGGCGCGCAGGCAGGGCCTTGCCTCTGCCCCTGGCCTACAGCTCTCTGTCCTGCACACGCTGCCACACCACACGCTGAAACTCGCCGCTGGTGGCCCCCAGCCAGCTGCCCAGGCATGCGTGCAGAGCTGCCACAATGGGCTGCTGTGCTGTGGGGGCTGCCATGTGGGGACCAGCCCTCCTCTGCTTCAGCTCCTCTGCACTCAGCCGCCCGCGGGCTGAGGGCTGCCCTCGATGCTCCGTGCAACGCGAGCGGGAAGGACCGCGCTCACTCAGCCTTTCTCCTCAGCTTCTCTTGCAGGCGGGCAGGCAGGAGTTTCCAGTGTTGGTGCCAGTGGCCAAAGCAGACAGCCTCAGCCACCCTTGCTGCCTCGCTTAAGGCGGGCCGGGTTGCTGACAGCTGCACCCAGGCATGCAGCAGCAGCTTCTGGGGTCTGTAAGCTGCCTGCTCTGCCAGCAGCAGCCTCTTCCACATCTTCTCCAAGAGGCAGAGCACGTGCCATGGGCATTAGAGGCAGCAGACTCCCAGTACTTGCCCCGAGACCTCCGGGAACCTTGCATGTCCAGGACGGGACAGCAAGGCCTGAGAGCCAGGGTCCAGCCCTGGAAGTCTCAGCTGTTCTCAGGCCTCGCCATGCCAGACCGCCTCGCCATGCCAGACCCAGACAAAACTGCGTGGTGTCCCTGAGCTGTGCTGCAGCCGCAAGCTCAAGCGTCCGAGTGCAGCTGGCAGTTCCAGGGTGCATGGCGCCCTGAGACCACCATCTCTTCTGGGCGCTGGTCCTGGGCCTGCAGAACACCTTGAGCCTCTGCCTGCATCAGTGCTGGAAGATGCAGAAAGCTCAGATTCTTCTGAGGCTGCACGCTCTGCAGAGAATGCTGATGCAGCATCTCTCCTTGTCAGTGTCCGAGGGAGAAGAAGCAGCTATGCCTGTGCTGGAATTGTCCAAACAAGCTATGGGAGAACCATCAAGACTGCAAGATCCCAGAGAGCTCTACAGGGAGACCTATGGATATTCTCCAATTTTCCCAGCAATTCGTAGAATTCGGGATGAGGCGAGGAAGGAGCAGATGTTGTCCAGCTGGAACATCTCTTGGCCAAGCAACGAGAGCATGCTCAGGCTGCTGAGACCCCAAGCAGCACATGACAGTGCCAGTGCTACCGACACTGTTCAGAGAAGGGGGGTCAAATGTTACAGTTGTTATGAAGAATTTCTTGGGCTTGGTTACAGAGGTTGCCCTGATTTGTTGGACTTGTTCATCATCAGTTGAAGTGGTTACAAAGTACATGGAGGATACAACTCCTTGTATAAAAGTGGAATCAAACATGGAGCCATACAAGAAACAAACATAAGAGTTGCAACAGCACACGAAAAAGGATACGTTTCTCCCGTGGGCAATTTGTTTAGCAACTTTTTCATTATCATTCCATTTTTAGACAACAATTAGAGTCATTCAATTTGCCACAGACACCACCTGTGACTCTTCAGGAGTGGTGACATGAACGTTCCATAATGAATAAAAATTAGAAAGTGAAAAGAGACAACTGTACATTTGGCAATAACCATACCTTTAACAATAGCCAATAATATTAAATCAGTAAGTAAAACAAATAGAGCTATTTGTGTCAGCTGCTTTCCCCACCCAGGAACTCCCAGTGTAAGCCAAGATCCAGATGGGAATTCTTCAGTAGAGGTTGTGGTGTTTATGAACACCCATACAATATTACACTTCAGTGAATTCATCAAAAGCGTATCTAGTCCAATTTGACAATATGTGGACTTGCCATGTAATGTTTTCTAAGATGATTTAGTATCACGAGAACTCTCCACTTGAACATTTCCAAAGCAATTCAAATGCTGAGAGATATAAATCTTAGTTTGGCAAGTTCAAGTATTGCTACAGTCTACAGAATTTTTCACAGGATAGTGTGTGCAGGATAGTCCACAGTATAAACCATCAAGAGGAGTAATCCCAGAAACATACACATCTCTTATCAAAACTTAGACACTTTCCAACAACCATGTTTTGGATGGAACGCCTGGACTGGTGTGACACTGAAAAGCATCAGTGCAAAAGGCTTTACGATAGATTTCTTTTGTGCCCACATCTAACAGATATTAGATGGGCCTCTTGATTCATTTCCCAGTTTGTTAGGAATTTGGAAACACTGTGGAGGAGTCACATGCAAATCATAATCAGTTTGAAAAAAAGGGGTGAAAGAAGGGGTCAAAAGAAATGGTATCACTGTGCAGGGAGTACCAGTAAGCCAGGATGACCTGTAAGAACTCTGAACCCAGTTGTGAAATTTAACAGATCCAAGGACTGATATCAATCACCACCCACACTCACAACAATGCAAAACACAATATGATTGCAACCAGAAAAATTTAATTAAGAGGTATACTCAGTATTCTAGCATGATCAAATCTTCAGTATTTCTGTCACAAAACATAAACGGTTAAAATCAGCCTTAAAATTAGCCTTTCTGTCAAGTGCCCACGGGGATCTTCTGTAAAATAAAACAAGAACCAACTTGCCCTTTTTGGGCTTTGTAAATATGGTTAAAAAATGAGGGAACAATTGAGGAAGTGTTGATTTCATATTACTTTTTTCGGGGTGTCTTTAGCCTTCCAAGGATATTTGGTAAGGGATTCTGTTAAGGTTAGGGAACTGGCCTCATGTTAGCTGAGTCAATCGCACAGGCTGGCCAGGGAGATAAGAGTGTTTCCCTGGCTTATCAGCCTCTGGATCATGACTCACAGGGGTAATTGGCAAGAGTGGTGAGGCCTTTAGACACAAGGTGTTAAATGGAGGATCTGGTTTCCCTTTGTGGTAAGCTTTCTAATGCATCCACCCTTCACTGCCCCCACCCCGGTCACTTGGGAGGGGCGAAGACATCAGTTTTTTATTGGATAGCTGCTCAGGTTTTGCTTTCCAGGTCTTGAGCTTTTGTTCTGGCCACCACTTAACTAATTTCTCTAACCTGACAGTGGGTAATCCATTCATCAGATCTCACAGGACACCCTTTTGCCAGCCCAGTGTCCAGAGACAATTACCTTTATGATCAATATTCCGCCTATCTGTTTTTACTGAAAATGAAACCCTTCCAGTCCCACTGAGCTTTGGGCTAGGTGGCCTGGGGGCAAGGCTGACCGCTGCAAGTCTTACTTCCCTTGGCTCAAATTTACTGGCGGAAGAAATCACTGACCCATATTTTCTTCCATAGTTGATTAACTCTTGGACAGCCTTCTTCCACGCCCATACGTCCCCTGACTGCAGATGGTTAGATGTTACAGTTCCTTCTAACACTGCCCGGGTTCTCTCTCCCTGACACATAGCTTGTATCTTTCCTTGCAGTTGTATGCCTATGGGTTTCAATGACTCTGGAGGCCCCCTAATTAAAGCAGTCATTCTCTCAGGATCAACAGGCATCATCATAGGTGATTCGTGGTGTGGCTGCAGCTTTCTATCATACATCATTTGGAGACAAGCAGCCTTTTGAACGCTCTCTACTAACTGGTCGACTGTTCCAGTAATAGCAAGAGGGTATCCCTTTTCTAGAGGATTGAGACCACCTGCCCAATAGGCAGCCCTCTGTGTTAAGGACCAGGGAGCACCATTGTTGCCAGTAGTTAAAAATACTCCTGGTCCCCAGTAACCTTCCGCTTCCTTTTCCATTAGCTGTATCTGGTCTCCACCAGTGAGACTAACCCTCCATACATACTCATTTTCTGACTCCTTTGGAGAGCGGCTGAAATCTTTTTTCAATTTTGCTAGTTCAGTGGCTGAGAAGGGAATTCCTTTAACATTCATTTGAGGATCTAGATCCTCCCTGTTATTGAATGCATATTCGGTTTTTATCAAAGGGTGCATCTGGGCTGGAGAGGCCTCTAATTTGTCTAGCCTTGCCTTCATTTCTTTCAATCCTTCTAGAGGGTAGATTTTTTCTTGAGGCAAACTATGGGCGACAGTATTGCTATTTTCTTTATACCTTAACTGCTCCTTCAGAACCCCTAGTAAGGGAGCTGCGTCATGCTTTTCATTTTCTAATGAAACAGGCCACAAGGGTAATCCATACCGTATGACATGGTGAAAAAAACCTCAAAACTGACGGGTTTGACTGAGATGGGCAGCCACTGCTTTGGGAGAGACTGGCAGATGATAATTGCTTGTGAATCATTTGTTTTGTAAGTATATATACGTATGCATGTATTATTAGCACTACTGTAATTTCTCTCTTATTTTTCTGCCTTAGTAAACAGTTTTTATCTCAACCAAATCATTTTTTTTCTGATTCTCTCCCCCATCCCATCTTTTCAAATAAGTGAATTTCCAGATTTGGACTTAAAATTTGCCGTCATACAAGCACTAACATTTTTGTTGTATTATGTAGATGTATGAGCAAACAATTCTCAAAAAATTACTGCCATGTCTACTTTGCTGCCAAATTTATATCTTCATATAAATATTTACATTTTATAGACATTTCCATTATTCCACATATTATGCTATTATATATTTACATTTATATACAATTACTATTTACATTTTATAGAAGACAAAAATCCAGTGACACTATTTCCCACTTCCTATATAGTCCAGTGACAATATATTTCCTATTAATAGAAAAAATGCCAATATAGGCATCTGAAACTATTGCAGGTTTCAAATGAAATAAGTTTTTAAGTAATATATCTGAACAAATTTCCAGGAGAAAAAAAAAACCAGCCTTTTTTTCCAAAACTGGCTGGCAGGATTTTAACTACCAGCCATGGTGGTCTCAATTTATACACTGAATAAGATTTTCACTCTAGTGCCATGGCTATTCAGGAGACGTGTGTATGCTTAACGGGGCTGGCTGGCTGCACTCCACCATGCTGCTCTTTCACTCTCCCTTCTTAAAGGAACAGGGATGAAAATACAATGAAGGAGAGCTTCAGTTGAGATAAGGACAGGGAGATCTCTCACCAAGGACCATCGTGTGCAAAACAGACTCAAGTTAGGGGACGAATGTAAGTTTCTGTCTGTTAATAGCAGACTAGAGCACTGAGGAACTAGAAGCAAACTAAAAACATTTTCCCATTCACTCATTCTCTTCCAAGTCGTCCCCTTAAGTGGAGCAGGGAACTGGGGCTATGGTCGGTCCCTAAAGCTCTGATGTTGCACCACACAGGGTCCCTCTCACGGCAGCCATCTTTTCTAAACCAATCCCTCACGGGCTTCTGACAGACTGCAGCTCTTCAAGCGCTACTCTAAAGTGGCTCCGTACCCCGGAGTCCATCCTGTAGAAACTGCCCCACGGGCAGCACTTCCCCAGAGCTTCAACACCACACTCTCCTCTTCAAGAGCAGCAGCTGGCCCAGCCCTCCTGCCCCACCGCGGCCCTTCTCCATGGCCGCAGCTCCGGCCCGGGGCTGCTCCTGTGGGCACAACATGGCTGCGGCCTCCTGCAGGCCGCGCCTACCATGGGCTGCTTCATGGCTGCAATGGAGATCTGCTCCGTGTGGTGCCCACGGTCTGTAGGGGCCGGCCTGTCATATGTCTCCTGCTTTCCTCTTCCCTTGAAACAGAGGGTGAGGTATCTAAATGGACTGTTCATACCCTTGTTTGTCTTCCTCAGCGATTGCCACTTCCTACAGCTTCTTCACGTGGTCCCTCTGCACTCTGACCACAGCACAACTCCCTGAGATGAGGCCACCCCAAATACCCTTCAAACAACATCTGGTCAACCACATCCTCTCTTGGGATGTGCTTCTGGGTTAAAATCTACTATGTGCTAAAGGCATACTGTTTCTCCAGCCCACGGTGGTCACAACACGTAGCACATCTTCATGCTGTGTAGCTTTCAGCAGAGTTGCTGTGTCCCTGTGGCCACGCTGCAAGCACTGCTGAAGGCTGCACACTGTCTTTCCTTGCTGCCCTCATTTGCCTGGTTGTCTGTCTCTTCACCAGCTGATTGCTGAATGAGGGTTTGAGACCCACTAGTACCATCTGTGGATAAAAGGTGTAGTCTCTTCCAGCCAGCCAGGAGCAAGCTATCACCCAGAGCAGCCACGAGGATTCTCCAAAGAAGCCTGGGAACAGCTACAACAATTGCTGTGGCTCTGTGTGTTGCTCCCAGTCTTAATAATCAGGCTTAATGATCTTCTTAAAATACAGTGTTTGCAGTGCCTCTGATATGAATCAATGTTTAAGAAGGGCAAAAAGGGCTGCTTACTGCAAAACAAATACTCGCACAGAAAGATTAGGCATTTGTTTAGCAAGCTTAATTAAAAAGCTCTACTTGGTGCCTCTTTGAGGATCTAAACTCCTTGATAAAGAAATAACCCGTTTTTCCAGTTATAGCTTCCTTTTCTTTGTAAGTGGTGAGTAGTTTCAAAGATCAAAAGGCCAAGTCTCATACGCCATCTTAATTTGAAAGATATTTTAACATTCTGATAAGCACAGTTTTGGAATGCTTCATTTTGTTTGCCTCACTAGTCAATGTGCAAACTTAGGGTAATTAAACAAAGTGATATTTCACAGTCAGTCTTTGCATTTAGACTGTGAATGTGTAAGTTTAAATAGGAAAATCTACATACTCTCGGGAGAGCGGCTCGGCGAGGAGGACGTGGCATTAGAGGCAGCAGACTCCCAGTACTTGCCCCAAGACCTCAGCACACACCGCAGGTGTTGTCCAGTTGCAACACACGGTGGGCAAACTCTGTGAGCGTGCCCAGGCCCAGTGCTGCCAACACTGCTCAGGGAAACCTGGGCGTACGCTCCGCGACATCGAGGGCTGAGGCTCAGATTCCTGCCTCTGGTGGTTCCCGAACCAGGGATGCTGGAGTGCAGGTTGAGCTGCAAGAATTAGAAGAGACTGCTGAGAGGGAATCCGCAGGATGTTCACCTGGCAAACTGTGGAGCGCATCTCTTGCCTCACCTGATGAGGCAGGCAGCATGCCTTCGGCTTCTCTTCTGGCTGCGGACCCTGGGCCTGGAGGACACCTTGAGGCTTTGGCTGTAACAGGTCCTGAAGATGGGGAACACTCAACTTCTTCCAAGGCTGAATACTTTCCAGAGGAGGCCAATGCAGCACCTTTTTTCTGGAGAGCATGCGAGGGAGAAGAAGAAGAAACGGCTACCACCATGCCTGAATTCTCCAACCAGTCTCTGGGAGAAGAACAGAGGTTGCAAGATCCCAGAGAGGTCTACGGGGAGGCATATGGATATCCTCCAGTTCACCCAGCAATCCAGAGAATCCGGGATGAGGCGAAGAAGGACCAGATGCTGCCACACTGGAACATCTCCTGGCCAAATAGCATGAGCGTGCCCCCGCTGCTAAGGCCCCAAGCAACAGAAGACAGTGCCAGTGCAGCTGACAGTGCTCAGGGCACGCTGAGCATCTGCAGTGTGACATCGAGGGCTGAGGGCCAGTTTTCTGCTTCTGATGATTCCTCAGCCAGAGGTGTTATAGTCCAGGACTCGCAGCTAGAGTTGGAAGAGGCTGCAGAGATAGAAACGGCAGGACAGTCATCTGGCACCCTGCAAGTTGCATCTCTTGCCCCATCTGATGAGGTACACGCTGTGTGTTCACCATCTCTTCTGGATGCTGAGCCAGGGCCTGCAGGGCACCTTGAGCCTTTACCTGTATCAGTGCTGGAAGATGCAGAAAGCTCAGATTCTTCCGAGGCTGCAAGCTCTGCAGAGGAGACTGATGCAGTATCGCTCCCCTTGCCAATGTCCAAGGGAGGAGAAAGAGAAGAATCAGCTATGGCCATGCCTGAATCCTCCGGACAAGGTCTGGGAGAAGCACGGAGACTGCCAGATCCCAGCGAGATCAACAGGGAGCCCTCTGGGTACTCTCCTATGATCCCAGCAATGCGGAGAATTCGTGAGGAGGACAGAAACGAGCAGATGTTGTCACACTGGAATATTTCCTGGCCAAGGAATGTGAGAAGCCCCAGGCAGCGAAGGCTCCAGGCAAGAGGTGACGCATTCAATAATGTTGGCGCTCGTCAGGGCATGCCAGGTATCTGGCCCACGACATCCCGGGCTGGTAACTGGTTTCTTGACTCTGGTGACTCCAGAAAGTGGACTGTTAGACTGCCAGTTATACTGGAAGAGTCCAGTGATGACAGCGACAGTGCTGCCAGCACTGCTGAGGGCACGCTGGATGCCAGAGACAATGCAGTGAGAGATGAGGGCATGCACCCGCCCTCCTGTCCTTGCCCTTCAACACTGGAGAATGTGGAGGAAGACTGGGGATGTGACTCTGAGGAAGATGCTGCATCAGAGGCAGTCAGCATCACATCCAGCACATCCGATGAGCCATCTGGTGAGGTGGAGGCCATTTCTTCAGCTTCATCTGTAGCTGCAGATCCCATGACTGAGGAGCATGTGTCAGCATGTGAGGGAGCAGAAGATGTGGGCCCTCAGCATGAGGTGAGCAAGGTCAGCACCAGGCATGAATTGGAGGCAGAGGCAGGAGTGGTGCCTGGAGTGTGCGCTGTGGGGAGATGCCTGGAGATGCTGTCTCCTTTCCAACCAGCTCCATGCATTAGGGTGGACAGCCCCTCTGTTATTCCTGCCTTGCCTTCAATCAAAGGGGCCTGGAAAGGGGATCCCTCCCCTGGACCCCTGGCACCCACACCATCACCAGCCAGTGGCATACAGGTGTGTGGTTTTGTTCTCTTCACACAGGTTTCTGCAGAGGCTGAAGAACGTGCACAGAGCTCCGTGTGCTTCAGAGATGCACCGGAGGATGGCCCAGGTACATCCCCAGACAGAAAACAATCCCAGGGAGGGACCTGTCAAGCTCAGATGGCCCACCAAGTGGCATGGAGGCTGACAGCGTTCCATGCGCTGCCATATCCAGGCCAGTCCTCCCAGGGAAATTCCATGGTGGTGGGTGGCACGGCCAGACACCTACCTAGAGGAGACCAGGAGTGTCCCAGCTGGATCAGGGCTCCTCAGGTGTCTCACTGCAAAGGCTTGGGTATTCCCTACATTGACATCATCATTCCCCCTTATGAGGATATCATCAGTATACAGATAAATCCGGACACCGTGGTCCAACGTGAGCTTCTCCAGCTTCTGTGCCTATGCTCCAAGCGCCAGAGTGGGCGAGTGTCTGTACCCCTGGGGTAATCAGGTGACTGTGCATTGCACTCCCTCCAAGTAAATGCAAAATTGATTGTCCTCCACCTTCTTCAAGGGGACCATAAAACAGCTGTCTTAGGCATCAATGGCAGCCAGAAAGGGATGAGCCTGTTCCTGTAGGGCAGTAATCAATTCTGAAACATTTGGGGCAGCTTTTGCTGAAGGGGCAGTCTTGGCCTCCAGATGCCTGTAGTCCACTGTAAGGAACGTGTCTGAGCCATACAGTGTGGGCACGCCCAGGCTTCTCGTGCTCCAAGCAGCAGATGACGGGGCCAGTGCTGCCGACACTGCTTGGGGCATGCTGGACCTCTGCAACATGACATCGAGGGTGGATGGCCACTTCCCTGCATCTTGTGCTTCCCAAAGCCAGGATATTAGAATTAAGTACACACAGTAAGAGACCATTGACAGTGCTGCCAGCGATGCCAGCACTGATCACGGCATGCTGGATATGGATACCAGGAACACTGCAGTGATGGCTGAGAGCACGCCCACACTCTCCTGTTTTTGCCCTGATACTGTGGAGGGTGTGGAAGAAGAATGGGAAGACAGCCATGAGGAAGAAGCTGCTGAGGCAGCCAGCGTGCCACCAAGCATTTCTGGTTCTTCATATGGTGAGATGAAGACCATGCCTTCAGCTTCCCCTGTGGCTGCAGGACCCAGACCTGAGGGACATTCATCTGCATGCAAAGGAGCAGAAAGTACAGTCAATTTCAAGCACAAGGTGAGGGAAGTCCATGTGGTCAGGACCAAGTGTGAAATGAAGGCAAAGACAGGAGCTGTACTGGAGTGTGCACTGTGGGGAGATGCCTGGTACTGTCTTCTTTCCATCCAGCTCCATGCAGAAAGATGGACATCCGGGGTTACCCCGGCTTACCTTCATGTGAGGGGCATGATTGACAAACCAGGAGAAGATAACCTGGAACTTGGAGTATTGCTGGCAAGGAACCTACAGGGCTGGTTTTGCTCTCCCCTCACAGGTTTCCACAGAGGCCAGAGGAGGTGCACAGAACTCCAGTCATATCAGAGAGACATCAGAAGATGTCCCAGATATGTCCCCAAATGGAGAGCCTGCTGAGCCTGATCAGCCCTGTGAGCAGCTCGGAGGCTGGCAGCACTCCATGCGCACCATTCTGCTGTGCCCAGGACAGCTTTCCCTCCCAGGGAAAAGCTGTGCTAGGGGAGCACGCAGGTCCTTGCCTGGTGCCCACCCTGCCCCTTGCCTATTGCTATCTGTCTCCCATAGCAACCGCTGCCAGACCACATGCTGCCAAGGTTTCTGCAGAGGACAGAGGACCTGCACAGAGCCCCAGGTGCTTCAGAGAGGCACCGGAGGATGGCCTAGGGACGTCCCCAGACAGAAAGCCATCCCAGGGAGGGCCTGCCCAGCTCAAATGTCCCACCAACTGGCACGGAGGCCAGCAGCGGTGTGCGCCCTGCCATATGCAGGCTCATTTTCCCAGGGAAAACCCATGTACAGAGCAGGCAGGGCCTCGCCTCTGCCCCTTGCCTACAGCTCTCTGTCCCCCTCAGGTTCCGCAGCCGCACCACACGCAGCGGCTCGCCGCCGGATGCCAGCTGTCATCAGGAATGTGCTCCCAGTTCTGCGCAGGGTTTGCACCTGCAGCTGCATCAGGGGACAGCGAGAGGAGAGGCACGAAGCTGCAAACACCAGGCAGCTCCTGGAGATGACAAACCCAGTCCTGTAGATGTAGAATTCTGATTCAGTGTTGTCTTTATTCTCTCCTGGCTGAGTGCTGGGCTCAGAGCACGGGGCAATGGATCCGTGTGTCGCTGGTGCCAGCAAGTGCAGAGAGCGAGGGCGTGCAAGCCATCCCAGGGAGGGCCTGCCCAGCGCAGACGGCCACGAAGCAGCACGGAGGCCGGCAGCACTGCGTGCCCCGCCGTATCCAGGCCCACCGTCCCAGGGAGAGCCTGCAGCGGCCCCTGCCTGCAGCGCTCCGTGCCCCACACGCTGCCGCGACGTGCCGCCAGTGGCCCGCCGTCGTCAGGACGACGCCGAGCCCCGGGCAGCCGGCTGCCCAGGCGGGCGCGGAGGGCTGCCGCAGTGCGCTGCGGAGCCCGCCGGGGCTCTGTGACGCGGGCCGGCGTCGCGCCCCAAGGCCATTGTGACGCGGGGCCGCCGCGAGGGGCCGGAGTCCCCCGGAGAGAGTGCCGCTCACTCTCGGGAGAGCGGCTCCGCGAGGAGGACGCGGCTCCCCCGGGTGCGTGCGACCGAGCGTCTGCGCGAGGACGCGGCGATGAGCGAGGAGCGGGAGAAGAAGGACGACCGCCAGCCCGACGCGGGGCTGCCACGCGTGCGCGACCGCCGACAGGTGCGGGCCGGGGAGGGAGGCGCTCGGGCTCGGCCGGGCCGCCGGCGGCCGTCGAAGTCGCCGCCGCGGGGGACGCCGGCCGCGCCTTCGCCGCCTCCATCCCGGTTCTCCTTCTCCCCGCAGGTGGTGCCGCCGGGCGGCCGGAGCCCGGGCTCGTCCCTCCGCGGCGTCCGTCTGCCGCCGCTGCCCGGCCCGGAGAGCGCGCGGGCCTCCGGGAGCCGCCGCGCACAGGTAGGGAGCCCGAGGGAGGCGGGGCCGGACGTCTTCCCGCGCCGCGTGGGGACCGCCCTGTGCCGGTGCGGCTGTGGGGAGCGGGGCGGCAGCCGCCCGCGGGCTGAGCGCTGCCCTCGGTGCTGCGTGCGGCGCGAGCGGCGAGGACCGCGCTCACTCGGCCTTTCTCCTCGGCTTCTCTTGCAGGCGGGCGGGCGGCAGTTCCTGGAGTCGGCGACCGGCGGCGGTGCCAGTGGCCAAAGCAGACAGCCTCAGCCACCCTTGCTGCCTCGCTTAAGGCGGGCGGGGCTGCCGGCAGCAGCACCCAGGCGTGCAGCAGCAGCTTCTGGGGTCTGCAAGCTGCCTGCTCTGCCAGCGGCAGCCTCTTCCACAGCATCTCCAAGTGGCAGAGCACGTGCCGTGGGCATCAGGGGCAGCAGACTCCCAGTCCTTGCCCCGAGACCTCCGGGAACCTTGCATGTCCAGGACGGGACAGCAGGGGCTGAGAGCCGGGGTGCAGCCCTGGAAGTCTCAGCTGTTCTCGGGCGTCGCAGTGCCAGACCCAGACAGAACTACGTGGTGTCCCTGAGCTGTGCTGCAGCCGCAAGCCCAAGAGCCGGAGTGCAGCTGGCAGTACCAGGGCGCCAAGCACCTACCAGCAGCCTGAGAACACCAGCAGGAACGGCCCAGGGACTGACCACCAAGGCTGGGAAAGTCCACGCAGCTTGGAGAGATGCTCAGGAGGGCAGCACAGACACTCGTGCTGCCACTACACCATCTTCCAGAGCAGCTCAGAAGGGCCCAGAAGGGCAGGCAGGCGGCAAAGAGCAAGACAAGGAGCCCCTGCCTGCATTAGTGCCTGAAGATGCAGGCAACCTAGATTCTCCCAAGGCTGCACACTCTCCAGAGGAGGCCAATAATGCAGTGCTGTTCCCAAGAGTGTGTGAGGGGGGAGAAAGAGACGTAACTGCCACCACCATGCCTGAAGCCTTCAAACAAGCTCTGGGAGCAGCACTGAGACTGCAAGATCCCAGAGGGGTCAACCAGGTGGCCTACAGATGTTCTCCAGTACACCCAGCAATCTGGAGAATTCGGGATGAGGCAAGGAGGGAGCAGATGTTGTCCAGCTGGAACATCTCCTGGCCAAATCTGAGCATGCTCAGGCTGCTAAGACCCCAAGCAGCACATGCCAGTGCCAGTGCTACCAACAGTGCTCAGGGTATGCTGGACACCTGCACCACAACAGTGATGGTGGAGGGCCTCTTTCCTGCACCAGGGGAGCTCCCCTCCTGGGATGCTGGAGTGCGGGATGAACCGCATGATTTAGAAGAGATTGTTGAGACAGGAACTGCAAGACAGTCATCTGGTGACCTGCAGAATGCATGTCTTGCCCTGTCTGATGAGGCAGAGACAGTGTGTTCAGCTTCTCTTCTGGGCGCTGGTCTTGGGCCTGCAGGACAGCTTGAGCCATTGCCTGCATCAGTGCCTGAAAATGCAGAAAACGAGACCACGCACTGTCCAGAGGATGTCAATGCAGCACCACTCCTGTCAGCATGCAAGGGAGGAGAAGAAGAAATAGCTATGCCTGTGCTGGAATTGTCCAAAGAACCTCTGGGAGAAACACCAAAACTGCAAGATGCCAGAGAGATCTACGGGGAGACCTATGGATATTCTCCAATTTTCCCAGCAATTCATAGAATTCAGAATGAGGCGAGGAAGGAGCAGATGTTGTCCACCTGGAACATCTCCTGGCCAAGCAACGAGAGCATGCTCAGGCTGCTGAGACCCCAAGCAGCACATGACAGTGCCAGTGCTACCGACACTGTTGAGAGTATGCTGGAGACCTGCACCACAACATCGATGGTGGAGGGCCCCATTCCTGCACCAGGAGAGTTCATATCCGGGGATGCTGGCGTGCAGGATGAACAGCATGATTCGGAAGAGGCTGCTGAGACAGAATCTGCAGGACAGTCATCTGGTGACCTGCAGAGTGCATGTCTTGCCCAGTCGGATGAGGCACACACAGTGTGTTCACCATCTCTTCTGGATGCTGATCCAGGGCCTGTAGAACACCTTGAGCCTCTGCCTGCATCAGTGCTGGAAGATGCAGAAAGCTCAGATTCTTCCGAGGCTGCACGCTCTGTAGAGAATGCTGATGCAGCATCTCTCCGCTTGTCAGTGTCCGAGGGAGAAGAAGAAGCTATGCCTGTGCTGGAATTGTCCAAACAAGCTAAGGGGGAACCATCAAGACTGCAAGATCCCAGAGAGCTCTACAGGGAGACTTATGGATATTCTCCAATTTTCCCAGCAATTCGTAGAATTCAGGATGAGGCAAGGAAGGAGCAGATGTTGTCCACCTGGAACATCTCCTGCCCATGCAATGAGAGCATCCTCAGGCTGCTAAGACCCCAAGCAGCACATGACAGTGCCAGTGCTACTGACACTGTTCAGAGTATGCTGGACACCTGCACCACAACATCGATGGTGGAGGGCCCCATTCCTGTGGCAGGGGACCTCCTATCCTGGGATGCGGGAATGTGGGATGTACACCATGATTCGGAAGAGGTTGTTGAGACAGGAACTGCAGGACAGTCATCTGGTGACCTGCAGAATGCATGTCTTGCCCAGTCTGATGAGGCAGAAATATCACGTTCAGCTTCGCTTCTGGATGTAGGTGCTGGGCTTAGAGGACACCTTGAGCCATTGCCTATATCTGTGCCTGAAGATGTGGAAGACTCGGACTGTTTCACAGCAGCGCACTCTCCGGAGGTGGCCAGCGAAGCACCCTTCTTCCTGTCATTGAGTGAGGGAGAAGAAGGAGAAGAACCAGCTATGGCCATGCCTGAGTCCTCCAGTCAATCTCTAGGAGAACCATCAATTCTGCAAGATCTCGGAGAGATGTACTGGAAGGTCTATGGATGTCCTCCAATTCACCCAGCAATCCGGAGAATCCGTGACGAGGCAAGAAGGGAGCAGATGTTGTCTACTGGGAACAAGTCTGAGCCATACAGTGTGGGCATGCCCAGGCTTCTCGTGCTCCAAGCAGCAGATGATGGTGCCAATGCTGCCGACACTGCTTGGGGCATGCTGGACATCTGCACCACTACATCGAGGGCAGATGGCCACTTTCCTGCCTCTTGTGATTCCCAAAGCTGGGGTATTGGAATTAAGTATGCAGAGGAAGCGATCATTGACGATGCTGCCAGTGATGCCAGCACCGCTCACAGCATGCTGGATGCCAGGGACACTGCAGTGATGGCTGAGAGCATGCCCACGCCCTCCTGTTTTTGCCCTGATACCATGGTGGGTGTGGAAGAAGAATGGGAGGACAACCGTGAGGAAGAAGCTGCTGAGGCAGTCAGTGTGCCACCAAGCATTTCTCATTCCTCAGCTGGTAAGATGAAGACAGCAGCAGCTCGCCGCCGGATGCCAGCTGTCATCAGGAATGTGCTCCGGGCTCTGCGCAGGATTTGCACCTGCAGCTGCATCAGGGGACAGCAAGAGGAGAAGCACGAGGCTGCAAACACCAGGCAGCACCCCAGAGATGCCTAATTCCATCTTGTCAGTGTCAAATTATGATTCCATCCTGTCAACGTAGAATTCTGATTCCATCTTGTCAACATAGAATTCTGATTCCATCATGTCTACATAGAATTCTGATTCCATTTTGTCAATGTCGAATTCTGATTCCATCCTGTCAACGTAGAATTCTGATTCCATCTTGTCAATGCAGAATTCTGATTCCATCCTGTCAACATAGAATTCTGATTAAATGCCATCTTTATTCTATCCTGCCTGAGTGCTGTCTGATCTGTCACTCATGCATGGTTGGTCTCTGAGTGCGACTACTGGGCTCAGAGCACGGGGCAATGGATCCATGTGTCGGTGGTGGCAGCAAGTGCAGAGAGCGTGGGCGTGCAAGGGAGAGTGATTTGTGACTTGCAAAGTGTGAGCTGGCTGAGCCGGTGTGTGTGTGAGGTGGGCTGCGATGAAGGGGGTGAGGGGCTCTGAAAGGGGCAGCCCTGGTGGGAGAGCACCGCTGTGCCTGTAGGGGTGAGAGCACGGCCAGACACCTACCTAGAAGGCCCATTTGGGGCAGCTTTTGCTGAAGGGGCAGTCCTTTAGTCCAGACGCCTTTAGTCCACTCTAGGTCTCCATTTGCCGTTAGACTTCCACACTGTCCATACAGGAGAGTTATAAGGAAAGTTTGCAGATGCTATTATCCCTTGATTGCACAGTTCATGAATCTCCAATCCTCCTGCCACAGGCAGGGCCACCAACCTCCCCATTTAATACTAGTCCAGATTGCCCAGGGCCCCATCCAATCTGGCCTTGAACACCTCTAGGGATGGGTTTGATGGGATCTCAAAGATCACCTTTTTCCAACCTTGTTTCCACCCCCCAAGGTGGACTGGGTTCCCTACCTCTGCATCCGTCTCTTCTGCCTCTGGATCAAGCCTGGCCTGGAATGTTTCCTGGAAGAAAGGAGTCTTTATAGGAAGCAAGAGGGAGATAGTCACCACCATGGATCCAGCATGATAGTTCAGTCACTGATCTTCAGTAGTGGTGGGTTGCCGAGCATTGTTGTTCTGTTGGCGATGACAGTGACTACAGCGATGATGGCAACTTTTCAGTGGTAGTACAAACTTATTTATAAGTCCAAAGTCAGCTCTCTTTGGAGTGGCAGCTTCTGGCTTTGGGATCTCAGAAAGAACCCCTTTTGTTCCTTTCTTCTGGGCCTTGCCAGTAGATAAGAGGGAGCAGGGAGGTGCCCACTTGTATCTTGCCTTCACAGGATACAATGGTATCATCGCCCAGTCTCATAGCAAGCTGGAGTTATTTGGTCACAGGCTATATCTTCCACCAGTAAGCAGTCCTGAGCACTCCCTACCAAAGGCAAACAGCTAAAATTGTCCACACAGTGATGTTGATTGCCACACAGCAACACCCATCACTCATCTCCTAGACAAGGCAGCCTTATCACAAGAAATACCTCAGGAAGCAAGCTTTGAGCCAAAAAAAAAAAAAAAATCAAAGAATTCTCACACCACCACGTGGCTCAAAGATTGCTTGAAATGAAGCATAAGTGACCCTCCATGGTGGTGAGGAAAAGAGAAAAAAGAAAGTAAGAAAAAAAAAAAAAAGTAAGCATAAGGGAAAAGAGGAGTGGGAAGGGGGGTTAAATGTTACAGTTGTTATGAAGAATTTCTTGGGCTTGGTTACAGAGGTTGCCCTGATTTGTTGGACTTGTTCATCATCAGTTGAAGTGGTTACAAAGTACATGGAGGATACAACTCCTTGTATAAAAGTTGAATCAAACATGGAGCCATACAAGAAACAAACATAAGAGTTGCAACAGCACACGAAAAAGGATACGTTTCTCCCGTGGGCAATTTGTTCAGCAACATTTTCATTATCATTCCATTTTTAGACAACAATTAGAGTCATTCAATTTGCCACAGACACCACCTGTGACTCTTCAGGAGTGGTGACACGAACGTTCCATAATGAATAAAAATTAGAAAGTGAAAAGAGACAACTGTACATTTGGCAATAACCATACCTTTAACAATAGCCAATAATATTAAATCAGTAAGTAAAACAAATAGAGCTATTTGTGTCAGCTGCTTTCCCCACCCAGGAACTCCCAGTGTAAGCCAAGATCCAGATGGGAATTCTTCAGTAGAGGTTGTGGTGTTTATGAACACCCATACAATATTACACTTCAGTGAATTCATCAAAAGCGTATCTAGTCCAATTTGACAATATGTGGACTTGCCATGTAATGTTTTCTAAGATGATTTAGTATCACGAGAACTCTCCACTTGAACATTTCCAAAGCAATTCAAATGCTGAGAGATATAAATCTTAGTTTGGCAAGTTCAAGTATTGCTACAGTCTACAGAATTTTTCACAGGATAGTGTGTGCAGGATAGTCCACAGTATAAACCATCAAGAGGAGTAATCCCAAAAACATACACGTCTCTTATCAAAACTTAGACACTTTCCAACAACCATGTTTTGGATGGAACTCCTGGACTGGTGTGACACTGAAAAGCATCAGTGCAAAAGGCTTTACGATAGATTTCTTTTGTGCCCACATCTAACAGATATTAGATGGGCCTCTTGATTCATTTCCCAGTTTGTTAGGAATTTGGAAACACTGTGGAGGAGTCACATGCAAATCATAATCAGTTTGAAAAAAAGGGGTGAAAGAAGGGGTCAAAAGAAATGGTATCACTGTGCAGGGAGTACCAGTAAGCCAGGATGACCTGTAAGAACTCTGAACCCAGTTGTGAAATTTAACAGATCCAAGGACTGATATCAATCACCACCCACACTCACAACAATGCAAAACACAATATGATTGCAACCAAAAAAATGTAATTAAGAGGTATACTCAGTATTCTAGCATGATCAAATCTTCAGTATTTCTGTCACAAAACACAAACGGTTAAAATCAGCCTTAAAATTAGCCTTTCTGTCAAGTGCCCACGGGGATCTTCTGTAAAATAAAACAAGAACCAACTTGCCCTTTTTGGGCTTTGTAAATATGGTTAAAAAATGAGGGAACAATTGAGGAAGTGTTGATTTCATATTACTTTTTTCGGGGTGTCTTTAGCCTTCCAAGGATATTTGGTAAGGGATTCTGTTAAGGTTAGGGAACTGGCCTCATGTTAGCTGAGTCAATCGCACAGGCTGGCCAGGGAGATAAGAGTGTTTCCCTGGCTTATCAGCCTCTGGATCATGACTCACAGGGGTAATTGGCAAGAGTGGTGAGGCCTTTAGACACAAGGTGTTAAATGGAGGATCTGGTTTCCCTTTGTGGTAAGCTTTCTAATGCATCCACCCTTCACTGCCCCCACCCCGGTCACTTGGGAGGGGCGAAGACATCAGTTTTTTATTGGATAGCTGCTCAGGTTTTGCTTTCCAGGTCTTGAGCTTTTGTTCTGGCCACCACTTAACTAATTTCTCTAACCTGACAGTGGGTAATCCATTCATCAGATCTCACAGGACACCCTTTTGCCAGCCCAGTGTCCAGAGACAATTACCTTTATGATCAATATTCCGCCTATCTGTTTTTACTGAAAATGAAACCCTTCCAGTCCCACTGAGCTTTGGGCTAGGTGGCCTGGGGGCAAGGCTGACCGCTGCAAGTCTTACTTCCCTTGGCTCAAATTTACTGGCGGAAGAAATCACTGACCCATATTTTCTTCCATAGTTGATTAACTCTTGGACAGCCTTCTTCCACGCCCATACGTCCCCTGACTGCAGATGGTTAGATGTTACAGTTCCTTCTAACACTGCCCGGGTTCTCTCTCCCTGACACATAGCTTGTATCTTTCCTTGCAGTTGTATGCCTATGGGTTTCAATGACTCTGGAGGCCCCCTAATTAAAGCAGTCATTCTCTCAGGATCAACAGGCATCATCATAGGTGATTCGTGGTGTGGCTGCAGCTTTCTATCATACATCATTTGGAGACAAGCAGCCTTTTGAACGCTCTCTACTAACTGGTCGACTGTTCCAGTAATAGCAAGAGGGTATCCCTTTTCTAGAGGATTGAGACCACCTGCCCAATAGGCAGCCCTCTGTGTTAAGGACCAGGGAGCACCATTGTTGCCAGTAGTTAAAAATACTCCTGGTCCCCAGTAACCTCCCGCTTCCTTTTCCATTAGCTGTATCTGGTCTCCACCAGTGAGACTAACCCTCCATACATACTCATTTTCTGACTCCTTTGGAGAGCGGCTGAAATCTTTTTTCAATTTTGCTAGTTCAGTGGCTGAGAAGGGAATTCCTTTAACATTCATTTGAGGATCTAGATCCTCCCTGTTATTGAATGCATATTCGGTTTTTATCAAAGGGTGCATCTGGGCTGGAGAGGCCTCTAATTTGTCTAGCCTTGCCTTCATTTCTTTCAATCCTTCTAGAGGGTAGATTTTTTCTTGAGGCAAACTATGGGCGACAGTATTGCTATTTTCTTTATACCTTAACTGCTCCTTCAGAACCCCTAGTAAGGGAGCTGCGTCATGCTTTTCATTTTCTAATGAAACAGGCCACAAGGGTAATCCATACCGTATGACATGGTGAAAAAAACCTCAAAACTGACGGGTTTGACTGAGATGGGCAGCCACTGCTTTGGGAGAGACTGGCAGATGATAATTGCTTGTGAATCATTTGTTTTGTAAGTATATATACGTATGCATGTATTATTAGCACTACTGTAATTTCTCTCTTATTTTTCTGCCTTAGTAAACAGTTTTTATCTCAACCAAATCATTTTTTTTCTGATTCTCTCCCCCATCCCATCTTTTCAAATAAGTGAATTTCCAGATTTGGACTTAAAATTTGCCGTCATACAAGCACTAACATTTTTGTTGTATTATGTAGATGTATGAGCAAACAATTCTCAAAAAATTACTGCCATGTCTACTTTGCTGCCAAATTTATATCTTCATATAAATATTTACATTTTATAGACATTTCCATTATTCCACATATTATGCTATTATATATTTACATTTATATACAATTACTATTTACATTTTATAGAAGACAAAAATCCAGTGACACTATTTCCCACTTCCTATATAGTCCAGTGACAATATATTTCCTATTAATAGAAAAAATGCCAATATAGGCATCTGAAACTATTGCAGGTTTCAAATGAAATAAGTTTTTAAGTAATATATCTGAACAAATTTCCAGGAGAAAAAAAAAACCAGCCTTTTTTTCCAAAACTGGCTGGCAGGATTTTAACTACCAGCCATGGTGGTCTCAATTTATACACTGAATAAGATTTTCACTCTAGTGCCATGGCTATTCAGGAGACGTGTGTATGCTTAACGGGGCTGGCTGGCTGCACTCCACCATGCTGCTCTTTCACTCTCCCTTCTTAAAGGAACAGGGATGAAAATACAATGAAGGAGAGCTTCAGTTGAGATAAGGACAGGGAGATCTCTCACCAAGGACCATCGTGTGCAAAACAGACTCAAGTTAGGGGACGAATGTAAGTTTCTGTCTGTTAATAGCAGACTAGAGCACTGAGGAACTAGAAGCAAACTAAAAACATTTTCCCATTCACTCATTCTCTTCCAAGTCGTCCCCTTAAGTGGAGCAGGGAACTGGGGCTATGGTCGGTCCCTAAAGCTCTGATGTTGCACCACACAGGGTCCCTCTCACGGCAGCCATCTTTTCTAAACCAATCCCTCACGGGCTTCTGACAGACTGCAGCTCTTCAAGCGCTACTCTAAAGTGGCTCCGTACCCCGGAGTCCATCCTGTAGAAACTGCCCCACGGGCAGCACTTCCCCAGAGCTTCAACACCACACTCTCCTCTTCAAGAGCAGCAGCTGGCCCAGCCCTCCTGCCCCACCGCGGCCCTTCTCCATGGCCGCAGCTCCGGCCCGGGGCTGCTCCTGTGGGCACAACATGGCTGCGGCCTCCTGCAGGCCGCGCCTACCATGGGCTGCTTCATGGCTGCAATGGAGATCTGCTCCGTGTGGTGCCCACGGTCTGTAGGGGCCGGCCTGTCATATGTCTCCTGCTTTCCTCTTCCCTTGAAACAGAGGGTGAGGTATCTAAATGGACTGTTCATACCCTTGTTTGTCTTCCTCAGCGATTGCCACTTCCTACAGCTTCTTCACGTGGTCCCTCTGCACTCTGACCACAGCACAACTCCCTGAGATGAGGCCACCCCAAATACCCTTCAAACAACATCTGGTCAACCACATCCTCTCTTGGGATGTGCTTCTGGGTTAAAATCTACTATGTGCTAAAGGCATACTGTTTCTCCAGCCCACGGTGGTCACAACACGTAGCACATCTTCATGCTGTGTAGCTTTCAGCAGAGTTGCTGTGTCCCTGTGGCCACGCTGCAAGCACTGCTGAAGGCTGCACACTGTCTTTCCTTGCTGCCCTCATTTGCCTGGTTGTCTGTCTCTTCACCAGCTGATTGCTGAATGAGGGTTTGAGACCCACTAGTACCATCTGTGGATAAAAGGTGTAGTCTCTTCCAGCCAGCCAGGAGCAAGCTATCACCCAGAGCAGCCACGAGGATTCTCCAAAGAAGCCTGGGAACAGCTACAACAATTGCTGTGGCTCTGTGTGTTGCTCCCAGTCTTAATAATCAGGCTTAATGATCTTCTTAAAATACAGTGTTTGCAGTGCCTCTGATATGAATCAATGTTTAAGAAGGGCAAAAAGGGCTGCTTACTGCAAAACAAATACTCGCACAGAAAGATTAGGCATTTGTTTAGCAAGCTTAATTAAAAAGCTCTACTTGGTGCCTCTTTGAGGATCTAAACTCCTTGATAAAGAAATAACCCGTTTTTCCAGTTATAGCTTCCTTTTCTTTGTAAGTGGTGAGTAGTTTCAAAGATCAAAAGGCCAAGTCTCATACGCCATCTTAATTTGAAAGATATTTTAACATTCTGATAAGCACAGTTTTGGAATGCTTCATTTTGTTTGCCTCACTCGTCAATGTGCAAACTTAGGGTAATTAAACAAAGTGATATTTCACAGTCAGTCTTTGCATTTAGACTGTGAATGTGTAAGTTTAAATAGGAAAATCTACATACTCTCGGGAGAGCGGCTCGGCGAGGAGGACGTGGCATTAGAGGCAGCAGACTCCCAGTACTTGCCCCGAGACCTCAGCACACACCGCAGATGTTGTCCAGTTGCAACACACGGTGGGCAAACTCTGTGAGCGTGCCCAGGCCCAGTGCTGCCAACACTGCTCAGGGAAACCTGGGCGTACGCTCCGCGACATCGAGGGCTGAGGCTCAGATTCCTGCCTCTGGTGGTTCCCGAACCAGGGATGCTGGAGTGCAGGTTGAGCTGCAAGAATTAGAAGAGACTGCTGAGAGGGAATCCGCAGGATGTTCACCTGGCAAACTGTGGAGCGCATCTCTTGCCTCACCTGATGAGGCAGGCAGCATGCCTTCGGCTTCTCTTCTGGCTGCGGACCCTGGGCCTGGAGGACACCTTGAGGCTTTGGCTGTAACAGGTCCTGAAGATGGGGAACACTCAACTTCTTCCAAGGCTGAATACTTTCCAGAGGAGGCCAATGCAGCACCTTTTTTCTGGAGAGCATGCGAGGGAGAAGAAGAAACGGCTACCACCATGCCTGAATTCTCCAACCAGTCTCTGGGAGAAGAACAGAGGTTGCAAGATCCCAGAGAGGTCTACGGGGAGGCATATGGATATCCTCCAGTTCACCCAGCAATCCAGAGAATCCGGGATGAGGCGAAGAAGGACCAGATGCTGCCACACTGGAACATCTCCTGGCCAAATAGCATGAGCGTGCCCCCGCTGCTAAGGCCCCAAGCAACAGAAGACAGTGCCAGTGCAGCTGACAGTGCTCAGGGCACGCTGAGCATCTGCAGTGTGACATCGAGGGCTGAGGGCCAGTTTTCTGCTTCTGATGATTCCTCAGCCAGAGGTGTTATAGTCCAGGACTCGCAGCTAGAGTTGGAAGAGGCTGCAGAGATAGAAACGGCAGGACAGTCATCTGGCACCCTGCAAGTTGCATCTCTTGCCCCATCTGATGAGGTACACGCTGTGTGTTCACCATCTCTTCTGGATGCTGAGCCAGGGCCTGCAGGGCACCTTGAGCCTTTACCTGTATCAGTGCTGGAAGATGCAGAAAGCTCAGATTCTTCCGAGGCTGCAAGCTCTGCAGAGGAGACTGATGCAGTATCGCTCCCCTTGCCAATGTCCAAGGGAGGAGAAAGAGAAGAATCAGCTATGGCCATGCCTGAATCCTCCGGACAAGGTCTGGGAGAAGCACGGAGACTGCCAGATCCCAGCGAGATCAACAGGGAGCCCTCTGGGTACTCTCCTATGATCCCAGCAATGCGGAGAATTCGTGAGGAGGACAGAAACGAGCAGATGTTGTCACACTGGAATATTTCCTGGCCAAGGAATGTGAGAAGCCCCAGGCAGCGAAGGCTCCAGGCAAGAGGTGACGCATTCAATAATGTTGGCGCTCGTCAGGGCATGCCAGGTATCTGGCCCACGACATCCCGGGCTGGTAACTGGTTTCTTGACTCTGGTGACTCCAGAAAGTGGACTGTTAGACTGCCAGTTATACTGGAAGAGTCCAGTGATGACAGCGACAGTGCTGCCAGCACTGCTGAGGGCACGCTGGATGCCAGAGACAATGCAGTGAGAGATGAGGGCATGCACCCGCCCTCCTGTCCTTGCCCTTCAACACTGGAGAATGTGGAGGAAGACTGGGGATGTGACTCTGAGGAAGATGCTGCATCAGAGGCAGTCAGCATCACATCCAGCACATCCGATGAGCCATCTGGTGAGGTGGAGGCCATTTCTTCAGCTTCATCTGTAGCTGCAGATCCCATGACTGAGGAGCATGTGTCAGCATGTGAGGGAGCAGAAGATGTGGGCCCTCAGCATGAGGTGAGCAAGGTCAGCACCAGGCATGAATTGGAGGCAGAGGCAGGAGTGGTGCCTGGAGTGTGCGCTGTGGGGAGATGCCTGGAGATGCTGTCTCCTTTCCAACCAGCTCCATGCATTAGGGTGGACAGCCCCTCTGTTATTCCTGCCTTGCCTTCAATCAAAGGGGCCTGGAAAGGGGATCCCTCCCCTGGACCCCTGGCACCCACACCATCACCAGCCAGTGGCATACAGGTGTGTGGTTTTGTTCTCTTCACACAGGTTTCTGCAGAGGCTGAAGAACGTGCACAGAGCTCCGTGTGCTTCAGAGATGCACCGGAGGATGGCCCAGGTACATCCCCAGACAGAAAACAATCCCAGGGAGGGACCTGTCAAGCTCAGATGGCCCACCAAGTGGCATGGAGGCTGACAGCGTTCCATGCGCTGCCATATCCAGGCCAGTCCTCCCAGGGAAATTCCATGGTGGTGGGTGGCACGGCCAGACACCTACCTAGAGGAGACCAGGAGTGTCCCAGCTGGATCAGGGCTCCTCAGGTGTCTCACTGCAAAGGCTTGGGTATTCCCTACATTGACATCATCATTCCCCCTTATGAGGATATCATCAGTATACAGATAAATCCGGACACCGTGGTCCAACGTGAGCTTCTCCAGCTTCTGTGCCTATGCTCCAAGCGCCAGAGTGGGCGAGTGTCTGTACCCCTGGGGTAATCAGGTGACTGTGCATTGCACTCCCTCCAAGTAAATGCAAAATTGATTGTCCTCCACCTTCTTCAAGGGGACCATAAAACAGCTGTCTTAGGCATCAATGGCAGCCAGAAAGGGATGAGCCTGTTCCTGTAGGGCAGTAATCAATTCTGAAACATTTGGGGCAGCTTTTGCTGAAGGGGCAGTCTTGGCCTCCAGATGCCTGTAGTCCACTGTAAGGAACGTGTCTGAGCCATACAGTGTGGGCACGCCCAGGCTTCTCGTGCTCCAAGCAGCAGATGACGGGGCCAGTGCTGCCGACACTGCTTGGGGCATGCTGGACCTCTGCAACATGACATCGAGGGTGGATGGCCACTTCCCTGCATCTTGTGCTTCCCAAAGCCAGGATATTAGAATTAAGTACACACAGTAAGAGACCATTGACAGTGCTGCCAGCGATGCCAGCACTGATCACGGCATGCTGGATATGGATACCAGGAACACTGCAGTGATGGCTGAGAGCACGCCCACACTCTCCTGTTTTTGCCCTGATACTGTGGAGGGTGTGGAAGAAGAATGGGAAGACAGCCATGAGGAAGAAGCTGCTGAGGCAGCCAGCGTGCCACCAAGCATTTCTGGTTCTTCATATGGTGAGATGAAGACCATGCCTTCAGCTTCCCCTGTGGCTGCAGGACCCAGACCTGAGGGACATTCATCTGCATGCAAAGGAGCAGAAAGTACAGTCAATTTCAAGCACAAGGTGAGGGAAGTCCATGTGGTCAGGACCAAGTGTGAAATGAAGGCAAAGACAGGAGCTGTACTGGAGTGTGCACTGTGGGGAGATGCCTGGTACTGTCTTCTTTCCATCCAGCTCCATGCAGAAAGATGGACATCCGGGGTTACCCCGGCTTACCTTCATGTGAGGGGCATGATTGACAAACCAGGAGAAGATAACCTGGAACTTGGAGTATTGCTGGCAAGGAACCTACAGGGCTGGTTTTGCTCTCCCCTCACAGGTTTCCGCAGAGGCCAGAGGAGGTGCACAGAACTCCAGTCGTATCAGAGAGACATCAGAAGATGTCCCAGATATGTCCCCAAATGGAGAGCCTGCTGAGCCTGATCAGCCCTGTGAGCAGCTCGGAGGCTGGCAGCACTCCATGCGCACCATTCTGCTGTGCCCAGGACAGCTTTCCCTCCCAGGGAAAAGCTGTGCTAGGGGAGCACGCAGGTCCTTGCCTGGTGCCCACCCTGCCCCTTGCCTATTGCTATCTGTCTCCCATAGCAACCGCTGCCAGACCACATGCTGCCAAGGTTTCTGCAGAGGACAGAGGACCTGCACAGAGCCCCAGGTGCTTCAGAGAGGCACCGGAGGATGGCCTAGGGACGTCCCCAGACAGAAAGCCATCCCAGGGAGGGCCTGCCCAGCTCAAATGTCCCACCAACTGGCACGGAGGCCAGCAGCGGTGTGCGCCCTGCCATATGCAGGCTCATTTTCCCAGGGAAAACCCATGTACAGAGCAGGCAGGGCCTCGCCTCTGCCCCTTGCCTACAGCTCTCTGTCCCCCTCAGGTTCCGCAGCCGCACCACACGCAGCGGCTCGCCGCCGGATGCCAGCTGTCATCAGGAATGTGCTCCCAGTTCTGCGCAGGGTTTGCACCTGCAGCTGCATCAGGGGACAGCGAGAGGAGAGGCACGAAGCTGCAAACACCAGGCAGCTCCTGGAGATGACAAACCCAGTCCTGTAGATGTAGAATTCTGATTCAGTGTTGTCTTTATTCTCTCCTGGCTGAGTGCTGGGCTCAGAGCACGGGGCAATGGATCCGTGTGTCGCTGGTGCCAGCAAGTGCAGAGAGCGAGGGCGTGCAAGCCATCCCAGGGAGGGCCTGCCCAGCGCAGACGGCCACGAAGCAGCACGGAGGCCGGCAGCACTGCGTGCCCCGCCGTATCCAGGCCCACCGTCCCAGGGAGAGCCTGCAGCGGCCCCTGCCTGCAGCGCTCCGTGCCCCACACGCTGCCGCGACGTGCCGCCAGTGGCCCGCCGTCGTCAGGACGACGCCGAGCCCCGGGCAGCCGGCTGCCCAGGCGGGCGCGGAGGGCTGCCGCAGTGCGCTGCGGAGCCCGCCGGGGCTCTGTGACGCGGGCCGGCGTCGCGCCCCAAGGCCATTGTGACGCGGGGCCGCCGCGAGGGGCCGGAGTCCCCCGGAGAGAGTGCCGCTCACTCTCGGGAGAGCGGCTCCGCGAGGAGGACGCGGCTCCCCCGGGTGCGTGCGACCGAGCGTCTGCGCGAGGACGCGGCGATGAGCGAGGAGCGGGAGAAGAAGGACGACCGCCAGCCCGACGCGGGGCTGCCACGCGTGCGCGACCGCCGACAGGTGCGGGCCGGGGAGGGAGGCGCTCGGGCTCGGCCGGGCCGCCGGCGGCCGTCGAAGTCGCCGCCGCGGGGGACGCCGGCCGCGCCTTCGCCGCCTCCATCCCGGTTCTCCTTCTCCCCGCAGGTGGTGCCGCCGGGCGGCCGGAGCCCGGGCTCGTCCCTCCGCGGCGTCCGTCTGCCGCCGCTGCCCGGCCCGGAGAGCGCGCGGGCCTCCGGGAGCCGCCGCGCACAGGTAGGGAGCCCGAGGGAGGCGGGGCCGGACGTCTTCCCGCGCCGCGTGGGGACCGCCCTGTGCCGGTGCGGCTGTGGGGAGCGGGGCGGCAGCCGCCCGCGGGCTGAGCGCTGCCCTCGGTGCTGCGTGCGGCGCGAGCGGCGAGGACCGCGCTCACTCGGCCTTTCTCCTCGGCTTCTCTTGCAGGCGGGCGGGCGGCAGTTCCTGGAGTCGGCGACCGGCGGCGGTGCCAGTGGCCAAAGCAGACAGCCTCAGCCACCCTTGCTGCCTCGCTTAAGGCGGGCGGGGCTGCCGGCAGCAGCACCCAGGCGTGCAGCAGCAGCTTCTGGGGTCTGCAAGCTGCCTGCTCTGCCAGCGGCAGCCTCTTCCACAGCATCTCCAAGTGGCAGAGCACGTGCCGTGGGCATCAGGGGCAGCAGACTCCCAGTCCTTGCCCCGAGACCTCCGGGAACCTTGCATGTCCAGGACGGGACAGCAGGGGCTGAGAGCCGGGGTGCAGCCCTGGAAGTCTCAGCTGTTCTCGGGCGTCGCAGTGCCAGACCCAGACAGAACTACGTGGTGTCCCTGAGCTGTGCTGCAGCCGCAAGCCCAAGAGCCGGAGTGCAGCTGGCAGTACCAGGGCGCCAAGCACCTACCAGCAGCCTGAGAACACCAGCAGGAACGGCCCAGGGACTGACCACCAAGGCTGGGAAAGTCCACGCAGCTTGGAGAGATGCTCAGGAGGGCAGCACAGACACTCGTGCTGCCACTACACCATCTTCCAGAGCAGCTCAGAAGGGCCCAGAAGGGCAGGCAGGCGGCAAAGAGCAAGACAAGGAGCCCCTGCCTGCATTAGTGCCTGAAGATGCAGGCAACCTAGATTCTCCCAAGGCTGCACACTCTCCAGAGGAGGCCAATAATGCAGTGCTGTTCCCAAGAGTGTGTGAGGGGGGAGAAAGAGACGTAACTGCCACCACCATGCCTGAAGCCTTCAAACAAGCTCTGGGAGCAGCACTGAGACTGCAAGATCCCAGAGGGGTCAACCAGGTGGCCTACAGATGTTCTCCAGTACACCCAGCAATCTGGAGAATTCGGGATGAGGCAAGGAGGGAGCAGATGTTGTCCAGCTGGAACATCTCCTGGCCAAATCTGAGCATGCTCAGGCTGCTAAGACCCCAAGCAGCACATGCCAGTGCCAGTGCTACCAACAGTGCTCAGGGTATGCTGGACACCTGCACCACAACAGTGATGGTGGAGGGCCTCTTTCCTGCACCAGGGGAGCTCCCCTCCTGGGATGCTGGAGTGCGGGATGAACCGCATGATTTAGAAGAGATTGTTGAGACAGGAACTGCAAGACAGTCATCTGGTGACCTGCAGAATGCATGTCTTGCCCTGTCTGATGAGGCAGAGACAGTGTGTTCAGCTTCTCTTCTGGGCGCTGGTCTTGGGCCTGCAGGACAGCTTGAGCCATTGCCTGCATCAGTGCCTGAAAATGCAGAAAACGAGACCACGCACTGTCCAGAGGAGGTCAATGCAGCACCACTCCTGTCAGCATGCAAGGGAGGAGAAGAAGAAATAGCTATGCCTGTGCTGGAATTGTCCAAAGAACCTCTGGGAGAAACACCAAAACTGCAAGATGCCAGAGAGATCTACGGGGAGACCTATGGATATTCTCCAATTTTCCCAGCAATTCATAGAATTCAGAATGAGGCGAGGAAGGAGCAGATGTTGTCCACCTGGAACATCTCCTGGCCAAGCAACGAGAGCATGCTCAGGCTGCTGAGACCCCAAGCAGCACATGACAGTGCCAGTGCTACCGACACTGTTGAGAGTATGCTGGAGACCTGCACCACAACATCGATGGTGGAGGGCCCCATTCCTGCACCAGGAGAGTTCATATCCGGGGATGCTGGCGTGCAGGATGAACAGCATGATTCGGAAGAGGCTGCTGAGACAGAATCTGCAGGACAGTCATCTGGTGACCTGCAGAGTGCATGTCTTGCCCAGTCGGATGAGGCACACACAGTGTGTTCACCATCTCTTCTGGATGCTGATCCAGGGCCTGTAGAACACCTTGAGCCTCTGCCTGCATCAGTGCTGGAAGATGCAGAAAGCTCAGATTCTTCCGAGGCTGCACGCTCTGTAGAGAATGCTGATGCAGCATCTCTCCGCTTGTCAGTGTCCGAGGGAGAAGAAGAAGCTATGCCTGTGCTGGAATTGTCCAAACAAGCTAAGGGGGAACCATCAAGACTGCAAGATCCCAGAGAGCTCTACAGGGAGACTTATGGATATTCTCCAATTTTCCCAGCAATTCGTAGAATTCAGGATGAGGCAAGGAAGGAGCAGATGTTGTCCACCTGGAACATCTCCTGCCCATGCAATGAGAGCATCCTCAGGCTGCTAAGACCCCAAGCAGCACATGACAGTGCCAGTGCTACTGACACTGTTCAGAGTATGCTGGACACCTGCACCACAACATCGATGGTGGAGGGCCCCATTCCTGTGGCAGGGGACCTCCTATCCTGGGATGCGGGAATGTGGGATGTACACCATGATTCGGAAGAGGTTGTTGAGACAGGAACTGCAGGACAGTCATCTGGTGACCTGCAGAATGCATGTCTTGCCCAGTCTGATGAGGCAGAAATATCACGTTCAGCTTCGCTTCTGGATGTAGGTGCTGGGCTTAGAGGACACCTTGAGCCATTGCCTATATCTGTGCCTGAAGATGTGGAAGACTCGGACTGTTTCACAGCAGCGCACTCTCCGGAGGTGGCCAGCGAAGCACCCTTCTTCCTGTCATTGAGTGAGGGAGAAGAAGGAGAAGAACCAGCTATGGCCATGCCTGAGTCCTCCAGTCAATCTCTAGGAGAACCATCAATTCTGCAAGATCTCGGAGAGATGTACTGGAAGGTCTATGGATGTCCTCCAATTCACCCAGCAATCCGGAGAATCCGTGACGAGGCAAGAAGGGAGCAGATGTTGTCTACTGGGAACAAGTCTGAGCCATACAGTGTGGGCATGCCCAGGCTTCTCGTGCTCCAAGCAGCAGATGATGGTGCCAATGCTGCCGACACTGCTTGGGGCATGCTGGACATCTGCACCACTACATCGAGGGCAGATGGCCACTTTCCTGCCTCTTGTGATTCCCAAAGCTGGGGTATTGGAATTAAGTATGCAGAGGAAGCGATCATTGACGATGCTGCCAGTGATGCCAGCACCGCTCACAGCATGCTGGATGCCAGGGACACTGCAGTGATGGCTGAGAGCATGCCCACGCCCTCCTGTTTTTGCCCTGATACCATGGTGGGTGTGGAAGAAGAATGGGAGGACAACCGTGAGGAAGAAGCTGCTGAGGCAGTCAGTGTGCCACCAAGCATTTCTCATTCCTCAGCTGGTAAGATGAAGACAGCAGCAGCTCGCCGCCGGATGCCAGCTGTCATCAGGAATGTGCTCCGGGCTCTGCGCAGGATTTGCACCTGCAGCTGCATCAGGGGACAGCAAGAGGAGAAGCACGAGGCTGCAAACACCAGGCAGCACCCCAGAGATGCCTAATTCCATCTTGTCAGTGTCAAATTATGATTCCATCCTGTCAACGTAGAATTCTGATTCCATCTTGTCAACATAGAATTCTGATTCCATCATGTCTACATAGAATTCTGATTCCATTTTGTCAATGTCGAATTCTGATTCCATCCTGTCAACGTAGAATTCTGATTCCATCTTGTCAATGCAGAATTCTGATTCCATCCTGTCAACATAGAATTCTGATTAAATGCCATCTTTATTCTATCCTGCCTGAGTGCTGTCTGATCTGTCACTCATGCATGGTTGGTCTCTGAGTGCGACTACTGGGCTCAGAGCACGGGGCAATGGATCCATGTGTCGGTGGTGGCAGCAAGTGCAGAGAGCGTGGGCGTGCAAGGGAGAGTGATTTGTGACTTGCAAAGTGTGAGCTGGCTGAGCCGGTGTGTGTGTGAGGTGGGCTGCGATGAAGGGGGTGAGGGGCTCTGAAAGGGGCAGCCCTGGTGGGAGAGCACCGCTGTGCCTGTAGGGGTGAGAGCACGGCCAGACACCTACCTAGAAGGCCCATTTGGGGCAGCTTTTGCTGAAGGGGCAGTCCTTTAGTCCAGACGCCTTTAGTCCACTCTAGGTCTCCATTTGCCGTTAGACTTCCACACTGTCCATACAGGAGAGTTATAAGGAAAGTTTGCAGATGCTATTATCCCTTGATTGCACAGTTCATGAATCTCCAATCCTCCTGCCACAGGCAGGGCCACCAACCTCCCCATTTAATACTAGTCCAGATTGCCCAGGGCCCCATCCAATCTGGCCTTGAACACCTCTAGGGATGGGTTTGATGGGATCTCAAAGATCACCTTTTTCCAACCTTGTTTCCACCCCCCAAGGTGGACTGGGTTCCCTACCTCTGCATCCGTCTCTTCTGCCTCTGGATCAAGCCTGGCCTGGAATGTTTCCTGGAAGAAAGGAGTCTTTATAGGAAGCAAGAGGGAGATAGTCACCACCATGGATCCAGCATGATAGTTCAGTCACTGATCTTCAGTAGTGGTGGGTTGCCGAGCATTGTTGTTCTGTTGGCGATGACAGTGACTACAGCGATGATGGCAACTTTTCAGTGGTAGTACAAACTTATTTATAAGTCCAAAGTCAGCTCTCTTTGGAGTGGCAGCTTCTGGCTTTGGGATCTCAGAAAGAACCCCTTTTGTTCCTTTCTTCTGGGCCTTGCCAGTAGATAAGAGGGAGCAGGGAGGTGCCCACTTGTATCTTGCCTTCACAGGATACAATGGTATCATCGCCCAGTCTCATAGCAAGCTGGAGTTATTTGGTCACAGGCTATATCTTCCACCAGTAAGCAGTCCTGAGCACTCCCTACCAAAGGCAAACAGCTAAAATTGTCCACACAGTGATGTTGATTGCCACACAGCAACACCCATCACTCATCTCCTAGACAAGGCAGCCTTATCACAAGAAATACCTCAGGAAGCAAGCTTTGAGCCAAAAAAAAAAAAAAAATCAAAGAATTCTCACACCACCACGTGGCTCAAAGATTGCTTGAAATGAAGCATAAGTGACCCTCCATGGTGGTGAGGAAAAGAGAAAAAAGAAAGTAAGAAAAAAAAAAAAAAGTAAGCATAAGGGAAAAGAGGAGTGGGAAGGGGGGTTAAATGTTACAGTTGTTATGAAGAATTTCTTGGGCTTGGTTACAGAGGTTGCCCTGATTTGTTGGACTTGTTCATCATCAGTTGAAGTGGTTACAAAGTACATGGAGGATACAACTCCTTGTATAAAAGTTGAATCAAACATGGAGCCATACAAGAAACAAACATAAGAGTTGCAACAGCACACGAAAAAGGATACGTTTCTCCCGTGGGCAATTTGTTCAGCAACATTTTCATTATCATTCCATTTTTAGACAACAATTAGAGTCATTCAATTTGCCACAGACACCACCTGTGACTCTTCAGGAGTGGTGACACGAACGTTCCATAATGAATAAAAATTAGAAAGTGAAAAGAGACAACTGTACATTTGGCAATAACCATACCTTTAACAATAGCCAATAATATTAAATCAGTAAGTAAAACAAATAGAGCTATTTGTGTCAGCTGCTTTCCCCACCCAGGAACTCCCAGTGTAAGCCAAGATCCAGATGGGAATTCTTCAGTAGAGGTTGTGGTGTTTATGAACACCCATACAATATTACACTTCAGTGAATTCATCAAAAGCGTATCTAGTCCAATTTGACAATATGTGGACTTGCCATGTAATGTTTTCTAAGATGATTTAGTATCACGAGAACTCTCCACTTGAACATTTCCAAAGCAATTCAAATGCTGAGAGATATAAATCTTAGTTTGGCAAGTTCAAGTATTGCTACAGTCTACAGAATTTTTCACAGGATAGTGTGTGCAGGATAGTCCACAGTATAAACCATCAAGAGGAGTAATCCCAAAAACATACACGTCTCTTATCAAAACTTAGACACTTTCCAACAACCATGTTTTGGATGGAACTCCTGGACTGGTGTGACACTGAAAAGCATCAGTGCAAAAGGCTTTACGATAGATTTCTTTTGTGCCCACATCTAACAGATATTAGATGGGCCTCTTGATTCATTTCCCAGTTTGTTAGGAATTTGGAAACACTGTGGAGGAGTCACATGCAAATCATAATCAGTTTGAAAAAAAGGGGTGAAAGAAGGGGTCAAAAGAAATGGTATCACTGTGCAGGGAGTACCAGTAAGCCAGGATGACCTGTAAGAACTCTGAACCCAGTTGTGAAATTTAACAGATCCAAGGACTGATATCAATCACCACCCACACTCACAACAATGCAAAACACAATATGATTGCAACCAAAAAAATGTAATTAAGAGGTATACTCAGTATTCTAGCATGATCAAATCTTCAGTATTTCTGTCACAAAACACAAACGGTTAAAATCAGCCTTAAAATTAGCCTTTCTGTCAAGTGCCCACGGGGATCTTCTGTAAAATAAAACAAGAACCAACTTGCCCTTTTTGGGCTTTGTAAATATGGTTAAAAAATGAGGGAACAATTGAGGAAGTGTTGATTTCATATTACTTTTTTCGGGGTGTCTTTAGCCTTCCAAGGATATTTGGTAAGGGATTCTGTTAAGGTTAGGGAACTGGCCTCATGTTAGCTGAGTCAATCGCACAGGCTGGCCAGGGAGATAAGAGTGTTTCCCTGGCTTATCAGCCTCTGGATCATGACTCACAGGGGTAATTGGCAAGAGTGGTGAGGCCTTTAGACACAAGGTGTTAAATGGAGGATCTGGTTTCCCTTTGTGGTAAGCTTTCTAATGCATCCACCCTTCACTGCCCCCACCCCGGTCACTTGGGAGGGGCGAAGACATCAGTTTTTTATTGGATAGCTGCTCAGGTTTTGCTTTCCAGGTCTTGAGCTTTTGTTCTGGCCACCACTTAACTAATTTCTCTAACCTGACAGTGGGTAATCCATTCATCAGATCTCACAGGACACCCTTTTGCCAGCCCAGTGTCCAGAGACAATTACCTTTATGATCAATATTCCGCCTATCTGTTTTTACTGAAAATGAAACCCTTCCAGTCCCACTGAGCTTTGGGCTAGGTGGCCTGGGGGCAAGGCTGACCGCTGCAAGTCTTACTTCCCTTGGCTCAAATTTACTGGCGGAAGAAATCACTGACCCATATTTTCTTCCATAGTTGATTAACTCTTGGACAGCCTTCTTCCACGCCCATACGTCCCCTGACTGCAGATGGTTAGATGTTACAGTTCCTTCTAACGCTGCCCGGGTTCTCTCTCCCTGACACATAGCTTGTATCTTTCCTTGCAGTTGTATGCCTACGGGTTTCAATGACTCTGGAAGCCCCCTAATTAAAGCAGTCATTCTCTCAGGATCAACAGGCATCATCATAGGTGATTCGTGGTGTGGCTGCAGCTTTCTATCATACATCATTTGGAGACAAGCAGCCTTTTGAACGCTCTCTACTAACTGGTCGACTGTTCCAGTAATAGCAAGAGGGTATCCCTTTTCTAGAGGATTGAGACCACCTGCCCAATAGGCAGCCCTCTGTGTTAAGGACCAGGGAGCACCATTGTTGCCAGTAGTTAAAAATACTCCTGGTCCCCAGTAACCTCCCGCTTCCTTTTCCATTAGCTGTATCTGGTCTCCACCAGTGAGACTAACCCTCCATACATACTCATTTTCTGACTCCTTTGGAGAGCGGCTGAAATCTTTTTTCAATTTTGCTAGTTCAGTGGCTGAGAAGGGAATTCCTTTAACATTCATTTGAGGATCTAGATCCTCCCTGTTATTGAATGCATATTCGGTTTTTATCAAAGGGTGCATCTGGGCTGGAGAGGCCTCTAATTTGTCTAGCCTTGCCTTCATTTCTTTCAATCCTTCTAGAGGGTAGATTTTTTCTTGAGGCAAACTATGGGCGACAGTATCGCTATTTTCTTTATACCTTAACTGCTCCTTCAGAACCCCTAGTAAGGGAGCTGCGTCATGCTTTTCATTTTCTAATGAAACAGGCCACAAGGGTAATCCATACCGTATGACATGGTGAAAAAAACCTCAAAACTGACGGGTTTGACTGAGATGGGCAGCCACTGCTTTGGGAGAGACTGGCAGATGATAATTGCTTGTGAATCATTTGTTTTGTAAGTATATATACGTATGCATGTATTATTAGCACTACTGTAATTTCTCTCTTATTTTTCTGCCTTAGTAAACAGTTTTTATCTCAACCAAATCATTTTTTTTCTGATTCTCTCCCCCATCCCATCTTTTCAAATAAGTGAATTTCCAGATTTGGACTTAAAATTTGCCGTCATACAAGCACTAACATTTTTGTTGTATTATGTAGATGTATGAGCAAACAATTCTCAAAAAATTACTGCCATGTCTACTTTGCTGCCAAATTTATATCTTCATATAAATATTTACATTTTATAGACATTTCCATTATTCCACATATTATGCTATTATATATTTACATTTATATACAATTACTATTTACATTTTATAGAAGACAAAAATCCAGTGACACTATTTCCCACTTCCTATATAGTCCAGTGACAATATATTTCCTATTAATAGAAAAAATGCCAATATAGGCATCTGAAACTATTGCAGGTTTCAAATGAAATAAGTTTTTAAGTAATATATCTGAACAAATTTCCAGGAGAAAAAAAAAACCAGCCTTTTTTTCCAAAACTGGCTGGCAGGATTTTAACTACCAGCCATGGTGGTCTCAATTTATACACTGAATAAGATTTTCACTCTAGTGCCATGGCTATTCAGGAGACGTGTGTATGCTTAACGGGGCTGGCTGGCTGCACTCCACCATGCTGCTCTTTCACTCTCCCTTCTTAAAGGAACAGGGATGAAAATACAATGAAGGAGAGCTTCAGTTGAGATAAGGACAGGGAGATCTCTCACCAAGGACCATCGTGTGCAAAACAGACTCAAGTTAGGGGACGAATGTAAGTTTCTGTCTGTTAATAGCAGACTAGAGCACTGAGGAACTAGAAGCAAACTAAAAACATTTTCCCATTCACTCATTCTCTTCCAAGTCGTCCCCTTAAGTGGAGCAGGGAACTGGGGCTATGGTCGGTCCCTAAAGCTCTGATGTTGCACCACACAGGGTCCCTCTCACGGCAGCCATCTTTTCTAAACCAATCCCTCACGGGCTTCTGACAGACTGCAGCTCTTCAAGCGCTACTCTAAAGTGGCTCCGTACCCCGGAGTCCATCCTGTAGAAACTGCCCCACGGGCAGCACTTCCCCAGAGCTTCAACACCACACTCTCCTCTTCAAGAGCAGCAGCTGGCCCAGCCCTCCTGCCCCACCGCGGCCCTTCTCCATGGCCGCAGCTCCGGCCCGGGGCTGCTCCTGTGGGCACAACATGGCTGCGGCCTCCTGCAGGCCGCGCCTACCATGGGCTGCTTCATGGCTGCAATGGAGATCTGCTCCGTGTGGTGCCCACGGTCTGTAGGGGCCGGCCTGTCATATGTCTCCTGCTTTCCTCTTCCCTTGAAACAGAGGGTGAGGTATCTAAATGGACTGTTCATACCCTTGTTTGTCTTCCTCAGCGATTGCCACTTCCTACAGCTTCTTCACGTGGTCCCTCTGCACTCTGACCACAGCACAACTCCCTGAGATGAGGCCACCCCAAATACCCTTCAAACAACATCTGGTCAACCACATCCTCTCTTGGGATGTGCTTCTGGGTTAAAATCTACTATGTGCTAAAGGCATACTGTTTCTCCAGCCCACGGTGGTCACAACACGTAGCACATCTTCATGCTGTGTAGCTTTCAGCAGAGTTGCTGTGTCCCTGTGGCCACGCTGCAAGCACTGCTGAAGGCTGCACACTGTCTTTCCTTGCTGCCCTCATTTGCCTGGTTGTCTGTCTCTTCACCAGCTGATTGCTGAATGAGGGTTTGAGACCCACTAGTACCATCTGTGGATAAAAGGTGTAGTCTCTTCCAGCCAGCCAGGAGCAAGCTATCACCCAGAGCAGCCACGAGGATTCTCCAAAGAAGCCTGGGAACAGCTACAACAATTGCTGTGGCTCTGTGTGTTGCTCCCAGTCTTAATAATCAGGCTTAATGATCTTCTTAAAATACAGTGTTTGCAGTGCCTCTGATATGAATCAATGTTTAAGAAGGGCAAAAAGGGCTGCTTACTGCAAAACAAATACTCGCACAGAAAGATTAGGCATTTGTTTAGCAAGCTTAATTAAAAAGCTCTACTTGGTGCCTCTTTGAGGATCTAAACTCCTTGATAAAGAAATAACCCGTTTTTCCAGTTATAGCTTCCTTTTCTTTGTAAGTGGTGAGTAGTTTCAAAGATCAAAAGGCCAAGTCTCATACGCCATCTTAATTTGAAAGATATTTTAACATTCTGATAAGCACAGTTTTGGAATGCTTCATTTTGTTTGCCTCACTAGTCAATGTGCAAACTTAGGGTAATTAAACAAAGTGATATTTCACAGTCAGTCTTTGCATTTAGACAGTGAATGTGTAAGTTTAAATAGGAAAATCTACATACTCTCGGGAGAGCGGCTCGGCGAGGAGGACGTGGCATTAGAGGCAGCAGACTCCCAGTACTTGCCCCGAGACCTCAGCACACACCGCAGATGTTGTCCAGTTGCAACACACGGTGGGCAAACTCTGTGAGCGTGCCCAGGCCCAGTGCTGCCAACACTGCTCAGGGAAACCTGGGCGTACGCTCCGCGACATCGAGGGCTGAGGCTCAGATTCCTGCCTCTGGTGGTTCCCGAACCAGGGATGCTGGAGTGCAGGTTGAGCTGCAAGAATTAGAAGAGACTGCTGAGAGGGAATCCGCAGGATGTTCACCTGGCAAACTGTGGAGCGCATCTCTTGCCTCACCTGATGAGGCAGGCAGCATGCCTTCGGCTTCTCTTCTGGCTGCGGACCCTGGGCCTGGAGGACACCTTGAGGCTTTGGCTGTAACAGGTCCTGAAGATGGGGAACACTCAACTTCTTCCAAGGCTGAATACTTTCCAGAGGAGGCCAATGCAGCACCTTTTTTCTGGAGAGCATGCGAGGGAGAAGAAGAAGAAACGGCTACCACCATGCCTGAATTCTCCAACCAGTCTCTGGGAGAAGAACAGAGGTTGCAAGATCCCAGAGAGGTCTACGGGGAGGCATATGGATATCCTCCAGTTCACCCAGCAATCCAGAGAATCCGGGATGAGGCGAAGAAGGACCAGATGCTGCCACACTGGAACATCTCCTGGCCAAATAGCATGAGCGTGCCCCCGCTGCTAAGGCCCCAAGCAACAGAAGACAGTGCCAGTGCAGCTGACAGTGCTCAGGGCACGCTGAGCATCTGCAGTGTGACATCGAGGGCTGAGGGCCAGTTTTCTGCTTCTGATGATTCCTCAGCCAGAGGTGTTATAGTCCAGGACTCGCAGCTAGAGTTGGAAGAGGCTGCAGAGATAGAAACGGCAGGACAGTCATCTGGCACCCTGCAAGTTGCATCTCTTGCCCCATCTGATGAGGTACACGCTGTGTGTTCACCATCTCTTCTGGATGCTGAGCCAGGGCCTGCAGGGCACCTTGAGCCTTTACCTGTATCAGTGCTGGAAGATGCAGAAAGCTCAGATTCTTCCGAGGCTGCAAGCTCTGCAGAGGAGACTGATGCAGTATCGCTCCCCTTGCCAATGTCCAAGGGAGGAGAAAGAGAAGAATCAGCTATGGCCATGCCTGAATCCTCCGGACAAGGTCTGGGAGAAGCACGGAGACTGCCAGATCCCAGCGAGATCAACAGGGAGCCCTCTGGGTACTCTCCTATGATCCCAGCAATGCGGAGAATTCGTGAGGAGGACAGAAACGAGCAGATGTTGTCACACTGGAATATTTCCTGGCCAAGGAATGTGAGAAGCCCCAGGCAGCGAAGGCTCCAGGCAAGAGGTGACGCATTCAATAATGTTGGCGCTCGTCAGGGCATGCCAGGTATCTGGCCCACGACATCCCGGGCTGGTAACTGGTTTCTTGACTCTGGTGACTCCAGAAAGTGGACTGTTAGACTGCCAGTTATACTGGAAGAGTCCAGTGATGACAGCGACAGTGCTGCCAGCACTGCTGAGGGCACGCTGGATGCCAGAGACAATGCAGTGAGAGATGAGGGCATGCACCCGCCCTCCTGTCCTTGCCCTTCAACACTGGAGAATGTGGAGGAAGACTGGGGATGTGACTCTGAGGAAGATGCTGCATCAGAGGCAGTCAGCATCACATCCAGCACATCCGATGAGCCATCTGGTGAGGTGGAGGCCATTTCTTCAGCTTCATCTGTAGCTGCAGATCCCATGACTGAGGAGCATGTGTCAGCATGTGAGGGAGCAGAAGATGTGGGCCCTCAGCATGAGGTGAGCAAGGTCAGCACCAGGCATGAATTGGAGGCAGAGGCAGGAGTGGTGCCTGGAGTGTGCGCTGTGGGGAGATGCCTGGAGATGCTGTCTCCTTTCCAACCAGCTCCATGCATTAGGGTGGACAGCCCCTCTGTTATTCCTGCCTTGCCTTCAATCAAAGGGGCCTGGAAAGGGGATCCCTCCCCTGGACCCCTGGCACCCACACCATCACCAGCCAGTGGCATACAGGTGTGTGGTTTTGTTCTCTTCACACAGGTTTCTGCAGAGGCTGAAGAACGTGCACAGAGCTCCGTGTGCTTCAGAGATGCACCGGAGGATGGCCCAGGTACATCCCCAGACAGAAAACAATCCCAGGGAGGGACCTGTCAAGCTCAGATGGCCCACCAAGTGGCATGGAGGCTGACAGCGTTCCATGCGCTGCCATATCCAGGCCAGTCCTCCCAGGGAAATTCCATGGTGGTGGGTGGCACGGCCAGACACCTACCTAGAGGAGACCAGGAGTGTCCCAGCTGGATCAGGGCTCCTCAGGTGTCTCACTGCAAAGGCTTGGGTATTCCCTACATTGACATCATCATTCCCCCTTATGAGGATATCATCAGTATACAGATAAATCCGGACACCGTGGTCCAACGTGAGCTTCTCCAGCTTCTGTGCCTATGCTCCAAGCGCCAGAGTGGGCGAGTGTCTGTACCCCTGGGGTAATCAGGTGACTGTGCATTGCACTCCCTCCAAGTAAATGCAAAATTGATTGTCCTCCACCTTCTTCAAGGGGACCATAAAACAGCTGTCTTAGGCATCAATGGCAGCCAGAAAGGGATGAGCCTGTTCCTGTAGGGCAGTAATCAATTCTGAAACATTTGGGGCAGCTTTTGCTGAAGGGGCAGTCTTGGCCTCCAGATGCCTGTAGTCCACTGTAAGGAACGTGTCTGAGCCATACAGTGTGGGCACGCCCAGGCTTCTCGTGCTCCAAGCAGCAGATGACGGGGCCAGTGCTGCCGACACTGCTTGGGGCATGCTGGACCTCTGCAACATGACATCGAGGGTGGATGGCCACTTCCCTGCATCTTGTGCTTCCCAAAGCCAGGATATTAGAATTAAGTACACACAGTAAGAGACCATTGACAGTGCTGCCAGCGATGCCAGCACTGATCACGGCATGCTGGATATGGATACCAGGAACACTGCAGTGATGGCTGAGAGCACGCCCACACTCTCCTGTTTTTGCCCTGATACTGTGGAGGGTGTGGAAGAAGAATGGGAAGACAGCCATGAGGAAGAAGCTGCTGAGGCAGCCAGCGTGCCACCAAGCATTTCTGGTTCTTCATATGGTGAGATGAAGACCATGCCTTCAGCTTCCCCTGTGGCTGCAGGACCCAGACCTGAGGGACATTCATCTGCATGCAAAGGAGCAGAAAGTACAGTCAATTTCAAGCACAAGGTGAGGGAAGTCCATGTGGTCAGGACCAAGTGTGAAATGAAGGCAAAGACAGGAGCTGTACTGGAGTGTGCACTGTGGGGAGATGCCTGGTACTGTCTTCTTTCCATCCAGCTCCATGCAGAAAGATGGACATCCGGGGTTACCCCGGCTTACCTTCATGTGAGGGGCATGATTGACAAACCAGGAGAAGATAACCTGGAACTTGGAGTATTGCTGGCAAGGAACCTACAGGGCTGGTTTTGCTCTCCCCTCACAGGTTTCCGCAGAGGCCAGAGGAGGTGCACAGAACTCCAGTCGTATCAGAGAGACATCAGAAGATGTCCCAGATATGTCCCCAAATGGAGAGCCTGCTGAGCCTGATCAGCCCTGTGAGCAGCTCGGAGGCTGGCAGCACTCCATGCGCACCATTCTGCTGTGCCCAGGACAGCTTTCCCTCCCAGGGAAAAGCTGTGCTAGGGGAGCACGCAGGTCCTTGCCTGGTGCCCACCCTGCCCCTTGCCTATTGCTATCTGTCTCCCATAGCAACCGCTGCCAGACCACATGCTGCCAAGGTTTCTGCAGAGGACAGAGGACCTGCACAGAGCCCCAGGTGCTTCAGAGAGGCACCGGAGGATGGCCTAGGGACGTCCCCAGACAGAAAGCCATCCCAGGGAGGGCCTGCCCAGCTCAAATGTCCCACCAACTGGCACGGAGGCCAGCAGCGGTGTGCGCCCTGCCATATGCAGGCTCATTTTCCCAGGGAAAACCCATGTACAGAGCAGGCAGGGCCTCGCCTCTGCCCCTTGCCTACAGCTCTCTGTCCCCCTCAGGTTCCGCAGCCGCACCACACGCAGCGGCTCGCCGCCGGATGCCAGCTGTCATCAGGAATGTGCTCCCAGTTCTGCGCAGGGTTTGCACCTGCAGCTGCATCAGGGGACAGCGAGAGGAGAGGCACGAAGCTGCAAACACCAGGCAGCTCCTGGAGATGACAAACCCAGTCCTGTAGATGTAGAATTCTGATTCAGTGTTGTCTTTATTCTCTCCTGGCTGAGTGCTGGGCTCAGAGCACGGGGCAATGGATCCGTGTGTCGCTGGTGCCAGCAAGTGCAGAGAGCGAGGGCGTGCAAGCCATCCCAGGGAGGGCCTGCCCAGCGCAGACGGCCACGAAGCAGCACGGAGGCCGGCAGCACTGCGTGCCCCGCCGTATCCAGGCCCACCGTCCCAGGGAGAGCCTGCAGCGGCCCCTGCCTGCAGCGCTCCGTGCCCCACACGCTGCCGCGACGTGCCGCCAGTGGCCCGCCGTCGTCAGGACGACGCCGAGCCCCGGGCAGCCGGCTGCCCAGGCGGGCGCGGAGGGCTGCCGCAGTGCGCTGCGGAGCCCGCCGGGGCTCTGTGACGCGGGCCGGCGTCGCGCCCCAAGGCCATTGTGACGCGGGGCCGCCGCGAGGGGCCGGAGTCCCCCGGAGAGAGTGCCGCTCACTCTCGGGAGAGCGGCTCCGCGAGGAGGACGCGGCTCCCCCGGGTGCGTGCGACCGAGCGTCTGCGCGAGGACGCGGCGATGAGCGAGGAGCGGGAGAAGAAGGACGACCGCCAGCCCGACGCGGGGCTGCCACGCGTGCGCGACCGCCGACAGGTGCGGGCCGGGGAGGGAGGCGCTCGGGCTCGGCCGGGCCGCCGGCGGCCGTCGAAGTCGCCGCCGCGGGGGACGCCGGCCGCGCCTTCGCCGCCTCCATCCCGGTTCTCCTTCTCCCCGCAGGTGGTGCCGCCGGGCGGCCGGAGCCCGGGCTCGTCCCTCCGCGGCGTCCGTCTGCCGCCGCTGCCCGGCCCGGAGAGCGCGCGGGCCTCCGGGAGCCGCCGCGCACAGGTAGGGAGCCCGAGGGAGGCGGGGCCGGACGTCTTCCCGCGCCGCGTGGGGACCGCCCTGTGCCGGTGCGGCTGTGGGGAGCGGGGCGGCAGCCGCCCGCGGGCTGAGCGCTGCCCTCGGTGCTGCGTGCGGCGCGAGCGGCGAGGACCGCGCTCACTCGGCCTTTCTCCTCGGCTTCTCTTGCAGGCGGGCGGGCGGCAGTTCCTGGAGTCGGCGACCGGCGGCGGTGCCAGTGGCCAAAGCAGACAGCCTCAGCCACCCTTGCTGCCTCGCTTAAGGCGGGCGGGGCTGCCGGCAGCAGCACCCAGGCGTGCAGCAGCAGCTTCTGGGGTCTGCAAGCTGCCTGCTCTGCCAGCGGCAGCCTCTTCCACAGCATCTCCAAGTGGCAGAGCACGTGCCGTGGGCATCAGGGGCAGCAGACTCCCAGTCCTTGCCCCGAGACCTCCGGGAACCTTGCATGTCCAGGACGGGACAGCAGGGGCTGAGAGCCGGGGTGCAGCCCTGGAAGTCTCAGCTGTTCTCGGGCGTCGCAGTGCCAGACCCAGACAGAACTACGTGGTGTCCCTGAGCTGTGCTGCAGCCGCAAGCCCAAGAGCCGGAGTGCAGCTGGCAGTACCAGGGCGCCAAGCACCTACCAGCAGCCTGAGAACACCAGCAGGAACGGCCCAGGGACTGACCACCAAGGCTGGGAAAGTCCACGCAGCTTGGAGAGATGCTCAGGAGGGCAGCACAGACACTCGTGCTGCCACTACACCATCTTCCAGAGCAGCTCAGAAGGGCCCAGAAGGGCAGGCAGGCGGCAAAGAGCAAGACAAGGAGCCCCTGCCTGCATTAGTGCCTGAAGATGCAGGCAACCTAGATTCTCCCAAGGCTGCACACTCTCCAGAGGAGGCCAATAATGCAGTGCTGTTCCCAAGAGTGTGTGAGGGGGGAGAAAGAGACGTAACTGCCACCACCATGCCTGAAGCCTTCAAACAAGCTCTGGGAGCAGCACTGAGACTGCAAGATCCCAGAGGGGTCAACCAGGTGGCCTACAGATGTTCTCCAGTACACCCAGCAATCTGGAGAATTCGGGATGAGGCAAGGAGGGAGCAGATGTTGTCCAGCTGGAACATCTCCTGGCCAAATCTGAGCATGCTCAGGCTGCTAAGACCCCAAGCAGCACATGCCAGTGCCAGTGCTACCAACAGTGCTCAGGGTATGCTGGACACCTGCACCACAACAGTGATGGTGGAGGGCCTCTTTCCTGCACCAGGGGAGCTCCCCTCCTGGGATGCTGGAGTGCGGGATGAACCGCATGATTTAGAAGAGATTGTTGAGACAGGAACTGCAAGACAGTCATCTGGTGACCTGCAGAATGCATGTCTTGCCCTGTCTGATGAGGCAGAGACAGTGTGTTCAGCTTCTCTTCTGGGCGCTGGTCTTGGGCCTGCAGGACAGCTTGAGCCATTGCCTGCATCAGTGCCTGAAAATGCAGAAAACGAGACCACGCACTGTCCAGAGGAGGTCAATGCAGCACCACTCCTGTCAGCATGCAAGGGAGGAGAAGAAGAAATAGCTATGCCTGTGCTGGAATTGTCCAAAGAACCTCTGGGAGAAACACCAAAACTGCAAGATGCCAGAGAGATCTACGGGGAGACCTATGGATATTCTCCAATTTTCCCAGCAATTCATAGAATTCAGAATGAGGCGAGGAAGGAGCAGACGTTGTCCACCTGGAACATCTCCTGGCCAAGCAACGAGAGCATGCTCAGGCTGCTGAGACCCCAAGCAGCACATGACAGTGCCAGTGCTACCGACACTGTTGAGAGTATGCTGGAGACCTGCACCACAACATCGATGGTGGAGGGCCCCATTCCTGCACCAGGAGAGTTCATATCCGGGGATGCTGGCGTGCAGGATGAACAGCATGATTCGGAAGAGGCTGCTGAGACAGAATCTGCAGGACAGTCATCTGGTGACCTGCAGAGTGCATGTCTTGCCCAGTCGGATGAGGCACACACAGTGTGTTCACCATCTCTTCTGGATGCTGATCCAGGGCCTGTAGAACACCTTGAGCCTCTGCCTGCATCAGTGCTGGAAGATGCAGAAAGCTCAGATTCTTCCGAGGCTGCACGCTCTGTAGAGAATGCTGATGCAGCATCTCTCCGCTTGTCAGTGTCCGAGGGAGAAGAAGAAGCTATGCCTGTGCTGGAATTGTCCAAACAAGCTAAGGGGGAACCATCAAGACTGCAAGATCCCAGAGAGCTCTACAGGGAGACTTATGGATATTCTCCAATTTTCCCAGCAATTCGTAGAATTCAGGATGAGGCAAGGAAGGAGCAGATGTTGTCCACCTGGAACATCTCCTGCCCATGCAATGAGAGCATCCTCAGGCTGCTAAGACCCCAAGCAGCACATGACAGTGCCAGTGCTACTGACACTGTTCAGAGTATGCTGGACACCTGCACCACAACATCGATGGTGGAGGGCCCCATTCCTGTGGCAGGGGACCTCCTATCCTGGGATGCGGGAATGTGGGATGTACACCATGATTCGGAAGAGGTTGTTGAGACAGGAACTGCAGGACAGTCATCTGGTGACCTGCAGAATGCATGTCTTGCCCAGTCTGATGAGGCAGAAATATCACGTTCAGCTTCGCTTCTGGATGTAGGTGCTGGGCTTAGAGGACACCTTGAGCCATTGCCTATATCTGTGCCTGAAGATGTGGAAGACTCGGACTGTTTCACAGCAGCGCACTCTCCGGAGGTGGCCAGCGAAGCACCCTTCTTCCTGTCATTGAGTGAGGGAGAAGAAGGAGAAGAACCAGCTATGGCCATGCCTGAGTCCTCCGGTCAATCTCTAGGAGAACCATCAATTCTGCAAGATCTCGGAGAGATGTACTGGAAGGTCTATGGATGTCCTCCAATTCACCCAGCAATCCGGAGAATCCGTGACGAGGCAAGAAGGGAGCAGATGTTGTCTACTGGGAACAAGTCTGAGCCATACAGTGTGGGCATGCCCAGGCTTCTCGTGCTCCAAGCAGCAGATGATGGTGCCAATGCTGCCGACACTGCTTGGGGCATGCTGGACATCTGCACCACTACATCGAGGGCAGATGGCCACTTTCCTGCCTCTTGTGATTCCCAAAGCTGGGGTATTGGAATTAAGTATGCAGAGGAAGCGATCATTGACGATGCTGCCAGTGATGCCAGCACCGCTCACAGCATGCTGGATGCCAGGGACACTGCAGTGATGGCTGAGAGCATGCCCACGCCCTCCTGTTTTTGCCCTGATACCATGGTGGGTGTGGAAGAAGAATGGGAGGACAACCGTGAGGAAGAAGCTGCTGAGGCAGTCAGTGTGCCACCAAGCATTTCTCATTCCTCAGCTGGTAAGATGAAGACAGCAGCGGCTCGCCGCCGGATGCCAGCTGTCATCAGGAATGTGCTCCGGGCTCTGCGCAGGATTTGCACCTGCAGCTGCATCAGGGGACAGCAAGAGGAGAAGCACGAGGCTGCAAACACCAGGCAGCACCCCAGAGATGCCTAATTCCATCTTGTCAGTGTCAAATTATGATTCCATCCTGTCAACGTAGAATTCTGATTCCATCTTGTCAACATAGAATTCTGATTCCATCATGTCTACATAGAATTCTGATTCCATTTTGTCAATGTCGAATTCTGATTCCATCCTGTCAACGTAGAATTCTGATTCCATCTTGTCAATGCAGAATTCTGATTCCATCCTGTCAACATAGAATTCTGATTAAATGCCATCTTTATTCTATCCTGCCTGAGTGCTGTCTGATCTGTCACTCATGCATGTTTGGTCTCTGAGTGCGACTACTGGGCTCAGAGCACGGGGCAATGGATCCATGTGTCGGTGGTGGCAGCAAGTGCAGAGAGCGTGGGCGTGCAAGGGAGAGTGATTTGTGACTTGCAAAGTGTGAGCTGGCTGAGCCGGTGTGTGTGTGAGGTGGGCTGCGATGAAGGGGGTGAGGGGCTCTGAAAGGGGCAGCCCTGGTGGGAGAGCACCGCTGTGCCTGTAGGGGTGAGAGCACGGCCAGACACCTACCTAGAAGGCCCATTTGGGGCAGCTTTTGCTGAAGGGGCAGTCCTTTAGTCCAGACGCCTTTAGTCCACTCTAGGTCTCCATTTGCCGTTAGACTTCCACACTGTCCATACAGGAGAGTTATAAGGAAAGTTTGCAGATGCTATTATCCCTTGATTGCACAGTTCATGAATCTCCAATCCTCCTGCCACAGGCAGGGCCACCAACCTCCCCATTTAATACTAGTCCAGATTGCCCAGGGCCCCATCCAATCTGGCCTTGAACACCTCTAGGGATGGGTTTGATGGGATCTCAAAGATCACCTTTTTCCAACCTTGTTTCCACCCCCCAAGGTGGACTGGGTTCCCTACCTCTGCATCCGTCTCTTCTGCCTCTGGATCAAGCCTGGCCTGGAATGTTTCCTGGAAGAAAGGAGTCTTTATAGGAAGCAAGAGGGAGATAGTCACCACCATGGATCCAGCATGATAGTTCAGTCTGAACTACTGATCTTCAGTAGTGGTGGGTTGCCGAGCATTGTTGTTCTGTTGGCGATGACAGTGACTACAGCGATGATGGCAACTTTTCAGTGGTAGTACAAACTTATTTATAAGTCCAAAGTCAGCTCTCTTTGGAGTGGCAGCTTCTGGCTTTGGGATCTCAGAAAGAACCCCTTTTGTTCCTTTCTTCTGGGCCTTGCCAGTAGATAAGAGGGAGCAGGGAGGTGCCCACTTGTATCTTGCCTTCACAGGATACAATGGTATCATCGCCCAGTCTCATAGCAAGCTGGAGTTATTTGGTCACAGGCTATATCTTCCACCAGTAAGCAGTCCTGAGCACTCCCTACCAAAGGCAAACAGCTAAAATTGTCCACACAGTGATGTTGATTGCCACACAGCAACACCCATCACTCATCTCCTAGACAAGGCAGCCTTATCACAAGAAATACCTCAGGAAGCAAGCTTTGAGCCAAAAAAAAAAAAAAATCAAAGAATTCTCACACCACCACGTGGCTCAAAGATTGCTTGAAATGAAGCATAAGTGACCCTCCATGGTGGTGAGGAAAAGAGAAAAAAGAAAGTAAGAAAAAAAAAAAAAAGTAAGCATAAGGGAAAAGAGGAGTGGGAAGGGGGGTTAAATGTTACAGTTGTTATGAAGAATTTCTTGGGCTTGGTTACAGAGGTTGCCCTGATTTGTTGGACTTGTTCATCATCAGTTGAAGTGGTTACAAAGTACATGGAGGATACAACTCCTTGTATAAAAGTTGAATCAAACATGGAGCCATACAAGAAACAAACATAAGAGTTGCAACAGCACAGGAAAAAGGATACGTTTCTCCCGTGGGCAATTTGTTCAGCAACATTTTCATTATCATTCCATTTTTAAACAACAATTAGAGTCATTCAATTTGCCACAGACACCACCTGTGACTCTTCAGGAGTGGTGACACGAACGTTCCATAATGAATAAAAATTAGAAAGTGAAAAGAGACAACTGTACATTTGGCAATAACCATACCTTTAACAATAGCCAATAATATTAAATCAGTAAGTAAAACAAATAGAGCTATTTGTGTCAGCTGCTTTCCCCACCCAGGAACTCCCAGTGTAAGCCAAGATCCAGATGGGAATTCTTCAGTAGAGGTTGTGGTGTTTATGAACACCCATACAATATTACACTTCAGTGAATTCATCAAAAGCATATCTAGTCCAATTTGACAATATGTGGACTTGCCATGTAATGTTTTCTAAGATGATTTAGTATCACGAGAACTCTCCACTTGAACATTTCCAAAGCAATTCAAATGCTGAGAGATATAAATCTTAGTTTGGCAAGTTCAAGTATTGCTACAGTCTACAGAATTTTTCACAGGATAGTGTGTGCAGGATAGTCCACAGTATAAACCATCAAGAGGAGTAATCCCAAAAACATACACGTCTCTTATCAAAACTTAGACACTTTCCAACAACCATGTTTTGGATGGAACTCCTGGACTGGTGTGACACTGAAAAGCATCAGTGCAAAAGGCTTTACGATAGATTTCTTTTGTGCCCACATCTAACAGATATTAGATGGGCCTCTTGATTCATTTCCCAGTTTGTTAGGAATTTGGAAACACTGTGGAGGAGTCACATGCAAATCATAATCAGTTTGAAAAAAAGGGGTGAAAGAAGGGGTCAAAAGAAATGGTATCACTGTGCAGGGAGTACCAGTAAGCCAGGATGACCTGTAAGAACTCTGAACCCAGTTGTGAAATTTAACAGATCCAAGGACTGATATCAATCACCACCCACACTCACAACAATGCAAAACACAATATGATTGCAACCAAAAAAATGTAATTAAGAGGTATACTCAGTATTCTAGCATGATCAAATCTTCAGTATTTCTGTCACAAAACACAAACGGTTAAAATCAGCCTTAAAATTAGCCTTTCTGTCAAGTGCCCACGGGGATCTTCTGTAAAATAAAACAAGAACCAACTTGCCCTTTTTGGGCTTTGTAAATATGGTTAAAAAATGAGGGAACAATTGAGGAAGTGTTGATTTCATATTACTTTTTTCGGGGTGTCTTTAGCCTTCCAAGGATATTTGGTAAGGGATTCTGTTAAGGTTAGGGAACTGGCCTCATGTTAGCTGAGTCAATCGCACAGGCTGGCCAGGGAGATAAGAGTGTTTCCCTGGCTTATCAGCCTCTGGATCATGACTCACAGGGGTAATTGGCAAGAGTGGTGAGGCCTTTAGACACAAGGTGTTAAATGGAGGATCTGGTTTCCCTTTGTGGTAAGCTTTCTAATGCATCCACCCTTCACTGCCCCCACCCCGGTCACTTGGGAGGGGCGAAGACATCAGTTTTTTATTGGATAGCTGCTCAGGTTTTGCTTTCCAGGTCTTGAGCTTTTGTTCTGGCCACCACTTAACTAATTTCTCTAACCTGACAGTGGGTAATCCATTCATCAGATCTCACAGGACACCCTTTTGCCAGCCCAGTGTCCAGAGACAATTACCTTTATGATCAATATTCCGCCTATCTGTTTTTACTGAAAATGAAACCCTTCCAGTCCCACTGAGCTTTGGGCTAGGTGGCCTGGGGGCAAGGCTGACCGCTGCAAGTCTTACTTCCCTTGGCTCAAATTTACTGGCGGAAGAAATCACTGACCCATATTTTCTTCCATAGTTGATTAACTCTTGGACAGCCTTCTTCCACGCCCATACGTCCCCTGACTGCAGATGGTTAGATGTTACAGTTCCTTCTAACGCTGCCCGGGTTCTCTCTCCCTGACACATAGCTTGTATCTTTCCTTGCAGTTGTATGCCTACGGGTTTCAATGACTCTGGAAGCCCCCTAATTAAAGCAGTCATTCTCTCAGGATCAACAGGCATCATCATAGGTGATTCGTGGTGTGGCTGCAGCTTTCTATCATACATCATTTGGAGACAAGCAGCCTTTTGAACGCTCTCTACTAACTGGTCGACTGTTCCAGTAATAGCAAGAGGGTATCCCTTTTCTAGAGGATTGAGACCACCTGCCCAATAGGCAGCCCTCTGTGTTAAGGACCAGGGAGCACCATTGTTGCCAGTAGTTAAAAATACTCCTGGTCCCCAGTAACCTCCCGCTTCCTTTTCCATTAGCTGTATCTGGTCTCCACCAGTGAGACTAACCCTCCATACATACTCATTTTCTGACTCCTTTGGAGAGCGGCTGAAATCTTTTTTCAATTTTGCTAGTTCAGTGGCTGAGAAGGGAATTCCTTTAACATTCATTTGAGGATCTAGATCCTCCCTGTTATTGAATGCATATTCGGTTTTTATCAAAGGGTGCATCTGGGCTGGAGAGGCCTCTAATTTGTCTAGCCTTGCCTTCATTTCTTTCAATCCTTCTAGAGGGTAGATTTTTTCTTGAGGCAAACTATGGGCGACAGTATCGCTATTTTCTTTATACCTTAACTGCTCCTTCAGAACCCCTAGTAAGGGAGCTGCGTCATGCTTTTCATTTTCTAATGAAACAGGCCACAAGGGTAATCCATACCGTATGACATGGTGAAAAAAACCTCAAAACTGACGGGTTTGACTGAGATGGGCAGCCACTGCTTTGGGAGAGACTGGCAGATGATAATTGCTTGTGAATCATTTGTTTTGTAAGTATATATACGTATGCATGTATTATTAGCACTACTGTAATTTCTCTCTTATTTTTCTGCCTTAGTAAACAGTTTTTATCTCAACCAAATCATTTTTTTTCTGATTCTCTCCCCCATCCCATCTTTTCAAATAAGTGAATTTCCAGATTTGGACTTAAAATTTGCCGTCATACAAGCACTAACATTTTTGTTGTATTATGTAGATGTATGAGCAAACAATTCTCAAAAAATTACTGCCATGTCTACTTTGCTGCCAAATTTATATCTTCATATAAATATTTACATTTTATAGACATTTCCATTATTCCACATATTATGCTATTATATATTTACATTTATATACAATTACTATTTACATTTTATAGAAGACAAAAATCCAGTGACACTATTTCCCACTTCCTATATAGTCCAGTGACAATATATTTCCTATTAATAGAAAAAATGCCAATATAGGCATCTGAAACTATTGCAGGTTTCAAATGAAATAAGTTTTTAAGTAATATATCTGAACAAATTTCCAGGAGAAAAAAAAAACCAGCCTTTTTTTCCAAAACTGGCTGGCAGGATTTTAACTACCAGCCATGGTGGTCTCAATTTATACACTGAATAAGATTTTCACTCTAGTGCCATGGCTATTCAGGAGACGTGTGTATGCTTAACGGGGCTGGCTGGCTGCACTCCACCATGCTGCTCTTTCACTCTCCCTTCTTAAAGGAACAGGGATGAAAATACAATGAAGGAGAGCTTCAGTTGAGATAAGGACAGGGAGATCTCTCACCAAGGACCATCGTGTGCAAAACAGACTCAAGTTAGGGGACGAATGTAAGTTTCTGTCTGTTAATAGCAGACTAGAGCACTGAGGAACTAGAAGCAAACTAAAAACATTTTCCCATTCACTCATTCTCTTCCAAGTCGTCCCCTTAAGTGGAGCAGGGAACTGGGGCTATGGTCGGTCCCTAAAGCTCTGATGTTGCACCACACAGGGTCCCTCTCACGGCAGCCATCTTTTCTAAACCAATCCCTCACGGGCTTCTGACAGACTGCAGCTCTTCAAGCGCTACTCTAAAGTGGCTCCGTACCCCGGAGTCCATCCTGTAGAAACTGCCCCACGGGCAGCACTTCCCCAGAGCTTCAACACCACACTCTCCTCTTCAAGAGCAGCAGCTGGCCCAGCCCTCCTGCCCCACCGCGGCCCTTCTCCATGGCCGCAGCTCCGGCCCGGGGCTGCTCCTGTGGGCACAACATGGCTGCGGCCTCCTGCAGGCCGCGCCTACCATGGGCTGCTTCATGGCTGCAATGGAGATCTGCTCCGTGTGGTGCCCACGGTCTGTAGGGGCCGGCCTGTCATATGTCTCCTGCTTTCCTCTTCCCTTGAAACAGAGGGTGAGGTATCTAAATGGACTGTTCATACCCTTGTTTGTCTTCCTCAGCGATTGCCACTTCCTACAGCTTCTTCACGTGGTCCCTCTGCACTCTGACCACAGCACAACTCCCTGAGATGAGGCCACCCCAAATACCCTTCAAACAACATCTGGTCAACCACATCCTCTCTTGGGATGTGCTTCTGGGTTAAAATCTACTATGTGCTAAAGGCATACTGTTTCTCCAGCCCACGGTGGTCACAACACGTAGCACATCTTCATGCTGTGTAGCTTTCAGCAGAGTTGCTGTGTCCCTGTGGCCACGCTGCAAGCACTGCTGAAGGCTGCACACTGTCTTTCCTTGCTGCCCTCATTTGCCTGGTTGTCTGTCTCTTCACCAGCTGATTGCTGAATGAGGGTTTGAGACCCACTAGTACCATCTGTGGATAAAAGGTGTAGTCTCTTCCAGCCAGCCAGGAGCAAGCTATCACCCAGAGCAGCCACGAGGATTCTCCAAAGAAGCCTGGGAACAGCTACAACAATTGCTGTGGCTCTGTGTGTTGCTCCCAGTCTTAATAATCAGGCTTAATGATCTTCTTAAAATACAGTGTTTGCAGTGCCTCTGATATGAATCAATGTTTAAGAAGGGCAAAAAGGGCTGCTTACTGCAAAACAAATACTCGCACAGAAAGATTAGGCATTTGTTTAGCAAGCTTAATTAAAAAGCTCTACTTGGTGCCTCTTTGAGGATCTAAACTCCTTGATAAAGAAATAACCCGTTTTTCCAGTTATAGCTTCCTTTTCTTTGTAAGTGGTGAGTAGTTTCAAAGATCAAAAGGCCAAGTCTCATACGCCATCTTAATTTGAAAGATATTTTAACATTCTGATAAGCACAGTTTTGGAATGCTTCATTTTGTTTGCCTCACTAGTCAATGTGCAAACTTAGGGTAATTAAACAAAGTGATATTTCACAGTCAGTCTTTGCATTTAGACTGTGAATGTGTAAGTTTAAATAGGAAAATCTACATACTCTCGGGAGAGCGGCTCGGCGAGGAGGACGTGGCATTAGAGGCAGCAGACTCCCAGTACTTGCCCCGAGACCTCAGCACACACCGCAGATGTTGTCCAGTTGCAACACACGGTGGGCAAACTCTGTGAGCGTGCCCAGGCCCAGTGCTGCCAACACTGCTCAGGGAAACCTGGGCGTACGCTCCGCGACATCGAGGGCTGAGGCTCAGATTCCTGCCTCTGGTGGTTCCCGAACCAGGGATGCTGGAGTGCAGGTTGAGCTGCAAGAATTAGAAGAGACTGCTGAGAGGGAATCCGCAGGATGTTCACCTGGCAAACTGCGGAGCGCATCTCTTGCCTCACCTGATGAGGCAGGCAGCATGCCTTCGGCTTCTCTTCTGGCTGCGGACCCTGGGCCTGGAGGACACCTTGAGGCTTTGGCTGTAACAGGTCCTGAAGATGGGGAACACTCAACTTCTTCCAAGGCTGAATACTTTCCAGAGGAGGCCAATGCAGCACCTTTTTTCTGGAGAGCATGCGAGGGAGAAGAAGAAGAAACGGCTACCACCATGCCTGAATTCTCCAACCAGTCTCTGGGAGAAGAACAGAGGTTGCAAGATCCCAGAGAGGTCTACGGGGAGGCATATGGATATCCTCCAGTTCACCCAGCAATCCAGAGAATCCGGGATGAGGCGAAGAAGGACCAGATGCTGCCACACTGGAACATCTCCTGGCCAAATAGCATGAGCGTGCCCCCGCTGCTAAGGCCCCAAGCAACAGAAGACAGTGCCAGTGCAGCTGACAGTGCTCAGGGCACGCTGAGCGTCTGCAGTGTGGCATCGAGGGCTGAGGGCCAGTTTTCTGCTTCTGATGATTCCTCAGCCAGAGGTGTTATAGTCCAGGACTCGCAGCTAGAGTTGGAAGAGGCTGCAGAGATAGAAACGGCAGGACAGTCATCTGGCACCCTGCAAGTTGCATCTCTTGCCCCGTCTGATGAGGTACACTCTGTGTGTTCACCATCTCTTCTGGATGCTGAGCCAGGGCCTGCAGGGCACCTTGAGCCTTTACCTGCATCAGTGCTGGAAGATGCAGAAAGCTCAGATTCTTCCGAGGCTGCAAGCTCTGCAGAGGAGACTGATGCAGTATCGCTCCCCTTGCCAATGTCCGAGGGAGGAGAAAGAGAAGAATCAGCTATGGCCATGCCTGAATCCTCCGGACAAGGTCTGGGAGAAGCACGGAGACTGCCAGATCCCAGCGAGATCAACAGGGAGCCCTCTGGGTACTCTCCTATGATCCCAGCAATGCGGAGAATTCGTGAGGAGGACAGAAACGAGCAGATGTTGTCACACTGGAATATTTCCTGGCCAAGGAATGTGAGAAGCCCCAGGCAGCGAAGGCTCCAGGCAAGAGGTGACGCATTCAATAATGTTGGCGCTCGTCAGGGCATGCCAGGTATCTGGCCCACGACATCCCGGGCTGGTAACTGGTTTCTTGACTCTGGTGACTCCAGAAAGTGGACTGTTAGACTGCCAGTTATACTGGAAGAGTCCAGTGATGACAGCGACAGTGCTGCCAGCACTGCTGAGGGCACGCTGGATGCCAGAGACAATGCAGTGAGAGATGAGGGCATGCAGCCGCCCTCCTGTCCTTGCCCTTCAACACTGGAGAATGTGGAGGAAGACTGGGGATGTGACTCTGAGGAAGATGCTGCATCAGAGGCAGTCAGCATCACATCCAGCACATCCGATGAGCCATCTGGTGAGGTGGAGGCCGTTTCTTCAGCTTCATCTGTAGCTGCAGATCCCATGACTGAGGAGCATGTGTCAGCATGTGAGGGAGCAGAAGATGTGGGCCCTCAGCATGAGGTGAGCAAGGTCAGCACCAGGCATGAATTGGAGGCAGAGGCAGGAGTGGTGCCTGGAGTGTGCGCTGTGGGGAGATGCCTGGAGATGCTGTCTCCTTTCCAACCAGCTCCATGCATTAGGGTGGACAGCCCCTCTGTTATTCCTGCCTTGCCTTCAATCAAAGGGGCCTGGAAAGGGGATCCCTCCCCTGGACCCCTGGCACCCACACCATCACCAGCCAGTGGCATACAGGTGTGTGGTTTTGTTCTCTTCACACAGGTTTCTGCAGAGGCTGAAGAACGTGCACAGAGCTCCGTGTGCTTCAGAGATGCACCGGAGGATGGCCCAGGTACATCCCCAGACAGAAAACAATCCCAGGGAGGGACCTGTCAAGCTCAGATGGCCCACCAAGTGGCATGGAGGCTGACAGCGTTCCATGCGCTGCCATATCCAGGCCAGTCCTCCCACGGAAATTCCATGGTGGTGGGTGGCAGGCAGGAGCTCGCCTCTGCCCCTTGCCTACAGCTCTCTGTCCCCCACAGGTACCACTGCCGCACCACACACAGCAGCTCGCCGCCGGATGCCAGCTGTCATCAGGAGTGGGCTCCGGGCTCTGCGCAGAGTTTGCACCTGCAGCTGCATCAGGGGACAGCGAGAGGAGAGGCACGAAGCTGCAAACACCAGGCAGCTCCCAGGGATGACAAACTCAGTCCTGCAGATGTAAACTTCTGATTCAGTGTTGTCTTTATTCTCTCCTGGCTGAGTGCTGGGCTCAGAGCACGGGGCAATGGATCCGTGTGTCGGTGGTGGCAGCAAGTGCAGAGAGCGAGGGCGTGCAAGCCATCCCAGGGAGGGCCTGCCCAGCTCAGACGGCCACGAAGCAGCACGGAGGCCGGCGTCGCGCCCGAAGGCCGTTGTGACGCGGGGCCGCCGCGAGGGGCCGGAGTCCCCCGGAGAGAGTGCCGCTCACTCTCGGGAGAGCGGCTCCGCGAGGAGGACGCGGCTCCCCCGGGTGCCTGCGACCGAGCGTCTGCGCGAGGACGCGGCGATGAGCGAGGAGCGGGAGAAGAAGGACGACCGCCAGCCCGACGCGGGGCTGCCACGCGTGCGCGACCGCCGCCAGGTGCGGGCCGGGGAGGGACGCCGGCCGCGCCTTCGCCGCCTCCATCCCGGTTCTCCTTCTCCCCGCAGGTGGTGCCGCCGGGCGGCCGGAGCCCGGGCTCGTCCCTCCGCGGCGTCCGTCTGCACCTACCAGCAGCCTGAGAACACCAGCAGGAACGGCCCAGGGACTGTCCACCAAGGCTGGGAAGGCCCACGCAGCTTGGAGAGATGCTCAGGAGGGCAGCAGAGACACTCGTGCTGCCACTACACCATCTTCCAGAGCAGCTCAGAAGGGCCCAGAAGGGCAGGCAGGTGGCAAAAAGCAAGACAAGGAGCCCCTGCCTGCATTAGTGCCTGAAGAGGCAGGCAACCTAGATTCTCCCAAGGCTGCACACTCTCCAGAGGAGGCCGATAATGCAGTGCTGTTCCCAAGAGTGTGTGAGGGGGGAGAAAGAGATGTAACTGCTACCACCATGCCTGAAGTCTCTAGACAAGCTCTGGGAGCAGCACTGAGTCTGCAAGATCCCAGAGGGGTCAACCAGGTGGCCTCCAGATGCTCTCCGGTACACCCAGCAATCTGGAGAATTCGGGATGAGGCAAGGAGGGAGCAGATGTTGTCCAGCTGGAACATCTCCTGGCCAAATGTGAGCATGCTCAGGCTGCTAAGACCCCAAGCAGCACATGCCAGTGCCAGTGCTACCGACACTGCCCAAGGAATGCTGGACACCTGCACCACAACATTGATGGCGGAGGGCCTCTTTCCTGCGCCAGGAGAGCTCCTATCCTGGGATGCTGGAGTGCGGGATGAACAGCAGGATGTGGAAGAGATTGCTGAGACAGAAACTGCAGGACGGCCATCTGGTGACCTGCAGAGTGCATGTCTTGCCCCATCTGATGAGGCAGAAACGGTGCATTCAGCTTCTCTTCTGGACGCAGGTCCTGGGCCTGCAGGACAGCTTCATCCTTTGCCCGCATCAGTGCCATCAGATTCGGAAAACTCAGATTCTTTTGAGACTGTGCACCATCCAGAGGAGGCCAGTGCGGTACCACTCCTGTCAGCATGCGAGGGAGGAGAAAGAGAAGAACCAGCTATGGCCACTCTGGAATTGTCCACACAAGCTCTGGGAGGAGCACCAAAATTGCCAGATCCCAGAGACATCAACCGGGAGGCCTATGGATGTTCTCCAGTGCACCCAGCAATCCGGAGAATTCAGGATGAGGTGAGGAGGGAGCAGATGTTGTCCAGCTGGAACATCTCCTGGCCAAACAATGTGAGCATGCTCAGGCTGCTAAGACCCCCAGCAGCACATGACACGACTACTGGCAGTGCTCAAGAAATGCTGGACACTTGCACCACAACATTGATGGTGGAGGGCCTCCTTCCTGCACCAGGAGAGCTCCTATGCTGGGATGCTGGAGTGCGGGATGAACAGCAGGATGTGGAAGAGATTGCTGAGACAGAAACTGCAGGACGGTCATCTGGTGACCTGCTGAGCGCATGTCTTGCCCCATCTGATGGGGCAGAAACAGTGCTTTCAGCTTCTCTTCTGGACGCAGGTCCTCAACCTGCAGGACAGCTTCAGCCTTTGCCCGCATCAGTTCCTGAGGACACAGAACACTCAGACTGTTCCACGGCAGTGCACTCTCTGGAGGTGGCCAGCGAAGCACCCTTCTTCCTGTCTGCATACGAAGGAGAAGAAAGAGAAGAACCAGCTATGGCCATGCCTGAGTCCTCCAGGCAATCTCTAGGAGAACCATCAATTCTGCAAGATCTCGGAGAGATGTACTGGAAGGTCTATGGATGTCCTCCAATTCACCCAGCAATCCAGAGAATCCGTGACGAGGCAAGAAGGGAGCAGATGTTGTCCGCTAAGAACATGTCTGAGCCATACAGTGTGGGCACGCCCAGGCTTCTCGTGCTCCAAGCAGCAGATGATGGTGCCAATGCTGCCGACACTGCTTGGGGCATGCTGGACATCTGCGCCACTACATCGAGGGCAGATGGCCACTTTCCTGCCTCTTGTGATTCCCAAAGCTGGGATATTGCACAGGAAGCGATCATTGACGATGCTGCCAGTGATGTCGGCAGTGATCACAGCATGCTGGATGCCAGGGACACTGCAGTGATGGCTGAGAGCATGCCCACGCCCTCCTGTTTTTGCCCTGATACCATGGAGGGTGTGAAAGAGAACCATGAGGAAGAAGCTGCTGAGGCAGCCTCTGTGCCACCAAGCATTTCTGGTTCCTCATGTGGTGAGATGAAGACAGCAGCGGCTCACCGCCGGATGCCAGCTATCATCAGGAATGTGCTTTGGGCTCTGCGCAGGATTTGCACCTGCAGCTGCATCAGGGGACAGCGGGAGGAGAGGCACGAGGCTGCAAACACCAGGCAGCTCCCCAGAGATTGATTCCATCCTGTCAATGCAGAATTCTGATTCCATCATGTCAGTGAAGAATTTTGATTCCATCTTGTCAATGCAGAATTCTGATTCCATCTTGTCAACATAGAATTCTGATTAAATGCTATATTTATTCTATCCTGGCTGAGTGCTGTCTGATCTGTGCACTCATGCATAGTTGGTCTCTGAGTGCGACTACTGGGCTCAGAGCACGGGGCAATGGATCCATGTGTCGGTGGTGGCAGCAAGTGCAGAGAGCGTGGGCGTGCAAGGGAGAGTGATTTGTGACTTGCAAAATGTGAGCTGGCTGAGCCGGTGTGTGTGTGAGGTGGGCTGCGATGAAGGGCGTGAGGGGCTGTGAAAGGGGCAGCCCTGGTGGGAGAGCACTGGTGTGTCTGTAGGGGTGCGAGCACAGCCAGGCACCTACCGAGAGGAGACCAAAGTGTCCCGGCTGGCTCAGGGCTCCTCAGGTGTCTCACTGCACAGGCCTGGGTACTCCCTACGTTGACATCATCGTTCCCCCATATGAGGATGTCATCAGTATAGAGGTAAACCCGGACACCGTGGTCCAACGTGAGCTTCCCCTGCCTCCGAGCGCCAGAGTGGGCGAGTGTCTGTACCCCTGGGGTAATCGGGTGACTGTGCATTGCACTCCCTCCAAGTAAATGCAAATTGATTGTCCTCCACCTTCCTCAAGGGGACCATAAAACAGCTGTCTTAGGCATCAATGGCAGCCAGAAAGGCATGAGCCTGTTCCCGTAGGGCAGTAATCAATTCTGAAACATTTGGGGCCGCTTTTGCTGAAGGGGCAGTCTCGGCACCCAGACGCCTGCAGTCCACTCTAAGTCTCCATTTGCCACAGGGCTCCCACACTGGCCATACAGGAAAGTTACAAGGAGAGTTTGCAGGTGCTATAATCCCTTGATTGCATAGTTCAGCTACAAGGGGGGGCTGTGCCTTCCTTAGCTCCTAAAGGGAGAGGGTTGGGCTTCATGTTTGTTGTCTTGGAAGGAAGTGGGGCCGGGGCTACCTACAGTAGTCTAAGAGTTGGCCTAGAGGCAGAAGGCCTCTTCTCTTCCCTCCCCGAGCACTTCATCAGTGCTTCTGCCTGCTGAGACTGCTGCTGCTCCTCAACCAGCTGCTCTTGTAATTTTCCTACTTCCTCCTGCAAGGAGGAGATAATGCTGGCTCCTGAGAATCATGGCTGCCCGTAGTACTTGTGAGTGTGACCAGCTGTGTCCTGAGTACTGCACAAACCACTGCTTTCCCTTTTCTTCAGCGATATTTCCATTCTGCCCTTAAGTCTGCTACCCAGTCGCATACTGCCTGTTGGTTCTGGGCAAGAGAAGAATCAAGGTCCCTCAACACTTTCAGAATATGCTGTGGGCTATTAGGATTGCCCATCCCTCCTTCCATGCTTGGCGCCAGCTACTCATAATGTACTTCAACAAACACAATTTAAAATTTTTTTCATTCCACATCCCTTGTTGAACTTTATACTGTCCGTGCCTTGGCCCTCCCGATGCCATCCCTGCACATCCAAACAACATCCCTCTGTTCCTCCCTGGCCACCTATCCCCACTTCCACTGCTTCCTTCTTTTCCCTCAGCCTTCCCAGCAGCTCCGTGCTCAGCTGAGCTGCGTCTCCTGCCACCCCTGCCTGATTTCTTATTCTGGGGGATGGAGAGCTCTCGTGCTCTCAGAAACATGTTCTTAACTGTGCTGCCAGCTGTGTTCCGTTCCTTTGTGCCTAAGGACAGTTTCCTAGGAGATCTCATTCAACCATTCCTTAAACAGGTCACTGAAGTTCACTCTCCTGAAGTTCAGTGTCTTGACTCCACTCTTTGCCAGGCCCATGTTCCTGGAGATCAATGGTTGCTGCAGCTCAGGCTGCCTCCAATCTTAACGTCTTCGACCACCTCCTCTGCACGGATGAGCACCAAACTCAGCAACCACTGGTGACCAGCTGGTCCCCTCTGGTCCTGACCTGTCCAAGACCGGTAGCAGAAAGTTACCATTATTGGGCTCCAGGAGTCTCCTGGATCACTTGCAGCTAGCTCGCCATGTTCATTTCCCAGCAGGTATCTGGGTGGTTGAAATCCCCCAGAGGGATCAGAGCCTGGGAGCACAACAGCTCCTGCAGCTGAAGGAAGAAGGTCACACCTACAGGCTCCCCTTGATTCGGTGGCCTGTAGTAGACCCCGACCACCAGCTGTCTTTTGTTGGTCTCGTCCCTGGTTTTAACCCACAGGCTCCCCACGTGTGCCTGACTATTTCTCAGAGGCAGCTCTTTGCAGTCTGTCCTCTTTTTGTCGTAGGCGGCAATTCCCAACCTCTCCTACCTTGCCTATCCCTTCTAAAAAGCGTATAGCCCTCAATTCGGGTTACGCAGGTCATAGAATCGTGGAATTGCTCAGGTTGGAAAAGGCCTTCAAGATCATCAAGTCCAACCACAACCTAACCATCCTACCCTCACTCTAACTACCCACCGCTGAATCATGTCCCCGAGCACCACATCCAAATGGATTTTAAACACATTCAGGGACGGTGACTCAACCACCGCCCTGGGGAGCCTGTTCCAGTGCTTAACACGCCCTTCTGTACACAGGATTTCCTGTGTTCCAACCTAAACCTCTGCTGGTGAAACTGCCTGCACGGCCTGCACTGCCAGCATTGCCTACACTGCCTGCACCAACAGCACTAACTGCCTGCACTAACTGCCAGCACTGCCAGCACTAACTGCCAGCACTGCCTGCACTAACTGCCAGCACTAACTGCCAGCATTGCCTGCACTAACTGCCATCACTAACTGCCTGCACTGCCTGCACTAACTGCCAGCACTGCCAGCACTAACTGCCAGCACTAACTGCCAGGGCCGAGGGCGGAGAGCAGCAGGGCCGGGCTCGGCCAGGCCGCTGGCGGCCTTTGAAGTCCCTGCTGCTGCTGGGCACGCTGCTGGCGACTTCGCCACCTCCATCCCACGCCTCCTTCTCCACACCGCCGTGTGTGAGGCAGATGCCGTGCGCTCAGCGTCGCTTCTGGCCACAGAACCTGGGCCTGCAGGACACCCTGAGCCTTTGCCTGCATCAGTGCCTCGGTATGCAGAAAGCTCAGATCCTCTCGGGACTGCACACTGTCCGGAGGAGGACAGTGCAACGCAGGAATACCTGCTGTCAGTGTGTGCGGGAGGACAAGGAGAAGAAACAAGCGGCTATGGCCGTGTCTGAATGGTCCACCCAAGCTCTGGGAGATGCAGCGAGATCGCAATATCCCAGAGAGACCAACGGGTGGCATGTGGATATCCTCCAGTGCACCCAGAGATCCGGAGAATCCGAGATGAGGCGAGGAAGGAGCAGATGTTGTCCAGTAGGACCACATCCTGGCCACACAGCTTGAGCATGCCCATCTATGTCTCCAAGTGCAGAGCCGTCCCAGGGAGGGCCTGCTGGGCCCGAGCGGCCCGGCGAGCAGCTCCATGTACAGAGTCCTGCTGTGCCCGGGCCAGCCCTCCCAGGGAAAGCTGCGGTGCTTGGTGGCAGGCAGGGCCTTGCCTGGTGCCCGCCCTGCCCCTTGCCTACAGCTCTCTGCCCCCACAGGTACCGCTGCCACACCACACACAACATTCCTGCGAAGGCCACAGGAGGTGCACAGAGCTCCAAGTGCTTGAGTACAGGACTACAGGAGGATGGCCAGGGTACATCCCCGGGCAGAAAGCCATCCCAGGCAGGGCTTCCCAGCTCAGATGGCCCACGAAGCGGCACAGAGGCCGGCAGCACTGCATGCCCTGCCGTACCCAGGCCCACCATCCCAGGGAAGACCTGGAGTGGTGGCGCGCAGGCAGGGCCTTGCCTCTGCCCCTGGCCTACAGCTCTCTGTCCTGCACACGCTGCCACACCACACGCTGAAACTCGCCGCTGGTGGCCCCCAGCCAGCTGCCCAGGCATGCGTGCAGAGCTGCCACAATGGGCTGCTGTGCTGTGGGGGCTGCCATGTGGGGACCAGCCCTCCTCTGCTTCAGCTCCTCTGCACTCAGCCGCCCGCGGGCTGAGGGCTGCCCTCGATGCTCCGTGCAACGCGAGCGGGAAGGACCGCGCTCACTCAGCCTTTCTCCTCAGCTTCTCTTGCAGGCGGGCAGGCAGGAGTTTCCAGTGTTGGTGCCAGTGGCCAAAGCAGACAGCCTCAGCCACCCTTGCTGCCTCGCTTAAGGCGGGCCGGGTTGCTGACAGCTGCACCCAGGCATGCAGCAGCAGCTTCTGGGGTCTGTAAGCTGCCTGCTCTGCCAGCAGCAGCCTCTTCCACATCTTCTCCAAGAGGCAGAGCACGTGCCATGGGCATTAGAGGCAGCAGACTCCCAGTACTTGCCCCGAGACCTCCGGGAACCTTGCATGTCCAGGACGGGACAGCAAGGCCTGAGAGCCAGGGTCCAGCCCTGGAAGTCTCAGCTGTTCTCAGGCCTCGCCATGCCAGACCGCCTCGCCATGCCAGACCCAGACAAAACTGCGTGGTGTCCCTGAGCTGTGCTGCAGCCGCAAGCTCAAGCGTCCGATTGCAGCTGGCAGTTCCAGGGTGCATGGCGCCCTGAGACCATCAGCAAGGACGGCCAGGTGCTGTCCACCAACGCTGGGAAGGTCCACGCAGCTTGGGGAGATGCTCAGGAGGGCAGCACAGACACTCGTGCTGCCACTACACCATCGTCCAGAGCAGCTCAGAAGGGCCCAGAAGGGCAGGCAGGCGGCAAAGAGCAAGACAAGGAGCCCCTGCCTGCATTAGTGCCTGAAGATGTAGGCGACTTAGATTCTCCCAAGGCTGCACACTCTCCAGAGGAGGCCGAAAATGCAGCGCTGTTCCCAAGAGTGTGTGAGGGGGGAAAAAGAGACATAACTGCCACCACCATGCCTGAAGCCTTCAAACAAGCTCTGGGAGCAGCACTGAGACTGCAAGATCTCAGAGGGGTCAACCAGGAGGCCTATGGATGTTCTCCAGTACACCCAGCAATCTGGAGAATTCGGAATGAGGCGAGGAGGGAGCAGATGTTGTCCAGCTGGAACATCTCCTGGCCAAGCAACGAGAGCATGCTCAGGCTGCTGAGACCCCATGACAGTGCCAGTGCTACCAACAGTGCTCAGAGTATGCTGGAGACCTGCACCACAACATCGATGGTGGAGGGCCCCATTCCTGCACCAAGAGAGTTCATATCCGGAGATGCTGGAGTGCAGGATGAACAGCATGATTCGGAAGAGATTGCTGAGACAGAATCTGCAGGACAGTCATCTGGTGACCTGCAGAGTGCATGTCTTGCCCAGTCTGATGGGGCACACACAGTGTGTTCACCATCTCTTCTGGGCGCTGGTCCTGGGCCTGCAGAACACCTTGAGCCTCTGCCTGCATCAGTGCTGGAAGATGCAGAAAGCTCAGATTCTTCTGAGGCTGCACGCTCTGCAGAGAATGCTGATGCAGCATCTCTCCTTGTCAGTGTCCGAGGGAGAAGAAGCAGCTATGCCTGTGCTGGAATTGTCCAAACAAGCTATGGGAGAACCATCAAGACTGCAAGATCCCAGAGAGCTCTACAGGGAGACCTATGGATATTCTCCAATTTTCCCAGCAATTCGTAGAATTCGGGATGAGGCGAGGAAGGAGCAGATGTTGTCCAGCTGGAACATCTCTTGGCCAAGCAACGAGAGCATGCTCAGGCTGCTGAGACCCCAAGCAGCACATGACAGTGCCAGTGCTACCGACACTGTTCAGAGAAGGGGGGTCAAATGTTACAGTTGTTATGAAGAATTTCTTGGGCTTGGTTACAGAGGTTGCCCTGATTTGTTGGACTTGTTCATCATCAGTTGAAGTGGTTACAAAGTACATGGAGGATACAACTCCTTGTATAAAAGTGGAATCAAACATGGAGCCATACAAGAAACAAACATAAGAGTTGCAACAGCACACGAAAAAGGATACGTTTCTCCCGTGGGCAATTTGTTTAGCAACTTTTTCATTATCATTCCATTTTTAGACAACAATTAGAGTCATTCAATTTGCCACAGACACCACCTGTGACTCTTCAGGAGTGGTGACACGAACGTTCCATAATGAATAAAAATTAGAAAGTGAAAAGAGACAACTGTACATTTGGCAATAACCATACCTTTAACAATAGCCAATAATATTAAATCAGTAAGTAAAACAAATAGAGCTATTTGTGTCAGCTGCTTTCCCCACCCAGGAACTCCCAGTGTAAGCCAAGATCCAGATGGGAATTCTTCAGTAGAGGTTGTGGTGTTTATGAACACCCATACAATATTACACTTCAGTGAATTCATCAAAAGCGTATCTAGTCCAATTTGACAATATGTGGACTTGCCATGTAATGTTTTCTAAGATGATTTAGTATCACGAGAACTCTCCACTTGAACATTTCCAAAGCAATTCAAATGCTGAGAGATATAAATCTTAGTTTGGCAAGTTCAAGTATTGCTACAGTCTACAGAATTTTTCACAGGATAGTGTGTGCAGGATAGTCCACAGTATAAACCATCAAGAGGAGTAATCCCAAAAACATACACGTCTCTTATCAAAACTTAGACACTTTCCAACAACCATGTTTTGGATGGAACTCCTGGACTGGTGTGACACTGAAAAGCATCAGTGCAAAAGGCTTTACGATAGATTTCTTTTGTGCCCACATCTAACAGATATTAGATGGGCCTCTTGATTCATTTCCCAGTTTGTTAGGAATTTGGAAACACTGTGGAGGAGTCACATGCAAATCATAATCAGTTTGAAAAAAAGGGGTGAAAGAAGGGGTCAAAAGAAATGGTATCACTGTGCAGGGAGTACCAGTAAGCCAGGATGACCTGTAAGAACTCTGAACCCAGTTGTGAAATTTAACAGATCCAAGGACTGATATCAATCACCACCCACACTCACAACAATGCAAAACACAATATGATTGCAACCAAAAAAATGTAATTAAGAGGTATACTCAGTATTCTAGCATGATCAAATCTTCAGTATTTCTGTCACAAAACACAAACGGTTAAAATCAGCCTTAAAATTAGCCTTTCTGTCAAGTGCCCACGGGGATCTTCTGTAAAATAAAACAAGAACCAACTTGCCCTTTTTGGGCTTTGTAAATATGGTTAAAAAATGAGGGAACAATTGAGGAAGTGTTGATTTCATATTACTTTTTTCGGGGTGTCTTTAGCCTTCCAAGGATATTTGGTAAGGGATTCTGTTAAGGTTAGGGAACTGGCCTCACGTTACCTGAGTCAATCGCACAGGCTGGCCAGGGAGATAAGAGTGTTTCCCTGGCTTATCAGCCTCTGGATCATGACTCACAGGGGTAATTGGCAAGAGTGGTGAGGCCTTTAGACACAAGGTGTTAAATGGAGGATCTGGTTTCCCTTTGTGGTAAGCTTTCTAATGCATCCACCCTTCACTGCCCCCACCCCGGTCACTTGGGAGGGGCGAAGACATCAGTTTTTTATTGGATAGCTGCTCAGGTTTTGCTTTCCAGGTCTTGAGCTTTTGTTCTGGCCACCACTTAACTAATTTCTCTAACCTGACAGTGGGTAATCCATTCATCAGATCTCACAGGACACCCTTTTGCCAGCCCAGTGTCCAGAGACAATTACCTTTATGATCAATATTCCGCCTATCTGTTTTTACTGACAATGAAACCCTTCCAGTCCCACTGAGCTTTGGGCTAGGTGGCCTGGGGGAAAGGCTGACCGCTGCAAGTCTTACTTCCCTTGGCTCAAATTTACTGGCGGAAGAAATCACTGACCCATATTTTCTTCCATAGTTGATTAACTCTTGGACAGCCTTCTTCCACGCCCATACGTCCCCTGACTGCAGATGGTTAGATGTTACAGTTCCTTCTAACGCTGCCCGGGTTCTCTCTCCCTGACACATAGCTTGTATCTTTCCTTGCAGTTGTATGCCTATGGGTTTCAATGACTCTGGAAGCCCCCTAATTAAAGCAGTCATTCTCTCAGGATCAACAGGCATCATCATAGGTGATTCGTGGTGTGGCTGCAGCTTTCTATCATACATCATTTGGAGACAAGCAGCCTTTTGAACGCTCTCTACTAACTGGTCGACTGTTCCAGTAATAGCAAGAGGGTATCCCTTTTCTAGAGGATTGAGACCACCTGCCCAATAGGCAGCCCTCTGTGTTAAGGACCAGGGAGCACCATTGTTGCCAGTAGTTAAAAATACTCCTGGTCCCCAGTAACCTTCCGCTTCCTTTTCCATTAGCTGTATCTGGTGTCATGGTTTTGTTTTTTTTTATTTGATTTTCAATATTCCACATCAAAACATCATGTACTGGAATTAAAGTGTTAATGCTCTAACTCTACGTACCTATCCCAATACATTACGGAGTCATGGGATCTGACCCTTCCTGGGGGGCGGTCTCTTACTGCCTGGCACTGGGTGCTGGAGGGTGCTTTCCTAGCCGTCCCAAGCTTTTTCAGGTTTGACTCGGTCTCGGGAACTCTCTCTCATATCTTATTTGATTTATTAGTCTCAATTTCAATTAGATTGTATTATATTGTATTATTTTGCATTCCGATATCATAGTTAGTAAAATAAGTTTACCTCCATAGATTGTTGCCGCTGGTTTTTTCCTTTTCTCCCTTCCTTCCCATTTTGTGGGCCCAGGTGAGGGGTGGGGAGGGCAGGGGCCTACTGCCCCCTGTCACGGGCATAAACTGATCTAGTTAATTCCGTGACATCTGGTCTCCACCAGTGAGACTAACCCTCCATACATACTCATTTTCTGACTCCTTTGGAGAGCGGCTGAAATCTTTTTTCAATTTTGCTAGTTCAGTGGCTGAGAAGGGAATTCCTTTAACATTCATTTGAGGATCTAGATCCTCCCTGTTATTGAATGCATATTCGGTTTTTATCAAAGGGTGCATCTGGGCTGGAGAGGCCTCTAATTTGTCTAGCCTTGCCTTCATTTCTTTCAATCCTTCTAGAGGGTAGATTTTTTCTTGAGGCAAACTATGGGCGACAGTATCGCTATTTTCTTTATACCTTAACTGCTCCTTCAGAACCCCTAGTAAGGGAGCTGCATCATGCTTTTCATTTTCTAATGAAACAGGCCACAAGGGTAATCCATACCGTATGACATGGTGAAAAAAACCTCAAAACTGACGGGTTTGACTGAGATGGGCAGCCACTGCTTTGGGAGAGACTGGCAGATGATAATTGCTTGTGAATCATTTGTTTTGTAAGTATATATACGTATGCATGTATTATTAGCACTACTGTAATTTCTCTCTTTTTTTTCTGCCTTAGTAAACAGTTTTTATCTCAACCAAATCATTTTTTTTCTGATTCTCTCCCCCATCCCATCTTTTCAAATAAGTGAATTTCCAGATTTGGACTTAAAATTTGCTGTCATACAAGCACTAACATTTTTGTTGTATTATGTAGATGTATGAGCAAACAATTCTCAAAAAATTACTGCCATGTCTACTTTGCTGCCAAATTTATATCTTCATATAAATATTTACATTTTATAGACATTTCCATTATTCCACATATTATGCTATTATATATTTACATTTATATACAATTACTATTTACATTTTATAGAAGACAAAAATCCAGTGACACTATTTCCCACTTCCTATATAGTCCAGTGACAATATATTTCCTATTAATAGAAAAAATGCCAATATAGGCATCTGAAACTATTGCAGGTTTCAAATGAAATAAGTTTTTAAGTAATATATCTGAACAAATTTCCAGGAGAAAAAAAAAACCAGCCTTTTTTTCCAAAACACAAGAGAGTGTGCTGGCAGGATTTTAACTACCAGCCATGGTGGTCTCAATTTATACACTGAATAAGATTTTCACTCTAGTGCCATGGCTATTCAGGAGACGTGTGTATGCTTAACGGGGCTGGCTGGCTGCACTCCACCATGCTGCTCTTTCACTCTCCCTTCTTAAAGGAACAGGGATGAAAATACAATGAAGGAGAGCTTCAGTTGAGATAAGGACAGGGAGATCTCTCACCAAGGACCATCGTGTGCAAAACAGACTCAAGTTAGGGGACGAATGTAAGTTTCTGTCTGTTAATAGCAGACTAGAGCACTGAGGAACTAGAAGCAAACTAAAAACATTTTCCCATTCACTCATTCTCTTCCAAGTCGTCCCCTTAAGTGGAGCAGGGAACTGGGGCTATGGTCGGTCCCTAAAGCTCTGATGTTGCACCACACAGGGTCCCTCTCACGGCAGCCATCTTTTCTAAACCAATCCCTCACGGGCTTCTGACAGACTGCAGCTCTTCAAGCGCTACTCTAAAGTGGCTCCGTACCCCGGAGTCCATCCTGTAGAAACTGCCCCACGGGCAGCACTTCCCCAGAGCTTCAACACCACACTCTCCTCTTCAAGAGCAGCAGCTGGCCCAGCCCTCCTGCCCCACCGCGGCCCTTCTCCATGGCCGCAGCTCCGGCCCGGGGCTGCTCCTGTGGGCACAACATGGCTGCGGCCTCCTGCAGGCCGCGCCTACCATGGGCTGCTTCATGGCTGCAATGGAGATCTGCTCCGTGTGGTGCCCACGGTCTGTAGGGGCCGGCCTGTCATATGTCTCCTGCTTTCCTCTTCCCTTGAAACAGAGGGTGAGGTATCTAAATGGACTGTTCATACCCTTGTTTGTCTTCCTCAGCGATTGCCACTTCCTACAGCTTCTTCACGTGGTCCCTCTGCACTCTGACCACAGCACAACTCCCTGAGATGAGGCCACCCCAAATACCCTTCAAACAACATCTGGTCAACCACATCCTCTCTTGGGATGTGCTTCTGGGTTAAAATCTACTATGTGCTAAAGGCATACTGTTTCTCCAGCCCACGGTGGTCACAACACGTAGCACATCTTCATGCTGTGTAGCTTTCAGCAGAGTTGCTGTGTCCCTGTGGCCACGCTGCAAGCACTGCTGAAGGCTGCACACTGTCTTTCCTTGCTGCCCTCATTTGCCTGGTTGTCTGTCTCTTCACCAGCTGATTGCTGAATGAGGGTTTGAGACCCACTAGTACCATCTGTGGATAAAAGGTGTAGTCTCTTCCAGCCAGCCAGGAGCAAGCTATCACCCAGAGCAGCCACGAGGATTCTCCAAAGAAGCCTGGGAACAGCTACAACAATTGCTGTGGCTCTGTGTGTTGCTCCCAGTCTTAATAATCAGGCTTAATGATCTTCTTAAAATACAGTGTTTGCAGTGCCTCTGATATGAATCAATGTTTAAGAAGGGCAAAAAGGGCTGCTTACTGCAAAACAAATACTCGCACAGAAAGATTAGGCATTTGTTTAGCAAGCTTAATTAAAAAGCTCTACTTGGTGCCTTTTTGAGGATCTAAACTCCAGGATAAAGAAATAACCCGTTTTTCCAGTTATAGCTTCCTTTTCTTTGTAAGTGGTGAGTAGTTTCAAAGATCAAAAGGCCAAGTCTCATACGCCATCTTAATTTGAAAGATATTTTAACATTCTGATAAGCACAGTTTTGGAATGCTTCGTTTTGTTTGCCTCACTCGTCAATGTGCAAACTTAGGGTAATTAAACAAAGTGATATTTCACAGTCAGTCTTTGCATTTAGACTGTGAATGTGTAAGTTTAAATAGGAAAATCTACATACTCTCGGGAGAGCGGCTCGGCGAGGAGGACGTGGCATTAGAGGCAGCAGACTCCCAGTACTTGCCCCGAGACCTCAGCACACACCGCAGGTGTTGTCCAGTTGCAACACACGGTGGGCAAACTCTGTGAGCGTGCCCAGGCCCAGTGCTGCCAACACTGCTCAGGGAAACCTGGGCGTACGCTCCGCGACATCGAGGGCTGAGGCTCAGATTCCTGCCTCTGGTGGTTCCCGAACCAGGGATGCTGGAGTGCAGGTTGAGCTGCAAGAATTAGAAGAGACTGCTGAGAGGGAATCCGCAGGATGTTCACCTGGCAAACTGTGGAGCGCATCTCTTGCCTCACCTGATGAGGCAGGCAGCATGCCTTCGGCTTCTCTTCTGGCTGCGGACCCTGGGCCTGGAGGACACCTTGAGGCTTTGGCTGTAACAGGTCCTGAAGATGGGGAACACTCAACTTCTTCCAAGGCTGAATACTTTCCAGAGGAGGCCAATGCAGCACCTTTTTTCTGGAGAGCATGCGAGGGAGAAGAAGAAGAAACGGCTACCACCATGCCTGAATTCTCCAACCAGTCTCTGGGAGAAGAACAGAGGTTGCAAGATCCCAGAGAGGTCTACGGGGAGGCATATGGATATCCTCCAGTTCACCCAGCAATCCAGAGAATCCGGGATGAGGCGAAGAAGGACCAGATGCTGCCACACTGGAACATCTCCTGGCCAAATAGCATGAGCGTGCCCCCGCTGCTAAGGCCCCAAGCAACAGAAGACAGTGCCAGTGCAGCTGACAGTGCTCAGGACACGCTGAGCGTCTGCAGTGTGACATCGAGGGCTGAGGGCCAGTTTTCTGCTTCTGATGATTCCTCAGCCAGAGGTGTTATAGTCCAGGACTCGCAGCTAGAGTTGGAAGAGGCTGCAGAGATAGAAACGGCAGGACAGTCATCTGGCACCCTGCAAGTTGCATCTCTTGCCCCATCTGATGAGGTACACACTGTGTGTTCACCATCTCTTCTGGATGCTGAGCCAGGGCCTGCAGGGCACCGTGAGCCTTTACCTGCATCAGTGCTGGAAGATGCAGAAAGCTCAGATTCTTCCGAGGCTGCAAGCTCTGCAGAGGAGACTGATGCAGTATCGCTCCCCTTGCCAATGTCCGAGGGAGGAGAAAGAGAAGAATCAGCTATGGCCATGCCTGAATCCTCCGGACAAGGTCTGGGAGAAGCACGGAGACTGCCAGATCCCAGCGAGATCAACAGGGAGCCCTCTGGGTACTCTCCTATGATCCCAGCAATGCGGAGAATTCGTGAGGAGGACAGAAACGAGCAGATGTTGTCACACTGGAATATTTCCTGGCCAAGAAATGTGAGAAGCCCCAGGCAGCGAAGGCTCCAGGCAAGAGGTGACGCATTCAATAATGTTGGCGCTCGTCAGGGCATGCCAGGTATCTGGCCCACGACATCCCGGGCTGGTAACTGGTTTCTTGACTCTGGTGACTCCAGAAAGTGGACTGTTAGACTGCCAGTTATACTGGAAGAGTCCAGTGATGACAGCGACAGTGCTGCCAGCACTGCTGAGGGCACGCTGGATGCCAGAGACAATGCAGTGAGAGATGAGGGCATGCAGCCGCCCTCCTGTCCTTGCCCTTCAACACTGGAGAATGTGGAGGAAGACTGGGGATGTGACTCTGAGGAAGATGCTGCATCAGAGGCAGTCAGCATCACATCCAGCACATCCGATGAGCCATCTGGTGAGGTGGAGGCCGTTTCTTCAGCTTCATCTGTAGCTGCAGATCCCATGACTGAGGAGCATGTGTCAGCATGTGAGGGAGCAGAAGATGTGGGCCCTCAGCATGAGGTGAGCAAGGTCAGCACCAGGCATGAATTGGAGGCAGAGGCAGGAGTGGTGCCTGGAGTGTGCGCTGTGGGGAGATGCCTGGAGATGCTGTCTCCTTTCCAACCAGCTCCATGCATTAGGGTGGACAGCCCCTCTGTTATTCCTGCCTTGCCTTCAATCAAAGGGGCCTGGAAAGGGGATCCCTCCCCTGGACCCCTGGCACCCACACCATCACCAGCCAGTGGCATACAGGTGTGTGGTTTTGTTCTCTTCACACAGGTTTCTGCAGAGGCTGAAGAACGTGCACAGAGCTCCGTGTGCTTCAGAGATGCACCGGAGGATGGCCCAGGTACATCCCCAGACAGAAAACAATCCCAGGGAGGGACCTGTCAAGCTCAGATGGCCCACCAAGTGGCATGGAGGCTGACAGCGTTCCATGCGCTGCCATATCCAGGCCAGTCCTCCCAGGGAAATTCCATGGTGGTGGGTGGCAGGCAGGCAGGAGCTCGCCTCTGCCCCTTGCCTACAGCTCTCTGTCCCCCACAGGTACCACAGCCGCACCACACACAGCAGCTCGCCGCCGGATGCCAGCTGTCATCAGGAGTGGGCTCCGGGCTCTGCGCAGAGTTTGCACCTGCAGCTGCATCAGGGGACAGCGAGAGGAGAGGCACGGAGCTGCAAACACCAGGCAGCTCCCAGGAATGACAAACTCAGTCCTGCAGATGTAAACTTCTGATTCAGTGTTGTCTTTATTCTCTCCTGGCTGAGTGCTGGGCTCAGAGCACGGGGCAATGGATCCGTGTGTCGGTGGTGGCAGCAAGTGCAGAGAGCGAGGGCGTGCAAGCCATCCCAGGGAGGGCCTGCCCAGCTCAGACGGCCACGAAGCAGCACGGAGGCCGGCGTCGCGCCCGAAGGCCGTTGTGACGCGGGGCCGCCGCGAGGGGCCGGAGTCCCCCGGAGAGAGTGCCGCTCACTCTCGGGAGAGCGGCTCCGCGAGGAGGACGCGGCTCCCCCGGGTGCCTGCGACCGAGCGTCTGCGCGAGGACGCGGCGATGAGCGAGGAGCGGGAGAAGAAGGACGACCGCCAGCCCGACGCGGGGCTGCCACGCGTGCGCGACCGCCGCCAGGTGCGGGCCGGGGAGGGACGCCGGCCGCGCCTTCGCCGCCTCCATCCCGGTTCTCCTTCTCCCCGCAGGTGGTGCCGCCGGGCGGCCGGAGCCCGGGCTCGTCCCTCCGCGGCGTCCGTCTGCACCTACCAGCAGCCTGAGAACGGCTCTGGGACTGACCACCAAGGCTGGGAAGGCCCACGCAGCTTGGGGAGATTCTCAGGAGGGCAGCAGAGACACTCGTGCTGCCACTACACCATCTTCCAGAGCAGCTCAGAAGGGCCCAGAAGGGCAGGCAGGTGGCAAAAAGCAAGACAAGGAGCCCCTGCCTGCATTAGTGCCTGAAGAGGCAGGCAACCTAGATTCTCCCAAGGCTGCACACTCTCCAGAGGAGGCCGATAATGCAGTGCTGTTCCCAAGAGTGTGTGAGGGGGGAGAAAGAGATGTAACTGCTACCACCATGCCTGAAGTCTCTAGACAAGCTCTGGGAGCAGCACTGAGTCTGCAAGATCCCAGAGGGGTCAACCAGGTGGCCTCCAGATGCTCTCCGGTACACCCAGCAATCTGGAGAATTCGGGATGAGGCAAGGAGGGAGCAGATGTTGTCCAGCTGGAACATCTCCTGGCCAAATGTGAGCATGCTCAGGCTGCTAAGACCCCAAGCAGCACATGCCAGTGCCAGTGCTACCGACACTGCCCAAGGAATGCTGGACACCTGCACCACAACATTGATGGCGGAGGGCCTCTTTCCTGCGCCAGGAGAGCTCCTATCCTGGGATGCTGGAGTGCGGGATGAACAGCAGGATGTGGAAGAGATTGCTGAGACAGAAACTGCAGGACGGCCATCTGGTGACCTGCAGAGTGCATGTCTTGCCCCATCTGATGAGGCAGAAACGGTGCATTCAGCTTCTCTTCTGGACGCAGGTCCTGGGCCTGCAGGACAGCTTCATCCTTTGCCCGCATCAGTGCCATCAGATTCGGAAAACTCAGATTCTTTTGAGACTGTGCACCATCCAGAGGAGGCCAGTGCGGTACCACTCCTGTCAGCATGCGAGGGAGGAGAAAGAGAAGAACCAGCTATGGCCACTCTGGAATTGTCCACACAAGCTCTGGGAGGAGCACCAAAATTGCCAGATCCCAGAGACATCAACCGGGAGGCCTATGGATGTTCTCCAGTGCACCCAGCAATCCGGAGAATTCAGGATGAGGTGAGGAGGGAGCAGATGTTGTCCAGCTGGAACATCTCCTGGCCAAACAATGTGAGCATGCTCAGGCTGCTAAGACCCCCAGCAGCACATGACACGACTACTGGCAGTGCTCAAGAAATGCTGGACACTTGCACCACAACATTGATGGTGGAGGGCCTCCTTCCTGCACCAGGAGAGCTCCTATGCTGGGATGCTGGAGTGCGGGATGAACAGCAGGATGTGGAAGAGATTGCTGAGACAGAAACTGCAGGACGGTCATCTGGTGACCTGCAGAGCGCATGTCTTGCCCCATCTGATGGGGCAGAAACAGTGCTTTCAGCTTCTCTTCTGGATGCAGGTCCTCAACCTGCAGGACAGCTTCAGCCTTTGCCCGCATCAGTTCCTGAGGACACAGAAAACTCAGAATGTTCCACGGCAGTGCACTCTCTGGAGGTGGCCAGCGAAGCACCCTTCTTCCTGTCTGCATACGAAGGAGAAGAAAGAGAAGAACCAGCTATGGCCATGCCTGAGTCCTCCAGGCAATCTCTAGGAGAACCATCAATTCTGCAAGATCTCGGAGAGATGTACTGGAAGGTCTATGGATGTCCTCCAATTCACCCAGCAATCCGGAGAATCCGTGACGAGGCAAGAAGGGAGCAGATGTTGTCCGCTAAGAACATGTCTGAGCCATACAGTGTGGGCATGCCCAGGCTTCTCGTGCTCCAAGCAGCAGATGATGGTGCCAATGCTGCCGACACTGCTTGGGGCATGCTGGACATCTGCGCCACTACATCGAGGGCAGATGGCCACTTTCCTGCCTCTTGTGATTCCCAAAGCTGGGATATTGCACAGGAAGCGATCATTGACGATGCTGCCAGTGATGTCGGCAGTGATCACAGCATGCTGGATGCCAGGGACACTGCAGTGATGGCTGAGAGCATGCCCACGCCCTCCTGTTTTTGCCCTGATACCATGGAGGGTGTGAAAGAGAACCATGAGGAAGAAGCTGCTGAGGCAGCCTCTGTGCCACCAAGCATTTCTGGTTCCTCATGTGGTGAGATGAAGACAGCAGCGGCTCACCGCCGGATGCCAGCTATCATCAGGAATGTGCTTTGGGCTCTGCGCAGGATTTGCACCTGCAGCTGCATCAGGGGACAGCGGGAGGAGAGGCACGAGGCTGCAAACACCAGGCAGCTCCCCAGAGATTGATTCCATCCTGTCAATGCAGAATTCTGATTCCATCATGTCAGTGAAGAATTTTGATTCCATCTTGTCAATGCAGAATTCTGATTCCATCTTGTCAACATAGAATTCTGATTAAATGCTATATTTATTCTATCCTGGCTGAGTGCTGTCTGATCTGTGCACTCATGCATGGTTGGTCTCTGAGTGTGACTACTGGGCTCAGAGCACGGGGCAATGGATCCATGTGTCGGTGGTGGCAGCAAGTGCAGAGAGCGTGGGCGTGCAAGGGAGAGTGATTTGTGACTTGCAAAATGTGAGCTGGCTGAGCCGGTGTGTGTGTGAGGTGGGCTGCGATGAAGGGCGTGAGGGGCTGTGAAAGGGGCAGCCCTGGTGGGAGAGCACTGGTGTGTCTGTAGGGGTGCGAGCACAGCCAGGCACCTACCGAGAGGAGACCAAAGTGTCCCGGCTGGCTCAGGGCTCCTCAGGTGTCTCACTGCACAGGCCTGGGTACTCCCTACGTTGACATCATCGTTCCCCCATATGAGGACGTCATCAGTATAGAGGTAAACCCGGACACCGTGGTCCAACGTGAGCTTCCCCTGCCTCCGAGCGCCAGAGTGGGCGAGTGTCTGTACCCCTGGGGTAATCGGGTGACTGTGCATTGCACTCCCTCCAAGTAAATGCAAATTGATTGTCCTCCACCTTCCTCAAGGGGACCAGCTGTCTTAGGCATCAATGGCAGCCAGAAAGGCATGAGCCTGTTCCCGTAGGGTAGTAATCAATTCTGAAACATTTGGGGCCGCATTTGCTGAAGGGGCAGTCTCGGCACCCAGATGCCTGCAGTCCACTCTAAGTCTCCATTTGCCACAGGGCTCCCACACTGGCCATACAGGAAAGTTACAAGGAGAGTTTGCAGGTGCTATAATCCCTTGATTGCATAGTTCAGCTACAAGGGGGGGCTGTGCCTTCCTTAGCTCCTAAAGGGAGAGGGTTGGGCTTCATGTTTGTCGTCTTGGAAGGAGGTGGGGCCGGGGCTACCTACAGTAGTCTAAGAGTTGGCCTAGAGGCAGAAGGCCTCTTCTCTTCCCTCCCCGAGCACTTCATCAGTGCTTCTGCCTGCTGAGACTGCTGCTCCTCCTCAACCAGCTGCTCTTGTAATTTTCCTACTTCCTCCTGCAAGGAGGAGATAATGCTGGCTCCTGAGAATCATGGCTGCCCGTAGTACTTGTGAGTGTGACCAGCTGTGTCCTGAGTACTGCACAAACCACTGCTTTCCCTTTTCTTCAGCGATATTTCCATTCTGCCCTTAAGGCTGCTACCCAGTCGCATACTGCCTGTTGGTTCTGGGCAAGAGAAGAATCAAGGTCCCTCAACACTTTCAGAATATGCTCTGGGCTATTAGGATTGCCCATCCCTCCTTCCATGCTTGGCGCCAGCTACTCATAATGTACTTCAACAAACACAATTTAAAATTTTTTTCATTCCACATCCCTTGTTGAACTTTATACTGTCCGTGCCTTGGCCCTCCCGATGCCATCCCTGCACATCCAAACAACATCCCTCTGTTCCTCCCTGGCCACCTATCCCCACTTCCACTGCTTCCTTCTTTTCCCTCAGCCTTCCCAGCAGCTCCGTGCTCAGCTGAGCTGCGTCTCCTGCCACCCCTGCCTTCTTATTCTGGGGGATGGAGAGCTCTCGTGCTCTCAGAAACATGTTCTTAACTGTGCTGCCAGCTGTGTTCCGTTCCTTTGTGCCTAAGGACAGTTTCCTAGGAGATCTCATTCAACCATTCCTTAAACAGGTCACTGAAGTTCACTCTCCTGAAGTTCAGTGTCTTGACTCCACTCTTTGCCAGGCCCATGTTCCTGGAGATCAATGGTTGCTGCAGCTCAGGCTGCCTCCAATCTTAACGTCTTCGACCACCTCCTCTGCACGGATGAGCACCAAACTCGGCAACCACTGGTGACCAGCTGGTCCCCTCTGGTCCTGACCTGTCCAAGACCGGTAGCAGAAAGTTACCATTATTGGGCTCCAGGAGTCTCCTGGATCACTTGCAGCTAGCTCGCCATGTTCATTTCCCAGCAGGTATCTGGGTGGTTGAAATCCCCCAGAGGGATCAGAGCCTGGGAGCACAACAGCTCCTGCAGCTGAAGGAAGAAGGTCACACCTACAGGCTCCCCTTGATTCGGTGGCCTGTAGTAGACCCCGACCACCAGCTGTCTTTTGTTGGTCTCGTCCCTGGTTTTAACCCACAGGCTCCCCACGTGTGCCTGACTATTTCTCAGAGGCAGCTCTTTGCAGTCTGTCCTCTTTTTGTCGTAGGCGGCAATTCCCAACCTCTCCTACCTTGCCTATCCCTTCTAAAAAGCGTATAGCCCTCAATTGGGGTTACGCAGGTCATAGAATCGTGGAATTGCTCAGGTTGGAAAAGGCCTTCAAGATCATCAAGTCCAACCACAACCTAACCATCCTACCCTCACTCTAACTACCCACCGCTGAATCATGTCCCCGAGCACCACATCCAAATGGATTTTAAACACATTCAGGGACGGTGACTCAACCACCGCCCTGGGGAGCCTGTTCCAGTGCTTAACACGCCCTTCTGTACACAGGATTTCCTGTGTTCCAACCTAAACCTCTGCTGGTGAAGCTGCCTGCACGGCCTGCACTGCCAGCATTGCCTGCACTGCCTGCACCAACAGCACTAACTGCCAGCACTGCCAGCACTAACTGCCAGCACTAACTACCAGCACTGCCTGCACTAACTGCCTGCACGGCCTGCACTGCCATGCGCCTACAGCACTAACTGCCAGCACTAACTGCCAGCACTAACTGCCAGCACTAACTACCAGCACTAACTGCCAGGGCCGAGGGCGGAGAGCAGCAGGGCCGGGCTCGGCCGGGCCGCTGGCGGCCTTTGAAGTCGCTGCTGCTGCTGGGCACGCTGCTGGCGACTTCGCCACCTCCATCCCACGCCTCCTTCTCCACACCGCCGTGTGTGAGGCAGATGCCGTGCGCTCAGCGTCGCTTCTGGCCACAGAACCTGGGCCTGCAGGACACCCTGAGCCTTTGCCTGCATCAGTGCCTCGGTATGCAGAAAGCTCAGATCCTCTCGGGACTGCACACTGTCCGGAGGAGGACAGTGCAACGCAGGAATACCTGCTGTCAGTGTGTGCGGGAGGACAAGGAGAAGAAACAAGCGGCTATGGCCGTGTCTGAATGGTCCACCCAAGCTCTGGGAGATGCAGCGAGATCGCAATATCCCAGAGAGACCAACGGGTGGCATGTGGATATCCTCCAGTGCACCCAGAGATCCGGAGAATCCGAGATGAGGCGAGGAAGGAGCAGATGTTGTCCAGTAGGACCACATCCTGGCCACACAGCTTGAGCATGCCCATCTATGTCTCCAAGTGCAGAGCCGTCCCAGGGAGGGCCTGCTGGGCCCGAGCGGCCCGGCGAGCAGCTCCATGTACAGAGTCCTGCTGTGCCCGGGCCAGCCCTCCCAGGGAAAGCTGCGGTGCTTGGTGGCAGGCAGGGCCTTGCCTGGTGCCCGCCCTGCCCCTTGCCTACAGCTCTCTGCCCCCACAGGTACCGCTGCCACACCACACACAACATTCCTGCGAAGGCCACAGGAGGTGCACAGAGCTCCAAGTGCTTGAGTACAGGACTACAGGAGGATGGCCAGGGTACATCCCCGGGCAGAAAGCCATCCCAGGCAGGGCTTCCCAGCTCAGATGGCCCACGAAGCGGCACAGAGGCCGGCAGCACTGCATGCCCTGCCGTACCCAGGCCCACCATCCCAGGGAAGACCTGGAGTGGTGGCGCGCAGGCAGGGCCTTGCCTCTGCCCCTGGCCTACAGCTCTCTGTCCTGCACACGCTGCCACACCACACGCTGAAACTCGCCGCTGGTGGCCCCCAGCCAGCTGCCCAGGCATGCGTGCAGAGCTGCCACAATGGGCTGCTGTGCTGTGGGGGCTGCCATGTGGGGACCAGCCCTCCTCTGCTTCAGCTCCTCTGCACTCAGCCGCCCGCGGGCTGAGGGCTGCCCTCGATGCTCCGTGCAACGCGAGCGGGAAGGACCGCGCTCACTCAGCCTTTCTCCTCAGCTTCTCTTGCAGGCGGGCAGGCAGGAGTTTCCAGTGTTGGTGCCAGTGGCCAAAGCAGACAGCCTCAGCCACCCTTGCTGCCTCGCTTAAGGCGGGCCGGGTTGCTGACAGCTGCACCCAGGCATGCAGCAGCAGCTTCTGGGGTCTGTAAGCTGCCTGCTCTGCCAGCAGCAGCCTCTTCCACATCTTCTCCAAGAGGCAGAGCACGTGCCATGGGCATTAGAGGCAGCAGACTCCCAGTACTTGCCCCGAGACCTCCGGGAACCTTGCATGTCCAGGACGGGACAGCAAGGCCTGAGAGCCAGGGTCCAGCCCTGGAAGTCTCAGCTGTTCTCAGGCCTCGCCATGCCAGACCGCCTCGCCATGCCAGACCCAGACAAAACTGCGTGGTGTCCCTGAGCTGTGCTGCAGCCGCAAGCTCAAGCGTCCGATTGCAGCTGGCAGTTCCAGGGTGCATGGCGCCCTGAGACCATCAGCAAGGACGGCCAGGTGCTGTCCACCAACGCTGGGAAGGTCCACGCAGCTTGGGGAGATGCTCAGGAGGGCAGCACAGACACTCGTGCTGCCACTACACCATCGTCCAGAGCAGCTCAGAAGGGCCCAGAAGGGCAGGCAGGCGGCAAAGAGCAAGACAAGGAGCCCCTGCCTGCATTAGTGCCTGAAGATGTAGGCGACTTAGATTCTCCCAAGGCTGCACACTCTCCAGAGGAGGCCGAAAATGCAGCGCTGTTCCCAAGAGTGTGTGAGGGGGGAAAAAGAGACATAACTGCCACCACCATGCCTGAAGCCTTCAAACAAGCTCTGGGAGCAGCACTGAGACTGCAAGATCTCAGAGGGGTCAACCAGGAGGCCTATGGATGTTCTCCAGTACACCCAGCAATCTGGAGAATTCGGAATGAGGCGAGGAGGGAGCAGATGTTGTCCAGCTGGAACATCTCCTGGCCAAGCAACGAGAGCATGCTCAGGCTGCTGAGACCCCATGACAGTGCCAGTGCTACCAACAGTGCTCAGAGTATGCTGGAGACCTGCACCACAACATCGATGGTGGAGGGCCCCATTCCTGCACCAGGAGAGTTCATATCCGGAGATGCTGGAGTGCAGGATGAACAGCATGATTCGGAAGAGACTGCTGAGACAGAATCTGCAGGACAGTCATCTGGTGACCTGCAGAGTGCATGTCTTGCCCAGTCTGATGAGGCACACACAGTGTGTTCACCATCTCTTCTGGGCGCTGGTCCTGGGCCTGCAGAACACCTTGAGCCTCTGCCTGCATCAGTGCTGGAAGATGCAGAAAGCTCAGATTCTTCTGAGGCTGCACGCTCTGCAGAGAATGCTGATGCAGCATCTCTCCTTGTCAGTGTCCGAGGGAGAAGAAGCAGCTATGCCTGTGCTGGAATTGTCCAAACAAGCTATGGGAGAACCATCAAGACTGCAAGATCCCAGAGAGCTCTACAGGGAGACCTATGGATATTCTCCAATTTTCCCAGCAATTCGTAGAATTCGGGATGAGGCGAGGAAGGAGCAGATGTTGTCCAGCTGGAACATCTCTTGGCCAAGCAACGAGAGCATGCTCAGGCTGCTGAGACCCCAAGCAGCACATGACAGTGCCAGTGCTACCGACACTGTTCAGAGAAGGGGGGTCAAATGTTACAGTTGTTATGAAGAATTTCTTGGGCTTGGTTACAGAGGTTGCCCTGATTTGTTGGACTTGTTCATCATCAGTTGAAGTGGTTACAAAGTACATGGAGGATACAACTCCTTGTATAAAAGTTGAATCAAACATGGAGCCATACAAGAAACAAACATAAGAGTTGCAACAGCACACGAAAAAGGATACGTTTCTCCCGTGGGCAATTTGTTTAGCAACTTTTTCATTATCATTCCATTTTTAGACAACAATTAGAGTCATTCAATTTGCCACAGACACCACCTGTGACTCTTCAGGAGTGGTGACACGAACGTTCCATAATGAATAAAAATTAGAAAGTGAAAAGAGACAACTGTACATTTGGCAATAACCATACCTTTAACAATAGCCAATAATATTAAATCAGTAAGTAAAACAAATAGAGCTATTTGTGTCAGCTGCTTTCCCCACCCAGGAACTCCCAGTGTAAGCCAAGATCCAGATGGGAATTCTTCAGTAGAGGTTGTGGTGTTTATGAACACCCATACAATATTACACTTCAGTGAATTCATCAAAAGCGTATCTAGTCCAATTTGACAATATGTGGACTTGCCATGTAATGTTTTCTAAGATGATTTAGTATCACGAGAACTCTCCACTTGAACATTTCCAAAGCAATTCAAATGCTGAGAGATATAAATCTTAGTTTGGCAAGTTCAAGTATTGCTACAGTCTACAGAATTTTTCACAGGATAGTGTGTGCAGGATAGTCCACAGTATAAACCATCAAGAGGAGTAATCCCAAAAACATACACGTCTCTTATCAAAACTTAGACACTTTCCAACAACCATGTTTTGGATGGAACTCCTGGACTGGTGTGACACTGAAAAGCATCAGTGCAAAAGGCTTTACGATAGATTTCTTTTGTGCCCACATCTAACAGATATTAGATGGGCCTCTTGATTCATTTCCCAGTTTGTTAGGAATTTGGAAACACTGTGGAGGAGTCACATGCAAATCATAATCAGTTTGAAAAAAAGGGGTGAAAGAAGGGGTCAAAAGAAATGGTATCACTGTGCAGGGAGTACCAGTAAGCCAGGATGACCTGTAAGAACTCTGAACCCAGTTGTGAAATTTAACAGATCCAAGGACTGATATCAATCACCACCCACACTCACAACAATGCAAAACACAATATGATTGCAACCAAAGAAATGTAATTAAGAGGTATATTCAGTATTCTAGCACGATCAAATCTTCAGTATTTCTGTCACAAAACACAAACGGTTAAAATCAGCCTTAAAATTAGCCTTTCTGTCAAGTGCCCACGGGGATCTTCTGTAAAATAAAACAAGAACCAACTTGCCCTTTTTGGGCTTTGTAAATATGGTTAAAAAATGAGGGAACAATTGAGGAAGTGTTGATTTCATATTACTTTTTTCGGGGTGTCTTTAGCCTTCCAAGGATATTTGGTAAGGGATTCTGTTAAGGTTAGGGAACTGGCCTCACGTTACCTGAGTCAATCGCACAGGCTGGCCAGGGAGATAGGAGTGTTTCCCTGGCTTATCAGCCTCTGGATCATGACTCACAGGGGTAATTGGCAAGAGTGGTGAGGCCTTTAGACACAAGGTGTTAAATGGAGGATCTGGTTTCCCTTTGTGGTAAGCTTTCTAATGCATCCACCCTTCACTGCCCCCACCCCGGTCACTTGGGAGGGGCAAAGACATCAGTTTTTTATTGGATAGCTGCTCAGGTTTTGCTTTCCAGGTCTTGAGCTTTTGTTCTGGCCACCACTTAACTAATTTCTCTAACCTGACAGTGGGTAATCCATTCATCAGATCTCACAGGACACCCTTTTGCCAGCCCAGTGTCCAGAGACAATTACCTTTATGATCAATATTCCGCCTATCTGTTTTTACTGACAATGAAACCCTTCCAGTCCCACTGAGCTTTGGGCTAGGTGGCCTGGGGGCAAGGCTGACCGCTGCAAGTCTTACTTCCCTTGGCTCAAATTTACTGGCGGAAGAAATCACTGACCCATATTTTCTTCCATAGTTGATTAACTCTTGGACAGCCTTCTTCCACGCCCATACGTCCCCTGACTGCAGATGGTTAGATGTTACAGTTCCTTCTAACGCTGCCCGGGTTCTCTCTCCCTGACACATAGCTTGTATCTTTCCTTGCAGTTGTATGCCTATGGGTTTCAATGACTCTGGAAGCCCCCTAATTAAAGCAGTCATTCTCTCAGGATCAACAGGCATCATCATAGGTGATTCGTGGTGTGGCTGCAGCTTTCTATCATACATCATTTGGAGACAAGCAGCCTTTTGAACGCTCTCTACTAACTGGTCGACTGTTCCAGTAATAGCAAGAGGGTATCCCTTTTCTAGAGGATTGAGACCACCTGCCCAATAGGCAGCCCTCTGTGTTAAGGACCAGGGAGCACCATTGTTGCCAGTAGTTAAAAATACTCCTGGTCCCCAGTAACCTTCCGCTTCCTTTTCCATTAGCTGTATCTGGTGTCATGGTTTTGTTTTTTTTTATTTGATTTTCAATATTCCACATCAAAACATCATGTACTGGAATTAAAGTGTTAATGCTCTAACTCTACGTACCTATCCCAATACATTACGGAGTCATGGGATCTGACCCTTCCTGGGGGGCGGTCTCTTACTGCCTGGCACTGGGTGCTGGAGGGTGCTTTCCTAGCCGTCCCAAGCTTTTTCAGGTTTGACTCGGTCTCGGGAACTCTCTCTCATATCTTATTTGATTTATTAGTCTCAATTTCAATTAGATTGTATTATATTGTATTATTTTGCATTCCGATATCATAGTTAGTAAAATAAGTTTACCTCCATAGATTGTTGCCGCTGGTTTTTTCCTTTTCCCCCTTCCTTCCCATTTTGTGGGCCCAGGCGGGGGGTGGGGAGGGCAGGGGCCTACTGCCCCCTGTCACGGGCATAAACTGATCTAGTTAATTCCGTGACATCTGGTCTCCACCAGTGAGACTAACCCTCCATACATACTCATTTTCTGACTCCTTTGGAGAGCGGCTGAAATCTTTTTTCAATTTTGCTAGTTCAGTGGCTGAGAAGGGAATTCCTTTAACATTCATTTGAGGATCTAGATCCTCCCTGTTATTGAATGCATATTCGGTTTTTATCAAAGGGTGCATCTGGGCTGGAGAGGCCTCTAATTTGTCTAGCCTTGCCTTCATTTCTTTCAATCCTTCTAGAGGGTAGATTTTTTCTTGAGGCAAACTATGGGCGACAGTATCGCTATTTTCTTTATACCTTAACTGCTCCTTCAGAACCCCTAGTAAGGGAGCTGCATCATGCTTTTCATTTTCTAATGAAACAGGCCACAAGGGTAATCCATACCGTATGACATGGTGAAAAAAACCTCAAAACTGACGGGTTTGACTGAGATGGGCAGCCACTGCTTTGGGAGAGACTGGCAGATGATAATTGCTTGTGAATCATTTGTTTTGTAAGTATATATACGTATGCATGTATTATTAGCACTACTGTAATTTCTCTCTTTTTTTTCTGCCTTAGTAAACAGTTTTTATCTCAACCAAATCATTTTTTTTCTGATTCTCTCCCCCATCCCATCTTTTCAAATAAGTGAATTTCCAGATTTGGACTTAAAATTTGCTGTCATACAAGCACTAACATTTTTGTTGTATTATGTAGATGTATGAGCAAACAATTCTCAAAAAATTACTGCCATGTCTACTTTGCTGCCAAATTTATATCTTCATATAAATATTTACATTTTATAGACATTTCCATTATTCCACATATTATGCTATTATATATTTACATTTATATACAATTACTATTTACATTTTATAGAAGACAAAAATCCAGTGACACTATTTCCCACTTCCTATATAGTCCAGTGACAATATATTTCCTATTAATAGAAAAAATGCCAATATAGGCATCTGAAACTATTGCAGGTTTCAAATGAAATAAGTTTTTAAGTAATATATCTGAACAAATTTCCAGGAGAAAAAAAAAACCAGCCTTTTTTTCCAAAACACAAGAGAGTGTGCTGGCAGGATTTTAACTACCAGCCATGGTGGTCTCAATTTATACACTGAATAAGATTTTCACTCTAGTGCCATGGCTATTCAGGAGACGTGTGTATGCTTAACGGGGCTGGCTGGCTGCACTCCACCATGCTGCTCTTTCACTCTCCCTTCTTAAAGGAACAGGGATGAAAATACAATGAAGGAGAGCTTCAGTTGAGATAAGGACAGGGAGATCTCTCACCAAGGACCATCGTGTGCAAAACAGACTCAAGTTAGGGGACGAATGTAAGTTTCTGTCTGTTAATAGCAGACTAGAGCACTGAGGAACTAGAAGCAAACTAAAAACATTTTCCCATTCACTCATTCTCTTCCAAGTCGTCCCCTTAAGTGGAGCAGGGAACTGGGGCTATGGTCGGTCCCTAAAGCTCTGATGTTGCACCACACAGGGTCCCTCTCACGGCAGCCATCTTTTCTAAACCAATCCCTCACGGGCTTCTGACAGACTGCAGCTCTTCAAGCGCTACTCTAAAGTGGCTCCGTACCCCGGAGTCCATCCTGTAGAAACTGCCCCACGGGCAGCACTTCCCCAGAGCTTCAACACCACACTCTCCTCTTCAAGAGCAGCAGCTGGCCCAGCCCTCCTGCCCCACCGCGGCCCTTCTCCATGGCCGCAGCTCCGGCCCGGGGCTGCTCCTGTGGGCACAACATGGCTGCGGCCTCCTGCAGGCCGCGCCTACCATGGGCTGCTTCATGGCTGCAATGGAGATCTGCTCCGTGTGGTGCCCACGGTCTGTAGGGGCCGGCCTGTCATATGTCTCCTGCTTTCCTCTTCCCTTGAAACAGAGGGTGAGGTATCTAAATGGACTGTTCATACCCTTGTTTGTCTTCCTCAGCGATTGCCACTTCCTACAGCTTCTTCACGTGGTCTCTCTGCACTCTGACCACAGCACAACTCCCTGAGATGAGGCCACCCCAAATACCCTTCAAACAACATCTGGTCAACCACATCCTCTCTTGGGATGTGCTTCTGGGTTAAAATCTACTATGTGCTAAAGGCATACTGTTTCTCCAGCCCACGGTGGTCACAACACGTAGCACATCTTCATGCTGTGTAGCTTTCAGCAGAGTTGCTGTGTCCCTGTGGCCACGCTGCAAGCACTGCTGAAGGCTGCACACTGTCTTTCCTTGCTGCCCTCATTTGCCTGGTTGTCTGTCTCTTCACCAGCTGATTGCTGAATGAGGGTTTGAGACCCACTAGTACCATCTGTGGATAAAAGGTGTAGTCTCTTCCAGCCAGCCAGGAGCAAGCTATCACCCAGAGCAGCCACGAGGATTCTCCAAAGAAGCCTGGGAACAGCTACAACAATTGCTGTGGCTCTGTGTGTTGCTCCCAGTCTTAATAATCAGGCTTAATGATCTTCTTAAAATACAGTGTTTGCAGTGCCTCTGATATGAATCAATGTTTAAGAAGGGCAAAAAGGGCTGCTTACTGCAAAACAAATACTCGCACAGAAAGATTAGGCATTTGTTTAGCAAGCTTAATTAAAAAGCTCTACTTGGTGCCTTTTTGAGGATCTAAACTCCTTGATAAAGAAATAACCCGTTTTTCCAGTTATAGCTTCCTTTTCTTTGTAAGTGGTGAGTAGTTTCAAAGATCAAAAGGCCAAGTCTCATACGCCATCTTAATTTGAAAGATATTTTAACATTCTGATAAGCACAGTTTTGGAATGCTTCGTTTTGTTTGCCTCACTCGTCAATGTGCAAACTTAGGGTAATTAAACAAAGTGATATTTCACAGTCAGTCTTTGCATTTAGACTGTGAATGTGTAAGTTTAAATAGGAAAATCTACATACTCTCGGGAGAGCGGCTCGGCGAGGAGGACGTGGCATTAGAGGCAGCAGACTCCCAGTACTTGCCCCGAGACCTCAGCACACACCGCAGGTGTTGTCCAGTTGCAACACACGGTGGGCAAACTCTGTGAGCGTGCCCAGGCCCAGTGCTGCCAACACTGCTCAGGGAAACCTGGGCGTACGCTCCGCGACATCGAGGGCTGAGGCTCAGATTCCTGCCTCTGGTGGTTCCCGAACCAGGGATGCTGGAGTGCAGGTTGAGCTGCAAGAATTAGAAGAGACTGCTGAGAGGGAATCCGCAGGATGTTCACCTGGCAAACTGTGGAGCGCATCTCTTGCCTCACCTGATGAGGCAGGCAGCATGCCTTCGGCTTCTCTTCTGGCTGCGGACCCTGGGCCTGGAGGACACCTTGAGGCTTTGGCTGTAACAGGTCCTGAAGATGGGGAACACTCAACTTCTTCCAAGGCTGAATACTTTCCAGAGGAGGCCAATGCAGCACCTTTTTTCTGGAGAGCATGCGAGGGAGAAGAAGAAGAAACGGCTACCACCATGCCTGAATTCTCCAACCAGTCTCTGGGAGAAGAACAGAGGTTGCAAGATCCCAGAGAGGTCTACGGGGAGGCATATGGATATCCTCCAGTTCACCCAGCAATCCAGAGAATCCGGGATGAGGCGAAGAAGGACCAGATGCTGCCACACTGGAACATCTCCTGGCCAAATAGCATGAGCGTGCCCCCGCTGCTAAGGCCCCAAGCAACAGAAGACAGTGCCAGTGCAGCTGACAGTGCTCAGGACACGCTGAGCGTCTGCAGTGTGACATCGAGGGCTGAGGGCCAGTTTTCTGCTTCTGATGATTCCTCAGCCAGAGGTGTTATAGTCCAGGACTCGCAGCTAGAGTTGGAAGAGGCTGCAGAGATAGAAACGGCAGGACAGTCATCTGGCACCCTGCAAGTTGCATCTCTTGCCCCATCTGATGAGGTACACACTGTGTGTTCACCATCTCTTCTGGATGCTGAGCCAGGGCCTGCAGGGCACCGTGAGCCTTTACCTGCATCAGTGCTGGAAGATGCAGAAAGCTCAGATTCTTCCGAGGCTGCAAGCTCTGCAGAGGAGACTGATGCAGTATCGCTCCCCTTGCCAATGTCCGAGGGAGGAGAAAGAGAAGAATCAGCTATGGCCATGCCTGAATCCTCCGGACAAGGTCTGGGAGAAGCACGGAGACTGCCAGATCCCAGCGAGATCAACAGGGAGCCCTCTGGGTACTCTCCTATGATCCCAGCAATGCGGAGAATTCGTGAGGAGGACAGAAACGAGCAGATGTTGTCACACTGGAATATTTCCTGGCCAAGAAATGTGAGAAGCCCCAGGCAGCGAAGGCTCCAGGCAAGAGGTGACGCATTCAATAATGTTGGCGCTCGTCAGGGCATGCCAGGTATCTGGCCCACGACATCCCGGGCTGGTAACTGGTTTCTTGACTCTGGTGACTCCAGAAAGTGGACTGTTAGACTGCCAGTTATACTGGAAGAGTCCAGTGATGACAGCGACAGTGCTGCCAGCACTGCTGAGGGCACGCTGGATGCCAGAGACAATGCAGTGAGAGATGAGGGCATGCAGCCGCCCTCCTGTCCTTGCCCTTCAACACTGGAGAATGTGGAGGAAGACTGGGGATGTGACTCTGAGGAAGATGCTGCATCAGAGGCAGTCAGCATCACATCCAGCACATCCGATGAGCCATCTGGTGAGGTGGAGGCCGTTTCTTCAGCTTCATCTGTAGCTGCAGATCCCATGACTGAGGAGCATGTGTCAGCATGTGAGGGAGCAGAAGATGTGGGCCCTCAGCATGAGGTGAGCAAGGTCAGCACCAGGCATGAATTGGAGGCAGAGGCAGGAGTGGTGCCTGGAGTGTGCGCTGTGGGGAGATGCCTGGAGATGCTGTCTCCTTTCCAACCAGCTCCATGCATTAGGGTGGACAGCCCCTCTGTTATTCCTGCCTTGCCTTCAATCAAAGGGGCCTGGAAAGGGGATCCCTCCCCTGGACCCCTGGCACCCACACCATCACCAGCCAGTGGCATACAGGTGTGTGGTTTTGTTCTCTTCACACAGGTTTCTGCAGAGGCTGAAGAACGTGCACAGAGCTCCGTGTGCTTCAGAGATGCACCGGAGGATGGCCCAGGTACATCCCCAGACAGAAAACAATCCCAGGGAGGGACCTGTCAAGCTCAGATGGCCCACCAAGTGGCATGGAGGCTGACAGCGTTCCATGCGCTGCCATATCCAGGCCAGTCCTCCCACGGAAATTCCATGGTGGTGGGTGGCAGGCAGGCAGGAGCTCGCCTCTGCCCCTTGCCTACAGCTCTCTGTCCCCCACAGGTACCACTGCCGCACCACACACAGCAGCTCGCCGCCGGATGCCAGCTGTCATCAGGAGTGGGCTCCGGGCTCTGCGCAGAGTTTGCACCTGCAGCTGCATCAGGGGACAGCGAGAGGAGAGGCACGGAGCTGCAAACACCAGGCAGCTCCCAGGAATGACAAACTCAGTCCTGCAGATGTAAACTTCTGATTCAGTGTTGTCTTTATTCTCTCCTGGCTGAGTGCTGGGCTCAGAGCACGGGGCAATGGATCCGTGTGTCGGTGGTGGCAGCAAGTGCAGAGAGCGAGGGCGTGCAAGCCATCCCAGGGAGGGCCTGCCCAGCTCAGACGGCCACGAAGCAGCACGGAGGCCGGCGTCGCGCCCGAAGGCCGTTGTGACGCGGGGCCGCCGCGAGGGGCCGGAGTCCCCCGGAGAGAGTGCCGCTCACTCTCGGGAGAGCGGCTCCGCGAGGAGGACGCGGCTCCCCCGGGTGCCTGCGACCGAGCGTCTGCGCGAGGACGCGGCGATGAGCGAGGAGCGGGAGAAGAAGGACGACCGCCAGCCCGACGCGGGGCTGCCACGCGTGCGCGACCGCCGCCAGGTGCGGGCCGGGGAGGGACGCCGGCCGCGCCTTCGCCGCCTCCATCCCGGTTCTCCTTCTCCCCGCAGGTGGTGCCGCCGGGCGGCCGGAGCCCGGGCTCGTCCCTCCGCGGCGTCCGTCTGCACCTACCAGCAGCCTGAGAACGGCTCTGGGACTGTCCACCAAGGCTGGGAAGGCCCACGCAGCTTGGGGAGATTCTCAGGAGGGCAGCAGAGACACTCGTGCTGCCACTACACCATCTTCCAGAGCAGCTCAGAAGGGCCCAGAAGGGCAGGCAGGTGGCAAAAAGCAAGACAAGGAGCCCCTGCCTGCATTAGTGCCTGAAGAGGCAGGCAACCTAGATTCTCCCAAGGCTGCACACTCTCCAGAGGAGGCCGATAATGCAGTGCTGTTCCCAAGAGTGTGTGAGGGGGGAGAAAGAGATGTAACTGCTACCACCATGCCTGAAGTCTCTAGACAAGCTCTGGGAGCAGCACTGAGTCTGCAAGATCCCAGAGGGGTCAACCAGGTGGCCTCCAGATGCTCTCCGGTACACCCAGCAATCTGGAGAATTCGGGATGAGGCAAGGAGGGAGCAGATGTTGTCCAGCTGGAACATCTCCTGGCCAAATGTGAGCATGCTCAGGCTGCTAAGACCCCAAGCAGCACATGCCAGTGCCAGTGCTACCGACACTGCCCAAGGAATGCTGGACACCTGCACCACAACATTGATGGCGGAGGGCCTCTTTCCTGCGCCAGGAGAGCTCCTATCCTGGGATGCTGGAGTGCGGGATGAACAGCAGGATGTGGAAGAGATTGCTGAGACAGAAACTGCAGGACGGCCATCTGGTGACCTGCAGAGTGCATGTCTTGCCCCATCTGATGAGGCAGAAACGGTGCATTCAGCTTCTCTTCTGGACGCAGGTCCTGGGCCTGCAGGACAGCTTCATCCTTTGCCCGCATCAGTGCCATCAGATTCGGAAAACTCAGATTCTTTTGAGACTGTGCACCATCCAGAGGAGGCCAGTGCGGTACCACTCCTGTCAGCATGCGAGGGAGGAGAAAGAGAAGAACCAGCTATGGCCACTCTGGAATTGTCCACACAAGCTCTGGGAGGAGCACCAAAATTGCCAGATCCCAGAGACATCAACCGGGAGGCCTATGGATGTTCTCCAGTGCACCCAGCAATCCGGAGAATTCAGGATGAGGTGAGGAGGGAGCAGATGTTGTCCAGCTGGAACATCTCCTGGCCAAACAATGTGAGCATGCTCAGGCTGCTAAGACCCCCAGCAGCACATGACACGACTACTGGCAGTGCTCAAGAAATGCTGGACACTTGCACCACAACATTGATGGTGGAGGGCCTCCTTCCTGCACCAGGAGAGCTCCTATGCTGGGATGCTGGAGTGCGGGATGAACAGCAGGATGTGGAAGAGATTGCTGAGACAGAAACTGCAGGACGGTCATCTGGTGACCTGCAGAGCGCATGTCTTGCCCCATCTGATGGGGCAGAAACAGTGCTTTCAGCTTCTCTTCTGGATGCAGGTCCTCAACCTGCAGGACAGCTTCAGCCTTTGCCCGCATCAGTTCCTGAGGACACAGAAAACTCAGAATGTTCCACGGCAGTGCACTCTCTGGAGGTGGCCAGCGAAGCACCCTTCTTCCTGTCTGCATACGAAGGAGAAGAAAGAGAAGAACCAGCTATGGCCATGCCTGAGTCCTCCAGGCAATCTCTAGGAGAACCATCAATTCTGCAAGATCTCGGAGAGATGTACTGGAAGGTCTATGGATGTCCTCCAATTCACCCAGCAATCCGGAGAATCCGTGACGAGGCAAGAAGGGAGCAGATGTTGTCCGCTAAGAACATGTCTGAGCCATACAGTGTGGGCATGCCCAGGCTTCTCGTGCTCCAAGCAGCAGATGATGGTGCCAATGCTGCCGACACTGCTTGGGGCATGCTGGACATCTGCGCCACTACATCGAGGGCAGATGGCCACTTTCCTGCCTCTTGTGATTCCCAAAGCTGGGATATTGCACAGGAAGCGATCATTGACGATGCTGCCAGTGATGTCGGCAGTGATCACAGCATGCTGGATGCCAGGGACACTGCAGTGATGGCTGAGAGCATGCCCACGCCCTCCTGTTTTTGCCCTGATACCATGGAGGGTGTGAAAGAGAACCATGAGGAAGAAGCTGCTGAGGCAGCCTCTGTGCCACCAAGCATTTCTGGTTCCTCATGTGGTGAGATGAAGACAGCAGCGGCTCACCGCCGGATGCCAGCTATCATCAGGAATGTGCTCCGGGCTCTGCGCAGGATTTGCACCTGCAGCTGCATCAGGGGACAGCGGGAGGAGAGGCACGAGGCTGCAAACACCAGGCAGCTCCCCAGAGATTGATTCCATCCTGTCAATGCAGAATTCTGATTCCATCATGTCAGTGAAGAATTTTGATTCCATCTTGTCAATGCAGAATTCTGATTCCATCTTGTCAACATAGAATTCTGATTAAATGCTATATTTATTCTATCCTGGCTGAGTGCTGTCTGATCTGTGCACTCATGCATGGTTGGTCTCTGAGTGTGACTACTGGGCTCAGAGCACGGGGCAATGGATCCATGTGTCGGTGGTGGCAGCAAGTGCAGAGAGCGTGGGCGTGCAAGGGAGAGTGATTTGTGACTTGCAAAATGTGAGCTGGCTGAGCCGGTGTGTGTGTGAGGTGGGCTGCGATGAAGGGCGTGAGGGGCTGTGAAAGGGGCAGCCCTGGTGGGAGAGCACTGGTGTGTCTGTAGGGGTGCGAGCACAGCCAGGCACCTACCGAGAGGAGACCAAAGTGTCCCGGCTGGCTCAGGGCTCCTCAGGTGTCTCACTGCACAGGCCTGGGTACTCCCTACGTTGACATCATCGTTCCCCCATATGAGGACGTCATCAGTATAGAGGTAAACCCGGACACCGTGGTCCAACGTGAGCTTCCCCTGCCTCCGAGCGCCAGAGTGGGCGAGTGTCTGTACCCCTGGGGTAATCGGGTGACTGTGCATTGCACTCCCTCCAAGTAAATGCAAATTGATTGTCCTCCACCTTCCTCAAGGGGACCAGCTGTCTTAGGCATCAATGGCAGCCAGAAAGGCATGAGCCTGTTCCCGTAGGGTAGTAATCAATTCTGAAACATTTGGGGCCGCATTTGCTGAAGGGGCAGTCTCGGCACCCAGATGCCTGCAGTCCACTCTAAGTCTCCATTTGCCACAGGGCTCCCACACTGGCCATACAGGAAAGTTACAAGGAGAGTTTGCAGGTGCTATAATCCCTTGATTGCATAGTTCAGCTACAAGGGGGGGCTGTGCCTTCCTTAGCTCCTAAAGGGAGAGGGTTGGGCTTCATGTTTGTCGTCTTGGAAGGAGGTGGGGCCGGGGCTACCTACAGTAGTCTAAGAGTTGGCCTAGAGGCAGAAGGCCTCTTCTCTTCCCTCCCCGAGCACTTCATCAGTGCTTCTGCCTGCTGAGACTGCTGCTCCTCCTCAACCAGCTGCTCTTGTAATTTTCCTACTTCCTCCTGCAAGGAGGAGATAATGCTGGCTCCTGAGAATCATGGCTGCCCGTAGTACTTGTGAGTGTGACCAGCTGTGTCCTGAGTACTGCACAAACCACTGCTTTCCCTTTTCTTCAGCGATATTTCCATTCTGCCCTTAAGGCTGCTACCCAGTCGCATACTGCCTGTTGGTTCTGGGCAAGAGAAGAATCAAGGTCCCTCAACACTTTCAGAATATGCTCTGGGCTATTAGGATTGCCCATCCCTCCTTCCATGCTTGGCGCCAGCTACTCATAATGTACTTCAACAAACACAATTTAAAATTTTTTTCATTCCACATCCCTTGTTGAACTTTATACTGTCCGTGCCTTGGCCCTCCCGATGCCATCCCTGCACATCCAAACAACATCCCTCTGTTCCTCCCTGGCCACCTATCCCCACTTCCACTGCTTCCTTCTTTTCCCTCAGCCTTCCCAGCAGCTCCGTGCTCAGCTGAGCTGCGTCTCCTGCCACCCCTGCCTTCTTATTCTGGGGGATGGAGAGCTCTCGTGCTCTCAGAAACATGTTCTTAACTGTGCTGCCAGCTGTGTTCCGTTCCTTTGTGCCTAAGGACAGTTTCCTAGGAGATCTCATTCAACCATTCCTTAAACAGGTCACTGAAGTTCACTCTCCTGAAGTTCAGTGTCTTGACTCCACTCTTTGCCAGGCCCATGTTCCTGGAGATCAATGGTTGCTGCAGCTCAGGCTGCCTCCAATCTTAACGTCTTCGACCACCTCCTCTGCACGGATGAGCACCAAACTCGGCAACCACTGGTGACCAGCTGGTCCCCTCTGGTCCTGACCTGTCCAAGACCGGTAGCAGAAAGTTACCATTATTGGGCTCCAGGAGTCTCCTGGATCACTTGCAGCTAGCTCGCCATGTTCATTTCCCAGCAGGTATCTGGGTGGTTGAAATCCCCCAGAGGGATCAGAGCCTGGGAGCACAACAGCTCCTGCAGCTGAAGGAAGAAGGTCACACCTACAGGCTCCCCTTGATTCGGTGGCCTGTAGTAGACCCCGACCACCAGCTGTCTTTTGTTGGTCTCGTCCCTGGTTTTAACCCACAGGCTCCCCACGTGTGCCTGACTATTTCTCAGAGGCAGCTCTTTGCAGTCTGTCCTCTTTTTGTCGTAGGCGGCAATTCCCAACCTCTCCTACCTTGCCTATCCCTTCTAAAAAGCGTATAGCCCTCAATTGGGGTTACGCAGGTCATAGAATCGTGGAATTGCTCAGGTTGGAAAAGGCCTTCAAGATCATCAAGTCCAACCACAACCTAACCATCCTACCCTCACTCTAACTACCCACCGCTGAATCATGTCCCCGAGCACCACATCCAAATGGATTTTAAACACATTCAGGGACGGTGACTCAACCACCGCCCTGGGGAGCCTGTTCCAGTGCTTAACACGCCCTTCTGTACACAGGATTTCCTGTGTTCCAACCTAAACCTCTGCTGGTGAAGCTGCCTGCACGGCCTGCACTGCCAGCATTGCCTGCACTGCCTGCACCAACAGCACTAACTGCCAGCACTGCCAGCACTAACTGCCAGCACTAACTACCAGCACTGCCTGCACTAACTGCCTGCACGGCCTGCACTGCCATGCGCCTACAGCACTAACTGCCAGCACTAACTGCCAGCACTAACTGCCAGCACTAACTACCAGCACTAACTGCCAGGGCCGAGGGCGGAGAGCAGCAGGGCCGGGCTCGGCCGGGCCGCTGGCGGCCTTTGAAGTCGCTGCTGCTGCTGGGCACGCTGCTGGCGACTTCGCCACCTCCATCCCACGCCTCCTTCTCCACACCGCCGTGTGTGAGGCAGATGCCGTGCGCTCAGCGTCGCTTCTGGCCACAGAACCTGGGCCTGCAGGACACCCTGAGCCTTTGCCTGCATCAGTGCCTCGGTATGCAGAAAGCTCAGATCCTCTCGGGACTGCACACTGTCCGGAGGAGGACAGTGCAACGCAGGAATACCTGCTGTCAGTGTGTGCGGGAGGACAAGGAGAAGAAACAAGCGGCTATGGCCGTGTCTGAATGGTCCACCCAAGCTCTGGGAGATGCAGCGAGATCGCAATATCCCAGAGAGACCAACGGGTGGCATGTGGATATCCTCCAGTGCACCCAGAGATCCGGAGAATCCGAGATGAGGCGAGGAAGGAGCAGATGTTGTCCAGTAGGACCACATCCTGGCCACACAGCTTGAGCATGCCCATCTATGTCTCCAAGTGCAGAGCCGTCCCAGGGAGGGCCTGCTGGGCCCGAGCGGCCCGGCGAGCAGCTCCATGTACAGAGTCCTGCTGTGCCCGGGCCAGCCCTCCCAGGGAAAGCTGCGGTGCTTGGTGGCAGGCAGGGCCTTGCCTGGTGCCCGCCCTGCCCCTTGCCTACAGCTCTCTGCCCCCACAGGTACCGCTGCCACACCACACACAACATTCCTGCGAAGGCCACAGGAGGTGCACAGAGCTCCAAGTGCTTGAGTACAGGACTACAGGAGGATGGCCAGGGTACATCCCCGGGCAGAAAGCCATCCCAGGCAGGGCTTCCCAGCTCAGATGGCCCACGAAGCGGCACAGAGGCCGGCAGCACTGCATGCCCTGCCGTACCCAGGCCCACCATCCCAGGGAAGACCTGGAGTGGTGGCGCGCAGGCAGGGCCTTGCCTCTGCCCCTGGCCTACAGCTCTCTGTCCTGCACACGCTGCCACACCACACGCTGAAACTCGCCGCTGGTGGCCCCCAGCCAGCTGCCCAGGCATGCGTGCAGAGCTGCCACAATGGGCTGCTGTGCTGTGGGGGCTGCCATGTGGGGACCAGCCCTCCTCTGCTTCAGCTCCTCTGCACTCAGCCGCCCGCGGGCTGAGGGCTGCCCTCGATGCTCCGTGCAACGCGAGCGGGAAGGACCTCGCTCACTCAGCCTTTCTCCTCAGCTTCTCTTGCAGGCGGGCAGGCAGGAGTTTCCAGTGTTGGTGCCAGTGGCCAAAGCAGACAGCCTCAGCCACCCTTGCTGCCTCGCTTAAGGCGGGCCGGGTTGCTGACAGCTGCACCCAGGCATGCAGCAGCAGCTTCTGGGGTCTGTAAGCTGCCTGCTCTGCCAGCAGCAGCCTCTTCCACATCTTCTCCAAGAGGCAGAGCACGTGCCATGGGCATTAGAGGCAGCAGACTCCCAGTACTTGCCCCGAGACCTCCGGGAACCTTGCATGTCCAGGACGGGACAGCAAGGCCTGAGAGCCAGGGTCCAGCCCTGGAAGTCTCAGCTGTTCTCAGGCCTCGCCATGCCAGACCGCCTCGCCATGCCAGACCCAGACAAAACTGCGTGGTGTCCCTGAGCTGTGCTGCAGCCGCAAGCTCAAGCGTCCGAGTGCAGCTGGCAGTTCCAGGGTGCATGGCGCCCTGAGACCATCAGCAAGGACGGCCCAGGTGCTGTCCACCAACGCTGGGAAGGCCCACGCAGCTTGGAGAGATGCTCAGGAGGGCAGCACAGACACTCGTGCTGCCACTACACCATCTTCCAGAGCAGCTCAGAAGGGCCCAGAAGGGCAGGCAGGCGGCAAAGAGCAAGACAAGGAGCCCCTGCCTGCATTAGTGCCTGAAGATGCAGGCAACCTAGATTCTCCCAAGGCTGCACACTCTCCAGAGGAGGCCGATAATGCAGTGCTGTTCCCAAGAGTGTGTGAGGGGGGAGAAAGAGATGTAACTGCTACCACCATGCCTGAAGTCTCTAGACAAGCTCTGGGAGCAGCACTGAGTCTGCAAGATCCCAGAGGGGTCAACCAGGTGGCCTACAGATGCTCTCCGGTACACCCAGCAATTCGTAGAATTCGGAATGAGGCGAGGAGGGAGCAGATGTTGTCCAGCTGGAACATCTCCTGGCCAAGCAACGAGAGCATGCTCAGGCTGCTAAGACCCCAAGCAGCACATGACAGTGCCAGTGCTACCAACAGTGCTCAGAGTATGCTGGAGACCTGCACCACAACATCGATGGTGGAGGGCCCCATTCCTGCACCAAGAGAGTTCATATCCGGAGATGCTGGAGTGCAGGATGAACAGCATGATTCGGAAGAGATTGCTGAGACAGAATCTGCAGGACAGTCATCTGGTGACCTGCAGAGTGCATGTCTTGCCCAGTCGGATGAGGCACACACAGTGTGTTCACCATCTCTTCTGGGCGCTGGTCCTGGGCCTGCAGAACACCTTGAGCCTCTGCCTGCATCAGTGCTGGAAGATGCAGAAAGCTCAGATTCTTCTGAGGCTGCACGCTCTGCAGAGAATGCTGATGCAGCATCTCTCCTTGTCAGTGTCCGAGGGAGAAGAAGCAGCTATGCTTGTGCTGGAATTGTCCAAACAAGCTATGGGAGAACCATCAAGACTGCAAGATCCCAGAGAGCTCTACAGGGAGACCTATGGATATTCTCCAATTTTCCAGCAATTCGTAGAATTCAGGATGAGGCGAGGAAGGAGCAGATGTTGTCCAGCTGGAACATCTCTTGGCCAAGCAACGAGAGCATGCTCAGGCTGCTGAGACCCCAAGCAGCACATGACAGTGCCAGTGCTACCGACACTGTTCAGAGAAGGGGGGTCAAATGTTACAGTTGTTATGAAGAATTTCTTGGGCTTGGTTACAGAGGCTGCCCTGATTTGTTGGACTTGTTCATCATCAGTTGAAGTGGTTACAAAGTACATGGAGGATACAACTCCTTGTATAAAAGTGGAATCAAACATGGAGCCATACAAGAAACAAACATAAGAGTTGCAACAGCACACGAAAAAGGATACGTTTCTCCCGTGGGCAATTTGTTTAGCAACTTTTTCATTATCATTCCATTTTTAGACAACAATTAGAGTCATTCAATTTGCCACAGACACCACCTGTGACTCTTCAGGAGTGGTGACACGAACGTTCCATAATGAATAAAAATTAGAAAGTGAAAAGAGACAACTGTACATTTGGCAATAACCATACCTTTAACAATAGCCAATAATATTAAATCAGTAAGTAAAACAAATAGAGCTATTTGTGTCAGCTGCTTTCCCCACCCAGGAACTCCCAGTGTAAGCCAAGATCCAGATGGGAATTCTTCAGTAGAGGTTGTGGTGTTTATGAACACCCATACAATATTACACTTCAGTGAATTCATCAAAAGCGTATCTAGTCCAATTTGACAATATGTGGACTTGCCATGTAATGTTTTCTAAGATGATTTAGTATCACGAGAACTCTCCACTTGAACATTTCCAAAGCAATTCAAATGCTGAGAGATATAAATCTTAGTTTGGCAAGTTCAAGTATTGCTACAGTCTACAGAATTTTTCACAGGATAGTGTGTGCAGGATAGTCCACAGTATAAACCATCAAGAGGAGTAATCCCAGAAACATACACATCTCTTATCAAAACTTAGACACTTTCCAACAACCATGTTTTGGATGGAACTCCTGGACTCGTGTGACACTGAAAAGCATCAGTGCAAAAGGCTTTACGATAGATTTCTTTTGTGCCCACATCTAACAGATATTAGATGGGCCTCTTGATTCATTTCCCAGTTTGTTAGGAATTTGGAAACACTGTGGAGGAGTCACATGCAAATCATAATCAGTTTGAAAAAAAGGGGTGAAAGAAGGGGTCAAAAGAAATGGTATCACTGTGCAGGGAGTACCAGTAAGCCAGGATGACCTGTAAGAACTCTGAACCCAGTTGTGAAATTTAACAGATCCAAGGACTGATATCAATCACCACCCACACTCACAACAATGCAAAACACAATATGATTGCAACCAAAAAAATGTAATTAAGAGGTATATTCAGTATTCTAGCACGATCAAATCTTCAGTATTTCTGTCACAAAACACAAACGGTTAAAATCAGCCTTAAAATTAGCCTTTCTGTCAAGTGCCCACGGGGATCTTCTGTAAAATAAAACAAGAACCAACTTGCCCTTTTTGGGCTTTGTAAATATGGTTAAAAAATGAGGGAACAATTGAGGAAGTGTTGATTTCATATTACTTTTTTCGGGGTGTCTTTAGCCTTCCAAGGATATTTGGTAAGGGATTCTGTTAAGGTTAGGGAACTGGCCTCATGTTAGCTGAGTCAATCGCACAGGCTGGCCAGGGAGATAAGAGTGTTTCCCTGGCTTATCAGCCTCTGGATCATGACTCACAGGGGTAATTGGCAAGAGTGGTGAGGCCTTTAGACACAAGGTGTTAAATGGAGGATCTGGTTTCCCTTTGTGGTAAGCTTTCTAATGCATCCACCCTTCACTGCCCCCACCCCGGTCACTTGGGAGGGGCGAAGACATCAGTTTTTTATTGGATAGCTGCTCAGGTTTTGCTTTCCAGGTCTTGAGCTTTTGTTCTGGCCACCACTTAACTAATTTCTCTAACCTGACAGTGGGTAATCCATTCATCAGATCTCACGGGGCATCCTTTTGCCAGCCCAGTGCCCAGAGACAATTACATTTATGATCAATATTCCGCCTATCTGTTTTTACTGACAATGAAACCCTTCCAGTCCCACTGAGCTTTGGGCTAGGTGGCCTGGGGGCAAGGCTGACCGCTGCAAGTCTTACTTCCCTTGGCTCAAATTTACTGGCGGAAGAAATCACTGACCCATATTTTCTTCCATAGTTGATTAACTCTTGGACAGCCTTCTTCCACGCCCATACGTCCCCTGACTGCAGATGGTTAGATGTTACAGTTCCTTCTAACGCTGCCCGGGTTCTCTCTCCCTGACACATAGCTTGTATCTTTCCTTGCAGTTGTATGCCTATGGGTTTCAATGACTCTGGAAGCCCCCTAATTAAAGCAGTCATTCTCTCAGGATCAACAGGCATCATCATAGGTGATTCGTGGTGTGGCTGCAGCTTTCTATCATACATCATTTGGAGACAAGCAGCCTTTTGAACGCTCTCTACTAACTGGTCGACTGTTCCAGTAATAGCAAGAGGGTATCCCTTTTCTAGAGGATTGAGACCACCTGCCCAATAGGCAGCCCTCTGTGTTAAGGACCAGGGAGCACCATTGTTGCCAGTAGTTAAAAATACTCCTGGTCCCCAGTAACCTCCCGCTTCCTTTTCCATTAGCTGTATCTGGTCTCCACCAGTGAGACTAACCCTCCATACATACTCATTTTCTGACTCCTTTGGAGAGCGGCTGAAATCTTTTTTCAATTTTGCTAGTTCAGTGGCTGAGAAGGGAATTCCTTTAACATTCATTTGAGGATCTAGATCCTCCCTGTTATTGAATGCATATTCGGTTTTTATCAAAGGGTGCATCTGGGCTGGAGAGGCCTCTAATTTGTCTAGCCTTGCCTTCATTTCTTTCAATCCTTCTAGAGGGTAGATTTTTTCTTGAGGCAAACTATGGGCGACAGTATCGCTATTTTCTTTATACCTTAACTGCTCCTTCAGAACCCCTAGTAAGGGAGCTGCATCATGCTTTTCATTTTCTAATGAAACAGGCCACAAGGGTAATCCATACCGTATGACATGGTGAAAAAAACCTCAAAACTGACGGGTTTGACTGAGATGGGCAGCCACTGCTTTGGGAGAGACTGGCAGATGATAATTGCTTGTGAATCATTTGTTTTGTAAGTATATATACGTATGCATGTATTATTAGCACTACTGTAATTTCTCTCTTATTTTTCTGCCTTAGTAAACAGTTTTTATCTCAACCAAATCATTTTTTTTCTGATTCTCTCCCCCATCCCATCTTTTCAAATAAGTGAATTTCCAGATTTGGACTTAAAATTTGCTGTCATACAAGCACTAACATTTTTGTTGTATTATGTAGATGTATGAGCAAACAATTCTCAAAAAATTACTGCCATGTCTACTTTGCTGCCAAATTTACATCTTCATATAAATATTTACATTTTATAGACATTTCCATTATTCCACATATTATGCTATTATATATTTACATTTATATACAATTACTATTTACATTTTATAGAAGACAAAAATCCAGTGACACTATTTCCCACTTCCTATATAGTCCAGTGACAATATATTTCCTATTAATAGAAAAAATGCCAATATAGGCATCTGAAACTATTGCAGGTTTCAAATGAAATAAGTTTTTAAGTAATATATCTGAACAAATTTCCAGGAGAAAAAAAAAACCAGCCTTTTTTTCCAAAACACAAGAGAGTGTGCTGGCAGGATTTTAACTACCAGCCATGGTGGTCTCAATTTATACACTGAATAAGATTTTCACTCTAGTGCCATGGCTATTCAGGAGACGTGTGTATGCTTAACGGGGCTGGCTGGCTGCACTCCACCATGCTGCTCTTTCACTCTCCCTTCTTAAAGGAACAGGGATGAAAATACAATGAAGGAGAGCTTCAGTTGAGATAAGGACAGGGAGATCTCTCACCAAGGACCATCGTGTGCAAAACAGACTCAAGTTAGGGGACGAATGTAAGTTTCTGTCTGTTAATAGCAGACTAGAGCACTGAGGAACTAGAAGCAAACTAAAAACATTTTCCCATTCACTCATTCTCTTCCAAGTCGTCCCCTTAAGTGGAGCAGGGAACTGGGGCTATGGTCGGTCCCTAAAGCTCTGATGTTGCACCACACAGGGTCCCTCTCACGGCAGCCATCTTTTCTAAACCAATCCCTCACGGGCTTCTGACAGACTGCAGCTCTTCAAGCGCTACTCTAAAGTGGCTCCGTACCCCGGAGTCCATCCTGTAGAAACTGCCCCACGGGCAGCACTTCCCCAGAGCTTCAACACCACACTCTCCTCTTCAAGAGCAGCAGCTGGCCCAGCCCTCCTGCCCCACCGCGGCCCTTCTCCATGGCCGCAGCTCCGGCCCGGGGCTGCTCCTGTGGGCACAACATGGCTGCGGCCTCCTGCAGGCCGCGCCTACCATGGGCTGCTTCATGGCTGCAATGGAGATCTGCTCCGTGTGGTGCCCACGGTCTGTAGGGGCCGGCCTGTCATATGTCTCCTGCTTTCCTCTTCCCTTGAAACAGAGGGTGAGGTATCTAAATGGACTGTTCATACCCTTGTTTGTCTTCCTCAGCGATTGCCACTTCCTACAGCTTCTTCACGTGGTCCCTCTGCACTCTGACCACAGCACAACTCCCTGAGATGAGGCCACCCCAAATACCCTTCAAACAACATCTGGTCAACCACATCCTCTCTTGGGATGTGCTTCTGGGTTAAAATCTACTATGTGCTAAAGGCATACTGTTTCTCCAGCCCACGGTGGTCACAACACGTAGCACGTCTTCATGCTGTGTAGCTTTCAGCAGAGTTGCTGTGTCCCTGTGGCCACGCTGCAAGCACTGCTGAAGGCTGCACACTGTCTTTCCTTGCTGCCCTCATTTGCCTGGTTGTCTGTCTCTTCACCAGCTGATTGCTGAATGAGGGTTTGAGACCCACTAGTACCATCTGTGGATAAAAGGTGTAGTCTCTTCCAGCCAGCCAGGAGCAAGCTATCACCCAGAGCAGCCACGAGGATTCTCCAAAGAAGCCTGGGAACAGCTACAACAATTGCTGTGGCTCTGTGTGTTGCTCCCAGTCTTAATAATCAGGCTTAATGATCTTCTTAAAATACAGTGTTTGCAGTGCCTCTGATATGAATCAATGTTTAAGAAGGGCAAAAAGGGCTGCTTACTGCAAAACAAATACTCGCACAGAAAGATTAGGCATTTGTTTAGCAAGCTTAATTAAAAAGCTCTACTTGGTGCCTTTTTGAGGATCTAAACTCCTTGATAAAGAAATAACCCGTTTTTCCAGTTATAGCTTCCTTTTCTTTGTAAGTGGTGAGTAGTTTCAAAGATCAAAAGGCCAAGTCTCATACGCCATCTTAATTTGAAAGATATTTTAACATTCTGATAAGCACAGTTTTGGAATGCTTCGTTTTGTTTGCCTCACTCGTCAATGTGCAAACTTAGGGTAATTAAACAAAGTGATATTTCACAGTCAGTCTTTGCATTTAGACTGTGAATGTGTAAGTTTAAATAGGAAAATCTACATACTCTCGGGAGAGCGGCTCGGCGAGGAGTGGCATTAGAGGCAGCAGACTCCCAGTACTTGCCCCGAGACCTCAGCACACACCGCAGATGTTGTCCAGTTGCAACACACGGTGGGCAAACTCTGTGAGCGTGCCCAGGCCCAGTGCTGCCAACACTGCTCAGGGAAACCTGGGCGTACGCTCCGCGACATCGAGGGCTGAGGCTCAGATTCCTGCCTCTGGTGGTTCCCGAACCAGGGATGCTGGAGTGCAGGTTGAGCTGCAAGAATTAGAAGAGACTGCTGAGAGGGAATCCGCAGGATGTTCACCTGGCAAACTGTGGAGCGCATCTCTTGCCTCACCTGATGAGGCAGGCAGCATGCCTTCGGCTTCTCTTCTGGCTGCGGACCCTGGGCCTGGAGGACACCTTGAGGCTTTGGCTGTAACAGGTCCTGAAGATGGGGAACACTCAACTTCTTCCAAGGCTGAATACTTTCCAGAGGAGGCCAATGCAGCACCTTTTTTCTGGAGAGCATGCGAGGGAGAAGAAGAAGAAACGGCTACCACCATGCCTGAATTCTCCAACCAGTCTCTGGGAGAAGAACAGAGGTTGCAAGATCCCAGAGAGGTCTACGGGGAGGCATATGGATATCCTCCAGTTCACCCAGCAATCCAGAGAATCCGGGATGAGGCGAAGAAGGACCAGATGCTGCCACACTGGAACATCTCCTGGCCAAATAGCATGAGCGTGCCCCCGCTGCTAAGGCCCCAAGCAACAGAAGACAGTGCCAGTGCAGCTGACAGTGCTCAGGACACGCTGAGCGTCTGCAGTGTGACATCGAGGGCTGAGGGCCAGTTTTCTGCTTCTGATGATTCCTCAGCCAGAGGTGTTATAGTCCAGGACTCGCAGCTAGAGTTGGAAGAGGCTGCAGAGATAGAAACGGCAGGACAGTCATCTGGCACCCTGCAAGTTGCATCTCTTGCCCCATCTGATGAGGTACACGCTGTGTGTTCACCATCTCTTCTGGATGCTGAGCCAGGGCCTGCAGGGCACCGTGAGCCTTTACCTGCATCAGTGCTGGAAGATGCAGAAAGCTCAGATTCTTCCGAGGCTGCAAGCTCTGCAGAGGAGACTGATGCAGTATCGCTCCCCTTGCCAATGTCCGAGGGAGGAGAAAGGGAAGAATCAGCTATGGCCATGCCTGAATCCTCCGGACAAGGTCTGGGAGAAGCACGGAGACTGCCAGATCCCAGCGAGATCAACAGGGAGCCCTCTGGGTACTCTCCTATGATCCCAGCAATGCGGAGAATTCGTGAGGAGGACAGAAACGAGCAGATGTTGTCACACTGGAATATTTCCTGGCCAAGGAATGTGAGAAGCCCCAGGCAGCGAAGGCTCCAGGCAAGAGGTGACGCATTCAATAATGTTGGCGCTCGTCAGGGCATGCCAGGTATCTGGCCCACGACATCCCGGGCTGGTAACTGGTTTCTTGACTCTGGTGACTCCAGAAAGTGGACTGTTAGACTGCCAGTTATACTGGAAGAGTCCAGTGATGACAGCAGCAGTGCTGCCAGCACTGCTGAGGGCACGCTGGATGCCAGAGACAATGCAGTGAGAGATGAGGGCATGCACCCGCCCTCCTGTCCTTGCCCTTCAACACTGGAGAATGTGGAGGAAGACTGGGGATGTGACTCTGAGGAAGATGCTGCATCAGAGGCAGTCAGCATCACATCCAGCACATCCGATGAGCCATCTGGTGAGGTGGAGGCCATTTCTTCAGCTTCATCTGTAGCTGCAGATCCCATGACTGAGGAGCATGTGTCAGCATGTGAGGGAGCAGAAGATGTGGGCCCTCAGCATGAGGTGAGCAAGGTCAGCACCAGGCATGAATTGGAGGCAGAGGCAGGAGTGGTGCCTGGAGTGTGCGCTGTGGGGAGATGCCTGGAGATGCTGTCTCCTTTCCAACCAGCTCCATGCATTAGGGTGGACAGCCCCTCTGTTATTCCTGCCTTGCCTTCAATCAAAGGGGCCTGGAAAGGGGATCCCTCCCCTGGACCCCTGGCACCCACACCATCACCAGCCAGTGGCATACAGGTGTGTGGTTTTGTTCTCTTCACACAGGTTTCTGCAGAGGCTGAAGAACGTGCACAGAGCTCCGTGTGCTTCAGAGATGCACCGGAGGATGGCCCAGGTACATCCCCAGACAGAAAACAATCCCAGGGAGGGACCTGTCAAGCTCAGATGGCCCACCAAGTGGCATGGAGGCTGACAGCGTTCCATGCGCTGCCATATCCAGGCCAGTCCTCCCAGGGAAATTCCATGGTGGTGGGTGGCAGGCAGGCAGGAGCTCGCCTCTGCCCCTTGCCTACAGCTCTCTGTCCCCCACAGGTACCACAGCCGCACCACACACAGCAGCTCGCCGCCGGATGCCAGCTGTCATCAGGAGTGGGCTCCGGGCTCTGCGCAGAGTTTGCACCTGCAGCTGCATCAGGGGACAGCGAGAGGAGAGGCACGAAGCTGCAAACACCAGGCAGCTCCCAGGGATGACAAACTCAGTCCTGCAGATGTAAACTTCTGATTCAGTGTTGTCTTTATTCTCTCCTGGCTGAGTGCTGGGCTCAGAGCACGGGGCAATGGATCCGTGTGTCGGTGGTGGCAGCAAGTGCAGAGAGCGAGGGCGTGCAAGCCATCCCAGGGAGGGCCTGCCCAGCTCAGACGGCCACGAAGCAGCACGGAGGCCGGCGTCGCGCCCGAAGGCCGTTGTGACGCGGGGCCGCCGCGAGGGGCCGGAGTCCCCCGGAGAGAGTGCCGCTCACTCTCGGGAGAGCGGCTCCGCGAGGAGGACGCGGCTCCCCCGGGTGCCTGCGACCGAGCGTCTGCGCGAGGACGCGGCGATGAGCGAGGAGCGGGAGAAGAAGGACGACCGCCAGCCCGACGCGGGGCTGCCACGCGTGCGCGACCGCCGCCAGGTGCGGGCCGGGGAGGGACGCCGGCCGCGCCTTCGCCGCCTCCATCCCGGTTCTCCTTCTCCCCGCAGGTGGTGCCGCCGGGCGGCCGGAGCCCGGGCTCGTCCCTCCGCGGCGTCCGTCTGCACCTACCAGCAGCCTGAGAACGGCTCTGGGACTGTCCACCAAGGCTGGGAAGGCCCACGCAGCTTGGGGAGATTCTCAGGAGGGCAGCAGAGACACTCGTGCTGCCACTACACCATCTTCCAGAGCAGCTCAGAAGGGCCCAGAAGGGCAGGCAGGTGGCAAAAAGCAAGACAAGGAGCCCCTGCCTGCATTAGTGCCTGAAGAGGCAGGCAACCTAGATTCTCCCAAGGCTGCACACTCTCCAGAGGAGGCCGATAATGCAGTGCTGTTCCCAAGAGTGTGTGAGGGGGGAGAAAGAGATGTAACTGCTACCACCATGCCTGAAGTCTCTAGACAAGCTCTGGGAGCAGCACTGAGTCTGCAAGATCCCAGAGGGGTCAACCAGGTGGCCTCCAGATGCTCTCCGGTACACCCAGCAATCTGGAGAATTCGGGATGAGGCAAGGAGGGAGCAGATGTTGTCCAGCTGGAACATCTCCTGGCCAAATGTGAGCATGCTCAGGCTGCTAAGACCCCAAGCAGCACATGCCAGTGCCAGTGCTACCGACACTGCCCAAGGAATGCTGGACACCTGCACCACAACATTGATGGCGGAGGGCCTCTTTCCTGCGCCAGGAGAGCTCCTATCCTGGGATGCTGGAGTGCGGGATGAACAGCAGGATGTGGAAGAGATTGCTGAGACAGAAACTGCAGGACGGCCATCTGGTGACCTGCAGAGTGCATGTCTTGCCCCATCTGATGAGGCAGAAACGGTGCATTCAGCTTCTCTTCTGGACGCAGGTCCTGGGCCTGCAGGACAGCTTCATCCTTTGCCCGCATCAGTGCCATCAGATTCGGAAAACTCAGATTCTTTTGAGACTGTGCACCATCCAGAGGAGGCCAGTGCGGTACCACTCCTGTCAGCATGCGAGGGAGGAGAAAGAGAAGAACCAGCTATGGCCACTCTGGAATTGTCCACACAAGCTCTGGGAGGAGCACCAAAATTGCCAGATCCCAGAGACATCAACCGGGAGGCCTATGGATGTTCTCCAGTGCACCCAGCAATCCGGAGAATTCAGGATGAGGTGAGGAGGGAGCAGATGTTGTCCAGCTGGAACATCTCCTGGCCAAACAATGTGAGCATGCTCAGGCTGCTAAGACCCCCAGCAGCACATGACACGACTACTGGCAGTGCTCAAGAAATGCTGGACACTTGCACCACAACATTGATGGTGGAGGGCCTCCTTCCTGCACCAGGAGAGCTCCTATGCTGGGATGCTGGAGTGCGGGATGAACAGCAGGATGTGGAAGAGATTGCTGAGACAGAAACTGCAGGACGGTCATCTGGTGACCTGCAGAGCGCATGTCTTGCCCCATCTGATGGGGCAGAAACAGTGCTTTCAGCTTCTCTTCTGGATGCAGGTCCTCAACCTGCAGGACAGCTTCAGCCTTTGCCCGCATCAGTTCCTGAGGACACAGAAAACTCAGAATGTTCCACGGCAGTGCACTCTCTGGAGGTGGCCAGCGAAGCACCCTTCTTCCTGTCTGCATACGAAGGAGAAGAAAGAGAAGAACCAGCTATGGCCATGCCTGAGTCCTCCAGGCAATCTCTAGGAGAACCATCAATTCTGCAAGATCTCGGAGAGATGTACTGGAAGGTCTATGGATGTCCTCCAATTCACCCAGCAATCCGGAGAATCCGTGACGAGGCAAGAAGGGAGCAGATGTTGTCCGCTAAGAACATGTCTGAGCCATACAGTGTGGGCATGCCCAGGCTTCTCGTGCTCCAAGCAGCAGATGATGGTGCCAATGCTGCCGACACTGCTTGGGGCATGCTGGACATCTGCGCCACTACATCGAGGGCAGATGGCCACTTTCCTGCCTCTTGTGATTCCCAAAGCTGGGATATTGCACAGGAAGCGATCATTGACGATGCTGCCAGTGATGTCGGCAGTGATCACAGCATGCTGGATGCCAGGGACACTGCAGTGATGGCTGAGAGCATGCCCACGCCCTCCTGTTTTTGCCCTGATACCATGGAGGGTGTGAAAGAGAACCATGAGGAAGAAGCTGCTGAGGCAGCCTCTGTGCCACCAAGCATTTCTGGTTCCTCATGTGGTGAGATGAAGACAGCAGCGGCTCACCGCCGGATGCCAGCTATCATCAGGAATGTGCTTTGGGCTCTGCGCAGGATTTGCACCTGCAGCTGCATCAGGGGACAGCGGGAGGAGAGGCACGAGGCTGCAAACACCAGGCAGCTCCCCAGAGATTGATTGTCCTCCACCTTCCTCAAGGGGACCATAAAACAGCTGTCTTAGGCATCAATGGCAGCCAGAAAGGCATGAGCCTGTTCCCGTAGGGCAGTAATCAATTCTGCTCCCACACTGGCCATACAGGAAAGTTACACGGAGAGTTTGCAGGTGCTATAATCCCTTGATTGCATAGTTCAGCTACAAGGGGGGGCTGTGCCTTCCTTAGCTCCTAAAGGGAGAGGGTTGGGCTTCATGTTTGTTGTCTTGGAAGGAAGTGGGGCCGGGGCTACCTACAGTAGTCTAAGAGAAGGCCTCTTCTCTTCCCTCCCCGAGCACTTCATCAGTGCTTCTGCCTGCTGAGACTGCTGCTGCTCCTCAACCAGCTGCTCTTGTAATTTTCCTACTTCCTCCTGCAAGGAGGAGATAATGCTGGCTCCTGAGAATCATGGCTGCCCGTAGTACTTGTGAGTGTGACCAGCTGTGTCCTGAGTACTGCACAAACCACTGCTTTCCCTTTTCTTCAGCGATATTTCCATTCTGCCCTTAAGGCTGCTACCCAGTCGCATACTGCCTGTTGGTTCTGGGCAAGAGAAGAATCAAGGTCCCTCAACACTTTCAGAATATGCTCTGGGCTATTAGGATTGCCCATCCCTCCTTCCATGCTTGGCGCCAGCTACTCATAATGTACTTCAACAAACACAATTTAAAATTTTTTTCATTCCACATCCCTTGTTGAACTTTATACTGTCCGTGCCTTGGCCCTCCCGATGCCATCCCTGCACATCCAAACAACATCCCTCTGTTCCTCCCTGGCCACCTATCCCCACTTCCACTGCTTCCTTCTTTTCCCTCAGCCTTCCCAGCAGCTCCGTGCTCAGCTGAGCTGCGTCTCCTGCCACCCCTGCCTGATTTCTTATTCTGGGGGATGGAGAGCTCTCGTGCTCTCAGAAACATGTTCTTAACTGTGCTGCCAGCTGTGTTCCGTTCCTTTGTGCCTAAGGACAGTTTCCTAGGAGATCTCATTCAACCATTCCTTAAACAGGTCACTGAAGTTCACTCTCCTGAAGTTCAGTGTCTTGACTCCACTCTTTGCCAGGCCCATGTTCCTGGAGATCAATGGTTGCTGCAGCTCAGGCTGCCTCCAATCTTAACGTCTTCAACCACCTCCTCTGCACGGATGAGCACCAAACTCGGCAACCACTGGTGACCAGCTGGTCCCCTCTGGTCCTGACCTGTCCAAGACCGGTAGCAGAAAGTTACCATTATTGGGCTCCAGGAGTCTCCTGGATCACTTGCAGCTAGCTCGCCATGTTCATTTCCCAGCAGGTATCTGGGTGGTTGAAATCCCCCAGAGGGATCAGAGCCTGGGAGCACAACAGCTCCTGCAGCTGAAGGAAGAAGGTCACACCTACAGGCTCCCCTTGATTCGGTGGCCTGTAGTAGACCCCGACCACCAGCTGTCTTTTGTTGGTCTCGTCCCTGGTTTTAACCCACAGGCTCCCCACGTGTGCCTGACTATTTCTCAGAGGCAGCTCTTTGCAGTCTGTCCTCTTTTTGTCGTAGGCGGCAATTCCCAACCTCTCCTACCTTGCCTATCCCTTCTAAAAAGCGTATAGCCCTCAATTGGGGTTACGCAGGTCATAGAATCGTGGAATTGCTCAGGTTGGAAAAGGCCTTCAAGATCATCAAGTCCAACCACAACCTAACCATCCTACCCTCACTCTAACTACCCACCGCTGAATCATGTCCCCGAGCACCACATCCAAATGGATTTTAAACACATTCAGGGACGGTGACTCAACCACCGCCCTGGGGAGCCTGTTCCAGTGCTTAACACGCCCTTCTGTACACAGGATTTCCTGTGTTCCAACCTAAACCTCTGCTGGTGAAACTGCCTGCACGGCCTGCACTGCCAGCATTGCCTGCACTGCCTGCACCAACAGCACTAACTGCCAGCACTAACTGCCAGCACTAACTGCCAGCACTAACTGCCTGCACTGCCAGCACTAACTACCAGCACTAACTGCCAGCACTAACTGCCAGGGCCGAGGGCGGAGAGCAGCAGGGCCGGGCTCGGCCGGGCCGCTGGCGGCCTTTGAAGTCGCTGCTGCTGCTGGGCACGCTGCTGGCGACTTCGCCACCTCCATCCCACGCCTCCTTCTCCACACCGCCGTGTGTGAGGCAGATGCCGTGCGCTCAGCGTCGCTTCTGGCCACAGAACCTGGGCCTGCAGGACACCCTGAGCCTTTGCCTGCATCAGTGCCTCGGTATGCAGAAAGCTCAGATCCTCTCGGGACTGCACACTGTCCGGAGGAGGACAGTGCAACGCAGGAATACCTGCTGTCAGTGTGTGCGGGAGGACAAGGAGAAGAAACAAGCGGCTATGGCCGTGTCTGAATGGTCCACCCAAGCTCTGGGAGATGCAGCAAGATCGCAATATCCCAGAGAGACCAACGGGTGGCATGTGGATATCCTCCAGTGCACCCAGAGATCCGGAGAATCCGAGATGAGGCGAGGAAGGAGCAGATGTTGTCCAGTAGGACCACATCCTGGCCACACAGCTTGAGCATGCCCATCTATGTCTCCAAGTGCAGAGCCGTCCCAGGGAGGGCCTGCTGGGCCCGAGCGGCCCGGCGAGCAGCTCCATGTACAGAGTCCTGCTGTGCCCGGGCCAGCCCTCCCAGGGAAAGCTGCGGTGCTTGGTGGCAGGCAGGGCCTTGCCTGGTGCCCGCCCTGCCCCTTGCCTACAGCTCTCTGCCCCCACAGGTACCGCTGCCACACCACACACAACATTCCTGCGAAGGCCACAGGAGGTGCACAGAGCTCCAAGTGCTTGAGTACAGGACTACAGGAGGATGGCCAGGGTACATCCCCGGGCAGAAAGCCATCCCAGGCAGGGCTTCCCAGCTCAGATGGCCCACGAAGCGGCACAGAGGCCGGCAGCACTGCATGCCCTGCCGTACCCAGGCCCACCATCCCAGGGAAGACCTGGAGTGGTGGCGCGCAGGCAGGGCCTTGCCTCTGCCCCTGGCCTACAGCTCTCTGTCCTGCACACGCTGCCACACCACACGCTGAAACTCGCCGCTGGTGGCCCCCAGCCAGCTGCCCAGGCATGCGTGCAGAGCTGCCACAATGGGCTGCTGTGCTGTGGGGGCTGCCATGTGGGGACCAGCCCTCCTCTGCTTCAGCTCCTCTGCACTCAGCCGCCCGCGGGCTGAGGGCTGCCCTCGATGCTCCGTGCAACGCGAGCGGGAAGGACCTCGCTCACTCAGCCTTTCTCCTCAGCTTCTCTTGCAGGCGGGCAGGCAGGAGTTTCCAGTGTTGGTGCCAGTGGCCAAAGCAGACAGCCTCAGCCACCCTTGCTGCCTCGCTTAAGGCGGGCCGGGTTGCTGACAGCTGCACCCAGGCATGCAGCAGCAGCTTCTGGGGTCTGTAAGCTGCCTGCTCTGCCAGCAGCAGCCTCTTCCACATCTTCTCCAAGAGGCAGAGCACGTGCCATGGGCATTAGAGGCAGCAGACTCCCAGTACTTGCCCCGAGACCTCCGGGAACCTTGCATGTCCAGGACGGGACAGCAAGGCCTGAGAGCCAGGGTCCAGCCCTGGAAGTCTCAGCTCTTCTCAGGCCTCGCCATGCCAGACCGCCTCGCCATGCCAGACCCAGACAAAACTGCGTGGTGTCCCTGAGCTGTGCTGCAGCCGCAAGCTCAAGCGTCCGAGTGCAGCTGGCAGTTCCAGGGTGCATGGCGCCCTGAGACCACCAGCAAGGACGGCCCAGGTGCTGTCCACCAAGGCTGGGAAGGTCCACGCAGCTTGGGGAGATGCTCAGGAGGGCAGCAGAGACACTCGTGCTGCCACTACACCATCGTCCAGAGCAGCTCAGAAGGGCCCAGAAGGGCAGGCAGGCGGCAAAGAGCAAGACAAGGAGCCCCTGCCTGCATTAGTGCCTGAAGAGGCAGGCGACTTAGATTCTCCCAAGGCTGCACACTCTCCAGAGGAGGCCGAAAATGTAGCGCTGTTCCCAAGAGTGTGTGAGGGGGGAAAAAGAGACGTAACTGCCACCACCATGCCTGAAGCCTTCAAACAAGCTCTGGGAGCAGCACTGAGACTGCAAGATCTCAGAGGGGTCAACCAGGAGGCCTATGGATGTTCTCCAGTACACCCAGCAATCTGGAGAATTCGGAATGAGGCGAGGAGGGAGCAGATGTTGTCCAGCTGGAACATCTCCTGGCCAAGCAACGAGAGCATGCTCAGGCTGCTGAGACCCCATGACAGTGCCAGTGCTACCAACAGTGCTCAGAGTATGCTGGAGACCTGCACCACAACATCGATGGTGGAGGGCCCCATTCCTGCACCAGGAGAGTTCATATCCGGAGATGCTGGAGTGCAGGATGAACAGCATGATTCGGAAGAGATTGCTGAGGCAGAATCTGCAGGACAGTCATCTGGTGACCTGCAGAGTGCATGTCTTGCCCAGTCTGATGGGGCACACACAGTGTGTTCACCATCTCTTCTGGGCGCTGGTCCTGGGCCTGCAGAACACCTTGAGCCTCTGCCTGCATCAGTGCTGGAAGATGCAGAAAGCTCAGATTCTTCTGAGGCTGCACGCTCTGCAGAGAATGCTGATGCAGCATCTCTCCTTGTCAGTGTCCGAGGGAGAAGAAGCAGCTATGCCTGTGCTGGAATTGTCCAAACAAGCTATGGGAGAACCATCAAGACTGCAAGATCCCAGAGAGCTCTACAGGGAGACCTATGGATATTCTCCAATTTTCCCAGCAATTCGTAGAATTCGGGATGAGGCGAGGAAGGAGCAGATGTTGTCCAGCTGGAACATCTCTTGGCCAAGCAACGAGAGCATGCTCAGGCTGCTGAGACCCCAAGCAGCACATGACAGTGCCAGTGCTACCGACACTGTTCAGAGAAGGGGGGTCAAATGTTACAGTTGTTATGAAGAATTTCTTGGGCTTGGTTACAGAGGTTGCCCTGATTTGTTGGACTTGTTCATCATCAGTTGAAGTGGTTACAAAGTACATGGAGGATACAACTCCTTGTATAAAAGTGGAATCAAACATGGAGCCATACAAGAAACAAACATAAGAGTTGCAACAGCACACGAAAAAGGATACGTTTCTCCCGTGGGCAATTTGTTTAGCAACTTTTTCATTATCATTCCATTTTTAGACAACAATTAGAGTCATTCAATTTGCCACAGACACCACCTGTGACTCTTCAGGAGTGGTGACACGAACGTTCCATAATGAATAAAAATTAGAAAGTGAAAAGAGACAACTGTACATTTGGCAATAACCATACCTTTAACAATAGCCAATAATATTAAATCAGTAAGTAAAACAAATAGAGCTATTTGTGTCAGCTGCTTTCCCCACCCAGGAACTCCCAGTGTAAGCCAAGATCCAGATGGGAATTCTTCAGTAGAGGTTGTGGTGTTTATGAACACCCATACAATATTACACTTCAGTGAATTCATCAAAAGCGTATCTAGTCCAATTTGACAATATGTGGACTTGCCATGTAATGTTTTCTAAGATGATTTAGTATCACGAGAACTCTCCACTTGAACATTTCCAAAGCAATTCAAATGCTGAGAGATATAAATCTTAGTTTGGCAAGTTCAAGTATTGCTACAGTCTACAGAATTTTTCACAGGATAGTGTGTGCAGGATAGTCCACAGTATAAACCATCAAGAGGAGTAATCCCAAAAACATACACGTCTCTTATCAAAACTTAGACACTTTCCAACAACCATGTTTTGGATGGAACTCCTGGACTCGTGTGACACTGAAAAGCATCAGTGCAAAAGGCTTTACGATAGATTTCTTTTGTGCCCACATCTAACAGATATTAGATGGGCCTCTTGATTCATTTCCCAGTTTGTTAGGAATTTGGAAACACTGTGGAGGAGTCACATGCAAATCATAATCAGTTTGAAAAAAAGGGGTGAAAGAAGGGGTCAAAAGAAATGGTATCACTGTGCAGGGAGTACCAGTAAGCCAGGATGACCTGTAAGAACTCTGAACCCAGTTGTGAAATTTAACAGATCCAAGGACTGATATCAATCACCACCCACACTCACAACAATGCAAAACACAATATGATTGCAACCAAAAAAATGTAATTAAGAGGTATACTCAGTATTCTAGCATGATCAAATCTTCAGTATTTCTGTCACAAAACACAAACGGTTAAAATCAGCCTTAAAATTAGCCTTTCTGTCAAGTGCCCACGGGGATCTTCTGTAAAATAAAACAAGAACCAACTTGCCCTTTTTGGGCTTTGTAAATATGGTTAAAAAATGAGGGAACAATTGAGGAAGTGTTGATTTCATATTACTTTTTTCGGGGTGTCTTTAGCCTTCCAAGGATATTTGGTAAGGGATTCTGTTAAGGTTAGGGAACTGGCCTCACGTTACCTGAGTCAATCGCACAGGCTGGCCAGGGAGATAAGAGTGTTTCCCTGGCTTATCAGCCTCTGGATCATGACTCACAGGGGTAATTGGCAAGAGTGGTGAGGCCTTTAGACACAAGGTGTTAAATGGAGGATCTGGTTTCCCTTTGTGGTAAGCTTTCTAATGCATCCACCCTTCACTGCCCCCACCCCGGTCACTTGGGAGGGGCGAAGACATCAGTTTTTTATTGGATAGCTGCTCAGGTTTTGCTTTCCAGGTCTTGAGCTTTTGTTCTGGCCACCACTTAACTAATTTCTCTAACCTGACAGTGGGTAATCCATTCATCAGATCTCACAGGACACCCTTTTGCCAGCCCAGTGTCCAGAGACAATTACATTTATGATCAATATTCCACCTATCTGTTTTTACTGACAATGAAACCCTTCCAGTCCCACTGAGCTTTGGGCTAGGTGGCCTGGGGGCAAGGCTGACCACTGCAAGTCTTACTTCCCTTGGCTCAAATTTACTGGCGGAAGAAATCACTGACCCATATTTTCTTCCATAGTTGATTAACTCTTGGACAGCCTTCTTCCACGCCCATACGTCCCCTGACTGCAGATGGTTAGATGTTACAGTTCCTTCTAACGCTGCCCGGGTTCTCTCTCCCTGACACATAGCTTGTATCTTTCCTTGCAGTTGTATGCCTATGGGTTTCAATGACTCTGGAAGCCCCCTAATTAAAGCAGTCATTCTCTCAGGATCAACAGGCATCATCATAGGTGATTCGTGGTGTGGCTGCAGCTTTCTATCATACATCATTTGGAGACAAGCAGCCTTTTGAACGCTCTCTACTAACTGGTCGACTGTTCCAGTAATAGCAAGAGGGTATCCCTTTTCTAGAGGATTGAGACCACCTGCCCAATAGGCAGCCCTCTGTGTTAAGGACCAGGGAGCACCATTGTTGCCAGTAGTTAAAAATACTCCTGGTCCCCAGTAACCTTCCGCTTCCTTTTCCATTAGCTGTATCTGGTCTCCACCAGTGAGACTAACCCTCCATACATACTCATTTTCTGACTCCTTTGGAGAGCGGCTGAAATCTTTTTTCAATTTTGCTAGTTCAGTGGCTGAGAAGGGAATTCCTTTAACATTCATTTGAGGATCTAGATCCTCCCTGTTATTGAATGCATATTCGGTTTTTATCAAAGGGTGCATCTGGGCTGGAGAGGCCTCTAATTTGTCTAGCCTTGCCTTCATTTCTTTCAATCCTTCTAGAGGGTAGATTTTTTCTTGAGGCAAACTATGGGCGACAGTATCGCTATTTTCTTTATACCTTAACTGCTCCTTCAGAACCCCTAGTAAGGGAGCTGCATCATGCTTTTCATTTTCTAATGAAACAGGCCACAAGGGTAATCCATACCGTATGACATGGTGAAAAAAACCTCAAAACTGACGGGTTTGACTGAGATGGGCAGCCACTGCTTTGGGAGAGACTGGCAGATGATAATTGCTTGTGAATCATTTGTTTTGTAAGTATATATACGTATGCATGTATTATTAGCACTACTGTAATTTCTCTCTTATTTTTCTGCCTTAGTAAACAGTTTTTATCTCAACCAAATCATTTTTTTTCTGATTCTCTCCCCCATCCCATCTTTTCAAATAAGTGAATTTCCAGATTTGGACTTAAAATTTGCTGTCATACAAGCACTAACATTTTTGTTGTATTATGTAGATGTATGAGCAAACAGTTCTCAAAAAATTACTGCCATGTCTACTTTGCTGCCAAATTTATATCTTCATATAAATATTTACATTTTATAGACATTTCCATTATTCCACATATTATGCTATTATATATTTACATTTATATACAATTACTATTTACATTTTATAGAAGACAAAAATCCAGTGACACTATTTCCCACTTCCTATATAGTCCAGTGACAATATATTTCCTATTAATAGAAAAAATGCCAATATAGGCATCTGAAACTATTGCAGGTTTCAAATGAAATAAGTTTTTAAGTAATATATCTGAACAAATTTCCAGGAGAAAAAAAAAAACAGCCTTTTTTTCCAAAACACAAGAGAGTGTGCTGGCAGGATTTTAACTACCAGCCATGGTGGTCTCAATTTATACACTGAATAAGATTTTCACTCTAGTGCCATGGCTATTCAGGAGACGTGTGTATGCTTAACGGGGCTGGCTGGCTGCACTCCACCATGCTGCTCTTTCACTCTCCCTTCTTAAAGGAACAGGGATGAAAATACAATGAAGGAGAGCTTCAGTTGAGATAAGGACAGGGAGATCTCTCACCAAGGACCATCGTGTGCAAAACAGACTCAAGTTAGGGGACGAATGTAAGTTTCTGTCTGTTAATAGCAGACTAGAGCACTGAGGAACTAGAAGCAAACTAAAAACATTTTCCCATTCACTCATTCTCTTCCAAGTCGTCCCCTTAAGTGGAGCAGGGAACTGGGGCTATGGTCGGTCCCTAAAGCTCTGATGTTGCACCACACAGGGTCCCTCTCACGGCAGCCATCTTTTCTAAACCAATCCCTCACGGGCTTCTGACAGACTGCAGCTCTTCAAGCGCTACTCTAAAGTGGCTCCGTACCCCGGAGTCCATCCTGTAGAAACTGCCCCACGGGCAGCACTTCCCCAGAGCTTCAACACCACACTCTCCTCTTCAAGAGCAGCAGCTGGCCCAGCCCTCCTGCCCCACCGCGGCCCTTCTCCATGGCCGCAGCTCCGGCCCGGGGCTGCTCCTGTGGGCACAACATGGCTGCGGCCTCCTGCAGGCCGCGCCTACCATGGGCTGCTTCATGGCTGCAATGGAGATCTGCTCCGTGTGGTGCCCACGGTCTGTAGGGGCCGGCCTGTCATATGTCTCCTGCTTTCCTCTTCCCTTGAAACAGAGGGTGAGGTATCTAAATGGACTGTTCATACCCTTGTTTGTCTTCCTCAGCGATTGCCACTTCCTACAGCTTCTTCACGTGGTCCCTCTGCACTCTGACCACAGCACAACTCCCTGAGATGAGGCCACCCCAAATACCCTTCAAACAACATCTGGTCAACCACATCCTCTCTTGGGATGTGCTTCTGGGTTAAAATCTACTATGTGCTAAAGGCATACTGTTTCTCCAGCCCACGGTGGTCACAACACGTAGCACATCTTCATGCTGTGTAGCTTTCAGCAGAGTTGCTGTGTCCCTGTGGCCACGCTGCAAGCACTGCTGAAGGCTGCACACTGTCTTTCCTTGCTGCCCTCATTTGCCTGGTTGTCTGTCTCTTCACCAGCTGATTGCTGAATGAGGGTTTGAGACCCACTAGTACCATCTGTGGATAAAAGGTGTAGTCTCTTCCAGCCAGCCAGGAGCAAGCTATCACCCAGAGCAGCCACGAGGATTCTCCAAAGAAGCCTGGGAACAGCTACAACAATTGCTGTGGCTCTGTGTGTTGCTCCCAGTCTTAATAATCAGGCTTAATGATCTTCTTAAAATACAGTGTTTGCAGTGCCTCTGATATGAATCAATGTTTAAGAAGGGCAAAAAGGGCTGCTTACTGCAAAACAAATACTCGCACAGAAAGATTAGGCATTTGTTTAGCAAGCTTAATTAAAAAGCTCTACTTGGTGCCTCTTTGAGGATCTAAACTCCTTGATAAAGAAATAACCCGTTTTTCCAGTTATAGCTTCCTTTTCTTTGTAAGTGGTGAGTAGTTTCAAAGATCAAAAGGCCAAGTCTCATACGCCATCTTAATTTGAAAGATATTTTAACATTCTGATAAGCACAGTTTTGGAATGCTTCATTTTGTTTGCCTCACTCGTCAATGTGCAAACTTAGGGTAATTAAACAAAGTGATATTTCACAGTCAGTCTTTGCATTTAGACTGTGAATGTGTAAGTTTAAATAGGAAAATCTACATACTCTCGGGAGAGCGGCTCGGCGAGGAGGACGTGGCATTAGAGGCAGCAGACTCCCAGTACTTGCCCCGAGACCTCAGCACACACCGCAGGTGTTGTCCAGTTGCAACACACGGTGGGCAAACTCTGTGAGCGTGCCCAGGCCCAGTGCTGCCAACACTGCTCAGGGAAACCTGGGCGTACGCTCCGCGACATCGAGGGCTGAGGCTCAGATTCCTGCCTCTGGTGGTTCCCGAACCAGGGATGCTGGAGTGCAGGTTGAGCTGCAAGAATTAGAAGAGACTGCTGAGAGGGAATCCGCAGGATGTTCACCTGGCAAACTGTGGAGCGCATCTCTTGCCTCACCTGATGAGGCAGGCAGCATGCCTTCGGCTTCTCTTCTGGCTGCGGACCCTGGGCCTGGAGGACACCTTGAGGCTTTGGCTGTAACAGGTCCTGAAGATGGGGAACACTCAACTTCTTCCAAGGCTGAATACTTTCCAGAGGAGGCCAATGCAGCACCTTTTTTCTGGAGAGCATGCGAGGGAGAAGAAGAAGAAACGGCTACCACCATGCCTGAATTCTCCAACCAGTCTCTGGGAGAAGAACAGAGGTTGCAAGATCCCAGAGAGGTCTACGGGGAGGCATATGGATATCCTCCAGTTCACCCAGCAATCCAGAGAATCCGGGATGAGGCGAAGAAGGACCAGATGCTGCCACACTGGAACATCTCCTGGCCAAATAGCATGAGCGTGCCCCCGCTGCTAAGGCCCCAAGCAACAGAAGACAGTGCCAGTGCAGCTGACAGTGCTCAGGACACGCTGAGTGTCTGCAGTGTGACATCGAGGGCTGAGGGCCAGTTTTCTGCTTCTGATGATTCCTCAGCCAGAGGTGTTATAGTCCAGGACTCGCAGCTAGAGTTGGAAGAGGCTGCAGAGATAGAAACGGCAGGACAGTCATCTGGCACCCTGCAAGTTGCATCTCTTGCCCCATCTGATGAGGTACACGCTGTGTGTTCACCATCTCTTCTGGATGCTGAGCCAGGGCCTGCAGGGCACCGTGAGCCTTTACCTGCATCAGTGCTGGAAGATGCAGAAAGCTCAGATTCTTCCGAGGCTGCAAGATCTGCAGAGGAGACTGATGCAGTATCGCTCCCCTTGCCAATGTCCGAGGGAGGAGAAAGGGAAGAATCAGCTATGGCCATGCCTGAATCCTCCGGACAAGGTCTGGGAGAAGCACGGAGACTGCCAGATCCCAGCGAGATCAACAGGGAGCCCTCTGGGTACTCTCCTATGATCCCAGCAATGCGGAGAATTCGTGAGGAGGACAGAAACGAGCAGATGTTGTCACACTGGAATATTTCCTGGCCAAGGAATGTGAGAAGCCCCAGGCAGCGAAGGCTCCAGGCAAGAGGTGACGCATTCAATAATGTTGGCGCTCGTCAGGGCATGCCAGGTATCTGGCCCACGACATCCCGGGCTGGTAACTGGTTTCTTGACTCTGGTGACTCCAGAAAGTGGACTGTTAGACTGCCAGTTATACTGGAAGAGTCCAGTGATGACAGCAGCAGTGCTGCCAGCACTGCTGAGGGCACGCTGGATGCCAGAGACAATGCAGTGAGAGATGAGGGCATGCACCCGCCCTCCTGTCCTTGCCCTTCAACACTGGAGAATGTGGAGGAAGACTGGGGATGTGACTCTGAGGAAGATGCTGCATCAGAGGCAGTCAGCATCACATCCAGCACATCCGATGAGCCATCTGGTGAGGTGGAGGCCATTTCTTCAGCTTCATCTGTAGCTGCAGATCCCATGACTGAGGAGCATGTGTCAGCATGTGAGGGAGCAGAAGATGTGGGCCCTCAGCATGAGGTGAGCAAGGTCAGCACCAGGCATGAATTGGAGGCAGAGGCAGGAGTGGTGCCTGGAGTGTGCGCTGTGGGGAGATGCCTGGAGATGCTGTCTCCTTTCCAACCAGCTCCATGCATTAGGGTGGACAGCCCCTCTGTTATTCCTGCCTTGCCTTCAATCAAAGGGGCCTGGAAAGGGGATCCCTCCCCTGGACCCCTGGCACCCACACCATCACCAGCCAGTGGCATACAGGTGTGTGGTTTTGTTCTCTTCACACAGGTTTCTGCAGAGGCTGAAGAACGTGCACAGAGCTCCGTGTGCTTCAGAGATGCACCGGAGGATGGCCCAGGTACATCCCCAGACAGAAAACAATCCCAGGGAGGGACCTGTCAAGCTCAGATGGCCCACCAAGTGGCATGGAGGCTGACAGCGTTCCATGCGCTGCCATATCCAGGCCAGTCCTCCCAGGGAAATTCCATGGTGGTGGGTGGCAGGCAGGCAGGAGCTCGCCTCTGCCCCTTGCCTACAGCTCTCTGTCCCCCACAGGTACCACTGCCGCACCACACACAGCAGCTCGCCGCCGGATGCCAGCTGTCATCAGGAGTGGGCTCCGGGCTCTGCGCAGAGTTTGCACCTGCAGCTGCATCAGGGGACAGCGAGAGGAGAGGCACGAAGCTGCAAACACCAGGCAGCTCCCAGGGATGACAAACTCAGTCCTGCAGATGTAAACTTCTGATTCAGTGTTGTCTTTATTCTCTCCTGGCTGAGTGCTGGGCTCAGAGCACGGGGCAATGGATCCGTGTGTCGGTGGTGGCAGCAAGTGCAGAGAGCGAGGGCGTGCAAGCCATCCCAGGGAGGGCCTGCCCAGCTCAGACGGCCACGAAGCAGCACGGAGGCCGGCGTCGCGCCCGAAGGCCGTTGTGACGCGGGGCCGCCGCGAGGGGCCGGAGTCCCCCGGAGAGAGTGCCGCTCACTCTCGGGAGAGCGGCTCCGCGAGGAGGACGCGGCTCCCCCGGGTGCCTGCGACCGAGCGTCTGCGCGAGGACGCGGCGATGAGCGAGGAGCGGGAGAAGAAGGACGACCGCCAGCCCGACGCGGGGCTGCCACGCGTGCGCGACCGCCGCCAGGTGCGGGCCGGGGAGGGACGCCGGCCGCGCCTTCGCCGCCTCCATCCCGGTTCTCCTTCTCCCCGCAGGTGGTGCCGCCGGGCGGCCGGAGCCCGGGCTCGTCCCTCCGCGGCGTCCGTCTGCACCTACCAGCAGCCTGAGAACGGCTCTGGGACTGACCACCAAGGCTGGGAAGGCCCACGCAGCTTGGGGAGATTCTCAGGAGGGCAGCAGAGACACTCGTGCTGCCACTACACCATCTTCCAGAGCAGCTCAGAAGGGCCCAGAAGGGCAGGCAGGTGGCAAAAAGCAAGACAAGGAGCCCCTGCCTGCATTAGTGCCTGAAGAGGCAGGCAACCTAGATTCTCCCAAGGCTGCACACTCTCCAGAGGAGGCCGATAATGCAGTGCTGTTCCCAAGAGTGTGTGAGGGGGGAGAAAGAGATGTAACTGCTACCACCATGCCTGAAGTCTCTAGACAAGCTCTGGGAGCAGCACTGAGTCTGCAAGATCCCAGAGGGGTCAACCAGGTGGCCTCCAGATGCTCTCCGGTACACCCAGCAATCTGGAGAATTCGGGATGAGGCAAGGAGGGAGCAGATGTTGTCCAGCTGGAACATCTCCTGGCCAAATGTGAGCATGCTCAGGCTGCTAAGACCCCAAGCAGCACATGCCAGTGCCAGTGCTACCGACACTGCCCAAGGAATGCTGGACACCTGCACCACAACATTGATGGCGGAGGGCCTCTTTCCTGCGCCAGGAGAGCTCCTATCCTGGGATGCTGGAGTGCGGGATGAACAGCAGGATGTGGAAGAGATTGCTGAGACAGAAACTGCAGGACGGCCATCTGGTGACCTGCAGAGTGCATGTCTTGCCCCATCTGATGAGGCAGAAACGGTGCATTCAGCTTCTCTTCTGGACGCAGGTCCTGGGCCTGCAGGACAGCTTCATCCTTTGCCCGCATCAGTGCCATCAGATTCGGAAAACTCAGATTCTTTTGAGACTGTGCACCATCCAGAGGAGGCCAGTGCGGTACCACTCCTGTCAGCATGCGAGGGAGGAGAAAGAGAAGAACCAGCTATGGCCACTCTGGAATTGTCCACACAAGCTCTGGGAGGAGCACCAAAATTGCCAGATCCCAGAGACATCAACCGGGAGGCCTATGGATGTTCTCCAGTGCACCCAGCAATCCGGAGAATTCAGGATGAGGTGAGGAGGGAGCAGATGTTGTCCAGCTGGAACATCTCCTGGCCAAACAATGTGAGCATGCTCAGGCTGCTAAGACCCCCAGCAGCACATGACACGACTACTGGCAGTGCTCAAGAAATGCTGGACACTTGCACCACAACATTGATGGTGGAGGGCCTCCTTCCTGCACCAGGAGAGCTCCTATGCTGGGATGCTGGAGTGCGGGATGAACAGCAGGATGTGGAAGAGATTGCTGAGACAGAAACTGCAGGACGGTCATCTGGTGACCTGCAGAGCGCATGTCTTGCCCCATCTGATGGGGCAGAAACAGTGCTTTCAGCTTCTCTTCTGGATGCAGGTCCTCAACCTGCAGGACAGCTTCAGCCTTTGCCCGCATCAGTTCCTGAGGACACAGAAAACTCAGAATGTTCCACGGCAGTGCACTCTCTGGAGGTGGCCAGCGAAGCACCCTTCTTCCTGTCTGCATACGAAGGAGAAGAAAGAGAAGAACCAGCTATGGCCATGCCTGAGTCCTCCAGGCAATCTCTAGGAGAACCATCAATTCTGCAAGATCTCGGAGAGATGTACTGGAAGGTCTATGGATGTCCTCCAATTCACCCAGCAATCCGGAGAATCCGTGACGAGGCAAGAAGGGAGCAGATGTTGTCCGCTAAGAACATGTCTGAGCCATACAGTGTGGGCATGCCCAGGCTTCTCGTGCTCCAAGCAGCAGATGATGGTGCCAATGCTGCCGACACTGCTTGGGGCATGCTGGACATCTGCGCCACTACATCGAGGGCAGATGGCCACTTTCCTGCCTCTTGTGATTCCCAAAGCTGGGATATTGCACAGGAAGCGATCATTGACGATGCTGCCAGTGATGTCGGCAGTGATCACAGCATGCTGGATGCCAGGGACACTGCAGTGATGGCTGAGAGCATGCCCACGCCCTCCTGTTTTTGCCCTGATACCATGGAGGGTGTGAAAGAGAACCATGAGGAAGAAGCTGCTGAGGCAGCCTCTGTGCCACCAAGCATTTCTGGTTCCTCATGTGGTGAGATGAAGACAGCAGCGGCTCACCGCCGGATGCCAGCTATCATCAGGAATGTGCTCCGGGCTCTGCGCAGGATTTGCACCTGCAGCTGCATCAGGGGACAGCGGGAGGAGAGGCACGAGGCTGCAAACACCAGGCAGCTCCCCAGAGATTGATTCCATCCTGTCAATGTAGAATTCTGATTCCATCATGTCAGTGAAGAATTTTGATTCCATCTTGTCAATGCAGAATTCTGATTCCATCTTGTCAACATAGAATTCTGATTAAATGCTATATTTATTCTATCCTGGCTGAGTGCTGTCTGATCTGTGCACTCATGCATGGTTGGTCTCTGAGTGCGACTACTGGGCTCAGAGCACGGGGCAATGGATCCATGTGTCGGTGGTGGCAGCAAGTGCAGAGAGCGTGGGCGTGCAAGGGAGAGTGATTTGTGACTTGCAAAATGTGAGCTGGCTGAGCCGGTGTGTGTGTGAGGTGGGCTGCGATGAAGGGCGTGAGGGGCTGTGAAAGGGGCAGCCCTGGTGGGAGAGCACTGGTGTGTCTGTAGGGGTGCGAGCACAGCCAGGCACCTACCGAGAGGAGACCAAAGTGTCCCGGCTGGCTCAGGGCTCCTCAGGTGTCTCACTGCACAGGCCTGGGTACTCCCTACGTTGACATCATCGTTCCCCCATATGAGGACGTCATCAGTATAGAGGTAAACCCGGACACCGTGGTCCAACGTGAGCTTCCCCTGCCTCCGAGCGCCAGAGTGGGCGAGTGTCTGTACCCCTGGGGTAATCGGGTGACTGTGCATTGCACTCCCTCCAAGTAAATGCAAATTGATTGTCCTCCACCTTCCTCAAGGGGACCAGCTGTCTTAGGCATCAATGGCAGCCAGAAAGGCATGAGCCTGTTCCCGTAGGGTAGTAATCAATTCTGAAACATTTGGGGCCGCATTTGCTGAAGGGGCAGTCTCGGCACCCAGATGCCTGCAGTCCACTCTAAGTCTCCATTTGCCACAGGGCTCCCACACTGGCCATACAGGAAAGTTACAAGGAGAGTTTGCAGGTGCTATAATCCCTTGATTGCATAGTTCAGCTACAAGGGGGGGCTGTGCCTTCCTTAGCTCCTAAAGGGAGAGGGTTGGGCTTCATGTTTGTCGTCTTGGAAGGAGGTGGGGCCGGGGCTACCTACAGTAGTCTAAGAGTTGGCCTAGAGGCAGAAGGCCTCTTCTCTTCCCTCCCCGAGCACTTCATCAGTGCTTCTGCCTGCTGAGACTGCTGCTCCTCCTCAACCAGCTGCTCTTGTAATTTTCCTACTTCCTCCTGCAAGGAGGAGATAATGCTGGCTCCTGAGAATCATGGCTGCCCGTAGTACTTGTGAGTGTGACCAGCTGTGTCCTGAGTACTGCACAAACCACTGCTTTCCCTTTTCTTCAGCGATATTTCCATTCTGCCCTTAAGTCTGCTACCCAGTCGCATACTGCCTGTTGGTTCTGGGCAAGAGAAGAATCAAGGTCCCTCAACACTTTCAGAATATGCTCTGGGCTATTAGGATTGCCCATCCCTCCTTCCATGCTTGGCGCCAGCTACTCATAATGTACTTCAACAAACACAATTTAAAATTTTTTTCATTCCACATCCCTTGTTGAACTTTATACTGTCCGTGCCTTGGCCCTCCCGATGCCATCCCTGCACATCCAAACAACATCCCTCTGTTCCTCCCTGGCCACCTATCCCCACTTCCACTGCTTCCTTCTTTTCCCTCAGCCTTCCCAGCAGCTCCGTGCTCAGCTGAGCTGCGTCTCCTGCCACCCCTGCCTTCTTATTCTGGGGGATGGAGAGCTCTCGTGCTCTCAGAAACATGTTCTTAACTGTGCTGCCAGCTGTGTTCCGTTCCTTTGTGCCTAAGGACAGTTTCCTAGGAGATCTCATTCAACCATTCCTTAAACAGGTCACTGAAGTTCACTCTCCTGAAGTTCAGTGTCTTGACTCCACTCTTTGCCAGGCCCATGTTCCTGGAGATCAATGGTTGCTGCAGCTCAGGCTGCCTCCAATCTTAACGTCTTCGACCACCTCCTCTGCACGGATGAGCACCAAACTCGGCAACCACTGGTGACCAGCTGGTCCCCTCTGGTCCTGACCTGTCCAAGACCGGTAGCAGAAAGTTACCATTATTGGGCTCCAGGAGTCTCCTGGATCACTTGCAGCTAGCTCGCCATGTTCATTTCCCAGCAGGTATCTGGGTGGTTGAAATCCCCCAGAGGGATCAGAGCCTGGGAGCACAACAGCTCCTGCAGCTGAAGGAAGAAGGTCACACCTACAGGCTCCCCTTGATTCGGTGGCCTGTAGTAGACCCCGACCACCAGCTGTCTTTTGTTGGTCTCGTCCCTGGTTTTAACCCACAGGCTCCCCACGTGTGCCTGACTATTTCTCAGAGGCAGCTCTTTGCAGTCTGTCCTCTTTTTGTCGTAGGCGGCAATTCCCAACCTCTCCTACCTTGCCTATCCCTTCTAAAAAGCGTATAGCCCTCAATTGGGGTTACGCAGGTCATAGAATCGTGGAATTGCTCAGGTTGGAAAAGGCCTTCAAGATCATCAAGTCCAACCACAACCTAACCATCCTACCCTCACTCTAACTACCCACCGCTGAATCATGTCCCCGAGCACCACATCCAAATGGATTTTAAACACATTCAGGGACGGTGACTCAACCACCGCCCTGGGGAGCCTGTTCCAGTGCTTAACACGCCCTTCTGTACACAGGATTTCCTGTGTTCCAACCTAAACCTCTGCTGGTGAAACTGCCTGCACGGCCTGCACTGCCAGCATTGCCTGCACTGCCTGCACGAACAGCACTAACTGCCAGCACTGCCAGCACTAACTGCCAGCACTAACTACCAGCACTGCCTGCACTAACTGCCTGCACGGCCTGCACTGCCATGCGCCTGCAGCACTAACTGCCAGCACTAACTGCCAGCACTAACTGCCAGCACTAACTACCAGCACTAACTGCCAGGGCCGAGGGCGGAGAGCAGCAGGGCCGGGCTCGGCCGGGCCGCTGGCGGCCTTTGAAGTCGCTGCTGCTGCTGGGCACGCTGCTGGCGACTTCGCCACCTCCATCCCACGCCTCCTTCTCCACACCGCCGTGTGTGAGGCAGATGCCGTGCGCTCAGCGTCGCTTCTGGCCACAGAACCTGGGCCTGCAGGACACCCTGAGCCTTTGCCTGCATCAGTGCCTCGGTATGCAGAAAGCTCAGATCCTCTCGGGACTGCACACTGTCCGGAGGAGGACAGTGCAACGCAGGAATACCTGCTGTCAGTGTGTGCGGGAGGACAAGGAGAAGAAACAAGCGGCTATGGCCGTGTCTGAATGGTCCACCCAAGCTCTGGGAGATGCAGCGAGATCGCAATATCCCAGAGAGACCAACGGGTGGCATGTGGATATCCTCCAGTGCACCCAGAGATCCGGAGAATCCGAGATGAGGCGAGGAAGGAGCAGATGTTGTCCAGTAGGACCACATCCTGGCCACACAGCTTGAGCATGCCCATCTATGTCTCCAAGTGCAGAGCCGTCCCAGGGAGGGCCTGCTGGGCCCGAGCGGCCCGGCGAGCAGCTCCATGTACAGAGTCCTGCTGTGCCCGGGCCAGCCCTCCCAGGGAAAGCTGCGGTGCTTGGTGGCAGGCAGGGCCTTGCCTGGTGCCCGCCCTGCCCCTTGCCTACAGCTCTCTGCCCCCACAGGTACCGCTGCCACACCACACACAACATTCCTGCGAAGGCCACAGGAGGTGCACAGAGCTCCAAGTGCTTGAGTACAGGACTACAGGAGGATGGCCAGGGTACATCCCCGGGCAGAAAGCCATCCCAGGCAGGGCTTCCCAGCTCAGATGGCCCACGAAGCGGCACAGAGGCCGGCAGCACTGCATGCCCTGCCGTACCCAGGCCCACCATCCCAGGGAAGACCTGGAGTGGTGGCGCGCAGGCAGGGCCTTGCCTCTGCCCCTGGCCTACAGCTCTCTGTCCTGCACACGCTGCCACACCACACGCTGAAACTCGCCGCTGGTGGCCCCCAGCCAGCTGCCCAGGCATGCGTGCAGAGCTGCCACAATGGGCTGCTGTGCTGTGGGGGCTGCCATGTGGGGACCAGCCCTCCTCTGCTTCAGCTCCTCTGCACTCAGCCGCCCGCGGGCTGAGGGCTGCCCTCGATGCTCCGTGCAACGCGAGCGGGAAGGACCTCGCTCACTCAGCCTTTCTCCTCAGCTTCTCTTGCAGGCGGGCAGGCAGGAGTTTCCAGTGTTGGTGCCAGTGGCCAAAGCAGACAGCCTCAGCCACCCTTGCTGCCTCGCTTAAGGCGGGCCGGGTTGCTGACAGCTGCACCCAGGCATGCAGCAGCAGCTTCTGGGGTCTGTAAGCTGCCTGCTCTGCCAGCAGCAGCCTCTTCCACATCTTCTCCAAGAGGCAGAGCACGTGCCATGGGCATTAGAGGCAGCAGACTCCCAGTACTTGCCCCGAGACCTCCGGGAACCTTGCATGTCCAGGACGGGACAGCAAGGCCTGAGAGCCAGGGTCCAGCCCTGGAAGTCTCAGCTCTTCTCAGGCCTCGCCATGCCAGACCGCCTCGCCATGCCAGACCCAGACAAAACTGCGTGGTGTCCCTGAGCTGTGCTGCAGCCGCAAGCTCAAGCGTCCGAGTGCAGCTGGCAGTTCCAGGGTGCATGGCGCCCTGAGACCACCAGCAAGGACGGCCCAGGTGCTGTCCACCAAGGCTGGGAAGGTCCACGCAGCTTGGGGAGATGCTCAGGAGGGCAGCAGAGACACTCGTGCTGCCACTACACCATCGTCCAGAGCAGCTCAGAAGGGCCCAGAAGGGCAGGCAGGCGGCAAAGAGCAAGACAAGGAGCCCCTGCCTGCATTAGTGCCTGAAGATGTAGGCGACTTAGATTCTCCCAAGGCTGCACACTCTCCAGAGGAGGCCGAAAATGTAGCGCTGTTCCCAAGAGTGTGTGAGGGGGGAAAAAGAGACGTAACTGCCACCACCATGCCTGAAGCCTTCAAACAAGCTCTGGGAGCAGCACTGAGACTGCAAGATCTCAGAGGGGTCAACCAGGAGGCCTATGGATGTTCTCCAGTACACCCAGCAATCTGGAGAATTCGGAATGAGGCGAGGAGGGAGCAGATGTTGTCCAGCTGGAACATCTCCTGGCCAAGCAACGAGAGCATGCTCAGGCTGCTGAGACCCCATGACAGTGCCAGTGCTACCAACAGTGCTCAGAGTATGCTGGAGACCTGCACCACAACATCGATGGTGGAGGGCCCCATTCCTGCACCAGGAGAGTTCATATCCGGAGATGCTGGAGTGCAGGATGAACAGCATGATTCGGAAGAGACTGCTGAGACAGAATCTGCAGGACAGTCATCTGGTGACCTGCAGAGTGCATGTCTTGCCCAGTCTGATGAGGCACACACAGTGTGTTCACCATCTCTTCTGGGCGCTGGTCCTGGGCCTGCAGAACACCTTGAGCCTCTGCCTGCATCAGTGCTGGAAGATGCAGAAAGCTCAGATTCTTCTGAGGCTGCACGCTCTGCAGAGAATGCTGATGCAGCATCTCTCCTTGTCAGTGTCCGAGGGAGAAGAAGCAGCTATGCTTGTGCTGGAATTGTCCAAACAAGCTATGGGAGAACCATCAAGACTGCAAGATCCCAGAGAGCTCTACAGGGAGACCTATGGATATTCTCCAATTTTCCAGCAATTCGTAGAATTCAGGATGAGGCGAGGAAGGAGCAGATGTTGTCCAGCTGGAACATCTCTTGGCCAAGCAACGAGAGCATGCTCAGGCTGCTGAGACCCCAAGCAGCACATGACAGTGCCAGTGCTACCGACACTGTTCAGAGAAGGGGGGTCAAATGTTACAGTTGTTATGAAGAATTTCTTGGGCTTGGTTACAGAGGTTGCCCTGATTTGTTGGACTTGTTCATCATCAGTTGAAGTGGTTACAAAGTACATGGAGGATACAACTCCTTGTATAAAAGTGGAATCAAACATGGAGCCATACAAGAAACAAACATAAGAGTTGCAACAGCACACGAAAAAGGATACGTTTCTCCCGTGGGCAATTTGTTTAGCAACTTTTTCATTATCATTCCATTTTTAGACAACAATTAGAGTCATTCAATTTGCCACAGACACCACCTGTGACTCTTCAGGAGTGGTGACACGAACGTTCCATAATGAATAAAAATTAGAAAGTGAAAAGAGACAACTGTACATTTGGCAATAACCATACCTTTAACAATAGCCAATAATATTAAATCAGTAAGTAAAACAAATAGAGCTATTTGTGTCAGCTGCTTTCCCCACCCAGGAACTCCCAGTGTAAGCCAAGATCCAGATGGGAATTCTTCAGTAGAGGTTGTGGTGTTTATGAACACCCATACAATATTACACTTCAGTGAATTCATCAAAAGCGTATCTAGTCCAATTTGACAATATGTGGACTTGCCATGTAATGTTTTCTAAGATGATTTAGTATCACGAGAACTCTCCACTTGAACATTTCCAAAGCAATTCAAATGCTGAGAGATATAAATCTTAGTTTGGCAAGTTCAAGTATTGCTACAGTCTACAGAATTTTTCACAGGATAGTGTGTGCAGGATAGTCCACAGTATAAACCATCAAGAGGAGTAATCCCAGAAACATACACATCTCTTATCAAAACTTAGACACTTTCCAACAACCATGTTTTGGATGGAACTCCTGGACTCGTGTGACACTGAAAAGCATCAGTGCAAAAGGCTTTACGATAGATTTCTTTTGTGCCCACATCTAACAGATATTAGATGGGCCTCTTGATTCATTTCCCAGTTTGTTAGGAATTTGGAAACACTGTGGAGGAGTCACATGCAAATCATAATCAGTTTGAAAAAAAGGGGTGAAAGAAGGGGTCAAAAGAAATGGTATCACTGTGCAGGGAGTACCAGTAAGCCAGGATGACCTGTAAGAACTCTGAACCCAGTTGTGAAATTTAACAGATCTAAGGACTGATATCAATCACCACCCACACTCACAACAATGCAAAACACAATATGATTGCAACCAAGAAAATGTAATTAAGAGGTATACTCAGTATTCTAGCATGATCAAATCTTCAGTATTTCTGTCACAAAACACAAACGGTTAAAATCAGCCTTAAAATTAGCCTTTCTGTCAAGTGCCCACGGGGATCTTCTGTAAAATAAAACAAGAACCAACTTGCCCTTTTTGGGCTTTGTAAATATGGTTAAAAAATGAGGGAACAATTGAGGAAGTGTTGATTTCATATTACTTTTTTCGGGGTGTCTTTAGCCTTCCAAGGATATTTGGTAAGGGATTCTGTTAAGGTTAGGGAACTGGCCTCACGTTACCTGAGTCAATCGCACAGGCTGGCCAGGGAGATAAGAGTGTTTCCCTGGCTTATCAGCCTCTGGATCATGACTCACAGGGGTAATTGGCAAGAGTGGTGAGGCCTTTAGACACAAGGTGTTAAATGGAGGATCTGGTTTCCCTTTGTGGTAAGCTTTCTAATGCATCCACCCTTCACTGCCCCCACCCCGGTCACTTGGGAGGGGCGAAGACATCAGTTTTTTATTGGATAGCTGCTCAGGTTTTGCTTTCCAGGTCTTGAGCTTTTGTTCTGGCCACCACTTAACTAATTTCTCTAACCTGACAGTGGGTAATCCATTCATCAGATCTCACGGGGCATCCTTTTGCCAGCCCAGTGCCCAGAGACAATTACCTTTATGATCAATATTCCGCCTATCTGTTTTTACTGACAATGAAACCCTTCCAGTCCCACTGAGCTTTGGGCTAGGTGGCCTGGGGGCAAGGCTGACCGCTGCAAGTCTTACTTCCCTTGGCTCAAATTTACTGGCGGAAGAAATCACTGACCCATATTTTCTTCCATAGTTGATTAACTCTTGGACAGCCTTCTTCCACGCCCATACGTCCCCTGACTGCAGATGGTTAGATGTTACAGTTCCTTCTAACGCTGCCCGGGTTCTCTCTCCCTGACACATAGCTTGTATCTTTCCTTGCAGTTGTATGCCTGTGGGTTTCAATGACTCTGGAAGCCCCCTAATTAAAGCAGTCATTCTCTCAGGATCAACAGGCATCATCATAGGTGATTCGTGGTGTGGCTGCAGCTTTCTATCATACATCATTTGGAGACAAGCAGCCTTTTGAACGCTCTCTACTAACTGGTCGACTGTTCCAGTAATAGCAAGAGGGTATCCCTTTTCTAGAGGATTGAGACCACCTGCCCAATAGGCAGCCCTCTGTGTTAAGGACCAGGGAGCACCATTGTTGCCAGTAGTTAAAAATACTCCTGGTCCCCAGTAACCTTCCGCTTCCTTTTCCATTAGCTGTATCTGGTCTCCACCAGTGAGACTAACCCTCCATACATACTCATTTTCTGACTCCTTTGGAGAGCGGCTGAAATCTTTTTTCAATTTTGCTAGTTCAGTGGCTGAGAAGGGAATTCCTTTAACATTCATTTGAGGATCTAGATCCTCCCTGTTATTGAATGCATATTCGGTTTTTATCAAAGGGTGCATCTGGGCTGGAGAGGCCTCTAATTTGTCTAGCCTTGCCTTCATTTCTTTCAATCCTTCTAGAGGGTAGATTTTTTCTTGAGGCAAACTATGGGCGACAGTATCGCTATTTTCTTTATACCTTAACTGCTCCTTCAGAACCCCTAGTAAGGGAGCTGCATCATGCTTTTCATTTTCTAATGAAACAGGCCACAAGGGTAATCCATACCGTATGACATGGTGAAAAAAACCTCAAAACTGACGGGTTTGACTGAGATGGGCAGCCACTGCTTTGGGAGAGACTGGCAGATGATAATTGCTTGTGAATCATTTGTTTTGTAAGTATATATACGTATGCATGTATTATTAGCACTACTGTAATTTCTCTCTTATTTTTCTGCCTTAGTAAACAGTTTTTATCTCAACCAAATCATTTTTTTTCTGATTCTCTCCCCCATCCCATCTTTTCAAATAAGTGAATTTCCAGATTTGGACTTAAAATTTGCTGTCATACAAGCACTAACATTTTTGTTGTATTATGTAGATGTATGAGCAAACAATTCTCAAAAAATTACTGCCATGTCTACTTTGCTGCCAAATTTATATCTTCATATAAATATTTACATTTTATAGACATTTCCATTATTCCACATATTATGCTATTATATATTTACATTTATATACAATTACTATTTACATTTTATAGAAGACAAAAATCCAGTGACACTATTTCCCACTTCCTATATAGTCCAGTGACAATATATTTCCTATTAATAGAAAAAATGCCAATATAGGCATCTGAAACTATTGCAGGTTTCAAATGAAATAAGTTTTTAAGTAATATATCTGAACAAATTTCCAGGAGAAAAAAAAAACCAGCCTTTTTTTCCAAAACACAAGAGAGTGTGCTGGCAGGATTTTAACTACCAGCCATGGTGGTCTCAATTTATACACTGAATAAGATTTTCACTCTAGTGCCATGGCTATTCAGGAGACGTGTGTATGCTTAACGGGGCTGGCTGGCTGCACTCCACCATGCTGCTCTTTCACTCTCCCTTCTTAAAGGAACAGGGATGAAAATACAATGAAGGAGAGCTTCAGTTGAGATAAGGACAGGGAGATCTCTCACCAAGGACCATCGTGTGCAAAACAGACTCAAGTTAGGGGACGAATGTAAGTTTCTGTCTGTTAATAGCAGACTAGAGCACTGAGGAACTAGAAGCAAACTAAAAACATTTTCCCATTCACTCATTCTCTTCCAAGTCGTCCCCTTAAGTGGAGCAGGGAACTGGGGCTATGGTCGGTCCCTAAAGCTCTGATGTTGCACCACACAGGGTCCCTCTCACGGCAGCCATCTTTTCTAAACCAATCCCTCACGGGCTTCTGACAGACTGCAGCTCTTCAAGCGCTACTCTAAAGTGGCTCCGTACCCCGGAGTCCATCCTGTAGAAACTGCCCCACGGGCAGCACTTCCCCAGAGCTTCAACACCACACTCTCCTCTTCAAGAGCAGCAGCTGGCCCAGCCCTCCTGCCCCACCGCGGCCCTTCTCCATGGCCGCAGCTCCGGCCCGGGGCTGCTCCTGTGGGCACAACATGGCTGCGGCCTCCTGCAGGCCGCGCCTACCATGGGCTGCTTCATGGCTGCAATGGAGATCTGCTCCGTGTGGTGCCCACGGTCTGTAGGGGCCGGCCTGTCATATGTCTCCTGCTTTCCTCTTCCCTTGAAACAGAGGGTGAGGTATCTAAATGGACTGTTCATACCCTTGTTTGTCTTCCTCAGCGATTGCCACTTCCTACAGCTTCTTCACGTGGTCCCTCTGCACTCTGACCACAGCACAACTCCCTGAGATGAGGCCACCCCAAATACCCTTCAAACAACATCTGGTCAACCACATCCTCTCTTGGGATGTGCTTCTGGGTTAAAATCTACTATGTGCTAAAGGCATACTGTTTCTCCAGCCCACGGTGGTCACAACACGTAGCACATCTTCATGCTGTGTAGCTTTCAGCAGAGTTGCTGTGTCCCTGTGGCCACGCTGCAAGCACTGCTGAAGGCTGCACACTGTCTTTCCTTGCTGCCCTCATTTGCCTGGTTGTCTGTCTCTTCACCAGCTGATTGCTGAATGAGGGTTTGAGACCCACTAGTACCATCTGTGGATAAAAGGTGTAGTCTCTTCCAGCCAGCCAGGAGCAAGCTATCACCCAGAGCAGCCACGAGGATTCTCCAAAGAAGCCTGGGAACAGCTACAACAATTGCTGTGGCTCTGTGTGTTGCTCCCAGTCTTAATAATCAGGCTTAATGATCTTCTTAAAATACAGTGTTTGCAGTGCCTCTGATATGAATCAATGTTTAAGAAGGGCAAAAAGGGCTGCTTACTGCAAAACAAATACTCGCACAGAAAGATTAGGCATTTGTTTAGCAAGCTTAATTAAAAAGCTCTACTTGGTGCCTTTTTGAGGATCTAAACTCCTTGATAAAGAAATAACCCGTTTTTCCAGTTATAGCTTCCTTTTCTTTGTAAGTGGTGAGTAGTTTCAAAGATCAAAAGGCCAAGTCTCATACGCCATCTTAATTTGAAAGATATTTTAACATTCTGATAAGCACAGTTTTGGAATGCTTCGTTTTGTTTGCCTCACTCGTCAATGTGCAAACTTAGGGTAATTAAACAAAGTGATATTTCACAGTCAGTCTTTGCATTTAGACTGTGAATGTGTAAGTTTAAATAGGAAAATCTACATACTCTCGGGAGAGCGGCTCGGCGAGGAGTGGCATTAGAGGCAGCAGACTCCCAGTACTTGCCCCGAGACCTCAGCACACACCGCAGATGTTGTCCAGTTGCAACACACGGTGGGCAAACTCTGTGAGCGTGCCCAGGCCCAGTGCTGCCAACACTGCTCAGGGAAACCTGGGCGTACGCTCCGCGACATCGAGGGCTGAGGCTCAGATTCCTGCCTCTGGTGGTTCCCGAACCAGGGATGCTGGAGTGCAGGTTGAGCTGCAAGAATTAGAAGAGACTGCTGAGAGGGAATCCGCAGGATGTTCACCTGGCAAACTGTGGAGCGCATCTCTTGCCTCACCTGATGAGGCAGGCAGCATGCCTTCGGCTTCTCTTCTGGCTGCGGACCCTGGGCCTGGAGGACACCTTGAGGCTTTGGCTGTAACAGGTCCTGAAGATGGGGAACACTCAACTTCTTCCAAGGCTGAATACTTTCCAGAGGAGGCCAATGCAGCACCTTTTTTCTGGAGAGCATGCGAGGGAGAAGAAGAAGAAACGGCTACCACCATGCCTGAATTCTCCAACCAGTCTCTGGGAGAAGAACAGAGGTTGCAAGATCCCAGAGAGGTCTACGGGGAGGCATATGGATATCCTCCAGTTCACCCAGCAATCCAGAGAATCCGGGATGAGGCGAAGAAGGACCAGATGCTGCCACACTGGAACATCTCCTGGCCAAATAGCATGAGCGTGCCCCCGCTGCTAAGGCCCCAAGCAACAGAAGACAGTGCCAGTGCAGCTGACAGTGCTCAGGACACGCTGAGCGTCTGCAGTGTGACATCGAGGGCTGAGGGCCAGTTTTCTGCTTCTGATGATTCCTCAGCCAGAGGTGTTATAGTCCAGGACTCGCAGCTAGAGTTGGAAGAGGCTGCAGAGATAGAAACGGCAGGACAGTCATCTGGCACCCTGCAAGTTGCATCTCTTGCCCCATCTGATGAGGTACACGCTGTGTGTTCACCATCTCTTCTGGATGCTGAGCCAGGGCCTGCAGGGCACCGTGAGCCTTTACCTGCATCAGTGCTGGAAGATGCAGAAAGCTCAGATTCTTCCGAGGCTGCAAGCTCTGCAGAGGAGACTGATGCAGTATCGCTCCCCTTGCCAATGTCCGAGGGAGGAGAAAGGGAAGAATCAGCTATGGCCATGCCTGAATCCTCCGGACAAGGTCTGGGAGAAGCACGGAGACTGCCAGATCCCAGCGAGATCAACAGGGAGCCCTCTGGGTACTCTCCTATGATCCCAGCAATGCGGAGAATTCGTGAGGAGGACAGAAACGAGCAGATGTTGTCACACTGGAATATTTCCTGGCCAAGGAATGTGAGAAGCCCCAGGCAGCGAAGGCTCCAGGCAAGAGGTGACGCATTCAATAATGTTGGCGCTCGTCAGGGCATGCCAGGTATCTGGCCCACGACATCCCGGGCTGGTAACTGGTTTCTTGACTCTGGTGACTCCAGAAAGTGGACTGTTAGACTGCCAGTTATACTGGAAGAGTCCAGTGATGACAGCAGCAGTGCTGCCAGCACTGCTGAGGGCACGCTGGATGCCAGAGACAATGCAGTGAGAGATGAGGGCATGCAGCCGCCCTCCTGTCCTTGCCCTTCAACACTGGAGAATGTGGAGGAAGACTGGGGATGTGACTCTGAGGAAGATGCTGCATCAGAGGCAGTCAGCATCACATCCAGCACATCCGATGAGCCATCTGGTGAGGTGGAGGCCATTTCTTCAGCTTCATCTGTAGCTGCAGATCCCATGACTGAGGAGCATGTGTCAGCATGTGAGGGAGCAGAAGATGTGGGCCCTCAGCATGAGGTGAGCAAGGTCAGCACCAGGCATGAATTGGAGGCAGAGGCAGGAGTGGTGCCTGGAGTGTGCGCTGTGGGGAGATGCCTGGAGATGCTGTCTCCTTTCCAACCAGCTCCATGCATTAGGGTGGACAGCCCCTCTGTTATTCCTGCCTTGCCTTCAATCAAAGGGGCCTGGAAAGGGGATCCCTCCCCTGGACCCCTGGCACCCACACCATCACCAGCCAGTGGCATACAGGTGTGTGGTTTTGTTCTCTTCACACAGGTTTCTGCAGAGGCTGAAGAACGTGCACAGAGCTCCGTGTGCTTCAGAGATGCACCGGAGGATGGCCCAGGTACATCCCCAGACAGAAAACAATCCCAGGGAGGGACCTGTCAAGCTCAGATGGCCCACCAAGTGGCATGGAGGCTGACAGCGTTCCATGCGCTGCCATATCCAGGCCAGTCCTCCCAGGGAAATTCCATGGTGGTGGGTGGCAGGCAGGCAGGAGCTCGCCTCTGCCCCTTGCCTACAGCTCTCTGTCCCCCACAGGTACCACTGCCGCACCACACACAGCAGCTCGCCGCCGGATGCCAGCTGTCATCAGGAGTGGGCTCCGGGCTCTGCGCAGAGTTTGCACCTGCAGCTGCATCAGGGGACAGCGAGAGGAGAGGCACGAAGCTGCAAACACCAGGCAGCTCCCAGGGATGACAAACTCAGTCCTGCAGATGTAAACTTCTGATTCAGTGTTGTCTTTATTCTCTCCTGGCTGAGTGCTGGGCTCAGAGCACGGGGCAATGGATCCGTGTGTCGGTGGTGGCAGCAAGTGCAGAGAGCGAGGGCGTGCAAGCCATCCCAGGGAGGGCCTGCCCAGCTCAGACGGCCACGAAGCAGCACGGAGGCCGGCGTCGCGCCCGAAGGCCGTTGTGACGCGGGGCCGCCGCGAGGGGCCGGAGTCCCCCGGAGAGAGTGCCGCTCACTCTCGGGAGAGCGGCTCCGCGAGGAGGACGCGGCTCCCCCGGGTGCCTGCGACCGAGCGTCTGCGCGAGGACGCGGCGATGAGCGAGGAGCGGGAGAAGAAGGACGACCGCCAGCCCGACGCGGGGCTGCCACGCGTGCGCGACCGCCGCCAGGTGCGGGCCGGGGAGGGACGCCGGCCGCGCCTTCGCCGCCTCCATCCCGGTTCTCCTTCTCCCCGCAGGTGGTGCCGCCGGGCGGCCGGAGCCCGGGCTCGTCCCTCCGCGGCGTCCGTCTGCACCTACCAGCAGCCTGAGAACGGCTCTGGGACTGTCCACCAAGGCTGGGAAGGCCCACGCAGCTTGGGGAGATTCTCAGGAGGGCAGCAGAGACACTCGTGCTGCCACTACACCATCTTCCAGAGCAGCTCAGAAGGGCCCAGAAGGGCAGGCAGGTGGCAAAAAGCAAGACAAGGAGCCCCTGCCTGCATTAGTGCCTGAAGAGGCAGGCAACCTAGATTCTCCCAAGGCTGCACACTCTCCAGAGGAGGCCGATAATGCAGTGCTGTTCCCAAGAGTGTGTGAGGGGGGAGAAAGAGATGTAACTGCTACCACCATGCCTGAAGTCTCTAGACAAGCTCTGGGAGCAGCACTGAGTCTGCAAGATCCCAGAGGGGTCAACCAGGTGGCCTCCAGATGCTCTCCGGTACACCCAGCAATCTGGAGAATTCGGGATGAGGCAAGGAGGGAGCAGATGTTGTCCAGCTGGAACATCTCCTGGCCAAATGTGAGCATGCTCAGGCTGCTAAGACCCCAAGCAGCACATGCCAGTGCCAGTGCTACCGACACTGCCCAAGGAATGCTGGACACCTGCACCACAACATTGATGGCGGAGGGCCTCTTTCCTGCGCCAGGAGAGCTCCTATCCTGGGATGCTGGAGTGCGGGATGAACAGCAGGATGTGGAAGAGATTGCTGAGACAGAAACTGCAGGACGGCCATCTGGTGACCTGCAGAGTGCATGTCTTGCCCCATCTGATGAGGCAGAAACGGTGCATTCAGCTTCTCTTCTGGACGCAGGTCCTGGGCCTGCAGGACAGCTTCATCCTTTGCCCGCATCAGTGCCATCAGATTCGGAAAACTCAGATTCTTTTGAGACTGTGCACCATCCAGAGGAGGCCAGTGCGGTACCACTCCTGTCAGCATGCGAGGGAGGAGAAAGAGAAGAACCAGCTATGGCCACTCTGGAATTGTCCACACAAGCTCTGGGAGGAGCACCAAAATTGCCAGATCCCAGAGACATCAACCGGGAGGCCTATGGATGTTCTCCAGTGCACCCAGCAATCCGGAGAATTCAGGATGAGGTGAGGAGGGAGCAGATGTTGTCCAGCTGGAACATCTCCTGGCCAAACAATGTGAGCATGCTCAGGCTGCTAAGACCCCCAGCAGCACATGACACGACTACTGGCAGTGCTCAAGAAATGCTGGACACTTGCACCACAACATTGATGGTGGAGGGCCTCCTTCCTGCACCAGGAGAGCTCCTATGCTGGGATGCTGGAGTGCGGGATGAACAGCAGGATGTGGAAGAGATTGCTGAGACAGAAACTGCAGGACGGTCATCTGGTGACCTGCAGAGCGCATGTCTTGCCCCATCTGATGGGGCAGAAACAGTGCTTTCAGCTTCTCTTCTGGATGCAGGTCCTCAACCTGCAGGACAGCTTCAGCCTTTGCCCGCATCAGTTCCTGAGGACACAGAAAACTCAGAATGTTCCACGGCAGTGCACTCTCTGGAGGTGGCCAGCGAAGCACCCTTCTTCCTGTCTGCATACGAAGGAGAAGAAAGAGAAGAACCAGCTATGGCCATGCCTGAGTCCTCCAGGCAATCTCTAGGAGAACCATCAATTCTGCAAGATCTCGGAGAGATGTACTGGAAGGTCTATGGATGTCCTCCAATTCACCCAGCAATCTGGAGAATCCGTGACGAGGCAAGAAGGGAGCAGATGTTGTCCGCTAAGAACATGTCTGAGCCATACAGTGTGGGCATGCCCAGGCTTCTCGTGCTCCAAGCAGCAGATGATGGTGCCAATGCTGCCGACACTGCTTGGGGCATGCTGGACATCTGCGCCACTACATCGAGGGCAGATGGCCACTTTCCTGCCTCTTGTGATTCCCAAAGCTGGGATATTGCACAGGAAGCGATCATTGACGATGCTGCCAGTGATGTCGGCAGTGATCACAGCATGCTGGATGCCAGGGACACTGCAGTGATGGCTGAGAGCATGCCCACGCCCTCCTGTTTTTGCCCTGATACCATGGAGGGTGTGAAAGAGAACCATGAGGAAGAAGCTGCTGAGGCAGCCTCTGTGCCACCAAGCATTTCTGGTTCCTCATGTGGTGAGATGAAGACAGCAGCGGCTCACCGCCGGATGCCAGCTATCATCAGGAATGTGCTCCGGGCTCTGCGCAGGATTTGCACCTGCAGCTGCATCAGGGGACAGCGGGAGGAGAGGCACGAGGCTGCAAACACCAGGCAGCTCCCCAGAGATTGATTCCATCCTGTCAATGTAGAATTCTGATTCCATCATGTCAGTGAAGAATTTTGATTCCATCTTGTCAATGCAGAATTCTGATTCCATCTTGTCAACATAGAATTCTGATTAAATGCTATATTTATTCTATCCTGGCTGAGTGCTGTCTGATCTGTGCACTCATGCATGGTTGGTCTCTGAGTGTGACTACTGGGCTCAGAGCACGGGGCAATGGATCCATGTGTCGGTGGTGGCAGCAAGTGCAGAGAGCGTGGGCGTGCAAGGGAGAGTGATTTGTGACTTGCAAAATGTGAGCTGGCTGAGCCGGTGTGTGTGTGAGGTGGGCTGCGATGAAGGGGGTGAGGGGCTGTGAAAGGGGCAGCCCTGGTGGGAGAGCACTGGTGTGTCTGTAGGGGTGCGAGCACAGCCAGGCACCTACCGAGAGGAGACCAAAGTGTCCCGGCTGGCTCAGGGCTCCTCAGGTGTCTCACTGCACAGGCCTGGGTACTCCCTACGTTGACATCATCGTTCCCCCATATGAGGACGTCATCAGTATAGAGGTAAACCCGGACACCGTGGTCCAACGTGAGCTTCCCCTGCCTCCGAGCGCCAGAGTGGGCGAGTGTCTGTACCCCTGGGGTAATCGGGTGACTGTGCATTGCACTCCCTCCAAGTAAATGCAAATTGATTGTCCTCCACCTTCCTCAAGGGGACCATAAAACAGCTGTCTTAGGCATCAATGGCAGCCAGAAAGGCATGAGCCTGTTCCCGTAGGGCAGTAATCAATTCTGAAACATTTGGGGCCGCTTTTGCTGAATGGGCAGTCTCGGCACCCAGATGCCTGCAGTCCACTCTAAGTCTCCATTTGCCACAGGGCTCCCACACTGGCCATACAGGAAAGTTACAAGGAGAGTTTGCAGGTGCTATAATCCCTTGATTGCATAGTTCAGCTACAAGGGGGGGCTGTGCCTTCCTTAGCTCCTAAAGGGAGAGGGTTGGGCTTCATGTTTGTCGTCTTGGAAGGAGGTGGGGCCGGGGCTACCTACAGTAGTCTAAGAGTTGGCCTAGAGGCAGAAGGCCTCTTCTCTTCCCTCCCCGAGCACTTCATCAGTGCTTCTGCCTGCTGAGACTGCTGCTCCTCCTCAACCAGCTGCTCTTGTAATTTTCCTACTTCCTCCTGCAAGGAGGAGATAATGCTGGCTCCTGAGAATCATGGCTGCCCGTAGTACTTGTGAGTGTGACCAGCTGTGTCCTGAGTACTGCACAAACCACTGCTTTCCCTTTTCTTCAGCGATATTTCCATTCTGCCCTTAAGTCTGCTACCCAGTCGCATACTGCCTGTTGGTTCTGGGCAAGAGAAGAATCAAGGTCCCTCAACACTTTCAGAATATGCTCTGGGCTATTAGGATTGCCCATCCCTCCTTCCATGCTTGGCGCCAGCTACTCATAATGTACTTCAACAAACACAATTTAAAATTTTTTTCATTCCACATCCCTTGTTGAACTTTATACTGTCCGTGCCTTGGCCCTCCCGATGCCATCCCTGCACATCCAAACAACATCCCTCTGTTCCTCCCTGGCCACCTATCCCCACTTCCACTGCTTCCTTCTTTTCCCTCAGCCTTCCCAGCAGCTCCGTGCTCAGCTGAGCTGCGTCTCCTGCCACCCCTGCCTTCTTATTCTGGGGGATGGAGAGCTCTCGTGCTCTCAGAAACATGTTCTTAACTGTGCTGCCAGCTGTGTTCCGTTCCTTTGTGCCTAAGGACAGTTTCCTAGGAGATCTCATTCAACCATTCCTTAAACAGGTCACTGAAGTTCACTCTCCTGAAGTTCAGTGTCTTGACTCCACTCTTTGCCAGGCCCATGTTCCTGGAGATCAATGGTTGCTGCAGCTCAGGCTGCCTCCAATCTTAACGTCTTCGACCACCTCCTCTGCACGGATGAGCACCAAACTCGGCAACCACTGGTGACCAGCTGGTCCCCTCTGGTCCTGACCTGTCCAAGACCGGTAGCAGAAAGTTACCATTATTGGGCTCCAGGAGTCTCCTGGATCACTTGCAGCTAGCTCGCCATGTTCATTTCCCAGCAGGTATCTGGGTGGTTGAAATCCCCCAGAGGGATCAGAGCCTGGGAGCACAACAGCTCCTGCAGCTGAAGGAAGAAGGTCACACCTACAGGCTCCCCTTGATTCGGTGGCCTGTAGTAGACCCCGACCACCAGCTGTCTTTTGTTGGTCTCGTCCCTGGTTTTAACCCACAGGCTCCCCACGTGTGCCTGACTATTTCTCAGAGGCAGCTCTTTGCAGTCTGTCCTCTTTTTGTCGTAGGCGGCAATTCCCAACCTCTCCTACCTTGCCTATCCCTTCTAAAAAGCGTATAGCCCTCAATTGGGGTTACGCAGGTCATAGAATCGTGGAATTGCTCAGGTTGGAAAAGGCCTTCAAGATCATCAAGTCCAACCACAACCTAACCATCCTACCCTCACTCTAACTACCCACCGCTGAATCATGTCCCCGAGCACCACATCCAAATGGATTTTAAACACATTCAGGGACGGTGACTCAACCACCGCCCTGGGGAGCCTGTTCCAGTGCTTAACACGCCCTTCTGTACACAGGATTTCCTGTGTTCCAACCTAAACCTCTGCTGGTGAAGCTGCCTGCACGGCCTGCACTGCCAGCATTGCCTGCACTGCCTGCACCAACAGCACTAACTGCCAGCACTGCCAGCACTAACTGCCAGCACTAACTACCAGCACTGCCTGCACTAACTGCCTGCACGGCCTGCACTGCCATGCGCCTACAGCACTAACTGCCAGCACTAACTGCCAGCACTAACTGCCAGCACTAACTACCAGCACTAACTGCCAGGGCCGAGGGCGGAGAGCAGCAGGGCCGGGCTCGGCCGGGCCGCTGGCGGCCTTTGAAGTCGCTGCTGCTGCTGGGCACGCTGCTGGCGACTTCGCCACCTCCATCCCACGCCTCCTTCTCCACACCGCCGTGTGTGAGGCAGATGCCGTGCGCTCAGCGTCGCTTCTGGCCACAGAACCTGGGCCTGCAGGACACCCTGAGCCTTTGCCTGCATCAGTGCCTCGGTATGCAGAAAGCTCAGATCCTCTCGGGACTGCACACTGTCCGGAGGAGGACAGTGCAACGCAGGAATACCTGCTGTCAGTGTGTGCGGGAGGACAAGGAGAAGAAACAAGCGGCTATGGCCGTGTCTGAATGGTCCACCCAAGCTCTGGGAGATGCAGCGAGATCGCAATATCCCAGAGAGACCAACGGGTGGCATGTGGATATCCTCCAGTGCACCCAGAGATCCGGAGAATCCGAGATGAGGCGAGGAAGGAGCAGATGTTGTCCAGTAGGACCACATCCTGGCCACACAGCTTGAGCATGCCCATCTATGTCTCCAAGTGCAGAGCCGTCCCAGGGAGGGCCTGCTGGGCCCGAGCGGCCCGGCGAGCAGCTCCATGTACAGAGTCCTGCTGTGCCCGGGCCAGCCCTCCCAGGGAAAGCTGCGGTGCTTGGTGGCAGGCAGGGCCTTGCCTGGTGCCCGCCCTGCCCCTTGCCTACAGCTCTCTGCCCCCACAGGTACCGCTGCCACACCACACACAACATTCCTGCGAAGGCCACAGGAGGTGCACAGAGCTCCAAGTGCTTGAGTACAGGACTACAGGAGGATGGCCAGGGTACATCCCCGGGCAGAAAGCCATCCCAGGCAGGGCTTCCCAGCTCAGATGGCCCACGAAGCGGCACAGAGGCCGGCAGCACTGCATGCCCTGCCGTACCCAGGCCCACCATCCCAGGGAAGACCTGGAGTGGTGGCGCGCAGGCAGGGCCTTGCCTCTGCCCCTGGCCTACAGCTCTCTGTCCTGCACACGCTGCCACACCACACGCTGAAACTCGCCGCTGGTGGCCCCCAGCCAGCTGCCCAGGCATGCGTGCAGAGCTGCCACAATGGGTTGCTGTGCTGTGGGGGCTGCCATGTGGGGACCAGCCCTCCTCTGCTTCAGCTCCTCTGCACTCAGCCGCCCGCGGGCTGAGGGCTGCCCTCGATGCTCCGTGCAACGCGAGCGGGAAGGACCACGCTCACTCAGCCTTTCTCCTCAGCTTCTCTTGCAGGCGGGCAGGCAGGAGTTTCCAGTGTTGGTGCCAGTGGCCAAAGCAGACAGCCTCAGCCACCCTTGCTGCCTCGCTTAAGGCGGGCCGGGTTGCTGACAGCTGCACCCAGGCATGCAGCAGCAGCTTCTGGGGTCTGTAAGCTGCCTGCTCTGCCAGCAGCAGCCTCTTCCACATCTTCTCCAAGAGGCAGAGCACGTGCCATGGGCATTAGAGGCAGCAGACTCCCATTACTTGCCCCGAGACCTCCGGGAACCTTGCATGTCCAGGACGGGACAGCAAGGCCTGAGAGCCAGGGTCCAGCCCTGGAAGTCTCAGCTGTTCTCAGGCCTCGCCATGCCAGACCGCCTCGCCATGCCAGACCCAGACAAAACTGCGTGGTGTCCCTGAGCTGTGCTGCAGCCGCAAGCTCAAGCGTCCGAGTGCAGCTGGCAGTTCCAGGGTGCATGGCGCCCTGAGACCACCAGCAAGGACGGCCCAGGTGCTGTCCACCAACGCTGGGAAGGCCCACGCAGCTTGGAGAGATGCTCAGGAGGGCAGCAGAGACACTCGTGCTGCCACTACACCATCTTCCAGAGCAGCTCAGAAGGGCCCAGAAGGGCAGGCAGGCGGCAAAGAGCAAGACAAGGAGCCCCTGCCTGCATTAGTGCCTGAAGATGCAGGCAACCTAGATTCTCCCAAGGCTGCACACTCTCCAGAGGAGGCCGATAATGCAGTGCTGTTCCCAAGAGTGTGTGAGGGGGGAGAAAGAGATGTAACTGCTACCACCATGCCTGAAGTCTCTAGACAAGCTCTGGGAGCAGCACTGAGTCTGCAAGATCCCAGAGGGGTCAACCAGGTGGCCTACAGATGCTCTCCGGTACACCCAGCAATTCGTAGAATTCGGAATGAGGCGAGGAGGGAGCAGATGTTGTCCAGCTGGAACATCTCCTGGCCAAGCAACGAGAGCATGCTCAGGCTGCTAAGACCCCAAGCAGCACATGACAGTGCCAGTGCTACCAACAGTGCTCAGAGTATGCTGGAGACCTGCACCACAACATCGATGGTGGAGGGCCCCATTCCTGCACCAGGAGAGTTCATATCCGGAGATGCTGGAGTGCAGGATGAACAGCATGATTCGGAAGAGACTGCTGAGACAGAATCTGCAGGACAGTCATCTGGTGACCTGCAGAGTGCATGTCTTGCCCAGTCTGATGAGGCACACACAGTGTGTTCACCATCTCTTCTGGGCGCTGGTCCTGGGCCTGCAGAACACCTTGAGCCTCTGCCTGCATCAGTGCTGGAAGATGCAGAAAGCTCAGATTCTTCTGAGGCTGCACGCTCTGCAGAGAATGCTGATGCAGCATCTCTCCTTGTCAGTGTCCGAGGGAGAAGAAGCAGCTATGCTTGTGCTGGAATTGTCCAAACAAGCTATGGGAGAACCATCAAGACTGCAAGATCCCAGAGAGCTCTACAGGGAGACCTATGGATATTCTCCAATTTTCCAGCAATTCGTAGAATTCAGGATGAGGCGAGGAAGGAGCAGATGTTGTCCAGCTGGAACATCTCTTGGCCAAGCAACGAGAGCATGCTCAGGCTGCTGAGACCCCAAGCAGCACATGACAGTGCCAGTGCTACCGACACTGTTCAGAGAAGGGGGGTCAAATGTTACAGTTGTTATGAAGAATTTCTTGGGCTTGGTTACAGAGGTTGCCCTGATTTGTTGGACTTGTTCATCATCAGTTGAAGTGGTTACAAAGTACATGGAGGATACAACTCCTTGTATAAAAGTTGAATCAAACATGGAGCCATACAAGAAACAAACATAAGAGTTGCAACAGCACACGAAAAAGGATACGTTTCTCCCGTGGGCAATTTGTTTAGCAACTTTTTCATTATCATTCCATTTTTAGACAACAATTAGAGTCATTCAATTTGCCACAGACACCACCTGTGACTCTTCAGGAGTGGTGACACGAACGTTCCATAATGAATAAAAATTAGAAAGTGAAAAGAGACAACTGTACATTTGGCAATAACCATACCTTTAACAATAGCCAATAATATTAAATCAGTAAGTAAAACAAATAGAGCTATTTGTGTCAGCTGCTTTCCCCACCCAGGAACTCCCAGTGTAAGCCAAGATCCAGATGGGAATTCTTCAGTAGAGGTTGTGGTGTTTATGAACACCCACACAATATTACACTTCAGTGAATTCATCAAAAGCGTATCTAGTCCAATTTGACAATATGTGGACTTGCCATGTAATGTTTTCTAAGATGATTTAGTATCACGAGAACTCTCCACTTGAACATTTCCAAAGCAATTCAAATGCTGAGAGATATAAATCTTAGTTTGGCAAGTTCAAGTATTGCTACAGTCTACAGAATTTTTCACAGGATAGTGTGTGCAGGATAGTCCACAGTATAAACCATCAAGAGCAGTAATCCCAAAAACATACACGTCTCTTATCAAAACTTAGACACTTTCCAACAACCATGTTTTGGATGGAACTCCTGGACTGGTGTGACACTGAAAAGCATCAGTGCAAAAGGCTTTACGATAGATTTCTTTTGTGCCCACATCTAACAGATATTAGATGGGCCTCTTGATTCATTTCCCAGTTTGTTAGGAATTTGGAAACACTGTGGAGGAGTCACATGCAAATCATAATCAGTTTGAAAAAAAGGGGTGAAAGAAGGGGTCAAAAGAAATGGTATCACTGTGCAGGGAGTACCAGTAAGCCAGGATGACCTGTAAGAACTCTGAACCCAGTTGTGAAATTTAACAGATCCAAGGACTGATATCAATCACCACCCACACTCACAACAATGCAAAACACAATATGATTGCAACCAAGAAAATGTAATTAAGAGGTATACTCAGTATTCTAGCATGATCAAATCTTCAGTATTTCTGTCACAAAACACAAACGGTTAAAATCAGCCTTAAAATTAGCCTTTCTGTCAAGTGCCCACGGGGATCTTCTGTAAAATAAAACAAGAACCAACTTGCCCTTTTTGGGCTTTGTAAATATGGTTAAAAAATGAGGGAACAATTGAGGAAGTGTTGATTTCATATTGCTTTTTTCGGGGTGTCTTTAGCCTTCCAAGGATATTTGGTAAGGGATTCTGTTAAGGTTAGGGAACTGGCCTCACGTTACCTGAGTCAATCGCACAGGCTGGCCAGGGAGATAAGAGTGTTTCCCTGGCTTATCAGCCTCTGGATCATGACTCACAGGGGTAATTGGCAAGAGTGGTGAGGCCTTTAGACACAAGGTGTTAAATGGAGGATCTGGTTTCCCTTTGTGGTAAGCTTTCTAATGCATCCACCCTTCACTGCCCCCACCCCGGTCACTTGGGAGGGGCGAAGACATCAGTTTTTTATTGGATAGCTGCTCAGGTTTTGCTTTCCAGGTCTTGAGCTTTTGTTCTGGCCACCACTTAACTAATTTCTCTAACCTGACAGTGGGTAATCCATTCATCAGATCTCACAGGACACCCTTTTGCCAGCCCAGTGTCCAGAGACAATTACCTTTATGATCAATATTCCGCCTATCTGTTTTTACTGACAATGAAACCCTTCCAGTCCCACTGAGCTTTGGGCTAGGTGGCCTGGGGGCAAGGCTGACCGCTGCAAGTCTTACTTCCCTTGGCTCAAATTTACTGGCGGAAGAAATCACTGACCCATATTTTCTTCCATAGTTGATTAACTCTTGGACAGCCTTCTTCCACGCCCATACGTCCCCTGACTGCAGATGGTTAGATGTTACAGTTCCTTCTAACGCTGCCCGGGTTCTCTCTCCCTGACACATAGCTTGTATCTTTCCTTGCAGTTGTATGCCTATGGGTTTCAATGACTCTGGAAGCCCCCTAATTAAAGCAGTCATTCTCTCAGGATCAACAGGCATCATCATAGGTGATTCGTGGTGTGGCTGCAGCTTTCTATCATACATCATTTGGAGACAAGCAGCCTTTTGAACGCTCTCTACTAACTGGTCGACTGTTCCAGTAATAGCAAGAGGGTATCCCTTTTCTAGAGGATTGAGACCACCTGCCCAATAGGCAGCCCTCTGTGTTAAGGACCAGGGAGCACCATTGTTGCCAGTAGTTAAAAATACTCCTGGTCCCCAGTAACCTTCCGCTTCCTTTTCCATTAGCTGTATCTGGTCTCCACCAGTGAGACTAACCCTCCATACATACTCATTTTCTGACTCCTTTGGAGAGCGGCTGAAATCTTTTTTCAATTTTGCTAGTTCAGTGGCTGAGAAGGGAATTCCTTTAACATTCATTTGAGGATCTAGATCCTCCCTGTTATTGAATGCATATTCGGTTTTTATCAAAGGGTGCATCTGGGCTGGAGAGGCCTCTAATTTGTCTAGCCTTGCCTTCATTTCTTTCAATCCTTCTAGAGGGTAGATTTTTTCTTGAGGCAAACTATGGGCGACAGTATCGCTATTTTCTTTATACCTTAACTGCTCCTTCAGAACCCCTAGTAAGGGAGCTGCATCATGCTTTTCATTTTCTAATGAAACAGGCCACAAGGGTAATCCATACCGTATGACATGGTGAAAAAAACCTCAAAACTGACGGGTTTGACTGAGATGGGCAGCCACTGCTTTGGGAGAGACTGGCAGATGATAATTGCTTGTGAATCATTTGTTTTGTAAGTATATATACGTATGCATGTATTATTAGCACTACTGTAATTTCTCTCTTATTTTTCTGCCTTAGTAAACAGTTTTTATCTCAACCAAATCATTTTTTTTCTGATTCTCTCCCCCATCCCATCTTTTCAAATAAGTGAATTTCCAGATTTGGACTTAAAATTTGCTGTCATACAAGCACTAACATTTTTGTTGTATTATGTAGATGTATGAGCAAACAATTCTCAAAAAATTACTGCCATGTCTACTTTGCTGCCAAATTTACATCTTCATATAAATATTTACATTTTATAGACATTTCCATTATTCCACATATTATGCTATTATATATTTACATTTATATACAATTACTATTTACATTTTATAGAAGACAAAAATCCAGTGACACTATTTCCCACTTCCTATATAGTCCAGTGACAATATATTTCCTATTAATAGAAAAAATGCCAATATAGGCATCTGAAACTATTGCAGGTTTCAAATGAAATAAGTTTTTAAGTAATATATCTGAACAAATTTCCAGGAGAAAAAAAAAACAGCCTTTTTTTCCAAAACACAAGAGAGTGTGCTGGCAGGATTTTAACTACCAGCCATGGTGGTCTCAATTTATACACTGAATAAGATTTTCACTCTAGTGCCATGGCTATTCAGGAGACGTGTGTATGCTTAACGGGGCTGGCTGGCTGCACTCCACCATGCTGCTCTTTCACTCTCCCTTCTTAAAGGAACAGGGATGAAAATACAATGAAGGAGAGCTTCAGTTGAGATAAGGACAGGGAGATCTCTCACCAAGGACCATCGTGTGCAAAACAGACTCAAGTTAGGGGACGAATGTAAGTTTCTGTCTGTTAATAGCAGACTAGAGCACTGAGGAACTAGAAGCAAACTAAAAACATTTTCCCATTCACTCATTCTCTTCCAAGTCGTCCCCTTAAGTGGAGCAGGGAACTGGGGCTATGGTCGGTCCCTAAAGCTCTGATGTTGCACCACACAGGGTCCCTCTCACGGCAGCCATCTTTTCTAAACCAATCCCTCACGGGCTTCTGACAGACTGCAGCTCTTCAAGCGCTACTCTAAAGTGGCTCCGTACCCCGGAGTCCATCCTGTAGAAACTGCCCCACGGGCAGCACTTCCCCCAGAGCTTCAACACCACACTCTCCTCTTCAAGAGCAGCAGCTGGCCCAGCCCTCCTGCCCCACCGCGGCCCTTCTCCATGGCCGCAGCTCCGGCCCGGGGCTGCTCCTGTGGGCACAACATGGCTGCGGCCTCCTGCAGGCCGCGCCTACCATGGGCTGCTTCATGGCTGCAATGGAGATCTGCTCCGTGTGGTGCCCACGGTCTGTAGGGGCCGGCCTGTCATATGTCTCCTGCTTTCCTCTTCCCTTGAAACAGAGGGTGAGGTATCTAAATGGACTGTTCATACCCTTGTTTGTCTTCCTCAGCGATTGCCACTTCCTACAGCTTCTTCACGTGGTCCCTCTGCACTCTGACCACAGCACAACTCCCTGAGATGAGGCCACCCCAAATACCCTTCAAACAACATCTGGTCAACCACATCCTCTCTTGGGATGTGCTTCTGGGTTAAAATCTACTATGTGCTAAAGGCATACTGTTTCTCCAGCCCACGGTGGTCACAACACGTAGCACATCTTCATGCTGTGTAGCTTTCAGCAGAGTTGCTGTGTCCCTGTGGCCACGCTGCAAGCACTGCTGAAGGCTGCACACTGTCTTTCCTTGCTGCCCTCATTTGCCTGGTTGTCTGTCTCTTCACCAGCTGATTGCTGAATGAGGGTTTGAGACCCACTAGTACCATCTGTGGATAAAAGGTGTAGTCTCTTCCAGCCAGCCAGGAGCAAGCTATCACCCAGAGCAGCCACGAGGATTCTCCAAAGAAGCCTGGGAACAGCTACAACAATTGCTGTGGCTCTGTGTGTTGCTCCCAGTCTTAATAATCAGGCTTAATGATCTTCTTAAAATACAGTGTTTGCAGTGCCTCTGATATGAATCAATGTTTAAGAAGGGCAAAAAGGGCTGCTTACTGCAAAACAAATACTCGCACAGAAAGATTAGGCATTTGTTTAGCAAGCTTAATTAAAAAGCTCTACTTGGTGCCTCTTTGAGGATCTAAACTCCTTGATAAAGAAATAACCCGTTTTTCCAGTTATAGCTTCCTTTTCTTTGTAAGTGGTGAGTAGTTTCAAAGATCAAAAGGCCAAGTCTCATACGCCATCTTAATTTGAAAGATATTTTAACATTCTGATAAGCACAGTTTTGGAATGCTTCATTTTGTTTGCCTCACTAGTCAATGTGCAAACTTAGGGTAATTAAACAAAGTGATATTTCACAGTCAGTCTTTGCATTTAGACTGTGAATGTGTAAGTTTAAATAGGAAAATCTACATACTCTCGGGAGAGCGGCTCGGCGAGGAGGACGTGGCATTAGAGGCAGCAGACTCCCAGTACTTGCCCCGAGACCTCAGCACACACCGCAGATGTTGTCCAGTTGCAACACACGGTGGGCAAACTCTGTGAGCGTGCCCAGGCCCAGTGCTGCCAACACTGCTCAGGGAAACCTGGGCGTACGCTCCGCGACATCGAGGGCTGAGGCTCAGATTCCTGCCTCTGGTGGTTCCCGAACCAGGGATGCTGGAGTGCAGGTTGAGCTGCAAGAATTAGAAGAGACTGCTGAGAGGGAATCCGCAGGATGTTCACCTGGCAAACTGTGGAGCGCATCTCTTGCCTCACCTGATGAGGCAGGCAGCATGCCTTCGGCTTCTCTTCTGGCTGCGGACCCTGGGCCTGGAGGACACCTTGAGGCTTTGGCTGTAACAGGTCCTGAAGATGGGGAACACTCAACTTCTTCCAAGGCTGAATACTTTCCAGAGGAGGCCAATGCAGCACCTTTTTTCTGGAGAGCATGCGAGGGAGAAGAAGAAGAAACGGCTACCACCATGCCTGAATTCTCCAACCAGTCTCTGGGAGAAGAACAGAGGTTGCAAGATCCCAGAGAGGTCTACGGGGAGGCATATGGATATCCTCCAGTTCACCCAGCAATCCAGAGAATCCGGGATGAGGCGAAGAAGGACCAGATGCTGCCACACTGGAACATCTCCTGGCCAAATAGCATGAGCGTGCCCCCGCTGCTAAGGCCCCAAGCAACAGAAGACAGTGCCAGTGCAGCTGACAGTGCTCAGGGCACGCTGAGCGTCTGCAGTGTGACATTGAGGGCTGAGGGCCAGTTTTCTGCTTCTGATGATTCCTCAGCCAGAGGTGTTATAGTCCAGGACTCGCAGCTAGAGTTGGAAGAGGCTGCAGAGATAGAAACGGCAGGACAGTCATCTGGCACCCTGCAAGTTGCATCTCTTGCCCCATCTGATGAGGTACACGCTGTGTGTTCACCATCTCTTCTGGATGCTGAGCCAGGGCCTGCAGGGCACCGTGAGCCTTTACCTGCATCAGTGCTGGAAGATGCAGAAAGCTCAGATTCTTCCGAGGCTGCAAGCTCTGCAGAGGAGACTGATGCAGTATCGCTCCCCTTGCCAATGTCCGAGGGAGGAGAAAGGGAAGAATCAGCTATGGCCATGCCTGAATCCTCCGGACAAGGTCTGGGAGAAGCACGGAGACTGCCAGATCCCAGCGAGATCAACAGGGAGCCCTCTGGGTACTCTCCTATGATCCCAGCAATGCGGAGAATTCGTGAGGAGGACAGAAACGAGCAGATGTTGTCACACTGGAATATTTCCTGGCCAAGGAATGTGAGAAGCCCCAGGCAGCGAAGGCTCCAGGCAAGAGGTGACGCATTCAATAATGTTGGCGCTCGTCAGGGCATGCCAGGTATCTGGCCCACGACATCCCGGGCTGGTAACTGGTTTCTTGACTCTGGTGACTCCAGAAAGTGGACTGTTAGACTGCCAGTTATACTGGAAGAGTCCAGTGATGACAGCAACAGTGCTGCCAGCACTGCTGAGGGCACGCTGGATGCCAGAGACAATGCAGTGAGAGATGAGGGCATGCACCCGCCCTCCTGTCCTTGCCCTTCAACACTGGAGAATGTGGAGGAAGACTGGGGATGTGACTCTGAGGAAGATGCTGCATCAGAGGCAGTCAGCATCACATCCAGCACATCCGATGAGCCATCTGGTGAGGTGGAGGCCATTTCTTCAGCTTCATCTGTAGCTGCAGATCCCATGACTGAGGAGCATGTGTCAGCATGTGAGGGAGCAGAAGATGTGGGCCCTCAGCATGAGGTGAGCAAGGTCAGCACCAGGCATGAATTGGAGGCAGAGGCAGGAGTGGTGCCTGGAGTGTGCGCTGTGGGGAGATGCCTGGAGATGCTGTCTCCTTTCCAACCAGCTCCATGCATTAGGGTGGACAGCCCCTCTGTTATTCCTGCCTTGCCTTCAATCAAAGGGGCCTGGAAAGGGGATCCCTCCCCTGGACCCCTGGCACCCACACCATCACCAGCCAGTGGCATACAGGTGTGTGGTTTTGTTCTCTTCACACAGGTTTCTGCAGAGGCTGAAGAACGTGCACAGAGCTCCGTGTGCTTCAGAGATGCACCGGAGGATGGCCCAGGTACATCCCCAGACAGAAAACAATCCCAGGGAGGGACCTGTCAAGCTCAGATGGCCCACCAAGTGGCATGGAGGCTGACAGCGTTCCATGCGCTGCCATATCCAGGCCAGTCCTCCCAGGGAAATTCCATGGTGGTGGGTGGCACGGCCAGACACCTACCTAGAGGAGACCAGGAGTGTCCCAGCTGGATCAGGGCTCCTCAGGTGTCTCACTGCAAAGGCTTGGGTATTCCCTACATTGACATCATCATTCCCCCTTATGAGGATATCATCAGTATACAGATAAATCCGGACACCGTGGTCCAACATGAGCTTCTCCAGCTTCTGTGCCTATGCTCCAAGCGCCAGAGTGGGCGAGTGTCTGTACCCCTGGGGTAATCAGGTGACTGTGCATTGCACTCCCTCCAAGTAAATGCAAAATTGATTGTCCTCCACCTTCTTCAAGGGGACCATAAAAAACCTGTCTTAGGTATCAATGGCAGCCAGAAAGGGATGAGCCTGTTCCTGTAGGGCAGTAATCAATTCTGAAACTGTTTAGGGCAGCTTTTGCTGAAGGGGCAGTCTTGGCCTCCAGATGCCTGTAGTCCACTGTAAGGATCGTGTCTGAGCCATACAGTGTGGGCACGCCCAGGCTTCTCGTGCTCCAAGCAGCAGATGACGGGGCCAGTGCTGCCGACACTGCTTGGGGCATGCTGGACCTCTGCAACATGACATCGAGGGTGGATGGCCACTTCCCTGCATCTTGTGCTTCCCAAAGCCAGGATATTAGAATTAAGTACACACAGTAAGAGACCATTGACAGTGCTGCCAGCGATGCCAGCACTGATCACGGCATGCTGGATATGGATACCAGGAACACTGCAGTGATGGCTGAGAGCACGCCCACACTCTCCTGTTTTTGCCCTGATACTGTGGAGGGTGTGGAAGAAGAATGGGAAGACAGCCATGAGGAAGAAGCTGCTGAGGCAGCCAGTGTGCCACCAAGCATTTCTGGTTCTTCATATGGTGAGATGAAGACCATGCCTTCAGCTTCCCCTGTGGCTGCAGGACCCAGACCTGAGGGACATTCATCTGCATGCAAAGGAGCAGAAAGTACAGTCAATTTCAAGCACAAGGTGAGGGAAGTCCATGTGGTCAGGACCAAGTGTGAAATGAAGGCAAAGACAGGAGCTGTACTGGAGTGTGCACTGTGGGGAGATGCCTGGTACTGTCTTCTTTCCATCCAGCTCCATGCAGAAAGATGGACATCCATAACCCCCGGCTTACCTTCATGTGAGGGGCATGATTGACAAACCAGGAGAAGATAACCTGGAACTTGGAGTATTGCTGGCAAGGAACCTACAGGGCTGGTTTTGCTCTCCCCTCACAGGTTTCCGCAGAGGCCAGAGGAGGTGCACAGAACTCCAGTCGTATCAGAGAGACATCAGAAGATGTCCCAGATATGTCCCCAAATGGAGAGCCTGCTGAGCCTGATCAGCCCTGTGAGCAGCTCGGAGGCTGGCAGCACTCCATGCGCACCATTCTGCTGTGCCCAGGACAGCTTTCCCTCCCAGGGAAAAGCTGTGCTAGGGGAGCACGCAGGTCCTTGCCTGGTGCCCACCCTGCCCCTTGCCTATTGCTATCTGTCTCCCATAGCAACCGCTGCCAGACCACATGCTGCCAAGGTTTCTGCAGAGGACAGAGGACCTGCACAGAGCCCCAGGTGCTTCAGAGAGGCACCGGAGGATGGCCTAGGGACGTCCCCAGACAGAAAGCCATCCCAGGGAGGGCCTGCCCAGCTCAAATGTCCCACCAACTGGCACGGAGGCCAGCAGCGGTGTGCGCCCTGCCATATGCAGGCTCATTTTCCCAGGGAAAACCCATGTACAGAGCAGGCAGGGCCTCGCCTCTGCCCCTTGCCTACAGCTCTCTGTCCCCCTCAGGTTCCGCAGCCGCACCACACGCAGCGGCTCGCCGCCGGATGCCAGCTGTCATCAGGAATGTGCTCCCAGTTCTGCGCAGGGTTTGCACCTGCAGCTGCATCAGGGGACAGCGAGAGGAGAGGCACGAAGCTGCAAACACCAGGCAGCTCCTGGAGATGACAAACCCAGTCCTGTAGATGTAGAATTCTGATTCAGTGTTGTCTTTATTCTCTCCTGGCTGAGTGCTGGGCTCAGAGCACGGGGCAATGGATCCGTGTGTCGCTGGTGCCAGCAAGTGCAGAGAGCGAGGGCGTGCAAGCCATCCCAGGGAGGGCCTGCCCAGCGCAGACGGCCACGAAGCAGCACGGAGGCCGGCAGCACTGCGTGCCCCGCCGTATCCAGGCCCACCGTCCCAGGGAGAGCCTGCAGCGGCCCCTGCCTGCAGCGCTCCGTGCCCCACACGCTGCCGCGACGTGCCGCCAGTGGCCCGCCGTCGTCAGGACGACGCCGAGCCCCGGGCAGCCGGCTGCCCAGGCGGGCGCGGAGGGCTGCCGCAGTGCGCTGCGGAGCCCGCCGGGGCTCTGTGACGCGGGCCGGCGTCGCGCCCCAAGGCCATTGTGACGCGGGGCCGCCGCGAGGGGCCGGAGTCCCCCGGAGAGAGTGCCGCTCACTCTCGGGAGAGCGGCTCCGCGAGGAGGACGCGGCTCCCCCGGGTGCGTGCGACCGAGCGTCTGCGCGAGGACGCGGCGATGAGCGAGGAGCGGGAGAAGAAGGACGACCGCCAGCCCGACGCGGGGCTGCCACGCGTGCGCGACCGCCGACAGGTGCGGGCCGGGGAGGGAGGCGCTCGGGCTCGGCCGGGCCGCCGGCGGCCGTCGAAGTCGCCGCCGCGGGGGACGCCGGCCGCGCCTTCGCCGCCTCCATCCCGGTTCTCCTTCTCCCCGCAGGTGGTGCCGCCGGGCGGCCGGAGCCCGGGCTCGTCCCTCCGCGGCGTCCGTCTGCCGCCGCTGCCCGGCCCGGAGAGCGCGCGGGCCTCCGGGAGCCGCCGCGCACAGGTAGGGAGCCCGAGGGAGGCGGGGCCGGACGTCTTCCCGCGCCGCGTGGGGACCGCCCTGTGCCGGTGCGGCTGTGGGGAGCGGGGCGGCAGCCGCCCGCGGGCTGAGCGCTGCCCTCGGTGCTGCGTGCGGCGCGAGCGGCGAGGACCGCGCTCACTCGGCCTTTCTCCTCGGCTTCTCTTGCAGGCGGGCGGGCGGCAGTTCCTGGAGTCGGCGACCGGCGGCGGTGCCAGTGGCCAAAGCAGACAGCCTCAGCCACCCTTGCTGCCTCGCTTAAGGCGGGCGGGGCTGCCGGCAGCAGCACCCAGGCGTGCAGCAGCAGCTTCTGGGGTCTGCAAGCTGCCTGCTCTGCCAGCGGCAGCCTCTTCCACACCATCTCCAAGTGGCAGAGCACGTGCCGTGGGCATCAGGGGCAGCAGACTCCCAGTCCTTGCCCCGAGACCTCCGGGAACCTTGCATGTCCAGGATGGGACAGCAGGGGCTGAGAGCCGGGGTGCAGCCCTGGAAGTCTCAGCTGTTCTCGGGCGTCGCAGTGCCAGACCCAGACAGAACTACGTGGTGTCCCTGAGCTGTGCTGCAGCCGCAAGCCCAAGAGCCGGAGTGCAGCTGGCAGTACCAGGGCGCCAAGCACCTACCAGCAGCCTGAGAACACCAGCAGGAACGGCCCAGGGACTGACCACCAAGGCTGGGAAAGTCCACGCAGCTTGGAGAGATGCTCAGGAGGGCAGCACAGACACTCGTGCTGCCACTACACCATCTTCCAGAGCAGCTCAGAAGGGCCCAGAAGGGCAGGCAGGCGGCAAAGAGCAAGACAAGGAGCCCCTGCCTGCATTAGTGCCTGAAGATGCAGGCAACCTAGATTCTCCCAAGGCTGCACACTCTCCAGAGGAGGCCAATAATGCAGTGCTGTTCCCAAGAGTGTGTGAGGGGGGAGAAAGAGACGTAACTGCCACCACCATGCCTGAAGCCTTCAAACAAGCTCTGGGAGCAGCACTGAGACTGCAAGATCCCAGAGGGGTCAACCAGGTGGCCTACAGATGTTCTCCAGTACACCCAGCAATCTGGAGAATTCGGGATGAGGCAAGGAGGGAGCAGATGTTGTCCAGCTGGAACATCTCCTGGCCAAATCTGAGCATGCTCAGGCTGCTAAGACCCCAAGCAGCACATGCCAGTGCCAGTGCTACCAACAGTGCTCAGGGTATGCTGGACACCTGCACCACAACAGTGATGGTGGAGGGCCTCTTTCCTGCACCAGGGGAGCTCCCCTCCTGGGATGCTGGAGTGCGGGATGAACCGCATGATTTAGAAGAGATTGTTGAGACAGGAACTGCAAGACAGTCATCTGGTGACCTGCAGAATGCATGTCTTGCCCTGTCTGATGAGGCAGAGACAGTGTGTTCAGCTTCTCTTCTGGGCGCTGGTCTTGGGCCTGCAGGACAGCTTGAGCCATTGCCTGCATCAGTGCCTGAAAATGCAGAAAACGAGACCACGCACTGTCCAGAGGAGGTCAATGCAGCACCACTCCTGTCAGCATGCAAGGGAGGAGAAGAAGAAATAGCTATGCCTGTGCTGGAATTGTCCAAAGAACCTCTGGGAGAAACACCAAAACTGCAAGATGCCAGAGAGATCTACGGGGAGACCTATGGATATTCTCCAATTTTCCCAGCAATTCATAGAATTCAGAATGAGGCGAGGAAGGAGCAGATGTTGTCCACCTGGAACATCTCCTGGCCAAGCAACGAGAGCATGCTCAGGCTGCTGAGACCCCAAGCAGCACATGACAGTGCCAGTGCTACCGACACTGTTGAGAGTATGCTGGAGACCTGCACCACAACATCGATGGTGGAGGGCCCCATTCCTGCACCAGGAGAGTTCATATCCGGGGATGCTGGCGTGCAGGATGAACAGCATGATTCGGAAGAGGCTGCTGAGACAGAATCTGCAGGACAGTCATCTGGTGACCTGCAGAGTGCATGTCTTGCCCAGTCGGATGAGGCACACACCGTGTGTTCACCATCTCTTCTGGATGCTGATCCAGGGCCTGTAGAACACCTTGAGCCTCTGCCTGCATCAGTGCTGGAAGATGCAGAAAGCTCAGATTCTTCCGAGGCTGCACGCTCTGTAGAGAATGCTGATGCAGCATCTCTCCGCTTGTCAGTGTCCGAGGGAGAAGAAGAAGCTATGCCTGTGCTGGAATTGTCCAAACAAGCTAAGGGGGAACCATCAAGACTGCAAGATCCCAGAGAGCTCTACAGGGAGACTTATGGATATTCTCCAATTTTCCCAGCAATTCGTAGAATTCAGGATGAGGCAAGGAAGGAGCAGATGTTGTCCACCTGGAACATCTCCTGCCCATGCAATGAGAGCATCCTCAGGCTGCTAAGACCCCAAGCAGCACATGACAGTGCCAGTGCTACTGACACTGTTCAGAGTATGCTGGACACCTGCACCACAACATCGATGGTGGAGGGCCCCATTCCTGTGGCAGGGGACCTCCTATCCTGGGATGCGGGAATGTGGGATGTACACCATGATTCGGAAGAAGTTGTTGAGACAGGAACTGCAGGACAGTCATCTGGTGACCTGCAGAATGCATGTCTTGCCCAGTCTGATGAGGCAGAAATATCACGTTCAGCTTCGCTTCTGGATGTAGGTGCTGGGCTTAGAGGACACCTTGAGCCATTGCCTATATCTGTGCCTGAAGATGTGGAAGACTCGGACTGTTTCACAGCAGCGCACTCTCCGGAGGTGGCCAGCGAAGCACCCTTCTTCCTGTCATTGAGTGAGGGAGAAGAAGGAGAAGAACCAGCTATGGCCATGCCTGAGTCCTCCAGTCAATCTCTAGGAGAACCATCAATTCTGCAAGATCTCGGAGAGATGTACTGGAAGGTCTATGGATGTCCTCCAATTCACCCAGCAATCCGGAGAATCCGTGACGAGGCAAGAAGGGAGCAGATGTTGTCCGCTAGGAACATGTCTGAGCCATACAGTGTGGGCACGCCCAGGCTTCTCGTGCTCCAAGCAGCAGATGACGGGGCCAGTGCTGCTGACACTGCTTGGGGCATGCTGGACATCTGCGGCACGACATCGAGGGCGGATGGCCACTTCCCTGCCTCTTGTGATTCCCAAAGCCAGGATATTAGAATTAAGTATGTACAAGAAGAGACCACTGACGATGCTGCCAGTGATGCCAGCACCGCTCACAGCATGCTGGATGCCAGGGACACTGCAGTGATGGCTGAGAGCATGCCCACGCCCTCCTGTTTTTGCCCTGATACCATGGTGGGTGTGGAAGAAGAATGGGAGGACAACTGTGAGGAAGAAGCTGCTGAGGCAGTCAATGTGCCACCAAGCATTTCTCATTCCTCAGCTGGTAAGATGAAGACAGCAGCGGCTCGCCGCCGGATGCCAGCTGTCATCAGGAATGTGCTCCGGGCTCTGCGCAGGATTTGCACCTGCAGCTGCATCAGGGGACAGCAAGAGGAGAAGCACGAGGCTGCAAACACCAGGCAGCACCCCAGAGATGCCTAATTCCATCTTGTCAGTGTCAAATTATGATTCCATCCTGTCAACGTAGAATTCCGATTCCATCTTGTCAACGTAGAATTCTGATTCCATCATGTCTACATAGAATTCTGATTCCATTTTGTCAATGTCGAATTCTGATTCCATCCTGTCAACGTAGAATTCTGATTCCATCTTGTCAATGCAGAATTCTGATTCCATCCTGTCAACATAGAATTCTGATTAAATGCCATCTTTATTCTATCCTGCCTGAGTGCTGTCTGATCTGTCACTCATGCATGTTTGGTCTCTGAGCGCGACTACTGGGCTCACAGCACGGGGCAATGGATCCATGTGTCAGTGGTGGCAGCAAGTGCAGAGAGCGTGGGCGTGCAAGGGAGAGTGATTTGTGACTTGCAAAGTGTGAGCTGGCTGAGCCGGTGTGTGTGTGAGGTGGGCTGCGATGAAGGGGGTGAGGGGCTCTGAAAGGGGCAGCCCTGGTGGGAGAGCACCGCTGTGTCTGTAGGGGTGAGAGCACGGCCAGACACCTACCTAGAAGGCCCATTTGGGGCAGCTTTTGCTGAAGGGGCAGTCCTTTAGTCCAGACGCCTTTAGTCCACTCTAGGTCTCCATTTGCCGTTAGACTTCCACACTGTCCATACAGGAGAGTTATAAGGAAAGTTTGCAGATGCTATTATCCCTTGATTGCACAGTTCATGAATCTCCAATCCTCCTGCCACAGGCAGGGCCACCAACCTCCCCATTTAATACTAGTCCAGATTGCCCAGGGCCCCATCCAATCTGGCCTTGAACACCTCTAGGGATGGGTTTGATGGGATCTCAAAGATCACCTTTTTCCAACCTTGTTTCCACCCCCCAAGGTGGACTGGGTTCCCTACCTCTGCATCCGTCTCTTCTGCCTCTGGATCAAGCCTGGCCTGGAATGTTTCCTGGAAGAAAGGAGTCTTTATAGGAAGCAAGAGGGAGATAGTCACCACCATGGATCCAGCATGATAGTTCAGTCACTGATCTTCAGTAGTGGTGGGTTGCCGAGCATTGTTGTTCTGTTGGCGATGACAGTGACTACAGCGATGATGGCAACTTTTCAGTGGTAGTACAAACTTATTTATAAGTCCAAAGTCAGCTCTCTTTGGAGTGGCAGCTTCTGGCTTTGGGATCTCAGAAAGAACCCCTTTTGTTCCTTTCTTCTGGGCCTTGCCAGTAGATAAGAGGGAGCAGGGAGGTGCCCACTTGTATCTTGCCTTCACAGGATACAATGGTATCATCGCCCAGTCTCATAGCAAGCTGGAGTTATTTGGTCACAGGCTATATCTTCCACCAGTAAGCAGTCCTGAGCACTCCCTACCGAAGGCAAACAGCTAAAATTGTCCACACAGTGATGTTGATTGCCACACAGCAACACCCATCACTCATCTCCTAGACAAGTCAGCCTTATCACAAGAAATACCTCAGGAAGCAAGCTCTGAGCCAAAAAAATAAAAAAATAAAATAAAAAAAAATCAAAGAATTCTCACACCACCACGTGGCTCAAAGATTGCTTGAAATGAAGCATAAGTGACCCTCCATGGTGGTGAGGAAAAGAGAAAAAAGAAAGTAAGAAAAAAAAAAAAGTAAGCATAAGGGAAAAGAGGGGTGGGAAGGGGGGTTAAATGTTACAGTTGTTATGAAGAATTTCTTGGGCTTGGTTACAGAGGTTGCCCTGATTTGTTGGACTTGTTCATCATCAGTTGAAGTGGTTACAAAGTACATGGAGGATACAACTCCTTGTATAAAAGTGGAATCAAACATGGAGCCATACAAGAAACAAACATAAGAGTTGCAACAGCACACGAAAAAGGATACGTTTCTCCCGTGGGCAATTTGTTTAGCAACTTTTTCATTATCATTCCATTTTTAGACAACAATTAGAGTCATTCAATTTGCCACAGACACCACCTGTGACTCTTCAGGAGTGGTGACACGAACGTTCCATAATGAATAAAAATTAGAAAGTGAAAAGAGACAACTGTACATTTGGCAATAACCATACCTTTAACAATAGCCAATAATATTAAATCAGTAAGTAAAACAAATAGAGCTATTTGTGTCAGCTGCTTTCCCCACCCAGGAACTCCCAGTGTAAGCCAAGATCCAGATGGGAATTCTTCAGTAGAGGTTGTGGTGTTTATGAACACCCATACAATATTACACTTCAGTGAATTCATCAAAAGCGTATCTAGTCCAATTTGACAATATGTGGACTTGCCATGTAATGTTTTCTAAGATGATTTAGTATCACGAGAACTCTCCACTTGAACATTTCCAAAGCAATTCAAATGCTGAGAGATATAAATCTTAGTTTGGCAAGTTCAAGTATTGCTACAGTCTACAGAATTTTTCACAGGATAGTGTGTGCAGGATAGTCCACAGTATAAACCATCAAGAGGAGTAATCCCAGAAACATACACATCTCTTATCAAAACTTAGACACTTTCCAACAACCATGTTTTGGATGGAACTCCTGGACTCGTGTGACACTGAAAAGCATCAGTGCAAAAGGCTTTACGATAGATTTCTTTTGTGCCCACATCTAACAGATATTAGATGGGCCTCTTGATTCATTTCCCAGTTTGTTAGGAATTTGGAAACACTGTGGAGGAGTCACATGCAAATCATAATCAGTTTGAAAAAAAGGGGTGAAAGAAGGGGTCAAAAGAAATGGTATCACTGTGCAGGGAGTACCAGTAAGCCAGGATGACCTGTAAGAACTCTGAACCCAGTTGTGAAATTTAACAGATCTAAGGACTGATATCAATCACCACCCACACTCACAACAATGCAAAACACAATATGATTGCAACCAAAAAAATGTAATTAAGAGGTATACTCAGTATTCTAGCATGATCAAATCTTCAGTATTTCTGTCACAAAACACAAACGGTTAAAATCAGCCTTAAAATTAGCCTTTCTGTCAAGTGCCCACGGGGATCTTCTGTAAAATAAAACAAGAACCAACTTGCCCTTTTTGGGCTTTGTAAATATGGTTAAAAAATGAGGGAACAATTGAGGAAGTGTTGATTTCATATTACTTTTTTCGGGGTGTCTTTAGCCTTCCAAGGATATTTGGTAAGGGATTCTGTTAAGGTTAGGGAACTGGCCTCACGTTACCTGAGTCAATCGCACAGGCTGGCCAGGGAGATAAGAGTGTTTCCCTGGCTTATCAGCCTCTGGATCATGACTCACAGGGGTAATTGGCAAGAGTGGTGAGGCCTTTAGACACAAGGTGTTAAATGGAGGATCTGGTTTCCCTTTGTGGTAAGCTTTCTAATGCATCCACCCTTCACTGCCCCCACCCCGGTCACTTGGGAGGGGCGAAGACATCAGTTTTTTATTGGATAGCTGCTCAGGTTTTGCTTTCCAGGTCTTGAGCTTTTGTTCTGGCCACCACTTAACTAATTTCTCTAACCTGACAGTGGGTAATCCATTCATCAGATCTCACGGGGCATCCTTTTGCCAGCCCAGTGTCCAGAGACAATTACCTTTATGATCAATATTCCGCCTATCTGTTTTTACTGACAATGAAACCCTTCCAGTCCCACTGAGCTTTGGGCTAGGTGGCCTGGGGGCAAGGCTGACCGCTGCAAGTCTTACTTCCCTTGGCTCAAATTTACTGGCGGAAGAAATCACTGACCCATATTTTCTTCCATAGTTGATTAACTCTTGGACAGCCTTCTTCCACGCCCATACGTCCCCTGACTGCAGATGGTTAGATGTTACAGTTCCTTCTAACGCTGCCCGGGTTCTCTCTCCCTGACACATAGCTTGTATCTTTCCTTGCAGTTGTATGCCTGTGGGTTTCAATGACTCTGGAAGCCCCCTAATTAAAGCAGTCATTCTCTCAGGATCAACAGGCATCATCATAGGTGATTCGTGGTGTGGCTGCAGCTTTCTATCATACATCATTTGGAGACAAGCAGCCTTTTGAACGCTCTCTACTAACTGGTCGACTGTTCCAGTAATAGCAAGAGGGTATCCCTTTTCTAGAGGATTGAGACCACCTGCCCAATAGGCAGCCCTCTGTGTTAAGGACCAGGGAGCACCATTGTTGCCAGTAGTTAAAAATACTCCTGGTCCCCAGTAACCTTCCGCTTCCTTTTCCATTAGCTGTATCTGGTCTCCACCAGTGAGACTAACCCTCCATACATACTCATTTTCTGACTCCTTTGGAGAGCGGCTGAAATCTTTTTTCAATTTTGCTAGTTCAGTGGCTGAGAAGGGAATTCCTTTAACATTCATTTGAGGATCTAGATCCTCCCTGTTATTGAATGCATATTCGGTTTTTATCAAAGGGTGCATCTGGGCTGGAGAGGCCTCTAATTTGTCTAGCCTTGCCTTCATTTCTTTCAATCCTTCTAGAGGGTAGATTTTTTCTTGAGGCAAACTATGGGCGACAGTATCGCTATTTTCTTTATACCTTAACTGCTCCTTCAGAACCCCTAGTAAGGGAGCTGCATCATGCTTTTCATTTTCTAATGAAACAGGCCACAAGGGTAATCCATACCGTATGACATGGTGAAAAAAACCTCAAAACTGACGGGTTTGACTGAGATGGGCAGCCACTGCTTTGGGAGAGACTGGCAGATGATAATTGCTTGTGAATCATTTGTTTTGTAAGTATATATACGTATGCATGTATTATTAGCACTACTGTAATTTCTCTCTTATTTTTCTGCCTTAGTAAACAGTTTTTATCTCAACCAAATCATTTTTTTTCTGATTCTCTCCCCCATCCCATCTTTTCAAATAAGTGAATTTCCAGATTTGGACTTAAAATTTGCTGTCATACAAGCACTAACATTTTTGTTGTATTATGTAGATGTATGAGCAAACAATTCTCAAAAAATTACTGCCATGTCTACTTTGCTGCCAAATTTATATCTTCATATAAATATTTACATTTTATAGACATTTCCATTATTCCACATATTATGCTATTATATATTTACATTTATATACAATTACTATTTACATTTTATAGAAGACAAAAATCCAGTGACACTATTTCCCACTTCCTATATAGTCCAGTGACAATATATTTCCTATTAATAGAAAAAATGCCAATATAGGCATCTGAAACTATTGCAGGTTTCAAATGAAATAAGTTTTTAAGTAATATATCTGAACAAATTTCCAGGAGAAAAAAAAAAACAGCCTTTTTTTCCAAAACACAAGAGAGTGTGCTGGCAGGATTTTAACTACCAGCCATGGTGGTCTCAATTTATACACTGAATAAGATTTTCACTCTAGTGCCATGGCTATTCAGGAGACGTCTGTATGCTTAACGGGGCTGGCTGGCTGCACTCCACCATGCTGCTCTTTCACTCTCCCTTCTTAAAGGAACAGGGATGAAAATACAATGAAGGAGAGCTTCAGTTGAGATAAGGACAGGGAGATCTCTCACCAAGGACCATCGTGTGCAAAACAGACTCAAGTTAGGGGACGAATGTAAGTTTCTGTCTGTTAATAGCAGACTAGAGCACTGAGGAACTAGAAGCAAACTAAAAACATTTTCCCATTCACTCATTCTCTTCCAAGTCGTCCCCTTAAGTGGAGCAGGGAACTGGGGCTATGGTCGGTCCCTAAAGCTCTGATGTTGCACCACACAGGGTCCCTCTCACGGCAGCCATCTTTTCTAAACCAATCCCTCACGGGCTTCTGACAGACTGCAGCTCTTCAAGCGCTACTCTAAAGTGGCTCCGTACCCCGGAGTCCATCCTGTAGAAACTGCCCCACGGGCAGCACTTCCCCAGAGCTTCAACACCACACTCTCCTCTTCAAGAGCAGCAGCTGGCCCAGCCCTCCTGCCCCACCGCGGCCCTTCTCCATGGCCGCAGCTCCGGCCCGGGGCTGCTCCTGTGGGCACAACATGGCTGCGGCCTCCTGCAGGCCGCGCCTACCATGGGCTGCTTCATGGCTGCAATGGAGATCTGCTCCGTGTGGTGCCCACGGTCTGTAGGGGCCGGCCTGTCATATGTCTCCTGCTTTCCTCTTCCCTTGAAACAGAGGGTGAGGTATCTAAATGGACTGTTCATACCCTTGTTTGTCTTCCTCAGCGATTGCCACTTCCTACAGCTTCTTCACGTGGTCCCTCTGCACTCTGACCACAGCACAACTCCCTGAGATGAGGCCACCCCAAATACCCTTCAAACAACATCTGGTCAACCACATCCTCTCTTGGGATGTGCTTCTGGGTTAAAATCTACTATGTGCTAAAGGCATACTGTTTCTCCAGCCCACGGTGGTCACAACACGTAGCACATCTTCATGCTGTGTAGCTTTCAGCAGAGTTGCTGTGTCCCTGTGGCCACGCTGCAAGCACTGCTGAAGGCTGCACACTGTCTTTCCTTGCTGCCCTCATTTGCCTGGTTGTCTGTCTCTTCACCAGCTGATTGCTGAATGAGGGTTTGAGACCCACTAGTACCATCTGTGGATAAAAGGTGTAGTCTCTTCCAGCCAGCCAGGAGCAAGCTATCACCCAGAGCAGCCACGAGGATTCTCCAAAGAAGCCTGGGAACAGCTACAACAATTGCTGTGGCTCTGTGTGTTGCTCCCAGTCTTAATAATCAGGCTTAATGATCTTCTTAAAATACAGTGTTTGCAGTGCCTCTGATATGAATCAATGTTTAAGAAGGGCAAAAAGGGCTGCTTACTGCAAAACAAATACTCGCACAGAAAGATTAGGCATTTGTTTAGCAAGCTTAATTAAAAAGCTCTACTTGGTGCCTTTTTGAGGATCTAAACTCCTTGATAAAGAAATAACCCGTTTTTCCAGTTATAGCTTCCTTTTCTTTGTAAGTGGTGAGTAGTTTCAAAGATCAAAAGGCCAAGTCTCATACGCCATCTTAATTTGAAAGATATTTTAACATTCTGATAAGCACAGTTTTGGAATGCTTCGTTTTGTTTGCCTCACTCGTCAATGTGCAAACTTAGGGTAATTAAACAAAGTGATATTTCACAGTCAGTCTTTGCATTTAGACTGTGAATGTGTAAGTTTAAATAGGATAATCTACATACACGAATGAATAAATGCCTGTCTACTGCATAATACAATGGAGAGGAAGATACTGTACTGCATTTAGATTTAGTCATATAGAATTATGAAAATGGAAAGCATAAACAATAATCAAATGATGTTGAATTAAACTTTCCAGATTGAGCAGTGTTTTATAACATTTTCCTGTCTATCTACTAAAGATGCTGAACTTTTCTGAACAAACTGGATTAGAATAGACTAAAATGTTTTTGTCCTTTTGACCTTGCAGTTCATAGTACTATTTATATACAGTGTTTGTATAACTGCGAAGCACAAATTGATCCAAGCCAAGGTTGTGACATGCAAAAGAATTAAAACAGAAAAATCCCTTTCGTGTTATGTGAATGGCTTGTCTCTTAATGTCAGCTGACTCTTGATTTCAGGGATAAAGTGCTGAGATATTAATATACATGATAAATGGGGAAAATGTACTTAATATTAAAACTAAAAAGCTGTGGTGCAAATTCGAAACTAATAATAAGACTAATAAGACATATTAGGAGATGTTTTCACCATGAGTTTACACATTGCAAACATTTCAAAAAGCCTTTTTGCATGACATCCGTGAAGTAAATTAAAAAATCTTGAACTGTAAAGTATATGAACTCAGCATTTGTGAAATAATTCTGCCTTTAAAATACAGCCACTGCTCTTACAATTACATTGCAATAAAATAAAAAAGAACTGCATTAGTAATATGCAGTAAAACAATTTAGATCTATATAAACACACTATACTTCAAAATTATCAAGGGAACATTTAGACTGATTGAAGCTTCCCTTTTCCCACTGTTGTTTAATTAATTATTTCTTTTTCGATTATGGAGTCTCACTAGGGTGAGAAAAAAGGAAAAAAAGGAAAAAAATCCCACAACTTTTGCATTTTTAGTTTTTCTTGGAATACATTTTCTTGGAAAATTAATTTAATTTGAGCATAATTAGTTTTATTTTCTTAGCTTAAGCTGTCAGTAGCATTTGGAGCTCACTTGTTTTCATTAGAAAAACAAATTTATGAAGGTCACGCATTTGGCATGAGTCCATTCAATTAAAAATAATGCACACAAATTTCTGTTTGTCTTAACACTGGAATAAAGTAACTTCTCCTGTAAAAGATTTCAAAGTTCCTGTCCAGCATGCACTGTTATGCCAATCTTTTATTGTGCAAAAAAACTGACTACCAAAAAGACTTTATGATGCTTTGTTAAAATTCAAGTTTGCCTAATGTCAAATAGCATCCTCAAGAAATAGGAGAGAAAAAAAAAAAACCTCACACACTAAGGCCTGTATCCAAAGTGGACCGGAGACAGTATTTTCAATTTCTGTAGTGGACTTTGAACAATGGTTCCTATAGTGTTATTACAGGAAATTTTTAATATTTAATATTTTAAACCTGTGTTTACAAAAGAGAATGTTATCTACTCAGTAGAATCTAAAGTCTTGAAGAGGACTGTAGATTAAATTCGTAATCAGCTGCACCATAGTAGGTATGAACTCACGGAGATCTGTTCTTCTAAAGCACTTTCAGAGGACATATACACTGAATCAGAGAAATATGGCCTTGTAAAATTTCTTCAAGAATTTCATGTAAGCTTGCACTGGAACCAGAACCAAGAGATACAATTTTTCACAAATATATTATTCATGTAAAAAGACCCCTCATGCCCCAGTGGTTATTTTGGATGTCAGAGGCTATTCTGTAGACATTCATGCTACTGGAAATCACTAATGACTCCCAGTTTTACTGATCATAGCAATAGCTGGGAAGTCAACAACTTCAGGCAGTTAAGTCTATCATTACATGCCATTTGCAAGATGTTTTACTTTCTTCATCAGATATCTAACCAGTAACATTTTATCTTTATCTTATTCTATTCTAAATCTAATGCCACTTATCATGACAGTATCTTACTTCTTCTACCACTGCTAGAGGTCTGTGCAAATCCATCATCTTCACATCACCCACAGTATGTTGATGTTCTCTCCTCTTTGTCGGCCAGCTTACAGGGATCTTCTCCAGACAGGCCACACTAATTCTCGATTAGTGCTCTGTCTCAATACAGCAATATTATTTGCATGATGAAGGTACTTCATGTCTTCCTTCAATCTGCTGCCTAATAATTTTATTTAATACTCCCTATTCTACCAAGTGAATTATTTTTTCTGTTTTTCCTTTTCACCTGACTTTTATCCTATTGCATTCCTTCAAAATGTTTCTTTTTTGAGCTACAGAGGCTAGTTTATTTCTGTGATATTTATGGATAAAATTTAGCCAACCATGTTCATTTTTCTCTCCTTGTTTTAGTACAGCTTCCCAAAAAGGGAAATCACCTTATTTAGATTCATGTGTTAGTACAGTGGAATAACTGTAGGCAGGCAGATGAGCAGGCCCTGGCCTGAGTTTTAGCTAATTGAGTAGACCATGAAGAACTACTGGATTTCATGTGAAAAATCCTGGGCATAGAAAATAACAGAGAGAAAATCTCATCGGAGTTACAGAGAGCACTATTAAAGGAGGAACGGATATCAAAGTATTGCAGGGGTCAGCAGATGCTGTAGCTGAACCCCTCTCAAAAATTTATCAAAAGTCTGGAGAATCTGGGAACAACTCTATTGACTGGGAACCAGCCAATATTATTTCCAGCTCAAAGAACAGCCTGAGAGATGTCCCAGGAAAATACAAGCCTGTAAGTCTAGCCTCAGTGCCTGGAAAAGTTATGGAGTATATTATCCTGGGGGATACTGAGAAGCAGTTATAGAACAAAGTATTTTTCAGTCATAGTCAACGTGTTCATAAAAGGAAAGTCCTGCCTTAGTAATTACAAGTTCATACTGAATGGGCTGAAGAACTGACTCAGTGGTAGATAGAGCTCAAAGGGTTATAATGAATGGGGAATACATCTGTCTGGTGGACAGTTAATAGTGGTGTTACCCACAGCTCAATTCTAGCTGTTTTTGTCTAACAGTTTTATTAAATACCTGGAGTCCTAACTTTGATGGATTCAGCAACTGCCTTAGCAATATCATTTTTTTTTTTTCTTGTGTTCCTTATCTTAGTAATTCCTAATAGCACATTGAGCTCCATGTCACACTGAATGGGCCTGACATTCTTTTCTTTCTCTTTGTTCTTGAATGGCTTCAGTTTTGGAGGTTGTTAGGTATGGGAATATTTGACTAGTGCATATGACTGTATTTCCTAGACTGAATTCCACCTGTGGAATTTGGATGCTCGGTTATTACATTTTGTGACATCTTTTGTGAGAATTTTGCTATTTTATTACTCTGAACTGATTGTATATCATCAGAAAACTATTCACTTCCTTTTTTAGACTGTAAATGAAAGCTCTGTACATCACAGGTTTCAGCAACAGCTCGTTGTAGAATTTAATTAATAATATCTTAATTACCAAATATATTTAAAATAATGTTCTATTTTTTTTTTTTTTTACTTTTTTTTTTTTCCTCTCTGAAACCTCTATGAAACCAATTCAAGCACGTGTTCTGAAGTTCCATGCTTGGGTGGTACTCACAACTTAATGGTTTATTGAAATGGATGGCTTGTGATTGCACATGGTCAACAAATATAAAGGTCTATAATTTTTCAGACATTTAGAATACAAATGTGCCAGATTTGTGGCTGAAGATTTGATTTAAGGAAATAATATATAGCTTTTTCCATCCAAGGCATCAATGCCTGTATACCTCAAAGCACTTTTTCTGTCGATGGCCCTTTGGCATAGGGCATGCTCTTTCTTAAATCAAACCTATTAACTCTATAGCAAAACCAATGGACTTAATCAATTCATTGCAAAACACAAGGAGTTTAGGGAAAATAAATCAAAGCTCTTCACTGAAAACATACACAAAAATAAAAGAATGAATATACTGGCACTGTCTTTTATTTTAAATAATTTTGGAGAGTATCAAACATGGACTCTTTCAGAGTTTGTGAAATATTTGTCTGCTACAGAACATTAAAATCATGAGCAAATAAAATTGTTCTGCAATGGATCTCGACGCAGTTGACATTGTGAATCACAGTCATCTATATAAACATTATTGCTTAGATTCTAGTGTTCCTGGTGAATAAAACCCCCAATTAGCAACATCTTCAAATGTCATTGGTTAAAAAATAGCACTCAAATAAGGCATTTTTCAGAATTTCCAAGTATGTATTTTACTTGAGAAGAATGAACATACTCATAGGCCATAACATCTGAACTTATTTATTCTTCTTGCATGTTAAGAACTTCATAGAATTGTCCAGTTTTACCTCAAATAGTACAATATTTCAAATATTGAAAACTGAGAAACCGTTCACGTAGAAGCATCAGAAACCTCTGTTAGCAAATCTGTGGTGATTTAAAAACAGTACCAAAATGACAAGGATTAACTTCAGAATCCTGACTTTTCAGATGCATCATCAACTATATTTTCAGCAGTAGGAAAATTGATGATATGGGGTTGTGGGTTTTGTTGTTGTTGTTTGTTTTTGGTGTTTTTTGTTTTTGGTGTTTTTTGTGTTTTCTGTTTGTTTGGGTTTTTTTGTGTTTTTTTTTTTTTTTTTTTTTTTTTTGTGGTGATCTTCATTGCACAACAGCTGCAATGCTAAAATACTAAAATACTGTACTCTTCCTCTCCCCACAGTACCAAACCCCGGAAGACCTGGCTGTTAATTCTAAATAAGTATTGTAGGACTGCCTTAAAATATTTCTGCTCTTAAATTATGAGAGGGAACTGGAATAAAGTCCTCCTGGGTGCCAAGAATTCCCACACAGCTGTGCTATGACTAGAGCATTGAGCATGTTATTTCTGTAAGTTTGTAGAGTGGATTCTGCGGCTTATATTTTGGCTTCAGTACACACAGTATGTATTGTATTTCATAAGTAATATTGCCTTAGCATTACATGACCTGCAATGAGGAAATCTGGTCTTCTTTAACAGACAAAGACTATGAAAGAAAATCCAACATCCTGTTATCATTTTCATTCCAAATCAGATCCTTATCCCTAGTAAAGCTGGAGCGGGCTGTGCAGTAATCCATTAAACACTGAAACTCATTTAATGTTCGCTGCAGGATTCTTAAGTTTTCTTATAGCCTTGAAACAAGCATAATGCAAACGTGGCATTTATTTCATGGCCTGAAATTAGACTCATCTTAGAAAGTTTTATTTAAAAAAATTATACATTACTATTTACAATACAGTTGTTAAGATTCCTAGGAAAAACAGATTGTCATTTAACAACATTTCCTGAAGAGGCAATGACAGCTCCAGAGCCCTGCACGCAGCAGAGTATCTCTGCAGTTTGTACACATCGGTAGGGAAGTGAAATGAAATCTATTCAGTTTACACAGAATGCAAATGCATTGCCCTGTCATGGCCTTCTTTATTTGAAAATTCGTATGTTCATGTATAAACTCTTATCCTTGCTTATGACCTATATTATTTACTCACATTTTGGCAACTCTTTTGTCCCTTTTTTATTTTATTCCACAAAGGCCAAGCATTTTACTTGGATTATCAAGCAATTTATCTTCAAGAAATGCTATAGGAGGAAGAGATGTTAATCTCAGATAATGTTATTGCAAATACTAGTGCTAGCTAATAAAAGAATGTAATAAAACATGGATATCTGCAAGGAAGAACAATTTAGGTATCATTAAAACTTTTCATTTAAATACAATCAGTTTCATTAGTTTTTATTAGATTATAAAAATAAGACATATTGTTATATTCTTACACAATTTAATGAACATAATCCAAACAACCCAGAAATAGAAAGCAATACGTTATTCAAACAGAATGCTTTGACCTTTTCCCTTTGTAACTGAGCAGGGTCACTTAAACTGATGCATTTTGTCCTTTTTTTTTTTTTTTTTTTTTTTTTTTTGAGAAACAAATATGAATTTAATAAATAGATAAATAAATAAATTGAAGCACTTTGACCAGCTCTCAATCCTATCTGCATTCTACCATTAGCTCTTAAATCCACTGAAATAATACATGCAAATGTCATATGTGACTATTAGAGGGAAAAAAAATTGTGATTGCATTCTTTTTCTTTGCTTCCATGAATGTTTCTATATTGCACATACATATTTTTGTTAGCATCAGAGAATGTCGTGGTGCAAATATGTTCTTGTACTGTGTGCGTTATGCATCCCTGGCATTGGGTACCTACTGCAGTCACAGAATTCTGGGGAAACTCATGCAATTTGTGCTCCTCTTACATAGCAAAACTAATATCAGCTTGTCGTGATCCAACTCTTCTCCATTTTTTATTTTTAAATGTACTTTTAAATTCATTTTAAATTCATCTTTATTTCATCTTTTTATTTCATCAAAAATAACAGGTAAAGCAGTGAAGTACCATGAAAGCTGAGAACTACTACTACTACTCGTAAATCACAACTAATTTCTGGTTATAATGGTTGAAAAAAACATTTGGAAACTTTTGCATTGATGTTTTGAGACAAGTATGTATTGATATCCAATTTTCTCTGCAGCCTGAGCATAAAGATGGTCATTTTTAAACAGGAAAATATGGTAAGAAAAATAAATGAAAGCATGCGTACTTATGCTTATGCATAAAAATAAATAAATGACAATATAAAGAAATATATAAAAATATAAGGATTTCACTAGATGGTCAATGTGCATCATTTTAATGCTGCAATAATATCCTTAAAGGAAGGATCACACATCTCACAGCTGTTTCATATGCTAAGTGGACAAAATCCCATACATAATGGAAAAAAAAATAGTACAGAAGTCTTAGCTTGCTAACTAAAAGACTTTTATTGTGTCTAATTAAAAAAAAAAAAAATACCCATGTTTCAGCATTTGTTAATGCCCAGTTGATCTAAAATAAGGAGACAAAAGAGAGCTTCTTGATACCACATTTGTGTCTCATGTTACCATGTGAAAAATTTGAAGAATTTTTTTAGATGGCCAACTAAATATCTCTTCTAATTACCTGCATTTATAGGTTTTGTCCCATTTGATTTGGACAGGATTTTATATATCTGAATATATATATATCTTGTATTCTTTATTAGTTTGTCTGTTGGGTACACAAACAGAAAATATGGATTTCCAGTCTAGATTATTTGTTTAAAAAAAACCCTGAAAGTAGAGAGGCAACACATGAAAGAAGATTGTTCTATTATTATTAGTGGATGTATTCTGATATGCCTGAAGTCTCTACAAAAAAGGGTGGTTACTTGCTATTAACTGGATATTCTCTTTTTATTCACAGTCACACTGTACAAGTGAATATTTCCTTGCACTGAAACCAGAGAAATTCAGCTACTTCTCTTGTGCCCTAAATGCCAAGAGGCACAGCCCATAACCAACTTCCTCTTGCAGGGTTATAGTATGTAATTCACTACAAAATGAAGAGAGATTAGCAAGACAGAGGAAAAAAAAAGAAAGGTTGAAGTGTAAATATGCATGTGGGCAGCCTTCCTTAAGAAATGTCACAACACTGCTTTCACAGTTGAGTCACCGTCAAGGTAAAGCTTGTTAATCTCAGGCTCTGCCTATCTGAGGCTAAGCTGATGGATCTGTTCAGATGAAAATATTTTTCAGCTTCTCCTCCTCATTCTTACTGGTCTCTGAAATGAAACATACATTCTCCATGTATATATTCTTCCACAAGAAAGGAAAAGCATCTGGCGAGTCTGTCCTTTAGGAAAACCCATGAAAATAAGAGAATTTATGATTTTAACTGGGGAAAGGTATGAGAAGCAATACCAGAAACAAAAGCAAAGGGAAAAAAGATGGACCATAGAGAAAGAAAATCAGCTCAGTCATATGGCTGAAGACAGAACCATACACTTCACATTTCATGGAGAGTAGATAAGTGAGCTCATTCCAGTGTATATTCTGGGAGAACATCTCTCTCTGGAGTAGCTAGCTGGTCTGCAAATACAAACTGTAGTGGCTCGAAGACAATATTTCTTATGCAAAAGTACTTTAGTGTTCAGATTTTTCTTTACTTTATCCATTAATTGAGATGGTTTCCTGTACACGTAGGTGTATATACACATCAGGAAGAAGATACTAATAAGCGTGTGCTAATTACACTGCACTGTGCTTAGTGTTGACAAGCACGAACATTTAAGTGCCAAGCTGTCCTCATCCATAACAGGTTCGATCAATATTTCAGTTTTATTAAGAGATAAGTGAACTCTTCCAGGCAGAATCTCGTTACAATACAAGGGCTCTAATCAACATCTGCAGAAGTGGTTGTATGGATCTGGAGTGATAAAATGTTGTGGTTCAAGCCAGCAGATGGCTCAGCACCACAAAGTTGTTCACTCATTACCCCCTCTTCCCAATGGGATGGGGAGAGAATTGAAAGGAAAAGAAAAACAAAGTAGAACTCATGGATTGACAGAAAACAAAAAAAGCATGCTCCTTCTTCATGTTCATGCCCCTAGGAGCATGTTGCCTGCAAGAGACAATAATATTGCTGGGAGCCACACAAAATTAAAAATTAAAACTAGAAGTGATAGAGAGAGAAAGAACTGATGTTGTCTACAATGTTTTCTTTAAATAACACTGTTGCCCATAGGCCAGTGAGCGCTGGGGATTGCTTCTCAGAACTGTGAGACAGGCAGGTGCTCTGCTTGATTCATAACAGGGAAAAGACCTTTTCAGTTGGAGTTCAGTTGTAAAAATTAGCAATGTACCAATCAGTAATTTGACCCGAAGCAGTCATAAGAAGCTACTTTGTATGTTAGGAGTATTTAACTGCACAAATAAATATGTATCACCATCTGTACTTGTAAATAAATCTGCATCTAAAGATGCCCAGTGCTGGTCTACTATGAGGGATACTCCAAAAGTAATACCTCCTATGCTATGATGTTGGCTCACCATGTCAGAGATGGATGTTGGTGGCATGGCAGCATAGGCTGAACCTTCCCATTGGCATCCTATTACATGTTGTGATGTGGTACAGATGGCAGCAGGAGGGCAGGCTGACAAAATGTATTATTAATACATTTGAATTGAATATAATTGAATATTTATTGAATATTATGTATTGAATATTGAATGTGCTTATTATTGAATATTTATCATAGTAGTTTATGCAAAATAAGTAATTTTCTTCCCCTTTGAGGAGCTCAGATATTCAGAAAAGTGTCTCCAGACCTTTTTGAAAAGACAGCTAAGAGACACTACCTAACACTCAGATTTTGCTAGTCCTCCTATGGTGCCTGGGGGGCAGTGGGAACAAGAAGGTGGTTCTCACAAGGTTCAGTTCAAGTCTATGGTAGCTTTTTCTGTCTTCTTCTGCCTCCAAGATAGCTTGAGCCAGAACTCTGCGCCTGGTGAATGGAAAGGAGATAAGATTACCAGGGGTCTCACAGAAAAGGACTTTATATGAGATATTTCCTGCGTTGTATATGTATGTATATGTATGTGTATGTTGTATATGAGATGTTTCCTTACAGAGAAAAAAGGGGGGGGCGAAAAGAAGAACAGGAGTGGGAAAAAGGAAAGGTGTTTCAGAAAGCAGAAATCCAAAGACAGTTTCTTATGGAAAACACAAAAGTGTTTCCCAACCCCATTTCTGTCCCCTTTTTTGCAATTAGCAAGGTGCATTCAAAGGTCAGCCTTATTCAATAGTAGACACAGGTTGGGATCTGCTCTCATCCTGCAAAGCTGGGGGTTTGGCTAGTAGAAAAGCAAAAAGGAAATGCAAACATTGTCCAAGGATTGATTGTGAGCAGTCTCATCAAATATGTGTTTTAATACCAGTAAATGATACGGTGTATTTCCTCTGCTGAATGTGGATTGCTGAATTATGTTGATTACATTTTGCTGCATGTTTCAAAGAGTTTAAGGTGAAAAAGAGTTGAACGATATAATTTAGACTTAATATACAGTGAAAATGCTTTTAAAAAAATACTATAAAGATATAATTTTCTTCGCAGCTAGGCCTGCAATGAAACAAAGATGACTTTTGCAAAAGAGAACGCAAAACACTCAGATCTAATAGACTTTGAGCTGCCACTACTGAATGCTTCTGTAACAATGTAAAATGGAAATTAAAGTACATGCAATGAAATGCATGCAAAATACATGCAATAAAAGCTGTGAAATCTTCCATACATTGATGCAGTTGGTTCGCTCATTGCCATTACATTTCTCTATGAGTTTTAGAAGACAAACATCAGTGAAAACATTTCCACTGAGACTCACGTTCATGAAAAGTGCTAAAACTGTCATCAAAATAATATTTATACTAAATGAGGTGTTTAAAACGAAGTCCAGACTTCAGCCTGGATCAAGTTCAGAAAATTTTTATGCTGTTTCAGAGCTACAGAATGACAGCCTTGGAACAATGGCAGAGCTCCAGAGAAACAGGGAAATGGTCTGAGCTGCCCTGCGTGGCACAGGCAGCCTGGCCACCAACACAGAAACACAGAATGAACATCCAGACTCACCGGCACACATTTTGTGGAAGCAATAAGAAAAAGCCCCAGAGCACTAAACAGGTTGAAGGAGCATCTCCTTGACCTTCTTGACACTTAAGATCTGAAAATGTGATTTAAATGTCTGCAGGAACTATTAACACCTACATGCTACACATGCAAAGCTGTTATTTTTTCTATTCTTCTTACTACTCAGTTGAGAGGCAAGGACTGTATCTTTTTCTAAAAATTTTCTGCTGCTGACAGATTGCTTACGGTTTGTTCTTAATTAACCACAAATGACTCTGTAATCAGTGGCAAAGTTCAAAACTGCAGTAAGTGAGCCTTTTGTGAATGTATTTTTAAATTAATTCACTGTGGTTTGTTTTCAATGCTAAACTTTGCAAAAATGTAGAAAGCAAAAGAGCTTAAGCATGCTCTTGAAGATATAAAGTGTCAAATCACTGCAAGTGAACATTTAAAATGAAGAAATAGTAAAGTTTTTAAGTATTTATTCAATTTCTAAAACTAGAAAATAAATATGAATGCCAATTATAAGTACTATGTAAACCAAACAGACTATTGAACCAGGATCAGACTGTCACTAGGCTTCTGGAAGGTCTATGTATTCCTGTAGAGGTTAGGTTGTCTTAACTATAGGAGAACCTTAATGGTGTGGTTTAATTGCTTTAACAGGTGGGCTTATAACAAGGACTCTTGTGTCAACGTGGTAAGTTGACCTGTCTGGACACTGGATGCCCAGTGAGCCATTCACTCACTCTCCCTCCTCAGCAGGACAAGGAGAAAAAACTTAAGGGTTGAGATATGGGCAGGGAGATCACTCATCAGCTGTTGTCTTGGACAAAGAAACTCAATCTGGGGAAGATTAATTTATTCTCAGTTAAAAAGAGAATAGGATAGTAAGAAATATAACAAAACTAAATCCACCTTTCTCTACCCTCCTTCTTCCCAGGCACAGCATCACTCCTGACTGCTCTACCTCCTTCATGGTGAGCATCATGGTGGATTTGGGAAAGTAGACAGGTCGGTTCATCACGTTCCAACTCTCCAGCTCCTTCCTCCTCACATTCTTCCCCCACTCAAGCATGGGGTCCCTCCCCTGGGATGCAGTCCTTTGCAATATGCTGCACTTCTTCAGTAACTGCTCCAACATGAGTCCATGTGACAAGGTTCATTCTTCAGGAATGGACTGCTCCAGCATGGGTTTCCCATAGGCTACAACTCTTGCCAGACATTCTATTCTTCTGTGGGCCCCTCTCCAGTTCCTGGCATCAGCCTGCTCTGCCATGGGCCTCCTCCAGGCTGCATTCTCTGCTGCCCCATGGACTGTTCTTCCGCGGGCCTTTCCTGGGCTGCAGGAAACCTCTGCTCTGTCACCTGGAGCATTTCCTCTTCCTCTTACTTCAATGACTTTGGTGACTGCAGATTCACTTCTATCACATTTTTCTCACTCTTTTTCACAGGTGCCAACAACACTTTATATATTTTCTGAAATATGTTATCACAGAGATGTCACCTGCGTGCCTGATGGCCTCCCTTTGAGCTGGTCTCCCTTTGAGCTGGCTCCTGGTCCCTTCTCACAAAGGCCCCCCCTGCAAGCGTTTGCTACCAAAACTTTGCCCTGTAAACCCCAAATAAATCTATCAGGTTTAGATAGAGATATAAACCTAGAACCATGAATAATGCTACAAAAATCAGAAGAGGATGTAAAAATCAGAATTAGACGCGTGTAAGTATTTTCTAAACCAGCAAAACAATGGAGGCTGTGTTAATAAGCCACTTAGAAACATCTAAAACCTGTATATAATTAGAAAGAAACAGCATGGTCTGTGTTGCAGTTCTGAGTAGCATGCAACTAAGAAATGCAAGGGACCAAGAAAAAATTCATTACAACAGAGAAAATACTTGGAGAGCTGAAAAAAACAACAAAACCAACAACAAAACCAACTGTTCTTTTCATTCTCCCTTTCTGAAGGTCTTCATGACAGATCACTGGCATCAACAAGACCTGGCTGGAAACCTCCACTAAGAACGAGGTATTATGCAGGTAATTATCATATATATATGCTAGTGTAAACGTAAATGAAATGTATTCAATATTTGTTTCCTGAGATATGTTAATAAATTTTGGACACGCTGAACAACAATTAGTGCGTATTTTCTTTTCAGTACTTTAATGTAAAATGATGACAAAGTTTTGCAGTCTAAACAAACTCACAGCAAAATTCTCCATTATTCACACTGCTTTTATGCTGTTGCTCTACTTTTCAACATCCTCATTTACACAGCACTTGTATAATGTAGCCCTCACTGTGCACTTTTTTCTCCTCCAGAATCCCAAGTCACACTTATCTGTTAACACAACATCACAAATACCAGAAAGTGAATGGAAAATCACATACAAAAAGTTTCAGCTATAAATATCTTTTTTATTTCTTTTTTTTTTTTTTTTTTAGAATTTTGCTTAGGAAACTCTCCAGAGCAACCAGCTGGTATTGCCAGTGGCTTAGAAAACTTAAATTGCATATGTATTCAAATGAGGATCAACAGGGGTAAATATTAAAGAAATCCAAAGGTATTCTTTAGACTGATACCATCATAAGTAATCTTAATAAAAATGAATGCACATTTTGGAAAAAAAAAAAAAAGACTAGTGTGTTAATAATAAGAATAGCCTTTGGCAAGGACAAGGTGTCTGAAACAACTCCATAACAAAATTCATGGAGTGTTTAATGAACCCTATATTATTGTGATACATCGAAAAATGTACAGAAGTGCTAAATGGAGCTTGCTGCTGTCTTGCAGATTTTGCCAGTCTTCAGTTATTAAGGATCTTGAAGACTGAGGAGAAGGACAGCTAAAGAAAATGTTTAAAAATGAAGTATGCCATTTAAAACAAAGTCAACAGCCAAACATCCGTCATCTCACGCTGCACAGAACTGCTTACTGACTGGCTTGTTTTCCGTGCTCACATCTTGAAAACTTTGTAGAAACCGAAAGAAATGCCAGTATTAGAAAATAGGATAATGCTGCATCATGCCTCACATGTTGTCACTCTGACCTGCACATACAACCTGCATGCCACTCTCTGGGCTTCTGGAGTGCCAGCACTGAGCAAGACTGTGGCCAGAGATGTTTTTCTCTCCACAGTATGATTGGCACAAGCAACTTTCTCCATCACAACCATCCTTCTCACCATCCCAGGGCACACAAACACAGCAGAAACATAGATGGCCACACTAGCTGACCAAGGCTGCACTTTGCTCCTGGGTCACACACACCTCACTGTTGTAATTCACTCCCACACTCACAGGGGTGGGTCTCTCAACCCTCAGAGCTGACCCTCATTCCTTCCAGCTTCTGTGGTCATATCAGATGGCCATATAGTGTATAGTGTGCTCCTTTTCATCCAGCTCCAGCTCCAAATTTGAATACTTCCTTTGGTCTCCTCCTCCATGCCAGCTGAATTGAATTTTGCTAGCAAATCACACACGTACACAGAGTACCCATTCTGAAAAAAATATACTTTATACTTGAAATAGCTTTGAATATGATTAACCAGATATCCTGATGAAGCAGACGTGCTTGCATCCTGGTTACCCTCACGTTCCATATATCCTCACACAGCGTACATCTCTGTGCTGACAACCTTCAGTTCAACAGTAGTATTCTTCCACTGCCGGCTCATCATGTTTAATGCATTACACCTGCTACTCATGAATATTTTACTATGTCATTTTTGTGAGTAGTAAGCACTGCAAAGAAAGCCCAGAGGAAACCTGCAGCTGCAAAAATGCAAACTTCCTCTAAGTGTTGTTGTTTTATACCTGTAACTCTGTGATAGACATAATGCCTCGGTTAATCTTTGCATTAATTCCTAAACCTTTCTGCCTACATTACCTGCAAGGGCACTGTGTCTGCTGGCAATCTTTGGGAATAAAGATCTTCCATTCCTTAACAACAGTTGTGTTCTTCAGATAAAAAGAAAAGAATACAAAACAGAATGAAAGCAGTGTGGCCAGTAGGTTGAGGGAGGTGATCCTGTTCCTCTGTTCTGCACTGTGAGGCCTCACCTGGAGCTCTGTGTCCAGATTTGGAGTACAGAAGAGTCATGGAGCTGCTGGAGAGCATCCAGAGGAGGGCCACAAAAGTGATCTCAGTGTTGGAACACCTCCCTGTGAGGACAGGCTGAGAGCTGGGGCTGTGCAGAATGGAAAAGAGAAGGCTCTGGGGAGATCTGAGAGGAGCTTTTCAGAATCTAAACAGGGTCTATAAGAGGGAAGGGGACTCCTTAGCAGGGCCTGTGGTGATAGGACAGGGGGAAAGGGTTTCAAACTAAAGGAGAGGAGATTTAGATTAGATGTAAGGAAGAAGCTTTTTATAATAAAGGTGGTGAGGCGCTGGCACAGGTTGCACAGAGAGGTGGTGGGTGCCCCATCCCTCAGGCACTCAAGGTCATGCTAGACAGGGCTCTGAACACTGATGGAGCTGTGAGTGTCCCTACTGGGGACATACAACCCCAGGGGGTTGAACCAGATAGCCCTTCCAACTCAAACAGTTCTAGGATTCTGTTCTATGAAAACAGACAGAAGGCACATCCTAACACATCCTTGACTAATGAAAATGAGTGCACTGCCACGACATCTTACAGAGGGATACTGACTGAGACTGGGAGACTTTTATTGTAAGATTTTCCACTGATTAGAATAAGGTTATTTTAACGTTTCTGTTACAATTCAGTATTTTCGCAACATTCCTCAAAGCTGGGGTTTGCAGTTAGCTACCCAAAGTTTTCTGCCCATTTCATCTAATCTCTAGTCACTACGTGCATTAATCCCAATTCTACTTTTGCATGAAGTCTGGCTGTCAGTTTGCACATCCATATAGAATATAAGATTCACTTTATACAGAGGTTTTATTTTAAGATTTGCATATTAGTAAATTTAGTGTGAAAATATTTTCTTCTACCAGCAAAGGTTAGATTGGAAAGATCCACAACACAATCAAATCAGAAGATTTTATTCAGAGAGTGCCTGGGTATGCAGTGATTTTGCAATATTTACATATTTAAATTAGACTAAAAAAATGATCCACAACATTTATACTCTCAACTTGCAAATATAGAAATAAACTTGAACATAGAAGGAAACTGCTTCTGCCTTCAAGGAGTTTTACATTTGCATCTCTAATATTCCACACATTTCTAGCAGAAAATCAAACCCCTATCTGTACATTAAAAAGTGGAAATATAAATAAATATATGTATATATGTGTCTGTTTATATATGCATTAGTTAGAAACATTTTTAACGACCTTCAGCAAGACAATTTTTACACAGATATTTAAAGAGAGATGCAAAATGTGCCAGCATAAATGTAATGCTGAGCTGCTTCACAGTTAATACTTGCATATAAATAATTGGATAGCTCCTAAACAGCATATCTCTTGGAACTTTTTAAGTACAGTAACGTGGCCAGTAACATTATGCTATGAAAATGGAACACTACAAGCTAACTCAGATTTGGTCTGACTTCATGGCAAATCTTTTAAATACAATAATTAGGATGATACTTTTGAAGGGGAGAGCAGAGAGGGAAATCCATTAGAAATTTAAAATGTCATTTGAAAAGGACATAAACTTCCACCCTATTGCACCCCCTTCACCCTCAGAAACAAAACAAATCAAAACAAACACACAAACAAGATAGATCAGCAATCTGTACTTGTTGACATAAATGAAAAAGATTGTTTTCCCATCCTTCCACGAAGGTTATACCAGTTCCTGCTAATCAAAATGATAGCATATTAAATTCTGGTTTGTGCCAATATTTTATATCATTATATAAACTCAATTGGGTGCTAAAATAATCACAAAGCTGCTATTGTGCTGACCCAAATTCTCAACCCAAAAAAACACCTATGAACCTAAAAGAACTTAGATGCTGTATGTCAAACTACTTTTACTGAAAATGCAATTGTAAAAAGAAATTGAAAATGAAGGATAATCATCTTATGTTTACATGGCACCGTAGGGAATCAGTCATCTAAACTATCAGACCCTCTGGCATAGAGTACAAGAGAAGCTGCTAATTAACAGTAGTTGGATATTAATCACACTGTTCCCCTCTTCATTCACTCCAATAAGTGCTTGAACTACAAGTGCTCTTGGTTTGAGAAGAGCAGCTGTCTCTACTCCTATATATTCAATTAGACAGATGTGAGAAGGACTTTGCGATTCATGTATTTGTGTGAAAAAAGGTCCTGTTGTTACCATCTCTGTCTTCAGACTGATGCTTTGTGAAGGCTGTCTGTCTGTCCTGGCACTAAAATGAGAACACTCTACCATTTCCAAGCACAGCACCCTATAAATTAATTACAGTTAAATGTGAGTAATGAATAAAGAAAAAAACCATAAAACTATGACTAGCTCTTAGCTGATCATTCAAGTGTATTAGGCTTATGATAGGCAAGCTTATAAAGAGGTTACCTCAACAGAGTGAAAACTCTAATTGAATGCTAGATATTATCAGGGAAGAAAGACAGAAGAAAATAAAATATGTAATGGATTAAAACAGCATTTTCTTAAGCTTTATCACAAACTCACAAAACTGCTGAGGTTGGAAGTCACCTCTGGAAATGATCCAGTCCAAATTCCTGCTCAGGAAGGGTCAGCAAGAGCATCTTACCTAGCAGTGCAAAAATAAAAATGTACTTTGTAAAATATATACATTAAATAATATTACATTTAAATGGAATTTCCTATGTATGTGTTTATGTCCTTTGCTTCTTGTCCTGTCACAGGACAGCACTGAGAAGAGTTTAGCTTTGTCTCCACTTAGGTACTTTTACACACAAGTAGGATCCCTCTGAGCCTTCTCTCCTCCAAACTGAATGGCCCTAGGTCTCACAGCATCTTCTCCTACAGAAGACATTCCAAGTCCTAATGATTTTCAGGGCCCTTCACTGGACGCTGTCTAGTAAGTCTGTCACTTGTTCTGCAGTCCACTACCAGATGTACCACTCCAGGGGTGGCCTTGTCAGGATATTCCAGAATAGTAAAAGGGCAGCAAGGATGATCGAGAATAGAAAATATTTCAAGCTTAAGAAACATCAAGATGGCTGGGACTTGTCAGGCTGGGAAGACACATTTGGGAGGATGAGAGATGATAAAGATCAGTAAAATTATGAGTGGCACCAGAAGTACAAAGGGGTGAGTTACCCCTAGTATTTTCCAATAGAATCATAACTCATCCAACAGAAGTTTGTAAGAGGCTTAAATGGGGCAAAAGAGGTCATTCATGCAGCTGATAGCAGACCTGGTACTCCCTGTAGCATGATGATTGGTCTGCCACTTTGCCTGGGTTTAAGTGCAACTGGAGAAGTCCAAGAGAGAAATACATTATTGAGTACATAGATACCACAGCCCATCTAAGGAAGTTGAGACAGTTAATGTTTAAAACATGTAAAAAAAATCACATATATTGTTGTTATCCTTCTGTCTCATTCATGAGGAGGAACTTCTTTTCCATTTCCTAAGGTTGGCTATAAATGTGCCAGTGTATAGACAGACTGTTGTTTTCACATTGCAAGGCCATTCCCATGTTCATATGCCTTGTGAAATAGTTTGCAGCATTAGGGAGAATACTCAAGACTGGTTTTATCTATTGCTGACATGCAGCAAATGATTGCTAGTCCACAGGAATGCTACTCAGCAGGTTAGGACAGGAACTGATGAATGGCTTATTAATGACAGTAAATAATCAGAATAAAAAGCATCTCCCAGATTATGAAGTTATTAAATCTTACATGTTATGTTACTGACCTCATTAAACTCAAATTCAAGAAAAGACAACTGTCTATGAAAATATCAACTTTCAAATGTGTTATCTCCTTTCTTCTTAGGATTAAGTTATTGTCTTAGTTCATACGTAATGATTGTACAGGACAATAACTTTCACTGCACAGACGTATTGCTGCTGTGTGCTGTGTGCTCTTAATTCTAGAAGTGAGCATTATATGAACTACTAAAAGTGACAGCAGAAATGAGCTAACTGCACATAAGCAAATGACAGAGCTGGAAATCTGTGAGCATGTGGTACATGTGTCCATGTTAACTCAACGTGTGGTGCCACAGCATCACTGTGCTGAACACAAACAAAAAGAAGTACATTAAGTCTTTCAAAATTACAGTATAAAAATTGAACTTACAAAATTGAACTTATTGAATTTATCATATTCTCGCTTTTTCTTTATTTCATTCTCCTTCCTTTGTTCTGAAGGAACATAACTTTTTACCCTGTGTTTGTAGTTGGTGTATCAAAAGGAATTTTCTTTCATTTTCTTTGACAAGTCTTCCCAATTCACTATCAAGTTTGTTAACATAAACCTTGATATTCTTTAACAAGGGAATTTATTTGATCTCTCAGCATACTTTTTTTTTTTCTAATCCACTTCCAGAGAAATATAAGAATATTTCTTAGTTAAAAGTTTAGTACTTTCAAGATTTCCACTAGCACAGATCTATTTCTCAATTATTGATGCCAGTTAAAACATACACTGAAGAATTCTTTGACCTTTCAAGAAAAGGACTTCAAAACCACCTTCTGCCACATAGAAGTCTGTATTGGAAAAGAAGGGAAAAAAAAAAAAAAAGAACTGCATGTGGGGCTGCAAAAGTAATAAATACATTGTTGGTTTTCAAGAAAAGGAACTATTTTTTGTGCTTTGAATATCAGGTTGAGAATCAATGGGAGCTAAGAGTGGTAGAAGAGCACAAAAACAGGCCAACAATTCTGCTCAGACCAGCACATACATCCTCAACGACAGTGGTGTCACACTGCACAGTGTGATCCCCAGCAACTGCTGGAGCAACTCTTTCTGCAAAATTGGAGGCCTTGACCAAGATAAAGGTCCAGAAGTAAGACAGTTTGGTGGGCCTCGTGCTTCAGGAATCACTTTGGATCTCTCTCTGAGGTTGCAACGTATTTTCTTCTAGCTTGTATGAGATGTGCAGTTGTCTAGGGGCTGTGATCCTATGAGAAAGAGCTGCAAGAGGAGGTCGGGAGACTGCACATCAGATCACCTGGATCTTCTTTGAAACCCTGCAGGCTCATGATGTCAAATGTTCAGCTGAAGTGATGAGACAGACACAGCTACCATTCCTCCTGAAGGCTTGCAACTATGGGATAGTTTCACTGCCCTCATTGCTGAAAGTGGGATTGCTGTTGAATGAAGCATCTCTGATAGCTGAATCTGAACCACTCAGGGGCACCAAGAGGAAGCTGCAAGTGGAAAAACTGGAAATGAGAACTTTCAACAAGCAACCTGAAAATGAGCACAACTGATTGTCATTCTAACTCTGATTGTCTGTGCCTGTGCACTACTATATGCAGGACAAGGAGCAAAGGGGAGGAATTAGAAGTCAGTGTGCAGTTATGGGACTACAATCTCTTTGGAAAAATGGAGGAATCATGGAATAACTCACATTCCTGAAGTTGCAGGCACATGGGCAAAAGGGTGCTACACTCTCATCAAGAAGATGAGGGAATGAATGGAGCTCTTCTTTTGTATGAGGTGATGAGCCAGTGGAGGCAATGGGTCAGAATTAGTGAGCAAACTATCATGTGCAATACTGTGGTAATTGTCTGCTACAGACTGCCTGAATGGGAAGGTGTAGATGAGACCTTTGTTGGAGAACAGGAAGCCTTGTATTTGTAGGAATTCCAATGGGAATCTTGTGAAATTCACCTGATGGAAATACTAAGTCCTACCCCAAGAAAGAATAAAGCTATGCAGCACTGCCTCCTAGGGATCACAAGACTAGAAAGGAGCTGCAAACAAGGACTTTCAAGTCCTAGTGGGCAGCCAGCAATGTGCCCTATGACCAATAGCTTCTTGGGTTGCTTTAGGCAGAGCACTGCCAGCAGGTAGAGGGAGGCTATCTTTTCCCTTTACACCACAGGTGAGTGAACACCTGGAATGCTGTGTTCAGTGTTGGCAAGACAGACATGGTCTAACGGACTGAGCCCAGCAAAGGACTTTATCTGACGCTGCTTTGAGGAAAAGGGATTGAACTAAATGATCTCCAGAGGACCCTTCCAACACCAACTGTCTCTGACTTCAGAATGATTTCCTCTTGTAGATTCCAAAGTAACTTCTTATGTGAAGAAAATAAATTGAGTATGCAGAATTTTTATGGAAGTAGCAGCATCCACTTTCCTGTAAAGAGCCATAAAATGCCTGGTAATGACTCTTGCATACTTAAAGAATACGAGTTTTAAATATTTTGAGGAAAGCACCTGTGAGCATCCAGTGTTTCCATTAATATTAGTTCTTCAAAATATAGTTAATGGAAAAAATTACAGAGAAATAAACGTCAATGTGAATTTAAAAATATGAGCACATTGACAACAGATGTTCTTTCAAGGTTGAGAGCTCCTGGCCCACAAATCATTAAATCAATGAAACCTTTAAGTGAAATTTTGGAATGACATCAGTTAAGTAGTGTCTACACCTGCAAAATATATTTCACATTCATCCCATTAATTGTAAGACATCCATCACTGCTGAACTTTCTTGCCAACAAATTACAATAAAGTTAACTAAATTTTCCAGCTTACACTACTGTACCAGTTCTCTTTTCCACAATTTCTGTTACTTATCTTAAGGATGCGTGACTGAATTTCACACATTTTGCATCTTAAACAAACAAAAAATAAAAGTGCAGATAAGTCTTTTCCACTTTTCTGAAGACAGCAAGACTGGTGTCTCATCTGAATTTATTGTGGCAGAAAAATCTATACATTCTAATTCCAAATACTTTAAAATCTTTGAAGTTGATCGGTTATTGAGCTCTTAGCGATTTTAATTGTTATGTTTTTAAAAATATAAGCATTTATTCATCATACATTATTGAGGGAACTAAATATCTAGTTCAAGACTATAACAAGTCAAACTCTAGGAAGAGATAACAAAGACAAGCAGTAAAGTTCACTCCTTGATTGGTTACAAATACTAATAAGAAAGATGAAAGTGAGAAATGTATTAATATTAATGAAAACATCTGCTTTCAACACAGAATTATTTTTTATTTCCAACTAAATTAGATAAAGTTTGAGTTCTTACACAATATCCTTTCCTAACTGCACCGCTGGTACAGGAGAGAGACATTACTTACCTGAACTAAGCAGACAAAGGTAGAAGTTACTTGACAGCAGTTACTGTTCTGTAGACATTACAGGGAGACCAAAAATTGCATACATCAGACATGTGTATAATTATTATTGCAGACTACATTCACCAATAAAAATCAATCATAAAGGCCCAGCATTATAATTTTTAAGACTACTTATGGTTTTTTGTTTTGTTCTACTTATTTTTTATTAGACACCTGTGATCTTTTCACTTAGTACTGAGCCTACCTCAAATAGAGAAGCAGAAGATTCTGTCTATGTCTGATGGAATAAAAATCTCCAGACCAGTGGTGCATCACTCTTTTTTCATTTTTCCTCTTGGTCATTCTCTGTCAGAGAAATCTGGGGTAGCAGGAAGAGACAATGAGTGATTTAGCAAAGATTCATTCCTTCTCCATCGAACAGGACCAGGCAAGTATTCTCCAAATAATCTAATCAATTTTAATGCCCTCTTAGATGAACAAGAAACAAACCTACATTTTTATCCCACTGAAATAAACTGGTATTCTTCTTTTTACATCATCTGTGTTGAATTTGTCTTTTATTTCCTTTGCCACACACTTATAGGCAGGATTACATTTGCAGCAGAACAGTTAAGTGAGCTTAGGGAAGTGCAGAATGTGCAGAGAGAAGTTCTCAGGAAGGAAGGAGGAGGAAAAAGTATTAACAAAAGCTTAATACAATATTTCTTTCTTTATTTATTTTTTAAGATGATGCTGAGAGCTAATAGGATAAATAATAGTCAAATAATAATATTTTAAAATTCTGCAAACATAACAGCCAGGAATATTTATTTCTGTATTTGCTTTCCAACTTATGTCAGTAGAGTAAAAACCAGAGTAAAGCAAATCACAGAGTAAATATATGAACAAGCCCATTGCCTAAATTTGTTACAAAAGTCCTTCAGTGATTCATGGCTGCAAAGTACCAGCAAGGCACGATGTAAAATTAATTTTTAATTGCTGTAAAATTTTAGGAGTAATTGTGAATTGGTAAAGAAACTGCAATTCTCTACAAATCTTTTTCTTGCTAGTATAAAATGTATGCAACAACCTGCCATGCTAATTCACTTTGATGGCTTTCACCATTTCCACAATGTATCTTTTAAAAAAATATTGTTAAATTCAGCAGTAAAGTTCAAATATTAAAATAATGATATGTCAGAGAAAGATCTTTTGCAGATACTTCTAACTTTATATTTCAAAACAGAGAAACAAACAAAACAGACAGCAACTGTCCATTGCCATGCTTTGGAATACTGATTTTTGCTTTGCAGAAATGGGGGTAGGTTCACCTTGGCCAGCTATAAGACCCCTATCCAGCCATTCTCTTACTGTGCCTCCTCAAAGGCATAGGGGTACAAATGAGATTAAGAAGCTCATAGGTCAAGATAGAGCTAAGGGATTGCTTACTAGTTTTTGAAAGAAGAAAAAACAGACACCATGTTACACAGATCCTTAGATGTACACATGAAAGAGAGCAGTAGAAAATGCTGAAAATGTCTTAAGATCCAACACACCATATTTCTATTTGGTTATAATCTTTGCCTTAGGTGAGACCTGAAACCAAAAACAAACGCACAAAAAAACAAGCAGAAGTATTTAATGTTATATTCTACTGCTTCACTGGTGATATTTACTGTGCACCTCGAAGACACTTGAGACAGCAGTACTATAGCAGCTACAGAAATGAATATATTATATGTACTTGAAGATATTGCTATGCAGGATCCCTAAAACTCTGGGTGGGACCGGGGTGGTAAATCCCCCTCCGCTGTGAGGACAGAGCAGGTCCGAGACCGCCTCATGACACTGAATGTGTACAAGTCTATGGGGCCGGATGGCGTGCATCCCAGGGTTCTGAAGGAGCTGGCTGAGGTGGTTGCTGAGCCGCTCTCCATCATATTTGAGAAGTCGTGGCTGTCTGGTGTGGTCCCGGATGACTGGAGGAAGGGTCACTTCACTCCCATTTACAAGAAAGGGAGCAAGGAGGACCCCGGGAACTACAGGCCGGTGAGTCTCACCTCTGTGCCTGGGAAGATCATGGAACAGATCCTCCTGGATGACATGCTTGATCACATGAGGAAAGGGCGTGTGATCCGTGACAGCCAGCACGGCTTCACCAGAGGAAGGTCATGCTTGACCAATCTGGTGGCCTTTTATGATGGAGTGACGGCATCGGTGGACAAGGGAAAGGCGACCGATGTCATTTACCTGGACTTGAGCAAGGCCTTTGACATGGTCCCCCACCACATCCTTATCTCCAAATTGGAGGGATGTGGATTTGATGGGTGGACCACTCGATGGATAAGAAACTGGTTGAAAGGCCGCAGACAGAGGGTGGTCATCAATGGCTCCATGTCCAGGTGGAGGCCGGTAACGAGCGGCGTCCCCCAGGGGTCTGATTTGGGACCGGTGCTCTTTAACATCTTTATCAATGACATCGATGACGGAATCAAGTGCACCCTCAGCAAGTTTGCTGACACCAAGCTGAGTGGTGTGGTTGACACGGTTGAAGGATGGGATGCCATTCAGAGGGACCTTGAGAGGGTAGAAATGTAGGCCCGGGTGAACCTGATGAGGATCAACACGGCAAAGTGCAGAGTTTTGCACTTGGGTCGGAGGAATCCCAGGCATCCCTACAGACTGGAAGGAGAGGTCCTTGAGAGCAGCCCTGTGGAGAAGGACCTGGGGGTCTTGGTAGATGAAAAACTTAACATGAGCCAGCAGTGTGCCCTTGTGGCTCGGAAGGCAAATGGGATCCTGGGCTCCATCAAAAGAGGGGTGGCCAGCAGGGACAGGGAGGTGATTGTTCCCCTCTACTCTGCTCTTGTGAGGCCCCATCTGCAGTACTGCGTCAAAGTGTGGAGCCCCCAGTACAAGAAAGACAGGGAGCTGTTGGAGAGGGTCCAGAGGAGCCACAAAGATGATCAGGGGACTGGAGCACCTCCACTACGAAGACAGGCTGAGGGAGCTGGGCTTGTTCAGCCTGGAGAAAAGAAGGCTGCGGGGTGACCTCATTGCAGCCTTTCACTACCTAAAGGGAGCCTACAAACAGGAGGGGAATCAACTCTTTGAAAGGGTAGATAACAACAGGACAAGGGGAAATGGTTTGAAGTTGAGGGAGGGAAGATTTAGGTTGGATGTCAGGGGGAAGTTCTTTACAGAGAGAGTGATGAGGCACTGGAACAGCTGCCCAGAGAGGCTGTGGATGCCCCGTCCATCCCTAGAGGTGTTCAAGGCCAGGTTGGATGGGGCCCTGGGCAGCCTGGTCTAGCATTAAATGAGGAGGTTGGTGGCCCTGCATGTGGCAGGGGGGCTGGAGATTCATGATCCTTGATGTCCCTTCTAACCCTGGCCATTCTTGTGAATCTGTGATTCTGTGAAGATACCAAAGCCTCTAATGACAGTAATGAACACAGCAATGCAAACTGAACAATGTTTTCACAGTTCTCATCTCAGATCAAGAATAAACCTTTAATTTCTCAGTACTTGAGACTGTTCAATGCTTTAAGCTTCACTCAGTTCAATCACAATGACTAGTATTTTAATCACTAGGGTCAAAATCTCATTTCTCAAGGAATATTAAATCATGCCTTTCATGATAATTTCATTGTAGTTGATGGAACAACATCAGGAATGAGATGGAAAGAAGTGGAAAAACACAATGTATGATTAACCCTAAACCCTATCCTTTTTGGATTAGAGTTTTTACACCATGTCATAAGAACGTCACAGGAATTTCGAGTTTATTACACGGGTTAATATTTCAGCACATTTCTGTGCAAAATATTAAGGTCTTTTCAATAGAGTGGCTTTGAAAGAATGCCCTCGTTCACTTCAAAATAAGTCAAGAAAAAGATAAACCAACAAAGAAAAAAAACAAAAATAGGACACAAAAAAACCACCATTAACTTGCAATGTGTTTAATGTGCTGGAAACAATAAATTGTCCTTTTGATCTTTCTTATTTTCAACATTTAAGCACAGCTTACTTTGGATGGTTTTTTCTTTTTTCTTCATTTATTTAGATTCTAATTGCAATGTGGAACTTAATGGATGAACTAAGGATCTCTTATGAAAAGAGAAACAGAAGTGACACCTTCCTATTTACCAAGGACAGCCAGTTTGTTATTGAAGATTGAATATAAATATATTTTGTTTATTCTGGTTAACATAAAGAGACAATTTAAAAGTATAATACCAAGTGGCCACAGAAATTTAACACAATAAAGCAGTTTTTCATGTGATGTTGTAAATTTATTTTCTGTTGCTCAGCATGTGTATTTTCCTACTGAAATAAAGACATAAGGAGAAATATATAGAGTATTAGTGTGGGCAGATTTCATCCCAATGTATCTGGATTAGATACTGACAATGAAAAGTACAAGACCAACATATCTCAGTTTCAGCTGAAAATACCATTAATATAATCTATTGTGAGACATTAAGAGAAGAATTTTCTGCATTAAAAACAAATAAGTAAGAAAGTAAGTAAATAAATAAATGTCTGCTCCATGAAGAGGAAAATTCCATTTTGTGTAAGGATTTTTGATTGCTACTTTGGTTTTGGTATGTTTTTAAAGATAAAAATAGGGAGTTAAAAGAAGTTATAATCTAAAAAAATCTCCATCGGTTTCCAGTTTTTTAATTTTACTCCAGAAATGGGAAAATAATGACTACCAGAATAATTTATTTGGCAGAAATATGCAAGGATTTTTATTTTGACTTCTGTAAGCAAACTTCCCATCCAGGAGAATCAGCAGAATGTTTAAAGTATAGTTAGTGGCCTGCAATTAGTGTTATTCCCCACGGGTTGGTATCAGCTCTTGTTCAACATCTTCATCCATGACCTGGATGAAGGGATAGAGTGCACCCTCAGCAAGTTTGCTGATGATAGAAAGCTGAGAGGAATGGCTGAGCAGAAGGCTGTGCTGTTATTCAGCAAGAGCTGGACACTGGACAGTTTGGCAGGGAGGAACATTGTGAGTTTTATCAGGAGCAAGTGAAGAGCCTTGCACCTGGGGAGGAATAACCTCACGTATCAGTACCGGTTGGTATTGGTAGGGGGTACAGTACAGGCTGACCTACTGGAAAGGAGCTCTGTGGAGAAGGGCCTGGGTGTCTGCTGGTCAACAGGATGGACATGATCCAGCAGTGTGCCCTGGTGGCCAAGAAGGCCAATGGGATCCTGGGCTACATTAGAAAAAGAATGGCCAGCAGGTTGAGGGTGGTGATCCTCTACTTTGCCCTGGGGAGGCCACATCTGGAATAAATTGTCCAGTTCTGGGCTCCCCAGTTCAAGAAATACAGGGAACTTTTAGAGAAAGTCTAGAGGAGGGCTGCAAAGATGATCAGGACCTGGACTGTCTCCCATACAAAGAGAGACCTGGAGCTGTCTAGGTACAGAAGAGAAGGGTGAGAGGGGATCTCGCTATGCTCATAAATATGTAATGGGAGTCAAGTGGATGCACCCAGGCTCTTTTCAGTGGTGTCAGAGGAAGGCAAGGGGCAATGGTCACAAAACCAAGTAGTTCCATCTGAAAATGAGGAAAAACCTTTTTTCCTTTGAAAGTGACAGAGCACTGGAACAGGCCGCCCAGAGAAGATGTAGAGTATCCTTCTCTGGAGATATTCAAAACCTGTCTGGATGCTTTCCCATGCAATCTATTCTAGGCATTCTGCTTTAGCAGAGGGGTAAACTTGAAAAACAAACAAACGACCTCCTCCAAAAACACCTCATAGGTAATATTATCTTCACCTTAAGGTATGAAATTTAGTTTTAAATGTCCTTCAGAGGAAATGAGATTAACATTCATTTAAGTAACCTCATTAGGTACATAATGCGATTACTCGCACTGTTTTCACAAGCTAAGGAATTATGTCTGTCTTTTGCATATGTTGTAGAGATTTTGGTTGCAAAGCAAGTAGGAAGTAAAATTTAGATCTCTCAACTCCATAAATGTCTCTCTCCTACTATGGAGAAAACAGAATTTTTAAATATCTGGATGTTAAAAGCAATTAAATTAATATAAATTTACCCCAAATAATGTAATTTATTAGCAAACCAAGAGTGAAAATAAATCTATGTATTTAAACAGATATTTAGCAGACGTTTTCAGAAATAAAGAATGAAATAGAAAGCAAAGTACAAAGAGAAAAACAAAATCAGTGTAACTCAGTTACCCAGATAACAAAATCCCACCTACTTATCACATCAGGGTATAGGTCTTATTGAGGAATCTTAATTCCAATTCACAGGGTACTATATAATAAAGTATTGCAGATGTGAATATAAAAGACATGAAAATTAGTGATGCAGCAGTATTTTTTAAATGTGTGTTTGTTTTGCAAGTATGAGTTTTGAATAGACTGAGTTCAAAATACAGATGAGTTTTGTGAACTTAAAAAGCAACTTAGAACTCTACCTATTATGCACGTCTAGGAACTGAGATGGATAACGTATGGAAGTAAAAGAGAATCATCTTCTCTTTGGATAAGCTAATGTAGAGCAGAATTAAATGCTTTGAAAATCTCTCTTATAAGCCTGCTGCACTAATGTTAATGCATTTTGTAGGAACTTGACATATTCCACTTTTTTTTTTTTTTTGGCAGAAAGCACTTGAGAAAGACTACACCAAGTATATTCAGTAAACCTAGCCACTGCCAGATCATCATCACATTATTATCAATATTCACGAGTGAGTTTTGTAGTCACTTTCTAAATAACTGCCAGGAAACTAGCAATCACCCTGAGAAGTCATGTCCCACCGATCCATTTTATAAAGTGTCCCAGTCCTGGATTCAGCATTCAAACCAAAAGGAACTTTAAAATCTTTCAGAAGAGATTACAAAGAAATGCCTTTTTTTCTAAGTTAAAATTTCTGCCCTGATATCCACATATCATGGCTTCAGCTGGTCATTTATAACCACACTGGTGTCAAAACCATAAGCTCAGGAGATTTAGGACCTCTATGTTGCTCCTCTGAAACTAATGCCTCATACTTATTCCCATGGAAACTACAATAGATACAAAGATCACAATAACTCTCTTTGATAGAGCAAATTCTCAGCCACAAGATGCTATTTTCCAATATAGTCAGATGTTCAGTGGCATAATCAATAGCCTTTTATTTCCTTAAGAAATTAAGTGCACTTTTTTTTTTTTCTACCAGGAAACTTTCTACATTCTAATACAGATGACAATATCTGTATCAAAAATAATATCAAAAAAAAAAATTACAAGACTATCACTAATCTGAAATGACCAGTTTGGGGAAAAACACACATCTCAGCTCAGCAGCATACTTCCTACTCACAGATGAGGATCAGTAGGTTCAGCATTTCACAATTTGTTTTTCAGTTCTGCTTTTCAGAGCTCACATGCTGCCTTTTATTTTTTTTTTTTAATCCATCTGTATTCTTTTTTTTCTTTCTTTGTTCATTTTATTTTTTTAATGCATCTCTAGATAATAAAAAAGTGTGGATAACAGGAGGGAAAAAATATTTTTTTAGAATACAAGGCTGCTGCTTCTGGTTAACTACAGGACACAGACAGTTCATAAGAGACATAAAGCTAAGGAGCCTTAGGTTAATTACCAGCTATTGCCTTTTTCCTTAGCAGCCTTGAGGAAAATTATTGAGAATCACAACAGGTGGAGTCTACAGTGGCCAGACTGCTAATGACATCCCTCTGAGCTAAAAGAGACCACTGCTGATACCTGGAACTGGACACACAGTATACTAAAGCAGAGAACTGTTTAACACTGAAGCATTAGGGACAATTAATTAATATTAGCTTATAATGGTAACTTGTTTTGAGTTTAATTCTACTAACACAGCATTGCTAGTGAAGAATATCTAAGAATATTTGTTAAGTGTTTTAGTAAAAATACCATTGCTTCTGCTAGGAAGGCCTCAGGTCTTCCATTAGCTATGCTATCTGTGCTTGTCTCCTGTCCTGCTCTGTCAGGCTTGTTACCAACTTGCTGTGTGAAACAGAGCCTGTTATCGTGTCTCTTGTTACAGTGCTCAGTTTCGCTGTGGGATAACAGCAAATGCCTTAAAAATATGGGCACAGGCTCAAAACAGAAGCCCAGAACTGTAAACCGGTTAATTACTGAGCTGCATTAAGGATACGCAATCTCAAGAAGTGGAAAAAAGTTGCCTTTCAGTAAAATAAAAGATGGAGCTAAAAGAAAAACAAAATCAAACAAAATCAAACATTGAATTAAAAACAAAACAAAAAAAAAGCAGCACAGTAGGGCACCTGCCACGGACAAAGAAAATAACCTTTCATCCCTGAGCAGTACAGAACTGGGAGAGAAGCAGCCAAAGGTTAAGAACTGGTTAGAGCCTGAATCGTCTTGTGAAGGAGGCTGTCTCAAACTGATAGGAAAGGGGGAAAGAAGATGTTTGCTTCAGTTTTGACTCCCCTCATCAAAGAGCCCAACTTCAGCAACTAAAGCCATCCAGAACTGCAGCAGCCCTCAGTGAAGAAAAGCACAGCATCAGACTTTACATTCTTTTAGCTAATTCTGGAAAAGCTTCTAAAGTACTATCTCCTTTCAATACACACTGATGAAAATGCGTAATGACAAAGAACTGAAGTCTTATTCTTCAGTTTAAATTTACTTTGATTTCTTTCTGAATATTCTCATCCCAGTGATCTCTAATTACCTAATAGATATGTTATCTCTAAGCATATCTGTGTCTCTATAAAACTAGTTCCAACAATTGAATGGATCTGTTACGTACAAATTTAGCTTTTAAACCTAGAGACAAATTTAAGGTTCAACAGATTCGATCTCTTAAATTTTCATTTATCCCACATCTTTATGTCATGACATCATTTTGGCTGCAAAAGTCCCTGGAGATGACAAAATCCACTTGACTGCCAAGTTCAAGGTATTAACTCAAAGTTCATAAAGAGGATGTGTTGCTTTGCCAGGATAATTGTGAGACGGTTTCTCACACTGTCCCCCATGCTTTCACATCACTTCAAGTTGTGAGAATTCTTCCCCAGGCAAAGCCAGTTCAGTGTTTTGGCATCCAAGTCTATCAGTGCTCTTATTCTGCTTTGTCAGATGGATACCTTCCTTGCTCAGCAGAAATTGTTTCTGAAGAACATTCTGTGATTGTTGAATCATAGAGTTGCTCAGGTGGAAAAGACCTTCAAGATCATCGAGTCCAACCACAATCTAACTATCCTACCCTCACTCTAACAACCCTCTGCTGAATCATGGCCCCAAGCACCACATCCAAATGGATTTTAAACACATTCAGGGATAGTGACTCAAACACCGCCCTGGGGAGCCTGTTCCAGTGCTTAACAACCCTTTCTGTAAAGAAGTGTTTCCTGATATCCAACCTAAACTTAACCTGAAGCAACTTGAGGCCATTTCCCCTCCTCCTGTCACCTGTCACCAGTGAGCAGAGACCAGCCCCGCTCTGCTGCAATCACCTTTCAGATACTGGAAGACAGCAATAAGGTCTCCCCTCAGCCTCCTTTGCCCGAGACTGAACAGCCCCAGTTCCTTCAGTCTCTCCCCATAGGCCATATTCTCCAAGCCCTTCCCCAGCCTTGTTGCCCTTCTTTGGATCTGCTCCAGCTCCTCCAAGTCCTTTCTGTATGAGGTGCCCAAAACTGAACACAGCACTCGAGGTGAGGCATCACCAATGCTGAGTGCAGGGGCAGGATTATTTCCACACAGCCAAGTGCTGACCCACTGCATGTGTCATTCCTAGCGAAACATAACAAAACCTTGCTTTACCTGAAGGATAAAGGAATTACCTCACCTGGTACTTAATGCCCTTCATGTCTGCCTGCACAACACTGTAGTCATTTTGATACATGCAGGGTCATCCAAACAGTATGAATTAGCAATGAGGATGAACTCTTTAAGGACCAGATAGAAATCAGCCACCTCTCCTTAATTTCCCAGATCCAAACCCCAAAATGAAACTGATCCACTCTTAACACAAGTCAGTTCAGCAGATAGGTGTCCTTATCCCCCACAGGTGTGGGACTACAATGATTATCTCCAATACCTTCCTCTTCATACAGCAGGTTTGACTGGGACCAGCTGGTTCTGATGCTTTCTCCACTAGGTTTTGTTCCTCCTCGCCTCCTCCCACACTACTGTATCTATACTGCAATTACAGAACTGTGATTGGAGGAGGAATCTTTGTTCTGTTGCCAGAAATCTTCATTTTTCAGTCTTTCCTACCTACCTTCAACCCCCACTCATATTAGGATAGTCTTCAACTGACCATTCTTCCTCACATCACAGGTCTCAAGCTCTTCCTTCTGCAAGATATTTATGTACATCTCCCATTCAAGTTCTCTGATGCTGCACAGACTTCTGATTCCTTTCATGCTCCTTGATGACTGAGTATTTTACCTACAGAATACCTCCCACAAAAGAAAGTATCTTTGCCTCTCATGAACTCTGTCTTGGCTGAGACCTCACATATGTCAGGAATATTTATTGCAGACAGCTGCAAAAGCATGTGCACAGACAGTACTGCTTTTCAGACTCAAGCAGTCCCACACAATTTCAAGCAAAGTTTCTGGATCGTTCTCAACAACTGTTTGCTGCACTGTGGTCTGCTATTTCTAAGATAGTGGATCCCCAGAGACCAGCTGAAAAAGTGCACAGTGCTCTGAGCAGCTCTCAGCTGAAGACAGTATAAGCCACTGTTCTCTAATCTAGAAAAATATTCCTGACAAATCTTCTTATCTGTGCTGACAAAAGCAAAAGTCTCCCCAGCAGAAGAAAATCAACAGAAGACGGTGCCCCAGAAATTGTTTCCTGAATCTGGAAAGTCTAGAAAGCAGTGATAATAGATGCTGTATCTGATAGCAGCCAATCTTTGCTCTGCCTGCTATGAGATCCAAAAGACTTTTCTTACCTTAGCCACAAGGAATAGCTACAAATATGGTTATTATATCCAACAGGAACTCTGTGTGGCTATTTTAGCCTATGTCAGGTATGTAAGCCATTCTTGCCTGTGCTTCAGTCCAAAAAGTTCATATTTGTAGGAAGGAAAGGGTTCAGATAGCAATTCAAACCTATGCTGATGAAAAAAACTGGAATTAATGAATTAATCATTTTAATGAGCTTTGAATCTGATCACGAACATTCAAACTTTTCATATAAAACATCTGATGAGATTCTATTAAATATTAAACGCAGCTGGACTTAGATCTCATTCCATGGGACCCTACTTTAACTGTGTGTGGTATAGTAAATATATATACTTATATATAAATACATATATATGTATTTGTTGATTCAACTGTTGCAATTTATTAATTATCTGTCATATTTTTTAGCAGAATGTTCAGGAGTTCTATATTCATTACACTAAAACTTCTAATGAAACAATCATTTTAATCATCTTTTCCTACCCTTGGTGCACTTCTTTCTTTAACAAGTGAATGGACATTTTACTATTTGCAAAATATATGTATATATAAATAGAAGATGATTGATTTGATTTCCAACATAATTACAATTACAGAAATACGCACTGGCGTATATCTCAGTGTCTCAGTATGACTAGAATACAGTCAGCATTTCCCCCATCCCTCTCCCCATGAACCTGCAATTACACAGACTTGTCACTCCTATCTAAATCATCTAACATTGCAATAAGAAAAAAAAAATTGTTTGTCATGATAGCCAAACTCCTACAAGTCCTTGATTCCTCTCACTGTAGATAATCAATAAAATAAACTATAATTAAGAATCATTTGCCCTCTGCTTCTGGCGCATCACAAGGACATTGTTTTCACTCCATCCTCCTCCCGTGACCGACAGCCTTTTTTCTAAACGTAATTGTCAGAAATCTAATATCCAAGCAGATGGAGCATCTGCAATATTTGAAATTCACCCTACAGTTATGTTAAGTGACAGTTTCACCTGAGTGAAAATAAAACAGCTTCACACCATCTGATTCTGGCTAATGTGACAGCCCTTACTTGAAAGTGAATTAACATGAAGTTTGTTACATCACAGGAATTAAAATTAGAGTCTAGAGAAAAGCTAACGGTAATTTGATTCCATATCTTACAGGTGCAAAACGAAAAGGATTTTTCATTTCTTATACATAAAACAGAGCTACCTTGGACTGAAACCAGATTTCAGAGCAGTGCTAAGAGCTGGAATTCTGGCCCAATTAATGCACTCACCTGGTAATGCGTACATCAAAACCAAACAGAACAACAACAAGGAACAGCTACAGCAAAGAAAATGTGACATTGCTTTTCTAATACTCAGTTCTTAAATCCTCAGATTACCACAACAACTGTATGTACATATGACAGAAAAAGCAAATAAAACGACCATGTCCTCCAGCTTACATCACTGAAACAAGTGAGTTTGAAATTACAAAATTAATCAAATTAGAAAAATGTAAATAGCAAAACCTGTACAAATAAAACCAAATAGAATAAAACCTGAAAAGATACTTTTGACCAGAAAATAAAATATAAAAACTGTCGTGAAAACAGATTTCATTCAATATGAAACCCTGCCATCTATGATTTCTGAAAAAACAAATGTGATTTCTTTTGAATTCAGTAGCTACTCTGATTTGATGTAGTACCATCAAAAATCTCCTTGTTATAATGAATAACAAATGGTGTTGGTTTTTGTTTTTTAAGATTATTTCAGCTTTTTCTTGCATAGGATTTGTAAATATAATCCAAAGATTCACATTATAAAAATGTGATTATAAAATTGATAGGCAATCTAAAAGGAAAGCAAGACAAAAAGAAGACCGAAAAGAAACAGTTACACTTTTAGAATTTTTTCCTGTTTCATATGATAAAGTTAATATTATCCCCCCCAGAACAGAATGTCAGTGCTTTTTCAAATTAAAAGTCCTTCTCTTAATCAACATTCTCTTAATCAACCATATTTTGGTTGCCATCATATTTGTTCCCATTCCTGGTAAGATACTCAAAACAAATCCTGTTGATCATTACATATTCTGGAAGTATATCACTGCATTGTCAGAGATTGATCCTGTAAAGAAAACAAATGGAAATGCTCCTCTTCATGTGTATGAAATCATAACAAAATTTATTATATTCACTCTGAGTGAGAAGGAAGTGAAGTAAATAAGTAGAAGTTAAACCAGGACCATTTTTAGTGCTGATTTCTTAAAATATACTGCTTGTATTCTAGTTTATAAAGAAAAATGAATCAGTTTCATGGCTTTAAAGTGGAAATAACCAACTCATCAAATTGCAAGAACCATATATTAAGCCTGAAGAATTGACCGTGCTGAGATACGAATATAACAGTGATGCTCTCCTCAGATGCTGAGCAAAGCTGTCTGCAATATTTTCTGGGAAAATAATCTCTTAAAGGAAAAAGATTTTTAATTTATGTATTTTATGTGATTTCTGTTTCCTGATTCACAGTCATTTCTCTTTTATTGTGAAAGGACAACAGAAAATTGTAGTGCTCAATTATGGCTTATGTTTGCACTGTTGAAAATAAATCTACTCTTACTCAACTTCTGGTATAGTTAATAACTTTGTAATATATTTCTGAATACATATGTAGGTTGCTCTGAAAGTAATGTCTCCTATTTATTTCCATGAAAACTACAATAGATATAAAGATCACAATAACTCTATTTGATAAATTCTCAGCTACAAAATACTATTTTCCAACACAGTCACCAGCAGTAGCCATGCATTTTCACCACTGATGAACAAGACCCTGCATGCTGCAATCCATAGGGTTCATAAGCATCAATCAAAGCGACCCACTGCTGATGTCACTGCTGCTGAAATGTACCTCTCACCACCTCACTGTATCCACATCCACTGTTAGGTCTCTACAGACGTTCAGAAAATGTTGATGAATGTCAGTGGGTGCCATTTTTATTGCCACGGAGGAATTCAGGGATGCACCTTTGCACTTCAACATCAGGCGCCATTCTGTCAGACTGCCCCTCTGCTGCCATTGTCACATAACAACAAAACATAGTGGAATATCAGTTGGAAGGTTCAGGCTCTACTGCCATACCACCACCATCTGCTTCCGTCGTCATAAAACAGGAGGCATTACTTTTGGAGCAGCCCTAGAATATAAAACCATTAATATTTTAGACATCTTAATTTTCCGTGTGTATTCATAGCCATTCTGTGAAGTTCCTCTGGTTAAAATTCCTCTGTCCTGTGAGATCCTGTGATTAATACTATTGCCTGTGACCACTGCATGCCAACAGTTCTTTTACAAAATTCAGTTCTTTCTCCTTGTTTCACTGGGAGTCATACCTCTGGTGTGACATACTCATTCAATTATGTTTTATATGTTTGTTCTGGTCTTCCTTATTAACTAACTGCCAAACAACCTGTAATGGAGCACAATAGAGAAATCCTTTCAAAAGTTCCAAATCGATTCTTCCTGATAGTTAATAAATTCCACAGGTAGTGCAGTACAAAGGCAACAATTTAGATTTTTCCTAATTTAATGAGACACACATTTCTGTAGAGCAAGTGGATTCATAAACATCAGTGCACTGGTGTAACTGACAGTGGAGACTGGTCAGTGCTATTTTACACAGCACTGTACCATATTCCCTCTGCATTCAAGAGGAAAATGCCACATGCACTCTGTTGTGCCATTCATTTTCTCCAGAGTAATGCTGCTTCCCTCTAAGAAGAAAGATATACCCAATCTCACATCATGCAGCCTCATGAGAAGGCTCACTGTTTGAAAGGAATGATTTACACTGAGGAATAAAGAAGTACATTACTAACCAAAGTGTATTATTTGGGGATGGCACGAATAATCTAAACCAAATTCAAGGCAGCCTTTTTGTTCTACTGTATATCTGTATACCTCTACATGAGACGTGATGCACAGAACATACTGAAGGAGGTCCTACAGAATTTCTGACAGAAATAATAACATGAATGAATTCCCATATGTGTTTTTTCCATACAGTTGTAGCTAAAGAATATGACTTAAGCAAGTGCTGCTAGTTTTTACCTATAAAATTGTGAACAGGAATAGACAACAAAGTGTAATTTGCAGAGAAAACAAAAGCCACTAAGGATAAATACAACCTATATGTAGTACAACCATCTTTTCTATGAACAAAAACATTAACAACTTCTTTACTGCAACACTTAATCATATACAAGTCGTCTTGTAACCCTATTGTCCCATGGATTTAAGGAGTTACACCTTACAATTCCACATCACTTGCATCATCGACAAAAGAAACTCTTTGAGTTGACAAATAGCTGAAAAAAAGAATAATTATGCTTCATTATATTGTAGTGCTCAACAGAACAGTGCTGTATGGACAATGAATAAAAGGACATTGCAATGAAACACCTAAAAATGAAAGAATGAACCAAAATTCAACTGTAACATTTGGTAAAACACAACCATATTATCTACATGGGAATAATCATCAGGATTTTACATCTCTTGCAATCTAACTGCAGCAGCAAGTAAGCACTATGTTATACCAACTGACAATAATTTTACTGGAATTCACATCACCCCAAAATTTGATTCAGTTCTTCCACATATAAAAGAAAAATATCAGGGATATTTTTGATGAAGTTACATAGATCATCTATAGTAACTTTCTGCTCTTGAATATGTGAGAAGATACTACTTTATATTGAAAGGGCTCTTGATAAGTACTGAAAGGAGAATGCAAATAGGTAACTTTTCTGAATGAATGACTGGAGCACAACACAAAGGGTTTGAGTAAAGAAAAACACACGCAAGAGAAAAAAAAAAAAAAAGAGAGAGGAGTTGGAAATATGGGAGCAAAATAATGTATTGGACAAAACCAAAACTATATGGTAGGAGGAAAGGAGAAGAACCATACAATGATTCAATCTGGAAGAAAATAGAAGGTACCCTAAGTCCATCTTTGCTCAGAAAAAGGCCAACATAGCAGGCTGTTCAGGGCTCTGCCCAATTGCATTGGGTTGAGTTTGACTGGCCACCAGATGCCTACCCATATTGTTGGTAAAGACTTTTCCAGTGTCCTGATTTCAGTTAGGACGGAGTTATTTTCTTCATAGTGTCTGGTATGATGCTGTGTTTTGGCTTTAGGAGAAAAACAGTGTTGATAACACACTGATGTTGCTGAGCAGTCTGTACAGAGCCAAGGATGTTTCAGTTTCTCAGCTTCTCATCCTGTCCTGCCAGTGAGGGGGCCTGAGGATGCACAAAGAGCTGTGAGGAGACAGAACCAGGACAGTTACTCTAAACTGGCCACAGGGATATACCACCCCATATGGCATAGTGTGAAAAAACTATAAAGCTTACAGGAGTTGCTGTGGGGTGCAGCCACTGCCCAGGGACTGGCTGGGATTGCTCAGCAGGAGGTGAGCAATTGCTTGTGCATCACTTGTGTATATATATATATTTATATAATTATCTTTACTATTATTTCTCTCTTCATTTCCATGTTAGTAAATAGTTTTTATATCTCAACCCACAAGTTCTATTTTTTTTTCCCCCAGTTCTTACCCTCATTTCACTGGGAGGTGTTTAACTACCAGCTGGGTTAAATCACAACATCCAATTATCTTGGGCAAAAGAGAATGAACTGTTGCCACTGACACCCAATTCACCAGTCACAGTATTTCCTACAGTTTGTTCTAATGTTTGATTTTCCTGATAGTTACTTTTTTTCTGCCACGATATGGGGAGCAACAGCAAAAGTGGATGCACTCTCCCAGTTTAATGATAGTGCCAGTGTTCATACAGCCCCAAGTACTGTTGATTTTCTTTGCTGCTAGAGCACATTACAGACACGTGTTTAGTCAGCATCAGCCAGGAGCCCTTGGGTCCTTTTCAGCAAACTGCCCAGCCAGTCAATCACCAGCTTGTTCCAAATTTCATGAGATCCCTCTTGGCTCATTCCTACATCCTGCTCCTTGCTTCATATGCCAGAAGCAAGCTGCGTTCACAGACTGCCCAGCAGACAGAGGCAAGGATGACTAGGCTGTATTTCACTAGATCACTCCTTTGTTCTTTTCTGAGGCAGGTGTACCACTTAGCTTTCTCTAGTCATCTTGGAGTCACCTCTGTACCATCGGACAGAGAGCCAACAGCAGTACTCTTTCTTGCAGTGCTCGGATGCAGCCCAACTGGCCTCAGAGACTTGTGTGGCTCCTGAAGAGATCTCAGCCTGCACAGATCCTCTTCCACTGCTGGTAGCTCCTCTGCTCCTGAACTTTTTCTCAAGGCATGTAAGCATGAGAGACCGTGTCAGTGAGGGCCAAAGGATTTATTGCTTCTATCTAAATCTGCTGTCACTAATTTGTGCTTCCCATTTGGCAGCAAGCCCATATTTTCTTTGTTCATCCTTCTACAGCTCATGTAGCATTAATCACAATTCTTCTTGCCTTGCCACAAGTCTCAACTGTAGCTGACCTCTGTTTTCTTCTAGCATTATCCCTTCATGTCCATAACAGTATTTCTATGTTCTTTCTACACGACCTGTCCTCGATACTAATTCTTGTTTATCTTATTATTGCAGTGGAGCTTTCCTGCTCAGTCAGCCCAGCCTCCTGATGCATCTACTTGATTGGCTGAGTACTGAGATGCAGCAAAAATGTAGGGAAATAAAAGCAGGTTTTTAAGGACATTTGGTAAGGAGCTTTCTCTATCTAAAATTGCAAAATATTTTTTTGGTAGAATATACTCTTTCAGCCTCTTTCTTAAAGTGTAAAAATAATTAATTTTATAGATTAACTAAAGATTGAGATCCCACAAGATAAGTTTCAGCAAACGGTGGATCTTTTCTTTTCTATTCTATCGAATACTGCTGAATCTCCTTAATTTTGCAATATGTTTCGAAAAGCCACCGTACTCAGTGGCTGAGATGTTAGCAAATTATGAGGTGGCAATGATAACTTTAACAAAGAGATGCAGACAACTGGCTGAAAAATGACAATTCCTACTCATACTTTTAATATCAATGAAACCTGAAAACAATAAGGATCTTCATTTTGTTTTTCAGTTAGAAGGTTATATGGACACTTTTTGAAGCCCATCACTGAGTTATCCATCAAGCTTCACTATGTAGAGTTGTCAGACAAAGCATGCAATGACTAAACTATTAAAAAAAAAAGATGTTAATGTCTCTTGACAAGGAAATATTTTCTTATCACAAAACTATGAGATGCCTGTAGGGCTGTTAGGGCGATATAAACAACATCCATCAAACTTGGTTCCTTTTTCATCTTAGTAGGAGCTGCACAGGTTGCTCTCTTTTCTGTTCAGCATCTCTAGAATTGCTATATGTTATTTCTTGATTCACAATAGGGCAAGAATATATAACTGCAAACAGAAACCAACACCAATAATAATTAAAGTTTGGAAAAAAACCTGTTGAAATAGCCCACCTACTGAAATTCAGGAGTAATTGAAGCTTTTAAACTAAGTCTGGGGTTTTTTCAAAAAGATTTGCTCAGGCTTATCTGCAGTTTATTAGTCTTAGTAATGTTCATTTACATAGCTAGGGAGTACTTTTTTTTCGGTATTAAAATCAATGGCTAAAGTCTAAAACTTGATTGTTATGGAGGGGCTGAGGGGAAAAAAAAGAAAGAAAAAAAACAACAAAAAAGAATTTTTAGAGTTTAAGACCTAAGAATCAATTATATTTTACGTCTAATATTGGAGTTACTGAATTCTTGTGAATAACTTAGTGAAATTCTTGAGATCCAGAGGAAATCAGTCTACACTTTTCGTTGTGCTTTGTTTTGAATAGCTACCAATTTATGATTGATTGTGACCAAGCAAGTTTTGTGTCTCAGTTTTGTCAGCTGAACACAGTGAATGGGGTAATTCATCATGATGCATTATTAGGGCAACACCGAACATTTTAGGGACAGATTTATAAATATTTTGCTTCCCCGTTTGTAAGCCAGGAAGTAGACAAACTCATTTAAGATGTCACCAGTTCCCTTTCAGAACACTACTGGCAACAACCAGCGCTGTTCTCCTTCCTACATCACACAGTAAAACCTTGTATAGAGCCATAAAAAGAAATTACTGCCCTCCCACTATTACTGACATTAATACAACAAAAGCTTTGCTGCTGTTGCACTTCAACTAAAATTTCCTTCAGTGATGTCTGTGCTGTCAGTCACACCTCCAGAAGCAGCGTAGCTAAAAGCTAAGCCCATACCATTTGGGAATGTTGCTCTTCAATCTCTATACAAGGCAGATGAATGACATGTTTGAGCGGCTGTCACTGTAATACTAATAATGACTTAATGTGTTTTGCCTTCAATAAGGTACTTAGAAGCATTTTGAAGAGGAAAAGAAAATTTGCAAAAGCAAACACAGTCTTCTTTTTAGATTTTAATTACCTTGCATGTAGTGTCCTCCTTTGGAGGCATACCCTTGGATTTTTATTTCTGACTATAAGAAATGTCAATACATTTCATCTCTGTTCTGCTTACAGCCACAGTTCACATTAAGTGAGTCTCTGAAAGAAGGCATTTTTCAGTATCTGAGGCACTAAAAAAGTTGACTTTTCTTCACCAACACCTCAGCACACTTTAATGCCTCTGTGAAAAAGTGAGAAGAACATTTAATTTCAGAAATGTTTTCTACTAATTGATGATAGAAAAAAGAAGTTGAAATCTCAGTTAGCAACATGATCCAGATGTCATTTAGTGTGAAATTTATTCTAAAATTAGCTTCTAACTTCCTCCCACAGTATCTTTACCAAGATGTTCACAACAGATGTGGGTATCTTCACTGAGATTACTCCTGCTTTATCCTCTGAGCTCTGAACAGATCTCAGTTTTACATTTTGGCTTAGCATTTCTTAAAGCTATGCGTTATTGTCCTTTGCAGGAATGTAACAGGCAAAGCAGATGTTTCATTGCGTTTAGGTGTCCATCTCTCACTGCTGCCCCTTCCAAAATAAACAAACAAACAAACAAACCAAAGTGCCAACCAATGCAAACAAACAAGCAACATTAAAAACCAGAACGCCATCCAATATAATAAACCACCACCACTCCATTTCTAAAGATAAAATTCTAATTTTCTTTGAAACTGTCTTATTACTGACCATGGAGCAGCGCAAGCTAATAAAAAAGCACAGTGGCTTTTTAAAGGGAATCAGGTTTATTAGATGTCACATTATCCTACAGCTGCTTAGTGAGTAATAAATACAATGTGCTCATGCAAGACTTAACAAATGATCACATGCAATTGAGTATATGACAGTGAGCCACAGCACAAGTGAACTATGACAACAGTATGCAATAGTAAGCAACTAATCTAGAACAACATATGCAGGATTAACTGTAGTTCAATTATCTGCACTAAAGTGACCCCTAGGAACAACTGAGAGAGAGACAATATTAGAATCAAAAGAAATGACCATATGTGGCTGTTGGAAAATATTAAGCCTATTTAGACAATAAGAAATAGCATCTAGGTTATTACAATGAGTGTGTTTTGCTAATAGATTTTCCTGGTAGGATTTTGCTTATGCTAAGCTACCCTTCTTGTAGAGGAAGAATCTTTGTCTTCCCTGATTTGATAATAGTTATTATGTAAAGTAAAGGATAATAAAACAGTATAACTCTCTTGAATAATACAGAGTATAAATTAGCTCCTGGTATTTTTTATATATTCCACTGTATTTCCCATATATTCTTATATTTTTACACTCCTATAAAACAAACTGTCTATCAGTAAGGATGCATTCAAATCCTTGAGTTTTTGTACTGTGACCAGTGGAAACACAAAATATAGGAAAACAAGAGTGAAATTAAGACCATGAATAACTTTTTTTTCTTTTTAATTTTTTTTTAATGTGTTATTATTCTGATGATTTTATTATGTCCAATTTCACACAGTTCAAAAAATAGCTTGCCTATAGCTAGTATTTACAATCTCTAATTTATGAGTTCATGATCAGATGACGAGGCTGTGCTGGGGAATATAAAACATGCTTGTCTTTAAACATAAAGACATTTAATGAGCAATGTCCTGATTTCAGCAGGGTCAGAGCTGATTTTCTTCATAGTATGTGGTATGATGCTGTGTTTTGGCTTTAGGAGAAAAAACAATGTTCATAATACACCAATGATTTAGTTGTTGCTGCACAGTTTTTCAACTTCTCATCCTGTCCTGCCTGCTGAGGGGGCACCAGGATCTGGGAGGGGACAGAATCAAGACAGCTACTTTATACTGGCCACAGGGATATTCCATCCCATATGGTAATGTCAGCACTCATCATATGAGCAGCTGCATCAGGCACCCTGACTTGGTGCTCCATGCAACCCCTAGTGCCAGTTCTGTCTACCAAAGTAATCCCAAAGGGCTCACTTCACTACGAGATAGTAGGATCTCTTATCAGAAATTAACCTTTGCACACTTCACATAGACTTCTTCTGTCTGTGGCATTCCTGCTCCCAGACAGCTTTAACTGTAATGCCTGGCTACCCCAGACCATTGCTCCATCACAAATAAACACTGTTGAGCAGTGACAAGTTTAAATTCTCCTTCAAATGAAACTCTTTTTTTCCAAGTTTTCTCCCCTTGCGTTCTGCTTGCGTCAGCACAAATCCTGCTGCCATAAGGTTTGGTTTCCATCTGACCCTGTATTAAATCAATGAAATACATTACTTTGCTTTCTTCTTTTGTTTTGTTTTCCAGTGGTAGTTTTCTATAAGATTAGTAATTTAGATTAGTTTTCTAAGAACTGAAGTGAGTACTACAGACAAGAAAATAGAAATTTATGTTATATGCACTAATCCTAAGCACAAGGGAACATACCCATGTGTGTCATCTGTTCTCAAACACAGGCACCTGTGACATGGTGAGGGGTGCTCCAGGACCTGATAGCACAGCAATAAGCCAACTAATCTCAATTCACATCATTGGTACATTTTTTCTTCTCTCCTACAGGAGATAGCTCAGTACTTATAACTAAATAAGGATTGTCTGTTTTAACTCTCTGTTATTACCTATTAATTTCTCCTTTGAAGTAGAGGTATAAATTCTTCCAGCCCACACCAGTGCAAAGCCAAATAATCTATGCTAAGCCATTGCTCATAGTAATGTCTGCTGATGTGTATGGATTGAGAGAAACTAGGGATTTTTGTCATAGTATAGCACATGACAACCAAAAGAAAACTTTGGAGTTTATGTGGACCTAAAACTCTAAATATGGCATTTTAGGACCAAAGACATGGTTCTGTTAAAAGCTATTACTGTATATGGCTAAATTATCAGCCAAATAAAAGTGTAGGGAAGGCACAAGGCAGAATAAAGTTGACCTGAGCCAATACTGACTAGTGAGACCCAATGACCAAAGGAAAAGGAGACATACTGTGGAATCAAAGCTGCTAGGCATCCAAATAATGCACTAGGTGAGTAAATATATGTACACTTATTATTTTCTGAAGTATTCATTATGCAAATGAAATATAAAAGCTTATCTTTTATATTCATCTATAGCTAAGAGGAATCAGTTTGGTACGTAGCAAAAAAGAGCACTGACTAAAGTAACAATTTCCTGAAGATGTTCAAGTCGGCATACCTAAATGACATTCAGGTTCTTCTGCTGCAAAAACCTTGTTCATGCACGTGCTGAGACAGAAATAAGCAAAATGCTCTTTACTAAGTGGACAGAGATCCTGAGTGTTTTGAAATTATTGCAATAAGTGATACTAATTTTGCATGGTTTGTGTTCATGCTCTGAGGAGGTGGATGACATATTGCATGTGTGTTAGTGCACACGTACATGTATGGGTATATAACAGACAGTTTATACTACATGAAGCAGATGTACAAGTTAATTCCTGCATGTTTACAAGAATTCTACAATATAAAATTCTACCATAGCAGCAGGAGTTCCTTTAAATACACATTCTAAAAGGCATGCATGGTTAATTTTAGGCAGAAGCATTAAACCTCCTTATGGAAACAGAATTAGTAATTACTAGGAAATAGTGAAGAGTGAGATTCTTTTTATCATTCTATCCAAAATCCATTAACAGCTTAAGCTTTTCAAAATTCAAAGTAATTAAAATAGTTCAATAAGCAATGAAGTCTGCATGCATTAAATAGAACTGCATCTGTTTTCTACAAATCTTAATGAATAGACTCCAAAAAATAAAAATGTGACAGGAGAGGGAGAGGAAAAGGAGGGGAGAGGAGAGGAGAGGGAGAAGAGAGAAGACCTGGATGGCCACATATTTCCCTTGGTGAAGTGCCTGGTGATGGAAAAGTGGCAATGTTGCATCCATTTTTGAGAAGATTAGAAAGGATGACCCAAGGAACTACTGACCTGTCAGCCTTGGTGCCAGGGAAGATCATGGAGCAGATCCCCCTGGGAGCTCTGCTGACATTCATGGGAGAGAGGGAGGTGATATGGGATAACCAGCATGGCTTCACCAAGAGCTGGTCCAACATAATCTATGTGCTTTTGCTCACAGACCATATAAAGAAAGTCCTTAAAATGAAATAAACATTTTAATTATACTAAACATAGAACATATAGACATTCTAAATCGGAATTTTTTCAATGCAATCTAAAGATACAAAGAAAATAACCCATTCCAAACATCTACATGAACTTTTGAAATTACAATGACGTAATAAGTTAAGATGTACAAGTATTTATAACTAACACATGCCAATAACAAGCATTTATTCCAAGTAGAATTGACTTGTAAACATAACTATAGGGCTGTACTGGATGTTCCAGGCCTCAAAACAATGTTATCAATGGTCATTTACAGCTCTACCATAGGAATGTAACCCTTGGAGCTGAGCAAAACCAGTTTTAAAGGTGACAAAGAGAAAAATGAGCATGTATCCATGGTATGTTAAACACGGGATTTGGAATACATTTGGATATAAGGTGAATTTTTAGATCAGTGGAGGAGGAACTAGGTACAGAGTTTGTCAGAAAACAAAAATTCAGAATACTCATGACTTGTCAGAACCTTCTGTCTTTCTCCTGACAAACTAAGCCATCAGCTTTGGGACCAGCAAAGTAGTGAGCAGATGAACCCACAATTAATTAAGAGCATTCATATAAAGCAAGAATTGACTCTCTCCCACCTAATTACCCAACAGGTCTACAGCAAAACAGAAGTTAGATCAGGTCTTTTGTGTTGCAAAATGCAAAAGGATCCAAGATCTTGCAGGCCATGTTCATGTCTTACTGTGTCATAAAAGCATTGCACACGTTTTGTGAGGACGTGTACTTTCTCTCATGCCATGTGCATTTTCCCTAATGTGTGATAGAGACTGGAGACAGGATGGGTGAATTTCTTTAGCAGGCTATCCGGTCATTCTGGCCTAAATATTGAGAAAAAATCATATATTTTACTTAGATAATGAAATAATTTTTTATACTTTTTTCTTTCTTTCTTTCTTCCTCTCACAGTTAAGCTGTGTGTATGCTTTGCTGCATTTCTGGTTCACTACAATTACTGAGGAAAAGTAGCACTGGCAGTCCACACCACATGGGAACCCAGATTTTCAGTACACTTACACGGGTAGTAGGAGCAGTTCCAGCTCAGAGAGCAGCCAATATACTTCCTTCTAAATAAACAATATGGATATAGTAAAATGGAATAGAATAGAGTACAATAGAACATCTCAATGGCCTACAAAGATTAAGTCCATCTACCCACTCACTTTAGGACTAACCAAAACTTAAGACACATCCTAATGGCTTGTAAACACTGACAAAAATCAACCACCTTCTGAGTGGTTTCCAGAGTCTGATCACCCTCACATTAAAGAATTTCTTCTCCTGGCATTCAGTCTGAACCTCCTCTGGTGCACCTCTGTGCCACTGTGCCTTTCTTAATGGAAGTAGTATGAGTAAAGCCCAGCAACTTTCCAACAGCTGACTGACAAAACTGCAACAGCTGGAAAAGGTTTGAAGGAGAGCAGCAGGTCCTGTGCCTAGAAAAGAAGTCTGTATTCTTCAACTTTAATAACCTCACTGCATCTTACGGTATCAGATAAAAGGTTTTGGATGTTGCAAAGCACTTAATCCATAAAAGTGAACTTGGATTAAAGGATGAGTATTTGTTGTCAACTTGAAAGGATTTTGAGCTTTTATTTTGGATTATGTCTAATGGGTAATCAAAAAGTGATCAAACATATCAAAAAATAGCTGGCTGGTCTTCAAGTTACACTTATTGCCAGGAAGATGTGGTGAATTTCCACTATGTTTGTGTGATCTTTTAAAAATACAAATACAATTGGTTACCAATACAACTGGAAATCTTGTCATTCAATCTGCAAATCTGTGGACTTGCTTTCCACAAATTCCTTTACCTATTTTTAATCAATAGATCAGAAACATGCAAATAATTTTTCTGTATCTATTCGCTTTTCTCATTAAAGACTAATTGTGAAAGACAGTGTAGATTAGGTAGTAAGCATTTCTGAATCACGGTTGCATTAGATTCTCCTTTTCAAATGAAAGGAGTGCCCCCTAGCAGGTTTTTGTCCTCCCAGTTCCTGAAGTGTCTGCAGAACTTCTTACTTTCCCTTGGCCTTTAGCTACCACCAACCCTTTTCATACAGCTGACCAAGAAGGCTGACAGCTCATCAGTGATTTACTTTGTCCTTAACTTGTTAAGCTATGAAGAATATAGCATGTCAATCAGTTAAAAAATGATGTGTTATCAGCTATCATTTACCTATTTGTCTTAAAATCATCCTATTCAAAAACCACATTTCATGTTCATTGAAAGCCACGTTCCAATGGCTTGATGCTTAGTTGTATTTTTTTAGGAAAGCAAGGTGTTTTATGAGTGAATACATTTTAAGTATAAGAAAAGGAAAGATAATAACTTGTAATCTAGCCTTAAATACACAGTATGATAACTATCACCACGCTGAATTAGAAGCAGCTCCACTGAAGTCAAATGGTGCAACACGTGAAACTGCAATGAAATAGAATCAATACAGGATACAAGATTATGGGTAGAATTTGAGGACTTTTTAATTTCCTGTACCATATGTACTCCCTTTATGGCTGTGAGAATGTATGAAAGTAATTAACACCATTTTGTAATCCATTTACAGCAAATTCATATCACAGATTTCCAAATTCTAACCCACTTCTGCTTTCAAGGTTTCTTTTATTTATGCAATTCAGATTCAAGTAAAGCTCTAAGTAGCATTAATAAAAATACATACTTTAAAGAAATCTAACATGTACTTAAGCCCTCTATTTCCTGCAAGTTTACAAACTCCTTCATTTTCAGCCCTCAAAGGTATTAGGCATACTTAATTGTAACATAAATCAGATGCTGTATACTCATGCTTAAAACTTGGCAATTCATGAATCATCTGACCATACAGTTACTATACTGTGTATCTGTCAGTTATAGAGCTGTTTTAAAATGTACTTCCAGGGAAGTTAATTTTCTATAACATTATTTATTAAATGGATCTACATTTACAGAACGTACAGCAATAAGATGACAAAAATAATAAAATATAATCATTTCAATAAAACTGAAGATCCTTCTGACTTTTATATTTTCATGGAGTTCTATACTTTGTTCTTGTTTAAAACTGCTTTGTTATTATTTCTGATGTGCTAATACTCATTTTTTACATTTGAAGTTAAATAATCTCAGGTGCAGGCAGACATATCTATTTATACAGATAGATTTGAGATAGTTCTCTGGTGAAGCACAAATGCTCAAGTGATGCAAGAGCAAATATAGCTTTGAATTTCCCTATTATTTAATGCCTTTGGTGCTGGGGAGACTCAAGAAGCTTTTTAAGTTTCAGCAACTTTTCTTCACTGCTTTTGCAAGCCACATAGTTGTCTAGAATCTTTGCAGATTATTCCATGGTATCCCTATTCTTTACCATCCTTCTTCAGCAGTGCGTTGTGTTTTACTATATTCAGGCCCTGCAACTGTCATTCACAGCAACTGCTTAAGAAATTGGGAAGAAAAAAAACTTCAAGTAAATGTGATGATTTTCCTCTACTAAATAATATTATTGAACTCTCTATATGGAAATTCCAGGTTTTTTTTCAGTCAAAAAAACCCAAACACTTACGACAGCTTGACAGTGATGCCATTTGTATCATTGTAAATGATGACATGATAATGAGATAAGCTGATAACTGATAAAAAGGTATAATAACAAGAAAAATTTTGAACCTTTATGAAAAAAAATCAACCAAATCTATATGAAATAATGGATGTATACAACATTGAGTACACAAAGTGTTCTCAGGAAAGCAGCAATGGACAAAAATAGCAGAATACAGCTTAAATAGAATAAACCCTGGTGTACATTGTACTACCGTAATTTTATCACTGCTCTGAATATCAGTGCTGCAATAGAAAAAAACAAACAAACAAAAAACATTCTTACCAAAGCCTTAGTGCATCACATGCTTCAAAAAACTCTCTGTCCCCATCCTTACTTATTTATTACCAACAGCATAAAAAGAAGATGAAGTACAGAAACAATACAGATGGAATGGGGTGAAGGAATGTACCAAAACTTTACTCACAGAATCACAGAATCACAGAATGGCCAGGGTTGGAAGGGACCTCAAGGATGATGAATCTCCAACCCTCCTGCCACATGCAGGGCCACCAACCTCCTCATTTAATGCTAGACCAGGCTGCCCAGGGCCCCATCCAATCTGTCCTTGAACACCTCTAGGGACATCTCAGACACCCTTGAAGAAAATCATTAGCTTGCAAATTTAAGGCTTTTTTTTTTTTTTCCATCTTATCACTGTATTGCATCCTTAGGCTTTGATGATGTTGGTGGATGGATGTTGTACAGTCTTTTTATTTGCTTTCCTTCCCATGTATTCACACACACAACTCTTACATGCGTCTTTTTTTTTTTAAGTTTATCAGTTGAAGCTGAACTATGACTGGTGTATATGGCTCACTGGAAACCAGCTACTCTGACAGACCATACAAAAGTGACCATAGCAGAGCTCCCATCTAACCCATCAGTGTCTTACGGAGGAGCAGAGAGAACAGAAAGAAGTGAGCTGTAGTAACACATGTATAGAAGCTTACTTTTCAGGCATATCTTTCTTCCTGATCCTTAGATCACTCACACTGAAGACCTGTTCAACACCAAGATCTGTTTTATTAACTGCTTCAGCATGCAATGACCTGAAGAATTATTTAGAGAGTTACTTGGTAAGATACATAAAATGCCAATTGCCTGTTTTTGCAGCAACAGACAGTGGCTCAGGTAAGGTACAAGAAGTGGCTTCATTTTATATCACAGCCAATAATTCTTGCATGTGGGTGTTCTCTGTCTGCATGCATGTGCATGGGTATGTCTATGAGTGTGCTGGTGTGTGTTTATAAATTGAACAATATATAATATCTGCAATTTCACTAGACTTTGGTAATGGTGAAAACTTTAGTTCCTCTCAAGTTACCATAGCAACGCAGTATTGCGCTGAGATACGAATAGTCTTGCCTTGATCTGATTTTGATCAGCTCTCTCTGTTACCAATTAATATTGAATTGGAAGTCAATAATAAATGCAAATACCTCTCTGTGCAGCAACTGAGGGTGTCAACAGGATGATCAGCGGAAAATATTAAGCAATTTAGTCATTAGCCACTTCTACTAGAATACAGAATAATACACCAAGCTACTGTTTTTTATTAAAAAGATATTGTAAAATAGCTTCCAGAAAGGTATTTCAGTGCAGAACCAGTCATAACTGCACGCATTGTCTTCTCTTCTGCATTTTAAGGTCTTAATTACTGGCTTTTAATTAGACATCACTTAACTCATCCTTTGTCTAAAGGACCCAGAGACTAGAAGTGACACATTGATATAAATACTCCCCTACACATATCATCTCATGTATGTAAAGCTTTATTAACAAGCTTGTATGTGTAAAAAATCCCAGCAACCTACAGTAGGAGGAGAAAGGTCAGTTATAATGAAAATAATGGAGAAAAATAATAATGGAGAAAATAATAATGTAACAAATATATTGTGCTTGATGGCATGATCTGCCAATTTCTTTATAATCATTTAAGCAAATGAGAATCATGTTAAAACTACAAAATTGCATTGGAAAAAAAAAAAAAAACAAACCTTAATTTAATCCTGCAGAAAAGTGCTTTCATGACTTTGGATGAAGAATGTTGAAATACTGAAAAAGAAGTCAGTGAATGTCGTGCAAACAACTAGCACAACAATGTTTTGAGGTGGAAGGTAGCCTGCCATGTAAGATCTATGGATAAACAATTAATAAGGACTACATGAAAGCATGTAGTTGTTACTATAGAGTTTTCCTAAACATGTTATTTTCCTTTTGGAAATTCTGACTAATGATGATTTTGCATGCATGCCACTCATCTGAAAGCAAAACTGCAAGGTGGATCATGCACACACACAAGCATAAAATACAGCAGTACACCTAATACGCCACTCTTTTTCTTAGTGTGAATGGTAGTTTAAAAACTCCAAAGGATATAAAAGCAATAATCTCAATTTGGCCATACGTTTCAGACATATACAAGGAGTCCTCTTCATGAAAACAACAGAAAGAAAATTATAACTTAGACTGGCATCCATTAGTTTTGATTATGTTCTACAGTTTTCTACCATCGGAACATTACTTTAACCTCTACATTTTAAAACTTGGGGTTTAATCCCAGTAAACAGTTCTGAGTTGACTTTCTACATTGGAGACAGCCTACTGATAAAAAAACTTCATTCTATGTTGTTCCCTGTCTCTAGGAGGACGTTTTAAAGTTGTCTCACGTCAAATGAAGCTTGTGCACTACTTTCATTAGCTTCTCACAGTATACTTTATCAAGAAATACGAAACTCACATAGCTATGTAAATTAATTAATCTCAAAAATAAATCAACATAAAATCTGGGGACTGTAAATAATTCCAAATGAATTAGATGCAACACAGCATTTAATTTTCAGGAACATATTCATTTATTTATGTTATATGGCAATGCTTACAAGACAAATGCAAATATTTAGACCTTAATCCTGCAATCAGCATAAAATAAATTGAATTTTCCTCACTGTTACATAGAAACCACAAGACTAGTTTCTGAGGAACAGATATCAAGAAACCCAGTTAGGGAGAGGTTTCAAAATACATTCAAAATACAATTTAGACATTTCAGTGTGCTCTAGACTTTAATAATTCTTGAAAAGAGGACAACTAAAATTAGGACTTTTTAGGCAGATTTTGAGAAAAAAATAATAATGCTCAAAGCTTTTTTTCCAAAAAATGTGGCCTGGTCCCTCTTCCCAGTCAACACAACCGCAATAAACTAGGTAATTGCATATGACTCCTGTATAACAAAAATCCTAAGTCTTTTTTTTCCTTCTCCTTAAGGGAAAATCAAATTCAGAAAGACTGAGAATCACGTTCTAAAAAAAAAAGGAAAATACTGTCTAAACTGATCAATAACTGTATGGAAAAAGTATGCCACCATACGTGTGGCTGATAAATGTTTTACAATACTAGCAGACTCATAAGTTAAGCACATGATCCTTCTTTCAATTTGGCTTTCAAGGTAAACTATGTTCAATTAGAAATGATATAAACCCTCGAAAGTTATCCAGACATAATTCAATTTCCCTACAGAATCATAGAATCATAGAATGGTCTGGGTTGAAAAGGACCACAATGCTCACCCAGTTCCAACCCCCTGCTATGTTCAGGGTCGCCAACCAGCAGACCAGGCTGCCCAGAGCCACATCCAGCCTGGCCTTGAATGCCTGCAGGGATGGGGCATCCACAGCCTCCTTGGGCAACCTGTTCCAGTGCCTCACCACCCTCTGTGTGAAAAACTTCCTCCTAATATCCAACCTAAACCTCCCCTGTCTCAGTTTCAGACCATTCCCCCTTGTCCTGTCACTATCCACCCTCACAAACAGCCATTCCCCCTCCTGTTTATATGCTCTCTTCACATACTGGAAGGCCACAATGAGGTCTCCCCAAAGCCTTCTCTTCTCCAAGCTAAACAAGCCCAGTTCCCTCAATCTTTCATTGGTCTGCAGCTGTATGGTAGGAATGGTGACAAGGCGACCTGGTAGATAAGGTCAGTCTACTCAATGTCTTCTTTACCCAATCTTTACTAGTAAGATCTGCCTTCAGAAATCCCAGGCCTTTGATACTGAATAGAAGGAAAGTCTGGAGCAAGGACAACTCACATTCATTGGGGCTAGTTAGGAAATGTTTAAACAGACATTAGTATGCAACCACTAGCACAAAGGGAGATGGCCAATGTCATTGATTGGCCATTTTCAATTATCTTTGAAAGAACATGGTGGTCTCAATTCCTGAGAACTAGAATACAACAATTGCCAATCCTGTCTTCAAGAAGAGTGAGGAGGATCTGGGGTTCTGCAGGTCCATCAGCCTCAGCCTAAGAGGAAAAAAGGTCATACAGCAATAAATCCTGGAAACCATTTCCACTTACTTGAAAGGGAAGGAGTAGATTGGGAGTAGTCAGGATGGGTTCATGAGGAATAACCATGCCTGTCCAAACTGATTGCCCTGTCCAAGAAGATAGCTAGCCAAGTGGGTGAAGGAAGAGCAGTACATATCATTTGTCATGACTTCAGCAGTGCTTCAGATAACTATCTCTGATAACATCCACATAGATAACTGGGGAAGCACACACTTGAGAAATAGTGAGGTAAACTGAAACCTGGCTCAACTGCCACACTCAGGGGGTTATACTCAGCAGCACAAAGTCTAGTTGCAGTCCAATCACTGCTTATCTGTTCCAGTAGTTCTGTCAGAATCCTACAGGCAATAATAGGTCTTCACAGCCTTGAGCACTTCACAAGGACCTGCATAGAAGGAATCTGCCATTTGGCCCCTCTGCTAAGCTCAGGTGAGACCATGTCTGGAGTGCTGTGTCCAGTTCTGTGTCACCCAGCACCAAAGGGGCATGGAATTAAAGGAGCAAGATGGTGAAGAGATCAGAGAATCTGCGATATGAGAGCCTGGAGAAGACTGGGTTTCTATCA